>NC_137784.1:98845828-101245828 GCF_963455305.1 Plecotus auritus
TGAGATTTTGCTGCCTGTGGATTCCTCTAGTATTTTTATGGTTTCCCGTCTTATATTTAAGTCCTGTACCCATTTTGAGTTTATTTTTGTGTATGGTGTAAGTTGGTGATCTAGTTTCATTTTTTTGCATGTATCTGTCCAATTTTCCCAACACCATTTATTAAAGAGACTGTCTTGACTCCATTGTATGCTCATGCCTCCTTTGTCAAATATTAAATGCGCATATTGGTTTGGGTCGATATCTGGATTCTCTATTCTGTTCCATTGATCTATATGTCTGTTCTTGTGCCAGTACCAGGCTGTTTTGATGACAGTGGCTTTGTAATACAGCTTGAAATCTGGTATTGAGATCCCTCCTACTTTATTCTTCTTTCTCAGGATTGCTGTGGCTATTCGGGGTCTTTTTTTATTCCAGATGAATTTTTGGAGAGTTCTTTCTAGGTCTGTGAAATACGCCGTTGGTATTTTAATGGGGAGTGCATTGAATCTATAGATTGCTTTGGGTAGTATGGACATTTTAATGATGTTGATTCTACCAATCCATGAACATGGTATGTTCTTCCATCTGTTTACATCTTCCTCTATCTCTTTTTTCAGTGTCCTGTAGTTTTCCGCATATAGGTCTTTTACCTCCTTGGTTAGGTTTATTCCTAAGTATCTTAATTTTTTTGGTGCGATGGAAAATGGGATTGCTTTTTTAGTCTCTCTTTCTGTAAGTTCATTGTTGGTGTATAGAAATGCCATAGATTTCTTGGTGTTAATTTTGTATCCTGCTACATTGCCGAATTCATTTATTAAGTCTGTTAGTTTTTTGATGGAGTCTTTTGGGTTTTTTATGTACAATATCATGTCATCTGCAAATAAGGACAGCTTTACTTCTTCTTTTCCAATTTGGATGCCTTTTATTTCTTCTTCTTGTCTAATTGCAGTGGCTAATACTTCCAGTACTATGTCAAACAGGAGTGGTGAGAGTGGGCATCCCTGTCTTGTTCCTGTTCTTAGGGGAAATGGTTTTAGTTTTTGCCCATTGAGTATGATGTTAGCTGTGGGTTTATCATATATAGCTTTTATGATGTTGAGGTATGATCCTTCTATTCCCACCTTGTTGAGAGTTTTTATCAAGAAAGGGTGTTGGATTTTGTCAAATGCTTTTTCTGCATCAATTGATATGACTATGTGATTTTTATCTCTCAATTTGTTTATGTGATGTATCACATTTATTGATTTGCGGATATTGAACCATCCTTGCATTCCTGGGATAAACCCTACTTGGTCATGCTGTATGATCTTTCTGATGTACTGCTGGATCCTATTTGCTAGAATTTTGTTGAGGATTTTGGCATCTACATTCATGAGGGATATTGGCCTGTAATTCTCTTTCATTGTGTTGTCTTTATCTGGTTTTGGTATTAGGGTGATGCTGGCTTCATAGAAGGAGCTTGGAAGTGTTCCTTCCTCTTGAATTTTTTGGAATAGTCTGAGGAGGATAGGTTTTAGTTCTTCCTTGAATGTTTGGTAGAACTCTCCTGTGAAGCCATCTGGCCCCGGGCTTTTGTTTGCCGGAAGCTCTTTGATGACTGCTTCAATTTCTTCCATAGTTACTGGCATGTTGAGCTGTTTAGATTCTTCCTGATTGAGTTTTGGAAGGTTATATTTTTCTAGGAATATGTCCATTTCCTCCAGGTTGTCCAGTTTGTTGGAATAGAGTTGTTCGTAGTATTTTTTAACAATCCTTTGTATTTCGGCGGGATCTGTTGTTATTTCACCTCTTTCATTTCTGATCTTGTTTATTTGGGTCCTCTCCCTTTGCTTCTTGGTGAGCCTGGCTAGAGGTTCATCAATCTTGTTTATCCTTTCAAAGAACCAGCTCTTGGTTTTGTTGATCTTTTGTATTGTTTCTTTGGTCTCTATGTCGTTTATCTGTGCTCTGATCTTTATTATTTCCTTCCTTCTGCTTACACTGGGCTTTTCTTGTTGCTCTTTTTCTAACTCTTTGAGTTGTTGGGTTAGGTAATTTATTACCCCTGTTTCTTGTTTTTTGCAGTAGGCTTGTAGAGCTATGAACTTCCCTCTCAAGACTGCTTTCGCTGTGTCCCATAGATTTTGGATTGTAGTGTTTTCATTGTCATTTGTTGTCATGATGTTTTTTATTTCTTCTTTGATCTCTCTGTTAACCCAGTCATGGTTTAATAGCATGCTGTTTAGTCTCCATGTGTTTGATTTCTTTGGGTTGTTTTTATTGTAGTTGATTTCCAGTTTTATGCCACTGTGGTCTGAGAAGATGCTTGATATGATTTCTATCTTCTTGAATTTGAAGAGACTTTGCCTATGTCCCAACATATGGTCTATCTTTGAAAATGACCCATGTGCGCTTGAGAAGAATGTATATTCTGTGGCTTTGGGGTGAAATGTTCTGAAGATGTCAATTAATTCCATCTGGTCTAGTGAGTCATTTAGGATTGATGTTTCTTTGCTGATGTTTTGTTTAGAGGATTTGTCCAATGGTGATAGTGGGGTATTAAAGTCTCCTACTATGATTGTATTGCTGTCAATGTCTCCCTTGATATCCTCCAGGAGTTTTTTTATGTATTTGGGTGCTCCTGTATTGGGTGCATATATGTTTACCAGAGTTATTTCTTCTTGTTGGATTGCTCCCTTTAGTATTATGAAATGGCCTTCCTTATCTCTTGTTATGTCCTTCAGTTTGAGATCTAATTTGTCAGAAATAAGTATTGCTACCCCAGCTTTTTTTTCAGTTCCATTTGCCTGGAAAACCTTTTTCCATCCCTTCACCCTCAGTCTGTGTGCGTCTTTTTTTCTGAGGTGGGTTTCTTGTAGACAGCAGATATATGGGTCGTGTTTTCTTATCCAATCTGTTACCCTATGTCTTTTGATTGGGGCATTTAATCCATTTACATTTAAAGTTATTATTGATAGGTACTTATTTGTCGCCATTCCTATTCTTTACCCCTGTGTTACTTCTTCGCTTCCTGTTTATTTCTTTCTTTCTTTCTTTTTTTTTTTTTTTTTTACAGTAGACCCTTTAGCATTTCTTGCATTGCTGGTTTGGTGGTAATAAATTCCCTTAGTCCTTTTTTGTCTGTGAAGCTCCTGATTTCACCTTCAATTTTGATTGACAGCCTTGCTGGGTACAGTATTCTTGGATTCAGCCCCTTCCTTTGCATGACTTTGTATATTTCATTCCATTCCCTTCTGGCCTGATGAGTTTCTGTTGAGAAATCAGTTGCTAGTCTGATGGGGGTTCCTTTGTATGTAACTTTCTGTCTCTCTCTTGCTGCTTTTAAGATTCTTACTTTGTCGTTGGTGTTTGCCAATTTAATTATAATGTGCCTTGGCGTCGGTCTTTTGGGGTTCATTTTGCTTGGGACTCTGTGAGCTTCTTGGATTTGTGTGGGTTTTTTCTTCCCTATATCTGGGAAATTTTCTGTCATTATTTCTTCAAAGAGGTTTTCTATTCCTTGCTCAGCTTCCTTTCCTTCTGGAACCCCTATTATGCGGATGTTGTTTTGTTTCGTGTTGTCCCAAAGTTCCCTTAGACTCTCCTCCTGCCTTTTAATTTTTTTTTCTAGAAGTTGCTTTTCTTGGGTATTTTTTTCCATCTTGTCTTCTAGCTCACTGATGCGGTCCTCTGCTTCTTCTAGTCTACTCTTGATGCTTTCTATTGAGTTCTTTACAGCAGCGATGTCATTTTTCATTTCTTCTTGGTTCTTCTTCATTTCCTCTTGGTTCTTGCTCATATTGTCGAATTTGTCTTCCATTCTTTTCAGCCACCTTATGACCATTTCTCTGAATTCTTTTTCTGGAAGGTTGCTTGCCTCCATTTCGTTTACTTCCTTTTCTGGTGATGCCTGCTTTTCTTTCATATGCGGGCTGCTTCTTTGTCTCCCCATGGTCTCTCTTCTCTGGGTGTCTGGTTATGTAGTTCTCTCTCTCCTGGGTTGATTTAAAGGCACAAAATACAGCACTACCAGGTACAACTCACAAGGCACTGAACAGGAATGTATTCACGATATTAATAACCTCCAATAAAGGTGACCACCAGAGAAAGGCAAATTAGGTGATAGGAGAGAAAGAAGAAGAGGAAAAAAGAAAGAAAGAAAGAAAAAAAGAAAAAAGGAGTGTGAAAATGAAATTGGGAAAAGGGAAAGTAAAGAGAAAAAAAAAAAGTAAGAGACAAGAAATTGACTAAGAGAGAAAGGGGAACAGACTATATATATTGGGGATAAAACTCCAATAGAACAATCACTAATCCCAGCAAATGCCAGCAACAAGTGCCTGGGGATTAGTACAAACTACAACACCAACTAATATGGAGTGAGGCAAGGGAAAGCTGAAGCACAAAACAAACAAAAGAATAAACAAAAGAAGAATAAGCAAAACAATCTCACAAAAAAAGCATAAAAATTGGATATAATCTACATTCAAGCAAACAACAACAAAAGGACAGAGATAAGGACAAGTTTATGGATAACTCAGACAGCGAAGGGAGAGGTGTATGTGGACTTGGAGCAGGGGATTGAAGATTAGATATGTAAGTAGGGTGAAATTTTAACAAGGGGTAAACAGAAAGAATAGGGAAAATCTAAAGCAGTAAAAGGGTAAGACAAACAGGACACTGAAAAGGGGGAGGTTAGGAAGAGAGTGATGGCCTAAAGGTAGAGTTGAGATAGAGTAAAACGATGCTAAAGGAAAGATAAAAAATAGAATGTAGAACCCTAATCCCAAAATAAAATGAAGAGAAAATAAAATGACACTTAAAAAAAAAAAAAAAAAAGATAAAATAGCAGTAGTAATAATACGGATTGAAAATAAAAATGTAATCATTAAAAAGGCAAAATCAAGTGATGAAAAAAGAAAAAAAAGTTTCTTGATTAAAAGATGCAAAAAATGAAAATTAAAAAAAAATAAAAAAATAAAAAAAATAAAAGGTAAAAATAAAATGTGGAGTAGTGAAGGTCATTCACTTCCTCTGTTTTTCTGTTTGGCACGCCTGTTTCTCAGTCCAGACAGTATTGCAGTTCCCTGCGATCCACTGCTCTTCGGTGTTGTAAGCCAGTCCTGATTTTAAGCAGGCGGTGGTGTGTCTTAATTTCTCGTATTCCTTTATTTTTGATTACACAAGAGTCAATTTGAGATTCAGCCCCTGGGTGGCAGTGTTTCTGGATTGACTTCCGGGTCTATCTATGGCCTCTCTAGGGAGTGTTAGAGCCTTCTTTCCCTGTGGCACTCGGGCCTGTGGGCGTGGTCTGCCTCAGAGCTGACTCTCTGATGGTCACTCCCCGCTCCGATCCCCGGGTTCCAGAAAAACAACCTTCCCCTGCAGTCTCCCAGGGTGTCCCCAACTGGGTGATCCTATGTATTGGGCTTAGTAATCAGAAGCAAGGATTTGAAGAGGAAAAAGCCCAAGTGTGCGAACTCCGGGACTGCGAGTGAGCCCAGGCACCCAGGGAGCGCACGGGCTGCGCGTAAGTCGGGACTGCCTGAAATTCTTAGGGTGTCCCTGCACTTCAGATCAAAATGGGTTGCTTTTTAGAGTGCCCTTCTCTTAGCAGCTCTGAGGACCCCTTTCCACAGTCACAGATCACGCCAGCCCCTACAGCCACGGATTTTTCTAGGCACAGACTTCCCTGGTCCTCCAGCTCCCGCAAAACGCGCGTTCCTCTCTCCCGCCGGGACCAGAGACCTCACCTTATCCCAGGCGAAATCTGACCTTTCCGTGGTGGAGTGTAGAGCTCCTCTGAGCCCGTGTGCTTGCGCCAGTTGGGGAGCGTTGTTCTGGGGCTCGCAGCTGTTCCTGGGGTGCCGCAGTTGTGGATTCTCAGGCTTCAGATAAGCTCCACTTTCCGGATCAAGATGGCGCAGACTCCGCGTCCAAGCCCGCAGCTCCGGGAGGGGACCCAGCCGCAGTTCTTGCTGCCAGGTCAGGGGAACCCCGTTCAGCAGTCCCCCACCTCCTTCTGGAATTCAGCTGTCTCCCAACCAGCCAACAAACACTCCTTGCGCGACCCTCAGCTGTTCTTTCTTTCTGCTCCGGGACAAGGCTCGGAACACGTCTGTCTATTCCGCCGCCATTATTCTCTCCTCTAGCAGGCTAATTTTCAAGTTGATAATTTTATATGGCCTACGAATGATGTTATAAATATCCTAATGGCCCTTGGCAGAAAAAAGGTTCCCTACCACTAACCTAGAGGTTGGCCTTCTCTGAAGGATGCCTGCATGCTCTGTCTTGCAGGCCATCCCACTGCCTGGGCTTGTGAACCTTCACCTGTACCTGTGAAGGGAATGGACTGGATACCCGAAAACATCCCCACAGTGCAGACAGACTACTGTGGTTTCTTCCTTTAACCAGGGCGTCCCCCAGAAGAAAAAGAGGTACTTTGCTTGAGAGAGCCCCATAAAATGATTGCACTACTGCTCCACCATATTCACCCTTTTCCTGCCAGGCCCCTCACCATTTGTCTCATGTGCCAAATGAAGGTGATCTTGTGTGAGAGCTCCACAAAAGAAAATAAGTATGTGTCTGCTAAGAGGAGGTGGCTGAGGCAAGGATTCCTTCTCATGGGAACACCCTGCTGCCTTGGCTTAATGGGAGGAGGGGGCATAAGGCAAGTCTTCAATGAAAAATAAAAATAAAAATAAAAGTTATGGCATTCAGCATTCTTAGGATGAAGGTTATGTTATCACAGCAACTGACCCCAGAGGTGCCCACTCAAGGTTTGGAGAACGCCAGTCCAGGCTCTGGGCTATGGGAAGTCAAATGAGACCCAGATGCACTTCTCAATAAGCAAGTCCAGGGAAGTGCTCTATGTTGTCTCCATTATTTCTCTCCCAGAAACCCAGCATTTCCTAGAGGTGTCCCATGAGCACCGAATGACTGCATGGTAAGATGGTAGTTCCATGTGTGCTCAGAGCAAGCCCCGTGGCCATCACAACAGCCCATGATGAGAATTCAGGCAAATGTATATCTGTTCCTGTTTGAAACAACTCAGGTCTTCACTCCCCTGTTGTGTATACATTCACGGTAACTCTTCTCTTCCTTTAAAAAGTCCCTTTTCACATCTATTTGGAGGACCACACTCCTGTATCGCCCCATAAAGAATTGTTTCTGGGCCCTTTGTTTCCCCTGCCCTTTGTTCTATGTACTTGTAGATAAAATGGTTGCTTGGATTTTTGATTGACAGGCATTTCCAAGGCAGATCTCCAAGGTTCTGATTACATTACATTTGTCTGAATTTTGATCCAGCTTTCATAAATGTAGTTTTTAAAACAAGTTAGCTCACACCTTCTTCCTACTTATTTTGACCTCCCACCTTAATATTTGGAAAGTTCACTGGCAGGTGTTCTTTATTGTGAAACACTTTGGAAAGCAAGAGTGCATCCAGAGCTATTACACAACTATTCCATGCTGAACCTACTGAACTCCTTACAAGATCGTGCTTATAAATCCTCAGCCACAATAAACATGTTCAAGGACAACCTGGATAGGGCCAACGTACTTTCAGGAAGCCAGATTCTAAAGTCAAAGTTATTTCCTCATATTAGCATAGTGAATTTCTAATCTACGCTTTTGCCATATTTGAAGTTTACTTTGAGATAAATTATCTTTGGGGCATTAGTTAATTTGGGGGATTAATTTGAGAAGACATCTCTCTTTGCAAACCTAGGCAAGGGTAAATTATTTTTTAAAAATATATTTTATTGATATTTTACAGAGAGGAAGGGAGAGGGATAGAGAGTTGGAAACATCGATGAGAGAGAAACATCGATCAGCTGCCTCCTGCACACCCGCCACCGGGGATGTGCCCGCAACCAAGGTACATGCCCTTGACCGGAATCGAACCTGGGATCCTTCAGTCCGCAGGCCGACGCTCTATCCACTGAGCCAAACTGGTCAGGGCAAGGGGTAAATTATTATATGTAGCAATGCTTTGCATATTGTTTATGTCTCATGCTACCATACCACCTTAATACGTCTGGCACCGGAAAGAAGTAGTCATGTTTAAAAAGTCGTGTATGTGACAAAGACACCATCCACTTACAGGAAATAGATTCACGTTTTCTTCTCTTTCGGGCAGCCGGAGCATGACCAAAGAATGTTCTTTGTGAGTGTGTGTCAGACTGGGGGTGACGGTTCAAGGAGGGATTTGTGCTGACTATTCCCACCTTTCAGTCTCAGGTTGGGAAGGCTGAATGTGGTCCTTTCAGCTGTGGCCAGAGAGAGAAGAAATCAGGACTGGGTCTGACGGTGTCCTAGAGTTTATATGTGTACAGGTCCTGCAGTTCGGTGAGTACTTAAAGCATCAAGAAACCTCATGTTTAAAAGAGAAGGAAAGTTGGTCAGCACTAGGAATTAAGAAAGTTTGACTTCAAAATCATCTAATGGAAATGGAAATGAGTATACGTGGGGTGTTCTCAAATTTACCATACCCCCACAAGGCTTGAGGTCTCTCACTAGTAATATCATCTTTCTGCCGAAGCCCGAAAAAACACACACACCACTTTAGTGACATCGGACACCCACAATCGAGCAGGTTGGAAGAAGAAAGGGATAAAAATTAGTGAGCACCATGGCAAAGAGTGGATGCCTTCCCAAGAAAACGGAGCCGCCCTTCACCCTGGGAGCGCAGAAGCACCGAGACACTGACCTTTGGTTAACTCCCAGCAGAGAGGAAAGTCTGATGACACCACTGTACCTTCTCTTCAGTCATTGCAGTCACTCCCTAGGGTGACTGTGGTGTCCACAATTGGTCACTTTTAACATAAAACCCCACTAAAAGAGCCTCACATTACTAAAGATTACTGCAAAACAAAGGTTCATCTGGGAAAATTTAATGCTTTTTAAAAAGTGGGCCTGGCCTCTTCACTCCCCCAACCCCATTTTCCTCTCCCTGGCAGGTCCACACAAGGAGGCCAGCGGGAGCAAAGCAAAGGTACAACTGCTTCCTTCCAATGAGTGAGTCTTCTGCAACACGGCTCAGGAGACCATCTCCTTACACTGGGTTTGAGCAGCACCAAACCCAACGTTCCCCTTTAGTGCTCAGCAGCAGAATCTGGAATTCTCTCCAGGATGTGCAGGGGGGCAAGGTCCATTTGAAGGCGTGATGGGCAGCTTCTGAGCTGAGGAAGGAATGATAGATAATAGGCTTTCCTGGGCTGGTGGGGGGAGGGGAGAAAAGGGAGAAGGGCCTCTTTGTGGCCTTGGTGGAATCTCTTCTCACTTTTCTTTTGAGCCAGCAGAACCCGTGGGCCAGAATATTTCCAATCTCCTCCACAAAAGGGAAGGAGGTAAACGGGATGTGGCGCACACTGTGCCCATCACGCCTTCAAATGGACCTTGCCCCCCTGCACATCCTGGAGAGAATTCCAGATTCTGCTGCTGAGCACTAAAGGGGAACGTTGGGTTTGGTGCTGCTCAAACCCAGTGTAAGGAGATGGTCTCCTGAGCCGTGTTGCAGAAGACTCACTCATTGGAAGGAAGCAGTTGTACCTTTGCTTTGCTCCCGCTGGCCTCCTTGTGTGGACCTGCCAGAGAGAGGAAAATGGGGTTGGGGGAGTGAAGAGGCCAGGCCCACTTTTTAAAAAGCATTAAGTTCTTCTCAGATGAACCTTTGTTTGATGGTCACATTCCCATAACGCCCTGTGAATAGCCTTCTAGGCTGATTCCCTTTGAGTCCAGTGTTCAGCCTGAACTTGTCAGCATGAATGGAGCTCACCCTGTCTGGAAACACCTTCTTATCTCACTGGAGGCACACCCCATCCAAATTTGCACATATCTGTGGTCCCAAAGGGGCAGGGTGGTGATGAGGTGGGAAGATGGTGGGAACTGAGGAGAAGGTATGGGTCAGTGCAAACTTACCCTGGGCACATGGGAAATTTCCGCCATGTGCAGGGCTTACTGAAAATGATTCAGGAGGTCATCTTATGAAAGGAGGCCTCCTTGTCATTGAGTTAAAATGACACTTCCTTCACAATTTCCATACATAGCCTACTAGTCCCATATGGCACACAAACAAACACAAGCTGAGAATTTGCCTCTTTATTAATAACACAACTGCCGAGGAGGTGAGGGAGGTATGGGTGCCATAAGGGTCAGTGGCACCAGACAAACAGATCTCCACTCAGGATCCTGGACAAGGATGGCATTCTAGGGCTTCTGCAACACCATAAAGTAGAGGTGGTTCAGAGTAGCAGGTGGTGCATTCCTCAGCATTGATAATCTCTCATTCCTCGAATCCTTGGCCCTCCTATTCTTAAACCAAGCCTACAATGAGAGAGAAAAGGGATGGGTTTGTATAGTGAATAGTCAGTGTCATCACAGAAAAAAATCAACACATGCAACATTATATGCCATTGAGACTTCAACTGCATCAGAAGCTATTTCCGTATTCCCAAAATACCTCAGCAAAGTTAACATACCACCACACCCCTTCAGCTGACACTTGGTGCACACCCCTTACTAGTATGTGCCAGGTGCTGCAATAGGCTCATTACTCCCACTTTTAATTTTCTAATGGCTTTTGCCACGTGTTGGATGCAGGTCTAGCCTGAGTTGCACCATTCCTTGGTGGCAGGATAAAGAAAGGTGTGTGTCCTGAGAGCTGTCAGCGGTTCAGCAGGCTTCTGCACCCTCCTCACTAGGAATAGTGTCACTTTGTGCATGTGAGAATTTAGTCATGGTAAACAGTGGGCCCTATTTTAAATCATAATGAGTTTAAAGGCTCCCTATTTGAAATTCCCATCTTCTGTGCAAAGTACATAATTAATTGGAAGCAACCTATGGGCTTTTTAGATGGAAGGTTTCCTTCAGGGATGTCTAAGGGGTCATTAGTCCTCTGAAACCTCTTGAGAGTTAGAAAGGTGCTCCAGCAAGGAAGGCTAGTCATGGAGTCTGTGGCTTGTCTACTGGGCCATGGGAGTTGCTGAAACCCCCGGACACAGCCTTGACATTTTAGCCTGTAGTGATAAGCACTGTTGAGTCCAGCTCAACCAGATGCCAATTGACTAAAACTCTCAAAAACATCTTTGGCCAACCAAAAGTTTAGAGGTAAGAGGCATATCATTGTAACCACTGTAATTTCTTTCCTTCTTTTTTTTCTTAAATCCCCACCCAAGGATACGTTTCTATTGATTTGCAGAGAGAGAAGAAGGGAGAGAGAGAAAAATATCGTATGTACACCAGCCATGATGAAACCCACAACTTAGGTATGTGTCCTGAGGGTGAGTCAAACCCACAACCCTTTCTTTTTTTTTTTTTTTTTTTGAAATGTTACCAGGAGATTGTTATCCAATACTGGGTTGTATTTTCTTTTCTTTTTTTAATATTTTTTTTATTGATTTTTTTTACAGAGAGTAAGGGAGAGGGATAGAGAGCTAGAAACATCGATGAGAGAGAAACATCGATCAGCTGCCTCCCGCACACACCCTAGTGCGAATGTGCCTGCAACTGAGGTACATGCCCTTGACTGGAATCGAACCCGGGACCCTTCAGTCCGCAGGCCAACGCTCTATCCACTGAGCCAAACCGGTTAGGGCAAACCCACAACCCTTTCGGTGCAGGGGATGACCTTCCAACCAACTGAGCCACTGGCTGGGGAAAACCATTCTTAATTCTTCACACCCACCCTGCCCCATCCTGCAAACCCTCCTGGGGTCAGGACCAGGTCAGCTCTCTGCTCTGGCTACAGTTCCAGGACCCTCCAGCAGAGCTGCTGTTGTCCACTATGGCAGGTTATCCTAGGCGCTGCTACTTGACCAGGAGTCCCAATCCCATCCCTCATTCATAAGGCAGGAGGTGGAACAGGCATTTCATAAAGAGAATCAAGTACCAGAGTAAGGATCATAAGTATTTTCCTCCCTGAATATCTACCAACTCTTAGAAAACAAACAAAATTGTCAGATTTAGACTATCTTCTCACTGTTCTAGTTAATGGGGTTTATGTTGTAATTAAATCCTTTTAAGTTCCTAAACTGCACATGTCAAGTGACATAAAAGAGCATCTCTCCTGCCTGAGACCTTGTTTTTTCCCTCCCCTATTAGGATTAGTGGTCTTTGTGCTGCAGAAATATGTAGTGTAAACAAGCTTTAGGAGGATTCAAATACACCAGTGGTCACATCTCCATGAACGTAAACAAAGCCCACAGCTAGCTGTGGCATGGGCTCATAGTGGGTCTGTATTCCCAGTACTTGTTTCACAAAACGGTTCCATTAGCAAAAGAAAGGAGGAAACCCCTGTAGTAAGCTTCTTGTGGAAATTCATCTGTAGGGTTTGGAAATGGAAGAGAACAGTACGTTTTCCCCTGGTTTGTTTCTTGAGGCTCCTATTCCCTTCTCCATGCCACTGAGAGAGCACGATGTTAGCCCAGGGAAGGGGAAAAGCAGGTCACAGAACCTTAAGTTCTTTGTTTTCTTCCGCATATGCCTTGCCAGCCTGAGAAAGTGCTCCCAACCTCCTCCAGAACTTTCCAACCTGAGCCAGGCCTGTGAGCCCAGTCTGTGGTGTCAGGATGCCAGATCTCAGGGGTCTGCTTGGTTGGGCTGCAGCCCATTTCCATCACTGCACTCACACATGCATCTGTAGCAAAGCTCATGAACCCATCCTGATTTTCTTCCCTTTGCTTTGTGCAAACATCACTTTGATACAACTTTTGATCCCAGGACCTACCAGTTAGTCATCACAGCCTGCAAGACCGAAAAAAGTATTTGAAATTAACACAGCTATGGATCTCTCTGAAATGGGGCCACCCCACCACACCCCTCACCACCAAACAACCTCCACAAAACTTGCCTCTTCAAAACAGTAACACCAACATGGAGAAAAAAATCCTTAGATCTTAGAAATTCCTCATGAGAATATTCACTTATGCATTACATAGATTCATAAAGTTGAACTTGTGTAGATTCTGCCAGGCCTATTTGGACTGTATGTAACTTTTCTCTAACCTTTTCACCCTTCTTAGCTCAATTCATATTACTTTTAGCTCATTTGTTTCATTCTACACACAGCATTCCAAAGCTTGTACATTTCCCCCATTCTCACCCCCATTATTCTAGCAATGTTTTTAGGTTGATATACCAGTGGGTTTCAGAAATTTGAAACATGGGGCTGTGACTTTTTACAGTGCCTTATTAAACACTTAAAAACAAAAGGAGCTGAACCAGGTGATGAAACATGTAAGCTATCTTACCCTATCAGCTTAATTAAACATAAGTTGTTGGTACCGAGCAGCGATTTTCAACCTTTTGATCTCATGGCACACATAAACCAATTACTAAAATTCTGTGGCACATCAAAAAATTTTATATTTTGCCGATCTCTCAAAAAAATATAGGTATAATTTTGATTCATTCACACCAGACGACTACTGTTGTGCTGGCTGCTGTCAGTTTTGTATATGACAATGTAAAGGAAAGGAGGTCAGAGACCCTGACTAAATATTGACGTACTGCATGTTTTAAAAATTATTGTGGCACACAGGTTGAACATAACCGATAAAGAGCGTCCTGTGGATAAGTTACTCCATCACCCCAATATTTATAAACACATGGATTTAGCTAAGAGCTTAATCTTGGCTCTAAATAATTTAGTACAATTTGACATTCTTATAAGCTGCTCCTCTGTGCATTAATCTGACTATTTCTAAAGTCAGGCTGAGCCCCAACATGACTCCACACACAGGGAAGTGCTCCTTAAGGGACACCAGTGATAAGAATTGAAGTTGATTGAATGTACTGACAGAGATCAAGGCAGGCCGCCCCAAAATATGTGGATGTGGCATACTGATTGTTTTTTGTGAAAGTTACTTGAAAAAGAGCTGGTGCAAGAAGAACAAAAAACTCTGACTCTCCTCTCTCTGTCCCCCTAAAAGCAGGAATAAATCTCCCCATATGAAAGGTACCATCCCTGCACCGGGAGCTAAAGAGACATCCTCATCGCCAGAGATAGGGAATTCAGGACCCAGAGGCCTACACGGACAAGTCTTTAATAATTATTTACTAATTTACTCCCCTAAGCCAAACTCTGCTTGGAATCTTCACTGATTAAGCACCCAAGTCCCTTTGTCTTGTCCATTCCTCACAAATATATTGTTTCTTTCTCTAAGCAGTACAAAACTGCCTGCTTGGGACCTTTCCTTATGTCGCCTTTTTGTGAGATCACCCTATGTACATATAACTTCCTTTTTTTCTCCTGTTAATCTGTCTTGTGTCACTGCACTTGTTAGACCAACCAGAAGAATTAAAAAGGGAAGGGGGAAAATTTCCCCTCTCCCAAACGATATACTTATAC
Organism: Plecotus auritus; assembly: GCF_963455305.1. Classification (NCBI taxonomy): domain Eukaryota; kingdom Metazoa; phylum Chordata; class Mammalia; order Chiroptera; family Vespertilionidae; genus Plecotus; species Plecotus auritus. The sequence goes on from NC_137784.1 coordinate 98,860,135, forward strand.
ATGTATATATGTGTATATGGTTATAGAAATAAATATCTATACTTTTATAAACAATATATGTTTAATTCTCTACCCAGACTTGGTGAAATGTTTTTTCCCCCTTTAAGAAATTGTGTTCTAAAAAACAAAGGGGACATCTGTAATTCTTTCAACAATAAAGATAATATTTAATAAAAGAGATTGTGTTCTGTCTGGTAATGGGAAATAACCGTAAGTTGGAGTTTACATATCCCATTTCCCTCCATAAAGATTCCTGAGAGCAAAAGTTATTTGTCAACAGAAAAAGACACCAACGTGAGAATATCTAGAAAAAAGGTGTCCAAGTTCTGAAACAGGTTTTAGGATGGCTCTCTGGCAAACGGCTTTTTCAGGTTTACTGACCTTCACTCTGGCTTCAGTATCACCGATGCGTCTCGCAAGGTCCCTTCTAAGGGGAGAAAATAAGAGATGCTCAGTATTTGGCATGGTAAATAAAATGAAATGCATGCATATACATTTCATGCTTGTTTAAAATTTGCATTCTCCTCTCACGAACTCCACAAAGTAAATTTTTCTGTCATTCCCAGCACCAGGCTTGCTTTATAGGTGGTTGCCCCACAACATGTAAGGTGGCATCAACTACTCAGCAGTCATAATAAATAATTTCAACGGGCTATTTAAAAATATAAACATTTATTTTAATTTAGGCAAAAATCTATGATGAACCAAGTATAGAACTTTGAAATAAAATAAGGATCCAACATTGCAGTTGTTTTAGAGAACCTCATTCTCTTTACCTTGATTCCAAAAATCCTACTTACAAACCCAGGCCAGGCAATAAAAGAAAAAAATACATAAATTGAACCACATCCAAATTAAAAACTTCTGTGAATCCAAAGGACACAACCAATGGAGAGAAAAGGCAACACATGGGATGGGAGAAAATATTTGCAAGTCATATATCTGATAAGGAGTTTATATGCGGGATATGTCAAGACCCCTATAACACAACTCTAAGAAAACACCCAGGTGAAAAAATGGGCATGGACTTGAATATACATTTCTCCAAAGATGATATACAAATGGTTACTAAGCACACGAAAAGGTGCTCCACATCACTAATCATAAAAATAAATGCAATTGAAACCACACTGATACCACCTCATCCCATTAGCATGGCTGCTATAAAAAATTAAATCTGAAAATAACAAATGTTGTGGATGACATGGCAATATTTGACCTTTGTGCACTGCTACTCAGAATTCATGATTCCACTTGCATGAGGTACTTGTGTGGGTATAACATAATAGAGTTACAGTTTTACAGGAGGAAGAGTTCTGGAGATGTATGGCAGTGATGGTTGCACAGTAAGAATAATGTACTTAATAACACTGAACTGTCCACATAAAATGGTTAAGATGGTACATTTTACATTATCAGTCTGTTATCGTAATAAAAATTAGTAACAATAAATTGCTCTTATAAAAACTTAAAATGGGAAAAGGACTTGAGGAAGCACATGAAAAGATGCTGAACATCATGTATCAATAGAAACATGCAAATCAAAACCGTAAGATGCCACTTCACATCCACTGAGATGGCTAATATCAAAGGGCAGAAAGTAACAAGTGTTGGGAATAATGTGGAGAAATTGCCATCCTTGTGACTGCTAGAGGAAACGCAAAATGGTGCAGCTACCATGGAAAAGAGTAGAGCAGTTGCTCAAAAAAATTAAAACAGGATCACCATATGATCCAGCAATTCCACTTGAGGGTCTACACAAAATACTTGAAAACAGTGACTCCCTAGTGATTTTGCACACCCGTGTTCACAGCATTATTCACCAAAACATAGAAGCAACACAAGTGCCCATTAATAAATAAATAGATAAACAAAATATGTATTTCCACACAATGGAATATCATTCAGCCTTAAAAAGGAAGGACATCCTATCACATGCGACAACTTGGAAGAAACTTGAGGGCATTATACTAAGTGAAACAGTCCAGTCACAAAAAGAAAACGACTGTATGATGCCACTTCTAGGAGGCACCTGGGCAGCAGAGTTGTTTACTGTGTACAGTTTTCGTTAAACAGAAGGAAAAGTATTCTGGGGCTTGGTCGCACAGCATGAATGTACTTAACGCGACTGAACTGCTCACTGAGAAATGGTCAAGATAGCGAAATTTATCATTATGTATACATTACCACAATTTTTAAAAATGACCACTGACCAGAAACCAGACTTGATGCACGTGACGACTGTATGAAAATATTTCCCCGATGCGCAGAAGGCATTCCCCTCCCCCAACCCTGGAGCACAGGTGGCTTTTTGAGCTTAGAAAGGGAGAAGGCGCAGGGCAGAGAAAAATGTGCCGAGAAAATGGCGCCTCTTGGAGAATGCCACTTACCTTGTGATCCTGTCCGGGTATGGAGTGTGTCTGTACATGCTTTCCAGCTCCTCCACTTGGACCTGCGTGAACTTACGGGGTGGCATTCGTGGCTTCAGGTTTTCGTGCTGAAGACCCGCAGCAGGCGCCAGCTGGGCCATGGCAGCCGGCTGCTGCCCGGGCTCCTGGTTGCCTCTGCCGCCTTCGTGGCCGATGTCACCTTCGTGGCCGCTGTTACCTTCGTGGCCGTTGTCATCTTCCTGGTCGGCCTCGTAGTTGATGTCGCCTTCTTGGTAGACGTTATTCATGAGGCACAGCTCTCTTTCCTCAGCATGGGCTTCTTCGTCGGCTTCTGGGCCCGCATCCTGCACAGAATCGGATCTTATTTGCACTTCGGGGAAAGTTTCGCCTAGGCTCCACAAACCGAGGTCATAGTAGTCCCAGGGCGGAGCCTCCATGGCTGCAATGCAGCCGAGGTAGAGCGCCCCCTGGAACTGTGCTGGTCCTGAGAACCCAGCTGCCTGCAGGAGCTGTTTCTCTTTGGCACCGGTTATAACCGGATTGTAGCAAGTTCAATGCCTATGCTATCGGATTTACTCCATTGCTATTGGCTTATCCCCTCCCCCGCCTTCCAGGAGAATCTTGGTGGGTGGGACTTGCTTAGGCGGGAAAACCTCAGGGGCGTGGCCAAAAACAGGGACACTATGGGAAAGAAGGCTGCTGGTAGTCGGCATGGGTGTATGGAATCAGGGTTCTAATTTATATCTCCACTTACTTCTCCCGGCTTTAGCAGAGTGCCTGCCCCGAGGAAGGGGCTGTGCTTTATTGTGCAAGCTGATTTCGGGTGTGGGGCATCGAGAGATGGATAATGCCAGGTGTGACCTCACAGAACCACTGGACCCCTTATAGAAAAGATGGGAGAATGTCCCAGGAACCAACATTGGGTCCTTGCAGACCACGGGCTAGTAATTAAGCTGAAATGATCAAACAAGGGTACTTATTGCCCTGGGTTTCTGCGAGGACCCTGAAGGCAGAGGAGGCTATGCTCTCTGGGTCGCCAGGAGGTGGATCTTGCGGCTGGGTGTGCACAGTATTCTGGGCCAGATGCCCTCTGCAGGAAACCCGATGCACCCCTTGAGAAAGTTCAAGGACTCCAGAGTTGTAGTCACCAGTTCTTGCCTGAGGGCAAGCCTAGACCCCAGCCCATTGCTTAGTGCGTCCAAGAGCACTTTCACTTCAGGGTCTCTGGACACCACAGTGGAGTCCGTGTCCTCTTCTTCCTGCCAGTCCAAAGTCTCTGGTTGCAGGTCCCCCAAGCAAGTTCAAGGCTCCCGGTGCTGGGCTCTGGCTGTGAAGCCAGATGTGTTTCCAACTGTTCCCCCTGCTGCCTCGTTCTTACCACTTTCCTCACTTTTTCTAGAAATATATCGTGACTGCTTGCTCAGGAAAAGGATAAAATTGTATTATTGTCAAGAAAAGGAAATCCAAGCCAGACTGAGGGCTCTATGGTTCTCCCTTCAAGATGTGCTTTGTAGAAGCTCCAGGAGGCATTAATATCCTAGATATGAAAAATAGCTTCTAATAATGGGCCCTAGGCTTGGTATCATACATGATTTACCCTCTTGTTACCATCACCAGCATCACTGTCCTCAGCATCATTTAAACCATTTTGTGCATCCTCAAAGGTATGGGGCTCGGAAACTTCACAGACTGTACCTAAGGAATAAGTGCCCCCTGCCTGTATTGTGGAGGATGGCTCGGAAAGCAGCTAGGAGATGGTGATTGACACATTCACAGTGCATGTGTGTGTGGGGGGGGGGGTGGGGGGGGTCTGTGTGTGTGTGAAAGAGAGAGGGAACAGGTAATAATGCAGAGACCAGCTCATGATTTGATGGAGAACTGGAATGCTCTGCTGCCCACTCTGCCCTAAGGATGTTGGCTGACTATGCTAGAGATGATTGCTGAGTCCTGTGACCTTCATCCTCAGAATGTGAGAGGGACTGACAGTGAGGAAAAGTTGGCCAACAAGCCACATCTAGAAGCACAGCCAATGGCTCCTGGTTTCACAGAATCCACAAACAATTGAACAACTATGACTTCTCACCTATGTGTGAAAAGGGAAAAAAGGAGTGGATTACAGAGCTAAGTAAGATATAGCCCCTTGGTCTTGCATTGCTTAACTCCATTTCACTGGAATTCCCTTTTTTGCAGCATTTAATGTACAAGTGATATTCAAAGACAAATGTGTCACATTTACTATTTTTTTTTCCTTTCTTATTTTTCTTTTTTTTTTTAAATAAATCTTTATTCAGATTATTACAATTATTTCTCCTTTTTCCCCCCATAGCTCCCCTCCACCCCTTTCCCACCCCACCTTCTGCCCTTACCTCCCCCCCACTGTCCTCATCCATAGGTGTATGATTTTTGTCCATTCTCTTCATGAACCCCCCCATACCCCTTTCCCCCTGAGAATTATCAGCCCACTCCCTTTCTATGCCCCTGATTCTATTATATTCACCAGATTATTCTGCTCCTCAGGTTTTTAATTCACTTGATTTTTAGGTTGGCTTGTTGATAGATATGTATTTGTTGTTCATAATTTTTTCTCTTTACTTTTTTCTTCTTCTTCTTCTTTAAGAATACCTTTCAGCATTTCATATAGTACTGGTTTGGTGGTGATGAACTCCTTCAGCTTTTTCTTATCTGTGAAGCTCTTTATCTGCCCTTCAATTCTGAATGATAGCTTTGCTGGGTAGAGTAATCTTGGTTGTAGGTTCTTGCTATTCATCACATTGAAAATTTCTTGCCACTCCCGTCTGGCCTGCATAGTTTCTGTTGAGAAGTCAGCTGACAGTCGTATGGGTGCTCCCTTGTAGGTAATTAACTGTTTTTCTCTTGCTGCTTTTAATATTCTCTCTTTGTCTTTTGCTCTTGGCATTTTAATTATGATGTGTCTTGGTGTGGTCCTCTTTGGATTTTTTTTGTTTGGGGTTCTGTGGGCTTCTTGGACTTGTAAGTCTATTTCTTTCACCAGGTGGGGGAAGTTTTCGGTCATTATTTCTTCAAATAGGTTTTCAGTATCTTGCTCTCTCTCTTCTTCTGGCACCCCCATAATTCTGATGTTGGTACGCTTGAAGTTGTCCCAGAGTCTTCTTACATTATCTTCAACTTTTTGGATTTTTTTTTTGCTTTTTGCTTTTTCGGTTGAGTGTTTTTTGCTTCTTTGTATTTCAATTCTTTGACTTGATTCTTGTGTTCCTCTATTCTGTTTCTGGGTCTCTGTATAATATTTTTTATTTCAGTCAGTGTATGTTTAATTTCTAGTTGGTCCTTTTTCATATCTTCGAGGGTCTCGTTATATTTATCGGCCTTTTCTAGGATATTCTTAAAAAGTCTTATAACGGTGGTTTTGAATTCTATATCCAGTCGTTTGTTTTCCTCCATTTCTTTCGTTTGTGATCTGATTCTTTGACCCCGCATTTTCACTGAATCCCTGAGTTGGTAAGGTAGATATTTGTGCTAGGTTTCCAATATGGCCCAGTGGGTCTGCTTCCCCAGTTAACCTGAGGTGGACACTCTTGGTGCACCCCTTTGTGGACTGTGTGTACAGCCTTGTTGTAATTAAGTCTTTATTGTTGTTGGTATCACTGGGAAGAATTGACCTCCGGGCCAGTTGGCTGTAAGGATCAGCTGTGTCTATGCTGGGAGAAGCCTGGTGCTGGAGACAGCCTTATAGGATTAGACTTGCCAAATTGCAATAGCCTCTGTGCTCAGCTTGGATGGGGTGGAGTCTCAGTCTTGGCTTCCTGTCAGCCCCGCCCCTGCGCGCATGTGCGCTTTCAGTCCTCCGCCTTCCCCAGCTCGAGTCTCCGCCTGAGAGTCCAGACTCCCCCCACAAGAGCGTGGGTCCCCAGGGGCTCGCCTGGAACTGGGGTTCACTGCAGTCAGAACTGGGGCTCGGTGCAGTCAGAATCCTCTGACTCCCCTCCACTAGGGAAAGCCTGTGGCGACCCCCGCAGCCTTTGTGCGCACTGGCCCGTGTGCGCCTTCAGACTTCTGCCTTTCCCAGCTCGCGGTCCGAGGCTTCCTTCCCCCTTCCGCCAGAGGAAGTCAGCCAAGCTCTCAGCCGCCCTTCCTCTCTGCGCGCACAAAGCCCCTTTGCCGTACCTCCAATTCTCTGTGAGCTTTTCTCCTTCCTTCTAGTTGTAGAATTTTCACTCAGCCTGCTTTCCTGTGGTTCTGGATGGTGTCCGTTCTGTCTTTTAGTTGTAGTTTTGAAATTGTTGTGCGAGGCAGCAGTTTAGGTGTTTACCTATGCCGCCATCTTGGTTTCTCCTCCTCCTTTCTTATTTTTCATTTATTTTTAATTTACTATTTCTTTGAGGGTATATTGATATTTTATAAAATATAATTTATTGATTTTTTAAGAGAGGAATGGAGAAGGATAGAGAGTTAGAAACATCAATGAAAGAGAAACATTAATCAGCTGCCTCCTGCAAACTCCCTGCTGGGTATGTGCCTGCAACCAAGGTACATGCCCTTGACCGGAATTGAACTTGGGACCCTTGAGTCTGCAGGCCGATGCTCTATCCATTGAGCCAAACTGGTTAGGGCTATATTGACATTTTAATTGTGGAACTCTTACATTAGAAGCATTCGGGCCTTCTTTTTTGTTTAAGTTTTCTTTAAATAGGAAATAACTGAACTGCCTCTGAAGGCAGATCTGTGAAACTGCAAGAAACACTCCACAAAGTACCTTTATACAAAAATACATTTAGCATAAATAAACCATACCAATATACTAAACACACACACACACACACACACACACACACACACACACAAAGATGGGCAGTCTGAAAACTTTGGATTGAAACCCACAGATATTCTTTTTTTTTCCAAATTTTTATTAAGGTATATGTGTACATATCTTACCATTGCCCCCCCCACCCCACTCCCATACATGCTCTCACCCCCCAATGTTTTGCATCCATTGGTTACTCTTATATGCATGCATACAAGTGCTTCAGTTGATCTCTTATTTCCCTCACCTCTCTCTAACCTTACCGCTGTAATTAGACAGTCTGTTTGATGCTTTACTGCCTCTTTAACTATCTTTTGGTTCATCAGTTTATAATGTTTTTCATTATCCCCAAATGAGTGGGATCATGTGGTATTTTTATTTCATTGACTGGCTTATTTCACTTAGCATAATGTTCTCCAATTCCATCCAGGTGCTTACAAATGGTAGTAATTCCTTCTTTTTTATGGTAACACCCACAGATATTCTGACCATATTAATGCTGTGCACTTCTCTTGCTTTTTAAAGTGCAAGACTTCCAGATTCTTATGCGATTGTGTTTAAAGACTGCTTAACATTCACCCAGGGAAAAGATCACTTTCTCTTTGAAAAAGGGACAGCTTAATCCACAGTTAACTTGACTTTTTCATATTGCAGTGTCTGTACCTGCCATGTTATATATGGCCTCAGATTCTAAGACAGAATAAACGGATGCATGAATGAACCAAATAGAAAAGGACACAATGCAGAGGAAAGGAAATCCACTAATGGTTCAGGTAGAAGAAAACATAAAACATCCCTGATCAGTATGCTATAGTTTAACCTGTTTGATTCTATGCCAAAATATTGCATTTGGCTAAAGTGAATCCTTAATTAAACAGAATGTATAAGAACTCATTTAGTATCCTACCATACTTCTGTCTGAATACCTGTCTGAGTTGAGATTTTGGTGTAACTGGGTGGGTCTATGGAACTCACGTGGCATCCTTGCAAATTTCTCCTGGTCAGAACGACGAAATAGAACCTGGACGTTATGTGGGGTGTTGGGACTGGGGACTAGGCCAGAAACAGTCTCATTTTGAGACCAACTGCCTGTCTTAACTTTCCTTCCTTCCTTGTGAGTATTTCAATCCTGGTGAAAACCCTGAAAGCAAGCCAGAGAGAAAATACAGCTCTGTTGCTTAACTTTGTGATGGGATCTATGAACGATGTGAAAGACTTACTTAAGTATGAACCTGAGGTATTCTTTTATCTGTCTCCAGTTAGCACCCATATCCCTGCACGTGCCCCCCGCACCCCCTCCCGCCAACAACTCTGTGCACAGCCATCCACATGGATTTTGTTCTTCCCCTATGTCTCCACTGCTTCTTTCCCACTTCAGATTTCAAAATATCCTTTGCTACTCTCCTTTTTCTACAATATTCCAAAGAATGGAACAGGGACTCTTTCTTGGTCTCTACTTGCCTACTCCCTCATCCACCGAAAACCTAAGTTCTAGCGCTAAAATAGAAAATTATGTTCGATATAAAAGGAGAAACCAAGATGGCAGCATAGGTAAACACCTAAACTGCTGCCTCGCACAATTTCAAAACTACAACTAAAAGACAGAACGGACACCATCCAGAACCACAGGAAAGCTGGCTGAGTGGAAATTCTACAACTAGAAGGAAAGAGAAAAGCTCACAGAGAATTGGAGGTACGGCAAATGGTCTTTGTGTGCGCAGAGAGGAATGGCGTCTGAGAGCCTGGCTGACTTTCTCTGGCGGGAGGGGGAAGGAAGCCCCCGACAGCACTGAACCCCATTTCCAACTGCACTGAACCCCAGTTCCGGGTGAAACCCTGTGGACCCAGGCTCATACAGGGGGATTCTGGACTGTCAGCTAGAGAGAAAGGAACCCGGAGACTCGGAGACCCGGGGGAGACCCGGGGGAGCCCCGGATGCAGGGGTCTGGAGGTGCACAAGCGCCAGTGTGCACAAAGGCTGCGGAGGTTGCCACAGGCTTTCCCTAGCAGAAGGGAGTCGGAAGCTCCTGACTGCACTGAATCCCAGTTCCAGGCGAGCTCCTGGGGACCCACGCTCTTACGGGGGGCAATCTGGACTCTAGGGCAGAGGCTCGGGAGCCGGGGAAGACAGAGATCCGGAGGCGCGGGCGTGCAAGGGCAAGGCTGACTGGAAGCCAAGACTGTCTGCTCCACCCTGAGACTCCACCCCATCCAAGCTGAGCACAGAGGCTTTTGCAATTTGGCAAGTCTAATCCTATAAGGCTGTCTCCAGCACCGAACTTTACCCAGCGAAGACACAGCTGATCCTTACAGCCAACTGGCCCGGAGGTCAATTCCTCCCAGTGATACCAACAACAATCAAGACTTAAATACAACAAGGCTGTACACACAGCCCACAAAGGGGTGCACCAAGAGTATCCACCTCAGGTTAACTGGGGAGGCCAACCCACTGGGCCATATAGGAAACCTAGCACACAAACCTACCCTACCAACTCAGGGAAGCAGTGAAAATGCGGCAACAAAGAAACAGATCACAAACAAAAGAAATGGAGGAAAACAAACGACTGAATATAGAATTCAAAACCAGGGTTATAAGGCTTTTCAAGAATATCCTAGAAAAGGCCAATAAATATAACGAGACCCTTGAAGATATGAAAAAGGACCAACTAGAAATTAAACATACACTGACTGAAATAAAAAATATTATACAGAGACCCAACAACAGACTAGAGGAACACAAGAATTAAGTCAAAGAATTGAAATACACAGGAGCAAAACACACTCAACCGAAAAAGCAAAAAGAAAAAATCTAAAAAGTTGAATATAGTGTAAGAAGCCTCTGGGACAACTTCAAGCGTAGCAACATCAGAATTATGGGGGTGCCAGAAGAAGAGAGAGAGCAAGATACTGAAAACCTATTTGAAGAAATAATGACTGAAAACTTCCCCCACATGGTGAAAGAAATAGACTTACAAGTCCAAGAAGCGTACAGAACCCCAAACAAAAGGAACCCAAAGAGGACCACACCAAGACACATCATAATTAAAATGCCAAGAGAAAAAGACAAAGAGAGAATATTAAAAGCAGCAAGAGAAAAACAGTTAATTACCTACAAGGGAGCACCCATACGACTGTCAGCTGATTACTCAACAGAAACTATGCAGGCCAGACGGGAGTGGCAAGAAATTTTCAATGTGATGAATAGCAAGAACCTAAGACCAAGATTACTCTACCTGGCAAAGCTATCATTCAGAATTGAAGGGCAGATAAAGAGCTTCACAGATAAGGAAAAGCTAAAGGAGTTCATCACCACCAAACCAGTATTATATGAAAGGCTGAAAGGTATTCTTAAAGAAGAGGAAGAAGAAAAAAGTAAAGAGAAAAATTATGAACAACAAATACATATCTATCAACAAGTGAACCTAAAAATCAAGTGAATTAAAAACCTGAGGAACAGAATAATCTGGTGAATATAATAGAATCAGAATCAGGGGCATAGAAAGGGAGTGGACTGATAATTCTCAGGGGAAAGGGGTATGGGGGGATTCAGTAAGAGACTGGACAAAAATCATACACCTATGGATGAGGACAGGGGGGGGGGATAAAGGCAGAAGGTGGGGTGGGAACTGGGTGGAGGGGAGCTATGGGGGGGAAAAGGAGAAACAATTGTAATAATCTGAATAAAGATTTACTAAATAAATAAAAAAATAAAAAATAAAAAAGGATGTGGAGAAAAGGGAACCCTAGTACACTGCTGGTGGGAATGCAGACTGGTGCAGCCACTGTGGAGAACAGTATGGAGTTTCCTCAACAAACTAAAAATGGAACTCCCATTTGACCCAGTGATCCCACTTCTAGGAATATATCCCAAGAAATCAGAAACACTAATCAGAAAGGATATATGTACCCCTATGTTCATAGCAGCACAATTTACAATAGCTAAGATTTGGAAACAGCTTAAGTGCCCATCAGCAGATGAGTGGATTATAAAACTGTGGTACATCTACACAATGAATATTACGCTGCTGAAAAAAAGAAGGAACTCCTACCATTCATAAAAGCATGGATGGAACTGGAGAGCATTATGCTAAGCGAAATAAGTCAGTCAGAGAAAGATAAATATCACATGATCTCACTCATTTGTGAAATATAATGAACAATATAAATTGATGAACAAAAACAGATCCAGAGACAGAGAAGCATCCATCAGATGTTCAAACCTCAGAGGGAAGTTAGGGGAGAATGGGGGTAAGGGGGAGAGATCAACCAAAGGACTTGTATGCATGCATATAAGCCTAACCAATGGACACAGACACTAGGGTGGTGAGGGCATGAGTGGAGGGTGGGGGAGCAATGGAGGGGTAAGGACACATTTGTGATAACTTAATCAATAAAATAAATGAAGGCTTTAACAATAAAGAGACCTGAAATTTAAAGAAAAAAGAAAATTATGTTCCAACTCTTCAGTTCTCATATAGGCCCCAGTTTTGGGGCGGGGGGGGGGGAGGTTCTGAGCTTTGGAGAGAGCCAGGTGTGCCAATAGGTACCCATGGTTGAATACCAGCATTTAAATCACTTGTCTCCCCTTGCTTGTGAGACACAAAGGAAGGTGCGTCCAGAAAGTCTTTTGCATTCCTATTGGCATAATGAAGGTTTCCAGGCCATCAGCCTGCTTCCCTAGAAAAGTTATTCCATCATGTGTGCAGAGCAGGCTGCTGTTCCTTAGCTGTGCTGCCAGGTGGCAGGCCTAGCTGTGCAGGGACATGGGAGGAAATGATGGCTGTGGTAGTGGAGTCACACGCAGCCTTTTGTGGGAAGAGTACCAACTGCATCACTCTCCCAAGGCTCTGCAGTTTGCTGTGCAAGAGGGAACACCAGGACACTGAGTGCCTGAGGGGTGTGGTGGTGGTGATGGTGATGGTGGGGGTGGGGGTAGGGCAGAAGCTTAATACTGAGGCTTGAAGAGAAAACTTCAGTTTTCAGCCCTTTGAAGGAATGAGTTCTGTGCAGGATGGGGATAGTAAGTGTTGAATGACTGAGCCTGGGTATGCACTGCACATACCCAGACTGGGCCAGGGGAGGGTGCGGCCAACTAGAGGCTAGACTTCTCTGGAAGGAAACGCGTATGCTCTTTCTTGCAGGCCAACCCACTGCCCTGGGCTTGTGTTCCTCATCTATAATGTAAAGGGAAAGGACTGCATACCGGCAAAAATCCCCACAGTGCAGACAGACAATGGTGTTTCTTTCTTTTAGACCGGGCATCCCCCAGAAGAAAAAAAGGTACTTTGCATGAAAGAGCCCCATAAAATGATGATACTTGTTCCCCACCATTTTCACCCTTTTACTGCCAGGCTCCTCAATCAGTGACCTCTTCTTCTATAGGAGGACTCTCAATCCACTGATCTACACTGGCTGGGCCATAATTAGTCTCTTGTAATATAAAACCCCATTAAAGGACCCTCGTTTGCTAACTATTACTCCAAATCAAAAGTTCATCTGGGAAGAACTTAATGCTTTTTAAAAAGTGGGCCTGGCCTCTTCACTCCTCCAACCCCATTTTCCTCTCTCTGGCAGGTCCACACAAGGAGGCCAGCGGGAGCAAAGCAAAGGTACAACTGCTTCCTTCCAATGAGTGAGTCTTCTGCAACACGGCTCAGGAGACCATCTCCTTACACTGGGTTTGAGCAGCACCAAACCCAAAGTTCCCTTTTAGTGCTCAGCAGCAGAATCTGGAATTCTCTCCAGGATGTGCAGGGGGGCAAGGTCCATTTGAAGGCGTGATGGGCAGCTTCTGAGCTGAGGAAGGAATGATAGATAATAGGCTTTCCTGGGCTGGTGGGGGGAGGGGAGAAAAGGGAGAAGGGCCTCTTTGTGGCCTTGGTGGAATCTCTTCTCACTTTTCTTTTGAGCCAGCAGAACCCGTGGGCCAGAATATTTCCCAATCTCCTCCACAAAAGGGAAGGAGGTGAACGGGATGTGGCGCACACTGGATGGAGGTTTGATGGTCACGTTCCCATAACGCCCTGTGAGTAGCCTTCTAGGCTGATTCCCTTTGAGTCCAGTGTTCAGCCTTAACTTGTCAACATGAATGGAGCTCACCCTGTCTGTAAACACCTTCTTATCTCACTGGAGGCACACCCCATCCAAATTTGCACATATCTGTGGTCCCAAAGGGGCAGGGTGGTGATGAGGTGGGAAGATGGTGGGAACTGAGGAGAAGGTATGGGTCAGTGCAAACTCACCCTGGGCACATGGGAAATTTCCGCCATGTGCAGGGCTTACTGAAAATGATTCAGGAGGTCATCTTATGAAAGGAGGCCTCCTTGTCATTGAGTTAAAATGACACTTCCTTCACAATTTCCATACATAGCCTACTAGTCCCATATGGCACACAAACAAACACAAGCTGAGAATTTGCCTTTTTATTAATAACACAACTGCCGAGGAGGTGAGGGAGGTATGGGTGCCATAAGGGTCAGTGGCACCAGACAAACAGATCTCCACTCAGGATCCTGGACAAGGATGGCATTCTAGGGCTTCTGCAACACCATAAAGTAGAGGTGGTTCAGAGTAGCAGGTGGTGCATTCCTCAGCATTGATAATCTTTGATTCCTTGAACACTTGGCCCTCCTATTCTGAAACCAAGCCTACAATGACAGGGAAAAGGATGGGTTTGGTATAGTGAACAGTGTCATCACAGAAAAAAATCAACACATGCAACATTATATGCCATTGAGACTTCAACTGCATCAGAAGCTATTTACGTATTCCTAAAATACCTCTGCAAAGTTAACACACCACCCCCCCTCTTCAGCTGACACTTGGTGCACACCTCTTGCTAGTATGTGCCAGGTGAGAGAGAGACAGAGAGAGAGAGAGAGAGAGAGAGAGAGAGAGAGAGAGAGAGATTGTACCTGCCTTGACCATGATGGGACCTACAACCTAGGTATGTGTCCTGATGGTGAGTCAAAACCACAACTCTTTTGATGCAGAGAAGACACTCTAAGCAACTGAGCCACCAGCCAGAGCAAAACCATTCTTAATTCTTCACACAACACCTACCTCACCCTACAAACCCTCCTGGGCTCAGCACTATGTCAGCTCACTCTGCTCTGCCTACAGTGTCAGGACGCTGTACAGGAGCCGCTGCTGTCCACTATGGCAGGTTATCCTAGGTACTGCTACTCAACCAGGAGTCCCAAGCCCATCCCTCATTCATAAGGCAGGAGGTGGAACATGCATTTCACGAAGATAATCAACTACCATGGTAAGAGATCATGAACATTTTCCTCTCCGAATATCTGCTAACTCTTCCCGCAAAGAAAATTGTTGGGAACATTTGACTATCTTCTCTATGTCCTAGTTAATGGGTTTTATATTGTATATAAATCCTTTTCAGTTTCCAAAATCTACAGGTTAAATGACACAATGGGCCATCTCTCCTGCTTGAGACCTTGTTTTTTCCCTCCCCTATTAGGAATAGTGGTCTTTGTGCTGCAGAAATATGTAGTGTAAACAAGCTTTAGGAGGATTCAAATACACCAGTGGTCACATCTCCATGAACGTAAACAAAGCCCACAGCTAGCTGTGGCATGGGCTCATAGTGGGTCTGTATTCCCAGTACTTGTTTCACAAAACGGTTCCATTAGCAAAAGAAAGGAGGAAACCCCTGTAGTAAGCTTCTTGTGGAAATTCATCTGTAGGGTTTGGAAATGGAAGAGAACAGTACGTTTTCCCCTGGTTTGTTTCTTGAGGCTCCTATTCCCTTCTCCATGCCACTGAGAGAGCACGATGTTAGCCCAGGGAAGGGGAAAAGCAGGTCACAGAACCTTAAGTTCTTTGTTTTCTTCCGCATATGCCTTGCCAGCCTGAGAAAGTGCTCCCAACCTCCTCCAGAACTTTCCAACCTGAGCCAGGCCTGTGAGCCCAGTCTGTGGTGTCAGGATGCCAGATCTCAGGGGTCTGCTTGGTTGGGCTGCAGCCCATTTCCATCACTGCACTCACACATGCATCTGTAGCAAAGCTCATGAACCCATCCTGATTTTCTTCCCTTTGCTTTGTGCAAACATCACTTTGATACAACTTTTGATCCCAGGACCTACCAGTTAGTCATCACAGCCTGCAAGATCGAAAAAAGTATTTGAAATTAACACAGCTATGGATCTCTCTGAAATGGGGCCACCCTCTGCCACCAAACATATTCTATGAAACTAGCATTTTCAATAGAGTATCATCAAAATGGAAAAATAAAATCCTCATGAGAATCTTCACTTTTACATTGCATAGATTCATAACTGAATTTGTGTAGGATCTGAAGGCCTATTTTGACTATATGTAACTTTTCTCTAACCTTTTCACCCTTCTTAGCTCAATTGATATTATTTTAGCTCATTTGTTTCATTCTACACACAGCATTCCAAAGCTAGTCAATTTCCTCCATTCTCACCATGAGAGTATCCTAGCAATGTTTTCAGGTTGATACAGCAAAGTGTTTCTGAAAAGTGAGATTTGGGGCTGCCAAGCTTTACAGAGACTTACCAAACACTTCAGAACAAAAGGAGGGGAACCAGGTGATGAAACATGTAAGCGATCTTCCCCTACCAGTCTCAGCTTAATTAAACATAAGTGTTTCATATAGAGCAGTGATTTCCAACCTTTTTCATCTCATGGCATACAAACTAATTATTAACATTCTGCAGCCCACCAAAAAATATATATATTGTATGTTTTCCCAATCTGACAAAAAGGTATAATTTTGATTTAATCACACTGTACAGCTATTATTGTGTTGACCGTTATCAGTTTTCATATGACAATGTAAGGAAAAAGATGTCAGTGTCCTGGAATAAATACTCAAATACTGCATGTTTCAAAAATTATTGTGGTTCACAAGTTGAACATCACCGATATAGAACTTTCTCTGGATAAGTTACTCCATCACCCCAATATTTATAAATGCATTGATTTAGCTGAGAGCTTAAGCTTAGCTTTAAATAATTTAGTGCAATTGGAACCCCCTCTAAGCTGCTCCTCTGTACATTAATTTGAGTACATCCAAATTTAGGCTGAGCACCAACATGACTCCACACAGAAGTGCTCCTTAAAGGATACCAGTCCTAGGAGTTGCACTTTATTGAATGTGCTGATGGGGCTCAAGGCAGGCCATCCCCAAAATATGTCCATATGGCATACTGATTGTTTTTAGTGAAAGTTTCTTGAGAAAGACCTGGAGCAAGAACAACTCTCTGACTCTCCTCTCTCTGTCCCCCTAAAAACAGGAGCTAAATCTCCCCTATGAAAGGTACCCTCCCTGCACCAGGAGTTAAAGAGATAGCCTCACAGCCAGAGACAGGGAGTTTTGGACCCAGAGGCCTACACAAACAAGCCTCATTAATTCTTTAATACTTTACTCCCCTAAGCCAAACTCTGTTTAGATTCTTCACTGATTAAGCACTGAAGCCTAAGTCCCTTTGTCTTGTCCATCCATCACAAATATATTGTTTATTTCTTTAAAAAGTATAAAAGCTGCCTGCTTGGGACATTTCCTTAAGTCCAATTTCTGTGACACCACTGTATGTATAAATTAAATTCTTTATTTTTTCCTGTTAGTTCATCTGTCTTGTGTCACTGCACTTGCTAGACCAACCAGAAAAATTAAGAATGGAAGGGGATAAATTTCCCCACTCCCCAACCATACACTTATAGGTATAGATATATACACATTATATGTATATGGTTATAGACATAAATATTCATGTTTGTAAACAATATATATATTTAATGTTGTACCTAGAGTGGACGAAACAGTTCTTTTTTTTTTTGTTTGTTTGTTTTCCTTTAAGAAATTGTGTTCTCTCTGGTAATGGGAAATAACTGTAAGCTGGAGTTTACATAACTCACCTACACAAAGATTCCTTAGAACAAAACTTATTTGCCAACATAAAACACACAACAAAACACACCAACGTGAGATTATCTGCCACAAAGGAGTCCAGGTCCTGAAACAGGTTTTAGGGTGGCTCCCCCACCAAAGGCTTTTTTCAGGTTTACTGACCTGCAGTCCAGCTTCAGTCACACCAATGCATCTCTATGACCCTGCTGAAGGGAGAAAACCACAGATGTTTAGTATTTGGAGTTGTGACTAAAATGAAATATATGGATATACATTTTATGCTTGTTTTAAGTTTGTATTCTCCTCTCAAGAACCTCTACAAGTAAACTTTTGTCATTCCCCCCCACCAGGTTTCCTTTATAGATGGTTACCCCTTAAAATTTAAGGTTGCATTAACAAATCTGTAGTCAGAATAAAAAATTTTAGTGAACATTAGAAAACTATAAAATGTAATGGACAAATATATGATGAACCAATTATAAAAATCTGAAATAGCAGGATCTGACATTGCAGTTGTTTGAGAGAACCTCATTCTCCTTACCTTGATTCCAAAAATCCTATTTACAAAAACAGTCCACCAGTATAGGCAATAAAAAAAAAATACATAAATTGGATCACATCAATATTTAAAAATTCTGTGCATCAATAGGACACAACCAGTGGAATGAAAAGGCAATGCTTGGGGTGGGAGAAAATATTTGCAAGTCATATATCTGATAAGGAGTTTATATGTAGAACGGAATTCTTATAGGAGTTTGTATGTAGAACGGCCTGATGCACGGAATTCTTGCAAGGGGCTCGGCCCTCACAGTCCTGGCTGCCTTGGCTGGCCCTCGCAGCCCCAACTTTATCCAGAAGGTCGTTCTGTTAGGTCTAATTAGCATATTAGCTCTTTATTATATAGGATATGTCAAGAACTCCACATCACAATCCAAAGAAAACACCCAGATGAAAAAATAGGCAAGGGCTTGAGTACACAATTCTCCAAATATGATATACAAATGGTTACTAAGCACATGAAAAGGTGCTCCACATCACTAACTAATCATAAAAATAAATGCAATTGAAACCACACTGATACCACCTCATCCCATTAGCATGGCTGCTATAAAAAATTAAATCTGAAAATAACAAATGTTGTGGAGGACATGGCAAAATTGGAACTTTGTGCACTGCTACTGGAAATGCAAAGTGGTACTGCCTGATGTCACTTGCATGAGGTTCTCCTATGGGTATAACACAATAGAGTTTCAGTTTTGCAGGTGGAAGAGCCATGCAGATGGATGGTGGTGATGGTTGCACAGTAAGAAGAATGTGCTTAATACCACTGAACTGTACACTTAAAAATGGTTAAGATAGTAAATTGTATGGTATCTGTATTTTACCATAATAAAAATTAATAACAATAAATTAGTCTCATAAAAAATTGAAATGGGCAAAGGACTTAAGAAAGCACATTGAAAGATGCTCAGCATCAAATGTTGATAGAGAAATGCAAATCAAAACCGTAAGATGCCACTTCACATCCACTGAGATGGCTAATATCAAAGGGCAGAAAGTAACAAGTGTTGGGAATAATGTGGAGAAATTGCCATCCTTGTGACTGCTAGAGGAAACGCAAAATGGTGCAGCTACCATGGAAAAGAGTAGAGCAGTTGCTCAAAAAATTAAAAGCCAGATTACTATATGATCCAGCAAATTCCTTTTCTGGGTCTACACAAAATACTTGAAAACAGTGACTCCCTAGTGATTTTGCACACCCATGTTCATGGCAGTATTATTCACAAAAAGACAGAAACAACCCCAGTGCCCATTATTAAATGAATAAACGAAATATGGTATTTTCACACAATGGAATACTATTCAGCCATGAAAAAGGATACCTATCACATGCTACAGCATGGAAGAAACCTGAGTACATTATACTAAGTGAAATATTCCAATCACAACCAGTGGAATGAAAAGGCAATCACAAAAATAAAACCACTGTATGATTCCAC
Organism: Plecotus auritus; assembly: GCF_963455305.1. Lineage (NCBI taxonomy): Eukaryota > Metazoa > Chordata > Mammalia > Chiroptera > Vespertilionidae > Plecotus > Plecotus auritus. The sequence goes on from NC_137784.1 coordinate 98,879,200, forward strand.
TTCCAGGAGGCACCTGGAGTAATAGAATTCATAGGAACCGAAAATAGAAAGGTGGTTGCCAGGCCCGGGAAATACAAAGTTCTTTACTGTGCACAGTCTTAGCTTAACAAGATGAAAAGTGTTCTGGAGATTGATTGCACAGCATGAATGTATTTAACACGACTGAACTATACACTGAGAAATGGTCAAGATAGAAAAATTATCATTAGGTAGATATTACTACAATTTTAAAAAATGACGATTGACCAGCAAAGAGACTTGATTCATGTGACGACAGTATGAAAATATTTCGCTGATGCTCAGACGGCATCTGACCGCCCCCCCACCCCAACCCCGGAGTACAGGTGGCTGTTTGGCTTAGAAAGGGAGGAGAAGGCACAAGGCAGAGACAAACGCCTAAAAATAAGCCCGAGCGCGTGGAGAACTGGGCAGCTCTTGGAGCAGCCACTCACCCCGCGAACCAGTCCGGGTCTTGAGTGTGTTCATACATGCTTTCCAGCTGCCGCAGTTGGACCAGCGAGAACTCACTACTTTCCATTCGTGGCTGGGCATTCTGGTGCTGCGATGCAGCGGCAGCCACCACGAGGGCCTTCTGGGCCAGCTGCTGGCCGGCGTCCTGGTCACCACCACCGCCTTCGTGGCTCTCATGGCCCTCGTGGTTCCCCTGGGCTTCCTGGTCCATGTCATCCATGAGGCACGGCTCTCCTTCATCAGCGTGGCCTTTCTCGTCTGCTTCTGGCCCCTCACTCTGCACAGATTCAGGTCTTCTGTCCACCTCCTCGACAATTTCGCCTTGGCTGCACAAGCCCACGTCACAATAGTTGACCGTGGGTGGAGGCTCCATGGCTGGAATGCAGCCGAGGTCCAGCGGCCCCTGGAACTGTGTGAGGGGGGTGGGGGGCGGCACCCAGCTGCCTGCAGAAGCTGAGGCTGATTCTCTTTTTGGTGCTTGGTACTGGTTATAACTGGTCTGGCGCAAATTGAATGCCCATGAGCTCTCATTTAGATGATTGTTATTGGCTTTGTTTCCCACACACCACCCACACCCCTCTCCAGTCTCAGTGGGTGGGACTTGCTTAGGCGGGAAAGCCTCAGGGGCGTGGCCAAAAACAGGGGCACTATGGGAAAGAAGGGTGCTGGTAGTGGGCATGGGTGTGTGGAATCGCGGTTCTACTTTACAGCTCCATTCACTTCTCCAGACTATAGCAGAGCATCTTTATTATGCAAGCTGATTTGGGGTGTGGGGCATCGAGAGAGGAACAGTCTGGGGTTTTAAACCTCACAGAACCACAGGAACCCGTGTGGAAAAGATGGGAGAATGTCTGGGGAACCAACATTGGGCCCCTGCAGGCCACGGACTAGTAGTTAAGCTGAAATGATCAAACAAGGGGACTTATTGCCCTGGGTTTCTGCGGGGACCCTGAAGGCAGAGGAGGCTATGCTCTCTGAGTCGCCAGGAGGTGGATCTTGCGGCTGGGTGTGCACAGTATTCTGGGCCAGATGCCCTCTGCAGGAAACCCGATGCACCCCTTGAGAAAGTTCAAGGACTCCAGAGTTGTAGTCACTAGTTCTTGCCTGAGTGCAAGCCTAGACCCCAGCCCATTGCCTAGTGCATCCAAGAGCACTTTCACTTCAGGGTCTCTGGCATACCATGTATATTATATATACACGTGTGTGTGTGTGCGTGTGTGCATGTGTGTTCTATCCTGGCATGTCCATGTGAAAAAGGTAACATGAGCAAAGCCAAGGTCTACTTGCTTGTTTTAAATGCAGTGATTATTCTGAATCATTGTTCAGGGACCTGCTCCTCCTTTATTCAGACAGCACTAAATCAAGAGGTTCCTTTTAGTGTTGAATTAGCTTGAAGTGGGGTTTCTCAAGGATGTTAAAGGTGACAAAATGCACTTGAAGGCATGGTTGTCAGCTCTGAGCTGGGGAAGGATCAATAACAGTCCAGATCTGGAGGTGGGGAAGAGGAAGGGAGCAGGGCCCTGTGCTGGCCTAGACAGATTCTCTTCTTGTGTTACCTTTGAAGAGGAAAGATCCTCCCTCTACAATGGTTTCTATCCCCCCGTCCCCTCCACAAAAGGCAAGAAGTGAAGGGGACTTTGAAAGTACCGGTTGAATGCCTGGCTCCTACTCCATAAAGCCCTGTGAGTAGTCTCTTAGGAAGTTTCCCTTGGAGTCCTGTGTTGTGCCTGAGCTGTTACCCTGAAAAGGGCTCAGGCCTGCTTTGAAACTTACTGTTCTCTCCTTAGGGACTTGCCCCACCGTGTTTTGTATATCTATGTGTTCCCAGTGGACAGGGTGTGGGGGTAAGAGTGGGGGGGGGTGGAGAGGGCTGGAGGTACTAAGGTGTTGGGGGATAGGGTAGGTCTGGTCCATTTGAATGGCAGTTTTTTAGTAATTTCCATCACATTCACCAATCCCATGTGACACACAAAACAAATATATAGAGAATTCACAACTTTATTAAAACTACAAAGAATGTTCCCTGAAACAGTAGGCCAGTGACTTTGCACTTTTATTTACTACACAAAGCAGATATTTGGTGAACTGTTATTGATGGTGAGGTATGCAGAATTTAAATCTGGCTCAAATATTCCTTAGGAACCATTCCTTAGGAAATGGGAGCTATTGAAGCACCATTCACAGATAAAACACAGAAAAAAAAAAAAAAACAGGCAAAAGACTTAAATAAGCATTTCTCCATTCCTTAGAAAATGGGAGCCATTAAAGCACCATTCATGGATAAAACAGAAAAAAAAAAACCACAGGCAAATGACTTGAATAAGCATTTCTCCATTCTTTAGAAAATGGGAGCCATTAAAGCACCATTCATGGATAAAACACAGAAAAAAACCAGGCCCAGACACGTGGGTGTGGGCCACCATGAGGCAAAGGTGGATAAAACAAGGGCTGAGGAGCAGGCATGAACAGAGGAGGATAGGGTACCACTGGTGGCATCAGCAGTGGCTGAGGATACCTTATCCAAGCTGGTTGCGGATACCACATCCAAGCGTGTGGCAGATACATTAAAGCAGGCTGCGGATTAAAGATGATATTGTGAGGTACACCCACATTAATGCCGACGGGGTTGCCCAGGACCATGGGGTGCATGTTTCTCAACATAAATGCCCTCTGTCGTCTCCGTCTATTCTTAAACCAAATCTTCAAACAGAGAGAAAAAGGGATTAGTTTAGTACATTGAGCATTTAATGTCATATCTGAAAAAAAGAAAAACAACCCACAACACACAGTAAGCAACGAATATGCCCTTAAGATTTTAAACTGTATCAGAGGAAGACATTTCCTTCTTGCTCAAGCATCTTAGTAGAGTGCCCACCAAGGGAACTTTTAGCTCACCCACAGTGAGCACTAGCTATGTGCTGGGCTATGGTGTGGCCTACTGCTTTTTCTCTCCTCCCACATTTAATTTTATTGTCCCCACTTGCATGCAGGTTGAACTGAGGAATTGTTCTCTGTGCCTACTGTTATTGCTATACCTTGTATGTCTGTGTTCTGTGGGGAAGTAGATCACAGTAAAAAGTGGGTGCCTTTTACAATCCTGCTGAGAACAGTCCCTGTTTTGAAAAGGCCGATTTATCTTCTTTACACAGTAAAGAGTCTATAGGGGCACATTGGCTTTTTAGACAAAAGCTTTCCTTCAAGGATGCCTAAAGGATCATTCATCATCTGAAACCCCTTAATAGTTAAAAAGATGGTATTGTGAGGGAAGCTGGGTCATGGGGGCCCCAGGGAATTTGTGGCTTGTCTTGCTGGGACATGAGAAAAGCTGAAGCCCTGGAAGCTGCCTTAATATTTTAGAATTTTGAGGTAATAAATATTTAGACAGACTCAGCTAAATTTCTTAAAACTCTAAAATCTTTGTCCAGCTAAGATTCTGGAGGGAAGGAGTCAAAGCACTGTCATAGTTGTCAATTTTGCTCACTCCACCCTGTCCCACCCTACAAACCCTCCTGGGCTCAGGAACAGGTCAGCGCACTCTGCTCTGGCTACAGTTCCAGGGCTCTGCACCAGAGCTGTTGCTGTACAGCATGGTGGGGCTCCAAAGCCCTGCTACTCAACGAGGGGATTCCCTTATCCTTAACGCAAGAAGGTTGAACAGGTATTTTAGAAAAGTAGACAAAATTACTCCTTCCTAAATATTTGCCAACCACTCTTGTAGACAAATATGTCCGTTAGGCTCCACTATATTCTCACTGTCCTAGTTATTGGGGTTTACATTGTTTTTAAATTCTTTTGGAAGTTTCCTAACCGAGTTTTAAGAGACACAAAGGGCCTTCTCTTGCTGCTTGAGGCGACATTTTCCCTCTTCAATCTTAGAATTTGGGTTCTTCTTCTGTAAGAACATGTCATCTAAAAGACACTAAATTCAAGATCATTTTGGGGGGGATCCAAGTGTACCCATGGTCAAATCTGCATAAACATAGCCAAAACACAAATCAGGCTAATACTACTTCCTTATTCCAATGCTGGTTTCATAAAAAAAGTCATACTCTATTTGCAAAATAGATGTGGGGGGGAGCTCCATTAAAATTGTTTTGGACAAATGCTATGTGACCTCATGTATATGTGGAATATTTAAAAAATCTAAAAAAAAAACACTTATAGAAAAAGATCATATTTGTGGTTACTAGAATGGGAGGTTGAGGGAGAGGAATTGGAGGACAAAAGGTACAACGGTCCAGTTATAAGATAAGTAAGTCCTGGAGATGTAACGTACAACATTATGACTACAGTAGACACCCCTCTGTGGTATAATATGAAAATTGTTAAGAAAGTAAATCCTAAGAGTTCTTATCACAAGGAAAAAACCCCACTTTTTTTCTTTTTTTGTTTGTATCTATGTAACATGATGGATGTTAACTAAACTTATTTTGTCAGTCATTTCACAATATATGCAAGTGAAATTATCATGCTGTACACCTTAAACTTATACACTGCTATAGGTCAATTATATCTCAACAAAACTGGGAAAAAATTATTGGTGGAATTAATGCCTTAGAATTTGGAAATGGATTAGAACATTATGGATTGTTTCTATGGCTCCTTTTTCCCTTTAGAACTCCATTGAGACAACACTATGCAAACCCATGGAGGGGGAAAGGAAATCACCAAAACTGAAGTGTTTCTTTTCCGCTGAGCTGGCTTTGCCTGCAGGGAGAAAGCAGAGTCATGATCCTCCCAAGCCTGTCCAGCCCTGACTGTGATCCCCGCCCTTAGCATCAGTGGCCTGCTTGGTTGGGCTGCTTTTCACACAGTCCTCCACCAGATCTGCAGCCAGATTCCATCACTGATCTCACACACACTCTCTGCAGCAAAGCTAAGAAGCCCATCCTGATTTTTTCTCTTTCTTTTCTTCTCCATTTCCCCCCAAAATTTATCTTTGATACAAACTAGGTTTACCTATGGTCTCAGAAAAAACACTTCTTGATCCATTGACCCATGTTAGTCATCACTGACTGAACAAATGAAAAAGTATTTCAAATTACCACAGGTGAGAATCCAGCCTGAACTATGAGTCACCTTCCACTATCAACAAGTTAGACACAGCCCATCTTGTCACAGAAAGGAAGAAAAAAATCTCTCAGGTATTAGAAATTTCTCAAGAGAATATTCATTAATGCATTTGGTAATTCCTAAAATTTTACTGTGTGTGGTATCCCCAAGACACATGTTCTGCTCTATGTTAATATTGCCTAACACTTCCACCTTTCTTAGGTTGGTGGAACTCTGTTTGAAATTGTTTTAGTTTATTTCCCTTTTTAGACATATTTTAAATGTTGTAAGTCTTCATTTAATCTCCACCATAATGCACAACCTACTATGTTAAAAGGCTAACATATATTAGTATTCCAGAAAATTAAAATTTAGGGCTGCCACTCTCTACAATGTTTTGCTAAATCCTTAAAAAGAACAGCAGGAAAAACAGGCACTTGGACTTACCCCCACCATTAGTCTCACCTTAACTTAGCAGACATTAGTGCTCAACTGCTGTATTCTAATGTGTAAATTATTCCCTCCCCAAACCACTAAATATTTATAAATTCACCCTTTATGCAATGAGCTTATGCTTGTTTTTAAATAATTTAGTATAATTGAATTCCTTGGTTCATTAATATGAACAATTTCCACTTCACGCTTAACCCCAATGTGACTTCACACAGAAGTGTTATCTCAAGGATATCAGTGTTAGGAGGTGAACTCTGTGTTTGTGTATAATACACATGTAATATGTAGGTATACATAGGTATAGCTTATACAAAGGTATATATGTATCTTTGTATACAAGGAATAGTACACTATAGTAATTCTTTTTTCAATTGAAAATCATGTTCCCTTTGATAATGGATAATTTCCGAAAGTTAGAGTTTATTTATCTTATTAATTAAGACCCCAAACTTATTTTCCAATGATGGAAAAGGCAATGAAAACACACCAACTTGAGAATGTCTTGGATAAAGGTGTGTAAGTCCTGAAACAGGTTTTAGAATGGCTGCCCCTCCAAATGGCTTTATTCAGGTTTACTGACCTGCACCCGGGCTTCAGTCACATTCATGCGTCTCGCAATGTCCTGTCTGAGAGGAGAAAACCACAAATATTCAGTATTCAGCGATGGAAATTAAATATATTCTTATTTACATTTTTTTTTCAGAGAAATGTCTGATTTATTTTATGAATCAATTTCTGTTGTAGGGAAATTCACACCATTTCAGGATTTACAGAAAATTAAGTTGACAAAGCATTTAAAAAAAAGTCAAGTCTCATGGAGGCACAGTTCCCAAGAACAAATGAAATTCGAACTTACTGTTTCTTTCAGTGTTACCAACTTCAAAATGACTAAAAAAATCTCTGACTGAGGAAATATCTCTTCCAACTTTCAACCACTGCTCTTACACATTTTATGGATTAAATTAGATTCTTAAATGGATTGGCTTATCTATCTATCTATCTATCTATCTATCTTTATCTATCTATCATCTATCAGTGATGCACAGATTGGAGTACATTCCTAGTAGATGCTAAGGGATGACACAAACTCTCTGCTGTTCATTCTTTGATTGTGCTTATTTTTAAAAAATTTAATCACCAACCTCCTCCCCCCCCCCCAACCATTCTGTAATATCTAACTTGAGGCTTGCTTTAGAGACAGTATCTTCTCAAAAGCAAGGTGTAAGGGTATGCAGAAAAATCACTACTCAAGGTAAATAATTTTCAAATGCAGCATTATAAAAGATATAAATCAATGCCAAAATAACCTATGATGAACAGATTTGTGAACATTTAAAATTAAGTTAGGATCTGGTTCTAATAGAACGTTATTTAAAATAACAGGCGCCTGCCTGGTTCCCAGTTTGATTCATTTAAATTTCGCACTACAGCCCTGGCCCGGTGGCTCTTAGTTGGTTGGAGTGTTGTCCCGCAAGCCGAAAGGTTGCGTGCGGTTCGATTCCTGTCAGGGCACATATCTCGGTTGAGGGTTGATCGGTCGGGTGCGTATGGGAGGAAGGCTCTCTCACATTCTCTCTCTCTCTCCCTTCCTCTCTGTCTAAAAATCAATATAAATAAATAAATAAATAAATAAATAAATAAATAAATAAATAAATAAATAAATACCGCACTACATTATTTACCTTGAGTCCCAAAAGGCATAGCGCCTCCCCCAACCCAGGTGCAGGAGAGCCGCTGCCACCCCTCCCCACAGCCTCCGGTTCCCCAGATGGCATTTAGTTTAGAAGGGAAGGAGAGGGACCTGTTAGAGAGACCCAAAGGCCACCCAGGCTCATGGCCACATGGTCCCTGGAAAGGGCGGCAAACGCCGGCAATTCGCTTACCTCATCAACATGTCCGGATAGGGGTAGCGGTGAAAAATGCGCTCCAGCTCCTGCATCTGCATCATGGTGAACGTGGTACGCTGGGCCACCCGACGCCTGTTCCGTGGCTGTGGACGCCGGACGTTGGCCTGGAGGGGCTGTGCCTCCTGCTCTTGCTCTTCTGGTTCTTCGTCACTACCGTCGCTGTCCTCGTCAGGTTCGTCGCGTTCCCCGCGTTCGTGGTACATGGGGCCCGGGGCGTCTAGGCCATCTAGGGCACTGTCGCCGTCTTCTTTTGCTTCTTCTTCAGCTTCTATCACTTCTCCTTCTGCGGATGCTGCTCCTTGCTCTGGTACGGGCTCTGTATCCATTTCCTTTTCTTCCTCTTCGGTTAGCAAGATCTCTGCTGGCTCTGCTTCTGCAAAGAAAGAAACCCAAAGAGAAAGATAAGTGTGTAATGTAGCCCAGGCTGTGGGAAGGAGGAAGTTACTGGCTGCATCTGAGGGGTGTCCCGTCTGCTCGCCTCCCCCAAAAAACATTAGTTTCTTGGAGTTGGCTGAAGCTCACGTCAGGAGCAGCACGAACCATGCAGTTCTCCACCATCCTCCTCCACTCCTAGGCTGAGGAAGCCAGCGGTATCCTGGCTGGGCTGGCCCTGAGGATTCATGTCCTGAGTGCTGTCCATGAGGCTGTGGCGTCTGCAGATGCTGCATGCGACCTGGCTCCTTCAAAGTTCTTCTGGAGTCTAGTCAGGCAAGAGTGTTCACCGACTGCTGGGGGTGGGGTGCCGAGGTGCGCATGCGGCAGAGGGTTGGACGGCAAAAGGGAGTGTACTTACAAGAAGGGCTCTAGTAGGGCGCATGCGTGAAAGCATAATTTGGGCCTCCAAGTTGCAACTTAGCAGACTGCTCCAGACTTGGTGGAGCGTCTTCCCAGAGGAAGGGGCTGTGCTGAATTGTGCAAGCTGATTTGTAGGGAGTGAAAGACAGACCTCACATTAGCTCTGGAGGCCTTAGAGAAATGTTTACATAATATCTCTTGGTCCAGCTTCCATACACAGTAGTCAGTACTAAGCAGGGGGTAGTAATCAAACTATGTAAGTAGGTAGGAGGTTGTTTGCTAAGTTTTTGCAATGAGGCTAACATCAGACCTTACCATACTTCTCAGGTTTGCAGAAATAGGAGGTTGGGGCTGGCTTTTCCAAGCATGCCAGGTGCTCAGATGCACTATGCAACAAAACAAAACAAAACAAAACAAAACCCAAAAAACACAACCACCACCAACCCATATGAATGATATATGGTACTTGTCTTTCTCTGACTAGCTTATTTCACGTAGCATAATACACTCCAGATCCATCTATGCTGTTGCAAAGGGTAAGATTTTCTTCTTTTTTACATTCCAGTAGTATTCCATTGTGTACATGTACCACAGCTTTTTAAATCCACTCATTTACTGATGGGCACTTGGACTGTTTCCAAATCTTGGCTATTATAAATTAACAAACAAAATAGAAACAGATTCATAGATAGAGAACAGACAGTTTTCAAGCTGTCAGTGGGGCTGGGTGAAAAAGGTGAAGGGATTAAGAAAAAAAAAAGAAAGAAAAGGAAAACATAGTTACAGAAAACAGTATGATGATTACCAGAAGGAAAGGGGGCGGGGGAAGTAGAAGAGGGTATGGGGTTATAAATGGTGATGGAAGAATACTTGACTTGGGGTGGTGAACACACAATACAATATATAGATGACTTATTATAGAATTGTACACCTAAAACCTATAAAATTCTATTATCCAACGTCACACAAATAAATTAAAAAACAACAACAGGGGTTATAAATGGTGATGGAAGGATACTTGACTTGGGGTGGTGAACACACAATACAATATATAGATGACTTATTATAGAATTGTACACCTGAAACCTATAAAATTCTATTAACCAACGTCACACCAATAAATTAAAAAACAACAACAACCATCAAGCCCACCCATTGAGTAAGTAAGTCCACTGCTTATAAACTTTTAGTAATGAATCCATTTCCACACACAGGAGTAGAAACCTGCACAGTGTTTATGCCCAAACTGCAAGAGGCTCCTGGTTCTTACTATGGATAATGCCTTTTTGCTGTGTCTGTACCTGTATTCTCTCTTCAAAAGATCACTTGTTCCCTGTGCTGGGTGGATGCTGTGGACTTAGTTGAGTTTCTCCCTTTCCTGATGCTGCTTCCTACCCTTTTCCTCTATATCTCTCTTTTCCTAGAAATATCTTCCTGAACTCTTGCTTAGGAATTAATAAATTTTATCTATTTTCAAGTAAAAAGAGCCACGAAAGATTGAGGGGTTAAGATTTTTTTCTTCAAGGAGTGTTTTGTAGATGTTGCAAAATGTGTTCATATTCTAATATTAAGACTAACAATGGGCCCTATGCTTAACAATGTATGTCAACTAGCTTATTTTTATCTGCATAACCACCATTGTCACCAACCCTATTTTATATCAGAAATTAAACTATTTTCATGGTTCCCTAAATGTATCATAAACCCCAGTCACCTTATGTAGTGTGCCTAATAGGTAAGGGCCCCCTGCCTCATGTTCCCAGAAAATGGGTAAGAAAATAGCTTAAAAACAAAGTTTGGTTGACCACTTTCAAAAAGATAGGCAGAGATGGCAAACTGATATTTACTTAACTGTATACAGGGACTAGAAGAAGTAGTTCAGTTCTATTTGTCTTCCTTTAGGAAATCATGTTCCTTCTGGTAATGGGCAATTTCCATAAGCTGGGGTTTATGTATCAGAATTCCAGATAAATAATATTTTTGCACAATTTTTAAAAAATCAAAATTTTTTATTATGAACAAGTTGCCAAATTTTAAAATAAAGATAGGATCTGACCCTTCACTTGCATGACCAATGGTCCCTTACTCTCCTTGCCCTGATCATCACCCTGTTTCCAATCAAAGGCAATTTACAAAAATCTAGCATCAGGCTAAAGTTTCTTCTGCTTGATTTATTGTAATGCGGTATAAAAATATTTGCCGTGATGCCCAGGAGGTATTGCCTCCACCCTGGCACCTAAGGTCAGGCAGGCCGCAGTGGCCTTGAGACCTATTTGGCCTTTAGCTCAGGAAGGGAGGGAAGAGCTAGAGAATGAAGCCTGGGTCCAGGCCAGTGCTCCCTGGAAAATGCTTGCTGCCTGAGCATGCCACTTTCACCCCGAGGCAAAAGTGGTGCAGTAGAGGGGCTACTGTCTGTCCTCAGTCTGTCTGGGCTCCAGCTGTTGCCCTTGAGGTCCTCTTCGTTCATGGGGCCAGGAGCTTCTGCATCAACTGGCCTTGGCCTTTTGCTAGTACTGCTGGTGCTGTTGGTGCTGTTGCTCCAGAAGTAGGTTCAAACTGTACTTCCTTCTCATCTTCTGATGCAATCACAGAAATCACAGGAGGGTTTGCATCTGGATAGGAAGAAAAGCAAATAGACAGGATCTGACCCTTCACTTGCATGACCAATGATCCCTTACTCTCCTCACCCTGATCACCACCCTTTATCTTTGGATGCCAGGGTTCAAGGGCAGGAGAAGGCCAGGGGCCAAGAACTGAGAGCAGCAGGGAAAGAAATTCGGCATCCTGTTTGCTCTGCTGTCAGGAAAGTTCGTATCCTGGAATTTGCTGAAGCACATGTCCTGGTCCAGGCACTGAGCCTGAAGTTCCTCCCAGTCTTCGCTGACTCCCAGGTAACAGGTGTCATTGCAGTTGCACCTGGGTGGTTGCTCCTTGTCTTCAGCACTGTACATGTAGCTGTGTGTCTCTGCAGACTCCAGAGTCCCCGGTAATCCCTGGTCAGAGCCTCTGTTGGTGTTTGGTCTCAGTGACAATGTGTCAGCTTCAGATTCAAAGCATGTGTATTACATGTTTGATGCTGGTTATTGCCTTTGTCACATCTGTTAATGAAGGGGAGAGGACCTGATCTCCCCTGGTTGCTAGTGGGGGTGGATTTCTTGCAATATCCCGAGAAAAGGAATTTTCTGAGAATCAGATGGGAGGATGAGATATAGCAGAAAGCTTTATTTTCATGGAATTAAATCCCTGAGTTTCCAAAGTCCCATTTCCCTTTACCTAGTAATCTATACTAGTAAAAGGGTAATATGATAATTAGGGCAGACGTTTTCTGGATGTTCTTCCAGACAAAGCTGCAGTGGCTGCCTGAGGCTTAGGCAAGTCTCTGATGCCAGGGCTGGCCTGAGGCTCAGGCAGGCCGCGGATGGTGGCTGCCGCTGCGAGGGCCTGAGGCTCAGGCAACAAGGGCCGGGTGAGGTTCAGGCAAGCTGTGGTGGCTGGAGGGCTGAGGCTCAGGCAGCTGCAGCAGCCAGCAGTAGAGGCATGATGGGGGCATCGCCTTCCCCTGATCGGCGGTTGCCTCCCTAGGCCATCAGTAGGACATCCCTGGAGGGTTCCCAGACTGTGAGAGGGGGCAGGCCAGGCTGAGGGACGCCCCCCCCTGCCCCGTGCACAAATTTTCATGCACTGGGCCTCTAGTAGAAGATAATGTAGATGGACTTTAGCAGAACTAAAATCAGAATCAGTGTCCAGAGTTTCCTTTCCATGTTGGAGATGAGTCCAGTCCAGCATCAGGCTAGATTATCTTGTGTTTCCTGCTGCAATCTATTAGTCCATTGCATGTGGAGTCTGTATGGCCCACAGAGAATGCAAGGAAGCAGGAATGAGCTAAGAGCACAAGAGAGCCAAGAGCAACAAGAGTCACGAGCCAAGCGCACCAAGAGAGGGAACTCCTTTGTTAAGGAAATTATGTATTCCCAAATTTTCATGCGCTTGCAGTGGCCATGCCTATTCTGGCCAATGACCTCTGTTCCCAGGTGTGACTGACAGGCAGCACCTTCCCTATCACCCAAACTTTACTGGACATGCATCTATCTTCTCTTTGTCGAGTCCCTTCCCCCAGTGTTTTGTAGGGAATTGGCTGGTGATTCCCTGGAGAGTGCAAAGTTGCAGCTTCCTGGTGAAGCTGCCCAAATGACATGCCTATAATGTCTGGCTTCCTTCTTTGCTCCTTTTCCATTATTAATAATTAGCTAATTATACCAAGCCCGCGTGACTCAGTAGTTGAGCATCGACCCATGAACCAGGAGGTCATGGTTCGATTCCTGGTCAGAGCACATGCCCAGGTTGTGGGTTTGATCCCCAGTAGGGGGCATGCAGGAGGCAGCAGATAAATGATTCTCATCATTGATGTTTCTAGCTCTCTCTCTCTCTTTCCCTTCTTCTCTTTGAAATTAATTAAAAAAATACTTTAAAAATAATAATTAGCTAATTACACCAGTATCACCACCAGTTGCCATAGGTGGGATCTGCTGGTGCACACATGTGCTAGTGCATGGCCATAAAATACAAAATATTGTTTATAAATATATAAAATATAAAATATTGAATAACTATATAAAACATAAATATAAACTTTATACAGTATTTGAATAATGATGAAACTATATTTGCTATTAGAATCATGTGCACTAATAGGAAATGTTATAAAGAGAATGCTTTTCATAAATCTTGTCAGCTGCAAGGAATTTTAAAAATATTTTTATATTTTATATTTATAATTACAAATTATATAAAATATAATTAATATATAAATATTATATAATATTAACTTATTAAAAGAAATATTTAATGAATATATAAATTAAAATAGCAATATATGTTAATATAAATATATCAATATAATTTACAATCATTTTATATTATACATATTTAATATATTATTAAAACATATTTATATACTTATAATAAATATATTTATAAATATGTAAATATAAAATATTTTTAAAAATTTAAGGCTGACAAGGTTAAAGGCATTTGTAATACTTTAAACAATAAAACAAGAAAAAATATTTATTGTTGAAAGTATTACATATGTCCCCTTTTTGCCCCCATTGACCCCTTCTAGCCTGCCCCCCATCCCATGCCCCAGGCCTTCATAAGAAGGCATTTTTTTTTATAGCATTTCTTATTAATGCATATGATTCTAAGAACAAATGCATTTTTTATTTATTATTATGATATTTAATACATATTTTTATTGATGACAGTATTATAGATGTCTCCCATCCCCCCCCCCCCAAGCCCCTTACCCATCCTCCCCAGGTCTTCACCAACCTATTGCCCATGTCCATGGGCTATGCATATCTACATATATAAAAGCCTAAGTGACCATTGCAACCGAACGGACAACCAAACAGGCTGTGTGGAGTGACCAGGCTGGCAGGGGGGTTAGTGAGGGGCGACCAAATGACTGAGCATCAGGCTGCGTGGGGCGACCATACCAGCAGGGGGGGCAGTTGGGGGCTATCAGGCCAGCAGGCAGAGGTGGTTAGGGGTGATCAGGCTAGCAGGGGGGGGGGCAGTTAAGGGTGATCAGGCAGGCAGGCAGGTGAGTGGGTAGGAGCCAGCAGTCCAGGATTGTGAGAGGGATATCTGATTGGAGAGGGTGCAAGCTGGGCTGAGGGAACCCCCCTGCCGTGCATGAATTTTGTGCACCGGGCCACTAGTAAGTATATACTCTTTGGTTTATCTCTCCTAGTCAAGGTATGTCAGTCTGTTCCTTGCCTCCATGCTTGGGGTCTTATTTTATTGGTCAATTCATTTTGTTAGTTAGATTCCACAAATATGTAAGATCATATGATATTTGTCTTTCTCAGATTGGCTTCTTTCACTTAGCATAATAATCTCCAGGTCCATCCATTCTGTCCCAAAGGGTAAGAGATCCCTAAAGCTGCATAGTATCCCATTGTGTAAATGTCCCACAGCTTTTTTATCCATTCACCTATTGATGGACAATTGGGTTGTTTCCAAATCTTAGCTATTGTAAATAACACTGCTGCAATCTATTAGCAGTTCACTGCTGCTATGAACATAGAGGTGCATATATTCTTTCTGATTGGTGTTTCGGAATTCTTAGGATATATTTCTAGAAGTGGGATTGCTGGATCAAAAGGCAGTTCCATTTTTAATTTTTTGAGGAAACTCCATACTGTTTTCCATAGTGGCTGTACCAATTTGTATTCCCACCAGCAATGACCTAGTATTCCCTTTTCTCCACATCCTTGTCAGCACTTGTTTGTTGATTTATTGATGATAGTCATTCTGACAGGTGTAAGGTGATATCTCATTGTGGTTTTAATTTGCATTTCTCTAATGACTAGTGACTGAGCATTTTTTTTCATATGTTTCTTGGCCATTTGTATGTCCTCTTTGGAGAAGTGTCTATTCAGATCTTCTGCCCATTTTTAAATTGGATTGTTTGTCTTCCTTTTGTTGAGTTGTATGAGTGCTTTATATATTTTGGATATTAACCCCTTATCAGATATACCATTGGCAAATATGTTCTCCCGTATGGTGGGTTCTGTTTACATTTTGATGGTGGTTTCTTTTGCTGTGAAGAAGCTTTTTATTTTGATGTAGCCCCACTTGTTTATTTTTTCCTTTATTTCTCTTGACCTAGGAGAAAGACAGTTTCTTTCTAGCATTTCAAATTTGTGCATTTGATTCTAAGAATGAATACATTTTCACCATGCGTGCGCACGCGCACACACACGTATATATAATATACATGGTATGCCAGAGCCCCTGAAGTGAAAGTGCTCTTGGACGCACTAAGCCAGCTGTGGGCAAACTACGGCCCGCAGGCCGGATCCGGCTGTTCTATCCGGTTCTCTTGCTCTCCCCTCCGCTCCTTTACTTTAAATTTATATTAGTTCACACAAACACTCCATCCATGCTTTTGTTCCGGCCCTCCGGTCCAGTTTAAGAACCCATTGTGGCCCTCGAGTCAAAAAGTTTGCCCACCCCTGCCTAAGCAATGGCCTGGGGTCTAGGCTTGCCCTCAGGCAAGAACTGGTGACTACAACTCTGGAGTCCTTGAACTTTCTCAAGGGGTACATCGGGTTTCCTGCAGAGGGCATCTGGCCCAGAATACTGTGCACACCCAGCCGCAAGATCCACCTCCTGGCGACTCAGAGAGTATAGCCTCCTCTGCCTTCAGGGTCCCCGCAGAAACCCAGGGCAATAAGTCCCCTTGTTTGATCATTTCAGCTTAACTACTAGTCCGTGGCCTGCAGGGGCCCAATGTTGGTTCCCCAGACATTCTCCCATCTTTTCCACACGGGTTCCTGTGGTTCTGTGAGGTTTAAAACCCCAGACTGTTCCTCTCTCGATGCCCCACACCCCAAATCAACTTGCATAATAAAGATGCTCTGCTATAGTCTGGAGAAGTGAATGGAGCTGTAAAGTAGAACCGCGATTCCACACACCCATGCCCACTACCAGCACCCTTCTTTCCCATAGTGCCCCTGTTTTTGGCCACGCCCCTGAGGCTTTCCCGCCTAAGCAAGTCCCACCCACTGAGACTGGAGAGGGGTGTGGGTGGTGTGTGGGAAACAAAGCCAATAACAATCATCTAAATGAGAGCTCATGGGCATTCAATTTGCGCCAGACCAGTTATAACCAGTACCAAGCACCAAAAAGAGAATCAGCCTCAGCTTCTGCAGGCAGCTGGGTGCCGCCCCCCACCCCCCTCACACAGTTCCAGGGGCCGCTGGACCTCGGCTGCATTCCAGCCATGGAGCCTCCACCCACGGTCAACTATTGTGACGTGGGCTTGTGCAGCCAAGGCGAAATTGTCGAGGAGGTGGACAGAAGACCTGAATCTGTGCAGAGTGAGGGGCCAGAAGCAGACGAGAAAGGCCACGCTGATGAAGGAGAGCCGTGCCTCATGGATGACATGGACCAGGAAGCCCAGGGGAACCACGAGGGCCATGAGAGCCACGAAGGCGGTGGTGGTGACCAGGACGCCGGCCAGCAGCTGGCCCAGAAGGCCCTCGTGGTGGCTGCCGCTGCATCGCAGCACCAGAATGCCCAGCCACGAATGGAAAGTAGTGAGTTCTCGCTGGTCCAACTGCGGCAGCTGGAAAGCATGTATGAACATACTCAAGACCCGGACTGGTTCGCGGGGTGAGTGGCTGCTCCAAGAGCTGCCCAGTTCTCCACGCGCTCGGGCTTATTTTTAGGCGTTTGTCTCTGCCTTGTGCCTTCTCCTCCCTTTCTAAGCCAAACAGCCACCTGTACTCCGGGGTTGGGGTGGGGGGGCGGTCAGATGCCGTCTGAGCATCAGCGAAATATTTTCATACTGTCGTCACATGAATCAAGTCTCTTTGCTGGTCAATCGTCATTTTTTAAAATTGTAGTAATATCTACCTAATGATAATTTTTCTATCTTGACCATTTCTCAGTGTATAGTTCAGTCGTGTTAAATACATTCATGCTGTGCAATCAATCTCCAGAACACTTTTCATCTTGTTAAGCTAAGACTGTGCACAGTAAAGAACTTTGTATTTCCCGGGTCTCGCAACCACCTTTCTATTTTCGGTTCCTATGAATTCTATTACTCCAGGTGCCTCCTGGAAGTGGAATCATACAGTGGTTTTATTTTTGTGATTGGAATATTTCACTTACTATAATGTCCTCATGTTTCTTCCATGCTGTAGCATGTGATAGTTATCCTTTTTCATGGCTGAATAATATTCCACTGTATGGAAATACCATATTTTGTTTATCTAATCATTTAATAATGGGCACTGGGGTTGCTTCTGCCTTTTGGTGATTGTGAATAATATTGCCATGAACATGGGTGTGCAAAATCACTAGGGAGTCACTGTTTTCAAGTATTTTGTGTAGACCATGAAATGGAATTGCTGTATCATATGGTAATCTAGTTTTCAATTTTTTGAGCAACTGCTCTACTGTTTTCATAGTAGCTGCACCATTTTGCGTTTCCTCTAGCAGTCACAAGGATGGCAATTTCTCCACATTATTCCCAACACTTGTTACTTTCTGCCCTTTGATATCAGCCATCTCAGTGGATGTGAAGTGGCATCTTACGGTTTTGATTTGCATTTCTCTATCAACATTTGATGCTGAGCATCTTTCAATGTGCTTTCTTAAGTCCTTTGCCCATTTCAATTTTTTATGAGACTAATTTATTGTTATTAATTTTTATTATGGTAAAATACAGATACCATACAATTTACTATCTTAACCATTTTTAAGTGTACAGTTCAGTGGTATTAAGCACATTCTTCTTACTGTGCAACCATCACCACCATCCATCTGCATGGCTCTTCATCCTGCAAAACTGACTGTATTGTGTAATACCCATAGGAGAACCTCATGCAAGTGGAATCAGGCAGTACCACTTTGCATTCCCAGTAATAATGCACAAAGGTCCAATTGCGAAATACTTGCGAAATACTTGCCATTTTCTCTCCCTCTCTCTCTCTCTCTCTCTCTCTCTCTCTCTCTCTCTCTCTCTCTCTCTGTCTCTCTCTCTCTCTCTGTGTGTGTTGTTTTTCTGGCAGCAGCCATCCTAATGGGATGAGATTGTATCAGTGTGCTTTCTATTTGAATTTATTTTTATGATTAATTATTGAAGTTGAGCACTTTTTCATGTGCTTAGTATACATTTGTATATCACCTTTGGAGAAATGTATTTTTAATCCTGTAGCCCATTTTTTTCATCTGGATGTTTTTTTTTAGAGTTGTGTTGTAGGCTGCTTAACATATTCAGCATATAAACTCCTTATCAGACACATGACTTGCGAATATTTTCTCCCATCCCGTGCATTGCCCTTTCAATCCACTGGCTGTGTCCTTTCGATGCACAGAAGTTTTTAATTTTGATGTGGTCAATTTTAGCTATTGTTTTTTCTTTTATTGCCTGTGCTGGTGGCCTGTTTTTGTAAATAGGATTTCTGGAATCAATGTAAGCAGAATGAGGTTCTCTCAAATGACTGCAATGCCAGATACTTCTTTTATTTCAAATGCTTATAATTGGTTCATCATAGATATTTCATTAATTTTTATATTTTCCTAAGGTTCACTAAAAGTTTTAGCCTGAATACAGAGTTGTTGATGCCACCTTAAATTTTGAGGGGCAACCATCTATACAGGAAACCTGGTGCTGGGAATGACAGAAAAGCTTACTTGTGGAGGTTCCTGAGGAAAGAATGCAAATTTAAAACAAGCATAAAATGTATATCCATATATTTCATTTTAGTCACAACTCCAAATACTAAACATCTGTGTTTTTCTCCCTCAGAAGGGCCATTTCAAGACGCATTGGCGTGACTAAAGCTGGACTGCAGGTCAGTAAACCTGAAAAAAGCCTTTGGTGGGGGAGCCACCCTAAAACCTGTTTCAGGACCTGGACTCCTTTGTCGCTGATAATCTCATGTTGGTGTGTTTTGTTGTGTGGTGTTTTTTTTCAATTTTTTTTTATTGATTAAAGTATTACATGTATCCATATCTCCCCATTTCCCCCCCACCCCACTCCCATACATGCCCTCACCCCCCAGTATCTTGTGTCCATTGGTTATGCTTATATGCATGCATAAAAGTCCTTCGGTTGATCTCTTACCTCTCCCCCGCCTCCCCAGCCTTCCCACTGTAATTTGACAGTCGGTTAGATGCTTCTCTGCCTCTGTATCTATCTTTTTGTTCATCAGGTTATAATGTTCTTTATTATCCATAAATGAGTGAGATCATGTGGTATTTTTCTTTCATTGACTGGCTTATTTCACTTAGCATAATGCTCTCCAGTTCCACCCATGCTGCTGCAAATGGTAAGAATTCCTTCTTTTTTAAAGCAGCGGAGTATTCCATTGTGTAGATGTACCATAGTTTTCTAACCCAGTCATCTGCTGACGGGCACTTAGGCTGTTTCCAAATCTTAGCTATGGTGAATTGTGCCACTATGAACATAGGGGTTCAGATATCCTTTCTGATTGGTGTTTCTAGTTTCTTGGGATATATTCCTAGAAGTGGGATCACTGGGTCAAATGGGAGTTCCATTTTTAGTTTTTTGAGGAAACTCCATACTGTTCTCCACAGTGGCTGCACCAGTCTGCATTCCCAAAAGCAGTGCAAAAGAGTTCCTTTTTCTCCGCATCCTCACCAACACTTGTTGTTTGTTGATTTGTTGATGATAGCCATTCTGACAGGTGTAAGATGGTACCGCATTGTTGTTTTGATTTGCATCTCTCTGATGATTAGTGACTTTGAGCAGGTTTTCATATGTCTCTTGGCCTTCCTTCTGTCTTCTTTCGAAAAATGTCTATTTAGATCAGTTGCCCATTTTTTTGATTGGGTTGTTTATCTTCCTTTTGTTAAGTTGTATGAGTTCCCTGTAAATGTTGGAGATTAAACCCTTATCGGAGATGACATTGGCAAATATGTTCTCCCATACAGTGGACTTTCTTGTTGTTTTGTTGATGGTTTCTTTTGCTGTGCAGAAGCTTTTTATTTTGATGTAGTCCCATTTGTTTATTTTCTCTTTAGTTTCTATTGCCCTAGGAGCTGTATTGGTGAAGATATTGCTTTGGCAAATGTCTGAGATTTTGCTGCCTGTGGATTCCTCTAGTATTTTTATGGTTTCCCATCTTACATTTAAGTCCTTTGGCCATTTTGAGTTTATTTTTGTGTATGGTGCAAGTTGGTGGTCTAGTTTCATTTTTTTTTGCATGTATCTGTCCAATTTTCCCAGCAACATTTATTGAAGAGACTGTCTTGACTCCATTGTATGTTCATTCCTCCTTTGTCAAATATTAATTGAGCATAGTGGTTTGGGTCGATTTCTGGGTTCTCTATTCTATTCCATTGGTCTATATGTCTGTTCTTGTGCCAGTACCAGGCTGTTTTGAGAACAGTGGCTTTGTAATACAGCTTGAAATCTGGTATTGAGATCCCTCCAACGTTACTCTTCTTTCTCAGGATTGCTGTGGCTATTCAGGGTCTTTTTAAAATTACAGATGAATTTTTGGAGAGTTCTTTCTAGGTCTGTGAAATATGCCATTGGTATTTTAATGGGGAGTGCGTTGAATCTATAGATTGCTTTGGGTAGTATTGACATTTTAATGATGTTGATTCTACCAATCCATGAACACAGTATGCTCTTCCATCTATTTATGTCTTCCTCTATCTCTTTTTTCAATGTCCTGTAGTTTTCTGAGTAGAGGTCTTTTACCTCCTTAGTTAAGTTTATTCCTAGGTATCTTAATTTTTTTGGTGCTATGGTAAATGGGATTGTTTTCTAAGTCTCTCTTTCTATAAGTTCACTGTTGGTGTATAGAAATGCCATAGATTTCTTGGCATTAATTTTGTATTCGGCTACATTGCCGAATTCATTTATTAAGTCTAATAATTTTTTGATGGAGTCTTTAGGGTTTTCTATGTACAATATCATGTCATCTGCGAATAATGACAATTTTACTTCTTCTTTTCCAATTTGGATGCCTTTTATTTCTTCTTCTTGTCTGATTGCTGTGGCTAGCACTTCCAGTACTATGTTGAACAGGAGTGGTGAAAGTGGGCATCCCTGTCTTGTTCCTGTTCTTAGTGAAAATGGTTTTAGTTTTTGCCCATTGAGTATGATGATGGCTGTAGGTTTGCCATATAAGGCTTTTATTATATTGAGGTATGATCCCTCTATTCCCACTTTGCTGAGCGTTTTTATCAGAAAAGGGTGTTGGATTTTGTCAAATGCCTTTTCTGCATCAATTCATATTATTATGTGATTTTTGTCTCTCACTTTGTTTATGTGATGTATCACATTTATTGATTTGTGGATATTGTACCAGCCTTGCATTTCTGGAATAAATTCCACTTGGTCATGGTGTATGATCTTTCTAATGTAATGCTGGATCGGATTTTCTAGGATTTTGTTGAGGATTTTGGCATCTACATTCATGAGGGATATTGGCCTGTAATTCTCTTTCTTTGTGGTGTCTTTATCTGGTTTTGGGATTAGGGTAATGCTGGCTTCATAGAAAGAGTTTGGAAGTGTGCCTTCGTCTCGAATTTTTTGGAATAGTCTGAGAAGGATTGGTTTAGTTCTTCTTTGAATGTTCCGTAAAACTCCCCTGTGAAGCCATCTGGTCCAGGGCTTTTGTTTGCTGGAAGCTTTTGATTACTGTTTCAATTTCATCAGTAGTTATCGGCCTATTCAGATTTTTTGAATGTTTCTGGTTGCATTTTGGAAGCTTGTATTTTTCTAGGAATGTGTCCATTTTTCGAGGTTGTCCAGTTTGTTGGAGTAGAGTTGTTCATAGTATTTTTTTTACAACCCTTTGTATTTCTGTGGGGTCTGTTGTTGTTTCACCTCTTTCATTTCTGATTTTGTTTATTTGGGTCCTCTCTCTTTGCTTCTTGGTGAGTCTGGCTAGAGGTTCATCTATCTTGTTTACCCTTTCAAAGAACCAGCTCTTGGTTTCATTGATCTAATGTATTGTTTTTTTGGTCTCTATGTCATTTATTTCTGATTTGTTCTTTATTATCTCCTTCCTCCTGCTTAATGTGGGCTTTTCTTGTTGCTCTCTTTCTAGTTCTTTAAGTTGCAAGGTTAGAGAATTTATTACCATTTTTTTCTTGTTTTTTGAGGTGGGCCTGTAGAGCTATGAACTTCCCTCTCAGGACTGATTTCATTTTGTCCCATAGATTTTGGATTGTTGTGTTTTCATTGTCATTTGTTTCCAGAATGCTTTTAATTTCTTCTTTGATCTATTTGGTAACCCAATCATTGCTTAATAGCATGCTATTTAGCCTCCAAGTGTTTGATTTTTTTCATTGTTTTTACTGTAGTTGATTTCTAGTTCTATGCCATTATGGTCTGAGAAGATACTTGTTATGATTTCTATCTTCTTGAATTTGAAGAGACTTTGCCTGTGTCCTAATATGTGGTCTATCCTTGAAAATGTTCCATGTGCACTGGAGAAGAATGTATATTCTGTAGCTTTGGGGTGAAATGTTCTAAAGATGTCAATTAAGTCCATCTGATCTAGTGAGTCATTTAGGATTGCTCTTTCTTTGCTGATTTTTTGTTTAGATGATTTATCCAGTGGTGTCAGTGGGGTATTAAAGTCCCCTACTATGACTGTATTGCTATCAATCTCTCCCTTGATATCTTCCAGAAGTTTTGTATGTATTTGGGTGCTCCTGTATTGGGTGCATATATGTTTACCAGAGTTATATCTTCTTCTTTTTTTTTTTTTCAAAATATATTTTATTGATATTTCACAGAGAGGAAGGGAGAGGGATAGAGAGCTAGAAACATCGATGAGAGAGAAACATCGATCAGCTGCCTCCTGCACGCCTCCTCCTGGAGATGTGCCCGCAACCAAGGTACATGCCCTTGACCGGAATCGAACCCGGGACCCTTCAGTCCGCAGGCCGACGCTCTATCCACTGAGCCAAACCGGTTTCGGCCAGAGTTATATCTTCTTGTTGAATTGCTCCCTTTAGTATTATGTAGTGGCCTTCCTTATCTCTTGTTATGGCCTTTACTTTGAGGTCTATTTTATCAGATATAAGTATCGCAACCCCAGCTTTATTCTCATTTCCATTTGCCTGAAAAATGTTTTTCCATCCCTTCACTCTCAGTCTGTGTGAATTCTTTGTTCTGAGGTGGGTCTCTTGCAGACAGCAAATATATGGGTCATGTTTTCTTATCCATTCAACTACCCTATGTCTTTTGATTGGTGCATTTAATCCATTTAAGTTTAATGTTATTATTGATAAGTACTTGTTTGTTGTCATATTTTTCCTTAATGTTTGTTTCTTCTTGCCTTTCTCTTTCTTCCTTTTACAGCAGTTCCTTTAGCATTTCTTTTTTTTAAATTTCTTTATTGATTAAGGTATCACATATTTGTCTTCATCCCCCCATTCCCATCCCAAACCCCTCCGCACCCATGCACACCCCCCCCTTGTTGTCCGTGACCACTGGTTAGGCTTATATGCATGCATACAAGTCCTTTGGTTGATTTCTCCCCTTTACCCCCACCTTCCCCTACATTCCCTCTGAGGTTTGACAGTCTGATCGATGCTTCCCTGTCTCCGGGTCTGTTTTTGTTCATCAGTTTATGTTGTTCATTATTTCCCCTAGATGAGTGAGATCATGTGATACTAGAAATACACTTATAAGAACCAAAAATGAGAGAAGCAATAATGGTTATGCTGAGAGGCAAATGAATCAGTCTGTAGTGAGTTTCTTTCTGGGCCAACAGTTCTTTTGAGTCCCAATTTCAATGTCAAACAGATCCTTATGTGTACATGTCAGCAATGATATTTCAGTTCTGGATGGTGGACAAATGGTGGTAAAACAGGTCCTACCCTCTCTGGTTTGGTCCTGGGCAACCTGCAGCAATGCACAGCTGCTGACTGCTAGTATGGCAAGGTGTCGTCAGCGTCTTCCATCCCTGGACTGTTTCTCTTCTGTCTTCATGGCTGGAGCAGTCCTGTCAATTCCTCTCTGTTGCAGGAATCCACATGGTCTTGGAGTAGTTTTCTGAAAATATACAAACATATTCTCAACCAAAAGTTAATAAAGGAATCTTTTCTATAAATTTGACTTGGAATCCTTTTTCATTTTTTGCCCAAACGATTTTCCTTTGGCTTGTTTTGACACCATGTGTGTTTTTCATGGGTGTCTTGCTATTAGCATTACACATGAAAGTTAATTCTCTAAAGTAAAAATTTTCTAGATGTAATTTACTTACAGGATATTTTTCCTTACATGATATTCTTCTACTATCCCCCCCCCCTTTTTTTTTCTCAAATTTTTATTAAGGTATTATATGTGTACATATCTTACCATTGCCCCCCCCACCCCACTCCCATACCTGCCCTCACCCCCCAATGTTTTGCATCCGTTGGTTACTCTTATATGCATGCATACAAGTCCTTCAGTTGATCTCTTATTTCCCCCACCTCTCCCTAACCTTACCGCTGTAATTAGACACTCTGATGCTTTACTGCCTCTGTAACTATCTTTTGGTTCATCAGTTTATAATGTTTTTCATTATCCCTAAATGAGTGAGATCATGTGGTATTTTTCTTTCATTGACTGGCTTATTTCACTTAGCATAATGTTCTCTAATTCCATCCAGGTGTCTACAAATGGTAGTAATTCCTTCTTTTTTATGGCAGCATAGTATTCCATTGTGTAGATGTACCATAGTTTTCTGATCCAGTCATCTGCTGACGGGCACCTAGGCTGTTTCCAAATCTTAGCTATTGTAAATTGTGCTGCTATGAACATAGGGGTGCATATATCCTTTCTGATTGGTGTTTCTGGTTTCTTAGGATATATTCCTAGGAGTGGGATTACTGGGTCAAATGGGAGTTCCATTTTCAGTTTTTTGAGGAAACTCCATACTGTTCTCCACAGTGGCTGCACCAGTCTGCATTCCCACCAGCAGTGCAAGAGGGTTCCTTTTTCTCCGCATCCTCGCCAACACTTGTCGTTTGTTGATTTGTTGATGATAGCCATTCTGACAGGTGTGAGATGGTATCGCATTGTGGTTTTGATTTGCATCTCTCGGATAATAAGTGACTTTGAGCATGTTTTCATGTGTCTCTTGGCCTTCCTTCTGTCTTCTTTCGAAAAGATTCTATTTAGGTCTGTTGCCCATTTTTTTATTGGATCATTTATCTTCCTTTTATTAAGTTGTATAAGCTGCCTGTAGATGTTGGAAATTAAACCTTTATCAGTGATACCATTTGCAAATATGTTCTCCCATAGAGTGGGGTTTCTTGTTGTTTTGTTGATGGTTTCTTTTGCTGTGCAAAAGCTTTTTATTTTGATGTAGTCCCATTTGTTTATTTTCTCTTTGGCTTCCATTGCCCTAGGGGCAGTATCACTGAAAAAGTTCTTTTGGCATATGTCTGAGATTTTGCTGCCTGTGGATTCCTCTAGTATTTTTATGGTTTCCCGTCTTATATTTAAGTCCTGTATCCATTTTGAGTTTATTTTTGTGTATGGTGTAAATTGGTGATCTAGTTTCATTTTTTTGCATGTATCTGTCCAATTTTCCCAACACCATTTATTGAAGAGACTGTCTTGACTCCATTGTATGCTCATGCCTCCTTTGTCAAATATTAATTGCACATATTGGTTTGGGTCGATATCTGGATTCTCTATTCTATTCCATTGATCTATATGTCTGTTCTTGTGCCAGTACCAGGCTGTTTTGAGGACAGTGGCTTTGTAATACAGCTTGAAATCTGGTATTGAGATCCCTCCTACTTTATTCTTCTTTCTCAGGATTGCTGTGGCTATTCGGGGTCTTTTTTTATTCCAGATGAATTTTTGGAGAGTTCTTTCTAGGTCTGTGAAATATGCTGTTGGTATTTTAATGGGGAGTGCATTGAATCTATAGATTGCTTTGGGTAGTATGGACATTTTGATGATGTTGATTCTACCAATCCATGAACATGGTATGTTCTTCCATCTGTTTACATCTTCCTCTATCTCTTTTTTCAGTGTCCTGTAGTTTTCCACATATAGGTCTTTTACCTCCTTGGTTAGGTTTATTCCTAAGTATCTTAATTTTTTTGGTGCGATGGAAAATGGGATTGCTTTTTTAGTCTCTCTTTCTGTAAGTTCACTGTTGGTGTATAGAAATGCCATAGATTTCTTGGCGTTAATTTTGTATCCTGCTACCTTGCCGAATTCATTTATTAAGTCTGTTAGTTTTTTGATAGAGTCTTTCGGGTTTTTTATGTACAATATCATGTCATCTGCAAATAATGACAGCTTTACTTCTTCTTTTCCAATTTGGATGCCTTTTATTTCTTCTTCTTGTCTAATTGCAATGGCTAATACTTCCAGTACTATGTCAAACAGGAGTGGTGAGAGTGGGCATCCCTGTCTTGTTCCTGTTCTTAGGGGAAATGGTTTTAGTTTTTGCCCATTGAGTATGATGTTAGCTGTGGGTTTATCATATATAGCTTTTATTATGTTGAGGTATGATCCTTGTATTCCCACCTTGTTGAGAGTTTTTATCAAGAAAGGGTGTTGGATTTTGTCAAATGCTTTTTCTGCATCAATTGATATGACTATGTGATTTTTATCTTTCAATTTGTTTATGTGATGTATCACATTTATTGATTTTCGGATATTGAACCATCCTTGCATTCCTGGGATAAACCCTACTTGGTCATGGTGTATGATCTTTCTGATGTACTGCTGGATCCGATTTGCTAGAATTTTGTTGAGGATTTTGGCATCTACATTCATGAGGGATATTGGCCTGTAATTCTCTTTCATTGTGTTGTCTTTATCTGGTTTTGGTATTAGGGTGATGCTGGCTTCATAGAAGGAGCTTGGAAGTGTTCCTTCCTCTTGAATATTTTGGAATAGTCTGAGGAGGATAGGTTTTAGTTCTTCCTTGAATGTTTGGTAAAACTCTCCTGTGAAGCCGTCTGGCCCCGGGCTTTTGTTTGCCGGAAGCTCTTTGATGACTGCTTCAATTTCTTCCATAGTTACTGGCATATTGAGCTGTTTAGATTCTTCCTGATTGAGTTTTGGAAGGTTATATTTTTCTAGGAATATGTCCATTTCCTCCAGGTTGTCCAGTTTGTTGGAATAGAGTTGTTCGTAGTATTTTTTAACAATCCTTTGTATTTCGGCGGGACCTGTTGTTATTTCACCTCTTTCATTTCTGATTTTGTTTATTTGGGTCCTCTCTCTTTGCTTCTTGGTGAGCCTGGCTAGAGGTTCATCAATCTTGTTTATCCTTTCAAAGAACCAGCTCTTGGTTTTGTTGATCTTTTGTATTGTTTCTTTGGTCTCTATGTCGTTTATCTGTGCTCTGATCTTTATTATTTCCTTCCTTCTGCTTACACTGGGCTTTTCTTGTTGCTCTTTTTCTAACTCTTTGAGTTGTTGGGTTAGGTAATTTATTACCCTTGTTTCTTGTTTTTTGCAGTAGGCTTGTAGAGCTATGAACTTCCCTCTCAAGACTGCTTTCGCTGTGTCCCATAGATTTTGGATTGTAGTGTTTTCATTGTCGTTTGTTGTCATGATGTTTTTTATTTCTTCTTTGATCTCTCTGGTAACCCAATCATGGTTTAATAGCATGCTGTTTAGTCTCCATGTGTTTGATTTCTTTGGGTTGTTTTTATTGTAGTTGATTTCCAGTTTTATGCCACTGTGGTCTGAGAAGATGCTTGATATGATTTCTATCTTCTTGAATTTGAAGAGACTTTGCCTATGTCCCAACATATGGTCTATCTTTGAAAATGACCCATGTGCACTTGAGAAGAATGTATATTCTGTGGTTTTGGGGTGAAATGTTCTGAAGATGTCAATTAATTCCATCTGGTCTAGTGAGTCATTTAGGATTGATGTTTCTTTGCTGATTTTTTTTTTAGAGGATTTGTCTAATGGTGATAGTGGGGTATTGAAGTCTCCTACTATGATTGTATTGCTGTCAATCTCTGCCTTGATATCCTCCAGGAGTTTTTTTTATGTATTTGGGTGCTCCTGTATTGGGTGCATATATGTTTACCAGAGTTATTTCTTCTTGTTGGATTGCTCCCTTTAGTATTATGAAGTGGCCTTCCTTATCTCTTGTTATGTCCTTCAGTTTGAGATCTAATTTGTCAGATATAAGTATTGCTACCCCAGCTTTTTTTTCAGTTCCATTTGCCTGGAAAACCTTTTTCCATCCCTTCACCCTCAGTCTGTGTGCGTCTTTTTTTCTGAGGTGGGTTTCTTGTAGACAGCAGATATATTGGTCATGTTTTCTTATCCAATCCATTACCCTATGTCTTTTGATTGGGGCATTTAATCCGTTTACATTTAAAGTTATTATTGATAGGTACTTATTTGTCGCCATTCCTATTCTTTACACCTGTGTTCCTTCTTCGCTTCCTATTTCTTTTTTTTTTTTTTACAGCAGACCCTGTAGCATTTCTTGCATTGCTGGTTTGGTGGTAATAAATTCCCTTAGTCCTTTTTTGTCTGTGAAGCTCCTGATTTCACCTTCAATTTTGATTGACAGCCTTGCTGGGTACAGTATTCTTGGATTCAGACCCTTCCTTTGCATGACTTTGTATATTTCATTCCATTCCCTTCTGGCCTGATGAGTTTCTGTTGAGAAATCAGTTGCTAGTCTGATGGGGGTTCCTTTGTATGTAACTTTCTGTCTCTCTCTGGCCGCTTTTAAAATTCTTACTTTGTCATTGGTGTTTGCCAATTTAATTATAATGTGCCTTGGCGTGGGTCTTTTGGGGTTCATTTTTCTTGGGACTCTGTGAGCTTCTTGGATTTGTGTGGGTTTTTTCTTCTCTATATCAGGGAAATTTTCTGTCATTATTTCTTCAAATAGGTTCTCTATTCCTGTCTCAGCTTCCTTTCCTTCTGGAACCCCTATTATGCGGATGTTGTTTTGTTTCGTGTTGTCCCAAAGTTCCCTTAGGCCCTCCTCCTGCCTTTTAATTTTTTTTTCTAGAAGTTGCTCTACTTGGGTATTTTTTCCCATCTTGTCTTCTAGCTCACTGATGCGGTCCTCTGCTTCTTCTAGTCTACTCTTGATGCTTTCTATTGAGTTCTTTACAGCAGCGATGTCATTTTTCATTTCTTCTTGGTTCTTCTTCATTTCCTCTTGGTTCTTGCTCATATTGTTGAATTTGTCTTCCATTCTTTTCAGCCACCTTATGACCATTTCTCTGAATTTTTTTTCTGGAAGGTTGCTTGCTTCCATTTCGTTTACTTCCTTTTCTGGTGATGCCTGCTTTTCTTTCATATGCGGGCTGTGTCTTTGTCTCCCCATGGTCTCTCTTCTCTGGGTGTCTGGTTATGTAGTTCTCTCTCTCCTGCGTCGATTTAAAGGCACAAAATACAGCACTACCAGGTACAACACACAAGGCACTGAACAGAAATGTATTCACGATATTAATAACCTCCAATAAAGGTGACCACCAGAGGAAGGCAAATTTGGGGATAGTAGAGAAAGAAGAAGAGGAAAAAGAAAGAAAGAAGAAGAAGAAAAAAAGGGTGTCAAAATGAAATTGGGAAAAGGGAAAAAAAGAAGAAAAAAAAGTAAGAGAGACAAGAAAGAGACTAAGAGAGAAAGGGAAACAGACTATATATATTGGGGATAAAACTCCAATAGAACAATCACTTATCCTAGCAAATGCCAGCAACAAGTACCTGGGGATTAATACAAACTACAACACCAACTAATATTGAGTGAGGCAAGGGAAAACAGAAGCACTAAACAAACAAAAAAATAAACAAAAGAAGAATAAGCAAAACAATCTCACAAAAAAGCATAAAAATTCGATATAATCTACATTCAAACGAACAACAACAAAAGGACAGAGAGAAAAACAATTTTTTGGATAGTTAAGACAGCGAAGAGAGAGGTGTGTATGGACTTGGAGCAGGGGATTGGAGATTAGATATATAAGTAGGGTGAAATTTTAAAAGGGGGTAAACAGAAAGAATAGGGAAAATCTAAAGCAGGAAAGGGGTAAGATAAACAGGACACCAAAAAGGGAAAAGTGAGGAAGAGAGTGATGGCATAAAGGTAGATTTGAGATAGAGTAAAATGATGCTAAAGGAAAGATAAAAATAGAATGTAGAACATTAATCCCAAAACAAAATGAAGAGAAAATAAAATGACACTTAAAAAAAAAAAAGATAAAATAGCAGTAGTAATAATATGGATTGAAAATAAAAATGTAATAATTAAAAAGGTAAAATCAAGTGAGAAAAAAATTAGTTTCTTGAGTAAAAGATGCAAAAAATGAAAATAAAAAAATAAAAAAAAAATAAAATGTGGAGTAGTGAAGGTCATTCACTTCCTCTGTTGTTCTGTTTGGCACACCTGTTTCTCAGTCCGGACAGTATTGCAGTTCCCTGCGTTCCACTGCTCTTCAGTGATGTAAGCCAGTCCTGATTTTAAGCAGGCTGTGTGTCTTAATTCGTATTCCTTTATTTTTGGTTACACAAGAGTCAATTTGTGATTCAGCCCCTGGGTGGCAGTGTTTCTGGATTGACTTCCGGGTTTATCTATGGCCTCTCTAGGGAGTGTTAGAGCCTTCTTTCCCTGTGGCACTCGCTACCGGTTTGTGGGAGTGGGCTGCCTCAGAGCTGGCTCTCCGATGGTCACTCCCTGCTCCGATCCCCAGGTTCCAGAAAAACAACTTTCCCCTGCAGTCTCCCAGGGTGTCCCCAACTGGGTGAACCTATGAATTGGGCTTAGTAATCAGAAGCAAGAATTTCAAGAGGAAAAAGCCCAAGTGTGCGCACTCCGTGGCTGCGCGTAAGTCTAGCACACCCCTGAAATTCTTAGGGTGTCCCTGCACTTCAGATCAAAATGGGTTGCTTTTTAGAGAGCCCTTCTGTTAGCAGCTCTGAGGACCCCCTTCCACATTCATGGATCACGCCAGCCCCAACAGCCACCGATTTTTCTAGGCACAGACTTCCCTGGTCCTCCAGCTCCCGCAAAACGCGCGTTCCTCTCTCGCGCTGGGACCAGAGACCTCACCTTATCCTAGGCGAAATCTGACCTTTCCGTGGTGGAGTGTAGAGCTCCTCTGAACCCGTGTGTTTGCGCCAATTGGGGAGCGTTGTTCTGGGGCTCGCAGCTGTTCCGTGGGTGCCGCAGTTGTGGATTCTCAGGCTTCCGATAAGCTCCACTTTCCGGTTCCAGATGGCGGCGACTCCGCGTCCAAGCCCGCAGCTCCGGGAGGGGACCCAGCCGCAGTGGGAGCTGCCAGGTCAGGGGAACCCCGTCTAGCAGTCTCCCACCTTCTTCTGGATTTCAGCTGTCCCCCAACTTGCCAACAAACACTCCTAGTGCGACCCTCAGCTGTTCTTTCTTTCTGCTCCGGGACAAGGCTCGGAACACGTCTGTCTATTCCACCGCCATTTTTCTCCCCCCCCCTTTTTTGATTTAAATATTAGGAGGCTTTTGGAAATTTTATAATGTAGTCTTGATAGCTTTTAAATTTTAATTTTTTGCACTAAAATATGCTTTAGGTTCATTACATGTTACGCAATTTTGCCATGAGATGAACTACCAGTAAAAATGTTAGTTAACACTTTAGGAACAGCTTTTTGTCCACTACCATTAATTTTTTCTAGAATATTCGCTTATTTCAATTAGCCAATTTAAATTAGTCTGAGAACTTGACTACTATTTTACTGTCAAATTTAATACTCTAACAACAATCTTATTTTACCATGTAAATATTAGTGGAAAGGATTATTTGCCTTCTTGAGTAGGCCCTGAGCATTCCTGGTGCTAGGCTGGATTTAGATATCAAAAACCCACTTCCCCACACCATGGGTACAAGACAACTCAAACAAGTCTTGTTGCAGTGAGAGGGCAGTTGCTGTCGGCCAAGTCTCTGTCTGTTACCTGGGTCCCGATTTGAGCTGGGCATGGGGGCAGGAGACCTCCCTCAGAAGGGGTGAGGGTTCAGGTCCCTGCAAAGTTGAGGGGGTGAGGGTCTGTGCCCCAGCTCTGTTGACTCCCAAGTTCTCTCCTGATGGCCCATCTGCGACTGTGCCTGTCTTAGGTTGTTCCTTCCCTGAGGAATCTTACCCATCTCTGGTTAACCAGTCATCCTCCAGGGCCAAGCAGGGTGATGTGAGGTTCAGTTCTGTCTCCTTGGTGGCCTATGCTCCTGTGGCCTCCACGCCCAGCACCTGCCTTGGGATCCCCTCGCCTGCTGGCGGGACCCCAGCACTGATCACATATCTTGGGGAACCCAGGTTTCTTCTCCGGGGAGGGCCCAGCTCACCCCACTGGGCGAGATACAGATCCATGGTACCAGCCACCATGAGGCTTCAACCTCAGGATGAACAGAAAGCTCAGGCAACAGCTGTGGGCAATTGGATTGTGAAAAGAGGGGTCCCTCTTGGCCAAAGGGGCAAGAGGGGCCAATATAGAATGCTCTGGTGCCTTCCCAGGGGCCCCTCTATACAGTGGAAGGGATTAAATCCCTTCGTGTCCTTTTTAAATTGCTGCCAGACATTCAAAGAATTAGTTTGTAAGTTTGTTTGGGATAATTGTACATTATTATGTTGTAATTCTAAAATATCAAGAGATGTGTTACCTTTGTCTCCAAGCACCAAAAAGATGATTTTGTATTGATTCCCAAGGGTGCGAGGTACTATTATAGGTAATGGGGGTAATACAAATCTGGGAAAAACTATAATGAGATTGTAGAATAATATCATGTAAGGATATTCTTTGCTCTAGGCCATGGCAATTACATTTCAAACTGGCTGTCAATTTCTTTTTGTATAGACAAGGTCTTAGTTACATTTTCTGCACCTCTCCCAGGAGCAAGTAGTGATAGCCCCTTCCTTTGGTGTCCACACAAGCCAGAAACCTCTCTTTAATTTTACACACAAAGGAGCAGTGGTTTGATTTTGTGTCGTACAAAAGGGAAGTTGGGTGGTGACCCCTGTGTAATTATACTTCCTAGTCCCACCCATGGTCCTCCTGGATGACCAAGGTATTTGGTATTATTGGTGACTACATTAGGCAGGGGAACAGCCCCCGTAAGGGCTCTTACCCATGAAGGGTCAGGAACATAAGTCCAAAATACTTCCCCATTTGCCCCAGGTAATATTACCGTACAGCTGATGACTGCTAGCATGGCAAGAAAGACGTTCTCAGGCATTCTTGGGGTTCTGGTTACCTCACAATTTCTTTTCTATATTTTTCTATATTATTATTTTTAATATGTCCATTTTCTCCAGGTTGTCCAGTTTGTTGTAATAGAGTTCTTCATAGTATTTTTTAACAATCCTTTGTATTTCGGTGCAGTCTGTTGTTATTTCACCTATTTCATTTCTGAGTTTGTTTATTTGGGTCCTCTCTCTTTGCTTCTTGGTGAGCCTGGCTAGAGGTTCATCAATCTTGTTTATTTTTTCAAAGAACCAGCTCTTGGTTTTGTTGATTTTTTTTTGTTTTGTTTCAATGTCGTTTATCTTTGCTCAGATCTTTATTATTTCCTTCCTTCTGCTTACACTGGGCTTTTCTTGTTGCTCTCTTTCTAACTCTTTGAGTTGTAGGGTTAGGTAATTTATTACCATTGTTTCTTGGTTTTTTTTGTTTTTGTTTTTGTTTTTTTTGCAGTATGCTTGTAGAGCTATGAACTTCCCTCTCAAGACTGCTTTCACTGTGTCCCATAGATTTTGGATTGTTGTGTTTTCATTGTCATTTGTTGCCATGATGTTTTTTATTTCTTCCTTGATTTCTCTGGTAACCCAGTCATTGTTTAATAGCATGCTGTTTAGTCTCCATGTGTTTGATTTCTTTGGATTCTTTTTATTGTAGTTGATTTCCAGTTTTATGCCACTGTGATCCGAGAAGATGCTTTATATGATTTCTAGCTTCTTCAATTTGAAGACACTTTGCCTATGACCCAACATATGGTCTATCTTTGAAAATGACCCATGTGCACTTGAGAAGAATGTATATTCTGTGGCTTTGGGGTGAAATGTTCTGAAGATGTCAATTAATTCCATCTGGTCTAGTGAGTCATTTAGGATTGATGTTTCTTTGCTGATTTTTTGTTTAGAGGATTTGTCCAATGGTGATAGTGGGGTATTAAAGTCTCCTACTATGATTGTATTGCTGTCAATCTCTGCCTTGATATCCTCCAGGAGTTTTTTTTTTATGTATTTGGGTGCTCCTGTATTGGGTGCATATATGTTTACCAGAGTTATTTCTTCTTGTTGGATTGCTCCCTTTAGTACTTTGAAGTGGCCTTCCTTATCTCTTGTTATGTCCTTCACTTTGAGATCTAATTTGTCAGATATAAGTATTGCTACCCCAGCCTTTTTTTCCATTTCCATTTGCCTGAAAAATGTTTTTCCATCCCTTCACCCTCAGTCTGTGTGTGTCTTTTTTTCTGAGGTGGGTTTATTGTAGACAGCAGATATATGGGTCTTGTTTTCTTATCCAATTCGTTACCCTATGTCTTTTGATTGGGGCATTTAATCCATTTACATTTAAAGTTATCATTGATAGGTACTTACTTGTCGCCATTTTTATTCTTTACACCTGTGTTCCTTCTTCGCTTCCTATTTCTTTTTTCTTTTTCTTTTTTTACAGCAGACCTTTTAGCATTTCTTGCATTGCTGGTTTGGTGGTAATAAATTCCCTTAGTCCTTTTTTTGTCTGTGAAGCTCCTGATTTCACCTTCAATTTTGATTGACAGCCTTGCTGGGTACAGTATTCTTGGATTCAGACCCTTCCTTTGCATGACTTTGTATATTTCATTCCATTCCCTTCTGACCTGATGAGTTTCTGTTGAGAAATCAGTTGCTAGTCTGATGGGGGTTCCTTTGTAGGTAACTTTCTGTCTCTCTCTTGTTGCTTTTAAGATTCTTACTTTGTCGTTGGTGTTTGCCAATTTAATTATAATGTGCCTTGGCGTGGGTCTTTTGGGGTTCATTTTGCTTGGGACTCTGTGAGCTTCTTGGATTTGTGTGGGGTTTTTCTTCCCTATATCAGGGAAGTTTTCTGTCATTATTTCTTCAAACAAGTTTTCTATTTCTTGCTCAGTTTCCTCTCCTTCTGGAACCCATATTACATGGATGTTGTTTTGTTTCGTGTTGTCCCAAAGTTCCCTTAGGCTCTCCTCCTGCTTTTTAATTTTTTTTTTCTAGAAACTGCTCTACTTGGGTATTTTTTCCCATCTTGTCTTCTAGCTCACTGATACAGTCCTCTGTTTCTTCTAGTCTACTCTTGACGCTTTCTATTGAGTTCTTTACAGCAGCGATGTCATTTTTCATTTCTTCTTGGTTCTTCTTCATTTCCTCTTGGTTCTTACTCATATTGTTGAATTTGTCTTCCATTTTTTTCAGCCACCTTATGACCATTTCTCTGAATTCTTTCTCTGGCAGGTTGCTTGCCTCCATTTCGTTTACTTCCTTTTCTGGTGATGCCTGCTTTTCTTTCATATGTGGGCTGTTTCTTTGTCTCCCCATGGTCTCTGCTGTCCGGGTGTCTGGTTATATAGTTCTCTCTCTCCTGCGTTGATTTAAAGGTGCAAAATACAACACAAACAAGTACCACACACAAGGCACTGAACAGAAATGTATTCACAATATTAATAACCCCAAATAAAGGTGACCTCCAGAGAAAGGCAAATTAGGGGATAGGAGAGAAAGAAGAAGAGGAAAAAAAAGAAAAAATAAAAGAAAGGAATGCCAAAATGAAATTGGGAAAAGAATAAAAAAATAAGAGAGAAAATAAAGAGAATAAGAAGAAAAGGGGAACAAACTGTTTATATGGGGGAAAACTCCAATAGAACAGCCACTAATCCCAGCAAATGCCAGCAACAAATACCTGGAGATGAATACAAACTACAAACAACAATTAATATCAAGTGAGGCAAGGAAAAACAGATGCAAAAAACAAACAAAAACAAAGCAAACAAAAAAACAAAACAAAACAAAAAAAGAATAACCAAAACAATCTCACACACAAGCATGAAAAATGATATAATCAACATTCAAGCAAACAACAAAAGGACAGAAAGAAAAACAATTTTTGGATAGTGAAGACAGAGAAGAGAGAGGTGTGTATGAACTCAGAGCAGGGGATTGGAAATTAGATATATAAGTAAGGTGAAATTTTAACAGGGGGTAAAAAGAAGGAATAGGGAACATCTAAGGCAGGAAAAGGGTAAGAGAAACAGGACAACAAAAGGGCAAAAGTTAGGAAGAGAGTGATGGTATAAAGGTAGAGTTGAGATAGAGTAAAATGATGCTAAGGGAAAGATGAAAATAGAATGTAGAACACTAATCTCAAAGTCAAATAAAGAGAAAATAAAATGACACTTTTAAAAAAAGGTAAAATAGTAGTAGTAATAATACTGATTGAAAATAAAAATATAATAATTAAAAAGGTAAAATCAAGTGAGGAAAAAAGAAAAAAACTTAGTTTCTTAAGTAAAAGATGAAAAAGAAAAAAAAAATAATAAAAAATAATAATAAAAATAAAATGTGCAGTAGTGAAGGTCATTCACTTCCTCTATTGTTCTGTTTGGCATGCCTGTTTCCCAATCAGGACAGTATTGCAGTTCCCTGCGTTCCTCTGCTCCTCAGTGTTGTAAGCCAGTCCTGATTTTTAAGCAGGCGGTGTGTGTTACTTTCTTGTATTCCTTAATTTGTGATTACACAAGAGTCAATTTGTGATTCAGCCCCTGGGTGGCAGTGTTTCTGGGTTTACTTCTGGGTCTATGGGTCCTCTCTATCCTCTGCTTTAGATCCTGCTTTCCCTATGGCACTGAATACCGGTTTGTGGGAGTGGGCTGCCCCAGAGCTGGTCCTCTTGCGGTCACTCCCCCCTCTGATCCTCAGGTTTTAGAAAAACAACTTTCCCCTGCAGTCCCCTAGGGTGTCCCCAACTGGGTGATCCTATGTATTGGGCTCAGTAATCAGAAACAAGGGTTCAAAGAGGAGAAAGCACGAGTGTGCGAACTCTGGGTCTGCGCGTAAGTCTGTGCAATCCCCTTTTCCCCCTTGTGTCCAAACAGCTGGCACACTCCCAAAATTTTTAGGCTGTCCTTCTGCGTCAGATCAAAATGGGTTGCTTTTTAGAGATCCCCTCTGTTAGCAGCTCTGAGGACCCCCTTCCCCATTCACTGATCACACCAGCCCCAACATCCACAGATTTTTCTAGGTGCAGACTTCCCCCGGTCCTCCGGCTCCTGTAGTGTGTGCATTTCTCTGGGACCAGAGACCTCACCTTATCCCAGGAGAAATCTGACCTTTCCGTGGTGGAGTGTAGAGCTCCTCTGAATCTGCGTGTTTGCGCCAATTGGGGACTGGTGCTCTGGGGTTCTCAGTTGTTTGGTGGGTGCCGCAGTTGTAGATTTTCAGGTTTCCAATAGCATCCACTTTCCCCTTCAAGATGGAGCAGTCTCCATGTCCGAGCCGGTGGCTCTGGGAGGGAACCCAGCAGCAGTGGGGGCTGCCCGGTCAGCGGACCTCTGTCCAGTAGTCCCCCACCTTCTCCTGGAGTATAGCTGTCCCTTAACTCTCCAATGGACACTCCCCGTGCGACCCTCAGCTGTTCTTTCTATCTGCTCCTGGACAAGGCTCGGGACACGTCTGTCTATTCCGCTGCCATTTTTCCACCCCATTTAACATTTCTTGCATTGCTGGCTTGGTAGTGATAAACTCTCTTAGCCCTTTTTTTTGTCTGTGAAGCTCCTGATTCCACCTTCAATTTTGAATGATAGCTTTGCTGGGTATAGTATCCTTGGGTTCAGTCTTTTGCCTTGCATCTCTTTGTATATTTCATTCCATTCCCTTCTGGCCTGGAGTGTTACTGTTGAGAAAGCCATAGATATTCTAATAGGAGAACCCTTGTAGGTAACTTTCTGTCTCTCTCTGGAAGCCTTTAAGATTCTTACTTTGTCGTTGGTGTTTGCCAATTTAATTATGATGTGTCTTGGTGTTGTTCTTTCAGGGTTCATCTTGTTGGGGACTCTATGTGCTTCTTGGACTTGCATGGCTTTTTTCTTGCCAATACAGGGAAGTTTTCTGTCATTATTTCTTCAGACAGGTTTTCTGTTCCTTGCTTCTCTTCCTCTCCTTCTGGTATCCCTATTATGAGAATGTTGTTTCATTTCGTGTTGTCCCAAAGCTCCCTTAGGCTCTCCTCTTGCTTTTTAAGTCTTCTTTCTAGTTGCTGCTGTGTTTGTGTGTTTTTTCCTATCTTGTCTTCTAATTCACTGATGTGGTCCTCAGCCTCTTCTAGTCTACTGTTTAAGCCTTCCATTGTGTTCTTTATTACAGCTATGTCGTTCTTCATCTCCTCTTGGTTCCTTTTCATGTTGGCAACATTCTCATTGAGTTGTGTGTATTTGTCATCCATCCGTTTAAACATCCTTATAACCACTACTCTGAATTCTTTCTCCGTTAAGCTGCTAGCCTCAATTTCATTTAACTCCCTTTCTGGTGATTCCTCTTTTTCTTTCCTTTGGGAGTTGCTTTTTTGTCTCCCCATGTTTTCCTGTAATGTTTTAATTGTAGATCCAATTGCTTTGCTACCCAGGTTCTTTTGGGGATGGTGCTACTGGTGTGATCTCTCAGGTCTCCTGGGCTTGGTAATCTAGTGTAGCTCCCTACTTGAGCTATTTGGGTTCTCTTGATATAGGCCTGTGAGCTTGAGAGGCACAACTGCAGTGTCTAGAAGTCAGCAGCCGTGGAGGGGAGTGTCCCAATTTTTGCTGTCTTGTGCCCTTGATTGAAATCGCGCGTGCCCACCGAGGACTCACAGTGGCACGCAGGAACTGTCTGTTGGGGTGATGGGGCACAAGGGGCCTGTGCTCTGGAAAGGTATGATTGTGATGTCCAGAGTTCTGCAGTATTGGGGTGGGCAGACTCAGCTTTTGCTTCTGCACCTGTGGTGGATAGGCGTGCACTCCCAGTGGCGGCTCACAGGGGCACCTGTGGTACATTTGCCAGCGATGCACACTGAAGCACTCTGGAGGGCCCTGGCAGTGTAGCCGTGTAATTGAGGCGTCTATGGGCAGGTATCCAGTATGAGTGAATTCAGAATTTCTACTGCTGGGGGTGGAGTGGGTCCCTGTTTGTCCAAGATTACACCCAGTGAGAGCTCACAGTGGCTCCCACGAGTGCCCTGTGGATAGATGGGCTCAGGGTGCCTGAGTGTTAGAAATGCGCAACTGTGGAGATGCTTTTGCTGGTGCAGAGATCTGATGCACTCTGAGGGGCCCTGGCACTGAAGTTGCACAGTTGGGGTGTCTGTGGGCAGTTATTCAGGAAGAGGGAGTTCAGAATTTCTACTGCAGGGCCATGCGCCCTTGTCTGTACAAAATCACACCTAGTGGGGGCTCCCAGTGGCTCCCAGGCGCTGCCTATGGAGTGCTGTGCCCTGGATTCCTACACACTGGAAACGTGCAAATGTGGTGTCTGGAGTTCTGCCCCTGGGGAGGAGGAAGTTGCACTTACTGCTGCCGAGCGGTGCTCCTTTGGAGGTGGAGGTCCCAGGGTCCGCGGGTCTGTGAGTGGGGCAAAAGGATATTGGTTGGAGTGGCTGCTGGGTCTCAGGGCAGTTCCAAGGCTGTTGTGTGTTTTATGTTGGCAAATAAGTTTTGCCTTAAGGAACTTTTGTGGAGGGAAATGGGATATGTGAACTCCAAGTTATGCTCATTTTCCATTACCAGATAGAACACAATTTCTTAAAGGAAAAGAAAAAGTGAACTGTTTCTGCCTAGTTTGGGTACAAAATTAAACATATGTTGTTTACAAACACATCGATATTTATGTCTATAACCATATACACATATATACATGTATAAGTGTATCGTTGGGGAGAGGGGAAATTTTCCCCCTTCCCTTCTTAATTCTTCTGGTTGGTCTAACAAGTGCAGTGACACAAAATAGATTAACAGGAGAAAAAAAGGAAGTTATATGTACATAGGGTGATCTCACAAAAAGGGGACATAAGGAAAGGTCCCAAGCAGGCAGCTTTTGTACTGCTTAGAGAAAGAAACAATATATTTGTGAGGAATGGACAAGACAAAAAGACTTAGACTTGAGTGCTTAATCAGTGAAGATTCCAAGCAGAGTTTGGCTTAGGGGGAAGTAAATTAGTAAATAATTATAAAGACTTGTCCGTATAGGCCTCTGGGTCCTGAATTCCCTATCTCTGGCGATGAGGATGTCTCTTTAAGTCCCAGTGCAGGGATGGTACATTTCATATAGGAGATTTATTTCCTGTTTTTAGGGGTTCAGAAAAAGGAGAGTCAGAGTGTAGTTCTTGCACCAGCTCTTTCTCAGGTATTTTTCATAAAAACAATCAGTATGCACATATGTAATACCTTAATCAATAAAGAAATTAACAAAAACAATCAGTATGGCATATCCACATATTTTGGGGCAGACTGCCTTGAGCCCCATCAGTACATTCAATGAAGTGCAACTCCTAGCACAGGTATTCCTTAAGGTGCACTTCTGTGTGGAGTCATGGTGGGGCTTAGCCTAACTTTGGAAGAATTCAGATTAATTCACAGAGGAGCAGCTTATAGGAGAGTACGATTGCACTAAGTTATTTAAAGCCAAACTTAAGCTGATAGCTAAATCAATGCATTTATAAATATTGGGGTGATGGAGTACTTATTCAGTGAACATTCTATATTAGCTATGTTCAACCGGTGTGCTGTGGCAGGCACACTGGTATGCCACAAGAATTTTTAAAACATGAAGTACCTGACTGACCTCTTTTCCCTTATATTGTCATATACAAAACTGACAATGGCCAGCACAATAGTCATGCAGTGTGAATGAATCAAAATTATACCTTTTTCTGTCAGATTGGCAAACATACAATATATTTTTGGTATTCTGCAGAATGTTAATAATTAGTTTGTATGCCATGAGATGAAAAAGGTTGAAAATCACTGCTCTATATGAACCACTTATGTTTAATTAAGCTGAGACTGGTAGGGGAAGATCGCTTACATGTTTCATCACCTGGTTCCCCTCCTTTTGTTCTGAAGTGTTTGGTAAGTCTCTGTAAAGCTTGGCAGCCCCAAATCTCACTTTTCAGAAACACTTTGCTGTATCAACCTGAAAACATTGCTAGGATACTCTCATGGTGAGAATGGAGGAAATTGACTAGCTTTTGGAATGCTGTGTGTAGAATGAAACAAATGAGCTAAAAGTAATATGAATTGAGCTAAGAAGGGTGAAAAGGTTAGAGAAAAGTTACATACAGTCAAAATAGGCCTGGCAGAATCTACACAAGTTCAACTTTATGAATCTATGTAATGCATAAGCTCAGCCCTCCCCCCGACCCCCCAAAACTGGGGCCTATATGAGAACTGAAGAGTTGGAACATAATTTTCTATTTCTAGTGCTAGAACTTAGGTTTTCGGTGGATGAGGGAGTAGGCAAATAGAGACCAAGAAAGAGTCCCTGTTCCATTCTTTGGAACATTGTAGAAAAAGGAGAGTAGCAAAGGATATTTTGAAATCTGAAGTGGGAAAGAAGCAGTGGAGACATAGGGGAAGAACAATATCCATGTGGATGGCTGTGCACAGAGTTGTTGGAGGGAGAGGTGGAGGAGGGCCACGTGCAGGGATATGGGTGCTAACTGGAGACAGATAAAAGAATACCTCAGGTTCATACTTAAGTCCTTCACATCTTTCATAGATCCCATCACAAAGTTAAGCAACAGAGCTGTATTTTCTCTCTGGCTTGTTTTAAGGGTTTTCACCAGGATTGAAATACTCACAAGGAAGGAAGGAAAGTTAAGACAGGCAGTTGGTCTCAAAATGAGACTGTTTCTGGCCTAGTCCCCAGTCCCAACACCCCACATAATGTCCAGGTTCTATTTCGTTGTTCTGACCCGGAGAAATTTGCAAGGATGTCACATGAGTTCCACAGACCCACCCATTTACACCAAAACCTCAACTCCAACAGGTATTCAGACAGAAGTATTGTAGGTTACTAAATGAGTTCTTATACATTCTGTTTAATTAAGGATTCACTTTAGCCAAATGCAATATTTTGGGATAGAATCAAACAGGATAAACTGTAGCATACTGATCAGGGATGTTTTATGTTTTCTTCTACCTGAACCATTAGTGGATTCCCTTTCCTCTGCATTGTGTCCTTTTCTATTTGGTTCATTCATGCATCCGTTTA
The DNA here is from genome assembly GCF_963455305.1 of Plecotus auritus. Lineage (NCBI taxonomy): Eukaryota > Metazoa > Chordata > Mammalia > Chiroptera > Vespertilionidae > Plecotus > Plecotus auritus. The sequence continues at coordinate 98,921,602 of NC_137784.1, forward strand.
TTCTGTCTTAGAATCTGAGGCCATATATAACATGGCAGGTACAGGCACTGCAATATGAAAAAGACAAGTTAACTGTGGATTAAGGTGTCCCTTTTTCAAAGAGAAAGTGATCTTTTCCCTGGGTGAATGTTAAGCAGTCTTTAAACACAATCGCATAAGAATCTGGAAGTCTTGCACTTTAAAAAGCAAGAGAAGTGCACAGCGTTAATATGGTCAGAATATCTGTGGGTTTCAATGCAAAGTTTTCAGACTGCCCATCTTTGGTGGTTTGTGTGTGTGTGTGTGTGTGTGTGTGTGTGTGTGTGTGTGTGTGTGTGTTTAGTATATTGGTATGGTTTATTTATGCTAAATGTATTTTTATATAAAGGTACTTTGTGGAGTGTTTCTTGCAATTTCACAGATCTGCCTTCAGAGGAAGTTCACTTATTTCCTATTTAAAGAAAACTTAAACACAAAAGAAGGCCTGAGTGCTTCTAATGTAAGAGTTCCACAATTAAAATGTCAATACAGTCCTAACCAGTTTGGCTCAAATGATAGAGCATCGGCCTGCAGACTCAAGGGTCCCAGGTTCGATTCCGGTCAAGGGCATGTACCTTGGTTGCAGGCACATACCCAGTAGGGAGTGTGCAGGAGGCAGCTGACTAATGTTTCTCTTTCATCGATTTTTCTAACTCTCTATCCTTCTCCATTCGTCTCTAAAAAAATCAATAAATTATATTTTCTAAAAATGTCAAAGAAATAGTAAATTATATGTGCTGCCAAAGCGAACACCAAGAAATAGTAAATTAAAAATAAATGAAAAATAAGAAAGGAAAAAAAGAAATAGTAAATGTGATCCATTTGTCTTTGAATATCACTTGTACCGTAAATGCTGCAAAAAAGGGAATTCCAGTGAAATGGAGTTAAGCAATGCAAGACCAAGGTGCTATATCTTACTTAGCTCTGTAATCCACTCCTTTTTTCCCTTTTCACACATAGGTAAGAAGTCATAGTTGTTCAATTGTTTGTGGATTCTGTGAAACCAGGAGCCATTGGCTGTGCTTCTAGATGTGGCTTGTTGGCCAACTTTTCCTAACTGTCAGTCCCTCTCACATTCTGAGGATGAAGGTCACAGGACTCAGCAATCATCTCTAGCATAGTCAGCCAACATCCTTAGGGCAGAGTGGGCAGCAGAGCATTCCAGTTCTCCATCAAATCATGAGCTGGTCTCTGCATTATTACCTGTTCCCTCTCTCTTTCACACACACACAGACCCCCACCCCCAACACACACACACACATGCACTGTGAATGTGTCAATCACCATCTCCTAGCTGCTTTCCGAGCCATCCTCCACAATACAGGCAGGGGGCACTTATTCCTTAGGTACAGTCTGTGAAGTTTCCGAGCCCCATACCTTTGAGGATGCACAAAATGGTTTAAATGATGCTGAGGACAGTGATGCTGGTGATGGTAACAAGAGGGTAAATCATGTATGATACCAAGCCTAGGGCCCATTATTAGAAGCTATTTTTCATATCTAGGATATTAATGCCTCCTGGAGCTTCTACAAAGCACATCTTGAAGGGAGAACCATAGAGCCCTCAGTCTGGCTTGGATTTCCTTTTCTTGACAATAATACAATTTTATCCTTTTCCTGAGCAAGCAGTCACGATATATTTCTAGAAAAAGTGAGGAAAGTGGTAAGAACGAGGCAGCAGGGGGAACAGTTGGAAACACATCTGGCTTCACAGCCAGAGCCCAGCACCGGGAGCCCTGAACTTGCTTGGGGGACCTGCAACCAGAGACTTTGGACTGGCAGGAAGAAGAGGACACGGACTCCACTGTGGTGTCCAGAGACCCTGAAGTGAAAGTGCTCTTGGACGCACTAAGCAATGGGCTGGGGTCTAGGCTTGCCCTCAGGCAAGAACTGGTGACTAGAGCGAGAAACCAAGATGGCGGCATAAGTAAACACCTAAACTGCTGCCTCGCACAACAATTTCAAAACTACAACTAAAAGACAGAACGGACACCATCCAGAACCATAGGAAAGCTGGCTGAGTGAAAATTCTACAACTAGAAGGAAAAAGAAAAGCTCACAGAGAATTGCAGGTATGGCAAAGGGGCTTTGTGCGTGCAGAGAGGAAGGGCGGCTGAGAGCCTGGCTGATTTTCTCTGGCGGAAGGGGGAAGGAAGCCTCCGACCGCACTGAACCCCAGTTCTGACTGCACTGAACCCCAGTTCCGGGCGAACCCCTGGGGACCCACGCTCTTACGGGGGGAGTCTGGACTCTCGGGCGGAGACTCGAGCTGGGAAAGGCAGAAGTCTGAAGGCGCACGCGGGCCAGTGCGCACAAAGGCTGCGGAGGTTGCCACAGGCTTTCCCTAGTGGAAGGGAGTCAGAGGCTCCTGACTGCACTGAGCCCCAGTTCTGACTGCAGTGAACCCCAGTTCCAGGCGAGCCCCTGGGGACCCACGCTCTTGTGGGGGGAGTCTGGACTCTCAGGCGGAGACTCGAGCTGGGGAAGGCGGAGGACGGAAAGCTCACATGTGCGCAAGGGCAAGGCTGACAGGAAGCCAAGACTGAGACTCCACCCCATCCAAGCTGAGCACAGAGGCTATTGCAATTTGGCAAGTCTAATCCTATAAGGCTGTCTCCAGCACCGAACTTCTCCCAGCATAGACACAGCTGATCCTTACAGCCAACTGGCCTGGAGGTCAATTCTTCCCAGTGATACCAACAACAATAAAGACTTAATTACAACAAGGCTGTACACACAGTCCACAAAGGGGTGCACCAAGAGTGTCCACCTCTGGTTAACTGGGGAAGCAGACCCACTGGGCCATATTGGAAATCTAGCACAAATATCTACCTTACCAACTCAGGGAATCAGTGAAAATGCGGGGTCAAAGAATCAGATCACAAACGAAAGAAATGGAGGAAAACAAACGACTGGATATAGAATTCAAAACCACGGTGATAAGACTTTTTAAGAATATCCTAGAAAAGGCCGATAAATATAACGAGACCCTCGAAGATATGAAAAAGGACCAACTAGAAATTAAACATACACTGACTGAAATAAAAAATATTATACAGAGACCCAGAAACAGAATAGAGGAACACAAGAATCAAGTCAAAGAATTGAAATACAAAGAAGCAAAAAACACTCAACTGAAAAAGCAAAAAGCAAAAAAAAAAATCCAAAAACTTGAAGATAATGTAAGAAGACTCTGGGACAACTTCAAGTGTACCAACGAATTATGGGGGTGCCAGAAGAAGAGAGAGAGCAAGATACTGAAAACCTATTTGAAGAAATAATGACCGAAAACTTCCCCCACCTGGTGAAAGAAATAGACTTACAAGTCCAAAAGTACACAGAACCCCAAACAAAAGGAATCCAAAGAGGACCACACCAAGACACATTATAATTAAAATGCCAAGAGCAAAAGACAAAGAGAGAATATTAAAAGCAGCAAGAGAAAAACAGTTAATTACCTACAAGGGAGCACCCATACGACTGTCAGCTGACTTCTCAACAGAAACTATGCAGGCCAGACGGGAGTGGCAAGAAATTTTCAATGTGATGAATAGCAAGAACCTACAACCAAGATTACTCTACCCAGCAAAGCTATCCTTCAGAATTGAAGGGCAGATAAAGAGCTTCACAGATAAGAAAAAGCTGAAGGAGTTCATCACCACCAAACCAGTATTATATGAAATGCTGAAAGGTATTCTTAAAGAAGAGGAAGAAGAAAAAAGTAAAGATAAAAATTATGAACAACAAATACATATCTATCAATAAGTGAACCTAAAAATCAAGTGTATTAAAAACCTGAGGAACAGAATAATCTGGTGAATATAATAGAATCAGGGGCATAGAAAGGGAGTGGACTGATAATTCTCAGGGGGAAAGGGGTATGGGGGGTTCATGAAGAGAATGGACAAAAATCATACACCTATCGATGAGGACAGTGGGGAGGAGGTAAGGGCAGAAGGTGGGGTGGGAAATGGGTGGAGTGGAGCTATGGGGGGAAAAAGGAGAAATAATTGTAATAATCTGAATAAAGATTTATTTTAAAAAATAAAAAGAAAAAAAATAAAAGAAAAAAAATAAAAGGTGATAAAGATAAAAAAAAAAAAAAAAAAAAAGAACTGGTGACTACAACTCTGGAGTCCTTGAACTTTCTCAAGGGGTGCATCGGGTTTCCTGCAGAGGGCATCTGGCCCAGAATACTGTGCACACCCAGCCGCAAGATCCACCTCCTGGCGACCCAGAGAGCATAGCCTCCTCTGCCTTCAGGGTCCTCGCAGAAACCCAGGGCAATAAGTACCCTTGTTTGATCATTTCAGCTTAATTACTAGCCCGTGGTCTGCAAGGACCCAATGTTGGTTCCTGGGACATTCTCCCATCTTTTCTATAAGGGGTCCAGTGGTTCTGTGAGGTCACACCTGGCATTATCCATCTCTCGATGCCCCACACCCGAAATCAGCTTGCACAATAAAGCACAGCCCCTTCCTCGGGGCAGGCACTCTGCTAAAGCCGGGAGAAGTAAGTGGAGATATAAATTAGAACCCCGATTCCACACACCCATGCCGACTACCAGCAGCCTTCTTTCCCATAGTGTCCCTGTTTTTGGCCACGCCCCTGAGGTTTTCCCGCCTAAGGAAGTCCCACCCACCAAGATTCTCCTGGAAGGCGGGGGAGGGGATAAGCCAATAGCAATGGAGTAAATCCGATAGCATAGGCATTGAACTTGCTACAATCCGGTTATAACCGGTGCCAAAGAGAAACAGCTCCTGCAGGCAGCTGGGTTCTCAGGACCAGCACAGTTCCAGGGGGCGCTCTACCTCGGCTGCATTGCAGCCATGGAGGCTCCGCCCTGGGACTACTATGACCTCGGTTTGTGGAGCCCAGGCGAAACTTTCCCCGAAGTGCAAATAAGATCCGATTCTGTGCAGGATGCGGGCCCAGAAGCCGACGAAGAAGCCCATGCTGAGGAAAGAGAGCTGTGCCTCATGAATAACGTCTACCAAGAAGGCGACATCAACTACGAGGCCGACCAGGAAGATGACAACGGCCACGAAGGTAACAGCGGCCACGAAGGTGACATCGGCCACGAAGGCGGCAGAGGCGACCAGGAGCCCGGGCAGCAGCCGGCTGCCATGGCCCAGCTGGCGCCTGCTGCGGGTCTTCAGCACGAAAACCCGAAGCCACGAATCCAACGCCGTAAGTTCACGCCGGTCCAAGTGGAGGAGCTGGAAAGCATGTACAGACACACTCCATACCCGGACAGGATCACAAGGTAAGTGGCATTCTCCAAGAGGCGCCATTTTCTCGGCACATTTTTCTCTGCCCTGCGCCTTCTCCCTTTCTAAGCTCAAAAAGCCACCTGTGCTCCAGGGTTGGGGGAGGGGAATGCCTTCTGCGCATCGGGGAAATATTTTCATACAGTCGTCACGTGCATCAAGTCTGGTTTCTGGTCAGTGGTCATTTTTAAAAATTGTGGTAATGTATACATAATGATAAATTTCGCTATCTTGACCATTTCTCAGTGAGCAGTTCAGTCGCGTTAAGTACATTCATGCTGTGCGACCAAGCCCCAGAATACTTTTCCTTCTGTTTAACGAAAACTGTACACAGTAAACAACTCTGCTGCCCAGGTGCCTCCTAGAAGTGGCATCATACAGTCGTTTTCTTTTTGTGACTGGACTGTTTCACTTAGTATAATGCCCTCAAGTTTCTTCCAAGTTGTCGCATGTGATAGGATGTCCTTCCTTTTTAAGGCTGAATGATATTCCATTGTGTGGAAATACATATTTTGTTTATCTATTTATTTATTAATGGGCACTTGTGTTGCTTCTATGTTTTGGTGAATAATGCTGTGAACACGGGTGTGCAAAATCACTAGGGAGTCACTGTTTTCAAGTATTTTGTGTAGACCCTCAAGTGGAATTGCTGGATCATATGGTGATCCTGTTTTAATTTTTTTGAGCAACTGCTCTACTCTTTTCCATGGTAGCTGCACCATTTTGCGTTTCCTCTAGCAGTCACAAGGATGGCAATTTCTCCACATTATTCCCAACACTTGTTACTTTCTGCCCTTTGATATTAGCCATCTCAGTGGATGTGAAGTGGCATCTTAGGGTTTTGATTTGCATGTTTCTATTGATACATGATGTTCAGCATCTTTTCATGTGCTTCCTCAAGTCCTTTTCCCATTTTAAGTTTTTATAAGAGCAATTTATTGTTACTAATTTTTATTACGATAACAGACTGATAATGTAAAATGTACCATCTTAACCATTTTATGTGGACAGTTCAGTGTTATTAAGTACATTATTCTTACTGTGCAACCATCACTGCCATACATCTCCAGAACTCTTCCTCCTGTAAAACTGTAACTCTATTATGTTATACCCACACAAGTACCTCATGCAAGTGGAATCATGAATTCTGAGTAGCAGTGCACAAAGGTCAAATATTGCCATGTCATCCACAACATTTGTTATTTTCAGATTTAATTTTTTATAGCAGCCATGCTAATGGGATGAGGTGGTATCAGTGTGGTTTCAATTGCATTTATTTTTATGATTAGTGATGTGGAGCACCTTTTCGTGTGCTTAGTAACCATTTGTATATCATCTTTGGAGAAATGTATATTCAAGTCCATGCCCATTTTTTCACCTGGGTGTTTTCTTAGAGTTGTGTTGTAGGGGTCTTGACATATCCCGCATATAAACTCCTTATCAGATATATGACTTGCAAATATTTTCTCCCATCCCATGCGTTGCCTTTTCACTCCACTGGTTGTGCCCTTTGGGTGCACAGAAGTTTTTAATTTGGATGTGGTTCAATTTATGTATTTTTTTCTTTTATTGCCTGGCCTGTGTTTGTAAATAAGATTTTTGCAATCAAGGTAAGGAGAATGAGGTTCTCTCAAACAACTGCAATGCCGGATCCTTATTGTATTTCAAATTTTTATACTTGGTTCATCATAGATTTTTGCCTAAATTAAAATAAATGTTTATATTTTTAAATAGCCCATTGAAATTATTTATTATGACTGCTGAGTAGTTGATGCCACCTTACATGTTGTGGGGCAACCACCTATAAAGCAAGCCTGGTGCTGGGAATGACAGAAAAATTTACTTGTGGAGTTCTTGAAAGGAGAATGCAAATTTTAAACAAGCATGAAATGTATATGCATGCATTTCATTTTATTTACCATGCCAAATACTGAGCATCTCTTATTTTCTCCCCTTAGAAGGGACCTTGCGAGACGCATCGGTGATACTGAAGCCAGAGTGAAGGTCAGTAAACCTGAAAAAGTCGTTTGCCAGAGAGCCATCCTGAAACCTGTTTCAGAACTTGGACACCTTTTTTCTAGATATTCTCACGTTGGTGTCTTTTTCTGTTGACAAATAAGTTTTGCTCTCAGGAATCTTTATGGAGGGAAATGGGATATGTAAACTCCAACTTACGGTTATTTCCCATTACCAGACAGAACACAATCTCTTTTATTAAATATTATCTTTATTGTTGAAAGAATTACAGATGTCCCCTTTGTTTTTTAGAACACAATTTCTTAAAGGGGGAAAAAACATTTCACCAAGTCTGGGTAGAGAATTAAACATATATTGTTTATAAAAGTATAGATATTTATGTGTATAACCATATACACATATATACATGTATAAGTGTATCGTTTGGGAGAGGGAAAATTTTCCCCCTTCCCTTCTTAATTCTTCTGGTTGGTCTAACAAGTGCAGTGACACAAGACAGATTAACAGGAGAAAAAAAGGAAGTTATATGTACATAGGGTGATCTCACAAAAAGGCGACATAAGGAAAGGTCCCAAGCAGGCAGTTTTGTACTGCTTAGAGAAAGAAACAATATATTTGTGAGGAATGGACAAGACAAAGGGACTTGGGTGCTTAATCAGTGAAGATTCCAAGCAGAGTTTGGCTTAGGGGAGTAAATTAGTAAATAATTATTAAAGACTTGTCCGTGTAGGCCTCTGGGTCCTGAATTCCCTATCTCTGGCGATGAGGATGTCTCTTTAGCTCCCGGTGCAGGGATGGTACCTTTCATATGGGGAGATTTATTCCTGCTTTTAGGGGGACAGAGAGAGGAGAGTCAGAGTTTTTTGTTCTTCTTGCACCAGCTCTTTTTCAAGTAACTTTCACAAAAAACAATCAGTATGCCACATCCACATATTTTGGGGCGGCCTGCCTTGATCTCTGTCAGTACATTCAATCAACTTCAATTCTTATCACTGGTGTCCCTTAAGGAGCACGTCCCTGTGTGTGGAGTCATGTTGGGGCTCAGCCTGACATAGGAAATAGTCAGATTAATGCACAGAGGAGCAGCTTATAAGAATGTCAAATTGTACTAAATTATTTAGAGCCAAGATTAAGCTCTTAGCTAAATCCATGTGTTTATAAATATTGGGGTGATGGAGTAACTTATCCACAGGATGCTCTTTATCAGTTATGTTCAACCTGTGTGCCACAATAATTTTTAAAACATGCAGTACGTCAATATTTAGTCAGGGTCTCTGACCTCCTTTCCCTTACATTGTCATATACAAAACTGACAGCAGCCAGCACAACAGTAGTCGTCTGGTGTGAATGAATCAAAATTATACCTATTTTTCTTTGAGAGATCGGCAAAATATAAATTTTTTTGATGTGCCACAGAATTTTAGTAATTGGTTTATGTGTGCCATGAGATCCAAAAGGTTGAAAATCGCTGCTCGGTACCAACAACTTATGTTTAATTAAGCTGATAGGGTAAGATAGCTTACATGTTTCATCACCTGGTTCAGCTCCTTTTGTTTTTAAGTGTTTAATAAGGCACTGTAAAAAGTCACAGCCCCATGTTTCAAATTTCTGAAACCCACTGGTATATCAACCTGAAAACATTGCTAGAATAATGGGGGTGAGAATGGGGGAAATGTACAAGCTTTGGAATGCTGTGTGTAGAATGAAACAAATGAGCTAAAAGTAATATGAATTGAGCTAAGAAGGGTGAAAAGGTTAGAGAAAAGTTACATACAGTCCAAATAGGCCTGGCAGAATCTACACAAGTTCAACTTTATGAATCTATGTAATGCATAAGTGAATATTCTCATGAGGAATTTCTAAGATCTAAGGATTTTTTTCTCCATGTTGGTGTTACTGTTTTGAAGAGGCAAGTTTTGTGGAGGTTGTTTGGTGGTGAGGGGTGTGGTGGGGTGGCCCCATTTCAGAGAGATCCATAGCTGTGTTAATTTCAAATACTTTTTTCGGTCTTGCAGGCTGTGATGACTAACTGGTAGGTCCTGGGATCAAAAGTTGTATCAAAGTGATGTTTGCACAAAGCAAAGGGAAGAAAATCAGGATGGGTTCATGAGCTTTGCTACAGATGCATGTGTGAGTGCAGTGATGGAAATGGGCTGCAGCCCAACCAAGCAGACCCCTGAGATCTGGCATCCTGACACCACAGACTGGGCTCACAGGCCTGGCTCAGGTTGGAAAGTTCTGGAGGAGGTTGGGAGCACTTTCTCAGGCTGGCAAGGCATATGCGGAAGAAAACAAAGAACTTAAGGTTCTGTGACCTGCTTTTCCCCTTCCCTGGGCTAACATCGTGCTCTCTCAGTGGCATGGAGAAGGGAATAGGAGCCTCAAGAAACAAACCAGGGGAAAACGTACTGTTCTCTTCCATTTCCAAACCCTACAGATGAATTTCCACAAGAAGCTTACTACAGGGGTTTCCTCCTTTCTTTTGCTAATGGAACCGTTTTGTGAAACAAGTACTGGGAATACAGACCCACTATGAGCCCATGCCACAGCTAGCTGTGGGCTTTGTTTACGTTCATGGAGATGTGACCACTGGTGTATTTGAATCCTCCTAAAGCTTGTTTACACTACATATTTCTGCAGCACAAAGACCACTATTCCTAATAGGGGAGGGAAAAAACAAGGTCTCAAGCAGGAGAGATGGCCCATTGTGTCATTTAACCTGTAGATTTTGGAAACTGAAAAGGATTTATATACAATATAAAACCCATTAACTAGGACATAGAGAAGATAGTCAAATGTTCCCAACAATTTTCTTTGCGGGAAGAGTTAGCAGATATTCGGAGAGGAAAATGTTCATGATCTCTTACCATGGTAGTTGATTATCTTCGTGAAATGCATGTTCCACCTCCTGCCTTATGAATGAGGGATGGGCTTGGGACTCCTGGTTGAGTAGCAGTACCTAGGATAACCTGCCATAGTGGACAGCAGCGGCTCCTGTTCAGCGTCCTGACACTGTAGGCAGAGCAGAGTGAGCTGACGTGGTGCTGTGCCCAGGAGGGTTTGTAGGGTGGGTAGGTGTTGTGTGAAGAATTAAGAATGGTTTTGCTCTGGCTGGTGGCTCAGTTGCTTAGAGTGTCTTCTCTGCATCAAAAGAGTTGTGGTTTTGACTCACCGTCAGGACACATACCTAGGTTGTAGGTCCCATCATGGTCAAGGCAGGTACAATCTCTCTCTCTCTCTCTCACCTGGCACATACTAGCAAGAGGTGTGCACCAAGTGTCATCTGAAGGGGGGTTGTGGTGTGTTAACTTTGCTGAGGTATTTTGGGAATACGTAAATAGCTTCTGATGCAGTTGAAGTCTCAATGGCATATACTGTTGCATGTGTTGATTTTTTTCTGTGATGACACTGTTCACTATACCAAACCCATCCCTTTCCCTGTCATTGTAGGCTTGGTTTCAGAATAGGAGGGCCAAGTGTTCAAGGAATCAAAGATTATCAATGCTGAGGAATGCACCACCTGCTACTCTGAACCACCTCTACTTTATGGTGTTGCAGAAGCCCTAGAATGCCATCCTTGTCCAGGATCCTGAGTGGAGATATGTTTGTCTGGTGCCACTGACCCTTATGGCACCCATACCTCCCTCACCTCCTCGGCAGTTGTGTTATTAATAAAGAGGCAAATTCTCAGCTTGTGTTTGTTTGTGTGCCATATGGGACTAGTAGGCTATGTATGGAAATTGTGAAGGAAGTGTCACTTTAACTCAATGACAAGGAGGCCTCCTTTCATAAGATGACCTCCTGAATCATTTTCAGTAAGCCTTGCACATGGCGGAAATTTCCCATGTGCCCAGGGTGAGTTTGCACTGACCCATACCTTCTCCCCAGTTCCCACCATCTTCCCACCTCATCACCACCCTGCCCCTTTGGGACCACAGATATGTGCAAATTTGGATGGGGTGTGCCTCCAGTGAGATAAGAAGGTGTTTACAGACAGGGTGAGCTCCATTCATGTTGACAAGTTAAGGCTGAACACTGGACTCAAAGGGAATCAGCCTAGAAGGCTATTCACAGGGCGTTATGGGAATGTGACCATCAAACCTCCATCCAGTGTGCGCCACATCCCGTTCACCTCCTTCCCTTTTGTGGAGGAGATTGGGAAATATTCTGGTCCACGGGTTCTGCTGGCTCAAAAGAAAAGTGAGAAGAGATTCCACCAAGGCCACAAAGAGGCCCTTCTCCCTTTTCTCCCCTCCCCCCACCAGCCCAGGAAAGCCTATTATCTATCATTCCTTCCTCAGCTCAGAAGCTGCCCATCACGCCTTCAAATGGACCTTGCCCCCTGCACATCCTGGAGAGAATTCCAGATTTTGCTGCTGAGCACTAAAGGGGAACGTTGGGTTTGGTGCTGCTCAAACCCAGTGTAAGGAGATGGTCTCCTGAGCCGTGTTGCAGAAGACTCACTCATTGGAAGGAAGCAGTTGTACCTTTGCTTTGCTCCCGCTGGCCTCCTTGTGTGGACCTGCCAGAGAGAGGAAAATGGGGTTGGGGGAGTGAAGAGGCCAGGCCCACTTTTTAAAAAGCATTAAGTTCTTCCCAGATGAACTTTTGATTTGGAGTAATAGTTAGCAAACGAGGGTCCTTTAATGGGGTTTTATATTACAAGAGACTAATTATGGCCCAGCCAGTGTAGATCAGTGGATTGAGAGTCCTCCTATAGAAGAAGAGGTCACTGATTGAGGAGCCTGGCAGTAAAAGGGTGAAAATGGTGGGGAACAAGTATCATCATTTTATGGGGCTCTTTCATGCAAAGTACCTTTTTTTCTTCTGGGGGATGCCCGGTCTAAAAGAAAGAAACACCATTGTCTGTCTGCACTGTGGGGATTTTTGCCGATATGCAGTCCTTTCCCTTTACATTATAGATGAGGAACACAAGCCCAGGGCAGTGGGTTGGCCTGCAAGAAAGAGCATACGCGTTTCCTTCCAGAGAAGTCTAGCCTCTAGTTGGCCGCACCCTCCCCTGGCCCAGTCTGGGTATGTGCAGTGCATACCCAGGCTCAGTCATTCAACACTTACTATCCCCATCCTGCACAGAACTCATTCCTTCAAAGGGCTGAAAACTGAAGTTTTCTCCTCAAGCCTCAGTATTAAGCTTCTGCCCTACCCCCACCCCCACCATCACCATCACCACCACCACACCCCTCAGGCACTCAGTGTCCTGGTGTTCCCTCTTGCACAGCAAACTGCAGAGCCTTGGGAGAGTGATGCAGTTGGTACTCTTCCCACAAAAGGCTGCGTGTGACTCCACTACCACAGCCATCATTTCCTCCCATGTCCCTGCACAGCTAGGCCTGCCACCTGGCAGCACAGCTAAGGAACAGCAGCCTGCTCTGCACACATGATGGAATAACTTTTCTAGGGAAGCAGGCTGATGGCCTGGAAACCTTCATTATGCCAATAGGAATGCAAAAGACTTTCTGGACGCACCTTCCTTTGTGTCTCACAAGCAAGGGGAGACAAGTGATTTAAATGCTGGTATTCAACCATGGGTACCTATTGGCACACCTGGCTCTCTCCAAAGCTCAGAACCTCCCCCGACCCCGCCCCAAAACTGGGGCCTATATGAGAACTGAAGAGTTGGAACATAATTTTCTTTTTTGTTTGTGTGTGTGTGTGTCTGTGTGTGTGTGTGTGTGTGTGTGTGCTGTACTTTTGGAACTTAATTTTGTATTTCTAGCGCTAGAACTTAGGTATTCGGTGGATAAGGGAGTAGGCAAATAGAGACCAAGAAAGAGTCCGTGTTTCATTCTTTGGAACATTGTAGAAAAAGGAGAGTAGCAAAGGATATTTTGAAATCTGAAGTGGGAAAGAAGCAGTGGAGACATAGGGGAAGAACAAAATCCATGTGGATGGCTGTGCACAGAGTTGTTGGCGGGAGGTAGGGGCGGGGGGGGGGGGCGGCGCACATGCAGGGATATCGGTGCTAACTGAGACAGATAAAGGAATACCTCAAGTTCATACTTAAGTAAGTCCTTCACATCTTTCATAGATCCCATCACAAAGGTAAGCAACAGAGCTGTCTTTTTCTATCTGGCCTGCCCTCCTATTATCTGAAATGCTTGCTTTAAGGGTTTTCACCAGGATTGAAATACTCACAAGGAAGGAAGGAAAGTTAAGACAGGCAGTTGGTCTCAAAATGAGACTGTTTCTGGCCTAGTCCCCAGTCCCAACACCCCACATAACGTCCAGGTTCTATTTCGTCGTTCTGACCAGGAGAAATTTGCAAGGATGTCACATGAGTTCCATAGACCCACCCATTTACACCAAAACCTCAACTCCAACAGGTATTCAGACAGAAGTATTGTAGGTTACTAAATGAGTTCTTATACATTCTGTTTAATTAAGGATTCACTTTAGCCAAATGCAATATTTTGGGATAGAATCAAACAGGTTAAACTATAGCATACTGATCAGGGATGTTTTATGTTTTCTTCTACCTGAACCATTAGTGGATTCCCTTTCCTCTGCATTGTGTCCTTTTCTATTTGGTTCATTCATGCGTCCGTTTATTCTGTCTTAGAATCTGAGGCCATATATAACATGGCAGGTACAGGCACTGCAATATGAAAAAGACAAGTTAACTGTGGATTAAGGTGTCCCTTTTTCAAAGAGAAAGTGATCTTTTCCCTGGGTGAATGTTAAGCAGTCTTTAAACACAATCGCATAAGAATCTGGAAGTCTTGCACTTTAAAAAGCAAGAGAAGTGCACAGCGTTAATATGGTCAGAATATCTGTGGGTTTCAATGCAAAGTTTTCAGACTGCCCATCTTTGGTGGTTTGTGTGTGTGTGTGTGTGTGTGTGTGTGTGTGTGTGTGTGTGTGTTTAGTATATTGGTATGGTTTATTTATGCTAAATGTATTTTTATATAAAGGTACTTTGTGGAGTGTTTCTTGCAATTTCACAGATCTGCCTTTAGAGGAAGTTCAGTTATTTCCTATTTAAAGAAAACTTAAACACAAAAGAAGGCCTGAGTGCTTCTAATGTAAGAGTTCCACAATTAAAATGTCAATACAGTCCTAACCAGTTTTGCTCAATGGATAGAGCATCGGCCTGCAGACTCAAGGGTCCCAGGTTCGATTCCGGTCAAGGGCATGTACCTTGGTTGCAGGCACATACCCAGTAGGGAGTGTGCAGGAGGCAGCTGATTAATGTTTCTCTTTCATCGATGTTTCTAACTCTCTATCCTTGTCCATTCGTCTCTAAAAAAATCAATAAATTATATTTTCTAAAAATGTCAAAGAAATAGTAAATTATATGTGCTGCCAAAGCGAACACCAAGAAATAGTAAATTAAAAATAAATGAAAAATAAGAAAGGAAAAAAAGAAATAGTAAATGTGATCCATTTGTCTTTGAATATCACTTGTACCTTAAATGCTGCAAAAAAAGGGAATTCCAGTGAAATGGAGTTAAGCAAAGCAAGACCAAGGGGCTATATCTTACTTAGCTCTGTAATCCACTCCTTTTTTCCCTTTTCACACATAAGTGAGAAGTCATAGTTGTTCAATTGTTTGTGGATTCTGTGAAACCAGGAGCCATTGGCTGTGCTTCTAGATGTGGCTTGTTGGCCAACTTTTCCTCACTGTCAGTCCCTCTCACATTCTGCGGATGAAGGTCACAGGACTCAGCAATCATCTCTAGCATAGTCAGCCAACATCCTTAGGGCAGAGTGGGCAGCAGAGCATTCCAGTTCTCCATCAAATCATGAGCTGGTCTCTGCATTATTACCTGTTCCCTCTCTCTTTCACACACACACAGGACCCCCCCCCCACACACACACACATGCACTGTGAATGTGTCCATCACCATCTCCTAGCTGCTTTCCGAGCCATCCTCCGCAATACAGGCAGGGGGCACTTATTCCTTAGGTACAGTCTGTGAAGTTTCCGAGCCCCATACCTTTGAGGATGCACAAAATGGTTTAAATGATGCTGAGGACAGTGATGCTGGTGATGGTAACAAGAGGGTAAATCATGTATGATACCAAGCCTAGGGCCCATTATTAGAAGCTATTTTTCATATCTAGGATATTAATGCCTCCTGGAGCTTGTACAAAGCACATCTTGAAGGGAGAACCATAGAGCCCTCAGTCTGGCTTGGATTTCCTTTTCTTGACAATAATACAATTTTATCCTTTTCCTGAGCAAGCAGTCACGATATATTTCTAGAAAAAGTGAGGAAAGTGGTAAGAACGAGGCAGCAGGGGGAACAGTTGGAAACACATCTGGCTTCACAGCCAGAGCCCAGCACCGGGAGCCCTGAACTTGCTTGGGGGACCTGCAACCAGAGACTTTGGACTGGCAGGAAGAAGAGGACACGGACTCCACTGTGGTGTCCAGAGACCCTGAAGTGAAAGTGCTCTTGGACGCACTAAGCAATGGGCTGGGGTCTAGGCTTGCCCTCAGGCAAGAACTGGTGACTACAACTCTGGAGTCCTTGAACTTTCTCAAGGGGTGCATCGGGTTTCCTGCAGAGGGCATCTGGCCCAGAATACTGTGCACACCCAGCCGCAAGATCCACCTCCTGGCGACCCAGAGAGCATAGCCTCCTCTGCCTTCAGGGTCCTCGCAGAAACCCAGGGCAATAAGTACCCTTGTTTGATCATTTCAGCTTAATTACTAGCCCGTGGTCTGCAAGGACCCAATGTTGGTTCCTGGGACATTCTCCCATCTTTTCTATAAGGGGTCCAGTGGTTCTGTGAGGTCACACCTGGCATTATCCATCTCTCGATGCCCCACACCCGAAATCAGCTTGCACAATAAAGCACAGCCCCTTCCTCGGGGCAGGCACTCTGCTAAAGCCGGGAGAAGTAAGTGGAGATATAAATTAGAACCCCGATTCCACACACCCATGCCGACTACCAGCAGCCTTCTTTCCCATAGTGTCCCTGTTTTTGGCCACGCCCCTGAGGTTTTCCCGCCTAAGGAAGTCCCACCCACCAAGATTCTCCTGGAAGGCGGGGGAGGGGATAAGCCAATAGCAATGGAGTAAATCCGATAGCATAGGCATTGAACTTGCTACAATCCGGTTATAACCGGTGCCAAAGAGAAACAGCTCCTGCAGGCAGCTGGGTTCTCAGGACCAGCACAGTTCCAGGGGGCGCTCTACCTCGGCTGCATTGCAGCCATGGAGGCTCCGCCCTGGGACTACTATGACCTCGGTTTGTGGAGCCCAGGCGAAACTTTCCCCGAAGTGCAAATAAGATCCGATTCTGTGCAGGATGCGGGCCCAGAAGCCGACGAAGAAGCCCATGCTGAGGAAAGAGAGCTGTGCCTCATGAATAACGTCTACCAAGAAGGCGACATCAACTACGAGGCCGACCAGGAAGATGACAACGGCCACGAAGGTAACAGCGGCCACGAAGGTGACATCGGCCACGAAGGCGGCAGAGGCGACCAGGAGCCCGGGCAGCAGCCGGCTGCCATGGCCCAGCTGGCGCCTGCTGCGGGTCTTCAGCACGAAAACCCGAAGCCACGAATCCAACGCCGTAAGTTCACGCCGGTCCAAGTGGAGGAGCTGGAAAGCATGTACAGACACACTCCATACCCGGACAGGATCACAAGGTAAGTGGCATTCTCCAAGAGGCGCCATTTTCTCGGCACATTTTTCTCTGCCCTGCGCCTTCTCCCTTTCTAAGCTCAAAAAGCCACCTGTGCTCCAGGGTTGGGGGAGGGGAATGCCTTCTGCGCATCGGGGAAATATTTTCATACAGTCGTCACGTGCATCAAGTCTGGTTTCTGGTCAGTGGTCATTTTTAAAAATTGTGGTAATGTATACATAATGATAAATTTCGCTATCTTGACCATTTCTCAGTGAGCAGTTCAGTCGCGTTAAGTACATTCATGCTGTGCGACCAAGCCCCAGAATACTTTTCCTTCTGTTTAACGAAAACTGTACACAGTAAACAACTCTGCTGCCCAGGTGCCTCCTAGAAGTGGCATCATACAGTCGTTTTCTTTTTGTGACTGGACTGTTTCACTTAGTATAATGCCCTCAAGTTTCTTCCAAGTTGTCGCATGTGATAGGATGTCCTTCCTTTTTAAGGCTGAATGATATTCCATTGTGTGGAAATACATATTTTGTTTATCTATTTATTTATTAATGGGCACTTGTGTTGCTTCTATGTTTCGGTGAATAATGCTGTGAACACGGGTGTGCAAAATCACTAGGGAGTCACTGTTTTCAAGTATTTTGTGTAGACCCTCAAGTGGAATTGCTGGATCATATGGTGATCCTGTTTTAATTTTTTTGAGCAACTGCTCTACTCTTTTCCATGGTAGCTGCACCATTTTGCGTTTCCTCTAGCAGTCACAAGGATGGCAATTTCTCCACATTATTCCCAACACTTGTTACTTTCTGCCCTTTGATATTAGCCATCTCAGTGGATGTGAAGTGGCATCTTAGGGTTTTGATTTGCATGTTTCTATTGATACATGATGTTCAGCATCTTTTCATGTGCTTCCTCAAGTCCTTTTCCCATTTTAAGTTTTTATAAGAGCAATTTATTGTTACTAATTTTTATTACGATAACAGACTGATAATGTAAAATGTACCATCTTAACCATTTTATGTGGACAGTTCAGTGTTATTAAGTACATTATTCTTACTGTGCAACCATCAGTGCCATACATCTCCAGAACTCTTCCTCCTGTAAAACTGTAACTCTATTATGTTATACCCACACAAGTACCTCATGCAAGTGGAATCATGAATTCTGAGTGGCAGTTCACAAAGGTCAAATATTGCCATGTCATCCACAACATTTGTTATTTTCAGATTTAATTTTTTATAGCAGCCATGCTAATGGGATGAGGTGGTATCAGTGTGGTTTCAATTGCATTTATTTTTATGATTAGGGATGTGGAGCACCTTTTCGTGTGCTTAGTAACCATTTGTATATCATCTTTGGAGAAATGTATATTCAAGTCCATGCCCATTTTTTCACCTGGGTGTTTTCTTAGAGTTGAGTTATAGGGGTCTTGACATATCCCGCATATAAACTCCTTATCAGATATATGACTTGCAAATATTTTCTCCCATCCCATGTGTTGCCTTTTCTCTCCATTGGTTGTGTCCTTTGGATTCACAGAAGTTTTTAATTTGGATGTGGTTCAATTTATGTATTTTTTTCTTTTATTGCCTCTGCTGGTGGCCTGGGTTTGTAAGTAGGATTTTTGGAATCAAGGTAAAGAGAATGAGGTTCTCTAAAACAACTGCAATGTTGGATCCTTATTTTATTTCAAAGTTTTATACTTGGTTCATCATAGATTTTTGCCTAAATTAAAATAAATGTTTATATTTTTAAATAGCCCATTGAAATTATTTATTATGACTGCTGAGTAGTTGATGCCACCTTACATGTTGTGGGGCAACCACCTATAAAGCAAGCCTGGTGCTGGGAATGACAGAAAAATTTACTTGTGGAGTTCTTGAAAGGAGAATGCAAATTTTAAACAAGCATGAAATGTATATGCATGCATTTCATTTTATTTACCATGCCAAATACTGAGCATCTCTTATTTTCTCCCCTTAGAAGGGACCTTGCGAGACGCATCGGTGATACTGAAGCCAGAGTGAAGGTCAGTAAACCTGAAAAAGTCGTTTGCCAGAGAGCCATCCTGAAACCTGTTTCAGAACTTGGACACCTTTTTTCTAGATATTCTCACGTTGGTGTCTTTTTCTGTTGACAAATAAGTTTTGCTCTCAGGAATCTTTATGGAGGGAAATGGGATATGTAAACTCCAACTTACGGTTATTTCCCATTACCAGACAGAACACAATCTCTTTTATTAAATATTATCTTTATTGTTGAAAGAATTACAGATGTCCCCTTTGTTTTTTAGAACACAATTTCTTAAAGGGGGAAAAAACATTTCACCAAGTCTGGGTAGAGAATTAAACATATATTGTTTATAAAAGTATAGATATTTATGTGTATAACCATATACACATATATACATGTATAAGTGTATCGTTTGGGAGAGGGAAAATTTTCCCCCTTCCCTTCTTAATTCTTCTGGTTGGTCTAACAAGTGCAGTGACACAAGACAGATTAACAGGAGAAAAAAAGGAAGTTATATGTACATAGGGTGATCTCACAAAAAGGCGACATAAGGAAAGGTCCCAAGCAGGCAGCTTTTGTACTGCTTATAGAAAGAAACAATATATTTGTGAGGAATGGACAAGACAAAGGGACTTGGGTGCTTAATCAGTGAAGATTCCAAGCAGAGTTTGGCTTAGGGGAGTAAATTAGTAAATAATTATTAAAGACTTGTCCGTGTAGGCCTCTGGGTCCTGAATTCCCTATCTCTGGCGATGAGGATGTCTCTTTAGCTCCCGGTGCAGGGATGGTACCTTTCATATGGGGAGATTTATTCCTGCTTTTAGGGGGACAGAGAGAGGAGAGTCAGAGTTTTTTGTTCTTCTTGCACCAGCTCTTTTTCAAGTAACTTTCACAAAAAACAATCAGTATGCCACATCCACATATTTTGGGGCGGCCTGCCTTGATCTCTGTCAGTACATTCAATCAACTTCAATTCTTATCACTGGTGTCCCTTAAGGAGCACGTCCCTGTGTGTGGAGTCATGTTGGGGCTCAGCCTGACTTTGGAAATAGTCAGATTAATGCACAGAGGAGCAGCTTATAAGAATGTCAAATTGTACTAAATTATTTAGAGCCAAGATTAAGCTCTTAGCTAAATCCATGTGTTTATAAATATTGGGGTGATGGAGTAACTTATCCACAGGACGCTCTTTATCGGTTATGTTCAACCTGTGTGCCACAATAATTTTTAAAACATGCAGTACGTCAATATTTAGTCAGGGTCTCTGACCTCCTTTCCCTTACATTGTCATATACAAAACTGACAGCAGCCAGCACAACAGTAGTTGTCTGGTGTGAATGAATCAAAATTATACCTATTTTTCTTTGAGAGATCGGCAAAATATAAATTTTTTTTGATGTGCCACAGAATTTTAGTAATTGGTTTATGTGTGCCATGAGATCCAAAAGGTTGAAAATCGCTGCTCGGTACCAACAACTTATGTTTAATTAAGCTGATAGGGTAAGATAGCTTACATGTTTCATCACCTGGTTCAGCTCCTTTTGTTTTTAAGTGTTTAATAAGGCACTGTAAAAAGTCACAGCCCCATGTTTCAAATTTCTGAAACTCAGTGGTCTATCAACCTAAAAACTTTGCTAGAATAATGGGGGTGAGAATGGGGGAAATGTACAAGCTTTGGAATGCTGTGTGTAGAATGAAACAAATAAGCTAAAATAATATGAATTGAGCTAAGAAGGGTGAAAAGGTTAGAGAAAAGTTACATACAGTCCAAATAGGCCTGGCAGAATCTACACAAGTTCAACTTTATGAATCTATGTAATGCATAAGTGAATATTCTCATGAGGAATTTCTAAGATCTAAGGATTTTTTTCTCCATGTTGGTGTTACTGTTTTGAAGAGGCAAGTTTTGTGGAGGTTGTTTGGTGGTGAGGGGTGTGGTGGGGTGGCCCCATTTCAGAGAGATCCATAGCTGTGTTAATTTCAAATACTTTTTTCGGTCTTGCAGGCTGTGATGACTAACTGGTAGGTCCTGGGATCAAAAGTTGTATCAAAGTGATGTTTGCACAAAGCAAAGGGAAGAAAATCAGGATGGGTTCATGAGCTTTGCTACAGATGCATGTGTGAGTGCAGTGATGGAAATGGGCTGCAGCCCAACCAAGCAGACCCCTGAGATCTGGCATCCTGACACCACAGACTGGGCTCACAGGCCTGGCTCAGGTTGGAAAGTTCTGGAGGAGGTTGGGAGCACTTTCTCAGGCTGGCAAGGCATATGCGGAAGAAAACAAAGAACTTAAGGTTCTGTGACCTGCTTTTCCCCTTCCCTGGGCTAACATCGTGCTCTCTCAGTGGCATGGAGAAGGGAATAGGAGCCTCAAGAAACAAACCAGGGGAAAACGTACTGTTCTCTTCCATTTCCAAACCCTACAGATGAATTTCCACAAGAAGCTTACTACAGGGGTTTCCTCCTTTCTTTTGCTAATGGAACCGTTTTGTGAAACAAGTACTGGGAATACAGACCCACTATGAGCCCATGCCACAGCTAGCTGTGGGCTTTGTTTACGTTCATGGAGATGTGACCACTGGTGTATTTGAATCCTCCTAAAGCTTGTTTACACTACATATTTCTGCAGCACAAAGACCACTATTCCTAATAGGGGAGGGAAAAAACAAGGTCTCAAGCAGGAGAGATGGCCCATTGTGTCATTTAACCTGTAGATTTTGGAAACTGAAAAGGATTTATATACAATATAAAACCCATTAACTAGGACATAGAGAAGATAGTCAAATGTTCCCAACAATTTTCTTTGCGGGAAGAGTTAGCAGATATTCGGAGAGGAAAATGTTCATGATCTCTTACCATGGTAGTTGATTATCTTCGTGAAATGCCTTTTCCACCTCCTGCCTTATGAATGAGGGATGGGCTTGGGACTCCTGGTTGAGTAGCAGTACCTAGGATAACCTGCCATAGTGGACAGCAGCGGCTCCTGTTCAGCGTCCTGACACTGTAGGCAGAGCAGAGTGAGCTGACGTGGTGCTGTGCCCAGGAGGGTTTGTAGGGTGGGTAGGTGTTGTGTGAAGAATTAAGAATGGTTTTGCTCTGGCTGGTGGCTCAGTTGCTTAGAGTGTCTTCTCTGCATCAAAAGAGTTGTGGTTTTGACTCACCGTCAGGACACATACCTAGGTTGTAGGTCCCATCATGGTCAAGGCAGGTACAATCTCTCTCTCTCTCTCTCACCTGGCACATACTAGCAAGAGGTGTGCACCAAGTGTCATCTGAAGGGGGGTTGTGGTGTGTTAACTTTGCTGAGGTATTTTGGGAATACGTAAATAGCTTCTGATGCAGTTGAAGTCTCAATGGCATATACTGTTGCATGTGTTGATTTTTTTCTGTGATGACACTGTTCACTATACCAAACCCATCCCTTTCCCTGTCATTGTAGGCTTGGTTTCAGAATAGGAGGGCCAAGTGTTCAAGGAATCAAAGATTATCAATGCTGAGGAATGCACCACCTGCTACTCTGAACCACCTCTACTTTATGGTGTTGCAGAAGCCCTAGAATGCCATCCTTGTCCAGGATCCTGAGTGGAGATCTGTTTGTCTGGTGCCACTGACCCTTATGGCACCCATACCTCCCTCACCTCCTCGGCAGTTGTGTTATTAATAAAGAGGCAAATTCTCAGCTTGTGTTTGTTTGTGTGCCATATGGGACTAGTAGGCTATGTATGGAAATTGTGAAGGAAGTGTCATTTTAACTCAATGACAAGGAGGCCTCCTTTCATAAGATGACCTCCTGAATCATTTTCAGTAAGCCTTGCACATGGCGGAAATTTCCCATGTGCCCAGGGTGAGTTTGCACTGACCCATACCTTCTCCCCAGTTCCCACCATCTTCCCACCTCATCACCACCCTGCCCCTTTGGGACCACAGATATGTGCAAATTTGGATGGGGTGTGCCTCCAGTGAGATAAGAAGGTGTTTACAGACAGGGTGAGCTCCATTCATGTTGACAAGTTAAGGCTGAACACTGGACTCAAAGGGAATCAGCCTAGAAGGCTATTCACAGGGCGTTATGGGAATGTGACCATCAAACCTCCATCCAGTGTGCGCCACATCCCGTTCACCTCCTTCCCCTTTGTGGAGGAGATTGGGAAATATTCTGGTCCACGGGTTCTGCTGGCTCAAAAGAAAAGTGAGAAGAGATTCCACCAAGGCCACAAAGAGGCCCTTCTCCCTTTTCTCCCCTCCCCCCACCAGCCCAGGAAAGCCTATTATCTATCATTCCTTCCTCAGCTCAGAAGCTGCCCATCACGCCTTCAAATGGACCTTGCCCCCTGCACATCCTGGAGAGAATTCCAGATTTTGCTGCTGAGCACTAAAGGGGAACGTTGGGTTTGGTGCTGCTCAAACCCAGTGTAAGGAGATGGTCTCCTGAGCCGTGTTGCAGAAGACTCACTCATTGGAAGGAAGCAGTTGTACCTTTGCTTTGCTCCCGCTGGCCTCCTTGTGTGGACCTGCCAGAGAGAGGAAAATGGGGTTGGGGGAGTGAAGAGGCCAGGCCCACTTTTTAAAAAGCATTAAGTTCTTCCCAGATGAACTTTTGATTTGGAGTAATAGTTAGCAAACGAGGGTCCTTTAATGGGGTTTTATATTACAAGAGACTAATTATGGCCCAGCCAGTGTAGATCAGTGGATTGAGAGTCCTCCTATAGAAGAAGAGGTCACTGATTGAGGAGCCTGGCAGTAAAAGGGTGAAAATGGTGGGGAACAAGTATCATCATTTTATGGGGCTCTTTCATGCAAAGTACCTTTTTTTCTTCTGGGGGATGCCCGGTCTAAAAGAAAGAAACACCATTGTCTGTCTGCACTGTGGGGATTTTTGCCGATATGCAGTCCTTTCCCTTTACATTATAGATGAGGAACACAAGCCCAGGGCAGTGGGTTGGCCTGCAAGAAAGAGCATACGCGTTTCCTTCCAGAGAAGTCTAGCCTCTAGTTGGCCGCACCCTCCCCTGGCCCAGTCTGGGTATGTGCAGTGCATACCCAGGCTCAGTCATTCAACACTTACTATCCCCATCCTGCACAGAACTCATTCCTTCAAAGGGCTGAAAACTGAAGTTTTCTCCTCAAGCCTCAGTATTAAGCTTCTGCCCTACCCCCACCCCCACCATCACCATCACCACCACCACACCCCTCAGGCACTCAGTGTCCTGGTGTTCCCTCTTGCACAGCAAACTGCAGAGCCTTGGGAGAGTGATGCAGTTGGTACTCTTCCCACAAAAGGCTGCGTGTGACTCCACTACCACAGCCATCATTTCCTCCCATGTCCCTGCACAGCTAGGCCTGCCACCTGGCAGCACAGCTAAGGAACAGCAGCCTGCTCTGCACACATGATGGAATAACTTTTCTAGGGAAGCAGGCTGATGGCCTGGAAACCTTCATTATGCCAATAGGAATGCAAAAGACTTTCTGGACGCACCTTCCTTTGTGTCTCACAAGCAAGGGGAGACAAGTGATTTAAATGCTGGTATTCAACCATGGGTACCTATTGGCACACCTGGCTCTCTCCAAAGCTCAGAACCTCCCCCGACCCCGCCCCAAAACTGGGGCCTATATGAGAACTGAAGAGTTGGAACATAATTTTCTTTTTTGTTTGTGTGTGTGTGTGTCTGTGTGTGTGTGTGTGTGTGTGTGTGCTGTACTTTTGGAACTTAATTTTGTATTTCTAGCGCTAGAACTTAGGTATTCGGTGGATAAGGGAGTAGGCAAATAGAGACCAAGAAAGAGTCCGTGTTTCATTCTTTGGAACATTGTAGAAAAAGGAGAGTAGCAAAGGATATTTTGAAATCTGAAGTGGGAAAGAAGCAGTGGAGACATAGGGGAAGAACAAAATCCATGTGGATGGCTGTGCACAGAGTTGTTGGCGGGAGGTAGGGGCGGGGGGGGGGGGGCGGCGCACATGCAGGGATATCGGTGCTAACTGAGACAGATAAAGGAATACCTCAAGTTCATACTTAAGTAAGTCCTTCACATCTTTCATAGATCCCATCACAAAGGTAAGCAACAGAGCTGTCTTTTTCTATCTGGCCTGCCCTCCTATTATCTGAAATGCTTGCTTTAAGGGTTTTCACCAGGATTGAAATACTCACAAGGAAGGAAGGAAAGTTAAGACAGGCAGTTGGTCTCAAAATGAGACTGTTTCTGGCCTAGTCCCCAGTCCCAACACCCCACATAACGTCCAGGTTCTATTTCGTCGTTCTGACCAGGAGAAATTTGCAAGGATGTCACATGAGTTCCATAGACCCACCCATTTACACCAAAACCTCAACTCCAACAGGTATTCAGACAGAAGTATTGTAGGTTACTAAATGAGTTCTTATACATTCTGTTTAATTAAGGATTCACTTTAGCCAAATGCAATATTTTGGGATAGAATCAAACAGGTTAAACTATAGCATACTGATCAGGGATGTTTTATGTTTTCTTCTACCTGAACCATTAGTGGATTCCCTTTCCTCTGCATTGTGTCCTTTTCTATTTGGTTCATTCATGCGTCCGTTTATTCTGTCTTAGAATCTGAGGCCATATATAACATGGCAGGTACAGGCACTGCAATATGAAAAAGACAAGTTAACTGTGGATTAAGGTGTCCCTTTTTCAAAGAGAAAGTGATCTTTTCCCTGGGTGAATGTTAAGCAGTCTTTAAACACAATCGCATAAGAATCTGGAAGTCTTGCACTTTAAAAAGCAAGAGAAGTGCACAGCGTTAATATGGTCAGAATATCTGTGGGTTTCAATGCAAAGTTTTCAGACTGCCCATCTTTGGTGGTTTGTGTGTGTGTGTGTGTGTGTGTGTGTGTGTGTGTGTGTGTGTGTTTAGTATATTGGTATGGTTTATTTATGCTAAATGTATTTTTATATAAAGGTACTTTGTGGAGTGTTTCTTGCAATTTCACAGATCTGCCTTTAGAGGAAGTTCAGTTATTTCCTATTTAAAGAAAACTTAAACACAAAAGAAGGCCTGAGTGCTTCTAATGTAAGAGTTCCACAATTAAAATGTCAATACAGTCCTAACCAGTTTTGCTCAATGGATAGAGCATCGGCCTGCAGACTCAAGGGTCCCAGGTTCGATTCCGGTCAAGGGCATGTACCTTGGTTGCAGGCACATACCCAGTAGGGAGTGTGCAGGAGGCAGCTGATTAATGTTTCTCTTTCATCGATGTTTCTAACTCTCTATCCTTGTCCATTCGTCTCTAAAAAAATCAATAAATTATATTTTCTAAAAATGTCAAAGAAATAGTAAATTATATGTGCTGCCAAAGCGAACACCAAGAAATAGTAAATTAAAAATAAATGAAAAATAAGAAAGGAAAAAAAGAAATAGTAAATGTGATCCATTTGTCTTTGAATATCACTTGTACCTTAAATGCTGCAAAAAAAGGGAATTCCAGTGAAATGGAGTTAAGCAAAGCAAGACCAAGGGGCTATATCTTACTTAGCTCTGTAATCCACTCCTTTTTTCCCTTTTCACACATAAGTGAGAAGTCATAGTTGTTCAATTGTTTGTGGATTCTGTGAAACCAGGAGCCATTGGCTGTGCTTCTAGATGTGGCTTGTTGGCCAACTTTTCCTCACTGTCAGTCCCTCTCACATTCTGCGGATGAAGGTCACAGGACTCAGCAATCATCTCTAGCATAGTCAGCCAACATCCTTAGGGCAGAGTGGGCAGCAGAGCATTCCAGTTCTCCATCAAATCATGAGCTGGTCTCTGCATTATTACCTGTTCCCTCTCTCTTTCACACACACACAGGACCCCCCCCCCCACACACACACACATGCACTGTGAATGTGTCCATCACCATCTCCTAGCTGCTTTCCGAGCCATCCTCCGCAATACAGGCAGGGGGCACTTATTCCTTAGGTACAGTCTGTGAAGTTTCCGAGCCCCATACCTTTGAGGATGCACAAAATGGTTTAAATGATGCTGAGGACAGTGATGCTGGTGATGGTAACAAGAGGGTAAATCATGTATGATACCAAGCCTAGGGCCCATTATTAGAAGCTATTTTTCATATCTAGGATATTAATGCCTCCTGGAGCTTGTACAAAGCACATCTTGAAGGGAGAACCATAGAGCCCTCAGTCTGGCTTGGATTTCCTTTTCTTGACAATAATACAATTTTATCCTTTTCCTGAGCAAGCAGTCACGATATATTTCTAGAAAAAGTGAGGAAAGTGGTAAGAACGAGGCAGCAGGGGGAACAGTTGGAAACACATCTGGCTTCACAGCCAGAGCCCAGCACCGGGAGCCCTGAACTTGCTTGGGGGACCTGCAACCAGAGACTTTGGACTGGCAGGAAGAAGAGGACACGGACTCCACTGTGGTGTCCAGAGACCCTGAAGTGAAAGTGCTCTTGGACGCACTAAGCAATGGGCTGGGGTCTAGGCTTGCCCTCAGGCAAGAACTGGTGACTACAACTCTGGAGTCCTTGAACTTTCTCAAGGGGTGCATCGGGTTTCCTGCAGAGGGCATCTGGCCCAGAATACTGTGCACACCCAGCCGCAAGATCCACCTCCTGGCGACCCAGAGAGCATAGCCTCCTCTGCCTTCAGGGTCCTCGCAGAAACCCAGGGCAATAAGTACCCTTGTTTGATCATTTCAGCTTAATTACTAGCCCGTGGTCTGCAAGGACCCAATGTTGGTTCCTGGGACATTCTCCCATCTTTTCTATAAGGGGTCCAGTGGTTCTGTGAGGTCACACCTGGCATTATCCATCTCTCGATGCCCCACACCCGAAATCAGCTTGCACAATAAAGCACAGCCCCTTCCTCGGGGCAGGCACTCTGCTAAAGCCGGGAGAAGTAAGTGGAGATATAAATTAGAACCCCGATTCCACACACCCATGCCGACTACCAGCAGCCTTCTTTCCCATAGTGTCCCTGTTTTTGGCCACGCCCCTGAGGTTTTCCCGCCTAAGGAAGTCCCACCCACCAAGATTCTCCTGGAAGGCGGGGGAGGGGATAAGCCAATAGCAATGGAGTAAATCCGATAGCATAGGCATTGAACTTGCTACAATCCGGTTATAACCGGTGCCAAAGAGAAACAGCTCCTGCAGGCAGCTGGGTTCTCAGGACCAGCACAGTTCCAGGGGGCGCTCTACCTCGGCTGCATTGCAGCCATGGAGGCTCCGCCCTGGGACTACTATGACCTCGGTTTGTGGAGCCCAGGCGAAACTTTCCCCGAAGTGCAAATAAGATCCGATTCTGTGCAGGATGCGGGCCCAGAAGCCGACGAAGAAGCCCATGCTGAGGAAAGAGAGCTGTGCCTCATGAATAACGTCTACCAAGAAGGCGACATCAACTACGAGGCCGACCAGGAAGATGACAACGGCCACGAAGGTAACAGCGGCCACGAAGGTGACATCGGCCACGAAGGCGGCAGAGGCGACCAGGAGCCCGGGCAGCAGCCGGCTGCCATGGCCCAGCTGGCGCCTGCTGCGGGTCTTCAGCACGAAAACCCGAAGCCACGAATCCAACGCCGTAAGTTCACGCCGGTCCAAGTGGAGGAGCTGGAAAGCATGTACAGACACACTCCATACCCGGACAGGATCACAAGGTAAGTGGCATTCTCCAAGAGGCGCCATTTTCTCGGCACATTTTTCTCTGCCCTGCGCCTTCTCCCTTTCTAAGCTCAAAAAGCCACCTGTGCTCCAGGGTTGGGGGAGGGGAATGCCTTCTGCGCATCGGGGAAATATTTTCATACAGTCGTCACGTGCATCAAGTCTGGTTTCTGGTCAGTGGTCATTTTTAAAAATTGTGGTAATGTATACATAATGATAAATTTCGCTATCTTGACCATTTCTCAGTGAGCAGTTCAGTCGCGTTAAGTACATTCATGCTGTGCGACCAAGCCCCAGAATACTTTTCCTTCTGTTTAACGAAAACTGTACACAGTAAACAACTCTGCTGCCCAGGTGCCTCCTAGAAGTGGCATCATACAGTCGTTTTCTTTTTGTGACTGGACTGTTTCACTTAGTATAATGCCCTCAAGTTTCTTCCAAGTTGTCGCATGTGATAGGATGTCCTTCCTTTTTAAGGCTGAATGATATTCCATTGTGTGGAAATACATATTTTGTTTATCTATTTATTTATTAATGGGCACTTGTGTTGCTTCTATGTTTCGGTGAATAATGCTGTGAACACGGGTGTGCAAAATCACTAGGGAGTCACTGTTTTCAAGTATTTTGTGTAGACCCTCAAGTGGAATTGCTGGATCATATGGTGATCCTGTTTTAATTTTTTTGAGCAACTGCTCTACTCTTTTCCATGGTAGCTGCACCATTTTGCGTTTCCTCTAGCAGTCACAAGGATGGCAATTTCTCCACATTATTCCCAACACTTGTTACTTTCTGCCCTTTGATATTAGCCATCTCAGTGGATGTGAAGTGGCATCTTAGGGTTTTGATTTGCATGTTTCTATTGATACATGATGTTCAGCATCTTTTCATGTGCTTCCTCAAGTCCTTTTCCCATTTTAAGTTTTTATAAGAGCAATTTATTGTTACTAATTTTTATTACGATAACAGACTGATAATGTAAAATGTACCATCTTAACCATTTTATGTGGACAGTTCAGTGTTATTAAGTACATTATTCTTACTGTGCAACCATCAGTGCCATACATCTCCAGAACTCTTCCTCCTGTAAAACTGTAACTCTATTATGTTATACCCACACAAGTACCTCATGCAAGTGGAATCATGAATTCTGAGTGGCAGTTCACAAAGGTCAAATATTGCCATGTCATCCACAACATTTGTTATTTTCAGATTTAATTTTTTATAGCAGCCATGCTAATGGGATGAGGTGGTATCAGTGTGGTTTCAATTGCATTTATTTTTATGATTAGGGATGTGGAGCACCTTTTCGTGTGCTTAGTAACCATTTGTATATCATCTTTGGAGAAATGTATATTCAAGTCCATGCCCATTTTTTCACCTGGGTGTTTTCTTAGAGTTGAGTTATAGGGGTCTTGACATATCCCGCATATAAACTCCTTATCAGATATATGACTTGCAAATATTTTCTCCCATCCCATGTGTTGCCTTTTCTCTCCATTGGTTGTGTCCTTTGGATTCACAGAAGTTTTTAATTTGGATGTGGTTCAATTTATGTATTTTTTTCTTTTATTGCCTCTGCTGGTGGCCTGGGTTTGTAAGTAGGATTTTTGGAATCAAGGTAAAGAGAATGAGGTTCTCTAAAACAACTGCAATGTTGGATCCTTATTTTATTTCAAAGTTTTATACTTGGTTCATCATAGATTTTTGCCTAAATTAAAATAAATGTTTATATTTTTAAATAGCCCATTGAAATTATTTATTATGACTGCTGAGTAGTTGATGCCACCTTACATGTTGTGGGGCAACCACCTATAAAGCAAGCCTGGTGCTGGGAATGACAGAAAAATTTACTTGTGGAGTTCTTGAAAGGAGAATGCAAATTTTAAACAAGCATGAAATGTATATGCATGCATTTCATTTTATTTACCATGCCAAATACTGAGCATCTCTTATTTTCTCCCCTTAGAAGGGACCTTGCGAGACGCATCGGTGATACTGAAGCCAGAGTGAAGGTCAGTAAACCTGAAAAAGTCGTTTGCCAGAGAGCCATCCTGAAACCTGTTTCAGAACTTGGACACCTTTTTTCTAGATATTCTCACGTTGGTGTCTTTTTCTGTTGACAAATAAGTTTTGCTCTCAGGAATCTTTATGGAGGGAAATGGGATATGTAAACTCCAACTTACGGTTATTTCCCATTACCAGACAGAACACAATCTCTTTTATTAAATATTATCTTTATTGTTGAAAGAATTACAGATGTCCCCTTTGTTTTTTAGAACACAATTTCTTAAAGGGGGAAAAAACATTTCACCAAGTCTGGGTAGAGAATTAAACATATATTGTTTATAAAAGTATAGATATTTATGTGTATAACCATATACACATATATACATGTATAAGTGTATCGTTTGGGAGAGGGAAAATTTTCCCCCTTCCCTTCTTAATTCTTCTGGTTGGTCTAACAAGTGCAGTGACACAAGACAGATTAACAGGAGAAAAAAAGGAAGTTATATGTACATAGGGTGATCTCACAAAAAGGCGACATAAGGAAAGGTCCCAAGCAGGCAGCTTTTGTACTGCTTATAGAAAGAAACAATATATTTGTGAGGAATGGACAAGACAAAGGGACTTGGGTGCTTAATCAGTGAAGATTCCAAGCAGAGTTTGGCTTAGGGGAGTAAATTAGTAAATAATTATTAAAGACTTGTCCGTGTAGGCCTCTGGGTCCTGAATTCCCTATCTCTGGCGATGAGGATGTCTCTTTAGCTCCCGGTGCAGGGATGGTACCTTTCATATGGGGAGATTTATTCCTGCTTTTAGGGGGACAGAGAGAGGAGAGTCAGAGTTTTTTGTTCTTCTTGCACCAGCTCTTTTTCAAGTAACTTTCACAAAAAACAATCAGTATGCCACATCCACATATTTTGGGGCGGCCTGCCTTGATCTCTGTCAGTACATTCAATCAACTTCAATTCTTATCACTGGTGTCCCTTAAGGAGCACGTCCCTGTGTGTGGAGTCATGTTGGGGCTCAGCCTGACTTTGGAAATAGTCAGATTAATGCACAGAGGAGCAGCTTATAAGAATGTCAAATTGTACTAAATTATTTAGAGCCAAGATTAAGCTCTTAGCTAAATCCATGTGTTTATAAATATTGGGGTGATGGAGTAACTTATCCACAGGACGCTCTTTATCGGTTATGTTCAACCTGTGTGCCACAATAATTTTTAAAACATGCAGTACGTCAATATTTAGTCAGGGTCTCTGACCTCCTTTCCCTTACATTGTCATATACAAAACTGACAGCAGCCAGCACAACAGTAGTTGTCTGGTGTGAATGAATCAAAATTATACCTATTTTTCTTTGAGAGATCGGCAAAATATAAATTTTTTTTGATGTGCCACAGAATTTTAGTAATTGGTTTATGTGTGCCATGAGATCCAAAAGGTTGAAAATCGCTGCTCGGTACCAACAACTTATGTTTAATTAAGCTGATAGGGTAAGATAGCTTACATGTTTCATCACCTGGTTCAGCTCCTTTTGTTTTTAAGTGTTTAATAAGGCACTGTAAAAAGTCACAGCCCCATGTTTCAAATTTCTGAAACTCAGTGGTCTATCAACCTAAAAACTTTGCTAGAATAATGGGGGTGAGAATGGGGGAAATGTACAAGCTTTGGAATGCTGTGTGTAGAATGAAACAAATAAGCTAAAATAATATGAATTGAGCTAAGAAGGGTGAAAAGGTTAGAGAAAAGTTACATACAGTCCAAATAGGCCTGGCAGAATCTACACAAGTTCAACTTTATGAATCTATGTAATGCATAAGTGAATATTCTCATGAGGAATTTCTAAGATCTAAGGATTTTTTTCTCCATGTTGGTGTTACTGTTTTGAAGAGGCAAGTTTTGTGGAGGTTGTTTGGTGGTGAGGGGTGTGGTGGGGTGGCCCCATTTCAGAGAGATCCATAGCTGTGTTAATTTCAAATACTTTTTTCGGTCTTGCAGGCTGTGATGACTAACTGGTAGGTCCTGGGATCAAAAGTTGTATCAAAGTGATGTTTGCACAAAGCAAAGGGAAGAAAATCAGGATGGGTTCATGAGCTTTGCTACAGATGCATGTGTGAGTGCAGTGATGGAAATGGGCTGCAGCCCAACCAAGCAGACCCCTGAGATCTGGCATCCTGACACCACAGACTGGGCTCACAGGCCTGGCTCAGGTTGGAAAGTTCTGGAGGAGGTTGGGAGCACTTTCTCAGGCTGGCAAGGCATATGCGGAAGAAAACAAAGAACTTAAGGTTCTGTGACCTGCTTTTCCCCTTCCCTGGGCTAACATCGTGCTCTCTCAGTGGCATGGAGAAGGGAATAGGAGCCTCAAGAAACAAACCAGGGGAAAACGTACTGTTCTCTTCCATTTCCAAACCCTACAGATGAATTTCCACAAGAAGCTTACTACAGGGGTTTCCTCCTTTCTTTTGCTAATGGAACCGTTTTGTGAAACAAGTACTGGGAATACAGACCCACTATGAGCCCATGCCACAGCTAGCTGTGGGCTTTGTTTACGTTCATGGAGATGTGACCACTGGTGTATTTGAATCCTCCTAAAGCTTGTTTACACTACATATTTCTGCAGCACAAAGACCACTATTCCTAATAGGGGAGGGAAAAAACAAGGTCTCAAGCAGGAGAGATGGCCCATTGTGTCATTTAACCTGTAGATTTTGGAAACTGAAAAGGATTTATATACAATATAAAACCCATTAACTAGGACATAGAGAAGATAGTCAAATGTTCCCAACAATTTTCTTTGCGGGAAGAGTTAGCAGATATTCGGAGAGGAAAATGTTCATGATCTCTTACCATGGTAGTTGATTATCTTCGTGAAATGCCTTTTCCACCTCCTGCCTTATGAATGAGGGATGGGCTTGGGACTCCTGGTTGAGTAGCAGTACCTAGGATAACCTGCCATAGTGGACAGCAGCGGCTCCTGTTCAGCGTCCTGACACTGTAGGCAGAGCAGAGTGAGCTGACGTGGTGCTGTGCCCAGGAGGGTTTGTAGGGTGGGTAGGTGTTGTGTGAAGAATTAAGAATGGTTTTGCTCTGGCTGGTGGCTCAGTTGCTTAGAGTGTCTTCTCTGCATCAAAAGAGTTGTGGTTTTGACTCACCGTCAGGACACATACCTAGGTTGTAGGTCCCATCATGGTCAAGGCAGGTACAATCTCTCTCTCTCTCTCTCACCTGGCACATACTAGCAAGAGGTGTGCACCAAGTGTCATCTGAAGGGGGGTTGTGGTGTGTTAACTTTGCTGAGGTATTTTGGGAATACGTAAATAGCTTCTGATGCAGTTGAAGTCTCAATGGCATATACTGTTGCATGTGTTGATTTTTTTCTGTGATGACACTGTTCACTATACCAAACCCATCCCTTTCCCTGTCATTGTAGGCTTGGTTTCAGAATAGGAGGGCCAAGTGTTCAAGGAATCAAAGATTATCAATGCTGAGGAATGCACCACCTGCTACTCTGAACCACCTCTACTTTATGGTGTTGCAGAAGCCCTAGAATGCCATCCTTGTCCAGGATCCTGAGTGGAGATCTGTTTGTCTGGTGCCACTGACCCTTATGGCACCCATACCTCCCTCACCTCCTCGGCAGTTGTGTTATTAATAAAGAGGCAAATTCTCAGCTTGTGTTTGTTTGTGTGCCATATGGGACTAGTAGGCTATGTATGGAAATTGTGAAGGAAGTGTCATTTTAACTCAATGACAAGGAGGCCTCCTTTCATAAGATGACCTCCTGAATCATTTTCAGTAAGCCTTGCACATGGCGGAAATTTCCCATGTGCCCAGGGTGAGTTTGCACTGACCCATACCTTCTCCCCAGTTCCCACCATCTTCCCACCTCATCACCACCCTGCCCCTTTGGGACCACAGATATGTGCAAATTTGGATGGGGTGTGCCTCCAGTGAGATAAGAAGGTGTTTACAGACAGGGTGAGCTCCATTCATGTTGACAAGTTAAGGCTGAACACTGGACTCAAAGGGAATCAGCCTAGAAGGCTATTCACAGGGCGTTATGGGAATGTGACCATCAAACCTCCATCCAGTGTGCGCCACATCCCGTTCACCTCCTTCCCCTTTGTGGAGGAGATTGGGAAATATTCTGGTCCACGGGTTCTGCTGGCTCAAAAGAAAAGTGAGAAGAGATTCCACCAAGGCCACAAAGAGGCCCTTCTCCCTTTTCTCCCCTCCCCCCACCAGCCCAGGAAAGCCTATTATCTATCATTCCTTCCTCAGCTCAGAAGCTGCCCATCACGCCTTCAAATGGACCTTGCCCCCTGCACATCCTGGAGAGAATTCCAGATTTTGCTGCTGAGCACTAAAGGGGAACGTTGGGTTTGGTGCTGCTCAAACCCAGTGTAAGGAGATGGTCTCCTGAGCCGTGTTGCAGAAGACTCACTCATTGGAAGGAAGCAGTTGTACCTTTGCTTTGCTCCCGCTGGCCTCCTTGTGTGGACCTGCCAGAGAGAGGAAAATGGGGTTGGGGGAGTGAAGAGGCCAGGCCCACTTTTTAAAAAGCATTAAGTTCTTCCCAGATGAACTTTTGATTTGGAGTAATAGTTAGCAAACGAGGGTCCTTTAATGGGGTTTTATATTACAAGAGACTAATTATGGCCCAGCCAGTGTAGATCAGTGGATTGAGAGTCCTCCTATAGAAGAAGAGGTCACTGATTGAGGAGCCTGGCAGTAAAAGGGTGAAAATGGTGGGGAACAAGTATCATCATTTTATGGGGCTCTTTCATGCAAAGTACCTTTTTTTCTTCTGGGGGATGCCCGGTCTAAAAGAAAGAAACACCATTGTCTGTCTGCACTGTGGGGATTTTTGCCGATATGCAGTCCTTTCCCTTTACATTATAGATGAGGAACACAAGCCCAGGGCAGTGGGTTGGCCTGCAAGAAAGAGCATACGCGTTTCCTTCCAGAGAAGTCTAGCCTCTAGTTGGCCGCACCCTCCCCTGGCCCAGTCTGGGTATGTGCAGTGCATACCCAGGCTCAGTCATTCAACACTTACTATCCCCATCCTGCACAGAACTCATTCCTTCAAAGGGCTGAAAACTGAAGTTTTCTCCTCAAGCCTCAGTATTAAGCTTCTGCCCTACCCCCACCCCCACCATCACCATCACCACCACCACACCCCTCAGGCACTCAGTGTCCTGGTGTTCCCTCTTGCACAGCAAACTGCAGAGCCTTGGGAGAGTGATGCAGTTGGTACTCTTCCCACAAAAGGCTGCGTGTGACTCCACTACCACAGCCATCATTTCCTCCCATGTCCCTGCACAGCTAGGCCTGCCACCTGGCAGCACAGCTAAGGAACAGCAGCCTGCTCTGCACACATGATGGAATAACTTTTCTAGGGAAGCAGGCTGATGGCCTGGAAACCTTCATTATGCCAATAGGAATGCAAAAGACTTTCTGGACGCACCTTCCTTTGTGTCTCACAAGCAAGGGGAGACAAGTGATTTAAATGCTGGTATTCAACCATGGGTACCTATTGGCACACCTGGCTCTCTCCAAAGCTCAGAACCTCCCCCGACCCCGCCCCAAAACTGGGGCCTATATGAGAACTGAAGAGTTGGAACATAATTTTCTTTTTTGTTTGTGTGTGTGTGTGTCTGTGTGTGTGTGTGTGTGTGTGTGTGCTGTACTTTTGGAACTTAATTTTGTATTTCTAGCGCTAGAACTTAGGTATTCGGTGGATAAGGGAGTAGGCAAATAGAGACCAAGAAAGAGTCCGTGTTTCATTCTTTGGAACATTGTAGAAAAAGGAGAGTAGCAAAGGATATTTTGAAATCTGAAGTGGGAAAGAAGCAGTGGAGACATAGGGGAAGAACAAAATCCATGTGGATGGCTGTGCACAGAGTTGTTGGCGGGAGGTAGGGGCGGGGGGGGGGGGCGGCGCACATGCAGGGATATCGGTGCTAACTGAGACAGATAAAGGAATACCTCAAGTTCATACTTAAGTAAGTCCTTCACATCTTTCATAGATCCCATCACAAAGGTAAGCAACAGAGCTGTCTTTTTCTATCTGGCCTGCCCTCCTATTATCTGAAATGCTTGCTTTAAGGGTTTTCACCAGGATTGAAATACTCACAAGGAAGGAAGGAAAGTTAAGACAGGCAGTTGGTCTCAAAATGAGACTGTTTCTGGCCTAGTCCCCAGTCCCAACACCCCACATAACGTCCAGGTTCTATTTCGTCGTTCTGACCAGGAGAAATTTGCAAGGATGTCACATGAGTTCCATAGACCCACCCATTTACACCAAAACCTCAACTCCAACAGGTATTCAGACAGAAGTATTGTAGGTTACTAAATGAGTTCTTATACATTCTGTTTAATTAAGGATTCACTTTAGCCAAATGCAATATTTTGGGATAGAATCAAACAGGTTAAACTATAGCATACTGATCAGGGATGTTTTATGTTTTCTTCTACCTGAACCATTAGTGGATTCCCTTTCCTCTGCATTGTGTCCTTTTCTATTTGGTTCATTCATGCGTCCGTTTATTCTGTCTTAGAATCTGAGGCCATATATAACATGGCAGGTACAGGCACTGCAATATGAAAAAGACAAGTTAACTGTGGATTAAGGTGTCCCTTTTTCAAAGAGAAAGTGATCTTTTCCCTGGGTGAATGTTAAGCAGTCTTTAAACACAATCGCATAAGAATCTGGAAGTCTTGCACTTTAAAAAGCAAGAGAAGTGCACAGCGTTAATATGGTCAGAATATCTGTGGGTTTCAATGCAAAGTTTTCAGACTGCCCATCTTTGGTGGTTTGTGTGTGTGTGTGTGTGTGTGTGTGTGTGTGTGTGTGTGTGTGTGTTTAGTATATTGGTATGGTTTATTTATGCTAAATGTATTTTTATATAAAGGTACTTTGTGGAGTG
Organism: Plecotus auritus; assembly: GCF_963455305.1. Lineage (NCBI taxonomy): Eukaryota > Metazoa > Chordata > Mammalia > Chiroptera > Vespertilionidae > Plecotus > Plecotus auritus. The sequence continues at coordinate 98,959,042 of NC_137784.1, forward strand.
TTTCTTGCAATTTCACAGATCTGCCTTTAGAGGAAGTTCAGTTATTTCCTATTTAAAGAAAACTTAAACACAAAAGAAGGCCTGAGTGCTTCTAATGTAAGAGTTCCACAATTAAAATGTCAATACAGTCCTAACCAGTTTTGCTCAATGGATAGAGCATCGGCCTGCAGACTCAAGGGTCCCAGGTTCGATTCCGGTCAAGGGCATGTACCTTGGTTGCAGGCACATACCCAGTAGGGAGTGTGCAGGAGGCAGCTGATTAATGTTTCTCTTTCATCGATGTTTCTAACTCTCTATCCTTGTCCATTCGTCTCTAAAAAAATCAATAAATTATATTTTCTAAAAATGTCAAAGAAATAGTAAATTATATGTGCTGCCAAAGCGAACACCAAGAAATAGTAAATTAAAAATAAATGAAAAATAAGAAAGGAAAAAAAGAAATAGTAAATGTGATCCATTTGTCTTTGAATATCACTTGTACCTTAAATGCTGCAAAAAAAGGGAATTCCAGTGAAATGGAGTTAAGCAAAGCAAGACCAAGGGGCTATATCTTACTTAGCTCTGTAATCCACTCCTTTTTTCCCTTTTCACACATAAGTGAGAAGTCATAGTTGTTCAATTGTTTGTGGATTCTGTGAAACCAGGAGCCATTGGCTGTGCTTCTAGATGTGGCTTGTTGGCCAACTTTTCCTCACTGTCAGTCCCTCTCACATTCTGCGGATGAAGGTCACAGGACTCAGCAATCATCTCTAGCATAGTCAGCCAACATCCTTAGGGCAGAGTGGGCAGCAGAGCATTCCAGTTCTCCATCAAATCATGAGCTGGTCTCTGCATTATTACCTGTTCCCTCTCTCTTTCACACACACACAGGACCCCCCCCCCCCCACACACACACACATGCACTGTGAATGTGTCCATCACCATCTCCTAGCTGCTTTCCGAGCCATCCTCCGCAATACAGGCAGGGGGCACTTATTCCTTAGGTACAGTCTGTGAAGTTTCCGAGCCCCATACCTTTGAGGATGCACAAAATGGTTTAAATGATGCTGAGGACAGTGATGCTGGTGATGGTAACAAGAGGGTAAATCATGTATGATACCAAGCCTAGGGCCCATTATTAGAAGCTATTTTTCATATCTAGGATATTAATGCCTCCTGGAGCTTCTACAAAGCACATCTTGAAGGGAGAACCATAGAGCCCTCAGTCTGGCTTGGATTTCCTTTTCTTGACAATAATACAATTTTATCCTTTTCCTGAGCAAGCAGTCACGATATATTTCTAGAAAAAGTGAGGAAAGTGGTAAGAACGAGGCAGCAGGGGGAACAGTTGGAAACACATCTGGCTTCACAGCCAGAGCCCAGCACCGGGAGCCCTGAACTTGCTTGGGGGACCTGCAACCAGAGACTTTGGACTGGCAGGAAGAAGAGGACACGGACTCCACTGTGGTGTCCAGAGACCCTGAAGTGAAAGTGCTCTTGGACGCACTAAGCAATGGGCTGGGGTCTAGGCTTGCCCTCAGGCAAGAACTGGTGACTACAACTCTGGAGTCCTTGAACTTTCTCAAGGGGTGCATCGGGTTTCCTGCAGAGGGCATCTGGCCCAGAATACTGTGCACACCCAGCCGCAAGATCCACCTCCTGGCGACCCAGAGAGCATAGCCTCCTCTGCCTTCAGGGTCCTCGCAGAAACCCAGGGCAATAAGTACCCTTGTTTGATCATTTCAGCTTAATTACTAGCCCGTGGTCTGCAAGGACCCAATGTTGGTTCCTGGGACATTCTCCCATCTTTTCTATAAGGGGTCCAGTGGTTCTGTGAGGTCACACCTGGCATTATCCATCTCTCGATGCCCCACACCCGAAATCAGCTTGCACAATAAAGCACAGCCCCTTCCTCGGGGCAGGCACTCTGCTAAAGCCGGGAGAAGTAAGTGGAGATATAAATTAGAACCCCGATTCCACACACCCATGCCGACTACCAGCAGCCTTCTTTCCCATAGTGTCCCTGTTTTTGGCCACGCCCCTGAGGTTTTCCCGCCTAAGGAAGTCCCACCCACCAAGATTCTCCTGGAAGGCGGGGGAGGGGATAAGCCAATAGCAATGGAGTAAATCCGATAGCATAGGCATTGAACTTGCTACAATCCGGTTATAACCGGTGCCAAAGAGAAACAGCTCCTGCAGGCAGCTGGGTTCTCAGGACCAGCACAGTTCCAGGGGGCGCTCTACCTCGGCTGCATTGCAGCCATGGAGGCTCCGCCCTGGGACTACTATGACCTCGGTTTGTGGAGCCCAGGCGAAACTTTCCCCGAAGTGCAAATAAGATCCGATTCTGTGCAGGATGCGGGCCCAGAAGCCGACGAAGAAGCCCATGCTGAGGAAAGAGAGCTGTGCCTCATGAATAACGTCTACCAAGAAGGCGACATCAACTACGAGGCCGACCAGGAAGATGACAACGGCCACGAAGGTAACAGCGGCCACGAAGGTGACATCGGCCACGAAGGCGGCAGAGGCGACCAGGAGCCCGGGCAGCAGCCGGCTGCCATGGCCCAGCTGGCGCCTGCTGCGGGTCTTCAGCACGAAAACCCGAAGCCACGAATCCAACGCCGTAAGTTCACGCCGGTCCAAGTGGAGGAGCTGGAAAGCATGTACAGACACACTCCATACCCGGACAGGATCACAAGGTAAGTGGCATTCTCCAAGAGGCGCCATTTTCTCGGCACATTTTTCTCTGCCCTGCGCCTTCTCCCTTTCTAAGCTCAAAAAGCCACCTGTGCTCCAGGGTTGGGGGAGGGGAATGCCTTCTGCGCATCGGGGAAATATTTTCATACAGTCGTCACGTGCATCAAGTCTGGTTTCTGGTCAGTGGTCATTTTTAAAAATTGTGGTAATGTATACATAATGATAAATTTCGCTATCTTGACCATTTCTCAGTGAGCAGTTCAGTCGCGTTAAGTACATTCATGCTGTGCGACCAAGCCCCAGAATACTTTTCCTTCTGTTTAACGAAAACTGTACACAGTAAACAACTCTGCTGCCCAGGTGCCTCCTAGAAGTGGCATCATACAGTCGTTTTCTTTTTGTGACTGGACTGTTTCACTTAGTATAATGCCCTCAAGTTTCTTCCAAGTTGTCGCATGTGATAGGATGTCCTTCCTTTTTAAGGCTGAATGATATTCCATTGTGTGGAAATACATATTTTGTTTATCTATTTATTTATTAATGGGCACTTGTGTTGCTTCTATGTTTTGGTGAATAATGCTGTGAACACGGGTGTGCAAAATCACTACGGAGTCACTGTTTTCAAGTATTTTGTGTAGACCCTCAAGTGGAATTGCTGGATCATATGGTGATCCTGTTTTAATTTTTTTGAGCAACTGCTCTACTCTTTTCCATGGTAGCTGCACCATTTTGCGTTTCCTCTAGCAGTCACAAGGATGGCAATTTCTCCACATTATTCCCAACACTTGTTACTTTCTGCCCTTTGATATTAGCCATCTCAGTGGATGTGAAGTGGCATCTTACGGTTTTGATTTGCATGTTTCTATTGATACATGATGTTCAGCATCTTTTCATGTGCTTCCTCAAGTCCTTTTCCCATTTTAAGTTTTTATAAGAGCAATTTATTGTTACTAATTTTTATTACGATAACAGACTGATAATGTAAAATGTACCATCTTAACCATTTTATGTGGACAGTTCAGTGTTATTAAGTACATTATTCTTACTGTGCAACCATCAGTGCCATACATCTCCAGAACTCTTCCTCCTGTAAAACTGTAACTCTATTATGTTATACCCACACAAGTACCTCATGCAAGTGGAATCATGAATTCTGAGTAGCAGTGCACAAAGGTCAAATATTGCCATGTCATCCACAACATTTGTTATTTTCAGATTTAATTTTTTATAGCAGCCATGCTAATGGGATGAGGTGGTATCAGTGTGGTTTCAATTGCATTTATTTTTATGATTAGGGATGTGGAGCACCTTTTCGTGTGCTTAGTAACCATTTGTATATCATCTTTGGAGAAATGTATATTCAAGTCCATGCCCATTTTTTCACCTGGGTGTTTTCTTAGAGTTGTGTTGTAGGGGTCTTGACATATCCCGCATATAAACTCCTTATCAGATATATGACTTGCAAATATTTTCTCCCATCCCATGCGTTGCCTTTTCACTCCACTGGTTGTGCCCTTTGGGTGCACAGAAGTTTTTAATTTTGATGTGGTTCAATTTATGTATTTTTTTCTTTTATTGCCTGGCCTGTGTTTGTAAATAAGATTTTTGCAATCAAGGTAAGGAGAATGAGGTTCTCTCAAACAACTGCAATGCCGGATCCTTATTGTATTTCAAATTTTTTAACTTGGGTCATCATAGATTTTTGCCTAAATTAAAATAAATGTTTATATTTTTAAATAGCCCATTGAAATTATTTATTATGACTGCTGAGTAGTTGATGCCACCTTACATGTTGTGGGGCAACCACCTATAAAGCAAGCCTGGTGCTGGGAATGACAGAAAAATTTACTTGTGGAGTTCTTGAAAGGAGAATGCAAATTTTAAACAAGCATGAAATGTATATGCATGCATTTCATTTTATTTACCATGCTAAATACTGAGCATCTCTTATTTTCTCCCCTTAGAAGGGACCTTGCGAGACGCATCGGTGATACTGAAGCCAGAGTGAAGGTCAGTAAACCTGTAAAAAGCTGTTTTGCAGAGAGCCATCCTAAAACCTGTTTCAGTACTTGGACAGGTTTCAGGAAGGTTTTCTCTAAACGTTCTCATGTTGGTGTGTTTTTAAGTTAGTAAATAAGTTTTGCTTTTAGGAATCTTTGTGGTTGGAAATGGGAAATGTAAACTCCAACTTATGATTATTTCCCATTCCCAGACAGAACACGATTTAAAAAAAATTATCTTTATTGTTGAAAGAATTATAAATGTCCCCTTCATTGTTTGGAACATACTTTCTTAAAGGAAAATATAAAGATGAATGGTTTCACCCAGTGTGGGTATAAAATTAAACATATATTGTTTACAAACATAGATATTTATGTCTTTAAACATATATATATATATATATATATATATATGCGTGTGCGTGTATGTGTGTGTGTGTGTGTGTGTGTGTGTGTGTGTAAGAGTATCATTGGCAAGAGGGAAAATTTCCCCTCTTCCCGTATTAATTCTTCCAGTTGGTCAGTGATGCAAGAGGGATTAACAGGAGAAAAAAAAAAGAATTTAGTACAGTGTTATCACAAGACTGGGACCTCAGGAAATGTCCCAAGAAGGCACTTTTGTACTTTTTAGATAAAGAAATGATATATTTGTGAGGAATGGATAAGACAAAGAGACAGGCGTGGGTGCTTAATCAGTGAAGATTCCAAGCAGAGTTTGGCTTACGGGAGTAAATTAGTAAATAATTATTAAAGACTTGTCCGTGTAGGCCTCTGGGTCCTGAATTCCCTATCTCTGGTGATGAGGATTTCTCTTTAGCTCCCGGTGCAGGGATGGTACCTTTTACGGGAGATTTATTTCCTGCTTTTAGAGGGACAGAAAGAGGAGAGTCAGAGTGTTGTTCTTGCACCAGCTGTTTCTGAAGTAACTTTCATTAGAAATAGTATGGCTCAGCTGGCATGGATCAATGGTTGAACATGGACCAGGAGGTCATGGTTCAATTCCTGATCGGGGCATATGCTCAGGTTGCCGGCTCAATCCCCAGCGTGGGGCGTGCAGGAGGCAGCCGATCAAAGAGTCTCCCTCATCATTGATGTTTCTATCTCTGTTTCCCTCTCCCTTCCTCTCTGAAATAAATAAAAATATACTTTAAAAAATCAGTATGCCACATGAACATATTTTGGGGCGGCCTGCCTTGATCTCCATCAGTACATTCAACAAAGTGCAACTCCTAGCACTGGTATCCGTTAAGGTGCACTTCTGTGAGGAGTCATGTTGGGGCCCAGCCTGACTTTGGAAGAATGCAGATTAATGCACAGAGGAGCAGCTTATAGGAGGGCCTAATTGCACTAAATTATTTAAAGCTAAGCTTAAGCTTTTAGTTAAATCAATACATCTATAAATATTGGGGTGATGGAATATGTTATCCAGAGAATGCTCTATATCGGCGATGTTCATCCTGTGTGCCACATTATTTTAGTAATGAGTTTGGGTGCCATGAGATGATAAAAGTTGAAAATCACAGCTCTATATGAACCACTTATGTTTAATTAAGCTGAGACTGGTAGGGGAAGATCGCTTATATGTTTCATCACCTAGTTCCCCTCCTTTTGTTTTTAAATGTTTGGTAAGGCTCTGTAAAGCGTGGCAGCCCCAAATCTCACTTTTCAGAAACACTTTGCTGTATCAACCTGAAAACATTGCTAGGATACTCTCATGGTGAGAATGGAGGAAATTGACTAGCTTTGGAATGCTGTGTGTAGAATGAAACAAATGAGCTAAAAGTGATATTTGAACTAAGAAGGGCAAAAAAGTTAAAGAACAGTTACATAGTCAAAATAGGCCTTCAGATCCTACACAAATTCAGTTATGAATCTATGCAGTGCAAAAGTGAATATTCTCATGAGGAATTTCTAACATCTAAGGATTTTTTTCCCATTTATTTTTAAATTTGTAATTTTTACATGCAATAAACATTAATATTTCAAGAGAAAAGATTTTAAATATAATAATATTACCAAAACTGTACTAGCATAGTATAATATCACAAAAGTTGTAGGAAATACAGGATTATGTCTATTATATTCTAAAATATTTTTTCTCTGGATCTATTTTGATTCATCAGTTTATGTTGTTCATTATATTCCACAAATGAGTGAGATCATGTGGTATTTATATTTCTCCGACTGGCTTATTTCGCTTAGCATATGCTCTTAGGTCCATCCATGCTATTGCAAATGTTAAGAGTTACTTCTTTTTTATAGCAGCGTAGTATTCCATTGTATAGATGTTCCACAGTTTTTTAATCCACTCATCTGTTGATGTCCACTTAGGCTGTTTCTAAACCTTAGCTATTGTAAATTGTGCTGCTATGAACATAGGGGTGCATATATCCTTTCTGATTGATGTTTCTGGTTTCTTGGGATATTTTCCTAGAAGTAGGATCACTGGGTCAAATGGGAGCTCCACTTTTAATTTTTTGAGGAAACTCCATACTGTCTTCTACAGTGGCGGCACCAGTCTGCATTCCCACCAGCAGTGCAAGAGGGTTCCTTTTTCTCCACATCATCACCAGCACTTGTCGTTTGTTGATTTGTGAATGAGAGCTGTTCTGACAGGTGTGAGATGGTACCTCATTGTCATTTTGATTTGCATCTTTCGGATGATTAGTGACTTTGAGCATGTTTTCATATGTCTCTTGGCCTTCTGTAGGTCCTCTTTAGAAAAGTGTCTATTGAAGTCCTTTGCCCATTTTTTAAAATAAATCTTTATTCAGATTATTAAATTGTTTCTCCTTTTTCCCCCCACAGCTCCCCTCCACCTGGTTCCCACCCCACCTTCTGCCCTTACCTCCTCCACTGTCCTCATCCATAGGTGTATGATTTTTGTCCAGTCTCTTCCTGAACCCCCCATACTCCTTTCCCCCTGAGAATTATCAGTCCACTCCCTTTCTATGCCCCTGATTCTGATTCTATTATATTCACCAGATTATTCTGTTCCTCGGGTTTTTAATTCACTTGATTTTTAGGTTCACTTGTTGATAGATATGTATTTGTTGTTCATAATTTTTATCTTTACTTTTTTCTTCTTCCTCTTCTTTAAGAATACCTTTCAGCATTTCATATAATACTGGTTTGGTGGTGATGAACTCCTTCAGCTTTTTCTTATCTGTGAAGCTCTTTATCTGCCCTTCAATTCTGAATGATAGCTTTTCTAGGTAGAGTAATCTTGGTTGTAGGTTCTTGCTATTAATCACTTTGAAAATTTCTTGCCACTCCCGTCTGGCCTGCATAGTTTCTGTTGAGAAATCAGCTGACAATCGTATGGGTGCTCCCTTGTAGGTAATTAACTGTTTTTCTCCTGCTGCTTTTAATATTCTCTCTTTGTCTTTTGCTCTTGGCATTTTAATTATGATGTGTCTTGGTGTGGTCCTCTTTGGATTCCTTTTGTTTGGGGTTCTGTGCACTTCCTGGCCTTGTAAGTCTATTTCTTTCACCAGGTGGGGGAAGTTTTCAGTCATTATTTCTTCAAATAGGTTTTCAGTATCTTGTTCTCTCTCTTCTTCTGGCACCCCCATAATTCTGATGTTGGTACACTTGAAGTTGTCCCAGAGGCTTCTTACACTATCTTCAACTTTTTGGATTTTTTTCTTTTCTTTTTGCTTTTTCGGTTGAGTGTTTTTTGCTTCTTTGTATTTCAATTCTTTGACTTGATTCTTGTGTTCCTCTACTCTGTTGTTGGTTATCTGTATAATATTTTTTATTTCAGTCAGTGTATGTTTAATTTCTAGTTGGTCCTTTTTCATATCTTTGAGGGTCTCGTTATATTTATTGGCCTTTTCTAGGATATTCTTGAAAAGCCTTATAACCGTGGTTTTGAATTCTATATCCAGTCATTTGTTTTCCTCCATTTCTTTCATTTGTGATCTGTTTCTTTGATGCCACATTTTCACTGCTTCCCTGAGTTGGTAGGGTAGATTTGTGTGCTAGGTTTCCTATATGGCCCAGTGGGTTGGCCTCCCCAGTTAACCTGAGGTGGACACTCTTGGTGCACCCCTTTGTGGACTGTGTGTACAGCCTTGTTGTAGTTAAGTCTTGATTGTTGTTGGTATCACTGGGAGGAATTGACCTCCAGGCCAGTTGGCTTTGAGGATCAGCTGTGTCTATGCTGGGAGAAGTTCGGTGTTGGAGACAGCCTTATAGGATTAGACTTGCCAAATTGCAATAGCCTCTGTGCTCAGCTTGGATGGGGTGGAGTCTCAGGGCGGAGCAGACAGTCTTGGCTTCCAGTCAGCCTTCCCCTTGCATGCGCGCGCCTCCAGACCTCTCCCTCCCCGGCGCCCGAGAGTCCAGATTCCCCCCCGTAAGAGCATGGGTCCCCAGGGGCTCGCCTGGAACTGGAGTTCAGTGCAGTCGGAACTGGGGTTCAGTGCAGTCAGGTGCTTCTGACTCCCTTCTGCTAGGGAAAGCCTGTGGCAACTGCCGCCGTCTTTGTGCACCTTGGCGTGCACGCCTCCAGACCCCTGCCCGCCGGGGCTCCCCAGGGTCTCCGAGTCTCCGGGTGCCTTTCTCTCTACCTGACAGTCCAGACTCCCCCTGTATGAGCCTGGGTCCACAGGGTTTCGCCCGGGCCTGGGGTTCAGTGCAGTCAGAACTGGGGTTCAGTGCGGTCAGGGCTTCCTTCCCCCTTCCGCCAGAGAAAGTCAGCCAGGCTCTCAGCCGCCCTTCCCTCTGCACGCACAAAGACCCTTTGCCGTACCTCCAATTCTCTGTGAGCTTTCCTCTTTCCTTCTGGTTGTAGAATTTCCACTCGGCCAGCTTTCCTGTGGTTCTGGATGATGTCCGTTCTGTCTTTTAGTTGTAGTTTTGAAATTGTTGTGTGAGGCAGCAGTTTAGGTGCTTACCTATGCCGCCATCTTGGTTTCTTCTGTACGCATCTTCCCTTTGCCCATTTTTTGATTGGATTGTTTATTTTCCGTTTGTTAAGTTGTATAAGTTCCCTGTAAATGTTGGAGATTAAACCCTTATCGGAGATAACATTGGCAAATATGTTCATCCATGCAGTGGGCTTTCTTGTTGGTGGTTTCTTTTGCTATGCAGAAGCTTTTTATTTTGATGTAGTCCCATTTGTTTATTTTCTCCTTAGTTTCCATTGCCCTAGGAGTTGTGTCGGTAAAGATATTGCTATGACAAATGTCTTCTATTTTGCTGCCTATGGCTTCTTCTAAGATTTTTATGGTTTCCCATCTTACACTTAAGTCCTTTATTCATTTTGAGTTTATTTTTGTGTATGGTGTAAGTTGGTGGTCTAGTTTCATTTTTTTGTATGTATTTATTGAAGGGACTGTCTTGACTCCATTGTATGCTCTTGCCTCCTTTGTCAGATATTAATTGAGCATAATGGCTTGGGTCAATCTCTGGGTTCTCTGTTCTGTTCCACTGGTGTATATGTCTGTTCTTGTGCCAGTACCAGGCAGTTTTGAGAACAGTGGCATTGTAATATAGCTTGATATCTGGTATTGAGACCCCTCCAGCTTTGCTCTTCTTTCTCAGGATTGCTGTGGCTATTTGGGGTCTTTTTTTTATTCAATATGAATTTTTGGAGAGTTTCTTCTAGGTCTGTGAAATATTCCATTGGTATCTTAATGGGGATTGCATTGAATCCATAGATTTGTTTGGATAGTATGGACATTTTAATGATGTTCATTCTACCAATCCATGAACACGGTACATTCTTCCATTTGTTTATGTCTTCCTCTATCTCTTTTTTCAATATCCTGTAGTTTTCTGAGTACAGGTCTTTTACTTCCTTAGTTAAGTTTATTCCTAGGTGTCTTATTTTTTTTGTTGTTGCAATGGTAAATGGGATTTTTTTTTTAAAGTTTCTCTTTCTGTGAGTTCATTATTGGTGTATAAAAAAACCCAAAGATTTCTGGGTGTTAATTTTGTATCCTGCTACGTTGCTGAATTCATTTATTAAGTCTAGTAGTTTTTTGATGGAGTCTTTGGGGTTTTCTATGTGTAATATCATGTCATCTGCGAATAAGGATAGTTTTACTTCTTCTTTTCCAACTTGGATGCCTTTTATTTCTTCTTGTCTGATCACTATGGCTAGCACTTCCAGTACCATGTCCAACAGGAGGGTGAAAGTGGGCATCCCTATCTTGTTCCTGTTCTTAGGGGAAATGGTTTTAGTTTTTGCCCATTAAGTATGATGTTGGCTCTAGGTTTGTCATATATGGCCATTATCATGTTGAGATATGCTTTCTCTATTCCCACTCTGCTGAGAGTTTTTATCAAAAATGAGTGTTGGATTTTGTCAAATGCTTTTTCTGCATCTATCGATATGATCATGTGATTTTTGTCTTTCAAATTGTTTATGTGATGTATCACGTTTATTGATTTGTGAATATTATACAAGCCTTGCATCCCTGGAATAAATCCCACTTGATCATGGTGTATGATATTTTTAATATATTGCTGGATGCAAGTTGCTAATATTTTGTTGATGATTTTAGCATCTATGTTCATCTGGGATATTGGCCTGTAATTCTCTTTCTTTGTAGTGTATTTATCTGGTTTTGGAATTAGGATAACGCTGGCCTCATAAAAAGAGTTTGGAAGTGTTCCTTCCTCTTGGATTTTCTGAAATAGTTTGAGGAGTATAGGTGTTAATTCTTCTTTGAATGGTTGGTAAAACTCCCCTCTGAAGCTGTTCAGAACTGGGCTTTTGTTTGGTGGGAGTTTTTTTATTACTGCTTCTATTTCATCAGTTGTTATTGGCCTATTCAGGTTTTTTTATTCTTCCTGATTCAGTTTTGGGAGATCATATTTTTCAAGGAACTTGTCTATTTCATTCACATTGTTCAGCTTGTTGGTATATAGTTGTTCATAGTATTTTCTTACAATCCTGTTTTTCTGTGGTATCAGTGGTTACTCCTCCACTTTAGTTTCTGGTTTTATTTATTTGGGTCCTCTCTCTTTGTTTCTTGATGAGTCTGGCTAATGGTTTATCAATTTTGTTTATCTATTCAAAGAACCAGCTCTTGATTTCATTGTGGTTTTTTTTGTATTTTTTTTTTTAGTCTCTATGTCATTTATTTCTCCTCTAATCTTTATTATTTCCTTCCTTTTACTTACTCTGGGCTTTTCTTGTTCTCTTTCTAGTTCTCTAGGTTGTAGGGTAAAATAGTTTATTGCTTACTTTTCTTTTTTTTTTTGAAGTATGCCTATAGTGCTATGAACCTCCCTCTCAGGACTGCTTTTGCTGTGTCCCAGAGATTTTGAGTTGTTGTGTGTTTATTTTCATTTGTTTCCAGAAAGTTTTTTATTTATTTTTTGATCTTGTTGGGTAACCCATTCATTGTTTAATAACATGCTATTTAGTCACCATGCGTTTGAATGTTTTGGGGTGTTTTTACTGTAGTTTAATTCTAATTTCATTCCACGGTGATCTGAGAAGATGCTTGATATGATTTCAATCTTCTTGAACTTGTAGAGACTTGTTTTGTGTCCTAACATGTGGTCTATCTTTGTGAATGATCCATAGGCACTTGAGAAGAATGTATATTCTGCTGCGTTGAGGTAAAATGTTCTATAAATGTCTATTAAATCCATCTGATCCAGTGTGTCCTTTAGAGTCACTGTTTCCTTGTTAAGTTTTTGTCTGGAAGATCTATCCAGGGAAGACAGAGGGGTGTTAAAGTCCCCTACTATGACTGTATTGTTGTCAATCTCTCCGTTAAAGTCCTCTAGAAGTTTCTTTTTTTAAATAAATTTAGGTGCTCCTATATTGGGTGCATATATGTTTACCAGGGTCATACTCTCTTGTTGGATCAATCCCTGTAGTATTATGTAGTGACCTTGGTTGTCTCTTATGATGGCCTCATTTTAAAGTCTATTTTGTTGGGTATGAGTATTGGTACTCCAGCTTTTTTTTCTTTTCCATTTGCATGAAAAATTTTTTTCCATTCCTTCACTCTCATCCTGTGTATGCCTTTTGTTTTGAGGTGGGTTTCTTGTAGATAGCATATAGTTGGGTCATGTTTTTATATCCATTCAACTACCCTACACCTTTTTAATGGAGCATTTAGTCCATTTACATTCAGGGTTATTATTGACTAGAGGCTTGGTGCACGAAATTCATGCACTCTGGGGGTCACTCAGCTTGGCCTGCACTCTCTTGCAGTCCGGGAACCCTCAGGGGATGTCCAACTGACAGCTTAGCCAGCAGTCGGACATCCTTAGTGCTGCCGCAGAGGCGAGAGGCTCCAGCCACAGCCGCTGCACTCGCCAGCTGTGAGCCAGCTCAGGGCTTCTGGCTAAGCAGCGCTCCCCCTGTGGGAGTGCACTGACCACCAGGGGGCAGCTCCTGCATTGAGCATCTGGCCCCTAGTGGTCACTGCACATCATAGCAACCAGTCGTTCCGCTGATTAGTCGATTTGCATATTAGCCTTTTATTATATAGGATAAGTACTTATTTATTGCCATTATATTTCTGTATGGCTAGGTTTCTCTTTCTGTTTCTTCTTACTATTACAGCAATCCCTTTAGCATTTCTTGTAATGCTGGCTTGGTGGTGATGTACTCCTTTAGCCTTTTTTTTTTTTTGGTCTGGGAAGCTCTTTATTTGACCATCTATTTTGAATAATAGCCTTGCTGGATATAGTAATCTTGGTCTCAGGTCCTTGCTTTCCATTACCTTGAGTATTTCATGCCATTCCCTTCTGGCCTGTAGAGTTTCTGATGAGAAATCAAGTTTCAGCCTAATGGAAACTCCTTGTAGGTAACAGTTTTCTTTTCTCTTGCTGCCTTTAAGATTCTCTGTCTTTAATTTTTGGCATTTTTATTATGATGTGTCTGGGGGTGGGCCTGTTTGGATTCTTCTTGTTTGGGGTTCTCTGTGCCTCCTAAACTTGTGTGACTTTTTCCTTTACCAGGTTAGGGAAGTTTTCTACCATTATTTCTTCAAACACCTTCTCTATTGCTTTCTCTCTTTCTGCCTCTTCTGGCACACCTGCTATTCTAATATTATTACGTTTCACACTGTCCCACAGCTCTCTTAGGCTGTCCTTCCTGCTTTTTAATTATTTTTTCTTTTTGGTTTTCTGATTGAGTGATATTTCCAACTCTGTATCCTAATTCACTGATTCGATCCTCAGCTTCCCCTAATCTGCTGTGTATTCCTTCCAATGTGTTCTTTATTTGTGTTATGTCATTCTTTATCTCAGATTGTTCTTATTTTCATAGATACTACTAGTGGCCCAGTGCATGGATTTGTGCTCATTGAAAGGAAATTAATTAGAAGAAAGATTCGTGCGGTAATTATGTTACTGTAAAAAATTACATGTCAAAATAGTATATGTAATATGGTATTATAAAATTAAAATACAAAATATTTTAATAGAGCTATTCTCCCTTTCTCTATAATAGAAGTGTGGAGATGAAAGAAAATTACTAAAATGTATATGAAAATAATATATAAATTGATTAATAAGTAAACAGTAACAACATGATATAAAAACAACAAAGACATGATATAAAAATAACAAAAATATGATATAAAAACAACATTGATAAAAACAATGATTGATAAATTGATTAATAAGTAAACAATAACATGATATAACAGCAACAACAAAGACATGATATAAAAACAAAACATGATATTAAACAATAAAAACATGATATAAAAACAACAAAAACATGATATAAAAACAACATTGATAAAAACAATGACTGATAAATTGATTAAACTTATTCTAATACCTCCCTGTATACCACATTAAGAGTAAAAACTCTTTCAGAGTGCTTGACTAATTTCCCTTGTGATAAAATATTTACAACTTTAACTTTAATGTCACATGCTCTTTGAACTCGAGAGAAAGCAACGTATAACTGACCATATCCAATAACAGGTTCAGGTAGGAATATTTCTACTCTGTCTAGAGTTTGTCCTTGTGATTTATTAATAGTCATCACAAATGCTGGCATCATGAGAAACTGTCTTTGAATTAATTTAAATGACAGGCCAGTGTCAGACAGGGACAAATCAATTCTTGGAATCAGAACAACCTCTCCTTCCGCAGATCCTGTTAATACTGCAGCTTCGGTTATGTTAGGTTGTAACCTTTTGATAATAAATCTAGTACCATTACAAAGACCCCATTTACTATTAAGATTTCTCAGTAGCATGATAATCGCACCTACTTTCAATTTTAATTTATGACTCGGCATTCCCAAAGGAGTAATACTATTAAGAAATTAGATGGGAAAATTTTCCTTGCATGCGTCAATGTTTATTTTTAAATTGCCAGTGCACGTCATATGTACTGGCCAGTCGGTTGGTCAGATGAATGGACTGTTGGTCACTTAGCCTTTTATATATACAGATATCTTTTTTTCATGCTGTTGAACATCTTTACCATCATTACTCTGAACTCTGTTTCAGATAAATTCCTTATCTCTGCTTCATTTATCTCTTCTTCTGGAAAATTCTCTAGTTCCTTCATTTGAGATTGTTTCTTCGTCTCTTCATTTTGGCTGTCTGTTGGGGTTTGTGAATATGTATTAAGTAGATCCTCTACACCTCTCAATCTCTAGTGCAGGACAGTGTTAAAGACTGTTTCTGACTAATTCGATTAGGCAAAGATTCAAAGCCTCCAAAGACCACATCTGCCTACACACTGATAGGATTCCAACTTGAATTGCACCCCAGGCAATCGTCCTCAGGTGTGGTGAGAGTTTTTTCCCAACAGGGTTGGGTAATTGCTTCTGCCTGGAGGCTAAATATTATTTTTTAAAATTTTATTTTATTGTTTAAAGTATTACAAATAGTAGTACATATGTCTTCATATTTCCCCATTGAGAGCCCCCCGCCGGCCTCTCCTACTCCCCAGCATATGCCTTCACCCCCCTCAGTGTCTTGTGTTCATTGGTTATGCTTATATGCATGCATACAAGTCCTTCAGTTGATCTCTTACCCTCCCACCCTCCCCTGCCTTCCTGCTGTAGTTTGACAGTCTGTTCAATGTTTCTTTGCCTCTGTATCTATTTATTTTTATTTATTTTATTAAGGAATTATATGTGTACATACCTTACCATTGCCCCCCCACTCCCATACATGCCCTCACCCCCAAATGTTTTGCATCCGTTAGTTATTCTTATATGCATGCATATAAGTCCTTCGGTTGATCTCTTATTTCCCCCACCTCTCCCTAAACTTCCCGCTGTAATGTGACAGTCTGTTTGATGCTTTACTGCCTCTGTATCTATCTTTTTGTTCATCAGTTTATAATGTTTTTTATTATCCACAAATGAGTGAGATCATGTGGTATTTTTCTTTCATTGACTGGCTTATTTCACTTAGCATAATGTTCTCCAATTCCATCCAGGTTGCTACAAAGGGTAAGAATTCCTTCTTTTTTATGGCAGCATAGTATTCCATTGTGTAGATGTACCATAGTTTTCTAATCCAGTCATCTACTGATGGGCACCTAGGCTGTTTCCAAATCTTAGCTATTTTAAATTGTGCTGCTATGAACATAGGGGTGAATATATCCTTTCTTATTGGTGTTTCTAGTTTCTTAGGATATATTCCTAGGAGTGGGATTACTGGGTCAAATGGGAGTTCCATTTTCAGGTTTTTTTTAAATAAATCTATATTCAGATTATTACAATTGTTTCTCCTTTTCCCCCCATAGCTCCCCTCCACCCGGTTCCCACCACACCTTCTGCCCTTACCTCCCCCCCACTATTTTCATCCATAGGTGTATGATTTTTGTCCAGTCTCTTCCTGAACCCCCCCCATACCCCTTTCCCCCTGAGAATTATCAGTCCACTCCCTTTCTATGCCCCTGATTCTGTTATATTCACCAGTTTATTCTGTTCCTCAGGTTTTTAATACACTTGATTTTTAGGTTCACTTATTGATAGATATGTATTTGTTGTTCATAATTTTTATCTTTACTTTTTTCTTCTTCCTCTTCTTTGGGAATACCTTTCAGCATTTCATATAATACTTGTTTGGTGGTGATGAACTCCTTTAGCTTTTTCTTATCTGTGAAGCTCTTTATCTTCCCTTCAATTCTGAAGGATAGCTTTGCTGGGTAGAGTAATCTTGGTTGTAGGTTCTTGCTATTCATCACTTTCAATATTTCTTGCCACTCCCGTCTGGCCTGCATAGTTTCTGTTGAGAAATCAGCTGACAATCGTATGGGTGCTCCCTTGTAGGTAATTAACTGTTTTTCTCTTGCTGCTTTTAATATTCTCTCTTTGTCTTTTGCTCTTGGCATTTTAATTATGATGTGTCTTGGTGTGGTCCTCTTTGGATTCCTTTTGTTTGGGGTTCTGTGCACTTCCTGGCCTTGTAAGTCTATTTCTTTCACCAGGTGGGGGAAGTTTTCAGTCATTATTTCTTCAAATAGGTTTTCAGTATCTTGCTCTCTCTCTTCTTCTGGCACCCCCATAATTCTGATGTTGGTACACTTGAAGTTGTCCCAGAGGCTTCTTACACTATCTTCAACTTTTTGGATTTTTTTCTTTTCTTTTTGCTTTTTCGGTTGAGTGTTTTTTGCTTCTTTGTATTTCAATTCTTTGACTTGATTCTTGTGTTCCTCTACTCTGTTGTTGGTTATCTGTATAATATTTTTTATTTCAGTCAGTGTATGTTTAATTTCTAGTTGGTCCTTTTTCATATCTTTGAGGGTCTCATTATATTTATCGGCCTTTTCTAGGATATTCTTGAAAAGCCTTATAACCGTGGTTTTGAATTCTATATCCAGTCGTTTGTTTTCCTCCATTTCTTTCATTTGTGATCTGTTTCTTTGATGCCACATTTTCACTGCTTTTCTGAGTTGGTAGGGTAGATTTGTGTGCTAGGTTTCCTATATGGCCCAGTGGGTCAGCCTCCCCAGTTAACCTGAGGTGGACACTCTTGGTGCACCCCTTTGTGGACTGTGTGTACAGCCTTGTTGTAGTTAAGTCTTGATTGTTGTTGGTATCACTGGGAGGAATTGACCTCCAGGCCAGTTGGCTTTGAAGATCAGCTGTGTCTATGCTGGGAGAAGTTCGGTGTTGGAGACAGCCTTATAGGATTAGACTTGCCAAATTGCAATAGCCTCTGTGCTCAGCTTGGATGGGGTGGAGTCTCAGGGCGGAGCAGACAGTCTTGGCTTCCAGTCAGCCTTCCCCTTGCGTGCGTTAGCCTCTAGACCTCTCCCTCCCCTGCGCCCGAGAGTCCAGATTCCCCCCCCGTAAGAGCATGGGTCCCCAGGGGCTCGCCTGGAACTGGGGTTCAGTGCAGTCGGAACTGGGGTTCAGTGCAGTCAGGTGCTTCCGACTCCCTTCTGCTAGGGAAAGCCTGTGGCAACTGCCGCCGTCTTTGTGCACCTTGGCGTGCACGCCTCCAGACCCCTGCCCGCCGGGGCTCCCCAGGGTCTCCAAGTCTCCGGGTGCCTTTCTCTCTACCTGACAGTCCAGACTCCCCCTGTATGAGCCTGGTTCCACAGGGTTTCGCCCGGGCCTGGGGTTCAGTGCAGTCAGAACTGGGGTTCAGTGCGGTTGGGGCTTCCTTCCCACTTCCGCCAGAGAAAGTCAGCCAGGCTCTCAGCCGCCCTTCCTCTCTGCGCACACAAAGACCGTTTGCTGTACCTCCAATTCTCTGTGAGCTTTTCTCTTTCTTTCTAGTTGTAGAATTTTCACTCAGCCAGCTTTCCTGTGGTTCTGGATGGTGTTCATTCTGTCTTTTAGTTGTAGTTTTGAAATTGTTGTGTGAGGCAGCAGTTTAGGTGCTTACCTATGCTGCCATCTTGGTTTCTCCTCCCATTTTCAGTTTTTTGAGGAAACTCCATACTGTTCTCCACCAGTCTGCATTCCCACCAGCAGTGCACGAGGGTTCCTTTTTCTCCGCATCCTAGCCAACACTTGTCGTTTGTTGATTTGTTGATGATAGCCATTCTGACAGGTGTGAGATGGTATCACATTGTCGCTTTGATTTGCTTCTTTGGGATAATTAGTGACTTTGAGCATGTTTTCATGTGTCTCTTGGTCTTCCTTTTGTCTTCTTTTGAAAAGATTCTATTCAGATCCATAGCCCATTTTTTTATTGGATCATTTATCTTCCTTTTATTAAGTTGTATAAGCTGCCTGTAGATGTTGGAGATTAAACCTTTATCAGTGATAACATTTGCAAATATGTTCTCCCATACAGTGGGCTTTCTTGTTGTTTTGTTGATGGTTTCTTTTGCTGTGCAAAAGCTTTTTATTTTGATATAGTCCCATTTGTTTATTTTCTCTTTATTTTCCATTGCCCTAGGAGCAGTATCAGTGAAGAAGTTCTTTCTGCATATGTCTGAGATTTTGCTGCCTGTGGATTCCTCTAGTATTTTTATGGTTTCCCGTCTTATGTTTAAGTCCTGTATCCATTTTGAGTTTATTTTTGTGTACGGTGTAAGTTGGTGATCTAGTTTCATTTTTTTTGCATGTATCTGTCCAATTTTCCCAACACCATTTATTGAAGAGACTCTCTTGACTCCATTGTATATTCACGCCTCCTTTGTCAAATATTAATTGTGCATAGTGGTTTGGGTCAGTATCTGGATTCTCTATTCTATTCCATTGGTCTATATGTCTGTTCTTGTGCCAGTACCAGGCTGTTTTGAGAACAGTGGCTTTGTAATACAGCTTGAAATCTGGTATTGAGATCCCTCCAACGTTACTCTTCTTTCTCAGGATTGCTGTGGCTATTCAGGGTCTTTTTAAAATTCCAGATGAATTTTTGGAGAGTTCTTTCTAGGTCTGTGAAATATGCCATTGGTATTTTAATGGGGAGTGCTTTGAATCTACAGATTACTTTGGGTAGTATGGACATTTTAATTATGTTGATTCTACCAATCCATGAACATGGTATGTTCTTCCATCTGTTTACGTCTTCCTCTATCTCTTTTTTCAGTGTCCTGTAGTTTTCCGCGTATAGGTCTTTTACCTCCTTGGTTAAGTTTATTCCTAGGTATCTTAATTTTTTGGTGCTATGTTAAATGGGATTGCTTTTTTAGTCTCTCTTTCTGTCAGTTCACTGTTGGTGTATAGAAATGCCATAGTTTTCTTGGCGTTAATTTTGTATCCTGCTACATTGCCGAATTCATTTATTAAGTCTGTTAGTTTTTTGATGGAGTCTTTCGGGTTTTTTATGTACAATATCATGTCATCTGCAAATAAGGACAGCTTTACTTCTTCTTTTCCAATTTGGATGCCTTTTATTTCTTCTTCTTATGTAATTGCAATGGCTAATACTTCCAGTACTATGTCAAACAGGAGTGGTGAGAGTGGGCATCCCTGCCTTGTTCCTGTTCTTAGGGGAAATGGTTTTAGTTTTTGCCCATTGACTATGATGTCAGCTGTGGGTTTATCATATATAGCTTTTATTATGTTGAGGTATGATCCTTCTATTCCCACCTTGTTGAGAGCTTTTATCAAGAAAGGGTGTTGGATTTTGTCAAATGCTTTCTCTGCATCAATTGATAAGACTATGTGATTTTCATCTCTCAATTTGTTTATGTGATGTATCACGTTAATTGATTTGCAGATATTGTACCATCCTTGCATTCCTGGGATAAATCCTACTTTGTCATGTTATATGATCTTTCTGATGTACTGCTGGATCTGATTTGCTAGAATTTTGTTGAGGATTTTGGCATCTACGTTCATGAGGGATATTGGCCTGTAATTCTCTTTCATTGTGTTGTCTTTATCTGGTTTTGGTATTAGGGCAGCTGTGGGCAAACTAAGGCCCCCCGGGCTGGATCCGGCCCGTTCGGCTGTTCTATCCGGCCCGCGGAGCCGACAGAGCGGAGGGTTCTCTTGCTCTCTCCTCCGCTCCTTCACTAGCAGCAGTGTTAACATGGCAACGTCGGGAAGCACGGCCGCAGCTCCTTCTTCTGAGTGAAGAAGAAGGAACAACCTCTCAATCTTCCAGAGGCTCCTTGTAATGCCCGCGGACGCGTCTCCCGACATCACCCTGGGAATGCATAGACATGTTATTGTGGTGATGTAGGGAGACACGCACCTGGAGAGCACAGTATCAGAGCCTTTCTGAGGTAAGATTAAGAGCTCTACTCAAACACAATTTATTCCTGTTCCCACATTCTGTACATCACAATGACTTGTTAATAAAACAACAAAGACATTTAGCTTTTAGGGCTTGTATCCACTGCAGTTTTTTTCCCCACCGTGGACGCGCGCAGCAGGGAAAAAGACTCACAGAGGACATGTCACACTAGCCATGCTGCAGCTGCATTTTTTTGCTGATACGGATGCGGTATCAGTAACACTACCGTGGCCACTAACCGCATGTGTTAGCGGCAAAACAAATGCATTTTGCACTGCGTTTGCTTCTCCTCCTTGCGCCTGTAAAAATGCATGCTACAGGGCATTTGTGTTAACATGCACCACTGCACATTAGCATCAATGCAAACATGATGGAAACCTGTGTACCCTGCATTAACCCTAGCTGCTCTACATTGCAGTACTGCACCACACTGCAACGGCAGCACGGCTAGTGTGAACGAACCCTAATTCAGTGGGTTGAACAAAAAGATTGTATAGAAATGTGATGAAATAAAGATTTTATTACAAAATCGCTTAATTTCAGGGTTTCAGAAGTAATTGGACAAATGAAAAACTGAAAATCAAATGTTCATATCTAATACTTGGATGAAACCCTTTCCTGGTAATGACAGCCTGAAGTCTTGTACTTATGGACATCACCAGATGCTTGGTTTTCTCCTTTGTAATGCTCTGCCAGGCTGTCACAGTAGGGGTATATATATAAATATCCTGCCATTTCCAGCTTTTAATAAGAAAAACTGTTGCAATGGGCATTTAAAAGTGGCACTTGGTTGTTTTTATAGAGTCCAGTGGATGCAATCTGACATTGATAATGGGCTCTTTCACACTATGTGCACTGTGGCTGTTTTTTGCCAGTAACGGAAGTGCTAGTGGTAACTACTGGTTACCCATGTTTTGCACTGCCCTAGCACCTCCCATACAAGTGTGTCTGGAAGACACAGCAATGTGCAGCTATGTGTGTTACCATAAACAAAGGGCCTGTGTGAAAGATACACAGGTTTCCTATGGAGGAAAGGGGTTGTTCTCTATGGTCAGGGTGTGCCTCTGTCCCATGTCTGAACTTTTTCAGATGATTTTGTTATATATATATATTTTTAGAAGACCAAAAATGTTATAGTAGAGCAAATTTAATCACTTGTTTTTATACTTTACTGTCTTATTTTAGTAAAGAATTTAATAAGAGAACGGTACTGTTGGTTTTAGCCCAATATTAAACATGAGTGGACCAAAGAAAAGGAAAGTGGACAGTGAATGCTGAGTGTTTAAGAGGGAGTGGACGACAAAATATTTTTTTACCAAAGTCCGATCAATGCCGGTATGTCTGATATGCCAGCAAACACTTGCAGTCTTCAAAGAGTACAATCTCAGCCATCACTTTGCCACAAAGCATGGCAACTATGCTAGCAAGCAGTCACCTCAAGAACGAGAGGCTACTGCACAGAGGTTGATGGCTAAATTACAGGCTCAGCAAAATGTCTTTCACAGACAAACTGCAATTCAAGAGACAACTACCAAAGCAAGTTTTATGCTATCATTCAAATTAGCAAAAGCTAGCAAACCTCTCTCTGAAGGCGAGTTTTTGAAAGAATGTATGATAGAGACAGCAGGTCTCTTGTGTCCAGAGAGCAAAGGCAAGTTTGAAAAACTCAGCTTATCGCGCAGGACAGTGACTCGTCGAGTGGAACTGATTGATGAAGACTTGGCCAGCAAGTTAAATAGTAAGGCAGAGTTCTTTAAGTTTTATTCACCAGCATTGGATGAAAGTAATGACGTAAAGGACACTGCTCAGCTCTTAATTTTTATCCGAGGGATTAGTGACAATTTTGAAATTACGGAGGAGTTTTTAGCCATGGAGCCACTGAAAGGAAAAACATGGGGAGAGGACTTGTATGACCGGGTGTCTACTGTCATCGAGAAAATGAAGCTACCATGGAGTAAACTTGCTAATGTCACGACAGATGGATCTCCAAATTTAACTGGAAAAAATGTTGGACTGCTAAAAAGAATTCAGGATAAAGTGAAAGAGGAGAACCCTAACCAAGATGTTATTTTTCTTCACTGTATTATTCACCAGGAATCATTGTGCAAGTCTATATTACAACTTAATCATGTTGTTAATCCAGTCGTAAAGCTTGTTAATTTCATTCGAGCAAAGGGACTTCAGCACTGCCAGATTATTACGTTTCTGGAGGAAACTGATGCAGATCACCACAACTTACTTTACCACTCTCGTGTCCGCTGGTTGAGTTTGGGCAAAGTTTTCCAACGAGTGTGGGAGCTCAAAGAAGAGATTGGTGCATTTTTTAAATTAAAGGTGAAGTCTGATGAATTTACTGAGCTGAGTGACAAGAATTGGCTGTGTGACTTTGCATTTGCTGTAGATATATTTTTACATTTG
The DNA here is from genome assembly GCF_963455305.1 of Plecotus auritus. Lineage (NCBI taxonomy): Eukaryota > Metazoa > Chordata > Mammalia > Chiroptera > Vespertilionidae > Plecotus > Plecotus auritus. The sequence goes on from NC_137784.1 coordinate 98,982,239, forward strand.
AATGAGCTAAATGTGAAGCTACAAGGAAAAGATCAGTATGTACATGACATGTACACTAATGTGAAAGCCTTTAAATCGAAGCTGATTTTCTTTTCCAGACAAATTTCAGACAAAGTCTTCACTCATTTTGCCACACTAGCCACACAGAAGGAGACCATCCAAAACGTGAAGAAATACAGCAAATCACTGGATGCCCTGCATGCAGAATTCTGTCGTCGGTTTTCTGATGTTGAAAAAATTGACCAGTCACTTCAACTGGTGGCCTGTCCTTTGTCACAAAACCCTGAAACAGCACCAGAAGAGGTGCAACTGGAACTCATCGATCTTCAGTCTGACTTTGTCCTAAAGGAGAAATTCAGCTCTCTTGAACTAAGGGACTTTTATGCTTCACTTAATGAAGCCACTTTTCCAAACATCCGGAGGATGGCACAGAAGATACTGGTGCTGTTTGGGTCAACCTATGTTTGTGAGCAGACATTTAGCATCATGAACATCAACAAAGCCCCTCACAGATCCAGCTTAACTGACGAACACCTCAGATCTATCCTGAGAATAGCCACAACAAAACTAACTCCAGACTTTGATGCATTAGCTAAAAAAGGAGACCAACAACACTGTTCCCACTGAAGTTGATGTTTTAAAGACCAAAAACCTTTCAACCCAGTCTACATTGCCATCTACATCTACGTCCCGGGCATAATTTGGAAGTTGCACTAAAGAAAATGTTTAATTTACTGTTTACACATTTTGTTCTTTTCTATTTGTTTTAGTTTTAAATTATTTTATTATATTTAAGTTTAATTTGAAACGCTTTTGTACCTTTCCTTTGTTAGGCAATTTTATTTTGCCTTTGCCATCTTCAATATAAGGTATGTTATTGTGCTATGATTCCTCCATTTTTTGAAGTTTCAAAAATTATAATAATTAGTGTTTACATTCTTCTTGTTAAAATGTTTGAAATGAATAAAACTATTGAAATAAAAAAAAAGGCCGTACCCTTTTATGTAATGATGTTTACTTTGAATTTATATTAGTTCACACAAACACTCCATCCATGCTTTTGTTCCGGCCCTCCGGTCCAGTTTAAGAACCCATTGTGGCCCTCGAGTCAAAAAGTTTGCCCACCCCTGTATTAGGGTGATGCTGGCTTCATAGAAGGAGCTTGGAAGTGTTCCTTCCTCTTGAATTTTTGGAATAGTCTGAGGAGGATAGGTTTTAGTTCTTCCTTGAATGTTCGGTAAAACTCTCCTGTGAAGCCGTCTGGCCCCGGGCTTTTGTTTGCCAGAAGCTTTTTGATGCCTGCTTCAATTTCTTCCATAGTTACTGGCATATTGAGCTGTTTAGATTCTTCCTGATTGAGTTTTGGAAGGTTATATTTTTCTAGGAATATGTCCATTTCCTCCAGGTTGTCCAGTTTGTTGGAATAGAATTGTTCGTGGTATTTTTTAACAATCCTTTCTATTTTGGCGGGATCTGTTGTTATTTCACACCTTTCATTTCTGATTTTGTTTATTTGGGTCTTCTCTCTTTGCTTCTTGGTGAGCCTGGCTAGAGGTTCATCAATCTTGTTTATCCTTTCAAAGAACCAGCTCTTGGTTTTGTTGATCTTGTGTATTGTTTCTTTGGTCTCTATGTCATTTATCTCCGCTCTGATCTTTATTAATTCCTTTCTTCTGCTTACACTGGGCTTTTCTTGTTGCTCTCTTTCTAACTCTTTGAGTTGTAGGGTTAGGTAATTTATTACCATTGTTTCTTGTTTTTTGCAGTAGGCTTGTAGAGCTATGAACTTCCCTCTGAAGACTGCTTTCGCTGTGTCCCATAGATTTTGGATTGTTGTGTTTTCATTGTCGTTTGTTGTCATGATGTTTTTTATTTCTTCCTTGATCTCTCTGGTAACCCAGTCATTGTTTAATAGCATGCTGTTTAGTCTCCATGTGTTTGATTTCTTTGGATTGTTTTTATTGTAGTTGATTTCCAGTTTTATGCCACCGTGGTCTGAGAAGATGCTTGATATGAGTTCTATCTTTTTGAATTTGAAGAGACTTTGCCTATGACCCAACATATGGTCTATCTTTGAAAATGACCCATGTGCACTTGAGAAGAATGTATATTCTGTGGCTTTGGGGTGAAATGTTCTGAAGATGTCAGTTAATTCCATCTGGTCTAGTGAGTCATTTAGGATTGATGTTTCTTTGCTGATTTTTTGTTTAGAGGATTTGTCCAATGGAGATAGTGGGGTATTAAAGTCTCCTACCATGATTGTATTGCTGTCAATCTCTCTTTTGATATCCTCCAGGAGTTTTTTTTTTTATGTATTTGGGTGCTCCTGTATTGGGTGCATATATGTTTACCAGAGTTATTTCTTCTTGTTGGATTGCTCCCTTTAGTATTATGAAGTGGCCTTCCTTATCTCTTGTTATGTCCTTCACTTTGAGATTTAATTTGTCAGGTATAAGTATTGCTACCCCAGCTTTTTTTTCATTTCCATTCGCCTGGAAAACCTTTTTCCATCCCTTCACCCTCAGTCTGTGTGCGTCTTTTTTTCTGAGGTAGGTTTATTGTAGACAGCAGATATATGGGTCTTGTTTTCTTATCCAATCCGTTACCCTATGTCTTTTGATTGGGGCATTTCATCCATTCACATTTAAAGTTATCATTGATAGGTACTTACTTGTTGCCATTTTTATTCTTTACCCCTGTGTTCCTTCTTCACTTCGTTTTTTTTTGTTTGTTTGTTTGTTTGTTTGTTGCTGTTTTTTTACAGCAGACCCTTTAGCATTTCTTGCATTGCTGGTTTGGTGGTAATAAATTCCCTTAGTCCTTTTTTGTCTGTGAAGCTCCTGATTTCACCTTCAGTTTTGATTGATAGCCTTCTTGGGTACAGTATTCTTGGATTCAGACCCTTCCTTTGCATGACTTTGTATATTTCATTCCATTCCCTTCTGGCCTGATGAGTTTCTGTTGAGAAATCAGTTGCTAGTCTGATGGGGGTTCCTTTGTATGTAGCTTTCTGTCTCTCTCTTGCCGCTTTTAAGATTCTAACTTTGTCGTTGGTGTTTGCCAATTTAATTATAATGTGCCTGGGCGTGGGTCTTTTGGGGTTCATTTTGCTTGGGACTCTGTGAGCTTCTTGGATTTGTGTGGGGTTTTTCTTCCCTATATCAGGGAAGTTTTCTGTCATTATTCCTTCAAACAGGTTTTCTATTCCTTGCTCAGTTTCCTCTCTTTCTGGAACCCATATTATGCGGATGTTGTTTTGTTTCATGTTGTCCCAAAGTTCCCTTAGGCTCTCCTCCTGCTTTTTAATTTTTTTTTCTAGAAACTGCTCTACTTGGGTATTTTTTCCCATCTTGTCTTCTAGCTCACTGATGCGGTCCTCTGCTTCTTCTAGTCTACTCTTGATGCTTTTTATTGAGTTCTTTACAGCAGCGATGTCATTTTTCATTTCTTCTTGGTTCTTCTTCATTTCCTCTTGGTTCTTACTCATATTGTTGAATTTGTCTTCCATTCTTTTCAGCCACCTTATGACCATTTCTCTGAATTCTTTCTCTGGCAGGTTGCTTGCCTCTGTTTCGTTTACTTCCTTTTCTGGTGATGCCTGCTTTTCTTTCATATGCGGGCTGTTTCTTTGTCTCCCCATGGTCTCTCTTCTCTGGATGTCTGGTTATGTAGTTATCTCTCTCCTGCGTTGATTTAAAGGCACAAAATACAACACAACCAGGTACAACACACAAGGCACTGAACAGAAATGTATTCACGATATTAATAACTTCCAACAAAGGTCACCACCAGAGAAAGGCAAATTAGGGTATAGGAGAGAAAGAAGAAGAGGAAAAAGAAAGAAAGAAAACAAAAAAAATGAGTGTCAAAATAATATTGGGAAAAGGGAAAAAAAAGTAAGGGAGACAAGAAAGAGATTAAGAGAGAAAGGGGAACAAACTATATATATATGAGGAGAAAACTCCAATAGAACAACCACTGATCCCAGCAAATGCCAACAACAAGTACCTGGGGATTAATACAAACGACACCAACTAATATCACATGAGGCAAGGGAAAACAGATGCAAAAAACAAAGAAAAGCAAAGCAAACAATAAAACAAACAAACAAACAAAAAGAATAAGGAAAACAATCTCACAAAAAAGCTTAAAAATTCGATATAATCAACATTCAAGCAAACAACAACAAAAGGACAGAGAGAAAAACAATTTTTTGGATAGTTAAGACAGCGAAGAGAGAGGTGTGTATGGACTTGGAGCATGGGATTGTAGATTAGATATATAAGTATGGTGAAATTTTATCAGGGTGTAAACAGAAAGAATAGGGAAAATCTAAAGCAGGAAAGGGGTAAGATAAACAGGACACCAAAATGGGAAAGGTTAGGAAGAGAGTGATGGCATAAAGGTAGAGTTGAGATAGAGTAAAACGATGCTAAAGGAAAGATGAAAATAGAATGTAGAACACTAATCCCAAAGTAAAATAAAGAGAAAATAAAATGATACTTAAAAAAAAAGGTAAAATCGTAGTAGTAATGGTACTGATTGAAAATAAAAATGTAATAATTAAAAAGGTAAAATCAAGTGAGGAAAAAGGGGAAAAATTAGTTTCTTGAGTAGAAGATGCAAAAAATGAAAATAAAAAAATAAAAATAAATAAAATAAATAAAATGTGCAGTAGTGACGGTCATTCACTTCCTCTATTGTTCTGTTTGGCACACCTGTTTCTCAGTCCTGACAGTATTGTAGTTCCCTGCATTCCACTGCTCCTCAGTGTTGTCAGCCAATCCTGATTTTTAAGCAGGCGGTGTGTCTTAATTTCTCGTATTCCTTTATTTTTGATTACACAAGAGGCAATTTGTGATTCAGCCCCTGGGTGGCAGTGTTTCTGGATTGACTTCCGGGTCTATCTATGGCCTCTCTAGGGAGTGTTAGAGCCTTCTTTCCCTGTGGCACTCAATACCGGTTTGTGGAAGTGGGCTGCCTCAGAGCTGGCTCTCCGATGGTCACTCCCTGCTCCGATCCCCAGGTTCCAGAAAAACAACTTTCCCCTGCAGTTTCCCAGGGTGTCCCCAACTGGGTGATCCTATGAATTGGGCTTAGTAATCAGAAGCAAGGATTTGAAGAGGAAAAAGCCCAAGTGTGTGAACAATGGGTCTGCACACAAGTCTAAGCAACCGGCACACCTTTGAAATTCTTAGGCTGTTCCTACACGTCAGATCAAAATGGGTTGCTTTTTAGAGATCCCTTCTGTTAGCAGCTCTGAGTACCCCCTTCCACATTCATGGATCACGCCAGCCCCAACAGCCACCGATTTTTCTAGGCACAGATTTCCCTGGTCCTCCAGCTCCCGCAAAACGCGCGTTCCTCTCTCCTGCCAGGACCAGAGACCTCACCTTATCGCAGGCGAAATCTGACCTTTCCGTGGTGGAGTGTAGAGCTCCTCTGAATCCACTTGTTTGCGCCAACTGGGGACCGGTGTTCTGGGGCTCGCAGCTGTTCAGTGGGTGCCGCAGTTGTGGATTTTCAGGCTTCCAATAAGCTGCACTTTCCCTTTCAAGATGGCGCAGTCTCTGCGTCCGAGCCCGTAGCTCCAGGAGGGGACCCAGCTGCAGTGAGGGCTGCCCGGTCAGGGGAACCCCGTCTAGCAGTCCCCCACCTTCTCCTGGAGTTTAGCTGTCCCTTAACTTGCCAACAAACACTCCTCATGCGACCCTCAGCTGTTCTTTCTTTCTGCTCCAGGACAAGGCTCAGGACACGTCTGTCTATTCCGCCACCATTTTTTTTTCTCCCCTCTTTATCTACTTTTGTTCATCGGTTTATAATGTTCTTTATATTCCACAAATGAATGAGATCATGTAGTATTTATCTTTCACTGACTGACTTATTTTGCTTAGCATAATGCTCTCCAGTTCCATCTATGCTGTTGCAAATGGTAAGAATTCCTTCTTTTTTACAGCAGCGTAGTATTCCACTGTGTAGATGTACCACAGTTTTCTAATCCACTCATCTGCTGATGGGCATTTAAGCTGTTTCCAAATCTTAACTATTGTAAATTGTGCTGCTATGAACATAGGGGTGCATATATCCCTTCTGACTGGTGTTTCTGGTTTCTTGGGATATAGTCCTAGAAGTGGTATTATTGGGTCAAATGGCAGTTCCATTTTTAATTTTTCGAGGAAACGCCATACTGTTTTCCACAGTGGCTGCACCAGTCTGCGTTCCCACCAGCAGTGAAGGAGGGTGCCTTTTTCTCTGCATCTTCTCCAGCACTGTCGTTTGTTGATTTGTTGATGATAGCCATTCTGACAGGTGTGAGATGGCATCTCATTGTGGTTTTGATTTGCATATCTCAGATGATTAGTGACTTTGAGCACGTTTTCATATGTCTCTTGGCTTTCTGTATGTTCTCTTTTGAAAAGTATCTATTGAGGTCCTTTGCTCATATTTTGATTGGATTGTTTATCTTCCTTTTGTTAAGTTGTATGAGTTCCCTGTAAATTTTGGAGATTAAACCCTTATTGGAGATAACATTGTCAAATATGTTCTCCCATGCAGTGGGCTTTCTTGTTGTTTTGTTGATGGCTTCTTTTGCTGTGCAGGAGCTTTTTCTTTTGGTGTAGTCTCATTTGTTTATTTTATCCTTAGTTTCCATTGTCCTAGGAGCTGTATCAGTAAAGATATTGCTACAACAAATGTCTGCTATTTTGCTGCCTATGGCTTCTTCTAAGATTTTTATGGTTTCCTGTCTTACACTTAAGTCCTTTATCCATTCTGAGTTTATTTTTGTGTATGGTGTAAGTTTGTGTTCTAGTTTCATTTTTTGCATGTATTTGTCCAACTTTCCCAATACCATTTATTGAAGAGACTGTCTTGACTCATTGTATGCTCTTGCCTCCTTTGTCAGATATTAATTGAGCATAATGGCTTTGGTCAATTTCTGGGTTCTCTGTTCTGTTCCACTGGTGTATATGTCTGTTCTTGTGCCAGTACCAGGCAATTTTGAGAACAGTGGCTTTGTAGTATAGCTTGACATCTGGTATTGTGATCCCTCCAACATTGTTCTTATTTCTCAAGATTGCTGCAGCTATTCAGGGTCTTTTTTTTATTCCATATGAATTTTTGGAGAATTTGTTCTAGGTCTTTGAATTATGTCATTGGTATTTTAATGGGGATTGCATTGAATCCATAGATTGGTTTGGATAGTATGGACATTTTAATGATGTTGATTCTACCAATCCATGAACATGGTATATTCTTCCATTTGTTCATGTCTTCCTCTCTCGCTTTTTTCAGTGTCCTGAAATTTTCCGAGTAAAGGTCCTTTATCTCCTTTGTTAAATTTGTTCCTAGGTATCTTAATTTTTTTGTTGCCGTTTTAAATGGGATTGTTTTTTTAGTTTCTCTTTCTGTGAGTTCATTATTGGTATATAGAAATACCATAGAATTCTGAGTGTTAATTTTGTATCCTACATTGCCGAATTCCTTTAAGTCTAGTAGTTTTTTGATGGAGTCTTTGAGGTTTTCTATGTACAATATCATGTCATCTGCTTTACTTCTTCTTTTCCAATTTGGATGCCTTTTATTTCTTCTTCTCTGATCACAATGGCTAGTACTTCCAGTACTATGTGGAACAGGAGTGGTGAAAGTGGGCATCCCTGTCTTGTTCCTGTTCTTAGGGGAAATGGTTTTAGTGTTTGCCCATTGAGTATGATGTTGGCTCTAGGTTTGTCATATATGGCCATTATCATGTTGAGATATTCTTCCTCTATTCCCACTTTTCTGGGAGTTTTTATCAATAAAGGGTGTTGGACCTTGTCAAATGCTTTTTCTGCATCAGTGGCTATGATTATATGGTTTTTATCTCTCAGTTTATTTATGTGGTGTATCATGTTTATTGGTTTGTGGATCTTGTACCATCCTTGCATCCCGGGAATAAATCCCACTTGGTCATGGTGTATGATCTCTCTAATGTAATGCTGGATTCTGTTTTAGAATTTTGTTGAGAATTTTGGTGTCTCTGTTCATGAGGGATACTGGCCTGTAATTCTCTTTCTTTGTATTGTCTTTATCTGGTTTTGGGATTAGGGTAATGCTGGCTTCATAGAAAGAGCTTGGAAGTGTTCCTTCATCTTGAATTTTTTGGAATAGCCTGAGGAAGATATGTTTTATTTGTTCTTTGAATGTTTGATAAAACTCCCCTGTAAAGCCGTCTGGTCCAGGGCTTTTGTTTGTTCGAAGTTTTTTGATTGTTGCTTCAATTTCCTCCATAGTTATTGGCCTACTCAGATTTTTTTTATTCCTCCTGGTTGAGTTTTGGAAGATCATATTTTTCTAGGAATATGTCCATTTCTTTTAGGTTGACCAGTTTGTTGGAATAGAGTTGCTCATAGTATTTTATTTTAGTTTAGTTTATGATTCTTCATATTTCTGTGAGGTCTGATGTTATTTCACCTCTTTCATTTCTGATTTTGTTTATTTGGGTCCTCTCTCTTTGTTTCTTGGTGAACCTGACTAGAGGTTCATCAATATTGTTTATCCTTTCAAAGAACCAGCTCTTGGTTTCATTGATCTTTGGTCTCTATGTCATTTATTTCTCCTCTGACCTTTATTATTTCCTTCCTTCTGTTCACTCTGGGTTTTTCTTGTTGCTCTCTTTCCAATTCTTCAAGTTGCAGAGTTAGATGGTTTATTTCCAGTTTTTCTTGTTTTTGAGGTAGGCCTGTAATGCTATGAACTTCCCTCTCAGGAGGCTTTCACTGTGTCCCAAAGATTTTGGATTGTTGTGTTTTCATTGTTGTTTGTTTTCAGGATGTTTTTAATTTCTTCTTTGATCTCTTTGGTAACCCACTTATTGTTTAATTGTATGCTATTCAACCTCCAAGTGTTTGAATTTTTGTGATTGTTTTTATTGTAGTTGATTTCTAATTTTATGCCATTGTGACCTGAGAAGATGCTTGATATGATTTCAATCATCTTGAATTTGTGGAGACTTTGGCTGTGTCCCAATATGTGGTCTATCTTTGAAAATGTCCCATGTGTGCTTGAACAGAATGTATATTCTGTAGTTTTGGGGGTGGAATGTTCTAAAGATGTCGATTAAATCCATCTGATCTAGTGAGTCATTTAGGATTTCTATTTCTTTGCTAATTTTTTTGTCTAGAGGACTTATCCAGTGAAGTTAATGGGGTATTAAAGTCTCCTACTATGATTGTATTGCTGTCGATCTCTCCCCTGATATCTTCCAGATGTTTTTTTAATGTATTTGGGTGCTCCTGAATTGGGTGCATATATGTTTACCAGAGTTATATCTTCTTCTTGTATCGATTGCTTTAAAATTATGAAGTGGCCTTCTTTGTCTCTTGTTATAGTCTTCACTTTGAGATCTATTTTGTCATATGTAAGTATTGCTACCCCAGTTTTTTTTTTTCATTTCCATTTGCCTGAAAGATATTTTTCCATGCCTTCACTTTCATTGTGTGTGAGTCCCTTGTTCTGAGTTGGGTGTCCCGTAGACAGCATATATATGGGCCATGTTTTCTTATGCATTCAGTCTCTCAATATCTTTTTTTAAAAATATATATTTTATTAATTTTTTACGGAGAGGAAGGGAGAGGGATAGAGAGCCAGAAACATCGATGAGAGAGAAACATACATCAGCTGCCTCCTACACACCCCCTACTGGGGATGTGCCCGCAACCAAGGTACATGCCCTTGACCAGAATCGAACCTGGGACCCTTCAGTCTGCAGGCTGACGCTTTATCCACTGAGCCAAACTGGTTAGGGCTCAATATCTTTTGATTGAAGAATTTAATCCATTTACATTTAATGTTATTATTGACTAGAGACCTGGTGCACAAAATTCGTGCAGAGGCAGGGGGTGCAGGGAGGGGTCCCTCATCCTGGCCAGCACCCTCTTGCAATCCAGGAACCTTGAGGGATGTCCGACTGCCGGTTCAGGCCTGATCCTGCAGGGATCCCTGTGGATCGGGCCTAAACCGGCAGTTGGACACCCCTCTTGCAATCCAGGACCGCTGGCTCCTAACTACTCACCTGCCTGCCTGATTTCCCTTAAACACTTGCCTGCATGCCTGATCACCCCTAACCACTCGCCTGTCTGCCTGTTTGCCCCTAACCACTTGCCTGCCTTCCTGATCACCGCTAACCACTCGCTTGCCTGCCTGATTGCCCCTAACCACTCACCTGCCTGATCACCCCTAACCACTTGCCTGCCAGCCTGATCGCCCCTAACCACTCTCCTGCCTGCCTGATTTCCCTTAATGACTCTGCTTTTTTGCCTGATGGCCCTTAACCACTCACCTGCCTGCTTGATTGCTCCTAACCACTCACCTGCCTGCTTGATTGCTCCTAACCACTCGCCTGCCTGCCTGATTGCCCCTAACCACTTGCCTGCCTGCCTGACTGCCCCTAACCACTCTTCATGACTGCCTGATCACCTTAACCACTCACCTGTCTGCCTGATCGCCCCTATCACCTCTGCCTGCTTCCCTGACCACCCCTAACCACTTGCCTACCTGCCTGATCGCCCCTAACCACCTCTGCCTGCCTGCCTGATCACCCCTAACCAATTACCTGCCTGCCTGATTGCCCCTAACCGCTCCCTAGGGGGCAGGGCCAGCTGGGGCGAGAGGCTGTGGTCGTTCTGGTCTCTGGTCATTCTGGTCATTCTACCATTTCAGTCACTGGGCTTTTATTATATAGGATAGGTACTTGTTTGTAGCCATTTCTGTACTTTATGGCTGTGTTCCTTCTTCCCTTTCTATTTCTTCTTTTTACAGCATTCCCTTCAGAATTTCTTGCATTGCTGGCTTGGTAATGATAAACTCCCTTAGCCTTTTTTTGTCTGCGAAGCTCCTGATTTCCCCTTCAATTTTGATTGATTGTCTTGCTGGATAGAGTATTTTTGGATTTAGTCCTTTGCTTTGCATCACTTTGTATACTTCATTCCATTCCCTTCTAGCCTGATGTGTTTCTGTTGAGAAATCATTTCATAATCTGATGGGAGATCCTTTGTAGGTAACTCTGTGTCTCTCTCATGCAGACTTTAAGATTCTCTCTTTGTCATTAACATTTGCCATTTAATTATGATGTGTCTTGGTGTGGGTCTTTTGGGATTCATCTTGCTTGGAACTCTCTGTACTTGTGTGACTTTTTTCTTCCCCAAATCAGGGAAGTTTTCTGTAATTATTTCTTCAAATAGATTCTCTAATCCTTGCTGTTCTTCTTGTCCTTCTGGCACCCCTATTATATGTATGTTACTTCATTTCATGTTGACCCTTAGCTCCCTTAGGCTGTCCTCCTGCTTTCAAATTTTTCTCTCCAGTTGCTGTTCAGATTGGGCTTGTTTCTCTACCTTATCTTCTAATTCACTAATTCGGTCCTCTGCTTCTAGTCTACTGTTGAAACCTTCCATGACGTTTTTGATTGTAGCTATATCACTTTTGATTTCTTCCTGATTTTTGCATAGGTTGTTGATTTTCTTGTCTATCTGGTTTATGAACTGTATGACGATTACTCTGAATTCTTTTTCTGTCATATTGCATGCCTCCATTTCATTTATTTCCTTTCTTGGTCATTCCTCCTTTTCTTTCCTCTGGGGATTGTTTTGTTGTGTCTCCATTCTAGCTATCACCAGAAGGTCCAAACACCGAGTTGTGGGGGCCTGAGCCATCTGCAGTGGGAGTGTCAAGCCACCCAAGCATCACTGAAGAGCTCCCGACACCTAGACGTGTGGCTCCCGTGGGTCGGTGGGAGCCACGCACACCGAGAATCAGAGTCACCTTTACTCAGTGTGGCCTCGTATGTGCACCTAGAATCAAGGACCCCGCATGTGCTGCGCTGAGCAAGCGTCCTCACAGGCGTGCGCTGAAAATCATAGTCCCCTAGCGCATGCCTGTAGTCAGAGTCCCTGTGTGCATGCACTGAGAATTGAGTGTCGGAGTCTCTGTCACTCAGTGTGGCCTTGCACAGAGAATCAGGGTCCCTGTGTGCATGTGCACTGAGAATTGGAGTCATTGGTGCTCAGTGTGCACACACTGAGAATCAGGGATCCCATGCATGTATGAGAAACAGAGTCCCCGTGTGTGCTCACCAGGAGTCAAGTCACTGATGCTCAGTGCAGTCTCTCACGCGGAGAATCAGGGTCCCCATTCTGCTTGGGGAGCTGGCCACCTGTGTCAGTGGTGAGGCCCAGTCCCAAGCTGCAGGAAACAGACTCCTGTTTGTGCATGCCCAGAGTCAAAGTCAGGTAGCACAGCCACCCTATGCCAGTGGCAGGCCTGGTCATGTGCAACAGACTCCCTGTGTCCACGTGCCCAGAGTCCAAGTCAGGTAGCACAGCCGGGCAGGGGGGAGGCCTGGTCACGGGCTGCGGGAAATAGACTCCCAGTGTGTGCACATCCAGAGTCAAAGTCAGGTAGGCGGGAGGCCCACTCCTGCGCCGCGGGAAACAGACTCCTGTGTGCACACACCCAGAGTCAAAGTCAGGTAGCACAGCCCACACAGGGCGGGAGGCCTGGTCACATGCTGTGGGAAACAGACTCCCAGTGTGTGGACATCCAGGGTCAAAGTCAGGTAGCACAGCTGCCCTGTGTTGGTGGGAGGCCTGGTTGCGCACACGCTGCGGGAAACAGACTTCCTGTGTCTGCACAGGCCCAAAGTCAAAAGTTGCACAGCCACCCTGTGTCAGCAGGAGGCCTGCTCACGTGGAGCAGGTCTAGCAGGTCCTATGCCACTGCAGGGGGCCGACGGGGAGAGGGATGGGCTCTGTGACTCACAGAAATCTGCAGCCGGGATGTCTGGAGTCTTGGTGTCTGTGGGTCTGCAGCTGTGGTAGCAGGTCTTGAAAGACCTGCAGGATCTAACTGTCACTAGCTTACACACACACATACCATACATGTCCATAAACTCCTCTATTGCTCCCTTACTCTCTCACACAATCTCCCTCCCTGCCTTCTTGCTGGCCGCCATCTTCTCCACCAATCCCTAATTGTTATTTTTAATCACTTACGTGGCCTCAGGGCAAGGTGTTTTCCAATAGGGTATGTCTACTGTTTTCCCCCCAGGCAAGGCAAATGTCTATGTGGAAAAGAAGACCTCTGCTGCAAGAGGGAATGACTCAGCACAGAAAATTTGGGATGTCTGCCTTCTGGGCTCTATCCCCCAAGTCCCAATTCTTGGCTTCTGCCCTCACAGCTCCAGTTCACTTCACCCTCCCTCTGCCAGAGCACAAGGTGGGTGGCGCCACAGGGAATTTAATGTGTAGACCCTTTAAGAGAGTGCCTGAATTTTCAGCCGTTACTCCCTGGCAAACAGCACTCCACTGCTTTTCACAGCCAGATGATATGTGGGTACCCTCCTTAGTTCTGGTGCTCTCTGCTGGGGAACCCAGCTTGGGGATGAAATCCCAGAGTTCTCAGTGGCAACCCCCACAGCTGAGATATCTCTCTGGAACTTCAGTTGCTGTCTGTGGGCATCCAGCCAGACCTTTCCTGCCTCCGCCCTCCTACCAGTCTCTATGTGGTCTCCACTTTCGGGCCTCAAGGTATCAGGGTTCTCTGCTGCGAGTTTTCCATTGATTATTCAGGAAGTTTTTCTGTATTTTAGGTGTAATACCAGTTTGTTCCTGGGAGCATGTCCATGCAGCATCCGCTTACTATGCCGCCATTTTTGATTTTTCACATTTTGATGATACTCCTTTAAAAATACTAGATAGAAGGAATAGGTTTGCTGATGGGGGGGGGCACATTTCAGAGAGATCCATAGCTGTGTTAATTTCAAATACTTTTTTCGATCTTGCAGGCTGTGATGACTAACTGGTAGGTCCTGGGATCAAAAGTTGTATCAAAGTGATGTTTGCACAAAGCAAAGGGAAGAAAATCAGGATGGGTTCATGAGCTTTGCTACAGATGCATGTGTGAGTGCAGTGATGGAAATGGGCTGCAGCCCAACCAAGCAGACCCCTGAGATCTGGCATCCTGACACCACAGACTGGGCTCACAGGCCTGGCTCAGGTTGGAAAGTTCTGGAGGAGGTTGGGAGCACTTTCTCAGGCTGGCAAGGCATATGCGGAAGAAAACAAAGAACTTAAGGTTCTGTGACCTGCTTTTCCCCTTCCCTGGGCTAACATCGTGCTCTCTCAGTGGCATGGAGAAGGGAATAGGAGCCTCAAGAAACAAACCAGGGGAAAACGTACTGTTCTCTTCCATTTCCAAACCCTACAGATGAATTTCCACAAGAAGCTTACTACAGGGGTTTCCTCCTTTCTTTTGCTAATGGGACCATTTTGTGAAACAAGTACTGGGAATACAGACCCACTATGAGCCCATGCCACAGCTAGCTGTGGGCTTTGTTTACGTTCATGGAGATGTGACCACTGGTGTATTTGAATCCTCCTAAAGCTTGTTTACACTACATATTTCTGCAGCACAAAGACCACTATTCCTAATAGGGGAGGGAAAAAACAAGGTCTCAGGCAAGAGAGATGGCCCATTGTGTCATTTAACATGTAGATTTTGGAAACTGAAAAGGATTTATATACAATATAAAACCCCTTAACTAGGACATAGAGAAGATAGTCAAATGTTCCCAACAGTTTTCTTTGCGGGAAGAGTTAGCAGATATTCGGAGAGGAAAATGTTCATGATCTCTTACCATGGTAGTTGATTATCTTCGTGAAATGCCTGTTCCACCTCCTGCCTTATGAATGAGGGATGGGCTTGGGACTCCTGGAAGAGTAGCAGTACCTAGGATAACCTGCCATAGTGGACAGCAGCGGCTCCTGTTCAGCGTCCTGACACTGTAGGCAGAGCAGAGTGAGCTGACGTGGTGCTGAGCCCAGGAGGGTTTGTAGGGTGGGTAGGTGTTGTGTGAAGAATTAAGAATGGTTTTGCTCTGGCTGGTGGCTCAGTTGCTTAGAGTGTCTTCTCTGCATCAAAAGAGTTGTGGTTTTGACTCACCGTCATGACACATAACCAGGTTGTAGGTCCCATCATGGTCAAGGCAGGTACAATCTCTCTCTCTCTCTCTCTCTCTCTCTCTCTCTCTCTCTCTCTCTCTCTCTCTCTCTCTCTCTCTCCTGGCACATACTAGTAAGAGGTGTGCACCAAGTGTCAGCTGAAGAGGGGGGGTGGTGTGTTAACTTTGCAGAGGTATTTTAGGAATACGTAAATAGCTTCTGATGCAGTTGAAGTCTCAATGGCATATACTGTTGCATGTGTTGATTTTTTTCTGTGATGACACTGTTCACTATACCAAACCCATCCCTTTCCCTGTCATTGTAGGCTTGGTTTCAGAATAGGAGGGCCAAGTGTTCAATGAGTCAAAGATTATCAATGCTGAGGAATGCACCACCTGCTACTCTGAACCACCTCTACTTTATGGTGTTGCAGAAGCCCTAGAATGCCATCCTTGTCCAGGATCCTGAGTGGAGATCTGTTTGTCTGGTGCCACTGACCCTTATGGCACCCATACCTCCCTCACCTCCTCGGCAGTTGTGTTATTAATAAAAAGGCAAATTCTCAGCTTGTGTTTGTTTGTGTGCCATATGGGACTAGTAGGCTATGTATGGAAATTGTGAAGGGAGTGTCATTTTAACTCAATGACAAGGAGGCCTCCTTTCATAAGATGACCTCCTGAATCATTTTCAGTAAGCCCTGCACATGGCGGAAATTTCCCATGTGCCCAGGGTGAGTTTGCACTGACCCATACCTTCTCCCCAGTTCCCACCATCTTCCCAACTCATCACCACCTGCCCCTTTGGGACCACAGATATGTGCAAATTTGGATGGGGTGTGCCTCCAGTGAGATAAGAAGGTGTTTCCAGACAGGGTGAGCTCCATTCATGCTGACAAGTTCAGGCTGAACACTGGACTCAAAGGGAATCAGCCGAGAAGGCTACTCACAGGGCGTTATGGGAACGTGACCATCAAACCTCCATCCAGTGTGCGCCACAACCCGTTCACCTCCTTCCCTTTTGTGGAGGAGATTGGAAATATTCTGGCCCACGGGTTCTGCTGGCTCAAAAGAAAAGTGAGAAGAGATTCCACCAAGAGGCCCTTCTCCCTTTTCTCCCCTCCCCCCACCAGCCCAGGAAAGCCTATTATCTATCATTCCTTCCTCAGCTCAGAAGCTGCCCATCACGCCTTCAAATGGACCTTGCCCCCCTGCACATCCTGGAGAGAATTCCAGATTCTGCTGCTGAGCACTAAAGGGGAACGTTGGGTTTGGTGCTGCTCAAACCCAGTGTAAGGAGATGGTCTCCTGAGCCGTGTTGCAGAAGACTCACTCATTGGAAGGAAGCAGTTGTACCTTTGCTTTGCTCCCGCTGGCCTCCTTGTGTGGACCTGCCAGGGAGAGGAAAACGGGGTTGGGGGAGTGAAGAGGCCAGGCCCACTTTTTAAAAAGCATTAAGTTCTTCCCAGATGAACTTTTGATTTGGAGTAATAGTTAGCAAACGAGGGTCCTTTAATGGGGTTTTATATTACAAGAGACTAATTATGGCCCAGCCAGTGTAGATCAGTGGATTGAGAGTCCTCCTATAGAAGAAGAGGTCACTGATTGAGGAGCCTGGCAGTAAAAGGGTGAAAATGGTGGGGAACAAGTATCATCATTTTATGGGGCTCTTTCATGCAAAGTACCTTTTTTTCTTCTGGGGGATGCCCGGTCTAAAAGAAAGAAACACCATTGTCTGTCTGCACTGTGGGGATTTTTGCCGGTATGCAGTCCTTTCCCTTTACATTATAGATGAGGAACACAAGCCCAGGGCAGTGGGTTGGCCTGCAAGAAAGAGCATACGCGTTTCCTTCCAGAGAAGTCTAGCCTCTAGTTGGCCGCACCCTCCCCTGGCCCAGTCTGGGTATGTGCAGTGCATACCCAGGCTCAGTCATTCAACACTTACTATCCCCATCCTGCACAGAACTCATTCCTTCAAAGGGCTGAAAACTGAAGTTTTCTCCTCAAGCCTCAGTATTAAGCTTCTGCCCTACCCCCACCCCCACCATCACCATCACCACCACCACACCCCTCAGGCACTCAGTGTCCTGGTGTTCCCTCTTGCACAGCAAACTGCAGAGCCTTGGGAGAGTGATGCAGTTGGTACTCTTCCCACAAAAGGCTGCGTGTGACTCCACTACCACAGCCATCATTTCCTCCCATGTCCCTGCACAGCTAGGCCTGCCACCTGGCAGCACAGTTAAAGAACAGCAGCCTGCTCTGCACACATGATGGAATAACTTTTCTAGGGAAGCAGGCTGATGGCCTGGAAACCTTCATTATGCCAATAGGAATGCAAAAGACTTTCTGGACGCACCTTCCTTTGTGTCTCACAAGCAAGGGGAGACAAGTGATTTAAATGCTGGTATTCAACCATGGGTACCTATTGGCACACCTGGCTCTCCCCAAAGCTCAGAACCCCACCCCCTGCCCCAAAACTGGGGCCTATATGAGAACTGAGGAGTTGGAACATAATTTTCTATTTCTAGCACTAGAACTTAGGTTTTCGGTGGATGAGGGAGTAGGCAAGTAGAGACTGAGAAACAGTCCCTGTTCCATTCTTTGGAACATTGTAGAAAAAGGAGAGTAGCAAAGGATATTTTGAAATCTGAAGTGGGAAAGAAGCAGTGGAGACATAGGGGAAGAACAAAATCCTTGTGGATGGCTGTGCACAGAGTTGTTGGAGGGAGAGGGGGAGGAGGGCCACGTGCAGGGATATGGGTGCTAACTGGAGAGAGATAAAGGAATACCTCAGGTTCATACTTAAGTCCTTCACATCTTTCATAGATCCCATCACAAAGTTAAGCAACAGAGCTGTATTTTCTCTCTGGCTTGCTTTAAGGGTTTTCACCAGGATTGAAATACTCACAAGGAAGGAAGGAAAGTTAAGACAGGCAGTTGGTCTCAAAATGAGACTGTTTCTGGCCTAGTCCCCAGTCCCAACACCCCACATAACGTCCAGGTTCTATTTCGTCGTTCTGACCAGGAGAAATTTGTAAGAATGTCACATGAGTTCCACAGACCCACCCAGTTACACCAAAACCTCAACTCCAACAGGTATTCAGACAGAAGTATTGTAGGTTACTAAATGAGTTCTTAAACATTCTGTTTAATTAAGGATTCACTTTAGCCAAATGCAATATTTTGGGATAGAATCAAACAGGTTAAACTATAGCATACTGATCAGGGATGTTTTATGTTTTCTTCTACCTGAACCATTAGTGGATTCCCTTTCCTCTGCATTGTGTCCTTTTCTATTTGGTTCATTCATGCATCCGTTTATTCTGTCTTAGAATCTGAGGCCATATATAACATGGCAGGAATAGGCACTGCAATATGAAAAAGACAAGTTAACTGTGGATTAAGGTGTCCCTTTTTCAAAGAGAAAGTGATCTTTTCCCTGGGTGAATGTTAAGCAGTCTTTAAACACAATCGCATAAGAATCTGGAAGTCTTGTACTTTAAAAAGCAAGAGAAGTGCACAGCATTAATATGGTCAGAATATCTGTGGGTTTCAATCCAAAGTTTTCAGACTGCCCATCTTTGGTGTGTGTGTGTGTGTGTGTGTGTGTGTGTGTGTGTGTGTGTGTGTTTGTGTTTAGTATATTGGTAAGGTTTATTTATGCTAAATGTATTTTTATATAAAGGTATTTTGTGGAGTGTTTCTTGCAATTTCACAGATCTGCCTTCAGAGGAAGTTCAATTATTTCCTATTTAAAGAAAACTTAAACACAAAAGAAGGCCCGAGTGCTTCTAATGTAAGAGTTCCACAATTAAAATGTCAGTATAGCCCTAACCATTTTGGCTCAATGGATATAGCGTGGACCTGCAGACTCAAGGGTCCCAGGTTTGATTCTGGTCAAGGGCATGTACCTTGGTTGCAGGCACATACCCAGTAGAGCATGTGCAGGAGGCAGCTGATTAATGTTTCTCTTTCATCGATGTTTCTAACTCTCTATCCCTCTCCATTCCTCTAAAAAAATCAATAAGTTATATTTTATAAAATGTCAATATACCCTAAAAGAAATAGTGAATTAAAAAAATTGAAAAAAAGAAAGGAAAAAAAGAAATATTAAATGTGAACCATTTGTCTTTGAATATCACTTGTACCTTAAATGCTGCAAAAAAAGGGAATTCCAGTGAAATGGAGTTAAGCAATGCAAGACCAAGGGGCTATATCTTACTTAGCTCTGTAATCCACTCCTTTTTTCCCGTTTCACACATAGGTGAGAAGTCATAGTTGTTCAATTGTTTGTGGATTCTGTGAAACCAGGAGCCATTGGCTGTGCTTCTAGATGTGGCTTGTTGGCCAACTTTTCCTCACTGTCAGTCTCTCTCACATTCTGCGGATGAAGGTCACAAGACTCAGCAATCATCTCTAGCATAGTCAGCCAACATCCTTAGGGCAGAGTGGGCAGCAGAGCATTCCAGTTCTCCATCAAATCATGAGCTGGTCTCTGCATTATTACCTGTTCCCTCTCTCTTTCACACACACACAGGACCCCCCCCCCCACACACACACACATGCACTGTGAATGTGTCAATCACCATCTCCTAGCTGCTTTCCGAGCCATCCTCCACAATACAGGCAGGGGGCACTTATTCCTTAGGTACAGTCTGTGAAGTTTCCGAGCCCCATACCTTTGAGGATGCACAAAATGGTTTAAATGATGCTGAGGACAGTGATGCTGGTGATGGTAACAAGAGGGTAAATCATGTATGATACCAAGCCTAGGGCCCATTATTAGAAGCTATTTTTCATATCTAGGATATTAATGCCTCCTGGAGCTTGTACAAAGCACATCTTGAAGGGAGAACCATAGAGCCCTCAGTCTGGCTTGGATTTCCTTTTCTTGACAATAATACAATTTTATCCTTTTCCTGAGCAAGCAGTCACGATATATTTCTAGAAAAAGTGAGGAAAGTGGTAAGAACGAGGCAGCAGGGGGAACAGTTGGAAACACATCTGGCTTCACAGCCAGAGCCCAGCACCGGGAGCCCTGAACTTGCTTGGGGGACCTGCAACCAGAGACTTTGGACTGGCAGGAAGAAGAGGACACGGACTCCACTGTGGTGTCCAGAGACCCTGAAGTGAAAGTGCTCTTGGACGCACTAAGCAATGGGCTGGGGTCTAGGCTTGCCCTCAGGCAAGAACTGGTGACTACAACTCTGGAGTCCTTGAACTTTCTCAAGGGGTGCATCGGGTTTCCTGCAGAGGGCATCTGGCCCAGAATACTGTGCACACCCAGCCGCAAGATCCACCTCCTGGCGACCCAGAGAGCATAGCCTCCTCTGCCTTCAGGGTCCTCGCAGAAACCCAGGGCAATAAGTACCCTTGTTTGATCATTTCAGCTTAATTACTAGCCCGTGGTCTGCAAGGACCCAATGTTGGTTCCTGGGACATTCTCCCATCTTTTCTATAAGGGGTCCAGTGGTTCTGTGAGGTCACACCTGGCATTATCCATCTCTCGATGCCCCACACCCGAAATCAGCTTGCACAATAAAGCACAGCCCCTTCCTCGGGGCAGGCACTCTGCTAAAGCCGGGAGAAGTAAGTGGAGATATAAATTAGAACCCTGATTCCATACACCCATGCCGACTACCAGCAGCCTTCTTTCCCATAGTGTCCCTGTTTTTGGCCACGCCCCTGAGGTTTTCCCGCCTAAGCAAGTCCCACCCACCAAGATTCTCCTGGAAGGCGGGGGAGGGGATAAGCCAATAGCAATGGAGTAAATCCGATAGCATAGGCATTGAACTTGCTACAATCCGGTTATAACCGGTGCCAAAGAGAAACAGCTCCTGCAGGCAGCTGGGTTCTCAGGACCAGCACAGTTCCAGGGGGCGCTCTACCTCGGCTGCATTGCAGCCATGGAGGCTCCGCCCTGGGACTACTATGACCTCGGTTTGTGGAGCCCAGGCGAAACTTTCCCCGAAGTGCAAATAAGATCCGATTCTGTGCAGGATGCGGGCCCAGAAGCCGACGAAGAAGCCCATGCTGAGGAAAGAGAGCTGTGCCTCATGAATAACGTCTACCAAGAAGGCGACATCAACTACGAGGCCGACCAGGAAGATGACAACGGCCACGAAGGTAACAGCGGCCACGAAGGTGACATCGGCCACGAAGGCGGCAGAGGCGACCAGGAGCCCGGGCAGCAGCCGGCTGCCATGGCCCAGCTGGCGCCTGCTGCGGGTCTTCAGCACGAAAACCCGAAGCCACGAATCCAACGCCGTAAGTTCACGCAGGTCCAAGTGGAGGAGCTGGAAAGCATGTACAGACACACTCCATACCCGGACAGGATCACAAGGTAAGTGGCATTCTCCAAGAGGCGCCATTTTCTCGGCACATTTTTCTCTGCCCTGCGCCTTCTCCCTTTCTAAGCTCAAAAAGCCACCTGTGCTCCAGGGTTGGGGGAGGGGAATGCCTTCTGCGCATCGGGGAAATATTTTCATACAGTCGTCACGTGCATCAAGTCTGGTTTCTGGTCAGTGGTCATTTTTAAAAATTGTGGTAATGTATACATAATGATAAATTTCGCTATCTTGACCATTTCTCAGTGAGCAGTTCAGTCGCGTTAAGTACATTCATGCTGTGCGACCAAGCCCCAGAATACTTTTCCTTCTGTTTAACGAAAACTGTACACAGTAAACAACTCTGCTGCCCAGGTGCCTCCTAGAAGTGGCATCATACAGTCGTTTTCTTTTTGTGACTGGACTGTTTCACTTAGTATAATGCCCTCAAGTTTCTTCCAAGTTGTCGCATGTGATAGGATGTCCTTCCTTTTTAAGGCTGAATGATATTCCATTGTGTGGAAATACATATTTTGTTTATCTATTTATTTATTAATGGGCACTTGTGTTGCTTCTATGTTTCGGTGAATAATGCTGTGAACACGGGTGTGCAAAATCACTAGGGAGTCACTGTTTTCAAGTATTTTGTGTAGACCCTCAAGTGGAATTGCTGGATCATATGGTGATCCTGTTTTAATTTTTTTGAGCAACTGCTCTACTCTTTTCCATGGTAGCTGCACCATTTTGCGTTTCCTCTAGCAGTCACAAGGATGGCAATTTCTCCACATTATTCCCAACACTTGTTACTTTCTGCCCTTTGATATTAGCCATCTCAGTGGATGTGAAGTGGCATCTTAGGGTTTTGATTTGCATGTTTCTATTGATACATGATGTTCAGCATCTTTTCATGTGCTTCCTCAAGTCCTTTTCCCATTTTAAGTTTTTATAAGAGCAATTTATTGTTACTAATTTTTATTACGATAACAGACTGATAATGTAAAATGTACCATCTTAACCATTTTATGTGGACAGTTCAGTGTTATTAAGTACATTATTCTTACTGTGCAACCATCACTGCCATACATCTCCAGAACTCTTCCTCCTGTAAAACTGTAACTCTATTATGTTATACCCACACAAGTACCTCATGCAAGTGGAATCATGAATTCTGAGTAGCAGTGCACAAAGGTCAAATATTGCCATGTCATCCACAACATTTGTTATTTTCAGATTTAATTTTTTATAGCAGCCATGCTAATGGGATGAGGTGGTATCAGTGTGGTTTCAATTGCATTTATTTTTATGATTAGTGATGTGGAGCACCTTTTCGTGTGCTTAGTAACCATTTGTATATCATCTTTGGAGAAATGTATATTCAAGTCCATGCCCATTTTTTCACCTGGGTGTTTTCTTAGAGTTGTGTTATAGGGGTCTTGACATATCCCGCATATAAACTCCTTATCAGATATATGACTTGCAAATATTTTCTCCCATCCCATGCGTTGCCTTTTCACTCCACTGGTTGTGCCCTTTGGGTGCACAGAAGTTTTTAATTTTGATGTGGTTCAATTTATGTATTTTTTTCTTTTATTGCCTGGCCTGTGTTTGTAAATAAGATTTTTGCAATCAAGGTAAGGAGAATGAGGTTCTCTCAAACAACTGCAATGCCGGATCCTTATTGTATTTCAAATTTTTATACTTGGTTCATCATAGATTTTTGCCTAAATTAAAATAAATGTTTATATTTTTAAATAGCCCATTGAAATTATTTATTATGACTGCTGAGTAGTTGATGCCACCTTACATGTTGTGGGGCAACCACCTATAAAGCAAGCCTGGTGCTGGGAATGACAGAAAAATTTACTTGTGGAGTTCTTGAAAGGAGAATGCAAATTTTAAACAAGCATGAAATGTATATGCATGCATTTCATTTTATTTACCATGCCAAATACTGAGCATCTCTTATTTTCTCCCCTTAGAAGGGACCTTGCGAGACGAATCGGTGATACTGAAGCCAGAGTGAAGGTCAGTAAACCTGAAAAAGTCGTTTGCCAGAGAGCCATCCTAAAGCCTGTTTCAGAACTTGGACACCTTTTTTCTAGATATTCTCACGTTGGTGTCTTTTTCTGTTGACAAATAAGTTTTGCTCTCAGGAATCTTTATGGAGGGAAATGGGATATGTAAACTACAACTTACGGTTATTTCCCATTACCAGACAGAACACAATCTCTTTTATTAAATATCTTTATTGTTGAAAGAATTATAGATGTCTCCTTTGTTTTTTAGAACATAATTTCTTAAAGGGTGAAAAAACATTTCACCAAGTCTGGGTAGAGAATTAAAGATATATTGTTTATAAAAGTATAGATATTTATGTCTATAACCATATACACATATATACATGAATAAATGTATCATTGGGGAGAGGGGAAATTTTCCCCCTTCCCTTCTTAATTCTTCTGGTTGGTCTAACAAGTGCAGTGACACAAGACAGATTAACAGGAGAAAAAAAGGAAGCTATATGTACATAGGGTGATCTCACAAAAAGGCGACATAAGGAAAGGTCCCAAGCAGGCAGCTTTTGTACTGCTTAGAGAAAGAAACAATATATTTGTGAGGAATGGACAAGACAAAGGGACTTGGGTGCTTAATCAGTGAAGATTCCAAGCAGAGTTTGGCTTAGGGGAGTAAATTAGTAAATAATTATTAAAGACTTGTCCGTGTAGGCCTCTGGGTCCTGAATTCCCTATCTCTGGCGATGAGGATGTCTCTTTAGCTCCCGGTGCAGGGATGGTACCTTTCATATGGGGAGATTTATTCCTGCTTTTAGGGGGACAGAGAGAGGAGAGTCAGAGTTTTTTGTTCTTCTTGCACCAGCTCTTTTTCAAGTAACTTTCACAAAAAACAATCAGTATGCCACATCCACATATTTTGGGGCGGCCTGCCTTGATCTCTGTCAGTACATTCAATCAACTTCAATTCTTATCACTGGTGTCCCTTAAGGAGCACTTCCCTGTGTGTGGAGTCATGTTGGGGCTCAGCCTGACTTTGGAAATAGTCAGATTAATGCACAGAGGAGCAGCTTATAAGAATGTCAAATTGTACTAAATTATTTAGAGCCAAGATTAAGCTCTTAGCTAAATCCATGTGTTTATAAATATTGGGGTGATGGAGTAACTTATCCACAGGACGCTCTTTATCGGTTATGTTCAACCTGTGTGCCACAATAATTTTTAAAACATGCAGTACGTCAATATTTAGTCAGGGTCTCTGACCTCCTTTCCCTTACATTGTCATATACAAAACTGACAGCAGCCAGCACAACAGTAGTCGTCTGGTGTGAATGAATCAAAATTATACCTATTTTTCTTTGAGAGATCGGCAAAATATAAAATTTTTTGATGTGCCACAGAATTTTAGTACTTGGTTTATGTGTGCCATGAGATCCAAAAGGTTGAAAATCGCTGCTCGATACCAGCAACTTATGTTTAATTAAGCTGATAGGGTAAGATAGCTTACATGTTTCATCACCTGGTTCAGTTCCTTTTGTTTTTAAGTGTTTAATAAGGCACTGTAAAAAGTCACAGACCCATGTTTCAAATTTCTGAAACCCACTGGTATATCAACCTGAAAACATTGCTAGAATAATGGGGGTGAGAATGGGGGAAATGTACAAGCTTTGGAATGCTGTGTGTAGAATGAAACAAATGAGCTAAAAGTAATATGAATTGAGCTAAGAAGGGTGAAAAGGTTAGAGAAAAGTTACATACAGTCCAAATAGGCCTGGCAGAATCTACACAAGTTCAACTTTATGAATCTATGTAATGCATAAGTGAATATTCTCATGAGGAATTTCTAAGATCTAAGGATTTTTTTCTCCATGTTGGTGTTACTGTTTTGAAGAGGCAAGTTTTGTGGAGGTTGTTTGGTGGTGAGGGGTGTGGTGGGGTGGCCCCATTTCAGAGAGATCCATAGCTGTGTTAATTTCAAATACTTTTTTCGGTCTTGCAGGCTGTGATGACTAACTGGTAGGTCCTGGGATCAAAAGTTGTATCAAAGTGATGTTTGCACAAAGCAAAGGGAAGAAAATCAGGATGGGTTCATGAGCTTTGCTACAGATGCATGTGTGAGTGCAGTGATGGAAATGGGCTGCAGCCCAACCAAGCAGACCCCTGAGATCTGGCATCCTGACACCACAGACTGGGCTCACAGGCCTGGCTCAGGTTGGAAAGTTCTGGAGGAGGTTGGGAGCACTTTCTCAGGCTGGCAAGGCATATGCGGAAGAAAACAAAGAACTTAAGGTTCTGTGACCTGCTTTTCCCCTTCCCTGGGCTAACATCGTGCTCTCTCAGTGGCATGGAGAAGGGAATAGGAGCCTCAAGAAACAAACCAGGGGAAAACGTACTGTTCTCTTCCATTTCCAAACCCTACAGATGAATTTCCACAAGAAGCTTACTACAGGGGTTTCCTCCTTTCTTTTGCTAATGGAACCGTTTTGTGAAACAAGTACTGGGAATACAGACCCACTATGAGCCCATGCCACAGCTAGCTGTGGGCTTTGTTTACGTTCATGGAGATGTGACCACTGGTATATCTGGATGCCCCCAAAGCTTGTTTAGACTACATATTTCTGCAGCACAAAGACCACTATTCCTAATAGGGGAGGGAAAAAACAAGGTCTCAGGCAGGAGAGATGCTCTTTTATGTCAGTTGACATGTGCAGTTTAGGAACTTAAAAGGATTTAATTACAACATAAACCCCATTAACTAGAACAGTGAGAAGATAGTCTAAATCTGACAATTTTGTTTGTTTTCTAA
Organism: Plecotus auritus; assembly: GCF_963455305.1. Taxonomy (NCBI): domain Eukaryota; kingdom Metazoa; phylum Chordata; class Mammalia; order Chiroptera; family Vespertilionidae; genus Plecotus; species Plecotus auritus. The sequence goes on from NC_137784.1 coordinate 99,008,354, forward strand.
GAGTTGGTAGATATTCAGGGAGGAAAATACTTATGATCCTTACTCTGGTACTTGATTCTCTTTATGAAATGCCTGTTCCACCTCCTGCCTTATGAATGAGGGATGGGATTGGGACTCCTGGTCAAGTAGCAGCGCCTAGGATAACCTGCCATAGTGGACAACAGCAGCTCTGCTGGAGGGTCCTGGAACTGTAGCCAGAGCAGAGAGCTGACCTGGTCCTGACCCCAGGAGGGTTTGCAGGATGGGGCAGGGTGGGTGTAAAGAATTAAGAATGGTTTTCCCCAGCCAGTGGCTCAGTTGGTTGGAAGGTCATCCCCTGCACCGAAAGGGTTGTGGGTTTGACTCACCCTCAGGACACATACCTAAGTTGTGGGTTTCATCATGGCTGGTGTACATACGATATTTTTCTCTCTCTCCCTTCTTCTCTCTCTGCAAATCAATAGAAACGTATCCTTGGGTGGGGATTTAAGAAAAAAAAAGAAGGAAAGAAATTACAGTGGTTACAATGATATGCCTCTTACCTCTAAACTTTTGGTTGGCCAAAGATGTTTTTGAGAGTTTTAGTCAATTGGCATCTGGTTGAGCTGGACTCAACAGTGCTTATCACTACAGGCTAAAATGTCAAGGCTGTGTCCGGGGGTTTCAGCAACTCCCATGGCCCAGTAGACAAGCCACAGACTCCATGACTAGCCTTCCTTGCTGGAGCACCTTTCTAACTCTCAAGAGGTTTCAGAGGACTAATGACCCCTTAGACATCCCTGAAGGAAACCTTCCATCTAAAAAGCCCATAGGTTGCTTCCAATTAATTATGTACTTTGCACAGAAGATGGGAATTTCAAATAGGGAGCCTTTAAACTCATTATGATTTAAAATAGGGCCCACTGTTTACCATGACTAAATTCTCACATGCACAAAGTGACACTATTCCTAGTGAGGAGGGTGCAGAAGCCTGCTGAACCGCTGACAGCTCTCAGGACACACACCTTTCTTTATCCTGCCACCAAGGAATGGTGCAACTATTCCTTGCAGCCCAACCAAGCAGACCCCTGAGATCTAGACCTGCATCCAACACGTGGCAAAAGCCATTAGAAAATTAAAAGTGGGAGTAATGAGCCTATTGCAGCACCTGGCACATACTAGTAAGGGGTGTGCACCAAGTGTCAGCTGAAGGGGTGTGGTGGTATGTTAACTTTGCTGAGGTATTTTGGGAATACGGAAATAGCTTCTGATGCAGTTGAAGTCTCAATGGCATATAATGTTGCATGTGTTGATTTTTTTCTATGATGACACTGACTGTTCACTATACCAAACCCATCCCTTTTCCCTCTCATTGTAGGCTTGGTTTAAGAATAGGAGGGCCAGGGATTCGAGGAATGAGAGATTAGCAATGCCGAGGAATGCACCACCTGCTACTCTGAACCACCTCTACTTTATGGTGTTGCAGAAGCCCTAGAATGCCATCCTTGTCCAGGATCCTGAGTGGAGATCTGTTTGTCTGGTGCCACTGACCCTTATGGCACCCATAACTCCCTCACCTCCTCGGCAGTTGTGTTATTAATAAAGAGGCAAATTCAAAGCATGTGTTTGTTTGTGTGTCATATGGGACTAGTAGGCTATGTATGGAAATTGTGAAGGAAGTGTCATTTTAACTCAATGACAAGGAGGCCTCCTTTCATAAGATGACCTCCTGAATCATTTTCAGTAAGCCCTGCACATGGCGGAAATTTCCCATGTGCCCAGGGTGAGTTTGCACTGACCCATACCTTCTCCCCAGTTCCCACCATCTTCCCACCTCATCACCACCCTGCCCCTTTGGGACCACAGATATGTGCAAATTTGGATGGGGTGTGCCTCCAGTGAGATAAGAAGGTGTTTACAGACAGGGTGAGCTCCATTCATGCTGACAAGTTCAGGCTGAACACTGGACTCAAAGGGAATCAGCCGAGAAGGCTACTCACAGGGCGTTATGGGAACGTGACCATCAAACCTCCATCCAGTGTGCGCCACATCCCGTTTACCTCCTTCCCTTTTGTGGAGGAGATTGGGAAATATTCTGGCCCACGGGTTCTGCTGGCTCAAAAGAAAAGTGAGAAGATATTCCACCAAGGCTACAAAGAGGCTCTTCTCCCTTTTCTCCCCTCCCCCCACCAGCCCAGGAAAGCCTATTATTTATCATTTCTTCCTCAGCTCAGAAGCTGCCCATCACGCCTTCAAATGGACCTTGCCCACCTGCACATCCTGGAGAGAATTCCAGATTCTGCTGCTGAGCACTAAAGGGGAACGTTGGGTTTGGTGCTGCTCAAACCCAGTGTAAGGAGATGGTCTCCTGAGCCGTGTTGCAGAAGACTCACTCATTGGAAGGAAGCAGTTGTACCTTTGCTTTGCTCCCGCTGGCCTCCTTGTGTGGACCTGCCAGGGAGAGGAAAATGGGGTTGGGGGAGTGAAGAGGCCAGGCCCACTTTTTAAAAAGCATTAAATTTTCCCAGATGAACCTTTGTTTTGCAGTAATCTTTAGTAATGTGAGGCTCTTTTAGTGGGGTTTTATGTTAAAAGTGACCAATTGTGGACACCACAGTCACCCTAGGGAGTGACTGCAATGACTGAAGAGAAGGTACAGTGGTGTCATCAGACTTTCCTCTCTGCTGGGAGTTAACCAAAGGTCAGTGTCTCGGTGCTTCTGCGCTCCCAGGGTGAAGGGCGGCTCCGTTTTCTTGGGAAGGCATCCACTCTTTGCCATGGTGCTCACTAATTTTTATCCCTTTCTTCTTCCAACCTGCTCGATTGTGGGTGTCCGATGTCACTAAAGTGGTGTGTGTGTTTTTTCGGGCTTCGGCAGAAAGATGATATTACTAGTGAGAGACCTCAAGCCTTGTGGGGGTATGGTAAATTTGAGAACACCCCACGTATACTCATTTCCATTTCCATTAGATGATTTTGAAGTCAAACTTTCTTAATTCCTAGTGCTGACCAACTTTCCTTCTCTTTTAAACATGAGGTTTCTTGATGCTTTAAGTACTCACCGAACTGCAGGACCTGTACACATATAAACTCTAGGACACCGTCAGACCCAGTCCTGATTTCTTCTCTCTCTGGCCACAGCTGAAAGGACCACATTCAGCCTTCCCAACCTGAGACTGAAAGGTGGGAATAGTCAGCACAAATCCCTCCTTGAACCGTCACCCCCAGTCTGACACACACTCACAAAGAACATTCTTTGGTCATGCTCCGGCTGCCCGAAAGAGAAGAAAACGTGAATCTATTTCCTGTAAGTGGATGGTGTCTTTGTCACATACACGACTTTTTAAACATGACTCTACTTCTTTCCGGTGCCAGACGTATTAAGGTGGTATGGTAGCATGAGACATAAACAATATGCAAAGCATTGCTACATATAATAATTTACCCCTTGCCCTGACCAGTTTGGCTCAGTGGATAGAGCGTCGGCCTGCGGACTGAAGGATCCCAGGTTCAATTCCGGTCAAGGGCATGTACCTTGGTTGCGGGCACATCCCCGGTGGCGGGTGTGCAGGAGGCAGCTGATCGATGTTTCTCTCTCATCGATGTTTCCAACTCTCTATCCCTCTCCCTTCCTCTCTGTAAAATATCAATAAAATATATTTTTAAAAAATAATTTACCCTTGCCTAGGTTTGCAAAGAGAGATGTCTTCTCAAATTAATCCCCCAAATTAACTAATGCCCCAAAGATAATTTATCTCAAAGTAAACTTCAAATATGGCAAAAGCGTAGATTAGAAATTCACTATGCTAATATGAGGAAATAACTTTGACTTTAGAATCTGGCTTCCTGAAAGTACGTTGGCCCTATCCAGGTTGTCCTTGAACATGTTTATTGTGGCTGAGGATTTATAAGCACGATCTTGTAAGGAGTTCAGTAGGTTCAGCATGGAATAGTTGTGTAATAGCTCTGGATGCACTCTTGCTTTCCAAAGTGTTTCACAATAAAGAACACCTGCCAGTGAACTTTCCAAATATTAAGGTGGGAGGTCAAAATAAGTAGGAAGAAGGTGTGAGCTAACTTGTTTTAAAAACTACATTTATGAAAGCTGGATCAAAATTCAGACAAATGTAATGTAATCAGAACCTTGGAGATCTGCCTTGGAAATGCCTGTCAATCAAAAATCCAAGCAACCATTTTATCTACAAGTACATAGAACAAAGGGCAGGGGAAACAAAGGGCCCAGAAACAATTCTTTATGGGGCGATACAGGAGTGTGGTCCTCCAAATAGATGTGAAAAGGGACTTTTTAAAGGAAGAGAAGAGTTACCGTGAATGTATACACAACAGGGGAGTGAAGACCTGAGTTGTTTCAAACAGGAACAGATATACATTTGCCTGAATTCTCATCATGGGCTGTTGTGATGGCCACGGGGCTTGCTCTGAGCACACATGGAACTACCATCTTACCATGCAGTCATTCGGTGCTCATGGGACACCTCTAGGAAATGCTGGGTTTCTGGGAGAGAAATAATGGAGACAACATAGAGCACTTCCCTGGACTTGCTTATTGAGAAGTGCATCTGGGTCTCATTTGACTTCCCATAGCCCAGAGCCTGGACTGGCGTTCTCCAAACCTTGAGTGGGCACCTCTGGGGTCAGTTGCTGTGATAACATAACCTTCATCCTAAGAATGCTGAATGCCATAACTTTTATTTTTATTTTTATTTTTCATTGAAGACTTGCCTTATGCCCCCTCCTCCCATTAAGCCAAGGCAGCAGGGTGTTCCCATGAGAAGGAATCCTTGCCTCAGCCACCTCCTCTTAGCAGACACATACTTATTTTCTTTTGTGGAGCTCTCACACAAGATCACCTTCATTTGGCACATGAGACAAATGGTGAGGGGCCTGGCAGGAAAAGGGTGAATATGGTGGAGCAGTAGTGCAATCATTTTATGGGGCTCTCCCAAGCAAAGTACCTCTTTTTCTTCTGGGGGACGCCCTGGCTAAAGGAAGAAACGACAGTAGTCTGTCTGCACTGTGGGGACGTTTTCGGGTATCCAGTCCATTCCCTTCACAGGTACAGGTGAGGGTTCACAAGCCCAGGCAGTGGGATGGCCTGCAAGACAGAGCATGCAGGCATCCTTCAGAGAAGGCTAGCCTCTGGTGGCCATGCTCTGCCCTCGCCCAGAGTCATCTACATATGTACTGTGCACACCCAGGTGAAGCCCTTCAACACTTATCAGCTCCATCCTGCATAGAGCTGCTTCTTTCAAAGAACCGTTAACAAAAGTTTTCTCCCTAAGCTTCAGCACTAAGTGTCTGTGCCCCTCCCCCCAGGCACTCAGTGTCCTGGTGTTCCCTCTTGCACAGCAAACTGCAGAGCCTTGGGAGAGTGATGCAGTTGGTACTCTTCCCACAAAAGGCTGCGTGTGACTCCACTACCACAGCCATCATTTCCTCCCATCTTCCTGCACAGCTAGGCCTGCCACCTGGCAGCACAGCTAAGGAACAGCAGCCTGCTCTGCACACATGATGGAATAACTTTTCTAGGGAAGCAGGCTGATGGCCTGGAAACCTTCATTATGCCAATAGGAATGCAAAATACTTTCTGGACGCATCTTTCTTTGTGTCTCACAAGCAAGGGGACACAAGTGCTTTAAATGCTGGTATTCAACCATGGGTACCTATTGGCACACCTGGCTCTCTCCAAAGCTCAGCACCCCCCCCCCCGCCCCAAAACTGGGGCCTATATGAGAACTGAAGATTTGGAACATGATAATTTATTTCAGGCCCAAAATATTGGTTTGGGTTGGGTGGGGTTGGAAGCAAGCAGAAACCAAGGAAGAGTCCCTGTTCCATTCCCTGTGAACACTGAAGATAAAGGAGTGAGGCAAAGGATGATTTGAAATCTGAAGTGGGAAAGATGACCTAGTGGCAGAAAGAAATCCATGTCACTGGCTGTGCACAGAGCTTATGGTGGGGGCATGTGCAGGGAATGGGTGCTAACTGGGCACATAAAAAGGACAACCTCTGGTTCATATTCAAATGGGTCCTTCACATCTTCCACAGATCCTATCATGAGGTCATGCAACAAAACTGTCTTTTTCTCTCTGGCTTGCCCTCCTATTACCTGAAATGCTCACTTTAAGGCAAGCATGTCTAACATGGGCCAAATAAACAAGGTTTAAGTTTATGTGTGCCGCAAGAAACCAAAAGCTTCAATTTTCATAGAAACGTAGGTTTATTTTGATAGAAACATGCTGAATACAAAGGGCTGAAATAAATGAGTCATCTATATATATAAAACCCTAATATGCAAATAGACCGAACAGCAGAACAACTGAACAACCAGTTGCTATGATGTGTGCTGACCACCAGCGGGCGTGCGCGGAACCTGGCGGGCATAGGCAGCAGGCAGCAGAGCGTGGAACATGGCGGGTGTTGGCTGCAGCAGGATGGTGGAGCAGATGAGCAGGGGTGCCAGACCAAGGCAGGGCACTGGTTGCTGTCATCAGGGCAAGTGTCTGGTGATTACTGAAAATTCTTTGCTCCTGTGCGCCATGGTCCTGCCCAGCATTTGCACCTGTTGCCAGTGCCCAGCACTGGTCCAAATCGCTCAGTGTCATCAGTGCGTGTAAGTGGCAGCTGCAGGGCCTAATAGCCCCTGAAGACTTCTCCATCTCCTCCTGCTCCTGAGGGGCGATAAGGGCAGCAGCTGCCACTCACACCCACTGATGGCACTGGCCCCGCTCACACCTGCTGCTGGAGCCGGCCCCAATTGCTCCGCGCCATTAGGAGACCGGGGGCTGTGGCAGGAGGGGCTCGGTGGGGGTGCAGAGGATGGGCTGAGATCCATCCCTGTGCCCACTGCAGCCTCATGGCCCACAGTTCCTTTCAAGGTGCACAAATTTGTGCACTGGGCCCCTAGTTGTTAACATAAAATTATAGAACATTTTAATAAAAATATTTTTCTTGAACATTAAATTACCAGATACTGAATAACTGCACAAATTAATAAGAGTAACTCAAATGAACCTATTTTTCTTATTCTCTGAAAGCGAAATATTTCCTGTTGTGCACACCAAACAAGTCAGTCCAAGACTAATGATGTGGCAATAGGCTGCTAAAATATTCGCTGCTAGTATTAGTGGAGAGAAATGGTGCATCTCTGCAGGTAAGCCGAGTAAGGGAAATGAATGCAACACCAGTATAGTAATCAGTCATTAGTGAACATTGTAGTTCATTATTTATAATTATGTATAACAGGATATTGTAAAAATTAAGTTATGAAATTTTTATTAAAACGTTTCTTACATACCCTTACGTTGGCTGGGCTGCAAAAATATTCATTGTGGGCTGCATGCGGCCCATGGGCCATGAGTTTGACATCTTGATGTAGAGTCATAAGCTATGGGAAAGATATCCACTGTGGACATTATGCAGAAGCTTGTTCTTTGTATAATTTGAACTAATGCTAGAGTCTTGGCACTCACAGGTGGAAGTTCAACTTCTAGGACACCAAAAATTCACAAGAAGTAACTATCCCCAACATTTAGCTCAATAGCTGGTGGTACACAGGTTTCTCAAGTGCTGGGCAACAATTATATGAATGTTGATGCAAACAAATATTAAGAAGGCATACAAACAGTGCACCTTTTAAAATTTATCCTTAAAGAATTGACAACAGTGGAGAAAAGTATGGAGTTTCCTTAAAAAACTAAAAATGGAACTCCCATTTGATACAGTGATCCCACTTCTAGGAATATATCCCAAGAAACTAGAAACACCAATCAGAAAGGATATATGCACCCCTATGTTCATAGCAGCGCAATTCACCATAGCTAAGATTTGGAAACAGCCTAAATGCCCATCATCAGATGAGTGGATTAAGAAACTGTGGTACATCTACACAATGGAATACTATGCTGCTGTAAAAAAGAAGGAATTCTTACCATTTGCAACAGCATGGATGGAACTGGAGAGCATTATGCTAAGCGAAATAAGCCAGTTGGAGAAACATAAATATCACATGATCTCACTCATTTATGGAATATAATGAACAGCATAAACTGATAAACAAAAACAGATCCAGAGACAGAGAAACATCAATCAGACCATTAAACCTCAGAGGGAAGGTAGGGGAGGGTGGGGTAAGGGGGAGAGCTCAACCAAAGGACTTGTATGCATGCATATAAGCCTAACCAAGGGACACAGACACCAGGGGGTGAGGGAATGAGTGGGGGGTGGGGGACAATGGGGGGATAAGGACACATGTAATACCTTAATCAATAAAGAAAAAATATTTAAAAAAAGAATTGACAACATATGTGCTTGGGTAGACAGAACTATTTTTCATTTCTGGCAAAAAATAATTGGAAATGCCTGAACTGGAGTTCTGTTTAATGTTTTGGTAATGGTGGTGGTAGTGGTGTTTAGGAACAGTAGGGTGGGGTGGAAATAAGGATCTTAACTCATTTTAGTGGCATTCTTACTTACACAAAGGGGAAATATCTGGGCATTATGCAATGATATGGAAAGATGGTTCTGCTAAGGAGTCATCAGAACAATGAGCCAAGGTGTACTAGTATAGGTAATCACAGGGAAAATAAAACACAGGCTTAAGAACTTAAAAGTATGTTCTCTGGTATATTCCAAATCCCACATTTTTTCAGTTGTAAGCATTTAATAATGTTCCCAACTCCAGGAGACTTCTCTAGTGGTAGGAGGGAACCTGCTCTAGGCTGAGGTATACTAGGGTTGGGCGGAACTTCCTGAGTCACTAGGAGAGTGCAGCAGTGTTCTCTGGAGCATGCATATCATGCCTGTCAGAACTAATAGAATGGGTCAACCTGGATGGATGATGATGGATTTTTTAACGGAAGGGGAGCCAAATTTGCCACCACCAGATATGCTACTTTGGCATATTTACTATTTTGAATTAGCTACTTGAGAAACAATCATTACAAGAAGGACACTCTGACCCTCCTCTGACCCCTGAAAGGAGGAAATAAAGCTCCCATATGAAAGGTACCTTCCCTGCACCAGGAGGTTAGATCCCCAGAGATAGGGAATTTAGGGCTGAGAACTGTACAGCTTTTCTAAAACACTGTTTTTATCAGCTGATGAAAGGCACATCAATGTAGAAAAACCTTTCAGAGGCAAGTGCACAACTCACAACTGTGTGGACCCCTAGCTATCCCATTGGATGGAGCTAACTGCTTAGAAGTCTGGCTTGAACTTGTGGCTGGTGTACTGTTAGGTCTGATTTCCTTGCCTGACACCTGTGGCACTCCTTCTCCAGCACCCACTCATGGCTCTTCCTCACTACCCCTTGGCTTGCAGTCCTGTAAGGGACCCTGTGCAGGAGACACGGCTGTGGGCTTATGAGTGGAGCTGCCTGGCTGGCACCCAAGTTAATCCAGGCAGGGAAAAATGGTGAAGTTCTTCTGAGTTTGGTGTCCTCAGATGCCCCTTGAATAATAGAAGTCCCCAATTTTGGACATTTTCCTTCCTGGTAACATTTACATGCAGGCATCTTTGTGGTAGGTGACCACTTACTTGGATTGGCATATATCCTGCTAATGGGGCAGGCAGAAGGCTACACTACTTTTGGAGCAACCTAGACAATATCAGCTCACAAGAGCCTGGAAGTAACCAAGGAAAGCCAGAAGCCTTATGCCCACTGTGACCACTTAAGGCTGTAGCCTGGTATAGATAAAGTAAGGGTTCCCAGCAACTACAAATGTCTGAGGTAGGAAAACAACACTGTATTACACTGGCCTTCTTTAGACTACAATGTAGGGCAAAGGTAGGTTTACAGTTGTTCATATGGAAAGACATGCAGGTTATGCCTGGCCTTCGTGGCTCAGTGGTTGAGCATTGACCTATGAACCAGGAAGTCACGGTTCAATTCCCAGTCAGGCCACATGCCCAAGTTGCAGGCTTGATCCCCTTTGTGGGGTGTGCAGGAAGCAGCTGATCAAGGATTCTCTCTCATTATTGATGTTTCTATCTCTCTCTCCTTCTTCCTTCCTCTCTGAAATCAATAAAAATATACTTTTAAAAAATGCAGGTTATGATTATTACAATAGCTTCATTAACTCAAAATGCAACTGTATACATATTTTTGCCCCTCTATATATACTCACGTAGAGAAAGGATTTTAAAACCTAAAATTGGTGAGCAAAAATGAGGAATCAGGCAGGGAGAGGAGGCCCACAGAGTCTCAGTCCATAGATTGTGAACTTCTAAAAGGACTAAATATAATGTAAATTCCATTACTAGGATGCTGAATACACTGTGAGGTGTGTTTTATTTTTATTTTCTAAAAAATATGTTTTTATTGATTTCAGAGAGAGGAAGGGAGAGGGAGAGATAGAAACATCAATTATGAGAATCATTGATTAGCCTGCAACCTGGGCACATGCCCTGACTGGGAATCCAATAGTGACCTCCTGGTTCATAGGTCAATGCTCAACCACTGAGCAACACTGGCCAGGCTGGACTGTGAGGTTTAATTTACTCTTTTTTAAAAAAAATAATTGCCAGGCACTTAGGGAAAAGCCTTTTTTTGTGTGACCCCCACCTCCACATTGTTGCTGTTTTTTTAATTAATTCATTTTTATTGAGGTATAATTGACATATCAATATATATAAAAGCCTAAATGACCGAATGACCAAACAACTAAATGACCAAATGACTGGTCAACTGGTCGCTATGATGTGCACTGACCACCAGAGGGCAGACGCTCAACGCAGGAGCTGCCCCCTGGTGGTCAGTGCACTCCCTCAGTGGGAGTGCCGCTCAGCTGACTGACCCGTCCAGGCAGCCCACCAACCCAGTGGCAGCCACTCCCTCCCTCAGGAGTCCTGCAGGTCCAATCTCCGGAGAACAGGCCAGGCACCAACGGACCAGCACCGCTGTCATGATCCCGACAGTGCCACCATCCTCCTGAAAGTTGGCCTCGGGCACTGTGGCTGCTTCCCCTCTCTAGACGCTCCGCAAGGAAGAAACAATATAAAAGCGGCTGCCAGGTGGCTCCCAACAACAAGCGCTAACATCATTGGGACAGATCTGGATCTCGGGTGGGCAAGGGTGTCCTGGCTCACCCCACCCCCCTCAGGACGGGCACCAGACATAGGGCTCATGGCTGGCGAGCACTGCTGCAGTGGTGCGAGCCTCTCCCAATCAGGACTCACTGGGCAGGAGCCCGCAGCAGGCGCAGCAGGACTGGAAGGGGGGGAGCGGCAGGCAGGAGCAGCAGGCAGCGTTGGGCTGTGGGTTTTGGCCCAATCCCCACAGGCCACGCCGAGGGACCCCACCAATGCACGAAATGTGCACCAGGCCTCTAGTAACATTATATTAGTTTCAACATTGATTTGATATTTGTATGTATTATAAAATGATCCACCACTGCAATTCATTAGTCACCATACAGTTCCAGAAGTTTTTCTTGTGATGAGAACTTTTAACAACTTTCAAATATGCAATAATTTAATTAACTGTAGTTCCCATGCTGTATATTACATCTCCATGACATTTATTTTATAACTGGAAGTTTGTATGTTTTGACCTCTGTCACTCATTTCTCCCACCCCCAAGCCCCCACCTCTGGCAACCACCAACCTGTTCTCTATATCTATGAGCTTGGTTCCTTTGTTTTTTAGATTCCACGTGAGATCATATAGTAATTATCTTTCTCTGACATTTCATTTAGCATAAAGTCCTCAAGATCCATCCATGTTGTTACGCCAAGATTTCATAATTTTTTTATGGCTGAATTATATCTATACTAGAGGCCCGGTGCACAAAATTCATGCACGATGGGTAGGTCCCTCAGCCCGACCTGCACCCTTTCCAATCTGGGAGCCCTCTCCAATCCAGGAGCCCTGACGGCTTAGGCCCACTCCCCGTGGTTCTCTGCTCTCTGCGGGGCCTGGCTGCTCCACGCCCACTGCACAGAGGCTCTCTGCGGCCGGGGCAGGACGCTTGCCTCGTTGTGGGCTTGATCCCCAGTTGGGGGCGGGCAGGAGGCAGCCGACTGGTGATTCTCTCTCACCAATGATGTTTCTGTCTCTCTTTCCCGCTCCCTTCCTCTCGGAAATCAATGAAAATATATTAAATTTTTAAAAAAGAAGAAAAATGAATTTTAAAAAAAGCGAAAAACAGCCATTCTCCAGATCATTGTCCCAACCCCTTGAGATTCTGCCTCCTGGCAAGTGTGGACAATTTGGCTCAAGTAAACTCGTAAAAGTTCTCTACAGGTTTGAATGTTTTTACATGAACATGACGTATACACCTGCTGGTTTCTGAGGGCGAGGCAACAGAATCAGTCCAGGAGGTCTGCTGTGAAACTGTAGAGGAGTCTGTTTTTGCTGTCAAAAGCCAGGTCACCCTTAGAAAGAATGTAGAAAACCGGAAATGGGATTTACAAAGAGAAAACAGACAGAAACAAACAGAGGGATGCTCCCGCACTCTTTTCCACCCAGACAGGCCAGTTTCTCAAACATCCTCCCTCCCTGAAGTTGGTGAGCTGCAGCCTAAGGGTGGGGGAGTCAGAGAAGCCTGAGGTGAGGTCCGAGGTTCTGACATCACTGGAGAGCTTTCTGCATTTGAATGAATCCTTGGAGTGAGATCCATTGGAATGAATTGCCCTGACCTCCTCTCTTCCCGCTTGCTCCCTAGGCAACCCCTTACTCCCGGAGCCCAGGATCTGTCTGCTCCTAGCTGCCTCCCCTGAACATGCTGGGCACAGGTGGATCCAAGAGAGTGGGCACTGCTCCCCACAGCGGTCCAAGGGACAGTAACACCCAGCAACGGCGGGTCCTCAGCCTCCCTCCAGACACAGGAGGAAAGACAACCTATGCAGCAAGCCTAAGGGATGCCCAGGAGGGACTTGCTTGCCGAGCTTCCATGTAGAAGGCCATGCATGCACACTACCCAGAGGCCCTCCGGGGCCGGGGCGGGACGCTTGCCTCGTCACCATGGTGATGAAGCAAGCGTCCGGCCCCGATCGCTCCGTGCTCACGGCCCAGAGGACTGGGGGACTCCAGCGGGGCTGAGGTGACTGGGCACCGCTATCTTGTGGCTATGGGCGCCACCATCTTTGTGACAGAGTGATGGTTAATTTGCATATTACCCTTTTATTAGATAGGATATATAAAAGCCTAAGCGACCATTACAACAGAACAATCAGAATGACCAGAACGACTGTTGCTATGAGGCGCACTGACCACCAGGGGGCAGACGCTCAATGCAGGAGCTGCCCCCTGGTGGTCAGTGAGCTCCCACAGCGGGAACGCTGCTCAGCCAGAAGCCGGGCTCATGGCTAGTGAGCACAGTGGCGGTGGCAGGAGCCTCTCCCACCTCTGTGACAGTGGTAAGGAGCAGTGAGCACAGCAAGAGCAGCAGGAGCAGCAAGAGTGGCAAGAGTGCGGCGAGAGAGTGGTGCTTGGGCTCCTCTCCAGCCACCTGCCGCTTCACACACTGCTACATCCCTCGGGGGATGTCTGACTGCCGGGATCAGGCGTAAACCCCCAAGGGGTCCTGCATTGCAAGAGGGCGCAGGCCAGGCTGAGGGACACCACCCCCCCCGCCCCCTACAGGAATCTGTGCACCGGGCCTCTAGTATATATAGAATGTGAATATTAACCTTGTTCTAAAATGCCTAGTTCCACTCCCTTGCCTTAGGAATTGGTGATGGAATTGGGATCTCCTAGTTGGGGAGTAAGGATGGCAGGGACCTAGGGTACGCCTCCATCCCAGGCAACATCACCTTCCATCTGGAATCCTGAACCTGCAGCTAGACTCAGGTTAGCTAACAGTGTCCTGAATCCAGGGTAGGCACATGCAAAATTGACAATGGTATGCCTCTTTCCCTCCTGGCTGGGCAGAAATTGAGTTTTAATAAATTTGAACCTAGTTTGGCTAAACTTTTCTTAGCATTAAAGGCTAAAATACCAAAGCAGTGTTCAGAGCTTCAGCTACTCTCATGTCCCAGCAAGACAAGTGATAAACATACTTGGCCCCCTTGCCAGACCACCATTTTAACTCCCAAGAACAAGCATGTCAAACTCAAAGGCTAACATGGGCCAAATAACAAGGTTTAAGTTTATGTGGGCTGCAAAAATACAAAAGCTTCAATTTTCATAGAAACATATGTTTATTTCGATAGAGACATGCTGAATACAAAGGGTTGAAATAAATGAGTAATCATTAACATAAAATAATAGAACATTTTAATAAAAAATTAATATTTTTTCCTTGAACATTAACTTATCAGACACTGAATAACTGCACAAATAAGCATAACACAAATAAACCTATTTTTCTTGTTCTCTGAAAGCAAAATATTTCCTATTGTGCACACTACACAAGTCAGTCCAAGACTAATTGGCTGCTAAAATATTCGCTGCTAGTATTAGTGGAAATGGTGCGCTTGCGTGTAAGCCATGTAAGGGAAATGAATGCAACACAATTATAGTAATTAGTCATTAGTGAACGTTGTAGTTTGTTATTAGTAATTATGTATAACAGGATATTGTAAAAATTAAGTTATGAAATTTTTATTAAAATGTTTTTTACATACCATTACATGGGCTGGGCCACAAAAATATTTGTTGTGGGATGCAACTTTGACATGCAGCCCCTGAACAACAGATGAACAGATTACTCAGACACAGTTTGACTATGAAAGAGAGGGCTAAGGGGCTCCTGGCTCTAGTGGCCAGGGCAGCCTCTATTGCCTGCCTCGTTAGGCCTTTATTGGAATTTTTATCTTTAGCAATAATCAGTAGGGTGAGTAATCTTGGGAGGACACATGTGTTTACATTGTACTCTAGGCAAGGGCATCCAGGGATTAAACATAAGGATTCCAGTAAACACCCGGGGGTCTGCACATACACAGACTTGTTTGGAAAGGTCAAGGAGTTATTAGAGGTGCCAGCTTTGACATTCCCCAAAATCTCCCCTAAGTTGGAATTCTCATAAGTAGGGCAGAATGTCCTATTTTATCAGAATGTCCTCCTTACAACTTTCCAACCAAGTCTCTTGTGCTCCCACATCTCTCCCTTTTTTGTTTTGCTGAATGTAGAAGACAGAGGGAGGTGGTAAACTTTCTGCTTTGGAATGCCAGGGTCCTCAAGGAGCATTTACTGTTGGCGTTCCAATTTTACAGACTATAAAAAAAGAGCAATGGTTAGTTATCTGGAATGCATGGAGTGTGAGTACGCTCCAATAATTGCTCAGCCTCTGCTGTCAGCTTCTTCATTATCCCCCATGTTATTCCAGGGGCTGTGTGGGTCTGGGAAAGGCACATCGTTCGTGGTTGCAGAGTCCCCAGGCTCAGACTCTTCATTTCTAGAAGAGGATCGATCCCATGCTATGCCATGGCAGGGTTTAATCAGGCGAGGTGGAATCTACAGTGGCCCTGTGGGAGTAGAAACACACGCATATCCTATCCCCCATGTTAATAGTTCATTGGTCCTATCCAGTTATTAGTGTCCACATCTTGCCACAAGACTTGTGGTTTCTGAGATGGGGTTATTGAGATAAAGTACCATTCTACAGAGGATTGAAAATGATAATTCCGATTTTAAAAAATTAAAGTCCTTGGTTTAAGGAAGATAGGATTTACTAGATGGCTCCAAATTGCTATTCAACCCTCTCAATTTCCCTATTCTACTTGTCTTGGCTTACTGGTCTGTCATTTATACAATTTCCTTTCTGTATTTCTCTTCACAAAATTCTACAACTTTCACAAATCTTTCTTCAGAAACCTTACAACTTCCAGAAATAACCAGCTTTAGAATCCACTTTCTTTTTCCTTCAAAATGTATCTCCATGCCTCATGCTTTATTATACCAAAGCTATAATTTCTTTCTAATTAGTTAGAATTCTTAACCCTTAGAAACCTTAAGTTTTAGGTGACATGTAAGTAATGAACATTCCTCAGATTAGCAATACATTCACATTTTAAGAGATATTTCAAATAAAATACAAGATATTCATTAATAGATTCAAATCCATCCTCTAGATTCTCCATATGAGGCAAATCAGATGAATTAATATTTCAGTATACTGTTATTAAAAAATACCTAGATATTTAATAATTTTTACTATTTAATTAAGCAAACTCTAAAGTTTTAAGTTACCAAACACTTTGGAAAACTATGTTTAGGCATATATAATTACCACTGAAAAAGCTTTATCATATATCCTTCATTTTAGTTATATTTATTTTGCCTTAACAACTTTGAGATTTTAAAGCCAATTACTATTACCTAAGGCATTTTCTTGGCAAATTTTGTAACAGGGATAACTCATTGGCTTTCAGTGGCTTTAATGTTAAAGTATAATTTTTTTTTTATAAAAATGGGAGTGCCCCCCATGCTATTTCTGCAGCCTGCTGGAGGGCATTTATACAAGTCTAATCCTCCTAGGAAAAAGACTTGAGGGGTTCAAATGATTATTTCCCATATTTTTTCTTTTTGAGCCTTCCCACACAGGAGATGGAGGATTAGGGGCCTTAGGTACTACAGGCTTTACAGGCTCTACTTCAGGAGGAGGGGGCAGTGGTAAATCCTCCTAGCATTCTCTAGGCCTTTGATCCTCAATATGAAGTGGGCATAGTGCAGCTCAAAGAGCCCACATAGTTAAAGATGACAAAGGCACTCCTTTTCCCTGAGCCTGATTTCTCTTTAAATTCCTGCTTACTTGTTCCCAGAGATCAACATTTAATGTTCCATCATCAGGGAACCAAGGATTATAAATTATAGGCACCATTTGCTTTTAATAATTTTTTAAGTAACAGAGATGTTACTCAGTGGACAGTTGCTGTCCCACCGTGAAATCTTAGCTGAAAAACAATGCCCTCGAACTTGAAAATCCCAAGCGGGCTCCAATGACTTACTGTGCAGTTACTTTCGTTTCCTTCCTCTTCATTTTTGAGGGTTCTGCCATGTCTTGTTGCATTCCTTGGTCCTCACTTTCATTTCCTCACACAGGCCACCACCTTGCTGGGGCTGACCAGGAGCCCCTGAATGACAGATGAACGGATTAATCAGACACAGTTTGACTGTGAAAGAGAGGGCTAAGGGGAACCTGGCTCTAGTGGCCAGGGCAGCCTCTATTGCCTGCCTCTTTAGGCCTTTATTGGAATTTTTATCTTTAGGTGCAATCAGTAGGGTGAGTAATCTTGGGAGGACACACGTGTTTACATTGTACTCTAGGCAAGGGCATCCAGGGATTAAACATAAGGATTCCAGTAAACACCTGGGGGTCTGCACATACACAGACTTGTTTGGAAAGGTCAAGGAGTAATTAGGGGCGCCACCTTCAACACTCCCCTAAGTTGGAATTCTGATAACAGGGCAGGTGGCCTTCCATATACTTCCCTTTTATCAGAATGTCCTCCTTACAACTTTCCAACCAAGTCTCTTGTGCTCCCCAACAAGGATGAAAATGGCCTTTTCAAAGAGGGGACTGGTTCTCTCAGTATGACTTTGAAAGGGGTTGAGGTTTTACCATGCCCAGCTCCCCCTGTCACCAGAGTGACACTTTCTCTAGTGAGGAGGTAGCGGAACAGCTGGAAAGCTGATAGGCTGCTTTCAGGATGCTAATATTTCTTTATCCTGCCTGCTACCAGGCAAAGTATTAACAGTAAAGACACAGTGCAATTCACTAGTTAGTCTTGCATCTAAAACCTGGAAAATAATTAAAGAATATTAAAAGTGGGAGGATAGAAACAAAGCAATAAGCCTAGTCCAGAACTTGGCACATAGTTCACTCTCACAAAGGGTGAGCTGAAATTAGAGAGCACAGTATTAACTTTCCTAAGATATTTTAGCAATAAAGAAATAGCTTCTCCCATTGCGATTTAAAATCTCAATAGCATATAGATTTGCATGCTGTGTTTTTTTATATTAATCGTTCAATATACTAAATCAATCCCCTTTTTCCCTCTGATTGAAGATTCAGTTTAAGTATAGAAGGGCCAAGTGTTGGGAGACATCAGAGATGTTCTCAAAAATATGTCTCATTTACTATGGGTCACTCTGTCATCATAATCTTGGATGGACCCTATAATGACATTTTTATTCTGGATCCCAATTGGAGTTAGGTACTCTGGTGCCATTGCTGCCTAGAATACCCATGTCTCCCATGCCATTCATGCCTTGTCTGTCCTTGCCTCCTCATCCGTGCTTTCCTTTGGCTTGACTTTGACCTAGCATGGGTCCCTGTCTCAGCATTCATTTTGGAGTCCTTATCTTCCAAGGTATGTGTATTCTGACAGTTTTCCAAAGTATTTTTCTGCCAGATTCAGATTCTTCATAGCACATCATCAAGAGAAGTTTACCAATTCCCTATTAAATGAATTGAATAAATGAAAAAATCCATGCATTGTGTTTTATAGGGCATGTTTTTGTATTTTCAATAAAGATGTGAATTCTTTGCATACATGTTTTTGCGTACCAAGTGGGGCTGGTAGTGTATAAATAGGAATTGCTGAAGGATAAGATGAGGCCTCTTCTTGAGGTGAGATCCCTGAGTCACTACAAATAAGCCCTGCACTTCTTGGATACATACATGTGCAAAACGAGGCTGGGTAAATCTCTACTGACAGAGCATTGTGTTGCAAGTAGAGGCAGAGCTCCACTCATGCTAAAGAGGTTAGATACAATCCTGGACTCTAAAGGAATTTTCCTAAGAAACTACTCATAGATATTTATGGTAAAGTGACATCCAGACATTCATCTAGTATGCTCCAAATTCTGTTCACTGCCATCCATTTTTGTGAAGACCAGAGGGGAACCATTCTGATCCAAAGGTCCTGCTGCTTCAAGAAACTCAAGAGGAAATTCCACAGGGCTAGAAAGACAGTCTTCTCCCTTCCCCCACCACAGGAGCAATATTGTTGCGCCTTCCCCAGCTCTGAAGTGACCATGACACCTTCAAATGTGTATTTGTTTCATTCAACATCCTTGAGAGGACCCTGGTTCTTGATGATTACACTAAAAGTGAACCTTTTAGTGCTGCTGGAAGCAAAAGGAAGGAGATGGTCCCCTGATTAATATTCCAGCTTAATGGATCATTGAAAAGAAGCAGTCAAACCTGGTTTTCTTCATGTTGTCTATATCATGTGAAACTGCCAGGCTAGAAAACAACAAAAATAAAAATGGAGTGAGATAAGAATTGAAGAATTACTGTTACCATTTTTAAGGCACTGTAATGGTATTGTGGTTATGTTTTAAGAAGAAAGAATATCTTTTAAAGGAACATGCTGAATTGTTTTAAATGCAATGATATCTGAGATTTGTTTCAAAATTAATTGGGCCATGGCAACTTCCCACAAGTTGATAATTTTTCAAGCAGGGTGACGTGTACATGGGTGATCATTACACTATGCTCTGTACGTTTATATATATTTTATATTTCCCATTACAATTAAAGATAAAATCTTGGCCATCTGTGTTTCTTCCTTTCCTTCTTTTTGGCTCTTTAAAAATTTCCTTTTGGCCCTGGCTGGTGTTGCTCTATGGGTAGAGCATTGGCCCGGGCATCAAAGGGTTCCAGGTTCAATTCCTGATCAAAAGCATGTATCTGGGTTGCAGGTTCAATTCCCTAGCCCCGGTCAGGGCAGGTGCGTGAGGCAAGCGATCAATGTGTCTCTCTTGCATTGATGTTTCTCTCTCTCTTTCTCCCCCTTCCCCTCTTCCCTTCCACTCTCTCTAAAAATCACTGGAAAAATATCCTCGGGTGAGGATTAACAAAAAAATTCCTTTTGTATCTTAATCTGCAAATTAAAACACGTTATGATTTTTTAAAATTTACCTCTAAACATAATACCTTTGAGCAGATACATATGCTTTTGCTGTACCATTTGTTGTTACAAATAAATTCATTCATTCAAACACTTATGTCAGGAACCATGATAGGCACTGGGAACAAAGAACCTAAAGGCATACTAAGTAAAACAATCAAACTATTCCCAAAAATTCAAGAGGAGGGAAGACTCCCAAGCTCATTTTATGAGGCCAGCATTATCCTAATTCCAAAACAAGATAGCTACTACAAAGAAAGAAAATTATAGACTAATATCCCTGATGAACATAGATGCTAAAATCCTCAACAAAATATTAACAACACATAAAGATCATACACCATGATCAGGTGGATTTTTTCAGGAGATAAAAAGTTGGTACAATATCTGCAAATTAATAAACATGATGCACCACATTTAAAAGAGGATAAAAGCCATATGACTGAACACTACATCAAGAAGACATAATACTTCTCAATATATATGTACCTAATCAGGGAGCACCAAAATATATAAAGTAACTACTTAACAGAACTAAAGGGAGAAACAGACCAAAACACAATCATAGTTGGGGACCTTAAGACTCCATTGACAGCTCTAGACAGATCATCCAAATGAAAATCAATAAAGATTGATCAACACATTAGATCAAATGGACATAACTGACATTTACAGAACCTTTCATCCCAGAAAATCATATACACTCTTCTCCAGTGTACATGGAACATTCTCAAGATAGACCATATTTTGGGTCACAAAACTACCTTCAACAAATTCAAGAAAACTTAAAATATAGCAAGCATATTCTCTGACCACAATGCTTTGAAATTACAAATCAATTGCAAAAGGGAAGTAAAGAAACCAACAAACATGTGGAGATTAAACAACATACTACTAAAAATGACTGGGTCAAAGAAGAAATAAAAGGTGAGATCAAAAGCTACATAGAGATAAACAAGAATGACAATATGACATATCATAACTTCTGGGATGCAACAAAAACAGTAATAAGAGGAAAGTTTATATAATTACAGGCCTATCTCAAGAAACACACACAAAAAAAAACCAAGTAAACAACCTAACATTACATCTTAAAGAACTAGAGAAAGAAAGAAAAAAGCAACCCAAAGTCAGCAGAAGAAATGAAATAATAAAAATTAGAGCAGAATTAAATGCAATAGAGAAAAAAAACTATACAAAAATTAATACAACAAAGAGCTATTTCTTTGAAAAGATTAATAAAATGGACAAATCCCTGGGTAGACTCACTAAGGAAAAAAGAGAAGAGACCATATAAACAAAATTAGAAATGAGAGAAAAGTCACCACAGATATCATCCATACTAATAAAAGCCTAGGTGGTCCTCACACCCTCATGTGACGCCCTCACGTCATCACAAGATGGCTGCCACAAGTTGGCCATCACAAGATGGCCACCACAAGATGGCCGGCAGGGGAGGACAGTTGGGGGCAATCAGGCAGGCAGGGGAGGGCAGTTGCAGGTGATCGGGCTGGCAGGGGAGGGCAGTTGGGGGCGATTGGGCCAGCAAGGGAAGGCAGTTGGGGGCCATCAGGCTGGCAGGGGAGGGCAGTTGGGGGCAAGATCAGGCTGGTAGGGGAGGGCAGTTGGCGGCCATCAGAATGTCAGGGGACAGCAATTGGGGGCGAGCAGGCCAGAAGGGGAGGGCAGTTGGGGGCAACCAGGCCTGCAGGGGAGGGCAGTTGGGGGCGATCAGGCCCCAGGGGAGGGCAGTTGGGGGTGAGATCAGGCCAGCAGGGGAGGGCAGTTGGGGGCCATCACGCCGGCAGGGGAGGGCAGTTGGGTGCAATTAAGCCAGCAGGGGAGCAGTTAGGTGTCAATCAGGCTGGCAGGGGAGCAGTTAGGGGGCAATCAGGCCGGCAGGCAGAAGCGGTTAGGGGCAATCAGGCAGAGACAGGCAATCAAGCCGTTAGGAGTCAGCAGTCCTGGATTGTGAGAGGGATGTCTGACTGCTGATTTAAACCAGCAGTCAGACATCCCCTGAGGGGTCCCAGATTGGAGAGGGTGCAGGCCAGGCTGAGGGACACCCCCATGCACGAATTTCATGCACAGAGCCTCTAGTTGATATATAAAGGATCATATTAGAATATTATGAAAGACTATATGCCACCAAATTCAATAACCTAGAAGAAATGGATAAGTTCCTAGAAATATATAACCTTCCTAGACTGAATCATGAAGAAGTGAAAAATCTAAATAGACTGATCAGCAGTGAGGAAATAGAAACAACCATCAAAAATCTCCCAAAAAGTAAAAGTCCAGGACCAGGTGGCTTCATTCTACTAAACATTCAAAGAAGAGTTGAAACCTATCCTTCTCAAACTCTTCCAAAAAACTGAAGAAGAGGCAATGCTTCCTAACACATTTTATGAGGCCAAGATAACCCTGATACCAAAACCTGGTAGATAAGACAAAAAAAGAAAACTACAGACCAATATCTCTGATGAATACAGATGCAAAATATCCTAAACAAAATATTAGCAAATTGAATACAACACTACTTACAAAATAATACATCACAATCAAGTGGGGTTCATTCCAGGGCCACAAGGATGGTTCAACATATGTAAATCAATTAATGTATAGACATTAACAAAAGAAAGGATAAAAATCATATGATCTTATCACTAGAAGCAGAAAAAGCATTTGATAGGATGCAACATCCATTTATGATTAAAACACTCAATAAAATAGGTATAGAAGTAAGTACCTCAACATAATAAAGGTTATATATGACAAACCTTAAGCCAACATCATACTCAATGGTGAAAAACTGAAAGCTTTTCCTCTAAAATCAGGAATAAGACAAGGATGCCCACTCTCACCACTCTTATTCAACATAGTTTTGGAAGTCCTAGCCAGAGCAATAAGGTAAGAGAAAAAAATAAAAGGCATCGAAATTGGGAAGGAAGAAGTAAAAGTGTCATTTTTTGCAGATGACATGATTCTGTACATAGAAAACCTAAAGACTCCACCAAAAATCTATTAGAAGTAATAAACAAATCCAGTAAAGTTGCAGGTTACAAAATCAATGTACAAAAATCCACTGCTTTCCTGTATACTAAGAAAGAAACTTCAGAAAAAGAAATGAAAAATTCCTTTCTCCATTGCAATCAAAAGAATAAAATACCTAGGAATAAACCTAACAAAGGAGTGAAATACCTATATACTGAAAACTACAAAGCATTATTAAAAGAGATTGAAAAAGACACATGAAATAGAAAGATATTCCGTATTCATGGACTGGAAGAATAAACAGTTAAAATGGCCATATTACCCAAAGCAATATACAGATTTAATGCAATCCCCAACAAAATCCCAGTGTCATTTTTTAAAGGAATAGAACAAAAAAAATCATCAGATTTGTATGGAACCATAAGAGACCCTTAATAGCAAAGCAATCCTAAGGAAAAAAGAACAAAGCCGGAGGTATCACACTACCTGACTTCAAATTATACTATAGAACTACAATAATCAAAACAGCATGGTATTGGCAGAAAACCAGGCACACAGCTCAATGGAACAGAATTAAGAGCCCAGAAATAAAACCACATGTATATGGGAAGATAATTTTCAACAAAGGAGCCAGAAACACACACTGGAGAAAAGAAAGCCTCTTCAATAAATGGCGCTGGGAAATTGGAAAGCTACCCACAAAAGAATAAAACTAGATTACAGTTTGTCCCGTGTACAAAAGTTAACTCAAAATGGATTAAAAAGGGCATGTACCTTGGTTGTGGGCACATCCCCAGTAGGAGGTGTGCAGGAGGCAGCTGATCGATGTTTCTCTATCACCGATGTTTCTAACTCTCTATCCCTCTCTCTTCCTCTCTGTAAAAAATCAATAAAATATATTTTAAAAAAATTATAAAGAACTTATAAAACTCACCCTGGACAGTCAGTCTGGATCAGTTATTTGAGCAACGTCCCATGCACAGAAGGGTCTCTGGTTTGATTCCCAGTCAGGACACATGCCCAGTTTTTGGGCTCAAGCCACAGTAGGGAGCGTACAGGTAGGTATTTCTCACATGGATGTTTCTCTCTCTCTCTCTCTCTCTCTCTCTCTCTCTCTCTCTCTCTCTCCCCCTCCCTCCCTTCTTCCCTCCCTCTCTCCTTCCCTCCCTCCCTCCCTCCTTCCCTCTCTCCCTTCTTCCTTCCCTTCCTCTCCCTGTTCCTTTCCCTCTTCCTCCCCCCTCTCCCTTTCTCTGTCTCTCCAAAATCATCCTAATACCAAAACTAGATAAAGACAACACAATGAAAGAGAATTGCAGGCCAATATCCCTCATGAACATAGATGCCAAAATCCTCAACAAAATCCTAGCAAATCGGATCCAGCACTACATCAGAAAGATCATACACCATGACCAAGTAGGATTTATCCCAGGGATGCAAGGATGGTACAATATCTGCAAATCAATAAACGTGATACATCACATAAACAAATTGAGAGATAAAAATCACATAGTCATATCAATTGATGCAGAAAAAGCATTTGACAAAATCCAACACCCTTTCTTGATAAAAACTCTCAACAAGGTGGGAATAGAAGGATCAGACCTCAATATAATAAAAGCCATATATGATAAACCCACAGGTAACATCATACTCAATGGGCAAAAACTAAAACCATTTCCCCTAAGAACAGGAACAAGACAGGGATGCCCACTCTCACCACTCCTGTTTGACATAGTACTGGAAGTATTAGCCATTGCAATTAGACAAGAAGAAGAAATAAAAGGCATCCAAATTGGAAAAGAAGAAGTAAAGCTGTCCTTATTTGCAGATGACATGATATTGTACATAAAAGACCTGAAAGACTCCATCAAAAAATTAATAGACTTAATAAATGAATTTGGCAATGTAGCAGGATACAAAATTAACACCAAGAAATCTATGGCATTTCTATACACCAATAGTGAACTTACAGAAAGAGAGACTAAAATAGCAATCCCACTTACCATTGCACCAAAAAAAATTAAAATACCTAGGAATAAACTTAACTAAGGAGGTAAAAGACCTATACGTGGAAAACTATAGGACACTGAAAAAAGAGATAGAGGAAGACGTAAACAGATGGAAGAACATACCATGTTCATGGATTGGTAGAATCAACATCATTAAAATGTCCATACTACCCAAAGCAATCTATAGATTCAATGCACTCCCCATTAAAATACCAACAGCATATTTCACAGACCTAGAAAGAACTCTCCAAAAATTCATCTGGAATAAAAAGAGACCGCCAATAGCTGCAGCAATCCTGAGAAAGAAGAATAAAGTAGGTGGGATCTCAATACCAGATTTCTAGCTGTATTACAAAGCCATTGTTCTCAAAACAGTCTGGTACTGGCACAAGAACAGACATATAGATCAATGAAATAGAATAGAGAATCCAGATATCGATCCAAACCACTATGCTCAATTAATATTTGACAAAGGAGGCATGAACATACAATGGAGTCAAGACAGTCTCTTCAATAAATGGTGTTGGGAAAATTGGACAGATACATGCAAAAAATGAAACTAGACCACCAACTTACACCATACACAAAAATAAACTCAAAATGGATACAGGACTTAAACATAAGACGGGAAACCATAAAAATACTAGAGGAATCCACAGGCAGAGAAATCTTAGACATATGCTGAAGCAATTTCTTCACCCATACCACTCCTAGGGCAATGGAAGCTAAAGAGAAAATAAACAAATGGGACTACATCAAAATAAAAAGCTTTAGCACAGCAAAAGAAGCCATCAACAAAACAACAAGAAAGACCACTGTATGGGAGAACATATTTGCAAATGTTATCACTGATAAAGGTTAAATCTCCAACATCTACAGGGAACTTATACAACTTAATAAAAGGAAGATAAATGATCCATTAAAAAAAAATGGACAACAGACCTAAATAGAATCTTATCGAAAGAAGACAGAAGGAAGGCTAAGAGACATAAGAAAACATGCTCAAAGTCACTAATCACCAGAGAGATGCAAATCAAAACGACAATGCAGTACCATCTCACACCTGTTAGAATGGCAACATCAACAAATCAACAAACGACAAGTGCTGGCGAGGATGCAGCGAAAAAGGAACCCTCATGCACTGCTGGTGGGAATGCAGACCGGTGCAGCCACTGTGGAGAACAGTATGGAGTTTCCTCAAAAAACTAAAAATGGCGCTCCCATTTGACCCAGTAATCCCACTTCTATGATTATATCCCAAGAAACTAGAAACACCAATCAGAAAGGATATATGCACCCCTATGTTCATAGCAGCACAATTCACCATAGCTAAGATTTGGAAACAGCCTAAATGCCCAACAGCAGATGAGTGGATTCGAAAACTATGGTACATCTACACTAAGCTGCTATAAAAAAGAAGGAATTCTTACCATTTGTAGCAGCACGGATGGAGATGGAGAGTATTATGTTAAGTGAAATAAGCCAGGCAATGAAAGAAAAATACCACATGATCTCACTCATTTATGGAAAATAAAGAACATTATAACCTGATGAATAAAAAGATAGATACAGAGGCAGTAAAGCACTGAACAGACTGTCAAATTATAGCGGGAAGGCTGGGGAGTGTTAGGAAGGGGCACAAATAGATCAAAGGACTTGTATGTATGCATATAAGCACACCAATGGACAAAAGACACTGGGGGGTGGGATGAGGACATGCGACAGGGGTAGGGGAGGCTGGGGCAAGGTCAATGGGGGAAAAATGAGATATATGTACTAATATATGTAATACTTTAAACAATAAAAAATATTAAAAAATAAAATTAAAAAATGGTTATTAATCTGCTAACTAATTTTGTTAAGTACTCAGTTGCCAGGAAAATACTATCTGTTTTACTTTCTTTTATAACAACACACTCCTACTTCCCATGAAATTTATTTATATTAAACATTGAAACTTTTATAATTTTAAGTCCTAGTTTAACAAAACCAGTCTATATATATAAAAGGCTAATATGCTAAGTGTCCAACCGTTCGACCTTTTGCTATGATGCACACTGACCACCAGGGGTCAGGTGCTCAATGCACAGGCATGGAAACATGGAACAGACTAATGAATCTCAGAGGGAAGGGGGAGGGGGGAGGGGGGATAAAATTAACCAAAGATCTTACATGCATACTAGAGGCCCAGTGCACAGATTTGTGCACCAGTGGGGTCCCTCAGCCTGGCCTGCGCCCACTCACAATCCAGGACCCCTCGGGGGATGTTGGATTGCTGGTTTCAGCCTGATCCCCACAGGCCAGGCCGAGAGACCCCACTGGTGCATGAATCCATGCACCAGGCCTCTAGTGATGTAGTAAGTCCCACATAGTTTGTTTTCCTACAATATAAAATCTTGGAGAAGTAATGGAGTAATTTCATGTGACTTTCTTATTTCCATGTGAAAATACAACTGTATTACACTACTTTGATGCTTTACTATGTGGCTTTACTTTATTGAGGAGAATGTAGAATAGATTGGGGATGGATAGATGGTGATATTCTTGTCTGATTTCATGTTGAAGAAAATTAGATATAGTTAGATCTGTTTTAGCCTGATGGATATTTTCAGTAAGGTTTTTGTAGGAAAGAAGCACAGAGATTCCGACTGAAAGATAAATAGGTGCAAATTCAAGTTTTTGGAAACAGATGCAATACTATCCTATACATATTTTTTAAAAAGAAAATTATACCCATGAGTCCTTTCATTGTCAAAGAAAAAAAAACTACTATTTTGGTTCCTTAGTTGAATATGATCATTAACCAACCTAAAGGGAAATATTTTACTCTCCAAACACCAGTCCTGTTGCTTCCTTCATCATGGTACTCAGTTGGAAGTGTATTATGAGAGGATTTTTTAAAAATTACCACAACTATCCGTAGCCGGTTTGGCTCAGTGGATAGAGCATCAGCCTGTGGACTGAAGGGCCCCCCCCGGGTTCAATTCCAGTCAAGGACATGTATCTTGGTTGCAGGCTCCTCTCTGGCCCAGGGCCCTGGTTGAGGTGTGTGCAGGAGGCAACCAATTGATGTATCTCTCTCACATCGATGTTTTTCTCTCTGTCTCTCCCCCTCCCACTCTCTCTATAAACCAATGGAAAAATATCCTCGGGTGAGGATTAAAAAAAAATTACCACGACTCATTTATTCATTCATTAAACAATTACTGAACACCTACTATGCAACTGACACTAAAGCCCTCTGAGGAGGAAATGCTATGTAAATAAAAATAATAAATTAATAATGCAAGTGTTATTATTCATCATTCAAGGTACAGCTCAGCTCAAATGTTAGCATTCAATATGCTATTCCCTTCTCTGTGTTCTATACCTTGTACAAACACTTTGGTCCACGTTTGGTGTCTATCTACTGAGCTCTTTGAAAAGATAGAGACTTGGCTTATTCCTGTTTGTATTCCACAGAACCTAGCATAAGATTTGGTACAGATAAAACAATGTGGTCAGTAAACGACAGTTGAAATGAAGGAATTACAAGTACTGCATCATTTAGTAGTCAATTAAGAAGCTAGTACTTGTCCTGACACTAGATTTATTTCTTAAGAATAGTTACTGTAATGTAGTTATTACCCTACAACTTGAATTATCATTAAGTTGATGAAATCTATTTAATTTTATTTATTCAGATTATATTTCAAGGTGGTTTTTATTATCTAAGAAACAGGCTAATAGAGCAGTTCCAAACTTGCTGAAGAAATGAAACCCGGATAGCCTCTCAAAGTTTTTACGCCCTAGATGATTAAACTGAATTTAGATGAAAGCTTCTAGCTTCCCTTGCATGCTTAAGGCTCCTCAAGACTACATTACCCTATCTTTCCCTTTCCTTTTTCCCACCCTTTCGCCCTCCGGAAAGGGCCGAACCTTCCAAGGACTTCCCAGGCTTCCTCTGCCCACTTACGGAAGGAGCCGAAGACAGAGAGAGGAGCCAGAGCCGCCCGCCTGGAGCCGGGACCCTTCCGGAAAGACCCGAGTGCACTCGGAGGTGGAAGGCGCCTTCGACTCCAGCGCTTCGCCTACGCGCGGTGCCCTCTGTCGGCGGACCTGGGGCAGCGGTTGCAGCGGTGGCGGCAGGAGGCGGCAGCCGCGTCGACGTCGCCCAAGACTGGAGCGACGTTTAAAGAAGGAGCGGAATCGCCGCGGAGTCTGGCCTCTTGTTGTTGGAGGACTCCCACCCGTCGGCGCGGCCTGAGGAGAAGAAGTAGCGACGCGGAAAAGCAGGTAAAGAGCCGGCCTGGCCGGGGAGCGGCTAGGGCCGCTCTGCTTCCTCCGTCCCCGGCCGCGCCTGCGTCTGCTTCCTCCTCACTTGAACCAGGAAGCGGCCGAGTTGGAGGCTTCGCTCCTCCGGCCCTTTCTTTGTGTGGGCCCTGGAGTGAAGGAGGGGGCGACCCGGGAAGGCCGCGGTGCGGTCCTCTTCGCCGTCAGGGGCCCGAGGGCTGCGGGTGCCGCGGGTAGGCCCGGAGCGTGGGAAGCCTTCCACAGAGGCCCACTTGGCGTTTTCCTTGCCCCATAACCTGCCTTTTTGTGCCTCTTTTTCTGCTCCTTGTCCCTACTTTGTTTTAGAGCCTTTCTGCCGGGCCCATCCTCCCCTTCTGTCCCCTTCCCAGGGCATAACAATGCCGCCTGCTCGGCCTTATCCCCTCCCAGCACCCCCACCCTCCTCTTCGCCACCTTCTACTTTCCCCAGCTAGCCTTATTACCCCCGCTTTCACTGTGCTGATCCTACCTCTGTCTGTATTTGCGAAACGCTGCCCTTTCGCGTGAAAGGGGGTTAAAAACCTTGGTTGCAGCCAGCTGGGTGCAAATGGAGAAGGGGGGGTGGAGGAAGGAAGATGGGGTTCAGCTGCTGTTGGGAGCCGCGTGTCGGTTTGTTTCACTCCCTTGCGGCAGATGTCGTTTCTCGCTTTTCCACCATCACTTGCCCTCCCCTCCACCCCCCCGCCCCCAGTCAGGGATTTCTCTCCCAGTGGTCGGAATGGCTTTTCCACAGTCAGATCGCAAATCAGACCGGTTTGTGCTGTTCCTGGGCCCACCCTAACGGGGAGGAGAGAAAACCTAAACAAAATGAAACCAAGTCCCAGTGTCATCGGGACATGCCCACTTCACGCATTCCTCCATTGGAAAAAAAACCATTTGCAAATGACAAAAATTGTGGGACCCTATTCAGAAAACCCATCTATCCACTGAAAAGTGACTTCTTTCGAAATCCCCATATTCTGAAGCCCTGGTTGCTGGCTCGCTGTCCAAAGGTCACCCTTTCTGATGAATGCCTAACCTGGAATTCCTTGGTACTGTTAACAAGCAATGCTTTGTTACTGATGATGATGATTTAAGTCCTTGATCTCTAGACTCTTCACTTACTTTTTTTAAGCTATAATTTTGAAATATTGAGAAGATATTTGAGATGCCTCTGTCTTCCATGTGTCCAGGGTGTCCCAAAAAATGTATACACATTTTAACAGCTGCTAGCTATTTTGGTAATTCTAAAGGGAAAGAATATTAGCAATAAAAGTATTTCTTTACCAAAAGTACTTATCAGCTAATCTATACTAATAAAAGGATAACATGCTAATTAGACCTGGAGACCTTCTGGACGTCCTTTTGGTCAAAGCCATGGTGGTGGGGCCCAGGCAGAGGTGGTTAGGGGCAGGAGGGGAGGGCAGTTGGGGATGATCAGGCTGGCAAGGGGGGGAAGTTGGGGGTGAGAAGGCCGGCAGGGGGGGCAGTTGGGGGCAAGCAGGCCAGCAGGCAGAGTGATTAGGGGTGATCAGGCTGGCAGGCAGGTGAGCGGTTAGGAGCCAGCGGTCCTGGATTGCCAGAGAGATGTCCGACTGCTGGACGGACATCCCTGGAGGGGTCCCAGATTGGAGAGGGTGCAGGCTGGACTGAGGGACACCCCCCCATGCATGAATTTTGTGCAACGGGCCACTAGTTTATATATATTTATACTAGAGGCCCGATGCATGAAATTTCGTGCAAGAGTGGGCCTTCCCCCCCCCACCCCCCCCCCCCCGCCGGCTGCCTCTGGCACCCGGGTCCTGGGCTTCCCTCGTAGCCCTGGCTTCATCAGGAAGTTCGTCTGGAAGGACGTCTGGTCTAATTAGCATATTATGCTTTTATAATTATAGATACTAGAGGCCCAATTCATGAGATTTGTGCACTGGGGTGGGGAGGGTCCCTCAGCCCTGCCTGCATCCTCTTGCAGTCCAGGAGCCCTTGAGGGATGTCTGACTGACGTGGAGGCAGGAGAGGCTCCTGCCACCGCTGCTTTGCTTGCCAGCTTTGAGCCAGCTTCTGGCTGTGCGGCACTCCCCCTGTGGGAGCACAGTGAGCATCTGCCCCCTGGTGGTCACTGCGCGTCATAACAACTGGTCATTCCGCCATTC
Source organism: Plecotus auritus (assembly GCF_963455305.1). NCBI lineage: Eukaryota > Metazoa > Chordata > Mammalia > Chiroptera > Vespertilionidae > Plecotus > Plecotus auritus. Next base: position 99,039,575 of record NC_137784.1, read on the forward strand.
GGTCAATTTGCATATTAGCCTTTTATTATAGGATTAGAGGCCCGGTGCATGAATTCGTGCATGGGTGGGATCCAGCTGCCCCGCCCTGATTGGGGCTGGCTGGGGGGAGGGCCCACGGGAGGTTGGCCAGCCCTGCCCCCAATCATGGTCAGGGGGGCGATCGGGGGTGGGGTTGGTTTGGGGGAGGGGCCACAGGAGGTTGGCCAGCTGGCCAGCCCCGCCCCCGTTCGGGCTGGTTGGCCGGCCACAGTGCACGTCATAGTGACTGGTTGTTCCAGTCATTCTGGTCACTTGGCTTTTGTATATCTAGATTTTATTATATAGGATAGGATAGGGTGTCCCTGAAATATGTATATATAATTTAACAGCTGATAGCTCAATTTTGAAAATGAAATGTATTTTAATAACCATTGCCTTTATAATTATTCAAAGTGTTCATATACATTTTGGGGGGACACCCTATGTATTTTAACAACTCAGCATCATTGTGACTGGGAATATCTATTAAGATGTGCAAAAATGTTTTTTACTGACGCTATTTACTGACATCCCCCCATTTTTTCTTGAGCAATATCCACTGTTCCAATAAGCTTATTTTCATTTTCACTAACTCATTTGATGTGAGAATGTTCTCATACCAATGCACATAGTTCTTTACTAACAAAATGTTTTTGTACAAATAGGCATTAAGAAATGGTAAACTTTTCCTTTATCTTACTTTTTATAGTAGCATCTGTTGATTTCATTTGGCACTCTTTGTAACATTCCACCTCTGGAGATTGTAAGAGAGGTGAGGGGAAGGAGGAAGGGAATGAAGAAAGGAAAGGATAAGAAAGGTGTTTACTGGTTTATCCTGATGAGGCATCACAATTTAAATAAGAATAGAAGAATAGTGGGACGTTTAGAGGTAATAATTGTCAGTGCTTGTAAATGCTGATTTAGTCATTGGCTGCAGGGAGTAGTTTTTGAATATGTTCTTAAAGATAAGTTAAAATTTAGGAAGAGTATATATTGCAGACTTGGTTTTGTATACACCAAGCTTATCAAACTTGTGGCCTGCGGGCCGCAAGCTTTTCTGACATTTAAATCATTCATTTACAGGTGAAATAACTTTTATGTGTTCATGATGAAGATTTTTCTTTAAAAAGTTTTAAGATAGCTAAAAATTAATTCTTGACTCTTCTTGAGAAAACAAAATTGGAACTAAGAAAATTAATTCTAATATTTAAAAATTGCTTAGTGGTGATGCATGTATTTGAGATGCAAAGGAAGAGATTACTGTTCACATCTGCAGATCAGTTTAAAACTTGCTTGTCTCTTCTCAGGGGGAAGTCATGAGATCTGACACATGGTCCAAAACCCAACCCATATGAACAATTTATATAAAAGCCAAAAAGTTATGCCAAACTTTGGTTAAAACTTGAACAAAGTATTTAATGATGCTGTAGCTAAAATTCTGAATGGTAAAATACTTTTGCTTTTCTTTCCTAATCTTCTTTCATCCCTACCTTCTCCCTTTCTCTAATAGGCATGGAGAGTAGAAAACTGATTTCTGCTACAGACATTCAATACTCTGGCAGTCTGCTGAACTCCTTGAATGAGCAACGTGGCCATGGACTCTTCTGTGATGTTACCGTTATTGTGGAAGACCGAAAATTCCGGGCCCACAGGAATATTCTTTCTGCTTCTAGTACTTACTTCCATCAGCTCTTCTCAGTTGCTGGGCAAGTTGTTGAACTAAGCTTTATAAGAGCAGAGATCTTTGCAGAAATTCTCAATTATATCTATAGTTCTAAAATTGTTCGAGTTAGATCAGATTTACTTGATGAGTTAATTAAATCAGGGCAGTTGTTAGGAGTTAAGTTTATAGCAGAGCTTGGTGTCCCATTGTCACAGGTTAAAAGCATCTCACGTACAGCTCAGGATGGTAATTCAGAAACCTTACCTCCTGGTTCTAGTGACAAGAACCTTGAAGTACAAAAATCAAAAGACGAAACCCAAGATAATGGGGCAACTATAATGCCTATTATAACAGAGTCTTTTTCCTTATCTGCTGAAGATTATGAGACAAAAAAGATTATTGTTACTGATTCAGATGATGATGATGACGACGTTATTTTCTGCTCTGAGATTCTGCCTGCAAAGGAGACTTTGCCAAGTACCAGTGCAGTGGCACAGGCCCAGCCTAATTCAGGCTCTGTTGCTATTTCAGATGTTGCACCTTGTGCTAGCAATAACTCCCCCCCTTTAACAAATAACACACCTCCTCAGAAACTTCCTACTCCTGTGAATCAGGCAACTCTGAGCCAAACACAAGGAAGTGAAAAAGTGCTGGTATCTTCCGCCCAGACACATCTGACTCCTAACATCATTTTGTTAAATCAGGCACCACATACTACGCCACCAAATGTCAGTCCTTCACTTCCAAATCATATGTCTCCTTCAATCAATTTACTTGTGCAGAATCAGCAGACAAACAGTACTGTTTTGAAAGGAAACAAGGCCAATGACGACGAGGAGGAGGAAATTATAGATGATGATGACGACACTATTAGCTCCAGTCCAGATTCGGCTGTCAGTAATACATCTTTGGTCCCACAGGCTGATACTCCCAAAAATACCACTTTTGACGGATCACTGGTACAGAAGATGCAGATCCCTACACTTCTGCAAGAGCCACTTTCCAATTCTTTAAAAGTTTCAGATATAATTACTAGAAACACTAATGATCCAGGTTTAGAATCAAAACATCTAATGGAGGGTCAGAAGATCATTACTTTAGATACAGCTACTGAAATTGAAGGCTTGTCAACTGGTTGCAAGGTTTATGCAAATATTGGTGAAGATACTTATGACATAGTGATCCCTGTCAAAGATGACCCTGATGAAGGGGAAGCCAGACTTGAGAATGAGATACCAAAAACAATTAGCAGTGAGCCAGCAAACAAACGTATGAAAGTAAAACATGATGATCACTATGAGTTAATAGTAGATGGAAGGGTCTATTATATCTGTATTGTATGCAAAAGGTCATATGTCTGTCTGACAAGCTTGCGGAGACATTTTAACATTCATTCTTGGGAAAAGAAGTATCCTTGCCATTACTGTGAGAAGGTATTTCCTCTTGCAGAGTATCGCACAAAGCATGAAATTCACCACACAGGGGAGCGAAGATATCAATGTTTGGCTTGTGGCAAATCTTTCATCAACTATCAATTTATGTCTTCACACATAAAGTCAGTTCATAGTCAAGATCCTTCTGGAGACTCAAAGCTTTATCGTTTACATCCATGCAGGTCTTTACAGATCAGACAATATGCATACCTCTCTGATAGGTCAGGCACTGTGCCTGTAATGAAGGATGATGGTATTGGATATAAGGTTGATGCTGGGAAAGAACCTCCAGTAGGGACCACATCCACTCCTCAGAACAAGCCAATGACTTGGGAAGATATTTTTATTCAGCAGGAAAATGATTCAATTTTTAAACAGAATGTAACAGATGGCAGTACTGAGTTTGAATTTATAATACCAGAATCTTATTGAACTCCTTTGAAATATCAAAGTTTTGGTTTGGATTAAGGGGCAGGGCTTTCAGAAGACCTATAAAACAAATTAAGAAATTTTATGTGACACGTCATCTGAAGGTAGTTTAGTTGGATTATTTGTTGATAATTTTTAGAAGCAAATTATTCTGAAAGTTTGTAGAGATTGAGAAGTCCCACCCCCAAGTATCTGTTTATATAGTTAGCTATCAGCTCATTTAAAAGGGGCAAAAAAAGCTTGGAGAGATAGTTTCCAGAATAGAATTTGAAGCAGTCTGAATGTTTTTTGAAGATAACTGGAGTTCTTAGCATACCCTAGTATATCTTAAACTTTCCCCTTCTATGTTAGCACTTTACTGCTCAATTCTCAATTTTCTTAATATTGAGACTATAAATGTGTGTTGTGTTTTGTATATGGCATAAAAAGTAAACAAGAACTTCTGAAGTTGTTCTGGAAATTTTTGAAACAAGGTTCCGCGTGGTTGTGTGTTCTGCTAGTCCAAATGGATAGCAACCTCCTGCCTCCTTCCATGAAAATGGCCATGCAGTCAAGTCTCATCTGAAGAATTAGTTTTAGCTAATTAGATTTAAATCTTGCTTTTATTGCCATAGTGAAAAAGACTTTGGTGGCTGGACCTTTGCTATGTGGTAAAAAAAAAATACTAATCTCTAATGCATACAGGAGGCGATGAAAAGTTCTGTTGCATTATTTTTGAATTTTTACTCTTACATGTTAGAGGCAGAGTAGAAGTGATTGGAGATTGCCTTTTTGCTCATTATGGTTAAAAACAGTCCCATGAAAATTTTCAAATTTTGAATATGCAAGCCACCAAAATAAATCTTTAATTCTATATAAATCTTTATACATGATAGGTTCCAGAAATGAGACTCCTACATATTTTGGGTAGGAGGCTACTGGCATATATTTTTCAATGTTCATATTACTTAGAATCTCTAATAGGAAGTTTTCATTTGAAATAGCTGAATCAGTGATCTAGTACTTTCTTATCAGCAGGACCTTTTAGGTTTTTACCCTTTCGAAAATAAGTTCCATTCCATCTGCAAATTGCTGCAATGTTATAGCAATCAGAAACTATATATGGAATGTAATATAGGCTTGTTGATCCCCATTTATCTTGAGACCAGTAAATACCACCTTTCTTCCTTTTTAAATGACACATATTTAAACATTTAGAAAATAAAGTCAAACTTATTGAAGTGCTAAAACTAAAAGGAAGCAGGTTGGAAAATATAGCCTAGCATTTACAACAAGATTAACTTGTTGAACTTCTGTAAATGACTTTGCAAAGAAAAAATTTTAATAGATACTGAAAAAGATTGTTGTGCATAGTTATTAGTCATGTGTAACTTTGCTTAAGTATTTCTTAATTCAACATATTTTCTTTCTCCTTAACAATGTATTTTTAAAAATAGTCTATTTCTTGACTTCAAACTTAAATAAAGCTTTAATCGTAATTTCTCATGTATACATCATTCTTCCAATGGTAAACTAGATTTAAAGATAATGGTTTCAGTGTTTCTAAAGTTAGTAGCTGAGGGTATCAGGCATCAGTATTTGCAATAATACAAGGAGAAAGAAAAAGTAATCTGTTGCTTACCGAGGCTTAGAATGACGTACATCTGTTTTCTGTTCTGTGAGTCTATACTGTCAAAAACCATTTTGTAAACTAATCTTTGGAAAATTTTAAATTACCTTATAACTCAAGACTCGGCGATCTCTGGATTCACAATATTTACTTCCTTTCTGTGTAGATGTTGATAGCATTACTCTTTGGCTATAGGTGTATTCTGAAATATTTCACCAGTTAGACATAATTACTCTACAAGTATGAGTGATACTGATGCCAGCAGGGCTTCCAGACTTTTTAGACTTAAGTGCTCGGTAAATTAGTTTGTCATCATAAAACTTGGTATTTTCTACAGGCTATTATGTCAAACCAGGAATTCTATAATGGAACACTATCCATTCTGAGTAATATGGATATTATTTTTTGCTTCTGCTGTGCTTTATGTAAATTCTGAGTCTGAGATTTAAACTGTGCCTACTGAAGGTATTTTCCAGAGTTTGGGGGGAGGAGGAAAACCAGAAAATTAAATTGTATTTTTGCCAGAAGACTCTTACTTGCATGTATATCAGAGTCTTCAGTTTTTTTAGAAATTTATTTGAAGTTTGGAATTCATGTGGAATATTCTAGTAAAGGGTTAAAACCCTTTACTCCCAGTATTTATTAGGTTGGAAATCTGCAGCAAGACATTATATAAAACTTATTGTGGGTTTTCTTATTTTATACTTAGTTTTCTGGCTATTGAACACTTTTTCTTTCAAGTTGGCTTCAAATTTGGTTCTGGGATAAATTACCCATAAATATTCTAGATGGGAACTATTTGAAATAGCAATTTGTTAAGATGTCAGAAAGTGGAACTGCTCAAACTAAGCAAAAATGTTTAAATGATCATTATCATTTTGGTGGTAATTATTCCCCACATGCAACTACTATGAGGAATTAATGCTGCATTGTTTCCTATTGTACCAAAAAAGATAAAACAAATGGTAAAAATGACCCAAGGTATTTTGTATGGTCAAGGCATGCATATTCTAAAAAATTAATTGCTATTCAACAGCATTGGCTTCCTCACCTCTGTCAATCATATGAAACCTTGTTCATTTTCACCTAATGCTGTAATATTCATACTTGTACAATCTTCCCTATCATGACTTTTAAGTTCTACATTTCAACTGTTATCTGATATTAGTTCGTAGATTCATATGGCAAAAATAAAACGTTTTGTGATTTTTGAGTGCATTTTTTTACAAGACTATCTTTCAGAAGTTATATAGACCTTTATATTCTGTTGTTTTTTCAATTTTTTGTAGCAGGAGATTGGAGCTATATATCTGATGACAGCAAGACAGAATTCTTCATTAGGTTTTATACATTGGTTATTTGCATGCCCAATGTATCTTGAACCCTGAGAGTCAAAAGTGAGTCGGTTGCTGTCTGTCACTTTAGAGCAACAATTTTCAACCTTTTTCATCTCATGCCACACATAAACTAATTATTAAAATTCTGTGCCAATCTGACAAAAAAATAGGTATAATTTTGGTTCATTCACACTGGACAGGTAGTGTGTTAGCTGTTGTCAGTTTTTTTATTTGACAATCTAAGGGAAAAGAGGTCAGTGTCCCTGACTAAATAGGTACTGCATGTTTTAAAAATTCTTGTGGCACATGGGTTGAAAATCACTGCTTTAGAACATTTGTGACACCCTTTGTAGATTCCATGAGGACGTATGTAAGTGGATAAGGAGGAGGATAATTTTATTAATTTGAAACATCACAAAAGCAGTCAGGATTTCCAACATGGCAGTGATAAAGATTTTAAGCAGCATCCAGTTTATAGGTTCTGGATTAATATTTTAATATTTCATGCCCAGTTCAATACTTTAAAGCAGAATTAGGAATAAAGCAGTAAAGATTACAAAATGCAGTTAAGGTACATATTGGAAATACAAATTCCTTCATTACAGCAAATGTTTTGCAAAAGAGTAAAGCAGCAAATATTAATCTTTTAAGGTAACATGCACTTCATGTAATTTGATGTAATAAAAAAGAAGCTGCTCAAATTAAGTGTTACAAAATCTGTACTGTTTCAAGTTATTTTGTAAAGTAAGAAAAATACATAGAAATGAGTCATAGAATCTTAACACTAAGAAATGTGATAAATGTAGGATATACTGTGTAATGATGCCTTTAAAAAATTAAATACATATTCACTAAAGCAAAAGGTAAAGTGTAATAGCAAAATATTTCATTGAATATTACAAGTTGATACTTGCATTGTAAGTCAATTGGTTATTAGTTCCTTTTTGAAATCCAATAGAATTTTAATGTGCTCAGAATTATAGAAAATAATAGTAATTTTATATAACAAAAAGATTATAGTTTTTCAGATTTGAAATCTGGATGAGACATCATTCATGGTGCTGAAAATTAAACTGAATGTCTTGCAAACATTTACTGTGGACAGTGAGTGCACTTGTTGTGCCTTGATAATTCTTGATGGCTAGGTGTCTGCAAGGTAGATGGGAGCACCAGCATTTGCCTGCTACCTCTAATCCATCAAGTCAGGAGGTAGCTAAATTGGCTGGAAAAATTTCCAGTATGTGTTCTGTTTGCAGAACTGTCTAATTAGGTACCCTCCTATAGCCCCTGTATTTTTACATGATACAAGTCTAGGGTTATCGATCTTTTTTTAAATCAATCCTCAGGTTAACATAAGATTGCAATGAAAGTGTTTGTTTTGAAGTGAAGGCATGAGTGCCAAAGTGTTAAATCCATCAGGTTGATGGTTTAAAGCTATGCCTAATTAAAAGAACTGTACAAATACCTACCACAATGTGCCAGATGGATTTTTAATCTACAATAACACAATAATTTGTCAAGTTGGCTACATTTGAGGTTTTGCAGATTTAAAGCGGCATTGTAACACTTTCATAATCTTGAACACTGTCATAATTGGTCTCAACAGAAACGGGACCAATAAGAGCAGTAGCATTAAAACAGATGATCTTTTGGGGTAGGGTGCAGGATACGTGCGGTTTGCTAGGGTTGAAGCACAATATTTGAAGATTAAATAGTCACAAAGATTAGTAACAATTCATGTCACGACCCAAGAACCTAATCTAGCATTTTAATTCTGAATTTAACCATAAGATTTATATTTGTAGCAAATGTATTTTGTGATACTGCAACATGTAGTAGAACCACTGTCTCCTAAGTTATCAGATGTATAACAGATCTCCTTAAAATATCTCACATGTTGCTCTCTATGTATTTCAGTGCTTCTAGAACTATCAACCCTGTTCCCCACTACTTGAATGGATATTGCACTTTTCCCTTTGGGAGGTACCAATAACAAAAGCTGAGCTGAATGATCACGACAGCCATTTTTACAATACTCATAGAGAAGGAAAAGATATGGGCAGCTTTTTACAACATCCAGACACAAGTAAACTAAATCCTAGTCAGAACTCTCTGTATTGGAACTACTGTGTAGCCCCATCATCTGGGAAATTTTCCTTAGGAACTGACTTTAGTAGTAGGGAAAGATAGGGCCTATAAGCCAGGTACTTCAACCGAGGTACTAGGGTGGCAATCTGCCAAGGGCTTGAGGACAACACTCCATTTACATAAAATGAAACAGATGACAACCACACTTTAGCTGAATACAGAGGCAGAGCCATAGGGTAATACAGGTCCAAACATGACAAGCTTCTTGCTGGGCTGGCTTCCCAGCCTTGCTTAGAGCATGTGCACTGTTCTTCATGGAAGTCCTGGGTTCAGCCTAGCCACCCCTGTTCGGCACTGATAACAAGCTTCATTCCTATCTTTCCCTAGCCTGGCAGGCTGTTGTAAAACTTGAAACTATGCATAAGAATCACACTTGAAATTGTGTACCCTATACACTTCCACTAAAGCAGAAATACAAAAGCCACAATAATCCCAATAGCCAGCAGACATTCCTCTAGGGGCTGTAAGGTGGTGGCTTTTCAAAAGGCGGGTAGTAGGGTGGAGAGTAACGGGGTGGTGCACTGGAGGACCACATGTAGCTGGGTGAAGGAGAGGCAGACTGGGGCTCATCAGAAAGTCCAGAGGGAGGCGAGGGTGGAAAGATACCAGAATGCTGTGTAACGAAAATAAAACAACATCAGTTTGGGCAGTGAGGTTTAATTCCCCAAAGTCAGTTATTTAAAAATGAAATTTGTTTCTGTTTGGAACAACAAAGAGCTAAAACCACAAAGTTAATGAGGGGCATGAAGCTGGGCTGGTCTCACTTTCTCTTGGTCACTCAAGCTGTGAAGCTCATGCAGAGATATCTTGGACTGCTCCTACCCCTCTTGTTGAACCCCTTTTCCATGTTTGTAACTCAAGCCTTCAATACCTCTCTCTGAGCTATGCATCAATAGCTATCTTCAATAGCATCCCAACTAGTCTTCAAAAAGGTAGTTTGGGCCTTAAGAACATTTGATGTTGTCACTAATACAAGGGGAAGACTTTGCTATAAGAATATATCACAGAGCCTATCTCATAAAACAAAAAGTAAGGTCAGAGAGGTTAAATGGCTTTCTTGGATCTGTAGTCTTTTTTTTTTTAATCCTCACCCACGGATATGTTTTATTGAGTTTTAGAGAGAAAGGAAGGGAGAGAGAGAAACATTGATATGAGAGAAACATCGATCAGTTGCCTCCCGTATGCACCCTGACCAAGGATCAAAAACCCGCAACTCAGGTATGTGCCCTGACTGGGAATTGAACCCGCAACCTTTTGGTGTATGGGATGATGCTTCAACCAACTGAGCCACCCAGCCAGGGCTGGATCTGGAGTCCTAATCTAAGTCCAATAATTTCAATTTCATCTTAACTGTGACCCACCCCGCCCCAAGAACAGGGTAGGTGGGAGAGAAAAGAACAAAGGCATGAATAAGAGGGTGGAGCAATATGTCAAGTTGCAGAGACACTGAGGATTCCATTTTACTTTGTGTTGTCTAACTGGTGGTCTTTGAGAAAGGAGATTTGGATTTAAGAAATACCAAATGAATTAGCATGTTAGGTGTCATTTGCCCCTTCTCTTTCCCTGGATCCTAATGATTTTCCTGCTCTAAAAGAGTTGGCCTGTTTTGTTCATTGCTATATCCCCCAGAGCTCAGAACAGAGCTTGGCAAGTAGTAGGTACTCAATAAATATTGAATGAGTGACTTATAACGTCAGGAGTATATAAGATGAACTTGGCATGTTTTTTAAAAAATGATATCTATTTTCAAAGAATATGGTCACATCTCTTGGGGATCATTGCCTTGCTCCAATGGTGGAGCATGGCTGAGACCTGAAGGCTAGAGGAGGCTATAGGGATGGCAAGAGGCAAGAGGTTAGTTTTAGGCTCTCCAGAAGAGCAAACATAAGCCAACACACAGGGCTGGAGAATGGTCTCAACTCTAGGAGGAGCCATTATACTTTTTTAAAAAACCCACTTACACCAAAATTTCTCAAGAGTTCAAGTACTGTTTGGAGAGGTCACACCTTTACTTTGTTCAGCTGGCCAGACTCTGAGTAGATCATGTCTTTTTTCCAGGCCTGGAACAATCTAGAGTCAGCCTGAGACCAGTTGGCTGATTCTCCTCATCCCCAGTCCTGACCACTGCCCAGGTTCCTAGGCTTTACTTGAGACACTGAAATATCTGTCCCTTACCACTTAATATTAGGACTGAGAAGAGACTAGCTGCAATCTTCCTCCTTCCTCTCCCACCCCACCCCTTACCAGTATTTCATCTTGAATGAAGGAATGACAAGTTCATACAACCTGCAAAGCTGTTCAAGGCAAAACAACTTGAGGCAGTGGACTCAAGCCAGATTCCTTTCTAAAATCTCATTTTTTTCCTCCCTCCAAGAGAATATGTATCAGTATGGTGAATTCCCTAGTTTTCTACTCTGTGTCCCAGAACTCTTTTTCCTTCTCTCCCTCCTTCCTCTTCTGCTGCTTTCTTCAACTGGTAACACTGTCCTCTTAACCAGAGAGGAGAGCAAAACCCCACCAGGGACCAAATCTCTGCTTGGGGGTGTGGTACTACTCTGCCCTTTGAATTCAGCTCTAGGATGGGTAGAGTCAGGAGACCATTTTCATGTGTTCCCAGCCACAAAAGGGAGGGGCACATTTCCTACAGTGGAGCTAAAGGCAGTTCTGTCCTGAGAGGCATTTAAAGGCTTCTGTGGGCAGCAGCTGCTATGGGTGGCAGTTGTATACTTTGATAATAAAAGGGGGTGCTACAACAGTCTTTGGTTTTCACTTCCCAGTTTCATGTTTGGGAAGTATTGAGGGCGGGGAAGAGGTGGGATGATTCTCACTTCCTTTGAGGATGCTGGGAATCTTAAGGATAAAATTGAAGGGCTCTTGGCAGAGCTACAGGGCTCATTGGCTGCAGTCCACACACTCCTGGGGTTTGAGTTGTTGGGTGTGGGGAGGAAGGGCCCACAGTACCAGTGCATAGTTTCCTAGCAACAGGCAGGCACCTTGGGAAAGATCTGGCTTTGTTGCAGCTGAGGAGCTGGCCTGGTGCATTTTGGTTCCTGCCTAAGAGTCGACTTTACTAGTGGGACAGGCAACTCAGAAAGAACAGAGCTTTGAATCCTTGCACACCACAAAGTATGAAAACCATCTAAAGAGCCTACTGCTAGGCCTAGTTGGCTAAAACTTCCCAAGCTGCTTCTTATAGGTTGGGGTGCCTACAGGCTGATAGCGCTATAAGAGGACCAACACCTTTTCAGGACACACACAGATGTCTTGCATCTTTGCCTGCCCCCTCTCTGCAAGATGGCTGACCCATACTCTACAAGACCAACCTGCATTTCTGTCACAGTGGGCTTCTCTCTTCAGAAGTACTGGGAGGTAGTAACTCAGAAAATAGCCCTGGCACTGACCAGGTGATAAAGGTTACCAGCAAGAGATGCTGTGTTTCCAGGGGGAAATCCAGAGTCTCCTGGTCTTTGCATTCCCCCTCTATTTCTGCCCAGAAAGAAAAGCCAGGGGAGACTGAGAGAAGAGGAGCTAAAAAGAAGAGGAAGGAAAAGAAAGGAGAGGTCAGAAACCAGAGAAAAGAGGACAATAAAGGAAAACCTTGGCAGGAGGAGGGAAATAAAGAGAAAAAGTTGAGTGGTGGCCGCAGCAACACCTTCTAAGGCTCTCAGCAACCTGTGCTATACACCGCCTCCCCCAGGAAAGTGAACCTTTCATTAAATGGGTCCAATTTATAATGGGTCATTTTTCACGCCTAAGATGAAATCTAGTGTGTACCCTCCTGTGGTTAAATAAAGAGCATAAACAGAGGTGCTTACAGTTTTCATAGGCTTAGACTTTTGTTTTAAGCTAAACTTGGCAATTCACCAAATGGACAGGAAACAGATCAGTCCATGGTTAGAATAAAGCAGGGGGACTTGCCCAGCAGCTAGACTGGGAAGTATGGCTGGAATCCTTAAGTGGTTTACATAAAACTACACTGGATTGACTTTCCCAGGAGAGGTAGAAACTGATGCTTTTGACCTGACAGACTTTGGACTACTTGGCTGGAGCTGAAGGACAGGTAATGGGGAAATGAGTGCAAGGGGCAAGAAGAGTGAGTATTGGGGTGATGAGCAGGGAGGCAAAGGTAGTCTCAGTTTATCTCCTTCCTGCCTTGAGGGATGGGTATTTCATTAGAAACAAGGACACCTTGGAGCCCAATGTTTGAAAGAGTCCTGTTTCTCCAAGCTCAGCTCTCACAGAATCCTCAGGGCCAGCTGACCAGACCCAAGTGCCTGCTCATGTCTGTCCACAAGAAATGTTTCCCAAGCTTCCTAATTGGACAGCTACCCAGCAAGGGCATGACTTTGAGGGGTTCAATCAAAACCCTATAAATCTCTTTTCTCTTCCTTCAATCAGCTTTGGAGTAAAAAGGAAGCAGAAGTCTTCAAACTTTAAGTCACCAGAATAGTCCTATTTGGAAATGAGCAGAATGGAGAAGTCATCCAGAAGAAAGTCTAGAAAGGTCAGTTTTCCTGATATGATTTGGGCCCTTTTATAATCCGAGAAGAGCATAGGGAGCTCTGGCTTTTTTGGGGCGGGGAGGTGAGGTCTGTGCTTCTGGTGGTTTTATTACAAGAGCTAGTGTACATTTTGCTGACTGCTTTCTGTTTAAATTTTTTTTAATTTATTAATTAAATGAGAGAGAGACTTGTGTGCTCTCACCTGGGATTGAACTCACAGCCTTGGCACATTGGGACGATGCTCTACCAGTGGTCGGCAAACTGCGGCTTGCGAGCCACATGCGGCTCGCGAGCCACGGTTTGCCGCTCTGTTGACTAATGAGTTTGCCGACCACTGGGATAGGGGCTTAATCACAAGGAACAACAACAGCCTGTAATTATTGGAATCCAGAGTCTAGGTCAGTGGTTGACCACTGACCACTGCTCTAACCAGCTGAGCTACCTGGCTGGTCAGGGCCTGACTGATTTCTATTTATCTGAGAACATAAGCAGATGTTTCCCCCATCCTTTTGGCTTTCTTGGGTAAAGACTGGTATTTTCTCCTATGAAACATAAGGGAATGGAATTTAGTGAACACAAAAAAGCTCAACTCAAACACTAGAACAAAATACCATTTAAGTTCTAAAGGGAAGCAAATCACGTAACATACCCCTCATATCCCCATCATACAACTATAAAGTCTCCAAAAGGGAAATACAAAAGACAGTTTGAACCTAGGGAAAGAACTAGGAGAGTTATGTGTCCCAGTAGCCCCTGCAGTGTTGAGCAAATTAATAATGTAATAAGAGACCCTTTCTGAGTCATGATTAGGAAGCCCATAATTTAAAAACCAGTAGAAATATAAATATCCTAAAATTAACTGGGGGAAAGATCTGTGCTGTGTTCAAATGTACAGCTTTTCCAAAGAACCCCAAGCCAATCTCTCAAGTCAGACCGGGATACAAACCCTGGCTCTTCCACTTAACATCTCTGTGAGGTAGTCACTTTCTCCATGACTTTCTCCATCTCATCTTTAAAATGGCAATGACAAGGGTATTTTTGTCAAAGGACTAAGCAAGATGATATATGTAAAACACTTCTTAGCATAGTGCTTGATACATAGTAAGTGCTCGATGTATAGCAGCTGTTATTAAAAAGTAGAGTCCTCAAATCCCTGGAGGCCCTGCTATGAGCCCATAGTGTAGGTCTGGGTAAGGTGGCTAGATTTGGATCCCTGCCCAGCCAGTTGCTCAGTGGATTGAGTGTCATCCCATGGACCAAGAGGTCTCCAGGTGGATTCCCTATCAGGGCACATGCTCAGGTTGTGGACACGATCCCCAGTAGGGGGCATGCAGGAGGCAGCCTATCAATGTTCCTCTCTCATCAATGTTTCTATCTCTCTCTCCTCCCTCTCTATCTAAAAATCAATAAAAACATATTTAATAGATTTGGATCCCTTTGCTGGGTTAGATACCCTGTTTTTGGGTTTCCATAGCACTCTTGGTAATAGTCTATTTACTTTTTTGTCCCCACTGATGTCCCCTATCACCCTCTCAAGTCTATAGATTGTCTCATTCGTAATGCAGAGCCTATGCCTCAGTTTCTCTATCCACAGCTCTTAGCACAGTGCCTGGCACATGGGAACACAAAGTAAACATTAGCTGAACTGAAACCAATAGCTTGAGTCACCACTGGCATTGCCAATCTTGCCTTCCCCCTGGAGTAGTGTTTGAATGAGGAATGATGGAGAGATGGCTCCATACTCTAAGATAGTGCTTCCTATCTTAGAGTTTGCAGCAACCATCACTAGGGAGATCATTGTTCCTACTTAAGGGGCTCATTATAAAGTGAATATTCCTATAATCAATATGTTTTACTTTGATATAAAAAAGTGGAGACGGCCTCTTCATTGAATTCATGTGTTGCCCCTCTATCTCAGGATGGCTTTTTATTACAGGGGCTGAAGAGAATGATGACCATCCTCATGTTAGCTTCAACATCCTTGCATTCTCTTAAATGATTCCTTTTTTTGCCTCCATTACAACTGAAATTATCTATGCATTTTTTAACATACCTGTGTTTTCTGGTTTACATCATCTATTTAGGTAATAAGTTCCCTGAATTACCTGTGAATATGTAGGTTTTAAAACAATTTCTAACATTATGTTTTCCAAGTTTTAATGGACACCTCCTTGTTCTAGTATTGTATTTTATAACAGTGAACAAGTACATGCTCACACTATATGTACAGTTGTCCCTTGATATCCATGGGGAATGGTCCCAAGACCCCCCACAAATACCAAAATCCCCAGATGCTCAAACCCTTATATAAAATGGCATAGGACAATGCAGACATATCCGCAGATTCCCAATCACAGATAGAAAATACTGTTCTCCAGCTGTGGTTGCTTGAATCTACAGATGCAAAAGTCTGAGATACAAAGGGCTGTGTCTTTATTGAAAAATCCATGTATAAGTGCACCTGTGCAGTTCAAACCTGTGTTGTTCAAGGGTCAACAGTATTACTATTGCAATGTGGAGTGCTAGACCTCCCCAAACAGTATCTAAACCAAACAAATATATGATTTATTCAACTATAGGGGGTTTTCTAGTTTCAATTATTTTGTTAATCTGAACCTAAAATTAGGTTTCCCAAGGGTTTTGAATTTCTAAACTAGCTGTTTAACTGGAAGCACCCCAAACACTCTTGCTTTTATGTCCCCTTGGAGCATTTATGGGCTCTTAATCAATAGAAGTAAATTCATTATGAGCCTCCCTTCCTTCAAAGATATTGCCTTTGTTTCTCAAATTTTGAATTAACCAAATTTTAGTGCAATTCTACTTTTCTGTGGCCAAGTTTACCACCACTGAAAATGCCTAAAGGATCGTTTCATTTGTTTTCTCAAAGTACTCTGCACACAATGAATCCCTTTTAATTAAGAGCCTTTTTTGGTTCCATTTTTCTGTACTTAGTCTCAGCTCAAAAGGAAATAGGGAAAGTGCAAATTTGGAGAGAAACCAAGATGGCGGCATAGGTAAACACCTAAACTGCTGCCTCGCACAACAATTTAAAAACTACAACTATAAAACAAAACGGATATCATCCAGAACCACAGGAAGGCTGGCTGAGTGGAAATTCTACAACTAGAAGGAAAGATAAAAGCACACTGAGACTCAGAGGAGCTGCAGAAGGCAGAGGCACGCGCGCGGAGAGGGCTGGCAACTGAGTACGCGGCTGGCTTTCTCAATCAGGAGGGAGACAAAAGCTCCCGACTGCTCTGAACTCCAGTTCCGGGTGAGACTCTGGGGACCCAGACTCATTCAGGGAGAAACTGGACTGTCTGGCAGCAGGCGAAACTCGAGGGCAGCTTTCTCTCAGAGGTGCTTGCAGCCATTACCGTGGGACACTGAGACCCAGGGGCCTCTTAGGGCAGGGCTGATGGGAAGCCATTGCTGTCTGCTCCGCCCTGAAACTCTGCCCCATCCAAGCTGAGCACAGAGGCTTTGGCAAGTCTTGTCTCATAAGGGTGTCTCCAGCACAGAAGTTCTCCCAGCATAGACACAGCTGATCCTCACAGCCAATTGGCCTGGAGGTCAATTCCTCCCAGGGATACCAACAATAATCAAGGCTTAACTACAACAAGACTGTGCATATAGCCCACAAAGGGGTGCACCAAGAGTGTCCACCTCAGGTAACTGGGGAGGCTGAGCCACTGGGCCCTATAGGACACCTAGCACACAAAGCCACTGTATCAACTCAGGGAAGCAGCCAAAATGTGAAGACAAAGGAACAGGTCATAAATGACAGAAATGAAGGAAAGCAAACTACTGGATATAGAGTTCAAAACCATGGTTATAAGGTTTTTCAAGAATTTTCTAGAAAAGGCCGATAAATTTAGCGAGACCCTCGAAGATATGAAAAAGGACCAACTAGAAATTAAGCATACACTGACTGAAATAAAAAATATTATACAGAGATCCAACAGCAGACAAGAAGATTGCAAGAATCAAGTCAAAGATTTGAAATACAAAGAAGCAAAAAACACTCATCCGGAAAAGCAAAAAGAAAAAAGAATCCAAAAATATGAAGATAGTGTAAGGAGTCTCTGGGACAACTTCAAGCGTACCAACATCCGAATTATGGGGGTGCCAGAAGAAGAGAGAGAGCAAGATATGAAAACCTATTTGAAGAAATAATGACAGAAAACTTCCCCCACCTGGTGAAAGAAATAGACTTAAAAGTCCCAGAAGCGCAGAGAACTCCAAACAAAAGGAATCCAAAGAGGACCACACCAAGACACATCATAATTAAAATGCCAAGAGCAAAAGAAAAAGAGGGAATATTAAAAGCAGCAAGAGAAAAACAGTTAATTACCTACAAGGGAGCACCCATACAATTGTCAGCTGATTTCTCAACAGAAACTATGCAGACCAGATGGAAGTGGCAAGAAATATTCAAAGTGATGAATAGCAAGAACCTACAACCAAGATTACTCTACCCAGCAAAGCTATCATTCAGAATTGAAGGTCAGATAAAGAGCTTCACAGATAAGAAAAATCTAAAGGAGTTCATCACCACCAAACCAGTATTATATGAAATGCTGAAAGGTATTCTTAAAGAAGAGGAAGAAGAAAAAAGTAAAGATAAAAATTATGAACAACAAATACATATCTATCAACAAGTGAACCTAAAAATCAAGTGAATTAAAAACCTGAGGAACAGAATAATCTGGTGAATATAATAGAATCAGGGGCATAGAAAGGGAGTGGACTGACAATTCTCAGGGGGGTAGGGGTGTGGGGGTGCGGGAGGAGACTGGACAAAAATTGTACACCTATGGATGAGGACAGTGGGGAGGGGGTAAGGGCAGAGGGTGGGGTGGGAACCGGGTGGAGGGGAGCTATGGGGGGAAAAAAGAGGAACAATTGTAATAATCTGAACAATAAAGATTAAAAAAAAGAAAGTGCAAATTTGGTAACATTATTCCTGACTTCTTTGATAATAGGACAGCAAAGGAGAGGGGGGAGTTATAAAAATATTTTCTCTGTGTAGTCCTAGTTAGGAAGTCTGGAGAAAAAGAAGGGATTATTACAGATTTTATTCAAACCCTTGTGTGGCTCAGAATGTCCTTGTGCTAAAGATCAGGACGAGGCCTCTTCCTGTGGCAGAGAAATAGAAAATGCGACTGTTGGACAAGGGTTCATGGTGAGGTACTAATGAGTACCATCTTCTCCTTGGTGTAGATCAAGGCAATTTGAGATACCTTGATCTTTCTCTCCTCTGTTCTTCCATCTCTCTGTTTTTTCTCCTCTTATGTCTTTCTCTCCCTTCCCATCTATCCTATCTTTGCATGCTTACATAGTCCTTATGGTAGTCACTGGTATCCAAAGGCTGCGAAAAGCCATCAGGGACAGAGAGCCTAGCTACCTCATACATATTAGGGAGGTTCTATGATTAAGGAGAGAACAAGAGAACATGAATGAGAGCAAGGGTAATGGAGAGTTCTTTTTTCTCTCAAAACATACCTGAAAGTCATAAGCAGAATATGGTGGCAGGTGAGGAGGGCTATGGTAGTAGGTATTGTAGGATGCCACTTGGGGACGAGCATAATAAGAAACAGTCGGATGGGCATTTTCAACAGAACAGTTCAGTGCCGGGAGAGTTGGATTCTGTAGAAAATAACACATTAGAAGCAGAATTAAAGTTCATCACTAGGAAAATGGTTAAATAAACAGTGATACATCTATACTACCGAATACCATGCAGAGATAACCATTATTGATAAACAATTTAGTGACAGAAAACGTTGTCCAGGATATGTTGTTAAATTAAAAAAAAAAAATAAGCCACTGGCAAAACTATAGAGACAAAGATCAGTGTGGTTGCCAATGGTTGGGTTGTGGGGAGGGATTAGTAGGAGGAGCATAGAGGATTTTTAGCGGAGTAAAAATACTCTATATGATGTTACACTGATGGATATGTCATTATACATTTATCCAACCCCTAGAATGTACAATACCAAGAGTGAACATATGGTAAACTATGGACTTTGGGTGATAATGATGAGTCAATATAGGTTCATCCTTGGTAACAAATGTACCACTCTGGTGGGGGATGTTGATAATAGGCTATGTATGTGTGGGGGCATGGGTTATATGGGAAATCTCTGTATCTTCCTCTCAATTTTGTTGTAAGCCTAAAACTGCTCTAAAAAATAAGTATTTAAAAAGGAAGCCACCACATCTAACAAATCACTACATGGAAATATGAAAATATCTGGGAGATACACAATGGACTGACTCAGAATAAATTCTTTCCAAAATAAAAAAAAATAAATAAAAAGGAAGCCACCATGTTATATTTATATAGCATTATCCCAATTTATGTAAAAATAAAGACCCAAACAATTATATATGAATATATATTTGTAAATGGAAAGAAATTAATCTGGAAAGATTCACAACAAACTGTTAACTGTGGTTATCTCTGGGAAGGGGAGTAGTAGTAGGTGGTAAATGAGGACTCTTCACTTTCTGTTATATAGCCAGAGTTTTTACAACTAATATGAATACTTGTTTAATTTCCTCTCAGCTTATTTTGAAAAATTCAAACCTATAGAAAAGTTAAAATTATTTATTTGTGATATTTTAAAAGAAAAAAAAAAAACAAGACCCAAAATACACAATGTCAAATAGACACTGCTCTTGCTATGATAAAAATGTGATGGGTCACAAAGGGATTTTAAGAGTTGTGAAGATTCTGGTAGATTCTAATCCTTTGAAGGAGCTCCCACGTAGACATGAAGTGTATTTATTTCTCATCAGCTCTGCAGGCTGGAGGCAAAACCCTAGCAGTGAACAAAAACCAGGAAAGACCAAGCAGAGTATACTGATTATTTTTTGCCAACAAAATAATGCAGAAAAAATTAAATACCATTTT
The DNA here is from genome assembly GCF_963455305.1 of Plecotus auritus. Taxonomy (NCBI): domain Eukaryota; kingdom Metazoa; phylum Chordata; class Mammalia; order Chiroptera; family Vespertilionidae; genus Plecotus; species Plecotus auritus. The sequence goes on from NC_137784.1 coordinate 99,059,633, forward strand.
AATATAATGATGTGTATAGCCCTTTAAATGTTAAGGCTAATCTTGTCCCGGATGGGAGTCCTGCTCTCAACAGGGCCAAAGCATTGCTAAAGGAAGTCACCACTGCTCATTAGTTCCTAAAGAGGATTGTGATTTGTATCTTTTGAGGGCCACATGGGTCAAGGTGTGGGGCAAATATTTTTTCCATTTTTTATGTCATTGAAACCTCCATTTGTATGGATAATCAAGGGCTGTTTCAAAATCAATGTGTCTTGTTTCTGGTACACATCCTAGCTAACAAAAGAATAATATGCTAATTGACCATTATTCCTACACATAAGATGGCTGCCCCCATGTGGTCAAAGATGACTGCCCCCATGTGGACACAAGATGGCCACCACAAGATGGCCAACAGGGGAGGGCAGTTGTGGGTGATCAGGCCAGCAGGAGAGGGCAGTTGGGAGGGACCAGGCCAGCAGAGGAGAGAAGTTGGGGGTGACTGGGCCTGCATGGAAGGGCAGTTGGGGGGGACCCAGGCCTGCAGGGGAGAGCAGTTGAGGGGTACCAGGCCTGCAGGGGAGGGCAGTTAGGGGTGACCAGGCCTGCAAGGGAGGGCAGTTAGGGGTGACCAGGACTGCAGGGGAGGGCAGTTAGGGGCAAACAGGCTGGCAGGGGAGCAGTTAGGCATCAATCAGGCTGGCAGGGGAATGGTTAGGGGGTGATCAGGCTGGCAGGCAGAAGCAGTTAGGGGCAATCAGGAAGGCAGGCAGGCGAGCAGTTGGGAGCCAGCAGTCCTGGATTGTGAGAGGGATGTCTGACTGCCCGTTTAGGCCTGATCCTACCAGTAGGATTGGGCCTAAACGGGCAGTCGGACATCCCTCAAGGGGTCCCACATTGGAGAGGGTGCAGGCTGGGCTGAGGGACACCCCCCACCCGTGCACAAATTTCGTGCACCGGGCTTCTAGTCCTATATAATAAAAGGGTAATATGCAAATTGACCCTAACGACAGAGTGACCCGAAATGACTGGTCGCTATGATGCACACTGACCACCAGGGAGTTGGCCCCTGGTGGTCAGTGTGCTCCCACAGGGGGAGCTCCGCTCAGCTACAAGCCAGGCTGACCTCTCCCGCCTCCTCAGCAGCGCTAAGGATGTCCGACTATAGCTTAGGCCCGCTCCCCATGGGGAGCGGGGGAGCGGGCCTAAGCTGGCAGTCAGACATCCCTTGAGGGGTCCTGGACTGCAAGAGGGCACAGGCTGGGCTGAGGGACCCTCCGAGTGCACAAATTTTCATGCACTGGGCCTCTAGTATACTCCATATTAATAGAAAACAGAAGCTTACTCTCAAGTGATAAAAATGTGTGGGTAGGCTTTGGCAATGGCACAGGCAACCATATTGGGGTGTTGGCAGGGGAAACTCCCTTATAGCAAGTTTCAACACAGTTCTGTTGCTCTCTTCCTTGGTGTGGGTTACTGTTTACATTTCTAGGAGGCTTGAAGAGCTACAAACCTGTCATTATGATGCAGCTCCCAGATAACCAGAGGAATGTTTGTTAGCCTCTCTCATTTGTGGGAGAGAGCTGAGATCTTGGATCCCAAGGGTTTGTTCACTTTACAGAATAAGAGTGCTCAGAAATGCCCCTACCTCTCCACCAGAATTCTAAGAAGAAATTTCATCCCTGAGGAAGTCCCAGAAATTATATTCCCTAGGCCTTCTGTCAATTAAAAAAACCCACCCTCTATAATCAAAAGAGATATGACTAACCAAGGTGGATTGGATAGTCATTATCCCTCTTTATCAGAATACATACTTATACTTGGGTGCTAATGCTTTGGGTACAATAGCATGGTTTATCTAATACATCATAATAGATCAATGGTTCATTGTGTACTTTCTCAGAACAACAACAAAATACTTCCAAATATCTTTCCCAACTGTATAGCTAACATATGGCCAATTTTGATTCTTGATGTAGTAATTAATTAAACAAATAATGCATTAATTATTTGTATTGAGTTAAAGAGTTAAGAAGATAAATAGTATTTCTATAACTTGGCATCCAATTACAGTATTTCTAGATTCAATGCTTTATCATTGTCATTACTTTGTTTTCATAGATTTCTTTTCCTAAAAATGAAAGGTCACCAATGAAATCTCAATAATATCCACCAATAAACAAAGAAATAAACAAACACACCCTCCAGCTCTTGCAAAGTGAAACTAGTTCTTCTATGCAAATAAATTAAGCCTAACCAGAGAGAAACCATCACGCAATGTAAACTCTATCTATAAAAATTTTTTTGTGTGTGTGTGTTTACCAAGTCCAGGGAGCCAGCATAATCTTTGAAAAGAAGTTGATTATTATAGAGAAAGAAACACAGACAAAATATGAGAGGAAGATTGAATGAGCACTGAAAAGCCACAGAGAAGAAAGTTAAGAGTAGAGGACAGATAGAGAAAATGAACAGGACAAAAAGATAAGGTGAGGGATTGAAGGAAGGTGGAGTGAAGAGTTGGGCAGGGAAGAAGCAAAAGAGATGGCCCCAAATAAATGGCCTGGTTATGTTTTAAAGCAGTAATTCTGATTTTACAATAAATTTAAATATTTTTTCCATTTTCCATGTCATCGACACCTTCTCCATTTGCATGGGTAATCAAGAGCTGGGCACTGTCTCTATTTGTGTGTGTATACAGGAGTGTGTGTATTTCTATTAAAATTTCTGGAGTTTAAGCTATGAGACCCCCATTACTGATCAGTAGCTTTCTAAACTCCAGTGCAATAAAGGCTGCTAGCTAGCACAGGAAACATTGAAAGCAATCTAGTCTGGATAAAGCGGAGTCTGTTCTGAGACAATAATTGCGGACTTTGGAAAGAATGCCACTTTTATTCCTCCCCACTTTACTCCAAACCAGAGACAACTATTAGGAGAAAATGACAAGATATTATCACTTTTGAAAGATTCATTTCTAATCCTTATAGCTTTGGTCAGCAAATACTTTATCAAACATTTCTTTAAGATCCTTTTAACCAAGCACCTCTGGTCAGGGAATGAAGTCGTCCTTTTTCCTTTCAAGATCCCACAACTCTGGAAATGGTGGCTCCTAGCTGATCCTGTTGAGGACTGCCAGCTCACAGCCCTTGGCTCCTATCCTCACTCCCTAGGGAATGGCTTTCATCAGCCAGCACCCCTGAGTCTCTGTGCGGACCTCAGGGCATTCCACTCAGAGGGAAGGTACATCATAAGTCACTAGCCACATTTGGACCTAGGCTGTGGATTTTAGTTAGGTTCATTTGGTTGATGTTCCAGGATTTTATATATCATGTATAATTTTAATACAGCGAGCTAAGTAATTCTTCCATGGTGGCCCCATCTTACACTCCTATTAGTATTCTCTCACCTTATGAATCAAATATCTTGCCCCCTGATCTTTGCTTTCATCTTTTGTTTTCCTCACTGGTCCTTGCCTGAGTTCTTGGGCTTGGTTGGCATTTGATAATGAACAAAATTTCCCTTGCTCTCCTCTTTACTATTGAAGAAGCTCCCAATAGTTGTAAACAACTTGCTTTAATTTTTTGAAATTAAAGCATCGAAACAAAAGAGGTAATTTCTGTTAAAACCCTTGTAGAATTAGAAAAGGCTATCCAAATGCTAGTTAAGAGAAGCTGGGATGGAGTAGAAAGAGCAAAGGCTCTGGCATCTGAGAAACCTGGGCTTCAGTCCCAGCTCTGCTGTTTAACTCTGGGCAAGTCACTTGACCTCTGTTGGCCCTTCATCTGTGAAATGGTGGCAGTAATACTTACTTACTTCACAAGTTACTAGCAGAGCGGAGAAATTAATTGTGCAAAAGTACTTCATAGAAAGTAAAGGGCCATTGCTGCCACCTGAGGACAGACCATCAACAACCCCCCTTTTCCCCCTAGAGAGCCAAGGTCACAGTGAAGTTATGAATCAGAAATAAACCTAGACATCAATGGTCCACTGAGTCTTGACAGGGGTCCTTGCTGGGAACCCCATTGAAACTACGAAGTAGCCACCACCCACTCCATTTGTGCCCATGTCTGAATGCTCTAGGAATGATTCAGAGTACTTTTCACACTGGTCCTCACGACCCATCTCCTCAACTCACCAACCTAGGAGCTTCTCCACCAGCCAGCCTATTTTATCCGCTTTCACCTATACCCTGGGGAAATTCTTCAAGAACAAAGGATGTTCTTTTCTCCAAAAAAAAGCCCCAACCCAGAAACAGTTTTTCCGCTCTACACCCAAAGTTCCCTCAGGCCGAAACAGGAAATCCTTCTCCCTCCTCCTTCTTCCTCCTCCTTCTACCTCTGAGGGCCCCACTTTGTTGATGCTTCCCCCACTCCTCTGTGCTTGGGCTTTCCTGAATGGGAGAAGGGGCATGGGAATGAGAAGTGCACATACAAAAGAGAGAGAGAAACAGACAGACAGGCTGGGCATGAGCAGGAAAGGATTTCACTTGACATAGGGTCACCAGCAGGAACACTCAATGCTTCCAGTCAGCCTGATTCTGCCAGGGATTTGCTGCCCAAAACTGCAGAGTTTTTCGTTAGCCCACCCTTCGTTTTCCATTACGCAGCCTTTTGACAGTTCAGAGTCAAATTACAAACTGCCTTTCAGGTTCTTGTTCCTCAGGGACCCCAAAATGGGACAGAAATAGCCAAGGGCCTAGAGGCTATCTGTCTCATTTCTGGGGTCAAAGGAAAACCGCTTTTAGGTACAAAATAATTCCCTAAACACATGAGGGACATTCCTTTAAAGCAATGGTACGCAGCCCTGACTGCAGATCAAAATCACCTGGGATTCAATTTAGACCATTTAAATAAGAATCTCTGGAGGAGGGGCCCAGGAATCTGGGTTTTTTAAGCACCTCAATTGATTATATTCTCATAGGAAGCCAGGAGGATAATCAGTTCTAAAGCTATCTACACTAATAAAAGAGAAACATGCAAATTGACCATCACTTCGTGATGCCCACCAGCCAATCAGGAGTGAGTATGCAAATTAACCAGACAAAGATGGTGGCGGCCCTGCCCCCCCCAGCCACTCTGGGTCTCTGGGCAGCACACATGCAGGCGCAGAGCAGCCAGGCAGGGCAGGACACCTGCTATGAGGAGGAGGGTGGGAGGCGGAGGGAGCTACAGGAGCAATGCTCCAGCTGGAGCGAAGACTGAAGGCTCTGGCCAGAGCGAAGGCCTGGGTCTTGGGTGCTGGAGGAAAACCAGTGCCGGCAGCCAGGGGAAGGAAGGCCTATTGCACGAATCTTCGTGCAACAGGCCTCTAGTTATCTCTATAATTTGAGATCAAGGTTTATTAAATAAGCAAATAAAAGCTTAGAAATGCTTTAAAAACAAAAAAAGAAAGGAGCCCACTATTATGAAGCACCTACTGGGTGCTGAGTCCTGGCATGCCTTTGCAGACACACACACAAAGATGAAAAAGAGTTGAAAGAGAGGTTAAGGAATGTGGGAAGGCTGAGATTGAGGTTAAGGTTGAGGTTGAGGACAAGACCTGGCAAGCAGTTTAGCCCATGGCTGGCTCTTCAAATGCAGGGGGGTGAGGGGGAGTAAAAAAAGGAGTCCAGATACTCTTTCTGGAGAAACTCCAGGATGAAATTCCTGAGAAGGGGAAACTATCATTATTCTTACCTATAGCTAAAAAAACACACAGGAACTGGGTATAGAGGGGCAATGGGGGAAAAAAGAGGGGGGCATCTGTAATACTCTCAACAATAATGATTTTGAAAAACCAACTCTTTCCTTCCATCTCTCCCCAAGTCTGTTGGGGAAAAACTACCCTAAAAGATTTCTGCTAAAAGTGTGTTTAGGGTGTTGGAGAATTTGAAAAGGTTATCTATATAAAAGCATAATATGATAATTAGACCGGACAGCCAAATGACCTTCCAGACGTCCTTCTGGATGAAGCCAGGGCTGCGAGAGCCAAGCCCCTTGCATGAATTTCGTTCATTTGGCCTCTAGTATTTACATAACCAGCATGACCCAGAAACTTGATAATACCCTCCTCTCCCTCCACCCCAGAATGTGCCATAAGAACACAAGCAACTCATGTTAACAAGAAATATTTGCAGATGTTTGAAGGCAGTTACATTCTTGAAGCAATTGCTTCTGATTCCTCCCTTCAAAACATGCCCATTGTTCCTTACCCCAGCCTGGCTCTCGCCCCCAACAGGGGCCTCTGTGGAAAGGGAAGACCCTTCCTTACCATGTCCTTAAAGCCTCCAAGGACAGCAGCAGTGATGATGCCCAGGAACAGGCCAACGATGTTGAGGATGGTGGCAGACCAGAGCAGGTGGTAGAGGTGGATGATGTCCTGGCAACTGCTGACATCGATGTATTCATAGTACCCACCAGTAATTTCCACCCGGCTGGACAGGGAGAAGCACACTTCAGTCAGTCCCCAGGGAGCAGGTTGGGCCCTAAGGCTTTGGCTACCACCCAGCTCAATGGAAAACAGGTTAACTATCATAAGGGACATCATAGGTATGAATGCACTTGGGGAGCAAGACACTATAATAAATCTAAGTGTGATTGCTGTTTATTAAAAATCAACAATGAAAAACTACTACCTGCCAGAGAAACAATTGTTATCACTAACACTAATCCTAGATGACATTATTGACACTTGGCAATATGCCAGACACAGTGCTAAGGATTTTACATATGTGAATTCATTAAAACTGAGCTAATATGGCAGTTTACTAGTCACATGTGGCTATATAAATTTAAATTCATTAATATAAAGTAAAATTTTTAAAATTCAGTTCTTTAGTCTCATCAGCCACGTGTTACATGCTCAATAGCCACACTAGTGGCTGGTTACTGTGCTGAACAGAGCAGATTACAGAACATTTCCATCACTGAATCAAGTTCTATTAGACAGCACAGTAAATCCTTAAAATACTCTGTGAGGTAGGTACTATCACTTCATCCCTTTTTACTGATGAAGAAACTGAAGCACAGAGAGGTTAGGAACTTGCTCAAGTCATAAGAGGTAGGGCTGGGATCTGAATTCAGGCTTCAAAGATATCAGTGTTTCCTTTCTCAAGACAAAACAAAACATCAACAGCCCTAGCTGGTTTGGCTCAGTGGATAGAGCGTCAGCCTGTGGACTAAAGCGTCCTGGGTTCAATTCCGGTCAAGGGCACATGCCCAAGGTTTCGGGCTCAACTCCCAGTAGGGGGCGTGCAGGAGGCAGCTGATCAATGATTCTCTCTCATCATTGATGTTTCTATCTCTCTCTCCCTTTCCCTTCCTCTCTGAAATTAGTAAAAATATATTAAAAAACAAAACACCAACAAACAAAAAACAATGTCCCAATAAAGAACTACAGGTGAGTTGCTGAACAAAACCTATCATCTCCTTGGCGAGGTCTTCCCTGACCATTCTGTTTAAAGACAACCCCCGCCCCACCAAAGCTCAGTCATTCTCTATCACATTACTTGTTATGGACTGCATTGTGACCAAAATTCATATGTTGAGGCCCTAACTCCCAATGTGAGTGTACTTGGAGAAGGGCTTGTAGGAGGTAATTAAGGTTAGATTAGTCATAAGAGTGGGGCCCTAATCCAATAGGATTGGGGGTTTTACAAATAGAGAGAGAGAGAGAGAGAGAGAGAGAGAGAGAGAGAGAGAGAGAGAGAGAGAGATCTCCATACACAGACTTCAAGAAGACACAGTGAGAAGGCTGCCATCTGCAAGCCAGGAAGAAAGCTCTCATGGGAACCCGAGCATGCTGGCGCCCTGATCTCAGACTTGCAGCCTCCAGAATTGTGAGAAAATAAATATCTGTTGTTGAAGCTACCCAGTCTCTGGTATTTTGTTATGGCAGCACCTGTGCTTGACGTAGTTGATGCTACATAAATACCTGGTGAATGAATTAAATGAAGTTCCTGTCCTCCTGGATGTGGCAAACTAATTTACAACTTGACCACTGGAAGCAATAGTGAATCTAAAACACTGTGATTCTTGCCCTAGCCGGTTTGGCTCAGTGGATAGAGCATTGGCCTGCGAACTAAAAGGTCCCAGGTTCGATTCCGGTCAAGGGCTCATGCCTGGGTTGTGGGCTCCATCCCCAGTGGAGGGGCTTGCAGGAGGCAGCTGATCACAATGATTCTCTCGCATCATTGATGTTTCTATCTCTCTCTCTCTCTCCTTCTTCCTTCCTCTCTGAAATCAATAAACATATATTAGAAAAATAAAACACTGTGATTCTTAAAATGAAAGTCAGAACCAAATGCCCTGGCATCAAGATGGTTATTACACGTGACTCTCCTGCTATAAGAATGCTGAAAATGAAAAAGGGAAACAAAACTAAAGGTTAACCTTCAGAATGAATCAAGGAGGGATTAGTCACACAAGAAAAGAGTTCAACTTGGGAGATGAATTTATCTTAGGATTCTTTAAAATCAATGTTTCTCTAACAAATTGAAATCAGTGTGGTTACAGGACAGCCTGGGTCAGAATCATCTGCATTTGTGTGTATGTGTGTCTGCCTGTGTGTGTCAGTACGTTATTTGTGTGTGCCTATGGGTGTCTTTGTGTATGATCATATGTCTTTGAGAAAGAGCTAGTTAACACTCAGATTCTTAGGCCCAGCCTCAGTCCTACTGAATTAGGCAGAATTGGGGGGAGGGGGTGGTGAGGCTCAGGAATCTGTGTTAACATGCTCACTGATGTTAGAGAACCACTGTTTTACATAGTAAGCTGCCATAGTGGAATTTTAAAGGTATTTCAACTCATCAGAATTTTAATTGGATTTAAGTATTTTCCAGAACATAATTGAAGAGACCATCCATAAGCATACATTGAGTGTCTTCTGTTAGTTGGCACTGTACTCAGTCCTGGGGATGGGGTAGGGAGGACACACAGATTACTTAAACTCAAAAAGGCACAGTTGTACAGGGACTATACCCTGGAAAGGATAGGCCTGGATGTAAGGGAAAGTGTGGGCTTGTAGGGACCCAGGAGAGGCTTCTGACTGCCCCCAAATTATCTATGCCTACCTCCTAAGACACTGAGGGAAGGCTGGCAGTACATATAGATAGGCAGTATGGCATAGCAAACTCTGGAGTAGGACTGCATTTGAACCCTGGCTCTGTCACTTATTTGTGGTCTGACCCTGAGCAACTTTCTTAACCCTTCCGGGCCTATGGGATTTAATTAGAGAATGTATGAAAACAGCACTCCAGCACATAATAAGAGCCCCCACCAAAACATGCAGCTATATATTTTTTCCCTTCTAAGAGCCAGCCACTGGCAGCAAGATTCAACTTTGAATCTTGTTCTTAAAGGCATTAACACTTTAAAGGTACAGGCAACCACATGGTAGATCAGCAGTTCGTTTAAAAATATTCAATAATTGTAGAGAATATATGTTTGGTTTCTGTTTGAGTGGATTCAGTAGCTATTGAAATATTTTTTACTGAACTATGAAGCAAAAGACCGTTAATACTTAGATCTGGTTCAGGATTTAGCAAATTAGTGTGGTTTGTTTCTGTTTGAGATTTATGGTTCCATTTGGTTTAGTCTCTGGAATTGCAGAACTTCCTCTGGAATTTCATCTTTTGCATTCTCAGCACTCCTACCCTCAAGCCTCCATGGCTGCAGGGATCCCCTGCCAGACCCTACCATTGCCTGGTTTAGCTTCCTAAAACATTTAAAAAACTAAGTCATTCATTTAATCAAAACCCTTCCATGGCTTCCCATTACCTTCAGGAAAATGTGTCCAAATTCCTCAGTCTGCCATAATCTGACTCTAAAATGGAGTTCACACTCCAGCCAGGCTGGAGTCCCCAACTGGCCTTGCTGGGCACTTATTCCAAAATTTGCTCAGATTTCTCCCCCTGTGGTGCAAGATACTGCCTTCTATTCTCTGCCTATCCTAATCTCTTCCACTGCTCAAAACTTCAATAGTCACCTCACTAGGGCTTTCTTCAAGGACTCCAGTGCCAATTATTAGCCTTTTCCCTGGACTCCCATAGCCTCAGAGAGTCTGTTTTTCTTTTTTTTTTTTAATCCTCACCCGAGGATATTTTTCCATTGATTTTTAGAGATAGTGGAAGAAAGAGGGAAAGACAGAGAGGAATATCTATGTGAGAGAAACACATCGATTGGTTGCTTCCTCCTGCACGAGACCCAACCAGGGCCCAGGCTGGGGAGGAGCCTGCAACCGAGGTAAGTGCCCTTGATCAGAATCAAACCCAGGACCCTTTGGTCCGCATGCTGATGCTCTATCCACTGAGCCAAACTGGCTAGGGCAAGTCTGTTTTTCTTAATTTGCACTTTACATATGTCAATCATTCAGTTATTCATTTAATCCAATGTCTATTGAGAGCCCACTCAGTACTGAGTACTGTGCTGGGTACTGAAGCTACAACCAAGCCAAGGTGGACATGATGTCTCTGTCTAAATTGTAATCTCTTGAGGGCAAGAGTGGTCTTTTACCTACATTTGTTTCTCCCTCACTGCCTTGCACAGTTGTAGAAATGTTATAGGTCATCAATAGGTACTTGGTGAATGGATTAACAGTTCAAAGACTGATCATTGCATTGATCATGAGATTGATCACTCAATAATGGGTTCTCATCCCCTTGCTGGGTGTACCTGTGTTTTGGACCCCATTTACCCAAGTAGGAGGCAACAGATCCTGGATAAGGCAGAAGGGCATGCTTCTGCTCTTTGATAAGAGCCTGGAACCATATGCCAACTCTTGATTGGCAGGCAATAACAAGGGCAGCCTCTGTGCATCTCTCTTTTACTGCATGCATTCTGTCTAATCTCCCACCCCTTCCCACAATCTCCCTGGTAAATTGAGTTCCTTAAGGGTAAAATTATGTTTTATTGAAAGGTATTCTTCTAGAATAGTCTCAGGCACATAGTAGGAGCTCGATAAAAGTTTGTCAAAGGAAGAAATGAGTGAAAATAAGCTATCATCTTTCATTTTACTACCAGCTGAAGCAGTTCACAAACCACCCCCGCTTCCTTTCACTTCCTTTAAGTTATACAGTGAAAACCAGTGATATTGACTTGGCCTCTCCAAAGCTGAGAAAAGTGCTCTGAAAGGCTGCTACTGAGGAGCTGTGTCCTAGAGAAAGCCACCTTCCTGCACAAGGCAAAATGAAATAATCTATGTTTGCTATTAAAACCTCACTGCCCCTGACGTCAGAGAAGGTCTGTGGCTTTGAGGGGACAGTAGCAACTCTGTGTTTCCGTAGCACTGAACAAATGACTGCCTGATGTGTTTGTTCCCACTTTTTTTTCTTGGCCTCCTTTCCAGGAAACGGACTGAAGGAGCTGGCAATTGATTAAAAATAGGCTTCATGTGAGGAAAACCAATACGTATTTGACAAAATTAAAGACTCTGAGCCCAAGAATGCTTGCAGCTCGCTATATTTAGGCCTGGAGTTTAGGTCTCTTCAGCGCTGGCTGGAAAAAGCCTTGGGTCAAGGTAAACTTTCTCCTCTATTGTAGGATCATCACCTCTTAAGTCTCATGGTCTTGATTTATGACCTAGTGTGACGGTTTCCTGATGAAGAGCTTAGTAAGTGCTTTTCTAGTGGCCCTGCCCTTGGAATCTTAGCATGACAGACTTTGGAAAGGGCCTTGACTGCTGCCTGAGGCTGGTCACCAGGCACCAGGTAGGTGTAAACCATTTCCAGGTTTGAAGATCTTTAAGAGCAATGTCCCCATGACCCTCTTAGTTGCCTAGTCCCATATTTTATTTTCCTGGCAAAAAGGATGTTCCTCTTTTTGTTCCTTTTCAACAAATGTCACTCCCTTTTCTTTTTTTTTTTTATTGATTTCAGAGAGGAGGGTAGAGGAAGAGAGAGATAGAAACATCAATGATGAGAGGGAATCATTGATTGGCTGCCTCCAGCACGTTGAACCGAGCCTGCAACCCAGGCATGTGCCCTTGACTGGAATCGAACCTGGGACCCTTCGGTCCACAGACCAACGCTCTATCCACTGAGCAAAACTGGCTAGGGCAATGTCACTCCCTTTTCATCAGGGTTTTACTCATGCCTGGGCCAGTGCTGGGTGGAGCCTGGGATATAGATAACATGAAGTCATGTTTACTGCCTTTAGCGAGCCCAGAGTTTAGCACAGCTCCTCATAAATTCCTTTAGAACCTTGAAGATAATACTAGCATAACTTGCTTTTAAAAAGTTAGAAAGTCAGCCCTGGATAGTGTTTCTCAGTGGTTAGAGCGTCAGCCCACACCCCAAAGGGTTGTGGGTTCGATTCCCAGTCAAGGGCACTTACATACCTAGGTTGCAGGTTCTATCCCTGGTCATGGTCTGGGGCGAATGCAGGAGGCAACCAATCTGTGTGTCTTTCTCACACTGATGTCTCTCTCTCTCTCTCTCTCTCCCCCTCCTTCCCCCTCCCTCTTTCCCTCCCTTCCACTCTCTCTAAAAATCTATGGAAAAAATATCCTCGGGTGAGAATTAACAAAGAAAAAAAGAAAGTCAGTTATTATGAAGATTAGATTTGACAGAAAGATAAACTGGGCTTGAGTCTCCACTTTAAAAAAAAAATCTAAGGGCTCAGCTAAATGGAATTTAAAGTAGGATTTAGTTTACTCAAACCTTCATCAGAAATACACCTAATTGCAAAGAGAAAGGTGTGTCTGCAAGGAATTGCTTCTGAGCCTCCTCAGTGAGCCTCCTGTTTAATTCTCAGGCCCTATTCTGGCCAGCTTCCAGCTGCCCCACCCCCCCACCCCCCCCCCTCCCCAGGAGGCCTTGAAGCCGAAAGGAGAGGGGAGCAAGGAGGAGAGAAGAGGCTGTTAAGAGGAGGGAGGAGGAAAAAAGAGAGGAAATGGCAGAGCAGGGGAGGGAGGGATAAAGAGAGGCAAAAGGAAAGATAGCAACAGAACCCCAATTCCCCTGGGACCTATTTTACATTCCTTTGATCATTTTTGGAAGGATGGACTCAGGAAGTACAATTATAGCCAGCTCTCAATCACTGCTGCTAGGAGGGAAGTCCTTTACAAGTGTTAGTTATTATTATAACATGAATAATTAAACCTCCCAGATAATCCCCAAACCTCATTTGAGTTTTTAAGTTTCCTTTCCTCCACCAAACCTTTTAACGAAATGAGACTGGTGCTAGCAAAGAAGGTAAAGGACTGGTGTGTGTTCACCCCTTCTCTTCCCTGCCTCCAGTCTGTCCATCTGTCTGGTTTTAATCCTCAATTTAGAGAAACTACCCCGCCCCATACAGAAAGCAGAGAATGTGAGTGAGGAGGGGGCCTGCATCCATCTGACCCCTCTGGATCTAGCTCCATTCAGACTTCTTCTGCCAACTCCCCCCTTCCTCCCTCCCTCTCCTGGCCCTCAGCACTCCTGCACTGAGAGTCTAAAGCAGTGGTTCTCAACCTTTTTAATGCCGCGACCCTTTAATACAGTTCCTCATGTTGTGGTGACCCCCAACAATAAAGTTATTTTCGTTGCTACTTCATAACTGTAATGTTGCTACTGTTATGAATCGTAATGTAAATATCTGTGTTTTCCGATGGTCTTAGGCGACCCTGCTAGCGGTTATCAACCTGGTTGTGACCCACAGGTTGAGAACCGCTGCTGTAGAGCCTAAGACCATCGGAAGACACAGATATTTACATTACGATTCATAACAGTAGCAAAGTTACAGTTATGAAGTAGCAACGAAAATAATTTTATGGTTGGGGGTCACCACAACATGAGGAACTGTATTAAAGGGACGGCATTAGAAAGGTTGAGAACCACTGGTCTAGAGAAACTATGTGCATGGGCAGGAATTGGCTGACACACCCCACAGGCAGGGCTATTCACTTATACTCTGTATCTTTTGCTCATGCATTCCTGTCAATTTTACTTTCTAAATTGCTCTTGAAAGTGTTCCTTGCTGTCTATTATCTCCAAAGCAACTTAATCCAGGATCCATTCTCTTTGGTCTAAACTCTTGCAGTGACCCCCTAGCTCAGTGGTCGGCAAACTCTGTTGACTGAGTTTGCCGACCACTGCCCTAGCTCCTTTCTAAACACTCAAATCCATTTTCCATGCTATATCCTCCAATGGATCCCAATTGTTTAGAGTTAAGTCCAAAGGCATTTCTATGGCCAAGGAGCCCTCCATAATTTGACCTGTGACTACAACTCTGCTCTTACCACCTACCCCCTTGTATAACTGTATAAGCCCACCCCCACAATTCTTGGTAATAATTCCCAACTTCCACCCACTTTTAGTTTTTTTCCTAACTTCCTATTTATCCTTTAAGTCTCAGCTTCCACATCAGCTCCCCCTTGACACTGCACCCCCCAGCAACTCTGACTTTCAGTCATTTGTGTTGCCAGTATCCCCAGTATATCCACTGATTCCCCACCACACTTATACTATACTAGAGGCCCAGTGCACGAAATTCATGCACGGGGCGGGGTTGTCCCTCAGCCCAGCCTGCACCCTCTCCAATCTGGGACCCCTCGAGGGATGTCCGACTGCCCGTTTAGGCCCAATCCTACTGGTAGGATCAGGCCTAAATGGGCAGTCAGACATCCCTCTCACAATCCAGGACTGCTGGCTCCCAACTGCTCGCCTGCCTGCCTTCCTGATTGCCCCTAACTGCTTCTGCCTGCCAGCCTGATCACCCCCTAACCACTCCTCCGCCAGCCTGATTGATGCCTAACTGCTCCCCTGCCAGCCTGTTTGCCCCTAAATGCCCTCCCCTGCAGGCCTGGTCACCCCTAATTGCCCTCCCCTGCAGGCCTGGTACCTCCCAACTGCTCTCCCCTGCAGGTCTGGGTCCCCCCCAACTGTCCTTCCCTGTAAGCCTGGTCACCCCTAACTGCCCTCTCCTGCAGGCCGATCGCCCCCTACTGCCCTCCCTTGCAGACCTGGTCCCTCCCAACTGCCCTCCCCTGTTGGCCATCTTGTGGTGGCCATCTTATGTCCACATGGGGGCAGGATCTTTGACCACATGGGGGCAGCCATCTTGTGTGTTGGAGTGATGGTCAATCTGCATATTACTCTTTTATTAGATAGGATAGAGGTCTGGTGCACAGGTGGGGGCCAGCTGGTTTGCCCTGAAGGGTGTCCTGGATCAGGGTGGGGGTTCCCTTGGGGCATGGGGTGGCCTGGGCAAGGGGCCTGTGGTGGTTTGCAGGCTGGCCACGCCCCCTGGCAACCCAAGCAGAGGCCCCGGTATCTGGGATTTATTTATCTTCTACAATTGAAACTTTGTAGCCTGGAGCGGAGCCAAGCCTTCTGCTTGCTCCGTGGCGGCAGCCATTTTTGTTGGGATTTATTTATCTTCTATAAGTAAAACTTTGTAGCCTTAAGTGGAGGCCAAAGCAGGCCAGGGCTGCAGAAGCTTGGCTTCCTCCATCACTGAGGGCAACCCTAGCCTCCTGCTCTCTCCAGCTCTGTGGCTGCCGCCATTTCTGTTGGGATTTATTTATCTTCTATAATTGAAACTTTGTAGCCTTAAGCGGAGGCCAACGCAAGCCAGGGCTGCAGAAGCTTGGCTTCCTCCATCACCGGGGGCAACCCTAGCCTCCTGCTCTCTCCAGCTCTGTTGCTGCTGCCATTTTTGTTGGGATTTATTTATCTTCTATAATTGAGACTTTGTAGCCTGGAGTGGAGGCCTGGGCCGGCAAGGGCAGGCGGAAAGCTTGGCTTCCTCCATTGCCGGGGAAACCCAAGCCTCCCTTCTGGTCTCTGTGGCCACAGCCATCTTGATTGGGTTTATTTGCATATTCGCTCCTGATTGGCTGGTGGGCATGGCTTATGGGCGTGGCTTGTGGGTGTAACAGAGGTATGGTCAATTTGCATATTACTCTTTTATTAGATAAGATTGCAATCAATTGTTCAGGTATCTGTCTTCCCTACTAGCTTGTGAACTCCACAGCAGTAGTCTCTGTATTCCTAGCTCCTTTTAGTTTTGAAAGAAAGAGTAAATGATATTTTCACAATTGGAGGGCAGAGAGCCAGAATGGTTATAGCAGAAATAGCACCAATTCTTCTCCTGCCTCAGGGCCTTTGCACTTGCTGTTCTCTCTGCTTGAAAAACTCTTTCCCCCCAGGTATCTACTTGGGTTTCCCTCTCACATTACTCAGGTCTCTACACAAATGTCACCTCCTCAAAGAGGCCTTCCCTGGATACTCCATCTAACACAGCACACACATTACCCTCCTGTTACTATCTATCTGCCTTTCATGCTTCTTTTTTTTTTCCAGTGCTCTGATTAATACTTGGCATGTTATACAGGGTGGTGTAAAAGTAGGTTTATAGTTGTGAGTACCCAAAACACGAAGTTTATTCTTCTATAAATATTTTTAAATTATTGTATTATTTTCCATATGAACAACTGTAAACCTACTTTTGCCCAACCCTGTATATTCATGTTTATTGACTGATTTCCCTAATAAAATAGAAGCTCCAAGAGGGCAAGGATTTTTGTTTTGTTTGCTGCTGAATCTCCAGTGTCTAGAATAGGACCATGCACAGAGAAAGTACTCAATAATGACTTGTTAATCCTCACCCGAGGTTATTTTTCCATTGATTTTTAGAGAGAGTGGAAGAGAGAGGGAAAGACAGAGAGAAACATCAATGTGAGAGAAACACATCAATTGCACAAGCCTCAACCAGGGCCCGGGCCAGGGAGGAGCCTACAGCCAAGGTACGTGCCCTTGACTGGAATCAAACCCGGGATTCTTTGGTCCGCAGGCTGGCACTCTATCCACTGAACCAAACTGGCTAGGGCAGTGGTCAGCAAACTGTGGCTCGTGAGCCACATGCGGCTCGCGAGCCACGGTTTGCCGCTCTGTTGACTAATGTGTTTGCCGACCACTGGGCTAGGGCAACTTGTTCAGTATTGTTCAGCTTTGACTTAGAACTGTGTTTGACCCTATCTCTATCATTTTCAACTTCTGTGTGACCTTGGGCTAGTTGTCTGTGTCATCTGAGCCTCACTCTCATCATCTGTAAAATGGGGATAATAATTCTACAGACATCATAGACAAGAATGAAATGAGATCAAATATTTAAAAGCACTTGACATGCTTCCTGGCACAGAGAAGGCAGGTAATGCATCTGGGCTGAAATCTGGTAACTGACCAGTGTCTTCTACTTCTCTGATCCCTATGGCATGCCCTTCCCCCATCCTAGACCTTCTATCATCCATTGTGATCAAACCAATATTCCCATGCCTGGAGGCTCCACTCTTACTTGCCACAGTTGTAGAGGTCACAGCAGAAGCAGGTGTTGCCCCGGATGCGAGGCGTGCAGAATCCACGGCTGAGGTGAGGGCAGTTCACCTGAGGGCACACAACAGTGAGGAAATGAGCTGGCATTGCATGGGAGTCAGGACCCTCTGGGATTGGAAATGTGAGTTAGCGACTGATGGAGATGGTAAAGATAGCTGTGAGATGAACACACCAATGCACAGGAGGGCTGGGCAGGGGACTGGCTGAATTGTGTATGAAGCAAATCACCGTGTAGCTGGGCTCAAATCCAGCCTCAGCCATGCCCTCAGTGCCCCATCCCTGAAAGGTGGAGATGGAGAGGAGGAAGGATGGATGGAAGAACAGGCAGAAGAACAATTAGACAGTAGGAAATGAGGATATGAAAGGGGAAGGCAAATCATGGTATAGGAAAGGGGACCAGATGGGAAGGAATACAGAGGGACTGTCACATGCACTCTGAAGTACAATGGTACCTCTCTAGCTGCCTGGGTAAGGTTCCTCATAACCCTCGTGGAAGGAGAATTTTTGGTTGAGGAACTTATGACCTTATATAGGAAAAATAGGATTAGGGGACCAGGATTATCAGTGAACCTATGGAAGTTATTAATTAACATTTTTACAGTCACCAAATTAACACAAGAAATCAATGACAATGAAATCAAGACAAGAGCAATGACATTTTACCCATCTTGATCGGCAAATAATTTTAAAGATTAATTTCCATTTACTCTTGTTGATAAGAAATTTTCCAGACTCTCTCCCACATATAGATGGATATATAGATGTAATGAAGTGCTTGTAAATTTGTTCTGTTGTGTTATAGAGAATATTCATAGTAAATGAGCATTCATTTTCATCCAAATGCTCACGGCCTTTCTGATAAGCATACATATTTCTACTCCTCCCTTCTAACCTGAGGATAGTTAGAAAAATGGTAAATTTGTAATTGGGGAAAGAAAAAGAAGGCAAGTGGGTGGCAGGGCCATTAAAAAAAGTATTTGCCCAGATGCCTTGGGAGCAGGGCTATCACTTTGCCTAACTCCATAAAATATAACTTCACATTATATTTTATATAGAATGGCTTCCCCTGAAGTTGTGCAATGCAGTGGTCATTTTATATCCACTCGTCTTTCTTTTCTCCCAATCACAAGTTTAAATTTGTTCTAACTATTGGGGGGCGGGGTGCGGGGGCTGACTTTCAATTTAGATATTAACAGAGAACCAAAGTGTCAAGGTTCCTAGAAGCACACAGTAGGGTTTCCTATGAAAGTGATCTCTGGGTTTGGGAAGGGCTATTATGTACTGAAATGGAAGCTCTCCAAAAATGACATGGAGCCATGCTTCACCTCACTGTCCACCACCTCTAGTTCTGCATGAAAGGACATGGAATACAAGGAGAGCTGTATGGGTCAGTGGAGAGAGACTCTCCTGTACCCAATTCAAACATTATCAGACTGGCCTCATGAAAGGGGCCAGGCTAACAGTCCGGCCCACCCCAGAGCCTCCAAGGGAACTAGGCCTCTCAATTACCCTCATTTGACTTCCTGACCCCTCGTGTGTGGGGGACGCAGTATCTGCCCCCTAGTCTAGGCCTAGTGCCTTGGTGGAGCTCCTGATTTTCTTCCAGCTTGGGCACCTGAACCACAGGCAACTGAACCATTATCCACAGAGATGGGGGAAGACCCTACACTGTGGCCTCTGTACTCTTATCTGTTTCTCTAGGAATCAAAGCCACAAACTGAGAGGCTGCCTGCAGGGGCAAAGGGGTAGCCTGTGTCCATAGAACAAAGTAAATCTTATTAGGCCTCATGAGGCTCCAACCTATGACCATAACCTTATTAGCACTGTGCTCTGATCCGAAGAGCAAATCAAATATAGATACCTAGCAGCCAGCCTTAGGCCCCTGGAAAGGAGTAAAAGAAAAAGGTTTTAGACAGAACAGAAGACTCCCAAAAGGTAAGACATATAGCCTCATTCTGGCTCACCTCCTCAGCTTCCTTCTGGGATGTCTTGGGGACATAGTGGCACCGGTTAGCGTAGAGTGGTTTCAGATCCTATAAGTGGAAACACCAAACCAAAGGGGTTTTGGCTTTGGAAAATAAAGCAGCAAGTGGTCTGATGGGTAATAAAAGATTTGAAAGCACACACACACACACACACACACACACACACACACACACACACCCCTGAGAGAGTAGGCAGTGGGTTGAGTTAATTAATCTAAGAAGACTGAGAATGTGAAGATCAGATAAAAATGTTCTAATAACTTCTTTCAATTGGGCCACTTGGTTAATGGGAAATTAGGAAATTGATTGAGAAATGGGTTTCCTCAAATTTCCTCTCTCATTTTATTCCTAGTCTTTTTCTTCTTGCACAGAGTTCACAGGGACTGAGCTTCAAAGCTCCAGGTTATTGCAATATCACACTCCTAAATGATGGGGAGAGGCTGGGGTTGGACAGCATAGCTCTAACAATGAGGTCTCATTATCGCCTGAGGACAGGACCCAGGACCGGGGCTGGCTGACATGTACACCCTGCTGTCAGAGCCACAGCTTTTCCAGAAGGAAGAGCTCAGGAAGCAAGCCCCAGGGGGATGGGCAGCTACTGAGATTTTAACTCACCTGAACTATGAGCCATTTTCACAAATTAGATAAAGACAGAGAACTCCAAAAATACCGCAAAATCCCAGAAAACTAACATGGGCCTTAAGAACAGATGATTTACCCACTGGCTTGGCCAACTTCCTAGTAAGGAAGCTCTCAGGCACGGGGTACAAGGGGTGAGGGTTGGCGTAGAACAGATAGACACAATGCTGCCAGGAAGCTTGCAGGCAGGGGATGTTGTTCACTTTCAGGGTAACACTAAACATCCCCTGAGTGGTAGGGGGCTTGGGCCAAAAGCAGGTTGGGACAGGACAGTCAGTTTATGCAAACTGACCTTAAGGGTTTGGCCAAAGCACCCTGGCAATGGGAGTTTACCAATTGCTTCCCACCCTGCCCCCAGTTCTCTCAGCATTTCCAATGATCCTGGTGGCTGCTTTTTCCCACATATGTGATTTAGCATCTCCTGTTCTTGGCACCCCAGTGCCTCCTGTCTCCGAGCCTCCATACCATCAAGGACCTAGGACTTTCCATCAGCTGCTTCTACATAAACCTCCTGGCTGCCCAATGTTCTAAAAGTACATTGTCCTATTGCCTTAGCCTGGAGTTGGGCTGGAAAGGAATGAGAGTTCTCATGTTCAAACCCAGCAGGGTTTATTTTCCATGTTCGGGTGATAGCAGAAGTCATTATTATCCTGTGGAATGGGAGACTTGATGTGCTTGTTGGTCACAGCACTCCTGACCTCCTGGTTCTGCAAAAAGCATTCAGCCACCAAATGCCCTAAATGAAAATACACATATGCGATGGCTGCCCATTTGGTGTTTCTGGTTGTTATTCTATATTGAGATCCCAGAGGAAGAACAAGCCTATGCAATTGAGAGGTAAGGAAAGCTCATTCAGCCAGGGCTTAGCAACCTTTTTAATCTAAAGGATCACCATCTCTGGAGTGAAGGGATGGAAACAGATACTGCTTTGTGGTGAATATCTGCTCTGTGCCAAGCCCTCTTAGGGCATGTACACACCCATGACTTCATATTGTCCTCATACTTATCCTGACAGATAGGTTATTATTATATCCATTTGGAGAAGGAGAAACTGTGACACAGAAAGGTAATATGACTTTCCCATCCAGTTAATGGCTATATTTGGGGGAGGGAAAAGGGAGGAATTAGGAGATGAGAGAGAAAAGGAATAAGAAACATTTATAGGGGTGTGTAAGAAAGTAGGTCTTGAGAAGTTCATATGCCCCAAGCCAAAAAACAGGGCAAGATGACATTAAAGGGCTTCAAAAACAGGAAAAGCTAGCTTTAACCCATTCAAGCGATACTAGGGTCAAGATGTACCTTTAATTTAAACTAGCCAACAGATATCAATATAGACGAATAAAGCCTCATTCCTCAAAAGTTTCTGGGTGTCAATGAGGACTGGCAGATGTCTTAGGACAGGTACAGTGGAAACACAAAGGTTTTCTTAAAGATTCATCCAGCCTATCCCAACCCCCTGAGTCAAATGTGCTACTTCAGGCCACTATCTGTGGGAGTTACACAGAGCCTGGAGTCAAAGGCAGATAGAGGTCATTAGAGGAAACTTCTGGTAAATATAATTTGGATTTTTACCCATTGCCTTTGACTGAAGCCAGTAATAAAACATGAAGTGTTTCCAGCAAATGCAAATCAAACCCACAATCAGATACCACTTCAAACCCACTAACCCACTAGGATGGCTAGAATTAAAAAGTCAGACAATAACAAGAGTTGACAAGGGTGTGGAGAAACTGGAACACTCATACATTTGCAAGGGGAATGTAAATTGGCACAGCCACTTTGCAAAACTGTCTGGTAGTTTCTCAAAAGGTTAAATATAGTTACCACATGATTCAACAATTCCATTCATAGATATATAGCCAAGGGAAATGAAAACATATGTCCATACAGAAACTTGTACATGAAAGCTTATAGCAGCATTATTCATAATAGCCAAAATGTAGAAATAACCTAAATGTCCATCGGCTGCACAAACAAACTTTGGTATATCCACACAATGCAATATTATTAGGCCATAAAAGGAAATGAAGCACTGATACATGTTATAGCATGGATGAATCTTGAAAATATTATACTAAGTTAAATAAACCAGGTCACAAAATACCACATATTGTATGATTACATTACTATGAGATGCTAATTAATATAGGGAAATCTGTAGCGAAAGTGATTAGTGGTTGCATAGGAGTGGGGAGTAGGGGGATGGGGAGGTGACAGATAAAAGATATGTGTTTTCTTTTGGGGATGATGAAAATCTTTTAAAATTGATATGGTGATAGTTTGCACTAACTGTGAAGACATAAAAGTCACCGAATTGTGTACTTTAAATGGATGAATTATATGAAATGTGAACTACATCTCAATAAAGATGTTTAAAAAAATTAGGAGTGAGAGGAGGGAAATGGAGGAAGCCATTTTAGCTCATGATGCCATCAAAATCTACTGCAGGCTTCTTAGCCACAAGGTCTATGTTGCCATGGAGACCGCCTTAGAGTGAATACTGTTTGTCAAGTGGGAATAATAATGCCTGCCCTACATACCTCACAGGATTGTTGTGGGTCTCAAATGAAATAATAGATGTGAAGGCACAATGAAAAGCTACATGCACTACACAAAAATAAGGCATTATTGTTATCAAGATGGTTCCTATTGAATACACAATAGCATGCATATTATGATTGAGTGCAACCATGCTACAAAAATAGGTATGTGCTCTGAAGGTAATATGCAAAAATGATAATAATTGGTATATGAGAGTGATAGGATTGTGGATAAGTTCCTGATGTGTCATTTGCCTTTTTAAGAAGAAACCGATGAAGAACAAGATGGCTGCTCTCAGCTGAAATCAAAGGGGATGGATATGATCTACAGGCCTACATTTATATCCTGGCCCTGAAAGAAAACTGGGCAAAGGGCCTCTCTCTCCCACCTTTTTCTTTTACCCCTTCCCAGAAATTATTTTCAGAGATGCCATTTCAGAGACTGCTTGGGTGGCAGCACTGACCATATGAATTCCTCTAATCTTGGCAAAGAAGGAACTAACTGTTATGTCTGGGAGGTGGGCCCAAGAACAAGTTGAAATTGAAATAATAATGTTGCAAATTATAATTTTCCATATACAACCATACCTATGACACTCCCTCAGGATGACCTGCACTATTAGCCCATGACTGAAATGAACTTAAATATCATCGATCCACAGAAGATCCCAATAACACAATTTTGCTCCAATTCAATTGTTTTAGAAAAACAAAACAAACAAACAAAAAAAGTCAAACTAGTTCATGAGATGTTTTCATTTTTGATGCTGGTTCAGTTGGAATCAAATGACTATTTGAGTTTGTTGTGGGGGCTCAGTTATTTGCTGTGGCTTGACTTTTGTTTTGGGCCAGATCAGAACTACACTATGACTTCCCTGGGACTTAGATCCTTTTGCCTTTGTGGGCCCCTTCCTTCTTCAAAAAATATTGAAAATTATATTTTATTTATATCTTATTATTTAATTGCTGTATATCCATATTATATGAAAACTTTCTTTTGACCTAAATGTGCATCATTTTCTTCTGATTTGAAAAGAAATAATATTTTTATGGGCCCCTGAAAATAGTGTGGATCACAGGCACTTGTGCCTATTGTGCCTAATGGAGAAGTTGGCCCTAGGCCAGATGTCTAGAATTGTATGAAATAGAAAGTGCTGAAAAAGGGAAATGGAGAAAGCCATTTTAGCTCATGATGCCATCCTCTCCTAAGGAGAGCCACATAGGAATGCTCTGAATCCTAGGCTTCCCCAGAGAATAAGCACAGATTTGGGTTTCAGGAGTAAAATGGCCTTTTTCAAGGCACAGATTCTCCAGAGTAGGAAGCATTTGGCATCTTAACACCAGGACTGGGCTCTGAATGGAGGCTTCTAGTTCTGGGACTTTCCCTAGACCCCAATCACATCTCTACTCTCTAATAACTGCTGTAGTTGAAAGCAAAGTTCAGGCATCCAAGAAAAGGTGGTCTGCTCTTGTTGCTATTGAAGGAGAGAGAGGCCATCTACTGAAAACTTCAAATCTCTCAGGAAGTTATGTGGCTTCCTGCTCTTCTCTCCCTACCTCCTCTTTACCAGCATCAGTTCCAAGCCATTCCCCTGGTCCCACTGCCCTGTCTTTGCCTTTTCAAATCTCACCCACATGCCAAAGGCTTAACTCCAGCCCCACCACCACTGGGAAGCCTGCCCTGACCTCTGAAGTCCAAGATAAACCACTCTGGCACTTAGAGTCTATACCCTCAGCCTGGATTCAGTTCTCTAGATGCCCGTGTGTTCATGGGTGTCCTCATCTTGACTGTCAGCTCTTTGATACGGGGATCCTATCTTCTCTCTCTTCTGTTCGCCTCAGGGCACTCAGCACACATCCAGCACAGAGTTAGTGAAGCCTTGCTGTAGAGCACACTTAAGTTAGACCAGGACTAAAAATACTCACAATGTGTCTGGCAGCAAAGACCCCATCGACTATGGCACAACAGAAGGCTGCAATCACACCAAAGCTGATAAAGACGATAGAAGCCACCAACTGTGAAGGGAACAAAACAAAAGTGTCTGTTAGCTTTCCACTCTTGCTGCTTCTGGAGACTAGATTATCCCCAAGAGACTGCCAGACAAAGCAGAACTCTGGCTTGCCACTCCATGAGGATGCTCTTTGCAGCCATGCAGGATTAGTGGGAGCTGAGCAAGAGCAAGGCAGAGAAAGGGCCAATGAAGCACCATTTACATTTTCAGAGCAAATAAAGAAATTCACTCTGTGAGCACCAAAGAAGAGGCTTGCTGGTATCCAACATGCTGTCCATGGCAGAATTTGACTGTGTGACTCTTCCATTCTCAGATTCAGAAAAATGTTGGACCTTTGACATCATGTAGTCCAACTCTCTATTTAATTTATTGTGAAATTAGAGGCTCAGAGAGGGAAAGTGGTGTGTGTGCCCAGGATCACCATCTAGTCCACACAAGAGTCTGGTGCCCACCAACTCCTAGTCCAATGTTCTTCCCAACCCCTCATAGTGGGCACTGATGACTACAGAGATGATTCTGAGGCCTTGCATAACCCTACATGGTCTTCTGCATCATTGAATAAAGAGAACATTCAACTTAATACTTAAATGTCAAAGACATTTTACAAAGGTTGAAGCCTCTGACACTGAAGCCACTCTGTGGTGCATATGAAAAATTTCAAGTAAGAAAAACGTTTGCTTGAACTAGAATGCCCTATTCTCTGACCTAGTTAGACAACAGAAATATTCCTAATAATTTGTCTTCCATTACAAAGGTGGTAGGGCGTAGGTGTTTCCAGGGGCATGAATAGGTGCAGCCTGAGTCCACCATCTACTCGTGTTGACCCTCAGAACTAGATAGATTCAGCGTTTTTCTTCCTTG
This sequence comes from Plecotus auritus, assembly GCF_963455305.1. NCBI lineage: Eukaryota > Metazoa > Chordata > Mammalia > Chiroptera > Vespertilionidae > Plecotus > Plecotus auritus. The sequence continues at coordinate 99,084,930 of NC_137784.1, forward strand.
AGGTGTTCGGGGGATAGAGGGGGAAATAGCATGGCATTAAGCAGCTCTCCAGGGAGAAGGAGGAATCAGAGCCAAGGCCACCCTAAATTTCTCCCACCTCAACAGGCTAGGGGGAAATGCTCATCTCCTTTGGGAGTTGTTGAGAAACCTCTCCCCATAAATCTCACTTCACAGCACTAAGGAGAATTGGTAAATAATGGATGAACAATGTCATGAAATAGGAATTATTAGCTATGCTATGATCAACTCTACAACTAAAACTCCCCTATTATTTTGAATAATTTAGGTCCAAAGTGCAAACACAACTGGCAGGGGGGAGTCCAGATGAAATGGAAAACAAGAACTATTAGAACTCCACTGAGGGCGATTCCCCACATTGCTGGGGGAGAGATATGGTTAGAGTTCTCTGTCCCTAGAGCTATTACATTATCTGATTAAACTTGCTGTTAAATAGACCCCATTATCAAAGTCAAGATGTACAGAGACTTATACTGGGGGAGCCTAATCAGTCCACCATCTGACCACTCACCAGGCATCTTGATTTACAAGCCCTATGAAACTATTATATGATTGCAATTCAGTCTATACCTTCTTCTCCTGCCCTTTAGGAAGCTTTCTCAGACTGAACCAGAAAAATACAACAGCTTGCCCTTGTGGGACATAGAACTTTCTAAATTTTAACTCCTGTTATATATGCTCATCCTCCCTTTCAAATTTACAACATACTTAGTTTTGAACTACAGATAATGGAAATACTTTAGGGCTCCATAATTTTATTTTGTCTTTTATGTGCCTCAAGTATATTTGTTCTCTTAATCAAAGTACCCTAGATTATAACTTCTTAAAAGTGGGAGCCGTCTACAAAAACTTCTTCAAAAGATTATACATCTGAGAGAAAGATGTGACAGTCACCAATAATCCAGGGATGTGGCAATGAAAATCAAAGAAGCAAAGGCATTTTAGGCGAGGATAGTTGCCTGACTGGATAGGCTGGGGCAGTCCTCTGGGAGTGAGTAGGAAAGCTAAGGGCAAGATCCAAAATATTGTATCCCTGTGACTTGAGGAAACTAGCTAGGCCACTGAGGGAGCATCAGACAAGATGAGAACAAGTCCCAACCACAGGGTCACTGAAAAACAAGTTCCCTCGAGGCTTAGGCAAAAAGGCAAAGTAGCAGTTTTTTTTTGTGTGGCCCAATTTGGGCAACCTTAAGAAATGTGTTACTTTCAGATGAAGAACTTGATTCTATAGTAATGAAAACTTACCATCTGCCGTTTGTTCTCAACGAGGTTGGATCCGATGATTCCAAGGAATGATCCGAAGCCGAGCTGTAAAGCAACAAGGCACACATAGGATGTGGGGAAATGGTCAGCCTGACCGCACAATCATTCAGCTTCTGGATATGATTCATGTTAATGGAAAGTGACTGGGGTATAGATGCTAAAACCATATGCAGTCGTTACTTACACAAATAAAGTGTGTGCAATAAAAGTATTTCTCCCACCAGTTGCCAATTTTTCCTTGTACAAAGGAATCACGCCTAAAAAGAAACGTATCTCCCCAAAACTAAAAGTCAACCATAGCTTTTCAGAGCCTGCTAATTTCAATTTCAATATCCATTACCTAGCATGTAACTGGTGAATCAGTAAGACACATATAATGGGAAAAGCACTTATTATATTCTGATCTGTATCCTTTTCTTTTTAAAGCAACCTTCCAATCTGATGTATGAATTACAAAATAAAGGTTTGAAATAGCAATTTTTGATGCATCTGGCACACTAATAAAACCCAGGAAGTACTTTAGAAAATAGCAAGCACCTTAACCTAAACTTTTAAAAAAAGAATAATATTTTTGGAAGCCTGTATTTGTGGTTGACCCACTGCAATTTATGTTAGCACTTATTCACCTCTCCTTCCATCTCTGCTTCATTTACGGACAGAAAGCATTCATTAAAGAACGTACAGAAATGGCAGCATAAAACCCTGAAAAACAATTTCCCTATCTAAGTGGCTGGGATGATAGTTCGGTGTAGCAGATCTCACCTTCGTCTCAGTTCTGCCATTAGTGGACTGAATTTGCCAGTCTCAGCTGAAAATGATCACTAACTGATAGCTGTTGATTGGGATGAAAATGAAAGAAGTAAAAAGTGGTCAGAATGGACCAATAAACCTTAACACGAGTTCAGTGATGTAGTTACATATTTCTTTAACCTCACTAGTGGTCTGGGTTTCCATCTGCAGCCTTACCTTGGCTCACAGGGGCATCTATTTCAGTCCAAGGCCCTAAACTTTACACGTAGGCTTGGAAATCGAATGGACCCATGGACTGGGCAGGAGTTTGGTGGGGCAGTGTAGGGGTACTGTGTGGTTGTCTCAGAAACCCAAGAATGAAAGAAAGGAATGAATACAAATGTACAAAGACACACTCTGAAGGGCCACTCAGCCAGAAAACCCTCTTGGGAAATAAGTAGAAACTGAAGGTCATAAGGTTGTACAGATCCCATGCCATCCAAGACTCTACTAAGAACATCCTCATTCAACAGCTAAACTATACCTATCTCCCACCTGGTCTTATTTTAAAGGTAATTAAAAAGAGTTGTCCTAAAATATACTGATTAAAACCTGGTTATTTAAAAAAATATAAAAAACCTGGTTATCAGACTAACTTGGCTTCTAACCCCAGCTTGTGTTCCACTTATGTTTGTGCAATCTTGAACAAGCTAACTGACCTCTCTAAACCTCAGCTTCCTTATTTGGAAAACAGTGATTGTAGTAGTGGTCCTGTTATAGGACTTTTGTAAGGATTAAACAGGATGATACAAAGAACTTTGCACAGTGCCTGGTACATAGTAAGTACTCAGTAAATATTAATTACTCTTCTAGTAATTATTATTACTGTTTTAAAAAATTAACTTTTGAGTTCTAACCTGATTTGAGCTAGAAAATTCTACCATTATTTGCTGTGTTCCATAGTAGACTTGTGTTCTATCTCATTCGCCCCTCCAATATGTTTCACAGCTTTTATTTTTTAGGAAGGACTCCATGAATAATATGTGCTTATGGAACTATGGGCCACTTGTGGACATTGAGAGAAAGTTGGAGGCATCTTCTTACATGGAAAATAAATGCTTTTACTGAGTAGTTCAGTTTCCTCAGGTATTCACTGAATGTCTCCTGAACGCCAACAGCAGTCTGCCTTAAGATGGGAAGCAAAGACACTAGCTATTTCTGCACTCTCATATGGCTAATGGCAGTGACCAGAAGAGGTGGGCTAAAGTCTCAGGGAATTGACTGGCAAGACAAGGCACTCTGGGACTGGAAATCCCAGGCAAGCCAGTTACTTCATTCAGTTCCCTCATGTATCCTTCCATTCCATTCTGTTCTACTCCAACTCATCCAATTTTCTAACATTCACTGAGTATTTTGTCAGATAAATAAGAAGTTATGGCCCTGACATCCAGGAACTCATAATCTAGTGAAGGAGATTCAGACTGTGGGTTAAGGACTACAGGTATAAACAAAGTGCGATAGGAGCAGAGAATAATTCATTTTTTATTATATCCCTGGCTCTGTTACTTATAAATTGTGTGGCCTTGGGCTAGTCTCTGAACTACTCCGTGCTTCATTTTCCTCATCTAAAAAATGGGACTCATGCCCTGGCCAGTTTGGCTCAGTGGATAGAGTGTGGGCCTGCGGACTGAAGGGTCCCAGGTTCAATTCTGGTCAAGGGTATGTATCTTGGTTGCAGGCACATCCCCAGTTGGGGGGGGTGCAGGAGGCAGATGATCGATGTTTCTCTCTCATCGATGTTTCTAACTCTCTATCCCTCTCCCTTCCTCTCTGTAAAAAATCAATAAAATATATTTTAAAAAATAAAATAACAACATAAATAAATAATGGGACTCATGCCTGGCCAGCATGGCTCAGTGTTTGAGCATCGACCTATGAACCAGAAGGTCATGGTTCTATTCCCGCTCAAGACACATGCCCAGATTGCGGGCTCAATCCCCAGTGTGGGGCATGCTGATCAATGATTCTCTCTCATAATTGATGTTTCTATCTTTCTCTCCCACTCCCTTCCTCTCTGAAATCATAAAAATATATTTAAAAAATAAAATAAATTAAATTTTAAAAATGGGACTCACAATGTTACCTATAATGCATGGCTACTATGAGGATTAAATGTGATAAGGTACAGGAATACTTTGGAGACAACAACAACAATCAAGCCGGTATCTCAATAAAGTCAGTTGTAATCTATTTGTTGGTGGAGGTTCTTGCCTTCAATTTGTAAAACATGCAACATTTGTGAAGCATAATAAAGCAAAGTGCCATAAAATGAGATATGCCTGTGTGTAGTGTGACTTGCATAAAGGAGGCTGCTAAATACATGGTAGGTCTAAGATTTCACAGAGGAGAAGGCATTTTAACATGAGCTCAAAGGATAGGTAGATTCACTAGGCAGGAAAGTAATATCTTTTGAGTCCTGGCTGGAAGAATTCACTCACCTGGATGACAGGTTGATGAACTCAGCAGTGTTGATAAAACTACCATACCTTTGAAAAGTATTTTAATTTTGAGAATTGCTTGCCCTCCATTTTGGTCATAGTAATGTTATGGAGTTTGGTAGTGCTCATATCATTCCCATTTGACAGAAAGGAAAATGGAGGTCTAGAGCATTGTATGGACACGTTCCCTCTTGTAGCAAGTTATTGGAAGGGCCAAGACTAGCCCACAGGTCCCATGAGGGTTGGGGTACTTTCAACCATGCTTTGCTGCATTTGTGGCCAGTGTTTGTAAGTATAGTGACCTTTATAGCTGCCCCCCCCCCCCGCCCACCCCGGAAGAAGTTCTCTCTAGGGATGGAGTGAGAAGTCCTATTTGAGGAAGAGCTGAGGGGTTGAAAGCAAAGAAGGAAAAAAAATCAACAGAATTTCCTGAAAATGGGCAGCTGCTTCTAATCAACTGTTTGCTCTCCTGAAGCCTCAGAAAATAAATCTCTAAAGAGAACCCTTGTGCACTGTTGGTGGGAATGCAGATTGGTACAGCCACTGTGGAAAACAGTATGGAAGGGCCTCAAAAAATTAAAAATGGAACTGCCTTATGACCCAGTGATTCCACTTCTGGGAATATATCTGAAGAAACCCAAAACACTAACTTGAAAGAACATATGCACTCCTATGTTTATTGCGGTATTATTTACAATAGCCAAGATTTGGAAGCAGGCCAAACAACCATCTGTAAATGAGTGGATAAAAAACTGTGGTACATTTACACAATGGAATGCTTCTCAGCTGTAAAAAAAAGAAGGAAAATTTACCCTTTGCAATAGCATGGGTAGACCTGGAGAGTATTTTGCTAAGCCAGTCCAAGAAAGACAAATACCACATGATTTCATTTATATGTGGAATCTAATGAACAAAATAAACTAAGACAAAATAGAAACAGTCTCACAGATACAGAGAACAGACTGACAGCTGTCAGAGGGGAGGATGGGTGGAGGGCTGGGTGGAAAAGGTGAAGGGATTAAGCCAAAACAAAAAACACCTCAGAGACAGACAATAGTATGGTGATTACCAGAGGGAAAGGGAGGTGGGGGTGGTAGAAGAGGGTAAAGAGGGGATAAATGGTGATGGAAGGAGACTTGACTTTGGGTAGTGAACACACAAAACAATATACAGATGATGTATTATTGAAACCTATATAATATTATTTACCATTGTAACCTCAATAAATTCAATAAAAAAAATAAAAAAATTAATTAACTATTTTTTAAAAGGAAGGTAATCTCTGTGGTCACCCCTTGAGAACTACATGGATTCATGGAACACTCAGACCTTTGGACCTCCAGCTTGATTCCCTATTACATGAACAAATAACCAGTTTGCTTTATTTTGGCTACCCTCTACTTGTCGAAGAAAAAAGATAAATCATTAGAAATCAAAGTCAGAGTGTCAAGTGCTCTTTTTGGGCTGGACCCTATAACCTATGCCTATTTCTATCTATTGCCCCACAGACCCAGTGCTGAAGCTCAGAAGGATTAGTCATTCAATACACAGATATCAATTGGACACCTATTCTGTGGCAGGCACTGTGATTTGGAGTCCAAGAGGCGGGAAGGGGTGTGACACCAAGACCAATAAGATTCAGCTTCAGGAAATGTAATTAGGTAAACTGGTCCACAATTCCTTTCCATTATCCTGAAATCCACAAAGCTCTTAAAACCAAAAGGGTTCTTCATAACTAACTTGGTAGCAAAACCAGACTTTAAACTGACATGAGGTGTTTTTTTAAAAAAAAATCATCTTTATTGGCTTAGTGTAAAAATTCACAGTTTATTGTAGAAATATGAAGGTGCTCAACTATGGGGTGTTCCTTACGACCCCACTGGGATGTTAGATAACATATGATATATGCACTATATTGCTTTCTAAAATAAAAAAGTCTAAAGTCTAAACACATCTAGCCCGAACCAAGGGTTCAGATAAGGGATTGTGGACCTGTATAAACAAAGCTAAATGAGAATATAGTGCAATATCCCACAAAGCAGGATGCAAGAATTTTCTAGCAATCACTAGTAGTCGGAATCTATGGTAAGTTCAAAGACAGTAGACATCACTGTGGACCCTAGTAGCTGAGAAAGGTCCCTACTGTGTCGTTAAGTTGGGATAGGACAGAGCATTTAGATATACAGAAAGAGAAAGCAGGGTGGATGTTCTGGGCCAGGGGTAACCATGAAAATGACAGTATTAAGGCAGAAAAGCCCAAGTCATATTCAGGGGACTGTGAATTAACAATTTTGGCAGAAGAGAGGTCATGGGAAACCAGGCCAAGGGCATCTTGCGAGAGCTTTGAATGAGAACACTCAAGAAGCAACAAGGAACCAATGAAGCTTAGAACCTTCTGGCATTATAAGTCTTATCTAGCAATCAAGTTTTGTGTTTCATCTTTATTTATTTATTTTTTTATTTATTAATTTTTTATTATTTTTTTAAACTTTTTTTAATTTTAATAAATCTTTATTCAGATTATTACAATTGTTTCTCCTTTCCCCCCCCATAGCTCCCCTCCACCCAGTTCCCACCCCACCTTCTGCCCTTACCTCCCCACCACTGTCCTCATCCATGGGTGTATGATTTTTGTCCAGTCTCTTCCTGAACCCCCCATACCCATTTCCCCCTGAGAATTATCAGTCCACTCCCTTTCTATGCCCCTGATTCTATTATATTCACCAGATTATTCTGTTCCTCAGGTTTTTAATTCACTTGATTTTTAGGTTCACTTGTTGATAGATATGTATTTGTTGTTCATAATTTTTATCTTTACTTTTTTCTTCTTCCTCTTCTTTAAGAATACCTTTCAGCATTTCATATAATACTGGTTTGGTGGTGATGAACTCCTTTAGCTTTTTCTTATCTGTGAAGCTCTTTATCTGCCCTTCAATTCTGAATGATAGCTTTGCTGGGTAGAGTAATCTTGGTTGTAGGTTCTTGCTATTCATCACATTGAAAATTTCTTGCCACTCCCGTCTGGCCTGCATAGTTTCTGTTGAGAAATCAGCTGACAGTCGTATGGGTGCTCCCTTGTAGGTAACTAACTGTTTTTCTCTTGCTGCTTTTAATATTCTCTCTTTGTCTTTTGCTCTTGGCATTTTAATTATGATGTGTCTTGGTGTGGTCCTCTTTGGATTCCTTTTGTTTGGGGTTCTGTGCGCTTCCTGGACTTGTAAGTCTATTTCTTTCACCAGGTGGGGGAAGTTTTCGGTCATTATTTCTTCAAATAGGTTTTCAGTATCTTGTTCTCTCTCTTCTTCTGGCACCCCCATAATTCTGATGTTGGTACGCTTGAAGTTGTCCCAGAGTCTTCTTACACTATCTTCAACTTTTTGGATTTTTTTTTTTTTTTTTTTTTGCTTTTTGCTTTTTCTGTTGAGTGTTTTTTGCTTCTTTGTATTTCAATTCTTTGACTTGATTTTGGTGTTCCTCTAGTCTGTTTTTGGGTCTCTGTATAATATTTTTTATTTCAGTCAGTGTATGTTTAATTTCTAGTTGGTCCTTTTTCATATCTTCGAGGGTCTGGTTATATTTATCGGCCTTTTCTAGGATATTCTTGAAAAGCCTTATAACCATGGTTTTGAATTCTATATCCAGTCGTTTGTTTTCCTCCATTTCTTTCGTTTGTGATCTGATTCTTTGATGCCGCATTTTCACTGCTTCCCTGAGTTGGTAAGGTAGATTTGTGTGCTAGGTTTCCAATATGGCCCAGTGGGTCTGCCTCCCCAGTTAACCTGAGGTGGACACTCTTGGTGCACCCCTTTGTGGACTGTGTGTACAGCCTTGTTGTAATTAAGTCTTGATTGTTGTTGGTATCACTGGGAAGAATCGACCTCCAGGCCAGTTGGCTGTAAGGATCAGCTGTGTCTATGCTGGGAGAAGTTCTGTGCTGGAGACGGCCTTATAGGATTAGACTTGCCAAATTGCAATAGCCTCTGTGCTCAGCTTGGATGGGGTGGAGTCTCAGGGCGGAGCAGACAGTCTTGGCTTCCCAGTCAGCCTTGCCCTTGCGTGCACGTGCGCGCCTTCAGACCTCTGCCTTCCCCGGCTCTCGAGTCTCCGCCTGAGAGTCCAGACTCCCCCCTCAAGAGCATGGGTCCCCAGGGGCTCGCCTGGGACTGGGGTTCACTGCAGTCAGAATTGGGGCTCAGTGCAGTCAGGAGCCTCCGACTCCCTTCCACTAGAGAAAGCCTGTGGCAACCTCCGCAGCCTTTGTGCGCACTGGCACGCGTGCGCCTTCAGTCCTCCGCCTTCCCCGGCTCCCGAGTCTCCACCCCAGAGTCCAGACTCCCCCCGTAAGAGCGTGGGTCCCCAGGGGTTCGCCTGGAACCGGGGTTCAGTGCAGTCAGAACTGGGGCCCAGTGCAGTCAGGAGCCTCCGACTCCCTTCCACTAGGGAAAGCCTGTGGCAACCTCCGCAGCCTTTGTGCGCACTGGCACGCGTGCGCCTTCAGACTTCTGCCTTCCCCAGCTCCCGAGTCTCCGCCCAAGAGTCCAGACTCCCCCCGTAAGAGCGTGGGTCCCCAGGGGCTCGCCCGGAACTGGGGTTCAGTGCAGTCAGAACTGGGGTTCAGTGCGGTCGGGGGCTTCCTTCTCCCTTCCGCCAGAGAAAGTCAGCCAGGCTCTCAGCCGCCCTTCCTCTCTGCGCGCACAAAGACCCTTTGCCGTACCTCCAATTCTCTGTGAGCTTTTCTCTTTCCTTCTAGTTGTAGAATTTTCACTCAGCCAGCTTTCCTGTGGTTCTGGATGGTGTCCGTTCTGTCTTTTAGTTGTAGTTTTGAAATTGTTGTGCGAGGCAGCAGTTTAGGTGCTTACCTATGCCGCCATCTTGGTTTCTCTCTGTGTTTCATCTTTAAATGTACTTACTAAAGTAGCAACTTTAATTTAGAATGATCTTATATTTTAGAAACATTTTCAACAAGAGGTGGACAAAAATTCTGCCTAATTCATAATAAAACACCAAATCCCACTATCCAGAGCTCCTTGTATTTCCAGAGCATTCAAGTTAGTCAAAACTTGGTTGGCTTTATCAAGACTCTTTACCTGTGAAGCTCAAGTCACACTGGCCTAATGAAGGTTTCTGGGCTATTAATTTTTTCTGAATGATCCCTGTTGTCCCTATCTCCTGATTTAATTTTCAATTAACTGACCCCACAGCCCCCAAAGGAAATGGAGTAAAAACTCCTGTGGTTTTTTTTTCTTTCCTGAAAGAAAACCCAGGCTGGTGTGGGCCCTATCAGTACAACAGCTGGGGAGAGGGCTCAAGGATGAAAGGCTTTCTGCACTGATCCGGTGGCCAACTCCATCTTGTGGGTTGCTTGGGAAACACATTTAAAGGCCTCCCTCTTCTGGATCTAAAATTACAGAATTATAGGGAAGGTGCAGGTTCTCTCCCCTGCCTTTTTCAGTTTTATACAACCCAGGCTCTTGTTTTTTTAGGCCTCCAGAGTAGAAAGTTCACCAAAACTCTTTTGGAATAGGATGTCTGAAATATGTGAAGACAGTAAAAATGCTAAATTGATGCCTTTCTTTGGGGATTTTAATTTTTTTTAATTGTACAATTCAGTCTGTATAGATGAGTATAATTTTAAAGATGCATGTGTACATGTGTGTCTTAGGGTGATGATACCACATTCTAGCTCAGGTGAGTATCTAACACTCTATCATAATGCACCTTGTTGTACAAGGGCATCTCTTTTGGCAAAATAAGTATGCCCCAGAAAAGTTTCACATGACTTAGAGTTATGCAAATGTTATTATATTTTAAAATGCTCAAGATCTCAATATTTAAATGAATTGTATGGTAAGTCTTCTTTCTTTTAATCTAATAATTGCTCCCTAATTTATCTGTTTTTAAATTTAACTTCTCATATATTGTTAACACATTTAACCAGATTCCAAAACAGCAGGGTTCCAAATAACCTGAAAAATTTTCAGTCTATCAATAGCATTTTATATTCAAAGTGACCAATTTGACAGTATAAATCTTAAAATGCCATATTACGCTCATTCTGGTTTTATTGCTAAGCACACTGTATTTATTGTTTTAGTTGCTTGTCCACCTGAATTAGACTTCCCTGAGGTGTTCATTAAAATGCATATTCAGCATGTCTTACTCTTTCAATCAAAGGTTAGCGCAGGAAAAGAAAGCTCAGGTCCTAGAGTCCCACCCAGACAAACTAAATCAGGATCTCTGGGGGTAGGGAGCAGAGCTCTGTATTTTCCACATGTTCGCCAGGTCATTTCTATGCATGCCTAGGTGGGGAAACTACTGGCTTGGAGTTTATATAGTACCTCTCTAATAGCCAAACTATTCAATTAGTGAAAGTGTCCCATTCCTGGACAAATCTTGATTCTCAGGCACTTACTGTTTCACAGGTATGAATCCTAATTGTATTTGTTACAACATGATCTGACCTATAGACTCAAATGGATTTTTCTGCTTTTCAAACTGTAATCTTTCCCCTTCGCTTTCTATAATTAAGACCCTTTAAAAATCAACAGGAACTATAAGAACAACTTTTTAAAGGTTAAACCATGGGGCACACTGTCTATTAAAGATGGCTCTCCTATTAACATTTCCAGATTAGCTTTTAGTGAAGAGCACACACAGAGTCACACGCCCCCACTGCTTCAACTTGTAGCTCTAGCTGAACATCAGGTACTCAAATAACAACAATCATGCACCCTCCTTCTTTTGTTAATGTATTCCCACCTAGCCACCCACAGATCTTCTACAGAGAAAGTTCATAGCCACCCTTCGTGAATAGGAGTTCCTACTCTCAAATCACATGGAAAATGCTTTTCCTTCATCCATAGAGAGTCTGAATCTTGGCTTAAGCATTATTAGCTCATCAGTAAGAAATATTTCACTAAATGCAGCTACCTGAAACACACGAAGTCACACAGACCCTAATATTGCTTTTCTAAGCCACCAAAATGCAATCTTCCCTCCCTTTCCTACCCCCCACCCCACCTTGCTTGTGTTTAAAAGTAAAATCCAATTCTGCTGACGACTGGTTTTCTTGCCTCACCACAGGAAATGGACTGGGTGAGTTCTCACATCATATGTTTAACAGAGGGCACCAAACTGTGTCTGTGGGACACCTGCTCTTGGCTGGCTAGGGGAGCCCTGCTGGCCCTAAAACTGTAAAGCCACACCCCCAGGCCACCTTCAGCTCCTGGGAGTCCAGCCCACATCATGCCCTAGCTTTGCTAGTGCTCTTGAGGAGGCTGACTATGGAATTAGTGACCTAGGCAACAGGCATCAGGCTTGTTCACTGCTGGCTTGTCAAAGGCATCCATCTTTTACCCCTTTCCCTCTCTTTGCTTCTCTCTCCTTTCCCCACCTCTCAAAAGAAAAGAGAGAGAGGAAAAAGAAAATAAAGAAAACAACAAATACATCTGACCTCTTTGCTATCCTAAAAATTATATATTAAAAGAATGATGCGCCCTGGCCGGTTTGGCTTGGTGGATAGAGCGTCGGCCTGCGGACTGAAGGGTCCCAGGTTCGATTCTGGCCAAGGGCACATGCCCGGGTTGTGGGCTCGATCCCCAATAGGGGGCATGCAGGAGGCAGCCGATCAATGATTCTCTCTCATCATTGATATTTCTATCTCTCTCTCCCTCTCCCTTCCTCTCTGAAATCAATAAAGAAATATATATTAAAAAAAAAGAATGAACCATCCTAAAATACCTTCCTGTTTTCCCACAATTACAATTGGGAATTCATTTGATATTGAAAATATGATCCAAATTCTAGAGTTAGGTTTTGGGGTTTAACAGCAGTGTGTGTAGATCCAAATGAGATTTTGTTTGTTCTTCTTTCCTTCCCCCCACCCAGCTTTATTGAGGCACAACTGATAAATAAAATTGTATATATTTAAAGTGTACAGTGTGATGGTTTTATATAAAATGAGGTTTTGTGTGCCCTGGCCAGTTGTTCAGTGGTTAGAGTGTCAGCCCTCGGACTGAAGGGTTGCAGGTTTGTCAAGGGCACATACCAAGGTTGCCAGTTCCCTAGCCTGGTAAGGGCCAGTGGGGGAGGCAACCAATCGAGGTGTCTCTCTCACATAGATGTTTCTCTCTCTTCTCTCTCTCTCTCTCTCTCTCTCTTTTCTCTCTCCCACTTTCTCTAGAAATCAATGGAAAAACATATCCTTGAGTGAGGATTACAATAAATAAATAAATAAATAAATAAATAAATAAATAAATAAATAAATAAATAAGGTTTTGTATGTAAAGAGCGCAGCAGTTTCGGAAGTGGATTGCATGCACCCTGGGAGTGGGTAAAACAATCCACTGAACTATGGAAAGAAACTATTTGAACTCTTGTTTCCTATTTGTTTATTTAAAATAAGAAACGAATTTAGTGTTACAAATATTCAATAAACAGACTGTCATTGGCACCCTCCTCAGTGTGAATATCAGACAACAAGGTGAGCTACCCCGAGGGAGGAGGAAAAGTTCCAAGCAGCAAAGGGTTGATGGTGGAGCATTTTATGTGTGACCAGACTGTCTTATCTAGTTTAACTAGTAACTAAATTAGTCCCAACAAAATGGACAAGTAGTTCAGAAAGACTCCTGCTGAGAAACCACAAATTGAAGATGATCCTAATAATGTAAGCACAAGCCAGCAATAAGAAAACAATAGAGTTGACACTTGTAACTCTTAGGATGAACTTTTTGTCAGCCACATGGTGAGCGCAACATTAAAAAACAATGATGTTCACTGGTTGAGTGAGCTTCAGCCCATGAACCAAGAGGTCACTGGTTATATTCCCAGTCAGGGCACATGCCCGGGTTGTGGGCTCCATCCCCAGTGTGGGGCATGCAGGAGGCAGCTGATCAATGATTCTATCTCTGTCCCTCTCCCATCCTCTCTTCCTAAAACCAATAAACACACACACACACACACACACACACACACACACACACACACACCTATATAATAAAAGCCTAATATGCTAAGTGTCCGGTCGTCTGTTCAACCAATCAAAGCATAATATGCTAATGATATGCTAAGGCCGCTCAACCACTCCCTATGATGTGACTGACCACTAGGGGGCAGACAGTCGACCGGTCAACCAGTCACTGTGATGTGCACTGACCATCAGGGGGCAGATGGTCCAACAGGTAGGTTAGCTTGCTGCTGGGGTCTGGCCAATCGGGACTAAGCAAGACAGGCCAGACATGCCCTGAAGCCCTCCTGTGGTCCCTCCCCAGCTGGCCAACCTCCCACATCCTCCCAGGCCCTGATCGTGCACCTGTGGGGTCCCTCGGCCTGGCCTGCGCCCTCTTGCAATCCGGCTGAGGGGGGACCCCCCCCCCCCGTGCACAATTTTCATGCACTGGGCCTCTAGTATGTATATAAAAGGCTAATAGGCTGTCTGATCGTCTGACTGGTCACTATGACGTGCACTGACCACCAGGGGGCAGACGCTCAATGCAGGAGCTGCCGAGTTGTAGTGACTTGGCAGCAGAGGTTCTCAGGTGATGTAGCCCAAAACCAGAGAGGAGGGAGCCTAATTCCTTGTGGGGCTGGGCGATTCCATCTTCTGCTGTGGGTTATGTTGTTTCTGGGGCACTGTCAGCCTCAAATCTGGTTTACTGCACAATTGCGTTTGCGTTCTACGCCCTGTATGACAGCAACTTTGCAGAGTGCCTTCTCGTACTCTGGGACCCCTTGGGGGATGTCGGAGAGCCAGTTTTGGCCCAATCCCCGCAGGCCAGGCAGAGGGACCCCACCTGCTGGAGGGACCCCGCTCACTCTGCAGATGCTGGGGAGGGACCGCAAGAGTTTGGCTCTAGGGCGTGTCCAACCCCACCCAGTTCTGCCCCACTGGCCACCTTCTAATTAATTTCAATGTGCACGAATCCGAACACTGGGTCAATAATGCAATGGCAATCTAATCATCTGGGGAGAAGTCAGTCAAAAATATTCAAAATTATCTAGTGGATTATCTGAATAAGGATTTATAGCCACTATCTTAAATGACAGACTTCATGTGACATGCATATCATTCTTTGCAATTTAGTTAGTATTAATATAAAGATGTTAAAATTACTGTTGATTTCACTGTATCTAAATTTTGAATGTCCACTTTGTATATTTTATAAACATGTACATAATTTATAAAAGAACAAATATAAGTATTTTAGGAATAAATATTCTACACATTTTTCCTGATAGGAGTGCAGGATCACTTTGGATCACAGAGTGTCAAGCTGCCAGGGTCCTTAGATTTCATGTAAGATCAGGAGACTTCTATTATATATTGGAAAGCAGATGCCCAGAGAGGAATGCTCCAAATCACACAGCTAGTTAGGGATGGAGATGCTTAGTCCAGTGTTCTTAATGAGCTCAGAGTTGTCTTTGTATATACATATAGAGATATTTAAAGGAGGAAAACTGAGCAAACACTAGAAACTCAAACCGAATTGAAAACTATTGAAGTAGAACCCAAATGTCTGTAGCCAGCAAGCTACTGAGACCCACCTATGTCTTTTATACTTACAATAACTCCTGGGTAATAACCTCCAACAGTCACATTCTGGGTCCTGGTGGTTGCAGCAAGGCCCACCGTGAGAATTAACACGGACACAATCAGCAAAGTCACGGTGACATAGATAGAGTTTCGTTTCCTCCTATTGAAGGCTCCTGAAAGTACACAGAGAAACTGAAATTGCTCATTTTGACTTGGGAAGAGATGGACACAAAGCAAAAATCACTAGTAAAGTGTTTCTTTCCTATTCCAACTGGTAACTGGGGTTATCTCTGGGGCGTGGAATTGTGGGGAAGAAATGGAGCTTTAGATTTTTTTGGCAGTCATCAGGTGCCACATTCACAATAAAAAATATATATATTTCCATTTTGAAAATAAATAACAGAAGAAATATTACCAGTTACATAAAAACAGCAAATTTTTGTGCTTTCAGCACTCTATAAAAGATGTGTCATACCCACTTAGTAGAGTGTTTTTTAGTCTAAATTATAAGGCATATGATAAATGGGAAGTGTGCATGTGGAAGTATTAAATGAAAGTATTTTAAAGCCAATGTGTGACTAAGAAGGGCTTTTTTCATAAGCTGGAGATATGAAATTTCATTTTCAGTGTAAATATCAGAACCAAGCTAGGAACTGGGATTTTTTTTCATTTATTTCTGACATTTGCCACCTCATGTATAAACTTTAAAATGGTGTGTTAGCAAGATTTGTCACATAACAAATGTGTGTAATAAAGTAAGTGTTTAGAGGCCATTAGTCCGCAAAGATATGTATCAGGGGAGGTAGATGGGGAGGATTATAACTTATACACATATAAGCTTATGTGAGGATGACATAAATATAAATGACAATAAACCTGTTCTCCTACTCAGTGCTTATCAGACATGATCGTGCAAACCAATATTTTTTTCGAAAACAGGCTTGTTAAGTCAGATAGAAAAATGGTATCTAGACTAGCTTTTCAATTTAATTTTTTTTAAAAAGGTCGAGCACTGGAGCACTGCTCTATACTCTGCATGCATTTCTCTGACCTGGGGAGGGACTCTCAACAGGAAATACCAGGCATGAGTTATCCTATGAGAATCTAGCTCTCTAGTGAAGCAGTGGAGAGCCTTCTGATGGGGTCGCCCACCCAGTGGCTTTACTGTTATTTATGGGCCTAAAGAGGCCTCTTGGGTCTGTTCATTGAATCCCGTCATTGGGGAGGCCTCACTGCAGCCTCAGGAAGCTGCTGCCAAGTGAAGCTGCCTAGACTGCACCACTAAGAAGGAGGGGAGAGAGGGGTTAAGGAAAGAGGGAGAGAGGGAGAAATTGTTGGGATTCAAGAGGCCTGGTGGTGGTGAGAGGGAGGGGTGGTTGCTGACCCTTCAGCCCCCAGCAGACATCCCCTTCTATAGGGAAGAAAATCGTCAAGAGTGCCATTCTGGATTAGCCCCACCATCCATCTTGTTTTCCCTAGTGCAGTCCCTGCAAGGCTCCAAAGGAGGTGGGAGGGGCTGGCGGTCTCCCCTGACATCAGCCTTGAAAGTGAGGGGCATGACTCATTGGGGTCATTTCTAATAGGATATTAGTCTAAGACTACTTTACATTGAAATGTAGAAGTGGCATGAGCATTTATAGGCACCCACGCTGCACCCTATTGCACCTGGGGAGGAGAGTAAGGAGAGTTGGGAAATGAGGCTCCCCTCTAGTGGTGCCTAACTCCAGCCTACACGGAAAAACAGAAAGGACCACTAGAGACATCTGTGACATCAGGGCCCTTTGTGTGAAAGGGCTATTTTGGATGCAAATGGCAAGCAGACTGATGGTAAACAGGATGAGCAAGCCTGGGAGAAGCCAGACTACAAGTGGTGCGGATAGAGGAGCAGGACTTATTTCATCTGTTTACCTTGAAGGTTAGTTATCCTTCCTATGAATTTTGAGGGGATTGAAATGATTCTCTAAACAAGGGCCCCTACATCTATTCAATAATAGATACTTCTCTGTGAATCTTCCAGTTGGTTTCACAGAGGGGCTTTGAACTAAACTTACCAACATCACCTCCCATTCCTGTCTGCCTTTCTCCTTTGTCACTCATACCATCTCTGCCCAAATTGGCAAAAGAGAGTAAGGGAAACATCTAGATATACCAAGGTTATCTTTGTTACACATGAAAATGTCTCAACACCTCACATGTAACCTTAGAGACTTAATTGGGGGAGTGTGTGTGTGCATGGTCTTTCTGATTTTTTTTGTATCACTCACCTGCTCCTTCCCCAAATGGCTTTTGATCCTATTCACAGCCTTTGGGTCTCCTTTGCAAATATCACTCTGACTCTTAAAAGCACAGGAACCAGGTCAGAAAAGTGACTCAGCAAACCACACGGTGTCATTTGAAAATCTATTTTTTCCCCCCTGCTTTAGAACCTGAATTGAAAATCCAGTCAGCTGAGAAACCCAGGCAAAGATCCTAGAGCTCCACCGGGGCCTTGCCTCTAGTTAGGATTTGCTTTGGGTAAAATTCCTAAGAAAACTCTCCCATCACTAGGTTGAATATCTATTCTCTGTCCCCTCCTCCTCCCACATGTCACTCCTTATTTTACACTACAAGGACCATACTTGTGTAAATGAAATCATTTCTAGTTGCACTTGGGGAATGGACCATTTTAAGGAACGCTGGGGGTGAATCCTTTTGAAAAGTGTGAAGAATCATCCCTCCATTTATCTTTAGTGTTAATTTGACTTAAAAGTCACATCTACTTAGAGCAAGTCACACCTTTTCTCTGAAGGTGTGGCCCGGGCTTCTAAAAGGCAATTCATGTGTCTGCTTAGGACATTTTCCTGGTGGTTGTTTTATTTTGGAAAGTAGAGCCCTGTTCTTATTATAGTACTATTTGGGACCTGTTTTAGATGTTCCTATAAACAGAGGATCTGATTCCGAATATGTCTAGTAAATGAACAAATCAAAAAACCTCAAATACCACTAAGTACTTAAATAAAGCAGCAGGTACTTGAAAACAGTGCTTATCACAACGTTTGATACCTAGTGAGCAGTCAATACTTGTTGAATAAACAAGAGGCAACATCTCAGAATTGCTTCCTTTCTAATAAAAAAGGCCATGGGTGTGTGTGTGTGTGTGTGTGTGAATAAATATGGGTTACTTTTATGGAATTGATTTTTTAAAATAGGGTACACCTGATGGCTCTCCAAAACTAAAAGCTTTCTTGCCAACTAGTGTCACAACCCCAATGTCTCTCACTAGCCTGTCTACTTGGTGCCCAGCATATTCCATTTTGAATAACAACAACCTCTCCTGTGACTGACAGCAATAGGAGAGTCTGAAATCCCGTCATTGGCATTGCCTGCCCCCACCCCCCTCGGTCTGGGCAGCCTCCCTGCAGAACTACTGCAGCCCTCCTTCTCCGCAGTGCCCCACCTCCACTCCAGATTCATGAGAACCAGTATGCTCAGCTCTAGAAGCACCCAATTATTTGCTGTCTCCACCCTTTCAAGTACAAGATACAGCTCCTGGTCAGAGTCCCCCCACTCCATCCCCACACTGCAGTTTCCGAATCTTGGTTTCCCTTTCTCTGAAACCTGTTCAAGTCACCTCCTCCAAGTTTTTCTTGGCCAAGCTCACTCTACTGGAATCACTCATTATTTCATGTCTCTATGTACCTTACTCAATAAGTATATTAATTATAACTGCTACAATTATAATTGTAATTGTGGGTCTGGTCCACAACTCATCTGATGTCCACCAGTTTCAGGGTTATGTATCTGACAGGAACCAAGATGTGGGTTGCCAGTAGGTAGGGTGATTGTCTCTGCTACTTGTGTTTTACCTTGTACATGTTCTTGATTACCCTCTTGATTATAAATTATGTAATCCCAGTGCATGGAGGATGGGGGGCCAGCATCCTGTCTTGTGCACTAATTTGTTGTTGTTGCTGACAGACTAATTTTCGAGGCTGATCTTTTGAACTGATTAGGATTTGCTTACCTTAGCTTTGCCACATGCGGGGCGGGGGGGGGGGGAGGTCACAGGAAGTGCCAGCCTTGAGCATCCATGGAAACAAGTGGCTGCCCACAGAAGATCCTCAAGGCTCTGCCAGTCTCCCAAACATTTCCCTAAAGGCACTGAAATCCCCCCCACCCTCATTAGCAAATCTTTGACCAGAGACACCCACCGGTGAGTTACAAAGTGTTATCTGGGAGGGAAGGAGTGCCCTGTTGTAGTAGAGGTGCCTTAGCCGCTGGGGGTGGTGTTGCTAAAAGGGAAAAAGGGGTGCTGGGAAGGGATTAAGGGACGCTGGAGTCAGATTACCATCTTTCTATTGCCAAGCACTTTGCTCAGCTCCAAGCTATGGACTAACCATTCATCCCCAGGCAGCGAGTAAACAAATAACTTAGCATATAGTGCAGGCACCTTGGTTCAGTGTATCTGTGTTTTAAATTTTACTGTTTTGGCTGTGGTTGTGTCTTGCCTGTAGGGAGAATCCCCTCAGAAATGCTGCCCTTGGAGACTGACCCATGTACTCCCCTTCCACTCCATGCAAAGGAAGATGGTGTTGCCAGAGCTAAGTGGGAGTAGCTCCTAAGTAGCCTAGACTCCCTTGTCCAAAGTGTGAAAATTCATGGTTACCACTCCACTCAGGAATTTGCTGGCGCCCGGGATCTGCGGACTTTCCAAAGAGGGATGCATAGAGCATACTCCTGCTCCATAAGGGATCCATGATTCTTCTCCCGCAGTATCTGGATGAAGCCCACTCAGCTTCCTGTTGCGCAGACCTTTCAGGAAATGCAAGATTGGCCGAGGGCCCCTGGGAGCCCAAGAATCTCTTCATTTTGTTCCCCAACCCACAGAGCAGTGTGCCAAGTAGCAACATTTTAAGCCCTGGGCTACTAACCTGTCTACTCCTCCGCAAGCGGATGGCCAGGCACGAGGGAGAGGGTGGGCTGCTTGGCAGGTGGTTGTGGTGGCTGCAGGCAGAGTGCTGCGGAAACCCCCACCCCGCAATCCCCTTCCCCCTCCCTCCGCCCTCCTGCGCAGCTGCCTAGAGTCTGGGAGCCAGGGCAGCTTTGGCGCCACAGCTGGCCAAGGTGAGGAGTGCATTGTGTGTGCGTGTGTGTGCGTGTTAGGGAGAGAGCTGGGGGGAGTCTGGTACTGCTGGGTTCTGGTTCGGACCCAAGTTCTTGGCCTCATTTGTATCACGTTACAAATAACTATGCCCTTTTAAAAAAGCAAATTATTATACTGAATATGCAAAACCAATAAAAATATGGATCTTTCCCCCATCTAGGAGACTATACTTTATGAGGCCCCTCCAGTGAACTAATTCTGCTGAGACCTAGTCTTTTGCCAGCAATAGGAAGCTCACAGACTGGGTGCAATCCTCTCCCACCCTTCCCCTCCAGGTGTTCCCGCAAATTCTTCGGAGAAGACCTGAGCAGACTGGATGGCAGGAATTCAAGACGGAGGGATTTTGCAGAATGCAAAGTATGTTGGAAAGAGAGAATTCTATTTGGTTAAAGTGTATTTGATGCGATTTTTAAGATTAGGTGGGATCAGGGTTTAACAATCCCCTCCCGCTCTCCTGGGCTCCAAATTAATTTCTACGCCCAATGAAATCATAGGGCTTGGGAAGGTGCCTAACAGCTGAGAAGAACTGGGTTTGTGTTTTGTTTGTAACTATGAGAAAGCAGCTTTGAGGGGCAGCCAATTTAGTGCCTGGAGGTAGCCATCCCCCAGTTTTGATGAGGAAAGGTGTTGAACCAAATCAGGCTAGTTTGTTCCTGCCCCACCTCTATTCCACCCAGAGAGGGAAACTGCGATTTCAGAAGATGCGCGGGCTCGCGTTCGATCTTTCTCGTACTCTCGCCCCCCCCCCAACACACACACACACACACACACACACACACACACACACATTACATATCTTGTATTTGGAGCAGAACAGGAATCAAATTCAAGAAATGTTGATCCTGCAACTGCAGACGGCAGGGCTGGACTGTCTTGAGTGATTCTTCAGGAATTCCCCTCCCGCCAGCCCCACCTCTTTTCTTCCCCAACCCGCCCATCCCCCAGGGTTGCGCAAACCTCCCCGTCAGAGAGGTGCAAGTCAGTCTCCCTCCCACTACAGCTCTGAATTTCAGGGCAGCTTCGATGGAGTTGGGAGGGGGCGCGGACCCCGCTTCTTCTAATTATTGTTATTATAGAGCTCTTAGAAGTGACGCGGACTTTGCAAAGAGAGACCGTCGAATGGAAAGCGAAGGCGCAGGTTGCAGGGAACTGTTTTGATCCCCAGACAGCTGGGATTTACCACCGGCTGCAAGTCTGTCGACACACTCACACCCACACTCCGGGCAAGGAGATTCCCAAGCTAGCAGGGCGCTCCAACCTCAGCGCTTTGCCCCCTCCCCCGCTGGGCCGCTCGTCTGGGGCTCTGGTCCTAGACCCAGAGGCTGGGGCGCGAGGACCCTCTCCTTAACCCAGCTCCCCGCCTCTCCGGGCAGTCAGGGCACTCCCTGTCCAGAAGGCAGTGCACTCACCCCTTGTTGCCGCCGCCTAGGAAGAGCGGCTCGACTTACCCATAGAATCGGGCAGAGACATATCGCTGGACCGCTGCTGAGTCAGGGACTGATGCATGGTGAAAGCTGCCCTGTTGCCCTGGCCAACGAGGCTGCTTCAGGCGTCCCTGGCTCAGGGCGCCCCGAAGAGCATCCTACTCCTCGGCAGCCGCTCCCCCTCTCTCTCTCTCAGAGAGAGACTGCCTGGGTTTGCGAGCTGCAGCTCAAGTGCCGCCTCCTCCTCCCCTCCCTCCCTCCTCTTCTGCCTCCCTCTGGCGAGGGAGGCAGCAGCATTGGCGATCCAGCATTGGTGTGCGCTTGCGCAAGACCCCCCTACGTCCTCCTCGACCCCCCCCCCCCATCCTAGTTATCCACCTCCCAGCCTCCCAAGCCAGACAGGGAGCTGTTTTTGCCCCTTGGGGCCAAGGCTGCGCAGAGAAAGAGGGGGAAGCTACAGCCTGGGACCAAATGGCCTTCTCTGTAGTTTGGAGAGAGGGTCTTGGGCAAGCATCGTGTTCTAGGATTTATAATTGGGGAGTGGGCAGAGTCTGAGGTTCAGAGCTGAGGAACACACACACACACACACATTTGTGCAGGTTTAGACTTAGTGCTTCCAGAATGACATAATGGAGCTGGACATGATCCAGAGAAGGGCCACTCTATAATCAAGGGGATGGAGGAGGGTGGAGGGGACTGCCATATGAAGATAGATTAAACAAACGCAGACTCTTTAGTCTAGAAAGATGAAGGCTAGGAAGGGATGTGACCAGAGTGTATAAAATTATGCAGAGATGGGAAGAGGGAACACAGCCTTATTCACATCTGAGAATTCTAGAACCAACAGCATCCAAGAGCTAGAAGGAGATCCAGCTAAAACAAATCTGACTCTGTATCAGCTCCCCAGTTTGTGCTTTTGTTGAAGCAGCTTTTAAGTCAAACACCTAATTTTCTCATCTTAGCAGACATGCAAGGCAGAAAGAGGAGTTATCAAGAACCCCATTTTATAGATGAAGAACCTGAGTCTCAGAAAAGGAATGAAAATTTCCTGTAGTCACTCAGCTAGTAGGTGGAAGAGGTGGGATTTGAACCCAGTTCTGTTGGACTCCCAGGTTAGTGATCTTCCCACCATGGCAGCTGAAAATAAATATTACTCTATATGCCATATTAAAAACCCAAGGAATTCATTAGCCCCAAGAGGTGCAATAGGATGAAAACATAAGTAGCTTTGGAAAGAGTGATAAAGTCATGGCTGAGAGATCCACTGTGGATTGTTAAGGAAAACTGGGGATGAGATGGGAATGTCCCTAATCTTGGAGGACAGCCAAGTCCTTCTTCAACGCGTCCTTTCGGACCCCATTAGAATATTGGGCTGGGAGCACTATGTTGTCAGCCCAGAAGCGTGGTTCTGATGCCCTCAAAACAGTCACAGAACAAGATGAGGCTTCCTTGAAGTGCCCCAAGACATCTGCCTGGTGGCCACAGGAAGTGGAAGGCGAGGGAGGGGATAACAGTGGGTGCCAGCTCCTTTTGGAAACTCAGCTCTGTGCATACCAGGGAATTGACCTTTTTTAAGGCATCCATCTGTCCCAGTGAGAGCTCCCAGGTTCCACTTGCCAGGTTTCCTTCCAACCACCTTCCCCTGATGATTGCTTGCAGCCTTTTCTCTGTGACGCACCCCCCCACCACCTCACACAAAAAAACCCATCTCAGAACTGAGCATAAAACTTCTGAGAGTTGGCCGAAACCGGTTTGGCTCAGTGGATAGAGCGTCGGCCTGCGGACTGAAGGGTCCCGGGTTCGATTCCGGTCAAGGGCACGTACCTTGGTTGCGGGCACATCCCCAGTGGGAGGTGTGCAGGAGGCAGCTGATCGATGTTTCTCTCTCATCGATGTTTCTAACTCTCTATCCCTCTCCCTTTCTCTCTGTAAAATATCAATAAAGTATATTTAAAAAAAAAAAAAAAACTTCTGAGAGTTGATGAAGAAGAGTAGTTGTTTTCTCCCAGCTCTGGTTTGCTAATCTACTCTGAGACTTTGTTTCCTTTTGCAGGAAATGGAACCAAGGGCCCTGGCCCTTTCCCATCTTCCAAAGGAAGAAAAGATGCTTCCTGAAGGTTAAAAAGGAAACCCTTTGTAAAGAACTTGGGCACACCCCAGGGACCAGGCTGAATGCTGTGTCAGGTATTATTAGCAACTCTACACTATAGATGTGGTTTAGAAATCTGTGATATATGTCCTAGATAGAGATGAGATGTTGTAGAAATGTATGTCTTAAGCATGCTTGGCCTATGTGTCCATCTCCATGAGCTGCACAAAGGCAGAGAGAAATCCCATATTTGCACTCTTGCCATGTTTGTCTTCAGGTCTGTTTACTTATCTCTTCCTCCCCCATTCTAAATATCTCATATATTTAATGTAAAAAACTCTGACAATCAGCACTGAATTCTCAGGAGTACTTCATAATTAACTGATTTTGTTTCTGTGAAAGTAGCCTGGAAGAAAAGAGGGTTTTATACAGGTTGGAAAAAACTGTTTTATACCTTCTTTAGAGATTTTTGGCTTCCCTAAAGCAACCATATAGCTAGAGATCCCTAAAGAAGCCAAATAGAAACTTGTTACCATGCTGATTTCAAGGGAGAGAATGAGGTCTTTTCATTTTAGAGATAAGCACATTACTCATCAATTGACACATAAGGCATATGTAATTTGACCTTTGTATTCAAAGCCATATACTAGTGAGGTGCCCTTAATGGGGGTGAGCCTTGCTTTATGCAACATCTGTATTACTGAATCCTGTGTGAATATTAAAAGCTATTTTAGAAATTGCTACAGGATCTGGCTATTTAAAATAACTATGTATATTTCCTTTAGACTCTCTTTTGAGGTACCTTATGGAACTTGGAACACAGCAGGCTCTTAGTCAAGTTAAAAATGACTTTGAGTCCAGTGGTAGTGACAATAGCAGCAGCTGTGGCAGCTCAGAAAGTAGTAGCAGTCTTCTCCCCAGGGATTGTATGCTTGTTTGGACAGAGGAGGAACTGAGATAAAGGGAAGGACTAGAATAGGAACTGGGGTTGTTGGGGGGAGACTCACATTTCAACCAAGCCTGGCACAAAGACCCCCAAAAGAAAGTTTATTTTAACTCAGAATGAGCTGGGCAATTAAAAAGCAAAGGCAATTTTTCATGAGCTCCATTCTGATTTTATTCAACACATGTGGATTTGCTACATTAATAGACTCATAGCAAAACTGATCAATAGGCAAGCCACCTAGATACAAGAACAAGAGAACAGGTGTTTCATGCCAGTGAGGGCTACTATAACACACACACACACACACACGCACACACACACACACACACACACACACACACACACACACACACCAGCCATTGTCTCTCTAGCCTGATTATTCTGATTATCACCACCCACCTCTCAGCTCCCAGAACTGAGTTGACCAAGTATATAAAGGAAGCTTCAGAATAATGGAGAACCTCAAAGGGTCTAAACAGCCAAATTGAGGTTGGAGTTGTGCCTACTGGACTACTTTAGGTTAATGCCTGGCACCCAGTGCTCACACCACAAGCAGCTGAATTTTAACTGAGGAGAACTATGGTTGATGGTGCGATTTCAACCACGAAGCTTGACTGGTTCCCATCATCAGCTGGTTATTTTCTGTGGGTACCAGGAAAATCGCCACTGCATCAGGGAGCAAAACTGGTATTTGTCTTTACTTTGTTATTGTTTCCTTCCTATTCTGCAACCTGCTTCAGTTACCAAACACTATATCGTAAGTGTTTTCCAATATCAGTAAGACATTTTTGATGACATGATTTTAAATGGATGGAGCATCATTTATTTACCATTCCCTATTATTGAATATTTTAAAGGTTTTTAATTTTTCAACATTATAAATAACACAATGAGCTAAATCTTTGCATCTTTATTACCATAGTATACCATATTATGGTGGAATTATTGGTTCAAAAATTCCAAATATATTTTTCTGATGAAAACATTTTTTCAACATGTACATAGTGAAGTGTCTTAAGTGTACACAGTGATGCCTTTTTTTACATATACGCGCCCTTTAACCGTCCAGATCAAGATGCTGAACCTTTCCAACATCCCAGATGGCTTCTTTGAGCCCCCTTCCCAGGCAATAACCCTCTTAGAGATAAATGATATTCTGATTTTTATCATCAAATCCAAATAATTTTAAGGTTTTTAATACATATTGCCAAATTGTCCTCCAAAATGTTTGTAGCAAAGTACATTCCCACCATCAGCAAGTGAAAGTGCCTGGGTCCTCACACCCTCTTGGCTTTACCTGCTAAAGGAGATGTGTTAATACTTAAGACACACCTAGTTACAGTTAGAAACAGGCAGGGCCAGTCAAGAAGCCAAACTGGAGTTCAGCTGGGCACTAGGCAGCCAGTAAGAACCACAGATCTAAGAGCCAGAGGCTGAGTGCAGTCCCAGCAGGCAGGCAACACTATGTCATAGTCCACAAGTCCCTTAGAGACCTGCAACTTAGAGATCTCAGTTGTTTTCATTGTCCTATTCATTATTGGTCTCTGTTGCATATACCCAAAGTCTTCTTTTTATATGGCTATCAAAATTTCTCTAATGATCACTTAGTTATGCTTGGTATATAGTAGGCACTTAAAATACTTGGTGAATATATGGCACTTTTAATCTTGCTTTATTCTGCTTACTAGAATAAAACATGACATTGTAAAAATTCCCCAAACTGCAGAGATGCACAGTGCAGCAAGTTTATCCTCTCCTCCACAATGCTTCTCCCCAGAGATAGCAACAATTTTCCAGTTTGGAATGAATTTTTCCCAAATTTTTCTCCATATGTACTTTTACTTTTATTGTGAAAGTTAAATACTCCTTTTAAACAATAAACTTTTTCAATAATAAAATACATTTTTGTTAAGCATTGTAAGTTGAATTTAATAGCTTTCAAATACACCATATCAAAGTCCACCTTAAATCAATCAAACTGAACAGTAGTTCATTCTTGTACAATAAAACTCCCTCCAATTTATATTAGGATACCTACCTTGCTTTTATGGACAGGGGATGAAAATTGCATCTTGTTTCTGATCATTAAAGCGTGATGAAGAACATCAGGAGAACTATATGAAAGTGAATATAAATTATTCTGATTTTAAAATACATTGTTTGGAAACATTAACAAAAACATCAAAATGATACAGTTATACATCTAGCAAATTCTTGATAGGCAAGTTCAGAAGAACAATCTGTTTCTTACTACGCAAAGGAGGTAGTTTCTTTTTAAGATCAAAGTCTTTTTTTTTTTTTACAGATTTCATATTTTCCTAATTTGAAGGCATAAAATAGCAACAGAGAACAATATTTAAAAAGGCTAGATAATGATTTGGGGAATTTTAGAATGAATGCAACAGAGGTTTATAATTACAAATGTTAGGCATAGAGCGAGGTCAATCAATGAATAAGCAACATATTTTATACAGTAAACTATGTATTGAAGCAAAAATCTAAACAGAAAAATCACCACATGTATTACTTTTTAATTAGGATAAAAGGGCAGGAGATGAGGATGAGTGGCCTTAAGCCCACAGGAATGGGTTGGGAGATCACAGTTTAGAGAGAGAGAGGTTTACCTGCCAGAGATGGCGGTTGGTGATGATAGGATTCAGTTAAGCTGTAACTACCCTGTTTCCTTCCTCTAATTAATTACAGAGCTCAATACATCCTTTCCCTTTATCACCATAAAAAACGCTCATTAAACACCTAATTAGATGTGGCATTGTTATAGGCAGGGTGTGTGTGTGTGTGTATGTCCAACTGCTTGGTTCAGGTTTGGACTAGAGAGGATTTCTGCATTCAGTGGTTTCTGGGAAATCAGTAGATTTGCTCCCAGTTCAAACTACTCCACAAAGCCTGTACAAATGTTTACACTCTGTGACCCAGTAATTCCACTTCTGGGAATCTGTACTAAGGAAAGAGAAATCTGGACTACAATTTGTGTGCAAGGATGTCTATGGCAACATTATTTAAAATAAGGATGAAAATTGGAAAAATACCGTGTAGTGCCCCAAATTAGGGAAATTATTAACTAGATGACACCACAGCCAAAAGATGCATATATTATATACAGCTATTACAACCATGTTTTCAAGTGGTAAGGACATAGAAATATCCATAATGAGGTAAAATGGCAGGCTAAGGACTGCATGTATAGTTTGGTCCCAATTTTTGTTTAAAATTGCATATATATGCAGAGAAAAAATGAGGAAAGTCATGAAAATATTTACTTTATCTCTGGGAGGTGGAATTACGGGTGACTACATTCTTCATTTTTTTTCTGTATCTTTTAAATATATTCAGTGAGCATGTATTATTATTAAAATTAGGGGAAAAAAACTACAAATTTCATTTTGTAAGTAAACAAGTGAATGTTTCATTAATTGCACTCTGTTCTGCCTGAGGGCTGCTCAGGACCCACTTCCCACCTCTCTCAAGTTTCAGGCGATATGTCACCTCTCTCAAAGGAATTTGTATTACTCTTTGTATGATTAAAGCTTATTGGCGCTGGCAGGTGGGCAAGTACTTTTTCTGGTCCAGCTCTTCCTATGCCCCTGGAATTACACCGATAGGGGGCTGTCTACTCTGTGGATTGCTGGAAGGGAACAGCTTTCTGGGAAACTAACCTGTCTGGGAAGATAAAGAAGTCTGCCTGGGGTGGGATGATGGGAATTTGAGGGACAGATAGAATAGAGAAAAGGATAAAATGAGCAACTTTATTAGAGAGGATTTTTTTTGTAAGATTGTATTTTAGTGTTTTGCTGTTTAAATACTTGCATTGCAGTTCAATTGGACCTGTAAAAAGTTCTATTGAAGGTGACATGCATTTAACTTCATGTCTGCCCCTCAGCTCAGCTCAGGAGCCCAGAATCCTGCTATAACGAAGAGGGTGCTGTTCAATAAAGGCAGCTGTCCTTTAACAAACAGCCAATAATTACAAAAATAAAATATGCATCTAAATTTCAAAGAATTACAGACATATATAAATTAAAAAGTGAAAGTCTTTCCCTCCCCAATCTCACTCCTCAGAGGTGACCTCTATTAAAAGTCTGGTGTATATTTTCCCAGACTTTTCCACTTTTCTTATGCACATACAACAAATATGTGCATACACACAGAGTTACACACATAGGTATCTTAAAAAATGGAACAAAACTATAAATATTATCCTGTAACTTAACCTTTTTAAAAACCCAATACAATCATTGTAATGGGCATATTTCCATGTCACATATATAGATTTACCTCATTTTTTTTTTAGCAGCTGCATAACATTTCATCTTGCAGATGTTTCAGACTTATTTAATCAAGCCCCCGTGGTTGGACATTTGATTTAGTTTGTTTTTCATAGCTACAAGCAATACTATAATAAGCATCCCTGTACATATACCATGGAATCAATTTAAGGGGAAATCTTTCCATCAGCTGTGCATTACCTAACCATTTGCAATTAGTTTCCTGGGCTCTTGAGAACAGATCTTAATGGCTATGCCAAATGTTCTGTAATGTCCCAAATGGTCAAAAGCATCCTTTCCAATTAAGTTGCAGTCTACTACACACTGCATTTTAAATGACATTATACTTTAAGGACAGGACACAGTCTTACATTACTGATACAGTGTTATAATGCTCTTTATTCTAATTACCTGGACTTGAATGGTTACTGCCTAAAGAGAGTGGGCAGCCAGAGGCTTTTAGTACACATCAAGGGCAGCCCAACCCAGGGGAACACAAATATGTTATCTTTCCGCCTCCATTTACATCCAGCATCTCTCCACTACTTCTGGCAAGAAGACTCAACTAGACATAAGGCACTTTATTTGCCACCTACCGGCTTGGGGGAAAGTAATAGGGGAGCACCAATACTAACATCTGTATTGAAGACCAGGCTGCTTTCCACTCTTCTCATCTCCCCATCTTCCCCCCCTTTACTCAGGTGTTCATTGTCTCCACAAAGCCTCCTGGTTGTTTGCTGACCTTTTCTCTGACACCCTACTTAGAGGTGACCTCAGCCATTGCCTGCACTCCCATCAAAACACGTCTCTTTTTAGAATTCTCAGTTGCCAGTATTAAATTGTGTATGTCGGAGAGTGCTTAAGGCTTGGCATCAAGAGACCAATTTCTAGCCCCAGGCCTTTGAGCAAATCAATTAATCTCTCTGAGCCTCCATTTTGACATCTGTAAAATGGGGATAGTAATAATAAGTTCTTCACAGTGTTGATGTAAAATGAAATGAGATAGCATATGGAAAAGTACATTAAAAACAAGGAAAAATGCTCTGTGATTATCAAGTTCCATTATTATTTATGGATTCTCTCTTCCAGATAAATGTTTTATTTGATTTTTAAAAAACAGAGGATTTCTGGACACTACAATGTTTCAACTGAAACTGGGAGGAGCGCTTATTACAGTAAAAATGGCAGGTGGTGGAGCAGGCCCGTGGGGAAGCTATTCTAAGACGTGGAAACCCTTCTAGACCTTCAATTCACATATGTAGGGGGTTGCTGGCACCACCAAGACAGAAGGCTGGCCAGAGTCCCCCAAGCAAGAATGTCAGAAAGCTCTCTAGAGAAGAAGAAGATCAGTTAGAGGGGGCGAGGACAATATAGATTTCTGTGGGCTGGCCCAAGGACCTGTCCTCTCTAAGGAGATGTGTTCTAGCAACTGTTTGGTGTATTTTTAAAGGTCAGAGAGGCTTTGGCTCTATAGGATGGAGTGGCTGTGACACCTGATTAATGTCTGTGTAGTACTTTCCAGAATGAAATTTAATCAGCAGAATGATTGCAAGCAGCTGCCTGAAGGAAAACGATCCGGTTCTAATGGTGGCTTGTTTGATGTGTTGGCATTGTAGTAGGGCACGTACATTATTAGTCCAGCCCAGGGGGCCCCAACTGGGACGCTGGATCAACTAGTAAGGAAATGCAGCAAACAACAGCAGACCCTCTATGGCCTCATGTAGGATCATCACTATCATGTTGTCAGTTCCTCCTCACTTCAAGGACCTTTACTGTCAATCTCCCTCCCACCATCAGAGTCTTCCCTGTCAGATCCTTTGACCCCCTCCTATCATTATTATCTATTCCCTGAGCCCCCTCAGATCCATCACTCTTAAGGAACCCCCAGCTTCAAGACCTTCACTCACAGCTTCCTCCAATGCACTGACACATATATTCAAGCATACAGCGCCCCTCTTCCCACAGGTGTTCTCAACGCTTAAGTGAAATGAAAAATGGCCTCTCCTCACAAAATGACGGGAGTCCCCTGGTCTAATTAACCCTTCTTGGCCTACTTTTCCATCAGAAACACAGGGATTATTATACTGACTTGCAGAAATTCTGTAGTCGGTATTATACTCCCTAACAGGTAGAACATAAGCAGAGACCTAGGTAACTGCTATGTCCCATCACTCAAAAGACATGGTGTCCTTTATATTCAAGCTGACTATGCCTTCCTCACCAGGTTTTTTTTTAAAAAATAAATCTTTATTGTTCAGATTATTACAGTTGTTCTTCTTTTTTCCCCCCATAGCTCCCCTCCACCTGGTTCCCACCCCACCCTCTGCCCTTACTCTGCCCCCACTGTCCTCATCCATAGTTGTACGATTTTTGTCCAGTCTCTTCCTGCACCCCCACACCCCCTTCCCCCCTGAGAATTGTCAGTCCACTCCCTTTCTATGCCCCTGATTCTATTATATTCACCAGTTTATTCTGTTCATCAGATTTTTTATTCACTTGATCTTTAGATTCACTTGTTGATAGATATGTATTTGTTGTTCATAATTTTTATCTTTACCTTTTTCTTCTTCTTCCTCTTCTTAAAGAATACCTTTCAGCATTTCATATAATACTGGTTTGGTGGTGATGAACTCCTTTAGCTTTTTCTTATCTGTGAAGCTCTTTATCTGCCCTTGAATTCTGAATGATAGCTTTGCTGGGTAGAGTGATCTTGGTTGTAGGTTCTTGCTATTCATCACTTTGAATATTTCTTGCCACTCCCATCTGGCCTGAATAGTTTCTGTTGAGAAATCAGCTGTCGGTCATATGGGTACTCCCTTGTAGGTAACTGTTTTTCTCTTGCTGCTTTTTAAAAAAATATATATTTTATTGATTTTTTTACAGAGAGGAAGGGAGAGGGATAGAGAGTCAGAAACATCGATGAGAGAGAAACATCGATCAGCTGCCTCCTGCACACCTCTTACTGGGGATGTGCCTACAACCAGGGTACATGCCCCTGACCGGAATCGAACCTGGGACCTTTCATTTTTTTTTAATTTTTTAAAAATATATTTTATTGATTTTTTTACAGAGAGGAAGGGAGAGGGGTAGAGAATTAGAAACTTCGATCAGCTGCCTCTTGCATACCCCCTACTGGGGATGTGCCCACAACCAAGGTACATGCCCTTGACTGGAATCGAACCTGGGACCCTTCAGTCCGCAGGCTGACGCTCTATCCACTAAGTCAAACTGGTCAGTGCTCTCTTGCTGCTTTTAATATTCTCTCTTTGTCTTTTGCTCTTGGCATTTAATTATGATGTGTCTTGGTGTGGTCCTCTTTGGATTCCTTTTGTTTGGGGTTCTCTGCGCTTCCTGGACTTGTAAGTCTATTTCTTTCACCAGGTAGGGGAAGTTTTCTGTCATTATTTTTTCAAATAGGTTTTCAAAGTTTTGCTCTCTCTCTTCTTCTGGCACCCACATAATTTGGATGTTGGTACGTTTGAAGTTGTCCCAGAGGCTCCTTACACTATGTTCATATTTTTGGATTCCTTTTTCTTTTTGCTTTTCTGGTTGGGTGTTTTTTGTTTCTTCATATTTCAAATCTTTGACTTGATTCTTGGGATCCTCTAGTCTGCTGTTGGATCTCTGTATATTATTCTTTATTTCAGTCACTGTATGCTTAATTTCTAGTTGGTCCTTTTACATATCCTTGAGGATCTCACTAAATTTCTCAGAGGTTTCTAGAAGATTCTTGAGTAACCTTATAACCGTGGTTTTGAACTCTATATCCAGTTGTTTGCTTTCCTCCATTTCTGTCATTTGTGACCTGTTTCTTTGTCTCCGCATTTTGGCTGCTTCCCTGAGTTGATAGAGTGGCTTTGTGTGCTAGGTGTCCTATAGGGCCCAGTGGCTCAGCCTCCCCAATCACCTGAGGTGGACACTCTTGGTGCACCCCTTTGTGGGCTGTGTGCACAGTCTTGTTGTACTTAAGCTTGGATTGTTGTTGGTAACACTGGGACGAATTGACCTCCAGGCCAATTGGCTGTGACGATCAGTTGTGTCTACGACGGGAGAACTTCTGTGCTGGAGACACCCTTATGGGGCAAGACTTGCTTCAGTGGGGCTTTGGTGCTCACTGAGTCTGCCCCCTAAGTGTGTCCCTTATGGATCTGAAGAGTTGTAATCTGGATGGCCCCTCTCTGACCCCTGGGTACACTGGCTCTTGGATCTCCAAGGAGGTGCAAAGTCAGCCACTGCCTGAGGCACCCAGCAGGAGCTACAGAGAGATCTGCAGATTCCCCTTCTTTGTTTGGGGTTTGGAGGTTCCCAGATGAGGCCTAGCTGTGATGAAGCAATGCAAGCTTCTGTGGATGAAGCAATGCAAGCTTCTGTGGAGCCTTGGGCCTTCTTTTGGAAGTTCTGGCGCTCTCTGACCCAGCTGCACTTTGTTAGGTAATTTTAGATTGCAAAAGGCCAGGCCATTCATATGCAAAAGCCTTTGCACACAGCTTGGGTGGGGTTGTAAATTGGGTGGGGCGGGGTCTCAGGGAATCAACAGGGCAGAGCAAACAGCAATGGCTGACCTTCAGCCCTGCCCTAAGAGGCTCCCAGGTCTCAGTGTCCCACGGTAATCACTGCAAGCACCTCTGAGAGAAAGCCACCCTCGTGTTCCGGCCCGATGCCAGACAGTCCAGTTACTCCCTGTGTGAGTCTGGGTCCCAAGAGTCTCGCCCAGACCTGGAGTTTGGAGCAGTCAGGAGCTTGTGTCTCCCTCCTGATTGAAAAAGACAATAGCGACTCAGTTGCCAGGCCCTTTCCATGTGCATGCCTCTGTACCTCCGCACTTCACTTCTGCACCTCCTCTGAGTCTCAGTGCGCTTTTCTCTTTCCTTCTAGTTGTAGAATTTCCACTCAGCCAGCCTTCCTGTGGTTCTGGATGATGTCCGTTTTGTCTTTTAGTTGTAGTTTTGAAGTGGTTGTGCAAGGCAGCAAGTTCAGGTGTTTACCTATGCTGCCATCTTAGTTTTTCTCCCCTCACCAGGTTTTGTAGTTTGAGATGTTTCCCAGTAGTGGAGATAGGTTGAATGAGCCAGTCACACTTTCTTTCATATTTTTGTTTCCCTTTAGTATGAAAAACTTTCATGTAAGCCTGCCAGAGTATACCCCAGAATCACCACAAGGATCTAATCCAGGATGACAGCTATGTTTGTAATTAAGGCCCCAGTTTACAGTGAAAGGGTAGTCTTTGAGGACCAAAGGGACAAAAATGGATATGGCTGAAACAACTCTCTCTCAACTCAAATAAAAAACTCAGCAGTTTCTTCTCTCTGGGCAAGATTCCTAGGTTTTGCCTGAGGCACCACCCCACAGCCCTATGTATGAAATAAATTTGGAATCCAGGAACAAAAAAACTGACTAGTGTTTCTGGCCACATTAAATTGTGTATGTGTGTAGGAGGGTTTGGAAGTGGAATTGAACCATAGAGGGTAGAGATGGTATTCAAAGTTAGAAAACACCATGAATAGTATAGAAAAAACCATTATTGAACACTTTCAATGTGCCATGTCCTAGAAATAAATAAGATTCAGATCCTGCTCTCAAGGATTTCACAGTTAATTGGGAGAGAGAGATTTATAAAAAAAAAGATAATTTCAGCACAAAAAACTAAATACTGAGAGAGAACTAAGAAGGGGTTCCTAACTAACCCAGGCAGGAGGAATACAGGGAAGTAGTGCCTGATTTAAGTATTAAAAGATTTACCCATTCATTCACTCATTCTCTAGGATATAAGTTCTATGAAGTCAGAGACTTGTTTTGTTCACTGTTGTAGGTCTAATGCCTTAGAATAATGCATGGAGTATGGTAAGAGCTCAATAACTATTGACTAAACTAGAGGCCCGGTGCATGAAATTCATGCACGGCGGGGGGGGGGGGGAGTCCCCTCAGCTCAGCCTGCACCCTCTCCAATCCAGGACCCCTCAGACATCCCTCTCACAATCTGGGACCGCTGGCTCCTGACTGCTCACCTCCCTGCTGGCCTGGTCGCCACTTACTGCCCCCCCTGCCGGCCTGGTAGCCCCCAACTTCCCCCCTCTGCCAGCCTGGTCACCCCTAATTGCCCCCCCTGCCGGCCTGGTCGCCCCTTACTGGCCCCCCTGGCAGCCTGGTCACCCCTTATTGCCCCTGCTGCTGGCCTGGTCACCTCTAACTGCCCCCCCCCCCCACTGGCCTGGTCGCCCCTTACTGCCCCCCTGCTGACCTGGTCTCCCCCAACTGCCCCCCCCTGCCGGCCTGGTTGCCCTCAACTGCCCCCCCACTGGCCTGGTCGTCCCTTACTGCCCCCCCCCCGCCAGCCTGGTCGCCCCATGCAGCCTGCTATTCAGTCGTTTGGTCGTCCCTCATTAACCCCCCTGCCAGCCTGGTCCCCTCATGCAGCCTGCTGTTTGGTCATCCATCAGTTGTTTCAGTCGTGACGGGCCCTGGCTTTTTATATATTAGGATGAATACATGCCCACTATGTGCTAAGTACTATGCTCAGCACTTGGGATACATGGGGAAAGGGTGATAGAATCAAGAAAGATTACTTTAGGCTTCTGGCTTGAATACAAGGATTGGTGTTAATTCTTTAAGTGCTTCGTAGAATTCACCAGTGAAGCTCTTTGGTTCTGGAATTCCCTCCTCCTCCTCCTCCTCCTCCTCCTCCTCCTCCTCCTCCTCCTCCTCCTCCTCTTCCTCCTCCTCCTTCTTCTTGGAATATTTTATTACTGACT
This sequence comes from Plecotus auritus, assembly GCF_963455305.1. Classification (NCBI taxonomy): domain Eukaryota; kingdom Metazoa; phylum Chordata; class Mammalia; order Chiroptera; family Vespertilionidae; genus Plecotus; species Plecotus auritus. The sequence continues at coordinate 99,120,603 of NC_137784.1, forward strand.
CAATCACTTTACTTGCATATATCTGTTCAGACTTTCTATATCTTCTTGAGTCAGTTTTGGTAACTTGTGTCTTTCTAGAAATTTGTCTATTTCCTCTAGGTTATCTAATTTGTTGACATACAATTGCTCAGAGTATTCCTCTACTTTTTTTGTAAGATTGCTAATAGTGACCCCCACTATTATTGTTGAATTGTCTATTTCTCTCTGCAATTCTGTCAGATTTTGCTTTATATATATGGGGGAGGGGTTTCTGTTTTCTGTGTGTATATATTTATAATTGTTATAACACCTTCCCTGACTTATTGACCCTGTTATCATTATAAAATGTCCTTGCTCATCTCTAGTAACAATTTTGGTCTTAAAGTTTATTTTGTCTGATACTAGTATATTCACTCTAACTCTCTTTTGGTTACTGTTTTCATGATACAGTTGACCCTTGAACACAGGTTTGGACTGCATGGGTCCACTTATATGCAGATTTTTTCAATAAATACTGTAAATGTAGTCTCTTTTCCTTATGATTTTCTTAATAACACTAGAGGCCCGATGCATGAAATTCGTGCAAGGGGCTCGGCCCTCACAGCTGCAGCTGCTGGCCCTTGCAGCCCCAGCTTCATCCGGAAGGTCATCTGGATGGTCATTCTGCTGTTTGGTCTAATTAGCATATTAGTTCTTTATTATATAGGATTTTCTTTTCTCTAGCTTACTTTATTGTAAAAATACAGTATATAATATATGTAACATGCAAAATATGTGTTAATCAACTGTTTGTTATTGGTAAGGCTTCTGGTCAATAGTAGGCTCTTAGTAGTCAAGTTTTGGGGGAGAAAAAGTTAAATGTGGATTTTCAACTGCATGAGGGATTTGCACCCCTAACCCCCACATCGTTCAAGGGTCAACTGTACATTCTTTAACTTTCAACTCAATTGTGTCTTTGAATCCAAAGCATGTCTCTCGTGTAAGCATATAATTGGGTCATGCCTTTTAATCCATTCTTCCAATTTCTGTCTTTGGAGTGTAGTGTTTAAGCTGTTTGACTTTAATGTAATTACCAAAAATATAGGATTTATGTCTGCTATATCGCTTTTTTTTTTTTCTGAAAATCCAGTTTATTTCCATGTTGTGGACAGATCCAGTCAGTGTGATCAGTTTTTCTGCTCATGTAATAATTTATCAAAATGCTTTTGTTTTTTCCCTAGCTGGTTTGGCTCAGTGGATAGAGCATCGGTCTTCAGACCAAAGAGTCCTGGGTTCAGTTCCTGTCAAGGGCATGTACCTTGTTTGCAGGCTCCTCCCCAACCCAGGCCCTGGTGCAGGAGGCAACCAATCAATGTGTTTCTCTCACATCAATGTTTATCTCTATCTTTCCCTGTCTCTTCTACGCTCCCTGAAAATCAATGAAAAAAAAAATATCCTCATGTGAGAATTAACAACAACAAAATGCTTTTGTTTTTTACATTTCATGTCTTTTTTGCTCATCAATTCCTCCATTACTGCCTTCTTTTGTGTTAAATTGATTGTTTTCTAGTTTATAATTTTATTTGCCTTGTTGTTTGTTTTTCTTTTTTTACTATATTTTCAGTTATTTTCTTTCTTTATTGTTGAAAGTATTACATGTGACCCCTTTTCTCCACCATTGACCCCCTCCAGCCCGCCCCCGCCCCTCACCCCAGGTCTTCAGCACCGTATTGTCTATGTCCATGGGTTATGCATATATGCATAAAGGTATTTGAATGATTATCTCCCACCCACTCACCCTCCCCCACCTTCCCTCTGAGATTCCACACTCTCTTCCATGCTTCCATGTCTCTGGATCCAATCCGTTCATCAATTTATTTTGTTACTTAGATTCCACATATGAGTGAGATCATGTGATACTTATCCTTTTCTGACTGACTTATTTCACTTAGTATGATACTCTCCAGGTCCCTTCGTGCCATCTCAAAGGGTAAGAAATTCGTCTTTTTTACTGCTGTTCAGTATTCTGTGGTATAAATGTACCACAGCTTTTTATCCACTCATCTACTGATGAGCACTTGGAACGTTTCCAGATCTTAGCTATTGTAAATTGTGCTGCTACGAACATAGGGGTGCATACATTCTTTCTGATTGGTGTTTTGGGATTCTTAGAATATATTCCTAGAAATGGGATCACTGGGTCAAGTGGCAGTTCCATATTTAATTTTTTGAGGAAACTCCATATTGTTTTCCCTAATGGTTGCACCAGTCTGCATTCCCACCAGCAGTGTACTAGGGTTCCCTTTTCTCCACATCCTCACCAGCACTTGTCATTTGTTGTTTTGTTGATGGCAGCCATTCTGACAGGTGTGAGGTGATACCTCATTTTCGTTTTAATTTGCATCTCTCTGATGATCAGTTACTTTGAGCATTTTCATATGTCTCTTGGCCATCTGTATCTCCTCTTTGGAGAAGTGTCTATTTAGGTCCTTTGCCCATTTTTTTTTTCAAATTTTTATTAAGGTATTATATGTGTACATATCTTACCATTGCCCCCCCCCATCCCACTCCCATACATGCCCTCACCCCCCAATGTTTTGCATCCGTTGGTTACTCTTATATGCATGCATACAAGTCCTTCAGTTGATCTCTTATTTCCCCCACCTCTCCCTAACCTTACCGCTGTAATTAGACAGTCTGTTTGATGCTTTACTGCCTCTGTAACTATCTTTTTGTTCGTCAGTTTATAATGTTTTTCATTATCCCCAAATGAGTGAGATCATGTGGTATTTTTCTTTCATTGACTGGCTTATTTCACTTAGCATAATGTTCTCTAATTCCATCCAGGTGCCTACAAATGGTAGTAATTCCTTCTTTTTTATGCCTTTGCCCATTTTTTAATTGGATTGTTTGCCTTACTTTTGTTAAGTTGTATGAATTCCTTATATATTTTGGATATCAACCCTTTATCTGATGTATCATTGCCAAATATGTTCTCCCATACAGTAGGCTCCCTTTTCATTTTGTTGATGGTTTCTTTTGCTGGACAGAAGCTTTTGCTTTTTATTATTTATTTATTTTTTAAATATATTTTTATTGATTTCAGAGAGGAAGGGAGAGGGACAAAGAGATAGAAATATCAATGAGGAGAGAGAGGGTCATTGATCCGTTGTCTCCTGCACGCCCCATACTGGAGACCAAGCCCACAACCCAGGCATATGCCCTGACTGGGAATCAAGCCGTGACCTCCTGGTTCATAGGTTGATGCTCAACCACTAAGCCACACCGGCCAGGCTGTGCAGAAGCTTTTTATATCACAATACCAGATTTCAAGTTATACTACAAAGCCACCGTAGTCAACAAAGCCTGGTACTGGCACAAGAACAGGCATATAGACCAATGGGACAGAACAGAGACCCCAGAAATCAACCCAAGCCATTATGCTCAATTAATATTTGACAAAGGAGGCAAGAGCATACAATGGAGTCAAGACAGTCTCTTCAATAAATGGTGTTGGGAAAATTGGACAGATACATGCAAAAAAATGAAACTAGACTACTACTTTATTCTTATACACAATAATAAACTCAAATGGATAAAAGACTTAAATGTAAGTCATGAAGCCATAAAAATCCTAGAAGAAGCCATAGGCAGCAAAATCTCAGACATCTCTCTTAGCAATATGTTTACGGATACATCTCCTAGGGCAAAGGAAACTAAGGAGAAAATAAACAAATGGGACTACATCAGTTATTTTCTTTAGTGGCTTCCCTGGGGATTGCAATTAACATATTAACTTATAAAAACCTAGTTAAAATTAATGCTATATTAATTTCAGTATTATTCAAGAACTCTGCTCCAACATACTTCCTTTCTCTGCTCCCTCCTTTGTGCTGTTACTGTCATACAAATCACATCTTTATACATTGTATGTCCATCAACACAGATTTGTCATGATTGCTTTATGCAGTTGTCTTTTAAATCAGAAAGGGAAAAAAAGAAAAATGTATACAGTCTGGAATTAATATTATGTGTTGCCTTGACATCTGGTAAAATTGGGAGTGCCTCAAATGGCCTAACTGCAATTTCACCTCCCCATTTTGCTCCCACATATAAGGTCCTCTAGCCAAACAGCCCTCCTTATCATGGAGACCAGGTACAGTGTCTGCTTATCCCTGAGTAGTGGTCTTCAGTTTTCTGCCAGCCCATAGAATTATTTAAATAAGCCAATCAAATTCTCCCCCAAAGGGTGTCCCCATTCTCTTGGTACTACTAAGCTTGCCTCCCACAGCCCCTGGTTGTTCACTCTGTTTTCAAGTGCAAACCACTTGTGGGTCTTTGTGACATGCAGTATTATCATCTTCAGGGCTGTGAGTACATGTGACTAATAAACTGTCAGCCCTGGCCGAGTAGCTCAGTTGATTAGAGTTCTTCCTGATATACCAAGGTTGTGGATTCAATCCCCAGTCAGGGCACATACAAGAATCAACCAATGAATGCGTAAATTGTAAGCGGAACAACAAATCAATGTTTCTCTCTCTTTTACTCTCTCTCTCTCTCTCTCTCTCTCTCTCTCTCTCTCTCTCTCTCTCTCTCTCTCTCTCTCTTCCTCTCAAGTCAATAAAAAAGTGCTGTCAATCTCATCTGTCCAGTATTTGGTGTTTAGTGGTCCCCATAACCCTAAGACAAGATCTCTCCCTCACCAATGGAGTGAAGAGGAGGAAATAAAAAACAATTGGCATCATGAACAGGATGAACCAACCATGACCAAGGATATCTGGTCAGCATTAATTATTTGCTAATGGCTAATTAACTGGTTCCATGATATGGCAAATGCTGTCTGGGACAGAACTGCCAATTGCTGGTGGTCTTGCACTTTGGTCTGCATGGCATTGTGTTGTCTTTGCCAGGTATTGTCATCTCTTTTCACTCTAAATGCTCTAATCCTCAAACCAAAAATTGCTGCTAATTGACTATATCACATCAGGATATGCCATTGGGTTTTGCCTGCTTTTGGCTGGTGGTCTCTGAGGCTCTCGCCTGTGAAGGTAGTACACACAGCATCTTAGCCAGTTGGCACTTGAGTCTCAGTTACCAAGGGTGGGGCTGTAGCTCTCTGGTCATTGTTTCTAGCTTGGGCAGCCATGCAAACCTTGTTTGTAATTTTACATTTCCAGGACAGCCCCGGGGACACCTCTTTGTGAAGTTTGTGGAAAGGAAGGAGATAACCATCCTGGGAAAATTAAGCATGGCACCCAAGTTGCCTAATAGTCATTGTTGTTCAGGCAAGGGTAGCATCCTTGCTTCTCTCCTGTGTTGCGGCTTCCCTTGCTGCTGTCATGTATGCTTTCCTGACCCCCAAAGATATTAATGTGCACATCCTCAGTGGCCCATGGCCCAGGTACTGATGATTTAAAAGAAATGGGAAGGAGTATTTCATACTTAATTACTCTCTTAATGCATAACCCGTAGCCAATGCATCTAGGCTTTGCCTAGAGCTGCTGCTTACCAGCTCACCAAAGGGCTAATCTTGTGATCATGGGGCTTGATAGATCCCTATCCATGCTCTACATAGATGAAATGATTTTACTGGATGTGAACTTCGAGCTTGGGAAGATTGACTGGCATTTCCTTGGAGGAGGAGGCAGCTGCCTATGAACCGCTGACCCTTTTCCAATAACCATCAGAAGGTCCACATCATAGGAAATTGGGCAATGACAAAAATTGAAAGCAATGGCTTTCTGTGACTAGAAATCTAAATTATTATGAGGGAATTTGTAGAGAGAGGAAAGAGGGGGAAAACAGAAGCCCCTGTTGGGGAAAGACTGGGGCCATAGTAGAATTGTGGACCCAATGCTCTGCTATGCCACTCTGCTTCTTATGCTTCCATGGCAACAAAAAGCTTGATCCTCAAGGTTGCAGGAAAAAAGATAAAATTGAAACAAAAGTCCACACTGACACAATTGGAAATACAAAATTTACTAAAATAATTTTGCAGCAAAAAGAATAAAGGGCACTTTTGCATCTCTACAACATAGGTTCTGAATGAATTTCAACATTTGCTGAAATGCACCAGTTGGCAAATCTTCATGGTCTTAATCAATATTGAGGCTCAAATTACAGTTATACCTGGGGACATATTAAGTTTAAACAAGGTACCCTCTATAATCTTAAGGGACTCACTGAATATAAAATAGAAGACAAATAGATCTGCCTCACCTTAACCTTCAGAATTATTATTTTGTCTAAATTTCCCATGGTCATAGCAATCATTACTGTAAAATATCTTGTAGTGGGCATAAACACTCTGACCCAATGAGTAATAAATTAAAGTTAAACTAAGTATTTAGCACTTACAAACTGACTAGGTTAAATAAGATGCCATGGATCCCTATATTAAAGTTTTAATATGGCCTAATGTAACTTAAAACAGGGCCTTCAAGGATGAAAATTCGTAATACTTAAAAACATTAAAGTTATTATCCCCCTGCTCCTTGATTGAACATTCCAATTGGTGTGTTCTTAAGCCTGGCAAGAATAAACTGTGCCTCACAGTGAATAACTGAAAGCTTAATGCTGTGGTCCCATCCACTAAGGCCCCCACATCCAATACCCAGTATTATTTGGATTACTAATTTCATACACTCAGCAACTCACAAATATTTTGTTATTATCTATTTGGATAATATATTCTGTTCAAAAGCTTCTCAAGTACAATTTGGCTTTACCTCCAAAAAAGCACCTTTACCAGGCTAATCCTGGGGTACCTCAGCAGACTTGTAATTACATACAGTCCATGACTGCATCCACCTTTCTCTAGGAACATAGATATGACATTACATTGATGACATCTTCCTCCAAGGAGTTTTATTTTACACATATTAAGGACATATAAATATTTACACAGGAACTCAGAAAGGGAATAGAACATTGCTCCATACATAGTGCAAGGTCCCACCTCCTCTGTTACATTCCTAAAATTATTTGATAAACTGAGCCCTGTTCCATCTCTGACACTGTTAAGGAACAGCTATTGAACCTTTCCACACTCACAATGTTAATATAAGTTCAACATCTTTCAGGATTTTTATTTTTGTTTTTAGTTCTGGAGGTACCGTATTTGTCATTTAAAATTTTTACTTAATTTCACTGGTGCTGTTACTTACAAATTAACCCACCTTGAATAGGGTTTTCTCCAATAATAAGCTCCAGAATCTGTCCAAATTGAAATCAGCAAGCATTCCTGTTAGTGTCCTCAAGACTACTTCGTTGTCACTTTAGTAACCTCCTTTCATGCCTCCTGCAATCTCTAGGCTACCTATGGTGACCATAAGTTATAGCCTTCTGATGCAAAAAATTATCCTTCATAGTCCTGCACTATATATATACCATTAAGGCAGAAATTGCTGGCCACATACTGAAGTCTGAACATTGAGGCTCTTACAGTCCTTTAGTGTGTGACTTTCCATACCCCACTGTCCATTATGCCTTGTGTCATGGAGGCAGTACCACACAAGCACATCACAGCTATTGAGACCTCCTGCCACAGGAAGGAGCCAAACCTGGGCTCTTTAGCAGATCTCACCTACAGGAGAGGTCATCTTCTCTATCTTCAGTCACTTGCCAAATGCCATGAAGCTGGAGGAGGTCAATCCTCTCCCAGACCCTTGACTACCTGGGGACCCCTTTAGGACCAACACTGGGAGTTCATACACTTTATAGATGGCATTGCACTTCATACTTGATAGAGTTCAGTAGACAGTTGCTGCTTTTCATCCCTTAAACAGAATGTCTCTGAAAAAGATACCACACAAGAGTCAGCAAAATTGAGTTGGCCACACTTCAGGTAGTCATTTTAACATTGGATGCCTTGGCAAAAAGATAGTCCCATGTGCAAATATTTACAAAGTCTTGGGAATCTCTTGTCTCATAAATATAAATCAAGGTCACTTATGTCTCTACATGTACTAAGGCCCCAATACTGATAGTGACAAAGGCCCTCATTTCACTTCTCAGAATCCACAATGCTGGCTCTTAAAGGAAATATTCAGTGGAACTTCCACCTCTCTGATAGGCCTTGGGAAGTTGGATTAATTGAAAGACACACTGAGCTCTTCAGAGAACTCTTATTTAAAAGTTTCAAAGTGGCAGATGGATCCCCCACTGGGTGTCACAATTACCACAGGCATTGATTAATCTAAATTTCTTGCCCCTGGGGACATAAACTCCCTATATCAATGCCACACAGGTCCTTCAAATGCCCTTATTGACCCCAAAGGGAGACACCTTTAAAGTTAAGGTTTTGTGATGATCACCTTGCCATGCAGCCCTTTTCCTTCTGGTCAAATGCCTACTTCTCTTCCTAGAGAGGCACTTCTACTCCCTAAAATCTCAGCCTTAACCAAGATTTAAATTGATGTCAAAATGTTCAAGTGGTCAGTTGTGACCTGACCTAAAATTAATATTAAATGCTGCCTTGATAGCTTGTAAAATCAGGAGGGCCTTAAATAGCAAGTTCCCCTCCTCATTCTGCTCCCATGGACAATGTTCCCTTAGCCAAAAACTCTCCTTACCAAAAACTCTCCTTATCACGGGGACCAGACACAGTTCTTGCTTATCCTTGAGTAGCAAGACTCAGTTCCATGCCAGCCCATGGAGTTATTCAAACAATCACATACTTCAGTGGGAACCAAGGGTAACCTCTCCCTCTTGATACTATGTTTGACTCCTTCTGACCCTGCTTGTTTACCATGTTTCCAAATGCAACCCCCTGTGGCCCTTAATGGCCCTCCTCTGGGCTGTAAGTATATGTGGCTGATAAACTGCTGTCCATCTCATCTGTCCAATGTTGGATGTTGGATGTTTGGCCATCTCTATAACCCTAGGATGGGGAATCCATTCTTCATCAATGATGTGAAAAGGAGATGATCAAAACAAGAAGTTATAAAGAAAAAAAATTATGTTGTCTTTTATATTTACCTATTCAATCAGTTTCTTTATTTTTTCATGTGGATTCGAGTTACTACATAGTGTTCTTTCACTTAAGCTTAAAAATCTCCTTAGTATTTCTTGTACAGCTTGTCTGCCAGCAATATATTTTCTTTATTTTTTGTTCATCTGGGAATGCCAGTCTTTTTTTAGCTGACAGTCTTTTTTTGTTTCAGCACTTTTAATATGTCATCTTACTGTCTTCTGGCCTCCATTATTTCTGGTGAGAAATTAGCTGTTAATCTTGTTGAGCAACCCTTATATCTAATGAGTCACTTCTCTCTTGCTACTTCTAAGATGACCTCTTTTTCTCTGTCTTTTGACAGTTTGATTTTGATTTGTCTAGATGTGGATCTTTTAACATGTATCCTACTTGGCTGTATTTTTAGTTTCTTGGATGTGTAGGTTCATGTTTTCTTTTTTACATATGTAAAATTTGGGAAGCTTTCTGACATTATTTCTTTTAAAAATATATTATTATTGATTTCAGAGAGGAAGGGAGAGGGAGAGAGAATCATTGATAGGCTGCCTCCTGCACACCCCACATTGGGGATCAAGCCCATAACCCAGGCATATACCCTGGCTGGGAATCAAACTGTGACCTCCTGGTTCATAGGTCAACGCTCAACCACTGAGCCACGCCAGATGGCCCTGACATTATTTTTTCAAATATACTCTTTGTTCCATTCTTTCTCTCTTTTCCTTTGTGCCTATGCTTGGTTGTATCCAACAGGTCTCTGAGGATCCAGTGTGTGTTTTTTCTTTCTGCTTCTCAGGTTAAAAAAACCTAAACTGACCTATTTTTAAGTTCATTGATTCTTTCTTCTGCCTGCTCAATTTGTTGTCAAATCCCTGTAGTGAATTTTTCATTTCAATTATTCTACTTTTCAACTCCATAAATTCTATTTCATTTATTTTATAATTTCTATCTCTTTATTGTTAATCACTACTTGGTAAAATATCATTTTCATACTTTGCTTTATTTTTTTATTTTTTTAAATATATTTTATTGATATTTTACAGAGAGGAAGGGAGAGGGATAGAGAGCTAGAAACATCAATGAGAGAGAAACATCAATCAGCTGCCTCCTGCACACCTCCCACTGGGGATGTGCCCGTAACCAAGGTACATGCCCTTGTCCGGAATCGAACCCGGGACCCTTCAGTCCACAGGCCGATGCTCTATCCACTGAGCCAAACTGGTTTCAGCCATACTTTGCTTTAGATCTGTTAACTTGGGTTCCTTTATTTGAGCATATTTAAAACATCTCATTTAAAGTTTTTGTCTAGTAATTGCAAAGCTTGGCCTTTCTCAGGGACAGTTGTTCTTATTTCTTTGCATGTAACATAATTTTTTTTTGAAAACTGGATATTTTTCTATAATGTAATGTGGTAACTGGAAATTAGATTCTCTCTTATGCCAAGGGTGCTTTATGTTTTGTTTTGTTTTGTTTCTCTGTTTTTATTATTGTTGCTGTTCTTTGTTTCATGACTTCTGAAGTAATTCTCTGAAGTGTGTATTCTTTGTCATGTGTGACCACTGAGAGTGCTGTCAATCTTCTATTTTTTTTTTTAAGCTGGGTAGTTGTTTCCCTCTGGTATTCGTTTTTTTAAACTTTCATTAAAGCTACACAATAACATTTTATGCATCAAATTTGTATGTAATCAGTATTAAAAAGAAATGAGCTATTCAGCCATGAAAATACATGGAGTAACGTAGAGTAGCCAATCTGAAAATGTTATATACTGTATGATTTCAACTATATAAAATTCTGGAAAAGGCAAAAGTATGAAAACAGTGAAAATGTCAGTGGTTTCTAGGGGGAGGGAGGGATGAACATATGTACCACAGAATATTTTAGGACAGTGAAACTATTCTATATGATACTATAATGGTAAATACATGTCATTATACACTTGTCAAAATGCGCAGAAAGTACACGCCATGAGGGAACCCTAATGTAAACTATGGACTTTGGGTGATAGTGATTTGTCAATGTAGGCTTAACTATTAAAACAAATGTACCACTCTGGTGTGGGATTTTGATAGTGGGGGAGTTGTGTGTGAGGGTAAGGGCAGAGGACATATGGAAACTATACTTTCTGTTCAATTTTGCTGTGAACCTAAAACTGTTCTAAAAATAAGGTCTATTTAAAAATCTGTATATATATTACACAATTTTTAAAAGAGGAAATGTCTAGAGAGACGTGATTATAGTTATAGTGCTCTAAGTTTCTCATTTTTTAGGTGATACATCAATATATTAACTTTACATTTAATAAGTATACTGGGCTGTCACCGTCCAAATTCTTACTTTTCCCATTACACCATCCTTCCTCTGTAGGATCAAGTTTGGAATTATTAATTACCTAAGTCCTCCTAGGTTCAGTCTTGATAAGTGAACAGCCATATTCAGCACCTGGGCTAATTTTTGCAGTTGTCCTAGCTTCTTTCTCTTCCCTGCTTGTAAGGGTCTCCTTGCTGTCATGTTTGAAAGTTCCTTCCAATATCATTCTCTCCAAAGAGTTGGTTCCTGTCCTTGATCTCTAGGTTACAATAGCTGAGAGATAATGACCTCCTCCCTCATGCCCTCCCCTGAAGTTTATCACCCTTTACCCCCTGCTTCGAGGAGGAACAGTGACAGAAACCTTGGCATACTACTTGGAAAGGTCCCTGACTTGTGATCAAGAGGATTAGACTAAGAAAGAGGCCAAGCTAATGATTAAAGAGAGAGTCAGGGATCATGTTTCCTTGCTTCTATTCCTAGCAGTACTGTACTAGTACAGGAATGGTTCAAATTAACACCTGACTTTCTATCTGTGAAACTAGAGATACCAATCTATTTAGGCTCACAAAATACTTGGGGGAAATGTTTTTGTTGATACCATAGAAGTGACTTACCAGAGAAGTCTGGGAATTTTTATAAATAAAATAACCATGAATTGGCTTGTAAACACCATGCCATTCCACAGCATCATTCCCTTTTTTAGCTAGGTTTTTTTGTTTGTTTGTTTTTTAGAGCAGATTGTGACACCCAACAGAAGCAGGCTTTGTTAGGAAGGAAAGGAGTGAAAGTGTGTTACAAGACGTGTAAGGTCCAGGTCTTGCCTTCAAGGTTCTTACAATCCTACTGGAGAGAAAGAAAATTCATGTAGGAGGAGGAAGGATGATAGCAAACCACTGAAATATCTTACTGGTTTGGAGTGCATGATCATTGCTTTATAAGTCAAAGGTGAGGCTGACCTTGGTAGAAAGAGAGGAAGTTTTGTGTAGCTAATTAACTAAAAATTTAGGGCACTCCATAGGTTCCTTAAGAGTAAAGACCAAAAGATCTGTTTTCAGACTCCTTCAGAAGCTGTGTTTTCTCTTAAAGAATGACTCTGTTTATGTCAACTGGGATCTGTTTTTTCAAGTCCTCAGCATATTTTACTGGTAGAAGCCTTATTTTCCTGACTCTCCTTTTTATCACAATGCTGCTGCCTGTCTTGGAAAGTAATAGGACTCCACTCCTTGGACAGTGCTCTACATCCTAGCTGGTCTACAAGTTTAGATTGACCTTTTACCTAGTTAGGGTTCAGAAGTAAAGTTTGACTCCATCAAGGAAAAGTGGTAAGAGATATGATCCTTTGTGGACAGTGTCTCTCAGTGAGGCAGTGTAGATCGAATAAGGGAAATGGGGATAATATTCTCTTCCATATGTTATGCTTTCCTGATGACCAATAATTTTGATTTATTTGTTTAATGTCTATTTTCCTAACTAAATGGCAGATTCTTGGAGGGTGGTGACTATATCTTTTTCATTCTCTGCTGTATCCCCAATACTTAGCACAGTATCTGACACATAGTAATTGTCCTACAAATATTTGTTAACTGAATGAAGAATTAATTAAATGGGACTTAATTTTTTACAGATTAAAAAAACAGGACTCAAAGAGGTTAGATAATTTGCTCATGGTCACTATTGTGAGATAATTTCCTGTGTATCTCTCCTGTTTCTGCCCATCTTCTGACCAGAGACACTGACTAACATTGTTCTGGACTATTTTTTCAAGAATATTTATATAGTGAACAGCTTTGGAAGATACAGTGTCTCCCCGTGAAACCAGGAAAGACATACTTACTGCCCATCTTAAAGATTCATTCAGCTCAATTCAGATTCATTAAGTTCAATGTTACTTCCCTATAACAAACCCATAGCACGTTCACATGTCACCTGGTCCTTTTCGAGTAGCTCCTATGAGATTTGGGGGAAATGGGAACTGACACAAGAAAATGATATACTCTAGCTATTGCTATTGCTATTGCTGCGAGAAATAAGTTGCCTTATCTCTGATCCAGGAGTCTCATGTCTTATGCCAGCATCCATGAAAATGTGGCAGGCTAATTTGTTAGCTTGCAAGTATGTAGTGGAATATCACTCATCCATAAAAGGAATGAAATCTTGACATTTGCAACAACATGGGTGGAGGGTATTGTGCTAAGTAAAACAGACAGAAAAAGACAAATACTGTATGATTTTACTTATATGCAGAATCTAAAAAACAAACAAACAAAACAAAATAGAGCCTGGCCAGTGTGGCTCAGTGGTTGAGCATGGGCCTATGAACCAGGAGGTCACAGTTCGATTCCCAGTCAGGGCACATGCCCAGGTTGTGGACCCCCTCCCCAGTGAGGGGCATGCAGGAGGCGGCCAATTGATGATTCTCTCTTATCATTGATGTTTCAGTCTCTCTCCCTCTCCATTCCTCCCTGAAATCAATTAAAAATATGTATTTTTAAAAATGGAAACAAACTCCGATACAGAGAACAAACTGATGGTTGCCAAATGGGACAGGGTCAGGGGATGGGCAAAAAAGGTGAAGGGGATTAAGAAGTATAAACTGACAATTATAAAAACAGTAATGGGAATGTAAAGTGTAGCCTAGGGAATATAGTCAATAATATTGTAATAACTATGTATGGTATTGGATGGGTACAACATTTATCAGGGCAATTACTTCCTAAGTTATGTTATATAAATGTCTAATCTCTATGTTGTACACCTGAAACTAATATAATAATGTATGTCAACTGTAACTGAAACTTTTTTAATTTTTAAAATAATATTGTAATAGCTACGTATAGTGCCAGATGGGTAGATAGACTTATTGTGGTGATTACTTCATAAGGTACATAAATGTCTAATCATTGCTATATGCCTGAAGTTAATATAATATTGTATGTGAACTATAATTTTAAAATAAATTTAAAGATAGTGCATAAAACAGCCATGGAACATTTACACAATGGAATACTACTCGCTTGTAAAAAGGAAGAAAATTTTACCCTTTGCGACAGCATGGATGAACCTAGGGAATATATGCTAAAGGAAATAAGCCAGTAAGAGAAAGACAAGTACCATATGATTTCACTCATATGTGGAAACTAATGAACAAAATGAACTAACAAGCAAAATAGAGACAGACTTATAGATAGAGAGCAGTCAGACAGCTTTGTTGTGGGGGGAGGGATTTGGCAAAAAAGAAAAAGAAAGAGCTTATGAACATGGACAACAGTGTGGTCATTGCAGGGGTGAGGGGTGCCATGAGAGAAGAAAGATTGTGGTGAAGATAGCCTTGAAAACTATGAGACTCCAAAGCAGCTTTAATTATCACCATCTTTTTATCTTCCTCTTGTATAATGCTCCTGCTTCCCTCTGTAAGTCTGCTCTATTCTTCTCTGGATACTGACTTGAAATTCCCTCCACAGTCTATAGGAAGAGTTTCACAGGATGCTGGTTGGATTGCCTTAGCTTGTTACTATCAATTCTATCAGGCAGAGGTCTTTGTGCCTTGCTACTTTATCTGTCACCAAATTGTTGGGCCCATTCCTGGTATAATCAAGGTCACCTCTAGGCCACAACTAGCTGCATTTGCTTTCCTGAGCAGTATGCAATAAGTATAATATTGGACATGGCAGTCACCATGACTAATATGGTCTAGTACAGAGGACTTCCCTCTGAAGGTTTATGTCAGCCGTGGTGACAATTCACCTATGAGAGATTTAGCTGAACAGGATAAAAGACAGGCTAGTTCTCTGTGTATATGGAATAGATAACTGTCTATGCCAGTGTTTCCCAAGTCACGGTCCTTGAACACCTGCATCAGATTTATCTTAGTGCTTTTAAAAAATTATTTTTATTGATTTCAGAGAGGAAGAGAGAGGGAGAGAGAGTTGGAAACATCAATGATGAGAGATAATCATTGACTGGCTGCCTTCTGCATGCCCCCAACTGGGAATCGATCCCACAACCCAGGCATGTGCCCTTAACTAGAATCGAACCCAGGACCCTTCAGTCCACAGGCTGACACTCTATCCACTGAGCCAAACCAGCTAGGGCTTAGTGCTTTTTAAACATTCACATTTCTGGGCTTAAATTCAGACCTATAGAATCAGAATTTTGGAGTTGGGATCAGGGAATCTGCATAGTTAACAAGTTCCTAACGTACTCTGTACACAATAGAGTTGAGAACCTCTGCTCTATAGTCTTCAAGTTTCACTTGACTTGTTGCTTCTTTCTGGAAAGTTCTTTCCCTATTATCTCTGCTTGGCAAAATCCTGCCCCACCCTTGGAGGCTATGCTCAGATATAGCTGCCTTCATGAAGCTTTTCATGATTTCATGTTTCCTTAACTCCAACTATCTCCAGTTGCTATGTCATAGGGGATGTTAAGTGTATAAGAGCTGGGGTGCAGGGGAGTTTTGAGGATATGAGGAAGCACACCTGGAATAGAGCTGTAGGAAAGGATTTGTGTTTAACACCAAAATTTTTATTTAGAAAAATTTGAAAGTAAGCTATGATGAATACTACCCTTTACCTTTACCTAGAAATTATTAACATTTTAGATTTGCACACATGTTCTTTCTCCATAGAAATATACACCCATAGGTAATACAAATATATATGTATTTGGTGACAACATTTGAAATTAAATTGCAGTATCACATCACTTTGCACCTAAATATTTCAGTATGTATCTCCTAAGAACAAGAACACTCACTCATTATCTTGCATAATCTAATAGCATTATCATATCCAAGAAATATAACATTGATAGAATAATATCATCCATATCAATTCCATGTAAAAATTTTTTTCAAATTATCTCTAAAACACCCCAGCTGTTTGTGTTGATACAGGATTAAATCAAGAATCGTGGATTTCATTTTATTATCTTTTCTCTTTAGTCTCTTTTAACCTAGATTCTATAACAGTACTTTTAGCTTTTTTCTTAATGATACTGATATTTTTTGAAGAGTCCAGTTCACTTGTTTTGTTTACACTCTGGATTTGTCTGTTTGTTTCCTCATAATTAGATTCATATTAAACATATTTGGCAAGAATACTATAAAAGAATGTTGTTTACTTCTCATTGCATCACATCAGGAGGTCCATATGCCATTGCCCTGTTATTGGTGATGCTAAATTTGATAACTTATTTAAGGTGGTGTTTTCTAGAACTTTTCGTTGTAAAAGTACATTTTCTTCTTTGAATTTAATAAGTAATTTGTAAAATAATAATGAATACACATATTTAACAAGCTGTCAAGGTGATTCTTGAGTGCACTGAAGTCTGAATCACATCACAGGGCTCCTAAAAGGCCTTATCTACCTTTAAGATACTGACTCACTCCAAGCTTAGCATATCTGCTTTCACCATTCACCTCTCACTCCACCTCCAAATACCTCCTCCCTCTTTCCTGGCCCCAAATCCTTAGCATGAGAGACATTAGTAGGCCAAATGGAGTTGTTGCCTTCAACCTGAGGAGGCTTTCTTGCTCCCTTTACCACTCAGGTCATTGGCCTTGTGATGAAAAGCCCTTGAAAAAGAACAAGGTATTTTTGATTGTTTGATTTGTTTGTATTATTATCAATAATCATTGCTATTATTTTTGAATGAACTAAGCCAAGCACTTTATATAAATTACATTATTTGATACTTATTCTAATCCAGTGATTTTACAGATGGGAAAATTGAGACTCAGAGAGGTAATGTAACATCCCTTAGGTTACACAGCTATTAAGAATTGGAACTGGATTCAAATCCATGTGCAATTATAGAGCCCATGCCTTTTTTGTTGTTGTTGTTGTTGTTTTAATGTATTTTACTAGAGGCCCGGTGCACAAAATTCGTGCACGGAGGTGTGTGTCCCTCAGCCCAGCCTGCACCCTCTCCAATCTGGGACCCCTCAAGGGATGTCTGACTGCCCGTTTAGGCCTGATCCCAGTAGGATCAGGCCTAAACGGGCAGTTGGACATCCCTCTCACAATCCAGGACTACTGGCTCCCAACTGCTCGCCTGCCTGCCTTCCTGCTTGCCCCTAACCGCTTCTGCCTGCCAGCCTGACCACCCCTTAACTACTCCCCTGCCAGTCTGATTGATGCCTAACTGCTCCCCTGCCAGCCTGATTGCCCCTAACTGCCCTCCCTGCTGGCCTGGGTCCCCCACAACTGCCCTTCCCTGCAGGCCCGGTTGCCCCCAACTTCCCTCCTCTGCCAGCCTGGTCACCCCTAACTGCCCTCCCCTGCAGGCTTGATTGCCCCTAACTGCCCTCCCCTGTAGGCCTGGTCCCTCCCAACTGTTCTCCCCTGCAGGCCTGGGTCGCCCCCAACTGCCCTTCCCTGCAGGCCCGGTCACCCTCAACTTCCCTCCTCTGCCGGCTTGGTCACCCCTAACTGCCCTCCCCTGCAGGCTTGATCGCCCACAACTGCCCTCCCTTGCAGACCTGGTCCCTCCCAACTGCCCTTGCCTGCTGGCCATCTTGTGGCAGCCATCTTGTGTCAACATGGGGGCAGCCATCTTGTGTGTTTGAGTGACGGTCAATTTGAATATTACTCTTTTATTAGATAGGATTGAGGCCTGGTGCACGGGTGGGGGCCAGCTGGTTTTCCCTAAAGGGTGTCCCAGATCAGGGTGGGGGTTCGCTTAGGGCGTGGGGTGGCCTGGGCGAGGGGCCTTTGGTGGTTTGCAGGCCGGCCACGCCCCCCGGCGACCCAAGTGGAGGCCCTGGTATCTGGGATTTATTTATCTTCTACTATTGAAACTTTGTAGTCTTGAGCGGAGACCAGGGCGGGCGGAACGCTTGGCTTCCTCCATCGCCAGGGAAACCCAAGCCTCCTGCTCACTCTGTGGCCGCAGCCATTTTTGTTGGGATTTATTTATCATATATAATTGAAACTTTGTAGCCTTGAGCAGAGGCCAAGGCAGGCCAGGAAGCTTGGCTTCCTCCATTGCTGGGGGCAACCCAAGCCTCCTGCTCTCTCCAGCTCCATGGCTGCCACCATTTTTGTTGGGATTTATTTATCTTCTATAATTGAAACTTTGTAGCCTTGAGTGGAGTCCAGGGCTGGCCAGGGTGTGTGGGAAGCTTGGCTTCCTCCATTGCTGGGGACACCAAGCCTCCTGCTCACTCCATGGCTGCAGCCATCTTGGTTGGGTTAATTTGCATACTCACTCCTGATCGGCTGGTGGGCGTGGCTTGTGGGTGTGGCAGAGGTATGATCAATTTGCATATTACTCTTTTATTAGATAGGATTGATTTTTTACAGAGAGGAAGGGAGAGGGATAGAGAGATAGAAACATTGATGGGAGAGAAACATTGATCAGCTGCCTCCTGCACACTCCCCACTGGGGATGTGCCTGCAACCAAGGTACATGCCCTTGACCGGAATTGAACCTGGGCCCCTTCAGTCCGCAGGCCAATGCTTTATCCACTGACCCAAACCAGTTAAGGCAGAGCCCATGCTTTTAAGCAATATACTATAAACCCTAATGAGCAATAATTCCACCTGACTTCAGCGTTCTCTGACAATTTTCTTTTGAAAAGTTTTAGGCCCACAGCATTCCTGAGAATGAAGAAGCAGGAACACTGGACTTACTCTCTTTCCAAGTGATGAGATGGTGCAACAGAGAAATCAGTTGGCATTCCTGTGGTCTTACAGCAAATGAGTAACTGAGCAGGGCTGTTGATGGGGAGTCCTTAAGCTCTTGCTTATGAATTTGATTTTGATTTAAGAGGTAGCTAAGAGCCAGTGTGATTTCTGGCTGGTGCTTACTGAATCCAGAGTGGGTTCAGGTTGGATTAATATCACTGTCCTTTGTGGGGGAAATGCTGCTGCTTGATAATAGACAGGCTTGCAGGATTTGGTGGAAAAGACTGGTGTTGACTAATAGCCCCTTCTGTGCTTGGTGCACTTGATTGGTGTCTTTCAGTTTACAGATCTCTGTCCAGCCCAGGGGTGGGCAAACTTTTTGACTCGAGGGCCACAATGGGTTCTTAAACTGGACCGGAGGGCCGGAACAAAAGCATGGATGGAGTGTTTGTGTGAACTAATATAAATTCAAAGTAAAGGAGCGGAGGGGAGAGCAAGAGAACCGGATAGAACAGCCGGATCCGGCCCGCGGGCCGTAGTTTGCCCAAGGCTGGTCCAGCCTGTTACAGGCAAAAATACCACCTCTTAGATTCTAGTTAGTTCAGAAAAAACCCCTCTCGTTCTCACCCTTTACATCCTCCATTCCCAACAAACTGAAAGAAAAAAAAAATACCTTGTAAAGGTGCTCCAAATTTGTGTAGCCTACAGTTTTATCTAGTCTACCAATTCTCCCATGAGAATGCCAAACACTGCAGTGAAACAAAATAAAACAAAACGAATCACAAAAAGCAAGACTCTCCTGCTAGCAAGAGTCACTTGTAATTTTGGGGGATGGGGTTATTGCACAATTTATCTTTAGTATCAGGTTGTCCACTTCTTAGTGACAGAAGTATCAGGAAAATATCTCTGCACCTGTTGCAAAGTTTCATCTATGGCTTGAGATAGACACAGACAAATACATATAGAGTATCATCCCAATTTTAACATACGTGCTGTCAGAACAAGCATATGTACAAATAAAGTATCATCCAAGTTTAGCATATGTCCTGATACACGAAACAACATAGTATATACTGTAGACACAGAGGATTTCAAAGTTGGAAGAGTTCTAAGAGGTCATCTAGCAAAGCCGTCACCCTCTCCCCACCCCCACCCCCACCCCACCCCTGCACAGCCATGCATGCTTAGAACATCTCTATACTGAGATATACCAAACTTTGGGCAGCTCCAGTGACAAGTTATTGTTTTTTTAAATGTATTTTATTGATTTTTTACAGAGAGGAAGGGAGAGGGATAGAGAGTTTGAAACATCGATCAGCTGCCTCCTGCACACCCCCTACTGGGGATGTGCCCGCAACCAAGGTACATGCCCTTGACCAGAATTGAACTTGGGACCCTTTAGTCCACAGGCCAATGCTCTATCCACTGAGCCAAACCGGTTAGGGCTCCAGTGACAAGTTTTAACCAAGTTTCAGAAGCAGCTGGTTTCTGTGACCAGCTTTTCTTTTCTTTTCTTTTCTTTTCTTTTCTTTTCTTTTCTTTTCTTTTCTTTTCTTTTCTTTTCTTTTCTTTTCTTTTCTTTTCTTTTCTTTAACAAAAGCCTTTCATAAAATAAGGTGAAACCCATTCTCCAAGTACCTTCTAGCCTCTGGGGGATACTTCCTTCCTCTGGAGTCACTCAGAACAAGGGATCTCCTTTTCCACCCAGGCCCTACCCCTGACTCTAGAGAGGCTGAAACTTCTAGCATCACAGTTCCCAGTCAGGACCCTCTCTGCAATAGCTCATCTCCCCTTTCAACTGCTCCCTTTAAATGGCAGGTATCTCCAAGGTTCATTCTCTCAGTGGGTGCTGCCCCACATATATTGCTCTGCTCCTCCCTGCCTACCAAGCAAGGACAAGGCTTCTTGGTGGCTGGGCCTCTGCGGGCCCACTGCAGTGCTATCACTCTGCTTGCCAAAAGTCATTTGATGCAGCAGGTAAGAAATCGGTTAGAGAGGTACATTGGGTTTCTGAGAGGCACCAGTCTAGCTAAGACAGAAATAGGCTCTAACTTAATAATAATCTGCTTATCACACACAGTAAGAGACACCCTGACTTATTCAAAGACACCGTGGGTGGTGCAGAGGATGAATAAGCATGATTCATTGCCACTCTGACACCTAGGGCACGAAGAATAATAAAACCCAAAGAATTGTAGCCACGTGAGTAGTAAATTAAGAGATCCAGAGCTCAGCTAGACTCTAGACATCAATGTTACCATGGCAATAAAGGGCTGTAGCGTTCAGCAGCTATTACAGAGCAGGCATCTAATAGCCTAGTCACAGACAAAGCTCAAGGGGCTAGCAAAGAAGACCAATTAGCATATGCTTTCGTTAGGGGCTGCTGCACACTTCTCTTAATTCCAGTTAGCTGTTTGTTTGAACCCACGTATCTTGCCTGCGTTATACTCATTAGTGCCTTTTAGCCACTGGAAATAGGTTTGAATCTCCACAAGGACCTCATAATTTCCCAAGCCTTCATTTTTTCCTCTAGGGGTCTAGGCATTTACAGTCACAAACCCATGGCCCCCAGTCCCTCGAAATGAAAACATCTCTCACTGTACAACTGTACTTGACACATGGAAACTCTGTTCAAGAATGTGATGTGATAAGGGTTCTTCCCGGAACCCAGTGAAATAGGGATCTGGGGCCATTATCTGGACCATTCAGGTCAAGAAAACCCTCTGGCCTTAGCCAGTGAGCCTACTGGCCACGCTTGCTGGCCACTACTCAGAGGCTAGCTATGCGGGAGGGGGAACTTTGGGCACTGGGGACCATACTGACATCATCAAAGTCGGGCAGTAGCTGTTCCAGCTTGAAGGACTGGCCTTCAAGGTCCAGCCCAAACCCCGCCTATTCCGGGAAGCTTTCCCTGATCTTTTTTGTTTGTTTGTTTTAATTTAATAAATCTTTATTGTTCAGATTATTACAATTGTTGCTCTGTTTATTCCCCATAGTTCCCCTCCACCCAGTTCCCACCCCACCCTCTGCCCTTACCTCCCCGCCACTGTCCTCATCCATAGGTGTACGATTTTTGTCCAGTCTCTTCCCGCACCCCCCACACCCTTTCCCCCCAAGAATTGTCAGTCCACTCCCCTTCTATGCCCCTGATTCTATTATATTCACCAGTTTATTCTGTTCATCAGGTTTTTTATTTACTTGATTTTTAGATTCACTTGTTGATAGACATGTATTTGTTGTTCATAATTTTTATCTTTACCTTTTTCTTCTTCCTCTTCTTAAAGAATACCTTTCAGCATTTCATGTAATACTGGTTTGGTGGTGACGAACTCCTTTAGCTTTTTCTTATCTGTGAAGCTCTTTATCTGACCTTCAATTCTGAATGATAGCTTTGCTGGGTAGTGATCTTGGTTGTAGGTTCTTACTATTCATCACTTTGAATATTTCTTGCCACTCCCTTCTGGCCTGCATAGTTTCTGTTGAGAAATCAGCTGACAATCATATGGGTGCTCCCTTGTAGGTAATTAACTGTTTTTCTCCTGCTGCTTTTAATATTCTCTCTTTGTCTTTTGCTCTTGGCATTTTAATTATGATGTGTCTTGGTGTGGTCCTCTTTGGATTCCTTTTGTTTGGGGTTCTGTGCGCTTCCTGGACTTGTAAGTCTATTTCTTTCACCAGGTTGGGGGAGTTTTCTGTCATTATTTCTTTAAATAGGTTTTCAGTATCTTGCTCTCTCTCTCTTCTTATGGCACCCCCATAATTCGGATGTTGGTACACTTGAAGTTGTCCCAGAGGCTCCTTACACTATCTTCAAATTTTTGAATTCTTTTTGCTTTTTGCTTTTCCGGTTGAGTGTTTTTTGCTTCTTTGTATTTCAAATCTTTGACTTGATTCTTGCGGTCCTCTAGTCTGCTGTTAGGTCTCTGTATAATATTTTTTATTTCAGTCAGTGTATGTTTAATTTCTAGTTGGTCCTTTTTCATATCCTCCAGGGTCTCACTAAATTTATCGGCCTTTTCTAGAAAATTCTTGAAAAACCTTATAACCATGGTTTTGAACTCTATATCCAGTCGTTTGCTTTCCTCCATTTCTGTCATTTGTGACCTGTTTCTTTGTCTCCGCATTTTGGCTGCTTCCCTGAGTTGATAGAGTGGCTTTGTGTGCTAGGTGTCCTATAGGGCCCAGTGGCTCAGCCTCCCCAGTTAACCTGAGGTGGACACTTTTGGTGCACTCCTTTGTGGACTGTGTGCACAGCCTTGTTGTAGTTAAGTCTTGATTGTTGTTGGTATCACTGGGAGGAATTGACCTCTAGGCCAGTTAGCTGTGGGGATCAGCTGTGTCTACTCTGGGAGAACTTTTGTGCTGGAGACACCCTTATGAGACAAGACTTGCAAAATTGCAAAAGCCTCTGTGCTCAGCTTGGATGGGGCGGAGTCTCAGGGTGGAGCAGGCAGCCTTGGCTTCCTGTCAGCCCTGCCCTATGAGGCCCCTGGGTCTCAGTGTCCCTTGGTAATCGCTGCAAGCACCTCTGGGAGAAAGCCGCCCTCGAGTTTCACCCGCTGCCAGACAGTCCAGTTTCTCCCCGAATGAGTCTGGGTTCCCAGAGTCTCGCCCGGGACTGGAGTTCAGCGCAGTCGGAAGCTTCCATCTCCCTCCCACTTTAGAAAGCCAGCTGCGCACTCAGCCACCCGTGCACTCAGCCTCCCGTCCTCTCCGCGCACATGCGCATGCGTCTCCATACCTCTGCCTTTTGCAGCTCCTCTGAGTCTCAATGTGCTTTCCTCTTTCCTTCTAGTTGTAGAATTTCCACTCAGCCAGCTTTCCTGTGGTTCTGGATGGTGTCCGTTTTGTCTTTTAGTTGTAGTTTTGATATTGTTGTGCGAAGTAGCAGTTTAGGTGTTTACCTATGCCGCCATCTAGGTTTCTCCCTGTTTCCTATATCCTTCCCTGATCTTTGCAGCCCCAAATGAGTTCCCCCTCCTCCATACACTTCTAAGATGACACCCTATGCTGGGCAGCATTCACAGGCAGCCTCAGGCCCTAGGTCAGCCTGGAGTTTCCTTACCCATGACTTCAGAGTCCACTAGGCCATGAATGCTGGAAGGGATTGGGGTTCTAGATAGCACTCAACAATGCCTGGGTGACTCCAATGGCAAACAACTTTTAAGCTCCATTGCGCACGATCTCCCAGAGACTCCATGAAGATTTAGCCAATCCCTGGGTAAAGAAAGTACAAAACTGCTCTTTGGTGGCTCTGGGACACATTCCCCCCTCCCACCTCCCACAATTGTGGAAATAATCCACCAGAACAGATGCCATCTCATGGTAGAGACAAAGATTCTCTGAAGGGTGCTACCATCTCTTCCTTTCTTTGGGATCAGGAGGACCCAGTCCATAAGATTGTTCTGTTCGGTGTCAGCAACCATGTAGTTTTCTTGGGGGGGGGGGGGTTGTTAATCCTCACCTGAGGATATTTTTCTATTGATTTTTAGAGAGTGGAAGAGAGAGGGAAAGACAGAGAGAAACATTGACATGAGAGAAATACATTGATTGGTTGCCCCCTGCACGTACCCTGAATCAGGCCAGGGAACCTGCAACCAAGGTATGTGCCCTTGACCAGAATCGAACTCAGGACCCTTCAGTCCACGGGCTGATGCTCTATCCACTGAACAAAACCGGCTAGGGCAGCAACCATGTATTACCCTAGCTCAAACAGGAAAAGGGGCTTATAGAAGCAGCTGCTAACACTTGTGCCCAAGAACTGGGCATATAGTTTTAGAGACTTGAATCATTTGCCTTTGAACCTACTGTCACATTCAAAGCTTCTCCTTTCTCTCTACTCTCTTGCCTCTGTAGCCACTCTTGCATTATGTTCCCATTGGTCACTCTGTCTCCAATCTGCTGCACTGTCAATCAGATTGCTTTTCCCCCCCGAATTGGTGGGATTGATTTCTCCCTTAGCTAGACTTTTTTTTTTTTTTTTACTGTGGATTCATAGAGGTTTCTGTCTTTGAGATCCTTTGGGATTTTTTTATTTTACCCCACTCAACTGTCATTCCAGAAGGCAGCCTGGGCTATAGTCAAAATACATTGCAAATATATTAAGTATATAGCAAGCCTTAAAATACCCAGAATGCTAGGGAACAAGAAATTTTGGAGAATGAAATATTTTGTTACCTGAGGTCACATTGTTCCAAGTCCCCTTTTGTCTTCTCACCCTTGGGTTTTTTCCAGATTTATTGAGAAATAATCCTATATAATAAAGAGGTAATATGCAAATTGACTATCATGCCCTCACAAGATGGCTACCCACGACTAGGCCGCCAGGGGGGTTAGTGAGGGATGACCAAATGACTGAACAAGCAGGCTGCATGGGGTGACCAGGCCTCAGGGGGGCCATGAGGGGTGACTGGGCTGGCAGAAGGGGCAGTTGGGGGCTACCAGGCCAGCAGAGGAGGGCAGTTGGGGGCGACCAGGCAAGCAGGGCGGGGGCAGTTTGGGGTGACCTGGCCGGCAGCGGGGGGCACTTAGGGGTGACCAGGCAGGCAGCAGGTGAGCAATTAGGAGCCAGCAGTCCAGCATTGTGAGAGGGATGTCCTAAATCGGCAGTCGGACATCCCCCAAGGGGTCCTGGTTTGGAGAGGGTGCAGGCTGGCTGAGGGGACCCCCCCATGCACGAATTTCATACATTGGGCCTCTAGTGGACATATAACATTGTGTAAGTTTAAGATGTACAATGTGATTTGATACACTTATTTTTATTTTTATTATTTTCAATCCTCACCTAAGGATATGTTTTTATTGATTTTAGAGAGAGAGGAAGAGAGAGGGGAAGAGAGAAAGAGAGAGAGAGAAAAATATGGATGTGTGAGAGAAACATCAATCAGTTTCCTCCCATACCCACCTGACCAGGGATTGAACCCTCAACCTGGGTATGTGTCCTGACAGGGAATTGAACCCAAGAACCTTCGGTGTATGGGATGATGCTCCAACCAACTGAGACACACGGCCAAGGCTAAAAGTTTGTACCCTTTGACCAACATATCCCCAGTTCTCCTACTCCCAACCCCTGGTAATCACTATTCTACTCTCTGTTTCTATGAGTTTGGATTTTTAGAATTCCATTTGTGAGATCATACAGTATTTATCTCTCTCAGTATGACTTATTTCACTTAGCATAATGCCCTCAAGGTCCATCCATATTGTCACCAATGGCAAGATTTCCTTCTTTCTCTTGGCTGAATAATATGCCACATCCTTTTTAACCATTCATCTGTAGACAGACACTTAGGCTGTTTCCATATCTCCAATATTGTAAATAGTGTTGCCTCTCACGCTTGATTTTTGAAATCTTACTAACATGACTGTACTTTCTTTTTTGCTTTAGTAAGATAAGACCAGTTATCTAGGCTTTTGTTTGTGTTTTATTTTCTATATTTTTATTGATTTCAGAGAAGAAGAGAGGGAGGGAGAGAGAGAGAGAGAGAGAGAGAGAAAAAATCATTGATCGGCTGCCTTCTGCATGCCCCACATTGGGAATAGAGCCGGAAACCTGGGCATGTTTGCTGACTGGGAATTGAACTGTGACCTTCTGGTTCATAGGTCGATGCTCAACCACTTAGCCACGCCAGCCGGGCTTGTTTGTTGTTGTTTTTTTGAGGTTTCCGAGGGTGTCAGGGTTCTCACATTTAACATCAGGAATTGCACAAAAGTCTCAAGTGGAGAAAGTATAAGAGGTTGAACTTGGTATCTACTGAGACTAGGTTATCCCTTGGAATACATTTGCTTTTATTAAAATCCAAAAAGAGGAATGAGTTTCTTTTATTTTTTTAGTGGCCTCTCTTCAAATAAAGGTATGGGAGGAGATTCTGCTAAGGAAAAGTACCAATTAGTAACAATCTAGTAAATGAAATCTTTATTTTAAATTAACCATTACCAAACTTATCTGCATCAGGATAGCCTAGAGTTGGAATTATGAATAGATAGAGAAATCTATTCAAGGTATTGTGCTATTTTTCTTGGTTATGAATCTGCCCAGAATATCAGTATCTGCAATATTCTTAGTCATCTGGGTGTAATGGGGAGAGAAGGGGGAGTAATTTGTGAAGGAAGGATTACAAACTCTACCCAGGCCTTTTAGCCACCCAGACTCCAGTGGGGTGGATCAAACAGCCAAAAATGCTATACACTGTTCTTGGCTGTTTCTATAATTTTTCTTTTGTTGGATCCCACTTTGGCTTCAAGAGTTATGTATGTCTGGGAAACTGACACTGCAAAGTTCTGTTCCATGCCCCGATGCTAAGGGATAAATATAGATCTCAACCACTACAGAAATTTGGCCAGGATTCCAAGGGATGTGTGTGTGGGGGGCAGCAACTGATGCGGCCATTCTGACATGTGGGCTAGAAAAAGGCTTCTTTATGTCCAAGACCCTCTGGTATGGGGAGGGGTAAAACTAAAGCCTGGCTTCTAAAATCAGGACCCATAATCTACATTTTCAGGAGCTCCTGGGTTGATGTGGATAAATATTGTAGGTGGCTTGGTGTGTGAGTGTGGGATGGGGAGAGCAAAGGGAATCTTTCCTGACACCCTAGATCCTTTTGCATGAGATCAGCCTTATGAAAAAAGAAAGTTATTCTTGGCCATCTCCCTTCACCCCCAACTCCCACTCATGCCCCACCTCCTGCACACACTGATCTCCAACTCTCAATTGAGAAGAACACAATTTAAGATTTTCATTGGGCCCATAGTATCTCAGGCACTAGAGAAGGGCAGGGGGTGGGAAAAGACATGAATTGGGGGGAGGTGAGTTGCTCATCCTTATGACCCAGAATATCTCCCCCTCCCTGTAATGATGATCTTGCTTTTCCATAGGGCTTTCCTTTGATTCAGGGAAGGGGCCAACCAATGAGAGAGGGGCATGTTAGATTATTTTGGGGAAGGACTTATGCCAGGAGGATTCACTTTTACTAGGAAGCAAGTGGCCCCAGCAACCAGTGTCTCCTGCAGAAGCTTCAGAACTCTCACCCACTTGCCTGCCTCTGCTTCGCCTTTGCCCACTGAACAGCTATGAGGAGGCAGCTCCGGTCCAGAAGGGCTCCGGTCTTTCCTCACAGTTATCGCTACAGACTTGTGAGTCCCAGGGAACAGAATATTTTGCTGCTTCTTTTTAGTGGGGTGGGGTGGGGGTTGTGTAGGTCTTGGCTTGTGGCTTCTTCTCCTTGGGATGGCAGGAACAGTGAAGTTTAAGGAAGCACATAATTTCAAGAGCCAGCAGTGACTCCCAGCATTCCATTTCACCCTAAATTTCTGGGTTGAAAGAGGAAGCCTCTCTTCCTATGGAAGAAAGATAAGGGAAGGGGAAGATGCTAGATAATGAGATGAAATTTTTCTTGAGAGCTTAGAATTAGAACAAACATTTTGGAGTCTGGGAATAAAGGTTTCGTTCTGATAGCAGGAAATTTAACAAAGAGAGAGGGGAAGGGGAAGAGGAAATGAAAGGCACTGCCTACTCAGCTGTCTCAGTCCCTTTTGGTGGTAGCTTCTTAGAAACCCAGCTGCTCTTTTAATGAAGCAGAAATTCCAAACTATAGCTAAAATCCTAGAATCCTAGATAGAAGCTGGTAGTAATCCTAAATATCATTTCTCCAGAACCCCTCATTATGTAAAAGAGGCTGCTGGGGCTCAGAGCACAGGAGTGACTTGAAAATTAGTGGAAGAGCCAAGGTGAAAATGCAAGTTTTCTCACTTCTAATCTTGTGCTCTTTCCATTATACTTGCAGTATGCAATTACCCAACCCTCTGACCCTCCACCACCCATTGCCATCCTGCCTGTCACCCCAACCTGACCAACACACCACACACACACACACACACACACACACACACACACACCTTTGATGCCACCATTTATCACCAGACTGCATTACACATTTTTTGAACCCAAAGTTTCTTTACATTTACTTTAATATATGCCACACACAGTACTTGATTGAAGGGAGGTATATTCTGAAATCTCCCCCCAAAGAGGATTTCTATCTGAGCCCCAGGAGGAAATAAAGCTTAATCCATTTTTCTTTGGGAATCGCCACTTATATAATCAGGGAGTTAAGTAAAAACAACCAGCAGAGGAAAACATAAATTATTGTAATCTTATATGCACCTAAAAAGGGCTTCCCTTAACTTTCCAGCTACAATTTGTAGAATCTTTCTTTTGACATCCCAAAATTCCTTCCAGCTCTTACAGCAGTCACAATCTGTAGGACATATATAACTGTTCCTTATTTGACTTCTTTTCTGTGTAATGTTGCTAAAGTGTTGTATGTAATTTCAGTGATTTGTCAACTGGTTTGTATTTTCTTCTTGTTTATTTTAATTTTTCAATTACAATTTACATTAAATATTATTCTGTATTAGTTTCATATGTACAACATAGTGGTTAGATAGTCATGTACTTTACAGAGTATCTATCTGGCCCCATACATAGTTATTACGATATTATTGACTATATTCCCTATGCTATAATTTACATCTCTGTAACTATTCTGTAACTACCAGTTCATACTTCTTAATCCCAATTCCATCACCTTTTGTTCCCAGTCCCTCAACACCCTGCCCCGCTGTCAAGCATCAGTCTGTTCTCTGTATCTATGAGTCTGTTTCTGTTTTGTTCCAATTTGGATTGTCAATGCATCAGAGGATCTTGTTCTTTATAAAGAACACAATCAAATTTTAAAAATTAAAAAAAATTTTAAATTATTTGATGCAGTGAATAATTGTGTGCTAATTTCTCTTTGAAAATTAACCCATCATTTTTTTAATTTATTTTTATAATTGACAGTATTACAGATGCCCTCCATTTTCCCCCTTTGCCCCCCTCCACCCAGCCTCTGCCCTACCCCAGGCCTTCCCTATGCTATTGTCCGTGTCCATGGGCTATTGTTCAAATGTTTACAGGGTATTACTCAATGCAGGACACAAATTTATCCTTTGGGTCATACTGCTTGTTTATATATTTGTTTATATGTTTATATATTTAGAGTTCTCAAAATGGAGCCACCCTCTGTCCTTCAGACTCTTTCCTTTTAGGGCAACATGATGGCCCCAGCACACACCCACTATTATATCCCAGCACATTCACACTATCACATGAGGGCAGTGCCACTTTAGGAAACTGACAAAAGCAGACCCTCTCATTACCAAAGGATTCCCTACTGGATACCGTTAAATAGTTAGTTGCACAAAAGCACCTCTCTTCCACATAGTGAGGTTCCCCTGTTCCTGGAAGCAGGGGAGCGGGAAAAGATATTGAGGTTCTTGATACTGAGGCATCGTGAGAGCCGTGGGGAAATCAGCTCTGAGAAGGTTAATTCTTCCCTCGAGGGTAAAGCTTTAATAACAAGCCAACTTTAATAGGATTATAATGAGAGCTCTTATCTACAAATAAGATCAGGCTGAGGTCAAGGCCACCTGCCTCCTCTGTGGAGCAGAGGTGGAGGGCAGGCATATAGGCACAAGGTGAGAAAAGGAAGTTGTTAAGAAAATATAAAGGGAATATAAATTCCCCCCTAATGAAATGTTACATTTCAAATTCTCTGACATTTTCAGTTGCAGTAGATTCTCTGGGGGCCATGATGACTACCCACTGCAGTCTACATGACTGCTGAGGTTAGAGTGACAAGCTCTGTGAAAGCATTTCCCCAGAGTCAGGCAGTTGTTATTGACATTTATTAAGTACCCACTGGTTACCTAGCTGTGGACTTTACACTGTGGTGGGCCATCAAGGTGTTAGAATATAGACCCTGGCCCCTGGTGCTCAGAATACATTTTGGGAGGTCAAATGTGTACATATGTTCACACCCAAATGAGATATAAGAACATTTCTTAATCCATTCAACATTGAATAATGGAGTTTATTTTCCTAAGCCTTACATTGTAAGTCCATGTCAGAGTCAGAAATCCTCAATTATAAGCACCTACTATATTTTGGGAACATAGAATCTAACATTATTGTTCTCCATAAATCTGATAAAACACCTTTAGGCACTTGTGCTCAATGTGACAGAGGGGAAACATTATTGTCTAAGGCAGTGGTTCTCAACCTTTTTAATGCCGCAACCCTTTAATACAGTTCCTCATGTTGTGGTGACCCCCAACCATAAAATTATTTTCGTTGCTACTTCATAACTGTAATTTTGCTACTGTTATGAATCGTAATGTAAATATCTGTGTTTTCCGATGGTCTTAGGCGACCCTGCTAGCAGTTCTCAACCTGTGGGGTCACCAGCAGGGTCGCCTAAGACCATGGGAAAACACAGATATTTACATTACGATTCATAACAGTAGCAAAATTACAGTTATGAAGTAGCAACGAAAATAATTTTATGGTTGGGGGTCACCACAACATGAGGAACTGTATTAAAGGGTCGCGGCATTTGAAAGGTTGAGAACCACTGGTCTAGGGTATCAGGAGATAAAAGTTCTGGGACTGACAATTCTATCATGAACTTGCTGTGTGGCTCTGTTTAGAGCCTGTTCCCTCTTTGAGCCTCAGATGGACAAGATTACTATCATTTTTTATATAGTGTGTGATATAAAGCTGCATATTTGAACAAATTAGGGAGTAATTCCAGAGTGCTTATAATCAAGAGTTAGATGGGGCTGGGCAGACTGAATGCTGAGTAGAGCCTTATCATTCTATATCACTTTTATTGATTCTGAACAATCTAATTTTCTGAGGCCCCTCCCTATGAATGGCAGAATTTTTAGTTGAGTGTCCTCTAAATGGCCTTTGAGGAATCGAGCAGGGAGGGGGCAGCATGGAGCCCCTGGCCTCTATCATTCAACACATCCAACCCCAACAGGTGCACAGGTCCCGCCACTCTGCAGATTTGGACAGTTAGAGAGAAGGGAGGGCGACCTCATTTTCTGCTGCTGCAGTGAGCCTTGGCAGATCCACAAAGAACAAAGATCCAACTCTCTGGCCTGTGGCTGGGAGGCATTTGAAATACCATTTGGTGAAGTCTGGATTTTTCCCCCTTAGAACCACTCAGAGAATATTACAGTTTCACATCTCAAGTAATGGCTGCAATCAGTCAATCAACAAATATGTGCTGAGCACTTACTACATGCCCAGATTTTTGCCTAGTGTATGGGGTTTGGGAGGGGTGGAGACTGAGGAAGTGTCAGTTGGGGTACTAGCCCTCAGGTGGTCTTTTAAACCAGCTTAAGACAGAAAGAAGTCCAGACCAGGCAACAGTCAGAGAAGCAGCAAATAGCAACCCCCCCACCCCCATCACTTGTTTCTGTTGGGAGTTGGGAAGGCAGTCTACATTTTGAGAAGGGGTATAGCAGTTGGCCTCTACACTTGATGTCTATCCAAGGCTATTTTTAGCCACAACTTGGGATGGTGAGGTGGAGCAGCTGAAAGTGTACAGGGTGTTAAAATAAAGCTAGTTTGGACTGAGAATTTACCATCATAGACACAAATGTCTAAAACTACTCCATCCTCCAGCATTGAGCTCAGCTCTGTCCTGACAAGCCAGACAAAGTGAAGCAGGAGGCCAAGGCCCCAGGACAGAGTAATGACACAAGCAGTCCTGGAGGAAGAGCCCAAATACCTAAAGTTGAGAATAAAACTTATACCTCTATGGAAAGAATATTGAATAAAAATGGTCATACAAAGGATATTTCTTTCAAAAGAACAAAGAGAAAAAAATATCTCTTGTAACAATGGGTATGTTTATGGGGAAGTGGAAATTTGAAGCATCTCCAAATATTAAGTCGTTTTCCATTTATATTTGGCTGGTGGGATGTGCCACTGGAAATTTTTTTTCAAAGAGGGGGATTGTGTTTTGTGGCTGTTCCAGGATGATCAGGATGAAGTGAATCAGAACTACTTAGCAGATGAAGAGGAAGAAGCAGAAGAAGAGGCTCGAGTGATGGTGGTACCCAATTTGGAAGAAGAGGAGGAGGAAGAGGAGGTGAAAGAAGAGGAGGAAAAGGATGAGGAAGAGGGTCAGGGTCAGCCAACAAGCAACACCTGGTGGCGGAAATTGCAGATCATGAATGAGTACCTGTGGGATCCAGAGAAAAGGATGTCTCTGGCCCGAACAGGTCAGAGTTGGAGTAAGTCCCAGTTGTCCCAGTGCCCCACTAAAGTGTCCTTTCCTTTTGGCTTGGTGTACAGGACTCGTTTACCATATGTCTGTAAACTTTTCTTAGGTATCATGTAAAAGGATCAATGCCTAGGGATATGTCTGGACTATGGGGAGATGCCATCAGAACAAATTCCAAGTGGGTGAACAAAATTGACTACATGGCTGAAATCTACTGGGTTCAAAAACATTTGCAATGCAGAGAGACAGTAAGAATGAATTGGAAAGCACAAACATTTTTTAAAGTCCCAACTCTGTCACCTTCGATCTGTGTGACCTTGGGTTTACA
The DNA here is from genome assembly GCF_963455305.1 of Plecotus auritus. Lineage (NCBI taxonomy): Eukaryota > Metazoa > Chordata > Mammalia > Chiroptera > Vespertilionidae > Plecotus > Plecotus auritus. The sequence continues at coordinate 99,153,906 of NC_137784.1, forward strand.
TTTACCCTCACTGAACCTCAGTTTCCTCATCCAGCAAATGAACAATCCCTTTCTTGCCTCTCTCACAGGATCAGCCTGAGGCTCCAACAAGATGTTAGCATTGTAAAGTTGAAAGTACTCTGAAAACTACTTCTAGGATATGATACTCAAATCCCTGCTAACCTGACCAAGGATTTATAAAGCCTCATAATTTCACCCAGAAATGTCAGAGAAAGAGTCAGGAGGCCTGCCCCTAAACCCAGCTTTTTGGTGGTTTACACTCCCATGATGTACACAGAGAAATTAGGTTTGAAAGGATAATTTCTAGAGATTAAGGCTGAGCCCCCAAATCACTTGATCAATAGAGGAGTCACATTTTTAGTATTTCCTCTTTGTACCACATGCTGCCACCACTTCCACTTCACAACTTCCCCAGCACTCCTCTCCCAGGGTCCTACTCACCTCTTAAACTATTAGTGCTGAGCCTTCTCCTCAGGAGATTTTGCCTGTGGTCAAATTCACACTTGCTACATTCTTCTGTGCAGCCCAGAAAAAGAGCAGCTGCTGGTTTGGAGAAGAAAAAAATAGAGGACACCATGGATGAAATAAGAGTTCCCTAGTGCCAAGGGTCTAGGTTGCTGAAGTTGATGGTCATGCCTTCTAGAGGCCCTTTGGCTGAGAATTCTCTCCCTCATCATTTATGTTTCTAATTCAGCTCAGTGAGGGTGCAGTCAGGGTGAAGCTAGTCCTGCTTCCTGGAATTAGGAATAGCAAGTGTGGGACTCTAAACAACATCCACCTCCCTTCACCCTTCCTCAGTTCTCAACCCCACCCCTGTACATCCCTCAAACGCTCAACTGGAACAAATGTACCATTCAGGGAACATTCCAACATTCTGAAGCTGCAAACAAATGCTGGACACTCACTGGGGCTCAAAAGGGGGCACAGCTGTTTCTCCCTTGCCTAAAGAGGACTGAAAAATCAGGCCTTGTGAAAAGCAAGTGTGATTCTGGGAGAGGGTGCCCTACATTAACCCCCAAGTAGCCAGCATCTTAATCAGATGAGCTTATTCAAATTGCTCCCGTGGAGAACAAGTGATAGGCCAGTAAGTAGGGATGAGGGAGGAAGGTTCAAGTGCCCAGGGAAGATATGGCAGTGGGGACACTGCACAGTAGGCCCTATTCAGGCCTCTGGGTGCAGGTCTAAGGACAGTCCAGGAATTCTGGCTTCTTCTGTTCAGCTACCCCTGAGCAAAGGGAAAATAGTGATCCTAATGTTTAGGCCACCAAGTATATGCCTTGCTGCCCTCTTGCTTGAGAACTAGGTGTCCACTTGAGCTTGTACAGCAAAATGACCAACATAATCACCCACCTATTATTATAGTACTAGGAGCCCAGTGCATGAATTCCTGCACCTTGAAAGGAACTGTGGGTCTCGAGGCTGTGGTGGGCACAGGGGCAGGTCTCGGCCCATCCTCCGTGCCCCTGCCCAGACCCTTCCACTGCAGCCACTGGTCCCCTGTCTGCCTGCAGTCCTGCTCCTGCCACTGCCACTCCCACGTGCTAACAGTGCCAGCCCCACTTGCACCTGCTGACCCTGCGGAGTGATTGGGGCTGGCGCCAGCAGCAGGTGCAAACAGCAGCTGCTGCCCCGATCACCCCTCAGGAGCAGTGGGAGATGGAGAAGCCCTCAGGGGCGATTGGGGCCAGCAACAGGTGGGAGTGGGGCCAGCAGGTGCGAGCACCAGGAGGGACCGTGGCACATGGGAGCAAAGAATTTTCAGTAACCACCAGATGCTCGCCCCCATGACAGTGACCTGCGTTCCGCCTTGGTCTGGCGCCACTGCTCACCTGCTCCACCACCCCACGCCGACACCTGCCATGTTCTGTGCTCTGCTGCCTGCTGCAGACGCCCACCATGTTCCACGTGCGCCCCCTGGTGGTCAGCACACGTCATAGTAACCGGTTATTCAGTTGTTCTGCCGTTTGGTCTATTTGCATATTAGGGTTTTAGATGAGCTTTTCCTTCGGTAGCTGGGCAACCTCTATTCTCAGGAACTACATGTTATTTTATTGGATACTGACAAGAACCATTTGAGATAGTAATATTATCCCCATTTTACAGATGCAAAAACAGGCTTAGAGAGGGTAAGTAATTTGTTTAAAGTGACAGAGTTAATAAGTGGCAGTGTAAATATTTCCCTTTTCTTCGTCCAGCGTGGCTAGAGAGCAGTCCAGTTCCTGAGTAGGGGTGGCTGGGGATTGAGAAAATGAAAGAAAAGACAGATACAGAGATAGAAGGAAAAAGCCAGGGCCGAGTGGGACCACTGTCCTCTGACATGGACAGAGACAGAGACAGTGACCCTGAGCCAATACAGCGTGTTTATTTTATACAGCAAAAAAACAGGAAGTTTTACTAAAAGTGAAGACAAAGGAGATTATGTGCATTCTTGGGTGGGCCCCAAGTCGTATTCATTCCTGGTGCTTGGCTGGATTTAAATAACAAAACCCACTCCCTGGCACCTGGGCTGAAGGTCAAGCTGACAACACTCCTGCCTTTTGGCAAAGTGTGTTTCCAGGACATGTCTTTGCCGACACCACTGGATTCAGCTGACAATAATTAAATAAATGCCCATGTGCCTTCCCAGGTGCTCTCTACACGGCAGTACTGGGAGTCAAACTTAGATTGGATGAATACTAGGGTTCATTCTCTTGCCAGAATACTGCACCATCTTCATGAACTGTAGCAATGAGCAAGTCCCTAATGGGTAGGGCCTCAGGAACTGATGAGGGTGTTTTGGTGGGAGGAGTGAAGAGTTGTGATCATGGGTACCTAGTCTATCCAAGACATCCAGGTCTACCCAACCTTGGGTAGAGCATTCAGAAGAGAGCCTTGGATTACCTACAGGAGTGGCCAATTAAAACTTGGACGTCCAGAGTGGAAAGGATTGATGGGGTCAATGAGTTCAGATGGGTATGGTGCTTGGTTTTGCCTGTGGCTGAGATTCCAGGGCACAGACTCCTGGGTAAGGCTGAGAGGACTCATTGCTAGTGCCATTCTCCCATCTACAGCTTCCTGGCCACACATCGTAGGCAGGAAGGAAGATATTTCCAAGGGAGTTTACCTGTATTCTATTGCTTTCCTTTCATCCATGAAACTAAGTATTCTAGTCCTGGACCCTGGCTTCAGCTGTTGATCCATTCCTAGGATGGGGATGAGGGTAAAGGAATGGAGGAGATGGCACAGGGCACATCCTATTAGGACAGCCACTGGTCAGTAGCCAAGTATCACAGGCACACAGGTGCTGCTATTTGTTCTCCAGAGACTCCAGCTGAATGAATGTATTCATGTTCTAGTTCTGCTTTAGTTTATCTTATAAAGCATAAACATTCCATTTCTAGTTGGATTACTAAGGATTTTTTCTCCTTCTCCAATCATTTTTGGTTAATTTTTTGGTTCATGGTTCAATTAAAAAATTAATATTTGGAATCAGGTTTGGGTATAGCAAAGTTACGTGGTTTGTTCCAGTTTCTGGTTCATGATTCAGTTCAAATGTGTAGTTCCAACATCATGTCACTGTTATGAGCAGAGCCAGATATTGTTGGCTGAAAGAGCCCAAGGAGGACTTGGAAAGAGCTTCTCAGCAACAATTTCACTTTTATTTACCTCACTCTGTGCTGCCTAATTCTGGGTAAAACTAATTCTAACATAGCCCACAGAGGAGGAATTCACACAATTATGCTTCTGGTCCTATAGTAATAATAATATTAATAATAGTAATGATGAAGACTGCCATTTATAGAATACTTGGTATCTGCCAGGCAGTGCTATGCTATTTATGTGCATTATTCAAGTGCTATTATTGTCCTCATTTTACATATGAGAAAATTGTGGTTCAGATGTCTAAGATTAAATAGTTAGGAAGTGGTAAGGTCAGGATAGGATATAAGGAAAGACAATTTCAGATACAGTAGTCCCCCTTACCCTCAGGGGATACATTCCAAGACCCCCAGTGGATGTGAACCCTACATATACTAAAATTTTTCCTGTACATACATACCTATGATAAAGCTTAATTTATAAATTAAGCACAGTAGAAGATTAACAACAATAACTAATGATAAAATAGAACAATTATAATAATATACTATAATAAACGTTATGTGAATGTGGCATTATTAAATAAAACTAGAAGCCTGATACATGAAGATTGGTGCTAGAATGGGCTTTCCTTTCCCTGGCTGTTGGCACCGCCTTTCCACTCCGGCCCAGCCCCTTTCTGCTCAGGCCCTGGAGCCACCTCTTTCCGCTCGGCCCTGCCTTCCCATGCTGCTCAGAGGCCCTGAGAGAGGGGGGTGGGGCAGAATGCCTGTGTTGTAGCCATGGTGACCACGCAAGTGTCCCGCCCCCATCACTCTGTGCTTGTGTATGCAAATTAACCACCATCTTTGTTGGATTAATTTGCATATCACTCCTGATTGGCTGGTGGCAGTGGAGGTATGGTCAATTTACATGTTTGTCTATTATTAGGTAAGATAAGGGTGACTTGAACACAAGCACCCTGATACTGTGACAGATGATCTGATAACTAACACAGCTACTAAGTGACTAATGAGTGGGTACCATATACAGCGTGGATAGCTTGGACAAAGGGATGATTCATGTCCTGGACAGGATGGAGCCGGATGGTGTGAGACTTCATCATGTTACTCAGAATGGCGCACAATTTAAAACTTATGAATTGTTTATTTTGGGAATTTTCCATTTAATATCTTTGGACCATGGTGTTGGACGTGGGTAACTAAAACCACAGAAAGCATAAACGTGGATAAGTGGGAACTACTGTACTGGTACAAATATGAAGAAGGATATGAGGTAAGTGCTAACCTTATTCCCATTTTACCTATGAGGAATCTTGGGTGCAGAGAGGTACCTTAACTTGCCCAAGCTCACAGGTAGAACTCACAGGTAGCAAGTGTCAATAATTAAGGATAGTTTCCTACTCTTCCCTTTCCTGTACTGTGTTAGTGTTCTTTTTGAAAAGCAGAGCCACTTAAACTTTTGCTAAAGATGAATAAGATATAAAATAAGTAGGGTAAAACCTCATTTTACTTTGATTAGGGGCAAGTCCCATGGAAATTAATCAAAAGTTTGACTTATAGGCTATGTGAAAATAAATGCTGTTTCCATCCATTGTAAATACATATAATCACTGGAACCAAGCTTCTAGGACTCTTCAGGGCACCTGCTTTAATGAATAGTGAAGAATGATTTGTACCTAGGACATCAACTGTTGCCCAGAGGACTCCTAAGCAATTTACTCACTGCAGTACTTTAAACTCTATTCTGTAATCTTGTTCATTGCTATCATTTGCTCAGCAAGCCCTTCCATCAAAGACACAATTTTCACCAATTCCAAATTGTTGAAATCTGAATGAGCAAGGAAGGATATACTGAATCTGGGGCATTAAAAAAAAGCCATCTCATATATTTGGATTGGTTCTGGTTCATAAATTCAAGTGAGGAGGCAGAATCTGTTGGCAAGCACTGACCACTTTCATCTCTGATTGTTCTGCAGGCTTGATCTTAGTCATTTACTTCTTCTTCTACGCCTCCCTGGCTGCTGTGATCACCCTCTGCATGTACACGCTTTTTCTGACCATCGGTCCTTACATGCCAACATTCACTGAGAGGGTGAAGCCTCCTGGTGAGTGCCCAAATGCCCTGTGTTATCAGAACTTGCTGGACAGAAAACTGCTTGCACAGCATGTTCAGCCTCAATTAACTTTGGCTCTTCCCAGTAATGACTTAGGGATTCAATTATTAAGAGTAAAAGTAAATTGGTACTTGGCAAATTATGATCCTTTTCATTTCGATTGCCTGGGGGGAAATGGTTTCACGGGAATCAATACCAAAAAATTATCCCAAGGATGGGTTAATATATCCAAGACCTGTTTTCATTGCCAGGAGTTATGATCAGACCCTTCGCCCATAGCCTTAACTTCAACTTCAACGTTTCTGAACCTGACACTTGGCAGCATTATGTGATTAGCCTTAATGGCTTTCTCCAGGGTAAGTAAATTTCTTTGAATGGTGCATATCTCTTTGGAAAGGTTCTGGGTGGGAATTCAAAATTCACCTGACCTACTCTTACTAACCCCAGCCCATCCTGGTCTTTCCTTACCTTGCATCTCCCTCAGAACCTGTAGATACATTCAAAACTGCTCTAATTTATGGTTGTATGTTTCCTTGAAAACATATAAGCCAACTTTCCAGCAATCTGATAAGTCAATTGGGGCAGAGAACCCGTCTTCTCTTCTTGAACACCCTATAGCAGTGGTCGGCAAACTGCGGCTCACGAGCCACATGCGGCTCGCAAGCTGCGGTTTGCCGCTCTGTTGACTAATGAGTTTGCCAACCACTGCTGTAAGGCATTACCCTTACCCAGTTTTGACTTCAGGTTAAAGACATTAGTACATTATTAAAATGTTTTTTAAGTGTTTTTCCCTAAGGCAGTGGTCGGCAAACTCATTAGTCAACAGAGCCGCATGTGGCTCGCGAGCCGCAGTTTGCCGACCACTGCCTTATAGCACCTAGTTATGACTTGGGCACATCCAAATGGCTCAATAATGATCGATTATTAAAATATAATTTGGGGGGGGGAGGTAGTGGTGAGAAAAGAAGAATGTTCTCCAGAACTGGAAGGTCCCTATCTCCTACACTTTCTCAAGGTAAGATAATTCATTTCTTGGAGATGGGCCATCTTTAAGTAAGAAAGCAAGGGTATTTATTTAACAGCATTCCAGAGGGAGTTAGAGAAAGAAACTCTGGGTGACAGTCACTCCTACATTTTAATCAGAAGTGTTTTCAAGATGCTTATGGCTATAGTGTCATCATATACATTTTCAGTAACTAATGAATGACTTTTTGAAAAGCCCTTCCACAGGGTGAAAACTGAGGTAGCAACTTGGTTAAAGTTAAACACAGAGCACACAACCTCTGTATTTATCCAGCTATGAAAGAGGAGCTCCAGTGAGTTTACATTATTGACCTGTGATTTGTGGGGGAAAATCCAGTTAGACTAATTTCATTGGCCTGGCCTGGCTGAAATGGGAGGGGGTGAGGTGGGAGTGGCCAGTAGAATGTGCACTGAATTAAGAGGAAAACAATTTCTTATAGGAAGTGTTCATTAAATGAATAAATTTTGTCATTTAATTTTAACCCTACATAGCAGAGTGTATTGTCTCATTTTACAAATGGGGAAACTGCGGCTAGAAAAGGGGAGTAACATGATCAAAGTCTCCTAGCAGAACCAGTGTTTAAACCCACGTCCATGTTCTTGACACCCTTGGTACTCAAAGTGTAATCCAGGGACCAGTTACATAAGCATCACCTGGGAGTTTGTTAGAAAGGCAGAATCTCAGGCCCACCCCAGACCTGTTGAATCAGGACCTGCATTTTAACAATATCCACAGGTCACTTTGTATGACCTTTAAAGCTTGAGAAGTGCTGCTTTTCATAATTCTTTGCTGCTGGCATATGACCAAGAATTAGAAACTCAGCCTTGTATAAGTAATACTGGTGTTATTTTGGGTAACTCTAAGTTTCAGATGGCTGGGTTCTTTCTGAGTCCATGTAGTTCAATTTTTGGCCCCCCAAATGTCTTGGACATCATAGCCAGCACAATAGCTTCTTTACTTTCAAAATGCTTGTGAGCTATTGCAAATGTACTGCTGGGAATCTCTGCTGAGAAAATTCCTGAGAAGCTAGTAGTTGGAGAAATACCACTTCTGACCTGATGACAGAGGTGGGGAACATTAAGAAAAGCATTTGGGTTTTTTTTGTTTTGTTCCTAAGCATAGATAATGTGCCCTGTTTAAAAGGAACACATCTCTGAAATAGAAATCCCAGAGTATCAATTTCATTCCCACGAGGACTGGGATTTTGCAATACGGATCATGCCCATGTCACATTATTTTTTATGGAACTACCTCAAGAGAAACAATGAGCATATGATTAGAGCTTCTATTTAGAAAGTTATTATTTGAACATAGTTCTTGCTCTAAAAAATTAAAGCAAAACCTTGAATTGAATGTAGCTTTGTCCGAGGAATAATAAAGGCTTAGCCATAACTAGAATAGATTTAAAATTCCCAGTTGCTTCCTAGTAATACCAAACCCAGGTCACAACATGTCTAGATGAAGATCCAGCAGTACATTTGGAGTTTTACCTCTGGTAGATCATAAATACATAATCTTCTCTGAAAAAATGAGCTACTTGGAACATGAATGCACAGGGGCTAGATCTAACAGGACTAACATTATCATTTAGAACCAAATTTGAACTAATGCAGTAACTTCCAAAGCCTAGATCTATGACATCTAGTAGCCCAAAAAGTCAGCTCATAGATAGCCCCTTTCAGCTCTCTCCCTGACAAGTGTACCTTGGACACATGTTACATTGCATTCAATGTAGGTCTCAGTAGGCAAGATCTCACCCCCTCACCCTCTCAATGAAGATGCTATAGTTGTCACTGGCTTCTGTCTTTCAACCTAAGCTTCTATTTTGCAGTGCTAACTTCCCTTTGTAAAGAATGAGGAACTTTTTTATTTCCTCCTCCTCCTCCTCATTATTATCCTTCTCCTCCTCCTCTTCTTCTTCCTCCCCCTTCATCTGTCTCACAACACACACTTCTCACTCTCTTGCATCAGGTGCCTCTCATTGACTTCAAAGGGATATGTCTCTTAGGCTGAGCTTAAAGAGATTTAACGCAGGAGCTTTGCTGCCTCTTATATGCCATGCCTTGACCTGATCCAGTCCCTCTTCCAAAATCTGCCTACTATGTACCTATTCCTCTCCCAGAAGTAGAAGAGGTAGAGTTCCACATTTACAATTTACCATATCTGAAAAGAAATTATGAAAAGTAGAAGTTATAAAGTGACCCAGAGATGGATATCCAAAAGTTCTGAGGAAATGAGAAGCAAGAGGGCAGTCAATCAAAGTGGGCTGAGGGAAATATCCTAGAAAGTGTCCTGGAGACATGTTACTGATGAAGGGCCTTGACCTGATGCCATGTTACAGGGCCTAGGACAGATTGAACAGGCTTTCAGAGGAGCACAAGCAAGCTGGAGAAAGGAAATTAGGAAGGAGGACTACTGAAAACATGGTCTTCCCATATAGCACCCATCTAACATGTCTCCTTGCTACCCACACACACTTTAGGTTATAATGACAGTCTTCAAGAGGAAATGAATATAGATTGTCCTCCAGGGCAGTACTTCATCCAAGATGGAAATGAAGATGAGGACAAGAAGGCCTGCCAATTTAAGCGCTCCTTCCTGAAGAATTGCTCTGGCCTGGAAGACCCTACTTTTGGCTACTCTACTGGACAGCCCTGCATCCTTCTAAAGATGAACCGGGTATATTGGCCCTTGACACACTGGTGATAAGTGGATGAGATGGGTAGGAGGGCTCTGGACACTCCATTTCTCTTGGGCTCTGTCTTCACACATTGCCATTTTTGCCATTTTTACTGACAGCATCAGTAATATAAACAACCGGACAAACTATCAAGCAATAATTCTTTTTTTCTCCTTGGACATTCCCCGTTTCCATTCTTCTCCCACACCCCCAAACCTCCCCTGCTTTGATGCTTTCTGTCAGGAATGAGATCCTGAGTTGTTTGGAACAAAAAGTTGATATGGGGTGGGTTGAGGGACAATTCTCATATCACAATAAATGCATTTTCCTTCTCTCCTGCCATGTCTTAGAGGTGTGGCAAAGTCTTACCAGGCACTCCCTTATTGAAGCCAGAAAGTTATTTACATCTTCAGGGTTATCTTACTGCAATTACCACTGTATGAATGTCAGGCACAAATATAAGACGTAAGCTGAGCTGCACAGCTCTAAAGATATTTTACATTTTTTGCTTTTTGTAACGTTTGTGAGAGGGCAGACTACATTAAGCTTATGCCTAAGGAAGGGATGACTCAGAAAAAAAGCCCCATTTTTACTGTCAAATGTGTTTTGCTTTTTTGTTTTTGTTCTTTAAAAAAAAAAAAAACAACGCTGATTTTCTTTTGACAGATTGTAGGTTTTCGTCCTGAGCTTGGAGATCCTGTGAAAGTTTCCTGCAAAGTTCAGGTAAAGTGACTTTTTGAGTAAGCATTGCTAGCACATCTATTTCATGCAAAAAGGTGGCTCATACCTTCCAAGGCTTTACCATGGATGGTTGATTATGGGTTAGGGAAAGGGTTAATCTTTTCAAAACTACACCTCCCTTTAGTAACTTCAGGCCTCCCTATTTCCAGAAAGCATTCATTTCCTGTGTGTTTGTGGTGTGTGTGTGTGTGTGTGTGTGTGTGTGTGTGTGTGTGTGTGCTGATTTTTACCTGTGAAAGCCAAAGACTGAACCTCAGCTAAGGGCCACAGCAGGGAACAATAATGTGCCAAGTCATTAATTGGGGTTCTGTTTACACTTTTGGTTTTTGCTCTAATTACTTGTTTCTTTGAACTAAACAAACAGCTTTCATTAGAGTCATTAGTCCCTGCTTTAAAACTGAATTTCACTTTTTGTAGCAATGGTCAGGGCACTGGTGTTGCAATAACAAATGGCTACAAGGGAGTGTAAACAGAACTCCATTAATATGCTAATTAACTGTCCTTGGAGGGACCATTAACTCCTATCTCATCTGCCCTAATTAGCTCCTTTGTAGGAAAAAGCCCTAGATCTGGGATTTGCTTCTTAAATTGGCAGTAGCTCCCTCCTGTTTGACAGCACCAACTGTACCCCAAGCCCTGGACAATTGTCTTGCAATTGTGTGAAGCCAGGTAATGCCATTTTCAGTACTAGAAATACAGCTCAAAACCCTAGTCTTGATGGTGGCAGATCAGAAAGCAGTAAAGGCAGCATTTATTGATCACTTACTATAGATCAGGTACTTTACTAGGTGTTGGGAGTGCAAAGATAAATATAACTCCCTGAAATCAGGACAGTCAAGTATTATAGGTGCTATGAAAGGTGCAGTGGGGCCCTTGACCAAGGAAAGGTTGATTTCACATGGAGGGTGGTGATGCTGAAGATGAGCTTTGAAAGATCAGGCTGTGTTTGCCAGGTGAACAGGTAGAAAAATATTCATTTTGTTTACATGCACGTGAGTATGTGTAAATAAATATACACACATGCAAGGCATGACCATAAACTAGTAGAATTGATTCCACATACCATTCACAAAAATGAATTTCATAGCCCTTTAGAAGAATATGTAAATAAACCATAAAGACCAGCTCTGTCTGAGACTAGTGTATTAATTGAATGGAAGCCATTCTTTTTTCAGCTTACATCAAACCTTGCTGAAAATGTTCTTTTATTTAAAAAAAGAAATATTAAGGGTCTTTATGCATTCTATAATAATCAATATTGGTCAATCTACACCCACTTGTGGAAATCAAGCAGGATGAGGTAATTACTAGAATACATTAAGGAAAGCTGTTTATACTAAGATCGATTATACTCTGACAGAATTCATCACATGGCCCTAGTGAGTGATTTCCTAGTAGTGATACACAATTTGTTCCTTATTAGTCACCAGACTTCTACTATTCAGGGCAAGACTAATGCATAGGCAAAATGGGCAATCCCCTACCTGGCATGATATGATAAGGGTAGACTTGTTTATTTAATCTAGTACTGGGCCCCACTTGCTTATCCTCTTGACTTCACCTAATGTAATTAAGCACTACAGAGAATGTGATCAGAGACATGAGTTTAGGTGAGCCAACTATAGGCTGTATCCCTGTGTACTTGGTCTGACTTCCAACAGAACCAAATCCACAGTGAGAAAATTGTTGTGGGTGGGATTTAATAAACATGTTCCAGCTTACAGCCGCCTCAGCTCCAAAGTCCAACATTGGGAGCCAGGCCCATATGATTCTTTTGGCAGGGCCTCGCCTGGTTAAGTCCTCTTGCCAGAGCAGCACCAGATACTGCAAGCCCTTTGGTGCCCTTCTGTCTGGGTCTCCTAGGAGCCAGCACAGAGCCATACTGAGCATCTTCAGCCTCCTAAGTTCAGGCTGTATTTTTTGAACTGAAAAGCCAAGGCATAATCTCTTCCTGGAAATGGTTCTCTGGTATCGGATAGGTCTGGGTTGAGCTCTGTCTCATTCTGCTTCCATGGTCTTCTTGGGAGAGGTGGTTGTGGGTCTCACAGTGATTTCCCCTGGGGCATAGGTCCCTTTAGCTCAGGCTCCAACCAAGTGACACAGCACCCCATGTATGCCTGCTTTTACTTACAGAGAGGTGATGAAAACGACATCCGATCCATCAATTACTATCCAGAGTCAGCTTCTTTTGACCTCCGCTACTACCCTTACTACGGCAAAATGACTCACGTAAGCCTGTATCCCCTTCAGTCTTTGCTGTCAAAAAGGGCTCAGAGGCAAAGGAAAAGCTGGCTGGGATCTATGGGAGTTAGGGAGCAGGGAGTAGTAACAGAAAGGTGAACAGCTGCTGGCCAAGACCAGGAGCCCATTCTACCAATTCCTATCATAAGTACTCCTTTCCATATCTAAAGGAGTCTCAGATATAGTGTGGACTAACTCCCTCAGTTTACAGATAGACAAACTAGCGTTCTGAGAGGAAGTGATTTGCCCAATGTCACATAGCATTGTGACAGAGCCAGGAGCAAACAAATCACTGCCATTGCACTAAATTATGCCCAACAATCTCACTTCCCTCTTCCTCCCATTTGAGGCCTTGGGGTAGTGAAAGCTTCTTCTCTAGCATAGAGACTTGACAGATAGTTCCCATTTGATTCATGGTTTGATACCCAGGAAATCCTACCATACTGAGTTAGAATTGGTTTTCCCCAGAGGACAATCTGACAGTGACTTATGAGAGAAATATGTAATTTCCTCACTGCCTGAGGGCAGAGAGAGCATGTCATTTGCTTTAGCCATTTGTGTCTTAGAATCATGGGATTTACTCAGTTCTCTTTTGGAGGTTATCCCATCCTGCACTGAATATCTGATCACTTCCATCCTATTACTCTCCCACACAGCCACCCCTCCTCACACTTAGAATTAATTGTTCTTCCATTTACAGGTTAACTACACCTCCCCGCTGGTGGCAATGCACTTTACAGACGTGGTGAAGAACCAAGCGGTGCCTGTGCAGTGCCAACTGAAGGGCAAAGGCATCATAAATGATGTAATCAATGATCGTTTTGTGGGTAGGGTAATCTTTACTCTGAACATAGAAACCTAAGAATGTCAGGGGGCCACACCCACCAGTTCTGTTTCTGTTTTATTTCATGTTATCCTTGGTAGCACCTGAATTCTTTTTCTTCAATCAGGACACAGCCAGTTGGACACCTAAGAGCAGATCCTCTTTCCTTGCCTTTGACATATGTATAAAATGACATTGTGGGAGCTATTTGATTTTTAAAGGTGGTTTCTCCTGATGACAGGCTATATTAATTTCCTTTCCCCCCACTTAAAACTAAAACCCATTCTTGCTGCTAGAAATCTCAGTGTAGTACAAACATAGTGTATGATAAAATTCACAGTAGCCATGAAGGAGAATTTCTATGATGATTATAAATTCATTGTGTTTTCTAAAGCTTTGTTGTTTCTAGAGGTGATATTCCTCCCAACTAGGATGATAACCTGCTTGACAAGGTTCTTCTTTGGGAATCACCCGTTAGACCAACCCAGAATATATCTAGGACCATCATACTTAAGGAATTCTATATCCAGGGCTGCTTGAAAAAACTGGCTGTCTCATGTGGGCAACTAAATACTGATTCAAAGACTAGGGTATCTTCAACTGAAAGCATGCTAACTGGATATTGCTCTGGATAGAGATGAAGACTTCGCCTATGACCTTTTTTGGGGGAGGTAAGGCCCACTGCAATTGAGGAGAACACCTATTATGTGGATGTGATTGGTATTTGATTCCTTGATCTATGGTGTAATTATCCAAACATTCCTGCAAACAGGGTTGTCTCAGCTTCAGGAAGAGGAGAGAACAAAGAAGAAGATCTCTATCCACTATTTCTTCTTGGGCTATTTGTTTGACAGTAGTGTGATGTTCTTTGAGACCATGAGGGATGGGTGTGTTGACCCCCAGCTACAGCTCTAGGGATTGAAATCAGGGTCTGCCAACTGATACATTATAAGACAGAAAGCTTTTTACAGGAAACCTTAATTCAAGACCCATTAGTCAGATTTTCATTTGCTTAAAAATGATATGAAGCAGATGTTTATCCAGGCTATGGATCAGCCCAGCTGCTTTGTCATATCTTTGGCCACTGCTTCTTAACACCTCCACCAGGGGGAGAGATGGGACAAGAAGAAGGGAACATTAGAGAATAGCATAGTGTCTCAGGATCCAAAGCTAGCTTAAATGCCACCTAGAAGCATCCAGAGTCTGAAACTACTCTGTAATGTTTACCTTTTTTCCAAACAAGGAACTGGCAGTTTGGTAGTGAAGACAAACAAGTGAAGAAGTAACTACAATATAGTGTGACAAGAGTTCTAAAACTAGTATATGGAAATGCTATTGGAACATGAGGAAAAGTTACTAACTTGAGCTGAGAAAGTAGCAGGGGAAATTTCACATGCAAAGTCACAATCAGGAAAGATCATGGTGTGTTTGGTTACTTGTGAGCAGTTCATGTCATTGGAGTATAAAGGGCTCAGGGAAATGGCAGGGGGTGACCAGGGGTTGGGCTAGAGAGGTATGCAGGTACCAAAAGAGGACTTTTAATTTTATACAGTAGGTGAAAAGGAGTCATTAAAGCAAGGAATCTCTGTGACCATATTTGCATTTTAGAAAGAGCACTTTGGCAGCCATAATGTGAAGAGTGGATTGGAGAGGAACAAGACTGGGGAATGGGCAATGAGGGATAAAGAAGAGTTGAGAATAACTCTGAGGTTTTGAGATTGGCTAGAGCCAGTGAGATGGTGATATTGTTGATCACGACTGGGAATACAAGAGAGAATCAGGATTGGAGAAGGAGATGTTGAGATCAATTTTGGACATTTTAGGCTTGTGATTTCTATTGGTCAGATATTGGTGTGGAGATGTAAACACTAGTTGGGTTGGGGAGAAGGAAATCTGAGAACAAAAGCAAGATTTTCTTAAGCGAACTCTCTTAAGAAATTCTAAGCTATTTAATCTCGGGAATTAGAGCCAGTTATGTAAACACATCACACCAATGTAGTCTCTCAGATAGTGTTTTTCTCTTGGCTTTGTGGCAGAAAGGCTGCTGCTCTTTGGAATCTCCTTCCCAGACACCTTCCAATTTCTGCCAACTCTTAACAACAGAGTAGGAGGGGGGTTGACCACTATTAATAAGTAATAGAAGATATACAACAGCAGATCCGTGGAAAATATGAAAAACAATAAAACTGTCTCCTCCCAACACTTTCTTACCAAACTCGATTTTAAAAACTAACCTTAACAAAAATTAGACAAGACACTTAAAGACAATAACTTTTAAACCATTTAAAAATCACCTCAAATAAACTCTCAAGATTCAGTAGTAAAAGATCACATTAAATCTGGAAAGGATATTAGAGAGCATTTAGGGAAAACAACCTGCATTGCATCTGACTCCAGGTCCAGTGCTCTTTCTACTCTGAGCTGCTGCTTACCAGGGAGTACCATCTTTTTAAAAAACAATGGATGATATCCCCAACATTTTGAAACATATGTCAAATTTGAGTTATAATAGTTAACATTTCACAGGAATTCAATTACTGGTGCTATAGTTTATACATAATACATTATCCTGTTAAATATGTTAACTATTAAACAAGGAATTATGAATCTTTTGTCATACAGTATTTCTCATTCAAAGGAACCCATTGTTTCCACAGTTTCAAATAGGTGTTGAAAAGTACTTGGATAGTTTGGGTTGTCAGCTGGGACATGAACAAATACCTTTTTTATACAGAATTGGATATTATAATTTAATCATTATTAAATTGAATTTTAACAGTTCAATAACTTCTAGTTGAGTAATTCAAATAGTCCCCCACACTGTGCTATACCAGTGTTTTATCTGTATATAATTTATTGCAATGCACTTGGTTTTATTTGATTGTCAATGAGAAATATTTGATTGTCAATGAGAAATACTACTTCAAAATGCCTTCATGGTTTTGTCCATGCTTAGACATGTGATTTTTCACCCCTCCCCTCTCTGAAATCATTATCCTAAAGTAACCTCTTAGGCATTTATTTGCTGCGAATCTTCATGTAGAAATCATTAGTATTGTCTTGGTAACTTGTTGACAACAATAAATAGATTTTTTTAAAGTGTATGATTTCCTCTTTCTAGACTGTACCACTGATTTTCCCACTGGAATATTGGGCATCTATATAGGTGGAAAACTTGACAACTGACAGCCCATTAAATACTTTCTCTCCCCCCACCTTCTTTCAACTCTTGGGGTTTAGCCACGAGAGGATGAAACTAAGTTGTTTCATTCTGAGCATTTTTTATTTTGCAGTCTCCATGCTCTAGTTTCTAAGAAGACTACTTTCTCAGAGTAAACTTCCTTTCTTCATCAAAGTTGAGTCCAGGTATAAATTGTTCTATGTGTTTGTGTAAGAGAACACTAAGTGAAAGTTGAGGTGGGGAGAATGAACCAAAATCCAAAAGAAACTTCTATTGCTTGAGGAAAGATTGGCTAAGTAACTTCAGTGCACATCTGGCCAAACTGTCTCCCAGAGCAAATCTGTAGTGGTAATTACAATTCATGACAGAAATATTTCTCCCCTTGTTTGATTCAGAGACTAGGATGCAGTAGGAATCTCTTCTTTCCTTGGAAGCTGCCCTGGCCTAAGGTCTACATGGATAATATAGTTGCATTGGGGAGAGGTCCGTGACCCCAATATATTTCTCCCATCTAGGTTCTTTGTTAGAGTAATCTTCCTTACTGACTTCCTTTTAAAATATCCAAACATGATAAAGTAATTTTTCCAAATAATACGAAAATGTGATTTACATTATGATTTTATGCAGGCAGAAAATAGAGGTGTGTGTGTGTGTGTGTGTGTGTGTGTGTGTGTGTGTGTGTGTGTGTGTGTGTTGAGAGGTGGGGGAGGAATAGGATGGATGGAGGTACAGGACAAGGGAAAAGGAGCTGGAAGACTGAATAGCCCTGCCTACTTCACAAACTTATTTAGTTTCAGGGTAGGAGGGAAGAAAAGCTGATAGCGGTATCCAAAAAGTTTAAGAAGGATATAATAGGCTCTCAATCTAGCAGCTGAATCTTCGGGATATACTTCCTTGTAGGCTCCTGTATGGGCATAATATCACTCAGTGTTCCTACAAGAAATAGTACACTTGACAAAATGGAATATTTGGAAAGGGGGTTATTGATAACGAGGTTACTTATGAATGTGCAGATGTAGAGAACCACAGAGATTAGCACAGTAACCAAGGCTAGTGGTTCCCAGAGCTTTGAAGGACTGAGTCGAGTACAATTGACTACCTTGAGAGGAGTAGTGATTTGTCGAAGAGCTAAAGCTGCTCAAGGTGGGCTTGTAGTGAGGGAAACAAAAAAATAAATACCCTACTTAATTTTCTGCCTCCCTCTGGTCGCCTCTGATGGTAAATTCACCAAACCCAACCAAAAGCCAGAGGGCAAGGAAGCTCATTGATGTCCATACATATCAGTCTCCCAAGGAGGAGAGTGGAGAAGGGTGGAGAGTACAACTGGAGGGGCAAACAGGAGATATCTAACACAGCCACTAAGTGGAGGTTTTGTGGGTAGACTCCTTGGAACCTGGTACAGTACTGGAAACATCTACTGAACCAACTCCAGTGATTGGGAAATTTTATCTTCATGCATACTCTGCTCTGTGGCTATGGGTTCAATACAATCCTTTCAAAGTCCCAACTTCCTCTTTTCTTCAGAAATTGACAAGGTGACCCTAAAATTTATATAGAAATACAAGGGACCCAGAAAAGCCAAAATAATCTTGAAAAAGAACAAATCTAATTTAGAAGGCTCATACACCCCAATTTCAAAACTTACTACAAAGCTAGAGTAATTAAAACAGTATGGTACTCTCATAAGGGTAGACATATAAATCAATGGAATGGAATTGAGAGTCCAGAAATAAACCCACACAACTATGGCCAATTGCTTTTTGAAAATGGTGCTTTCTCCATTCAATAGTCAAAGAATACTGTCCTTAAGAAATGGTGCTGGGACAATCCACATGCAAAATGAATGAATGAATGAATGAATGAATGAATGAATAAATAAATAAATCTACACTAATAAAAGAGTAAGATGCAAATTGACCATACCTTTGCGACACCCACCAGCCAATCAGGAGTGAGTATGCAAATTAACCCAACAAAGATGGCCCTCCCCACCCCAGCTGCTCCGGACCTCTGGGCAGTGTGGGAAGGCAGAAAGGCGGCTCTGGGCTGGAGTGAAAAGGCGGCTCTGGCTGGAGCAAAGGTGGTGCAAGCAGCCAGGGGAAGGAAGGCCCATACTTGCACAAATCTTCATGCATCGGGCCTCTAGTAAATAAATAAATAGAAAGGAAGAAAAGAATTTGGACTCCTACTTTATACCATATACAATAATTAACCCAGCCGAAACCGGTTTGGCTCAGTGGATAGAGAGTCGGCCTGCGGACTGAGGGGTCCCGGGTTCGATTCCGGTCAAGGGCATGTACCTTGGTTGCGGGCACATCCCCAGTGGGAGGTGTGCAGGAGGCAGCTGATCGATGTTTCTCTCTCATCGATGTTTCTAGCTCTCTATCCCTCTCCCTTCCTCTCTGTGAAATATCAATAAAATATATTTTAAAAATAATAATAATAATAATAATTAACCCAAATGGGTCAAAACCTTAAGTGTAAGAGCTAAAACTATAAAACTCTTAGAAAAAAAAAACATAGACATAAATCTTTGTGACCTTGGATTAAGTAATAGTTTCTTATAAGTTTCTTAAATATAATATCAAAAGCACAAGTGACGCCGAAACCGGTTTGGCTCAGGGGATAGAGCGTCGGCCTGCGGACTGAAGGGTCCCGGGTTCGATTCTGGTCAAGGGCATGTACCTTGGTTGCGGGCACATCCCCAGTAGGGGGTGTGCAGGAGGCAGCTGATCGATGTTTCTCTCTCATCAATGTTTCTAGCTCACTATCCCTCTCCCTTCCTCTCTGTAAAATATCAATAAAATATAAAAAAAGCACAAGTGACAAAAAGAAAAATAGATAAATTTGACTTCATCAAAATTGAAAACGTTTGTGTTTTCTAAGGACACCATCAGGAAAGTGAAAATAGCCTTAACTGGTTTGGCTCAGTGGATAGAGCATTGGCCTTCGGACTGAAAGGTCCCGGGTTCGATTCCGGTCAAGGGCATGTACCTTGGTTGCAGGCACATCCCCAGTAGGAGGTGTGCAGGAGGCAGCTGATCGATGTTTCTCTCTCATCGATGTTTCTAACTCTCTATCCCTCTCCCTTCCTCTCTGTAAAAAAAAAAAAAAAAATCAATAAAATATATATTTTTTTAAAAAAAAGAAAGTGAAAATATGCCCTAGCTGGTTTGGCTCAGTGGATAGAGCATCAGCCTGCGGACTGAAGGGTCCCGGGTTTGATTCCAGCCAAGAGCACACACCCGGGTTGTGGGCTCGATCTCCAGTAGGGGCGTGCAGGAGGCAGTCAATCAATGATTCTCTCTCATCATTGATGTTTCAATCTCTCTCTCCCTCTCCCTTCTTCTCTGAAATCAATAAAAATATTTTTTAAAAAAGAAAGTGAAAATATAGCCTAATCTGGTTTGGCTCAGTGGATAGAGTGTCGGCCCATGGACTGAGGGGTCCCGGGTTCAATTCTGGTCAAGGGCACTTACCTTGGTTGCAGGTTCCCCGGTCCTGGTCGGGGTGCACATGGGAGGCAACCAATCGATGTGTCTCTCTCATATCGATATTTCTCTCTGTCTCTCCCTCTCCCTTCCACTCTCTCTAAAAATCAATGGAAAAATATCCTTGGGTAAGAATTAACAACAAACAAACAAAAACAGAACAAAAAGAAAGAAAGAAAGCGAAAATATAAAGTACAGCATAGGAAATGTAGTTTATCTGTATAAAACCCTAATATGCAAATAGACCGAACGGCAGAACAACCAAACAACTGAACAACCAGTTGCTATGGCATGTGCTGACCACCAGCGGGCACACGCGGAACATGGTGGGCATCAGCAGCAGGCTGCAGAGCACAGAACATGGCAGACATTGGCCATGGCAGGATGGTGGAACAGGTGAGGGGGGGCACCAGACCAAGGTGGGCCACTGGTCACTGTCATCGGGGCGAGCCTCTGGTGGTTACTTAAAATTCTTTGCTCCCACATGCTGCGGTCCTGCCCGGTGCTCGCACCTGCTGCCAGCACTGGCCCCACTCGCACCCACTGCCGGTGCCCGGTGCCAGCACTGATCGCTCAGCGCTATCAGCGGGTCCAAGTGGTGGCTGCTGGCCCTGATCACCCCTCAGGGCTTCTCCATCTCCCCCTGCTCCTGAGAGGCAATCAGGGCCAGCAGCCACCTCTCACACCTGCTGCCAGTCACACCCGCTGCCGGTGCCAGCCCCAATCACTCTGCGCTGTCAGCGGGTGTGAGCAGGGCCGGCACCATCAGCATGTGGGAGTGGCAGTGGCAGGAGCAGGGCTGCTGGCAGGGGCATGGAGGATGGGCTGAGACCTCCCCTGTGCCCACCACAGCCTCGCAGCCCACAGTTCCTTTCAAGGTGCACGAATTCGTGCACTGGGCCCCTATTAATATTATAATAACTATGTATGGTGCCAAGTGGGAACTGAAAATATTGGGGGGAACATTTTGTAAAGTATATGATTGTCTAATCATTATGCTGTATACTTGAAACTAATACAAAATAATACTGAATGTAAACTATAATAAAAAAATAAAATTTTAGCCGGAACCGGTCTGGCTCAGTGGATAGAGCGTCGGCCTATGGACTGAAAGGTCCTGGGTTCGATTCCAGTCAAGGGCACGTAACTTGGTTGCGGGCACATCCCCTGTAGGAGGTGTGCAGGAGGCAGCTGATCGATGTTTCTCTCTCATCGATGTTTCTAACTCTCTATCCCTCTCCTTTCCTCTCTGTAAAAAATCAATAAAATATATTTTAAAAATAAATAAATAAATAAAATTTTAAAAAGACAGAAACTCTAATGTGTAAGTGCACAGTTGTGATAGAGATAGTATTTAAAATTATGGGAGTGAATATATTTATCCAAGAAGAGCATATAGAATGAAAGGGGTCTGAGAACAAAACGGAGGAAACACCAACTTTGGGGCCTTGGGCAGAAGAACAAGTAGTTCAAAGAAACTGAGAAAGATAAGGAAGAGGAATAAGAAGAACATCAGTAGAATGTGGTGTCACAGAAACCAATACAGGATGGAATATCAAGGATGAAATGGTCAACAGAATCAAAACCTATTGAAACATCATGTGAAAAATAACTTTCAAAGTATCCACTAGCTTTGTACTGGGGTAGGGACTGCTGGTGACCTTATCAGTGAATTTTTACTAAATTTGGTAGGGGGCAATAAACAAAGTGCAGCAGATTGAATGATGAAGGGAGCACAATGAAGTGGACATAGTATAGACTACTTCCTTTTTTAATTGATTAAGGTATTACAAATGTGTCCTTAGCTCCCCCCCCATTGCCCCCCACCTCACTCCTGTTCATGAACTTTCTTTTTTAAAATATATTTTTGAGACCCTTCCGTGCAGAAGCCAATGCTCTAACTACCGAGAAATCGCTGGATTTTCTCTTTTTAAAAAATATTTTTTTATTGATTTCAGAAAGGAAGGGAGAGGGCGAGATAGAAACATCAATGATGAGAGAGAACCATTGATCGGCTGCATCACGCACGCCCCCTACTGGGGATCGAGCCCACAAACTGGACATGTGCCCTGAAGGGGAATCAAACTATGACCTCCTGTTTCATAGGTTCACGTTCAACCACTGAGCAACACCACTGGGCTGGATTTTCTTTTCTTTTCTTTTTTTTTTTAAATATATATTTTATTGATATTTTACAGAGAGGAAGGGAGAGGGATAGAGAGCTAGAAACATCGATGAGAGAGAAACATCGATCAGCTGCCTCCTGCACACCTCCCACTGGGGATGTGCCCGCAACCAAGGTACATGCCCTTGACCGGAATCAAACCCGGGACCCTTCAGTCCGCAGGCCGACGCTCTATCCACTGAGCAAAACCGGCTTCGGCTGGGCTGGATTTTCTTAACGAGAGGAACTCCAAGGTCATCTGCTTAAGATGAGGAGGGAAGAGTGCAAACAGCTTGAGACCGTATAGAAAGTTTGATATAACAACTGAGAGTTATGGGACGGGGAGCTGAACCAGAGTGCCCCCTTGCACCTACTCATCCTACTCCCAGGTTAGAAATTCATTCAGCGTGTCTGGGTGTTGTCTGTCAAAAACTCAGAAATTCTCTGAAACAAGAATCCAATCCTCTCTGGGCTCATTGAAGTCCCGGGCACAGTGTCCCAGCAGGCTTGCCCTGAAGGAGGCGTTGTACCAAGAAAAGTAGCGCCCCCATCCCGCCTCCCCGCAGAGCTCAGAGCACCTCCCAACTTGCCCGTCCAGCAGGGGGCGCACTGCCAAGGCCAGTGGCTCGCGACACGCCTTTCCACAGAACTCGGAGTTCAAATCTGTGTGGTGCTATACCCCGTTATTAAGAGGCTTGGCCTCACTCTTCGTTAGAACAAGTGGGTGAACAAGGAAAGAGGCCAAGAAGGAGGCCAGGACTGGGCAAGGACTGAAGTGGGGCTGAGGGGCCAATCGGTAGGTGGCCACCGCTTTCTACAGCAGCGGCGGGGGCGGTCTGCTGACTGGGCCGCCATGGCAATATCCGTAGGGGACGCCCGGAGCGGTTTCCGCTACAGCGAGATTGTCCGGTTCATCAACGAAGAGGTGCTCCAAAACGGCGGCGGCCCGGGCTTTTACTCGACATTCAGCACGCGGCCCTGGTACGAGATAGAGGACCAGCTGCGAAGCATTGTGATGAACCCTCAGGTGCCAGACACCAGCAAGAGGGCTTTCGCCTGGAGCGCGTTGGCCTTGGGCGTGCGTGCAGCCGAGAGGCAGCGCGATGACTACGCGCGCGGGGTCTGGCGACTGCAGGAGCAAATAGAGGAGCAGGAGACAGCCGCCAGGATTCTGGCGTCCGAGCTGCAGCGGCTGATCAAGGAGCGCGATTGGCTGGTCTGGCAGTGCAGTCGGGCTCAGAAAGACCTGCAATGGACGCTGGACCAGCGCGAAGCCACGCGACGGCAGCTGCTCCTGGCTGAGAAATGGAGTCAGCAGGTCGTACCCAAGCCTCTAGCGCAAAGGCTCTGGTATGATACGCAGCCTCTGAATGTAGGGGAGCGGAGCCAGATGCTAGCCAAAATGAGGCAGCGTAGTTTGGGTGCTGATTCCCAGAGGGAGATGGTCTCGACAACAGATGTGCTTTACATGCCAGACCCCCCAGGCCTCCAGATGCCTACTGGGGTGATCCACCCACCTGGCAGGTACCCTGCAGTTGGGTCCAAGAAGAAGAAAGCCCTGCAGTGTGATGAGGAGAGCCAAGGCCAAAAGAAGGGTCCTGTGAAGTCCCACTTCATAAACCCCTCAGGGCACAGCTGGAGCAGAGATGGAACCTCAGAGAAGCAGCAACCTCAGGGACAGGTGCCCAGTCTACTAAAAGGTAAGAAAGTCTTTGAATCCCAGCAAGAGGAGAAAACTAGACCTCAGGGGTAGGTATTGGGACTGTCTGTGGTACAGGGTGTGAATAATTTTTCCAGACACTTTGCTTGAGATAAATGTGATAGAATCTAGATATTAAGTGAGGTGGTAAGCCTTGGCACAAAACAAGCTCCTCACTGAGTTCAGGGATGTAGAAAAAGAATGGACACATACTCCAACGAGAAAGCAATTTCTAGAAGCTCCCTTCTGATAAAATAAAAACAAAACTTTTATTTACATCATAGAAAATTTTAAAACATAGCAAACAAAAATTGTCATTATCCTGCCATTAAGCAATAACCATTTTAACATTAATATATCTATTTCCACATGTTGATCTCTTTCCCCAATTTCATATTATACATGTATGTATATATGTGTATATAGTGTGTATTGTTTTTAAAAAAGATGAGATTCTATTGAATATGTTCATTAATCATTTTTTACTTTACTTTTATTATTGATACTATTATAGATGTCCCCATTTCCCCCCCTTTGCTCACCTCTACCCAGCCCCCGCCCCCCCCCTTTCCTCTGGCCACACTGTTGTCTGTGTCTATGGGTTATGCCTATATTTTCTTTGATTAATCATTTACCTTCTTTCATCCAGTCCCCGCACCCCCTCTTTTCTGACAGCTGTCAGTCTGTTCCATGTATACATGCCTCTGTATCTATTTTTTTTTAATTAGAGTATTTTAAAAATATTTTTATTGATTTTTAGAGAGAGAGGAAGGGAGAGGGAAAGAGAAACATCGATTGGGGAGTGGATCATCAATTGGATGCCTCCTGTACGTCCCCCACCAGGGATGGAGCAAGAAACTGGGGCATATGCCCTGACCAGGAATTGAACCAGCAACCCTTTTGTGCACAGGACAATGCCCAACCAACTGAGTCACACTGGCCAGGGCTCTGTTTCTATTTTGTTTGTCAGCTTGTTTTGTTCATTATATTCCACATATAAGTGAGATCATATGGTATTTGTCTTTCTCTGACTGGCTTATTTCATTTAGCACAATAATCTCCAGGCCCATCCATCCTGTTGCAAAAGGTAAGATTTCCTTCTTTTTTTTACAGCTGCATAGTATTCCATTGTGTAAATGTACCACAGCTTTTTAATCCACTCATCTGCTGATGGGCATTGTGGCTGTTTCCAGATCTTGGCTATTGTAAGTAATGCTGCTATGAACATAGGGGTGCATATATTCATTCTAATTGGTGTTTTGGGGATTCTTAGGTTTATATTCCCAGAAGTGGGATTGATGGATCAAAAGGAAGTTCCATTTGTAAATTTTTAAGGAATATTTATTAATCTTTTAAAGGAAAATTTCTCCAATTGCATTTAAGTTCACAGGTGTTGGATTCTAGATGGCTGCTACCAATTGGTTGACACTCTGTGGAGGCTGACATGATGAAACACTCTCTTTTTCTCCTTTCTGTATTCTCTGTAACCTCCTCTTTCCCATAATACCAGGTATTTGGCTGAGAATAATGATGCTTTTAGAACATAAGATACAGTATATTCCAGGAACAATGCTTTTCCTTGAAAATGTGATTATTATGCTATAAACTACAACAGCATTCATATTTGTTTCTTGATTTGGTTTTTATAACATCCATAGGTGATGTTCTTTGTGTCTCTAAGCTCCAGGAACTTCTGTGAAGCTGAAGAAGCTCTGGCTCCCAGTGCGTGAACCCTCACGAAGTAACCCTTCTGCCTCTCAGTAAGCAGCCTTCACCTCAGTGACACCTCAGCTGGCTGGAGATAAAAAGAATGTGAAGGGATCAGGGAATAGGAGATATTCTGGCACACATCTTAGAACAAAGGAGAGCAGATAGATTTTGTTAGAACTAAATCCTTCTGTTGGTGAAAATGGATTAACAGCACAGTTCAAAGGGGATTGGGAGAGTAGTATTAAATTTTAGAGATTATAGCAATTTTATTGAGTTTTATTCATTAATTCATTGATGAATAGTTGTCTAATATTTGTAAGGAACAAATAGTTGTCTAATATTTGTAAGGAACTACAATTATATGTTATATGATGTACACATTATTTCCTAGTTGGATGAGTTTGAATAGATGATAGGAGAGAGCCTAATTTGAGATACAGTGTAGACCAGGGGTGTCTTCTTTGCCTAGCATGTACTGTGGCTTTTGGGTGAATCCAACTGAAATAATGTCAAGATCCATCTCTACGATTTTGGGGACAAAGTCAAAGAGACTTTCATAGAAGGACTTGAATGACTGAACCACTCATCACGTTAATCCCAATGGAGAGGAATGGGCAGTGGCAAAGATCAGAAAAATGGCCTCACAAGAATGTAAGCGGGACTTTTCTAGTATTCTTCTGATTTCCTCCCTTGAGAGGGGCAGCTGTCCTGGTTGCCTGAAAGGCCACTGGGTGACTGTCTTAAAGAAGGGCAGTGCTTCGGGAGTGTTGGCTATTCACTCAAGCCCTGAGCCTCGGCCACTTTCATCACAAGTCCACTTCCAGTCAAGAGTGGATGAAGAGCAAAAGGAATTCTAAGGACAGACATTGCACTTCTCTTGGGAAGGCTAACTGGATTAAAAATAGACTGGACTGGGTGGGACAGGCACTCTTGAGAATGCTCCTTCCACTTTGTGTATTCTGGACAGGCTCTCCACTCCTGAGGCAGCTGCTGCAAGGGGGCAGCCAAGGTGGAGCCTGGGTGGGGGCAGGGAGGAGGAGTTAGATCAGCCTCCTCTTTGAACAAAAGATGTCCTAGAGTTTCCCCCTTGAGATCTTCCCAGTTCACCAAGCTCACCCTTTGTCGAGGTTTCTCTGATTCAAACTAGAAATAAAGCGTGTGCACTTTCCTGCTGTGTCTTCTGGGTAGTGTGCATCTCAGGGCAGGTTTGCTCAAAGGCTGCAGCTTAAATCTGCATCTTCCCTCCATCCCACTAAGGTGAAAGGTCAATCTCATTCATTCCTGAGAGTTACTCAAGAATGGGAGGGGGAGACTGTGGGGCCTTCAATCATTTACTTACAGTCTCTGCTCTCCTTGCTGTCCAAGTCCACATGGTCCCTCAAAGGTGGGCATCTCTGCTGGTCCTGGGCCCGTGGGGCATGAAAGGTGAGGTGGGGAGGGGGCTTCTGCCTAGGCTAAGAGACCTAATGATGTCCAGCCTTGATGTCCTGCATTTCTGATGTCCAGCCTTCCTATGTGCACCATTTCCTTGAGGCTCTGTCCCTCTCGGTAGAAATTTTTCTCCTGCATTTCTGTTTTCCAAGGCACTGTCCCCTCCTTCCTGTGCACAAACCTATCAAGGTGCTCAGGATTCTGGAAAACAGCCAGGCTTAGACAGTCTGCTAACAAGAAATTTTCCCTGAGGCAAATGGGGGTGTATGGCTATCTGCTGGGTATAAGGGCAGCAATGGGGCAGAGCACAGAGTGATCCTGCCCCAATAAAACTGATTATAATGGAAGGATTCTGAGTTATAGAGGCAGTGGGGAGAGGAAAGTGGGTGGAGATGGCAAAAGAATCAGGCAGGCTTGGTCACTGTGGAGTGTTGGTGCTCAAAAAGAAGATCTTGGAAGAAGATGATTGTGGACATGGCTCCTAGAGATGTCAGCCTGGTGAAGCCAGCAGAGATAGAGATGCAGAAAACAGAGCAGCATATGGTGGCTGGTAGGTTCCCCACCACACCTCCACAGAGCCCCTTGCCATCAACACTTCCACTCCTGTTTATCTCAGGTGTTAACTAGTGGTTCCAATCCTGACCCTTCTTATGGGGACCTCTGCAGGAGCATGTGTAAAAAGTGTAGGGATGGGGAGAAGC
The DNA here is from genome assembly GCF_963455305.1 of Plecotus auritus. Lineage (NCBI taxonomy): Eukaryota > Metazoa > Chordata > Mammalia > Chiroptera > Vespertilionidae > Plecotus > Plecotus auritus. Next base: position 99,181,487 of record NC_137784.1, read on the forward strand.
ATCTCTCATGTGTCACAGGAAGCAACAACAGACCAGTGATAAGTGTGCCTCTGCATCCCTTTGAGAGTCAGAGAGCTATGCATGATGCATGGTAAAGGCAAGGTGACTGGACTAATGAGCAATGTAATTTTTCTTTATAAAAACATGTTTCAAATGAGGGGAAAGCCCTCACATCCGGTAGGAATGGAGGCTTTGTCCTCTCTCGGAGCCAGCTGTCCTTTATGAGTAGAATGCAGGAGAGAACTAGGAGATTCAAAACCCACTCTCTTGGGAAATCATTTTCCTATGGCCCTTTCTGATTATCAAAGTAAACTGGATTTACCAAAACAGAAATATAAAAAAACAAAATCATCTATGACCCCCAAACCTGGAGATGACTGCTGTTTATATCTTACTGTACTTACTTTATATATATACACACATGTACATGTATACGTATACACCAAGACAGGATGTGGCACATACATTTTTGTAGCCTCCCGGACTGTAGTAGTGGCTCCAATGTGGACCCTTCCTGCAGTGGAGTCTTTACCTAGCATGGAGGAAGGGTAGGAATAAGGAGAAATACCTCTTGGGTGGCAGATGAGCCATATATATATATATATATATTAGTATATATATGCCAAAACAGAATAATGGTAAATTTTCTTTCCAACATTCTTAACAGTAAGACACAAACATAGTCTCATATTTGTATTATTTGAGAAAGTTATTTTAAATGGCCATGTAACATTCTGTCATGTCAATGTTTCAATTTCTTTAATTAGTTCTATTTTATTGGGCATTTAGATTGTTTTCCAATTTTTATTTTTACTCTCAACATTATGTTAGCGTACAGTTTTCTTTACTGTGGCTAAGAGTAAATATCATCATTAAAAAGACCTTATCTAGTTTGAAGGATATCTCATTTTAATTTATATTTCTTTGCTTACTAGGAAGATGGAACATTTTTTCAACTTACTTTTGTTGTTGTTGTTGTTGTTAATCCTCACCCAAGGATATTTTTTCCATTGATTTTTTTTTTTTTTACAGGGGATGGAAGGGATCATCCCTGGGCACGAGGGAGGAAGAAAGAGAGAAAGAGAAAAAAACACCTACCAGTTGCCTCCTGAATGTGCCCCAACCAGGGCTGGGGATCAAACCCAAAACTCAGATACATGCCCTTGATGGGGAATCAAACCTGCAACCCTTCGGTGCTCCTGCTGAAACTCTAACCATGTAACAACACTGGCCAGGGCTCAACCTATTCATTTGTATTTCTTCTGTCATGATTTAGCTATTCATGTCCTTATTCAAGTTTACCCATGGAATATTCATCGTATCTTGTTTTATATTTGATTGTAAGGATGTTAACCTAATCCTTTGTCATACTTAAGATTGCAAGTATTTTCCTTTGTTTATAGTTTAAATTGGTATCTGGTGGCATTTTGATGGTTAGAAGTACTAAACTTTTATATATTGAGATCTTTTTTTTCTACTGTCATTTCATTATATTCTTAGGAAGACCTTTATTTTAAGATTAGTTGGCCCAGTGCATGAAATTCGTGCACATTAAAAGGGAATTAATTAGAGGAAATATATATATTTTTAAAATATATTTTATTGATATTTTACAGAGAGGAAGGGAGAGGAATAGAGAGTCAGAAACATCGATGAGAGAGAAACATCGATCAGCTGCCTCCTGCACACCTCCTACTGGGGATGTGCCCGCAACCAGGGTACGTGCCCTTGACCGGAATCAAACCCGGGACCCTTCAGTCCGCAGGCCGACGCTCTATCCACTGAGCCAAACCGGTTTCGGCTAGAGGAAATATTTTAATATTGCTATTTTCCCTTTCTCTATAATAGAAGTGTCAGAGATGAAAGAAAATTAGTAAAATGTATATGAAAATCTCCCTCCTGTCAGAGTCTGGGGCATGCCGTGGGAACCAGAGTCAAGTCCCTGCCTACCCGTGTGCGCCTTGAAATCGCGTGAGACCCAGACCTGGCTGGCCCCACCCCCATCAAGCCCTACAGGGCGGGGGGTGCAGCCTCAGGTCCCCTGTCAAGCCCCACTGGGCGGGGGGGCGCAACCTCAGGTCCTCCGTCAAGCCCCACCAGGCAGGTGGTGTAGCCTCAGCCCCCCCGGCCTGGTGCTGGGCAGGGGCACGGCCTCAGGTCCCCAGGTCCTGGTGCCAGAGTGGGGGGCATGGCCTCAGGTCCCCAGGCCCCAGTGCCGGGGTGGGGGGGTGCGGCCTCAGGTCCCCCAGCCCCAGCGCGAGAACGTGAGGGTGCGACGGCCATATTAGCTCTTTATTATATAGGACTGGAGGCCTGGTGCATGAAATTGGTGCACTGGAGGGGTGTCCCTCAGCCCAGCCTGCACCCTTTCCAATATGGAACCCCTCACAATCTAGGACTTCTGGCTCCTAACCACTTGCCTGCCTGCCTGATTGCCCCTAACTGCTTCTGCCTGCCAGCCTGATCACCCCCTAACCACTCCCCTGCTGGCCCGATTGATGCCTAACTGCTCCCCTGCCACCCTGATGACCCCCAACTGCCTTCCCCTGCTGGCCTGATCGCCCCCAACTGCCCTTCCCTGCCGGCCTGTTTGCCTCCAACTGCCCTCCCCTGCTGGCCTGATTGCCCACAATTGCCCTCCCCTGCTGGCCATCTTGTGATGATGTGTGGTGGGTGCAGTCATCTTGTGGTGGCCATCTTGTGGTGGCCATCTTGTGACATGGGGGTGGCCATCTTGTGATGACATCGGGGCAGCCATCTTGTGATGACACTAGGGTGCAAGGGCCACCTAGGCTTTTATTAGTATAGATAAGATATACAACCATCTACATTTGATTCTATATCTTTTATAGTTTAAAAAAATTTGAACTCTTTAATCATCCTTGAGTTTATTTTGGTGTTTATTGTGATGGTGGTGTTTAAATGTATTTTCCTAAACAATAATTAACCTTGTATCTCAGTATTATTTTTCAATGTTCCATTCTTTCCCCATTGATCTGAAAAGAACATCTTTATCAAATGCCAAATACCTAGCAGTGTGTGTGTGTGTGTGTGTGTGTGTGTGTGTGTGTGTGTGTCTTTGTGTTGTCTGTTAAACTTGGTGTATTCTTATATTCATCTAACATTTAATTACGGCTTTATAACATTTTAATAAATGCAGTACAAGTTGTCATCACTCATTATTCATCTTTTTCTAAACTTTCCTGGTAGTCATCACCTGTTTATTCTCTCAGTTGAAGCTTTATAATTTAACACTCTATCCCTTAGAGCCTCGGGTCTACTTCCTTCAATTGGATACTGTGACACTTACCATATAACTTTATAATTCTTTCCTTTGTAAAACCTAGTTTGAGTGGATTTCTGTTCCTTGGGGTTTTATCTCAACCCTATTCTTGTTTCTTCACTTCCTCCTTTTGTGATTTTGTCTAAACATTTTACATCTATTGTCTTTAGGAAAAATATCCTGATCTATATCATTAAAAACAGCTCACAGTTATTACTTACTACCATGTACTTGGTAGCATTATGTTATTTAATTCTCCTTAAAACTCTACAGGATGAGAAGTAGTATGTCCATTTTACAGATGGAGAAACCTAAGCTTAGAGAGGTTAATAACTGTCCAAGTTCACATTGCTACGGTGTAGTAAAAGCCAGGATTCAAGTTCTATTCTGATATACCTGTCAAACTATACTAGCTAGCACTTCAAAGAAGGATGAAGGAATAGTACATATTGTCTGCTTTAAAGTTGAAAATTATACCAACCACAGATACAGAACTCTATTTTTGGAATTGAAACTGACACAAGAACCAGTATGTCATACTAAAGGGAGTCTGGAATCTTAGAGTGCTTAAAGACTTCACCTCCGACAGCTTGGCTCTGAATCCCAACTGCATTAAATGGAATAAATGGTAGATGATATAATCCATACACAGCAATCTCCACAGTGCCTGGCACACATCAACTCTAAGATGTACATTTTTTCACATTTTAACAGGGTTGAAACCAGTAGGCCTCTCATAACCACAGTTTAATTGGCAATATTTATGTTACAATTGATAGCATCTTAGATTTGATGAAATAAGGTATTAAGTGCTTAATAAATGTTTAGTTATTACACAAGATAACTGGTCATCCATTCAGCAAATATTTATTCAGTGTGAACCACGTGCCAGGCACTGTTCTAGGGACTTGGACAGAGTAGTAAACACAGAAAAATTCCTGCTCTCATGAAGTTTACCTTCTAGTGGGAAACATACATGGAACACAGATTAAGTAAAATACATAGTGTATCAGATGGTGATAGGTGATAAGAAATGAAATAGTAAGGGGAATGGACAGTCCTGGGAGCGAGGATGCTATTTTAAATAGGGTGGTCAGCGAATGCCTCACTGACTGGGTTACATTTGAAAAAAAGTATTGAATGGGATGAGAGGGTAAGCATGATAGCTGCACTATCTTTCCAAGTAGAAGGCAGTCCAAGTACAAGGGCCTTGAAGTGAGAGCAGCCTTAGGATTTGTGAGGAGTAGCAATAGGGCCAGTATGTCTGGAGTGGAGTGAGTATAGGAGAGCAGTAGATGAGGTGGGGAGGGTAGCACTGCAGAGTAGGGTTGGAAACTTTAAGTATGTGGGTAAGGATTCCTTGAAATCTTTTCCAAAAGGCTCTAGATCTAAGTGTAGAAACTACATATTGGGACTCAGAACCACCCAGCAAAGATTGCTGTCATGGCTATACTGCACTTAAAGCCACAGGATGACTTGGGGCAGGGGTGCATTAATTTAGGGAAAGTGAGGAGAGAAATAGTTCCATTTAGTCTCTTAAACATACTAATGCACTGTCAAAATGACTCATGGTGCAGGACAGTTTGAGGGTAGAATCAAATGGTACGTGATCAGAATAACTAGATGAGGCTACTCTGAGAAAAGTGACATTCAGGGCTTAAGCATTACTGATGATGCGCAGTACAAACTGGCCTTGGTTTGTTCTTTCAAAAGGCATGCTACCACAACATCCGTCTGCCCCTCCAGTGGGCTGAACAAAACTCAAGTTATTTTAAGAATACTTAAGAACATTTATGGATGACTACATCATACAGGACAGAAGAGTACAAAAGTCCGATTTCTATAACCATTTAATATAAGGCATAATTTTTAAAAAAATTGTTTCTTAGAAACCAGGATGCAGAATGGTTAAGAGCATGGTCTTTGAAGGCAGGCAGAGCTTGGCTCAAATGGCAGTGTTGTCACTTAGTCCCTGTGCGACTTTGGTTAAGTAACCAACTCAAGCCTCAGTTACTTTATCTGTAAACTTGGAATGATACTGCCCAACCTCAGAGTTGCTGTGAGGATTAAGTGAAATAATATGTGTAAAGTGCACAGCACTGTAACTGCTCAGTAAAAACTATAGCTGCTTTTTCCTACTAAAAATGCATTGCTTACCAAGATTTCTTCTGTTCATTATGCATAGGTCTTAAAACAAATGGACTGAAATTGACACTGTCATCAAAATACAAATAATAAAAGCAAAGAACCCTGGCCTGGTGGCTCTGTTAGTTGAAATGTCGTTGGGTACACCAAAAGGTTGCAGGTTTGATGCCCGGTTGGGACGAATATGGGAGACAACCAATCGATGTTTCTCTCTTCTCTCTCCCTTCCTCTCTGACTAAAATCAATAAAACACATATCCTCAGGTAAGGATAAAAAAAAATACAGATAGTAAAAGTAAAGAGAAAGTAGAACATTTCTCTAGAGTTTTAAAGGTAGTTCTAGCATTCAGAGTGTACGCATTGAACTTAAGACAAACCACCAAATTGACTTTTCAGATACATGGTAACCCTCACAGCAATATACAGGGTGGGGGCAAAAGTAGTTTATAGATGTAAGTACATAAAACACAGGAGTTTACTCTTGTATTATTATTTATTAATTATTGTATTATTTTCCATACAAACAACTGTAATCCCATTTTTGACCCACCAAACCACTCTTCTTGCTATCAGTAATCTTAAAGTGGTTCTTTCAGAGGACCTGAGAGGTGCATGGACTTGTGAAGTATATTCAGTGAATTAGCTGAGACAATAAAGACAGGTTCTATTGAGATCCTCCTCCCCAGTCCCACAAAGCAAGGTAAGGCCATTTTTTTCTTAATTAAAAGCCAGTAAGTGTCTAACAATCAGAATACAAAACCCTATTACTCAGAAACTATAGAGAGAGCCAATGTTTAATTCTTTCTGCCACCAAAAGTGTCCCTTATTTAAAATGGAGTGTGTTGCCATTTAATCCAATTATATAACACTTGAGCATTAGACTGTGTTGTAAGGAATTTGAAGACATTTTCAGAAAATGAACAGCTCTTCCTCTGCCTGGCCACATCACTGAGGTCTACCAGTATCTTGCTCAGGATGGCATGAACTTCAACAATGCATACAGTTCATCAATGCAGATAGATACACGCTAAAAGTACATTTATATAGAAGCTGTTACATTTATCAGACCCAGATTTGATTCAGAATGCTTTCTAGGAATATTCATGATCAGACAGGCTCTCATACTTTAGGTATCTGAACTAAAGGTTCTAATGCCTTCTTAATGATGGCACTTAGTTCATTTGCAGACCTATGAGATCATATGATTCTTATTGACAATTCAAGAGACTAGAATTCGAGGAACTTAGATCACACAAATCAATCCAAGATCTTACGGCCGAGTATATGAATAAAAATGAAGTTATCCACAGTGATATGGATTGTATGAACTTTATTATTTTATAATCCATTGATTATAAAAATCACACATCAGATCAAACAGGAGTACCACAGTATGCTTTATTTTGCAGGTATTAATTAGTTCCTTAAATTGATATATCCAAAACTTTAGTTAGCTGCAAGCATCAGTTCTTCCAAAGAAGCTTAGGTGAAAAACAATTCTTTTTATTCATGAGCTCAAAGTCCTACTGTTTGATGTACTGTTGTACTGATATAAAAATGAACTCAATAAGCAAAGCTAATTGAACACTCATATCATAGATGTGGGGCTTCCTGTATTTTACTGGAGTTGAAGCAGTGCTTGTTTTAACCCTCTATTAATATTTTGTATTTTAAACTTAATTCTCAAACAAGATTAAACACACATTTGGTAATTATCTAAAATAAAGCCATGAAACTTAATGAAGAAATAGCGATATCAGTTTCCTACCCAAAAAGTAAAGCACTTTTAAACAAACCTATAATTTTGAATGTATTTGAATTTCCAATTCCTATACTTACCAAGGTCACAATCTGATTTAAATAATCTGGCTTCTAGATAATTATCTCAAAAATGTTTATTGAAATGAAGCTACTGTTCTTTATGGTGCCATCATTTTGGCCAAATAACAAACAAGCAATTGTTTTTACAGAACATTTGAAAAGAGAACATTCTTTCTTTTTTGTTAATCCTCACCCAAGGATATTTTTCCATTGATTTTTAGGGAGAGTGGAAGAGAGAGGGAAAGACAGAGAGATACCTTGATGTGAGAGAAACACATTGATTGGTTGCCTCCTGTACCAGGGCCCGGGTCAGGGAGGAGCCTGCAACCAAGGTACATGCCCTTGACTGGAATCGAACCCGGAACCCTCTGGTCTGCAGGCTGACGCTCTATCCACTGAGCAAAACTGGCTAGGGCAAGAAAATATTCTTGATATACTTAGCAAATAGGGGAGAGCTTGACTCTGCAAGTCAGAACTAGAGTGTTCAAAGGGAGAAGTGATTGAGCAATCTGACTTTCTACTCCAGTTTGGAAATATGCTTTTGAGATGCACATATAGGTAAGATAGTAAAGAAAGATGCCGATGAATTTTCTTTTTTTAAAAAAAAAATGTTATAGTTCCAGTTTTTGGCAGAGTTCTGGCATCAGTTAATGGCAACAATACAGTGGTGAGCATCTGCATTGCGCTAAGAGTAGATGGGGACTTGATCCTTGGTTTTAATAACAAACTAACTTGAGGTTTAAGCTTAATTATTCCATGGAACATTTTTGAAGTGAAAGCAGATCTTTGGAAACCTTTGTTTTTAGTTATATAGAGAAAAAATAGCTTGATAAAATAAACATCTGCCTTATACTAGTAACAGGTGTGCAAAGCAGCTACTTGGGCTCTAGAGAAATACAACACAGTGCTTGTAAATCAAAGGGCAATTCAACAGCCTTGCCAATCAAACAGATACTGGGATGAGTAGTCTCTAGAATCTTACCCCAAAAGCTAGAGGTCTGTACCAGGATATAAATCTATATCGAGATCAACAAATTTACAGAATAATCCCAGTCCAGCTTTGGCTAGGCAGCCATCTAACTGATGACACGTCAGGGCCCACTAGCCTCTAGAGTTAGCACTTGCTGCTTTGAGAAGAAAGAAATACATTAAAAATATCCATTAGAACTTATTCATAGGGAATGGGAGAGTACAGGAGGCACACAAAGTACAGACGTTTGTTTTTATCGAAGGATGGATTAACTTTCTGAACAAGTTAAGGCTCTAAAGGAAAAAACATTCTAAGTCATAACCCTAAAAAAACCATAACCCACTCTATATCAACACCTTTTTAAAAAAGCCGAAGATCTTACTTCATCCTTTGGCATAAATGTCAAGTCTGTATAATCAGTATAGTCTAAACTCCAAAGGAAAAGAAAAAAAAAAGGCATCCTCATTAAAATATAGTAGCCACTAACAGTGAAGAAAAGAGCCAGACTTTTGCTATTGAACACAGTTTTGTGAAGCCATTTCTTTCCTTCCTTTATTAACTAGCAGAAAAACACAGATTTAAATAATCCTGATCAGGAGGTTGGGGAAGGAAGTCTTATTATGAACCAAATTTTATGTTTGCCTCCCACGAAAATGAATTCATTATTTTCTTGAATTTATTTCCTGAAGTAAGCTAAATTCTCTAACAGCTTTGATTCTGCAAATAATGTCAAAGTAGCAAAATACAAGTAACTGCAACATATAAAATTATACTTCAGTAGACATGCTTTCATAATTAGATCCAGAGGCTTAAAATTATTTCTTATTAAAAAACATATTCTAAGCCACAATTTTTCTTTCAATTATACTTTAACAAAGGAAGGAAAAATAAAAAAACAAAGGAAATTGGTTTTAAAACTTTTTTTTCTTAAATAAATGCTACTCATGCCCAAGTTAGCTAGCAATTCACTGAGGTTAGTCTGCATATCTCAAACAATCAATTGTACTAAATTTAATTGGCTACACAGACTGATATCCAGTACGACTTTTCCTTCTTCCAATCATATAAGAGATAAAGACAACAATTATAAGGAAGCCCAAGGCCACACCCACTGCAACAGGAATAAGAAAGTTGAGGTCAGAGTCCGCAGAACATTCTTCAGCTGTTAGAAAAGGACAGAAAGCAAGAAACAGAAATTAGTAAGGAGTGCAATTAAGCAGAAACAAGCAAATAAGAAATAAGCATTTTGAAAGTGTATGTAGGTTAGTCTTTTAGAGCATTACCCCGATTCTCTTATTTTCTCTATATCCACCCAAAGATTTCTATCAGCTGATCCCCTTATAGCTCTCATCAGTTCATCTCAGATCATACCAAATGTCTCAGTACACAAAGGAGAAGTTAAGAAAAGAAGGGGGAAAGGTCCAAAACACAGAATTGTGTTTTCCTAACATGGGGAGACTTGATATTTCATTGTGCAATGCACTGGGGAAAAGAATTATCATCTACATTTAAGACCATTGCCTGAGTATTGCCCCACTCCTTTTCTCCCTTGCCACAACTATCTCCTATATAATAAAAGCCTAATATGCAAATTGTCCCCTCGACCGGGAGTTCGACCACTCGCTATGACATGCACTGACCACCAGGGGGCGGCACGGAACATGGCAGGCATCAGCGACACAGTGCTGGCAGCGGGCAGCAGTGGAGGCGCTGCTGGCCTGATGGGCTCCCGATGAGAGCGGAGCCCTAGTGGGATGGTGGAGCAGGTGAGCAGGCGATGCCAGGCCAAGGCAGGTGTGAGCCGGGGCCCGACTGCCCCCCAATCACCTCACAGATGGTGATCAGTGGCGGTGGTGGCGGGGGGGGGGGTGCGGATCCCAGCCCAGATCGATGGCCCTGCAGATGGTGAGATGCAGGGTGTCTGCTGAGCTCGCTCCCACTCCCCCCGCTACCCTCCCCTGGGATGCCAGGGCTTGTGCACTGGGGAAGCCCCATGCTCAGGTGCCGGGGCACCTGTGAGGAGCCCGCCCCACACCCGCACGGCCTCTTCCGGGTGAGCCAGGCTGCAGCCACCGGGACTGCATGGGCCGGTTGGGCTCCCCATGGGTTGGCACAGGAAATGGTCTGCGAAGCTGGCCGGGAGAGAGCACACTTGCCCACCTGGCTTCTGTGAGGCACCACTGGGTGGCCCAGAGGCTTACGCTGTGCCCCAGCCTGCAGCATCCAGCTGTGCTCACTGCATCTCCGGGTGGGGACTCAGGCACCGTGACTCAGGTGGAGGGGGACACACAGGGACACAGGAACCCAGTTGCTGCCCAGGGCCCAGAGGTCAGCTGGGACCTGCCCTTCCATGCCAGATGCTCGCACTTCTGTCACTGGCCAGGCCTAGGGACCGAATTTCATGCACTGGGCCTCTAGTCCTATATAATAAAAGCCTAATATGCTAAGTGTCCGACCATTTGACCATTTGACCGGTCGCTATGACACGCACTGACCACCAAAGGGCAGACCCTCTGACCAGTAGTAGGTTAGCTTGCTGCTGGGGTCCGACCAATCGGGACTGGGTAAGACGGGCCAGACATGGTCCCTCCCCAGCCCTGATTGTGCACCCATGGGGTTCCTTGGCCTGGCCTGCACTCTCTCGCAATCTGGGATCCCTCGGGGGATGTCAGAGAGCCAGTTTCAGCCCAATCCCCACAGGCCAGGCCGAGTGACCCCACCGGTGCATGAATCCGTGCACCAGGCCTCTAGTTGAAATATAAATAAGAACTCTGTATGAATAATAAAATTTAAATTGAAAAGAACTTAGGATTTAAAAAAATGCAGTATAAACTTTTTCACACAGGCAATAGGTAATTACAGGATTATATACAGTTATTTTTAGATGAGCAGTGGCCTGGAAGAATAACAGAAGAATCCTATACATTTCAGTTCATTCCACTGGACCACCCAGAAGGCAGTGTGTGCCACATAGATTTTGAGCTCTGGATTCAGACAGAACTGAGTTTGAATCTTGACTCCATCAATTACTAAATAAAGGACCTTGGTCAAGTTATTTAAACTTGGCCTCACTTTTCTCATCTGTAAAAGGGGGATAATAATACCTATTATAAGGTATTTGGATTAAATATAATTGCATTTCTAAAGCATCTGATACACATCAGGTGATCAACAAATGTCCTTTCCCTTCTGTTTTCCTCCCATGTTTGAGATCCCATCCAAGGAGGTTTAGGTTTTTAAGTAGCAAATAGAGATCAAAATAGGAGTGTTCCAGTATATTATTATTATTGAAAAAGAAAATATTCACTGCTCTAAAAATACTTAAAAGAAGTTGAGATCGTGTTATTTATTGAAAGTAGTACAGAAGTTCAAAGTGCCCCATTCTGATCATATAATTTCAAGTTTAAACTAGTTTTACTATTCAGTGACTACGTTTTACTGGGACAATTTTTATAAAAATCCTAATAACAGTTTTGTTGACCACTAGATATGTAACTTCATTGAAGTTACTTCCCTTTCTGTAAAATTATAGGGTTAGAGTAAATAATCTTTAAGGTCTTTTCCAGTGTAAGTCTAATGCAATTAATAAAATGTGATATTTGGTATGATTTATGATTAAATAACTTGCATTTTCCTCTAAGTTTATCTTTTCCTTCTCTTGTACTTTTGTCATTCATAAAAAAAGAAAAACAGTTGCTAAGGTTCTGAGTATATGAGTTCTAAGTAATTACAGTAGCCTTTGTTGAAAGGATTTCCTGTATGTTACGTAATGAAAGCCTTCAGAGACTGATAGCTGGGTACCAAAATACTGTAATCAGTGAGTTACAGAAATTCTGAACAAGCCAATATACACATAGAATTAATAAAATAATCATTTCAAAGTGACAGTCTTCTCAAGTCTATTGATTAAGAGTACTTCTTGTTTTTACATTCAATATCCGTGCTGCACTTCTAACAAGGAATATGCTTCAATAGGGGCGGATTATCTAGCCCCTATTGAAGCATTTTAATAATGCCAACAATTTCTCTCTACCCTCCATCTATGCTCTGCGCCCCAGGGACAATCATGAAGAAGCAAGTGCCTAGTTGCTATGCTTCACTGCATCCCTTCTAAGATTGCTGTTAGCTTACATTTCATAGGTACCAGTCTGATGACAACACTAAATAGATTTTAATGCTCTAGAGGTCAACAAAATGAGGTACAGAAACACAACACAATCTGTCCTAATTAGTTCATAGAATATTTCTATCTTTCAATGCTAATCAGGCATCCAAAGACAAGAATAACAAGAAAAAAAAGGCAAGTGGTTAAATATGCTTGAATCTTTTCAGTGTCTATTGAGGAAAAGGAAACATTAAAAAAAAAAAAACCTAATTCTCAGGCCAGGTTAAGTTCTGTTGTGACCTTTTGGTTCTATTATTTACCTAGAAGGTAAAAGTCACAAGCCTGAGAAACTGACTTCATCTGTAACCTGGACTCAAATTGACGGCCCTGAGGACATTCAACTCTCGTTGAACTTGCTTGAGTCGAAAAGCAAGTTTGGGTATATCTGATGGACATTCATGCCACATCAATATTTAATGAACTGTAGGCAAAGACACTGTGATGAGTTTAAATCAGTATAGTTCTTATACATTGAAACAGAATACTAGTGGTGAAATAGTACTTATTAATTCTATTAAGAGATAGCTACATATTTTATTCTGATAATGACCATGTTAACAAGTTTAAGGCATTTTAGGATCAAAATTTGGCCAAAGCTTAAGACAGATCTTAAAACATTGCACACCAATGTTCTTTTTAACAAGTTTATATTCAGGACCAGCAAAAACATTTTTTATTTTAAGCTGATCAAACATAACAGTTTTTTATTTATAAAGATTTATCTCAAAATGCTAGCACTGATTTAATAATTAATTTTAAGGAGCAAAGTGTTTCAAAATTAAGAGGCAAGAAATCTTATGTGCATGTATTTTTATATAATCAATCAGATTGCAGGTTCTAAAACTGCTCATATCCAGTGTGATGGTGCTTGAGACCAATTAAGTAAATCAGCAACACTAGAATAAGTACTCCTGCCAATGCTGCTCCCACTGCTATGGGCACTAGGAAGTTGTCTTCATCTGCACTGCAGTCTTGAGCTAGATGTGGAAAAAGGAAATTGAGACAGAAAGTGACAGAACTTCAAATCTGTAAATTCTAAGTTAAAATGACAGCACTTCTCAACACATATTTGCTTTTTACACCAAAGTAACAAGTCATTGGCATTCATTACCAGCAAATGAGATGTCCCACAAAAGTGATTTTCCAAATAACAAAATCACACATTTTTAAGCACCCCCAAAATGCAGTCATTTTGGATGAAAGTTATATAAAACAATCACATACTTCCCAGATTTCTTAAACAGAAGATAATGGATAAATATAATTAAGCCTTTCCTTGATGATCATGCTGTGAGCCTTTAGAGGCAAACTGTTATGATGTTGAAGCACAGTGGATTAATGAAATGAACCAAGTGAACAACTATACTATGCGGACACAAGAACTCACTGCATAGCAATCTGGAGTCATTTAGCAGTGGGAAAAGATGCAAACTAGCCCTGGTGGTATAACTGTCTGTCTCAAGATGATCAGTCCAGTGTGAGAATCAGACAAAAAAAATCAGTGATTATAATTTTAAAATGGGCTGTAATAGAGGCAGGCAACACACGAAGTGTCATGGAAGTGTTCAAAAGCACGCTCAACTCAGCCTTGTTACACAAGACATACTTTAAAAAGAAGTGACACTGGAGCTGTTTTTAAATAAGCTGATGGACAAAATAGATCCAGAGACACAGAAGCATGGAACAGGCTGATGAGTCTCAGATGGAAGGCAGGGGTGGGTGGGTGGGGAGAGATTACCCAAAGAACTTGTATGCATAACCTATGGACACAGACAATAGGGGAGTGAAGGTCTGGGGCAGGGGATGGGTAGAGGGGGTCAATGGGGGGAAAAAGAGGGACATCTGTAATACTTTCAACAATAAAGATAAATTTTAAAATGAAGAGTAGGAATTAACTATGCAGGTAATGGGGAAAAGGCACTCCAGATATAGGGAACAGCACAGACAAAAATAAGGAAGGTATGAAAACATGGCACTTTAGGAGAAACGCAAAAAGGTTGGCATAGCTAGAACATCAGATCAAGAGGTACTCTTGGCTGGAAAAGCAGCAGGAAAGGGGTACTAGGACCAGCTCACAAAGGCATTGTATGCTCTAGTAGTTTTGGCCTTATCTGATGGCCAAAAAAAAAAAAGTGCAGCAGGATTTTAGTCAGGAAGTTATGGCAGGTGGAAGACTGGTATTATTAAGTTAGAAAGCACCTCTATTGCTAGAGTTCAGATGTCCAATAATATGGTCCTGAACTGGGTTAACGAAGTGGAAATGCATAAGGGACAGGCTAGAGATCCGATTAGAAGGCAGAATTGACCAAATGGATGTCAGAGGTGTGATAGGAGATAATTTGAATGGATTCCAATTCCACACAGCTTGAGTGACTATGTAGATGCCAGTGCTAGTTCATGACGATAGGGAATACAGGAGGAAGAATATATGCCTTTCAGTTCTGTTTGTAGTTATTTTTGTGTGGGGGTTAATTTTTTAAATTTTGTGTATGGGGGAGGGTAGAGAGGGATATGTGCAAGATGGGGATGTTCAGTGTTAGATCTGCTGAGTTTAAAATACCTATGTCTGAGTCAAGTGGTTGATGAACCTAAGTGGTAGTTAAACCACAAAGATATTTTTCAGTGACAGAAAGTAGTAAAAAGAGGACCAGAGGCAAAGCCCTTGGGAACACCACTATTTGAGGGATCAAGGAGCAGGAAAAAAAGTAGAAAAGGCAGGTAGAAAATAGTGCCACAGAAGTCAATGAAGGAAACAGTTTCGGGTAGTGTGGGAGAATAGTGTAAAATATTAGAGAAGTCTGAGAAATTGCAATTGGATCTAGCAATATGGAAGGTGAGGGCTATGAGTCAAATTGCTGCAGGTTTAAGAGTGAACAAGGAGTGACTGGTAGAAGATCAAGAACTTGGGATGGGGAACACACAATACTCCTTTCAAGAAGTTTAGAATAATAGAAAGGACAGTGGGGAGGTAATTATAAGGGGATACAAGGTCAAGAAGGGATACTTCAAGGTGTTTATAGGATGAGGGAAAGGGCCATTAGTATCTGACAGGTTGGAGATGCTGAATAGTACAAGGTTTCCTAAGAGGTAGAAATGGGATTCTAGAAGCACTGACCAGGAAGAGAACACTTACTGAGACTGAAGAAGAGGAAGGAACAAGTGGTTCAGATAGAGATACGTTTGCAAAAAGGGAAGAAGGCTAGGATGTTGAATCACCACTTCTTACTATTTTTCCATTTCCTTGTCTCTTAATGCCCTAGATCAGTGGTTCTCAACCTTTCTAATGCCTCTACCCTTTAATACAGTTCCTCATGTTGTGGTGACCCCCAACCATAAAATTATTTTCGTTGCTACTTCATAACTGTAATTTTGCTACTGTTATGAATCATAATGGAAATATCTGTTTTCCGATGGTCTTAGGCTCTACAGCAGCGGTTCTCAACCTGTGGGGTCACCAGCAGGGTCGCCTAAGACCATCGGAAAACACAGATATTTCCATTACGATTCATAACAGTAGCAAAATTACAGTTATGAAGTAGCAACGAAAATAATTTTATGGTTGGGGGTCACCACAACATAAGGAACTGTATTAAAGGATCGTGGCATTAGAAAGGTTGAGAACCACTGCCCTAGATCTCCTCCTAGCTGGCAATCTACCAGGGATATACAAATCAGATAATTAAACTTATTAGAATTTGTGTCAAAAATAAGAATGAACAGGCTGCAAGGCAATTCTGATTGTGCTTGTATTTAAGAAATGTGCCACACTAGCCTCTGGGGCAATAACTGGGAACAAGATGCAGTCCTGGAGTTTATGGACTTTATGACATCAACTGTGGCTACCAGCTCAATGATTTTTTTTTACCTGCTTCTTGGTCCTGTTAAAAATCCAGATAGCTGAGGTTGCTAGATGTGACTTGTAAATACATGGTGTTTGTTAAGAGCACCCAGTTAGATCCTCCCCTTCAATTTCCCAAATTATCACCCAGCACATAAACTATTAGGTAACATACACCTTATAGTATTATGCCTTGAATTTAATATAAATTGGATTTTTAAAAAATTCATTAGATTAATTTCTAATTCTGGCAATTGATTCATAGTCATCTTTCCCAAATTGGGTATTTGACCTAGTACTGAAACAGTTTTCACAAATAGTGCTAATAAAGCTTTCATGTAAGACAAATATTCCCAAAGTAGATCAAAAAGGCAATTCCACTCTTACAAAGATCTTTCTAGATGTTGTTACTTATTTAAAATGCTCTCAATTAGCATGTGAAGTATTAATTTATAATAAATAATGATTTTGTGCATCCAGCCTTTAAGGATTCTTTAAGTAATGGGAAGATATTTTGGTAAAACAGGAATTTTAATAGGATCACATCCTGAAGAAAATAAAATCTCATTCTATAAGTCATTTTGTTCCAATTTTAGTATATGTGCCGCCGAAGCGAGCACTCTATAAGTCATTTTGAACTGATTTATTTGCCTAATGTACACTTGAGACGGTACTGAAAATATTTTGGGGGAAAGGAAAAGTGTATTTTTGGAAGAGTTTAATAGTCAGAGAAGCAGGAAAGATTTTTAAAGATTAAAAACTATTCATGGGCATTGAAATTTCAACGAAGTTTCTTATAGATTAAAAAAACCTGTTATCTTCAAATTTCTGTGCAGAAATCTTTCAAAAATAATATTCAGTGTGAGTTGGAAAGCTGAGATACACATTTTTTGAGATAAACATTTATTTAAAAATGTAAAACAAAAACTCCTCTTAAAATCAATTGTGTCAAATTTCTCTTTGTAAAAGTCAGTGTTAGGAATTACATTCTTATGTGACATCTTCTTTTATTATATATCTTTTAGATCTATAACCAAACTGAACTATATCACATGAATCTGAAAAGATACCTCAAGCTATTGAGTATCACCCAAATATGTCTATACTACTTTCAAAAACAAAATATGGCAATTTTGATGCAGAAAGTTAGCTACCAAGGTAATAGATAAGGAAAAGGGTGGGAGAGAGATGACCCCAAGCCAATTTAACATTATTGACCTAAACAGAGATGAAATGCTATAATCTTAAAAAATATGTGTGTCTTATGAGAATTCCTCCTAAAAAAGAAAAGAAACAAGATGGTGCATTTTACACTGTATGTAAAGTTATGTTCTTGATACATAATAAGGAGCTTCTTATCAGATTCCTTCTACTGGTAAATATACTCAAATCTTCACTGAAATGGAAAACTACCACTCAAAAGAAATAGAGAAATAAAGCTCACAGCTTTAAGACCCCAGAAGTTAAGCAGCTTGGCCAAAGTGACATGGAAGCTAATAGCAAAGGTGGGAGCTGTGATGATTAACTGGCAGTCACATGGCTTAACTGGGTAATCCAGAGGAAAGTTATGAGCCAGATTGCTAAATTTTTTGTGTGTGTGTGATATACTAAGGCTCAAATATTTTAGAGTGAGAGATTGCACACAATCCTATTTTGGTTCAAATCAATAGTTTGGATTATATGGCTGCAATGCATAGCTGCTATGTATAGGTATGAAATATCAGCCTCATTTTAGGAGTTGAGAAAAATGCACAAGATACTCTGATGCTTTTCACTATTAAATAAATATTACTTTGTTGTTGTTGTTAATCCTCACTCGAGGATATTTTTCCATTGATTTTTAGAGAGAGCGGAAGGAAGGGAGAAAGACAGAATAATCGATGTGAAAGAGACACATCAATTGGTTGCCTCCCGCACACACCCTGACCAGGGCTGGGGAATCAAGCCTGTGACCAAGGTAGTGCCCTTGACCAGAATCGAGCCTGGAACCCTTCAGTCTGCAGGCCAACGCTCTATCCACTGTGCCAAACCAGCTATGGCTTAAATGAATATTCTTGATTGCTGGTTCCACAATTGGCTACACACCAGGTCTGGCTGAGGAGCTTGCTTACGCACGCACGCACGCACACACGCACGCACACACACCTTATCCCAGACCTGCTAAATTAAATATTAAGTACTCTAGGAATGGTGCCTGGAACTTGAATTTTTATAACAAGTTTCCCAGGTGATTCTTATACTGTAGCCAGCCCAGCATCAGTAAAGACCCATGTATTGGACCACTCTTCCAGATAGTAATAACACAACAGAACATTTTGGAAATAATTTAGTTCTATTTCTAAGCATTTGTAAAGTTTTTCCTTTTGGAGGAAATTGCCATTATGTGATGTACAAAATCTTGACTTCAACCAATGGGAAATAACGTGAACAAATTTCCTTAAGAAATAAAATAACCTTTATTGTTTGTTTTAGAAGCAATATGTTGAGCAAATGGACAAGCAAATATCTAGAGAAATACCATACATCAACTAGTGGCTTAAACATTTGAAAGAAAAACATGAGAAGTATTTACATGGACCAGTTTCTTTAAATAAATGCTAACACATGAAAAACACTCAGAACCATCTAGAGTGTTAGACCATCAAGGTGTAAACCCGGTAAAGCAAATGAAACTACGAAAGGTACAAAGAGCATGTGGCTGTAGGAAATAACCGTATATAAACTGGCCCACGTAAGATACAAAAATATTCAATGAAGTCAGATTTTCTAGAAAACAGTGTTAATGGGAGATATTTTCATATGAATCAGATATATAATTAAATGTAGAAACTTTTAGAAACATTAACAGCATTAAGCCAGTGCCACCCACTTATGCTTTAATCTCTTTTTTAAAAAAGCTGCTTTGTTTTGACTCATTAGAAACATCTAAGACCTACATTCTTATAAGCATTATCCATTCTTTTAAGGTTAACAATCTTAAAATAACATACTATTTAAATAAAAATATTTTTAAAAATCAGATTTATATTTTGTCTTTTATAAGTGCCTTAAGCTGACAATGCAGCTCATTGTAGCTTTAAGAGAGGGGTTGATCAGGAATCTGATTCTGAGCCAGTAAGAATTTCAGGCTACTCTAAACAGAGCAAATTTAAGTGGGAAAAAATATTCAGCACTCCAATATAACTGGAAAGATAGTTATAGGTATACACATGCTAACAGGCAATTGCTTGTGTGTGTTTGTGCATGTGTTTTTAGTTATACTACCAAATTAATTCAACATCAATAATACTTCGGAACCCAGATATGTCATTTTCCAGTGAACAGGGTTATACAATCTCCTACCCCCCCCCCTCCCGCCAAAAAAACAACTCAGGCACCTTTGGTATATGGCTGTATATTAACAATTTCTAAATATTTGATCAGCCATTCCAATAAAAAACAGCTAGAAACAGCAAGAAATACTTGATATGTTAACTATGAAGCTGAAATGTTTTGCTTTCTCATATAAACATTAGGTGGTTCACGGTAGATGGACAACTGGTTCATCTCCCCAGAGGATAAAACTGAACACAAAATACATAAATTAATAATGATTCTACCATAATGAACAATAATAATGTAAGTTTTGATTAGCATATAACCATTTAAATAGGAAAGCCAAATTAGTAAATGTTGTAGCAATCACTGTAAGCTGGAAACAAAGAACAACTCTTTAAAAAAAAAAAAAAAAGAACAACATTTTAATGGAGAAGATTGAGACTTTTGGGTTAGGTGCAAGTTACTTTATAGGTGTAAGTGCCCTACTTTATCTAGGTTCTAGGACATACTGGCATTTCTTCTTTAAGGAAAAGAAAAGATAAAAATGGAATAAAAGATACTACTACCATCAAGGATACTGGAAGTCTAAAGAGAAGTCTACATTAACTTTAGCTCTGCAGGTAGAGACCAATTTACAGGTAAAATGACAAAGGCCCGAAATTGGCACTGCCTAGCAATTATCTCTAAAGCACCTAGAAAATTAAAATGCCCAGCTGGAATAGTCTTATATCTTGCAATTTAAAAGATTGAAATATTCAGGGTTTTTTTTTTTCCCAGAAGGGATTAAACAATAAGCTTAACACCTATTCTAAAATTTCAAAAGCTTTGCATCTTTTGTCATTACAGCCACATTAAATACAAATGTATTCAAAAAGCATTAGGAAAGCAGTCATTGCTAAGAACATAATATTAGCCTATTCAAATCTGCTGGCATATCTCTATTAGGTCAAATGTGTAGTAATGTCAAAGCAGCTAAGTTAACCTGCAAACAAAATCACAGAAAAAAAATGCAAAAGGAGCAAGTACAAATCCACTGTAGAATGTACTGTCTCAATTCAACCACATGCAAGAAAACAAATCTTTTTAAAACCTGTTTTTCCTAAACTGTATATTTCTAGTCAGAATGACTAAAGTAAAAACACTGAAACACTAATTCAAGCCAATAAAATAGAACCTATAATCCAGGTAATTTTTCACATGCCTTTGGCTGTAAAACAACAGATTTAAATGCCTTGGTTAGGAAAACCAAATTCACATGACCAATTTGTAGTTCATAGTTTTGGGGTGTTTGTATTTATTTAAGTACAAACCCCCCCATACCACTGGTTCTAAGATTAGAACTAAAAGTAAATATACCTTAAATTGAATAGTATTGCATGTTGGAACTTGTACTTGCTTTATTACTTTGAAACAGAGATCACATATGCATTAGTGTTACAGAGTCTGATATCCAGCATAACTTTTTCTTCTGCCAATTAGGTAAGCAATCACTATAACGATAATCAAGCCTGAAAGACCAGCACCAACTATAATTGGTATTAGAATGGTGTCATCATCCAGCGAACACTCCTGGGCTGTAGGTGAGAAAAAGTGTGTAACAAATAATGAGTATAATAAAAAAAGAATGTCCAAAAGTAAAAGATGTTGATTCAAAAGTTAGAAGTGCTCTTACAAGTTCAACTTTAAGTAATTAAGACAGGTATATTTTAAAGATAAAGCTACAGAATATTATAGATTGCTCTAGAATTAAAATCCTGAAACTCATTTGTTCTTTCATTCATGTATGTTTGTACATATATTAATATATATGAATACATATATATTCGTATTTATGAGTAAACGCATACGTGAGTACATGTTTCTTTATTTATATGCAAAATCCTTTCCAAAACAGGAGTATTACTTTATTTAAAATGAAGCAAGCTAATCTAGCCCATTTCACATGGCCAGATGAGCCTCTTGGTGGTAGAGTTGAATGTCTTTTGGGAGACTGGGACCAGATCAGGATGGTTTAATCATGGGATTAGGATGGCCAGACTAGCTCTGGAATCCTTTAGACGGAGAACGGCAAACTAGCCCATGGGCCAAATTTGGCCCAAGAGCTAAAAATGGCTTTTAAACATTTTTAAATGGTTTAAAAGAAACAAAAAAGAATATTTTGAGACATGAGAATTATATGAAATTCAAATTTCAGTACCCACAAATAAAGTTTTATTGGAATACAGGCATACTCATTTGGTTATTGTCTGTGGCTGTTCTCGTGCTACAATAGCAGAGCTGACTAGTTGTGAGAGAGACCATATGGCCTTTAAAACTTAAACATTTACTGTCTGGGCTTTTATAGAAAAGTATACAGATCCCTGACTTAGAGTACATGATTTTAGTGGCTGCAAAAGTCAAGAAACTGGGACCTCTTACTACTTTGAGTGTGTTTATTACATTTATCATACATTTATCAATCTGGTCAGGATTGGCAGTCGATAGAATATTTTTTCTATTCCTAGGGAGTAGTCTGATCCAGTAAAATCCAATCAACACTCTTTTACCTTACTACAAGTCTATTTCTTTCTCCTATATAGTCAAGTATTACCAGTGCGTTGTATTTATAGGCACCCACAGTCAAGAGCATAGCCCAACAAATTGGTGATGCATTCATTATCAACACAGGGATTGGCAAAAGCAGATTAAAGTTGTTCATATGGAAAAATACAAAATAATAATACAAGAAAAAACTGTTTCGTGTACTCATAACTATAGACCTATTTTGCCTACCCTTATATTAAATGTTGTATACTCCTTTGGGTGACATTTTAAATTCTATGTACATAAAAAGCAAAGTTTCAAATTAGAGAATTTACAGAGCTTATCTCTATTACAGGTGACTAGATATACAGGCTTGAGCTGATATTACACTGCAAATAATTTTAAATTCTAAACACAAATCTGGACCTAAAATTAAGGTAATAATGTAGAGGAGCTAGATAAAGACTCAAGAAGAAAATTATTAAAGGATCAAAATAATTGAAGTAAAAAAGAAAAACAAACAAAAGGGAAAAATAAATGTTTTTAAAAATTTTAAAGTGTGATTAACCTCTCTTGTCATAAGAATGGTAGTAGGGTGAAGAACCCAATTTACTGTGACCTAACCAAGTCAGGCTAGGTATTCAGCACTACTGAAAAAGTAGCTGAATGGCTCAAAGCATATTGATTTTTAAACACATCTTCTACATTTCTTTCTAAACCAGGGGTGGGGAACCTTTTTTCTGCCAAGGGCCAGATGGATATTTATAACGTTCGTGGGCCACACAAAATTATCAACTTAAAAATGAGCCTACTATATTTGGTAAAACATTTATTTAATTCACCCTAATGCCTCGGCAGGGCCAGACCAAATGATTTAGTGGGCCTTATAAGGCCCACGGGCTGAACGTTCCCCACCCCTGTTCTAAACCATGGAATTAATTGTTTAAAATGCTGTGGATGACTGGATAGCTGTGCTCAGCTGAGCTGCAATCCACAAACCAACCATTTTAAGTAAATGGTTTAAAAGGTCAAGTCAATTAAAGAATTTTATGTACTTTTTCCTTCATGCAAATTTTAATCTTGTAATGCCAAATGCATCTTTCATACTCATATAAACACTGTAATGAGCCGCTTGCAAAGGTTTCATTAAAAATCTGATAAACACTATCATAAGGACTAAGAAGATCTTCAAAAAGGCTCATTCACACTGGCACATGCTTTTTAAATTCTCCAGCTCATTCTGGCTGGCCAAAGCATAGTTCCTGATATTTGAGGCTTTGCTACCATAATCTTTTGTCTCAACAAAATATGACCAAACTGCTTTTATTCAAGTATGAAAATGTTTCCAGCTAGAAGATGGCCCCAAGGCAGATGCCAGATGCTCAAAGCTGCTGCTCTCAAGTGCCATCCTTCTCACAAACTAAAACCTTGGGGAAACGTCCCTACCTTAAGTAAAGCTCATGTGAAGCTTTTATCAGTTTTTAGCTTTTTTAAGAAGTTTGTTGCAAATGGTTTTCAGATCACATGAAAATCTACGTTGAGCAAAATGATGAGCCAAATATAGAGTGACACAACTTGCTCAAGGCTTTGAGAACTCTACAATGGAGTCGAGAGGGGAGTTTATATTTCTTTAGTTCAATGCTTAAGTTTCCATGACTCAAAGGAAAAATCAACAAAAGACTATCAATTATTAATAAAACTGGTTTGACTCTTACCTGTAGAATACTTTCCTTCTATCACATTGAAAGGCTGAACCCTTAGATAAAAGGTATTTATCTGAAATGCTCCAGACACTGAAACCGTCTGCTCTTTGTTGCACATATAAGAACTTCCCAGGGGGGCATCCCAGTAGCTAAGATTGTTATTTGCAATGCTGAAAACTTTAAAGAAAAAAAATACGTTAGTAACTTCTTATCCTATTAACATAAAAAGTGAGACTGTCCTCAGGATTTTTCAGTGAAGTATAAGAGCTTGGGGTATAAGGTCTACCTAAAAAAAGCAATTCTTCCCATCACTAGGTTCCCTATCTTTCTTTTTTTCTAAATTTAAGTATAGTTGGTATACAATATTATATTAGTTTCATGTGTACAATACAATGATTCAACATTTTGTACCTTACAATATAATCAACTCACTAATTCTAGTCATTATCTATCACTGTTCCTTGCTTTTTCTATAGATGTTTCTATAGTCTAAAAATCAGTCACATCCTTAACTATTACCCACAATGATAGACTACTATAGTGCTAAGTTACTGATTTTAAGTTGTAGTCAAAGTATGATTTTTCACACAAAATCTTCTGTCCCATTAGATAAGACACTATTTGGTAACAAGACAATTATGGTTTCTATTCCTTCAGTGTAACACACACTCTTTACCCCGAGGCCAATATTTTGCTTACCAGAGCCATTAACCAAATACATGCTGACATTCACTTCCTTCAGATAGAATCGGTTTTCATTTTTCTATTTAAAAAAATGAGTTTGCAGTTAATCAACACATCATAAGGACTGTTTCATATCAGATAATTTACAGAGCTCATCTCTATTACAGCTGACTAGATATACAGGCTGAAACTGATATTACACTGCAAATAATTTTACAGGTAGTTACTTTCTACAGAATAAAAGCAATCTAATACCATTACCCAAAAGATAAAACTATGAATTAGACCTTTATTCAACAGAAAGTATTCTACAGGTCTAATTGCTGTGCTCAGCAGAGCTGTAATCCCCTGGGGTCTTGGAATGTTTCAGTGGGTATTGGAATTTAATATTAGAATAAATTGTAACTAAGTAGAGAATACAAAACAGGACAGAAACCCTTTTCCTCTGCATTTTGTTTCCAATTTTTGGACCAGAGATATAGTATATGGTTCTCAGACACTCCACAATTAATTTCCTCCATTTTATTCCTCCTGTCACTTGCTAAGCCCTCCCCACCTCTAGCTTGGATCATAATTGCCTCTAACTGAGCTCTCTGCCTTTCAGCCTCTCAAGCTCAAGCTTTCCTTCTCTGCTATTATTTTTCTGAAGCACTCAGCTGACTAGCCAGTCATTCCAATTATGTCAGTGCTTAGTATGTACAAGGTAACATATTGAAGTGCTCCAGGGAGGTAACAAAATGAACCAGATTTGAATCCTGCGCCCTCCACCCCCCGTTTGCAATCTGCCAGGGAAGATAAGATAAATACAGTAGTCCCCCATTATCCAGTTTTGCTTTCTGCAGTTTCACTTTCCACGATTTTAGTTGTTCATGATCAACCACAGCACACAAATCTTAAATGGAAAATTCCAGATATTTGTAGAGAGAGAAACCAAATTCACATAATTTGTATTACAGTATATTGTTCTAATTGTTCTATTTTATTATTTATTGTTAATCTCTTACTGTGGCAAATTTATAAATTAAATTTATCATCAGTATGCATGTACAGGAGAAAACACAGTATATACAGGGTGTGGTACTATCTGTGGTTTTAAACATCCCCTGGGGGTCTTGGAATGTTCCAGTGGGTCTTGGAATTTAATATTATATTCACTGGTCATATGTGTACTATAACAGAGGAATGATTTGAATGTTAGAAAAGGAAATATTTTTTGTAAACCTTTCTAAAATATAATTAGATATAATCCTCAATTATTCAGCATATACTCCATAGAGAAAAAAGGTTTTAGGTTCAAGAAACTAAGTTCAGGAAACCAAGATGGCGGCATAGGTAAACACCTAAACTGCTGCCTCGCACAACAATTTCAAAACTACAACTAAAAGACAGAACAAACACCATCCAGAACCACAGGAAAGCTGGCTGAGTGAAAATTCTACAACTAGAAGGAAAGAGAAAAGCTCACAGAGAATTGGAGGTACGGCAAAGGGTCTTTGTGCACACAGAGAGGAAGGGCGGCTGAGAGCCTGGCTGACTTTCTCTGGTGGAAGGGGGAAGGAAGCTTCCGACCGCACTGAACCCCAGTTCTGATTGCACTGAACCCCAGTTCCGGGCGAACCCCTGGGGACCCACGCTCTTACGGGGGGAGTCTGGACTCTTGGGCGGAGACTCGGGAGCTAGGAAAGGCAGAAGTCTGAAGGCGCGCGCATGCCAGTGCACACAAAGGCTGCGGAGGTTGCCACAGGCTTTCCCTAGTGGAAGGGAGTCAGAGGCTCCTGACTGCACTGGGCCCCAGTTCTGACTGCAGTGAACCCCGGTTCCAGGCGAGCCCCTGGGGACCCACACTCTTGTGGGGGGAGTCTGGACTCTCGGGCGGAGACTCGGGAGCCAGGAAGGCAGAGGTCTGAAGGCGCGCACGTGCGCACAAGGGCAAGGCTGACGGGAAGCCAAGACTGAGACTCCACCCCATCCAAGCTGAGCACAGAGGCTATTGCAATTTGGCAAGTCTAATCCTATAAGGCTGTCTCCAGCACCGAACTTCTCCCAGCATAGACACAGCTGATCCTTACAGCCAACTGGCCTGGAGGTCAATTCTTCCCAGTGATACCAACAACAATAAAGACTTAATTACAACAAGGCTGTACACACAGTCCACAAAGGGGTGCACCAAGAGTGTCCACCTCAGGTTAACTGGGGAGGCAGACCCACTGGGCCATATTGGAAACCTAGCACACAAATCTACCTTACCAACTCAGGGAAGCAGTGAAAATGCGGCATCAAAGAATCAGATAACAAACGAAAGAAATGGAGGAAAACAAATGACTGGATATAGAATTCAAAACCACGGTTATAAGGCTTTTTAAGAATATCCTAGAAAAGGCCGATAAATATAACGAGACACTCGAAGATGTGAAAAAGGACCAACTAGAAATTAAACATACACGACTGAAATAAAAAATATTATACAGAGACCCAAAAACAGACTAGAGGAACACAAGAATCAAGTCAAAGAATTGAAATACAAAGAAGCAAAAAACACTCAACAGAAAAAGCAAAAAGCAAAAAAAAAAAAAAATCCAAAAAGTTGAAGATAATGTAAGAAGACTCTGGGACAACTTCAAGCGTACCAACATCAGAATTATGGGGGTGCCAGAAGAAGAGAGAGAGCAAGATACTGAAAACCTATTGGAAGAAATAATGACCGAAAACTTCCCCCACCTGGTGAAAGAAATAGACTTACAAGTCCAGGAAGCCCACAGAACCCCAAACAAAAGGAATCCAAAGAGGACCACACCAAGACACATCATAATTAAAATGCCAAGAGCAAAAGACAAAGAGAGAATATTAAAAGCAGCAAGAGAAAAACAGTTAGTTACCTACAAGGGAGCACCCATACGACTGTCAGCTGATTTCTCAACAGAAACTATGCAGGCCAGACGGGAGTGGCAAGAAATTTTCAATGTGATGAATAGCAAGAACCTACAACCAAGATTACTCTACCCAGCAAAGCTATCATTCAGAATTGAAGGGCAGATAAAGAGCTTCACAGATAAGAAAAAGCTGAAGGAGTTCATCACCACCAAACCAGTATTATATGAAATGCTGAAAGGTATTCTTAAAGAAGAGGAAGAAGAAAAAAGTAAAGAGAAAAATTATGAACAACAAATACATATCTATCAACAAGTGAACCTAAAAATCAAGTGAATTAAAAACCTGAGGAACAGAATAATCTGGTGAATATAATAGAATCAGGGACATAGAAAGGGTGTGGACTGATAATTCTCAGGGGGAAAGGGGTATGGGGGGTTCATGAAGAGACTGGACAAAAATCATACACCTATGGATGAGGACAGTGCGGGGGAGGTAAGGGCAGAAGGTGGGGTGGGAAATGGGTGGAGGGGAGCTATGGGGGGAAAAAGGAGAAATAATTGTAATAATCTGAATAAAGATTTATTTTAAAAAAAAGAAACCAAGTTCAGATATTAAACAATTAACAGCCCTAAATTTATATATGTACTGTACATAAATAACCATATTACAAAAAGAAAGTGATTAAGTTATGAAAATAAAAAGGAGAAAAATTACTTCCAATTAAGGGAGGAGCAAAAGTAATGCAAGCTTAGGGATGGGCCATTTGAATTGGGTAGGATTCAATTAGAAAACAAACAGAAAAGGGTATTCAAGAAGGCAACAACATGAGTAAAGGTAGAAAATAAGTGCAATCATGCCCTAGCTGGTTTGGCTCATTGGATAGAGCGTCAGTCTAGGGACTGAAGGGTCCCGGGTTCGACTCCGGTCAAGGGCACATGCTCGGGTTATGGGCTCAGTCTCCAGTGAGGGGCATGCAGGAAGCAGCCGATCAGTGATTCTCTCTCATCATTGATGTTTCTATCTCTCCCTCTCCCTCCCTCTTTGAAATCAATAAAAATATATTTTTAAAAAATAAGTGTAAACACAAGTATACTAGCATCTGAGAACTTACTAAGTGCCAAGCACTGTTCTTTAAGCTTTACATACGAAGCTTCATTGAATAACTAGAGGCCCAGTGCACAAAATTCGTGCACGGGGGTGGGGGGTGTCCCTCAGCCCAGCCAGCACCCTCTCCAATCTGGGACCCCTCGAGGGCAGTTGGACATCCCTCTCACAATCCAGGATTGCTGTCTCCCAACTGCTTACCTGCCTGCCTTCCTGATTGCCTCTAACCGCTTCTGTGTGCCAGCCTGATCACTCCCTAACCACTCCCCTGCCAGCCTGATTGATGCCTAACTGCTCCCCTGCCAGCCTGATTACCCCTAACTGCCCTCCCCTACAGGCCTGGTCACCCCTAACTGCCTTCCCCTGCAGGCCTGGTCCCCCCGCCAACTGCTCTCCCCTGCAGGCCTGGGTCCCCCGCAACTGCCCTTCCCTGCAGGCCCGGTCGCCCCCAACTTCCCTCCTCTGCCAGCCTGGTCACCCCTAACTGCCCTCCCTGCAGGCTTGATCGCCCCCAACTGCCCTCCCTTGCAGGCCTGGTCCCTCCCAACTGCCCTCCCTGCTGGCCATCTTGTGTCCACATGGGGGCATCCATCTTGTGTGTTGGAGTGATGGTCAATTTGCATATTACTCTTTTATTAGATAGGATTACACCACCCCATTTTGAGATGGGGTAATCAAAGTGAAGAGATGTTAAGTAACTTTCCCAGAGGCTATATGGTTAGTAGTCAGTGAGCTGGGATTTGAATGCAGGAAGTCTGGCTGCAGAGCCTGTGTGCTGGTTACTACCTATCTCCTACCTCACTGGATTGTGTACAGAAAACAAGGTGAGGAAAGCATGAGATTCATGAAGAGGGAACGAAGGAAACAAAGCTGGATTGCAGACTACATTGCACAGTGTTGGGGAGGGAGGCTAGAACTATCCTGCCAGGAATTTAGATGTTATCTTACTGGCAAAACAGAACCACTGAAGGTTTCTGAGGAAGGGATGTGCTTCAAGAAGATTAGCTGATGCAGAACATTGAGGGAGGGGAGGAAGAAAAGGGATTAATTAAGGAGACTGAATAGTCCAGGTATGAGGTAATGCAAACTGGAATCAGGGCAAAGGCAGTAGGGAATGAAAACGAGGGGACAGACTCAGAAATTTCAGAAGGAAGCATAAAGGAATACTTGACCACCTCCTCACATCTCTCCTCTGCTTAGGCTATGTCCTGGCTCAGCATTCAAGGCTCTCCACAATTTGTCCCAATGACTCTTCCATATTTATCTTTTACTAAACATGCTACATTCCCTTGACTGGGTTCCTTTATCCAGAGATAACCTGTACTTTTGTACTCACTCCCCTTGTGTACAAATATGACCCATCCTTGAAGGTCCAGCTCAAATGTCATCTATTCCATTAAACTTTCCTGACTCACCAACAGCCAGAATTAACCACTCCAGCCTCTATACTCCCATAGCACCTTGTATTTTCCT
The DNA here is from genome assembly GCF_963455305.1 of Plecotus auritus. NCBI lineage: Eukaryota > Metazoa > Chordata > Mammalia > Chiroptera > Vespertilionidae > Plecotus > Plecotus auritus. The sequence continues at coordinate 99,211,384 of NC_137784.1, forward strand.
CTGGTCTAACACTCATCTCACTTTGTATGTACCTTCTACAGTACTCTATTGCTCACAGAATCAAGTTCAAAAGTCTTAGCATGGCATTCAAGGCCTTCCACAAAACAGTAATTATTTGTCTATTTCTATCTTTACCACTAAATTGTGGGCACCTTAAGAATATATGCCTTCTTTGTATCCCACCATAGCATCCTGCAAATAATACACTGGAATTCAATAAATTCTCCTTTGGAAGCATCTATCATGAAGGTGAGATGGGCCCCACTGAACTCTAGTGACATTACAGGTGTTTTCTGAATTTTCAAAGTGCCTGTAGCATGGTTAAAATACAACTATTTGGGATTGCACTTTAAAATAGTCTGCTAGGCAAATTAAATATTGTAATTATTAAATATTTTCCCATGAGAGTCAGAAGAAACCATGGTCCTTTTAGGATCTTACCATATATAGAAAGACCAAACTCAATCATTCAAAAGGGAATAAACCTAAAATATTAATTTCCTCATTCTTAGTGACTATAGTATAATCACCATGCAACTTTAAAAGATAATGTGTCACCTGGCTGGTGTGGCTCAGTGGTTGAGTGTAGACCCATGAACCAAGAGGTCATGGTTTGATTCCAGATCAGGGCACATGCCTGAGTTTCAGGCTCGATCCCCAGTGTGGGGCATGCAGGAGGCAGCCAATCAACAATTCTCTCATCATTGATGTTTCTATCTCTATCTCTCTCTCTCTCCCCCTTCCTCACTCTGAAATCAATAGAAATATATTTATAAAAATAAAAGAGGATGTGTCTGGGGAGGCCTGCTCTTACCACATTGAAAAGGACAAGTGTAACTAAATGGTTTTAATAGTAATTCACTGATCATATATGTAGTATAACAGAGGAATGATTTGAATGTTAGAAAAAGGAAGATTTTTGTAAACCTTTCTAAATTGTAATTGTCTAATATAATCCTAAATTTCTTGGCATTATATTCCATAGAGAAAAAAGGTTTTAGATTCAGTAAACCAAGTTCAGATATAAAACAAATAGTAACAGACTGATTTTTTCTATATCGGATGTCGAGACTATTTTCCCATCCCTTAGATACACACACACCCCTCCAAAAATTGTGGGGATAATAATTGTTTTGGAGAAGGTGAAAATAAAGGTTCCCGATGATTCATTTATGCTAGCAAGAAGTAGAGAATGTGTGTAACTTGGAACTTTCTGTTTAAGGTTCAGCACTTGATACAAATATGAACAAAAACCTGAATGCTGCCATTATAAACTGTCTTGATTTAATGAATTAATGCATGTAAAGTACTTATACAGAGCCTTATAGATATCAATTACTCAATAAATGTAACTGTTATTACTGGTACTATTACAAATAGTATAGCTTCCAAAATGCCTAAAATATTATAGTCCACAAACATGAGAGTTTTCTAACCAATAATAGAGAAAAATAGTATGGATATTACTTTATCTTTTATATATATACTAGCGGCTCAGTGCATGAATTTGCACATGGGTGGGGTCCCTCAACCTGCCTGGCGATCAGGGCCGATCGGGGCCGTCTCGCCCAGTCCTGATCAGGCCAATTGGGCCACCGGCCGGGGGAGGGACCACAGGAGGTTGGCCAGCCATGGGAGATTGGCTGTGGGAGCGCACTGACCACCAGGGGGCAGCTCCTGCATTGAGCGTCTGCCCCCTGGTGGTCAGTGCACATCATTGCTACCAGCCAGTTGTTTGGTCATCCGGTCCTAACGGTGCTTAGGCTTTTATATACATAGATAATTATAAGAATACATGTGCATATATATATATACACATACATATGTATATATACTTTTTATATATGGAGAGATTAGACAGTTATTTTTTAAATATATTTTTATTGATTTCAGAGAGGAAGAGAGAGATAGAAACATCAATGATGAGAGAGAATCATTGATCAGCTGCCTCCTGCATGCCCCCTATTGTGATCAAGCCCACAACCTGGGCATATGCCCTGACCAGGAATTGAACCTGTGACCTCCTGGTTCATAGGTCGATACTCAAACACTGAGCCACGCTGGCTGGGCTAGACAGTTTTTTTGATGTGGGTTAATTCATGCTCCTACTCTAAGATCTATATAAATGCAGAATAGCCACAATTGGTGAACATTAATGTAAGAGTCCAGCCACAGACCATTGAGGTGACCCTGAGGGATTAACAGGAATCAATGGACTATACTCTATAATTAAGTAGTGTTGAAATGGAAAATAGAGCTAAATATCTCCCCAACACACACACACACACACACACACACACACACACACCTCTATTTATACTTTCAGATGTCTTTCTGAGAGAATAAGCCTAATTTTAGAAAAATCTATTACTCACCACAGCAAAGACAAAGTCAAGATAGTTAATGTTGCTGCTGTTCAGCCTAAGTAGAGCAGTTTGAGAATGGCAGCTGCCAGTGAAGTGAGTTGTATTGGGTTTGATGTTAATAACTGTAACAACCTTTAAGGGAAGAAGGAGGGAGGAAGGTACAGATTAGCCACAAATGTCTACAACAAAACCTTATAATCTAATAAGACCAATTTTAGTGGAGAACAAAAAAATTCTTTTGTCTGGATAATTAAGTTTATGATGTCTTACTTTCAAACAAAGTTGGCACAGGCCCTCAAGCTGTAACACAGATGACTTTAAAAAAAAAGAAAGAAAAACAAGAGGGAAGCTTCCTTAGTAAGGAGCCAAATGAAAATACACATAATTTATGCAGCAAGAGCTGTCTGGCTTAAGTCATGGGTCTCTGGAAATAGGATTTGTTTGTTGGTGGTACACCCTCTGTACCCTCAGTGGAACACTGCAACTAGAAGTGCCATGCTGTATGTGGACATATCTATATGATTCCAGTAATCAAATAGCAGGAGAAATAGATAGCTACACTATTCCCATACATCAACCTATAGTGCATGTTTTCAATAAAAGTGTGAAGGAATTATATTTAAACTGACTGAAATAATGATCAACTCTGATATTGCCTGATCTACTGATGGCAAATGGAATCTAAACCCAGAGTCCTTTAAACTGCTAGGTTTCCCACTGCCCGATATAACACCTCGAGAGTGACATTAACTCTTCATGGTTATAGTAACTCCAAACTCATCAAAACTCAATGAGTCAACATCAAATCTCCATTTAAAATGCCATCATTCAAGTAACACTACTCTTGAGCTGAATGTAGGATACACTATTTGAAAGGAGATGCAAATAGAATGTAGCCATAAAAATAAACAACCATACATTATATTGAGTGATGTCTATAGACAACTATACCTTATCTTGAGTCATGTTCAGCTGCAGCCCCATGGTAGCCAGAAGACAAGTACCATTGCTATTATTAACTGAATAGGATCCAATCTCTGGTTTTTCCTTTTGAGCAGGTGTTGTAGTAGGAGATGGTAAAGTTGTGGGAGCAATGGGCACGACAGTGGTTGAAGTTTTATCTTTATCACACAGAAACTCTAAAACAAAGGACAAAATAAACTAAAGTAGACTTTTTCTTAACTCATAAGGACTAGGAAGAGCAAACTATTTATCATAATAGAAGTCCAAAAGAAGGGGAGGGAATACCTTGATAGATATTTTAAAATACATGAGACAGATTTCTCAAACTGCTGCTTCATATGCAGACAATCTCTGAGAGTTATGAGACAGCAGACAGGCTCGACACACAAATGCTTTATCTACTCAAACATGGCCGGCTTAAGAAAAAAAAAAAAAAAGAAAAAAAAAAAAACATGGCCGGCTGCACATCCATCATTTCAGACCCTTAGGTCCCTTTATTCCCCAAAACTTCACTGCCTCTTATGTGAAAATCAGAGATTTAAGTTTGAAAACATTTTGCTCCAATGTAGGCCTGCCCCATTCTCTTCCATATACAACCACTATAAAGAAGGATAGTGTTTACCCAAAGGTTTACAAATTATTGAAGGATTTAAATACAAATGAACTTTTTATTTTTGTTACCCCTATAGCAAATCATAGGCATTTCAAACTCTTTTTAGGAAGTGTTGGTAGTTTCCCAGAAGTGATGAATGAGAAATTGTTACATTTCCATAAAGTTATATGAAAAATATAAAACCAATTTATAAAATTCAAGATTAGAACTCAGAAATATAATTTCTATGCTTTGGACTTGCATCGTCAAAATCGAAAGAGCCGAGGATCAAATACTATTTGAGGATTTGATCAAACAAAGACTAGATTGTATTGGCTGAAAACACTATGAATAAAGCATTTTAATATACCATTCCAGCCCGGCCGGGATGGCTCAATGGTTGAACATCAACCTATGAAATAGGAAGTCATGGTTCGATTCCTAGTCAGGGGACATGCCCGGGTTGCAGGCTCAATCCCCAGTGGGGGGTGTGCAGGAGGCAGCCGATCAGTGATTCTCTCTCATCATTGATGTTTCTATCTCTCTCTCCCTCTCTGAAATCAAGAGGTACATTATAAACTTAAAATTACAAATTCCATAAGAATTGTTATTATTTATAAAAATTTTACAGTCCAGTGTAAACTATGAATAAATCTTAGCATATGCTTGCTTGCAGGTAACAACTTCAACAAAGCTACCTGGTATACTCATCTTAATTTAGGACCCAAGTACAGAAACATATACTTTAAGTAGTCACCTTTTGTGCTCACTGTGCCATTTTGGACAAAAGCTTGTACATGAACATCCCAATAGTGCTGGACAACATCTTTCTTTTCTAAAGTCAATATACTATTGCATCTAAAGATCTCATCCAATGGAATTCTGAATGCCACAGGTTCATGAACAATAAAATTTTCTGTAAAAAAAAAAAAAGATTAACAATAGCTGTTTTCAGGAAGGTAGGAAAAAAAAAGTGATAATATAAATATACATTACATTTTCTTCTCTTCTGCCTGCCCCACCCCATCTCCAAAGTGACAAAGGACATGGCATCTTCAGGGAACAACACATTTGCTATGGCTTAAACACAGGGTATAAGAGAAATGGGGGTTAGGAAAGACAAGACAAGCTACAAGTGGTCACACTCTGAACTATCTTATCTGATTTAAGGACATGTTAGTGGGGCTTTATTTTTTTAGCAATGGGAGGTCAGCTCCAGTTTTTAAAGCTGGAAATAAATAACACATGTATAATTTATTTTGAAGGAAATAGCAAAAGTATAGAGGATAGGCAGGGGAGAAAAATGTTAGGGGAAATAATTTAAGAGGGAAACCACTTAGAAGGCTGATGACATGGTCAAGGTAAAAAGCAAGGAGGGGTACGCAGAAAACTACAGGACACTGAAAAAAGAGATAGAGGAAGAATTAAACAGATGGAAGAACATACCGTGTTCATGGAATGGTAGAATCAACATCATCAAAATGTCCATACTACCCAAAGCAATCTATAGATTCAATGCACTCCCCATTAAAATACCAATGGCATACTTCACAGACCTAGAACGAACTTTCCAAAAATTTATCTGGAATAAAAAAAAGACCCCGAATGCCTGCAGCAATCCTGAGAAAGAAGAACAATGTAGGTGGGATCTCAATACCAGATATCAAGCTGTATTACAAAGCCACTGTTCTCAAAACAGCCTGGTACTGGCACAAGAAAAGACATATAGATTAATAGAATAGAAGAGAGAACCCAGAAATTGACCCAAACCACTATGCACAATTAATATTCGACAAAGGAGGCATGAACATACAATGGAGTCAAGACAGTCTCTTCAATAAATGGTGTTGGGAAAATTGGACAGATACATGCAAAAAAATGAAACTAGACCACCAACTTACACCATACACAAAAATAAACTCAAAATGGGGAGAAACCAAGATGGCGGCATAGGTAAGCACCTAAACTGCTGCCTCGCACAACAATTTCAAAACTACAACTAAAAGACAGAACGGACACCATCCAGAACCACAGGAAAGCTGGCCGAGTGAAAATTCTACAACTAGAAGGAAAGAGAAAAGCTCACAGAGAATTGGCGGTACGGCAAAGGGTCTTTGTGCGTGTAGAGAGGAAGGGCGGCTGAGAGCCTGGCTGACTTTCTCTGGCGGAAGGGGGAAGGAAGCCCCCGACCGCACTGAACCCCAGTTCTGACTGCACTGAACCGCAGTTCCGGGCGAGCCCCTGGGGACCCACGCTCTTACGGGGGGAGTCTGGACTCTCGGGCGGAGACTCAGGAGCTGGGGAAGGCGGAAATCTGAAGGCGCGCGTGTGCCAGTGCGCACAAAGGCTGCGGAGGTTGCCACAGGCTTTCCCTAGTGGAAGGGAGTCAGAGGCTCCTGACTGCACTGAGCCCCAGTTCTGACTGCACTGAACCCCAGTCCCAGGCGAGTCCGTGGGGACCCACGCTCTTGTGGGAGGAGTCTAGACTCTCGGGTGGAGACTCGGGAGCCGGGGAAGGCAGAGGACTGAAGGTGCGCGCGTGCGCTCAAGGGCAAGGCTGACGGGAAGCCAAGATTGTCTGCTCCACCCTGAGACTCCACCCCATCTAAGCTGAGCACAGAGGCTATTGCAATTTGGCAAGTCTAATCCTATAAGGCTGTCTCCAGCACCAAACTTATTCCAGCATAGACACAGCTCATCCTTACAGCCAACTAGCCTGGAGGTCAATTCCTCCCAGTGATACCAACAACAATCAAAACTTAATTACAACAAGGCTGTACACACAGTCCACAAAGGGGTGCACCAAGAGTGTCCACCTCAGGTTAACTGGGGAGGCCGACCCACTGGGCTATATAGGAAACCTAGCACACAAATCTATCCTACAAACTCAGGGAAGCAGTGAAAATGCGGCATCAAAGAAACAGATCACAAACGAAAGAAATGGAGGAAAATAAACGACTGGATATAGAATTCAAAACCACGGTTATAAGGCTTTTCAAGAATATCCTAGAAAAGGCCGATAAATATAACGAGACCCTCGAAGATATGAAAAAGGACCAACTAGAAATTAAACATACACTGACTGAAATAAAAAATATTATACAGAGACCCAAAAACAGACTAGAGGAACACAAGAATCAAGTCAAAGAATTGAAATACAAAGAAGCAAAAAACACTCAATCGAAAAAGCAAAAAGAAAAGAAAAAAATCCAAAAAGTTGAAGATAGTGTAAGAAGCCTCTGGGACAACTTCAAGCGTACCAACATCAGAATTATGGGGGTGCCAGAAGAAGAGAGAGAGCAAGATACTGAAAACCTATTTGAAGAAATAATGACCGAAAACTTCCCCCACCTGGCGAAAGAAATAGACTTACAAGTCCAGGAAGCACACAGAACCCCAAACAAAAGGAATCCAAAGAGGACCACACCAAGACACATCATAATTAAAATGCCAAGAGCAAAAGACAAAGAGAGAATATTAAAAGCAGCAAGAGAAAAACAGTTAATTACCTACAAGGGAGCACCCATACGAATGTCAGCTGATTTCTCAACAGAAACTATGCAGGCCAGACGGAAGTGGCAAGAAATTTTCAATGTGATGAATAGCAAGAACCTACAACCAAGATTACTCTACCCAGCAAAGCTATCATTCAGAGTTGAAGGGCAGATAAAGAGCTTCACAGATAAGAAAAAGCTAATGGACTTCATCACCACCAAACCAGTATTATATGAAATGCTGAAAGGTATTCTTAAAGAAGAGGAAGAAGAAAAAAGTAAAGATAAAAATTATGAACAACAAATACATATCTGTCAACAAGTGAACCTAAAAATCAAGTGAATTAAAAACCTGAGGAACAGCCCTAACCGGTTTGGCTCAGTGGATAGAGCGTCGGCCTGCGGACTGAAGGGTCCCAGGTTCGATTCCGGTCAAGGGCATGTACCGTGGTTGCGGGCACATCCCCAGTGGGAGGTGTGCAAGAGGCAGCTGATCGATGTTTCTCTCTCATCGATGCTTCTAACTCTCTATCCCTCTCCCTTCCTCTCTGTAAAAAATCAATAAAATATATTAAAAAAAAACAAAAACCTGAGGAACAGAATAATTTGGTGAATATAATAGAATCAGGGGCATAGAAAGGGAGTGGACTGATAATTCTCAGGGGGAAAAGGGTATGGGGGGTTCAGGAAGAGTCTGGACAAAAATCATACACCTATGGATGAGGACAGTGGGGGGGAGGTAAGGGCAGAAGGTGGGGTGGGAACCGGGTAGAGGGGAGCTATGGGGTGAAAAAGGAGAAACAATTGTAATAATCTGAATAAAGATTTATTAATAAAAAAAAAAACTCAAAATGGATCAAGGACTTAAACCTAAGACGGGAAACCATAAAAATACTAGAGGAATCCACAGGCAGCAAAATATCAGATATATGCCGAAGCAATTTCTTCACTGATACTGCTTCTAGGACAATGGAAACTAAAGAGAAAATAAACAAATGGGACTACATCAAAATAAAAAGCTTTTGCACAGCAAAAGAAACCATCAACAAAACAACAAGAAAGCCCACTGCATGGGAGAACATATTTGCCAATGTTATCTCTGATAAGGGTTTAATCTCCAACATTTACAGGGAACTCATACAACTTAACAAAAGGAAGCTAAAGGACCCAAACAAAAAATGGGCAAATGACCTAAATAGAATCTTTTCGAAAGAAGACAGAAGGAAGGCCAAGAGACATATGAAAACATGCTCAAAGTCGCTAATTATCCAAGAGATGCAAATCACAACAACAATGCGGTACCATCTCACACCTGTCAGAAAGGCTATCATGAACAAATCAACAAACGACAAATGCTGGCAAGGATGCGGAGAAAAAGGAACCCTCGTGCACTACTGGTGGGAATGCAGATTGGTGCAGCCACTGTGGAGAACAGTATGGAGTTTCCTCAAAAAACTAAAAATGGAACTCCCATTTGACCCAGAGATCCCACTTCTAGGAATATATCCCAAGAAATCAGAAACACCAATCAGAAAGGATATATGCACCCGTATGTTCAGAGCGGCACAATTCACCATAGCTAAGATTTGGAAACAGCCTAAGTGCCCATCAGCAGATGAGTGGATTAGAAAACTATGGTACATCTACACAATGAATACTACGCTGCGGTAAAAAGGAATTCTTACCATTTGCAACAGCATGGATGGAACTGGAGAGTATTATGCTAAGTGAAATAAGGCAGTCAGAGAAAGATAAATATCACATGATCTCACTCATTTATGGAATATAATGAACAACATAAACTGATGAACAAAAACAGATCCAGAGTCAGAGAAGCATCGATCAGACCGTCCAACCTCAGAGGGAAGGTAGGGGAGGGTGGAGGTAAGGGGGAGAGATCAACCAAAGGACTTGTATGCATGCATATAAGCCTAACCAATGAACACAGACAACAGGGGGATGAGGGCATGAGTGGGGGGTCGGGGGGGGGGGTAATGGGGGGAGATAAGGACATATATGTAATACCTTAATCAATAAAGTAATTTTTTAAAAAGCAAGGAGCGGGATGCCTAAACTAAGATGGTGAGAGGAAGAGAGCAAAGAGGCAAGGCTGAAAACATATACCTAAGGTAGAATCAACAGGACAGTGACTAAAATGGAAGAGAGATGCACTAATCAGGGATTTTATAGTAAATCCTTATTTTTGTGCTACTATCCCAAAGTAAGTTATAGTAACTATATGAATTTTTGGAACCTCTTCTTGGATAGAATTCCAAGACTATTCCATTTCATGAAATCTTCAGAATGTGAAAGCAGTAAGTTATAGCCATTCTGTACAGAGTATTTATTATACTTCCTATAGTAAAACTTCAAAACACTGTGATCACACTTATCCACCCAAAAGGCTTAGTTTCTTTTGGAGAAGCAGTAAGGGAGGAAGGTACTATTCAAGGTCCATAATATAGGCTGCTTTCTGTGTCTCTCCATCATATAGCTAGGCAGCCAGTTAATGCTGCCTTGGCGCCCCCTAATGGCCAAAGAAAAAAAATTACCAATACACTAGAACATGTTTCTCCAAAATTTTTACCCTTAAAGTAAGTGAACAGCTACATGAACTCGCTGTATTTAGACCTCAAAAAACAAATGAATATAAGCCTAACCAATGGACACAGACAACAGGGGTGAGGGCATGAGTGGGGGGATGGGGGGATAAGGACACATATGTAATACCTTAATCAACAAAGAAATTTTTAAAAACACACAAATGAATGAAAAAACAAGTTGTAGAAATGTTGAATTATACTATAAAACTATCATTTTAAAACTATGTATTGTTCATGAACATATATATTGACATATGTATTAGTCAAGAATGAAAAAATAGACAGGAAGGCTATACTCCAAATTCATGAGAGTGGTTACTTCTCAGGAGGCAGAGAGGAAAATGGCTCTAGAGAGTGGGTACAAAGGAAACCTCAAGTGTATTTGTAAGATTTTATTTCTTTAGCCCAGCCAGCGTGGCTCAGTGGATGAGCGTCAACCTATGAACCAGGCAGTCACAGTTCAATTTCTGGTCAGGGCACATGCCTGTGTTGTGGGCTCAATCCCCAGTGTGGGGTGTGCAGGAGGCAGCCAATCAATGATTCTCTCTCATCATTGATGTTTCTATCTCTCTTTCCCTCTCCCTTCCTCTCTGAAATCAATGGGAAAGTCAATGGGGGGGGGGGGAAGGAGATATATGTACTACTATATGTAATACTTTAAACAATAAAAAAGGGGAAAAAAAGAGAAAATATATATTTAAAAATAAAATTAAAAGATAAGATAAATGTGAAAACAATGGCATTTACTAATTCTAGGTAATGGCTACATGTGGGCTTATTATATTATTCTTGGTACTTTTCTGTATTTTAATGAAGAAAAAAATTTTTTTAAAGAAAACAGCAATTTCCAAGTCACTTCAATTATCAGAAGCCTAAAAAGAAAACACAAAATTATTTCAAAAACCATCAACAGTCCATTTAAGGAAGCCCTTTTAAATTCCAAATAGTTTCAAATATTACACAGATACTAGTAATAAAAAAAAACTTCATCTCCTTATTTAAAATAAAAGCTGGATGAAATAGGTGTTAACTTTTAGAGTCCAAAGTTTTCCCATCAAATCTGTCAGATTAAACCCCGCCTCCTTTTCTTGCCACCCATTTGGTCCATGCACTCATCACATCATACCTTAATTACTATAATAGCCTTTGAAGCTGGCTTCTCTGCATACAGTCTCCTCACTTCCAAATTAATCCTGCAGAACATTCTTTATAAACTAGTAGTCTCTGCTTTTGTTATATCACTCTCCTGGTAAAAACCTAAAATGGTTCCCCAGTGCCTACCCCATCAAGCTAAATGCCTTTCCTTGGCTTCCAAGGCTTCCTATAATTTAGACCCACTGCCACCTAGCCAACTTGATTTTCTTGCTGCTACACACACAGCCTCTATTTTAATCAGGCAGCTCTCCAATTACTGCTGCACACACTATGATTCCCCCTGCTGGAAATACTCTGCTCAAAATTCCCTGCTTACTCTAATTCTACATTAGCAGAGTTTCAGCTCAGGTCCTACTTTTCAATTCAATACACACTGACCTCTCCTTTCTCTGTGCTCTTTCTTAATCGGGACCCCTTATGAGAACACTTTAAATTTGGCCTCTTAACTGCAGGCATGCACAGATGGGCTCAGGGAGTATGTACAATATGCAAAAGTCACTCTATATTTTGAGAGAGGGGTTCTCTCACATTGTCAGAAAAGGTTTATGAGCCCTCCAGCCTCCCAAGCACAAACAACAACTTCACACAGATCTCAATGCCTTCTAATTTTCCCATATAACTTGAAAAAATAATTTCACTTTGTCTCTCCAACTAGTGTTTAAGCTCCTTGAAAGTGAGGGGCAAATCTTATACTAGCTCTGAAATACAATGTAGGGCACAAAACTAAATATATACAATATCTCATAACAAATTTGCTTTACTTATCCCCTCAAACTAAGAGATTAGTAAAAAAGAAAACTAGGATTTGATTTCCAAATCTCATATTTCCAAATGCGATAACTCCCATTTTATATGACCACATTCACTTCTGGGTCCTTAAAATATGATCTTTTGATATCCATATATCCAAATGAGTCATTTATCTCCAGGTCTAGGCAACTGAAGTCTCTGTATCTATTTCTGGGGTCAGAATGAAATAATACTGGTGAGAAATGCTAAGCTACTACAAACATCAAGTTAACTCAACCTCAACAGAGGGGGAAGAAAGGAGAGAATTATATCCCTAACACAATGGAAATCTCCATTATCCATGCCTTCAAAACATTTTAATACACATTTCAGTTCTAGTAGTTATAATGGTGACCTAATTGCCAATGCTTTCTCCAAGTTCATTTTGACCTGATATTGTCTCAAAATAGCAGCAAATGTTGACTCCAGTCATTTTACCTTTAATTAATCATCATGTACTTTTTGGCAAAATCCTATTGAAATGTTAAAAAGATTTGCAGATGAAGCATTTCTGCTGCTCTTAGATTACTGAACTTGTACACATTTAAAATAGTTATTAATAAAGGATTTGTTCATTGATTCAACATTTATTGCGTGCCCATTGAATGAAATAAATAGTAATAGTTAAGTGTGTAGCTCAATAGACTTTGGTTCAAAAAACAGCTCACCCACTTACTAGCCTGTGTGATGTTTGGGAAAGTAATTTAATATCATCAAGTCTCATTCCTTTTACCTGTAAAGTTGGGAAAATACCTACTTCTCAGTCTTATTGGGAAGGATTAAGGTATTATCTGGTACAAAGCATAGCAAATATCAATGCTGTGTTGAACATGGGTGTACATGGGTGTGGAAGGATACAAAAGCATAGTTTCCAGTCTAGATAGGAAGACATACATGCATGAGCATAATTTTTAAATTATTCACATTTTTATTATTAATGAACAGCAAGAGAACATAACACAAATCCAATTATTAAGGTTACCTTTCTCTTTAGCATCAGGAAATGTTGTGCTATCACTAGTGTTATAGGAAAATGAGATACTTTCAATTAAATAAGTAGAGACCTCCTTTGTAAAATTCGCAGTCCAGGAAAAACCATATCCAAATTGCACCTCAATTTTGGAACCATTCTGATCATCACCACAGATGCTTCCATTGTATGTTGCATTGCCAAGGTCTGAAATGGTTACAGTTTTCTAAAAGAAAAAGAAGTTTGATTTGTGGATGATTAGATAAAGAAGATGTAGTACATACATACAATGGAATACTACTCAACCATAAAAAGATGAAATATTGCCATTTGCAACAATATGGATAGGTTTTGAGAGTGTTATGCTAAGTTGAAAAAGGACAAAAACCATAAGCTTTCACTCATATATGAAATATAAAATAAAAAGCAATAAACTAACAAAACAAACAAAAACAAGCTCATAGATACAGACAACAGGGGAAAGAGAGGTGGGGAGAGCAAAATAGGTAAAGGGGGTCAAATATAAGGTAATGGAAAGTAGATTGAGTGTTGAACATACAATGCAATATACAGATGACGTATTATAATTTTGTACACCTGAAAATTACAAGTTATTAACCAATAAACCACAATAAATTTAATTTATACTAATAAAAGCCTAGGTGGTCCTCGCGCCCTCACATGATGCCCTCACGTCATCACAAGATGGCCACCACAAGATGGCCAGTAGGGGAGGGCAGTTGGGGGTGACCAGGCCAACAGGGGAAGGCAGTTGGGGGCCATTAGGCCGGTAGAGGAGGGCAGTTGGGGGGCGAGATCAGGCTGGCAGGGGAGGGCAATTAGGGGCGACCAGGCTGGCAGAGGAGGGCACTTGGGGGTGACCGGGCCTGCAGGGGAGGGTAGTTGCAGGCGATCGAGCTGGCAGGGGAGGGCAGTCGGGGGAGATCAGGCCGGCAGGGGAGGGCAGTTGGGGGCCATCGGGCCTGCAGGAGAGGGCAGTTAGATATCGATCAGGCCTGCAAGGGAGGGCAGTTGGGGCAATCAGACTGGCAGGCAGGCAAGCGGTTAGGAGCCAGCAGTCCCGGATTGTGAGAGGGATGTCCGACTGCCGAGGGGTCCCAGATTGGAGAGGGTGCAGGCCGGGCTGAGGGACACCCCCGCCCCGGTGCACGAATTTTTTGCACTGGGCCTCTAGTAGTAATATAAACAAACAAACAAACAAGATGAAGTTGAAATAAAAAAGAAGTTTGTAAGGAACAAACAGACAGTAGTGAGCATCAAGCATTTTCGCAGGATGTGCCACTTCAGTCTACATCACACATCCCCCATGGCTAGGTTGCCCTTTGCCTGATTTGCTGTGTAAACCAGTCTCAGATTTCTCAGCTACACACCAGTCTTCTGGACAAATGACTATGTCTGAAAGGAAAAGGAAAACTAGCCTGAACTTCTGTTCTTAAGTTGATTTTTTAAAAATCAGGTTGTAAGCAGGCAAGACCTTAACTAAAAGAAAATAAAAAGGCAAAGGGATTGAGAAGTACTGCCAAAAAGGGAGATTTTTAATAGCAAGCTATTTTAAAAGGGACAAGCTTTGATGTTAATACATGTTAAAAACATTACAGAAGTAGTTAGAACACCATAGAGTCTTCAGATCATTTGCCCTTAAGCAACTCCAAAAACACTTCAAAGAACCAATTAAAATATTCCTTCCAACACTGATCAGAATATATTCAAGGATACAAGTTTTTTTAAAAACCCACAGAATTTAAGTCAGTTAACATAAGAAATCTTATTTGTATAAATGCATGTAAAGGATAAAAAGAATAGAATTAAATTCCTGCTATAAAACTCAAAGAAAAAGAAAAATACTTACATTACTTTTGCTTGTAGTCTCATAGCTGATTGTGAAATTCATCCGCCATTTTGCATAAAGGCAAGTGGCATTTTTTGAATCCGTCAAATTAAGTTCTAATGCATAAGACGAGACAGCTCCTAAAAAGATTAAAAAAGAATAAGATTTTTAAATTGTACTACAAAAACATATATAAGAACAAGCTGTATCCACCACTGAAGTTCAACCAGCTCTAAAATGAAACAGTATTTTTAATAGATATGGTATCTTGGTCATTGTTTTTCTTTTTATCTTTAGTGGAATGCTATTGATAAAGTTAGCATTTCTTCTTCCCAAAAGAATGATTGCTGGACCTAGGATGTATAGGTAATGGCACAGGTTGGTGACATTAATCTGTGCCTTGCTGGCTCTGTTTTAACCAATTATAGTTTGCCTGTTCAGATATTTGCCCTTTAGGATAAACGAGGTAAGGGGGAGCTTGGAAAGGGTATTAAACTCCTGCTTCTCTCAAACCAACTCAGGGAACTCTCTCTGCAAAAATAATGATAGATCTGATATTCAATGGTCTTGTTGCCTTAAAGCCTGTCAGAAACTACATGAACTATGACACACGGATGTCTAGGCAAACTACTTTCTTCTGATGTGAAGAGGTGGGATAACTCTTTCGATGCATGTCAACCATGTGAGCAAAGGAGCAGAGTTGCAAAGGTCGTCTGATCCATAAGCAAAAGGTTATTTTTTATAAATGCAATATTGGTTCGTCACTTTTTGTTTCACTTACAAATTCTATTAATTAGAAAGGCTGATGGATCCTTTGACATGGACTCAAAATCACTTCCTGCATTGTCAACCTGCTACCTCTTTAGGTAGAGAAACCATGGGGGAAACAGACAAACCCTTGAGTCTTTTCTGCTAATTTGATTAAGATCTACACTAAGCTAAATATAGGGAGGATATTACCTATTACCCTGGAGAGACAGAGGACTCAAGGTACAATATGCCAGCAAACACACCAGCAGCTTCAATGATGGGTAACTATCTAAGGATTTTCTTCACTATTTCACACATCACCCAAGGGATGAGCTGTTTTCTGTTAAGATAGCTGCAAATCCTTTAATGATATCTGAGCAATCTAGCATAATCTACAAGTAGGAACATGTTACAGACTATAGAGAATAAAGTCCTAAGAGGAATACTAAGAAGGCGTGTCTCAGCAACAGCTTACAAGCTGTACACAAAAGCCTGTGGTCAGGCTCCAGAGTCCAGGCTGCCTTGCCAAGCCTGAATATTGTGCTAAAGCTTGTGGTTACTGACAGTGCCTAAATGTATTGGCTAAGGCTCGAAAAGACCTTGTGAGGCCTAAGTAGGTTTTACAGCCATTCTTTTCTAAGTACAATATGGAATGGAGCTGTCATCACTGATCCAAGGCTACCCGATAGTGGTGCTGAGAATTCCAGCTCGTAATTTTTCTAATCAACTGGAGGCCTGCTTTTTATATGCAGCCTCTCTCAGTCTTGTTTAAAGTCCCTAGCTTGAACATATTCTCCTTGTATTCAAAGCATTCAAAACTATTAGAAATAACCAAGAGAAGCCTCATATGGATTAATTATATACACTTCAAAGATATTAGAGTAATAGAAAGAAAATAGCATCAAATAATAATAGTATCAATATGGGCCGAGGTGAAGCTTTACGAAGCAGAAGGTACAATTTGTAGTCCAAATTTTCCACTACATTATATTTACCACTACATTAAATGTGAGATCTGAGAAGCACCCTGAGCTCTGGCACATTTGTTCTAGTCCCTTCACACCCTCTATTCCTGTGAGAGCTACTAGTATTCCTTCCGCAGAGCTTACTTCACTGTCTGGCCTCTATCTCCAACTGCACAGGGACTACTTTTACTATTACCCAAAGACCTATTACCTCAAACTCAACAATTCCAAAATGAAAATTCATTCTTCTGCTTCCTCCAAACTGGCCCCCTTCTCACCCTCTCTAGCTCTGAATGAAAGGCGGTACCACATCAGGCTCAAAAGTAGGAGAATTACCTTCTCCTTCATTTTCTTGGTTAAGTCCTATTGATTTTTTTCCCTTCAAATGCTCTCTTAAATCCAGTCTTTGTCCTTTATTTCTACTCGCAATCCACCATCCATTCCCTAAATTACTAGACACCTCCTAGCTGTTGCTCCTAGAAGTGTTGTCAGATTAATGGTCCTTGAATACCTCTTCCTCTCAGGACACATTCTTGTTCACAAACTTTTATTGGCTCTGAAATTCCCATATTAAATTTGAATTCCTCTGCCTGGCTTTCAAATTAATCCTTAATCTTTCCCACCCTACTCCTTCAACTTTTCTCTAGCCATTTTCCCAGAACACACCCTTTGATCTGGTTAAACTTGTTCCACTGGACCCAAATGCTATGTTGTATTCAATCTCTACCCCTAGACACTGTACCTAACATTTGAAATTTACTTTCTTCTACTGACCTAAATGTTCACCTCAGGAAAGATTTCACTTTGAAACACCCCCTCCACTGCCTCCTCCTCCTCCTCCTCTTCCCCCTTCCCCTCCTCCTCCTTCTTCCTCTTCTCCTTCTCCTTCTTTTTTTACAATTTCTAACAGACATCACTGCCTACTTTAAAAGCTAAAAATGTCAGATATTTGTTTTCCCAAGCCTCCCTTGCAGCAAGGATGGGATCCTGTGCTAGGCTCCACCTAACAAAGGCATGCACACCAGAATTTGTATAGGAGCCAGGAATGGAACTGTCTCCCTCAGGCGGAAGTAGCTACAGCAGAATTAAGCTCCCAGGGAACAAGGCAGGCAGAGCTGGTAGTGGCAGTGGCCAGTGGTGCAAGCTTCAGTTCAATGCTTGGCAGTGGAAATGCAGTTCAAGAACATGATTTGGGATACTGAGTCAGAGTTGGGGATATGTAGCCAGGACCTCCAGTAATTCTGCATTACCTAATATGCATATTTTATAAAGGAAAATTGTATTGATGTGCAACACACATATGGAAAAGTATGCAGCATAACATATGGAAGGGAAAAGTACGCATAGCCCAGCTGGTGTGTCTCAGTGGTTGAGCACTGACCCTTGAACCAGGAGGTCACTGTTCGATATGTCTGGGTTATGGGCTTAATCCCCAGTGTGGGGCATGTAGGAGGCAGCCTATCAATGATACTCTCTCATCATTGACCCCCCCCCCAGAATTTCTAACTCTTTCTCCCTCTCCCTTTCTCTATGAAATATATAGTATATACCCTATATAATAAAAGCCTAATATGCTAAATGTCCAGTCATCTGGTCAGCTGTTCAACCAATCAAAGCATGATATGCTAATGATATGCTAAGGCTGCTCAACCACTTGTTATGATGTGCACTGACAACCAGGGGGCAGACGCTTTCACCAGTAGGTTAGCTGGCTGCTGGGGTCCAGAAGATTGGGACTAAGCAAGATGGGCCAGACAAACCCTGGAGCCCTCCCGGATCCCTCCCCAGGTCTGATCGTGCACTGGAGGGGCTTCTCGGCCTGGACTGAGCCCTCTCACATTTGGCCCGATGGCGGAATGACCGGTCACTATGAGGCGCACTGACCACCAGGGGGCAGACACTCAACACAGGAGCTGCCCCCTGGTGGTCAGTGCGCTCCCACAGGGGGAGTGCTGCTCAGCCAGAAGCCAGGCTCACGGCTGATGAGCTTAGCGCTAAGGATGCTTATGGGGGAGCAGGCCTAAGCCATCAGTCGGACATCCCCGAGGGCTCCCAGACTGCAAGAGGGTGCAGGCTGGGCTGAGGGACCCCCCTGAGTGCACAAATTTCATGCACTGGGCCTCTAGTATATAAATAAAAGTATGCATAACATTAATTATACAGCTCAAAGATTTTTCACAAACTGAACCCACCTGTGTCAAGAAACAGAATATTCCAGTACTTTCACAGTTCTTCCAGTTCCTCCTTCCAGTTACCATTTCCCTCCCAAGGTTAACCATTATCCACTATCCTGACTTCTAACAGGAGAAATTAGTTTTGCCTGTTTTTTAACTTGATATAAATGGAATCATTCTATGCTCTTTCATGTCTGGCTTCTTTCACTCAATATGTTTGTGAGGTTCATTCCAGTTGTATGTAACTACAGTTTGTCCATTCTCACGTTGTATGTATAGTTTTCTATCATTGGGTGACTACTACTCATCTATACTACTGTTGATGGGCATTTGCATAATTTCCAGTTTGGTTCTATTACAAATGAACACATCAGTGAACCCATGTGTATGTGCATCTATTGGGTATGGGGGTCAAAGGGTATGCATATACCCAGATATCTTTTTAATAAACTCCTTTTCTGTTTAAAATCAATTGGATTTTATTTCTGTTGCTTACAATTAAAGAACCTGGACTGATATGCTATCCATTTTTCCAGCAGCCATTTTCTCCACAAAGATTTCCTTGACTATAAACGCCCTGGGGGAGCAGTCACAGTGCACATCCCCAAATTTCAATATATCTCATACTATCCTGAATTATTCAGTTATTTTATGTCTGCAAATCCTGTCTTCCTTATTGTCATAAGCTCCAAAAACAGTTTTCAACTATCACTTCCCAACAAACTTATGTGCTATGGTAAATTATAGCATGCAACAAGTAATTTGTTAACTAATAAAAAAATACCAAAGTCTATGACTGAATGATATATATGAATTCAAGATTTCTTTTGATAATGTCTCTGCAATTCCTTTGAATTCCAATATACTCCTTTAAACAAATGATCATATCTATGCTACAGCCCCTAGGAGTGTGTCTTTTATATGAATGTCATCCATCATGGGTGTCATGGTGGTGGGAAGTATGTCTATTACCTTTATTCTATCTTCTATCATTCCTAGTTGTGCTGAATATATATTAGATTCTTAATAAAAACTGATTGATTATATCAAGGTACAAATACACTGCAATAAGGACCTGAAATATAGCTTAATCTAATTATAGGAAGGCCAATCTTTTAGCTCTTCCAAATCATGAACCCAACCTGTCAGTTTTCTAGATGCTCCTTCAACCCCCATGTCAGTTTCCTCAACAAATTTTGACATAAATTCTGGGCTAGGAAAAATGCTTTTCTCATAAGGTATGTTTATAGTTGAAATATTTACACTTTGGTAAAAAATCTCCAGCATTTTCCATCCTGATTTCGGTGTTTGA
Organism: Plecotus auritus; assembly: GCF_963455305.1. Taxonomy (NCBI): domain Eukaryota; kingdom Metazoa; phylum Chordata; class Mammalia; order Chiroptera; family Vespertilionidae; genus Plecotus; species Plecotus auritus. Next base: position 99,231,366 of record NC_137784.1, read on the forward strand.
TTTTAGACCAACCAAACCATTTTTGTTTAAAGGCTTTATGTGATTAAAAAACCACAGTTGACTATATCAGAGCAGTGGTCGGCAAACTCATTAGTCAACAGAGCGGCAAACCGCAACTCGCGAGCCGCATGTGGCTTGCAAGCCGCAGTTTGCCGACCACTGTCCTAGAGTATGTAATTATAGAGCTGAGAGTTCATTCTCCAAAGAAAAGAAAAGGGCAGTCCTCAAAATCAACTTTCTCAAATTCAAATATCCTCTCTAATTTGTTTTTAAAGAGATCATGTATAGGTTCTTTTAGAAATCAGAAGTTATTTCTCAAAGCATAAGATACTGCAAAAAAATGGCTAGGTTTTTACAAGTCTATTTGACCCAATGTAGCTGAAAAATATGCATTTGTAAAGAAGATGGGGTGGGTGGGAACATAATACTGGTAGTAAAACAAACAATGATCTAAGAGGCAATATTATGAGGTGCTTAAGAGCCCCATCCCTGGAATTGAAGAACTAGAATTCAAATCAGGCCATCCAATTTACTAGCTGTGAGACTCTAGGTAAGTTAACCTTGCGAAGAATTGTAGTGTGCATATTTCTCTAATAGGTTCTTCAAAAGGATATAAACCCTCAGAGCTAAGAGAACTTTGTCAAGCAAGTTAGAGGTTCCAGCTTACAAGCTTCCCTTCTAGTAAACACAGCACCTAAAGGAACCCTTCCCAACTTTTAGGTTTATGTTTACTTTCATCATATTAAAGTTATGGATTCTTGTCCTCACACTCACCAATTCAAAATGACGTTGAGCAGAGTCTTAACAAAAGAACAGGACATAGGCATATACTACCTATTTACTCTTCCTTTTCTATTCACAGGTTTAAGGCAGATTCCTCATTTACAATTCCTCACTTATAATTTCTAATATAGGTACAATCATCACATTCAGTCGCTGATACTCTTGATTTCTGGTAAATCTCTTAAAAATAAAAGTAATAATATGATTGCAAGCTACAAAATAATTTAATGTTTTTAAGGTCACAGAGTGGGTAAGGAAATAAGATTCAACATTATCCAACTAGTGGAAAGTGCTTATTGCTGAGTGATATTTGGCAGACCTCCAGAACTCTCTTGCAACACATAGCAGGATACCAACAAGTACTTTTGGATAGAAGATCTCTGATCACTGTAATACAAAATTATGACCAGAATGCTTTTGTTACTACACGAGGAAAAGTAGCCTTCCTGCACCAATGGATCACTTAAGTCAGACATAGTACTGTGAAACAAACCTTGATCATAAATTCCACCCAAGGATACAGAGGAAGAAAGCTGCACTCATATGAAATATTTGAGTATCTACAATCCTATCAGATGTGATAACCAATGATAGCCTGTCCTTTCAAGTCACACTAATATAGCTAGAATAATTTTTAGCAGAACCTTGAAATCAAAATTATCAGTTTAACCAAATCTGGTTAGGCTACAGAAAAATCTCAATGCTTACGTTCTCTTTTAGATCACCCACAAAAGGAGAGAAGTTGGTTCTTTGTTAAAACCATATTCTCTTTCTCACCAGACTTCCTCGTTCTTCATGTTAACCTTCACTACTATGTAGGTATATCTGAAGGGGTACAGGTAAGATACTAGCATTATTATATGGGATTATACTTTAGTAAATAGGTTTATAATTATCTGTACTGCTTAGCACTGATCTTGATGTTCTCAATTCAAAGACACACAAAAACAACTTCTTTCAAAACATAGTTTAAGATTCAAGAGGAATAAGAAGACCAAGTTGGTCTAGTTCACCATCATATCCCCAGTGCCCATCAATGAGTACCCTCAACAAAAATTTACAGAGAGTTAAATATGTACCAAGCCCTGTGCTATGTAGGTATAGGGAAATAACTGTACATAAGATAGTCTCCACTCTCAGAAATGAACACCTCTGGTACTGTTAGGGAAAAAAAGAGTAGAAAATAGGCTAGCGTAATAAACTAAGAGTTTGGGAAAGTCAAGATTTACTCCTGTTCCTCCAGATGTTCACCTGGCTGATCTCCTTCCAACACTCAGGTCTCTGCTCAAATGTCAAACAACAATGAAAGGCCTTCTGACTCCATTAAACACCCCTATCATCTGCTCATTCCTTTTCCACATTACCTGCTGCATTTTCTTCACACTGCCTAGGACTATCTGAAATTCTATTATTTACATGTTGGACTGTCTTCCGCCACTAAAATGTAAGCTTCCCAAGAGCTGGGACCTCATCTGTCTTTCCCTTTGCACTATACCTTTCACCTAGTATAGCGGCTGGTACCAAATAGGCATTCAAGAAACACTTGTGGAAAGGAGGGGCTCCAACCAGTGAAACACACAGGGTATTTCTATGAGGTTTTTCCCTCCCAGAAAAGCTTCAACCCTATAAAAACCAGAAGTCACTAGTTATAAGAATCAAAACCCACAAAATTCTGAAATCTCTGATGTCACATGACGGGAATACAGTTAGGCAATGATGCTAGGAAAGGATTTTCATTTAGTACTCTCTTTATAATGTTGCTATATAGCTCTTCTCCAGAAAGTGCTCTAGTCAGTTACAATTCAAATAAATATCAGCATATTTAACTCTGTGGAAAAGGCCAATAGACAGACTCGAAGAATTCTTTTCTGCACTTCCTCTAAAGCAGCTGTTTTTAAAAAGTAAAGTTACTGGTGAAGCTGGGATAGTTATAAAGTCACAAGGTGGCACAGCTAAAACACTAATGCTAATGAGGCTATAAATTCAGAACAGATCATCCTTCACCACCCTCCTAGTACCCAGGAACGGCATAGGATCCATAACAGATACTTTACAAATATTTATTGAGTTTTCAAAAACTTATTCTTGGTAGCCATTTTGATATATAAAAGCAACATACAAAATGCACCAAGCAACTGAAGACCTGCTAAAATTTCAAGACAAAACCACATGGAAGGAGTTAGTGCAGCCTTGGGCAAACTACGGCCCGCGGGCCGGATCCGGCTATTCTATCCGGTTCTCTTGCTCTCCCCTCCGCTCCTTTACTTTGAATTTATATTAGTTCTCACAAACACTCCATCCATGCTTTTGTTCAGGCCCTCCGGTCCAGTTTAAGAACCCATTGTGGCCCTCGAGTCAAAAAGTTTGCCCACCCCTGAGTTAGTGTCACACTTAACCAACAGCTGTCAGGAAAAAGCAGCTATATAGAAGACATGGTTTCTATTTCATCCTGGTACTTTTTATTATTTTTTTACATTTTTTTTAAAATTTTATTTCATTGTTTAAAGTACCTTTTAAAAATCTGTTTAAAGTACCTTTTAAGAAAACTTTTACTCCTCCAAATCCTGTTTTGAACTTGCAAGTGGAGGTAATCAATCTAGGAAATCTTCCCAGAGGGTGAATCTAGTTAGTCCCAATCAATAAATGGCAAACTAGCAGATGAGCTGATAGGTTCTTTTATGTTTCTTCTGCATGTTTATTTTCTGCAATGAGCAAGCATTGCTTTTGTAAAATCAAAACAAAAGAGCATTCATTAAAAAAAATTAATGACATGAAAACCAATAAGTAAGACTATTTATTAGTTTCACTTTCTCTAAACAATAACAGTGTTGTATTTGTGCAGATTCAATTGGCAGCGAATTACTGGTTAACAGATGCTGTGGTTAGATGCGTTCTAGTCACTGATAAGGTGCTTTTCTGGTAAATAATCCTTTCTTAGGATCGCTCAGTTCTCAGTAGCATGAAAGCTTCAAACTGTGCTTGAGCAAAGCCTCAACGGCCCCCTTTCAGAAAGGCTACAGAAGAGTTTCCTGCACTTTGTGGACAGCTGGACTAGATCAGAGATTCAGAAATGTTTCAGTGTCAAGACCCCCTTTACTCTCTTATTCACCGAGGATCTCAAAGAGCTTTTATGTGAGTTATATCTATAGGCATTTGCCATAGAATTTAAAACTGAGAAGTAAAACATATCAGAGCCATCAGGGTGATGTCATCACTCATTATGTGGCTTCTGGAAAACTCCACTGAACACTGATGAGAGGAGGAGAGTGAAAAAGACAAATAATATCTTAGTATTTTTCTGTAAATAGTTTTGATCTGACAGACTCCCTGCAAAGATGCTTGAGAATCACTACATCAGATAATCAAGAATCCTTTCAATGCTATGGATGTGGAGCAAGATTTCTCAGCTTTGGTACTACTGACATTTTGAGGTAGATAATTCTTTGTTTAGGGTTTGGGGGAGCTGTCTTGTGCATTGTAGGTTATTTAGAAGCATACCTGGCCTCTAACCACTAGATGCTAAAAGCAATTCCCAGCTGTGACAACCAAAAATGTCTCCAGATATTGCCAATATCCCCTGATTGAGAATCCACTGTTTTAGGGGGCTGATTTTATTCTCCTGAAGTGTGAATTATAAGATGTGTACTCCTCACTGTCTTCTCAGGCCCCTAATATATCGATTTCCTCTCCGCTCCCATCTGATCTGTCCCTTCAGTTTTTTGTTTCTTTTTTAATTAGGTCACAAACAGCAAGAGTCAGTGGGTAGCAACAAACAGGATGAATCAGGTCAGGAAGAGACATTCTAGTCAAAGTTCACCTTTCAGGCATTAAACTGAGTGCTTATGGGCGGGGGTGGGGGGGTGGGGGGGAACACAATCAGCCAACATTCACCCAGCCATTCTGAGATGATAAGATAATAAGATATTATTTGTCTTTTTCACTCTCATCCTCTCACCAGTGTTCAGTGGAGTTTTCCAGAAGCCACATAATGAGTGATAACAACCCAGTCCTTAGCAACTTACCAACCCTCCTCCACCTTTTCCTCCTCAGAAAACCAAGTAATAGGCCAGTTGTATGATAAGGAAGAAGAAAACGAGCTTCTGAAAGCAAAGAAGCATACAAGACTCGGATACACTCTCAAAACCTTGGATCTGGAAGGTCCTTCCAATTGAAACATTTGAGGATTTAGGGGCTGGGAAAAGTAGCAAAACTAGTAGAAAACTGACCTTCAACACCTCCAAGTCAGATATTCACTCCCTATCGAAGTTTCCACTCATCCCTTTACTCTCCAAAGGTTGAGCCTGAGTTTTCTTGCCTGGAAATTGCCCAGCCACCTTAGGTCCCTTCCCCCTCAGAAATCCAACTACCAAAGTCAAATCCAGAATCATTCCTCATCTCTTTAATCACCCTTCCACCAAAGCCCCCAACCCTCTCACTGTCCCTCAGAGTCAACTGTCATATCTGCCCCACTTCCCTCAAGTTCTTCACGCAGGCAGTCTTTTCCTTCCCCAATTTTGTCTCTCGCCCCTTACTTTTCCACCATCTTCAAAACTCTTCCCTGATCCTAGGAAGCCAGAGCTTTCCTAATTGTCTCTGCCACCCTAGAATCAGCACGTATCGACTTTCTAAGCTCACTCCTTCGTATTTTCCCCAAATGACTCTTCCTACCCCATCCGCTTCACTCCTCGCTCTTTCCTACCTACTCTCTTGGCATCCAGCCCACCCTGATTACTTGCCCTTTCTTACTCTCACTGGCTCTTCCTCCGCCATCCCTTCCGTCGGGTCTTGTCTAGGTCATTGCTTGTCACCTGAGGCAAGCGCCACCGCCCAGTGTCAGCTGTTCAGCCTCTCAACCCCCACCCCTGAGACCAGTACGGCAAGTTGTGGCCTTTGAACTGGGCGCCCTGGGCCCAGGCGGGGCGGGTACTAAGCAGGAGGGCCCGACAACTCACCCAGAATGAGGCAGAGCAGAACGAGCCCCGAGCCCGGCACTGGAGAAAGGCGGAAGCACACCATGATCCGGAAGAGAGCAGCGGCGAGAGCAGCAACACCACGGAAAAGGCTCCGGGAAGCTGAGGAAGACAGTTGCTGACCACCGACCACAGCGCGATAAAAGCCGGGACTGGGAGCTTCAGCGCGGGTCATAAGACTAGGGGCGGGGCTCTTTCTTGCCTTCAGCCAATCTCTGCGCTTCAAAGCCGCGAAAAGGGTAGTGATGTAGGGCGGGTGGGAGGAACGACCACGCCCTGGCTTTTTGGTTCACGGTCATTCTTAAGTTCTTAAGAGATAAGCGCGGACGGCCTTATCTGAGGCGAAAGAGAGAGGATGAACTTTTGGGTGGTGTAGATGGTAGAGATTATTTCAGTTCCTATTCCTTGAACAAGAGTATAGTTTTGCTGGAGTAAAACGGTTGCTAGGCATCACGACGTAATACATACAAGAATCACATACGATGATTCTCCAAACACTGTTGTTACCTATGCAGTTCATGCTATTAAATGGGCAAGTGAGCTAGTGGGTAGTACGAAGTCGCTGACCGCCAGAACAGGACCTGGTCTTGAAGTTCACTAAGTTACAACACCCTGTTTTTCAGAAGGGGAAATTCAACTCAGAAAGAGGAAGACTTGCCCTAACCGGTTTGGCTCAGTGGATGGAGCGTCGGCCTGCAGACTCAAGGGTCCCAGGTTCGATTCTGGTCAAGGGCATGTACCTTGGTTGCCGGCACATACCCAGCAGGGAGTGTGCAGGAGGCAGCTGATTAATGTTTCTCTCTCATTGATGTTTCTAACTCTCTATCCCTCTCCCTTCCTCTCTGTAAAAAATCAATAAAATATATTTTTTTAAAAAAAAGAAAAGAAAGAGGAAGACTCCTCTTTAAATAGAGAGAGAAAATGAGATAGAAATAAAATGGAAAGGGGGGAAAAACAAAGATCATCCATATACCAACTACCCAGAGACAGTGTTTATCTATCTATATCCATCCATCATCCTTCCAGTTGCTTTTCCTATGCATATATATATACATGTAAATATCCTTTAATGAATTCATACTAAACATACTATTTGGTATATTTAACAGTTGAACAGATGAAACCTACAATATTCAACAAATGAAAGCATTCAAAAGCTATAAAAATTTCCAATTGAAATAAAGTACTGCTTCTCAAATGTAAGTTTCCAAAAGAATCATCTGGGTATTTTTAATAACATAAAGATTCCTGCATTTTATTCCCACAGAGATTCTGAAATAGTAGGTCCTATCTTTGTTTTTGTGTTTTGTTTATTTATTATTATTATTATTATTATTACTAGAGGCCCGGTGCACGAAATTCATGCACAGGGGTGTGTGTCCCTCAGCCCAGCCTGCACCCTCTCCAATCTGGGACCCCTCGAGGGATGTCCAACTGCCCGTTTAGGCCCGATCCCAGTAGGATGGAGTAAAAATGGTTGCTAGGCAAAATAGGCTAAAAATACATCCCTCTCACAATCCAGGACTGCTGGCTCCCAACTGCTCGCCTGCCTGGCTTCCTGATTGCCCCTAACCACTTCTGTGTGCCAGCCTGATCACCCCCTAACCACTCCCCTGCCAGCCTGATTGATGCCTAACTGCTTCCCTGCCAGCCTGTTTGCCCCTAACTGCCCTCCCCTGCAGGCCTGGTCACTCCTAACTGCCCTCCCCTGCAGGCTTGGTCCCCCCCAACTGCCCTCCCCTGCAGGCTTGATCACCTCCAACTGCCCTCCCTTGCTGGCCTGATCGCCCACAACTGCCCTCCCCTGCTGGCCATCTTGTGGTGGCCATCTTGTGTCCACATGGGGGCAGCCATCTTTGACCACATGGGGGCAGCCATCTTGTGTGTTGGAGTGATGGTCAATTTGCATATTACTCTTTTATTAGATAGGATTATATATATATTTTTACCAAGAGCTGTTTCTCAATCCTGTTGGAATCACTTGTGTGGCTTTAAAACCAGAGGTGCCCCCTTGGTCCTGTCCCTTGAGATTCAAATTCAGTTGGTATAGAGTGGGGCATGGGCATTGTATTTTTCTCAAAACTCCTCAAGGCAATATTAATGGGTCAGAGATTATCTCTAAGTGGCTCCAGCTTTATAATTCCAGGAATCTATTAGAGTAAATGCTCTTTTATTTAAAATACTAGAGGCCCGGTGCATGAATTTGTGCACGGGTGGGGTCTGGCCAGCTGGACTGGATTGGGGCAATCGGGCAGGGTCAGCCAGGGGGAGGGGACGTGGGAGGTTGGCTGGCCACCCCGCCCCTGATGGGGGGGGGCTTTTGGGGGTGGGGCCAGCTGGGGGAGGGGCCTCAGGCAGTTGGCCAGCCAGCCCTGCCCCCTGCTCGAACTCCTGGGGGACAATTTGCATATTAGCCTTTTATTATATAGGATAAGGAAGCAAAGTGCCTCAATGAGTCAAAGATCTGGTTTAATAAATTGTTGCCCTTAAACTCTTGCAGATGTCATCAAATTAAAAAATGGAACACAGTAAGATAGATCAGCATTTTATACTAAATCCACCATTGCAACCTTTCCCCTGATAAAACAAATGCTGGTTCCTTGACTGGGACAGGCATGTTCATGAGACAGAACAATGTTTTGGAAGTCATAGGTAAGTGGTGGGTATTTTGTAAAAAAAGAAAATAGGCTAAAAATACTTAAAGCTTTGTTTGGTCTGAGCTTCTATACTTAGAATTGTTTAATGTTCCCCCCATCTCAAACCTTGTGAAAACTACTTACTTTTAAAAAAATGTTTTTATTGATTTCAGCGAGGACGGGAGAGGGGAGAGAAACATCAATGATGAGTGAGAATCATTGATTGGCTGCCTCCTGCATGCCCCCTACTGAGGATTGAGCCCACAACACAGGTATGAGCCCTGACAGGGAATTGAACCATCGATGCTCAACCAACTGAGTCACACAGGCCAGCGCTGAAAACTACTTACTTTTGTGTGCACTGTCTTTCATTACCCCAGCCCAGTTGAAGGAGCTTTCCCCAGGCTCTTCTGCAGTACAGTCAAGCCTGTGGGACTAGGGTCGATGTTTGAGGAACTCTAGAAGATCCCTTCCAGTCTGAGCTTCATATGTGTTGACTAGATTGTTGATAGTGCTGCATCCAGACTGCTTTCATGTGCACTTCCTCTCCTACCATACCTCACACCTCCACAGTGGGCGAAATTCCTCAGCAAACACACACATACACACACACATGCCCAGTTAGATTATGAGTCTTTGGAACCCTTTGAGAGCTCATGGTTCTTTGGCCAGGGAGCAGGTATCACTAGCAAACACTTCCTAAATGTCAAGACACTGAATGGTGTAAGAAATAATGAACTTATCACATTTGGTAAATAATAGGCAATGAAATGTGTAGGTCAGAGGAACAGAAAGTCTGTCCATCCAGCATTAGCAGAGCCAAACACTAAACACTGAAAATTACAGTGGAGAAATATTAGTTATTTTATTATAAACTAGAGTCCCGATACACGAAATTCATCCAAGAGTAGGCCTTCACAGCCCTGGCCGCTCTCACAGCCCCAGCCACCCTCACAGCCCTGGCTTTGTCCGGAAGGTCGTCCGGATGATCGTTCCACTGTTCGGCCGTTCAGTAGATTTGCCTATTACCCTTTTATTATTATAGATGACAACACCCAGGAGAATGGGAAGCTGATGTTCAATACCCCCAACTGCCTGATGGCATGTAGGTTACAGGTAATAAAGGGCAAAATCACAAGACACTTGTGTGTTAGGGGTTTGGGGTTGTACTGGGTGCTGATTGGTCAGAGGTGAGGTAAAGGTAATAAATCATTTCTTCTAGTCTTGAGGATAGTTCTGAGGTCTGTTCCCGTGTCCTTCTGTCTGGTTTATTTGGAAAGTAGCCAGGGGATCATTCCACCTGCGGGCCTGGAGTTGAAACATAACTTAGGTCAAGATGTTATCTTTAGCCTGCCAGAGGTCCAGACCTTGACACCATTAGTCAGGACTGAGTTCTATCTTTTGCTGCCTCCTGGGTTACTGATTTGGGGGCAGGAGGGAGGATAGATCTCTGAGGGGTATATATACACATAAAGAGAGAGACATATGATTTCTAGAGCTATGATTTCAAGCTAAACTTAATCAATGTCATAAGGACCCTCAGTTTCATAGACAATGAAATGTGTGAGTCAGAGGAAGGAAATTAACAAAGATATAGAGATTTATAATTTTAAAATGATAAATATGAATTAACTCAATGAATGAGTGGCCCTAAGGTGTTGGTGTCATGTACTTGCCATCTTATGACTTTTTTATCTTCATTCTCTCTCTGCCATTTTTCCTTTCTTGACTCATCCTTGTTTAGTTTCTTCTATACTCCTTTCACCTTTCTCCTTTTTTTTTATTGATTTCAGAGATGAGGGGAGACAGAGAAAGAAAGAGGAACATCAGTGATGAGAGAGAGTCATTGATCAGCTGCCTCCTGCACACCCCACACTGGGGATCTAGCCCACAACCCGGGCATGTGCTCTGACTGGGAATTGAACTGTGACTTCCTGGTTCATAGGTCAACATTCATCCACTGAGCCATGCTGGCCTGGTTCTCCTTCTAACATGTTCCCCTTTTCTAGATAATGCCTTCAAACTGTGGCAGTACGGTTATCACTCAACCCCAATGTAGAGGTCACAGTGAGCTCAAGGGGCTGCCAACCCTTGACCAAGAGCTCACTGGGTGAATGGGGACATGTCATTTTGAATTATTAGTTTTCCCCAGGAGGATTCTTCTCAAATCCCCCTTGCCCCCAACACTACCACCAAAGATCTAGTCTAACCTGCAAAAATGAAATGATTCTCAACTTTGAGCATGCACCAAAATTACCAAGGGGCTTTTTAAAATACAGATTACTAGGCTCCGCTATGGAGTTTGAGCAAATCTGGGGTGGGGCATGAGAATCTGCATTTCTAGCAATTTCTCAGATGATCCTGATGCTGCTGTTCTGGAAACTACACTGAGTAACCAGGCCCCAAACTCATATCCTGGTTTACTGTACTCTAGGGATGGGATTAAGAGGTGGGAGAGAAGGGACTTTTATTAACTTCTGCTGTATTTAAATTTTTACAGCAATTGGACTGTGTTTGTAATAATGATTTTTAAATTAATGGATACAAATCATTAAAAATTGAAATAATTTTCCCTAGCTGGCGTGGTTCAGTGGTTGAACATCGACTTATAAACCAGGAGGCCATGGTTCGATTCCTGGTCAGGGCACATGCCTGGGTTGCGGGCTCACGGGGGTCCCCCCCTCCATTTCCCCACCCCGCACCCCATGCAGGAGGCAGCTGATGTTTCAATTTTTCTTTCCCTCTCCCTTCCTCTTTGAAATCAGTAAAAAATTTAAAAAGATTGAAATAATTTTAAAAGATATAAAATCTAAAGGAAATGCCCTTTCCCCTCCCTTGGACCACAGTCCCACTCCTCAAAGTAATAACTGTTGCTTGACCTGCATGGCTCAGTGGTTGAGTGTCAACCTATGAACCAGGAGGTCATGGTTTGATTCCCAGTCAGGGCACATGTCTGGGCTGTGGGTGTGAGGCGTGCAGGAGACAGCTGATTAATGATTTTCTCTCATCATTGATGTTTCTATCTCTCTCTCCCTCTCCCTTCCTCTCTGAAATCAATTAATATATGTATATTTAAAAAGCAATAATTAAGTGAAGTCATCACGTGGGCGGGCGGGGTCAGGTGATTTGAACGAGAGGAAGACGGAACCGAAGCTGGGCTCGGCAGTGGACTTGGTTCCTCCGCGAGCCAAAGATGGCAGTGAGCATATATTCAACCTCAGTCACCAGTGATAACCTAAGTTGACATGACATGCTGGCCTGGATCAATGAGTCCCTGCAGTTGAATCTGACAAAGGTGGAACAGTTGTGCTCAGGGGCTGCCTATTGTCAGTTTAGGGACATGCTGTTCCCTGGCTCCATTGCCTTGAAGAAAGTGAAATTTCAAGCTAAGCCAGAACATGAATACACCCAGAACTTCAAAATACTACAAGCAAGTTTTAAGAGGATGGGTGTTGACAAAATAATTCCTGTGGACAAATTAGTAAAAGGAAAATTTCAGGACAATTTTGAATTCGTTCAGTGGTTCAAGAAATTTTTTTGATGCAAACTATGATGGAAAAGACTATGACCCTGTAGCTGCCAGACAAGGTCAAGAAACTGCAGTGGCTCCCTCCCTTGTTGCTCCAGCTATGAACAAACCAAAGAAACCTCTCAGCTCTAGCAGTGCAGCTCCACAGAGGCCCATTGCTACACACAGAACTACTGCAACCCCTAAGGCTGGCCCAGGTGTGCTGCGAAAGAATTCTGGTGTGGGCAATGGGGACGACAAAGTAACTGAACTGATGCAGCAGGTCAGCATATTGAAACTTACCCTCAAAGAATTGGAGAAAGAAAGCGATTTCTACTTTGGAAAGCTAAGGACCATTAAATTGATTTGCCAAGGGAACTAGGGGGAAAACAACCCTGTATTGCAGAGGAGTGTGGACATTCTCTATGCCACAGATGAAGGCTTTGTGATACCTGATGAAGGGGGCCCACGGGAGGAACAAGAAGAGTATTAACAGCTTGGACCAGCAGAGCAACATCTGAATTATTCAATCCAAATCATGTGCTTGACTGTAAAATACTCCCTTTTATTATTTTTAGAGGACTCACTGGTTTCCTTTCATAAGCAAAAAGTACCTCTTCTTTAAAGTGCACTTTGCAGAAGTTTCACTCTTTTTTCAATAAGTTTGAGTTAGGAGCTTTTACCTTGTAGCAGAGCAGTATTAACATCTAGTTGGTTCACTTAGGGAACAAAGAGGCTGACCATGGGCTCACCATATGGATGCTGGTAACATTGATTGCTGGAGAAGGTGTTTTTATGAGATACGCTGAGGTGGATACCTCAGTAGCGAAATGTAAAGACTGATTTTAATTTTAAGCTAATGTGAAATCTTGGCAGAGAACGTTTTAATAAATGAATGCCTTAAGAGTATTTAAATTACGTTTTCATATTTCAAAATATAAAATGTAACCTGACAGGACAGTTTGTGTGTTGTCCTTGTGTCTGGGAAGGAGGGGCCAGAACTTGGGACCTTTAGAACTTGCTGTTCACAGGTCTTGCAGGGCTGCTTGAATCTCATAGGCCTAACCTTGGCCCAGAAGGAAAATTTAAAAAGTTGCTCTCTAAAGCCATTTGGTGTCCTTGACCAATTGCATCTCTGCTAAGAAACAAGAGGCATTGTTGGCTGAATGAATAGAGGGTATGTTTCAGCCCTAAGATATTTGAGTTGAATAGCTTGATGTTCATTGAGCATTTCTCTGATGATTTTTCCATTTACCCCTGAAATTTCTGTGTATTGTGTTTTTGGGAAATCAGGTGTGTTCAGTTTTAAAATCTAACTGGGAGCATTATCTCAATTCGATGAGGTTCTGCTTCCCGGCATATGTTGACAGTTTGGCTCAAATAAACTCACAAAAATTCTTTAAAAATAAAATAAAATAAAATCTAACAACTACTTTTTGGAACTTGCCCACATCTCTGGGATTTGAATTGGGGTTTGTGTCCCATTTTGCTGTCTTTTAAGTTTACATTTAACATGTTTTTCTGCATCCCTTGCCCACTGGGGACTCCTCTTTGGCTCCTTAAAGTTTGCTGCTTAGAGTGAAAGTTCAGCAGGCAGGTGATCATGCTGCAAGTTCTTTTTGGACTTCTGACAAAGGGAGTGATCAGTGAAGGCCATCGCTACCTTGAGATCTGTAAGGCTGGGTGTTTTTGGTACCTGCTGTTCACAGCCCTCCACTGTTATCAGAATACTTTGCCAATGCACTAATCTCTTTGGAGATAAAATTCGTTAGCGTGCTACTAAATGTTAATTTTCTTTTGCAGAAAATACAGTACCATGTCTGAATTAATTATTAATATTTAAACTATTTCACTCCTTAACACCCCTCATTTGCTTTGCCTACAGCCTATTCAGTTCCTTTGTTTGGCAGAATTCTGCAAAATGTGTGTTACCCACTTTTGAGCTTGTTCAGCCCCTGATGTGATTGTATTGATTTGTTGATGGTGGTAGTTTGTCCTAAAATGTGTGTGAAAGCAGATATTTTATAATAAACTAGAGGCCTGATGCACGAAAATTTGTGCAAGAGTAGACCTTCCTTCCCCTGGCTGCCAGCACCGGCTTCCCTCCAGCACCTGGGACCCGGGCTTCCCTCCTCTGGCCGCTGGCAGGCACCAGGACCCAGGCTGCTTCCCTCCGGCCCCGGCTTTGTCAGGAAGAATATCCGGAAGATGTCCGGTCTAATTAGCACATTACCCTTTTATTATTATAGATTGTTGTACAGTGCATGCTCTGTGTGAAATTCAGAGAGAAACCCTGATTCAGAGATTAACAATGCCAAAAATGCAAGTAACTAGCCATTATTCAAATAACAGTGGTGCTATTTCTCTTTTGTGGCCTTTAGACTTTTGTTGCCCTAAAATTCCATTTTATTGGGAACCCATTTTCCACCTGGTCTTTCTCGACGAGGTTTTTTTTTCTTTTCTACTTTAAGCAGTTTCTAAATAAAATTCTGTATTTCAAGAAAAAAAAAAAGCAATAACTGTTAACAGTCTCTTTTTTTACATGCTCAGGTAAAAAAATATGCATATATCTGCGCATATATATATATATATATATATATATATATATACACACTGAGTAGCCAGATTATTATGATCTCTGAACATATAATAATCTGGCCACTCAGTGTGTGTGTGTGTGTGTGTGTGTGTGTGTGTGTATGTGTATGTATACTCTTTTTTTTAATTAGACAAATGTGAGCCTGCTCTTCATATTGTTTAGTGACCTGCTTTTCTCACTTATTTACATATCTTGAAAATGTTCCTTAAAAGTCATATGGCTTGCCCTAACCGTTTGGCTCAGTGGATAGAGCGTCAGCCTGCAGACTGAAAGGTCCCAGGTTCGATTCCGGTCAAGGGCATGTACCTTGGTTGTGGGCACATCCCCAGTAGGAGGTGTGCAGGAGGCAGCTGATCGATGTTTCTCTCTCATTGATGTTTCTAACTCTCTATCTCTCTCCCTTCCTCTCTGTAAAAAATCAATAAAATATATTTTTAAAAAAGTCATATGGCTTTACCTCATTCTTTTGGATGGCTTTAATTATGTAGCTCTATCACAATTTATAAAATTACCACAAATATTCTTAAACCCCTGCTTCCTCAAATTCCTAGATTTGTCTGCAGCATAACCATGTGGTTAACATAGGGATTGCATGACAGCACACCACCATTAATATAGGGGACTTTTAGTAAACCATTTGGATTTATGGCACTGATTTGAAAACCAGATACTTCCCATAAAATAAGCTTTGGTGGTGTGACCAGATCAAAGCAGGGGTCCTGCAGTTGGGATGCTGAAGTGGATTTTTGGAACCCATTCAGCCATCAGCTTGTCATGCAACCTTAGGAAACTCACTTCCTGCTCTTTGTGCATCTGATCTCCCTCTCGGCACACACATGAAGACTATCCTCAGTGGATAGAGTCCCAGGTTCAATTCCAGTCAAGGGTACATGCCCAGGTTGTGGCCTCAATCCCCAGTAGGGGCCATGCAGGAAGCAGCTGATCAATGATTCTCTCTCATCACTGATGTTTCTAACTCTCTCTCCCTCTCCCCTCCTGGCTGAAATCAATAAAAATATATTTTTTAAAAAGACTATCCGTTGACCCCCCACCCCCACTTGGAGGAGACAGAGACATAGTCAGCTGATGGCAAGCAGTTGCTTCTTATAAGAGGAAGGAGTTAAAACACTAGTTGATCTCTGTGTGTATCACTTTAATCTTGTAGAGAGGGGCAGTACAATGTAGTAGTCACAAGCCAGGGCTCTGCCATTGGGCTATTTGGATTTGATTCCTGCCTCTACCACTTAATAATTGTGTGACCTCTGGGCCTTAGTTTTTTCATCCATGAATAAAGATGATAATAATTGTGCCTATCGTGGAGGATTATTGTAAGGATTAAATGAGGTGCCTGGAAAACACTAACATGTAGTAAGAACTCAACAAATATTATCATTACTGTTATTATTAGTAATAATTGCAGTGTTCTCTTCTCTCCCTGTCAGTGTGTCACAAAGCTAAGGAAGTTCTCATTGGTGCTCACTGATTAAGAGAGGGCCATTGTTAATATTATTCAGACATAAAAAAGAAAGAAATCTTATTTCTGACAACATGGGTGAACCTAGAAGGTATTATGCTAAGTGAAATAAGTCAGTCCGAAAAAGAAATGCCATATGATCTCACTTATATGTGGAATCTAAAAAACAATATAAATGAACAAACAAAACAGAAACAGATTCAGAGATACAAAGAACAGACTGATGGCTGCCAGAGGAGAGGGGTTGGGGGACTGGGTGAAAAATGTGAAGGGATTGAGAAATACAGATTGTTTGTTACAAAATAGTCATGGGGATGTAAAATACAGTATAGAAAATATAGTCAATAATATTGTGGGGGTGGGGTCGGAGTGGAGGGGGTCAATAGGGTAAAAGGGGGACATCTATAATACTGTCAACAATAAATATAAATTTAAAAATAATATTATAATTACTATCTATGGTGCTAGGTGGGTATTGAAAATGTCAGGAGGATCACTTTGTGAAGTGTATGATTGTCTAACCACTATGCTGTACATCTGAAAGTAATACAAAATACTATTGAATGTAAACTGTAATTGAAAAAAATTAAAAATTAAAAAATTTTAAAAATAGATAGCTATTGCTATCCTTTATATTTTAACATTCTTTCTATATAAATGTAATATATGTCCAATGAAGAACATTTGAAAAACACTGCTAAGCACAAAGAACATAATTAAAATAACGTGTAGTTCTACTTCTGCCTAAAGCATTCTTTCTCCTTCCACCTCCTCCAATACCAGACTGGCTTTTGCTTCTCCTTCAGGTGACATGACTTTTTCCAAATAATCCTTCTTTAACAAGCCAAGGATGAAACTTGGGAGTTTTTACCTAATCCCTGGACTTCCCTCATCATGGCATTCATCATACTGTAATTGTCTGTTCGCTGGGCCAGAACCCATAGCAGCCTGTGAGCTTCTTTAAGATAGAGAACATGGCCACCAGTCTATTCTCATAGTAAGTGCTCAGAAAATGTTAATTGAATTAATAAAGAAATGGCAGGTATAAAAATAGGTTCTAGCTTTCGGAGACTATATTACCTAAGTGCTGAGCTGGTGGAATGGCCTTCCCAGCAATTTTTCCCATCTGTCTCACAACAGAGAAAGTGGCAGGATATATGCCTTCTTTCTGCTAGACTTGCCAGCTGACCGTTGACATACTTCTGACTTCTGCTTCTACCACTTTCTCCTTGTCTATAATATATGTCTCTCTTTGACTCTCTCTTTTCTGTGTCACCTCTCTCTCTCTCTCTGTCTCTCTCTCTCTCTCTCTCTACACACACACACACACACACACACACACACACACACACACTTGTATGCCAGCCTTACTTATCTCTCCATTGTAATCTGCACCTTCTCCTTCAACTCAGTAGATTATGAAAGGACAGTGATCCCAGGACATTGTGACCCATGAAACTGAAGTGATGTGTTGCTTAGGAAATAATCATATTGTTCTCTTCCTTTGCATTAGTGGTTTAGAGGAGAGAGTTCAGATTCAGAAATCATTACCTACTCTTTATGACACTATTGATGATGACAATGACCTGACTCTGCAGGTTTAACTGAGAAGGCTGCAGCCAGCTCTTTGGCTTAAGATGGCAGCCATTTGCTGCAGACTCTTGATATGGAATAAAAGACATTTTAAAACCAGAAGAGTCCTTGTCTGCTTCAATCCCTTCATTTTGCTCAGGGAGGTCAAGTTACTTGCCCAAGTAGGCAGCAGAGCTGACAATACAACTCTTACCTCTGTATTTCTTGTCTGGAGCTCTATTCTCAGTTGGCTGAAACCCTGTGCTCTAAAAGGCCCCCTTCATTGCCCAGCTGGCGTGGCTCAGTGGTTGAGTATCGACTTATGAACCAGGAGGTCATGGTTTGATTCCCAGTCAGGGCACATGCCTGGGTTGTGGGCTCGATCCCCGGTGTGGCAGGAGGCAGCCGACCAATGATTCTCTCATCATTGATGTTTCTATCTCCCTCTCTGAAATCAATAAAAATATTTTTTAAGTAAAAATAAATAAAAGGTCCCCTTCATTAAAGTTTCATGTCAGTGAGAAAGGCCAGGAAACACTGAAGGCCCTGGTCAGTTCCAATATAGAACTTATTAGATGGAGACCTTAGTACTCACGTGAATGGAAATGTGTAAGTTTTCTAGCAACTTCATTCTTACAAATATTATTTATTCTGTTTTCTACCTGACTGTTCAGGAAAGTACTTGCTGGCTTTACAATGGGCTTTTAGGAAGATAGTCCATCCCACCAACCCTTTCATTAGGGATTTACTAGAAGTTAATAAAAGTAAGTACACTTTACTTGATTCCATCTCTTTCTTTCCATCCATATTTCCCCATATTTTCTCCCCAGACACAGTGATTTCTGAAAGTCAAGGTGGCTTACAGGGGTAGACACATCCACCTGAAGACCTATAAACCAGGATAGACACACTGACCACCTAGATAAAACCTAAGTGATGGGTGTCGTAGGGCCCTGCTGAGGCTTCCCCATATACTGCCACATCTAGCATAGTACTTGCACCTAACAGCCGCTCACTCTTCTCAGCATAAAAATCAGAAGAGCAGCCTGCCTGGTGTGGCTCAGTAGTTGACCATGGACCTTTGAACCAGGAAGTGATGGTTCGATTCCCAGTCAGGGCACATGCCCAGGTTGTGGGCTCAATCCCCAGTTGGGGGTGTGTAGGAGGCAGCCAATCAATGTTTCTGTCTCATCACTGATGTTTCTATCTCTCTCTCCATCTCCCTTCCTCTGTGAAATCAATAAAAACATATATTAAAACAAAACAAAAGAGCAGGTTTCTGATCCCAGTTTGGTCGCCAATCACTCTGTAGCCTGTTCAGGTCACATAATCTCTTTGTCCATTTAATCACACTTTCCTCTACTGCAAGCATGTCAAAATCGTGGCCCACGGGCTGTGTGTGGCCCACAATGAATATTTTTGCAGCCCAGCCAATATAATGGTATGTAAGAAATGTTTTAATAAAAATTTTGTAACTTAATTTTTACAATATCCTATTATACATAACTAGAGGCCCGGTGCACAAAATTTGTGCACTCATGGGGGTCCCTCAGACCAGGCTGTGCCCTCTCACAGTCTGGGAGCCCTTGGGGGATGTCTCACTGATGGCTTAGGCCCGCAGGGAGCAGGCCTAAGCCATCAGTCAGACATCCTTAGCACCACTGCCACTGCACTTGCCAGCCGTGAGTCCAGCTTCTGACTAGCGCACTGACAACCAGGGGGCAGCTCCTGTGTTGAGCGTCTGCCCCCTGGTGGTCAGTATGCATCATAGTGACCAGTTATTGCACCGTTCAGTCAATTTGCATATTACCTTTTTATTATATAGGATTATTAATAAGGAACTACAACGTTTGCTAATGATTGATTACTATAATCATGTTGTATTCATTTCCCTTACATGCCTTATGCGCAGGCACACCATTTCTCTCCACTATACTAGCAGCGAATATTTTAGCAGCCAATTGCCACGTCATTAGTCTTGGACTGACTTGTTTGGTGTGTGCAACAGGAAATATTTCACTTTTGGAAAACAAGAAAAATAGACTTATTTGCATTATGCTTATTAATTTGTCCAGTTATTCAGTGTCTGGTAAGTTAATGTTCAAGAAAAATATTAATTTTTATTAAAATGTTCTATTATTTTATGTTAACAATTTCTCATTTATTTTAGCCCTTTGTATTCAGCATGTCTCTATTGAAATAAACCTACGTTTCTATGAAAATTGAAGCTTTTGTTTTTTTGTGGCCCACATAAACTTAACCTTGTTTATTTGGCCCATGTTAGCCTTTGAGTTTGACATGCTTGCTCTACTATCTAAGAGTTTGAACTCCATTAGTGTTTCTCAAAGCATGTTCCATGGAGTCCTTGGGTTTAGATCAGGTATCTTTGAGTGTGTATGGAAGTGATTGTGTGGGCAGGACATCCTGCTTTTTACCCCACACCAACCAGAATGGATCCAGTTTTCTCTGTTTTTAGATCATGATTTTTGGGTGAAATTTTGTTTGAATAAGGGGCTTCATGGTTAAAACATTACATGAAACTTTGGACTAAAGAATCACCACAGTTGCTTTCAGCTTTAACAGTCTAAAATCCTAGGTTCTTTCTGGGTTTCCAAGATGGCCCTGTCTTATAATGAAACAGTATGACATATTTTGCTCTAAAAATAGTAGCTCAAATGAGAACATTCAAAGAGCATATCCATGACAGGCATCTAGGATTACCTACCTTTTCACTGGTGACACCCTAAAGTAATAATAGCTAGCACATCATATATAGCAGGGACTGTTACAGCCCTTTACATGTATTATCTCAGGTAATTCTCACAAACTCTATAAAATAATTATCACTATCTGTGTTTTACAGATGAGGAAACTGAGGTACGGAAATATTAAATAACTTGCTTGTTTTTGTCAGTTTGAACTGCTATGACATTATAATAGAGTGAGTGACAACAAACTTTTATTTCTCATAATTCTGGATGCTGGGAAGTCCAAGATCAAGGTGCTAGGAGGTTCAGTGTCTGTTGAGAGCATGCTTCCTGGTTTACAGACAGCCACCTTCTTGCTGTGTTCTCACATGGTAATGAGGTCATTCTGTGGAGCTCCTTAGAAAAATTAGGAAGATTAGTTTGAAGTTACAAGGAGACAGGATTCAGTTCAGTAGGAAGGAAGAATTTCTAACAATAAGACATGAAAAGCTAGTAACTCATACTGATATGTTTCAAGTCACTGGAAGTGTTTAAAGAGAAGCTGAATGAGCACTTGTCCAGAAAATGTTGAATGAGTTTTAATGTTGGGAAAAAGTTAGATAAGATGACCTCTAAGCACTCTATCAACTTGCATCACACAGCTTTCAGATATTCCTTGTGCCCCAGTAGTTGTTAGAGGAAGGAATTTATAGTGAATGAAAATACAAAGGACAGTGATATAAAAGGAAAGGGACCATGAGATAAGGAATGCAAGCAAACTCTATAAACTAGAAAAGGCAAGGAAACGTATTCTCCCCCAGAGCCTCCAGAAGGAACGCACCCCAGCCAACACCTGGATTTCAGGACTTCTGACCTTCAGAACTGTAAGATAATAAATTTGTGTTGTTTTAAGTCACCAAGTCTGTGGTGAGCTGTTAAAACATCAGTAGAAAACTAATACACTATTATTGACTATATTCCCCTTCACCTTTTTCACCCATCCCTCCACCTACCTACCCTCTGGAAACTATCAGTTTGTTCTTTGTTTCTATGAGTCTGTTTTTGTTTTGTTTGTCCATTTGTTTTTTAATTCCACATATAAGTGAAATAGTCAATGATAGTGTGGTAACTTTGCATGGTGACAGATGGTCACTAGACTTTGTGTGGTGATCACATTGTAAGGTACATATTGTTGAATCACTATGTTGTACATCTGAAACTAATATACTATTATATTCTAACTATATTTTAATAAGAAATTAAATCAAATTAAAAAGAAAACTAATGCAACAACCCTTGTATGGAAGACTGGCAGATTTTACGGAAGAAGAGGTAGATCCCTGAGCATTTTGCCCCCAAAGTCAGCATTTATATGATTTTGATAAAAAAATGTAGTTTGTTGTTTTCGGTTTTTGGATGGTTTGTTGCTTCCTTTGCAACAAACTCTTAAAAGTCCTAAAGTAAGAGTATATGCAAAAAAAAAAAAAGAATATATGCCAGTTTTCAATGGTCTCAACACTTGAGCTTCTCATCTAGCCCTATAGAAACCTGCAAGCCTGGACAATGATTGTAGGGTGCTTTGAGGCCCTGGCTCCATTTTATAAGCCTTCTCCACCTTACCCTCCCATGGAACACTGAAGTTCCACAAAGCCTATCTAAAACTGTCTTCATCTACATGGAAGCATGGAACAGAGTGCGGAATCTTGGAGGGAAGGAGGGGGAGAGTGGGTGGATGGGAGGTAATTAACCAAAGACCTTCTATTCATATATGCATAACCCATGGACACAGACAATAGGGTGGTGAAGGCCTGGGGCAGGGGGCAGGAGTGGACTGGAGGGGTCAGTGGGGCGGGGAGGGAGATATATGTAGTACTTACAACAATAAAGTTTAAAAAAAATAATAAAACTGTCTTCACCTGATAACTTCTTTCTAACTCAGCAGCTGCTCATGCACTCAATACTTTCAATTTGCAGTATGGGTTTTTTTCATACTTGCTAACATCTTGCTTTGTAATCACATATCTAGCCGTTTATTCATTTAAGCAATAAACTTTGCTCCTCTTCATCCATGTCTGTTGCCTTGCTGTTCTTCAGTTACAGTCCCACTCCAGGGCCTTTATACCAGCTGCTTTCTCTGCCTGGAACATTCTTCCCTTAGACGGCCAGATAGCTAACTCTCTCACTTCCTCCAAGTCTTTGCTTACCTGTCACTTTCTTAATGAGACCTACCCTGACTACCCGATTTTATACTGAAACATACACATGCATGCACTTTTCAAACTCTCTTTTCTTGCCCTTCTTTCATAGAACTTATCTCCTCGTAACATAAAATATAGTTTACTTATTATTATGCTTACTAGTGACCCGGTACACGAAATTCATGCACATTAAAAGGGGATTAATTAGAGGAAATAGTTTAATATTGCTATTTGCCCTTTCTCTATAATAGAAGTGTCAGAGATGAAAGAAAATTAGTAAAATGTATATGAAAACCTTCCTCCTGTCAGAGTCTGGGGCTCACCACGGGACCCAGAGTCAAGTCTCTGCCCACCCACATGCACCTCAAAATCACGTGAGACCCAGACCTGGCTGGCCCCCCTCATTGGGCTAGATCTAGACCCGGCCAGTCCCACCCTTGTCAAGCCCTGCCAGACAGGGGGCATAGCCTCAGGTCCCCTGGCCCGGTGCCAGGATGGGGGGTGTGGCCTGAGGTCCTCCATCAAGCCCCGCCAGGTGGGGGACACGGCCTAAGGTCCCTTGTCAAGTCCTGCCAGGTGGGGGGGCGCAGCCTCAGGTCCCCTGGCCCAGCACCAGGAGGGGGGCACAGCCTCAGGTCCCCTGTGAAGCCCCACTGGGTGGGGGGCACGGCCTGAGGTCCCCTGTCAAGCCCAGCCAGGCAGGGGGGCACAGCCTCAGGTTCCCTGGCCCAGTGCTGGGGCAGGGGGCATGGCCTCAGGTCCCCTGTCAAGCCCTGCCAGGTGAGGGGCATGGCCTGAAGTCCCCTGTCAAGCCCCACCTGGTGGGGGGCACAGCCTGAGGTCCCCTGGCCTGGCGCTGGGGCAGGGGGAGCAGCCTGAGGTCCCCTAGCTCAGCACCAGCATGGGAAGCGCACCTTGAGGTCCCCTGTCAAGCCCTGCCGGTTGGGGGACACAGCCTGAGTTCCCCTGTCAAGACCCATGGGGGTGGGGGAGGGTGTAGACTCAGGTCCCTGCTGATTGCTCCTTAAGGCTCCTTATGGGAACTTGGCCTCAGCTGTGGGTTCAGCCATCTTTGTAATGGAGTGACGGTCAATTAGCATATTCCCTCTTTATTAGATAGGATTGTTTAGGGTCTGTCTCTTCCCCCCCCCCATTAAAATGCTGATAATACTGAGCACCAAGAACAGTGTCTGGTACATAGTAAATACTCAGTAACTATTGTTAAATGAGTGAATTAATTATCTTTTCTGTGCTAATGTTAGGCCAGATACTACGGTAGAGTTATAAAAGAATAAGACACTATGTGACTTAGAATCTGCCTGGCCAATATTGCACATGGGTTTGATTTTATTGTAACGGGCTGGGCTGTAAACGCTTGAGGGCACAAACACTCTTACTTTCCTCCAGTCCCCTGGAGCTCAGCGCCCCCTCCAAATACTAATTGCTAGTGATTGCCCATTATCTTCAAGTTGCTTCTACTCAGTGGAGAGGAATGAGTGGGAAGGGAGTTAAATCATTCCTTTCCCTGATGGAGGAACTTGTGGATATATATGATGTTGAAGTGCTTTGGAAAAAACACAAAAGATGCTTTGAACAACAGTTTATAGTTTTGGGGCTTTTTCAAACATACATTTGTAGGAAACCCTCAAACAACTCCCAAACTTTAAAAAAAGTTCAAGTGTTCTTTATCTTAAGCAAACCCAATAAATGAGAACTCAGAAACTTCTGCAGGGGAGCAGAATCTGCCACCCCCAAATATGCCACTTTGACATGTGGATTGCTTTGAGCTGAAGGTACTTAAAACCCAGCAGACTCAGGAAATGCTTCTTACCTCCCCCTTAACTGCCTAAAATAATCTAGATATGGGTCCTGTACCCAGAAGAGGGCTATTACCAGAGATAACTTTTTATATCAGAAAAAATTATCTGCATGGCATGGCAAACATTTGTTTATCAAACATCTGCACTTTCCATCTTCCTGTGAATTGTTTTCTTCCCCCTTTGAAACCCCAGACCCCTCCCCACTTCTCCTTAGCTCAGGATGGCATATAAAGCTCAACTGCCTGACTGCCTGTGGGTCTCATATTATAGGACACCTATGTATACTAGTAAAATTAAATGTTTTTCTCCTGTTAATCTGTCTTATGTCAATTTGATTATTAGGCCAGCCAAAGAACCTAGAAGGGAAAAGTTTTCCACCCTACACTTATAAAAATAAGTGTTTGTTATAGGCAGTTAGACAGACATTAGCAGAGCAAGGACTATGGGCCAGGTACAGAAGGTCACCAGGGCAGAAAGCCCCAATGCCTAGCAAGGGGCAAAACTAGGAAAACAAGAACCTTGCCCCCAGGGTAACCTATCCTCCCCTAGCATATCACTAGTCATGTAGTTAGACCCCCTGACCTTTTCCTCCCTAAAGATAACACCTAGGCCTCAGTTGTATTTCAGTTTCAGGCCCAGAAAAGCAGCAAAACCAGACAAGTGAAGAGGTGGCTGCCTGAGGACCAGCTGCATTGACTAATGACCCCCTGGCACTGACCAATCAGTGGAGACCACAACCCTGAAAGAACACATCTGGAAAGCTTATGAATTATGAGTCCCTCCACTGAGACCTCCCCTAAGATTCCACCTGCAAGAGAGATAAATACTCTCAGGATGAAAAACCCCGCATGCAATCTCCTCCAGGGAAGCATGCCTGAGCCATTCCCCTTCCCCTTCTTCCCTATAAGCCTTAGAGTCTAAGGAACTTCATGAGACTTACCACCAGGGGAGCAATGGGCAGTGGCAGCTCATCCCAGGCTAACCCCCTGAACCTGTCTGCAAGGCCGCCTTTTCTCTGACTTCCCAGTGAGCCAAAGCAGCCCAGCCTAGGCTCTCCCGTTACTTCTTCTATGTCCTTCCTTGTTTCACTGTCCTAAGTGTGTTTTTGCTGTGGGCAATAAACTCTTGCTTGCTTTGCTGCACTTTGTCTCTTGATTAAAATCTTTCCTTCCAGAAGACAAGAACTGATCTCCTTGTTGTCTTGCCAGTAACAGGTCTGGAGTAATTATTCACATTTCAAAGGCTGCCTCACTACACAGAAAGAATTTACATACAGAAGGCAGAGAGACATATGAAAATATGCTCAAAGTCACTAATCATCCCAGAGATGCAAATCAAAACAACAATGTGGTACCATCTCAGACCTGTTAGAATGACTACCATCAACAAATCAACAAAGGACAAGTGCTGAGGAGGATGTGGAGAGAAAGGAACCCTCGTGCACTGCTGGTGGGAATGCAGACTGGTGCAGCCACTGTGGAAAATTAAAAATGGGGAGAGGATCCAAGATGGCGGCGTAGGTAAATACCTAAACTGCTGCCTCGCACAACAATTTCAAAACTACAACTAAAAGACAAAACATCTATCACCCAGAACCACGGGAAAGCTGGCTGAGTGGAAGTTCTACAACTAGAAGGAAAGAGAAAAGAGCTTTGAGAGGTGCACAAGCGCTGAAAAACTGAGGTACAGAGGCGCGCGAATCAGGCTGGTGGCGGACGACTGGGAGCGCTGCTTTTTTTCAACCTGAAGGGAGACAAGCTCCCGATTACTCCAAACTCCAGTTTCTGGGGAGATGCGGGGGACCTAAACTCCTACGGGGAGAAGCTGGACTGTCTGCCATTGGGTCGGAAAGTGAGTGAGGCTTGCTTGAAGGGCTGCGCGCAGGAATAATTGTTTACTGTGCTGGGGCACGGGACGTGGAGGCACGGTCCTAGACGCAGAGCCGGCTTGCTGGCAGCCATCGCTGTTTGCCTAGTGATGCCCTCAGACCCCGCCCTGCACAATCTACAAACCCACCCACGCTCCAAGCAGCAGCTTTAGCATATGAATGGCCTGCCCTATCACAGCTTAACCTAGCAAACTTGCAGCCCGGGTCAGACAGCTCCAAAACTTCCAAACCCCAAGCAAAGAGGAGAAAACTGTAGTTCTCGCTGTAGCTCCTGCTGGGTGGCCTCAGACAGTAGTTGACCTGCACCCCATTGGAGATCCAGAAGCCAGTGTACCTAGTGGTCAGTGCGAGACCCAGATTTCAAGTCCTCACATCCATAAGTGACACATTCAAGAGGCAGACTCAGTGAGCACCAAAGCCCCACAGAAACAAGTCCTGCACCATAAGCGTGTCTCCAGCGTAGCAGTTCTTCCATTATAGACACAGCGGGTCCTCACAGCCAATTGGCCTGGAGGTCAGTTACTCCCAGTGTACCAACAGCAATCAAGGCTAATCTACACCAAGACTTTGCGCTCAGCCCACAAAGGGGTGTACCAAGAGCGTCCACCTCAGGTGGTTGGGGAGGCTGAGCTACTGGCCCCTATAGGTCACTCCATCAACACAGGGAAGCAACACAAAGCCACTCCATCAACACAGGGAAGCAGTAAAATGCCGAGATAAAGAAACATGTCACGAATGAAAGAAGTGGAGGAAAGCAAACTACGGGACAACATAGAGTTCAGAACCACATTTATAAGGTTACTCAAGAATCTTCTAAAAACTGCCGAGAAACTTGATGAGACCTTCAAGGACCTTAATGAGAATGCCAAAAAAATGGAAAAGGACCAGTCAGAAATTAAGCATACACTGTCTGAAATAAAGAATATACAGAAACTCAACTGTAGATCAATGTACCCCAAGAATCAAACCAAAGATCTGAAATATGAGGAAACAAAAAACACCCAACCAGAAAAAACAAAAAGAAAAAATCCAAAAATATGAAGATAGTGTAAGGAGCCTCTGGGACAACTTTAAGCGTACCAACATCCAAATTTTTGGGGTGCCAGAAGAAGACAGAGAGCAAAATATTGAAAACCTATTAGAAGAAATAATGAAAGAAAACTTTCCCTACCTGGTGAAAGAAATAGACTTACAAGTTCAGGAAGCGCACAGAACCCCGTAGAAGAGGAATCCAAAGAGGACCACATCAAGACACATCATAATTAAAATGCCAAGGGCAAAAGACAAAGAGAGAATCTTGAAAGCAGCAAGAGAAAAATGGTTAGTTACCTACAAGGGAGTACCCATACGACTGTCAGCTGATTTCTCAACAGAAACTATGCAGGCCAGAAGGGAGTGGCAAGAAATATTCAAAGTGATGAACAGCAAAAACCTACAACCAAGATTACTCTACCCAGCAAAGCTATCATTCAGAGTTGAAGGTCAAATAAAGAGCTTCACAGACAAGAAAAAGCTAAAGGAGTTCATCACCACCAAACCAGGATTACATGAAATGCTGAAGGGTATTCTTTAAGAAGAGGAAGAAGAAGAAAAAGGTAAAGATAAAAATTATGAACAACAAAATGACATCAAATACATACCTACCAACAAGTGAATATAAAAATCAAGTGAATAAAAAATGTGAAGAACAGAATGAACTGGTGAATATAATAGAATCAGGGACATAGAAAGGGAGTGGACTGACAATTCTCAGGGGGGAGGGGGTATGAGGGGTGCGGGAAGAGATTGGACAAAAATCTTACACCTATGGGTGAAGACAGTGGCGGGGGGGGGGGGGTAAGGGCATGGGGTGGGGTGGGGAATCAGGTGGAGGGGAGCTATGGGGAAAAAAAAGAGGAACACCTGTAATAATCTGAACAATAAAGATTTATTAAAAAAATAAAAATAAAAATGGAACTCCCATTTGACCCACTAATCCCACTTCTAGGAATATATTCCAAGTAATCAGTAACACCACTCAGAAGGGATATATGCACCCCTATGTTCAAAGCAGCACATTTTACAATAGCTAAGATTTGGAAACAGCCTAAGTGCCCCATCAGCAGATGAGTGGATTAGAAAACTGTGGTACATCTATACAATGGAATACTACGCTGCTGTAAAAAAGAAGAAATTGTTACCATTTGCAACAGCACGGATGGACCTGGAAAGCATCATGCTAAGTGAAATAAGCCAGTCAGAGAAAGATAAATATCACATGATCTCACTCATTTGTGGAATATAATGAACAACATAAACTGATGAAAAAAAATAGAGCCAGAGAGAAAAAAATATTCTATAATATAATAGAAGTAATCCTGTTATTTGCAGATTTTAATATTTCCTACAACTTTTGTGATATCATACTATGTTAGTACAGTTTTGGTAATATTATTTTACTTAATATCTTTTTTCTTGAAATATTAATGTCTATTGCATGTAACATTATTATATTTAAAATCATTTTTCTTGAAATAAAAAAAAGTTCAAAAAGAAGTTATGCTCTTAATACAATGGGAAAATGTTAACATTTAATGAAGGAAAATAAGTTGGAAACACTGGTGAGGATGTGGAGAAAAGGGAACCCTTGTATGCTTTTAGTGGGATCATAAATTGGTGCAGCCACTCTGGAAAATGGTATGGAGATTCCTCAAAAAATTTAAAATAGAGCTGCCATACAATGCAGCAATACCACCTCTGGGTATTTATCCAAAGAAAACAAAAATATGAATTTCAAAAAATATATGCACTCCTAGTTCATTGCAGCATTACTTACAATAGCCAAGATATGGAAGCAACCTAGGTGTCCATTGATATAGGAATGGATAAAGATGTGATACATAGCCCTAGCTGGTTTGGGTCAGTGGATAGAGTGTCAGCCTGGGGACTGAAGGGTCCCGGGTTTCATTCTGGCCAAGGGCATGTACCTCTGTACCACTGTTGTAGGCTCCCAGCCCTGGTCAGGGTGCATGTGGGAGGCAACCAATCGATGTGTCTCTCTCACATTGATGTTTCTCTCTCTCTCTCTCTCTCCTTCTCCTTTCCACTCTCTCTAAAAATCAATGGAAAAATATCCTCAGGTGAGGATTAAATAAATAATAAAATTTCAAAAAGATGTGATACATATACACAATGGAATATTATTCAGCAATAAAAAAGAATGAAATCTTGCCATTTGCAACAACATGGATGCACCTAGACTCTAGGGTATTATGCTAAGTGAAATAAGTCAGACAAATACCATGTGATTTCACTTATACTAGAAAGCTAAAAAAAAAAAGGAACAAAACAGAAACAGACCCAAAGATACAGAGAACAAGCTGATGGTTGCCAAAGGGGAGGAGGTGGGGGGATGGGTAAAAAGGGGAAAATTGACAATGGTTTTTTAAAATCCATAATAAAAAGACTGGAAGGCAAGACATCAAATTATTAATAGGGATAAGTTCCAAGTGTTGAAATTATAAATAATTACCTTTTCATCTTTTGAATTGTCTGCTTAGTCACATTTTCTAAAATAAGTATGTATTATTTTATTATAAGATTAAAATAAATTTTTAAAAACAAAAATCATGGTTTAAGTTCTAAAAATTCAATATGCACAGAACTTTTCAGAATTGTCATTATTGGGGTATACCTGTGGGGGAGACAGAAAACAATTCCAAGAAAACTGTCTATCAATTCTTTATCTAATTTGTTTATTTGCTTACGAATGGGTCTATAATAATCCAGAACTAAAGTAGAAGAATGGGGGGTGGGGGAAACACACCTGATGATCCTTTTAAGGAAATGTGTGGCAGTTCCTCCCCTGGGGAATGAGGGAGGAGACTGTGTCAAGTGATTATTTAAACCCCTATATCATTTTGTGGGCTTGAAATGAATTAAACATGTGATTTATTTGTTATTTGTATCAAGTGGGAAATTCTGCTTAAATGTTCAAAACTGGTAGGTAGAGTTATACTAGTACAAGAAAAGGTGAAGGCGGTGATGACAAACCAATAAAATAAAATAAAGGCGGCTGAATGGAGAAATCGCTGAGTTGAGAGTCGGGAAGTCACGTGAAGTTTTAGTAAAAACGAAACTTAACCAGAGTGGTTGGCTCCGCCCTCCCCCCCCCCCCCCGCCCTTCCCACCTTTTCTTGGTTTTGTTACTTGCGCCCAGAGCCTCC
This sequence comes from Plecotus auritus, assembly GCF_963455305.1. Classification (NCBI taxonomy): domain Eukaryota; kingdom Metazoa; phylum Chordata; class Mammalia; order Chiroptera; family Vespertilionidae; genus Plecotus; species Plecotus auritus. Next base: position 99,261,706 of record NC_137784.1, read on the forward strand.
GTTCAATCTATTCTTTGGATCCTGGACTGGGCGGACCTGGGCCGGCCAGAGCGAATGGGTAGTGGAAGGAGGGGGATCTGGGCCGGCAAGCCGCGCCAGTGGACTGTCAGTCAGCGTTTCGGGAACGAGAACACATCGATCTGGGCGAAACATTAGCTTTTTGTGTCTCCTGCCTTTGTTACCCTTGGAGGGCTGGCTGCAGCTGTGAGAGACCGCACTGTCTGCCAGGGTCAAGGAGACTTTGCTCCGCAAAGCAACTTATTGCACTCTTACAAAGTGACTGGGAGACTTTGCCGCTTCTAGGCATTCTTCCAGGAGCTTTCTCCCCCTAGAGGCCTGACCTGTAAATGCAATTTGTTTTTGCAGTGTGATGCTGCTTTAGTCTTGGCGTTGGCACCAAGGGTAGCATGTAATCCTTACCAGTTAATGATGGCCTCTCGGAGAAAAGAACAATAAAGTGCTGTCCTTTATGTCTAAAGTTGGTACTTCTGAGTTCACTGGCAGTAGTTGCTTTGAAGTTTTTCTCCACAGTATTGACTCACCTGTTAGCATTTATGACCGCAGGAACCTGCACCAAAGCCTGATGCTTTCCTGGGTTGGCTATAGATAGATGACTTCGACACAATAGACACCACCATCATTTTGTTATAGGCAGTCAGATAGACACGAGCAGAGCAAGGATGGTGGCCCAGGTACAGGTCACCAGGGCAGAAAGCCCTGGGTGCCTATCAACTTGCAAAATTGGCAAAACAAGGACCTTGCCCCCAGGGTAACCTTTCCTCTGCCAGCATATCACTGGTAATGTGATTTAGGTTCCCCACCACCACCACCACCATTCCTCCTTAGAGATAACATCTAGGCCTCAGTTGTGTTTCAGCTCCAGGCCTAGAAAAGCAGCAAAACCCGGTGGGTGATGCCAGGACCAGCTGCATTGACTAATGACCCCCCTGCCCTGGCACCGACCAATCATCGGAGACCGCAACCCTGAAAGAGCACACTCTGAAATTTGATGAGCATTCTACTGAAAACCTCCCCTGAGCGCTCCCCTAACATTTCAACCTACAAGCTAGAGAGAAAAACACTCAGTACAAAGAACCCAGCCTGTGCTCTCCTTCTGGGGAGCACACCCACACCGTTCCCATCCCCCCCTTCTTTCCCCCACAGGCACACATCCCCTAACTTCAAAGGGACCCCCAGGAGACTTGTAACCAGGGCAGCAATGGGCAGCAGCAGCTCCTGCTGGGCTAACCCTCTGAAACTGTCTCCAAGGCCCCCTATTCTCTGACTTCCCAGGAGCTAAAGCAGCCCACCCTAGGCTCTCCTGTTGCTTCTTCTATGCTAAGCCCTTCCTTGTTTCACTGTCCTGAGTGTGCTTTTGCTGCAGCCAATGAATTCTTGCTTGCTTTGCTGCACAGTCTCTTGACTGAATTTTTTCCTTCAAGAAGAACCTAGGTCTCCTTGTCTTGGCAGTAACAAGCTCATGCAGTTACAAATGACATAACTTATAAAATCATACACTTTAAATATGTGTTATTTATTGAATGTCTATTATACCTCACTAAGGCTTTTCTTTTTACTGTGAAGTAACTGTTCACATCTTTGTTAATTTTTATTATTAATTTGTAGGACCTCTTTATATATTCTAAAAAGTAATAATTCGTTATAATTACAGTAAATAGTGTCTACAGACTATTATTTTACTTTTTATTTATGACTAGAGGCCCAGTGCACAAAATTCGTGCGTGGGTGGAGTGTCCCTCAGACCAGCCTGCACCCTCTCTAATCTGGGACCCCTCAGGAGATGTCCAACTGTGGGATCAGGCCTAAACCAGCAATCAGACATCCCTCTCACAATCTGGGACTGCTGGCTCCCAACTGTTTGCCTGCCTGCCTGCCTGACTGCCCCTAACCACTTCTGCCTGCCAGCCTGATCACCCCTTAACCACTCCCCTGCCAGCCTGATTGACACCTAACTGTTCCCCTGCCAGCCTGGTTGCCCCCAACTGCCCTCCCCTGCAGGCCTGGTCCCCCCCCACTCCCCTCCCCTGCAGGCCTGGTCCCCCCCAACTGCCCTCCCCTGCAGGCCTGGTCGCCCCCAACTGCCCTCCCCTGCAGGTCTGGTTGCCCCCAACTGCTCTCCCTTCCTGGCCTGGTCACCCCTAACTGCCCTCCCCTGCAGGCCCAGTTGCCCCCAACTGCCCTCCCCTGCAGGCCTGTTCCCCCCCCACTCTCCTCCCCTGCAGGACTGGTCCCCCCAACTGCCCTCCCCTGCAGTCCTGGTCGCCCCCAACTGCCCTCCCCTGCAGGCCTGGTTGCCCCCAACTGCCCTCCCCTGCAGGCTTGGTCCCCCTCCACTCCCCTCCCCTGCAGGCCTGGTCACCCCCAACTGCCCTCCCCTCCTGGCCTGGTCACCCCTAACTGCCCTCCCCTGCCATCCTGGTTGCCCCTAACTGCCCTCCCCTGATGGCCTGATCGCCCACAACTTCCCTCCCCTGCTGACCATCTTGTGGCAGGCATCTTGTGACCACATGGGGGTGGCCATCTTATGTGAGGGTGTGATGGTCAATTTGCATATTACCTCTTTATTATATAGGATGTGTCTTGTAAAATCAGAAATTTTGAACCTGAAAAAGAATCTGACAATCTTTTTCTTTATGACTTCTGGGCCAAAGAAATAAGTGAAGGTGTAAGGCTTGTTGATCACTATTTATAACACACATTTCCCCTCTTTATTTAATCCATCACCTTTCCCCCTCCCCTTTGGCAATCATCAGCTTATTTTCATAATGTTTCTGTTTTGTTTGTTTTGTTTTTTAAAATGCCACATATAAGTGAAATCATACATTTGTCTTTCTCGTCTGATGTATTTCACTTAGCATAATACCCTCAAGGTCCATCCATGTTACCACAAATGACAAGATTTCATTCTTTTTTATTGCTAAGTAATATTCCAATGTGTGTGTGTGTATCACATCTTTATACATTCATCTGTTGAAGGACATCAATAAGTCTATATAAAAGGAAAAAATTCAGAGGATTAAGTAATAAATAATTAATTGATAAAATATGACAATATATTTCCTTTATCTAAGTCATTGACTAATGAAAAATAATAACTATTATCTTTTTTGGTGAGTTAACACTGATATATTTTAAAGCTTTATATTTCTGTATATATAGGCACATGGTTTTACTTGTACAGTTTTTCCTAAATGAGGATATTTCTTTTTTTTTAATATATTTTATTGATTTTTTACAGAAAGGAAGGGAGAGGGACAGAGAGTTAGAAACATCTATGGGAGAGAAACATTGATCAGCTGCCTCTTGCACACCTCCCACTGGAGATGTGCCCACAACCAAGGTACATGCCCTTGACCAGAATCAAACCTGGGACCCTTCAGTCTGCAGGCCAACACTCTATCCACTGAGCCAAACCGGTCAGGGCATCATTAATATTTTATTTACTACTAGAGGCCCAGTGCACAGATTCACGCACCAGTGGGGTCCCTTGGCCTGGCCTGTGGGGATCAGGCTGAAACTGGCTCTCCAACATCCCCTGAGGAGTCCCGGATTGCGAGAGGGCACAGGCCAGGCCAAGGGACCCCACCAGTGCACGATTGGGGCTGGGGAGGGCCTACAGGAGGACCCCAGGGAGTGTCTGGCCCATCTCACCCAGTTCTGATCAGCCGGACCCCAGCAGCAAGCTAACCTACTGGTTGGAGCATCTTTCCCCTGGTGGTCAGTGCATGTCATAGCAACTAGTGGAATGGTCGAATGAAAGGTCGGACAGTTCGCATATTAGGCTTTTATTATATAGGATGGCTGTGACACCTTAGTAAACACAAAGCCATCATGCCTCAAAAAAAGATAAGAAGCAAAATGTCACAGCACCATAGGAGGCAAGATGCCGACCGGCAGGAAGGTAGGGAGGGAGAGTGTGTGAGAGAGTGATAGAGGTGTGTGTGGACATGTGTAGGTGTGTGTGTGAGTGAAATAGGGACAGTTAGACCCTGCAGTTCTTCCAGGGGGCTGCCAATCTGGGCAGTCTTAGACGGCAAAACCCCATGGCCGCCACAAACACTCCGGGGAGGACACTGGCAGCACAAAGACCACACCATCTTGAAGAACAGAACTGCTTGAGACTAGGATCCTAGCCTCGCCACCACCAAGTCTGGTCTCGGAAGCAAACCAGGACCCTACAGCCGCTCTGGTATAAGACCTGCCACCACAGCTATACAGACCCAGGGACACCAGGACTCCAGGCACCCGGCTGCAGATTTCTGTGTCACAAAGCCAATCCCCCTCCCCGCTGCCCCTGCGGCAACGACATAGAAACTACCAGACCCCAGCCGCACAATAAGGCTTTCTGCTCACACAAAGCAGTGGCGACTCTGCCTGACTTTGAGCCTTGGTGTCAGACATGGGAAGTTTGTTTCCTGTGACTAGTATCTGCGCCTAGGCAGGGAGACTGAGCAGAATTCGAGCCTAGCCGCTCATCCCTAGGGAGGTGGTCTGCAACCTGATCCCGCGCCCACGCAGGGCAGGGAGACAGCGCTGAACTTGACCCCAGACTTGCAAACTCAGGGAATTTGTTTCCCGTGACTCATCTCTGCGCCCAGGCAGGGAGACTGAGTGGAATTCGAGCCTAGTCGCTCATCCCTAGGGAGGTGGTCTTCTGCGACCAGATCCCGCGCCCATGCAGGGCAGGAAGACAGCACTGAACTTGACCCCGGACTTGCGAACTCAGGGAATTTGTTTCCCACGACTCATCTCCACACCCAGACAGGAAGGCAGTCCTGAATTTGAGCATAGATGCACGAGCTTGGGGAGATTATCTTCTGCGACCAGATTCTATGCCCACACAGGGAGACAGCACTGAATTTGAGCCTGGGGGTTCAAACCTGGGGAGTTTGTTTTCCATGACCAGACCCTGAACCTGGATGTGCGGTCTCGGGGAGTTTGTTCTCCACGACCAGACCCTGTGCCCACACAGGAAGGCAGCGCTGAATTTGAGCATGGGTACATGGACACAGGGAGTTTGTTTTCTACAGTGCACACCCGCATGACCAGAACTCACAACCACACTAGGGCAGAGCCACCTGACTTTGATTCAAGGCAAGCACACACAGAAGGCTGTTTACCGCAGGGCAGAAGTGGACCTCCTGCCAACACAGTGTGACTGAGCAACCCGGACTCCCAGGCAGATCGGGGACCCTAAATCTCCACACAAGAGGCAGCATTGACCACCAGTGACTAGAATCCGTTCCTCATTACGTGCGCCTGAGATCCCTGATTCCCAGTTCATTCACACTAATAGCCAGTGACTCAAATTCTTGGCGCATGTGCACACAGGGACCTGATTCTCAGTGTGAGGTAGCACCAAGAAATGGAGACTCTGATACTCGATTCTCAGCATGGACACAGGGAGCCTCTGACTCCTGACACGCAATAGGGGACTTTGATTACTGGCACACGCCAGTGGGTTCTCTGTTTCAACGTGGCGCAGGCAGGATCCCTGATTCTAGGTGCACACACAAGGCCACACTAAGCACCTGTGACACTGATCCAGGGTGAGCATGGCTCCCACTAACCCACAGCAACCGCACGTCTTGGTATCAGAGCTCTTCAGTGACACTTGGGGGGTGCAAAATTCCCACTGCACACGGTCCAGGTTCCCACAACTCCACATCTGAACCTTCTCGTGATAGTCAGAATGGGGAGACAACGAAGCAATCCCCAGAGGAAAGAAAATGAGGAATCGCCAAGTAAGGTAATAAGTGAAACAGAAGCATGCAACATGACAGAAAAAGAATTTAGAGTAATGGTCATACAGTTCATATACCGGATGGACGAGAAAATCAACAACCTATGCAAAAATCAGGAATAAATGAAAAATGATATAACTACAATCAAAAACACCATGGAAGGCTTCAACAGTAGACTAGAAGAAGCAGAGGACCGAATCAGTGAGTTAGAAGATCAGGGACAGAAACAAGCTCAATCCGAACAGCAACTAGAGAAAAAAATTAAAAAGCAGGAGGAGAGCCTAAGGGAGCTTTGGGAAAATGCAAAATGAAACAACATACGTATAATAGGGCTGCTAGAAGGACAAGAAGAGCAGCAAGGATTAGAAAATTTATTTGAAGAAATAATGACAGAAAACTTCCCTGATATGGAGAAGAAAGAAGTTACTCAAGTACAAAGAGTCCCAAGCAAGATGAATCCCAAAAGACCCACACCAAGACACACCATAATTACAATGGCAAATGTTATCAACAAAGAGAGAATCTTAAAGGCTGCAAGAGAGAGACAGAGAGTTATCTACAAAGGATCCCCCATCAGATTATCAAATGATTTCTCAACAGAAACACATCAAGCTAGAAGGGAATGGAAGGAGATATACAAAGTGATGCAAAGCAAGGGACTCAATCCAAGAATACTCTATCCAGCAAGACTATCAATCAAAATTGAAGGGGAAATCAGGAGCTTCACAGACAAAAAAAAGGCTAAGGGAGTTTATCACTACAAAACCAGCAATGCTAAAGGGAATGCTGTAAAAAGAAAAAACAAAAAGGTAAGAAGGAACACAGCCTCAAAAAATAAAAATGGCTACAAACAAGTACCTTTCAATAACTTTAAATGTAAATGGACTAAATGCTCCAATCAAAAGACATTGAGTGGCTGAATGGATAAAAAAGCATGACCCATATATATGCTTTCTACAAGAGACCCACCTCAGAACAAGGGACTCACACAGACTGAAAGTGAAGGGATGGAAAAATATCTTTCAGGCAAATGTAAATGAAAAAAAAAGCTGGGGTAGCAATACTTAAATCTGACAAAATAGACCTCAAAGTGAAGGCCATAACAAGAGATAAGGAAGGCCACTTCATAATACTAAAGGGATCGATACAACAAGAGGATATAACACTGATAAACATATATGCACCCAATGCAGGAGCACCCAAATACATAAAAAATCTCCTGGAAGATATCAAGAGAGAGATAGACAACAATACAACAATAGCAGTGGACTTTAATACACCACTGACATCACTGGATAAATCCTCTAGACAAAAAAATCAGCAAAGAAACAACAATCCTAAATGACTCACTAGATCCACAGATGGACTTAATTGACATCTTTAGAACATTTCACCCCAAAGCTGCAGAATATACGTTCTTCTCAAGTGCACATGGGACATTTTCAAAAACAGACCACATACTGGGTCACAAGCAAAGTCTCCCCAAATTCAAGAAGATTGAAATCATACCAAACATCTTCTCAGACCACAATGGCATAATATTAGAAATAAACTACAATAAAAACAATACAAAACACTCAAACACTTGGAAGCTGAATAGCATGTTATTAAATATTGATTGGGTTACCAATGAGATCAAAGAAGAAATTAAACACATTCTGGAAACTAATGACAATAAAAACACAACAACCCAAAACCTATGGGACACAATGAAAGCAGTCCTGAGAGGGAAGTTTATAGCTCCACAGGCCTACCTCAAAAAATAAGAAAAAAATGGTAGTAAATCATCTAATGCTACAACTCAAAGAATTAGAAAGAAAGCAACAAGAAAAGCCCAGAGTGAGCAGAATGAAGGAGATAATAAAGATTAGAACAGAAATAAATGACATAGAGACAAAAAAAACCACAAACCACAATACAAAAGATCAACAAAACCAAGAGCTGGTTCTTTGAAAGGATAAACAAGATTGATGAACCTCTAGCCAGGCTCACCAAGAAGCAAAGAGAGAGGACTCAAACAAAATCAGAAATTATAGAGGCAAAATAACAACAGACCCCACAGAAATACAAAGGTTTGTTAAAAAATATTATTAACAACTCTCTTCCAACAAACTAGACAACCTGGAGGAAATAGACATATTCCTAGAAAAATATAACCTTCCAAAACTCAATTAGGAAGATTCTAAAAATCTCAATAGGCCAATAACTATGGAAGAAATTGAAGCAGTCATCAAAAAGCTTCCAGCAAACAAAAGCCCAGGGCCAGACGGCTTCACAGGAGAGTTATACCAAACATTCAAGGAAGAACTAAAACCTATCCTCCTCAGACTATTCCAAAAAATTCAAGAGGAAGGAACACTTCCAAACTCATTCTATGAAGCCAGCATCACCCTAATACAGCCGTGGGCAAACTACGGCCCGCGGGCCGGATCCGGCCCGTTCGGCTGTTCTATCCGGCCTGCGGAGCCGAAAGAACGGAGGGTTCTCTTGCACTCCCCTCTGCTCCTTTACTTTGAATTTATATTAGTTCACACAAACACTCCATCCATGCTTTTGTTCCGGCCCTCCAGTCCAGTTTAAGAACCCATTGTGGCCCTCGAGTCAAAGAGTTTGCCCACCCCTGCCCTAATACCAAAACCAGATAAAGACAACACAATGAAAGAGAATTACAGGCCAATATCCCTCATGAACATAGATGCCAAAATCCTCAACAAAATCCTAGCAAATCGGATCCAGCAGTACATCAGAAAGATCATACACCATGACCAAGCAGGATTTATACCAGGGATGCAAGGATGGTACAATATCTGCAAATCAATAAATGTGATACATCACATAAACAAATTGAGGGCAAAAAATCACATAGTCATATCAATTGACGCAGAAAAAGCATTTGACAAAATTCAACACCCTTTCTTGATAAAAACATGATATAATAACAATCAGGGGGTTTGTGGTCTCCAGTCTTGTACAATGCCTGTGCTTTGAGGAATAGGGAAAAAGGGAAATAACAGTGTTATTGCAAAGGCATTTTTTAAAAAAATAAATATTGTTCAGATTATTACAGTTGTTCCTCTTTTTTCCCCCCATAGCTTCCCTCCACCCGGTTACCACCACACCCTCTGCCCTTATGCCCCCTCCCCACTGTCCTCATCCATAGGTGTACAATTTTTGTCCAGTCTCTTCCCGCACCCCCCCCAAACCTCCCTGCCCCGAGAATTGTCAGTCCACTTCCTTTCTTTGCCCCTGATTCTATTATATTCACCAGTTTATTCTGTTCATCAGATTTTTTTATTCACTTGATTTTTAGATTCATTTGTTGATAGATATTTATTTGTTGTCACTTTATTGTTCATAATTTTTATCTTTACCTTTTTCTTCTTCTTCCTCTTCTTAAAGAATACCCTTCAGCATTTCATAAAATACTGGTTTGGCGGTGATGAACTCCTTTAGCTTTTCCTTATCTGTGAAGCTCTTTATCTGACCTTCAATTCTGAATGATAGCTTTGCTGGGTAGAGTAATCTTGGTTGTAGGTCCTTGCTATTAATCACTTTGAATATTTCTTGCCACTCCCTTCTAGCCTGCATAGTTTCTGTTGAGAAATCAGCTGACAGTCGTATGGGTACACACTTGTAGGTAACTAACTGTTTTTCTCTTGCTGCTTTTAATATTCTCTCTTTGTTTTTTGCTCTTGGCATTTTAATTATGATGTGTCTTGGTGTGGTCCTCTTTGGATTCCTTTTGTTTGGGGTTCTGTGCACTTCCTGAACTTGTAAGTCTATTTCTTTCACCAGGTGGGGGAAGTTTTCTGTCATTATTTCTTCAAATACGTTTTCAGTATCTTGCTTTCTCTCTTCTTCTGGCACCCCCCATAATTTGGATGTTGGTATGCTTGAAGTTATCCCAGAAGCTCCTTACACTGTCTTCATATTTTTGGATTCTTTTTTCTTTTTGCTTTTCCAGTTGGGTATTTTTTGCTTCTTCATATTTCAAATCTTTGACTTGATTCTTGGGATCCTCTAGTCTGCTGTTGGATCTCTGTATATTATTCTTTATTTCAGTCAGTGTATGCCTAATTTCTAGTTGGTCCTTTTTCATATCCTTGAGGGTCTCACTAAATTTCTCAGAGGTTTCTAGAAGATTCTTGAGTAACCTTATAACAGTGGTTTTGAACTCTATATCCAGTAGTTTGCTTTCCTCCATTTCTGTCATTTGTGACCTGTTTCTTTGTCTCCACATTTTGGCTGCTTCCCTGAGTTGATAGAGTGGCTTTGTGTGCTAGGTGTCCTATAGGGCCTAGTGGCTCAGCCTCCCTAATTACCTGAGATGGACACTCTTGGTGCACCCCTTTATGGGCTGTGGGCACAGTCTTGTTGTACTTAAGCCTTGATTGCTGTTGGTATCACTGGGAGGAATTGACCTCCAGGCCAATTGGCTGTGAGGATCAGTTTTGTCTATGATGGGAGAACTTCTGTGTTGGAGACACCCTTATGGGGCAAGACTTGCTTCAGTGGGGCTTTGGCGCTCACTGAGTCTGCCCCCTGAGTGTGTCTCTTATGGATGTGAAGAATTGAAATCTGGATAATCTCACTCTGACCACTGGGTACACTGGCTCTTGGATCTCCAAGGAGGTGCAAAGTCAGCCACTTCCTGAGGCCACCCAGCAGGAGCTACAGAGAGATCTGCAGATTCCTCCTCTTTGTTTGGGGTTTTGGAGGGGCCCAGATGAGGCCCAGCTGTGAAGCAATGGAAGCTGCTGTCCAGCTTTGGGCCTTCTTTTGGAGGCTTTGGGGCTCTCTGACCCAGCTGCAGTTTGTTAGGTAAGATTAGATTTCAAAGGACCAGGCCATTCATATGCAAAAGCCTCTGCACACAGATTGGGTGGGGTTGTAAATTGGATGGGGCGGGGTCTCAGGGAATCACCAGGGTGGAGCAAACAGCAATGGCTGACCATCAGCCCTGCCCCAAAGAGTTCCCCGGGTCTCTGTGTCTCGTGGCCCCATGCAAGAACAATGAATGCTGCAAGCACCTCTGAGAGAAAGCCGCCCTCGTGTCCGGCCTGATGCCAGACAGTCCAGTTTCTCCCCGTATGAGTCTGTCCCCAGAGTCTCTCCCAGAACTGGAGTTCAGGGCAGTCAGGAGCTTGTATCTCCCTCCCAATTGAAAAAGACAACAGCATACTCAGTTGCCAGACCTTTTCCGGGTGTGCCTCCATACCTCTGCACTTTACTTCCTCACCTCCACACCTCCTCCCAGTCTCAGTGTGCTTTTCTCTTTCCTTCTAGTTGTATAAATTGCACTCAGCCAGCCTTCCCGTAGTTCTGGATGATATCCATTTTGTCTTTTAGTTGTAGTTTTGAAGTGGTTGTGCAAGACAGCAAGTTCAGGTGTTTACCTATGCTGCCATCTTGGTTCTTCCGCAAAGGCATGTTTTAACAAGTATGTTATCCTAAATTCAAAAAGACAACAGGCCCTGGCCAGGTGGCTTAGTTGATTTGAGTGTCATCCCATATACAAAAAGGTTGTGGGTTCGATTCCTGGTTAGGGCACATATATAGTTTTAGGGTTCAGTTCCTAGTCATGGTGTGTACAGGTGACAACCCATCAATGTTTCTTCCACATTGGTGTTTCTCTCTCTCTCTCTCTCTCTCTCTCTCTCTCTCTCTCTCTCTCTCTCTCTCTCTCTCCCTGTCTCACTAAAAAGCAAAACAAAACAACAGCAAAAATCAGCCCCGCCGGTGTGAGTCAGTGGTTCAGCATCAACCTATGAACCAGGAGAGGTCAGCATTCAATTACCAGTGAGGGCACATGCCCAGGTTACAGGCTTGATCCCCAGTAGGGGACATGCAGAAGGTAGCTGATCAATGATTCTCTCTCATCATTGATGTTGCCATCTCTATAGCCCTCTCTCTTCCTCTCTGAAATCAACAAAAATATATTTTTTAAAATCAACGAAAACATATACTCGGGTGAGAATTTTATAAAATAAATGACAAGCTTAGTTAAGGTGAGGATTGACCTTAGTTAAGAAAAAATACTTCCAGAGAACATGACTACTTGCCATGAACTGCCTTTAATTAAAAAGTTTAAAATCCCACCATCCTATGTGGTTACTTTAGGTCTCTGAGTTGGTAAGACCACCATGCAGGCCTCTCCTGAGCTAGTCAGGTTTAGTATGTGGCTCCTTTTCATCCATAGCTGATATGTATGAAAAGCATTAAAATGTGTATACACAGTAATTATACTTCTATGAGTTTACTTGAGATGTGTGCAAAAAATATGTTTATGAATATTCAAGAGAACATGCTATATTCTTCTTTTCTCACATAACACTAAAGCATGAACATTCTCCATCTCAATAAGATATTATTTATAAATATCTTTATTAAAAGCTGCATAATATTTCATATTGGAATGCCACACTATTTAGTCATCTCTCAAGTGTTGAATATCCATTATTTCTGAAAATTCATCATCATTAATAATGTTGCAATGGATATCTTCTCTGCATAATTTTCAGAATAGAATCACTGGGTAAAAGGTTGGATGCACTTAAAATATGGATGCATATGTTTAAATTTCTTTCAAATTAACTGAGTTTTAACTCAATTTCAATTAGCAGTATACAGTATATGAACAATATCACTGAAACTTTATTAGTGTTTTAAAAATAATTTTTTAAAAATATTTTATTGTTCAGAGTACTATAGCTGTCTCCCCCCCTTCCCCCTCCCCCACTAGGGACTTTGTCTCTTGAAGTGATGAGCGTTGAATGCCAGAGGGCGCTCTTACTTTAGGCCAGTGGTCGGCAAACCGGCGAGCCACATGCGGCTCGCTAGCCGTGTTTCCGCTCTGTTGACTAATGAGTTTGCCTACCACTGCTTTAGGCTATCAATTTAGATTCAAGCAGTGGGAAGTTACAGAAGCAGCAAGTTTCAGGAAAACTGAGTTTCCCTCTCTCCCTCTCTCCCTTCCTCCTTCTCTCTCCCCTCCCTCACTCCCACTCTGTCTAAAAATCAATGGAAAAAAGTATCAGGTATGGCAGGGACCATAGACCACAGTTAATGGGGTAATGTCTCCCTCTTTTTTTAATTTCTTTATTGATTAAGGTATTACATATGTGTCCTTATTGAAGTGATGAATATTGAACGCCAGAGGGCGCACTTTCCTTAGGCTATCAATTTAGATTCAAAGGACAGAAAGGTACATAAGCGGCAAGTTTAGGAAAGATTGAGTTTCCCTCTCTCGCCTTCCTCCCTCCCTCCCATCCACTCTGCCTAAAAATCAATGGAAAAAATATCCTCCCGTGAGGATTAACAAAAAATGTAATCAATCAATTTTTTAAAAAGAAGATTGAGGAATCGCTGGGTGATAAGGCAGTTCCGTTTTTAATTTTTTGCCACTTCTGGGAATATATCTAAAGAAACCCAAAACACTAATTTGAAAGAATATATGCACCCCTATGTTAATTGCAGCATTATTTACAATAGCCAAGATTTGGAAGCAGCCCAAGTGCCCATCAGTAGATGAGTGGATAAAAAAGCTGTGGCACATTTACACAATGGAATACTACTTGGCCATAAAAAGGAAGGAAATCTTATCTTTTGCGACAGCATAGATGGACCTAGAGAATATTCTGCTAAGTGAAATAAGCCAGTCAGAGAAAGACAAGTATCATATATGATTTCACTCATATGTGGATTCTAATTTTAAAAATAAACTAACAAAATAGAAACAAACTCATAGAGAATAGACTGACAGTTGTCAGAGGGGAAGGGGATTGCGAAGCTGGGTGAAAAAGGTGAAGGGATTAAGAAAAAACACACCTCATAGACATAGGCAATAGTATGGTGAATATCAGAGGGGAAAGGGCTGGGGGAGGTAGAAGAGGTTAAATCGGGGATAAATCGTGACAGAAGGAGAAGACTTGGGGTGGTAAGCACAATATATAAATGATGTAATATAGAATTGTACACATGAAAGCTATGTAATTTTATTAACCAATCTCACCTCAATAAATTCAATACAAAATAATGAAAATAAGACTGAGGAAGGCAGAAGACACTGTCACAATAGAGGCAGTGATAACATTAAAATCATGGGAGACAAATTAGAAAAGAAAGGAGGCCAAATAGGACTATATCAATGTATAAAACTTCTGTTTCATAATTTAAAAAAACTAACATTAAAAAGTAATGTGAGCCCTGGCCAGTTTTGCTGAGTGGTTTGATTCCCAATCAAGGGTATGTATCTTGGTTGCAGGTTCGATCTCCAGCTCCAGTCAGGGGGCATGTGGGAGACAACCATTTGGTGTGTTTCTCTTTCTCTTTCACCCTCTTCTGGCTCCCTTCCACTATCTCTCTGAAGATTAATGGAAAAAAATATCCTCGGTTGAGGATTTTTTTAAAAAGTAATGTGAAAAAATACGTGTGTATGTGTGTGTATGTATATATACACACATACATATCCTATCTAATAAAAGAGTAATATGCAAATTAACCATCACTCCGCTACACCTACAAGCCACACCCACCAGCCAATCAGGAGCGAGTATGCAAATTAACCCAACCAAGATGGCTGCGGCCACGGAGAGAGCAGGAGGCTTGGGTTTCTTCAGCAATGGAGGAAGCCAAGCTTTCCACACACCCTGGTGGGCCCAGGCCTCCACTCAAGGCTACAAAGTTTCAAGTATAGAAGATAAATAAATCCCAACAAAAATGGTGGCAGCCTGCCGAAACTGGTTTGGCTCAGTGGATAGAGCGTCGGCCTGTGGACTGAGGGGTCCCGGGTTCGATTCCGGTCAGGGGCATGTGCCTTGGTTGCGGGCACATCCCCGGTGGGAGGTGTGCGGGAGGCAGCTGATCGATGTTTCTCTCTCGTCGATGTTTCTAGCTCTCTATCCCTCTCCCTTCCTCTCTGTAAAATATCAATTAAAAAAAATGGTGGCAGCCATGGAGCTGGACAGAGCAGGAGGCATGGGTTACCCCCGGCGATGGAGGAAGCCAAACTTTCTGCACACCCTGGACTGCTTTGGCCACCGCTCGAGGCTACAAAGTTTCAATTATAGAAGATAAATAAATCCCAACAAAAATGGCTGTGGCCACGGAGCAAGCAGGAGGCTTGGCTCTGCTCAAGGCTACAAAGTTTCAATTATAGAAGATAAATAAATCCAAGATACCAGGGCCTCCGCTTGGGTCACCAGGGGACGTGGCAGGCCTGCAAACCACCACAGGCCCCTCGCCCAGGCCGCCCCACGCCCCAAGGGAATCCCCACCCTGATCCGGGACACCCTTCAGGGCAAACCAGCTGGCCCCCACCCAGGCCTCTATCCTATCTAATCCTATCTAATAAAAGAGTAATATGGAAATTGACCATCACTCCAACACACGAGATGGCTGCCCCCATGTGGTCAAAGATGGCTGCTCCCATGTGGACACAAGATGGCCACCACAAGATGGCCAGCAGGGAAGGGCAGTTGGGAGGGACCAGGCATGCAAGGGAGGGCAGTTGGGGGCGATCAAGCCTGTGGGGGAGGGCAGTTAGGGGTGACCAGACCTGCAGGGAAGGGCAGTTAGGGGCAAACAGGCTGGCAGAGGAGCAGTTAGGCATCAATCAGGCTGTCAGGGGAGTGGTTAGGGGGTGATCAGGCTGGCAGGCAGAAGTGGTTAGGGGGAATCAGGAAGGCAGGCAGGCAAGCAGTTGGGATCCAGCTGTTCTGGATTGTGAGAGGGATGTCTGACTGCCCATTTAGGCCTGATCCTACTGGGATTGGGCCTAAATGGGCAGTCAGACATCCCTCAAGGGGTCCAAGATTGGAGAGGGTGCAGGCTGGGCTGAGGGATACACCCCCTCCATGCACGAATTTCATGCACCAGGCCTCTAGTATCCTATACAAATCTACGAGACCACAAATTTCCAACAACCAAAGTATATCAAGTTTATATTAGATGAAATTATATAGAAATAATAATTGGCAATATTTACTAAGCATATTCTATGTGTTAGTTATCTTACACTACCTCATTAACACTTAAGACTATGAGGTAGGTATAGAGAAGTGTCTTCATTTTACACATAAGAAAACTGAGGCTTAAAATCCTATATAATAAAAGGCTAATATGCAAATCGACCGAACAGCGGAACGACTGGTTGCTATGACACACACTGAGCCTGGATCATGGCTGGCAAGCACAGTGGCAGTGGTGAGAGTGGGCCTAAGGTGTGAGAGGGTGCAGGCCAGGCTGAGGGACCACCCCCCACCAGTGCATGAATTTTGTGCACCAGGCCTCTAGTTTTAAATAATTTGCCAAAGTTTACACTACTAAGTGAAAGAGACAGTTGAGAGTCTAAGTGTCTCCCTTCAGAGTATTCAACTACTCCTAACTTCCTCCCCATGGCTTATAAGGCCCAGTGAAGCCTGGCTCCCACTTACCTCTCCAGTCTTCCTCATCACAATTTGTACAGCAGGACAGAAGTACTTTCAGTTCCTTGAGCAGGTCATATTCCCTGCATAGGATCCTCTTCCCTCCATCTTTATCTGAGTCAATCCTATTCATCCTTCTGGTCTCAGCTTGGACATTATTCCCTCCAGAAGTCTCCTCCGCTTTCCAAGTCTGGATTAAATAACCTGCTTCTGTGCTTCTATAGTTCCCCATCATTTCAGCACACTGCATGGCAAGTGCCCATTTACTGATCTGTGCCCTCTGTTAGATTGAAAATTTGAGGAGAGCTGAGACTAGGTTTGTCTTGCCCCCACTGCATTTCCAGCTACTGACACAATGCCTTGCAAATGGTAAGTTCCCTAGACATGCCAAAATGCCTTTACTTGAGATATTTCTTAGAGCCACAGCTATATGGAGAGCAAATGTCATCAAGTCTCTGCCACCAGCAGATAGTTATTGACTCTCATTTTGGTCTCTGGAATTGGTGCTCATCAGACATGTTTGCAGTGATTTTGCTTAGGTTTGAGCAGTTTAATGAACATTATTAACATATATCTGATACATACAAAAGCAGTGAGAGTGTTGAAAGTTCCAGTAGGAAAAATCATAGGGATACAATAGAAATGAAATTATAATAAATATATATGAAAATTACCAGTGTTGCACAAAAATATACATGGATAATTGAAGAGCAGTGAACATTCTAATGGGCAAACACTGGATCATGCAACGTGTGAAGAATGCTGTGCCTAAGATGATCAAAAGAATAAGAACCATGTAATTTTTACTAAGGAAATGAGAGTCCTAAGCTAACTCCTAGAGTACCTTATTGGGGGCAGGGGGCAGGGTACAGGGTGGAGCTACAGGTTTTTGCCCACTTTCCAGACATCTTTTTTCAACCCTTTTATGACACACTGCTATCCTGAGTTTCTCTGAAAACAATTAATGTGAAATCTTGAATTTAAAGATGTAATGGCAAAGAGCCAGGATAATAAATCTTTATGAAGAAGGGCCACATCCTTAAAAAAAAAAAAAAAAAAAGCAGTGAATTCCTCCCCATTGTGCACCACCTTGGTCTATTTGTATAGGCTTTTACAACATATTGTTATCTAGATTTAGTAATGGTATTACTACTTTTTTATGTTTTTGTTGGTTTTTAGAGAGAGAGGAAGTGAGAGAGATAGAGAGATAGAAACATCAATGAGAGAGAAATTTCATCAATTGGCTGTCTCTGCATGCCCCCTACTGGAGATTGAGCCCACAACCTGGGCATGTGCCCGTTCCAGGAATTGAACCAGTGACCTCTTGGTTCCTGGGTCAAAGCTAAACTGTTGAGCCAGATCGGCCAGGCTATTACTACTTCTTGAGTGCCTGTTAGAGGTTTGGCACTTCTGAATACTATCTCATTTAAGCCACAATGTACCTGTGAGACTTATATTATTTATCCAATTCTACAGGTTAGGAAATGAGAGCTCTGAAAGGTTAAGTATCTTCCCCATAGTCACACAACTTTGAAGTGTTTATGTTGGAATTGGAAGTATCATTTGTTGGGTCTGACATGCCTATTACACTACACCAGTGTGCCTCCCCTGTTATCTAATTTTATCTTCACAACAATCACGTGAATGAAGGTAAGAAAATTATTTTCCCCATTTTAAGATGAAAGCAGTGAAGCCCAGAAATTATCAAGGTCCCACTACTAGGTAATAATAGAGATAGAAGTAAACTAAGAGCTTGTGTGTCTAAGTCCAATGCTTTTTCCATGTCACCGTACCTTTATTTCTACATTTATTTGTTACAGGCTAATGATAGGAGCCTTTGCAAGGGTTGGACCTTCTTAATGGCCAAAGTGTATGTGCCTGGGGTGAGGTAATGAAGGGGATGACTTGCTCTGTTGGTGGGATTATGAAGGGTCAAAATTCAAGTGACCCCAGCCCTTGGATTTTATCCCCCAGCTGCTAGGCACTTCCCACTGCCCTGGCCTTTGGTAACATTCCTAATCTGTCCAGTAGAAATTGCCCATTGCTGACCTTTAGTCTTGAGTTGAAATCTATGGAATATTATTCAGCCATGATTAAGAAGAAAATCCTGCCATTTGTGATAACAGGGATGGACCTTGAGAACGTTATTCTAAATGAAAGAAGTCAAACAGAAAAAAACAGACTTTCAGCTATAAAATGAGTAAGACATGGTGACTATAGTTGATAACACTGTATTGTATAATTGAAATTTGCTGAGAGAATTTAAATGTTCTCACCAAAAAAAGGAATAAAAAATAAATATATGAGGTGATAGATGCATTAATATTAACTAGACAGTGGGAGACCTTTCACAGTGTATACATATATCAAATCACCACAATGTACATGTTAATGTCATACAATTTAGTTTGTCAGTTATATCTCATTAAAGCTGAAAATTTTAGGGAGGAAGATGGCTGCCAATGGGAAGGCAGACTGCAAGATAGTGCGTGAGTGAGAGAACAAAGAAAGGGTGTGTAGTCGCACGGGGAGTGTTTGTGAGTTGAAGGACAGCTATACTCCAGGGGACTGTGGGGGATAGCAGGATGGGGTTTCCCTGAATGGGCAGCCTCCACTGCTGCTGGGATCCCTCCTGGAGCGACCAGCTCTGACGTGGAGACCACGCCATCTTGAAGGGGAAAGTGGATGTTGTCGGAAACCTGAAAATCCGAGAATCTACAACACCAGCACCCAGTGAACAGTGGTGAACCCTGGAACACCGGTCCCAAGTGGCGGGAGCATGCGGATTCGTAGGTGCTCTGTGCCTCCTCAGGGAAAGGTCAGATTTTGCCTGGTTAAGGTGAGGTCTGTGGTCTGGGCAGGAAAGAGAAACGCACATGCAGGGAAGTCTGTGCTCAGAAAGAATCCGTGGCCATTGGGGCTGGAGTGATCCGCGAGCGTGGAAGGGGATCCACAAGGCTGATAACAGAAGAGAACTCTAGAAAGCGGCCCATAGCTGAACTGGGCATAAAAGGGCAGCCTAGGTATTTTAACAGTGTGCCAGCTTGGACCCAAGAGGAAAAAAAGACTGCACAGACTTGTGTCACAGCGCTGGAAAGCGTGCGCGTGCGCTGGATCTTTTTTTTTTTCCCTCTTTAAATCTTGCTTTTGATTGCTAAGCCCAATACATAGGATCACCCAATTGGGGACACTCTGGGACACTGCAGGGGAAAGTTGTTTTTGTGGAACCTGGGGTTCAGAGTGGGAATAATGATCAGAGAACCAGCTCTGGGGCAGCCCATTCCCCCAAACCAGTATTAAGTGTCACAGGGAAAACAAAATCTAAGCACTAGCTAGAGAGGACCTATAGACCTAGAGGTCAATCCAGAAACACTGACACCTAGGGGTTGAATCACAAATTGACTCTTGTGTAAACACAAATAAAGGAGTATAAGAAACAGAGAAGTACGACCCTGCTTGAAAATCAGGACTGTGGCCTACAACACTGAGGAGCAGTGAAACGCAGGGAACTTCAATACAGTCCTGACTAGAAAACAGGCATGCCAAACAGAACAGTAGAGGAAGTGAATGACCTTCACTACTGCACATTTTTATTTTTATTTCATCATTTACTTGAGAAACTAAATTTTTTTCTTTTTTCCTCACTTGATTTTACCTTTTTAATTATTACACTTTTATTTTTAATCAGTATTATTACTACTACTATTTTGCCTTTTTTTAAAGTGTCATTTTATTTTCTCTTTATTTTATTTTCAGATTAGTGTTCTATATTCTATTTTCATCTTTCTTTAGCACCATTTTACTCTATCTCAACTTTACCTTTATGCCAATGCTCTCTTCCTCACTTTTCCCCTTTTGTTGTCCTATTTCTCTTACCCTATTCCTGCTTTGGATTTTCCCTATTCCTTCTTTTTAGCCCCGTTAATATTTCACCCTACTTATATATCTAATTTCCAATCCCCTTCTCTAAATCAATACACACCTCTCTCTTCTCTTTCTTCACTATCCAAATTTTTTTCTCTCTGTCCTTTTGTTCTTTGCTTGATTGTTGATTATATTGGTTTTTTTTATGCTTGTTTGTGAGATTGTTTCGCTTTTTCTTTTTGTTTTTTGTTTTGTTTTTGTTTGTTCTTTGCTTCTGTTTTCCCTCGCCTCGCCTGGTATTAGTTGTTGTTTGTAATTTGCATTTATCTCTAGGTATTTGTTGCTGGCATTTGTTGGTATTAGTGGCTGTTCTATTGGAGTTTTCTCCCCATATAAATAGTTTTTTCCCCTCTTCTTTTTTTAATAAATCTTTATTGTTCAGATTATTACAGGTGTTCCTCTTTTTTTCCCCCATAGCTTCCCTCCACCTGATTCCCCACCCCACCCCATGCCCTTACCCCCCGCCACTGTCTTCATCCATAGGTGTAAGCTTTTTGTCCAATCTCTTCCCGCACCCCTCACACCCCCTCCCCCCTGAGAATTGTCAGTCCACTCCCTTTCTATGTCCCTGATTCTATTATATTCACCAGTCCATTCTGTTCTTCAGATTTTTTATTCACTTGATATTTAGATTCACTTGTTGGTAGGTATGTATTTGATGTCACTTTGTTGTTCATAATTTTTATCTTTACCTTTTTCTTCTTCCTCCTCTTCTTAAAGAACACCCTTCAGCATTTCATGTAATCCTGGTTTGGTGGTGATGAACTCCTTTAGCTTTTTCTTGTCAGTGAAGCTCTGTATCTGACCTTCAACTCTGAATGACAGCTTTGCTGGGTAGAGTAATCTTAGTTGTAGGTTCTTGCTATTCATCACTTTGAATATTTCTTGCCACTCCCTTCTGGCCTGCATAGTTTTTGCCGAGAAATCATCTGACAGTCGTATGGGTGCTCCCTTGTAGGTAACTAACCATTTTTCTCTTGCTGCTTTCAAGATTCTCTCTTTGTCTTTTGCCCTTGGCATTTTAATTATGATGTGTCTTGGTGTGGTCCTCTTTGGATTCCTCTTGTATGGGGTTCTGCATGCTTCCTGAACTTGTAAGTCTATTTCTTTCACCAGGTAGGGAAATTTTTCTGTCATTATTTCTTCTAATAGGTTTTCAATATTTTGCTCTCTCTCTTCTTCTGGCACCCCAAAAATTCGGATGTTGGTACGCTTAAAGTTGTCCCAGAGGCTCCTTACACTATCTTCATATTTTTGGATTTTTTCTTTTTGTTTTTTCTGGTTGGGTGTTTTTTGTTTCCTCATATTTCAGATCTTTGGTTTGATTCTTGGGGTACATTGATCTACAGTTGAGTTTCTGTATATTCTTTATTTCAGACAGTGTATGCTTAATTTCTGACTGGTCCTTTTCCATTTTTTTGGTATTCTCATTAAGATCCTTAAAGGTCTCACTAAGTTCCTCAGCGGTTTTTAGAAGATTCTTGAGTAACCTTATAAATGTGGTTCTGAACTCTATGTCATCCAGTAGTTTGCTTTCCTCCACCTCTTTCATTCGTGACATGTTTCTTGGTCTCCGCATTTTGCTGCTTCCTTGTGTTGATGGAGTGGCTTTGTGTGGTAGGTGACCTATAGGGGCCAATAGCTCAGTCTCCCCAATCACTTGAGGTAGACGTCTTTGGTACACCCCTTTGTGGGCTGAGTGCAAAGTCTTGGTGTAGATAAGCCTTGATTGCTGTTGGTACACTGGGAGAAATTGACCTCCAGGCCAATTGGCTGTGAGGACCCGCTGTGTCTATAATGGAAGAACTGCTGCGCTGAAGACACGCTTATGGTGCAGGACTTGTTTCAGTGGGGCTTTGGTGCTCACTGAGTCTGCCTCTTGAATGTGTCACTTATGGATGTGAGGAGTTGAAATCTGGTGTCTCACACTGACCACTAGGTACACTGGCTTCTGGATCTCCAATGGGGTGCAGGTCAGCTACTGTCTGAGGCCACCCAGCAGGCGCTACAGCAAGAACTACAGTTTTCTCCTCTTTGCTTGGGGTTTGGAGGTTTTGGAGCTGTCTGACCTGGGCTGCAAGTTTGCTATGTTAATCTGCGATAGGGCAGGCCATTCATATGCTAAAGCCGCTGCTTGGAGCTTGGGTGGGTTTGTAGGTTGTGCAGGGCGGGGTCTCAGGGCGTCACTAGGCTAGGGCATGGCAAACAGCGATGGCTGCCAGAAGTCGGCTCTGCATCTCCGACCATGTCCCCGCGTCCCGTGCCCCAGCACAGTAAACAATTATTCCTGCGCGCAGCCCTGCAAGCAAGCCTCCCTCACTTTCCGACCCCACGGCAGACAGTCCAGCTTCTCCCCGTAGGAGTTTGGGTACCCCGCATCTCCCCAAAAATTGGAGTTGGGAGTAATCAGGAGCTTATCTCCCTTCAGGTTGAAAACAGCAGCGCTCCTGATTCGCGCGTCTCCGTACCTCAGCTTTTCCGCGCTTGTGCACCCCTCAATGCTGTTTGCTCTTTCCTTCTAATTGTAGAACTTCCACTCAGCCAGCTTTCCCGTGGTTCTGGGTGATAGACGTTTTGTCTTTTATTTGTAGTTTTGAAATTGTTGTGTGAGGCAGCAGTTTAGGTGTTTACCTACGCCGCCATCTTGGATCCTCCCCTCCCCTCTTCTTTTTTATTCTCTTTCTTTTCTATTACTTTTTTTTCTTTTCCAAACTTCATTTTTGCACTCCTTTTTTTCCTCTCTTTTCTCTTTGTTTTCCTCTTCCTCTTTCTTTCTTATTCTCTAATTCTCTTTCTCTGGTGGTCACCTTTATTTCGGGTTATTAGTATCATGAATACATTTGTGTTCAGTACTGTGTGCATTGTGCCTTGTTGTGTTGTATTTTGTGCCCTTAAATCAACTCAGGAGAGAGAGAACTACATACCAAACACCCAGAGAAGAGAGATCATGGGGAGACAAAGAAACGGCCCACATATGACAGAAAAGCAGGCATCACCAGAAAAGGAAGTAAAAGAAATGGAGGCTAGCAACCTGTCAGAAAAAGAATTCAGAGATATGGTCATAAGGTGGCTGAAAAGAATGGAAGACAAATTCGACAATATGTGTAAGAACCAAGAGGACATGAAGAAGAACCAAGAAGAAATGAAAAATGACATTGCTGCTATAAAGAACTCAATAGAAAGCATCAATAGTAAATTAGAAGAAGCAGAGGACCACATCAGTGAGCTAGAACACAAGGTTGGAAAAAATACACAAGCAGAGCAGCTTCTAGAAAAAAAAATTAAAAAGGAGGAGGAGAGCCTAAGGGAACTTTGGGACAACACGAAACAAAACAACATCTGCATAATAGGGGTCGCAGAAGGAGAGGACACAGAGCAAAGAATAGAAAACCTGTTTGACAAAATAATGACAAGAAACTTCCCTGATATAGGGAAGAAAAAACTCACACAAATCCAAGAAGCTCACAGAGTCCCAAACAAAATAACCCCCAAAAGACCGATGCCAGGCACATCATAATTAAATTGGCAAACACCAATGACAAAGTAAGAATCTTGAAAGCGGCCAAAGAGAGACAGAAAGTTACCTACAAAGGATCCCCCATCAGACAAGCGACTGATTTCTCAACAGAAACACATCAGGCCAGAAGGGAATGGAATAAAATATACGAAGTCATGCAACGGAAGGGTCTGAATCCAAGAATACTGTACCCAGCAAAGCTATCAATCAAAACTGAGGGTGAAATCAGGAGCTTCACAAACAAAAAAGAACTAAGGGAACTTATTACCACCAAGCCAGCAATGTAAGAAATGCTAAAGGTTCTGCTGTAAAAAGAAGAAATAGGAAGCGAAGAAGGAACACAGGGGTAAATAATAAAAATGGTGACAAATAAGTACCTATAAATAATAACTTTAAATGTAAACGGATTAAATGCCCCAATCAAAAGACATAAGGTAATGGATTGGATAAGAAAACATGACCCATATATCTGCTGTCTACAAGAAACCCACCTCAGAAAAAAAGACGCACACAGACTGAGGGTGAAGGGATGGAAAAGGGTTTTTCAGGCAAATGGAAATGCACAAAAAGCTGGGGTAGCAACACTTATATCTGACAAATTAGATCTCAAAGTGAAGGACATAACAAGAGATAAGGAAGGCCACTTCATAATACTAAAGGGAGCAATCCAACAAGAAGAAATAACTCTGGTAAACATATACCCACCCAATTCAGGAACACCCAAATACATCAAAAAACTTCTGGAGATATCAAGGGAGAGATTGACAGCAATACAGTCATAGTGGGGGACTTTAATACCCCACTATCACCATTGGACAAATCCTCTAAACAAAAAATCAGCAAAGAAACATCAATCCTAAATGACTCACTAGACCAGATGGAATTAATTGACATCTTCAGAACATTTCACCCCAAAGCCACAGAATATACATTCTTCTCAAGTGAACAAGGGTCATTTTCAAAGATAGACCATATGTTGGGTCATAGGCAAAGTCTCTTCAAATTCAAGAAGATAGAAATCATATCAAGCACCTTCTCAGATCACAGTGGCATAAAACTGGAAATCAACTACAATAAAAAACCATCCAAAAAAATCGAACACATGGAGACTAAACAGCATGCTATTAAACAATGACTGGGTTACCAGAGAAATCAAGGAAGAAATAAAAAACATCATGGCAACAAATGACAATGAAAACACAACAATTTAAAATCTATGGGATACAGGGAAAGCAGTCTTAAGAGGGAAATTCATAGCTCTACAAGCCTACTGCAAAAACCAAAAATCTATGGTCATAAATTACCTAATCCTGCAACTGAAAGACTTAGAGAGTAACAAGAAAAGCTCAGTGTAAGCAGAGGGAAGGAAATAATAAAGATCAGAGCAGAGATAAACGACCTAGAGACCAAAGAAACAATACAAAAGATCAACAAAACCAAGAGCTGGTTCTTTGAAAGGATAAACAAGATTGATGAACCTCTAGCCAGGCTCACCAAGAAGCAAAGAGAGAGGACCCAAACAAACAAAATCAGAAATGAAAGAGGTGAAATAACAACAGACCACACCGAAATACAAAGGATTGTTAAAAAACACTATGAACAACTCTTTTCCAACAAACTGGACAACCTGGAGGAAATGGACATATTCCTAGAAAAATACAACCTTCCAAAACTCAGGAAGAATCTAAACATCTCAATAGGCCAATAACTATGAAAGAAATTGAAGCAGTCATCAAAAAGCTTCCTGCAAACAAAAGCCCGGGGCCAGATGGATTCACAGGGGAGTTTTACCAAACATTCAAGGAAGAACTAAAACCTATCCTCCTCAGACTATTCCAAAATATTCAAGAGGAAGGAACACTTCCAAGCTCATTCTGTGAAGCCAGCATCACCCTAACACCAAAACCAGATAAAGACAACACAATGAAAGAGAATTACAGGCCAATATTCCTCATGAATATAGATGCCAAAATCCTCAACAAAATTCTAGCAAATTGGATGCAGCAGTACATCAGAAAGATCATACACCATGACCGAGTAGGATTTATCCCAGGAATGCGAGGATGGTATAATATCCACAAATCAATAAACGTGATATATCACATAAACAAATTGAGAGATAAAATACACATAGTCATATCAATTGATGCAGAAAAAGCATTTCACAAAATCCAACACCCTTTCTTGATAAAAACTCTCAGCAAGGTGGGAATAGAAGGCTCATACCTCAACATAATAAAAGCCATATATGACAAACCCACAGCCAACATCATACTCAATGGGCAAAATCTAAAACCATTTCCCCTAAGAACAGGAACAAGACAGAGATGCCCACTCTCACCACTCCTGTTCGACATAGTACTGGAAGTATGAGCCATTGCAATTAGACACGAAGAAGAAATAAAAGGCATCCAAATTGGAAAAGAAGAAGTAACACTCTCCTTATTTGCAGATGACATGATATTGTACATAAAAAACCCTACTAAAGACTCCATCAAAAAACTATTAGACTTAATAAATGAATTCAGCAATGTAGCAGAATACAATATTAACACCAAGAAATCTATGACATTTCTATACACCGATAGTGATCTTACAGAAAGAGAGACTAAAAAAGAAATCCCATTTACCATCGCACCAAAAAAATTAAGATACCTAGGAATAAACTTAACTAAGGAGGTAAAAGACCTATATGCGGAAAACTACAGGACACTGAAAAAAGAGATAGAGGAAGACGTAAACAGATGGAAGAACATATCATGTTCATGGATTGGTAGAATCAACATCGTTAAAATGTCCATACTACCCAAAGCAATCTATAGATTCAATGCACTCCCCATTAAAATACCAACGGCATATTTCACAGACCTAGAAAGGACTCTCCAAAAATTCATCTGGAATAAAAAAAGACCCCAAATAGCCTCAGCAATCCTGAGAAAGAAGAACAAAGTAGGTGGGATCTCAATCCCAGATTTCAAGCTGTATTACAAGGCCACTGTTCTCAAAACAGCCTGGTACTGGCACAATAACAGGCATATAGACCAATGGAATAGAATAGAGAACCCAGATATCAACCCAAACCACTATGCTCAAATAATACATGACAAAGAAGTCATGAATATACAATGGAGTCAAGACAGTCTCTTCAATAAATGGTGTTGGGAAAATTGGACAGATACATGCAAAAAAATGAAACTAGACCACCAACTTACACCATACACAAAAATAAACTCAAAATGGATAAAGGACTTAAACATAAGATGGGAAACCATAAGAGTACTAGAGGAATCCACAGGCAGAGAAATCTCGGACATATGCCAAAGCAATTTCTTCACCGATACTGCTCCTAGGATAATGAAAACTAAAGAGAAAATAAACAGATGGGACTACATCAAAATAAAAATCTTTTGCACAGCAAAAGAAACCATCAACAAAAGAAGAAAACCCAATGTATGGGAGAGCATATTTGCAAATGTTATCACGGATAAAGGTTTAATCTCCAACATTTACAGGGAACTTATACAACTTAATAAAAGGAAGATAAATGATCCAATAAAAAAATGGGCAAATGACCTAAATAGAATCTTTTCTAAAGAAGACAGAAGGAAGGCCAAGAGACACATGAAGACATGCTCAAAGTCACTAATTATCCGAGAGATGCAAATCAAAACGACAATGCGGTACCATCTCACACCTGTCAGAATGGCAATCATCAACAAATCAACAAAGGACAAGTGCTGGCGAGGATGTGGAGAAAAAGGAAACCTCGTGCACTGCTGGTGGGAATGCAGACTGGTGCAGCCACTGTGGAGAACAGTATGGAGTTTCCTCAAAAAACTACAAATGGAACCCCCATTTGACCCAGTAATCCCACTTCTAGGAATATATCCCAAGAAACTAGAAACACCAATCAGAAAGGATATATGCACCCCTATGTTTTAGCAGCACAATTCACCATAGCTAAGATTTGAAAACAGCCTAAATGCCCATCAGCATATGAGTGGATTAGAAAACTATGGTACATCTAAACAATGGAATACTACGTGGCTATAAAAAAGAAGGAATTCTTACCATTTGCAGCAGCATGGATGGAACTGGAGGACATTATGCTAAGTGAAATAAGCTAGGCAGTGAAAGGAAAATAGCACATGATCTCACTCATTTATGGAAAATAAAGAACACTATAACCTGATGAACAAAAAGATAGATACAGAGGCAGTAAAGCATCAAACAGACTGTCAAATTACAGCGGGAAGGCTGGGGAGTATTGTGGAGGTGTGTGGGAAGAGATCAACCGAAGGACTTGTATGCATGCATATAAGCACAACCAATGGACACAAGACACTGGGGGGGGGGTGGGATGAGGGCATGCAACGGGGGTTAAGGGAGGCTGGGGGAAAGTCAATGGGGGAAAAAGGAAATATATGTACTACTATGTGTAATACTTTAAACAATAAAAAAGCTGAAAATTTTAAATTTAGTTATTATTTGAAGAAGATGTTACATGAGAGTATGTCTGCTTTAATTTTGACTGAGGACCGATGTGAATATGAAGAATCAACATGTGTAGTGTGCAAATAAACATTTAAGGGCTGACTGTACAACTTTTAAAACTTCTTATCCTATTAATAATATATAATAGAGAAAGAGAAACAAAAGAATATTTCTGAATATTTATTTGTAAAGTATGTGGCCATATTACGTATCATGGAAGGAGACAGTTGGGGTAGGGAGGGGAGTATTTTTAATTTTGGTTTCCACATATTTATTAATATATAGAAATACATTTGAATTTTACTTATCTTGTATCTTGCAACTTTTCTCAATTCTCCTATTAGTTCTAGAAGATTTTTTGTAGATTCCATGAGATTTTCTGTATAGACAGGCATGTTTGTTTTAAATAAGGACTATGTGCCCTAGTTGGTTTGGCTCAGTGGATAGAGCATCAGCCTGCGGACTGAAGGGTCCCGGGTTCGATTCTGGTCAAGGGCACATGCCTGGGTTGTGGGCTTGATCCCCAGTAGCGGCTGTGCAGGAGACAGCCGATCAATGATTCTCTCTCATTATTGATGTTTCTATCTCTCTCCCCCTCTCCCTCTCTGAAATCAATAAAATACATTTTTAAAATAAATAAATAAGGACAATTTTATTTCTTCCTTTTAAAACTATATTCGTTTTATATCTTTTTGTCTTAATGTGTTGTATTTTCAGTGCTGTGTTGAACAATAATGGTGAGAATGAACATCTGTGGCTTATTTGTAGACTAGAAGGAAAGCAGTCTTTCAACATTAATTGTGATGTACGCTGTCATCTTTTTGTAGATATTTTTTATCAAGTCGAGGCAATTCCCTTATCACAACATACTGAGAATTGTTGTTTTTTTAATCATAAATGGTGTTGAATTTTCTCAAATGATTTTTATGTTCCTATAAGATTTTTCTTCTTGAACCTATTGATATGGTGGATTTCATTGATTGATTTTTTGAGTGTTGAACCAGTCTTGAATACCTGGAAAAAACCTCATTTGGTAATGGTATATACCTGGGTTTTTTTTATATAAATTATTGTATTTAATTTGCTAATATTTTGTTGAATAATTTTTTTGTCTAAGTTCCTTAGAGATACTGGCCTGTAGTTTCTTTATTCCCTTTTCTTCCCCCCCTTCCTTCCTTCCCCCTTCCTTCCTTTCTCCCTTCCTTCCTTCCTCTTTCTTTCCTTCCTCCCTTCCTTCCTCCCTCCCTCCCTCCCTCCCTCCCTCCCTCCCTCCCTCCCTCTCTCTCTCTCTCTCTCTCTCTCTCTCTCTCTCTCTCTCTTTCTTTCTTTCTTTCTTTCTTTCTTTCTTTCTTTCTTTCTTTCTTTCTTTCTTTCTTTCTTTCCTTTATCTCTTTCTTTGTTTCTCTTTCCTTCCTTCTTTCCTTCGTTCCTATCTTCTCTCTTTCTTCTTGTACTGTCTCTAACTTTTGTATCACATTAATAGTGGCCTCATAAAATAAGTTGGAAAGTTTTATTTTCTGGAAGAGATTGTGTAATTTGATGCAAACTCTTAAGTTTTTGGTAGAATTCAGTGAAACTTTATGGGCCTGGAGATTTATTTTTGGGAGCTTTATAATTATGAATTCAATTTATTTAATGGTTATAGGATTATTCAAAATATCTATTTCATTTAGTTCAGTTTTTAAAAAATATTTTTTAATTGATTTCAGAGAGGAAGGGAGAGGGAGAGAGAGATAGAAACATCAATGATGAGAGAGAATCATTGATCAGCTGCCCCCTGCATGCCCCAAATTGGGGATTGAGCCCGTAACCTGGGCATGTGCCCTCACCGGGAATTGAACTGTGACCTCTTGGTTCATAGGTTGACACTCAACCACTGAGCCACACCAGCCCGGCTCATCTTAGTTCAGTTTTGATAGTTTGTGGTTTTATAGTTTGTGGTTTGCAGTTTGAGGAATTGGTCCATTTCTCCTATGTTGAATTTATGAGTGTAAAATTGTTCATAACATTTACTTGTTATCCTTTAAATGGGTAACAGGATGTGTAATGATACCTCCTATTTCATTCCTGATATTGCTGATTTGACTTTTTTTACATTTTTATTTATTGATGAGAGAGAGATCAAGATCAATTTGTTGTTCCACTTATTTATGTATTCATTAGTTGTTTCTTGTATGTGCTCTGACCAGGGATTGAACCCGCAACCTTGGCATATCAGGATGATGCTCTAACCCAGTGGTCAGCAAACTCATTAGTCAACAGACTGGCAAACCGTGGCTCGAGAGCTGCATGTGGCTCGCAAGACGCAGTTTGCCAACCACTGCTCTAACCAACTGAGCTACCCTGCCAGAGCTATGTCTTTATTTTTATATTTTTAATATATATTTTTATTGATTTTTTATAGAGAGGAAGAGAGAGGGATAGAGAGTTAGAAACATTGATGAGAGAGAAACATCGATCAGCTGCCTCCTGCACACCTCCTAGTAGGGATGTGCCCGCAACCAAGGTACATGCCCTTGACCAGAATCAAACCTGGGACCTTTCAGTCCGCAGGCTGACGCTCTATCCACTGAGCCAAACCGGCCAGGGCGCTATGTCTTTATTTTTATACTAGGAACCCAGTGCACGAATTCATGCACCTTGAAAGAAACCGTGGGCTGCGAGGCTGCAGAAGGCATAGGGGCGGGTCTCAGCCCATTCTCTACGACCCTACCTGACCCCTCCTGCTGCAGCCCTGGTCCCCTGTCTGCCAGTAGCCCTGCTCCCGCCACCACCACTCCCACGTACTGACACCCCCTCCTCACCCCCACCCCCCACCCCCGCGCTCGCATCTGCTGACAGCGCAGAGCAACTGGGGCTGGTGCCAGCAGCGGGTGCAAGCAGCAGCTGCTGCCCCAATCACCCCTCAGGAGCAGGGGGAGGTGGAGAAGCCCCCAGGAGCAATCAGGGCCGGCAGCCGCTGCTCGCACCCACTGATGGCGCCGAGTGATTGGGACCAGCACCAGTCACCGGCAGCTGGTGTGAGCGGCAGCTCAGGCATGGGCTGTGTGTGGGAGCAGGGCTGGCACTGGCAGTGGGTGCAAGCGGTGGCTCTGGTGCCAGCAACATGTGCAAGTGCCGGGCTGGACCACGGCATGCGGGAACAAAGAATTTTCAGTAACCACCAGAGGCTCGCCCCGATGACAGCGACTGGTGCCCCACCTTGGATTGGCATTCCCGCTCACCTGCTCCACCATCTCGCGGTGGTGGCCAATGCCCACCATGTTCCACACACGCCCCTGGTGGTCGGCACACATCATAGCAACTGATTGTTCATTTGTCAGTTGTTCCACTATTCTGTCTATTTGCATATTAGCCTTTTAATATATATGATTTATCAGTTTTGACAGAAATGTATTGAGTATATTGACTTTTTGTGTAGAACTGGGCTTTTGTTTCATTGATTTTTTTTCTATTGTATTCTTTTGTTGTTGTTGTCAATCCTCATCTGAGGATATTTTCCCCAAATGCTTTTCAGAGAGAGTGGAAGAGAGGGTGAAGAGAGATGTGTGAGAGACACATCAATCATTGTTGCCTCCTGCACATGCCCTGACCCAGAGATGGGGAGCGAACCCTCAACTCAGGTACTGCCCTTGAGTGGGAATCAAACCCACAACCATTCAGTGTGAAGTCTGATGCTTTAACCACTGAGAACACTGGCCAGGGTCCATTGTATTCTTATTTTCAATTTCATTGATCTCTGCTCTTTTTTATTTCCTTTTTCTGCTTACTTTGGGTTAATTTTGCTCCTCTTATTCTAGTTTTTGAGGTAGGCAGTAAAATTATTGATCTGAGATTTTCTCTCCCTTCTAATGTTTTCTGCACATGGTGTCTCTAGGTGGAAGAAGGGTTGTAGACCCGGGGGGGAAGAAGAGTACTTCTCAGACAGGTTTGGCGGGATCTTCTAGTTACTACCCCAGAATGCAATTTCTCTGAGAGGGGGAACTGAGTTTGAGGCCTAGCAGGAAAGGAGAGGGATTCTACTGACTGCATATTGTCAGTGGGGCTTCTGATCATCTCCTTTCTGGTTCGGATAGATAGGCTTCTCTGGTGGTGTCAGTGGGACTTCCTTTTGATCCAGGGGAGGAATAAGCATAATTGGGTTACCTTCTGTCACTAGGTTAATGATTGGAAAAGGTTAGGCCTGTATCACCCTCTTCTGTTGGGAGCGTTTCATAAGATGCTCTGCTGATGTTTGTTTCTCTAGTCCTGGAGTCCCAAACCAGTTCAACTTCTTCTTACTACCTTTAAGGATTCTCCTTTGGTAACTTCCTGTGTTATTTAGTAGGGAAGTGTATGTAGAGATTAATCTATGCCATCCTGTCTGGACTTTAAGTCCAGACTAAATTACTATTGTAATTTTTAAATTATATTGCTTGAAGCCTCAAGAATAAATGCAATTGCCCTATGTGTCTGTGAGAAGTAACAAGAGTCTTAGAGAATGCCAAAATATAAAGGAATTAGAGATAGTTTACATAATAATAACTGTAGTCTGGGACTTTGTATAATGACAAGTATAGTTATGACAGAAGCATCATTCTGCATAGGAATTATATAAAAAACAAGCCTTCCTTTTGAGATCAAGTATAAGACAAGGATTCCAATTATCAGCACTTTCATTCCACACTGTAATGCCAATTCTAGCCTGAAGTATAAGATAGTAAAAAGATGCAAAATCTATAATGCTTGGAAATGAGGAAACAAAACTCTAATTTTTCACAAATAATATGATTGCCTGACTAGACCATCTACAAAATAGAAAGATAACATTTTAAAGTTTGGCAAAGTTATTATATGCAAAATTAATATACAAAAATCAATTGTGCTTCTATATGCCAACCACAAACAGAAAAATGACATACAAATCCCTTTAAAATAGCATAAAAAACAAGTATTTAAGATTAAATCTAAGAAATGATGTATAAAATCTTCATTGAAAATATCATAAAAATGTATTAAAATGTTTTAAAGTACAAAAACAGATAGCTGGCAATATTTGACCTGCAAGTCATAGCTTCTTCTTTTTTATTATATTTTTATTGTTTCTGAGAGAGAGAGAGAGAGAGAGAGAGAGAGAGAGAGGAACATCAATGATGAGAATCATTGATCGATTGGCTGCCTCCTGTACACCCCTCCACTGGGGATCGAGCACACAACCCGGGCATGTGCGCTGACCGGGAATCCAACCGTAACCTCCTGGTTCATAGATCAAAGCTCATTCACTGAGCCATGCTGGCCAGGCAATTCATAGCTTCTTGATTCCTGTTCCAGAATAGTGGCTCTCAAACTTCAGAGTGTACCATGATCACCAATAGAGCTTTTGAAAACACAAATTTCTTAGCTCTACCCTCCCGTAGATTCTCAAATTTAGTAGGTCTGGAATAGAGCCTAAAATTTGCATTTCTAATAAATTTCCAGTTGATAGTGATGCCATACTTTGAGAACCACTTCTATAGAAGAACAAAGTGATAGAATTTGCTTTGCCCAACATTAAGATATTTCATAAGGTCATAGTAACTAAGATAGCATTAGTTTATAGACTGCAAAAATACCAGTGGAACAAACTGAGCATCTAGAAATAGACCCACATGTACTAGTATATGGACACTTGAAATATGACTGAGGTGGCCCTGCAGATCAGGCGAGAAACAAAGTTTTTTCCCCAATAAAAGGTGCTCAATTGGATTTCAATATTGAAAAAAAAATTGAAACCTGACCCTAACCTCACTCCGTACTCCAAAAATCTATTCCAAGTGGATTATAAATCTAAATGTGAAAGTTAAAACAATAAAGCTTCTGGGGAAAATATTTTTAAGACCTTGTGGTAGGGAAATATTTCTTAATATACCAAAAGCACTAACCATGAAATAAAAGATGGATAAATTAGACTAAAGTAAATTAAGAATTTCTGTTCATCAAAAGACATCATTAGGAAAAAGCATCGCCAAGGAGAAACCAATATGGCAGCATAAGTAAACACCTGAAATTGCTGCCTCACACAACCACTTCAAAACTACAACTAAAAGACAAAACAGACATCATCCAAAACCACAGGAAGGCTGGCTGAGTGGAAATTCTACAACTACAAGGAAAGAGAAAAGCACACT
The DNA here is from genome assembly GCF_963455305.1 of Plecotus auritus. Taxonomy (NCBI): domain Eukaryota; kingdom Metazoa; phylum Chordata; class Mammalia; order Chiroptera; family Vespertilionidae; genus Plecotus; species Plecotus auritus. The sequence continues at coordinate 99,295,976 of NC_137784.1, forward strand.
GAGACTCAGAGGAGGTGCGGAAGTAAAGTGCAGAGTTACGGAGGCGCCTGCGCGCACGGAAAGGGCTGGCAACTGAGTACGCAGTTGTCTTTTTCAATCAGGAGGGAGACACAAGCTCCGGACTGCAACTCCAGTTCCAGGTGAGACTCTGGGGACCCAGACTCATAGGGGGAAAAACTGGACTGTCTGGCATCGGGCAGAAATCGAGGGCAGCTTTCTCTTAGAGGTGCTTGCAATGATTACCATGGGACACTGAGACCCGGGGGGGCCTTTTAGGGCAGGGTTGAGGGTCAGCCATAGCTGTTTGCTCCGCCCTGTTGATTCCCTGAGATCACACCCCACCCAAGCTGTGCGCAGAGGCTTTTGCATATGAATGGCCTGGTCCTTTGAAATCTAATCTTACCTAACAAACTGCAACTGGGTCAGAGAGACCCAGAACTTCCAGAAGAAGGCCCCAGGCCCCGCAGCAGCTTGCATTGCTTCACAGCTAGGCCTCATCTGGGAACCTCCAAACCCCAAAGAAAGAAGAGGAATCTGCAAATATTTCTGTAGCTCCTACTGGGTGGCCTCAGGCAGAGCTAAATTTGCACCTCCTTGGAGATCCAAGAGCCAGTGTACCCAGTGGTCAGAGTGGGACCATCCAGATTACAACTCCTTAGATCCATAAGGGACACACTCAGGGGGCAGACTCAGTGAGCACCAAAGCCCCTCTGAAGCAAGTCTTGCCCCATAAGGGTGTCTCCAACACAGAAGTTCTCCCATCGTAGACACAGCTGATCCTCACAGCCAACTGGCCTGGAGGTCAATTTCTCCCAGTGATGCTAACAGCAATCAAGGCTTAACTACAACAAGACTGTGCACACAGCCCACAAAGGGATGCACCAAGAGTGTCCACCTCAGGTAATTGGGGAGGCTGAGCCACTGGGCCCTATAGGACACCTAGCACATAAAGTCACTCTATCAACACAGGGAAGCAGCCAAAATGTGGAGACAAAGAAACAGGTCACAAATGAAGGAAATGTAGGAAAGCAAACGACTGGATATAGAGTTCAAAACCACGGCTATAAGGTTTTTCAAGAATCTTCTAGAAACCGCCGATAAATTTAGTGAGACCCTCGAGGATATGAAAAAGGACCAACTAGAAATTAAGCATATAATGACTGAAATAAAGAATAATATACAGAGATCCAACAGCAGACTAGAGGATCGCAAGAATCAAGTCAAAGATTTGAAATACAAAGAAGCAAAAAACACTGAACCGGAAAAGCAAAAAGAAAAAAGAATCCAAAAATATGAAGACAGTGTAAGAAGCCTCTGGGACAACTTCAAGCGTACCAACATCCTAATTATGGGGGTGCCAGAAGAAGAGAGAGAGCAAGATACTGAAAACCTATTGGAAGAAATAATGACCAAAAACTTCCCCTACCTGGTGAAAGAAATAGACTTACAAGTCCAGGAAGCGCACAGGACCCCAAACAAAAGGAATCCAAAGAGGACCACACCAAGACACATCATAATTAAAATGCCAAGAGCAAAAGACAAAGAGAGAATATTAAAAGCAGCAACAGAAAAACAATTAGTTACCTACAAGGGAGTACCCATATGATTGTCAGCTGATTTCTCAACAGAAACTATGCAGGCCAGAAGGGAGTGGCAAGAAATATTCAAAGTGATGAATAGCAAGGACCTACAACCAAGATTACTCTACCCAGCAAAGCTATCATTCAGAGTTGAAGGTCAGATAAAGAGCTTCACAGATAAGAAAAAGCTAAAGGAGTTCATCACCGCCAAACCAGTATTATATGAAATGCTGAAAGGTATTCTTTAAGAAGAGGAAGAAGAAGAAAAAGGTAAAGATAAAAATTATGAACAACAAATACATATCTATCAACAAGTGAATCTAAAAATCAAGTGAATAAAAAAGCTGATGAACAGAATAAACTAGTGAATATAATAGAATCAGGGGCATAGAAAGGGAATGGACTGACAATTTTCAGGGGGAAAGGGGTGTAGGGGGTGCGGGAAGAGACTGGACAAAATTCATATACCTATGGATGAGGACAGTGGGGGGGTTAAGGGCAGAGGGTGGGGTGGGAACCGGGTGGAGGGGAGCTATGGGGGGGAAAAAGAGGAACAACTGTAATAATCTGAACAATAAAGATTTATTTTTTAAAAAGGCATCATTAAGGATGTGAAAAGGCAAGTATCATGTATAATACAACAGCCACTACCCATATGTGGTTATTGAAAACAAGAAATGTTACTTATCCAAATGGAGATGGGCTGTATGTATAAAATACATTCTGGGTTATGATAGTCTAGTATAAAAATATAAAATATCCCATTAATTATTTTTACATTGATTACATGTTGAAATGAAAATAGTTTGGATATATTTGATGTAATGGTTAATTTCCCGTGTGAACTTAACTGGGTCATGGTGACACTGTTGTAATTACCTAGTTTTGAATAACTGGAAAGGAACAAAGGAAAGAGCAATTAGACACATGCCCAGTAAAATTTGGATGAGGTAGGGAAGGTACTTTTCTGTCAGTCACACCTGGGAACAGGTCATTTGGTCAAAGTAGATGTGGCAATAAGAGTGGGAAGATTCAAGATACTTATCTCCTAAACAAAGGAGCCCTCCATATTGCCTCTTGCCTCTTGCCTGGCTGCAGGACTCTCACACTCCAGCATTTGCCCACATGTCCCATGGCCATGTGGACCCCCACACAATGGACCAATGGACTATAGCTAGCCTAATGCTGTACCGGACCCAGTTCTACCATGGAATGGAAACTGAACACTGGCTTTGCTTCTAGCTCTGCTGAATCCCAAGCTACACCTCTTCCAGGACTGGATTAAGGGAACTGGGACTTTAGAAACTGAGGAATGTAATTCCACGCAAATGAAGATCACTTATACTCCCATGCGAGTCTCAGAAAATTATTTTTCTTGAGGTATCATAAGGACCCGGCCAAGAGCACCCAGTGGGGAAAGGGACACCCCCTTCCACTGGTGGACACCCCACTTCCACTAATAACAATGGGGTGCCCAGATATTTGGTCAAACATTATTCTGGGTATGTCTATGAGAGAGTTTTTTGGATGAGATTGATATTTGAATTGGGAGACGGAGTCAAGCAAATTGCCCTTCCTAAAGTGGCTAGGTCTCATCCAACTAGTTGAAGGCTTGGATGGAACAAAAAGGCTGACCCTCCCAAGAGTGAGTGGGAATTTCCTCCTGCCTGACTGTTGGGGTAGGACATCTACCATATTATTGGACTTTTGACTCTCTACTATATTATTTTGAGCTTTGTATTAACTTTGCTTTTTCAAAGCTTATTTTCCTGCACCCTTTCTCTGACTCTATTAGATTGATCACATTTTCCCTCCTACTGGTTCGGCTGTTATAAATTCTATTTCTTATTTGGTAGCCCTTAAAATATTTTTTAGAAATTTAATCTAGCCCTAGCTGGTTTGGTTCGGTGGATAGAGCATTGGCCTGCAGACTGAAGGGTCCTGGGTTTGATTCCAGTCAAGGGCAATAAAAATATATTTAAAAACTTAATCTATATATGGTCAAATTAATTTTTTGGTGTACACTTGTAAGTTTTGACAAATGCATAGTGAAACCACCACAACTAAGACAGAGTAGTTCCATTGCTCCCTCAAATTATCTTACTCTCCCCCTTTATTTTCTGGTTAATCCTCACCCAAGGATATTTTTCCATTGATTTTTAGAGAGAGTGGGAGGGTGGAGGAGGGAGAAAGAGAGAGCAGAGAGAGAAATATCAATGTGAGAGACATATCAATTGGTTGCCTCCCACACACGCCCTGACTGGGACTGGGGATCAAACCTGAAACCCAGGTATGTGCCCTTGACCAGGAATTGAACCCATGACCCTTTAGTGTGAATGCCAATGCCCTAACCACTTAGACACACTGGCCAGGGCCCCTTACTATCCCTTTTTAGTTAGCCCCTCCCCCATGCCAATCCATGCTAATTGTTGATCCGTTTCTACTTCTGGTTTTGCCTTTTGCATAATGTAAGTAGAATTATACCATATGCAGCCTTTTGATTCTTACTTAGCAAAGCACATTGGAGATTTATTCATGTTGTTGAATATATCAATAGTTCATTCCTTTATGTTGCCAATAGTAATGCTCCATTGCACAGAGGTACTACTGTTTAACTATTCACCAATTGAAGGACATTTTGGTTGTTTTAAGTTTTTGGCAATTATAAATAAAACTACTATAAAATATTTATACATAATAAAATATTTATTATGATCTCTGAAAGCATAATAATCTGGCCACTCAGTGTATATCCTATATAATAAAAGGCTAATATGCAAATTGTCCCCTCGACCAGGAGTTCGACCAACAGGCAGGCCGGCCAACCTCCCATGTCCCCTCCCCCTGGCCAGGCTGGCCGGACCCCACCCATGCACAAATTCATGCACCAGGCCTCTAATATATATATATGTGTATATATATATATATATATATATATATATATATATATATATATACACACACACACACACACACACACACACACACACACACACACACACACTGAGTGGCCAGATTATTATGCATTCAGAGATCATAATAATCTGGCCACTCAGTGTATATAGGCTTTTGTGTACATAAGTTTTAATTCCTCTTGGGTAAATTAGGAGTGGTGTTTCTAGTTATCCTTAAATTTTAATATGCACAGTATCTTTATTCTCTGTCTGCACAAAACAAATACCTTAATACATTTAAATTCCAGACTCTCTTTCTATCTTCCATGTTAGCTTGTTTAGTATTTAAATGCCAATCTTATTTTTACCTTCTCCAACAAAAATTAAACTAAAAATAACAATTACTTTAGTCACCATTGCTTCTTGCACCCCACTCTTTTCATATAAATAGCACATTTAATAGTCTTCTTTGGATCAATAAATTAGAAATTAAATGAACAGAATGTTCTAGTATTATAACTTGATAGCCCCAAAATACATTACTGGCTGATAGAATCTAATGATCTTTTCTATGTGGGAATTATATATACTACTGATCTAGACAAATTAACTTTTCTAGTCCACTTCTATTGTGAAGGAAATGACCCTCTGTTTATTACTGCCTACATAACAGTAGAGTGAGAAGGCTAATACAGGCCCCATGCTTTTAAGAGCCTTGAGGCTTTCATGCTACTTATCTTTGGTTAAAACATACGACCTATTTATACCTAACTTCCTCTTAGAATAATCAAATACAAAACCAAGTTAAGCAAGATACTCGATATTCTTAATACATTATGAATTATATTAAGAATTTAATATCTTTGAAAGTTAGATAAAAGGGAAAATGTTTGTATAATATCTTTCTACCTCATAATCATAACTCCTTAACTCAAAGAGGAACTAGAAATAAATCTTTGAAATATGCCAACTCCACATCTTATATTGCAGTTAGTATTATAGGACAGAAGCTTCATTCATCATGTAGGTCTGATTCCAAGAAAATATGCCTTTGCTTTTGTGTTGTCTTTAAAAATCTAGCAAATTTCATATTGCCCTTTTAGGTATAATGTTAACCATTGTGATGAATTTTCAGACAACTACTAGTAATTATCTTTCAAAAATATTTTCAAGGCATAAGCACAACAATGATTTAATGATCTAAACTTAATAAAAACTTCCTTACTGTCTGAAAAATGTTTTAAAAATGACTTCCCACATATAGTAATAAATAATAAGGAAATGGTTTTATTCATAGCAGAAATTTAATCAACACAAAACAGTTAAAAACTAAAAACCTCACTCTTTGATATATAAATATACTAGGGGCCCGGTGCACGAAATTCATGCATGGGGGGGGGCGTCCCTCAGCCTGACCTGCACCCTCTCCAATCTGGGAGCCCTCAGGGGATGTCCTACTGATGGCTTAGGCCTGCTCCCCATGGTTCTCTGCTCTCTGCGGACCTGCCTGCTTGACGCCACTTCAGGCCCTGGTATCTGCTCTCTGTGGAGCCTGCTTGCCCTTAGCCGCCAGGGCCAGGGGCAAGCAGGGCCCTCCTGTCTATTCTCTGGCTCGCCACCACAGGGGCAAGCAGGGCCCTGGTGTCTGCTCTCTGTGGGGGCCCTGTGGGGGGCTGCTTGCCCCTCGCTGCCATGGCCAGGGGCAAGCAGGGCCCTGCTGTCTGCTCCCTCACTGCGGGGGATGTTCCCGCCCCGCCCCTGGCTGCTCCGTGCCTGCGCGCGTAGGCCCTGAGTGGCCAGGGGTCGTTCCGGGACTCCAGCCGCTCCGGGCCTATGCGCAGGCCTACAGGCTCAGAGTGGCCTGGCTCCCAAGGGTGCCTGTCCCTGGGATGCAGGCCACTTCGTGCCGGTGCGTGTGTAAGCTGCCACAGGGTGGGAACATCCGCCGTGTTGTTATGTGTGCGTAGGCCCGGAGCGGCTGGGGATTGTTCCAGGACCCCGGCTGCTCCAGGCCTACGTGCGGGCCTACAGGCTCAGAACGGCCTGGCTCCTGAGGATGCCTGTCCCCGGGGATGCAGGCCGCTTGGCGCCGCCCCGCCCCCAGCTGCTTCGCACCTGCACATGTAGACCCAGAGAGGCTGGGGGTCGTTCCGGGACCCCAGCTGCTCCGGGCCTATGCGTGGGCCTACAGGCTCAGAGTGGCCTGGGTCCCGATGACGCCTGTCCCTGGGACACAGGCCACTTGGCGCCAACACGCGCACAAGCAGCCGCCGTGCCCCCAGCTGCTCCGCGCCTGCGTATGCAAATTATCCCACCATCTTCGTTGGGTTAATTTGCATACTCACTCCTGATTGGCTGGTGGGTGTCGTAGAGGTATGGTAAATTTGCATATTTCTCTTTTATTAGTGTAGATATATATATTGTTTTCAACTTAATGCCTCATTGCCTACTTAAGACTGATCAAGAAATATGAAAAAGATTTTCCTCTATGATAATGGACACACAATGTATAAAGACATAATTTGTGACAATAACTACATAAAGGAGGAGGGTTAGAGGTGTATAGGAGCAGAGTTTTATATATTACTGAAGCTAAGATGGTATTAATTCATACAAGTTTGTAGTAAATTTAAGATAGAAAGAACAATCCTCAGGGTAACCACTAAGAAAATAACTAAAAGATATACTGAAAAAGGAATGTAAATAAAATAAAAATGGTATACTACAAAAAAATCAAATACAAAAGAAAGAAATAATAAGGGTATTAAGGAACAAAAAAAGACATGATATATAGCAAACACATAGCAAAATGGCAGTTCTTCATCAGTAATTATTTTATTTTTTAATTGATTTCAGAGAGGAAGGGAGAGGGAGAAAGATGTAGAAACATCAATGATGAGAATCATTGATAGGCTGCCTCTTGCATGCCCCCTACTGGTGGATCGAGCCTGCAACCCAGGTATGTGCCCTTGATCAGAATCAAACATGGACCCTTCAGTCCACAGGCCAACACTCTATCCACTGAGCCAAACCAGCTAGGGCAACAGTAATTATTTTAAATGTAAATGGATTAAAGTCTCCAATTTAAAAAGGCAGAGGTTGAAAGAATAAATTTAAAAAACATTTAACTATGAGCTGTCTACCAGAGACTCACTTTATTTTTACATTAATATTCTTTTTAAAATATATTTTTACTGATTTCAGAGAAGAGGGGAGAGGGAGAGAGAGTTGGAAACATCAGTGATGAGAATCATTGATTGGCTGCCTCCTGAATGCCCCCTACTGGGGATTGAGCCAGCAACTCGGGCATGTGCCCTTGACCAGAATTGAACCCGGGACCCTTCAGTCACAGGTGATGCTCTATCCACTGAGCCAAACCAGCTAGGGCATATCAGAGACTCACTTTAGATCCCATGACACAAAGAGGTTAAAAGAAAAAGAATGGAAAAGATATTTCATGCAAACAGTACCCAAAAGAGAGCTAGGGGGGTTTTACTAATATCAGACAAAACAGACTTTTAAGTAAAAAACTGTATTATTACAGCCCTAGCTGGTCTTGCTCAGTGGATAGAGCGTTGGTGTGCAGACTGAAAGGTCCCAGGTTTGATTCTGGTCAAGGGCACATGCCCGGGTTGTGGGCTTGATCCCCAGAAGGGAGCGTGCAGGAGGCAGCTGATCAGAGATTCTCTCTCATCATTGATGTTTCTATCTCTCCCTCTCCCTTCCTCTCTGAAATCAATAATAATATACTGTATATGTCTTAAAAACTGTATTATTATAAAAGACAAATGATATTATACAGGGTGACCAAAAGTAGGTTTATGGTTGTGAGTATGCAAAACACAGTTTAGGGAGAAACCAAGATGGCGGCATAGGTAAACACCTAAACTGCTGCCTCACACAACAATATAAAAACTACAACTGAAAGACAAAACGGACACCATCCAGAACCACAGGAAAGCTGGCTGAGTGGAAATTCTACAACTAGAAGGAAAGAGAAAAGCACACTGAGACTCAGAGGAGCTGCAAAAGGCTGAGGTACGGAGATGCGCGGGTGCACGGAGAGGACGGGCGGCTGAGTGCATGGGCGGCTGAGTGCACGGCTGGCTTTCTAAAGTGGGAGGGATACAGAAGCTCCCGACTGCGCTGAACTCCAGTTCCGGGCGAGTTTCTGGGAACCCCAACTCATTCGGGAGAAACTGGACTGTCTGGCAGCGGGCAAAACTCGAAGGCGGCTTTCTCTCAGAGGTGCTTACAGTGATTACTGAGGGACACTGAGACCCAGAAGGCTCATAGGGCAGGGCTGACAGGAAGCCAAGGCTGTCTGCTCTGCCCTGAGACACCGCCCCATCCAAGCTGAGCACAGAGGCTTTTGCAATATTGCAAGTCTTGTCTCATAAGGGTGTCTCCAGCACAAAAGTTCTCCCAGCATAGATACAGCTGATCCTCACAGCCAATTGCCCTGGAGGTCAATTCCTCCCAGTGATACCAACAACAATCAAGACTTAACTACAACAAGGCTGTACACACAGTCCACAAAGGGGTGCACCAAGAGTGTCCACTTCAGGTAACTGGGGAGGCTGAGCCACTGGGCCCTATAGGACACCTAGCACACAAAGCTACTCTACCAACTCAGGGAAGCAGCGAAAATGTGGAGACAAAGAAACAGGTCACAAATGAAGGAAATGGAGGAAAGCAAACTACTGGATATAGAGTTCAAAACGATGGTTATAAGGTTTTTCAAGAATTTCCTAGCCCTAACTGGCTTGGCTCAGTGGATGGAGCGTCGGCCTGTGGACTGAGGGGTCCCAGGTTCGATTCCAGTCAAGGGCATGTACCTTGGTTGCGGGCACATCCCCAGTTGGGGGTGTGCAGGAGGCAGCTGATCGATAATTCTCTCTCATCGATGTTTCTAGCTCTGTATCCCTCTCCTTTCCTCTCTGTAAAAAATCAATAAAATATATTTTTAAAAAAAAAGCCGAAACCGGTTTGGCTCAGTGGATAGAGCGTCAGCCTGCGGACTGAAAGGTCCCAGGTTCGATTCCGGTCAAGGGCACGTACCTTGGTTGCGGGCACATCCCCAGTGGGAGGTGTGCAGGAGGCAGCTGATCGATGTTTCTCTCTCATCGATGTTTCTAACTCTCTATCCCTCTCCCTTCCTCTCTGTAAAAAATCAATAAAATATAATAAAAAAATAAATAAATAAAAATAAAATAATAAAAAAAAGAATTTCCTAGAAAAGGCCGATAAATTTAGCGAGACCCTCGAGGATATGAAAAAGGGCCAACTAGAAATTAAACATACACTGACTGAAATAAAAAAATATTATACAGAGACCTAACAGCAGACTAGAGGAACGCAAGAATCAAGTCAAAGATTTGAAATACAAAGAAGCAAAAAACACTCAACCGGAAAAGAAAAAGAAAAAAGAATCCAAAAATTTGAAGATAGTGTAAGAAGCCTCTGGGACAACTTCAAGCGTACCAACATCAGAATTATGGGGGTGCCAGAAGAAGAGAGAGAGCAAGATACTGAAAACCTATTGGAAGAAATAATGAACAAAAACTTCCCCCAGCTGGTGAAAGAAATAGACTTACAAGTCCAGGAAGCACACAGAACCCCAAACAAAAGGAATCCAAAGAGGACCACACCAAGACTCATCATAATTAAAATGCCAAGAGCAAAAGACAAAGAGAGAATATTAAAAGCAGCAACAGAAAAACAATTAGTTACCTACAAGGGAGTACCCATATGATTGTCAGCTGATTTCTCAACAGAAACTATGCAGGCCAGAAGGGAGTGGCAAGAAATATTCAAAGTGATGAATAGCAAGGACCTACAACCAAGATTACTCTACCCAGCAAAGCTATCATTCAGAGTTGAAGGTCAGATAAAGTGCTTCACAGATAAGAAAAAGCTAAAGGAGTTCATCACTGCCAAACCAGTATTATATGAAATGCTGAAAGGTATTCTTTAAGAAGAGGAAGAAGAAGAAGAAAAAAAGTAAAGATAAAAATTATGAACAACAAATATATATCTATCAACAAGTGAATCTAAAAATCAAGTGAATAAAAAATCTGATGAACAGAATAAACTGGTGAATATAATAGAATAAGGGGCATAGAAAGGGAGTGGACTGACAATTCTCAGGGGGAAAAGGGTGTGGGGGGTGCGGGAAGAGACTGGACAAAAATCATACACCTATGGATGAGGACAGTGGCGGGGAGGTAAGGGCAGAGGGTGGGGTGGGAACCGGGTGGAGGGGAGGTATGAGGGGAAAAAAGAGGAACAATTGTAATAATCTGAACAATAAAGATTTATTAAATTAAAAAACACAGTTTATTCTTGTATTATTTAATTATTGTGTTATTGTATGAACAACTGTAAACCTACTTTTGTGTATTATTGTGTGAACAACTGTAAACCTAGCTCTGTATATTAAAGGCCAATCTAGCAAGAAGATATAACAATCATATATATACTACACACACACACACACACACACAAATACACACACACAACTAACAATCCCAACATATATGAAGCAATAATGGACAGAACTGAAGAAAGAAATAAACAGCTCTATAATAATAGTTGGAGAATTTAATATTCCACTTTCAATAATGGATAGAACAACTAGGCAGAATATCAATAAGGAAATAGAGAACTTAACACCATAAACCTACTTGACTTAGCAAATATATATAGCACATTCCACCAAAAATGGCAGAATACACATTATTCTTAAGTCCATATTAAACATTCTCCAGGATAAATCATATTAGGCCACAAAACAAGTCTCAATGAAATTTAAAAGACTGAAATCATATATTGTACCTTCTCTGACCACAATGAGATATAATTAGAAATCAATAACAGAAAAAACCCTGAAAATTTCACAATATGTGGAAATTAAACAACAAACTCTTAATCAATGGATTAAAGAAAAAGTCACAATGGAGATTAGAAAATACTTTGAGGTGAATGAAAATTAAAAGAACATACTAAAACCTATGGAATGCAGCAAAAGCAGTGCCCAGTGGGAAACTTATAGCTATAAATGCCTATACTAAAAACAAATATTTCAATCAATGAGCTAACTTTACACCTTAAGGAAGTACAAAAAGAAGAGCAAAATAAACCAAGAGCTAGCAGAGGGAAGTAAATAATAAAGATCAGAGTGGAAATAGAGAACAACAACAAAAAAAGCAACAAAGACAAAAGGTTTTTGGTTTTTTTTAAAGGTCAACAATCTATCAACAATAAATCCACAAATGGCAAGTGTTGACCAGGACATGGAGAAAAGGGAACCCTCATGCATCCCAATACGCCAAGGTTGTGGGTTCAATCTCCTGGAAGGGCACATACAAGAAGGAACCAATGAATGAAAAAAACAAAATTGCCTGGCCAGCGTGGATCAGTAGTTAAGAGTCGACCAATGGACCAGGAGGTGGTGGTTCCATTCACATGCCTGGGTTGAGGGCTCGTTCCCCAGTGGGGGTGTGCAGGAGGCAGCCGATAATGATTCTCTCTCATCATTGATGTTTCTATCTCTCTCTCCCACTCCCTTCCTCTCTGAAATCAATAAAAGTATACTTAAAAAAAGAATTAGCAATTTGTAGTTACAAAATAGTCACAGGGATGTAAAGTACAGCATAGGTAATATAGTCAAATATTGTGGTAATTAGGTACTGTGGGTACTTGCAATATTGGTAGGGGGAGACTTTGTAATGCATATGATTGTCTAACCACTATGCTATACACCTGAAACCAATATAAAATAATATTAAAAGTAAACTGTAGTTAAAAAGAAAAAGAAGTCGTAACCGGTTTGGCTCAGTGGATAGAGTGTAGGCCTGCAGACTGAAGGGTCCCAGGTTCGATTCCGGTCAAGGGCATGTACCTTGGTTTCGGGCACATCCCCAGTAGGGGGTGTGCAGGAGGCAGCTGATCCATGTTTCTCACTGATGTTTCTAACTATCTCTCTCCCTTCCTCTCTGTAAAAAATCAATAAATATATATATATATATATTTTTTTTTAATATATTTTATTGATTTTTTACAGAGAGGAAGAAAGAGGGATAGAGAGCTAGAAACATCGATGAGAGAGAAACATCGATCAGCTGCCTCCTGCACACCCCCCACCGGGGATGTGCCCGCAACTAAGGTACATGCCCTTGACCGGAATCGAACCTGGGACCCTTCAGTCCGCAAGCTGATGCTCTATTCACTGAGCCAAACTGGTCAGGGCGCATTGGAACATTCTTAAGCTTCCAAGCCTAAGCGGCCATTTCTCCCTGGAAGAGCTAGCCCAGTGGTCGGCAAACTGCGGCTCGCGAGCCGCGGTTTGCCGCTGTTGACTAATGAGTTTGCTGACCACTGGGATAGGGGCTTAATCACAAGGAACAACAAGAGCCTGTAATTATTGGAATCGAGAGTCTAGGTCAGTGGTCGGAAACTCATTAGTCAACAGAGTGGCAAACCGCTGCTCTCGAGCCGCAGTTTGCCGACCACTGAGCTAGCCCCTCCCAGTAGCCTCAGGCAGGTAATACAGCCTGACACACCCTGCCTGCATTTTGAGCTATAGAAAGGAAACAAAGGCAGAGGCCAAGTTTATGGGTCTGAATAGGCCCAAAGAGCCCTCAGTAATTGGATTGGAAGAGGGGCCTGTCCCGCCGCTATTCTGGGAACCAGACTGATTAAAAACTCCAGGTTGCCAGCCAACCCCATTGATTTCCCTACAAGGATCTCTGAACAACCAAGGCCAGAGTAATATTTTGGGCCACTCATGGAGGAGTAGGTTTAGGTCAGGAAAAAAACACCCATCTTACTCCCTGAAAGCGAAACAGCACCAACCCCACCTAAAGCCCTGTCAGAAACAGACACTTGAGTGATTAAAACTAACAGCTGGCAGACAGGCAAAGCGAGAAGATTGGCCCCACCTGCTTGCAGCCAAGGCCTGCGGAGACAGACATAAGCAGAGGACCTGTGGATCACTTGGAGCTTCAAGGAGGGGGCTAAAAGCCAAAATACAATGCCTGACAGGGGCCAGCATCTAAGTACCTAACAGGAAGCCCATAATTAGAAGACAGAAGAGTGGGGTCCTAAATCAGCTCCCCTGGGGTATTAAAATTTGGCTGAAGCAAATGACACTTCTTTATTTTTTCTTTAATTTTTTATTTTTCATTTTATCCTATTTTTTTTTTTTTACTTTTTTGCACCTTTTTCTTCCTCACTTCTCTTTCCTTTGGTTTTCTTCTCCTGTCCTCATTTTAGTTTTTCCCTTTCCCTCCCCCCCTTTTTTAAAAATGGACCTTCTTTATCTGCTTTATTGATGTGTTAGTATTCTAGTCTCTGTTGGTTTATCCAGGGGTCCTCAAACTTTTTAAACAGGGGGCCAGTTCACTGTCCCTCAGACCGTTGGAGGGCCGGACTATAGTTAAAAAAAAACAAACTATGAACAAATTCCTATGCGCACTGCGGGCCCAGGACTAGTCGGCTGCTAAGCAGGACAGGCAGCGGCACCCTGGGGGCCGGATAAATGTCCTCGGTGGCCCGCGGGCCGTAGTTTGAGGACCCCTGGATTCATATATCTAACTTCCTCTTCCCTGCTCCTACTTCATTTCCCCTTCTCTTTACTACTGAATTTTTTTCCTTTTCTTCTCTTCTCTTGCTCTTTTCTTCTCCTAATTTTTAACTTGTTTCACTTCCTAGATATAGGCCTATCTGCTCTCTCCTCTATTCTTTTCAAAAAAAGAGAAAAATTTTTTTAATTTTTATTTTTCCTTCTCATTTCTTTTCTCCCTCCTCTATTCTAAACCCTGGTCCTTCCTCTATTCATCCAATTCCTCAACCTTATTTTCTCTATTTAAGCTATTCATCTACAGATTCTGCACTGCCCCTTTTTTCCTAGGAGTTTTTGTTTGTGCTTTTGGGTTTACTTGTTTTGTTGTGCTTTCTCCCCAGTCTTTCTTTCTTTCTTTTTCTCTTTCTTGCTATCATTCTTGTTCTCTTTTCTATTTCTTAATTCTCTTTTCTCTGGTGGTCACTTTTATTGGGATTATAGGTGTTTTGTGTACATTCATGTTCTGTTCCTTCTGTGCTGTGTCTTGTGTTGTATTTTGTGCTATTCAGTCAGAACCTCCACAATGGCTGGCACAATGTGGTAGGGAAAAAGCCACATAATCAGATACCCTGAGAAGAGACTCCATCCACGAATGGGACAATAACATTCAAGACCCAACTACATCAGGAGAACCCCAATATCTCAAGTAGGGGGCCTCCCTAGAACTCCCAGCCCCAGAGACCTGAGAGAATGCACCACTGGGTCCCACAAAACATCTGCTATTTAAGACCAATTTTAAAAATCTGGGTGGCAGCCCTAACCGGTTTGGCTCAGTGGATAGAGCGTTGGCCTGCGGACTGAAGGGTCCCAGGTTCGATTCCGGTCAAGGGCATGTACCTTGGTTGCGGGCACATCCCCAGTAGGGGGTGTGCAGGAGGCAGCTGATCGATGTCTCTCTCTCATCGATGTTTCTAACTCTATCCCTCTCCCTTCCTCTCTGTAAAAAAAAAATCAATAAAATTTATTTTAAAAAAATCTGGGTGGCATAGCAGTTTTATCTAATACATAGAAACAATTACAAAGGAATAGCAAAAATGGAGAGACAAAAAAACAACCCCCAAATGAAAGAAAAGGAGGAATCACCATAAAAGGAACTAAATGAAGTGGAGGCAAGCATTTTGTCAGATAAAGAATTCAGAGTAATGGTTATAAGGATGCTCAAATGTCTGGATGAGAAATTCACCAACATGTGTAAGAATCAAGAGTAAATGAAGAATGACATAGCTAAAATAAAGAACATAATGGAAGGTTTCAACAGTGGACTAGAAGAAGCTGAGGACTGGTATGAGGGCATGTGCTGGGGGTGGGAGCAGCCGGGGAGAGGTCAATGGGGGGGAGGGAGAAAGGAGACATATGTAATACATTCAACAATAAATTATTTAAATTAAAAAAGAAGCTGGGGACAGAATTAACAAGTTAGAAGACAAGGTAGGAAAAAACATCCAAGCAAAGCAGCAACTGGAAAAAAATTAAAAAGCAGGAGGAGAGTCTCTGGGACAACACAAAACAGAACAACATCCACATAATAGGGGTGCCAGAAGGATAGGAAGCTGAGCAAGGAATAGAAAACCTATTTGAAGAAATAATGACAGAAAATTTCCCTGACTTTGGAAAGAAAGAAGTCACACAAGTCCAAGAAGCACAGAAAGTCCCAAACAAGATGAACCCAAGAAGACTGATACCAAGACACATCGTAATTAAATTGGCAAATGTCAATGACTAAGTAAGAATCTCAAAGGCTGTCAGAGAGAGACAGAAAGTTACCTACAAGGGATCTCCCATTAGACTATCAACTGATTTCTCAATAGAAACACATTAGGCCACAAGGGAATAGAATGAAGTATACAAAGTGATGCAAAGCAAGGGACTGAATCCAAGAATCCTCTATCCAGCGAGGCTTTCATTCAACATTGAGAGTGAATTCAGGAGCTTTGCAGACCAAAAAAGGCTAAGGGAGTGTATTACCACCAAGCCAGCAATGCAAGAAATGCTAAAGGGACTTCAGTAAAAAGAAGAAATAGAAAGACAAGAAGGAACATAGGCATAAAGAATATGGCAACAAACAAGTACCAATAAATAATAACCTTAAATGTAAATGGATTGCATGCTAAATTGATTTAAAAAAACATGACCCTTATATATGCTGTCTACAAGAGACCCACCTCAGAAAAGCACTCACACAGACTGAAAGTGAAGGGGTGGAAAATTTTTCAGGCAAATAGGAATGAAAAAAAATCTGGAGTAGCAATACTTATATCTGACAAAATTGACCTCAAAGTGAAGGCCGTAACAAGAGATAAAAATAACACTAACGTGATCTTTAACAAGAGGATATAATTCTGGTAAACATCTATGCACCCAATACAGGAGCACCCACATACATAAAAAAACTCCTGGAAGATATCAAAGGAGAGGTCAACAGCAATAAAATCACAATAGTGGACTTTCATACCCCATTGACATCACTTGATAAATCTTCTAGACAAGAAATCACCAAACAGCAATCCTAAATGCTGTTTAGACTCACTAGATCGGATGGAACTAACTGACATCTTCAGAATATTTCACCTCAAAGTTATGGAATATACATTCTTCTCAAGTGCACATAGGACATTTTCAAAGATAGACCACATATTAGGATTCAGGCTAAGTCTCTCCAAATTCAAGAAGACTGAAATCATATCAAGCATCTTCTCAGATCACAATGACATAAAATTAGAAATCAACTACAATAAAATAAAAAAACTATCAAACACATGGAGGCTAAATAGCATGTTATTAAACAATGAATGGGTTACCAAAAAGATGAAAGAAGAAACAAAAATCACCCTGGAAACAAATGGTAATGAAAACACAACTATCCAAAATCTATGGGACACAATGAAAGCAGTCCTGAGAGGGAAGTTCATAGCACTACAGGCCTATATCAGAAAACAAGAAAAAATGGTAATAAATTATCTAACCCTACAACTTAAAGAACTAGAAAGATAGCAACAAGAAAAGCCCAGAGTAAGTACAAGGAAGAAAATAATAAAGATCAGAGCAGAAATAAATGACATGGAGACCAATGAAACAATACAAAAAAATCAATAGAACCAAGAGCTGGTTCTTTGAGAAGATACACAAGATTGATGAACCCCTAGCCAGGCTCACCAAGAAACAAAGAGAGGACTCAAATAAACAAAATCAGAAATGAAAGGGGAGAAAGTAACAACCCCACAGAAATACAAAGAATCGTAAAAAATTTTACAAAAAACTCTACTAAAAAACTGGACAAGCTAGACAAAATGGACATATTACTAGAAAAATATAATCTTCCAAAACTCAATCAGGAAGAATCAGAAAACCTGAATAGGCCAATAACTACCAATGAAATTGACACAGTAATCAAAAAACTTCCAGCATACAAAAGCCCAGGTCTGGACAGCTTCACAGGGGAGTTTTACCAAACATTCAAAGAAGAACTAACACTGATCCTCCACAAACTATTCCAAAAAAATCAAGAGGAAGGAACAATTCAAAGCTCTTTCTATGAAGCCAGCATTACCTTAATCCCAAAATCAGATAAAGACACTATAAAGAAAGAGAAATATAGACCAATATCCCTGATGTACATAGATGCTAAAATCCTCAACAAAATATTAGCAAATCACATCCAGCAAACATTAAAAAGATCATACACCATGACCAAGTGGGATTTATTCCGGGGTTGCAAGGCTGGTTCAGCATCGGCAAATCAATAAATGTGATACATCACATAAACAAACTGAGAGACAAAAACCACATGATCATATCAATTGATATAGAAAAAGCATTTGACAAAATCCAACACCCTTTTTTGATAAAAACTCTCAGCAAAGTGGGAATAGAGGGATCATACCTCAACATAATAAAAGCCTTTTATGATAAACCTACAACCAACATTATACTCAATGGGCAAATACTAAAATAATTTCTCATAAAAACAGAAACAAGACAGGGATGCCCACTTTCACCACTCCTGTTTGATATAGTATTGGAAGTGCTAGCCATAGTGATCAGACAAGAAAAAGAAGTAAAAGGCATCCAAATTAGAAAAGAAGTAACACTATCATTATTCGCAGATGACATTATATTGTACAAAGGAAACTCTAAAGAATCCATCAAAAAACTACTAGATTTAATAAATGAATTCAGCAATGTAGCAGGATACAAAATTAACACCCAGAAATCTATGGCATTTTTATACACCAATAATGAACTCACAGAAAGAGAAACTAAAAAAACAATCCCATTTACCATAATAACAAAAATATTAAGATACATAGGAATAAACTTAACTAAGGCGGTAAAAGCCCTGTACCCTGAAATCTACAGGACGTTGTAAAAAGATAGAAGGAAATATAAACAAGTTGAATATACCATGTTCATGGATTGGTAGAATCAACATCATTAAACTGTCTATACCAGTGGTCGCCAACCGGTGGTCCGCGGACCACTGGTGGTCTGTGAGGTCTGAAAGGTTGACAACTGCTGGTCTATACTACCCAAAGCAATCTATAGATTCAATGCAATCCCCATTAAAATACCAATGGCATATTTCACAGACCTAGAACAAACTCTCCAAAAATGTATATGGAATAAAAAAGGACTCCAAAATAGCCGCAGCAATCCTGAGAAAGAAGAACAAAGTTGGAGGGATCACACAATACCAAATATCAAGTTATATCACAAAGCTACTGTTCTCAAAACTGCCTGGTACTGGCACAAGAACAGACATAGACCAATGGAACAGAACAGAGAACCCAGAAATCAACCCAAGCCATTATGCTCACTTAATATTTGACAAAAGAGGCAAGAGCATAAAATGGAGTCAAGACAGTCTCTTCAATAAATGGTGCTGGGGAAATTGGACAGATATATGCCAAAAAAGGAAATTAGACCACCAACTTACACCACACACAAAAATAAACTCAAAATGGATAAAAGACTTAAACGGAGGACGGGAAACTACCAAAATCTTAGAAAAATCCATAGGCAGCAAAATATCAGACATATTGTGTAGCAGTATGTTTACAGATACATCTCCTAGGACAATGGAAACTAAGGAGAAAATAAACAAATGGAACTACATCAAAATAAAAAGCTTCTTCACTGCAAAAGAAACCATTAACAAAACAACAAGAGAGCCCACTGCATGAGAGAACATACTTGCCAATGTTACATCTGATAAGGTTTTAATCTCTAAAGTTTATAGGGAACTCATACAACTTAACAAGAGAAAGATAAACAATCCAATAACAACATAGGGAAAGGACATAAATAGACACTTTTCAAAAAAGGACATACAGAAGGCCGAGAGACATATGAAAACATGCTCAAAGTCACTAATCATCTGAGAGATGCAAATCAAAACAACAATGAGGTACCACCTCACACCTGTCAGAATGGCTATCATCAACAAATCAACAAACAACAAATGCTGGTGAGGATGTGGAGAAAAAGGAACCCTCATACACTGCTGGTGAGCCACTGGGGAACAATATGGAGTTTTTTTAAAAAAATTAAAAATGGAACTCCCATTTGGCCCACTAATCCCACTTCTAGGTATATATCCCAAGAAATCAGAAACACCAATCAGAAAGGATATATGCACCCCTATGTTCATAGAAGCACAATTTACCATAGCTAAGATTTGGAAACAACCCAAGTGCCCATCAGCAGATGAGTGGATTAAAAAACTGTGGTACATCTACACAATGGAATACTATGCCGCTATAAAAAAGCAGGAACTTTTACCATTTGCAACAGCATGGATAGAACTGGAGAGCATTATGCTAAGCAAAGTAAGCCAGTCAGAGAAAGATAAATATCACATGATCTCACTCATATGTGGGATATAATGATCAACATAATTTGATGAACAAGAATAGATCTAGAGACAAATGGCAGGGGAGCAGGGGTTAGAGAGCAACCAAAGGACTTGTATGCATGCATATTAGCATAACCAATGGACACAGACAGTAGGGTGGTGGGGGCTTGCCCGGGGTGGGAATGGCTGGGGGGGGGGCAATCAGGGAAAAAAGAGACATATGTAAAACTTTATACAAAAAATTAAAATAAATGTTCAAAAAAAACCCAAAAAACAGTGGTACATCTACAGCAGTGGTTTTCAACCTTTCTAATGCCGCGACCCTTTAATAGAGTTCCTCACGATGGTCTTAGGCTCTACAGCAGGGTCGCCTAAGACCATCGGAAAACACAGATATTTACATTACGATTCATAACAGTAGCAAAATTACAGTTAAGAAGTAGCAACGAAAATAATTTTATGGTTGGGGGTCACCACAACATGAGGAACTGTATTAAAGGGTCGTGGCATTAGAAAAGTTGAGAACCACTGATCTACAGAATGGAATACTACACTGCTGTAAAAAAGAAAGAACTCGAGGAGAAACCAAGATGGCGGCATAGGTAAACACCTAAACTGCTGCCTTGCACAACAATTTCAAAACTACAACTAAAAGACAGAACGGACACCATCCAGAACCACAGGAAAGCTGGCTGAGTGAAAATTCTACAACTAGAAGGAAAGAGAAAAGCTCACAGAGAATTGGAGGTACGGCAAAGGGGCTTTGTGCGCGCAGAGAGGAAGGGCGGCTGAGAGCCTAGCTGACTTTCTCTGGCGGAAGGGGGAAGGAAGCCTCCGACTGCACTGAACCCCAGTTCTGACTGCAGTGAACCCCAGTTCCAGGCGAGCCCCTGGGGACCCACGCTCTTGTGGGGGAGTCTGGACTCTCGGGTGGAGACTCGGGAGCCGGGGAAGGCGGAGGACTGAAAGCGCGCGTGCGCGTGCCAGTGCGCACAAAGGCTGCGGAGGTTGCCACAGGCTTTCCCTAGTGAAAGGGAGTCAGAGGCTCCTGACGGCACTGAGCCCCAGTTCTGACTGCAGTGAACCCCAGTTCCAGGCGAGCCCCTGGGGACCCACGCTCTTGTGGGGGGAGTCTGGACTCTCAGGCGGAGACTCGAGCTGGGGAAGGCGGAGGACTGAAAGTGCATATGCGCGCAAGGGCAAGGCTGACAGGAAGCCAAGACTGAGACTCCACCCCATCCAAGCTGAGCACAGAGGCTATTGCAATTTGGCAAGTCTAATCCTATAAGGCTGTCTCCAGCACCGAACTTCTCCCAGCATAGACACAGCTGATCCTTACAGCCAACTGACCCGGAGGTCAATTCTTCCCAGTGATACCAACAACAATCAAGACTTAATTACAACAAGGCTGTACACACAGTCCACAAAGGGGTGCACCAAGAGTGTCCACCTCAGGTTAACTGGGGAAGCAGACCCACTGGGCCATATTGGAAACCTAGCACAAATATCTACCTTACCAACTCAGGGAATCAGTGAAAATGCGGGGTCAAAGAATCAGATCACAAACGAAAGAAATGGAGGAAAACAAACGACTGGATATAGAATTCAAAACCACCGTTATAAGACTTTTTAAGAATATCCTAGAAAAGGCCGATAAATATAACGAGACCCTCGAAGATATGAAAAAGGACCAACTAGAAATTAAACATACACTGACTGAAATAAAAAATATTATACAGAGACCCAGAAACAGAATAGAGGAACACAAGAATCAAGTCAAAGAATTGAAATACAAAGAAGCAAAAAACACTCAACAGAAAAAGCAAAAAGCAAAAAAAAAAATCCAAAAAGTTGAAGATAATGTATGAAGACTCTGGGACAACTTCAAGCGTACCAACATCAGAATTATGGGGGTGCCAGAAGAAGAGAGAGAGCAAGATACTGAAAACCTATTTGAAGAAATAATGACTGAAAACTTCCCCCACCTGGTGAAAGAAATAGACTTACAAGTCCAGGAAGCCCACAGAACCCCAAACAAAAGGAATCCAAAGAGGACCACACCAAGACACATCATAATTAAAATGCCAAGAGCAAAAGACAAAGAGAGAATATTAAAAGCAGCAAGAGAAAAACAGTTAATTACCTACAAGGGAGCACCCATACGACTGTCAGCTGACTTCTCAACAGAAACTATGCAGGCCAGACGGGAGTGGCAAGAAATTTTCAATGTGATGAATAGCAAGAACCTACAACCAAGATTACTCTACCCAGCAAAGCTATCATTCAGAATTGAAGGGCAGATAAAGAGCTTCACAGATAAGAAAAAGCTGAAGGAGTTCATCACCACCAAACCAGTATTATATGAAATGCTGAAAGGTATTCTTAAAGAAGAGGAAGAAGAAAAAAGTAAAGAGAAAAATTATGAACAACAAATACATATCTATCAACAAGCGAACCTAAAAATCAAGTGAATTAAAAACCTGAGGAATAGAATAATCTGGTGAATATAATAGAATCAGGGGCATAGAAAGGGAGTGGACTGATAATTCTCAGGGGGAAAGGGGTATGGGGGGTTCATGAAGAGAATGGACAAAAATCATACACCTATGGATGAGGACAGGGGGGGAGGTAAGGGCAGAAGATGGGGTGGGAAATGGGTGGAGGGGAGCTATGGGGGGAAAAAGGAGAAATAATTGTAATAATCTGAATAAAGATTTATTTAAAAAAAAAAAAAGAAAGAAAGAACTCTTACCATTTGCAACATCATGGATAGACCTGGAGAGCATTATGCTAAGCAAAATAAGCCATTCATAGAAAGGTAAGTATCACATGATCTCACTCATTTGTGGAATATAATGAAAACATACACTGATGAACAAAAATAAATCCAGAGACAAAGAAGCATTGAAATGACCATCAAACCTCAGAGTGAAGGCATGGGAGGGAGAGGGGGGCGAGTAAGAGACCAACCAAAGGACTTGTATGCATGCATACAAGCATAACCAATGGACACAGACAACAGGGGGTGAGGGCATGTGCTGGCAGTATGGGGGTGGGCTGGGAGAGGTCAATAGTGGGAAAAAGAGACGTATCCAATACTTTCAACAATAAAGAATTATATATATACTAGAGGCCCGATGCACGAAATTCGTGCACTTTGGGGGGGGGTCCCTCAGCCTGGCCTGTGCCGTCTTGCAGTCTGGGAGCCCTGGGGGGATGTCCGACTGACGGCTTAGTGGACCTAAGCCGTCAGTCAGACATCCTTAGCATTGCCATGCAGGCGGGAGAGGCTCCCACCACTGCTGCTGTGCTCGCCAGCCGTGAGCCTGGCTTCTGGCTGAGCGGCACTCCCCCTGTGGGAGTTCACTGACCACCAGGGGGCAGCTCCTGCGTTGAGTGTCTGCCTCCTGGTGGTCAGCGTTCATCATAGTGACCAGTCATTCTACCATTCGGTCATTTGCACATTAGCCTTTTATTATGTAGGATATGCTGTAGATTAGCCCCCTAGAACCATAAGAAATGCAAAAAATTCACTGTTAACTCATTCTCGAATTGCCCCCACTTAAAATCAAGTTGCCCCCCCGCCCCGTGGGATGTGTGCTGCACCTTGGGAACCACTGGGCTTGACACTTTTCCTCTCTGAGCTTCATTTCTGAATACATACATATACCATGGGAAGTGTAATCTCTTCTCCGCCTACCTCACTGGGTTGTCATGAGGAGGTTCTGAGCTAATAAACCTAGAAATGTTTCATCAAGTAAGTGATGTCCAAATGGGAAGGGATTGTTATTTTAAGCTCATGGGTACCCTCACAGGTAGCAGGTGCTGATTAGGGGAGGAGGGCATGATTGTTTCCCAGGACTGTAGCTGCGGAAGCTTTGCAGAGCGTTCCGCAGGCCTCGGAGGGGCAGGCTCTGGCCAGCAGCCCTGTAGTGGTGGTCATCCCTGGAGGCACTGGTGGGGGGCAGGGCATTAGGGGGGCGATAGGGGGGTGGCAAGGCCCAAGGGGAAGTACCTGTCAAACCTTCCCAATTGGCGCCATTCTTTAAATTGTACGTGGCCATTTCACAGCTGCACCTGCTCAGGGCGGAGCTCCAATCTCCTGGAGCAGGGCGGAACCAAGCAGTATAGGAGGGTGGGTTTAGCCACACCCCCAGCAAGGTTCAGCGTGCTTCCTCTGTGGAGACAGCGCTGCTGTTGTTGGGGGGAAGGGTCTGACCCTGGGGGGCCGCTCAGGCCTGCCTTCACCCAGGTCTGGAGTTATACAGAGGAGAGGTGTGCCTGGCCCCAGTGGAGGGGGCCTGGCAGTGGCAGGCTGCGGGCCCCGTGGGCACTGATGGGTAGTCGCCAGTGTGCTACTATTGTGGGTGCCCCTGGCAGGGGTGGCCGGGGAAGAGATCAGGAGTCAGAGGTGCGGGCTTCAGCTACTCCCGCAGCTGCGTCTTCTCCCCATCTGGTCAGCCTCCCCATCCCCCCAGGAGTGCGGGGGCTGGGGTAGGGTGTCTGTGCAGGGGGACTGAAGAGCTCCCTGTGGCCGCTTCCTCTTCCTTCCTTGCAGTCTGGGCTCCTGTCAGGCAGTCTCCTCAGATCCCGGGGAACTTGGCTCCAGCCGCCCGCCCCCTGCTGTGCACGCATCAATATACAAATAGGTCGTTATGGGGACACCGTCATGAACAAATGAGCATATTACCTCTTTATATGTATGTATATAATGTGTGTGTATATATATATATATACACACACACACACACACACACACATATATATATATATATATATAAATGCTATGAACAATTGTACATCAATTAGATAACAAAGATAAAACAAACAAAATATTAAAGTTATTCAATAAGAAATAGAAAACCTGAACAGACCTGTAAGAGATTGAATCAATAAACATGAACTTCCCCATAAAGCCCAGGACCAGATGGCTTCACTGGTGAATTCTATTAATATTTAAAGAAGAATTAACACTAATCCTTTACAAAATCTTCCCCAAAATAGAAGAGGAATACTTTGTAACTCATTCTTTGAGGCCAACATAACCCTGAAAGCAACGCCAGACACTGCAAGAATACTACACACCAATATCACTTATGAAAATGCAAAAATCCTCAACAAAATTCCAGCAAACCAAAGCCAGCAACATATCAAAAGTATTATATGCCATGATCAATTGGGATTTATGTGAGGAATGCAAGGGTGGTTCAACGTATGAAAAATAATCAATGTAATAATAGTTTCTCCTTATACATGGGGGATATGTTCCAAGATCCATAGTGAATGCCTGAAACCGAGCCCTACATATACTATTTTTTCCCTATAGTAACATACCTTTTTACTTACAGGAAGCACTTTATGGCTTCTATCTGGCATATCCAAATTGTCAGCATCACTACTCTTGGACTTTGGAGTTATTAAGTAAAATAAGGCTTCCTTGAACACAAGTCCTGCAATACTGCGACAGTGGATCTCATAACCTTGACAGCTACTAAGTGACTAATAAGCAAGTAGTGTACATAGCATGGATACACTGGAGCAAGGGATGACTCATGTCCTGAGTGGGAGGGAGTGGGATGGTACAAGATTTCATCATGCTACCTAGAAAGGTACACAATTTAAAACTTATTAATTATTCCTGGAGTTTTCCATTTAACATTTTCGAGCTGCAATTGACTATGGGTAACTGAAACTGTGGAAAGTTAAAACTGTGGATAAGGGTGTACTACTGTACACCAATTTAATAGAAATAAGGGGAAAAAACTACATGATCACTTCAATTGATGCAGAAAAAGCATTTGACAAAATGCAACATTCTTTGGTGAAAGGATCACTAAAAAAACGAGTAGATTGGATAAAGGGCATTAATAAAACACCTATAGCTAGTATCATCTATATATATAAAAGGATAAGCAACTGAACAACCGGTCGCTATGATGCGCACTGACCACCAAGGGGCAGACGCTCAATGCAGGAGCTGCCCCCTGGTGGTCAGTGTGCTTCCACAGCCAACCTCCTGTGATCCCTCCCCTGAGCCTGCCAAACCTCCCAGAGTCCCTCCCTCTGGGTGACCAGCCCCATTGGCCCCAATCAGGGCGGCCAGCCAACCTCCTGTGGCCCCTCTCCCTGGCCAACCTCCAGCGGCCCCAATCGCCAGCCAGGCCGAGGGACCCCACCCATGCACAAATGTGTGCACTGAGTCTCTAGTACTCAATAAGAAAAGACTGAAAGCTTTTCCCCTAAGATGAGGAAAAAGACAAGGATGTCTGTGTTAGCTACTTCTATTCAATACTGCATTAGAAGCTCCAGCCAGAGAAAAACAAAAAGAAATAAAACATAACCAAATTGGAAAGGAAGAAGTAAAACTATCTCTATTTATAGGCCAGATATTTTCACCCTTTTTTCTCATGGCGCACATAAACTAATTACTAAGTGAAAAGAAGTCCCCAATTCCCTTAGTAATTTCATGTTTTAAAAATTATTGGTGTGCTATGGCACACCAGTTGAAAAATCAGTCATGTGCAACAAAGATACTATATATAAAAAAAAACCCTTCAAGATCCACAATACATTAGAGCTAGTAAACAAATTCAGCAAACTTGCAAAATACAAGATTAACACACACAAATTGTACACATTAGCAATGTAAATTCCATTTACCATAGCATCAAAATGAATAAAATATGTAGGCATGTATTTAACCAGGGAGACACAAGACTCATACAGTGAAAGCACAAAATACTGAAACAATTTTTTAAAGAACTAAAACAAATGGTTTTAAAAATGCCAAGCCCTAGCCACTATGGTTCAGTTGGTTGGGCATTGTCCCATGCACTGAAAGGTTGCCAGTTTGATTCCCGGTCAGGGCACATGCCTGGGTTGTGGGCTTGATCCCCAGTAGGGGGTGTGCAAGAGGCAGCCAGTGGATGTTTCTCTCTCATCAAAGTTTTTCTCTCTTTCCCTCTCCCTTCCTCTCTCTACAAAAAAAAAAAAAAAAAAAAAATCTTTAAAAATGGAAAGACATTTTGTGTTCATGGTCTGGATGACTTAATATTGTTAAGATGGTAAAACTCCCAAAGCTGTCTATAGATTTATTGCAATCCCTATCAAAATCCCAATGGCCTTTTTTGCAAAAATGGAAAAGTTGATCCTAAAATCCATACGAATAGCAAGGAACCAAAATATTTAAAACAATCTTGAAAAAGAAGTTGAAGACTCACACTTACCAATTTCAAAACTTACTAAAAATCAATAGTAATCAAAACAGTATAGTATTGGCATAACAATTCATATATAAACCAATGGAATAGATGAGAGCCCAGACATAAACCCACAGAAACTATGGTCAACTGATTTTCAACAAGGGTGACAAGACCATTCAATGCAGGAAAGAATAGTCTCTTCAACAAATGGTGTTGGGACAACTGGATAGCCACCTGCAAAAGAATAAATTTGGACACTTACTTGATATCATATGCAAAAATGAACTCATGAGATTAAAGACCTAAATTTAAGAAATAAAACCAAACACTCTTACAAAATATAGGTGTAAATCAACATGGGTTCCAATTTAGTGATGGTTTCTTAGCTATGACACCAAAAGCACGAGACAAAAAAATAAGTTAACTGGACTTCATTAAAATGAAATCTTTTGTGCATCAAGAGACCATCAAGTCAACTATAATTGAAAAATAAATTTTAAAAAGGACACTTTCAAAAGAGTGAAAAGACAACCCACAGGAGAAAATATTAGCAAACCATTATATCTGCTAAGGGTCTAGTATCCTAATATATAAAGAACTAGAGGCCCAGCCCTGACCGGTTTGGCTCAGTGGATAGAGTGTTGGCCTGCGGACTGAAAGGTCCCAGGTTCGATTCCGGTCAAGGGCATGTACCTTGGTTGTGGGCACATCCCCAGTAGGGGGTGTGCAGGAGGCAGCTGATCGATGTTTCTCTCTCATCGATGTTTCTAACTCTCTATCCCTCTCCCTTTCTCTCTGTAACAAATCAATAAAATAAAAAAATAAAAAAGAACTAGAGGCCCAGTGCACGGATCCGTGCACTGGTGGGGTCCCTTGGCTGGGCCTGCGGGAATCAGGCCAAAACCATCTCTCCAACATCCCCTGAGGGGGCCCAGATTGCGAGAGGGTGGTTCTCAGGCGACACACCCTGGAATTGGACTCCCTCCTCTCTGTTTCCAGGTGTGTCACTGGAGAACTGCAGTTGCTAAGTGATGGCAGCTCCTGTGTTGAGTGTCTGCCCCCTGGTGGTCAGTGCGCATCATAGCTACAGGTTGGAGCGTCTGCCCCCTGGTCATTGCATGTCATAGGTACCGGTTGGTTGGCTGGTGTTGCTTGGGCTTTTATATATATAGATTCTTACAACTCAACAACATAAAGACAAACGATTTACAAAATAGTCAAAAGACTTGAATAGACACATTTCCAACGAAAATGTACAAATGGCTGACAAGTACATAAAAAGATGTTCAACATCACTAGT
The DNA here is from genome assembly GCF_963455305.1 of Plecotus auritus. Classification (NCBI taxonomy): domain Eukaryota; kingdom Metazoa; phylum Chordata; class Mammalia; order Chiroptera; family Vespertilionidae; genus Plecotus; species Plecotus auritus. The sequence goes on from NC_137784.1 coordinate 99,324,428, forward strand.
CATTAAGGAAATGAAATTCGAAAACTATACCCACTAGGATAACTGTAATAGTAAAAACAGAAAATAACAAGTGTTGATGGGGGTGTGGAAAATTATAAATCCTTGTTTTTGCTCTTGGGAATATACTAGTAAAATGGTATAGCGGCTATGGAAAAGTTTGGTGGTTCCTCAATAAGTAAAGCATAGTATTGCCATATAACCTAGCAATTCCACTCCTAGGTATACTACTACAAAGACATGAAAACAGGGAGCTGAACAGATATTTGTATACAAATCGTCATTAACAGCACAATTGCCAAAAGGAGGAAACAACCCAAATGTCCGTCAACAGAATGAACAAAATGTGGTATATGCATATTATTATTATTCAAGCATAAAATGAAGTACTGAAACATGTTACATCATGGAAGAAACTTGAAACATCATGGTAGGCCACAGAAACCAGACACAAAAGGTCACATATTATATGATTGCATTGATATGCAATATCCAGACTAGGCAAACCATAGACACCTCTAGTGTTTTCTAGAGGCTGGGTAGGTACTGTGGAGTTAATGCTTAATGAGCAAAGGGTTTCCTTTTGGGATGATGAAAATATTCTGGAACTAGAGAATGGTGATGGTGAATGTACTAGTCACTGAATTGTACACTTTAAAATGGTTAAAATGGTGAATTTTACATTGTGTGTATTTTACAATAAGTTATTTTTAAAAGTTTTAAAAGAGTTTCTTACAAAAATTAGAGGATGTGAAGGAGAATCTGTTCTCTTTATGGTTTGCAAAACTATTAAATTCTAATGTGTCTCTATAGCACATTCTAATATTCTGCATCAAAAAGATTTTACAAGCCTTAGCCAGTTTGGCTCAGTGGATAGTGTGTCGGCCTGTGAACCAAAGGGTCCCAGATTTGAAGGTCAAGGGCACATACCTTGGTTGCAGGCTCCTCCCTGGCCCGGACCCTGGTCAGGGCTTGTGCAGGAGGCAACCAATAGATGTGTTTCTCTCATATCGATGTTTCTCTCTGTCCTTCCCCCTCTCTTCTACTCTAAAAATCAATGGAAAAATATCCTCGGGTAAGGATTTTAAAAAAAATAGTTCTACAAAAGAAAGGTTAGATTTAATTTTTTACTATGCCAGACAAAAATTCTAAGGACTATTAAATATAAAAGTATGTTATATGTTCAAAAAAGAAATGCCTTTCTTAATAGCAAGGAAAATAATCGAACAAAGTGTTAAATTTGAACCAAGTGTTTCAAGATGAAAAAATCTCTTCATTGCTCAAATGCAAAGCAAATTTTTTTGTAGGAAACTGAAAAATATTAATGGCATATTAGCATGGATACCATGTCAAGCATAATTATCCAAATTCCCATTAGTAATGCTCTTTTCTTTTTAATGAACAATTTGTTTTGGCAATTTTCTGTAGATGAGAGAACAGAACATGTTCATAACATACCTGTCATTCATAGCATTAAACAGAATGATCTTCAAAACAAAATAAAAACAGCTACTGTAAAAAAACCTTATGAATGCTAAGATTTAAAAAAACAAACAACTTCTGAAAATCTTCAGAAGCAGATGCCTAAATAGAATAAACTGATTTCCTGAACTGTACACACATGTACAAGATAAGACTTTCCAGTATGGCGAGACACCGTGTTGAGGCCTTTCAACAGACTCAGGAACTAGGTTTGAAAGGCTTCTGAATTTCTGGTTTGGTAACATTCTTCAGTAGAATCTTACTGTGAGAGTATATGGCCTAGAACTCAGAAAAGGTAGATCAAGAGCCTTAACTAAAACGAAAGTATTTAATCTTTTATTCTCCCCTAAGGTAAATCTAGACTATTCTCATATTGACTTTATGCAACTATTTGACTTTGAGGATTAGAATGAAAGGATGTTTATACTTCTATTTGATTTTTCTAAAATGATATTTAAGAGTATCTAGCCACCTTGAGGATTCCTGGGAATTTTACTCACCCTTTACCATACCCTCCTCCCTCTGCACATTCCTATGCTATTACCACTAAACCACCACAAAAATAAACTTAAAAAATAACAGAATTGATGTGAATCCAGTCAAAGAAATCACTAGGAAGATTTTAGGGTCTTCAGTTTTATAACTTTCTTTACAACATTTGAATTTTAAAGGTCTTTTCTAGAAACTTTTTTTAAATAAAACTTTTATTGGAGAAAAATAGAACCACCACATACACAGGAAAAAGAACACAAAAAATTTAACCGATACAGAACTGAAAAGTCACAATAACCCAATGTTTGCAATTACTTTTCAATTTCTTAAACAGTTCTTCTCAATTTGTTTTTAATAGCCTTGCCAATTTTTCAGATGAACCAGCATCAAGTTTTCAAAAATTAAGAGCCTCAGAGAAGGGACCAGCTGTCAAGATGATAAAGGTGACACCAAGAATCTCCTCCTAACAGGACCAATCTATATAATTTCTTAATAGTAACTACCAAGTCTTGTGGAACCTGTCTATATATATCTCAGAGACCATCAGGGATGAGTTAGAACACTGATGTAGATGGTCCAATATGGAGAAAAGGCAAACAAAATAGTTGTATTTCCTGGTCAGATGACCTCATATAAGGAAACACCAGAAGAGCTGAGAATATAAAGGTAATGACTGTTCAAAAGAAAATTAGGAAGGCATTCAAAATACCACATATTTTTGCACAACAGTGTGCACACTGATGCAATTAGAGACACAGGCAACTTTGTTAAAATAACTGTTCACAGGTCTTTGAGAACTCAAGAAAAAAATACCAGACACAAAAACCACGTCTCTGGCTAGAACCTAGGTATTCTTCCTAATGACTCCAAATAGTAAAGGAAATAAACTACTGTAAAAACAGTTCTAATTTTTAGAAACAAGAACAAAATTTTCTACTTTTCCTTTGTGATCGATTAATTTCAAAGCTTCAAGAAAAAACAAATACAAAAGAAAAAAAAAACAAAAAAACACCACTGGTGGTAAAGATAAGCCTTTTACTCACAAGATCAATCTGAAGAACAATACTTTTGCTATATTCTATGTCTGAACAATCCTAGGACATTCCCCTGAAAAGTAGGTGCCTGGTCATTATAATAAATCTTCAAACAATTTTGAAAGAAACAAGATCAGCATGAAATAGAATTTGAAATTCCCAACTAGGGAATGTGTGGAGAAAATGAGGGGACCTTTACATCTAGGGCTTTAGGAAGTTAGAATAAAAGACAGTAAAGGCTTGTTTACCAACAAAGAGTTAGGGTGCTTCCCCCCAAAAAAACTTTGGTAATAAAAAATAAGAATGCTAAATCCTAAAAAGCCTGTAACAATCTACAATTGGTCCAAGTTAAACACAAAACTGTTCAAGCAACATTAAAGTTGAAAACTACCTGATGAATTTTTAGTTGTGTAAAAATTTACAAAATATGCGGGTTTTGGTCTCCTTTGCAATGTTCATATTGTATTCATTTTTAATATGAAGAAAGTTGGATTTTTCTCTATTTTGTTCTTCTAGTACAAATGATCAGCAATTTTCTATTTCAGTTATTTTTATAAGTACCTGTTAATTAGCACAGTAAACTCAAGGCTAAGCCATATACACACATCTCACAGCCATAAATGGAACATTTGAGGATGTGTATATACAAGAGATTATATAAGCAACTGTCCCTCTACTTGAAAACTTGTTTCCAAATAAATTTTTCAAAGCATCCCTTTGAGTGTAACAGAACATTACTTAGTACAATGGAATTAGTTGCGACAACTTATTTTTCAAGGGAAATCACAAAACAGGTGAACAACCAAGTCCAGGGTGGTTTTTCTATTTGATAAATACATCCAGAACTCTGTACAGTAAATAAAGTTTGCATGCAGTTTAAGTATCTTTAAATGACATTTTAAGCAAATAAACCTTTGCTTCATAATTAACGGTGTATAAGAACCCCCCTTTTTTAATAGCCATGGGGCCCTCTTCCCTATTTCCAAAGAGGAATCATGAAGACCAAGTACTTTCTTAAGAGTTTTCTGTACATCATACTAAATAACATGCAGAGTTCAACAACATTCTTTTTAAAGGTAAGTATTACTCTTTTAATGGGCATGTTAACCACTGAAAATGTCCACTCAACTATTTCCATTACACTGCTTCATTTGGTCATCGGTAGTATAAAAGAAGTCAAACAATATAGGATCAACAAGTTAAGTTTATCCACTGGCTACAGCATGAAACACAAAATGCTTCAAGGCCAAACTTTTATGCAATGTAGTTGTACTGATTTGGGTTTTCTTTATCTCTTTCCATGTAGTCCCGGTCAATTAAGGATTCTATTCTCTTCTTAAGATCAGCAGGCTGTAAGAGAAAGCAAATTTTCAGTGCAAAGCTCATAGTCACTGGCTCAAGCCCATTTACCAACATCCCATTAAAAAAAGGAACAGCCCTAGTCTGTTTGGCTCAGTAAATAGAGCTTCGGCCTGCAGACCAAAGGGTTCCGAGTTCAATTCTGATCAAGGGCATGTACCTTGGTTGCAGGCTCCTCCTTGGCACCGGCCCTGGTCAGGGCATGTGCAAGAGGCAACCAATTGATGTGTTTCTCTCACATCGATGTTTCTCTGTCTTTCCCTCTCTCTTCCACTCTCTCTAAAAATCAATGGAAAAATATCCTCTGGAGAGGATTAAAATAATAATAATTATTATTATTTAAAAAAGGAACCATTTGGTTGTTAATCTCCTTAATTTTTTTTAAATTTTCACTTTGTTAATCCTCACCTGAGGCTTTTTAAAATATGTTTTTATTGATTTCAGAGAGGGAGGGAGAGAGGGAGAGAGAGACAGAGAGAGAGACAGAGAGAGAGAGAGAGAGAGAGAGAGAGAGAGAGAGAGAGAGAGAGAGAGAGAGAAACATCTATGACAAGAGAATCATTGATCGGCTGCCTCCTGCACCCCCCTACTGGGGATCGAGTCCACAACCCACGCTTGTGTCCTGACCAGGAATCAAACCATGACCTTCTGGTTCATGGGTCAATGCTCAACAACTGAGCCACATTGGCCGGGCACCTGAGGATATTTTTTCCATTGATTTTTATAGAGAGTGGAAGGATGGGAAGACAGGGAGGGAGGAAAGGAGAGAAAGAGAGGGAGCGGGGGAGAGAGAGAGAGACATTCATTGATGTGAGAGAGACACACCAATTGGTTGCAGCCCCAAACGCCCGGACAGGGGCGGTGATCAAACCTACAACCCAGACACGTGCCCTCAACCTTTTGGTGCTCTGGCCAACACTCTAATAACTTGGCAACACCAGCCAGGGCTAATATTTACTTTTTAAAATCTCAACTTTTTAAAAGATAAAGTATAATGGAAATAAACCAGTTAAGGAATATTTTAAAAAATACACATACTGTCACACCTTGTCATATTACTATACAACACTTTCTATTTTAAAGAGGTCTTCTAAGAACCAGCTATTCTCTGCACAAATACAAGAAAACTAACTCATAACTTCACATGAGAAACACATTGTAAGTTTAGGGAGACAAAATGCTATTTAATTTTGCCAAGATAGTTTGAAAAGACAGGTAAACCTTACATTTAAGCAAAAGATAGTTCTCAAAGTCAGGTTGCATTTTTATTTTTAAAAAATGTACTGGTGCTTGGCAGTGTGGCTCAGTGGTTGAGTGTTGACCTATGAACCAGAAGGGTCACACTTCGGTTCCAGGTCAGGGCACAGGCCCAGGTTGCAGGCTCGATCCCCAATTTGGGGCATACAGGAGGCTGCTGATCAATGATTCTCTTATCATTGTTTCTTTCTCTCCCTCTCCCTTCCTCTCTGAAATCAATGAAAAAATATTTTTAAAAAAAGAAGTACTGGCCCTGGCCAGGTGGCTCAGTTGGTTGGAGCGTCATCCCGTACACCAAAAGGTTGTGGGTTTGATTCCTGGTTAGGACACATACCTAGGTTGCGCATTTGATCCCTGGTTGGGGTGCATATGGGAGGCAACTGATCAATGTTTCTTTCTCTCTCTCCTTCTCTAAAAATCAATGAACATATCCTCGAGTGAGGATTAAAATTAAATGTACTATATAAGAATACAACAAATGGCTTAATAAGTGAATTATCCTATATAATAAAAGTCTAATATGCAAATTGACCGAATGGCAGAACGACTGGTCGCTATGGCGTGCACTGACCACCAGGGGGCAGATGCGCAACACAGGAGCTGCCCCCTGGTGGTCAGTGTGCTCCCATAGGGGGAGCGCCGCTCAGCCAGAAGCCGGACTCATGGCTGGTGAGCACAGCTCTCGGCGGACATTCCTTGAGGGGTCCCGGACTGTGAGAGGGCGCAGGCCAGGCTAAGGGACTCAACCCCCCACAGTGCATGAATGTCATGCACCAGGCCTCTAGTTATCTAATAATCCAGATCTTTGTATTCCAGGTTTAATGTAAGATTTAACTATTACCTACTATAATTTGGATATTTGAATCCTGCTTGTGGTTAAAAAAATTGAGAAAGCTTATGTTTGCTTTCAAAGCTATATTCTTAGCTAGCTCTTGGATGACAAAATTCCAGTGGCTTTTGTATCTAGCCTATAAAAATATAATCTTGCTTGCTAATAGAATGTTTTCAGATTGTGTATAATCACCACTTGATCAAGAAGGTTAAAGAAGGAAAGTAGTCTGATGGGGCAGCCAAAATTTCAGCCATAATATCACCCAGTAATTCCAAGATTTGACAATCAAAATGGCTTTCTCTTAATTATGTTGAACCTAGACCAGCCGTGGGCAAACTACGGCCCGCGGGCCGCAGCCGGCCCGTTCGGCTGTTCTATCCGGCCCGCGGAGCCGAAAGAGCGGAGGGTTCTCTTGCTCTCTCCTCCGCTCCTTCACCAGCAGCAGTGTTAACATGGCAACGTCGGGAAACACGGCCGCAGCTCCTTCTTCTGAGTGGGCAGAATTATATCCGCCCATTCAGTATAAGGAACAACCTCTCAATCTTCCAGAGGCTCCTTGTAATGCCCGCGGACGCGTCTCCCGACATCACCCTGGGAATGCGTAGACACGTTATTGTGGTGATGTAGGGAGACACGCCCCTGGAGAGCACAGTATCAGAGTCTTTCTGAGGTAAGATTAAGAGCTCTACTCAAACACAATATTTTCCTGTTCCCACATTCTGTACATCACAATGACTTGTTAATAAAACAACAAAGACTTTCAGCTTTTAGGGCTTGTATCCACTGCAGTTTTTTTTTTCCCACTGCGGACGCGCACAGCAGGGAAAAAGACACACAGAGGACATGTCACACTAGCCATGCTGCGGCTGCATTTTTTTGCTGATACGGATGCGGTATCAGTAACGCTACCGTAGCCACTAACCGCATGTGTTAGCGGCAAAACAAATGCATTTTGCGCTGCGTTTGCTTCTCCCCCTTGCGCCTGTAAAAATGCGTGCTACAGGGCATTTGTGTTAACATGCACCACTGCACATTAGCATCAATGCAAACATGATGGAAACCTGTGTACCCTGCATTAACCCTAGCTGCACTGCATTGCAGCACTGCACCACACTGCAACGGCAGCACGGCTAGTGTGAACGAACCCTAATTCAGTGGGTTGAACAAAAAGATTGTATAGAAATGTGATGAACTAAAGATTTTATTACAAAATCGCTTAATTTCAGGGTTTCAGAAGTAACTGGACAAATGAAAAACTGAAAATCAAATGTTCATATCTAATACTTGGATGAAACCCTTTCCTGGTAATGACAGCCTGAAGTCTTGTACTTATGGACATCACCAGATACTGGGTTTTCTCCTTTGTAATGCTCTGCCAGGCTGTCACAGTAGGGGTATATATATAAATATCCTGCGATTTCCAGCTTTTAATAAGAAAAACTGTTGCAATGGGCATTTAAAAGTGGCACTTGGTTGTTTTTATAGAGTCCAGTGGATGCAATCTGACATTGATAATGGGATCTTTCACACTATGTGCACTGCGGCTGTTTTTTGCCAGTAACGGAAGTGCTAGTGGTAACTACTGGTTACCCATGTTTTGCACTGCCCTAGCACCTCCCATACAAGTGTGTCTGGAAGACACAGCAATGTGCAGCTATGTGTGTTACCATAAACAAAGGGCCTGTGTGAAAGATACACAGGTTTCCTATGGAGGAAAGGGGTTGTTCTCTATGGTCAGGGTGTGCCTCTGTCCCATGTCTGAACTTTTTCAGATGATTTTGTTATATATATATTTTTTAGAAGACCAAAAATGTTATAGTAGAGCAAATTTAATCACTTGTTTTTATACTTTACTGTCTTATTTTAGTAAAGAATTTAATAAGAGAACGGTACTGTTGGTTTTAGCCCAATGTTAAACATGAATGGACCAAAGAAAAGGAAAGTGGACAGTGAATGCTGAGTGTTTAAGAGGGAGTGGACGACAAAATATTTTTTCACCAAAGTCCGATCAATGCCAGTATGTCTGATATGCCAGGAAACACTTGCAGTCTTCAAAGAGTACAATCTCAGCCATCACTTTGCCACAAAGCATGGCAACTATGCTAGCAAGCAGTCACCTCAAGAACGGGAGGCTACTGCACAGAGGTTGATGGCTAAATTACAGGCTCAGCAAAATGTCTTTCACAGACAAACTGCAATTCAAGAGACAACTACCAAAGCAAGTTTTATGCTATCATTCAAATTAGCAAAAGCTAGCAAACCTCTCTCTGAAGGCGAGTTTTTGAAAGAATGTATGATAGAGACAGCAGGTCTCTTGTGTCCAGAGAGCAAAGGCAAGTTTGAAAAACTCAGCTTATCGCGCAGGACAGTGACTCGTCGAGTGGAACTGATTGATGAAGACTTGGCCAGCAAGTTAAATAGTAAGGCAGAGTTCTTTAAGTTTTATTCACTAGCATTGGATGAAAGTAATGACGTAAAGGACACTGCTCAGCTCTTAATTTTTATCCGAGGGATTAGTGACAATTTTGAAATTACGGAGGAGTTTTTAGCCATGGAGCCACTGAAAGGAAAAACACGGGGAGAGGACTTGTATGACCGGGTGTCTACTGTCATCGAGAAAATGAAGCTACCATGGAGTAAACTTGCTAATGTCACGACAGATGGATCTCCAAATTTAACTGGAAAAAATGTTGGACTGCTAAAAAGAATTCAGGATAAAGTGAAAGAGAAGAACCCTAACCAAGATGTTATTTTTCTTCACTGTATTATTCACCAGGAATCATTGTGCAAGTCTATATTACAACTTAATCATGTTGTTAATCCAGTCGTAAAGCTTGTTAATTTCATTCGAGCAAAGGGACTTCAGCACCGTCAGTTTATTAAGTTTCTGGAGGAAACTGATGCGGATCACCACGACTTACTTTACCACTCTCGTGTCCGCTGGTTGAGTTTGGGCAAAGTTTTCGAACGAGTGTGGGAGCTCCAAGAAGAGATTGGTGCATTTTTTAAATTAAAGAGGAAGTCTGACGAATTTACTGAGCTGAGTGACAAGAATTGGCTGTGTGACTTTGCATTTGCTGTAGATATATTTTCACATTTGAATGAGCTAAATGTGAAGCTACAGGGAAAAGATCAGTATGTACATGACATGTACACTAATGTGAAAGCCTTTAAATCGAAGCTGATTTTCTTTTCCAGACAAATTTCAAAGTCTTCACTCATTTTGCCACACTAGCCACACAGAAGGAGACCATCCAAAACGTGAAGAAATACAGCAAATCACTGGATGACCTGCATGCAGAATTCTGTCGTCGGTTTTCTGATGTTGAAAAAATTGACCAGTCACTTCAACTGGTGGCCTGTCCTTTGTCACAAAACCCTGAAACAGCACCAGAAGAGGTGCAACTGGAACTCATCGATCTTCAGTCTGACTTTGTCCTAAAGGAGAAATTCAGCTCTCTTGAACTAAGGGAATTTTATGCTTCACTTAATGAAGCCACTTTTCCAAACATCTGGAGGATGGCACAGAAGATACTGGTGCTGTTTGGGTCAACCTATGTTTGTGAGCAGACATTTAGCATCATGAACATCAACAAAGCCCCTCACAGATCCAGCTTAACTGACGAACACCTCAGATCTATCCTGAGAATAGCCACAACAAAACTAACTCCAGACTTTGATGCATTAGCTAAAAAAGGAGACCAACAACACTGTTCCCACTGAAGTTGATGTTTTAAAGACCAAAAACCTTTCAACCCAGTCTACATTGCCATCTACATCTACGTCCTGGGCATAATTTGGAAGTTGCACTAAAGAAAATGTTTAATTTACTGTTTACACATTTTGTTCTTTTCTATTTGTTTTAGTTTTAAATTATTTTATTATATTTAAGTTTAATTTGAAAGGCTTTTGTACCTTTCCTTTGTTAGGCAATTTTATTTTGCCTTTGCCATCTTCAATATAAGGTATGTTATTGTGCTATGATTCCTCCATTTTTTGAAGTTTCAAAAATTATAATAATTAGTGTTTACATTCTTCTTGTTAAAATGTTTGAAATGAATAAAACTATTGAAATAAAAAAAAAAGACCGTACCCTTTTATGTAATGATGTTTACTTTGAATTTATATTAGTTCACACAAACACTCCATCCATGCTTTTGTTCCGGCCCTCCGGTCCAGTTTAAGAACCCATTGTGGCCCTCGAGTCAAAAAGTTTGCCCACCCCTGACCTAGACTATCAGTACAATATTTATTACAGTGATCCTCTTACCTTCTCTAGCGTCAGTGATCTGTCTGGCTGGAAGTGAATGGTTGTTAGGCAGAGCATGAGGGTAACAGTTTGGTGATGAGGCAGCAGTATTAGGTATGGAGAAGACAGAAAGCCTACCTTATTAGCATTAATAGCTAATGAGCACTTACTATGTCCCAGGCCCAGTACTAAGTTTTTTACATATATTATCTAATTTAAGCCTCACAATAATCTACCATTAAGTCCTATTACTATCACCACTTTATTAAAGAAAAAACAAGCCCAAGATCATGAGAACATCAATAGCCAAGGGTCTAGCCCAGTGGTCGGCAAACTCATTAGTTAACGGAGCAGCAAACTGCGGCTTGTGAGCTGCATGTGGCCTGTGAGCTGCGGTTTGCCAATCACTGGTCTAGCCAAACTCTACCAAGAGTTTATCATCACAAGTGTTTGGAAATTGTATAAAACTTGGAAAACAGTGCAGTATACCACCACATTGTCTAAGTCTCTTTATTATTGGGCATTTATACTGGAATGTCCATTTAATACCCAATTTCAGTTTGCTAGAACTATTGCTAAACTTTTTAAAAGATGGCTTAATGATAGCTAGTTATCTATATAGAGTTTCTAATGGATACTCATATAAGCTAACTAAACAAACGATTTAATTTAAAACAACCAGATTTGTCAAATGCCAAACTATCAATATATATACATATACGTATATGTGTATATGTGTGTGTGTGTGTGTGTGTGAGTATACACATATTTTTTTTTCAATTACAGTTGACATTCAGTATTATTTTATACTAGAGGCCCAGTGCATGAATTCGTGCACAGGTGGGGTCCCTCAGCCTGGCTGGCAATTGGGGCCAATGGGGGCCCATCTCACCCAGTCCCGATCGGGGCCAACGGGGGCCGGCTGGCTGAGGAGGGACCGCGGGAGGTTGGCTGGCTGTCTGTCCGGGGAGGGACTGTGGGAGGGCTCCAGGACGTGTCCAGCCCGTCCCGCCCCATCCCGATCAGCTGGATCCAAGCAGCAAGCTAACCTACCAGTTGGAGCATCTGCCCCCTGGTGGTCAGTGCATGTCATAGGGACTGGTCGAGTGGTCGACTGAATGGTCGACCGATCGGTCAGACACTTAGCATATGAGGTTTTTATATATATAGATTAGTTTCAGATGTACAGCACAGTGGTTAGACAATTGTATAATTTATGAAGTGATACCCCTGATAATTCTAGTACACATAGGAACATACAGTTATTACAATATTATTAACTATATTCCCTACTAGAGGCCCAGTGCATGAAAATTCATTCACTGGAGGGGGAGGTCCCTCAGCCCGGCCTGCCCCCTCACAGTCCGGGAGCTCTCAAGGGTGGGAAGTGACCCAGCGATCAGGGGAAGGCGACGCCCCTATCAAACCTCTGCTGCTGCCATTGCCAGCAGCGTAAGCCTCAGCCGGCCCTGATTACCTGAGCCTCGGGCGGCCCTGGGTGGCTGGGCAGCCGCCATTCGAGGCTTGCCTGCGCCTTGGGCTGGCCCTGGGCGGCTGGGGGGATGAGGGGTCTAGGGGACTCCAGAGGTGGGGGCGGGCCCAGCCTTGCAGCGCACCTACTGCCCCGGTGGGGCTGAAGGGACTGGGTGCCGCCACCTTGTGGCTGTGGGCACCGCCATCGCTGAGGGCGGGGCAGTCAATTATAGCATATTCCCACCTTATTGGCTGTGGGCACTGCCATCTTTGTGACAGTGTGAGGGTTAATTAGCATATTCCCTCTTTATTAGATAGGATGCTATAACAAGGTATTTCAAGGAGAAAAAAAATAAAAGTAACAAAGAAGCTCAAAAGAAGTAGAGAAAATGAACTTGAAAATTTCAAAGACTCATTTAGCAGCTCAACTTCCAGGTATAAGAGCTTTTATAAAATATTTTCCCTCTTTTGTCACAGCTGCCCCCATATGACAACAAAGATTTTTTGAAATCATATATATGAACATGAGAAATTAAAACGTCTGTCCTTCACCCTAGCCAGTATGGCTCAATTGGCTGAATATTATCCTGTGCACCAAAAGGTCAATGGTTCAATTCCTGGTCAGGGCACATACTCAGGTTGTTGTTTTAGTCCCTGGTAGGGGGCGTGCAGGAGACAGCTAATTGCTGTTTCTCACATCAATGTATGTGTCTCTCTCTCTCTCCCCACTTCCACCCTAAAATCAGTTTTAAAATATTTTTTAAAAAACTTGCCCCCCTCCAAATCATGTTGAGGCTTTAATCTATGTTTGTAAGATTCATGTTTGAAAATATGTATTCTTTTATATATAACTAGAGGCTCAGTGTACGAAAATTTGTGTACTTGGGGGTAGGGAGGGAGGAGCCTTCAGCCCAGCCCGGAAGCCCCCGGGGCATGTCCGATTGATGGCTTATGCCCGTAGTCGGACATCCTTAGCGCTGTGACGGAGGCGGGAGAGGCTCCCACCAATGCTGCTGCGCTCGCCAGCTGTTAGCCCGGCTTGTGGCTAAGCAGTGCTCCCCCTGTGGGAGCACACTGACCAGCAGGTGGCAGCTCCGGCCCCGCACCCCCATCGCCCTGCTGCCACCGCCACCGGTCGCCACTGCCCCCCAATCGCTGTCCCCTCCCTCTGCCTGTTGGCACCCGCCTCGGCTGGCCTGACACCGCCCGTTTGCTGGTCCCGCCCCCCACCGACTGTTCTGCCATTCAGTCTATTTGCATATTAGGCTTTTATTATATAGGACAAGCTCAATATAAAAACACAGAAGTACCTACCTTTACTGGAAATTTCAACTGGTTGTACACTTCTGAAACCAGGAGGTTGTGGCTAAGTGTCTTCCTCATCTTCATAATTCGAACAATTGCAGCATCAATTTGATACTGTCTGTCTTGAAATACTCTTTCTGTAGTGCTTGCTTGTTCCTCAACCTAACAAAAAAAGTTTCACTTAGGAATTGTATCTGAAGTTAAACTTGATTATTTACACTAATTTTACATTTTAGGAACATGACACACTGTTAATGCGCTAAATATGTTGAATTATCTAAAGGACCTTTATAAATACAGAAAATGACAGGAAAAAAATATAACTTCTTTCTGTCCTAATTATATTGCCCTGTACCTATGAAGTAATATAAATATTAGTTAATAAAAAATACAATCTTTGAGTTGTTTTTCTAGAAGTAGACACCAGATGATATAGAACTTGGTTATTTTCTTTTATTCTGTCCTTGAAATCTTCTAAATGTGTCACAAGGGGTTAAGTAGATTTCTGTATGCTTCTCTGTAAAAATGATTGACTCTGACCTCTGACTCAAAATATCGTACTAACTAGCTAAGCTAACAGAGTCAAACTTTTTAAAAATAATTTTTGTGCCCTGCTGGTGTAGCTCAGTGGTTGAGCGTCAACCTATGAACCAGGAGGTCCTGGTTCGATTCCTGGTCATGGCACATGCCTGGGTTGCAGGCTCAATCCCCAGTATAGGGCGTGCAGGGGACAGTCAATCAATGATTCTCTCTCATCATTGATGTTTCTATATCTCTCTCCCTGAAAAATAAAATTTTTTAGCACTTACATCAAAAGAATAGTTTGGGCCCTAACCGGTTTGGCTCAGTGGATAGAGCGTTGGCCTGCGGACTGAAAGGTCCCAGGTTCGATTCCGGTCAGGGGCATGTACCTTGGTTGCAGGCACATCCCCAGTAGGAGGTGTGCAGGAGGCAGCTGATTGATGTTTCTCCCTCATCGATGTTTCTAACTCTCTATCCCTCTCCCTTCTTCTCTGTAAAAAATCAATAAAATATATTTTTTTAAAAAGAATAGTTTGGGCTTTTTGCCAGCAGTTTCTTTCTGACACAGCATAAATGTTTAAAAAGGACACAGTCATCTTCTAAGGGAATATCACATCTTTGATGCGAATGTGAACAAAACAGGAGCTTGTCTGAGATATTGACCTCTGTCCCACATTAAAACTTTTTCTGGTTTCAATTAATGCTATAGTTCCTTAATGAAAGTCATACAAATTCAAAAGGCAAAAACCAACAAAATATTCACTGTTAATCAAAGAAATACCAAATCATTCAGATTTTTCATCAAGCAAGTTGGCAAAAATTTAAAAAAGAAAATACAATCTTTAGTGCTGGTGAGGGCACTGTTAAGTCAGGCAGTCATGCTGCTATACAAGAGTGTAAATTGGTACAGCCTTTCTGGAACACAATATGACATAATGTATTAAGACTCTTCAAATGTTCATACTCATTGACCCAACAGATCTACTTCCATGAATTTATCATAAGGGGAGGCTCAGAGAGATTAAGATTTAGGTACAAAGAGGTTTCTTACAGTTTTACTTACAAATACTAAAAATTTTTTAGCCCTGTAAAAGAATTTGTATGGCCATCTGCCATTTTATCAAGATATTTATTTAATAGCATGGAAGAAGTCTAAAGATTTAATATTAAACACAAAAAGCAGGATATAAAACTATGTTCAGTATCAAGTCTAACTGTATGTACCTCCCTTGCAAAAAAAACCCACAAAATCAAATACTGAAATACACTGAGCTAGAGATAGCCATAGAAAATATTAACACCACTGGTAGTATTATAGCTATAAAATCTTCTTTATAGCCCTAACCGGTTTGGCTCAGTGGATAGAGCGTCAGCCTGTGGACTCAAGGGTCCCAGGTTCGATTTCAGTCAAGGGAATGTACCTTGGTTGCAGGCACATCCCCAGTAGGGGGTGTGCAGGAGGCAGCTGATTGATGTTTCTCTCTGAGAGATGTTTCTAACTCTCTTCTCTCTCCCTCTCCCTTCCTCTCTAAAAAATCATAAAATATATTTAAAAAATAAAAAAACAATCTTATCAATTTTTATCATGAACACATATAGTTCTAGTGCATTAGGATGAGGAGAATGTAAAAGAAATACCGTTTCTTTCATTTGGATTTGGTTGATCTTTATCCTGAAAAGTTTGTGTTTGAAATCATCATTACAAATGAACTTGTCACCATCTTCGATATCTTTGCCCTTCGGATTTTTTGCCAGAACTCTAGCTTTGCCACAGGCCAAAGACTGCAGTGTTCTCCTTAACTCGCCATCCTCTGAAAAAGAAATAGCGGCTTAGTCATTTATTATAGCTCATCAACAAGAATAGCTACATTCAACCTCAATCTAGCTTCCACCCCATCCCTCTATTAATATTGTTTCCTTTTTACCCCACGGTCACCAATGACTCCCTCTGTATTTCATCTAATGGCTTTTTTTCCTGGTCATCCTCTAAAGACTTCAATTACCATTCCATGTGAATTAACTACCAAACCTTCTGAAATGTTATCTCACTTCTCTCCAGTCCCACATTTAAAGGACACTCCACCTGGCTGTTTTTACTATCATCTACTCCAGTATGTTCAAAATTTTATTCATCATCTTCCCCATAAAACTGGGTCTTCTTTCCAACTGTTAGTCATGAATCTACCAACCTATTCGGGTGAGAAACCCAGCAATTATCTTTCTTCCCCTTCATCTTCCACTTATCTAGTAAGTTGTTGCTTCCTTAGAGATGCCTCTTCTCTATTCTCACTGGCCTCATTCTAGTCTAAGCCCCTATCATTTTATGACAGAATTACCCCACTAGTTACTGGACTGGAACCGCTTCATCTTCCAAGCTGCCCTATATAAGTCACTTCCATTATGTCACACACTTGAGAGCCTACAATATGTTTCATTTCCTAGATTTGTCTCTACCCATCTTACCCTTTTTAATCTCCCTATTCTGTGCTGCAAACTCTTCATGACGCCTGCTCACACTGTGCTCGTTGCTACCTCCAAGTCTTTTCTCACAATATTTCCACTTGCAGCATATGCTTTCTCCCTAACTAAAGCTTGAAGGTCCAGCTCAAGTCCCATCCCCTTCATAAAGGCTTTCCCAAATGTACCACTCCACAGTGATCTCTTGCTTTGCCAAATTCCTCACACTGCGAGTCAGCACCACAGATTGGTACTTGAAATTATTTCAAGTGTCATTTCTCCCTTTCCCAGTGGTTACATTATGAGTGCCAAAGAGAGGGATTATTCCTTTATATCCCCCCGAGCTCTTAACCTAGCCGAGTGCACCGAGTGGACACTGAATAATGCTTGCTAATCAACTGATTCAACACAAACCTATTCCAGTAGCCTGCTTGATCTCTTCTAAACTGAACTCCTCTCCCTCATTAAACATCAGCAGCACCAGTGTTTGAAAAAGAGAGACTTGGAGTTCTTTTTTACCCTGTTGGAGAAACAGCAGTGTTTGGCATCATTTTTTAAAAAACACATGAAACATTAATCAAATAACTACTCTCTTACAGGGAAACCATTTTTTTTTTTCAATTATTGGACTTAGAAACATGGATTAACAGTATCCAGAAAACCCAGTATGTTCAGTATTGGGCTTAGGTGTGGTCCTACCTAAAACAGGAGGAAGTATTAGGTGACCTTTCTAAAGTCTTTTTTAAAGCCTTATAATTAAAACTGAAAACAAAGTAATGAAAACTAATAACTTAGTCTTCTTATTTGTCATTACAGATATTTATCATGAGCAGCAAGAAATCACTATTTCAAATGCATTTTTTACTTTTTTGATTCAGGTAAGTCATGAAAAGCTGCAGGAACTCTATTCTCTAGCCCCCAAGCAACAAGAAAATAAGTTTTCTGTCAAGAAGTGGCAGTGGATTCTACTAGTACATCCACGGGTGGGGAAAGAGTGGGCGAAAGGGTTACTGTTCTTGGTTTTGCAGCAGGGTCAAATCAACTGTGGAAAGGACCAAATTCTTATAATATACAGAAAGCTGTGATAAGCTATCACTGTCATATAGGCATTAAGGATACAGTTATAAACAAGTTAGGAGGGATGACTTCAATATCAAAGATGAACGTGAAAATTAAGTTTGGAGAACATCCACTTACCTCTTTAAATTCTGCCTTTAACACACAGTGTCCTAGGGTCGACTGCCATTGAAGTTTCCTGCCACTATGTTTGCCTAGGTAAAATGTCTTAAAAATCTCCTGAAGTTTTACCATCTACAGTAAATAAAATAAAGCTTTATTTAAGCTGTTTCCAATATTATACATTCACCACTCTTTATATTTACCTCATGTATACTAATTTCTGGATGTTTTTAAGACTATCCAATAGGTCCACTGATCATTGATATAAGGCAATGATTCCCCAATTACCAAATCTAATGGCATTTATCAGTCTTCACACTCTTGCTTTAATCATTCCCTCTTTTGAAACATTTACCTCCAATGCCTTTTGTGCCTCTGCACCATGCTAGATCCTTTCTCTCACTATTGCTTCTTCATTGGTTTTCTTCAAAGGTTCCTCTTCCAACCACCTTCCAAATGACAGCACTTTCCAAAGTTCTGCCTCAGCCGTCTTCTTCCTGTTTCTACATTCTCCCTCCTAATGAGAGAGATCTACTCCCTGGAGGATTTTCTGTTCTCTCTCTCTCTAGTCTTAACCCCTTTTCTAAGCTTCAGTCCTAAGTTCAACATTTCCCCAAGAAGTTAGGATGGATTTACTCAAGCACTCATCACTCAGCCATCCAATCCCCAGGTGACACATGAGTAAGACTTTTTGAGCGCTGAGCAGAGGTGAGTACTATCTTGGGAAATGAAAGAAGAGCCAGGGAAATCAGCCCTGAACCCAGAAACTTGGCATCTTTATGCTCTAATGATATTAATGCAAAAGTAATATAAATAGAAGAGTAAAATATTAAAATAGCTGGCATTTTGTATTGGTGAGCTTACTGACACAAACTTTTATTAAAAGTATTTTTCAATGACAAACAAAATAGAAGTGTCATGTATTTCTATGCTTATAACTCAAGTCCTAAACAGCAACTCTTACCTCTGGTGGTAAATGGACTTCCATAGGCACATATGTTGGCCAATAACCCATTGTCAGGATATTCACAGTTAATTCAATATTCCCAGGTACATTCTGGTTCTGCATATACTACAATAAGATCAAACACACACACACTGAGATTTTAAAATTAAAAATGCAAACATTTCATTTCATAATAATGACCCATTCAAGAAGTTCCCCATTATAAAATTACATGCAAATACTGACCATCTCTAAAATAAAAGGCAACTATTAAAGGACTACAAATGAAGCCTATATTAAATGCACTACAAAAGTGCACTGGTTAACATTTTGTTACAATGGCACAAGGTCACATGACCTTGTTAGAGGCATTATCAACTTAAGCGGTCTCTCACATATAGCTGGACTGTTATAGGATCTCTTCTCCATTGTTTTCCCCATACCACCTGTAGTCCCCACCTTTGGAGACCCCTATGTGGTTTGGAACACCTTGCAGCAACCCCCATTCCTCACCCCACCAGCCAGCCCAAGTCTCCGGTTTTTCACTTGCTCCACTGCCTGTTTGCAGGGGGTGACCTGAAGTGGGGAAGGAAGAAAAAGGGGAAAGGGCAAAGCAGATAAACCCTATTCTGTAGCTACCATAGGACCCATGATCCTACTGATCCTGATCTTTCTTTTGAGTCTTCAACTCTCATTTCCCACTGTAGCAATATAGTGGTAAAGAAGTCATTATTAAAACCCTGAGAGAGGAAAATCTCATTTGCTATCACTATTCCTATGTTTTTAAATATTTCAAAACCACCTTTCACAACATCTGCAAAACTGTGGATCTAGCTTCTCATTGCCAATGTTCCCAAAGGCTTTACACAACCACTCTGTCACATCTCCTCCCTCTCCATTGCCAGCTTTCAACATGTGAATCATCAACAGTGATTAGATGCTAGAGAAAGTCCTGTTCTATCTAGCTACAGCTTTTCTTGTTCTGACTTCAGCTCAATACACTTTATTTCTATTTTTGTGTTATCATGGGTATACATTGAGAATATTAAAGTAGATCAAATATACTTACATTTCACTTAAGTTGCTATGAAATATTTACAAAAATATGTTTCTATTTATCCTTTTCAGTACAAACCACAGCAAGGAGATAATTAAATATATTTAAGTTCAAGGGATGAAGGAAGAGTTTAACTCACTTTTACCTGTTTGAACTGAATCATGATGTCTTTAGAAAGTTCCATGTCTTTAAACATTCCTTCAAGTTTGCTGGTGAAAGCAGCTCCACATTCTATTAAAGATGTTTATACATTTATAATATTTCAAAGTGGTTAAAAACAAGGATTTTAAAATTAAAACATGAATGTAAAACAAAGTAACAGCATGAACTATGATTTGTAATTATTCATAAGAATAAAAAAATCCCTACCCCAAAGTGTATGCCCCACTAATTGAGAATCAAACTCTTTAATCCTATAGTAGTAACCTTATCTCCTACTTAGGAATAAAATAAATGGGAAATATTTTATACAAATAATAAAAACAAGAAAAATCTTTGATTTTTTAAGAATCACAACAGCTCTGGATATGTTTGCAAAAATAGGCTGGAAACCTCATGAGCTTACTTAATTTACATTTTCATCATATGAACACAGAATAATTGACAAAAGAGTAAAAATTAAGCTAACATCCCCCCTTCCCAGAAATCAAAGAAGAAAATGAACAGAAAGAATGACAAACATACCATGTTTAAGTTTTGAGAGCATTGATTTTTCAGCATCTACAGATGCACTCTTCCCAACTAACAGGCGTTTGGCTAAATCTTTCTTATAGAAGGCCTCAAAAACATCCTTGCCTATTTTAAATAATAAAACATTCCAATTAAAAGTTCTGACAAAATTGCTTTGAAGTATTTAATAAATCACACCATTACTCCGTTATTTAAAGTTATACATTTTATCCAAGTTCATTAAATGCAAGAAATATTAGAAGCAGACATTTGTATCAGATGTTGCAAAAGTTCCTTGTGCCCTGGACAGCATTTCTCAGTGGTTAGAGCATTGGCCCACACATTGAAGGGTCGCAGGTTCAATTCTTAGTCAAGGGATCGGGGCTCGTACCTAGATTGCAGGTTTAACCCCCCGTTTTGGTCAGCATGTGCAGGAGGCAACCAATCAATGTCTGTCTGTCTGTCTCTCTCTCTCTCCCTCCCTCCCTCCCCTTCTCCTACTCTATAAAATCAATGGGAAAAAATACCCTAGGGTGAGGGAAAATTAACAACAAAAAAAAAGTTCCTTGCTACAAAGAATTAAGACTGCATTAACTTTTCTTTAGAAAAGCTTTAGTCACCCTAGCTGGTTTGGCTCAGTGGATAGAGTGCCAGCCTGCAGACTAAAGGGTCCCGGGTTCGCCGAAACCGGTTTGGCTCAGTGGATAGAGCGTCGGCCTGCGGACTGAAGGGTCCCGGGTTCGATTCTGGTCAAGGGCATGTACCTTGGTTGCGGGCACATCCCCAGTGGGAGGTGTGCAGGAGGCAGCTGATCGATGTTTCTCTCTCATCGATGTTTCTAGCTCTCTATCCCTCTCCCTTCCTCTCTGTAAAATATCAATAAAATATATTTAAAAAAAAAATAAAAAAATAAAGGGTCCCGGGTTCAATTCTGATCAAGGGCATGTACCTAGGCTGCAGGCTTGGTCCCCTGGCCCTGGTCAGTGTGTGTGTGAGAGGCAACCAATTGATATGTCTCTCTCACATTGATGTTTTTCTCTCTCTGTCTCTTCCCGTCCCTTCCACTCTCTCTAAAAATCAATGGAGAACTATGCTTGGGTAAAGATTAAGAAAAAAAATTAAAAAATAAATTTAAAAAAAGAAAAGCTTTAGTCAACTAGTAGCTTTAGCATCAATACTCTAGAGATTACAACAAGTAACAAAAATCAAGGCTACTAATAATGGAAAAGTCAAAACACAGGGCAATTAAATAATATTCCTCAAGCATCCCAATGAATTAAAATGCAAGGAATGTAATCAAATTTTAAATATCCCAAATAGAATTTTACATTAACTCCCAAATAATACTCCTTCCAGGTTGATTATACTTGCTAATTTCTCTGTTGAGTGTTTTAAAAGAAAAATATTAAAATTAAAATAAACTTACCATAGATAAATCTAAATATGATCATAATTTTATCCAACATTTTTTCAAGTTCCTCATCTGTAGCTTCTTTGTTGCCAGCACGAAGCTTTGAATCTACATACTTAGCTAAAATGGGGGGAAAGTTTGTTGTTTAGTAATCACAGATATCCTTATCATACTGGGCATTACATATACCCAAACAGAAGTATGATATAATGAGTTTTTCAGTGCTTCAGAGGTATACATGCATTTCTTTAAACAATGTCACAGAGTTAGCTAATATTACAGTCTTAACTCAAATCCAAGTCTTCTGGCTCCAGACCTAATGTACTTTCCACTAAAGTGTCCATTTTACAATGATGGTAAGCAATCTTAAACACTACTTTTCTATTAAAACAAACCATATGAATTACAGAGTTGAAGGCAAAATTTGCAAAAAATTTAAGTAAAAGTAGTACACCAATGAAATTTTATCCTTTTCGCAGAAGACCCTAGACCTTCTCAGAGTACATCTTCTTCTGACATTAAGGGGTACTGAGGTGTGAAAACCTGAGAAACACTACAGTAAATCACACCCGTACACGAAGTGGGCCCAGATTATTTGGTTTTTGTCCTGGGCATTTCCTTTTCTCACTGGCAATTTTAATTTCTGCTATACTTTCTTGTACCCCTAACTATGAGCCTCTAAACATAGCACACTGGTCCTCTAAACTGCTGTGGGCTTATAAAACAGATCTCGAGCTTATTATAAACAAAAATAAATAGATCAAATGTACTGTCTTACAATGAAAGAACATTATGTTTGACAGGTTGGCTTTGAGTCTTTCTTTAGTTTCAAGAACTAATATTCCTTATATTCGGTTTCTTAGAAACTACCAGCTAAGCAACATCAAATAAATGGTATTGATATATTGCCATCCTGTCAAAATTTCAGATTAACTGAAATTTTATGAATAAAAGAAAAACATTTAATAAGTGGAAAAAGAGACTGGAAAAGTACCTATAAGTTCGGCAGGTTTGTTTGGTCTCTTGTTAATGAATGTTTCAAATGCTTCTTTCATGGCGTTGATAAATTTTTCATTCTTCAGAAAACAGATATCAATAATATGGTCAACCTTATCTTTAAAATCCAGCAATTCTTGAACCATGGTTTTATCTTTTTCAGGATTAATTACAATTGTGCTGCCAAATGCCTAAAAACAAAATTACCACTTTTTACTAAAATTGAATTATCCACAATGAAAACAATCCCCAAATCATATTTTAAGTAGGTATACATATTTTTAAATCTCAACAAGTAAAATAAAGCTGTTTTTGAAGTCAGGAAAAAATAAAGTGATAAAACATCTAAAGAGTTTAGATTCTAGACTGATACCATTCCTCTGTACCACAAAATAACGAATGAGCACTGGGTATACAATATCACAATGGGACATGATTTTAAGTCTCGAGGCTCTTTTTCCTACTTTTAAAGAAGTCAATTTTTCCCTAACTGGTTTGGCTCAGTGGATAGAGCATCGGCCTGCGGACTAAAGGGTCCCAGGTTCGATTCCAGTCAAGGGCATGTACCTTGGTTGTGGGCACATCCCCAGTAAGGGGTGTGCAAGAAGCAGCTGATAGATGTTTCTCTCTCATCGATGTTTCTCTCTCTCCCTCTCCCTTCCTCTCTGTAAAAAATCAATAAAATATATTTTTTTTAAAAAGAAGTCAACTTTAGCCCTGGCTGGTTTGGCTCAGTGGATAGAGCATCGATCGGCCTGTGGACTCAAGGGTCCCAGGTTCGATTCAGGTCAAGGGCATGTACCTTGGTTGCGGGCTCATACCCCGCAGGGAGTGTGCAGGAGGCAGCTGATCGATGTTTCTCTCTATATATCCCTCTCCCTTCCTCTGTGTAAAAAAATCAATAATATATATATATATATATATATATATATATATATATATATATATATATATAAAGAAGTCAACTTTAAGTTTTATAAAAATGGCAATCTGCCTTCGGATTTAAGAAAGGAAAGACTTAAGAAAGGAAAGGAAATTTTGGATCCAATAAAAGTCCTCTTTCCATATTCCCTGTTATATAAGCATTGTAGCTAGAAATTACAGATAATATCAAGAAGGTAAATGTTTCATTGCTGATTTACCACACAGCTATCATTCTCAGGTTGACTGCTCTCAAAATGCCCATTACTTAAAAATATTGAGCCCAACCAGAGTGGATCAATTGGTTGAGTGTCGTCCTGTGCACTGAAAGATTGCCAGTTTGATTCCCAGTAAGGGCACATACTGGGTTTGATCCCCAGTCAGGGCAACCAATCGATGTTTCTTTCTCACATCAATGTTTCTTTCTCTTTCTCTCTTTCTCTCTCTCTCTCTCTCTCTCTCTCTCTCTCTCTCTCTCTCTCTCTCTCTCTCTCTCTCTCTCTCCTCTCCCCCCCCCTCCCTTCTTCTCTCTAAGTATGTCCTCTAAGGATTAAAATTTTATTTTATTTATTTTATTTAAATTCTCACCCAAGGCTATTTTTCCATTGATTTTTAGAGAGTGGAAGAAAGAGGGAAAGACAGAAATATTGATGTGAGAGAAGCACAATGATTGGTTGCCTCCTGCACATGCCCCAACCAGGGCCCAGGCTGGGGAGGAGCCTGCAACAAAGGTATGTGCCCTTGACTGGAATCAAACCCGGGACCTTTTGGTCTGCAGGCCGATGCTCTAGCCACTTAGCAGAACTGGCTAGGGCTAACATTTTTTTTTTAAATACTGGATCTAACAAGTACAAGTAAGAAATACTTGCTGATATGCACTCTACGTGTACAGATTAAACCATGATGGAGAAAAAAAATCACAAGTTAATTGTTAGTACCTTAATGTATTCAATCCACTGTTGCAAGAGAACCTGAACTCCCCCTCGAACTCTACTAAAGAGCTGATACAGAAGAGATAAATCTTGAATTCGGTTTTCATCAAGAAGGTTATTTAAACCTGAAATTTGAAACATTTTGGTATTTAAAAAGTAAACAAAAATGACAGATATTTTAATGAAAATTAAGTTAAATTATTATTGCAATACTGGCCTGAACTATGACTAGTCTGTGGATTTTATATAGAGATTTGCTTTAAATTAAACCCAAATAAAAAAATCACCTTTCCAAGTGAAAACTAAATATAGGAAACTTTAACCTATATAAAAATAATTGTGTAACAGCTTGTACCATTTAGCATGGTAGATTCAAATGTATAAACCAATTTATAAAAACGAATTTGCATAAATGCACATTATAAAAATCTCGTATCTCTAGTAGCCATACTATACCTGGCATTAGTGAACATAGCTATATTTCAGAGTATTGGATATGGCCTGTAGTATATCAAGAACCATACATTAATAGGCCAAGTTTAAATGAGGTTCTAATGTATTTGATTTTCAGAATGAAGTAACAGTGAAACTATGTTCAAGTTCTAAAATATATCCATTTTATACAAAAGAAAAGATGGTTGAAGAGAAAAGTAAGACCTTTTACCTATCACTGGCATTATCAAAGTAAATGCAGGGTATACTCTAAGATCACTTAGCAAATGCTTGGTAGAAATGCTTGGTTTTATATGCTACAAACAAGAACACTTTAATGCAAAATGGAATGCCTTTCCTTATTGTAGTGTTACAAATTAAATCAAGAATTCCCAAGTTCCCACTGTTTCTTCACCAGTGTTGGTGGACCTCTCTCATCTCAGCTCCTGTATCTTAAGTTAAGGAAAGGGGCACCTCTTGAAAGTTTACTGTGATGAATAGGAAAAAAGGGTTGTATCCATCCTTAGAAGTGCAGCCATCACATGCTATCAAGCTTTTAAATGTGCAATCTTTAAATTTGTTTCAGTTGTTTGCTGCTATCTGATTTATAAATTGCCAATTACCTTTCTGAAGAATTGCTGTTAAGTGTTCACCAAGAAGTTGTTTTTCTACAGTAGCAATTAATGACTTCCTACAAAGAAAAAAAAGAGTTTAGAATTACTGAGATTTGACTTTTCTGAAATTTTAAAGCCTCTTCTGGGTGAGAAAAATCAAATAGCTCATTTTATGTTCATTTTAATATTCCTATCCTATGTATAAACTAATCGGTGATCAGCATTATTCTATGCCTAAAAGAAGGAAAAGACTGCGTATTTCAAAACTTGATTCACACTATGAAATAAACTACAGGCCTGGTGCACGGATTTCTGCACATTGAAAATAAATTAATTAGAAGGTGGCTAGCGGGGTGGGACTGAGTGAGACAGGCCCGACACGCCCTGGAGCCAATATCCTGTGGTCCCTCCCTGGCTGCCACACCTGGGGTGGCTGGCACTGGGGCTCGAAGGGTGTCCATGGAGTGAGCGGGGTCCCTCCCGCAGGTGGGGTCCCTCGGCCTGGCCTGCAGGGATCAGGCCAAAACCAGCAGTCTGACATCCCCCAAGGGGTCCCGGAGTGCGAGAGGGCACTCTGCAAAGTTGCTGTTGCTTGGCAGCTACTGCGTTGAGCGTAGGCCCCCTGGTAGTCAGTGTGCATCATACCTACCAGCCGGTCAGCTGGTCACTTAACCTTTTATATATACACTAGAGGCCCAGTGCATGAAATTCATGCACTGGGGGGGGGGGTGTCCCTCAGCCCAGCCTGCACCCTCTCCAATCTGGGACCCCTCGGGGGATGACCAACTGCTGGCAGTCGGACATCCCTCTCACAATCTGGGACTGCTGGCTCCCAACCGCTCGCCTGCCTGCCTTCCTGATTGCCCCTAACCGCTTCTGCCTGCCAGCCTGATCACCCCCTAACCACTCCCCTGCCAGCCTGATCGACGCCTAACTGCTCCCCTGCCGGCCTGTTTGCCCCTAACTGCCCTCCCCTGCCGGCCTGATTGCCCCCAACTGCCCTCCCCTGCAGGCCTGGTGGCCCCTAACTGCCCTCCCCTGCAGGCCTGATCACCCACAACTTCCCTCCCCTGCCGGCCATCTTGTGGCAGCCATCTTGTGAAGACATGGGCGTGGCCATTTTGTGACCACATGGGGGCAGCCATTTTGTGCAAGGGTGTGATGGTCAATTTGCATATTACCTCTTTATTATATATGATTATATAGGATAGATATTTCCAAGGTCTTGCTGTGGCTGCCTTTTTCAAGTTTCTCTGCTTTTATTAGGAAGGTAAAGAAATTATCGATGCTGCTTACTGGAACTCCTTATTTTGGTAATATATAGGGGAGCACAGAAACAGTTTCTACTATTCACACCCACTGAATTTTAGTCGGCCCAAAGATTTCAAAGATAACCAGCTTCTAGCATTATTTTTAAATTACATCCTAAACACATACACACAACCAATAATCATATCCTTAATCTTAATCAAATAACAACTTAAAGCTTGTATTATAAAAACAATTGTTAAGCAATCTCAAGTCACACCTGAAAGTAGTTACTAACATATTTGGGGATGCCTAAAGTGCCTTAAGCAATTTCACAACAAAGGTTAAGGCTATTAGGCAGAGCTTGTCATACTTACTGGGTGGTCTGATCTAAGTAAGTAATAAGTCTGTCTGCTTCTTCTTCTAGACGTTTGTTAACATGATGAAGATATTCAGGAACCTACAAAGATAGTTTTTTATATTATTGTTTTCCTCCCCATAAATCTTTCAGAAAATGTCAAGTCCAAAAGATCCTGGAAGCAGCCCTGCCAAATGTGGCAGGGTTGAATCATATGTAAAATTATAGGTAGAGTTTATGATCCAGAATTCTGGCCTTTAAGAAGAGAGAAAAGAAAGGAGCACCTAAGTGAGAGAAAAGCATCACAATGTTGGGAAGATAAATGCAAAGGGCAGCTTATGTTCTATAAGTAAGGTCTATTGTGAATACAGTGAATTTAATAATCATGATTTTTAAATACCTCTCTTTCCTGCATTAATTTTTGGCCTTCAGCTGCGTAAAGCCGGTTAGTTTCTTCCAAAAATCGTTGTTCAAAAGAATCCTGATAAATCTGGGAGAAACAAAATAAAGAAGTTTATTTATTAACTACTTATTGAATGTTTTTTATGTAAACAGCACTATTAATTTGGTTTTTATACATCAAACTAGGGATAACCATCAGCTCTGTAGTAAGTGAAGTAGTTAACTTACTTGCAAGTCAGAGAGCATGCTTAAAAGGCTTCGGAGTAAACTTCTATCAATTGCTTCACCATTCCTTTCCCTCTCAATCAACAGAAGAATGCCATCAATTGTCTTAGTCTGGACTTTTTGATCACTTATAATATGAGCCCTAAATAACTCCAGTCCCATGTCCCTAAAATAAAAATATAATCTAAATTAATTGACAGCAATACCACTTCTGGAGAGACATACATGTTAATTAGGGCTTCAGGCTTTGAAACAGCCATTGTAAAAGGATAAAATCCACACGTTTAATCTATCTATATATATAAACATCTAATATGCAAAGTGTCCCCTTCGGAGTTCGACCAACCAGGAGTTCGATCGCTCGCTATGACGTGTGCTGATCACCAGGGGTGGCGCAGAATGAAGGAAGGCCCCCAGCCGGGGGCCGGCCGCCAGGGAAGGAAGGCCCCGGCTGGCAGCTGGCAGCCGCTAGGGACCCTACCTGTGCACAAATTTCGTGCACTGAGCCTCTAGGTTTTAAATAACATTATTAAACTAAAGTATACAGGAAACTCATTTTGTCTCTAATGAGAAATAAGGCTAAGTTTTATTATATTATCTCCTTTGGTGGATTTCTTCCTTGGTCAAATTAAGACATAAAATTAGTTCAAAGTTATAAAATGGTCTTCACTGTACTGTTAATGAAGGCTTAATTGGTCATTTGTCATCTGGCTTTAGTACTCAAAAATCAGCAACTCTGATAATTGCTATAGGTAGATGCTAGGTACACATGTTGGGGGAAGAGCTCATTACACTATTATATTTTCCTGTATAGATGGAATTTTCCATAAAATTGTTAAAAGATAATGAGCAGCCCTGGCTGGTTTGGCTCAGTGGATGGAGAAGGGTTGTGGGTTCGATTCTGGTCAAGGGCATGTACTCAGTTGCAGGCCCCAAGCAACCAATCAATGTGTCTCTCTTACATCCATGTTTCTCTCTCTGTCTCTCCTCCTCCCTTCCACCTTCTCTAAAAATCAATGGAAAAATATCTTCGGGTGAGGATTAACCACAACAAAAGGATAAGCAAATTCTTGATCAGCAACAAATACACATTCATAGATAGTTCAGAGCAAACTTTCAATTCCCATAGAAAAACTTTATAAATTATTATAGGCTCAGTGAATGTTAGCTATCTCTAATATTAGCATAAAACATAATTAAGAAGGTAAAACTGCTATGTAAGTTTTTAGAAGCCAAATGGGAGGTTTTAAGAGAATATTCACAGTATTACTTAATCTCTTCAATCAGTGTAATTAAGATTTGAAAATGATTTGTAACAAATCTTTTCAAAATGTTTTTCTAGTATCCTTACCAAATGGAGGGTAGCATTGAATTCTGAAGAACGTAAGTTCTATCCAGAAACAAAAAAATGCTCCTGATCATGATCTGTCAATAAAAAAAAAGAAATCAAGTAATTTTTATATTTTGTGAGGCTGAAATACTTGCTCAATAAATTAAGAATAAAATTGCAGGATTTGCTTGAATATATACTAGACTACTAGGATCAAACATACAGATGAACAGATATACCATAGAATATGGCCATACCATTTTTATTAAACTACTCTATTATCTTAATCCTTCTGTAGTTTACAGAAAAGGGGGACTTAAAATGATCCTATGACTTCTTTGCAACTTGAGAAGTAACTGAGGTCCTGGCGGGGTAGCTCAGTTGGTTAGAGCATCATCCCAATATACTAAAGTTGCAGGTTCGATCACTGGTCTGGACACATACAAGAATCAACCAATGAATGCATAAATAAGTAGAACAACAAATTATTTATATATATATATATATATATATATATATATATATATATATATATATATCCCTTCCTCTCGTTCTAAAATCAATAAATTTTTAAAAAGTAACTGAAAATAAAAAACAGGGAATCAAGCCCTGGACGGTGTGGTTCAATGGTTAGAGTACTGGCCTGGGCACCAAAGAGTTGCAGGTTTGATTCCTGGTCAAGGCACATACCTAGGTTTTGGGTTTGATCCCCGGTCGAGGCATGTACAGGAGGCAATCAATGTTTCTCTCTCACATCAATGTTTCTCTCAAATCAATGAACATTAAAAAAAATTAAATGCTTGCTTACTTATAACTTGCATTTTCAAAACAGAAAACAAAACCAAAATTAGTTTCCAATTCAGAAGAACAGATATTGAGGCAGGCCCTTACTGCATAGCTTTTAAAACTAACATTCCTGTATTTGAAGAAATTTATTTTTTAACTATAATATTTAGCTGAAATGTAATACTTTTTCCAGCTTACCATTTGTCTACAGTGGTTCTGCCAGCATCTATCAATCTTCTTTAGAAAAAGAACACTATCCAATGAGTCCGTGAGATGTACGTCAAGGATATTTTAAAGTGCTTAGGTACAAGTGGCATGTGCAAAGTAAGAGCACCTTTGTCTTAAATTTGGAATACTTTACATACTAATGAAACTAAATAGTACTTAATTATAGAACAAAATGCCATTTCTTAAACTGTAAAAATATTATATCTCACTAAAAATACCTAAAAAACAAGTCTTGACCTAGCTCGATTGTCTCAGTGGATAGAGTGTCGGCCTACAGACTGAAGGATCCCGGGTTTGATTCTGGTCAAGGGCACATGCCTGGGTTGTGGGCTCGATCCCCAGTAGGGGGCGTGCAGGAGGCAACCGATCAATGGTTCTCTCTATCATTGATGTTTCTTTCTCTCCCTCTCCCTTCTTCTCTGAAATCAATAAAAATATATTTCAAAAAAACCCTTAAACGTAATTGAGCATTGTGTTTTCAGTTTATGATTTCCTTACAGTTTATGATTTCCTTAAATTATCTTTCTTCAAATGGAAATTTGTTAGGGCCAAGAAAGGGTAAAGATGCAAGAACATCTTATTTACATTAATACCACATAGTAGACTTAGATCCTAATTAAAGCTAAAAAAAATTTCTTCTTTCTCTAGAAGCAAAATAAACAAAATTAAATCTACAAAACATAGCTACCGTGGAACCTGTTCTCAAACTTACTTCATTCCAGAAGGCTGTTCAAGAAGCAATTTCTTTGTAAATAGATTCTTTTTTTTCATTAGAAATCATGTAAATTGAATTAATCCGTTCCAGACCCCCAAATGATTCTGTTTTAACCTTTCTTATATACAGTACATGTCTAATGTATTGTTTAATCTATAAATGAACACTTCTTTTCTTAAATTTATCGAACCAGCTCCTACTATCCTTAAAGGAATCACTTTCAGCTCTTGTTCTATAGGTGTCTTTAAGATCAACATGCAGCATCTTTGCTTTTTCACATTATCACTGTCTCTGAAATGCTGTCACTGGCTAACTGCTTTTCATTTATCCAAATCAACAACAGTTTTTCTACCTCTCCAACTGCCCATGATCATTTTTTCTTTCACACCCTTAGCAACATTAGCATTCTCGATGGCCTCTTTATGTTTTAAAATTGTACTAATTGTGGGATTTCACCAGCAACAAAAGCATTCTCTCCTTTGTACAAGCATAAAAGGGTTGTCAGGTCAAAAACCAAGGAAGTTGGTTCAACAACGGAGATATTATTTTTGTAAACAACTTGGTTGAAAGCTGAATTATTCAAGGTGGAAGACATTGGAGAAATGAGGTTTGACTGTATTCCATTTCAAGCTGGATTAAATAGTGAGGGGTAGGAAGAGAATAAATGATAAAAATACAAGATGTTTTGTTTTTAAAGGATATTCTCTGAACTGATGAATTTGTGCTTTGATGTGATCTTCACAAATCTGTCTCAGCTGTTTGTACAAGTTTGCAGAAATCTTGTAAGAACAGAGATTTTCTACAGCCTGTAAGATTAAACACACACATGCTTAAGGGAAGAACGGAGGGGGGGTTCTCAATTATTTACATACATTTTTATTATTTTGGTATTTCTACCAGGTAAGCTTATTAAAAAGGGTTGAACATCCATTTAAAACACAAAGTAAAACAACAATATATTAACAATGTGGGTGGTGAACTTTTTCATAACCAATGTACTATAATTTATTGATTATGGCTGTAAAGGTCTTAAGGATGGGGGGAATCAAGCCAAGCCTCCCTCCCCCACGTGAAGGTGAAGAGATTCAATTTATAACAACTGCTACATATAAATGCTGTCTTGTTCTTTAAAATGTCCATTGTTTTCATAAGCAGAAGTCCATTTTGAGCCTAATAATTTCACCAATTTTTCATTGTAAAGGTTGGGCAGTCTGACCACCACTGAATAAAATTTTATTAATAATTTGGTTCTCATGAACAGAACAATGCAGAAATTACTTCTAGCAGTATTATAAGTATGATGTAATTAACCACTAAAAATTTTTCTCCAACGTTTCAGTTTTAAAATATTTAAATATAGGTTTCAAAATTTGAACTGAATAAATATTAATTATAAAAGAAATGACTGTATTTTTATTTCATTCTAATAGTTGAATTGATCTTCTTTTATACTCAGCTCCTAAAAGGACAAACTTCAGATATCAATGAGTTTCTTGTTACGTATATCAAAAGACTTTCAAATTTAAAACAACAGCCTGGGTAAAACTCTTTGGATGAGCTCCGATATAATCTATAATTCCAACTAATTATGACTTAAGTATAACATCAGGATTCCTGTCTTACCATAACAGAAGGGAAAAATTCATTAAAATTGACTGTAAAGGGGCATCCAAGTTCTGCTGGTTGAAGTGGAATTTTATAAATATGTAGTTGCTAGTCATATTGCCAGTATGCAGGTCCAATAAATGAATTAGCAATTGAAAAGAAAGCTTAAAGGAAACCACTTATACCATTGGAGGAAAGGAGTCACAACTCACCAGAAAACAGCAGTCCAATTAGAACCAGCAGCTAAGGAGGAATAAGAAGGCCACTTTCCTAGGGTTAGGCCACAAATGTCTAAAAGGTGTCTTTATATTTATTTATGTGCCTTTCTGTTCATATTGGTCCTCTATGGACTCTCCCCCTTCCTCCTTTAGGATTCTCCTCATTGTATCAAGGTGATCCTTTTGAGGGACTCATTTTCTCAGCATTTCTCATTTTCCTGCTTAGATTCTATCTTTCTACTTCATCTTGTCCACATTTCCCACCCACTTCCAGTACTTCTCCAAGTCCTATTTCTCCATTCCCTTCTGCTGTATTCCTCCTTCTCCCATATTGTAGTCCTCAACACATCTATTTATCTTCTCACACAAGATACCATATTCTCTCACTACTCAACTAGGTCCTCCTTCTTCCAATAAAGCTTTCCTTATTTGCCTCAGCAACTAGTGACTCACCTGTCATACCACACTGACGTCACTGAGTCAATACTGTATGTCTTCATGTGTATATCCTGTCCCCAAATTCTCCTTAATGACAGAAAGAGACCATGTGCTCAAGTCTCTACTGATATGTGTTCGTTAATACTTTTTGGGCTTTGAACTAGGTGAATATAGTAAATACTCAAAAAAAAAAAAAAACCCACGAAGAAAACACTAACATACCTCTAACTAGCAATGTGTGCTGCACATAGAAGAGGCTTTTATGGTATAAGGAGAAAATTGGCCAGAAAACATACAATTACAATACACTATGCTAGATGCTGTGATAGGGATAAGCATAGAGGTGCGATCCCTAATCCAGTTTTTGGGGCAGAGGCAAGTCAGGAAAGATTTCTTGAGCAGAGGTAAAGAGGTGGAGTCCAAAAAGACCCAGAGGGAAATGGATAGAGAGCTAGTGGGAAAAGTGAGAAATAGAGAAGTAATCTGGGCTTTAAAAGCAAACAGCCTCACCTGTGTTTAGATGGAGGGTGGTTTAAGATGTTAGAGGAATACAGTTCTTGGAAGATGGCGGTGTAGGTAACGCCTGTACTTGCCACCTCCCACAACCACATCAAAATTACAACTAAAATGCAGAACAACCATCATCCAGAACTGCTGGAAAGCTGGATGAATGAAAGTCCTACAACTGGGAACAGGGAAGATGGCGGCCAACAGGACAGCAGTGAGCAAGATAGTGTGAGTGAGCCCTAACCGGTTTGGCTCAGTGGATAGAGCGTCGGCCTGCGGACTGAAGGGTCCCAGGTTCGATTCCAGTCAAGGGCATGTACCTTGGCTGCCGGCACATCCCCAGTAGGGGGTGTGCAGGAGGCAGCTGATCGATGTTTCTCTCTCATCAATGTTTCTAACTCTCTCTCTCTCTCCCTTCCTCTCTGTGAAAAAAATCAATAAAATAAAAAAAGATAGTGTGAGTGAGTGAAAGAGCAAAAGGAGAGTGCGTGGATGTGTTGGGAGTGTATTTGTGAGTGAGGGACAGTTATATTCCACAGGATTGTCGGGGACTGGCGGACCAGGCTCCCCTGGCCAGGTAGCCTCTACTACCACTGCAATCTCTCCCAGAGCAGCTGGCTCTGCCGCAGAGACCTTGCCATCTTGAAGGGGAGACCGGCTGTGATCGAAAGCCCAGCCTTACCTTCACCCAGGGAGACTTTGGATACCACCCGGGACCCTACAGCCACAATGCCCAGGGACCACCTGCCTCAGCTGTGAACCTACCAACACCGAGACTCCAGCCTACCCGGCCATAGGAGCCTAAAACGTTTGTCCAGGGGGAGACAAGGTGGCAGCCGAATAGACGGACGGGTCCTGCACCTTCTCAGAGAGCAGATAGAAGAAACAACTGAATCAAATAACCACTACCCAGAATTGGGGGATTAAACACAGCTGGTGAGGCAATCCACTAACAGAAAGGTCAGAGATCGCCTGGAGAGAGGTGAGATCACGGATCTGGGCTGGAGAGAGAAACGTGTGCAGCCGGAACTAGAGTCTTAGAGGGAGACTGCGCTGCACCAAATCCCTATCTCTTGGGGTCAGTGTAGCCCTCGAATGTAGAAGGGGGTCCACAGGGCTGCTAGCAATGGGGGGACTCTAGATCTAAGCCCACAGCCATGGGAGAGTGCACCCAGAAAGGCAGCCTGAGGTTCTATACCAGTTGCACAGTGCCGGGGGGAGAAAGACGCGAGGCGGCGTGGTTGCTCTGTCTTTATAACTTCCTTGCTTTTATTTGCTAAACCCAGTGCATAGGATCTTTCGATTAAAACACTCACTGAAAAAAAAAAAAAAGAAAAAAAAAGTAAATAATAATAATAATAAAAACACTCACCGAGACTGCAGGGGAAGGTGGTTTTTGAGAAAACTGGGGAGCAGAAGAGGGAGAGACGAGCAGGAAGCCAGCTCTGGGACAGTCTATCCCTCAATCCTGAGCATTTTTCTCCTGAAGACCAGGCACATTCTAGCAGTGCAGCCACACCCAGTCTTGAGCGCCCCAGGGAAAGGAAGATTCTAAATACCCCCAGGGAGCCCTGGGGGACTGGGTTGAGGGGCCATTTGATCCCACAAACTAATACAGAAACACGGCCACCTAGGGGCCACGTCAGAAATAGACGCTTGTTGCCGAAACCGGTTTGGCTCAGTGGATAGAGCGTCAGCCTGCGGACTGAAAGGTCCCAGGTTCAATTCCGGTCAAGGCATGTACCTTGGTTGCGGGCATGTCCCCAGTAGGGGGTGTGCAAGAGGCAGCCGATCGATGTTTCTCTCTCATCGATGTTTCTAACTCTCTATCCCTCCCCCTTCCTCTCTGTAAAAAATCAATAAAATATATTAAAAAAAAAAGAAGAAGAAATAGACGCTTGTGTAAATATGACTGAAAGCAGGCAGAAAAACAAAGCGGGCAGATTGATTCTGTCTGCTTGAAACTAAGGTTGTGGCAGAGGAGCGGTGGATCACTGGGAACTTCAACACAGTGGTGACTATCTGACAGAAAACTGAGATGTGGCAGGCAGAACAGTATAGAGGGGTCTTAAACCAGCCCCCATGAGACAGTGAAGCTCCAATGAAGCTAACGAACTTCACTACTTCACTTTTTTATTTGTTATCTTTTACTTAAGAAACAAATTTTTTCACTTTATTTTTTATTATTATATATATATTTTAATTTTTATTTTTTGGATTAGTGTTCTACATTCTATTTTTATTTTTTTATCATTACGTTACTCTATCTCATTTTTTCCTTTATGCTAACACTTTCTCACTTTTCCCATTTTCATCCTGTTTCTTTTCTCCTGCTTTAGTTTTACTCCATCCTTCCTTTTTATTCTGTTAAAAATTGATCTACTTTATTGACTATATTTATGTATTACTATTAAAGTAGTCTGTTGGCCTACTAATACATCTAATTTCCTCTCCCCTGCTCCAAGTGCATGTACACTTCTCTTTTCTCTTTCATCACTAGCCAATTTTTTTTTCTTTCTTTCTTGCTGTTGTTTGTATTTTTTGTTTTTGTTTTTTATTTTATGCTTTTGTTTTTCCTCTCCTCTCATGTTTTCTTCTACGAATAGCTTAGCTTCAATCATCAACTCAGGCCTATCTGCTCTCTATTCTCCTTTTCCAAAAATATGTGAATACATAAAGTAAGGAAAGGGGAAAATGTTATACATACACACACACACACACACACACATATATAAATTTTCGTTCATATACATATATACTAGAGGCCCAGTGCACAAAATTCCTGCACGGGTTGGGGTCCCTCAGCCCGCATGCACCCTCTCGCAACCCTGGACCACTGGTTCCTAACCACTCACCTGCCTGCCTGCCTGCCTGCCTGATGCCCCTAACTGCTCGCCTGCCTGCCTAATCACCCCTAAATGCTTGCCTACCTGCCTGTTCGCCCATAATGGCCTCTGCCTCGGCCCCCAACACCGCAGCATCGTCCAGAAGGATGTCTGGAATGACGGCCGGCTGTCTGGTCTAATTAGCATATTATGCTTTTATTATTATAGATTTTTAATATATATTTTTAATTAATTTTTTTCAATTATTATTTTCTACTTTTTTATTATTGTTTTTTCCTTTTCTTCTTATAAACTCATTCTCTTTTTACCCTCTCTAAATTGAATCATGGCCATTACCCCATTCATTCAATTCCTTGAACTTATCTTCTGGAAATAAGCTCTGCCTCTTCAAATTCAGTTCCCCTCCTTTTTTTCTGGGTGTTTTTTGTTTGCATTGTTTAGATTAGTTGTTGGTTTTTTGGCGTTTTCTCCCCATATACATATATTTTCCCCTTCTTTTCTTCTTTTTCTTTGACCTTCTTTCCTTTTCTCAGTATCATGTTTGGGCTCTTTTCTCTATCCTAATTCTCTTTCTCCTGGTGGTCACCTTTACTTGGGGTTATTGCTATCGTGAATACATTTGTGTTTTGTGCCCTCTGTGTTGTGTCTTGTCGAGTTGTATTTTGTGCCTCTAAGTCAACGGAGTAGAGAGTGAGCCACATAACCAGACACCTTGAGAGGAGCGAAAATGGGGAGACAAAGAAATAGCACCCATATGAAAGAAAAGGAGGAATCACCAGAAAAGGAAGTAAACAAAATGGGGGCAAGCAATTTGTCAGAGAAAGAATTCAGAGCAATGGTTATAGGGACGCTGAAAAGGATGAAAGACAAACACAAAAACATGTGTGAGAACCAAGAAGAAATGAAGAATGACACAGCTGCAATAAAGAACAAAATAGAGCCCTAACCGGTTTGGCTCAGTGGGTAGAGTGTCAGCCTGCGGACTCAAGGGTCCCAGGTTCGATTCCAGTCAAGGGCATGTACCTTGGTTGTGGGCATATCCCCAGTGGGGGGTGTGCAGGAGGCAGCTGATTGATGTTTCTCTCTCATCGATGTTCCTGACTCTCTCTCCCTCTCCCTTCCTCTCTGTAAAAAATCAATAAAATATATATGTTTTTAAAAAGAACACAATAGAAAGCATCAACAGTAGACTAGAAGAAGTTGAGGACCACATGAGCTAGAAGACAAGGTAGGATAAAATAACTAAACAGAGCAGAAAATGGACAAAAATAAAAAAACAGGAGGAGAGCCTAAGGGACATTTGGGACAACATGAAACAAAACAACATCCACATAATAGGGATCCCAGAAAGAAAGGAAACTGAGCAAGGAATAGAAAACCTGTTTGAAGAAATAATGACAGACAACTTCCCTGATATTGGAAAGAAAAACCCCACACAATTCCAAGAAGCTCACAGAGTTCCAAACAAGATGAACACAAAAAGACCCACACCAAGGTACGTTATAATTAAACTAAAAGCCCGGTGCATGAAATTTGTGCACGGGGGGGGGGGGTGTCCTCAGCCCAGCCTGCACCCTCTCCAATCTGGGACCCCTCAGGGGATGTCCAACAGCTAGTTTAGGCCTGATCTCGATAGGATCAGGCCTAAACGAGCAGTCGGTCATCCCTCTCACAATCCAGGACTGCTGGCTCCCAACTGCTCGCCTGCTTGCCTTCCTGATTACCCCTAACCGCTTCTGCCTGCCAGCCTGATCACCCCCTAACCACTCCCCTGCCAGCCTGATTGATGCCTAACTGCTCCCCTGCCAGCCCGATTGCCCCTAACTGCCCTCCCCTGCTGGCCTGGTCACCACTAACTGCCCTTCCCTGCCGGCCTGGTTGCCCCCAACTACCCTCCCCTGCAGGCCTGGTCCCCCCCAACTACCCTCCCCTGCCGACCCAGTCACCCCTCACTTCCCTCCACTGCCAGCCTCATCGCCTCTAACTGCTCTCCCCTGCTGGTCTGGTCCCCCCCCCAACTGCCCTCCCATGCAGGCCTGGTCTCCCCCAACTGCCCTCCCCTGCAGGCCTGGTCACCCCTAAATGCCCTGTTCTGCAGGCCTGGTCCCCGCAACTGCCCTCCCCTGCTGGCCATCTTGTGGCAGCCATCTTGTGTCCACATGGGGGCAGCCATCTTGTGTGTTGGAGTGACAATCAACTTGCATATTACTCTTATTAGATAGGATAGAGGCATGGTGCATGGGTGGGGGCTGGCTGGTTTGCCCTGAAGGTTGTCCTGGATCAGGGTGGGGGTTCCCTTGGGGCGTGGGGCAGCCTGGCGAGGGGCCTGTGGTGGTTTGCAGGCCGGCCACACCCCCAGGCGACCCACGCATAGGCTGGAAGCAGGTATCCGGGATTTATTTATCTTCTATAATTGAAACTTTGTAGCCTTGAGCAGAGGCCAGGGCAGGCCAGGGCAGGCGGGAAGTTTGGCTTCCTCTATCGCCGGGGGCAACCCAAGCCTCCTGCTTGTTCCAGCTCCGTGGCCGCCACCATCTTGGTTGGGTTAATTTGCATACTCTCTACTGATTGGCTGGTGGGCGTGGCTTGTGGGCATAGGGGAGGTACGGTCAATTTGCGTGTTACTCTTTTATTAGATAGGATTGGCAAACACCAACGACAAAGTAAGAATCTTAAAGGCTGACAGACAGAGACAGAAAGTTACCTATAAGGGATCTCCCATCAGACTATCAACTGACTTCTCAACAGAAACACATCAGGCCAGAAAGAAATGGAATAAAATATACAAAGTCATGCAAAGCAAGGGTCTGAATCCAAGAATACTATACCCAGTAAGACTATCATTCAAAATTGAAGGTGAAATCAGGAGCTTCACAAACAAAAAAGGACTAAGGGAGTTTATTACCACCAAACAGCAATACAAGAAATGCTAAAGGGACCGCTATTAAAAGAAGAAATAGGAAGGGAAGAAGGAACACAGGCATAAAGAATAAAAATGGCGACAAACAAGTACCTATCAATAACTTTAAATGTAAATGGAAAAATGCCCCAATCAAAAGACATAAGTTAGCTGAAAGGATAAGATAACATGACCCATATATCTGCTGTCTACAGAAGACCCACCTCAGAACAAAGGACTCACACAGACTGATAGTGAAGGAAAGACCTAGAACAAACTCTCCAAAAAATTCATCTGGAATTTAAATAAAGACCCTGAATAGCCACAGCTATCCTGAGAAAGAAGAACAAAGTTGGAGGGATCACAATACCAGATATCAAGCTATATTACCAAGCCACAGTTCTCAAAACTGCCTGATACTGGCACAAGAACAGACATACAGACCAATGGAACGGAATAGAGAACCCAGAAATCGACCCAAGCCACTATGCTCAATTAATATTTGACAAAGGAGGCAAGAGCATACAATGGGGTTAAGACAGTCTCTTCAAAAAATGGTGCTGGGAAATTTGGTCAGATACATGCAAAAAATGAAACTAGATCACCAACTTACGCCATACACAAAAACAAACTCAAAATGGCTAAAGGAGTTAAATGTAACACAGGAAACCATGAATATCTTAGAAGACTCCGTAGGCAGCAAAGTATCAGATATATGTCATAGCAATATCTTTACCAATACAGCTCCTAGGGCAATGGATACTAAGGAGAAAATAAATGGGACTACATCAAAATAAAAAACTTCCGCACAGCAAATGAAACCATCAAAACAACAAAGCCCACTGCATGGGAGAACATATTTGTCAATGCTATTTCAGATAAGGGTTTAATCTCCAACATTTACAGGGAACTCATACAACTTAACAAAAGGAAGATAAACAATCCAATCAAAAAATGGGCAAAGGACCTACATAGACACTTTTCTAAAGAGGACATACAGAAGGCCGAGAGACATATGAAAACATGCTCAAAGTACTAATCATCCGAGAGATGCAAATCAAAGCAACTAGATACCATCTCACACCTGTCAGAATAGCTATCATCAACAAAGGACAAGTGCTGAGGAGGATGTGGAGAGAAAGGAACCCTATTGCACTGCTGGTGGGAATGCAGACTGGTGCAGCCACTGTGGAAGATAGTATGGATTTTCCTCAAAAAGTTAAAAATGGAACTCCCATTTGACCCAGTAATCCCACTTGTAGGACTATATCCCAAGAAACTAGAAACACCAATCAGAAAGAATACATGCACCCCTATGTTCATAGCAGCACAATTTACAATAGCTAAGATTTGGAAACAGCCTATGTCCCCATCAGCAGATGAGTGAAGTAAAAACTATGGTACCTCTACACAATGGAATACTACACCGCTATAAAAAAGAAGGAACTTTTACCATTTGCAACAGCATGGATGGAACTGTAGAGCATTATGCTAGGCCAGTGGTCGGCAAACTCATTAGTCAACAGAGCGGCAAACTGCGGCTCACGAGCCACATGTGGCTTGCGAGCCGTAGTTTGCCGACCACTGTGCTAGGCAAAATAAGCCCGTTGGAAAAAGATGAATATCACATGACCTCACTCATATGTGGGATACAATGATCAACAAAAACTGATGAACAAAAATAGATCCAGAGACAAATGGCAGGGGAGGGGAGGGTTACAGATCAAGCAAAGGACTTGTATGCATACATATTAGCATAACCAATGGACACAGACACTGGGGCGGTGGGGGCTTGCCTTTGGTGGTGTGAGTGGCGGGGGGGGGTTCAATCGGGTGGGGGGGGAAGGAGACATATGTAATACTTTTCTTAAATTAAAAAAAAAAAGTCCTACAACTGGAGAAGTAAAGAAGAAAGCACATTGAAATTGGTAGGAGGTGCGGAACAGGCTTGTCCAGTACCCACGTGTGCCGCTTTTTTAATCAGGAGGTAGATTGTCTCTGCACAGGCCACCCAAAGGATGTTCCAGCCCCACACGAGACCCCCCCAGGCCAGGGTCCCAGAGCTGGGAAAAGAAGTCCCTACAGGCAGTAAGAACTATGGGCTGTAAAAAACTGCGGATTGGGGCTCAGTGACCCAGAGGATGCTGGAGACCCAGTTGTTCCTCTAAACCAGTTAACTGCCACACGTCCAAAATGGAAACCATCCCCATTTCTTCCATATGCACTGGAATATTTACAAATTTAAGTTACCACAATTTTCTTTACAAACCCAGAAATGTCACTAAAAAGTCTGATTTTTAAATTGGGTGACCAGAGTTTGCAGCTATAGACACGGGTGGTGTGTGGGGAAGGTCCACTGCTTGTGTCTATATATGCTTATGGTGTACAAATAGTTAAAAGGCCAGCACCATGAACTGACCTTACAAGGTCCTACACTTCCTCTAAACTCCAGCACGAGGACAAGGTTCTGGGGAACACAGACACATACAAGGAGGAACTGGATTGTCTGGCATTGGGGCAGGAACTTGGGGGTGGCTTTCTCCCAGATGGAGGTACTCGCAGGGATCATTGTTCCTATGCTTGGACTTCTCTGGTCACAGGGCTGACTGGCAGCCATTTGTTTGCTCTGCCCTGGTGATTCGCTAAGACCCCGGCCTTATCCAATTTACAATCCCACCTAAACTGTGTGCATCGGCTTTTGCATACGAATGGCCTTTCTTTGCTCAGGGTAAAAATCTCTCAAACTGCGGCTGGGTCAGGGAGCTCCAAACCTATCAATAAAAGGCCCAAGACCCAGCACCAGCAAAAGCCTGCCTTGCTTCATGGCTGGGCCTCATCTGGGCACTTCCAAACCCGATACAAAGAGAAGGAATCTGCAGACCTCTCTGTAGCTTCTGCTGGGTGGCCCCAAGCAGTGTCTGACTTTGCATCTTCCTGGAGACCCAAGAGACAGTGTATCCAGTGGTCAATGTCAGACCATACCAGATTACAACTCTACACACCCATAAGTGACACACTCAACGGGCAGAGTCAGTAAGCACCAAAGTCTTACTGAACCAAGTCCTGTTCTATAGGGTGTCTCCTGCACAGCAGGTCTCCCACTGTAGTCACAGCTGGTCCTCACAGCCAATTGGCCTGGAGATCAATTCCTCCCAATGACACCAACAGCAATCAAGTCTCAACTACATTAAGACTGTGCACCCAGCCCACAAAGGGGTGCACCTAGAGTTCCCAGCTCAGGTGACTGGGGAGGCTGAGCCACTGGGCCCTATAGAACACCTACTGTAAAAGGCCACTCTACCAACTCAAGGAGACATAGCAGCTCTACCCAATACATAGAAACAAACACAGGGAAGCAGCCAAAATGCAGAGACAGAGAGGCATGTCGCAAATGAAAGAAATGGAAGAGAGCATACTACTGGATATAGAGTTCAAATCCACGGTTATAAGGTTACTCAAGAATCTTTTAGAAACCTCCCCCCCCCCCCAAAAAAAGGAAAAGGACCAGTTAGACATTAAGCATACATTGACTGAAATAAAGAATATACAGGGATCCAACAGTGGAGTGGAAGATTCTGAGAATCAAATCAATGCTTGGAAATATGAGGAAGCAAAAAATACCCAATCGGAAGAGCAAAAATAAAAGAAAATCCAAAAATGTGAGGATGGTATAAGGAGACTCTGGGACAACTTCAAGCATTCGCATTGTGGGGGTGCCAGAGGAGGAGACAGAGCAAGATATTGAGGAACTGTTTGAAGAAATAATGACAGAAAACTTCCCCTACCTGGTGAAAGAAATAGACTTACAAGTCTAAGAAGCACAGAGAACCCCAAACAAGAGGAAGCCAAAGAGGACCACACCAAGACACATCATAATTAAAATGCCAAGAGCAAAAGACAAAGAGAGAATCTTAAAAGGAGCAAGAGAAAAACAAGTTACCTACAATGCAGTACCCACTATCAACTAATTTCTCAACAGAAATTATGCAAGCCAGAAGGGAGTGGCAAGAAATATTCAAAGTGATGAATATCAAGGACCTACAACCAAGATTACTCTACCCAGCAAAGCTCTCATTTAGAATTGAAGGTCAGATAAAGAGCTTCACAGACAAGAAAAAGCTAAAGGAGTTCATCACCAACAAACCATTATTATATGAAATGCTGAAGGGTATTCTCTAAGAAAAGGAAGAAAAAGATAATAAATATTAACAACAAAATGGCAACAAATACATACCTATCAACAATTGAATCTAAAAATCAAAATAAACCAATAGGAAATCTAATGCATAGAATAAACTGGTGAATAAAATAGAATCAGAGGCATGGAAATGGAACAGACTGATGACTGTCAGAGGGAAGGGGAGCAGGGGAAAAGATTAACCAAAGATCTTATGTGCATACTAGAGGCCTGGTGCATGAAATTTGTGCATGGGGGGTCCCCACAGCCCAGCCTGCACCCTTTCCCATCCAGGACCCCTCAGGGGATATCTGACTGCTGACCGCTGGCTCCTAATCATTCACTAGCCTGCTTGCCTGGTCACCCCTAACTGCCCTCCACCACACCCCCGCCAGCCTGATCGCCCCTCACTGCCTCTGCATTCCAGCCTGATTACCCCTAACTGCCCCCTGCTGCCGGCCAGGTCACCCCCAACTGTCCCCTCTCTGCCAGCCTGGTTGCTCCTAACTGCCCCCACCACCAGCCTGGTCACCCCTAACTGCCCCCCCCTGCTGGTCTGGTCACCCCAACTACCTCCCTGCTTGCCTGGTTGCCCCCAATTGCTCCCCCCACCAGCCTAGTCACCCCTCACTGCCCTGCCTGCCAGCCTAATTGCCCCCAACTGCCATCCCTGCTGGCCTGGTCACCCCCAATTCCCCCCTCCCACTGGCCTAGTCCCTCACTGCCCCACCTGCCAGCCTAATCGCACCCAACTGCCCCCCCCCACTGACCTGGTTGCCCCTAACTGCACCCCTCCTGCCAGCCTGGTCGCCCCCAACTGCCCCCCCACCGCCAGGCTGGTTGCCCCCAACTGCACCCCCCTGTCAGCCTGGTCACCCTCAAATGCCCCCCTTGCTGGCCTGGTTACCCCCAACTGCCCCCCGCCAGCCTGGTCACCCCTCACAGCCCCCCGCGGGCCTGGTTGACGCAGCCTACTGTTCAGTCATTTGATCGTCCCTCACTAACTCCGCTGCTGGCCTGGTTGCCCTAAGCAGCCGGCTTGTTCAGTCGTTTGGTTTTCCCTTGGGCCGGCCCTGTTCAGCTGGGCAGCTGACATCCGAGGCTTGCTTGCACCTCGGGCATCGGCTGGGCAGCAGACACCCAAGGCTTGCCTGCACCTCAGGCCGGCCCTGGGGGGCTGGGAAGCTGCCATCCGAGG
Source organism: Plecotus auritus (assembly GCF_963455305.1). Classification (NCBI taxonomy): domain Eukaryota; kingdom Metazoa; phylum Chordata; class Mammalia; order Chiroptera; family Vespertilionidae; genus Plecotus; species Plecotus auritus. Next base: position 99,369,224 of record NC_137784.1, read on the forward strand.
CTTGCCTGTGCCTCAGGCCAGCCCTGGGCAGCTGAGGAGCTGAGGGGACTGGGCGCTGCCAACTTGTGGCTGTGGGCGCTGCCATCTTTGTGAGGGTGTGACAGTCAATTAGCATATTCTCTATTAGATAGGATATCCATTACCTATGGACACAGACAATAGGGTGGTAAAGACCTGGGGTGGGGTAGGAACCAGGTGGAGGGGGACAATAGGGGGAAAGAGAGGGACATCTATAATAATCTCAACAAAAAAGATTTAAAAAAGAAAAATAATAATAAAAGAAAGAAAAAAAAAAGCGTGGCAGGTACATTTAAGGTGAATTTTGAAGGTCAAGTTGGAAGAGAACACCCTGCTTCTCTAATTGAGCTTTGACTGCTTAACATATGGACTAGATGCAGTAATTTCCCTTCCTCAACAACCTTTCATCAAGCTCTTCAAGTACTATTACAGAGAAATTCCACAATAGGTATAAAAAATACAAGGAACTGAACAGTGCAATGTGGTGCATGGCCTACTATCATTTATGTAAAAAAAGAGAAAATGAATAAAAACACAGTTGGTTTTTTACATACATAAAAAAAATCTCTGGAAAGATACCCTCTGTCTAGTAATGTTTGTGGAGAGGGAAACTAGTTGGGCGTTGGGAGATGGGGTGGAAGTGAAACTTTTCAACTACATAATCTATAATACTTTGGGGGCTTTGAACCAGTATTTAAAACACTTAAATACTTCCTTATCTAATAAAATCCTTTCTATCTCCCTGCCCCACACCACACTTTTTATTTTAGCACTAGATGCCTGGTGCATAAAATTCGTGCATGGGTGGGGGTCCCTCAGCCCAGCCTGCACTCTCTCCAATCTGGGATCCCTCAGGGGATGTTTGACTGCCGGTTTAGGCATGATCCCTGTGGGACCACTGGCTCTTAACCACTCACCTGCCTGCCTGCCTCATCGCCTCTGCCTCAGCTTGCCGGCCTGATCGCCCCCTAGCTGGCCCTCTGCCGGCCTGGCTGCCTCCACCTAACTGCCCCCTGGCCAGCTTGATTGCCCCCTAACTGCCTCCCTGCTGTTCTGATTGCCCCCTAACTGCCCCCCCAACTGCCCTGATCGCCCCCTAACTGCTTCCCTGCTGGCCTGGTTGCCCCCTAACTGCTCCTCTGCTGGCCTGATTGCCTCTAACTGCCTCTTCCTCAGCCCCTGCCACCGTGGCTTTGTCTGGAAGGATGTCCGGTCTAATTAGCATATTACCCTTTTATTAGTATAGATGACATTCAAGGCTTAGGTACTGTTTTAGCTCATGTCTGTTTATAATCTTCTACACACTCTGTAATCTAAACACTCTGCTTTACTCACTTTTTAAAAATATTTATTTTTATTGATTTCAGAGAGGAAGGAAAAGGGAGAGAGAGATAGAAACATCAATGATCAGCTGCCTCCTGAAAGCCCCCCACTGGGGATCGAGCCCAGAACCCAGGCATGTGGCCTTGACCAGAATCGAAACTGGGACCTTTCAGTTCACAGGGCAACGCTCTTTCCACTGAGCCAAACCAGCTAGCTAGGGCTGCTTTCCTCACTCTTAAGCAAGGTTTGTTAAGGACAGTAATGTGTGCTAGAACAGTGGCTTCCAAAATTTTTTGAGAAGCCCTAGTAAGAAATACATTTTATGTCATAATCCACTGTACCTAAAATAAATGTATGTGCCTTGGCCTATGTGGTCAGGGCACAGGCCTGGGTTGCAGGCTCAATTCCCGGTAGGGGGTGTGCAGGAGGCAGCCAATCAATGTTTCTCTCTCCTTCCCCCTTCTCTCTCAAAAAATTAATAAAACTTATTTTAAATAAATAAATCTATAATAATAAAAGTGTAATATGCTAATTAGACCAGACATCCTTCTGGATGACCTTCCAGATGAAGCCGGGGCTGCGAGGGAAGCCCAGGTCCAGGTGCCAGCAGCCATGGGAAGGAAGGCCTACTCTTGCACAAATTTTGTGCATCGGGCCTCTAGTAAGTAAATAAATGTATGTAATTAAAACAAAATCTTCATGAAACTACAATGAATCATTATTATGCATTATATTCTCTGATATTTTCTATTTTATTTCTTAAAAAAACTGCTGGTCACAAATTACTAATGTCATGAACATACTTGAATATAAGCACCTTAGGGACAAGAACTAAGAGGTCATTATATGCCCATGGTTTCTGCCCAGCTTTGCACACAGGAAGCAGTCACTGACTCAACAAGGATTGAGACTTTACTAAGTACTCCCAGGGGTCCTCAAACTGCGGCCAGACATTTATCCAGCCCGCCGGGTGCCGCTGCCTGTCCTGCTTAGCAGCCAACTCGTCCCGGGCCTGCAGTGTGCATAGGAATTTGTTCATAGTTTTTTTTTTTTTAACTATAGTCCAGCCCTCCAACGGTCTGAGGGACAGTGAACTGGCCCCCTGTTTAAAAAGTTTGAGGACCCCTGCGTGTATCCTGTTAGGTGCTGGGATAGAAACATGCATAAGAAGTTAAATCACTACTTAGGAGTTTGAGATAAGTTCTATTTTATACCAGATATTTGAAATGCACTATTAGACATGTACAATTATTTTACATTTTACTGAACACTTTAGAAATCCCTGGAAGTTTGATCTAGTATAATTATTACAAAAATAACCTCATTTCACAGGCAACTATTTGTATTAAACAGATTCTAGGTAGAGTTATACAATTCCCTCAAGTAAAACTATCTTTTCACTTAAGCTCATAATCATTACTGGTAAAAATGCTGCCTTAAATCTTTTTTGAAGGTAATTGGGTATAAAATAAAAACATTCTTCCTCCAAATCCTAGTCCCTCCCCACAAAAAATCCACACATGTCATATCAAAAAAGTGTTTTCCTAAAAGAAAAAAAATCACTCCAAAGAAAACATAAATATATAGGAAGTGAAATGCAAAACTATAAAAGGTGAAATTTGATGCTTTGAGGAACATAGAATTTAAGAAACAGCAAAAGCAAAGATTACATTTGGAACAAGGGAAGGAGCAGAAATGAGGGTGAGAAGACTAGAATAAAAAAGATTACTGAAATAAGGATAAACAATACAAAGATACAAAAAATAAAGAATTGAATATAGTGCCCTGGCTAGGGGGCTCAGTTGACTGGAGCATCGTCTCCTATACCAAAAGGTTGTGGGTCCAATTCCCAGTCAGGGCACATACCTAGGTTGCAGGTTGGATCCCCAGTAAGGGGCATATGGGAGGCAACCCTATAGAGGTTTATTTCTTTTTCTCTCCCTCTCCTTCCGCCCCTCCTTTCCTCCCTCCCTCCCTCCCCCTCTCTAAAATCAATAAACATATCCTTGGGTGAGGATTAAATAAAAAAGACTTAAAAATAGTAAGAAAGGAAATCTAGAAAATTTTCTGATTTAATAATGCCAGAAATAAGAAAGATATTAAATTCCTACCACGGTGCTGAACGCTGGTCATTGGCCTAATGGGTTGTGTCTTATTTTTAACCCATATGTTTAAAGAAACAAAATACATCAAAAAATTTTTCAACAATTAATACAGAAATAAAACCTACATTAACACTCTTTTTACATCTAATAAAAATGACTAACAATCACCCTAGCCATTTTGGCTCAGTGGATAGAGCATCAGTCTATGGACTGCAGGGTCCCAGGTTCGATTGCAGTCAAGGGCACCTACCTCAATTGTAGGCTCGATCCCCAGTCGCAGGTTGGGCATGCATGCAAGCAATCTGTGTGTCTCTCTCACACTGATGTTTCTCTTTCTCTCTCCCCCCCTCCCTTCTACTCTCTCTAAAAATCAATGGAAATATAGCCTCAGGTGAGGAATAAAAATAAATAAATAAATATGTTTTTTTAAAAAAGATACTCACAATATATCAAAAACTAAGAATTTGCAGAAAGGAAGCCAGACTATGAAACCTAAATTATTTTTCTTTTTACATATAGAAAGGAGAAATTAACACTACGATTATCGGAGAGAAAAAAAAATGGCGGCGAAATAGACAGACGTGTCCTGAGCCTTGTCCCGGAGCAGACAGAAAGAGCAACTGAGGGTCGCACAGGGAGTGTCTGTTGGTGAGTTAAGAGACAGCTATACTCCAGCAGAAGGTGGGGGACTGCTGGACGGGACTCCCGTGACCGGGCAGCCCTCACTGCTGCTGGGTTCACTCCCAGAGCCACCGGCTCAGAAGGAGAGACCACGCCATCTTGAAGGGGAAAGTGGATGTTATCTGAAGCCTGAAAAACTACAACTGCGGCACCCACCGAACAGCTGTGAACCCCAGAGCACCGGTCCCCAATTGGTGCAAACATGCGGATTCAGAGGAGCTCTACACTCCACCACAGAAAGGAGAGAGAGAACTACATAACCAGACACCCAGAGAAGAGAGACCATGGGGAGACAAAGAAACAGCCCGCATATGAAAGAAAAGCAGGCATCACCAAAAAAGGAAGTAAACGAAACGGAGGCAACCTGCCAGACAAAAAATTCAGAGAAATGGTCATAAGGTGGATGAAAAGAATGGAAGACAAATTCGATAATATGAGTAAGAACCAAGAGGAAATGAAGAACCAAGAAGAAATGAAAAATGACATCGCTGCTGTAAAGAACTCAATAGAAAGCATCAAGAGTAGACTAGAAGCAGCAGAGGACCACATCAGTGAGCTAGAAGACAAGGTAGGAAAAAATACCCAAGTAGAGCAGCTTCTAGAAAAAAAAATTAAAAAGCAGGAGGACAACCTAAGGGAACATTGGGACAACACAAAACAAAACAACATCTGCATAATAGGGGTTCCAAAAGGAGAGAAAACTGAGAAAGGAATAGCAAACCTGTTTGAAGAAATAATAACAGAAAACTTCCCTGATATAGGGAACAAAACACCCACACAAATCCAAGAAGCTCACAGAGTCCCAAGCAAAATGAACCCCAAAAGACCGATGCCAAGGCACATTATAATTAAATTGACAAACAGCAACAACAAAGTAAGAATCTTAAAAGGGGCCAGAGAGCCCTAACCGGTTTGGCTCAGTGGATAGAGCGTCGGCCTGTGGACTCAAGGGTCCCAGGTTTGATTTCGGTCAAGGGCATGTACCTTGGTTGTGAGCACATCCCCAGTAGGGGGTGTGCAGGAGGCAACTGAATTGATGTTTCTCTCTCATCGATGTTTCTAACTCTCTATCCCTCTCCGTTCCTCTCTGTAAAAAAAAAAGGAATAAAATATATATTTTTTTAAAAAGCGGCCAGTGCCGAAACCGGTTTGGCTCAGTGGATAGAGCATCGCCCTGCGGACTGAAGGGTCCCGGGTTCGAATCCGGTCAAGGGCATGTACCTTGGTTGCGGGCACATCCCCGGTGGGAGGTGTGCAGGAGGCAGCTGATCGATGTTTCTCTCTCATCGATGTTTCTAGCTCTCTATCCCTCTCCCTTCCTCTCTGTAAAATATCAATAAAATATATATATAAAAAAAAAAGCGGCCAGAGAAACAGAAAGTTACCTACAAAGGAACCCCCATCAGACTAGCAACTAATTTCTCAACAGAAACTCATCAGGCCAGAAGGGAATGGAATGAAATATACAAGGTCATGCAAAGGAAGGGTCTGAATCCAAGAATACTGTACCCAGCAAGGCTATCAATCAAAATTGAAGGTGAAATCAGGAGCTTCACAGACAAAAAAGGACTAAGGGAATTTATTAGCACCAAACCAGCAATGCAAGAAATGCTAAAGGGTCTGCTGTAAAAAAAATAAATAAATAAATAGGAAGCAAAGAAGGAACACAGGGGTAAAAAATAAAAATGGCGACAAATAAGTGCCTATCAATAATAACTTTAAATGTAAATGCATTAAATGCCCCAATCAAAAGTCACAGGGTAACGGATTGGATAAGAAAACACGACCCTTGCCGAAACCGGTTTGGCTCAGTGGATAGAGCGTCGGCCTGCGGACTGAAGGGTCCCGGGTTCGATTCCGGTCAAGGGCATGTACCTTGGTTGCGGGCACATCCCCAGTAGGGGGTGTGCAGGAGGCAGCTGATCGATGTTTCTCTCTCATCGATGTTTCTAACTCTCTATCCCTCTCCCTTCCTCTCTGTAAAATATCAGTAAAATATATTAAAAAAAAAAAAAAAAAGAAAACACGACCCATATATCTGCTGTCTACAAGAAACCCACCTCGGAAAAAAAGACGCACACAGACTGAGGGTGAAGGGATGGAAAAAGGTTTTTCAGGCAAATGGAAATGAACAAAAAAGCTGGGGTAGCAATACTTATATCTGACAAATTAGAACTCAAAGTGAAGGACATAACAAGAGATAAGGAAGGCCACTTCATAATACTAAAGGGAGCAATCCAACAAGAAGAAATAACTCTGTTAAACATATACGCACCCAATACACGAGCACCCAAATACATAAAAAAACTCCTGGAGGATATCAAAGGAGAGATTGACAGCAATACAATCATAGTAGGAGACTTTAATACCCCACTATCACCATTGGACAAATCCTCTAAACAAAACATCAGCAAAGAAACATCAATCCTAAATGACTCACTAGACCAGATGGAATTAATTGACATCTTCAGAACATTTCACCCCAAAGCCACAGAATATACATTCTCCTCAAGTGCACATGGGTCATTTTCAAAGATAGACCATAGGCAAAGTCTCTTCAAATTCAAGAAGACAGAAATCATATCGAGCATCTTCTCAGACCACAGTGGCATAAAACTGGAAATCAACTACAATAAAAACAATCCATGCCGAAACCCGTTTGGCTCAGTGGATAGAGCGTTGGCCTGCGGACTGAAGGATCCCAGGTTTGATTCCGGTCAAGGGAATGTACCTTGGTCGCGGGCACATCCCCCTACGGGAGGTGTGCAGGAGGCGGCTGATCAATGTTTCTCTCTCATCGATGTTTCTGGCTCTCTATCCCTCTCCCTTCCGCTCTGTAAAATACCAATAAAATATATTTTTTAAAAAATCAAACACATGGAGACTAAACAGCAAGCTATTAAACAATGACTGGGTTACCAGAGAGATCAAGGAAGAAATAAAAAAACATCATGGCAACAAATGACAATGAAAACACAACAATGCAAAATCTATCGGACACAGTGAAAGCAGTCTTGAGAGGGAAGTTCATAGCTCTACAAGCATACTGCAAAAAAACAAGAAACAATGGTAATAAATTACCTAACCCTACAACTCAAAGAGTTAGAAAGAGAGCAACAAGAAAAACCCAGGGTAAGCAGAAGGAAGGAAATAATAAAGAACAGAACGGAGATAAACGACACTGAGACCAAAAAAACAATACAAAAGATCAACAAAACCAAGAGCTGGTTCTTTGAAAGGATAAACAAGATTGATGCACCTCTAGCCAGGCTCACCAAGAAGCAAAGAGAGGACCCAAATAAACAAAATCAGAAATGAAAGAGGTGAAATAACAACAGACCCCACCGAAATACAAAGGATTGTTAAAAAATACTATGAACAACTCTATTCCAACAAACTGGACAACCTGGAGGAAATGGACATATTCCTAGAAAAATATAACCTTCCAAAACTCAATTGGGAAGAATCTAAACATCTCAATAGGCCAATCATTATGGAAGAAATTGAAGCAGTCATCAAAAAGCTTCCAGCAAACAAAAGTCCAGGGCCAGATGGCTTAACAGGGAAGTTTTACCAAACATTCAAGGAAGAACTGAAACTTATCCTCCTAAGACTATTCCAAAATATTCAAGATTAAGGAACACTTCCAAACTCATTCTATGAAGCCAGCATCACCCTAAAACCAAAACCAGATAAAGACAACACAATGAAAGAGAATTACAGGCCAATATCCCTCATGAACATAGATGCCAAAATCCTCAACAAAATTCTAGCAAATCAGATCCAGCAGTACATGAGAAAAATCATACACCATGACCAAGTAGGATTTATCCCAGGGATGCAAGGATGGTACAATATCCACAAATCAATAAATGTGATACATCACATAAACAAATTGAGAGATAAAAATCACATAGTCATATCAATTGATGCAGAAAAAGCATTAGACAAAATCCAACACCCTTTCTTGATAAAAACTCTAAACAAGGTGGGAATAGAAGGATCATACCTCAACATAATAAAAGCTATATATGATAAATCCACAGCTAATACCATAATCAATGGGCAAAAACTAAAACCATTTCCCCTAAGAACAGGTACAAGACAGGGATGCCCACTCTCACCACTCCTGTTCGACACAGTACTGGAAGTATTAGCCATTGCAATTAGACAAGAAGAAGAAATAAAAGGCATCCAAATTGGAAAAGAAGAAGTAAAGCTGTCCTTATTTGCAGATGACATGATATTGTACATAAAAAACCAGAAAGACTCCATCAAAAATCTGACTTAATAAATGAATTCGGCAATGTAGCAGGATACAAAATTAACGCCAAGAAATCTATGGCATTTCTATACACCAATAGCAAACTTACAGAAAGAGAGACTAAAAAAGCAATCCCATTTACCATCGCACCAAAAAAATTAAGATACCTAGGAATCAACTTAACTAAGGAGGTAAAAGACCTATACGCGGAAAACTACAGGACACTGAAAAAAGAGATAGAGGAAGCAGAAACCAGTCAAAGAACATACCATGTTCATGGATTGGGAGAATCAACATCATTAAAATGTCCATACTACCCAAAATAATCTACAGATTCAATGCACTCCCCATTAAAATACCAACGGCATATTTCACAGACCTAGAATGAACTCTCCAAAAATTCATCTGGAATAAAAAAAGACCCCAAATAGCAACAGCAATCCTGAGAAAGAAGAACAAAGTAGGTGCGATCTCAATACCAGATTTCAAGCTGTATTACAAAGCCACTGTTCTCAAAACAGCCTGGTACTGGCACAAGAATAGACATATAGATCAATGGAATAGAATAGAGAATCCAGATATCGACCCAAACCAGTATGAGCAATTAATATTTGACAAAGGAGGCATAAACATACAATGGAGTCAAGACAGTCTCCTCAATAAATGGTGTTGGGAAAATTGGACAGATACATGCAAAAAAATGAAACTAGACCACCAACTTACAGCATACACAAAAATAAACTCAAAATGGATCAAGGACTTAAACATACGACGTGTGGAGTCCTTCCCCTTGAGTTGGGCTCCTGCCTGGCCCCCAATATTTCCAAATTAATATTTTCCAGTCTCTATCATTTACGTGCCGCCTCCTCCAGAGCCCAAACCCTGAACCTGAACATTGAACCACGTGGAACGTGAAAGGGGTTCACTACAAACTGGCGCCTTCGACCTGGGACCTCTGGAGGGGATAATATTTTCGCCTAGAGCGAAGAAAGGAAGAATACACCGAAAAGGATCTCAGTTGTGTCATAGACAGTTAAGACTTAATTGTAAAGGGGAGAAACCAAGATGGCGGCATAGGTAAGCACCTAAACTGCTGCCCCGCACAACAATTTCAAAACTACAACTAAAAGATAGAACGGACACCATCCAGAACCACAGGAAAGCTGGCTGAGTGGAAATTCTACAACTAGAAAGAAAGAGGAAAGCTCACGGAGAAGGAGCGGCAAAGAGCTGAGGTACGGAGACACGCACGCAGAGAGGAAGGGCAGCGGAGTGCCTGGCTGGCTTTCTCTGGCAGGAGGGGGAAGGAAGCCCCCAACTACACTGAACCCCAGTTCCGACTGCACTGAACCTCAGTTCCGGGCGAGCCCCTGGGGACCCACGCTCTTACGGGGGAAATCTGGACTGTAAGGCGTAAACTCAGGAACTGCGGAATGCAGAGGTCTGGAGACTCACGCGCAAGGGCAGGGTTGACGGGAAGCCAAACTGTCTGCCTCGTCCTGAGACTTCACCCCTTTCATGCTGAGCACAGAGGCTTTTGCAATCTGGCAAGGCTAATCCTATAAGGCTGTCTCCAGCACCGAAAATCTCCCAGTGTAGACACAGCTGATCCTCACAGCCAACTGGCCTGCAGGTCAATTCCTCCCAGTGATACCACCAACAATCAAGACTTAACTACACCAACGCTGTACACACATCCACAAAGGGGTGCACCAAGAGTGTCCACCTCAGGTTAACTGGGGAGGCCGATCCACTGGGCCATATAGGAAACCTAGCACACAACTCAGGGAAGCAGTGAAAAATGGGGAGACGAAGAAACAGATCACAAACGAAAGAAATGGAGGAAAACAAACGACTGGATATAGAATTCAAAACCACGGTTATAAGGCTCTTCAAGAATATCCTAGAAAAGGCCGATAAATATAACGCGACCCTCGAAGATATGAAAAAGGACCAACTAGAAATTAAACATACACTGACTGAAATAAAAAATATTATACAGAGACCCAACAGCAGACTAGAGGAACGCAAGAATCAAGTCAAAGATTTGAAATACAAAGAAGCAAAAAACACTCAACCGGAAAAGCAAAAAAAGAAAAAAGAATCCAAAAAGTTGAAGATAGTGTAAGAAGCCTCTGGGACAACTTCAAGCGTACCAACATCAGAATTATGGGGGTGCCAGAAGAAGAGAGAGAGCAAGATACTGAAAACCTCTTGGAAGAAATAATGACAGAAAACTTCCCCAACCTGGTGAAAGAAATAGACTTACAAGTCCAGGAAGCGCACAGAACCCCAAACAAAAGGAATCCAAAGAGGACCACACCAAGACATATCATAATTAAAATGCCAAGAGCAAAAGACAAAGAGAGAATATTAAAAGCAGTAAGAGAAAATCAGTTAGTTACCTACAAGGGAGCACCCATACGATTGTCAGCTGATTTCTCAACAGAAACTATGCAGGCCAGAAGGGAGTGGCAAGAAATTTTCAAAGTGATGAATAGCAAGAACCTACAACCAAGATTACTCTACCCAGCAAAGCTAACATTCAGAATTGAAGGTCAGATAAAGAGCTTCACGGATAAGAAAAAGCTAAAGGAGTTCATCACCACCAAACCAGTATTATATGAAATGCTGAAAGGTATTCTTTAAGAAGAGGAAGAAGAAAAAAGTAAAGATAAAAATTATGAACAACAAATACATATCTATGAACAAGTGAACCTAAAATTCAAGTGAATTAAAAACCTGAGGAACAGAATAAACTGGTGAATATAATAGAATCAGGGGCATAGAAAGGGAGTGGACTGACAATTCTCAGGGGAAAGGGGTATGGAGGGTGCAGAAAGAGACTGGACAAAAATCGTACACCTATCGATGAGGACAGTGTGGGGGGAGGTAAGGGCAAAGGGTGGGGTGGGAACCAGGTGGAGGGGAGCTATGGGGGGAAAAAGGAGAAACAATTGTAATAATCTGAACAATAAAGATTTATTAAATGAAAAAAAAACATACGAGAAACTATAAAAATACTAGAGGAATCCACAGCCAGAAAAATCTGACATTTGCTGAAGCAATTTGTTCACCGGTACTGCTCCTAGAACAATGGAAACTAAAGAGAAAATAAACAAATGGGTCTACATCAAAATAAAAAGCTTTTGCACAGCAAAGGAGACCATCAATAAAACAAGAAAGCCCACTGCGTGGGAGAACATATTTGCCAATGATACCAACGATAAGGGTTTAATCTCCAACATTTACAGGGAACTCATGCAGCTTAACAAAAAGAAGATAAACAACCCAATCAAAAAATGGGCATCTGATCTAAATAGACACTTTTGGAAAGAAGACAGAAGGAAGGCCAAGGGACATATGAAAACCTGCTCAAAGTCACTAATCATCAGAGAGATGCAAATCAAAACAACAATGCAGTACCATCTCACACCTGTCAGAATGGCTGTTATCAACAAATCAACAAACGACAAGTGCTGGCGAGGATAAGGAGAAAAAGGAACCCTCGTGCACTGCTGATGGGAATGCAGACTGGTGCAGAACTCTCACTGTGGAGAACAGTATGGAGTTTCCTCAACAAATTAAAAATGGAACCCCCATTTGACCCAGTGATCCCACTTCTAGAAATATATCCCAAGAAACTAGAAACACGAATCAGAAAGCATATATGCACCCCTATGTTCATAGCAGCACAATTCACCATAGCTAAGATTTGGAAACAGCCTAAGGGCCCATCAGCAGATGAATGGATTAAAAACTGTGGTACATCCACATAATGGAACACTACGCTGCGGTAAAAAAGGAGTTCTTACCATTTGCAACAACATGGATGGAGATGGAGAGCATTATGCTAAGTGAAATAAGCCAGGCAGAGAACGATAAATATCACATGATCTCACTCATTTGTGGAATATAATGAACAACATAAACTGATGAACAAAAATAGATCCAGAGACAGAGAAACATCGATCAGAACCTGAAACCTCAGGGAAGGTAGGGAGGGTGGGCGTAAGGGGGAGAGATCAACCAAAGGACTTATATGCATGCATGTAAGCCTAGTCAATGGACACAGACAACAGGGGGGTGGGGGCATGAATGGAAGGTGGGGGGTACTGGGGGAAAAAGGACACATATGTAATACCTTAATCAATAAAGAAATTAAAAAAAGAGAGAAAAGGTAGTACAGTGTAACTTAAAAAAAAAAGACTACGATTATCAAGGCCTCTGAATTTATAGCTGCACATTTTTTAAAGTAGCAGGGATGGTATTTTTAAAATATATTTTTTATTGATTTCAGAGAGGAAGGCAGAGGGGGACAGAGAGAGAGATAGAAACATTAATGATGAGAATCATTGACTGGCTGCCTCCTGCATGCCCCCTATTGGGGATCAAGTCCACAACCCGGGCATGTGCCCTTTACCAGAATCGAACCCAGGACCCTTTAGTATACAAGCTGACAATCTATCCACTGAGCCAAACCAGCTAGGGCAGCAGGGATAGTATTAATAATTCAGTAAAAGGAGGAGCAATACATTCGTCTATTAGTGGATACGTAGGTTGTTTCCATATCTTGGCTAGTGTAAACAATGCTGCAATGAACATAGGGGTGCACATTTATCTTTCCAAGTTGATGTTTTATTTCCTTTAGATAAATACCCAGAAGTGAAATTACAAAGTCGTATGGCAGCTCTATTTTTTTTGTGTGTGTGTTAATCCTCACCAGAGGATATTTTTTCCAACTGATTTTTAGAGCGAGTGGAAGGGAGGGAGAGACAGAGAGAAACATCTATGTGAGAGAGACAGACTGACTGGTTGCCTTCCACACGTGCCCCAACCAGGACCAGAGATGAACTTGCAACCCAGATATGTGCCCTTGACCAGAAATGAACCTGCAATCTTTCCGTGTGAGGGCCGACACTCTAATCACTGAGCAACACTAGCCAGGACTGGCAGTTCTATTTTTAAGGAACCTTCATACTTTTTTCCCATAGTGGATACACCAATTTATGTTCTCCCCAATGGTGCAGGAGAGTACTCTTTGCTCCACATCATCACTAACACTTATGTGTTGTCTTTTTGATAATAGCCATTAACAAGTATGAAGTGGTATCTCATTGTGGTTTTGATTTGCATTTCCCTAATGCAGCAATTTTCAAACTTTTTCATCTCATGGCACACATAAACTAGTTACTAAAATTCTGTAGCATACCAAAATATATACGTATATTATAAAATATTGAAAATTGCTGCCCTGCCCTAGCCGGTTTGGCTCAGTGGATAGAGCGTTGGCCTAAGGACTAAAGGGTCCCAGGTTCGATTCCAGCCAAGGGCACATGCCCCGGTTGTGGGCTTGATCCCCAGTGGTGACTTGCAGGAGGCAGCCAATCAATGATTCTCTCTCATCACTGATGTTTCTATTTCTCTATCTCTCTCCCTTCCTCTCTGAAATCAATAATATATATATATATTAAACAAAGGGAACTTGTTAAAAAAAAAAAAAAGAAAATTGCTGCCCTAATGATTAGGGATGTTAAGCATCTTTTCATGTGTCTGTTGGCCATCTGTATGTCTCCTTTGGAAACAACCTAGGTGTTCATCAATAGATGAATGGATAAAGAAGATGTGGTGGCACACACACACACACACACACACGAAAATTACTAAGCCATAAAAAAGAATGAAAACTTGCCATTTGTGACAAAATGAATGGACCTAGAGGGTATGATGCTAAGTTAAATAAGTCAGAGAAAGACAAATACCGTATGATTTCACTTATATGTAGAATCTAAAAACAAACAAAAAATAACCAACACAGAAACAGACTCCTACAGAGAACTGATAGTTGACAGAGGGAAGGGGGTTTAAAAGATGAATGAAAAAAGCCGAAACCGGTTTGGCTCAGTGGATAGAGCGTCAGCCTGCAGACTGAAAGGTCCTAGGTTCGATTCCGGTCAAGGGCATGTACCTTGGTTGCGGGCACATCCCCAGTAGGAGGTGTGCAGGAGGCAGCTGATCGATGTTTCTCTCTCATCGATGTTTCTGACTCTCTATCCCTCTCCCTTACTCTCTGTAAAATATCAATAAAATATATTTAAAAAATAAATAAATAAATAAATAAATAAATAAATAAATAAAAGATGGATGAAAAAATAAATAAGTCATGGGGATATAATGTACAGCATAGGGAACATAGTCAATACTATTGTAATAACTCTGTATGGTGATTGATGGTAACTAGACTTATTGTGATCATTTTATAAGGTATACAAATGTCAAATCTCTACGTTGTACTCCTAAAACTAATTCATCAACTACACTTTAATAAAAGAGGAGCACTACATAACATGATAGACTAAGCTTAAAAATACCAACAGCCGAAACTGGTTTGGCTCAGTGGATAGAGCGTCGGCCTGCGGACTGAAGGGTCCCGGGTTCGATTCTGGTCAAGGGCATGTACCTTGGTTGCGGGCACATCCCCAGTGGGAGGTGTGCAGGAGGCAACTGATCGATGTTTCTCTCTCATCGATGTTTCTAGCTCTCTATCCCTATCCCTTCCTCTCTGTAAAATACCAATAAAATATATTTAAAAAAAACAAAAAAAACAAAACACCAACAGAGTGACAAGTTAAACGTACATAAAATACAATACAGAACGTATCCATCTCTGCTAAGAATCTAACTGCTCTCCTATAACCATTGTCTGCTTAATTAAACAACCAGATTTTACAATGGTTAATAACCTATATACTGAAATGGAAAAACTATTTGCTTCCAGTCTTGTGGTCATTTACTCAATAAATTAATCATTAATAAAAAGGTTCATTATTTAAGAGTTATTTCATAAAAAGCTATCCAAGCAAGAGTTCCCGTTATTAATACAAAGTTCTTTTCATCAGAATTGAATAATGGACTAGGCTTGCCTCTAAAGATAATAGCTAGGCATTTATATTAAGAATAAATGTTGCCCTAGCTGGTTTGGCTCACTGGATAGAGCATCGGCCTGTGGACCAAAGGGTCCTGGGTTCAATTCCGGCCAAGGGCACGTACCTGGATTGCAGGCTCCTCTTTGGCCAGGGCCCTGGTCGGGTCTCCTGCAGGAGGCAACCAATCGATGTGTTTCTCTCACATCGATGTTTCTCTCTGTCTTTCCCTCTCTTCCACTCTCCCTAAAAATCAATGGAAAAATATCTTCGGGTGATGCTTAACCAAAAAAATAAATAAGTAAATAAACATCACACTTCCACATATAAAAAACTGAAAAAATACAGATGTAGCCAGCTCCGAGAATGGTAGATGATTTAAAAACATTACACAGCTATTCATACAAAGGCTGAGAACATAAGGAAAATAAGCCCATTATTTAAAATATTTAGTAAAAAAAAGTCACATGCCAATACCAAAATTCTAATTATTAAGCTACCACATGTAAAAACAAGATACATTCTTGAGAAAGTGCAGAGGGACACTGTTCCTAGAGAGCTCCTCTCTTTTTCTATTATCTTCCAATTTGGCTAATGGTATCTATTGATACATATTTAGAATGTAATTTATTTATTCAGCCAGCTGTTCTGGCTCAGTGTGGATTTAGAATTTGAAAACATGTGGCTTTAGAGTTATATAATAAAATGTAATATAAGACAGAGATATCTTTTTTAAAGACTCAAATATTTATATTATTATCATCATCACCATCCATGACACCAGAATATATAGCAGGCACTGTAGTAAGTACTTTTTTCCAGTATTTTATTTATAATTAAACAACTTTGCCATATAGGTTGTGTTAGTTTTCCCCATTTTTTAAATGTGGAAACCAAGGCTTAGAGAAGTAACTTGCCCAGAGTTATCATGAATGGCTGATCTCTCATCTAAAGCAGGCTGATCAACTAAAAAGAAGTGCATTTAACCATACTCCTATCTGTAGTCAATTAAAAACCAACTAACCAAAAAGAAATCCAAACCAAAACATTAACCATTGCCTCACTCTTATGGGGTTCCAGGTTTTCAAGGAAAGATAATTATTATACTCAGGTATAATCTCATTTAAAAATAACTTTTAAAAAGATAACAAAAATAAATAATTAAAAAAATAATTTTTATCCCTAGCCCATTTTGCTCAGTGGATAGAGCATTGCCCTGCAGACCGAAGGGTCCTGGGTTCGACTCCGGTCAAGGGCATGTACCTGGGTTTCAGGCTAGATCCCAGACCCTGGTCTGTGCGTGTGTGGGAGGCAAACAATTGGTGTGAGAGAAACACATCAATATTTCTCTGTCTTGCCCTCTCTCTTCCACTCTCTCTGAAAATCAATGGAAAAATATCCTCGGGTGTGGATTACAAAAATAAAATAAAATAAAAATAAAAATTACTTTTAGACCGGGCCGGCATTGCTCAGTGGTTGAACATCGACCTATGAACCAGAAGGTCAAAGTTTGATTCAGGGTCAGGACACATGCCTGGGTTGCAGGGCTTGATCCCTGGTGTGGGGTTTGCAGGAGTCAACCAATCAATGATTCTCTCTCATCATTGATGTTTCTCTCTCTCTCCCGCTCTGAAATAAATATATATATATTAATAAAGTAAAATTAAACTCATTCTAAAAGACTACCTCTGCGTACTGCAAATGCACTCAGAAGAGCATGTTCTTTTCCAGAAATTAAAAACTTAGGAGCAGTACATGCAATCCACACTAGGGACTTCATGCTTAAGCTTTAAAGCAAAACGATTTTACAAACACAGAAAAAAAGTTCTGCATAGATATATGTCAAATAAATGGTGACATGAGGGATAGAGAGAGGGTCAGATGGATAATGAGAGGTTTGGAGAACTTTTGTTTGGTATACTATATACTTCTATATTGTTTCAATTTTAAATTACATTTCAACCAGTCAAAATCAAACAAACACCTGAAATCCAAATGGTATGAAATAATTTTACTTCCTTTATCCTTTTTTGAACTTGAACATCTCAAAATAATCTTTCTGAGAATCCAAAGAAGCATTTATAAAATTATGGTCAAAAACCAACAAAAGACCTTTCCCTGCCGATAGCGCTCTCGCAAACATGGTGAAAGTTCCTAAAACCCGCCGAACTTTCTGTAAGAAGTGTGGCAAGCATCAACCCCACAGAGTAACACAGTATAAGAAGGGCAAGGATTCTCTGTATGCTCAGGGAAAGCGGCTTTATGACAGGGAGCAGAGTGGCTATGGTGGGCAGACTAAGCCAATTTTCCGAAAAAAGGCTAAAACTATAAAGAAGATTGTGCTGAGGCTTGAATGCCTTAAGCCTAACTGCAGATCTAAGAGAATGCTATTAAGAGATGCAAGCATTTTGAACTGGGAGGAGATAAGAAGAGAAAGGGTCAAATAATCCAGCTCTAAGCTTCATATTTTGTCTTATTATATGACAGTAAAATCTTGATATGTTCAAAACAACAACAAAAGAGCCCTAGCATGTTTGGCTCAGTGGATAGTGTCAGCCTGCAGACTGAAAGGTCCTGGGTTCAATTCTGGTCAAGGGTACATGCCCGGGTTGCAGGCTTGATCCCCAGTAGGGGGCGTGCATGAGGCAGCTGATCAATGATTCTCTCTCATCATTGATGTTTCTCTCTCTCTCTGTGAAATCAATTAAAATACATATATATTTTAAAAGAAGAGCTAGACACAATTGCTTTTGAATTTACTATAGCAGCTGTAGTAAATTACTATGAAAAAAGCAAATAGTGAAAAGTTGTAACACTGCCCTAGCCAGTTTGGCTCAGTAGATAGAGCACTGGCCTGCGGACTGAAGGGTTCCAGGTTTGATACCCAGTCCCGGGCATGCAGGAGGCAGCTGATCAATGATTCTCACCCCTCATTGATGTTTCTATTTCTCTCTCCTTCTCCCTTCCTCTCTAAAATCAATAAATATATATTTAATAAAAAAATTATAACACTGATTTTAGGTAGAACAATGCAATTGAACAATGGCAGGTAATAATTCTGAAGTACAAGAAACAAAAAACATAAAAATATAAGCTATGTGCTCTTAAAACATAAATGGATATAACAGAATCAATGTATCAGGAAAAATATTTTTGAACCCAAAAGCTCTAGAAAAATATTCAAGGTAAAGTAACAAGGTAAATTAACAACCAAAATCAATGTCATAAATATGAACTAAAGAACGTACCACATCATAGAAATTAAAGATGCTGTACAGTGTATCCAAATAAACACCCTATATATGCACAAATGAAAAAAATCACCTTTGATGACAAGTTTTTTCTCCTAAAGTAAAACTATTTGCTTTAAACACTGCACTACAGAGGCATTTAAAGGGCTATGGTGTATTAGT
Organism: Plecotus auritus; assembly: GCF_963455305.1. Taxonomy (NCBI): domain Eukaryota; kingdom Metazoa; phylum Chordata; class Mammalia; order Chiroptera; family Vespertilionidae; genus Plecotus; species Plecotus auritus. The sequence continues at coordinate 99,387,951 of NC_137784.1, forward strand.
GAGACAGCATGGTAGGGAAAGTGCACTGAACTAGAAATAGAAACTTGGGCATCTTAGTTGAGTCTCTTGCTGTGCCAATATATGACTATGGGCACATTATTTAACTTCCCTGAGACTCAGTTTCCTTGTTAGTAGAAGAGGGATAATTACTACCCTATCTACTTCACAAAGGGTTTCTATAATGCTTAAATGAGATAAGAGATGAACCTTTATAGGCTGCCATGTGCATTCGACAAAGATATTAGATCACATGATCTCTTAAGGCCTTTCTAACTTTTAACTCTGTAATTCTACTTTTATTGTTGTACAACTCGGGAACCATGTAAGGAATCTAACAACATAGCCAAATGAGGTGGGTTTATCCTGAAGCAATGGCTGAGGTACTTCTACTACTACCTGACACATAGCATTATAATACTTAAGATATCAGCACTGTAATGCTTATGGTATTACATAGCATTATTACCATGTGTTGGTCATTGTTCTTAGTGTTTTGCATGCATTGACTCATTTAATTTTCACAGCAACAGGAAATGGTGATATCAATTGACAAATCACAAGTGAAAAGGCCACACTGGCTTATGAAATAAGTTTGACTTATATTTCTATTTCATAGTGCTTCAAGGTATTTTTCACATTTTATTTGATTCTTATAAGCAACCCCATGAGGTAAGTAGGACAGACATTTTTCCCCCTATGTTATAGAGGAGGAAACTAAAGCTGAGTTCCTTGCCCAAGATCAAAAGGGTAATTGCAATCAAAACTAGATCCTAATCTAGGATTTGTCAATCACCATACTACCTCTGCAACTAAAATGAACAGACGAGCTCTGGGTGGTGTGGCTCAGTTGGTTGAGCATCTTCTCATGCACCAAGAGGTAATGGGTTTGATATCCCATCAGGGCACATGCCTGGGTTGCAGACTTGAATCCCAGCAGGGACGTGCAGGAGGCAGCCAATCCATGTTTTTCTCTCTCCCTCCCTCTCTCTCTAAAATCAATAAAAACATATTTAAATAGATAAAATGAACATATATAAAACTGTGAATTCTGATCAACCCAACAACATTAATTTCTCACAAGCTACTCATTAATGCAAAAACTCAAAACTACTAGACTCTGAAATATATATTTTTTAAATACAAAACTGCTGATGCTATAATGCGAAATAACTTCCTGAATTGGTTGTGTCAAAAATATAGTAAGGCAGCCCGGCTGGCGTAGCTTAGTAGTTGAGAGTGGTTGAACCAGGAGGTCATGGTTTGATTCCCAGTCAGGGCACTAGCCCAGGTTGCGAGCTCGCTCCCCAGTGTGGGGTGTGCAGGAGGCAGCCGATCAATGATTCTCATCGTTAATGTTTCTCTCTCTCCCTTCCTCTCTGAAATCAATAAAAATGTATTTTAAAAAAATACAGTAGGGCAGCCCTGGCCAACATGGCTCAGTTGGTTGGAACATCATCCCGTACACCAAAAAGGTGGCAGGTTTGATTCCTGGTCAGGGCACATACCCAGGTTGCAGGTTCTACCCCCGGTCAGGGCGCATTCAGGAAGCAACTGATCTATGTTTCTCTGTCCCTTCCTTTCCATAAAATCAATTTTAAAAATTCAGTAGGGCAAAATAAGTTGGTAGCAAGAAGTCTAAATTATTAATTGTCCTTAAGAGTATATTTAAATTAACACTTCAAGTACAGACCCATTTGCTAAGCATGAAAAACAAACCTGGACCTCATGCCAAGTTGCTGGGCTACAACCTGCAGCTCATTTTTTGTGTAAGGTGTCCCAGGAGGTAAGAAGAACACAAAAAGAAAAAGAAATGGCAAAAGGCTAACAGGAAGGAGATAGACAAAAGTATATGGAGAATATCTGCATTTCTTGAGGCCTTTCCTATAGGTAACACAACTTAGCAAGTACAACAGAATGACATGTCACCAGAAATCATCTTTGGGATTCAGGCATAGGTAAAACCTCTATTATACGAAAGTGCTCCTAATTGTAAATCATAATCAGAAGGGTCCAAGATAAGGCCAATTTATACCAATATGATTGTACACATAGCTTATTAAAGTGTGCATAAATTAATAAGAAATTGTAATTTGAGGGGAACCAAAAGGCTACATAAGGACCCGTATCAGGGAGAATACTTTGTAAAGTATATGATTATCTAACCACTATGCTGTACACATGAAACTAATACAGAATAATATTAAGTGTACACTAAAATTGAAAAAATTTCTAAATGTAAAAACAAAGTAAAAGTTATATACATCCAACTCAGTTTACACTGACCAAAGCTGGTTATCCACATTAATACATACCTGATAGAGTTCTTCTAAATTGTACTTAATCGAAGTACTATTCTGGATAGCTTCCACTGCTTCTTTCAGTTTCTGCCATGTTTCATCTGTGTAGTTTTCTGGTAATTTAGGCTTATCTGGATAATACATAAAAAGTTGATATCAGAATAGTATGTAGGATAGAGCAACACAACTTGTCAGAGCAACAGAAGGATCCAAAAAATACAATAATATTACTACTTTTAAGGGTAAATTGTGATCTTTATAATTATTACACCTGAATATTAAAGTAACCATTGTATTTAGGCTTAGTATAAAGAATAAAATTTGAAATGGCAGATTATTATTTAAGTCATTTTGAGTCACCTATTAAAACTGAAATTGAGGTTTTTTTCTACTATTGACTGTATTGCTGCAAAAAATAAAAATTCAAGAATGACAAATAAAAAAAAAGCAATCCTGCCGAAACCGGTTTGGCTCAGTGGATAGAGCATCGGCCTGCGGACTGAAGGGTCCCGGGTTCGATTCCGGTCAAGGACATGTACCTTGGTTGCGGGCACATCCCCAGTAGGAGGTGTGCAGGAGGCAGCTGATCGATGTTTCTCTCTCATCGATGTTTCTAGCTCTCTATCCCTCTCCCTTCCTCTCTGTAAAATATCAATAAAATATATTAAAAAATAAATAAATAAGTAAAGCAATCCTGATCTTATTCCATCATGTGTAAAACCTCAGTCAACATGAATTTTATACCTGAGTTTTAAAATACTAAGAACTTATTATATACAACGTACTTTATAAACATCTTAATTTTCCTAACAATGCCTTGAGCAAGATATCTTTTTCCCTATTTTGCAACTGAGAAAACTGAGGCTGGAAGATTTATTTAGTAAGGTTTGCCCAAGGTCACTATAGTCAGTCAGTGGCAAAATTGGGATTCTAATCCAAGTCTGTTTGGCCCCCACATTTATGCAGGGTCTACATAAATGGAGACAACCATTTTTAACTCAGGTTTGAATTTAAACTACATTGAGCACAGTAAGATTTTTAATCATTAAAACACCCCAATGACTTCAGAACCTATGTAGCATTTTCAGAAAAGAAAAGAACATGTTAATCCAGGCTTTAATTTCCTTTATTAGCAACGAGTATTTTTTTAAATTAAAACATCTAAATGCCTTAATAATGTGTTTTCCGTTTAAGAGGGAGAGAAAAAATCCAAATAAAATCTGAAACCAGTATGCAAATGCAATTAGGATCAGAGCTCATCCATTTAAAAACCCTTGGCTATAAATCGATGTATTTTAAGTGAAACAGTGAACACATTAGTCAATTGTAATTTATATCTACTTCAGAAAAGTCTACTATTAAATAGTAGGAAGATTACAACACACTCCTGAGAGCCTGGGAATGGAAGAGGAGTGATAGAAAAAAGAGGTTAAAAATAAACAACACTATAACCCTCTACTTGAGACAAAATAGAGCATATTCCTGATTTCTAAATTAATGTTGAAAACACAAGCATGGAAAATCTATTTTCCCAATATTGATATTTAGTCACAAGGCACTAATCTGGTAATTACTTTAGTTCATTCATTTACTTCTCCATTTAACAGTTTAGCATCTATTACCTGCCAGCTAAGAGTGTTGAAAAAGTCAGAAAAATAGAAACACAGCCAACAGATGCAAACTAATTCAGCTCAATTGACATTTTTTAAATTGCTAATTTTATACTTGTATCAATGTATTCGTAATACTCTCAATTACATATCTCAAACAGAAAAATGAACAAATGTTCTGAAAAGCTGCAGGTCAGTACTTTAAAACCATTTTAATGGTAAAATATAGGTATAGTAATTTTTCCTATCTTTAGATTAGTGGTACAGAGAGTTACTACTTCTATGTATACAGCATTTTTCACTTCCAAACCCTACCTTTGGAAAGAAAGGCAGAGATCATAAATATTTTTCTCCAAATATTGCTTCCACGTGAGTTTCAAGAATATAGTACTCAACATTATGAATCTAAATATAAATCTTTGAGCATGAAATCATCATCATTGCTACCTGCATTTCTAAAAACTGGAGAATGTGGCCTACTGGAGCACAAAAATAAAAATCCCAGCAGTGCTAAGACTGTACCTGAAATAAAAGCAGCTCTTTAGAATATAAATCTCTCACCTGTAAAATCCAGATCACTCATACCGAATGTCAATATTATAAGGAATAACAGATTAGCTACAATAAGCTGAGATAGATCTCAAAATCCTGCACAGAAACACCCCAGTGTATGCTTCAGCACAAGGGTACCAACCACCCCGGAAAATGAACCCTCCACCCAAAAAAGGACCTCCCTCCACCTCATTGATTATGCATAAAACATTAGGCCACCTCTATTCTGTTTAATATATTAACATAAATAGGCACGTGACCGCTCTCAAGTGTCAAATTCTTAGGTGACTATGGATTTTAGCCTTGGTTACCTTTAAAGTTCTTGATCACTAACTTCTTAGCAGAGCCAGGCTTGCTGTTAGCAAAGCTAGAGGCGGTTGTAGAAGATTTAGCCAGGCCGTTTGCGTGATGCACTGAAGCCACAGAAGAGATTAATATACTCTTATTTTTAAGTTGCTGCTGCTGAGATGTTGCAGCAGTTGGTGAAGATGAGGAGGAGGAGGAGGAGGATTCCTCAGCCATCTTCGCATCAAACCCTACAAACTCCAGGGTGTCTTCAAAGCGCAGCTTCTTCTGTATCGGTACGTGGCTGGAAGCAGCCAACGAAACCCCCACGCAGAAAGACGAGGTTGAAGGGGATGCCGAATCCCTAGGTGGTAAAGGAGGAGTGGAAGAGGAGGGAGAGGTAGAATCAAAGTCGTCTCTCTCGTTACTACTGTTACTGCCGCTACTGCTGCTGCTATTTAACTTTCTCTTCTTGGCAGAGGTGGGCGGAGTGGTGCTGGTATTACCATCAGTGGCAGATCTGACCTCCTGAGCAGCAGCAGCAGCTGAGGGATTGGGGGAAGAAAAACCTGTTGGAAACATGAAAATAGCGGGGTCAAGAGGCAGAGGAGCATCAAAAACCTACGTTTAGGTGCCTCGCGTGCGTGTAGGAGAGAAGGTGGCAATGCTAGAGGGGGAAGGGAAGAAAGAAGAGAGGAGAAACACAGAGGACAAGAAGGAAAGTGAAGGGGGGGGCTACACCGGGGGAATGGGAGGGTTTGGGAAGGCGGATAGGCTGACACCAGGAGCGAGCAGAACAAGGGGGGGAAGAGCGAATGAGAAGGCAGACAGGTAAACGGCCAAACCGTCCGCCTTTCCTGCTTTTCGGTCTCTCTCTCCCCCCCTTGCTGCAGGAGCGACTCAGTGAGTCTGTGAGGCGGTAGCTCCTCCCCCCCCCCTTCTCTCTCTCTAGGAGGGAGGGGAGCTGCCCTGGTTGGGGGGAGGGGGAGCGAGCTGGGGCTTGTTATTGTCAATAGCACGAGAGGCTAAAGATGGCGCTACTTCCGGTCACGCGGCAGCGAGAGCGGGGCGGTGTCTGAACCGGAGAGTGGAGGAGGGTGGAGAGAAGCACTGCGGTCTCCAGGGGGGCGGAGGAGCTGGCAGGCGGCGGGAAAGCAGCGACCGAGGTGCTCTAGACGCTCGGACTCCAAGGCTCTCGCTCGCTCTCCCCCCCTTTCTCCCGCCCCCCGTTTCACTCTCCCGCTCCCCCTCTCACTCTCCCGCCTCCCTTTCACTCTCCTGCCACCCCTCACACTCCCGCTCCCCCTCTCACTCTCCTGCTCCCTCTTCTCACTCCCTCCCTCCCCAAGCCAAGCAGCACTCTCCTCACCCTGCTCCCCGAAACTCCCACCGGCTCCTTAACGGCCCCGCGGGAAGCTCCGTGCCGCAGCGTCCTTACCGGAAGTGACTGAAGAGATACTTTTCATAGCTCCGAGATCCAGAAGCCCCCAGGTCCGCAGGACTTGGGGGGTGTGGGGGAGGGGGAAAAAGGGTGAGAGCTTTGGCCCCGGCGGAGGGGGCGGGCCTTCGAGACACCTTCGGAGCTACTGATTGGAGCTTTGTGAACGCAAGGCTGGCGCGGGGCGGGGGGTGGGGGGGAGAAAGGTGGTGGGAGACGGGATCCGGACGGATCCCGAAAGGGAGGGAAGGTGGTGACTGTGAGGGGCGGGGTGAGCTAGATGGGAAAATAGGGGAGGAGGGAAAGAGGGATGGAGAAAGGGAGGATATAAAGAGTAAGGGAAGGGAGAATGGAAACTTTGAAAGAGATAAAGGAATAAGGAGTGGCAAGGGAAGGAGTAACCCGAAGTGGATAAAAACATCATCATGCCACTATGTCTGCTGCTAGGGAGGAATGTCATGATAGGAATGGGAAAACAGTTTAGATAGCAAGAAAAGGAGTTTTTTATTTGGTTGAGCTGTGAATTGTTTCTCTTATGTCAAGGACACCAATGACCCAATACTGAATAGGGCCTGAGTTTTTATATCTTTCTCAGTTATGTAGCTGCGAACCCTTTTTCCTTCCTACCAGGAGCATTTTATTATAAGATGGCAAGCCAAAGTTAAGGGTGCATTCTAAGGCTGAGAAACAGGAAGGTAACTAACATACCCCCCCAAAAGACACACACACCACACCACAATTCCCAGGACCAACCCGACTCCATCAGTCATTAACCCAGTAGTATACAGACTAAACAAAGTCATTTAATTTTACTAAATCTCAGCTCATATACATTGTCTAAAAGGAGAAATTTTAGGAGAATATTGATTAAAAATACTAAAACAATATTTTCTATCATTGTATTCCACGACCCAAATTTTTGATTACTCATAAGAACAAACCTCTAAATTTTGTTAAATTGTAAACCTTGTAAATTCCCTGCTGGGAGTTTTTATTTAACCTGAGAACATTGCGGGGAGAGAACACAATGTCAAATAAAGCTAAATTTCTCAACCTGTTGATTGTTCTAACTGGAGAAACATTCAACAAGCATGTATTGAAAGACTTTATATGCCAGAAGCTATGCCAGGCCCTGCCATTGAGAAGCCAGTGAGGTAAGAGAGTTTCAAAACTAATTTCCATATACTACTATAACAGGTGTACAAAGTGCGGTGGAAACAGGTGAAACAAGAAATTTGGGGGAATTTTGTAATGGAGTTTCACAGAAGAATTGACGTTCATGCTGGGTCTTAAAGTGGGAGTTGCCAAAAAGACGAGGAGAAAGAAAGTAAAAGGCATTCTGGGCAGTGGGAAACAGGCAAAGGAGGGAGTTGTGAGAGGGCCTGGCCTACTTATAGAAATACGGAAAGTGTAGTGGGGCTGGAAAGTAGGATGTGTCTGGTTGGAAGTAAGGAAGGTGATGCTCAAGAGTGCCTGGCACAAAAAGCAAAAAATTTTGTAGTCTACCCTATAGGCTAGGATAGACAGCATGGAAACCAGCAAGCAAGCTGGGCTTTTAAAAACAGGGAAGTGACAGGATTGTGGGTGGAATAAAAGCAGTTTGTGCCCTGGCTGGTGTAGCTCCTAGTTAGAAAGTCGGCCCTCAGTCTCAGGTTTGATTCCTGGTCAAGGGCATGTACCTGGGTTGCAGGTTAGATCTCTGGTCTGCTGCATGCAGGAGGCAACCAATTGAGAAGTCTGACATAGAGTTTCTCTCCTTCGCTCCTTCCCTTCCATTGTCTCTAAAAATCACTGGGAAAAATGTTGTTGGGTAAGGATTAACAAAAAAAAAAACTTTTTTAAAAAGCAGTTTGTATCCTGTAACTTGAGATAGACCTATCAGAACCCTAAGAATAAATAAATTTTCTAACTTTGTTTGCACAGGCTCACTTTGTTCTTTTTTATTATTAGTTTTTGTTGTTTTCACTTTGTTTTTGTCTTGAAAATTCCTTGGTTAAAATGCAAATCCTTCTAGAAAAGGTACCACATTGGGCCATTATCAGCTTTGTGCTGTTTGATGAGCCAGCTGAGAGCAAGGCTCTTGTGGAACTTAGACTCCTGGGCCTCACAAAAATAGGAAGATAGAGGCCTGAAAGGGGGAAGACGGACTCCTATCTGTTTTTAATGTACCATATGGTTCTTAGTGCCTAATATGAGACTGTAAACTCTTAAGACTAAGGAAGGTATCCAAAAACATTAAACCTTTATTGTGTCTCACATTTCACAGGATACTGAACATGTATATATGCAGAGTAAATACTTATTGAATGGAATATTTCATTGAATGAGAATAAAATAATGCCATGGTTAATTTTCAGGATTATGAACAAGGTTGTTCTAATTCATGCAGTTATATTCCTAAAACGGTGTATGGATGGGTCAGCTGATAATGCCCTAAAAGTACCTCTACTAGGAGGATTTGCATTTTAACCAAGAACTTTGCAAAACAAAAATGTGGGTCCTGTTCTAATTAATGAATTATATTCCTTGGAACGATGTATGGAAGTGCTAGCTATTTTTTAAATGACAAATATTAGTGCAACTGAAAGGCAGTGGGCATAAAGATAAAAGAAAACTTGTTTGCCACATAAAGATAAACTTTTATAAGTAACATAAAGGATAGGCTGAGGCCTGTTAATATTCAACCACATTCTAGTAATAATAGCTCCTAATCTGACATGGTTATCTAAATCCTTCACTCTCTGGAGTTGTGTGTTAGTTATAAAAGCACAGATCCTTGGCTCTTGAGCTCTAGTTTAATTTCAATGGTCCAATAGTCCAACCTACTATTTAAGTTTTCTGTGAAATAGCCTCAAGTGAGTTTTGTGGAAAAAATATTTTTTTCTTAGTGATTAATAATAGTCTTCCTTTTGACACTTTATAGCCTCATTTTACTTTGTGCCAGGTTAGTCCTCGATAAATAGCACATCTTAATATGTATATGTTATTTTAATAGTGATATTTACGTTTTATGGCACAAACCAACTTAGATATTATATGATGTGTGAGGAACAGAACTTTGTGTCTTTTTGACCCTTTGTACCAATCTAAAGGAAGAAAAACCTCCCACATTGCTTTGTAAAACATCATTTACTTCAAGAATCAACTGAGGCTAGCTAAAACGTAAGTGTATATTCTATACACCCAATGTTAAACACATCCTCAACATAAAAATACATTTTTCAAGTTTGAAATCACTGAAACCACAATAATGTAGACATGCAGTGTAGGACACCATACAATTATGGCCATTATCAGACTAAACCAGATTGAGCACTTACCACATATTCCGTATATTAGAATCTTTCATTTTGTGAGTTCAATTCATACATTAGAAACAGTAATTAAATTTTACAATGCTGCCAAATGATTTATAGTTATTATTGGCCTTCTTTTAATCAAGTAAATAAACGAATGTGTAGGTACTTATAAAGGCAAATATATGCATAAAGGAAGTAATACTATGAGGGCTAGTTTTTCTAAATTCCATTCCTGTACTTCTGTAGGCATCTCTCTAAAAAGGCAGAGTGTAACCTGTTTCCCTGTTTTCATCAAGGGAATTCCCCTGAGTGCTTGATTCTTATCCAGATATCTCAGAGCAGGGGCTTGTCAAAGGGATAGACACTCCTGGAAGCCTTGTTCTCCATGAGATTTTTGATAAAAATAAGAGATACTGCTTGCTCAGAATGCCAAAGATGTTTCTGCAGCTGTATTTGTTTAAAACTGTGTCCAGAAGAAAAACAAACTTCTGGGTAAAAGGTGGCCCATGTTCTCTATTCACTTTAATGAAGGACCACTTTTGAAGCAGGGAAATAATGGCAAAAGCCAACCAAGCAGTGATGAGATGAGAAACACTATATCATAATAAGGGCTTTGTTATGCTATCAACAGCAAGGCGCTGCTATGGGATGACTGGGGAGGCCAAAGTTTAGGCAAAGATGATCCAGCTACACAATGTGAACTGACCCTTTATCCAACCTTGGAATTGCTTTATATAAAAGACAAATGAATAACAAATGCTGTGAAGCATCCATCTTATATAAAAACTGCTGTTTGAAATTTTAACCCTGCTATTTGGCTTCTGTAAATGCTTGCTTGCTTCAATAATAAGGAAAATAAGACTACTCCCACTTCAGAGAGGCGATTATACCTTCCCCAGACGAAATTATCAGTGCTGGCACCAGGCCAGGCCTTTGGTTGAGGTCTCAAGGCCCCAGCACATAGGGGCTCTTTAAGAACTTGCAAAGAGGGCCGGAAACACCCCATATTTGGGAGACACAGAAGGTAAAAACATATAAATAGGGAAAGTTCCTCCATGTTGGGGCCCAGAATTTGAGAGGCATTTTCCTCTGGACCCGCGTGTATATATGTAACTCCATCTCTCTAAGTATTGCTTGGTTCTTCTCCGGTTTTCTGTAACAGCTGAACCCTTAGTGCTCAGTAAAATGTAAATAAGCAACACAAATCTCATTTGTAAAAAAATCATTTATCTTCTATGTAAAATTGTCTCATCTACTGAAGAACTACTGACTCAGGTACATCAACAACCTTTGAGGACTTAGTTCCTTAGCTCAGAGATTTTATCTAAGATCATACTCAGGAGCCATCTGGAAAGCAGATTTAAGGACCAACAGGGCCAGGTCATTTACCCTGGAGGTTTGGGAATGAGAGACTGAATCTGCCATAGGTTAACTTCTTCCTTTGGTGCTGCCAAGCACTTGCTTATTATGGAATTTCTGGGCCTATTTTTAACCCTTTGTTCACTTTATCAATGATTCTCACAGTCCCTCCACCCTCACCCTGCTTAAAGATTTGATCTTCAAATGACATTCAGCTTTTCTTTTTCTCAAGAGCAGGGCCAATTTAGGTTTAAATCCGTGGTTCCCAACTCTGACAGCACAACAGAATTGCCTGGGGAGCTTTAAAAAAAAACACCTTTGTTAAGGTCTGAACCTAGTCCAAGTAAATTAGAATCTCTGTGAGTAGGGTCTCAACTTTCAGTATTCTAAAGAGGCTATCTGGGTGTTTCTACATAAACCAGAGTAGAGACCACAAGTGAAGGTGAAGTAAGTACCATTGTGATTTGAATGGGGCTGATAAGCCTACTTTGTACTCCCTTTAATGCCTAAAATTTAAATTATTTATTCATTCCATTTGATTAAAAAATACCCTTCTCTAGGAATCATTTTTTTCAAGTGCAAATTAGCCAGGGAGAATGTGGTGGTAAACAGAACTAGGAGTAGGCATTGCAGTGGGGGGGGGGGGTGTAAAGTTACAGTCAAGGGAGGAAAGATTTCAGAGAGTACATTTTTGCTAACTTCACAGTATTGCCTGGGGCAAATCCAACTTTGTGAACTAAATATTTAAGACCTAGTCAAATTTGACAGCTCATTTTACCTAGCAAACTATCTTAGAAAATTTAAATATTTTTAATAAGCAAAACAAAGAGCAGACATTAGGAGTGTAGGTTTGGAACTATCCATAAATGCCCAACTTCTGAACTATTACTTACCATATGGATGTTTCTATTGCCAAGTGATCCGTTTTTCCTGATTCTATTAAATATTCTTCATTCCCACCAATAGCATTATTTCTCTTGCCAATTCATTTGGTCATTCCACAAAAATGTATTGAGCAACTAACTACTCCAGGCAAAGCATGGTGCTAGATGTCATAAGGGGATACAGAACTAATACAAAATTCCATTTGCAATTGATTTTACAGGTTTTCCAGACACTTTCACACACAATCTTATTTTGTCCTCATAGTCACAGTGTGAGATAGGTCAAAGCCATCCCCATTTTACAGATGAGAAACAGCCTCAGGGAAGGAGGTTAAAAGGACTCGTCAAAGACACAAAGCCCATAGACTTAAACCAAACCTATTTTTTTCTAATTCCAAATACAGTACTTCTCATACTTGACAATTTAGTAAGCAGACATGCCAAAAAATTGTCTCAAATAATAGACAAGTTAGGAAAAGATGTTCAGAGCCCCACTCACCAGGAGAAAAAAAAATGAGGAATCATAAAATAACTCCTTTATTGAGATGAGCCAAATCACAGTGTCCAAAAGGAGGCCAAGCTTGGATTCAGTCCAGGCCATCCTTAAGCTGGAAGGACACAGCAGCAAGAAGTGTACATTCGAGGAAACAGTGGTGCCCTGGCCGGTTTTGCTCAGTGGTTAGAGTATCATCCCTCCTCACCAAAGGGTCTCGGGTTCAATTCCTGGTCAAGGGCACGTACCTAGGTTGCAAGTTCAATCCTGGCCCAGTGGGAGCTCCTGTGGGAGGCAGCAAATCGATGTCTCTCTCTCACATTGATGCTTCTCTCTCCCCCTCCCTCCCGCCCTTCCACTATCCCTAAAAATCCACTCTCTCTAAAAAACTCAATGGAAAAAAATATCCTTGGGTGAAGATTGACAACAAAAAAAGGAGTCAGTGGCAATTTGGCTCTAGTTCTCTGGCTGGACACTCAGCCATTGGTTGATCTCCACCGGGTGTACAAATCAGCTCCTTCTACTAGCCAAATCCAGGCAAACATTGGATAAACACTGCCTGAGGACCCATTATGATCCAGTCACTGAGCATACAAAGACAACCCTTGACCTCAAACAGTTCTCAATTGGCCTAGTGGGTGAGGAAGACAGTTAACAGGATCCAGAGATAAAAGCTGCTAGGAACCCAGAGAGAGATATTTGTACAAATGTAAGGTGGGTGGGGTAGAGGAAGGGTAGGAGTCAGGAGAAGAGTTTCCAGAAAGAGTAGTTCAATTTAAATCCCTGAAGATAAGTGGGAATTAGCTAGGCTAGGGGAGTAGGAGGGAGCAGGGGGCACAAAGAAGGAAAACAGCATGCTTAAATCCTTAAGGTGAAGGAGAATGAATAAGGCATATTCAGGAAATTTCAAGGAGACTATTTCTCAGGGAATAGTTTCATTCTTTTTTTTTTAGTTTCTTTTTTTATTTCAAGAAAAATGATTTTAAATATAATAATGTTGCATGTAATAAACCTTAATATTTCAAGAAAAATGATCTTAAATATAATGTTACATGCAATAAACACTATCTCAAGAAAAACTATTTTAAATATAATGTTACAATAAACACCAATTATTCAAGAAAAATGATCTTACATATAATATTACATGCAACAAACATTAATATTTCAAGAATAAGAGGATTTTAAGTATATTAATATCAAAACTGTACCAACATAGTATGATACCACAAAAGTTGTAGGAAATACTAAAAATCTGCAAGTAACAGGATTACTTCTATTATATTCTAGTATATTTTCCCCCTTTGGCTCTATTTTTGTTCATCAGTTTATGTTGTTCATTATATTCCACAAATGAGTGAGGTCATATGATATTTATCTTTCTCTGACTGGGTTATTTCGCTTAGCATGATGCTTAAGTCTATTTTGTCAGATGTGAGTATTGCTACTCCAGCTTTTTTTTTCTTTTACATTTGCATGAAAAAAATTTTTTCCATCCCTTCATTTTCATCCTGCTTGTGTCTTTTGTTTTTCAGTGGGTCTCTTGAAGACAGCATATAGTTGGGTCATGTTTTTGTATCCATTCAGCTATCCTACACCTTTTGATTAGAGCATTTAATCCATTTACGTTTAGGATTATTATTGAGGTACTTATTTATAGCCATTTTAATTTTGTATGGCTAGGTTTCTCTCTCTGTTTCTTAGCAATCCCTTTAGCATTTCTTATAATGCTGGCTTTCATTCTTAATCAGAAACTTTGGAGTGCTAAGGAGGAAAATAAAGGCAGCATCCCAGTCTCAAATCCTGTAATGTAAGTGATTTTCTTTTCTTTTTAAAAAATGCTTTTAAAAATTATTTTAGAGAGAGAGAGGAATGGAGAGGAAGAGGGAGAGAGAAAAAAACATGGATAGGTTGCATCCTCCAGGCACCCCAACCTGGGGTGGAATTCACAACCTTTTGGTGCATGGGACTGCACTCAACCAACTGAGCCACAACAGCCAGAGCTATAAAGCAGTAATTTTCAACCTTTTTCATCTCATGGCACACAAACTAATTACTAAAATTCTGCAGCACACCAAAAAATATATTTTTTGCCGATCTGACAAAAAAATAGGTATGATTTTGATGATTTGCAAAAAATAATACCGTGTTTCCTCAAAAATAAGAGATCCTCCGAAAATAAGACCTACTTACAGGTTTCCTTCTGAGTGAAATATAAGGCATCCCCCGAAAATAAGGCCCAGGCTCTGTCTCAGAATGAAAATTAATTTACCGTAAACTGGTCGCTAGGGCCGCCCCGACTGGTGTCTAGCAACCAGTGACATTACGCGGAGTCCTGACGTCACTGCTGTGTGGAGGCGGAGCGGAGGTCGGAGTGAGCGGTGAGCGCGGGGCAGGAGAGAGGAGGAGACTTTCGCAGATGCGTGTAGAAGAACAGGAGGATTAGAGTGGACGGGACGCGGCGAAGGTGGTGAGTGCTGGTCTGTCTCTGGTGACACTACCTGATGCTCGCGGCCGCCTTCATGATGACTGAAGGTTCTCAGTCAGTGGCAGACCCTGCTCCAGCCCAGATCCAGGCCCCAGCAAGCCCAGTGATAGTCCCCAGGCAGGCCCCAGCGGGTAAATGTCTGATAAAGGGGTAGGGGGGATGTCTGGTGAAGGTGTTCAGTGGCACAGGGGTGGGGGGAGGGGGATCACTTAAAATGACACAGGAGGATCAGAGGGGGCAATCAAAATGATACAGGAGGATCAGAGGGGACAATCAAAATGACACAGGAGGATCAGAGGGGACAATCAAAATGACACAGGAGGATCAAAAGGGGTTACTAAAATGGTAATCTCCCCTCTGATTCTCCTGTGCCATTTTGATTCTTCCCTCTGATCCCCCCTGTGTCATTTTGAGTGATCCCACTCCCCCCACCTTGATACCCCAATTCCTTTTTTTTTTACCCCTAGAAATGAGCGCAAAAAGAAAAAGCTACTCCGTGGAGTACAAGAAAGGAATCGTGGAAGACTCTTGGGCCCAAAATCTTACTGCTTTCTGCAAAGAGAAGATGTTGAGTATCCGATTGGTCCGAAAATGGTGAGCAGAGTATGGTAACCTCATTGAACAAGTGGACAAGGGAAATGCTAAAAAGCACAAGTGTGGATCAGGTCGGCAACCATTATTTTCCGAGCTGGAAGACCTGATCTGTGAATGGGTTGTTGACAGGAGAGCAAAGGCTTTGGTTGTGAATAGGGCTCAGATTCAAGAATTTGCCCTTGCAATGGCACCACAGTTTGACATAGCCCCTGAAGACTTCAAAGCATCACAACACTGGCTGGATAATTTCCTTCAGCGAAGTGAACTGTCTTTAAGAAGATCTACAACATTGTTTAGGTTGGAAGATACTCAAGTTATTAAGCGAGCACTTGCATTCAAGTCCTTTATTGATGATGCTGACTTCTCTAAATACAATCTTTCCAACATGATTGCTATGGATGAAACTGCAGTGTTTATGGGCCAATCATCTCAAACAACAATTGAACAGCGGGGTGCCTCCTTAGCGTACATTCCCTCCACTGCTTACGAAAGTGCACGTGTTTCCTGTATTTTGGCAATTCGTCTGGATGGCACTAAAATCCCACCTTTAATCATTTCTAAGGGCAAGAAGGAAAAGATTGAACGTGTTTTGGGCGTTTTTATTCCTGAAACTGAAAAAGCCTGGGCCACACAAGCAGTTATAAGGAAGTGGGTTGATTTAATGCTGCCGCTTGTTATGTGAGGGAGCCAAAGAGGTCTGCTAGTCTGGGATGCAGCCAGCACTCACCACGCTAAAGATATGAAGACATTTCTTCACGAAAAAAAAAAATAGATAATGATTCCCGCAGG
Source organism: Plecotus auritus (assembly GCF_963455305.1). NCBI lineage: Eukaryota > Metazoa > Chordata > Mammalia > Chiroptera > Vespertilionidae > Plecotus > Plecotus auritus. Next base: position 99,404,039 of record NC_137784.1, read on the forward strand.
AATGACGGCCTATCTCCAGACTCTTGATATTGCAATAAACAAGCCATTCAAAGACAATTTGCGCATGGAAATTAATGACATTGAAAATAGAATGGAGAGAAATCAGCGTGGAAACTTTGTGAAACCTAAACTGCAAGAAGTTGTGACTTGGGTGAAGAATTCATGGGAGAAAATCACTGACAGTTGCATTGCAAATGCACTGCGAGCAGGCTACCTTGACAAGAAGTACTCATTTAAAGACAGTGCTATTGCTAAACATGAGAGATTTGGTCCACTGATTCTGAAAGAAATGGAGTCACAAGAAATTCACCAGGAAATTCAGGAATTGGATTGTTATGATGATGTTCCAGAAGATGATGACATGATTGTCATTGAATAAATGAGTAAATTCTTGATACTGTAGGATTCACAGTTTGTCTGGTTTGTGTTGACAACTACCGTACCACCGTACCGTATACAGGTAATAAATTTCCTTTATTTTCATTTAACAATAAATGTGTACCGTATTCTTCTTCATGGAAAAATAAGACATCCCCTGAAAATAAGACCTAGCGTGTCTTTGGGGGCAAAAATTAATATAAGACACTGTCTTATTTTCGGGGAAACACGGTAATAGTAATTACCTACCCTTTTTGCTCCAAAGTGATTTTTATTTTTTCCCCATCATCTTTTATCCCCTCTATGCCCTCTTCCACCTCCACCTACTCCCTTCCACCCCCACCATCACACACTAATGTCCGTGTCCCTGAGTTCTCTCATTTTTTTTTTGCTCAATCTTCCCACCCCACCCCCATCCCCAGTTGTCTGCCTGTTCTCTATCATGTGTCTGTCTCTATTTTTCTTGGTAGTTCAGTGTGCTCATTAAATTCCACATATGAGTGAAATTATATGGTACTTGTCTTTCTCTGACTGGCTTATTTCACTTAGCATAATATTCTCCAGGTCCATTCATGCTGTTGCAAAGGGTAAAATTTTCTTCCTTTTTATGGCAGAGTAGTATAGTATTCTATTGTATAAAGGTACTATAGCTTTTTTATCCACTTATCTACTGATGAACATATGGGCTGTTTCCAGATCTTGGCTATTGTAAATACGTAGGGGTACATATATTCTTTTGAATTAGTGTTTTGGACTTCTTTGGATAAATTCCCAGAATAGGAATCGCTGGGTCATAAGGCAGTTCCATTTTTAAAATTTTGAGGTAACTTCATACTGCTTTCCACAATGGCTGCATTCCCACCAACAGTGCACCAAGGTTCCCTTTTCTCCACATTCTTGCCAACACTTGTTATTTGTTGATTTATTGATGATAGCCATTCTGACAGGTGTGAGGTAGTATGTCATTGTGATTTTATTTTATTTATTTTTCTTGAATACTGTGTACAGGATGCTATGGTTTTTTTGTTTGCCTTAATATATTTGTATTGAGAGAGAGGAAGGGAGAGGGATAGGGAGATAGAAACATCAATGATGAGAGAGGAACATAATTGATGAGCTGCCTCCTGCATGCCCCCTAGCGGGGATCTAGCCTGCAATCCTGGCATGTGCCCTGACCAGGAATTGAACCAGCAACCTCTTGGTTCCTGGGTTGATGCTCAACCGCTGAGCCACACCAGCCAGGCTCATTGTGGTTTTAATTTGCAATCTCTGATGATTAGTGACATTGAGTATCCTTTCATATGTCTATTGGTCATCTGTATGTCCTCTTTGGAGAAGTGTCTATTCAGGTCCTTTGCCAATTTTTTTTTGGTATTGAGTTTTATAAGTTCTTTATAAATTTTGGATATTAACCCCTTATCAGATGTATCATTGGCGAATATGTTCTCCCATTCAGTGGTTTGTCTTTTCATTCTGTTGATGGTTTTCTTTGCTGTGCAAAAACTCTTTAGTTTGATGTAATTCCATTTGTTTATTTTTCTTTTGTTTCCCTTGCCCGAGGAGATATATCAGAAAAAATACTGCTGTGAGAAATGCCTGAGATTTTACTGCCTATGTTTTCATCTAAGATTTTTATGGCTTCCAGTCCAGCATTTAAGTCGTTAATCCATTTCAAGTTTATTCTTGTGAGAGGTGTAAGAAGATGGTCTAGTTTCATTTTTTTGCACGTATCTGTCCTATTTTCCCAACACCATTTATTGAAAAGACTATCTTTAGTCCCTTGTATGTTTTTGCCTCCTTTGTCAAGTATTAATTGACTATAAAGGCATGGATTTATTTCTGGGGTCTTTATTCTGTTCTGTAGATCTATGTGTCTGTTTTATGCCAGTACCATGCTGTTTTGATGACTAAGGCCTTGTAGTATAATTTGATATCAGGTAGGGTGATTCCTCCAACTTTGTTCTTCTTTCTCAAGATTTCCATTGCTATTGTGGTTCCATGCACATTTTTAATAATACTAGTATATTTTTATTGATTTTATTGATTTCAGAGAGGAAGTGAGAGGGAGAGATAGAAATATCAATGATGAGCCCTAACCAGTTTGGCTCAGTGGATAGAGCATCGGCCTGCGGACTGAAGGGTCCCAGGTTTGATTCCAGTCAAGGGCATGTACCTTGGTTGCGGGCACATCCCCAGTAGGAGGTGTGCAAGAGGCAGCTGATCGATGTTTCTCTCCCATCGATGTTTCTAACTCTCTATCCCTCTTCCTTCCTCTCTATAACAAATCAATAAAATATATTTTTAAAAAAAAAGAAAGAAAAAGGTTTATAAAAAAAAAGAAATATCAATGATGAGAGAGAATCATTGATCAGCTGCCTCCTGCACACCCCCTACAGAGCATGTGCCCTGATTGGAATCGAACTGTGACCTCCTGGTTCATAGCTCAACAGTCAGCCACCAAGCCACAATGGCCAGAAGGTTCCATACAAATTTTTGAAGCATTTATTCTAGTTCTGTGAAATACTCCATTGGTATCTGTGAAATGCATTTGTAGGTGCTTATCCTATCTAATAAAAGGGTAATATGCAAATTAACCATCACTCCATCACAAAGATGGCGGCGCCCATAGCCACAAGATGGCGGCGCCCAGTCCCCTCAGCCCCGCCAGAGTCCCCCAGTCCTGGGAGGGGGGTGGCCACTGAGAGTGGGCAACGTGAGAGGCCTGGTGGAATGCTTGCTTTGTCGCCATGGCAACAAGGCAAGCGTCCCACCCCAGCTGCGGAGGGCTTCTGGGCCACAGAGAGCCTCTGGTCAGCGGGCACCGAGCGGCCAGGCCCCGCAGAGAGCTACTGGTGCATGGATTCGTGCACAGGGCTACTAGTACCTGTATATGAGGATTTCTGGCACCAAGAATTAACCAGTCAGCCCTGGCTGGTGTGGCCCACGTACTGGAGGGTCCCGGGTTCCATTTCCAGTCAAGGGCATCTATGTGGGTTGTAGGTTTGGTCCTTTGGGAGGCAACCAATCAATGTGTCTCTCTCACATTAACATTTCTCTCTTTCCACATCTCTCACCCTTTCACTCTCTCTAAAAAGAAGTCAATGGGGAAAAAAAAAGAATTGACTTGTCAGATGCCCTTATTTTGCCACATGAACAATAAGATGCAACTCTAGCCCTAGCTCGTTTGGCTCAGTGGACAGAGTATTGGCCTGTGGACCAAAGGGTCCTGGGTTTGATTCTAGCCAGGAGCAGGCTCTTCCCTGACCTGGGTCCTGGCCAGGGCTTGTGCAGGAGGCAATCAATTGATGTGTTTCTCTCACATCGATGTTTCTGTCTTTCCTGTTGAAAGGGCGGGGAGACTCCATGTTCCTTTTGTTCCATGTCTTCCACCTCGTGGAGTCAGGTTCCCGCCCTAGAACCTCTCCAAGAGCCCAACCCACACCTTTGAATTAGCCAATAGAAATGCAAGGGAAAGTAAGCCGCGCCCTGCCCCCATGTGCAACCTGACCCCAACCAATCAGCGGAGGCCACACTACCTCACCCCTCCTACCTCTCCCAGGCCCCCTATAAATCAGCGCGTTTGGGGTCTTGGGCTCTCTCTCTCTCTCCACCTCGCCGCTGTGCCGGTGTGTGTGGAGGGGGGGGACTGGGCTCGAGCTAGCTCGATTAAAGGCTCTTTGCTTTTGCATCGGACTCGGCTCCCTGGTGGTCTTTGGGGATCACGAAATCTGGGCATAACACTGTGCCGCGCCAGCACAGCCAAGGGTTCTGCGAGCCTTTGGGAGGGCCGGCGAAGGATGAAGAAAAGACAGAAAAAGAGAATAAGCTGGGTCTAGGTGGATCTAGTGCCTGGCTGAGACTACAGAACAGATCCATACGGCAAGCTGATACTTTATTTTATAGTCAGAGGTAAATAAGGTAATGGTCACCATAGTTACAATGTTCTTGTGAGTTTCACTTGTTTTGGCAGCACTTGCTGCACCTCCCACAGCCCATTAGCTACCCAGGAAGGATCTAGGGAGCATCATAAGGTCAAGCTTAATTATGCTAAGAGGGCTGTGCCCTCTAAGCTGGGACTTGTTTGCGGCTTTGCCAGCAGGTCATTCCGAGGCTTAACCCTATAACCGCTCCCTACACTTTCCCTCTCCCACTTTCCCTAAAAAAAAAATCAATGGAAAGATATCCTCGGGTGAGGATTAATAACAAAAAAGATGCAACTCTATTATATGACCTACATATTTATGATTCAAGTCATGGCATTTACACCAGTTGGCTATTGTGTTTGGCTGTTGTCATTTTTTTTTTTAATTTAACAATCTAAGGAAAAGAGGTCAGTGCCCCTGACTAAATAGTCGGGTATTGCATGTTTTAAAGTCTTTTGGCCCACCAGTTGAAAATCGCTGCCTTAAAGTAATTCCTATGCCTCTTAGCACCAGGCCTTACTCCTATATCCTACATACTGTTGGAGCTGTGGCTACTGGTAATAATTCTTTTTTTTTTTAAAAAAATATGTTTTTATTGATTTTTTTAGAGATGGAAACATCCATGAGAGAGAAACATTGATCAGCTGCCTCCTGCATGCACCCTCCTGGAATCTAGCCTGCAACCTGGGCATGTGCCCTGACCAGGAATCTAAGGGAGATCTCTTGGTTCATAGGTCAACACTCAACCACTGAGCCACACCAGCTGGGATACTGGTAATAATTTTTTCTTTGAGCCATACTAGTTCAGGAATTGGACTTACAGGTTGGGCTTATCCTTAGATATAAGAGCTCAGAATCACAATGGCAGGGTTCGGGGGGGGGGTGCTGATGAGGCATGGAAAATAAGATAATGAGAAAGAAGTGAGATAATAGAAATGAACATATGATCAAGCCTGGACAATGCTATAGGGATTCATATGAATGAGATCAGGGTTTGAGAATGATGGCCAGTGGACCAAACACAGCCAGTTGCCTGTTTTTCTAAATAATTTTTATTGTAACACTGCCATCCTCATTCATCTACATATTTTCTGTAGCTGCTTTTGTGTTAAAACAACAGAGTTCAGTAGTTGTCATAGACCTTAAGGCCCGAAGAGCCAAAAATATTTCCTATCTAGTATTTTACAGAAAAAAAAAAATGCTGACCCTTGCCAAACATGCTAAGGATTTCTGTTCCTAGTATGAATGAACATACTACAAACTCCAAAGAGTGGGAAAAGAATATTATTTGATAGAATGGCTAAATAAATTGTGGTATATTCACACAATAAAATATTATACAGAATTGAAAAATGAATTCCAACTACATGCATAAATCACAGAAATAATGTAACATGGAAAAAGCAAATCACAGAAGAATACATATGATTCTTTAAAAATATTTTTTTTATTTCAGAGAGGGAGAGAGAGATAGAAACATCAATGATGAGAGAGAATCATTGTTAGGCTGCTTCCTGCATAACCCACATCAAGGATTCAGCCCACAACCCGGGCATGTGCCCTTGACTAGAATCGAACCTGGGATCCTTCTGTCCGCAGGCTGAAACTCTATCCACTTAGCCAAACCAATCAGGGCAGAATACATACGATTTGATAACTTTATTGTAAAGCTCAAAAGTAAGGAAAACTTATGGATATACATGGTAAAACTATTAAAATTTATAAGGGAAATAATAAACACAAAATCCAGGATAGAGGATTGATTGCTCTGCAGGAAGCAAGAGGGGAGAATTTAGGTGGATTCAAAAGCATTGGTAGTGTTCTAGCTCTTAAGCTGACGACGGGTTCATGGAGGTTTGTTTTATTATTATAAATCACATGTCACAGATATTCCTTTGTAAGTATTAAAATTATATAATTAAAAGTTTTTAAAAGTCAAAGTTAAACTGTGGAGCATAGCAGTTTGGGAAAAGAATAGCTGTCAGGGATGGCAAATGACAACTAAGACTGATTTTCAGGTGCATTTAAGAATTTTTTGTGGGTTCTCTGAAATTACTTGGGGGCTAGAGGAAGCACTGTCCAACCTAGTAGAAGAATACACTTTCCTTGGTCAACAAGATAGGGGCTTAGAGTTGTAATTTGTATACTAATTATACAAATCTGAACTTAGTTTATAGTATCAAGATATGAGATCTGGAGACCTTTGGGTTACTTGAAAAAGGGAATAGTGTGTACAAAGACATGGAGGTATGAGAAAAACCATGACCCATTTAAGCAAACACATGTTTTATCATGCTGTGTGAGAGAGAAACATCTATGTGAGAGAGACACATTCTTTGGGTAGGACTGGGAATCAAACCTGTGACCTTTCAGTCTGAGGGCCGATGCTCTAACCACTGAGCAAAAGATCTTATATGCATGTATGCAGAACCTATGGACACAGACAATAGGGTGGCAAGGGCCTGGGGTGAGGTGGGAACCGGGTGGAGGGAAGCTATGGGGGGAAAAAAGAGGGACATCTGTAATAATCTCAACAATAAAGATAAAAAAATAAAAACAAATTTTTAAATATGTTTTTATTGATTTTTTTAGAGAGAGAGTGAGAGAAAGAAACATTGATGTGAAAGAGAAACATCCATCAGTTACTTCCTGCACACACCCAGACCCGGGATTGAATCTGCAACCTGGATATGTGCCCTGACCTGGAATCAAAACAGTGACCTTTCGGTGCATGGGACAATGCTCAACCAACTGAGCCACACCAGTTAGGGCCTCCTGTCACTTTTTTAAAAATTCTAATCATCAAACTTGATTGTGGTTTCTTCTTACTCTTTCCTTACTTTTGCTGGACTGACTGAATTTCTTTTTTTCCTTTTTTCAACTATTAATGGAAGTTTTACACACTATTTACAGTTTATTGGTTATCTTTCAGTTTTGTTTACTTATACAAATGATACACATATACATTCTTGTAAAAAAAAACCCAAACCATATTGAAGATTATAGGATAAAACGTGGAAGTGTTCCTTCACTGTTAAGTTTGGTGCATTGTCTTCCACAGTATTTATGTACATATATATTTGTATATCTATATATATATAAAGAGGTAATATGCTAATTGGTCCTAACGGTGTTCCAGTCACAACCGTTCAACAGGCTGCACGCGCGTAGGAGCTGGTGGGCAGGGACAGGGGTGGGGACTTGTGCCACCGGGACATGAGGCTGCCGTCGGGGGTGGGCTCACCAGTGGAGTCATGTGCAGGCCCACCATGCTGCCCGGCCCAGAGGGGGGGGGCGTCAGGATGGGGGCGGGGCCTTAGCAGAGAGGTCTCAGCACTCCTGCGCCGGGGTCTGAAGGTATGGAGAGGAAGGGAGAGCAGATGGGCAGTTAGGGGGTTTAGGCCAGGAGGGGAGAGCAGATAGGCAGTTAGGGAGATCAGGCCACCAAGGGATAGCAGTAAGATTCATCAGGCAGGAAGGAGAGCAGTTAGGGGCAACAGGTCGGCAGGCAGGTGAACGCTTAGGAGCCAGTGGTTCTGGATTGCAAGAGGCATCCCAGATTGGAGAGGGGGCAGGCCAGGCTGAGAGAACCCCCACCCCCATGCATGAATTTCATGCACCAGGCCTCTAGTCTATAAAATAAAAGCCTAAGCGACCATTACGGTGGAATGACCAGAACGACTGGTCACTATGATGTGCACTGACCAGCAGGGTCCAGATGCTCAATGCAGGAGCTGCCCCCTGGTGGTCAGTGCACTCATACAGGGGGAGCGCCACTCAGCCAGAAGCCGGGCTCACAGCTGGCGAGCACAGAGGTGGTGGCGGGAGCCTCTCCCGCCTCTGCGGCAGCGCTACTGAGCAGCGAGCTGAGCAGTAAGGACCAGCGAGCAGGTGGGTGGTAAGGAGCGAGGGGTCCTGGACTGTGAGAGGGATGTCTGACTGAGGGGAGCGGGCCTAAGCCAGCAGGTGGACATCCCCCAATAGGTTCCGGACTGCGAGAGGGCGCAGGCCGGGCTGAGGGACCCCCCTCAATGCACGAATTTTGTGCACTGGGCCTCTAGTATACTAATAGGAAGCTTTGGTATTTTTTAAAATATATTTTTATTGATTTCAGAGAGGAAAGGAGAGGGAGAGAGAGATAGAAACATCAATGATGAGAGAGAATCATTGATTGGCTGCCTTCTATATGCCCTCTACTGAGCCTGCAACCTGGGAATGTGCCCTGACTGGAAATCAAACCATGACCTCCTGGTTGATAGGTCAATGCTCAACCACTAAGCTACACCAGTTGGGCAACTTTGGTATTTTTAAATGGTATCATTACTGTACATATAGTTCCACAATTTGCTTTTAGTTTTCTACTTCAGGGCCTTTTTTTATTGTTGAGAGTATTGCAGATTTCCCCCATTTCCCATCTCTATAACCCCCTCTACCCCAACCCTTCCCAGGCCTTTATCACACTACTAGAGGCCCGGTGCATGAAATTCATGCACTTGGGGGCTTCCTCAGCCCGGCCTGCGCCCTCTTGTAGTCTGGGAGCCTGTGGGGATTGGGCCTAAGCTGGCAGTTGGAAATGCTTAGCGCTGCTGTGGAGGTGGGAGAGGATTCCACCACTGCCGCTGTGCTCACCAGCTGTGAGCCCAGCTTCTGGCTGAGCGGTGCTCCCTCTGTGGGAGCACACTGACCACCAGGGGGCAGCTCCTGCATTGATGAGCGTCTGCCCCTTGGTGGTTAGTGCGTGTCATAGCGACCGGTCTTTCTGCTGTTTGGTCGATTTGCATATTAGCCTTTTATTATATAAGTTTGTCTGTGTCCAAGGGCTATCTATGCATATATGTTCTTTGGTTAACCTCTTCCCATCCCCCACTGTCTCCCCTCTGAGATCGGTTACTCTGTTTCATGCATCCATGTCTCTGGACATATTTTGTTTGGCAGTTTATTTATTTTTATTTATTTTATTTTTTAAATATATTTTTATTGATTTCAGAGATGAAGGAAGAGGGAGAGAGAGATAGAAATATCAATGATGAGAGAGAATCATTGATCGGCTGCCTCCTGCATGCTCCCTACTGTGGATCTAGCCCATAACCCAGGCATGTGCCCTTGACCAGAATTGAACCCGGGACCCTTCAGTCCACAGGCCGACACTATCCACTGAGCCAAAATAGCTGGGCGGCAGTTTATTTTATTGATTATATTCTACATATAAGTGAGATAATGTGATATTTGTTTTTCTCTGACTGGCTTATTTCCCTTAGCATAATAAGCTCCAGGTCTATCCATGGTGTTGCAAAGGGTAAGAGAGCCTTCTTTTTTAAAGCCACATAGTATTTTTTTTTTTAGTGTTACACAGTTATTTTAAAATTTTATTTATCTTCATTGTTGAGGGTATTACAAATGTCCTCCATTGCCTCTCTCCACCCCATTCCTGCCCTATCCCAGGTCTTCACCACACTATTGTCTGTGTCCATGGATTATGTATATCTATACTAATAATAGAGGAATATGCAAATTGGCCGAGATGCCGTAACATAATGACCAGACAGCAGGGACGTGAGGCTACATGGTGCCTGGCCAGGGCGGGGGACCTCAGGCTGCACCCCCTGCCCGGCAGGGCTTGATGGGGACCTCAGGCAATGCTCCCCACCCCAGCGGGGCTTGACAGGGGAACGCAGGCTGCACCCCCTGCACCGGGCTGGGGGACCTGAGGCTGCGTCCCCTGCCCAGCGGGGCTTTATGGGGGACCTGAGGCCAAGCCCCCCACCCCAGCACCAGGTTGGGGGACCTGAGGCTGCGCTGAGGGACCTGAGGCTGCACCCCCTGCCCAGTGGGGCTTGACAGGGGACCTGAGGCTGCACCTCCAGCCTGGCAGGGCTTGATGGGGGACCTGAGACTGCGACCCCCAACCCGGCTCTGGGCCAGGGGACCTGAGGCTGTGCCCCCTGCCCGGAGGGCCTTGATGAGGGTGGGGCCGGCTGGGTCTGGGTCTCACCCAATGGGGCTGGGGGCAGCAGGGTCTGGTTCTCCAGCGTTTTTGAAGTGCATGTGGGTGGTGGGCGGGGACTTGACTCTGGGTCCTGAGGCATGCCCCAGACTGACAGGAGGGAGATTTTTATATACATTTTACTAATTTTCTTTAATCTCTGACACTTATAGAGAAAGGGCCAGTAGCAATATTAAACTATTTCCTTTAATTAATTCCCTTTTAATGTGCACAAATTTTGTGCACCAGGCCACTAGTATGCATATAAGTTATTTGGCTATTCTCTGCCCACCCTTCCCCACTCACTTCCCTCTGAGATCTGTCAGTCTGTGCCACACTTCCATGCCTCTAGGCATATTTTGTTTGGCAGTTTATTTTGTTCATTAGATTCCAAATATAAGTAAGATCATGATACTTGTCTTTCTCTGACTGGCTTATTTCACTTAGCCATAATACTCTCCAGGTCCCTTCACATCTCAAAGGATAAGAGATCCTTCTTTCTTACAGCTGCATAGTATTCCTTTGTGTAAATGTACCACAGCTTTTTTATCCACTCATCTACTGATGGGCACTTGGACTGTTTCCAGATCTTAGCTATTGTAAATAGTGCTGCTATGAACATTGGGGTGCATATATTCTTTCTGATTGGTGTTTCAGGATTCTTATAATATACTAGAGGCCCCGTGCACAAATTTGTGCATGGGTGGGGTCCCTTGGCCTGGCTGTGATCAGGGCCGAGGCGGGCTACAGGAGGTTGGCCGGCCAGGGGGAGAGGCTGCGGGAGTTTGGCTGGCTGCAGGAGGTTGGCTGTGGGAGTGCACTGACCACCAGGGGCAGCTCCTGTGTCGAGCATCTGCCCCCTGGTGGTCAGTGTGCATCATAGCGACTGGTCATTCAGTCGTTCAGTCGCTTAGGCTTTTTTATATATATAGATTCCCAGAAGTGGGATTAGTAGGTCATAAGGCAGTTCCACTTTTAATTTTTTTGAGGAAACTCCATACTGTTTTCCATAGCGGTTGCGCCGTTTGCATCCCCACCAACAGTGTACTAGGGTTCCTTTTGCTCTACATCCTCACTGAAGGGTCTCAGGTTTGATTCCTGGTTAAGTGCACGCACCTGGATTTTGGGTTTGCTCCCCACCTCCGGTGGTGGCATGTGCAAGAGACAACCAGTTGATGTGTCTTTTTCGCATCAATATTTCTCTCTCTCTCTCTCTCACCCCCTTCGTCCCTCCCTTTCATTCTCTCTGAAGAGCAATGGAAAAAATATCCTTAGGTGAGTATTAAATAAATAAATAAATACATAAATAAAAAAATACTGCTATGTGAGATGTCTGAGATTTTACTGCCTATTTTATTTTAGGATTTTTATGGTTTTATGACTTACATTAAGTCTTTTATCCATTTTGAGTTTATTCTTGTGTATGGTGTAAGTTGGTATTCTAGTTCCATTTTTTTTTGCACACTCCTGTTCAATTTTCCCAAGACAATTTATTGCAGAGACTTAACTCCATTGTATGTCTTAACTCCATTGTATGTTCTTGCCTTCTTTGTCAAATATTAATTGGCCGTAATGGTGTGGGTTGACTTCCTGGGCTCTCTGTTCTGTTCTGTTGATGTATATGCCTGTTTTTGTGCCAGTACCAAGCTGTTTTGATTACAGTGGCTTTGTAGTGTAGTTTAATATCTGGTATTATGATCCCTCCAACTTTGTTCTTCTTTCTCAATATTTCTAAGGCTATTCAGGGTCTTTTTTGGTTCCATATAAAGTTTTTGAATATTTGTTCTAGATATGTGAAATATGCTGTCAGTATTTTAATAGGGATTGCATTGATTCTATAATTTGCTTTTGGTGTTATGGACATTTTAATGATGTTAATTCTTCATATCCAGGAACACAGTATGTTCTTCCACTTGTTTGTATCTTCCTCTATTAATTTTTCCAATGTCCTATAGTTTTCAGAATATAGGTCTTTTACCTCCTTGATTAGGTTTATTCCTAGGTATCTTATTTTTTGTTGCAATGGTAAGTAGGTTGTTTTCTTAATTTCTTTTTCTGATAGTTCATTATTGGCGCATAGAAATGCTATCAATTTCTGAATATTAATTTTGTATCCTGCTACTTTGCCAAATTAGTTTATTAGACCATTTTTGGTGGAGTCTTTAGGGTTTTCTATGTACAATATCATGTCATCTGTAAATGATGACAGTTTTACTTCCTGCTTTCCAATTGGATGCCTTTTATTTCTTCTTCTTGTCTGATTGCTGTGGCTAGGACTTCCAGTGCCATGTTGAATAAGAGTGGTGAAAGTAGGCATCCCTGTCATGTTCCTGATCTTAAGGGAAACGCTTTTAGTTTTTGCCCACTGAGTATGATGTTGGCTGTAAGTTTGTCATATATGCCCTTTATTATGTTGAGGTCTGATTCCTATTCCCACTTTGCTGAGAGTTTTTATCACAAATGGGTGCTGGATTTTGTTGAATTCTTTTTCTGTGTCTGTTGATATGATTATGTGATTTTTATTCTTCATTTTGTTTATGTGATGTATCACATATTTTGATTTATGAATATTGTACCAGCCTTGCACTTCTAGAATAAATCCCATTTGGTCATGGTGTATGATCTTTTTAATGTATTGCTGGATCAGATTTGCTAATATTTTGTTGAGTATTTTAGTACCTATGTTCATCAGGGATATTGGCCTATAATTTTCTTTTGTTGTAGTTTATCTAGTTTTGAAATTAGCATAATGCTGGCCTCATAAAAAGAGCTTGAAAGTCTTCCTTCTTCTTGAATTTTTTTGGATAGTTTGAGGAGGGCAGGTGGTAGTTCTTTGAATGTTTGGTAAAACTCGTCTGCGAAGCTACTGGGTCTAGGACTTTTGTTTGCTGGGAGTTTTTTTTTTTTTTTTAGACTACTGCTTAAATTTAATTAGTTATCAGTCTATTCAGTTTTCTTATTCTTTCTAATTGAGTTTTAGAAGATTGTATGTTTCTAGGAATTTGTCCATTTTGCCCAGGTTGTCCAATTTGTTGGCCTATAGTTTTTAATATTCTTTTACAATCCTTTGTATTTCTGTGATATCAGTTGTTACTTTTCCTCTTTCATTTCTGATTTATTTATTTGGGTCCTCTTTGTCTTTTTTTCTTGATGAGTCTGGCTAAAGATTTATCAGTCTTATTTATCTTTTCAAAGAACCAGCTCTTGGTTTCATTGATCTTTTGTATTATTATTATTATTTTTAGTTTCTATGTCATTTGTTTCCACTCTGATCTTTATTATTTCATTCCTTCTACTTACTCTTGGATTACAATTTTCTTTTTAAACTTAATGAAAGTACTTTGAAAAAAACACTTAATATACTTTGGAGATCTTTCTATGACAGTGCATAGAGATCTATATCATTCTGTTTAAGGGATGCATACTATTTGTAGTAAACATATACTACATTTTTATTTTATTTATTTATTTATTTATTTATTTATATACTACATTTTTAAACCACTCCCATATCTATGTATATAAAAGGCTAATGTGCAATGTGTCCCCTTAGGAGTTCGATCGCTTGCTATGACGTGTGCTGACCACCAGGAGGCGGTGTGGAATGAAGGAAGGCTCTGTCTGGCAGCCGGGGAAGGGAGGCCCCAATCGGCCCTGATTGTTAGCCAGGCCTAGGGACTCTACCCATGCATGAATTTCATGCACTGGGCCTCTAGTTTTTGTATATTTGGTTATTTCCAATTTTTTTTTTTTTTTTTTGCTACGACAATCATGTAGCAGTGAATATCCTGTAACATAGATATTTGTGAATGTGTACAAGTAGCTGTGAGGATTTATTTGGAGAAGTAGTATTGTGTCAAGGGGAAGGTATATTTAAACTTTTGATATATTGCCATGTTACTCTTCAGAAAAGTTGTGCATACACCCCCACTTTCAGAATGACTGCTGATTGCCCCCACCATTAGCAACACTTAATACTATCAAACTTTAAAGGTGTTCTTTTTGCCAAAATATTACACAAATTCATTCTCACTATAAAACAACCACAGGAAAGCAAAAGCAGAAATGCCCTCTTGACCATCATCACCTAATAACAATCTCGGGAAATTTATTTCCACCTTGCTATTAATTTTCTATTGATGGTTTCATTATGCTTCATCTTCTTAGGAATAACTTCTTAATAATTAACTCAAGCTTCCTAGACATATTCTTAAAAATTATTTGGACTTAACTCTAAGTTTTATTAGTTCATTGACTCACCATTATCTTCTGAGATGGTCTCATCATCATTCTCATCCCCTGATCCAGGTGACTGTGACATTGTCTATCTTTGGTACGCTATGTTAGAAAACAGAGAATTAACTTTTACAGTAGCCCTCTCCTGTATCATTATGGTGTCATGGATTCATTGACTCTAGTTTCTCAATCAATTTTATCCTATTTGTTTCATATCTTCAAGAAAATCCCACCCAAACCAGTTTGGCTCAGTGCATAGAGCGTCGGCCTGTGGACTGAGGGGTCCCGGGTTTGATTCCGGTCAAGGGCATGTACATTGGTTGCGGGCACATCCCCGGTGGGAGGTGTGCAGGAGGCGGCTGATCGATGTTTCTCTCTCATCGATGTTTCTGGCTCTCTATCCCTCTCCCTTCCTCTCTGTAAAATATCAATAAAATATATTAAAAAAAAAAAAGAAAATCCCAACAATTTTGGCCTGTTAATCACACCCTTCCCTCTTATCCCTTGTGGTTATGGCTCTATTTTTATATTTTTTCTTCTTTCATTTAAAGCTAATTTGGGGAGAAAAGCACATTTATTCAGACTAACATCTTAAACTGGAAGTATAACATGTCCTTTTAAATATTATGATGGCTTGAGCCCCTGCTGGCTTGAATGCTAAGAAATAGTCTCCCTTCAAAGTGTCCTCCAGCTAATTTGGAGGGTTTTCCAAAGTATAATCTTACTTGTGATCTGAATCAAGTCTCTCATTATCTTTTATTTTGGTCTTTTCAACAGGCTATAGTGCTGTGGCTGTTGAGGGTCTTCCTGTGGTCAGATAACTATGGCTCTAACATGTTTTTCTCTAAATTCTCCATATCACAGGTGAGTAAAGGCTGTTACTTCTAATATGCTTTTTCTACATTTTTGGGTATAATGAAAGGAAGTGTAACATAAAGAATAATTTAAAATTGCCCAAAGATGTGACATCACTTAGACTCTTGGTCAAAAGCAGATAAAAAGTTCCTAATTAATACCCTCCCTGCTTTTAACCATCTCCAATGGGGGGTTAACTCACCGTCCCAGGAGAACCAATAGGATTTGTTGTTGTCCTGTTCTATATCTAGTCGGATCTGAAACCAGAGGGCTAAGAAGAGTTTTAGTAAACAGTAATCACCATAGCAACGTTTGTGCTCTTTCTTCACGTGAAGTTCTACCCATGGATTTTATGTATATTTAATGATTTCAAGGATGATTGACAGCAGATTTGACCAATCCCTTCAGAGGAAACGCTACTAGTCCAGCAGGGGCCTGGTTGGCACGAAAAGCAAATAAATAAATAAATAAATAAAACTCAAATGATCTGAAATTGATACATTTCTCCAAGTCTGGGTTATTCTGTACAAAGACGGGCCCAATGGCCCAATTCCTACCTGACACCGCTGGGGACTCCCTCCTGCCTTTGTGATACTACACCAGTGGGGAGGGGGTGGGGTTTCAGACTCCCCACCTAGTCTCCACAGGGGGGGGGGAGGGGAGAGGGAACTAGGGGGTGAGGGTGCGGATGGGAGCCTGCCAAGGTTGGAGTCTAGGCTCCCCACTTGGCTATTCCTGGCGTGGGTGAAGCTGGGGCTGCATTTTTTCCATTGCGGGTGACTAGAGTAAATCAGTTATCTAAAATTTTCTGTCTTGCTAGGTTGCTCCTTTCCTGATCCTTTGTCTAGCGAGAGCAGAATTTTATGAGAGCTTTAGTTGTCTGTGCTGGTTAGTGTTTCACACATATCTTTTTCCACTATTGTGAATGGGATACGTTTTTTCCTGTTTCTATTTCTGTTATTGCTAAAATAAAAGAAAGCTATTGGTATATACTAATAAAATGTTAATTGTAAAATCTAAGTGGTGGGTATATTGGTGTTCATGATAAAATTCTTTAAAGTTTTCTGTCTGAAAATTATTATAATAAAAGTTGGAAAATAGTAAAACAAAAGGGAGCTCCTTTATAATACTTAGAAAAAAGAACGCTTTAGGATTTGGTATATTTATCTTACATCCAGCTTGTATCAGTTAAGACTCTTGTTTGCAGGTGACAGATATCCAACTTGAATAAGCTTAAGAAGAAAATGGAGTTCATTCATTTTTTTTAACTGGGAAGGACAGGGCAGATCTCAGACAGGTCAGAGACTCAAATGGTATTAGGCTCTCACTCATCTCTTCATTTCTATTCTTAGCTTCTCTCTTTTTTGCATTGCCTCATTCTCTAAGATTCTTCTAAATAGTAGAGACAGGGCTACCAACTGCTCTTAGGATTCAAGATTCAAAGAAAAGAGAAAGCTACTTCTTTACCTCTGATTTGGAATATTCTTTTTTATTTTATTCAGGTATTATATGCGTATATATCTTACCATTGCCCCCCCACCCCATTCCCATACATGCCCTCACCCCCCAATGTTTTGCATCCGTTCGTTACTCTTATATGCATGCATATAAGTCCTTCGGTTGATTTCTTATTTCCCCCACCTCTCCCTTCCCGCTGTAATTTGACAGTCTGTTTGATGCTTTACTGCCTCTGTATCTATCTTTTTGTTCATCAGGTTATAATGTTTTTTATTATCCACAAATGACTGAGATCATGTGGTATTTTTCTTTCATTGACTGGCTTATTTCACTTAGCATAATGTTCTCCAATTCCATCCAGTTTGCTACAAATGGTAAGAATTCCTTCTTTTTTATGGCAGCATAGTATTCCATTGTATAGATGTACCATCGTTTTCTGATCCAGTCATCTGCTGACGGGCACCTAGGCTGTTTCCAAATCTTAGCTATTGTAAATTGTGCTGCTATGAATATAGGGGTGCATATATCCTTTCTGATTGGTGTTTCTAGTTTCTTAGGATATATTCCTAGGAGTGAGATTACTGCGTCAAATGGGAGTTCCATTTTCAGTTTTTTGAGGAAACTCCATACTGTTTTCCATAGTGGCTGCACCAATCTGCATTCCCACCAGCAGTGCACCCTTTTTCTCCGCATCCTCGCCAACACTTGTCCTTTGTTGATTTGTTGATGATAGCCATTCTGACAGGTGTAAGATGGTATTGCATTGTCGTTTTGATTTGCATCTCTTGAATAATTAGTGACTTTGAGCATGTTTTCATGTGTTTCTTAGCCTTCCTCCTGTCTTATTTCAAAAAGATTCTATTTAGGTCATTGCCCATTTTTTTTTATTGGATCATTTATCTTCCTTTTATTAAGTTGTATAAGCTGCTTGTAGATGTTGGAGATTAAACCTTTATCAGTGATAACATTTGCAAATATGTTCTCCCATACAGTGGAGTTTCTTGTTGTTTTGTTGATGGTTTCTTTTGTTGTGAAAAAGCTTTTTATTTTGATGTAGTCCCATTTGTTTATTTTCTCTTTGGCTTCCATTGCCCTAGGGGCAGTATCAGTGAAGAAGTTCTTTCGGAATATGTCTGAGATTTTGCTGCCTGTGGATTCCTCTAGTATTTTTATGGTTTCCCGTCTTATGTTTAAGTCCTTTATCCATTTTGAGTTTATTTTTGTGTATAGTGAAAGTTGGTGGTCTAGTTTCATTTTTTTTGCATGTATCTGTCCAATTTTCCCAACACCATTTATTGAGGAGACTGTCTTGACTCCATTGTATGTTCATGCCTCCTTTGTCAAATATTAATTGCGCATACTGGTTTGGGTCGATACCTGGATTCTATATTCTATTCCATTGATCTATATGTCTGTTCTTGTGCCAGTACCAGGCTGTTTTGAGAACAGTGGCTTTGTAATACAGCTTGAAATCTGGTATTGAGATCCCTCCTACTTTATTCTTCTTTCTCAGGATTGCTGTGGCTATTCGGGGTCTTTTTTTATTCCAGATGAATTTTTGGAGAGTTCTTTGTAGGTCTGTGAAATATGCCGTTGGTATTTTAATGGGGAGTGCATTGAATCTATATATTGCTTTGGGTAGTATGGACATTTTAATGATGTTGATTCTCCCAATCCATGAACATGGTATGTTCTTCCATCTGTTCATGTCTTCCTCTATTTCTTTTTTCAGTGTCCTGTAGTTTTCCGCATATAGGTCTTTTACCTCCTTGGTTAAGTTTATTCCTAGGTATCTTAATTTTTTTAGTCTCTCTTTCTGTAAGTTCACTGTTGGTGTATAGAAATGCCGTAGATTTTTTGGCGTTAATTTTGTATCCTGCTACATTGCCGAATTCATTTATTAAGTCTATTAGGTTTTTGATGAGGTCTTTCGGGTTTTTTATGTACAATATCATGTCATCTGCGTAAAAGGACAGCTTTACTTCTTTTTTCGAATTTGGATGCCTTTTATTTCTTCTTCTTGTCTAATTGCAATGGCTAATATTTCCAGTACTGTATCGAACAGGAGTGGTGAGAAGTGGGCATCCCTGTCTTGTACCTGTTCTTAGGGGAAATGGTTTTAGTTTTTGCCCATTGAGTATGATATTAGCTGTGGGTTTATCATATATAGCTTTCATTATGTTGAGGTATGATCCTTCTATTCCCACCTTGTTGAGAGTTTTTATCAAGAAAGGGTGTTGGATTTTGTCAAATGCTTTTTCTGCATCAATTGATATGACTATGTGATTTTTATCTCTCAATTTGTTTATGTGATGTATCACGTTTATTGATTTGCGGATATTGTACCATCCTTGCATCCCTGGGATAAATCCTACTTGGTCATAGTGTATGATCTTTCTGATGTACTGCTGGATCCGATTAGCTAGAATTTTGTTGAGGATTTTGGCATCTACATTCATGAGGGATATTGGCCTGTAATTCTCTTTCATTGTGTTGTCTTTATCTGGTTTTGGTATTAGGGTGATGCTGGCTTCATAGAAGGAGCTTGGCAGTGTTCCTTCCTCTTGAATTTTTTGGAATAGTCTGAGGAGGATAGGTTTTAGTTCTTCCTTGAATGTTTGGTAAAACTCTCCTGTGAAGCCGTCTGGCCCCGGGCTTTTGTTTGCCGGAAGCTTTTTGATGACTGCTTCAATTTCTTCCATAGTTACTGGCATATTGAGCTGTTTAGATTCTTCCTGATTGAGTTTTGGAAGGTTATATTTTTCTAGGAATATGTCCATTTCCTCCAGGTTGTCCAGTTTGTTGGAATAGAGTTGTTCGTAGTATTTTTCAACAATCCTTTGTATTTTGGCAGGATCTGTTATTATTTCACCTCTTTCATTTCTGATTTTGTTTATTTGGGTCCTCTCTCTTTGCTTCTTGGTGAGCCTGGCTAGAGGTTCATCAATCTTGTTTATCTTTTCAAAGAACCAGCTCTTGGTTTTGTTGATCTTTTGTATTGTTTCTTTGGTCTCTATGTCGTTTATCTCTGCTCTGATCTTTGTTATTTCCTTTCTTCTGCTTACTCTGGGCTTTTCTTTTCTTTTTTTTTTTTTAAATAAATCTTTATTCAGATTATTACAATTATTTCTCCTTTTTCCCCCCATAGCTCCCCTCCACCCATTTCCCACCCCACCTTCTGCCCTTACATCCCCCCCACTGTCCTCATCCATAGGTGTATGATTTTTGTCCATTCTCTTCATGAACCCCCCATACCCCTTTCCCCCTGAGAATTATCAGTCCACTCCCTTTCTATGCCCCTGATTCTATTATATTCACCAGATTATTCTGTTCCTCAGGTTTTTAATTCACTTGATTTTTAGGTTCGCTTGTTGATAGATATGTATTTGTTGTTCATAATTTTTCTCTTTACTTTTTTCTTCTTCCTCTTCTTTAAGAATACCTTTCAGCATTTCATATAATACTGGTTTGGTGGTGATGAACTCCTTCAGCTTTTTCTTATCTGTGAAGCTCTTTATCTGCCCTTCAATTCTGAATGATAGCTTTGCTGGGTAGAGTAATCTTGGTTGTAGGTTCTTGCTATTCATCACATTGAAAATTTCTTGCCACTCCCGTCTGGCCTGCATAGTTTCTGTTGAGAAGTCAGCTGACAGTCGTATGGGTGCTCCCTTGTAGGTAATTAACTGTTTTTCTCTTGCTGCTTTTAATATTCTCTCTTTGTATTTTGCTCTTGGCATTTTAATTATGATGTGTCTTGGTGTGGTCCTCTTTGGATTCCTTTTGTTTGGGGTTCTGTGGGCTTCCTGGACTTGTAAGTCTATTTCTTTCACCAGGTGGGGGAAGTTTTCAGTCATTATTTCTTCAAATAGGTTTTCAGTATCTTGCTCTCTCTCTTCTTCTGGCACCCCCATAATTCTGATGTTGGTACGCTTGAAGTTGTCCCAGAGTCTTCTTACATTATCTTCAACTTTTTGGATTTTTTTTTTTTGCTTTTTGCTTTTTCGGTTGAGTGTTTTTTGCTTCTTTGTATTTCAATTCTTTGACTTGATTCTTGGGTTCCTCTATTCTGTTTCTGGGTCTCTGTATAATATTTTTTATTTCAGTCAGTGTATGTTTAATTTCTAGTTGGTCCTTTTTCATATCTTCGAGGGTCTCGTTATATTTATCGGCCTTTTCTAGGATATTCTTAAAAAGTCTTATAACCGTGGTTTTGAATTCTATATCCAGTCGTTTGTTTTCCTCCATTTCTTTCGTTTGTGATCTGATTCTTTGACCCCGCATTTTCATTGATTCCCTGAGTTGGTAAGGTAGATATTTGTGCTAGGTTTCCAATATGGCCCAGTGGGTCTGCTTCCCCAGTTAACCTGAGGTGGACACTCTTGGTGCACCCCTTTGTGGACTGTGTGTACAGCCTTGTTGTAATTAAGTCTTTATAGTTGTTGGTATCACTGGGAAGAATTGACCTCTGGGCCAGTTGGCTGTAAGGATCAGCTGTGTCTATGCTGGGAGAAGTTCGGTGCTGGAGACAGCCTTATAGGATTAGACTTGCCAAATTGCAATAGCCTCTGTGCTCAGCTTGGATGGGGTGGAGTCTCAGTTTTGGCTTCCTGTCAGCCTTGCCCTTGTGCGCATGTGCGCTTTCAGTCCTCCGCCTTCCCCAGCTCGAGTCTCCGCCTGAGAGTACAGACTCCCCCCACAAGAGCGTGGGTCCCCAGGGGCTCGCCTGGAACTGGGGTTCACTGCGGTCAGAACTGGGGCTCAGTGCCGTCAGGAGCCTCTGACTCCCTTTCACTACGGAAAGCCTGTGGCAACCTCCGCAGCCTTTGTGTGCACTGGCACGCGCGCGCGGGCACTTTCAGTCCTCCGCCTTCCCCGGCTCCCGAGTCTCCGCCCGAGAGTCCAGACTCCCCCACAAGAGCGTGGGTCCCCAGGGGCTCGCCTGGAACTGGAGTTCACTGCAGTCAGAACTGGGGCTCAGTGCAGTCAGAATCCTCTGACTCCCTTCCACTAGGGAAAGCCTGTGGCAACTTCCGCAGCCTTTGTGCGAACTGGCGCGCGCGCGCGGGCACTTTCAGTCCTCTGCCTTCCCCGGCTCCCGAGTCTCCGCCCGAGAGTCCAGACTCCCCCCACAAGAGCGTGGGTCCCCAGGGGCTCGCCTGGAACTGGGGTTCACTGCAGTCAGAACTGGGGCTCAGTGCCGTCAGGAGCCTCTGACTCCCTTCCACTAGGGAAAGCCTGTGGCAACTTCCGCAGCCTTTGTGCGAACTGGCGCGCGCGCGCGGGCACTTTCAGTCCTCTGCCTTCCCCGGCTCCCGAGTCTCCGCCCGAGAGTCCAGACTCCCCCCACAAGAGCGTGGGTCCCCAGGGGCTCGCCTGGAACTGGGGTTCACTGCAGTCAGAACTGGGGCTCAGTGCCGTCAGGAGCCTCTGACTCCCTTTCACTAGGGAAAGCCTGTGGCAACTTCCGCAGCCTTTGTGCTCACTGGTGCGCGCGCGCGCGCGGGCACTTTCAGTCCTCCGCCTTCCCTGGCTCCCAAGTCTCCGCCCGAGAGTCCAGACTCCCCCCGTAAGAGCGTGGGTCCCCAGGGGCTCGCCCGGAACTGGGGTTCAGTGCAGTCAGAACTGGGGTTCAGTGCGGTCAGGGGCTTCCTTCCCCCTCCCGCCAGAGAAAGTCAGCCAGGCTCTCATCCGCCCTTCCTCTCTGCGCGCACAAAGCCCCTTTGCCGTACCTCCAATTCTCTGTGAGCTTCTCTCTTTCCTTCTAGTTGTAGAATTTTCACTCAGCCAGCTTTCCTGTGGTTCTGGATGGTGTCCGTTCTGTCTTTTAGTTGTAGATTTGAAATTGTTGTGCGAGGCAGCAGTTTAGGTGTTTACCTATGCCGCCATCTTGGTTTCTCCTCTCTGGGCTTTTCTTGATGCTCTTTTTCTAACTCTTTGAGTTGTAGGGTTAGGTAATTTATTACCATTGTTTCTTGTTTTTTGCAGTATGCTTGTAGAGCTATGAACTTCCCTCTCAAGACTGCTTTCGCTGTGTCCGATAGATTTTGCATTGTTGTGTTTTCATTGTCATTTGTTGCCATAATGTTTTTTTATTTCTTCCTTGATCTCTCTGGTAACCCAGTCATTGTTTAATAGCTTGCTGTTTAGTCTCCATGTGTTTGATTTTTAAAAAAATATATTTTATTGATATTTTACAGAGAGGAAGGGAGAGGGATAGAGAGCTAGAAACATCGATGAGAGAGAAACATTGATGAGCCACCTCCTGCACACCTCCCGCTGGGGATGTGCCCGCAACCAAGGTACATGCCCTTGACCGGAATCGAACCTGGGACCCTTCAGTCCGCAGGCCGACGCTCTATCCACTGAGCCAAACCGGTTTCAGCATGGATTGTTTTTATTGTAGTTGATTTCCAGTTTTATGCCACTGTGGTCTGAGAAGATGCTTGATATGATTTCTGTCTTCTTGAATTTGAAGAGACTTTGCCTATGACCCAACATATGGTCTATCTTTGAAAATGACCCATGTGCACTTGAGAAGAATGTATATTCTGTGGCTTTGGGGGGAAATGTTCTGAAGATGTCAATTAATTCCATCTGGTCTAGTGAGTCATTTAGGATTGATGTTTCTTTGCTGATGTTTTGTTTAGAGGATTTGTCCAATGGTGATAGTGGGGTATTAAAGTCTCCTACTATGATTGTATTGCTGTCAATCTCTCCTTTTATATCCTCCAGGGTTTTTTTTTTATGTATTTGGGTGCTCCTGTATTGGTTGCATATATATATATTTTTTAATATATTTTATTGATTTTTTACAGAGAGGAAGGGAGAGGGATAGAGAGTTAGAAACATCGATGAGAGAGAAACATCGATCAGCCGCCTCCTGCACACCCCCTACTGGGGATGTGCCCGCAACCAAGGTACATGCCCTTGACCGGAATCGAACCTGGGACCCTTCAGTCCACAGGCTGACGCTCTATCCACTGAGCCAAACCGGTTTCGGCGGTTGCATATATGTTTACCAGAGTTATTTCTTCTTGTTTCATTGCTCCCTTTAGTATTATGAAGTGGCCTTCCTTATCTCTTGTTATGTCCTTCACTTTGAGATCTAATTTGTCAGATATAAGTATTGCTACCCCAGCTTTTTTGTTCATTTCCATTTGCCTGGAAAACCTTTTTCCTTCCCTTCACCCTCAGCCTGTGTGCGTCTTTTTTTCCGAGGTGGGTTTCTTGTAGACAGCAGACATATGGGTCTTATTTTCTTATCCAATCTGTTACCCTATGTCTTTCGATTGAGACATTTAGTCCATTTACAGTTAAAGTTATTATTGATAGGCACTTATTTGTCGCCATTTTTATTCTTTACCCCTGTGTCCCTTCTTCGCTTCCTATTTCTTTTTTTTACAGCAGACCCTTTAGCATTTCTTGCATTGCTGGTTTGGTGGTTACAAATTCCCTTAGGCCTTTTTTGTCTGTGAATCTCCTGATTTCACCTTCAATTTTGATTGATAGCCTTGCTGGGTACAGTATTCTTGGATTCAGACCCTTCCTTTGCATGACTTTGTATATTTCATTCCATTCCCTTCTGGCCTGATGAGTTTATGTTGAGAAATCAGTTGCTAGTCTAATGGGGGTTTCTTTGTATGTAACTTTCTGTTATTCTCCTGCCGCTTTTAAGATTCTTACTTTGTCGTTGGTGTTTGCCAATTTAATTATAATGTGCCTTGGTGTCGGTCTTTTGGGGTTCATTTTGTTTGGGACTCTGTGAGCTTCTTGGATTTGTGTGGGTTTTTTTCTTCCCTATATCCGGGAAGTTTTCTGTCATTATTTCTTCAAATAGGTTTTCTATTCCTTGCTCAGTTTCCTCTCCTTCTGGAACCCCTATTATGTGGATGTTGTTTTATTTCACGTTGTCCCAAAGTTCCCTTAGGCTGTCTTCTTGCTTTTTAATTGTTTTTTCTAGAAGCTGCTCTACTTAGGTATTTTTCCCCATCTTGTCTTCTAGCTCACTGATGTGGTCCTCTGCTTCTTGTAGTCTACTCTTGATGCTTTCTATTGAGTTCTTTACAGCAGCGATGTCATTTTTCATTTCTTCTTGGTTCTTCTTCATTTCCTCTTGGTTCTTACTCATATTGTCGAATTTGTCTTCCATTCTTTTCATCCACCTTATGACCATTTCTCTGAATTCTTTCTCTGGAAGGTTGCTTGCCTCCATTTAGTTTACTTTCTTTTCTGGTGATGCCTGCTTTTCTTTCATATGCGGGCTGTGTCTTTGTCTCCCCATGGTCTCTCTTCTCTGGATGTCTGGTTATGTAGTTCTCTCTCTCTTTATCCCAGGCGAAATCTGACCTTTCCATGGTGGAGTGTAGAGCTCCTCTGAATCCGTGTGTTTGTGCCAATTTGGGAACGGTGTTCTGGGGCTTGCAGCTGTTAGGTGGGTGCTGCAGTCATTGATTTGGAATATTCTAAGAAAGGTCTTATATCTCTGGCCTGGGTCACATGCCTTCCCCCTTGGAGCTGCCACTGTGTCCAGAAGAATTTGATTTTATGGGTAGCTCATCCAGGGTTAGGGGCCCAGCCAGGCACGTGTGTATACGGGGAATGGAGTAGGGCAGTCTCATAGCCCATCCTACCAGGACAGTGAGTGTGGGGTAGACCTCCAAAGGAAGAAGAGTGCTATTATCAGAAGCAGGGAGAAAGGAATGCTGGGCAAACCTAAACAGTGGATGTCCACTACATAGACTTCTCAGTTTTAACAGTTTTTAAATTGCATTTTTTGGATTCCCAATGCAGATAATCATATCATCTGCAAACAATTATTCTTTTTTCCTCTTTTTGTCTTTCTTTTTTTTAGATTTATACAGCTTATTTCATTTTCTTGGTTTATTATATTTTAGAAACTTCAGAACACTATGGAGGACATCCGTGTCTTATTTGTGAATTTCATGGGAAGTGACTTGATTATGATGCTTGCTTATGGCTTTTTGATACTCTTTAGAAAGTTCTCTTCTATTCCATTGAGTTTTTATAAGGAATGGCTGCTGATTTTATTAATTAATTAATTTTTATTGAGGTAACATTAGTTAATAACAAATTTCAGGTATATCACATTATAATCCAGTACCTATATGCTCTATTGTATGCTTACCACCAAAAGTCTAGTTTCCATCCATTAATATAAATTTGATCCCCTTTACACATTTCACTCTCCTACCCCTTCCCTCTGGTAACCACCATTCTGTTTGTATGTATGAGCTTGTTTTTTCTTTTTTTTGTTACATTTGTTCATTTGTTACTTTTTTGTTATATATTCTGGGTATGAGTGAAATCATATGGTTTTTGTCCTTTTCCATCTGACATTTCATAGTAAGCATAGCAACAAGTCAAGAACATAATGCAGCAAACCGTTGATATAGCTAATTTCTGGGAGATGGTATTAGAGAAGGGCACATATATTTCTACATCTATATATGTATATGTATATCTATGTGTATCATCTCCTGTAGACTTGCCAAGAGAATTACGTCTGATAGATATGCTGATGGCCCAGGTTGGGTGAGTGGGGGTAGATTGTGGTAGCAGGAAAGGAAGGTTGGTAGAGTCCTTGTCCCTATTTCCTAAGCACAACTCTTGGAGTGACCTAGTGGTGTTTAATGGTCTCTGAGCAGCCTATTGGTGGCATTAAAGACCTTTCCTCTTATGCTGAGAGTGGCTCTACTAGAAGTGAGGAGGGCCTAGTTTGTAAAATCAGAGTTCTCTGGGCTGTTCTGTAATGTTGTCTGTGCAAGGGCTCAGGGAGGTCAGAGGCCTATTTCTTATGGTGGTGAATAGCAGGGAGCAAAAGCTGCTTTTATATGAGGCTCACTTAAGGAAAGTTTTTCTGAGCTTTAACCTGACCTCTCAGGCTTGTGTGGAATTGGGAGAAGCCCCAGAGTATGGAGGCCTTATCTCTGGACATTGTAATTGGCACTGACAGAGGCTATTGTTTACTATATATTGTTCTGTAGAATATTTGGCAATTTGCAGGGAGCAGGGGGAACAATCTCTGTCTCCTTCATACCCACTTCAAAGTGAAGCCTCTGTGTGTGTGAGTGTGTGTGTGTGTGTGTGTTGGAGGTAGGATTAAATCTATCCTGTATTCTGCTAGTCTACAAGCCTTGATTGCTAATGCCAGGATGCCACTGTCAGCAGAGGAAAGCTAGAATTTTTATACTTGGACTACCCAAAGAGATGCCTTTTTCTAGTTAATTTACGTCAAGGGGGTACTTTTTCTTTCACAATTTTTCTGCTCCAGGGTGGTGCCTGCTCTTTGTTGCCTTGGCTTTCTCAGAAGCATTGCTATGCAAATACTAAATTTATAAATCCTAATGGACCTCTATTGGAAGTCCTGAGTGACCAGAAGCTATCACTAGAAGAGGCCCTTTTCCCTTGCCTCTCAGAGTGAGCCCTGGCCACTCCCCTTGCCTCAGTCAAATTGACATAAGAAAATGACTTTGGTCAGATTAGATCAAGATGGCAACATAAATGCTTGTAACTTTGTTCCCATCTTCTCTTCCCCAAGTCCCTTAAAGCATCAGAGTAGAAAAAACAAAAAACAAAACAACAACAAAAAACACACACAAAAAACAAGAGTGGTATAATTAAAGGAAAATGTACCATCAGTAGTTCAGAAATTGAGATGAATTCCTTGAGGATAGAAATCATATATGATCATATTGATAAGAGAGGAGGAGTAGTCAAGTCCAAAGCCTGCAAGAGAAAATTATTAGAGAAAATCAAATCTCAGAATGAATAAATACAAAGAGCGGGTGTAGTGGGAGCCCCCTCTGGTCGATTGAAGAATTGGCCAGGAAGAAATACACCGGAGTCCTCCACTGCCACAGTAAAATTCTTTTGGAAATTTGCAGGGAGTAGGGGGAACAAACAGTCTCTGTCTCCTTCATACGCACTTCCAAGTGAAGACTGACAGGTCAACACATGCAACCTACTTACACAAGGCCCTCTAGCTCAGGAGATGGGCCATGTAGGGACACATAACTGCAGAGTAAACTCAGGCAAGTTATCTTTGCAGATGTGTTTGTCCCTTATTCACTAACATGCATAGACATCAAAGGATCAACAAATATTTGGAGAAAATCTACAATATAAAAGAAAAGAACCAAAATGAATAAATAGAATAATTGGCCTTGAGTTAGAAATAATACACAGAACAAACCTCTGATTTTAGATTCTACTTTTCTACATATTCAGAGCATATTGCAGACAAATTCAGAACCATTGTGAATTAGTCAGGTAGGTTTTATAGCAAAATAAAAAATGAATCTTGAAAAGAACATGTAGAATATAAGAAATAGTGTGAGCAAAGAAACAGTAAAATTCTGAGTTGTCCAAATGCTAGCAAAAAAGCACCATTTGAATCAATCAAAGAATTCAGAGCTAAAATATTAAAAGAGACTAAGGGATATTTAATATTCATAAAAGGTGCATTCAACTAAGAATATGTGACAATCATGGACCTTCATGCACATAACAACATGAATTAGAGATATATAAAGTAAATAGAAATACAAGGAGAGTAAAAATTTACAAATAACCAATCATGGGAGAGGGAGATTACCCCCTCCTACTCCCCCTTTTCTCCTTCCTCCCTTCTCTCCTCCCTTTCCTTCCTTCTTCACTACTTTCCTCCAAAAATATATGCTTAGCACGTAATATGTGCCACACATTGAGTTAGGTACTGAGTACAGTAACAAGCAAACCAACCTTGATGTCTGCAGCCTGAAGCTTACAGTCTAATCAGGGAGACAAACATTCAAATATTTATTCAAATACACAAAAAATTACAACTGTAATGAGTGCTCTGTAGGAGTGGTCAAAGAAGGTCCCCTGAGCAAATGAAACCTCCCCAGCCCTGGACAGTGTGGTTGGAGTGTAGACCTATGAACTAGGAGGTTATTCTTCCATTCCTGGTCAGGGCACATGCCCAGGTTGCAGACTCAATCCCCAGTAGGGGGCATGCAGGAGGCAGCCAATCAATGACTTTCTGTCATCATTGATATCTTTATCCCTCTCCCATCCTCTCTCTGAAATCAATTAAAAAACATATTAAAAGAAGAGAGAATGATTAATTGTGACAAGAGCTGCTAACAGGTCAAATAAATAGGAATGCAAACATGTCTATTACATTTAGCAACATGAGGCCATTTTTAACTTCCAATTATTTATTTCTGTATAACACACAATCCCAAAATTTAGTGACTTAAAACAGTTATAATCATCATCATCATGTCTCATGGTAATTTGGGTCAGAAATTCAGATAAGGAATATCAAGGACAGCTCACTTATGCTTCATGACGTCTGGGCCCCTCAGTTGGGGTGACCTGAATGGCTAGGAACTAGAATAGTTCAGCATCTTTCTCTCTAGATAGTATCTCCACCTGGCTAGTTTGGGTCTTCTCACAGAAAGATAGACTTTGGGTAGGCAGACTTGTTACATGGCATCTCAAAAGTCCAAGAGTGAGTGTTCTAAGAGGCCCAGGTGGAAGCTGCAAGGCACTAAGACCAGCCCAGTTTCAATGAGAGGGGAATTAAACTTCACCTCTTGAGAGACATATAGATAGAGAAGGGAAGGGCCAGCGAGGGGGGAGGTGGGAGAGAGAGAGAGAAAAAAAAAGAGAAAGAGAGAAGGGAGAGAAATAAGTTAAGAGAGAAAAGGGAAAATTGATAAGGCCAGGCTTCTGAGAAAGTGGAAAGGTATGGAATTCAAAAGTCAGGTGGAGTGCCCTGGCCAGTGTGCTCATCCCATGCATGGAAAGGTTGTGGGTTTGATTCCTGGTGTGAACACATGCCCAGGTTGCAGGTTCGATTCTTTGGTGGGGTGGGTTTAGGAGGTAACCAATAGATGTTTCTCTCTTGCATTGGTGTTTCTCTCTCTCTCTCTCCCTTCCACTCTATCTAAAATCAATTTAAAAAGCATATCCTCAGGTGAGGTTTCTAAAAAAAGGTCAGGTGGAGAGATTAGTCTCAGAAAGAGGGAGAGCTACACAAATGAGAAAAGTTAAATGGGGTAGACTATTTTAAGTTGTATGTTTGGTAGCAGGCAGATAAGAGCAATCTTGTCTTCTCTTCAAAAGTCAGGTGAAGTGCCCTGGTATTTTATGTATAAAGTAGGATGTGATGGAACAGGAGAGGGTGGTGGAAATTTAGGAAAGTGGGAAGGGTTTGAAACAGTTCAGAAGGACTTGACAAGAGATAAGTATTAGGACTGCTGGTAGACTTTTGGGCATATTCGAGGTAAAATATTTCTCTCATAAATCAACAGATTAGGTGAATAAGTAAGGATGTAGAAAAGTTCATAACACATAACACTACTTAATAAGGTTGATTATATATGATAAACTAGGGGCCCGGTGCACGAAATTCGTGCACTGGGGGTGGGGGGGGGTCCCTCAGCCCAACCTGCCCCCTCTCACATACTGGGAGCCTTCAGGGGATGTCCTACTGACGGACATCCCATGGGGAGCGGGCCTAAGCCGCAGTCTGGCCTCCTTTTGTGGGAGGCGACCAGGCTAATCAGGGAAGGCACCAGCCCCATCACCCCGCTGCTGCAGCCACTGCCAGTCACCACAGCCACCAAGGTGTTTTCATCAACACGGACTCCAGTCCCTTCACCATGAAAAAATGACAACTTTCTTTAGGCATTTTCAAGATGTGTCTTTCAGAGGATATAACATTTCTTTTTTTTTTTTTTAAATATATTTTATTGATTTTTTACAGAGAGGAAGGGAGAGGGAGAGAGAGTTAGAAACATCGATGAGAGAGAAACATTGATGAGAGAGAAACATCGATCAGCTGCCTCCTGCACACCCCGCTACTGGGGATGTGCCCGCAACCAAGGTACATACCCTTGACCAGAATCGAACCTGGGACTCTTGAGTCTGCAGGCTGACGCTCTATCCACTGAGCCAAACCAGTCAGGGCGGATATAACATTTCTTTCTTCCTTTTTTTTTTTTATCCTCACCTGAGGATATGTTTCCATTGACTTATTTTTTTTGGTTTTTAATAAATCTTTATTGTTCAGATTATTACAGGTGTTCCTCCTTTTTTTCCCCCATAGCTCCCCTCCACCTGATTCCCCACCCCACCCCACCCCATGCCCTTACCCCCCCGCACTGTCTTCATGCATAGGTGTAAGATTTTTGTCCAATCTCTTCCCGCACCCCTCACACCCCCTTCCCCCTGAGAATTGTCAGTCCACTCCCTTTCTATGTCCATTGACTTTTAGAGAATGTGGAAGAGAAAGGGAAAGACAGAGAGAAACATCAAAGTGAGAGGAACACTTTGATTGGTTGCCTCCTGCATGAGCCCTGACCTGGGCCCTGGCCAGGGAGGAGCCTGCAACCTAGGTACATGCCCTTGATCAGAATTGAACCCAGACCCTGCGGTAGGCAGGCTGAGGCATTATCCACTGAGCCAAACCGGCTAGGTACAAATTTGTTGTTTATAATATGACATTTCTTAGCCCTCCAGGAGTGGACCTTCGTTTTTTTCTCCAGAAGTGTGGTGGGAAAACCCTAGATTACCTTTTTGGATTCTTATTACCCAAGTTACTAAGAATATTACCAGTGGCATACAGGAAGCTTAGCCAATGAGCAGTCAGAAAAGGTGTTTTCTTTGTAGTTCACACCAATTGCCAGCTGGGCCCTGCCCAGGCCTAAAGCCTCTGGCCAAAGCTTTAGGCCTGGGCAGGGGACCCCCAGCTCCCTCTGATCGCCAGCTCCGCCCCTGCCCAGGCCTAAAGCCTTGGGGCCTAGGCAGGGCCCCCCCAGCTCTCTCCGATTGCTGGCTCCACCCCTGCCCCCTCGGCTCTGATCGCAGGCTTGGCCCTGCCCAGGAGCCTCCTTGCTCAGGCCCTTCCCAGGCTGCTCAGGGCCCACATGGGGCTTACCTCAGAGTGACCTGGGTGCTGGGATGTTCCCGGGACCCAGGCGCTGGGCGCCTATGTATGCAAATTAACTGCCATCTTTGTTGGGTTAATTTGCATACTCTGATTGGCTATGGGCGGAGCGGAGGTATGGTCAATTTACATGTATGTCTATTATTAGGTAAGATTACCCTGTACAACCATAGAATGTATTTTTTTGCAAATGCAGAAATCATACAAGTAACATTCTCTGATCACAGAGCAATAACATGAGAAATTAACAACAGAAAAAGAGCCAAAAATAGCCACACAATATTTTTTTCCGCGTAAATTCTCTTAGATAACAGCTTCTTCAGATATAATTTACATAAATTATTTTCTTTAGATAGTAATTTGCATACTGTGAAATTCACCCTTTGAAAGCATACAATACAATGGTTTTAGTACATTCACAGAGTTGTGCAACCATTGCCTCTTTCTAATTTTAGAACATTTTTATCATCCACAAAAGAGACACTTTATTCCTTAGCTGTCATATCCCATACTCTCCTTTTCCCATACCCTGGAAACCACTAATCTACTTTCTGTCTCTATGTGTTTACCCATTCTGGAAATTCCACTCAATATGGGTTTTTTGTGTGTGGTTGCTTTACTTTACCTAATATTTTCAAGGCTCATCCATGTTGTAACATGTATTAGTATTTAATTCCTTTTTATGGCCAAATAATATTCCATTGTATGAATATGCCACATTTGTTTATCAATTCACCAGTTTAAGGATATTTGGGTTATTTCTACTTTTTAGCAATTATGAATAATGCTGTTATGAACATTCATGGGCATATATTTTCATTTCTCTTGAGTATACACTGAGGAGTGGAATTGCTGGATCATATGGTAACTCTATGTTTGACATTATGTAGAAGTACCAAACTGTTTTTCAAAGAGGTTGTACCATTTTATTTTCCAACCAGCGAAGTATGAGGATTCCAGTGTCCCACATCCTCTCTATATACATTTGTGGAAAATTTGAATTGAGTAAAGGTATGGGCGGGGGGGAGATGGCACTTTTCAATGGGGAGAGTAGAGAAATACCTTATTGAAAAGTTACCATTTGAAAAGAGGCCTGAAGGAGGTGAGGGAAATAGCTATGTGGAGATTTGGGGTAGAGCTTTCCAGGTAGAAGGAATAACTAGTGTAACAATCCTAAGGTGTGTGTATGCCCAAGGTGTTAGAAAAAGAGCAAGGAGGTCACTGTGACTGGAAGAGACTAAGAAAAGGCAAGAAAGGTAAGGAGGAGGAGGAGGAGGAAGGAGGGTGTCAAAGAGATAACAGGAATTCAATTAAAGACCATATAAGCTATTTTACAGATAATGGCTTTACTCTGGTTGAGATGGAGAGCCATTGGAAAGGTTTGAGCAGAGAAGATACTTTAACATATATGTGTGTGTTGTTGTCTTTTTATTTTATTTATTTATTTTTAAAATATATTTTATTGATATTTTACAGAGAGGAAGGGAGAGGGATAGAGAGCTAGAAACATCAATCAGCTGCCTCCTGCACACCTCCCACTGGGGATGTGCCCGCAACCAAGGTACATGCCCTTGACCGGAATCGAACCTGGGACCCTTCAGTCCGCAGGCCGACGCTCTATCCACTGAGCCAAACCGGTTTCGGCAGATACTTTAATTTGACTTTAATTTTTAATAGGAAAACTTGGCATGTGTCAAGAATAAATAGTGGTGTAAGGAAGAAGTAAAAGACCAGCTTGGAGGCTATTAAAATAATCCAGGCAAGAGATGATGATGACTACATCTACACAATGGAATACTATACTGCTGTAAAAAACAAAAAACTTTTAACATTCGCAACAGCATGGATGGACCCAGAGAGCATTATGCTAAGCCAGTGGTCAGCAAACTGCAGCTCGCGCAGTTTGCCGCTCTGTTGACTAATGAGTTTGCCGACCACTGGGATAGGGGCTTAATCACAAGAAACAACAACAGCCTGTAATTATTGGAATCGAGAGTCTAGGTCAGTGGTCGGCAAACAGAGCCGCAGTTTGCCGACCACTGTGCTAAGCAAAATAAGCCAGAGAAAGATAAATATCACATGGTGGGATCGGGCCTAAACGGGCAGTCGGACATCCCTTAAGGGGTCCCAAATTGGAGAGGGTGCAGGCTGGGCTGAGGGACACCCCCTCCCCCGTGCACGAATTTCATGCACCAGGCCTCTAGTCAACAACATAAACTGATGAACAAAAAAATAGATCCAGAGACATAGGAGCATCGAACAGACCGACCAACCTCAGAGGGAAGGCGAATGCGGGGGGTGGGGGGGCGGGTAAGAGATCAACCAAAGGACTTGTATGCGTGCATATAAGCATAACCAATGGACACAGACAGTAGTGGGGTGAGGGCATGTGCTGGGGGGTGGGAGCAGCTGGGGAGAGGTCAATGAGGGGAAAAGGAGACGTGTAATACTTTAAACAATAAAGAATTTAAATTAAAAAAAAAGAGATGATGATGATGACTTGAACCAGGAAGGTAGCTGTGAAGGTCATTAGACGTGGTCGAATTTTTTAATATATTTTGAAGAGTCAATAGGATTTGCCAATGCCTTGGATGTGGAATGTGAAAGAGAGGAATTAAGAAAATTCCCACAATTTTGGGTCTGAGAACATGAAAGGATCAAGAGTTCAATAACTGAAGACTATGGGTAAAATAGGTTTGGGAACTTGATGTGTTGGGCAGGGGGTGGAATGGAGAGAATCTAGAAGTATAGTTTTGAACATGAATTTGAGATATCCTTTAGATATCCAAGCAGAGAAGTCAAGTAGGCAGTTGGATATAGAGTCTGGATTTCAAAGGAGAAGTATAGGCTGGAAACATAAATGTGGGTATCATTGGCATATTCAAAGCTTTGAGACTAGGTATCAAGGGAGGTAGTGTGGACAAAGAGAAGGCCAAGGATATGCCTGGGTCCCTCTTGATCATTGCTGAAAGTGGGTAAAAACCTTGAGGATGGCGTGGTTTTAGTCCTAGTGTATAAGTTTATTCTTGATTTCTGCCAGGGGCAGGCCTGTGTATGGGGTCCCCATTGACCTCCCATTGATGCAGTTGTGGACTTTTGAGGTTAAGATAGGTGTTAGAGCATAGGGTCCTGATCCCTGATAGTGGCAGGCCAGTAGAAGGTCTGAGGAACATTGGGGTTCTGTGACTCATCCTACCCTTCAATCTTCTTGCAAGTGCCTAAATGACTATCAGAAGAGGACTGGTTAAATAAATTATGGTATATACATACTATGAAATGCCCTATAGCCATCAAAAGCAGTGAAGCCCTGGCCGGTTTGGCTCAGTGGATAGAGCGTCGGCCTGTGGACTGAAGGGTCCCAGGTTTGATTCCTGTCAAGGGCATGTACCTTGTTTGTGGGCACATCCCCAGCGGGGGGTGTGCGGGAGGCAGCTGATTGATGTTTCTCTCTTATCGATGTTTCTAGCTCTCTGTCCATCTCCCTTCCTCTCTGTAAAAAGTTCAATAAAATATATATTTTTTAAAAAAGCAGTGAAGTTATTCTGTGTATCTAGATATCTATATGATCTGACATGGAAAAATCTCCAGCATATATTTCACCTATAAAGTGAAAAAGCAAAAGCAAAATAGCATGTTCAGTATGATTCCATTTATGTTTCTTATGCATATGTACAATATATATGTAAATACACACTAAACTATTACCAGTTATTAACTATGGGGAAGGAAGGGAGGGAAGATATGAAGAGGGGAGGATGGGACAGGGCACAGAAGGGGGTCTTTAAGTATTGTTATTTAGAGGGCAGAGTTTGATTACTTGTGTTCAAATCCAGATTCTAGTACTTCATAGCTTGGTAATCTTGGGCAAGTTACTTAACTGTAGGGAGCGGCTATAGGGTTAAGCCTTGGACTGACCTGTTGGCAAAGCCACAAACAAGTCCCAGGTTAGAGGGCACAGTCCTCTTAGCATAATTAAGTTTGACCTTATGACACATATTCCCTCCTTATTGGCTGTGGGCACCACCATCTTTTGAGGGCAAGGCGGTCAATTAGCATATTCCCTCCTTATTGGCTGTGGGTGCCACCATCTTTGTGAGGGTGTGGGGGTCAATTAGCATATTCCCTCTTTATTAGATAGGATGGAAGACAGTCACAGAATTAATTGACTTGCCCAAGATCACATAGCAAATAAGTTGAACTGGGTGCTTACATATTGGGTAATGACAAAGGAAAACAGGGATATGGGTTTGGCTCATCACAAGTTTGGCAAGATGGTTAGTCCTGACAATCTTCTGATAAATAGGGGGCTTTCAGAGTTCTCCAAATTAGCTCTACTAGTATTTGGGACTGCAGGCAGGAGCTGCTGTTTTGTTGGTGTTCCTTATGTTGATCAGTATGGACAAGTTTCCAGGCAGGGGTTGGGCCAATGTATTTTCTCACCAGAGTTCATTGGTGGTGGGGACAGTGCTGTAATTCTTAGGTATGTCTTGCTCTTGTGGGGGATATAAAGCCAGTTGCAGGGGCCTCTAAAGTGTGAGGCTGAGAGGCAGTTTGTGGGAAAAGTGACCCTAATGGAAGACTTCACAGCTGTAGATTCTTAGAGATGTGAGGCCCAGCAGGATTCTGGCAGTGGCCCAATTCTTTCTTGCAGCAAAAGCAGTTTTTTCAGTGTACAAAGCTATGGCCCAGCTCCTAAAGAAACTTTTCTTTACTGGACACCCTGAAGGGTTTTGGTGCCATGCTTATTGCTTAAGGAAGCTTACAAAGAAGCAAAGGAGGTCTTTCTACAAAACTCCGTTGGGCAGAATTTTATAGCTTCATGTCAAGATGATTCTATAAAATAATTTCCGAATTGTAAGGCATACACAATAATTAAATATCTAATGCTTGTTATAGCTAAGTTACTTATTTTAGTAAAATGTTTGATAGACTTGGGTTTTCTATGTTTTGTGCTGCATGTACATTAAGGACCCTTGTAAAATAAATTAAATGTGCACAGAATACTTACCAGGTATGCACAAATTATAGTACAGAGCATGTATGTATAAAGCATTAAAATCCATTATAGTAACTATTTATTGCATGAATAAATGAACTTCATTATTTTAATTTTTTTTTAAATCTTTTTTTTTTTTAAAATATATTTTATTGATATTTCACAGAGAGGAAGGGAGAGGGATAGAAAGCTAGAAACATCGATGAGAGAGAAACATCGATCAGCTGCCTCCTGCATACCTCCCACTGAGGATGTGCCCGCAACCAAGGTACATGCCCTTGACCGGAATCGAACCCGGGACCTTTCAGTCCGCAGGCCGACGCTCTATCCACTGAGCCAAACCGGTTTCGGCATCATTATTTTAATTTTTGAAGAGGTTTATTTTGAGGTATTTCTTCTTTTATGACATATTGTTTGTTGTAGTGATGATTTATTTGAAGATGAGTCCTTTGGCAGGAGCAAACCCCAGTTGTAATCTTGTAAAAACAGAGTCCACTTTATGATTATACTGTTTACAACACAAAACCAGAAACACATTGTAGTGACAAGTGGGCCCTGCTTATGTATCTGTGTAGGTGGGTTATGAATGAAGGTATTGATGCACACATAGAGAACTCAATACCTCATTAATACTAATGATCTAACTTGGCATTTGTCATAACTCAGATTCAGTTTCTGTGATTATCAGAGTGTATGAAAATGGATTAAAATATATATGTACACCACCTGAAATTAATATATAATTTAATGTGAACTGTAATTGACAAATTAAAAATTAAAAACATGTATGTATATATAGCTGTATATCTATTCCCATGCATGTGGGATTTGTCATAATTTAGATAGTGTCTCATTTTTATAGAATTAAAAGTTAATTATCATTTCTAACACTGCAAATATTCAGCATAATACTTTCTAGAAGTAAAATTAGTAGGTTTCTCAAGCCAAAAGTTCAAGAGATTAGGAAGTCCATCTAAGGTATTATTAATTTTGGGGTCCATCAAGTTAAATTTTGTTTCAGTGGAATATATAGTTATTATATTGTATTATATATAGATCAAATACAAATGATCTATTTTATTAAACTGCTTAATAGTAACTGCTTATTGCTGTTACAATGCATATTGTTACATGGCAGGCTCCCAGTATGATGTGAGAGTTGCCAGGGGAGGAAAGCTGTTTGGCAACAAAGCTGACACTGTAGTACTAACCACAACTAAGGGTCTGGTTTTCAGTTTTGCATGTTCATAAACTCAATATTCTAAAGGTCTCAAATTGATTGATGCTGGGAATGTGAAGTCATGATAAGGATGTTCACAAGAGCCCCATGTGTAAACCAGAATGCCAATTATTAATTTACAAAGACAAACAATTGTTCATGGGATTTGATTTGAAAATAGAAAATTGTTTCCAGGCAGATCTTTATGGGAAGCTAAATTATAATCAGAAGATTGTTGCTACCATAGAATCAACACAAAGGGAGTTAGTTGCACAATTCAAATACATATGATTGCTCCAAGCGTCCATCTCCCCAATAGAGACTTGAGTATATGCTTCCTGGAGGGACTGGTGTATTTGCTTTACAGGTCAGTGTACATCTACCCCAACGCCTGGGGGTAGTGCCTGTTTAGATTTTGTATTTTTCTAAGCTTTCTTTGCTGATCAAAACCCTTGATTCACTCTACTTTTAAAAATTACATAAGTAAAACGTGTTTTTTAGTTGTTACTTCTTCCGTCAGATTAATCTTCTATTGCTCGCCTACA
Organism: Plecotus auritus; assembly: GCF_963455305.1. Taxonomy (NCBI): domain Eukaryota; kingdom Metazoa; phylum Chordata; class Mammalia; order Chiroptera; family Vespertilionidae; genus Plecotus; species Plecotus auritus. The sequence continues at coordinate 99,442,588 of NC_137784.1, forward strand.
GGCCGTTTTATCACTCAAGGAAATTGCCTTTATTGATTTATAGCTCACCTCATAGGTTTGGGGGTGAGGCAGGGGATGGCAACCTTGTCAATATTTCTATGGGGACACCGTTTTGGCCAGTGAATGGTTGCCAGATTAAAATACGGGATGCCAAATTAAATTCAGATAACAAATTTTTTAGCCTAAGTATGCCCAAATATTACATCAGGTATATTTATACTTTAAACAATATTCATTGTTTATGTAAAATTGAAATTTAACCGATGTCCTGTATATTTTTTAAAATATATTTTATTGATTTTTAACAGAGAGGAAGGGAGAAGGATAGAGTTAGAAACATCGATCAGCTGCCTCCTGCACACCCCCTACTGGGTAGGTGCCTGCAACCAAGGTACATGCCCTTGGCCGGAATCGAACCTGGGACCCTTGAGTCCGCAGGCCGACCCTACGCTCTATCCACTGAGCCAAACCAGTTAGGGCTGTATATATATATATATATATATATATATATATATATATATATATATATATATATATATATATATATATATATATATATATATATATATATATATATATATATATATATATATTTATGTCCTGTATTTTTATTTGCTAAACTTGGCAAGTCCACGAATACATCTACAGGAGACTACAAGGCTAGCCTGAGTTTATGCTCTTGGGTCAACACCAATCCATTCGGTTACCTCGGGGAACAAAAATCCTTTCCTAGTAAAAAAATTGTTTTTAGGTTAACAGTAGGTTGCGCCGACACGGAAGAATTTTGATCCTTTGAAGAACCCGTAAGGACGCAACTGCTGTAAGTGCTGCTTTGATTGAGTTCCCCGCCCCCCCATTCTTCTCTTCCAGCAACTAGAATGATTTCTCTATTTTTCCTTCCTTCTCAAGTCCCGCCCTTTCAGCTACCCGCTCTGGATAGCAATCAGTTGCCCAAAAAGGGCCGGCAAAAGTGGGCGAGGTGTTCAGAGGAGCGGAAGTAGTCAAATTTCGCTGAGAACCGGAAAGCGCTGCTGGCTGTCTCCCTTTCCGGGGAACGAAGACAGCTCCGTCTGTCAGTGCCGGCCTTCCTCCTGTAAGGGGATCCGCCGGACCCGTGCTAATTCAATTTTCCCCCCATTCCAGGCCCTTCCCCATCGTCGCCCCCTTCACCTTGGATCATGTTCAAGAAGTAAGGACGTGGTGTGGCTTCCGTCCGCTGCTCACAAAGGTGGTGGGGGTGGGAGGTGGGGAAGAGGGCGAGAGCAAAGATCCTCTTTCTCTCTCCCCTGCCCCTGCCATCCTTACTCCCTAAGGTTTCTATAGTACTATGCTCTCACTCGCAACTTAAAACACTTCTTTAAGCTTTCCATCCCTAATCCCCAGTCGGGTTTCGGTTCTCCCACCTTTATTTTCTTTATCCTTACCACCCCTCTTTCTCTTTTGCTCCCTTTCCCAATACTACCTCCATTTCCAGGTTCTACCAGTCACATCCTTGCACTGTGATTTAAGGGTATATCCTCTTTAGCTAAGGGGAGAGCCATGCACTCACTGCCGTCTGTTTATTAGTTATGAACTGAATAAGGGAAGGCTTGACTTCCTGGGTCATGGGAGTGAAGGAGTCTGGGTGACAGGAAGCAAGCGGGCTGTCATGCCTATTGCTTAGCTGCCAGATTAACCTTGTCTTGAAAACAGCGTGATTGCCCCATAGGCTATTCAGTGTAAGGAAGACAAAAATTCCTTGGGAACCTACCTTTTCCGTAGACGCAAAAAGCCAAGGGGAAACATGGGCAAAGGAAGGTGGGTTTTGTTTATGACATTTTGAGCAAAAGTAAACAGGGATCTTAGAAATCATCATTATTATCATGACTTTAAAAAATATCTCAGTAGATTGCATAGTTTAGCAGGGACTGATTTTCTGTTATACTTGCGTTGGTCTGTATCTCAATGCTTGAGGGCTCTTTTGGTTTGCTTCTTTTGTTCCCCCACACTGTTTTGTTATAGGTGGAAATCTGTGTTTCTTCCTGGGTAGAGACCAGTAAGATTTTCTAAAACAGGCATTTGTGTAGCTGATTACAGGTTATAATGTGAAATATGCCTCATATCCTCCTCTCCCCAGCTAATTGTGTATGTATGACAGCTTATTTTAATGTAATAAGACGTTGGTTGTGCTGGACAGAATAAAAGGTAAATAGTATTTTAAAAATCAACTTATTTTATTTTTATTTTAGGCATCTAAATACTTGCTTGGGAATATATGACTAATTAAAACACTACCTTTAGCTGTTCTGATATGTTTACTTAGAAATACCTTTTATTTTTCTTTCAAAAATCATTTGGCAGATTTGATGAAAAAGAAAATGTGTCCAATTGCATCCAGTTGAAAACCTCAGTTATAAAGGGCATTAAGAACCAATTGATAGAGCAATTTCCAGGTATTGAACCATGGCTTAATCAAATCATGCCTAAGAAAGATCCTGTCAAAATAGTGCGATGGTAAGTCTTTATTTTTCTCTATATAAAGCTCAGGCCTAAGTAGTTGAATATTGTATTATTAGATTGCACCCATAATAAATGGAATTATTTTCACATTAATTATTGATAGATTATGGGAGTAGATAAATAGAATAACTCTAAGCAATATTTATATTTTCAAGTGTTTTTCTATATGAAAACATGTACTGATTTTACCAGTTAAATGTTTAGAGTTGGATTTAATTTATTTCATTTGTAGAGATTTGTTTTATTGAATTACCTAATAATTAAATTAATAATATGTGAAATAAAATTGAGTGTAGCAGCTCATATTTTTTCTCTACACTGGACTGGTATGATAGGTAAAGCAGATAAACAATTTTTTTGGCTTGGATCTTTATTGAAAAATTTTTAAAAAGCTTACTGTATCTGTATATACATGTTTCATATTATACATTATTTAAAGGCTATTTGGCATACTCATTTTAGAAAGAAAATATCTAACTTGTACTTTGTGACATTTGTCTTACAGCCATGAACATATAGAAATCCTTACAGTAAATGGAGAGTTACTATTTTTTAGACAAAGAGAAGGACCTTTTTATCCAACCCTAAGATTACTTCACAAATGTAAGTCTTGTTAGAAAATATGTATTTGGGGTTATTGAAAGACACAAAAGGAGCTGAAAGTGATTTCTGGTGTTAACTTATTTATTAGTACTAGGTATTAAGGAATATAAAAGTAAAATGAATTCCCATCTTGTGTTAAATCTGAAAAATGCAGATTCTCTCATTATGTGTTCCAGAAAGACCAAGAAAGAGCATTCATTCATTCATTCAACAAATATTTATTGAACTTACTATGTTCCAGACTTGGTCCCTGTCCCTAGGAAAGTAACAGTCTAGTTGGGAGACTAGACAATTACATAATTACACAAGTATATATTCACAAACTGTGATAAGTACTCTGAGCATTTCCTTTTAAATTTATATCTAAATTTGCCTCCTAGAGATAATTCTCCATAAGGGAAAGCATTGTCTAATTGTTGGAGTCAGTTATTGTTAGTTGAGTGCCAAGTTCAGGTGTTATGAAACAAAATAATGTTTATTATCTATCCACTTTTGCATATTAGATTGAGTATATTACAAAAAAAATCCAGAGGAAGATATAATCCCAGTGCCCAAGAAGTTTTAAATGTGAAGAAAATTTTCTGCTTTTCAAACCAGTATGCATATCTGGCCTTTTAGCCAAGAGGCAGAAAGGAAGGGAGTGACTGGAGGGTTCTGTAGGTGGTATTTGTGATTTAATTAATGAATTTGATTTTTGGTAAGAGGAGATAAATTTTTCATTACTTGGTGAAGCAGAGGTCCAGAGCAGTAAAGCTGTTAGGCAAGTTTTTAAAAAGGTGAAGCATTTAATTTATTTAAAAAAATATTTATTTTTAATTTTTAAAAAATATGTTTTTATTGATTTTTTTAGAGAGAGAGGGATAGAGAGATAGAAACATGGATGAGAAAGAAACATCCATCCGTTGTCTCCTGCATGCCCCCTACTGGGGATCAAACCTGCAAACCGGGCATGTGCCCTGACTAGGAACCAAAGCTGAGACCTCTTGGTCCATGGGTCCACGCTCAATCACTGAGCCACACTGGCCAGGCTATTTATTAATTTGAAATAGAGGGAGAGAGAGACGGAGGGACAGCGGTGGGGGAGGAAGGAGGAAGGGAGAGAGAAAGAAAAAACATCAATTTGTTGTTCCACCCATCCATGCATTCATTGGTTATAGATGAAGCATTTTAATATTTATAAAGGAATATTTACAATTATTGGATTAAGTATTGATTTCATCAAGTTAAAAAACTATGATGGACAGAAATTGAGTCCTGATGCAATGGGGAAAAGCTTAAAATAAAAATATTTTGGTGATATTAAGACATTTTAATGATATTAATTCCTACTTAACTAAAAGAGAATAGAACAAAATAATCAAATATAGTGCATGAATCTAGATTGGCTTGAAAAACAAACCAAATTCAAGCCCTCCTCCTCCTCCAAAAAAAGATATAAAAGACTTTCTTGGGACTATTGGGAGAAATTTGCATATGGTTTGTTTATAAGATGATATTGCAGAACTGTTGTTAAATTTTCAGGTATGATAATAGTGTTGTGGTTATGTAAGAGAATGACTTTATTCTTAGGTGGTGTGTGCTCATTTTGGTGAAGCATTATGTCTGAAATTTAAAATAGAGGAAAAATATGTCTGTTTAAACAGAAAGAGATAAAGCAAATACAGCAAAGTGTTAATGAACAATTGTTAAATTTTTTTCTTTTAGATAAGCAAACAAGAATTTATTGACTGCAGCAGCAAAATTATACTTAGGACAGTGAAATAAGGAAGGGCATAGAAGAAGCAACAGGAGAGCCTAGGCTGGGCGGCTTTGGCTCACTGGGAAGTCAGAGAAAAGGGGGCCTGGAGACAGGTTCAGAGGGTTAGCTCAGGATGAGCTGCCACTGCCCATTGCTCCCCTGGTTGCAAGTCTCCTGGGGTCCCATAGAGTTTAGGGGATATGTGCCTGTGAGGCTAGGAGAGGGGGAAGGGAATGGCATGGGCATGCTTCCTAGAGGGAGAGCACCCAATTGTTCAACCTAAGTGGATAGTGTCCAGGTGTTCATTGAGCTATTCTTCCAGTTTTTCCATATGTTAAGGAAAAGTCTTAATAAGCTGAAGAAAAAGATGTTCCTATTTAGTAGTATTTTTTCTGGGAGTCAATCTTTTAGAGCGTCTTAAAGTTATTTTTGTGCAAGAAGCAGGATACTACGGTGGTTAAAAGCATGAACTTGGAGTTAGGCAGAACTGGGTTCAATTTCCAGTGCATTTCTTTTGTCAGGTCGCTCAACCTGTTTAAATCTTATTTCTTTATTTTTAAATATGGACATAGTGGTTTTTATTATGGACATATATTATGGGTTGTGAGGATTAAATGAGATAGTATATGTAATCCACCTAACACAATGTCTAGAATGTAGTAAGTACTCATAAATGGTAACCATTATAATGATTTAGTAATTGTTTAAACAGTGTCCATTAGCACTAATTATCATCATCATCATCATCATTATTATTAAAGGGTAGCTGTTCAGCTGTTAATGAGGATGGGGATCTGGAAAATAAATTATGGTTTATGAATAATAAATGTATTCATTCACATTCCTTTTCTTTAAGCCTTAGGAGCTAGGCATTATTATTATTATTATTATTATTATTATTATTATTATTATTATTTATCTTATAAAATTGGATTCTTTATTGTTTTAATGAAAAGTATAATTTTGAAAGGAAACAGAGCATGTAGTATTTTATAAATTAAAAATACTTATACAGGCTCAGTCATACAAATTAACTAATATGCCATAAAATAAAACTTGAAATATTTCTATAATTTTATAGCCCCCAAGAAAAATCCTTAAAACAAATAAGATAAGCAAAATGATGATGTGAAACCAGTATAAAGCTGATAAACTTATTTAAAAATCGGTTTCCTATGTTTTCTATCATCTTGTCTCATTACTGACTTTGAACTGTAACACTGCTCATCTCTAAGGATTCTGCCATTATGTCTTCTGTGCAAAAGAGTAATACCTTTGCTCTGTGTTATTTCTCAACATTTGTATATTCCTACTAAAATAATAACATTTCATCTTAAGTATATAAGCTAAATGTATCGTATATATTCTTTTTTTATTGTTTAAAGTATTACACATAGTAGTACATATATCTCCTTTTTCCCCCCATTGACTTTCCCCCAGGTTCCCCTAGTTTTCTAATCCACTCATCTGCTGATGGGCACTTAGGCTGTTTCCTAATCTTAGCTATGGTGAATTGTGCTGCTATGAACATAGGGGTGCATATATCCTTCCTGATTCGTGTTTCTAGTTTCTTGGGATATATTCCTAGAAGTGGGATTACTGGGTCAAATGGAAGTTCCATTTTTAGTTTTTTGTGGAAACTCCATACTGTTTTCCACAGTCGCTGCACCAGTCTGCATTCCCCCCAGCAGTACATGAGGGTTCCTTTTTCTCTGCATCCTCGCCAGCACTTGTCGTTTGTTGATTTGTTGATGATAGCCATTCTGACAGGTGTAAGATGGTATTGCATTGTCGTTTTGATTTGCATCTCTTGGATTATTAGTGACTTTGAGCATGTTTTCATATGTCTCTTGGCCTTCCTTCTGTCTTCTTTCGAAAAGTATCTATTTAGGTCCGTTGCGCATTTTTTTATTGGATCATTTATCTTCCTTTTATTAAGTTGTATGAGTTCCCTGTAAATGTTGGAGATTAAACCTTTATCAGTGATAACATTTGCAAATATGTTCTCCCATACAGTGGGCTTTCTTGCTGTTTTGTTGATGGTTTCTTTTGCTGTGCAAAAGCTTTTTATTTTGATGTAGTCCCATTTGTTTATTTTCTCTTTAGCTTCCATTGTCCTAGGAGCGGTATCGGTGAAAAAATTGCTTCGGCATATGTCTGAGATTTCTCTGCCTGTGGATTCCTCTAGTATTTTTATGGTTTCTTGTCTTATGTTTAAGTCCTTTATCCATTTTGAGTTTACTTTTGTGTATGGTGTAAGTTGGTGGTCTAGTTTCATTTTTTTGGATGTATCTATCCAATTTTCCCAACACCATTTATTGAAGAGACTGTCTTGACTCCATTGTATGTTCATGCCTCCTTTGCCAAATGTTAATTGAGCATAGTGGTTTGGGTCGATATCTGGATTCTCTATTCTATTCCATTGGTCTATATGTCTGTTCTTGTGCCAGTACCAGGCTATTTTGAGAACAGTGGCTTTGTAATACAGCTTGAAATTTGGTATTGAGATCCCACCTACTTTGTTCTTTCTCAGGATTGCTGCAGCTATTCGGGGTCTTTTTTTATTCCAGATGAATTTTTGGAGAGTTCTTTGTAGGTCTGTGAAATATGCCGTTGGTATTTTAATGGGGAGTGCATTGAATCTATATATTGCTTTGGGTAGTATGGACATTTTAATGATGTTGATTCTCCCGATCCATGAACATGGTATGTTCTTCCATCTGTTTACGTCTTCCTCTATCTCTTTTTTTCAGTGTCCTATAGTTTTCCGTGGATAGGTCTTTTACCCCCTTAAAAGTTTATTCCTAGGTATCTTAATTTTTTTGGTGCGATGGTAAATGGGATTGCTTTTTAAGTCTCTCTTTCTGTAAGTTCACTATTGGTGTATAGAAATGCCATAGATTTTTTGGCGTTAATTTTGTATCCTGCTACCTTGCCGAATTCATTTATTAAGTCTAATAGTTTTTTTTGGTGGAGTCTTTAGGGTTTTTTATGTACCATATCATGTCATCTGCGTAAAAGGACAGTTTTACTTCTTATTTTCCAATTTGGATGCCTTTTATTTCTTCTTATTGTCTAATCGCAATGGCTAATACTTTCAGTACTGTGTCGAACAGGAGTGGTGAGAGTGGGCATCCCTGTCTTGTTTCTGTTCTTAGGGGAAATGGTTTTAGTTTTTGCCCATTGAGTATGCTGTGGGTTTGTCATATATGGTTTTTATTATGTTGAGGTATGATCCTTCTATTCCCACCTTGTTGAGAGTTTTTATCAAAAAAGGGTGTTGGATTTTGTCAGATGCTTCTTATGCATCAATTGATATGACTATGTGGTTTTTATCTCTCAATTTGTTTATGTGATGTATTACGTTTATTGATTTGCGGATATTGTACCATCCTTGCATCCCTGGGATAAATCCTACTTGGTCATGGTGTATGATCTTTCTGATGTAGTGCTGGATCCTATTTGCTAGAATTCTGTTGAGGATTTTGGCATCTATGTTCATGAGGGATATTGGCCTATAATTCTCTTTCATTGTGTTTTCTTTATCTGGTTTTGGTATTAGGGTGATGCTGGCTTCATAGAATGAGTTGGAAGTGTTCCTTCCTCTTGAATTTTCTGTAATAGTCTGAGGAGGATAGGTTTTAGTTCTTCCTTGAATGTTTGGTAAAACTCCCCTGTGAAGCTGTCTGGCCTAGGCTTTTGTTTGCTGGAAACTTTTTGATGAGTGCTTCAATTTCTTCCATAGTTATTGGGCTATTGAGATTTTTAGAATCTTCCTGATTGAGTTTTGAAGGTTGTATTTTTCTAGGAATATGTCCATTTCCTCCAGGTTGTCTAGTTTTTTAGAATAGAGTTGTTCATAGTATTTTTTAACAATCCTTTGTATTTTGGTGGGGTCTGTTGTTACTTCACCTCTTTCATTTCTGATTTTGTTTATTTGGGTCCTCTCTTTGCTTCTTGGTGAGCCTGGCTAGAGGTTCATCAATCTTGTTTATCCTTTCAAAGAACCAGCTCTTGGTTTTGTTGATCTTTTGTATTGTTTTTTTGGTCTCTATGTCGTTTATCTCCGTTCTGATCTTTATTATTTCCTTCCTTCTGTTTACACTGGGCTTTTTTTGTTGCTCTTTTTCTAACTCTTTGAGTTGTAGGGTTAGGTAATTTATTACCATTGTTTCTTGTTTTTTTGCAGTATGCTTGTAGAGCTATGAACTTCCCTCTCAAGACTGCTTTCGTTGTGTCCCATAGATTTTGGATTGTTGTGTTTTCATTGTCGCGTGTTGCCATGATGCTTTTTATTTCTTCCTTGATCTCTCTGGTAACCCAGTCATTGTTTAATATCATGCTATTTAGTCTCCAGGTGTTTGATTTTTTTTGATTGTTTTTTTTGTAGTTGATTTCCAGTTTTATGCCATTGTGATTTGAGAAGATGCTTGATATGATTTCTGTCTTCTTGAATTTGAAGAGACTTTGTCTGTGACCCAATATATGGTCTATCTTTGAAAATGACTCATGTGCATTTGAGAAGAATGTATATTCTGTGGCTTTGGGGTGAAATGTTCTGAAGATGTCAATTAATTCCATCTGGTCTAGTGAGTCATTTAGGATTGATGTTTCTTTGCTGATTTTTTGTTTAGAGGATTTGTCCAATGGTGATAGTGGGGTATTAAAGTCCCCCACTATGATTGTATTGCTGTCAATCTCTCCCTTGATATCCTCCAGAATTTTTTTATGTATTTGGGTGCTCCTGTATTGGGTGCATATATGTTTAGCAGAGTTATTTCTTCTTGTTGGATTGCTCCCTTTAGTATTATGAAGTGGCCTTCCTTATCTCTTGTTATGTCCTTCACTTTGAGATCTAATTTGTGAGATATAAGTATTGCTACCCCAGCTTTTTTTTCATTTCCATTCTAGCATTATTTTTTAAAATATATATTTTTATTTATTTTCAGAGAGAAAGGGAGCAGAAGAGAGAGATAGAAACATCAATGAGAGAGAATCAATGATTGACTGCCTCCTGCACGCCCCACACTGGCGATTGAGCCCACAACCCAGGCATGTGCTCTGATCTGGAATCAAACCATATCCTCTTGGTTCTTAGGTCAGTGCTCAAGCACTGAGCCATACCGGCTGGGATGTGTTTTTTAAATTTTAAATCCTCACATGAGAGTATTTTTTACATTGATTTTCAGTGAGTGGAAAAGGGGAGATGGGGAGAGAGAGTAATATCGATGTGATAGCTACACATCAACTGGTTGCCTCCCTCATGCGCCTCGACCTGGGGGGCAGGGAATCGAATCTGCAACCCAGGTATGTGCCCTTGACCGGAAACGAACCCAAGACCTTTCAGTGCTCAGGCAAGTGGGATAGCTAGTGGTAAAACATTAAAGTGAATATATTTTACCAATTGTTGTTATTCCTAGAGAGCCCTGAGAGGCCTAAAGCGTTTCCCCCAAGGCATTGTTTTAAATCCTCCAGGGACCCTTTAATTGTTAGGTTATAAGTTATTTGTAGACACATATACACATACAAAAATATTTTTTAGGATTACAAAATGAATATTTGTTCATTCTAGATATCAGGAAAATATAGAAATAAAATTACCTGTATTCCTGTGATCTAGAGATAATCATTGTTAACATATTGGTGTACTTCCATCCAGTTATTTTCTGTGTATGTGTTTGTATGTATGTGTAAATGTGTATATTTTTCCTTTTTAAGTTGGGCTCTCTGTTATATAGTTTTTAAAAAATTAATAGACTTATTTTTTAAAACAGTTTTAGGTTTACAGGAAAACTAAGCAGAAAGCAGGGAGTACCCACCCTTTTGTTGTTATTAATATGTTGCATTGATGTGATACATTTTTTGCAAATGATGAACTAATATAGATATATTATTGATAACCAAAATCCATAGTTTACATCAGGGTTCATTTTTTGTCTTGTACATTCTGTGGGTTTTGCCAAATGAATAATGGTCACTGTTAAAGTATCATATAGAATAGTTTCACTTCCCTAAACATCCTCTGTGCTTCACCTATTCATCCCTCTCTCCTGCCTCTCCCCTAGCAACCACTGATATTTTTGGTAGTTTTTCATTCTGCTTTTCCCTTTTAACATTATATTATGAACAGTTCCCAGGGTATTATGTATTCTTCAAAAACATGGCTCTATTATATAGATGTTGTATATATACCTTAAGTCATATATCTCTTATTTTATTTTTGGACATTTAAGTTGATTCCAGTTTATTATAAATATTAGTGTGGCAATGAATAGCTTTCTAACTAAATATATTGTACATCTTTCATTTTTTCTTAAAATAAAATCTTAGAAGTAGAATTACTAAATCAAGAGAGTTTGAACCTTTTTAAGGATGTTGATACATGTTGTCAAGTAGTCCTAAAAAAAGGTTGTAGTAATTTATAAGCCTTCTAGCAGTATATGGGAATGCCAGTTTACCTACACTCTTGCTAGTACTGAAAATTACTTTTCTTAAAAATATTTACTAATTTCTCTGAGTCTATTTTTGTTCATTAGTTTATGTTATTCATTAGATTCCACATATGAGTGGAATCATGTGATATTTATCTTTCTCTGGCTTATTTCCCTTAGCATAATGCTCTCCAGGTCCATTCTTGAGGGAAGGGTGGGTGGGTGGGAAGAGATCAACCAATGAACTTCTATGCATATAATGCATAACCCCTGGATACAGACAATAGGGTGATGAAGGCCTGGGGTGGGGGCAGGGGTGGGCTGAAAGAGTCAAAGAGGAAAAAAAGGAGACATATGTAATACTTTCAAAAATAAAGATTAAAAAATATTGATAAGAAATATTTACTAATTGCTAAGTGAAGGATGGTATTTCAGTTTTATTTTGCATCTGTCAGAATACTGTAATTTTGGGAAATATTTGTTTATGTCCTTTGCCTTTTTTTCTGATGAGTCATTACTCTTATTAAGTTATGTAATGTATTTCTTTTCTTCTAGATCCCTTTATCTTGCCACACCAACAGGTTGATAAAGGAGCCATCAAATTTGTACTCAGTGGAGCAAATATCATGTGTCCAGGCTTAACTTCTCCTGGTGCTAAACTTTACCCTGCTGCAGTAGATACGATTGTTGTATCCTTCTCAGGATCTAACTATTGAAAAAATATATTTATGTCATTACTGAAAGATCTATCATCCAAGGGAACATAAGATGTACTTTTTTGGAGGTGACTGTTAACTATTATCTCATGCCTTTCTGGTTACATTTGAAAATGTGGGAAGTAACATTATTTCTTGAGATTAAATTGTGACCCAATTTAGAAATTAAAAGAGAACAGGTAATAAAAGAGTCCCAGCAGCATTTCAGCCTAGATAGTGCTGAAATGTTATCAGATTCAGGACACAGTATAAAACTCTTGGTTATTAATGAAGAAGATATCTACATATATAAAAGCCTAAGCGACCGGCTGACCAGCCAGTAACTATGACGCACACTGACCACCAGGGGGCAGACACTCAATGCAGGAGCTGCCAAGCTGTGGTGACTTGGCAGCTGCGGTTTTCAGATGATGCTCCTGCAACCAGAGAGGAGGGAGCCCGATTCCAGGGTGCGTCATTTGAGAACTGCCCTCTTGTAATCTGGGCCCCCTGGGGGGATGTTGGAGAGCCGGTTTTGGCCCTATCCCCGCAGGCCAGGCCGAGGGACCACACAGGTGCACGAATCCGTGCACCAGGCCTCTAGTATCTAATATGATTGGACCACTTCTTTAGACATTAGCTTGCTACAGTTATGTTTGACATTGGAATAAAAGGACTCAAAAGGGAAAAGAGCTTAGGTAACAGGTAGAGTGCTAAAAGTAGGTAGAGTGGGTAGTGGAAAATGCTGGCAATTCCCAACTTTTAAAGTTCATTTTAAGTTGGTTGTTTGGGCCTCAGAACATGATTTCTCAAAGAGAAATGTTAAAGTCCCAGATAGTCCTTAAGGATCTATTCAACTCATAGCTGAGTAATTCTGAATTATTTCCATTTATATGGTGCTGTTTCAGCTATATTCTAGATTAAATAGGTTTTTCCAACTAGTCTGGACAGGTTTTTGCCAACTAGTCTGTTAAGGTCCCAGATAGTCCTTAAGGATCTATTCAACTCAGAGCTGAGTAATTCTGTATTATTTCCATTTATATGGTGCTGTGTCAGCTATATTCTAGATTAAATGGGTTTTTGCCAACTTTGTCATAGATAAAGTGGCCATTTGCCTCAAGTTGAGAGAAGGAATCATACTTGGTGGGAATGAGGAAATCACTGTGGAGTGGGAAGGCTATTGGAATGGGTTTAAGAATGTTTAAGCTCAAAAGGAGGCTGTCCTCTGTTGTGGAAGTTATATCTAAGGGGTAGTATAAGTTGTATGTTTATATCTTAGGAATAGTTTGTATTGACATAGATACTGGTCACATAATAGGTGCTTAAATATTTGTGGAACATTGAATGAATGAATTGAAAATCGGTGGAGAAAAGTATTCTGTAAAGATAGGTTACCTTTTTATGCTTATGATTTTTCTAAGTGTTGCAAGTTTAGAGTTCTAGAGTTCCTTTTTTGTTGTTCATCCTCACCAAAGGATATTATTTCCATTGATTTTTAGAGAGAGTGGAAGGGAGGGGGAGAGACAGAGAGAAACATTGATATGAGAGAGTCACATCAATTGGTTGCCTCCTGCAAGTGCCCCAACCAGGGCCAGGGTCTAGCCTGCAACCGAGGTTTGACTGGGAAAATCCATCCCTGGACCCTTCATTCCTCTGGCCGACACTCTAATCACTGAGAAAAACAGGCTATGGCCTGGAGTTCCTTTAAATGGGAAATTTTCTTAGTACTTAGACTTTAGTTTTAAAATAATTTTTGTTTTGAAAAAAAGGAGATATATGTACTACTATGTGTAATACTTTAAACAATAAAATAAAATAAAATAAAATAATTTTTATTTTGAAATAATTATAGACTTTTAGAAAGTTGCAAAGCTAGTACAAAGGGTACTGTGTATCCTTGAACCATTACTTTTAGAAATATGTACTATAGTGTTTAACATTCTAGATGCTTCAAATGATAACCAAAAATGCTCTGTTTGTTCTAGGTTGATGCTTACATTGGGCTCTTAAAGATAGACTAGAGATAGAATTATTGTTTTACTGTATCCTTTACATAAAACCACCATTCAATGATTAAAACACTAGAACAATAAATATTTATTTCACAGTTTTTAATATTTAGGTGCAAAAAATTTCCTTTTTTGCATGACTTATTCTGGTTTTGTTGGCATTAGGTTATAGTGTTAACATCCAACTTAAAAACCAAGAATGATTATTAGATTCATTAATATAGCATTTATTGAGTATTTATTCACAGTGTGCCAAGAGACTCTGATCGGTCCCTGCCCTGAAGAAGTTAATGGTGTAGGCAAGGATATGAGATGGGTTCAATGTGGCTTAACTAGTAATGTGATCATTATTTGACACCACCTCTCCAAGGCATTTTGATAAATAGTTCTTAGCTGTGTGTTTCCAGGCCATCATGGCAGAAGGAAAACAGCATGCTCTGTGTGTTGGGGTCATGAAGATGTCTGCAGAAGATATGTAAGTCTCACGTTAGGCCCCCTTAGCTTTTGAGATATGGGTAACCTATGCAGGAAGCATCAGAATGACAGGGGAAATTTGCTCTCATTCATACCACATCTTACAAATATGTAAGCATAGAAGCCTCATTTCTGATTTTTCCTAACACTTAGAAAGCCAGTGAAACATATTTTGTCTCGGGGATTGCATTCTTTTTTAAACACTCTGAAAAGAACCCGTGTGCCAATGTAACTGTTTTATATGTATGTATGTATGTATGTTTGTATGTATGTGGCATTTTAGGAATTTTTTATTTAGTATGATTTAAATTACGTGGAAGGAAAGATGTTTTGCTACTAATTTTTAAAACAGTGACACAGTTTGGCACCACACAGTATTTTTCTTACTAGTTTAGTATATTTTGACCTGGTGGTATAGAATAGTAAGGAAATATTAAATATATATTATCAAAATGTAGTCAAGATATTTAAGAACTTTGCAAGTCATTTGAAGAATACATTATTGCTATTAATTTCATTTCAGGATTAATTGTAACACTTTGATTTTCTCCTGATATGTTGACGCATTATTATTCTGTTTCTATACACCCTGTAGATCACTAGAGTCACTGTAAGACATGAATTGCCCCAGAGTAATGTAGTTTAATGTAGACAGTAATGCGAGTGTAATATAAATAAATTCTCTACATGTAACTCAATAATTGCAAAATAGCATTGCACTTTGAATTATATGTACCATGACTAAGCCTATAAAAATGCACAACAATATGTTTATGTGCTTTTGTCCTTCTACAGTGAGAAAGTCAACAAAGGAATTGGCATTGAAAATATCCATTATTTAAATGATGGGCTGTGGCATATGAAGACATATAAATGAGCCTCAGAAGGAATGCACTTAGGCTAAATACGGATATTGTGCTATATCTGTGTTTGTGTCTGTGTGTGACAGCATGAAGACAATACCTCTGTAGTTGTGCTGAATAAATTCAAAAGATGCTAAAATTCTGTTAGCTTCAAAAATTATTTTAGTTTTTCTTAAACTCCAGTTAAAATTGGATAGTAACAAACTTGGACATTAAAAGGTATCTGGTAAGTAACCAAACTCAGACAACTTCATGTCCTTTCTTAGGCTAATGATGTACTGGTAAGATGAAGGGCAGGACTTGATAAATGAACTTGCCAGTATACGGTTGACCACCCGCCCCCCCCCCCCACCAGGAGAATCTAACAACTTCATGGGGCTGGAAACTAGATTGGGAATTTTATCCCATTATCCCAGGACACCTAGAAGTGCCCCTTCTCTTTTTGTGTGTTGTTTGTTCATTGTTGTTTTTAATCTTTTCACTATGGAAAATTCCAAACATATACAAAAGTATGGGGAGAATAGTATAATGGACCTTTTCTATATCCATCACCTAGCTTCAATTCATAACCAGTCTTATTTGATCTATATCTCACTTATTCCTTCCCACCCCAGACCCTGATTATTTTGAAGCAAATCTCAGATATATAATTTTATCCATAATTAATTTAATATGTATCTTTTAAAAGATAAGTGGTTTTCTTTTTAAAAACACAAACATAACCACAATGTAGTTATCACACCTAAAAAAATGTAACTGTTTCTTAATACAATCAAATATCTGGACAGTGTCCAAATATGTGACAAATTGACTTGATTGCTTCTCTTTTTAAATTTTTTTAAACTGTTGGTTTGCTTGAAACAGAAACCAGACAAGGTCCATTTATTGCATTTGGTTGTTATTTATTGAAATCTCTTTTAATCTGTAAGTTCCCTCTCTTTCTTTAAGAAATTTAGTTGTTTTGTCTTATAGAGTTTCTTCCCACATTCTGGATTTTCGATGATTATATTGCTGTAAAGTAATTTAACTTGTTTTTATGCCCCCTGTCTAGCCTGTAAACAGTTAAGAGTAATTAGATTCAGGTTCCATTTACTTAGTGTCCTCTCTTGAAACTATATAGGTGCCAGAACTTCAGATTTGGGTCTCCACTGTATTCCTCAAACAATGTGCATCTTCTATCATAAGTGGACCTACTTCAGTAAGATCAGTAAGTAGTTTTGGGAGTTACATGAGCTGTTATGAACTTATATAGTGATGATGGGCCTTTCTTCCTAATAACCTTGCTGTTATTCTATTGTCGCAGCCATCTTTATTTGGTTGTTTACAAGTATGTGACGTGGTTTTACTTTTTTTTCTTTTTTAAATAAATCTTTATTGTTCAGATTATTACAGGTGTTCCTCTTTTTTTTCCCCCATAGCTCCCCTCCACCTGATTCCCCACCCCACCCCATGCCCTTACCCCCCGCCACTGTCTTCATCCATAGGTGTAAGATTTTTGTCCAGTCTCTTCCCGCACCCGTCACACCCCCTTCCCCCTGAGAATTGTCAGTCCACTCCCTTTCTATGTCCCTGATTCTATTATATTCACCAGTCCATTCTGTTCTTCACATTTTTTATTCACTTGATTTTTAGATTCACTTGTTGGTAGGTATGTATTTGATGTCATTTTGTTGTTCATAATTTTTATCTTTACCTTTTCCTTCTTCTTCCTCTTCTTAAAGAATACCCTTCAGCATTTCATGTAATCCTGGTTTGGTGGTGATGAACTCCTTTAGCTTTTTCTTGTCTGTGAAGCTCTTTATCTGACCTTCAACTCTGAATGATAGCTTTGCTGGGTAGAGTAATCTTGGTTGTAGGTTCTTGCTGTTCATCACTTTGAATATTTCTTGCCACTCCCTTCTGGCCTGCATAGTTTCTGCTGAGAAATCAGCTGACAGTCGTATGGGTGCTCCCTTGTAGGTAACTAACCGTTTTTCTCTTGCTGCTTTCAAGATTCTCTCTTTGTCTTTTGCCCTTGGCATTTTAATTATGATGTGTCTTGGTGTGGTCCTCTTTGGATTCCTCTTCTATGGGGTTCTCTGAGCTTCCTGGACTTGTAAGTCTATTTCTTTCACCAGGTAGGGAAATTTTTCTGTCATTATTTCTTCTAATAGGTTTTCAATATTTTGCTTTCTCTCTTCTTCTGGCACCCCAAAAATTCGGATGTTGGTACGCTTAAAGTTGTCCCAGAGGCTCCTTACACTATCTTCATATTTTTGGATTCTTTTTTCTTTTTGTTTTTCTGGTTGGGTGTTTTTTTGTTTTCTCATATTTCAGATCTTTGGTTTGATTCTTGGGGTACGTTGATTTACAGTTGAGTTTCTGTATATTCTTTATTTCAGACAGTGTATGCTTAATTTCTGACTGGTCCTTTTCCATTTTTTTTGGCACTCTAATTAAGATCCTTAAAGGTCTCACTAAGTTCCTCAGCGGTTTTTAGAAGATTCTTGAGTAACCTTATAAATGTGGTTCTGAACTCTATGTTGTCCAGTAGTTTGCTTTCCTCCACTTCTTTCATTCGTGACATGTTTCTTTGTCTCCGCATTTTGCTGCTTCCCTGTGTTGATGGAGTGGCTTTGTGTGGTAGGTGACCTATAGGGGCCAGTAGCTCAGCCTCCCCAATCACCTGAGGTGGATGCCTTTGGTACACCCCTTTGTCAGCTGAGTGCAAAGTCTTGGTGTAGTTAAGTCTTGATTGCTGTTGGTACACTGGGAGGAATTGACCTCCAGGCCAATTGGCTGTGAGGACCCGCTGTGTCTATAATGGAAGAACTGCTGCGCTGGAGACACGCTTATGGTGTAGGACTTGTTTCAGTGGGGCTTTGGTGCTCACTGAGTCTGCCTCTTGAATGTGTCACTTATGGATGTGAGGAGTTGAAATCTGGTGTCTCACACTGACCACTAGGTACACTGGCTTCTGGATCTCCAATGGGGTGCAGGTCAGCTACTGTCTGAGGCTACCCAGCAGGCGCTACAGCAAGAACTACAGTTTTCTCCTCTTTGCTTGGGGTTTGGAGGTTTTAGAGCTGTCTGACCCGGGCTGCAAGTTTGCTAGGTTAAGATGCAATAGGGCAGGTCATTCATATGCTAAAGCTGCTGCTTGGAGCTTGGGTGGGTTTGTAGATTGTGCGGGGCGGGGTCTCAGGGCGTCACTAGGCTAAGGCGTGGCAAACAGCTATGGCTGCCAGTTAGCCGGCTCTGCGTCTCCAACCGTGTCCCCGTGTCCCGTGCCCCAGCACAGTAAACAATTATTCCTGCGTGCAGCCCTGCAAGCAAGCCACCCTCACTTTCCGACCCCACGGCAGACAGTCCAGCTTCTCCCCGTAGGAGTTTAGGTCCCCCATGTCTCCCCAGAAACTGGAGTTTGGAGTAATTGGGAGCTTGTCTCCCTTCGGGTTGAAAAAAGCAGCACTCCCAGATGCCCATCGCCAGCCCGGTTCGCGCGCCTCCGTACCTCAGCTTTTCAGCGCTTGTGCACCTCTCAATGCTGTTTGCTTTTTCCTTTTAGTTGTAGAACTTCCACTCAGCCAGCTTTCCCATGGTTCTGGGTGATAGACGTTTTGTCTTTTAGTTGTAGTTTTGAAATTGTGCGAGGCAGCAGTTTAGGTGTTTACCTACGCTGCCATCTTGGATCCTCCTCCAACGTGGTTTTACTTTTCAGATGGATACAGACATTTACAAGCTTGTGGTGGCCTGTGTTACAGTTAGAAGTTGGTGAGAAAGGTGAGGGACAGTAAAAGAGAGAGACCATTTGGCTGGCTGTTACAGCTGGGCCTCTCAAAATATGACATAGGTGAAGGTAATAGATCCAAGGTCTGACCCTGAGATTGAGAAATGATTTCCCACTAATGATACTTGTAGGACTTGGAGATTCCTATGTTAGTATGTAGATGTGTTTATAGTGGTAAGTTTGTTTAGGGCCGTGCTTGGCAAACTGCGGCTCGCGAGCCACATGCGGCTCTTTGGCCCCTTGAGTGTGGCTCTTCCACAAAATACCACGGCCTGGGCGAGTCTGTTTTGAAGAAGTGGTGTTAGAAGAAGTTTAAGTTTAAAAAATTTGGCTCTCAAAAGAAATTTCAATCATTGCACTGTTGATATTTGGCTCTGTTGACTAATGAGTTTGCCGACCACTGATTTAGGGTAAACAATTAGTAAACTGGAAGTTTCTTGGTGAACATGGCAAAGAGCAAAGGAAGGTTAATAATTTGGGGGAATATTTCATGTGGGCTGGGGCAAGGCTTAGAGAGGTTTTTCTGCTTCATCATTAATTAGAATGCTTATATCTGCCATCTTTGTTTCTGAGCCTGTACAGGTACCCTGATATTTTACTTCCTGTATCCTTTTTAAGTTATACATAGAATGTTTTCCTGTGTTATGACAGTTATATTCTACAGCCTACCATATTGTTATATTTTATTATTTATTCCTGGTGGATAAAAGTGTAAATAATCTCATTAGTACCACATTTATAAATCATCTTTCAGAATAGGTCAAAAGATGTTTCATTTTATGCTGATTTACCAGTTTCAAATTCAGATATCTGCCCATCTGGGGGAGGAGGGACCCTATTTGAGGCCTATATAGCTCCTTATAGTAGTCTTAAAAAGAGAATATCTGAGTCAGTATCAAAACTAAACTTTGAAATGGGAAAGTAAGCATACTTTTTTTCCTTCTTTGAAAAGCAGTAAAAACAAAACAAACACTAAACTTGAAACCTTTACTTTTGGTGCTAAGGTAATGTTAATTGACCAAGATTGCCTATGGAATATTAGTAATGAAAAACAAAGCACACATAGTACAGAAATTAAAATCTTTTATTGTCTTGGTTTCTGAAATAAGTTATCCTTTTTTCTAACCACTGTTATGGTGCGTGTAAGGAATACTTTTTAAATATTCAACATCAGCATCTGTGCTTGTTTTTCTACTATGCTGAGGTACATTGACTGTGTTGCCTTGGTGATGTGGACTGAATACGTATTGTTTCCTGCTTCCCCTGGGTCTGAGGCCTCAAGTCATTGGTGTTAATCAAGGGAACCTTATCAGTTTCTAAACATTAGGTCTTGCAGGGAACCCAATTCAAAGGCTGTTGTTGTTCCTTGTGATTAAGCCCCTTATACTAACATGTGTCAGCCTCTTTAGGCACTATGCTTAAAGGAAACCTAGTTTACCCACATTCCTGAGAGTAGAAATACAGGAAGAGCCTGTTTTCTCTTAGGCAATACCTTCAGTTTCAAAATTAATTTTCTGTCAAGTTAGCCTAAATTTATGTATATCTGACACACGTTTACTCAGGCAAGGTCAGTTCAGCTCAATGGACATTTATTGAATATCTCCTAGGTTCTAGGTCAGTGGTCGGCAAACTGCAGCTCGCGAGCCACGGTTTGCCGCTCTGTTGACTAATGAGTTTGCTGACCACTGTTCTAGGTGATGTGGCACAAAGTTGAATAATACACAAGTGGCCCTTGCCCTTAAGGATCTTCCAGTTTAGTGAGTAAATTTAAATTTGAAAAAAATCTTCACAATGGTGACAGGCCAGTAGGAAGTTACTAATGCTTTTCCAATTTCAGCCATCAAAATTTGCAAATTACACATGAACCAAATATAAGAATATTCTTTCTATTGTATCCAGTGTAAGAGGTTAAAAAAATCTAGATGTCTTGGAGTTTGGACAATTCTGCATTCCAACTGTCCCATTGTGCAGTAATGTAAAGGCCTGATCAACCCTTGTCTAGCAGACTGTTATACTGGTTTTGTGGTATTCTGTTGGCAGCTACTTTTTTCCTTTTTTTTTTTAATGTTCTGGATCTAAAACAAGCAGTTGGATTTATCCCAGGGTAGTCATGAACATTTCAGGTCAAGGTATTTGATAGTCCCCAAACAGAAGGTCATATGGCATTTGTCAAATAATAATGATATCCAGCCAACTTCCCTCTCTGTATACAAATCAGCTCCTTAGGATATAGTATTTCTAAGTACAGTATTTCAAAAAATTATAAAAGAATGGCAAATAACTAAATTTGCAGTGGTATTTAATAAATATTTTACTTTTTTGTTGTTCATAAAAATTTTAACGGGAATATGAAATGAATGTATGCCCAAACAAAATGTGAATGTTTTAACTTTTTTATCTAAGTTCCTTAATTTTGAGAATATATTTCTCAAGGCTCTTCAGGAAACTTCAAATGTTCCAATTTTTCCCCTATATATTGAATTAATTGGGGTGACACTGGTTAACAAAATTATATAGGTTTCAGGTGCACAATTCTACAACACATCATTTGCACACTGTATTGTGTGTTCACCATCCCAAGTCAAGTCTCTTTGTCTATCACCATTTATCACCCCTATGCCCTCCTCCACTTTCTCTCAAGTCCCTCCCCCAAGCGATTACCACCCTTGTTTCTGTCCATGAGTTTTCTCTTTTATTTCTTTTTTGCTCAATTCTTCCACACTCCCAGCCCCAAACCAGCACTCCCCCGCCGCAACAGCTATCAGCCTACTCTCTATGACTCGGTCTCTATTTTGTTTGTTAGTTCATTTTGTTCATTAGATTCCACATATGAGTGAAGTCACATATTTTTCTTTCTCTGACTGACTTATTCCACTTAGCATAATGCTCTCCAGGTCCATCCATGCTATTGCAAAGGGTAAGGTTTCCTTTTTTTTTTTTTTTTTAGGGCTGAGCAGTATTCCATTCTCTAAATGTATCACACCTTTTTGTTTTTTTAAATATATTTTATTGATTTATTTCCAGAGAGGAAGGGAGAGGGATAGAGAGTTAGAAACATCGATGAGAGAGAAACATCGATCAGCTCCCTCCTGCACACCTCCTAGTGGGGATGTGCCCACAACCAAGGTACATGCCCTTGACCAGAATCGAACCTGGGACCTTTCAGTCCACAGGCTGATGCTCTGTCCACTGAGCCAAACCAGTTAGGGCTATCACACCTTTTTTATTCACTCAACTACTGATGGACACTTGGGCTGCTTCCATATATTGGCTATTGTAAATATGCTGCAATGAACATATGGATGCATATATTCTTTCAAATTAGTGTTCTGGGTTTCTTCAGATAAATTACCAGAAGTGAAATCACTGGGTCATAAAGTCAGCACCAGTTTTAATTTTTGGAGGTAACTCCATACTGCTTTCCACAGTGACTGCACCAATCTGCATTCCTAACAACAGTGCACTAGCAATCCATTTTCTCCACATCCTCATGAGCACTCATTGTTTGTTGATTTATTGATGACAGCCATTCTGACAGGTATGAAGTGATATCTCATTGTGGTTTTAATTTGCATTTCTCTGATGATTAGTGATGTAGAGCATCTTTTCATATGTCTATTGGTCATCTCTATATCCTCTTTGGAGAAGTATCTATAGTATTTAGGTTTTGTGCTAATTTCTTAATTGGATTTTTTTTAGTGTTGAGGTTTTTTTTTTTTTTAAGATCTTTATAAATTTTGGATATTAACCCCTATCAGAGTTAACATTGGCGAATATGTTCTGCCATTCAGTAGGTTTTCTTTTAATTATTTTCAGGGTTTCCTTTGCTGTGAAAACACTTTTTAGTTTGATATAATCGCATTTGTTTAATTTTTCTTTTGTTTCTCTCACCCAAGGCGATATATTAGGAAATATATTGCTAGGAGAAATACCAAAATTTTACTGCCTATGTTTTCTACTAGGATTTTTGTGGTTTCAAGTCTGACTACCTTTAGTCCATTGTATGTTTTTGCCTCCTTTGTCAAATATTAATTGACTGTAAAGGCATGGATTTATTTCTGGGCTCTCTATTCTGTCCATTGATCTAGATGTATGCTTTTATGTCAGTACCATGCTGTTTTGATGACTATGGCCTTATTGTACAGTTTGATATCAGGTAGTGTGATTCCTTCCATTTATTTATTTATTTATTTATTTATTTATTTATTTAATTTCCTCACCTGAGGATGATATTTTTTTTGCTTGAAGAACCATTTTTATATATTTAATAATTCAGTATATTCATGAATATTTCCCTTTGATATATTCAATGGATATTTTCTTTTTCATTTATTGTGTGTGTGTTAATCCTCACCTGAAAATATTCTTGTCTTCTAGCTCACTGATGCAGTCCTCTGCTTCTTCTAGTCTACTCTTAATGCTTTCTATTGAGTTCTTTACAGCAGTGATGTCATTTTTCATTTCTTCTTCGTTCTTCTTCATTTCCTCTTGGTTCTTACACATATTGTCGAATTTGTCTTCCATTCTTTTCAGCCACCTTATGACCATTTCTCTGAATTCTTTCTCTGACAAGTTGCTTGCCTCCATTTCGTTTACTTCCTTTTCTGGTGATGCCTGCTTTTCTTTCATATGCGTGCTGTTTCTTTGTCTCCCCATGGTCTCTCTTCTCCGGGTGTCTGGTTATGTAGTTCTCTCTCTCCTGCGTTGATTTAAAGGCACAAAATACAACACAACCAGGTACAACGCACAAGGCACTGAACAGAAATGTATTCACGATATTAATAACCCCAAATAAAGGTTACCACCAGAGAAAGGCAAATTAGGGGATAGGAGAGAAAGAAGAAGAGAAAAAAAAAGAAAGAAAGGAGTGCCAAAATGAAATTGGGAAAAGGAAAGAAAAAAAAGTAAGAGAGAAAAGAAAGAGAATAAGAATGAAAAGATGAACAAACTATATATATGGGGAGAAAACTCCAATAGAACATCCACTAATCCCAACAAATGCCAGCAACAAGTACCTGGAGATGAATACAAACTACAAACAACAACTAATATCAAGCGAGGTGAGGGAAAATAGAAGCAAAAAACAAACAAAAACAAAACAAACAAAAATAAGCAAAACAATCTCACAAACAAGCATAAAAAATTGATATAATCAACAATCAAGCAAACAACAATAAAAGGACAGAGAGAAAAACCAATTTTTTGGATAGCGAAGACAGAGAAGAGAGAGGTGTGTATGGACTTGGAGCAGGGGATTGGAAATTAGATATATAAGTAAGGTGAAATTTTAACGGGGTAAAAAGAAAGAATAGGGAAAATCTAAAGCAGGAAAAGGGTAAGAGAAACAGGACAACAAAAGGGGAAAAGTTAGGAAGAGAGTGATGGCATAAAGATAAAGTTGAGATAGAGTAAAATGATGCTAATGGAAAGATGAAAATAGAATGTAGAACACTAATCCCAAAGTAAAATAAAGAGAAAATAAAATGACACTTTTTTTAAAAAAAAAGTAAAATAGTAGTAGTAATAATACTGATTGAAAAATAAAAATGTAATAATTAAAAAGGTAAAATCAAGTGAGGAAAAAAGAAAAAAATAGTTTCTTAAGTAAAAGATGAAAAAAATAAAAAAATAATAAAAATAAAAATGTGCAGTAGTGAACATCATTCACTTCCTCTACTGTTCTGTTTGGCACGCCTCTTTCCTAGTCAGGACAGTATTGCAGTTCCCTGTATTCCACTGCTCCTCAGTGTTGTAAGCCAGTCCTGATTTTGAAGCAGGCAGTGCATCTTAATTTCTTGTATTCCTTTATTTGTGTTTACACAAGAGTCAATTTGTGATTCAACCCCTGGGTGGCAGTGTTTCTGGATTGACCTCCGATCTATAGGTCCTCTCTAGCCAGTGCTTAGATCCTGCTTTCCCTGTGGCACTCAATACTGGTTTGTGGGATTGGGTGGCCCCAGAGCTGGTTCTCTGATGGTTATTCCCTGCTCTGATCCCCAGGTTCCAGAAAAACAACTTTCCCCTGCATTCTCTTAGGGTGTCCCCATATGGGTGATCCTATGTATTGGACTTAGTAATCAGAAGCAAGGATTTAAAGAGGAAAAAGAGCCAGCGTAAGTGTGTGAACTCCGGGGCTTCGTGCAAGTCTCTGCAGTCTTTTTGTCCCCCTTGGGTCTAAGCAGCCGGCACACTTTTAAAAATTTTTAAAATATTTAGGCTGTCCTTTTGTGTCTGATCAAAATGGGTTGCTTTTTAGAGTTCCCTTTTGTTAGCAGCTCTGAGGACCCCCTTCCCCATTCATGGATCATGCCAGCCCCAACAGCCACAGATTTTCCTAGGTGCAGACTTCCCCCAGTCTCCAGCTCCCACTGTGCGCGCATTTCTCTCTCCTGCCAGGACCGGAGACCTCATCTTATCCCAGGAGAAATCTGACCTTTCTGTGGTGGAGTGTAGAGCTCCTCAGAATCCGTGTGTTTGCGCCAATTTGGGACCGGTGTTCTGGGGTTCGCAGCTGTTCGGTGGGTGCCGTAGTTGTAGATTTTCTTGCTTCCGATAACATCCACTTTCCCCTTCAAGATGGCGCTGTCTCTGCGTCTGAGCTGGTCACTCTGGGAGGGAACCCGGCAGCAGTGGGGGCTGCCCGGTCAGGGGAGCCCCGTCCAGCAGTCCCCCACCGTCTCCTGGAGTATAGCTGTCCCTCAACTCACCAACAAACACTCCCCGTGCGACCCTCAGCTGTTCTTTCTATCTGCTGCGGGACAAGGCTCGGAACATGTCTGTCTATTCTGCCGCCATTTTTTTCTTTCGATATTTTTCTTTTTTAAGAAATATATATTTTATTGATTTTTTTACAGAGAGGAAGGGAGAGGGATAGAAAGGTAGAAACATCAATGAGAGAGAAACATTGATCAGCTGCCCCCTGCATACCCCCTACTGGGGATGTGCCCGCATCCAAGGTACATGCCCTTGACTGGAATCGAGCCTGGGACCTTTCAGTCCACAGGCTGATGCTCTATCCACTGAGCCAAACGGGTTAGGGCTGAGGATGATGTTTTTCCATTAACTTTTTATTTTACAGAGAGTGGAAGAGAGAGGGAAAGACTGAGAGAAAGAGCAATGTGAGAGAGACACATTGATTGTTTGCCTCCTGCCCGAGCCCCGACCAAGGCTCAGGCCAGAGAGAATCCTGCAACCTAGGTACGTGCCCTTTACTGGAATTGTGCCCAGGACCCTTTGGTCTGCAGGCCGATGGTCTAGCTACTGGGCCAAACCAGCCAGGGTCAACTTTGTTCTTTTTTTCCTTCAAGATTCCTGTGGCTACTTGGAATCTTCTGAGGTTCCATATAAATTTTTGGAATATTTGTTTTAGTTCTCTGAAATATGCCATTGGTATCTGGATAGGAATTGCATTGAACCTATAGATTGCTTTGGGTAATATGGATATTTTAATGATGTTAATTCTTGCTGTCCATGAAGATGGTTTACTTCCACTTATTTGTATTTTTTAAAAAATATATTTTATTGATTTTTTACAGAGAGGAAGAGAGAGTGATAGAGAGTTAGAAACATCAATGAGAGAGAAACATCGATCAGCTGCCTCCTGCACACTTCCCACTGGGGATGTGCCCACAACCAAGGTACATGCCCTTGACCGGAATCGAACGCAGGACCCCTCAGTCTGCAGGCCCAACACTATCCACTGAGCCAAACCTCTTAGGGCAACTTATTTGTATTTTTTAATTTCTTTCTTTAGTGTCTTACAATTTTTTGACTACAGGTCTTTTACATCCTTGATTAAATTTATTCCTAGGTATTTTATTCTTTTGAAGCAATTGTGAATGGGATTGTTTTCTTAGTTTTCCTTTCTGATGGTTCATTATTGGTGTATAAAATGCAACTGGCCCTGACCGGTTTGGCTCAGTGGATAGAGCGTTGGTCTGCAGACTGGAAGGTCCCAGGTTCGATTCCGGTCAAGGGCATGTACCTTGGTTGCAGGCACATCCCCAGTGGGAGGTGTGCAGGAGGCAGCTGATCAATGTTTCTCTCTCATCGATGTTTCTAACTATCCCTCCCCCTTCCTCTCTGTAAAAAATCAATAAAATATATTTTTAAAAAATGCAATTGATTTCTGGATATTTATTTTGTATCCTGCTACTTTACTGAATTCATTTATCAGTTTAGTAGTCTTTGGTGGAAACTTTAGGGTTCTCTGTATACAGTATCATGTCATCTGCAAATAATGAGTTTTACTTCTTTCTTTCCAGTTTGGAGGACTTTTATTTCTTCTTGTCTGATTGCTGTGGCTAGGACTTCCAGTACTCTGTAGAATACGAGTGGTGAAAGCAACATCCCTGTCTTGTTCCTGATCTAAAGGGAAACACTTGTAGTTTTTGCCCATGGAGTATGATGTTGGCTGAGGGTTTGTCATATATGGCCTTTATTACATTGAGGTATGTTCCCTCTATTCCCACTCTGCTGAGAGTTTTATCATAAGTGGGTGCTGGATTTTATCAAGTGCCATTTCTGCATCTATTGATGTGATCATGTAGTTTATACTTCATTTTGTTTATGTGGTATATCACGTTTATTGATTTGCAGATATTGTACCAGCCATGAATCCCTGGAATAAATCCCACTTGATCTTTTTAATGTATTATTGGATCCAGTTTTCTAATATTTTGTTGAGGATTTAAATGTTCCAATTTCTAAAAGAATATCCACTGAAACTGATTTATAACAAAAGGGGAAAATGTGTATGCATCCTATGTCAAAATAACCATCACTTCTGAGATCTTAGCAATAAGAAACTTATTTAAGTTATTTAGTAACTTGTAAGAATTAGGTCATCCTATATAATAAAAGGCTAATATGCAAATAGACCGAAAGGCAGAATGACCAGTTGCTATAACGTGCAATGACTACCAGGGGGCAGACTCTCAATGCAGGAGCTGCCCCCTGGTGGTCAGTGTGCTCCCACAGGGGGAGCAGGCCTAAGCTGGCAGGTGGAAATCCCCTGAGGGGTCTCGGACTGTGAGAGGGCACGGGCCGGGCTGAGGGGACCCCCCCACCCCACAGTGCATGAATGTCATGCACCAGGCCTCTAGTTAAAATATATTTTGAAAGCCCTCTGGAACACTTATGTTTAGTGTATAATTGTATTAAGGCAGTAAAAATTAGACTAAATAAATTGTATTCTTAATATCTGAGTCTCTTATCAATAATTCCTTATGAAATTATGCCTGTCACCATGCAGACTGACAGATGTAAATGTATACATGTTTTTACACTTTGTATATATATTTTGTTATACTTTTTACGGTAGGTAAAAGAGTAGATATAATGAACCATAACACTGATTTGTTTGCTATTATATTTAAACTAATTAAAGACTTGTAAAGGACTATTAACTCCATTAGAACAGTAATGAATGAACAAGATTGAGAACCAGTTTTTAAATCTGCTGAGACTACTAGGTAGGCTGGTTGGTTGAAGAGGCTGGCCCTCTTGGGGAATATAATTTATGTATGGAAAGAAGTATGGGAGATGACTCACTGGAATTTCTTTTAATATGTTCATTAGGACAGGTCATAGGGAAGAAACATTGATTAAAAAATATAAGCTAATTAATATTATTAAATCAGTTCACTTTAAATTAGTGAAAAAATAAAAACACCACATTTTATCCTTAAACACTTTGAGAAATAAAACATCAATTTGTGAAATAATTTCTACTTACAACTCTAGTTGTTACAGAGAATGATATGTCTCACTATTGTGCAATGTTTTTAGATGTCTTATACATTTAAAAATTGCATTTTAAAAGCAAAACAAATTATAATTTCCAAGTCACAATTTTGTTGTTTTTCTTGTTTCATTTGCCAATTCTAAAATACTTTAATTTCAGAAGGCATAATCATTTACCCCACTCTTTTCAAGTTCATTGTGAATGTTCTCAGAACTGTACCATATTCATAAATTTAAAAGGTACAAAGATTTACTTTCCTTCTAATTTTATTTTAATTTTTATCATAAGACTTGATTATCAACTATAGCTATTAACTTTAATCTATGGTGAAATTAGTAATTTCTTCTGATTTTCATAAACATAAGAGCAAAAGACTGGATTTTAAGCATCAATCAGATGTTTTAACTAAGCACTTACTTGGAGAAAGTGCCATTTCTCTAAACATGTGCCTTGAAAACAAATCTAATTCAGTTCCCATATTGGGGAGACTTTTGTAGTCAGGTGATCTATTTTTATTCTTACCAACTTCTCTTTCAAAGGGGGACACTTTCTATCTTTGTCCCTAAATGCTGGATTGTCCTTCTATGCTGATGCATGATGAAGCCACAAGGCTGGGAACTTGCAAACCAATAAGATGATTTTGTGATGAAACTGCATGTTAGATTGACATGATTAATAGTCCTTGAATTAACTTAAATTTGAGACAACTTTTAAAAGCTGCAGCATACACTTCCTTCTAGTTTTGCTTCCCTATCAACAGGGCTTGAAATTTTTTTTCTGCATATTGTCAATTTAACAAATTTTCTGAAAGATTTTATATATACTTCTTAGTTTGGATACTGTTTTCATCAGTTCTAATGTTTCCCCATTCAGGTTTAAAGACAAAATTCACTGTTCACTTAAACATTAGACTAAATTGGGCAAGGCGAGAAAGACTGGGGGGGTGCTGGAGGGTAGGTGTCCTTTTTCCCTATAGCTCTGGACAGCTTTCTTAGAGTTGATTTATCCAAGATTAGGAAAAAGTATGCTTTTGCATGACTAAGATTGTTCTAATGTTTGCTTTTGTAAGCATTTTATATTTAAGAAAGTTCAACCTGAAATGTATTTGAATATAGAGATACAAACAGCTTCATTTAGTGGAATAATAGCAATCTCTAACCCATCAAAGTAATATCTATCTCTTAAATAGCTTTCAAAAAGCACGTGACTAGAGAAATATTTTTCACTGCAATACTTTGTTCGGTTTAAAAAATAGGGGCGCCAGGCCAGTGTTGCTCAGTGGTTGAGCGTGGACCTATGAATTCCCGGTCAGGGCACGTGCAGGGCTTTGGGCTTGATTCCCAGTGTGGGGCATACAGGAGGCAGCCAATCAATGATTTTCTCTCATCATTGATGTTTGTATCTCACCCTCTCCCTGCCTCTCTGAAGTCAATAAAAACATATTTTAAAAAAATAGTAGGGCTAAAATGTAGTAAAAACTTGGACACATATACAGTACTGTACTTAGGTTGTTTTACAAGGTAAAAATTTTATGTTTTGTAAAATTTTTAAAAGGAATCCACTTTCTTGCTTACAAATGCAGAGGTCTGAGAGAAGGCACATGGCCTCATTTGCTTCTGGGTGTTGTCAAACCCAATGCTCTCTCAAGTACTAAATGCCCAGATACATTTACTAGGGATGCAGGAGTCTCACTTAACCAATAGTTTTTACCAGTCTATACTAATAAAAGGGTAATATGCTAATTAGACCGGGAGACCTTCTGGACAAAGCCATGGTGTTGGGGCCAAGGCAGAGGTGGTTAGGGGTGATCAGGCCAGGAGGGGAGGGCAGTTGAGGGTGATAAGGCCGGCAGGGGGGGGCAGTTGGGGGCGAGCAGGCCGGCAGGCAGAGTGGTTAGGGGCAATTAGGCAGGCAGGCAGGTGAGTGGTTAGGAGCCAGCAGTCCCAGATTGTGAGAGGGTGCAGGCCGGACTGAGGGGCCACCCCCCCCCCCCCCCGGTCCACTAGTATGAAGAGAAACATCTTGATTAAAGTGTGAGGAGATAGAAACCATACTGAACTGGGCAGTTTTGGCTCCAATGATGTCTAATTTGTTGTGGAAGGGGAACATGCTCTAAATTTAATGTTCTTAAAAGCAACTTCTGAATTTCACCTTAAAAATATTTACCTTATAAAAAAGATGTTTGAGGAAGAGCTATTTTATTACATGGCACATATTAAGTGTACAGATGTTATCTTAAACTATTAATTAAGGAGTTCCCTTGTGAATTTGAATATTCAATACCAGCTGTTATTCACATCAATATTTTAATATTTTACCATAAAGATATTTAATAGAAAGGATTGGTACACATTTAACTGTATAAAGTGCTAGTTAAACTTGTGAGAGGGAAAGGGAAGTAACATTCCCTGAGCACCTATTTAATTTTCTTGCTTAATTTTTATGATGATTCCATGAGGTAGATTTTAATTCTCATTTTACAAATGAAGATACTAAGGCACAGAGGGGTTATATAACTTTCCTGAAAATACCTAATAAATGGCAGAATTAGGATTTGAACCTAGGTCTGCCTGATTTCAAAGCCTGTTTTTCAGACAATCTCCCCTCATTTGTTGTTAAATGTTAACCTCAGCCCATTGTCCCATCACCATCTTTGTTTATGGGTTACTGGAGAGAAATATAATTTGCCAAACCTCTGTTCTACAGTGGGAAATATGGGTGGGATGTGTTTGCATAAGAGTGGGTTGTTGCTTACACATTGTCTTTGTACTTTTGAGGGATTATTATTCTGTTTCCCTCTTAATCA
The DNA here is from genome assembly GCF_963455305.1 of Plecotus auritus. NCBI lineage: Eukaryota > Metazoa > Chordata > Mammalia > Chiroptera > Vespertilionidae > Plecotus > Plecotus auritus. The sequence continues at coordinate 99,474,220 of NC_137784.1, forward strand.
GCAGGGTATAACTTTTGAAATTGGACTTAGTCCTGAGGTCTGAACCTTTTCTGTTATTAGTCACCTGGCTTTTTTTTTTAATTTAAAAAATAGAAGTGGGGAGGTGACAGTGTAGAGCAGCCTTGGGCAAACTACGGCCCACAGGCCGGATCCGGCTATTCTATCCGGTTCTCTTGCTCTCCCCTCCACTCCTTTACTTTGAATTTATATTAGTTCACACAAACACTCCATCCATGCTTTTGTTCCGGCCCTTCCGTCCAGTTTAAGAACCCATTGTGGCCCTCGAGTCAAAAAGTTTGCCCACCCCTGGTGTAGAGTGTAATATACAAAGGCAGTACTAGCAGCTGCTTTGTGACTACCAATATATCTAAAAGACAGATGGGGAGGATTAGTGAGTATTAAAATTAATGACAGGAGCAGTTTGGTTCAGTTGTAACCTAAGAAAAAAAGCTGAGGGGCCTAATCTTTATTTTGCTCCTGATCTAATGATTTAATTTTGATAAAGAAGATCCAGTGATTGAACTCATGCAAGGAGATGGCCTGGAGCCTACTAAAAGCGAGGTTACAATTTCCATAGCACTCAAGACAACCAGAAAAATAAACAGGACTTTTAGAAGAAACCAAGTTTCCCAATAAATTCAATTAAAAAGAAGAAACCAAGTTTTCTCTCATTCAGGGGTGGAGGTAGGGTCCTTGCACTTATGGAATTGTGTTTTTTTGGTTGTTTTATTTTTTTTGTTTGTGTTCTTTTTTTAAAAAAATTATTTATTTAGAGAGAGAGAGAGAGGAAAGAGAGAAACATCTATTTGTAGTTCCACTTATTTATGCATTCATTGGTTGCTTTTTGTATATGCTCTCACTGGAGATGGAACCTGAAACCTTGGCATATCAGGATGACACCCAGCCAGGATTTGTGGAATTGTTTAGACCTGTGTTGTAACTGTAAAATACATACTGGATTTCAAAAACTTAATAAAAAGAGAATTTTAACTATATTTTCTTTTTTTGATTACATGTTGAAACGACAATATTTTGGATATATTACGTTAAATAAAATATAATGCTGAAAGTAATTTCACCTCTGCCTTTTTACTTTTTGTTTTGTTTTGTTAATCCTCATCCGAGGATATTTTTCCATTGATTTTTAGGGAGAGTGGAAGAAAGAGGGAAACACATCGATTGGTTGCCTCTTGCATGAGCCCCGACCAGGGCCCAGGCTGGAGAGGAGCCTGCAACTATGGTACGTGTCCTTGACCGGAATCGAACCCAGGACCTTTGGTTGCAGGCCTACACTCTACCCACTGAACAAACTGGCTAAGGTGTGCCTTTTTACTTTTTTTAATGTGGCTACTAGAAAATTTAAAACTACACACATGGCTCACATTATATTTCTACTGGACAACACTGGAATGGAGAATGGGCAGTATTCCCTGAAGTGCCATTCATTCAATCATCTCTATATATAAAAGGCTAAGCGACCGTCCGAATGACTGACTGTCCAACTGGCTGGTAGGTATGACACACACTGACCACCAGGGGGCAGATGCTTAATGCAGGAGCTGCCGAGCGACAGCAAATTTGCAGAGTGCCCTCTCACACTCCAGGACCCCTCGGGGGATGTTGGAGAACCAGTTTCAGCCTGATCCCTGCAGGCCAGGCCGAGGGACCCCACCTGCCAGAGGGACCCTGCTCACTGCAGGCGCCTTTTGAGCTGCAGTGCTGAACCAGGTGCGTCTGGCTGGGGAGGGACTGTGGGAGGTTGGCTCCAGAGTGTGTCTGGCCCATCCTGCCCAGTCTGGCCCCGCCAGCCACCTTCAAATTAATTTCCTTTCAATGTGCATGAATCCGTGCACTGGGCCACTAGTTAATTTATAATTTTAAATGGTGGCAGAGTTTATTCTTTTTTAAAAAATCCTCACCTGAAGGCCCTAGCCAGTTTGGCTCAGTGGATAGAGCATCAGCCTGTGTACTGAAGGGTCCCAGGTTTGATTCCGACCAAGGGCACGTACCTCGGTTGCAGGCTCCTCCTCGGCCTGGGCCCTGGTCAGGGTCCATGGTGGAGGCAACCAATCGATGTGTTTCTCTCACATTGATATTTCTCTCTGTCTTTCCCTCTCTTCCACTCTCTCTAAAAATCAATGGAAAAATATCCTTGGGTGAGGATTAAAAAATAATAAAAAATAAAATCCTCACCTGAGGATAGGTTTTCTTGTTTTGTTTGTTTGTTAATCCTCACCCGAGGATATTTTTTCCTATTGATTTTTAGAGAAGATGGAGAGAGAAAGAGAAAAACATGACGTGAGAGAGAAACATCCATTGGTTGTCTCCTGTACGTGCCCCGGCCAAGGCTGGGGATAGGGCCTGCAACCGAGGTACGTGCACTTGGTCAGAATCGAACCTGGGACCCCCCCGTCCATAGACTGACACTCTATCCACTGAACCAAACAGGCTAGGGCAACCTTTACTGATTTTAGAGAGAGGAAGGGAGAGAAAGAAAAACATTGATGTGAGAGAGAAACATCAATTGGCTACCTCCCACATGCCTCCCGACCAGGGATGGCACTCACAACATGGGTATGGGCCCTGACCAGGAATCAAACTGGCCACCTTTTGGTGTACAGGATAACGCTCCAACCAATTAAGCCACACAGGCCAGGGACAAACTGAAGACTTTCAAGGCAAAAGGACCACCATCTATATAATAGAGGAATATGCAAATTAGCCAGGACACCATAATGTCACGACCAAACAGCAGGGCCCTGAGGCAGCATGGCGCCTCGCTGGGGTGAGGGACCTCAGGCCACGCCCCCCACCCTGTAGGGCTTGACAGGGGACCTCAAGCTGCACCCCCTGCCTGGCAGGGCTTAATGGGTGATCTCAGGCCACGGCCCCCACCTGGCGGGGCTTGACAGGAGACCTCATGCTGTGCTCCCTGCCCCAGCACCGGGCCGGGGGACTTCAGGCTGTGCCCCCCACCCAGTGGGGCTTGACAGGGACCTCAGGCCACACCCCCTGCCCGTGGGGCTTGACAGGGGACCTTAGGCCGTGCCCTCCCCCACCCCCCGCCCCAGTGCCGGGCCTGGGGGACCTGAGGCTACGCCCCCCACCTGGAGAGGCTTGATGGGGGTGGGGCTGGCCAGGTCTGGGTCTCACCCAATGGGGGTGGGGCTGGCCGGGTCTGGGTCTCCTGCGTTTTTGAAGTGTGTGTGGGTGGTAGGCAGGGACTTGACTCTAGGTCCCACGGCGCGCCCCAGACTCTGACAGGAGGGAGATTTTCATATACATTTTACTAATTTTTTTTCATCTCTGACACTTCTATAGAGAAAGGGCAAATAGCATTAAAATATTTCCTCTAATTAATTCCCTTTTAATGTGCACAAATTTCGTGCACCGGGCCTCTAGTATTCTAATAATAGACTATGGCTTGTTTTACTACTCAGGCAAAACTTACACAAAGTTATTATTTATTTGACTTCCTGTATGAATCATGAGTTTGGGCTCTTTTTGCTTTCCACAGAATACCAGGCCTAGTGTTGAGCTCATCAATAATATATATAAGGAATATTATAGTGTATAGACTTCATACTAATAAAGGTGGATTTCTCTTTCTTTTATTATGATAGAGACCCCAGATATATACTATCATTTCATCATTTCATACTTTCCAAAGAAATTCATTGTTCCCATTACCCTTTAAATTCTTATCTTTGATGATATGGGAATTATTGAGTGAATATTTATGAATTAAACCTTGGGGGACTCCTTTGGTAGGAGGTTGAAAAACATTTCTGAATTTCTTTGTATGCCAAAAGAAAGCTAAACTTTTACAAACATGCTCTTCATGTAACAACTCAGACAAGCATTTAACCATTAATCCAATCCACCTAGCCCTAAAAGGAACATCATATTCTTAACAAATGTAGGGACAAATAAGTGGTACATCATCACCAGACTGTTTTCAGTAACTTTTCTAATACAGATGTGTCCTGTTTTAAAAAGGGAAAATAGGTGGGTTTGTTTAAATGCATTATAGGAGCATTTAAGATCTTGCTGCCTGGTAATTGTCATCAATTTGGCTCAAATACAGGCACTGGGGATACAGTGAAAATGAGGTTGACAAGGTTCCTGCTTTCATGGAACTACTTTGAGAGGCTCACAGGACACCTGCGTAGCTGAGGCTCTCCATCTTATGTGATCAATCCGGAAGAGATGTGTATGAAGTTCCCTTCCCTGCCAATAATGATATTTGTGACACTGGGAAGTATAAAGAAGTCACAAAATAATGTGGACTTGGGCACAATGGTGGCAGTGACCTCAGTTAATCTCTTTGCATCCTCATTTCCAACAATTGTCACTTATGTAATGGACACATCAAGAAGTACCAACCCAGTGACCTTCCTGTATAATATGCTCTATGCCTGCAGTATCTTGTACAAAACCAAGCTACCTTTCATTGTGGTCATGGATAAAACTGACATCACTAATCACAGCTCTGCAGTGGAATGGATGCACGATTTTGAGGCTTTCTGAGATGCCTTGAATCAAAAGACTACATATGTCAGTAACCTGACTTGTTCAATGAGCTTGGTGTTAGATGAATTTTACAGCTCACTCAGGGTGGTAGGTGTATACTATTATGGGTACAGGCTCAGGTGAACACTTTGTGCAAGTCACCAGTGCTGTAATGAGTAGGATAGTTTTTAACTTTATTGTAAGCCTGCTTGTCATAATTTCAAATAAGAAAGTTACATAATCACAAATAGACTCACTCTATTCGTCAGAGAGGTTTAAAGTTACATGTCCAAACCTGTCTCAGTAGGGAGGTGATGTTTACTTGTTTCCCCTGTATACATATCTAGTAACCAGGTATAGAGCCAAGCCCTGTCTGTATTGTACTTTTTTTGGTACTAGAGTCCCAGTGCATGAAATTTGTGCAGGGGGGGGGGGTCTCTCAGCCCGGCCTGCACCCTCTTGCAATCTGGGACCCCTCGGGGGATGTAAACTGGCAGTTGGACATCCCTCTCACAATCCGGGACCACTGGCTCCTAACTGCTCGCCTGCCTGCCTGATTGCCCCTAACCACTCTGCCTGCCTGCCCCTAACCCCTCTGCCAGCCTGCCTGACTGTCCCTAACCACTCTGCCTGCCTGCCTGATTGCCCCTAACTGCTAGCCTGCCTGCCTGATCACTCCTAACCACCTCTGCCTAGGCCCCGCCACCGCTGCTTCGTCCGGAATGACGTCCGGGTTGTTTGGCTGTCTGGTCTAATTAGCATATTATGCTTTTATTATTGTAGATTGTACTTTGACCTTAGTGCAAAGTACCCCTGGTGATTTACTCAGAGGTCATGGATTTGGGTTAGGTGTACATGCCATATATAACAGTCATGGTAAGGGTTTATTCTACCTCCATTCTTCACAGTATCTTAAAATGTGGCACATTTTTCTTAAGGAATTTTATCCCTCCCTGCAATGGTTCTGAAAGTGTGGTCTCTGGACCAAAAGCATAAACATCACGGGGGAAATTGTTAGACATGGGACACTGGAGACCTGAATCAGAAACTGGGGGTGGGGGCCAGCAATCTGTTTGAATCACTGCTCTAACTCAAACAGCCTGTGACAATTCCAGGCCAGGTGAATCTCAGGTATCAATCCTCATGTCCTGCTTTTTCAGAGTACCCTACCTTTGACCATCTGGTGTCTATTCTACAATTTAAACATTCTAAAAATAAAAGTATTTAATTTTACCAAAAATAAATGTATTACAGAAAAATCTGGGCATTATAAATCAGATTTAACATATAAGTAATCTTTTAGCTAAAAAAAAAAAAAGTAAATTGCTCCAAATCCAATGTTTCAATTTTGAGAAGGAAGATCTAGTCATTGAACCTGTGTAAGGAGATGGCCTGAGGCCTGCTAAGTCAGGTTGCAGTTTTCACTGTATTCAAGACAACCAGAAAGATAAATACAACTTTTAGAATTTTCAAATTTTTCTCGTTCATATCTCAGTCAATGGGTCTCATACTTCTGGAATTTGTTACACCCGTGTTGTCCAATATGGTAGCCACTAGCCATATGCAAAATACTAGAGGCCCAGTGCACAAAATTTGTGCAATTTGGGGGGGAGGTCACTCAGCCCGGCCTGTGCCCTCTCGGTCTGGGAGCACTCAGGGGATGTCTGACTGATGGCTTAGGCCCGCTCCCCACTGATGGCTTAGGCCCGTTCCCTAAGCTGGCAGTTGGACATCCTTAGTGCTGCAGCGGAGGCGGGAGAGGCTCCTGCCACCACTGCTGCGCTCACCACCTGTGAGCCTGGCTTCTGGCTGAGCGGCACTCCCCCTATGGGAGCGCACTGACCACCAGGGGGCAGGTCCTGTGTTGAGCGTCTGCTCCCTGGTGGTCAGTGCGCATCACAGTGATCGGTTGCTCTGCAGTTCAGCCAATTTGAATATTAGCCTTTTATTATAATAGGATATTCACAATCATGATGTTTCCATTAGACTTCATTCTTCCCAACTCTCCCCCCAAATAATGGTCTGGTTAGAGCTACAGTTTTTGGCTATTGAATGTATGGTGATCAAATCTGTAACCATGACCTCAGTACTATTATTTTCTATGTGACAGATTCAGATTTTATCTATAAGAATGGGTACAAATAAGTTTGAAGAGACAGCATGTTAAGACAACCAACATTTTATAAAGAAATACTTATGTATAAAAATATAATCAAGAGCATCAATTTGGTTTAAAGCAACTGTTACCTTAGCACCTATTAGGAAATTGAACAATGGAATGCATTCACTGATATATTTATTACAACTATACATTGATACACTAATGTAACCAAACATGATATAGTAGACATTTAATATATTGGTGTTAGGGGCAAGGTGGCACTCATAAACTGGGTGTTATAATTAGTGAGATACTGTTTATCATTGGACTCACAGTGAACATGATTTGATATGTAGTAATTGCATCTGAGACCACATATTAGGTTGCTTGATAAAGGGGTTTTATTTTTCAAAATAACTCTTCATTATAACAAAAATCTCCAATAAGGAAAATCAGATAATTTAAAACAAAAGGTCTTTTACACACTACTCTGATGATCAATAATTTGAAGGCCAAGGTCCTCCTGAGGAAATTTCTGGTTTGCAAAAGCTGTGGGAGACCATTAACTTCATGAGCCCAGTTACAGGAAATACTGATCTCTAAAATGTTATGGTCTCACATGCTATGGGGCCTTATGGATCTAATTTAATAGAGCATGTGCAGGCCCAATTATAAGACAAATCAGCTCCAAGTATTTCACACATTTATAAGCACTGGAGCTATTGTATTCACCACTGGATAAAACTTCTGGGTAGCTACTGAAATTAGGCAAATTGTATGGTAATCCAAGGTGAATGGTGAGGTTAAGGCTTCCACACCAAAACCAGTTAGAATATGGTGCAACCGTGAACATGAGGAAAAACTTCAAAATTTGAACAGGTAAACAAAACTAGGAAAGACTCAACTCAGGTTAAGTGAAACTGCCCAACTGCCAAAAGTTTTTCAAAGGAGACTTCCACAGAACTCATTTGCCCAAGAGTAAATAAATTTCAATTGATACAGTTTTATCTGAGACAGCTGAGAGCTTGATTAACTGAGAAACAACACAGTTAAATGACATTACATTCCTCATAGTCACCACTCAAATTTCAGTATCTGCATAGAGAATTACAGAGAGTTACATTGAAATTTTGTATGCTGAGGAATGCCACTAGATTAGTTCCCAGAAAAATTATTAAACTCTATAATTGTCAACTTTTCTCTCAAGGATAGATGTCAACTTCCACTTTTACATTGGTTGGGAACATTTCCTTTGTTGGTTGTGTATTTTGAGAAAGCAAAAATCATTGGCACTTGCAGAGGCTTAGAACATAAACCAACATTAGAAGTAATGGAAACATAGCTGAAAGTTTTACTTTAATCACAAATTAACAACTAGAGATTCATTTACATATCTTAGAAAGCTAAAAAGACATGTTAATTTTTAACCAGTCAGCAAAAATAAGTGCCACAATTTTAATGTTCATAATTTAGAATTTATCACATAAATATATTTATAAATATATGCTTGATTTGCAAAATTATTCTTAAAACACTTCTTTCCAACATGTTTGAAATTTTCATATATGTTTTAAGGAAAAAACTCTATTTAAATTTTAATGTGTGATTAAACCAGTGTCACCAAACGGAAAAAGAGAAATAAAAAGAAACATACTGCTGTATTGGATATATAGTTGTTACTACAAATAATGACAACACATGTCCTATACAGTGATCATATACATGCTCTTATCTTATTTCTCAGTCATTGTCAGAAACATTTGGAGGTAAGAAAACCAATGCATCATTGAAAATATGCCCAAATGCCCTAAGACGGTATACTCCATACATCATGACATGCATCTGATTAGGAGTCAGTCCATTAAAAGTAACAGCCATATCTGAACAACATCCTTCTACTACCTGGTTGGGATGATTAGCCATTGCCTCTTTAATAAAAAGCCCAACAGATTTGGTATTAAATATATCTTTTCTTTCAGAATCTTCTGCATTTTCTGCAAACACTCCCGCATATTTCAGGCAGACTGCTAGCTGCTTATCTTCAGATATCTTCCAAATCATCCCTCCCTGTTCAGGACACTTTTCAGGGAACCTGAGAAGTCTGTTAAGTCTTTTCATTGATTCGATACTTAAGACAATTCCTCCTTCCACATTCACATAATCAAGGTCTCCAGATTTTACAGTGTGGCCTAGATAGAAAGGTTGTGATGGATCCTTTCTTAACAAAAAATACTTTAAATTTTCAATAATAGCAAATGTTGAGGGGCGTGCAAGGAAGAACCAGTTGTAATGGTCTTTATATTTATCAAAAGCATATTTGTAAGCTTTTCTCATCATTAACCACATGTCATTTGTTTCCATGTTAATTGACTCAAACACTTTAACCTTTTCAGAACTGAAGAACTCTGCTTTGTCACAGTGTTTGGTCCAAGTCTCCTTCACTGCAGCCCAAAGACTCACATCTTTAGGTTTTACAAGGATGATACAGTATACCCGAAAGCTCTTACTGAGCTCCATGCGTTCATTCTCTGAAATTTTCAAGATATCTTCTTTATTAGGAGCTTGTAGGTGATGATGCTCATGGTGGTACATTTTATTTCCATAACCAATCTTAATATGTCCTAGCATAGTGATTAAGGCACAGAAAATGCTTCCCAGCATCATACCCTTCAAAAAGGAACTGCTTTCAGAAAGCATTTTTCCTATAAAGAAGAAAAAAATTCTTAGGATATTTAACAGAAAAATATTAGTCTACTGACTTGATTTGGTATTCCTTATACAAATACCTTTTGCTCAACATTAAAAGAAGGTTCCCAAGTTTGAAATAAGTTAGTTGCATATAGTACCAAGGAGTCTAGAAATCACGAGGTTCCAATTTATACTGTTCAGTATAAACTGGAACTTTGCAGCAACACCTCTAGGCAGTAGAATTTTTCTAGGAGGCTATTTTTGTACTTCATCTATGGGGACTTAATTAACCAAGTACTAAATCAAAGCATTAACCTGAGAAACCAATTTTACGTAGGTTACCTGTTTATAATTCCCTTTAAAAGAATTTTGTGTCATAAGTTTGCATTATATTATGTAAATACCTCTGCAGATATAAATAAATAGACTTTTATATCAAAACTTTCAATTGAACAGATAATACCACCAACAATGGACAAATCACCAATGGTATCTGCGTTGGCATTTTTTGTTCTCAACCTCGTGCTTTTTTTAACTGATGGCTGCTGTCCTTGGGTGTTTTGAGTATATTTAAAACAAGTTTCTTGAGATTGACACCATATATGTTAATATTTACCCTTTTGTTCCTAAGACTAAATTGTTTCCAGTAAGTATCCCAACTAACTGATGCAATAAAAGCCCATAATGAAAATAGTTAAATTATTTGCATAAGAACTCAGTCAATATAGGCATATCTAGGAACCATTGATGACCATTTTTATTTCCTCCCAAGGCATTTTCTTATTTTGGGGGACAGTAAAAGGGGTGAGGTCTACATTTTTATTTCAATTAGAAATTAAAAGAAAAGCCAACATTAAATACAACTATTGAGATTTTCCCAATCTCCCCTCTATCTCCACAAGAAATGGTTCTATTTAGCTACTGAGATTTTTCCCTTTGACTCTTAAAGTTGAAAGGGGTCTGAGAAGCTACTTAATGTCATTTCTCATTTTACAGATAGGGAAACAGAGGGTCAAAAGAGTTCAAGTAACTGACCCAAAGTCACATAATTAGTCAATGGTAGAACTGAAGTAGAAATCAGATCTCTTGACATCAGTCTAATGTTTTTTTTTCTATTACAGAATAATTATCTCAACAATGCTTCTACCTATATTATCAATAACTTAACAAGTTATAGAATAACCTTGTTTTCCTACAAATGAAAAAAATGTTGGATTTGTTAACCACAATTGACATTTTGCACACATTACTATATAGCTACAAGCAAACCATCCCTTGATTTTATTCCAGAGGAAATGGACTTTGACTTCTAGAAAGACAGGTGTGGGATAGCTTGGCAGATGTAATTCCTTAGTGGGGGTGGGAGGTGGGGAAAGAGGAAGGACGGTTTCTTGTGTCACCCACAGAACTTGTTAAATAAACACAGCTCTAAGGAGGAAAATAGAATTGACAGGAAACAAGTTCTACCTAATATTAAAATTGTCAGATGCACGCTATAATTTAGATAAGATTTTGGCATTTCATCTTCTGGCCAATATGTGATAATTCACACGTCTCCCAGCTTGATAATGGCATATGTATGTCAGAATTCTTCCTATGGGGATTCTACTCATGTATTACTTGTACCAATTATTCTAAGGATTAGATATTTTTTCCATTAAGGGAGAAAAAAAATTACACTGGAGATGAACATGATGGGATATTTGGTGCAGAGGAGAGGGAAACTTAAAACGGCGTAGGGCACAAATGAAGCAAATCTTACCAGAGTGGTTTTTGAGATGCATCTTTTTAGGTGAAGATAGTTGGGGGTGGAATATGGAAAAGGGAGGAGGATTAAATGGAGACCAGAAGTGAGAGGGAAGTCATGGTCACCTTAAGACCCCACTGAAGGGCCAAGAAGTGCCTCCAGGAAGGTGGCTCTAAGTATCTCTCCCCCGACCCCCAACTACTTCCACTGCACCTGCCCGGGAACCCCCGCCTAGAGCATGCTGGGAGTAGGCTAGGGCCCAGGCCACCCGGAAAAGAGCGGCGGGGGCGGGCCCCTCTGGGAGTCGCTCCGGGAGCAGGCTCATGCCCAGGCACTCACCCGCGTCTAGAAAGACTCAGGGGTGGGAAAGCGCAGCTGCACAAGGCTTTTCTCTCACGTTCGCGTGCCCCTCGGTTATGCTCTTGGCCGGGCTGCTCTACATGCAGGCGGTGTCCTCTCGTTGGTTTCGCTAAAAGTGGGCAGGGCCAGGAAGTGGACGCCGGAAAGGCGGGGCAACGGGGCGGCTGGCCCGCGGAGAAGTGGGAAGGGCGGTGCGCACGCAGCACGCCCTTTTTCCCCGCCCCCTGCCGAGGTCAGAGAAGCGCATCCTGCTGGCGTGACCTGCACGCTGGTCTGTACCCAATGGGACCTCCAGAGAGACCTGTGCGCGTCTGACCTGCTGACACCTCCTACCTCTTCACTTTCCCAGCGTGGAAGCTGCGAGAGCTTGGGATAACTAGCGAGAGCGTTGCTCTTGCAGTTCTAGTGTCAGATTTGTTAATGTTTTCTCTAACGTTTGCCGTCTTCATTGCACCCGCTAATTAACAGAGGGTGCTCAACCCGGTACTACTGGCTGGGACGAAAATGCAAGGCACAGAAATAGTTATCAAATTATGAGGGCAAGGATTCGCTATGGTTATTGGAATGGCATCTGAAGCCTCAGTCTGGAATCCAAGCCTGTCTTCACTGGCTGTGGTATGCTGGGAAAGTTACTTCACCTTGCTACGCCTCAGGCCCCTTCTTTGTAAACTACGGAAAATATCACGGTTAGTGCTATCTCATAGGAGATTAAATGAGATAGTGCATATGACTCCATCAACAAAAGACCAAGCATAAAGTAAGCATTCGTTAAATGTTGGCTATTATTTTCACCCCTGCATCACTAGTAGTAAGCCTAGTGCTAGCAGTAGACAATATATATTTGTGGAATTAATGAATGCTAGAGCTACAGAAGAGGAACCAGGACTAGGATAAGGCACTTCCTAAAGGTTACAGAGAAATTAAAGGCAACGGTGGGACTAGAACCCAGGTCACCTAATTAAAAGTGCAGAAATCTCCACTAAACATGTTATCTGGTCAAGGGCATGTACCTTGGTTGTGGGCACATACCCGGTGGGGAGTGTGCAGGAGGCAGCTGATCGATGTTTCTCTCTCATCGATGTTTCTCTCTCATCGATGTTTCTCATCAATGTTTCTAACTCTCTATCCCTCTCCCTTCCTCTCTGTAAAAAATCAATAAAATATATTTTAAAAAATTAATTTTTGTGGCAGATAGGCACAAAGTCTTAGAAATATTTAAAATGTACTGTTAGTAGATTCCATCCAAATAACATTGAATGGTGACTTAGGCCTGAGTTTCTAAAGACAATATACTTGAGTATTGGCAATGATCCAATGTAGATGGAAGGTTTCAAGAAGCACTGAAACAATGGACAAATAGATTTTAGGCATTTACTATCCTGGTAGCACTACCCTAAATTCTGGAGTTATAGTGGTGAACAAAATTAGCCCCCTCCCCCCCCCCCCCCGCCTTTTGGAGCTCTCAGCTTAGCAGGGAAGAAAGACAAACAATTCATTACAAACAGTTATAATGGTGTTACGTTCTTTAAAGGAATACAAAAACCAATTTTAGTACTGGTAAGTCTGCAGAGTATCTTCACTATATTTTGTTAAATAATGTATATTGTCTATTTTCACATCATATATATAAATATGTACATATGTACATAGTTAAGTGAAACGAGTTGCAGAATAATGTGTATAGTATGATTATACTTTGGTGAAAGCAAACAAAATTTTATATATATATATACACATATTTTTTATCTGTTTGTATGAGCAAGGAGAGTTGTGGGAGGCTCCTCAGCAGGCTGTTACTATTTATTACATCAGAAAGTCCAAGTGTGGGTGATTAGTTTTGTCTTTATACTAGTTACTAGTACATCCTCGTATTGTGTTGTTCCACTGGTTATAGTAAGCATTTGTTATTTTTTAATTTGAAGAATAGCTAATAAAGGGATCTTTAAAATTTGAGGGACAATATGCATAAGAGGAAAAGAAACCAGTAAAAATACCCTTTAAATAATGAAATCTTACTTTTTGTGACAGCGTGGATGGACCTGGAAGGTATTATGCTAAATGAAGTAAGTCAGACAGAGAAAGACAAATGCCATATGATTTCACTTATATGTGAAATCTAATGAAAAAAATAAACAAAGTAGGAACAGACTCATAGATACAGAGAACAGACTGATAGCTGTCAGAGGGAGAGGGTTGGGGGCCTGGGTGAAAAGGTGAAGGAATTAAGCAGTACAAATTGGTAGTTACAGAATAGCCACAGAGATGTAGATTACAACATAGGGACTAGAGTCAATAATATCATGATAACTATGTATGGGGCCAAATGGTACTTGAAGCAGTGGGGGAGCCACTCTGTAAAGTACATGATTTTTTAACCACTTTGCATCTGAAATTAATACAGAATAATGTTGAATGTATACTAATTGGAAAATTTAAAAAAGAAATTAAAAAAAGAAACCAACGGACTAACTAGAAAAAAAGTAATTCAAGGGACAGAAAATTTGGGATAACCTAATGAGCAGTCTATGCACTGTAAATAAGACAGAAAATAACATGCAATTAATGTCGGTTAAAATTAAAAATATTTATACTCTTTGGCCCAGCAAACCCACTTCTTGTGATCTCTCCCCCAGAAATTAAAGCACCAAAATGTAAGGCTTAATGTATAGGGCAAATGCATTGTTATTTATAATAGCAAAAGTAGGGAATATCCATCAATAAGAGAATGGTTGAATTAATTATGGTGCATCCATGTAGTGGAATAGTAAGCATAAAATAAACATCTTAATTCAGTAACCTGCATTAAACACTTCACTAAACACACTAATCAGCACCTTGTCGGGGAGGGTTACTTTTGAGTTTGGTTGCCTTTATGTACCCAGTAGATAAAGCAGAATTGCCTTCAAAACTGACAACACTGCATTTTTGGTAAAGCCCTCCTGCCAGGTACATGCATTATTCAGCATGAGAAGTGATTAATATCTAGTAATTGGCGATTCACTTGCATATGAGCGCTCAAATTTTCAAAACCACTGGGAAGGCCTTTGGGAAATGAACATGGCTTTCTACAACAGTTCACTGGAATAATAAATATTGAAGAAAATCTGTTGGGTTGTTTTCTACATAACATCTTTTTGGAGAGTTAAAAATGTCTTCTGTATTTACCAACATTAAGTACCTGTGGTATATGTACCTATTCTGCCTAGAGTTTTACAATTGTTCGTCTTCAATAAACCAATTCCCTTGTCTGAGCAAATTCATTATTGTTTCCATTTGAGTATAGTTTGGTCCCTAAATGAATCTCATTTGTGTGTTCAGACATAGTTATGTTTACAATCCCATTTCAAAAATGTTTTTCCATTTGATGGCTGTCTGAGAGCTTTCCTTTTTAAAAAAAACCCGTTTACCTGCCAACAAATATGTATTATGTGTTTGCAGTAGGTCAGGCACCATGCTAGGTATTGTTTCCTTTAAAAACTTTATTATGGGAAATTACAAACATATACAGGAATAGATAGAAAAGTATAATGAAACCACATGTACTTTTTGGGAAGCTTTAATGTAAATTCAAAGCCAATCTTGTTCATCTCTGTCACTTCCACTTCCCTCCCAGGTTATTGTGAAGCATCTTCGGGACATCATGTAATTTCATCCACAAACATTTCAAAATGTATCTATAAGAGATAAAGACTTCTTAACCCCTCCCCAACACCACTAGACAACTAAAAATGAATAATTCTTTAATATAACCAAGCATCCAGTCAGTGTTCAAATTACCAATAATATCACAAATATCATGCTTATTTTTAAGTCTACACATTGTGATTGGTTTTTGTGTCTCAAAGCTCTCTTTTTTGTCTATAGGTTCTCTAGCTCTCTCCACTCTCTCCATCCTGCTTTGATATTTTTTTTGTTGAAGAGATCTGTTTTTTGTCTTGTGCAGTTAACCACAGTCTGTGCAGGTAGCCTCATCCTGTTTTCTTTAATATGTTTATCTGTCCCAGGGTTGCCAGATTTAGCAAATAAAAATACAGGGTGCCCAGTTAAAATTGAATTTCAGATAATCAACAAATACTCTTTTAGTCTAAGCATGTCCCAAATATAATGCATAGGACACACTAAATATTGCATGGGACATGCTTACACTAAAAGAAATTGTTTATCTGAAATTAAATTTTAACTGGGCATCGTGAATTTTATCTGGCAATTGTAACTCTAATCTAAAAGCTTTGATTCAGTTTCAATTTATTTTTTGGTGGGGAGCAGGCACAAAATTACTTCAAAGATGGTAGCATGTGGTGCTTCCTTTAGGAGCCTTGTATCTGTCTCTTTTTCTTTAATCCTCACCTGAGGAAATTTATATATATATATCTTTTTAAATCATCACCAGAGGATATTTTTCTGTTGATTTTTAGAGAGAGTGGAAGAGAGAGGGAAAGACAGAGAAATATCAATGTGAGAGATATTGATTGGTTGCCTCCTGCACGTGCCCCAACCAGGCTGGGAGGAACCTGAAACCTAGGTATGTGCCCTTGACCCCTTGACCCCTTGACCCCTTGACTGGAATCGAACCGAGGACCCTTCCATCCCCAGGCTGATGCTCTATCCACTGAGCCAAACCGGCTAGGGTGTGTCTATCTCTCTTTGTGATGATAGCTGCCATTGATGCTTAATGCCTAGATTCATAAATCATTAGGGTTGCAATATGGTGATCTAATTTTCCAAGGCATATTTTAAAGAGGAAGTTTGATGTAGTGATTAAGAGGTCAGGCTCTGGCATAGGAAGGATATAGTCTGAGCTCTGGCTCGGAGGCTTACTAGCTGTGTGACCAGGGGCAAGTTAGTTTCTTTCTCACAGCCTTAGCTTCCTCATCTGTAAAACAAGGCTAATAACCTATTTCATAAGATTTTTTTGAGGATCAAATGAGTATGTGGAACATGTAGAACAGTGCCCAATACACAGTAGATATTCCTAGGAGCTAACAGATCTAATGAGACTCTTGAATTATGGCCTTTCAAATTCATGATTTTCCAATATTAAATTTAAATCCTACATTCAACAGTCAAGTTGTATTTTCACATTATTAATAAAAATAACAATAAAGATTTATTGAATGAATAGCCCCTCATATTTATCCAGTGCTTTGCAGTTGACTAGTCTTATCCATTTTTTTTAATTTAATAAATCTGTATTGTTCACATTATTACAATTGTTTCTCCTTTTCCCCCCCATAGCTCCCCTCTACCCGGTTCCCACCCCACACTCTGCCCTTACCCCCCTCCCACTGTCCTCATCCATAGGTGTACGATTTTTGTCTAGTCTCACACCTCTTTCCCCCCAAGAATTGTCAGTACACTCCCATTCTATGGCCTTGATTCTATTATATTCACCAGTTTATTCTGTTCATCAGATTTTTTTATTCACTTGATTTTTAGATTCACTTGTTGATAGATATGTATTTGTTGTTCATAATTTTTATCTTTACCTTTTTCTTTTTCTTCCTCCTCTTAAAGAATACCTTTCAGCATTTCATATAATACTGGTTTGGTGGTGATGAACTCCTTTAGCTCTTTCTTGTCTGTGAAGCACTTTATCTGACCTTCAACTCTGAATGATAGCTTTGCTGGGTACAGTAATCTTGGTAGTAGGTTCTTGCTATTCATCACTTTGAATATTTCTTGCCACTCCCGTCTGGCCTGCATAGTTTCTGTTAAGAAATCAGCTGACAGTCGTATGGGTGCTCCCTTCTAGGTAACTAACTGTTTTTCTCTTGCTGCTTTTAATATTCTCTCTTTGTCTTTTGCTCTTGGCATTTTAATTATGATGTGTCTTGGTGTGGTCCTCTTTGGATTCCTTTTGTTTGGGGTTCTGTGCACTTCCTGGACTTGTAAGTCTATTTCTTTCACCAGGTGGGGGAAGTTTTCTGTCATTATTTCTTCAAATAGGTTTTCAGTATCTTGCTTTCTCTCTTCTTCTGGCACCCCCATAATTCTGATGTTGGTATACTTGAAGTTGTCCCAGAGGCTCCTTACACTATCTTCATATTTTTGGATTCTTTTTTCTTTTTGCTTTTCCGGTTGGGTATTTATTGCTTCTTTGTATTTCAAATCTTTGACTTGATTCTTGGGATCCTCTAGTCTGCTGTTGGATCTCTGTATATTATTCTTTATTTCAGTCAGTGTTTGCTTAATTTCTAGTTGGTCCTTTTTCATATCCTTGAGGGTCTCGCTAAATTTATCAGCCTTTTCTAGAAGATTCTTGAAAAACCTTATAATCGTGGTTTTGAACTCTATATCCAGTCATTTGCTTTCCTCCATTTCTTTCATTTGTGATCTGTTTCTTTGTCTCCGCATTTTGTTTGCTTCCCTGAGTTGATAGAGTGGCTTTGTGTGCTAGGTGTCCTATAGGGCCCAGTGGCTCAGCCTCCCCAGTTACCTGAGGTGGACACTCTTGGTGCACCCCTTTGTGGGCTGTGTGCACAGTCTTGTTGTATTTAAGCCTTGATTGTTGTTGGTATCACTGGTAGGAATTGACCTCCAGGCCAATTGGCTGTGAGGATCAGCTGTGTCTACGCTGGGAGAACTTCTGTGCTGGAGACACCCTTATGAGACAAGACTTGCAGAAGCCTCTTTGCTCAGCTTGGATGGGTCGGAGTCTCAGGGAGGATCAGACAGCATTCTTTTCCCATCAGCCCTGCCCCTGTGTCTCAGTGTCCTATGGTAATCACTGCAAGCACCTCTGAGAGAAAGCCACCCTCGAGTTCCGCCCGCTGCCAGACAGTCCAGTTTCTCCTCGAATGAGTCTGGGTCCCCAGAGTCTTGGCCGGAACTGGAGTTCAGTGCAGTTGGGAGCTTTTGTCACCCTCCCGCTTGGGAAAGCCAGCCGCTACTCAGTTGCCCGCCCTCTCCACGCGCGTGCCTTGGTACCCCTGCCTTCTGCAGTTGCTCTGAGTCTCAGTGTGCTTTTCTCTTTCCTGTCAGTCCAGTTTCACCCTGTATGAGTCTGGGTCCCCAGAGTCTTGGCCGGAACTGGAGTTCAGTGCAGTTGGGAGCTTTTGTCTCCCTCCCACTTGAGAAAGCCAGCCATGCCTCAGTTCCCAGTCCTCTTTGTGCATGCGCATCTCAGTACCTCTGCCTCCTGCAGCTCCTCTGAGTCTCATTGTGCTTTTCTCTTTCCTTCTAGTTGTAGAATTTCCACTCAGCCAGCCTTCCTGTGGTTCTGGATGATGTCCGTTTTGTCTTTTAGTTGTAGTTTTTGAAATTGTTGTGAGAAGCAGCAGTTTAGGTGTTTACCTATGCCACCATCTTGGTTTCTCCTTATCCATTTTTTTTTTTTATATCTGGAGAATCTTGGTTTTAGAGTGGTGACTTGCTCATGCTGTGTGTAAAAGTTAAGAAGTACACAAAAATCAAGGACTGGGTCCTTTCACAAGACTCTTTAAAAAATAAATATTTTTATTGATTTCAGAGAGGAAAGGAGAGGGAGAGAGTTAGAAACATCAATGATGAGAGAGAATCATTGATTGGTTGCCTCCTGTGTGCTCCACACTGGGTATCAAGCCCGCAACCCGGGCATGTGCCCTGACCAGGAATTGAACCCTGACATCCTGGTTCATAGGTTGATGTTCCTATGAACTGAGCCATGCCGGCAGGGCCTAAGTCTCTTTTGATGGAAAATATTAAGTGAGCAAAATTGTGTGGTCCTCCCTCTGTGCAGTGCTTTCATTTCTTTATTCCAGTGACAATACTATCTTATTTGCTTTTTCAACTTCTTGTTTCTTTCTCAAACTACTCCCTCCCTACCCCCATTCTTGGTGTCTCTTTCTCCTCTTCTGAATGTAGTTGTTCCCCAAGGTTCTATCCTTGGGTCATTTTTATTGCTATATTCTCAACCTTTGACACATACTTAATAGCTTCATCTATTCAAATAGCTTCAACCATTAACCTCCAGGAAGATGGTTTTCAAATCTATATTTCTGGCCACTATCTCTTCCTTGAGTTTTGGACCCAAAATTGAATAACTTGTTTGATATCTCCATATGGCTGTTTCAGAGAGAATCTTACATTCAGTGGGTCAGCTTATCTGGATCCATATTTTAACCAATCAACTGTAAACAAACAAACAAGGAGCAAATTGAGAAAATTTGCTTAGTTACTGACGACATTTTGTATTTGATGACATTAAAAGCTTAATGTTAACTTTTTAGGGGAGACAATTACATGTGGCTATGTTAAGACAATCTTTCTGAAATATATACTGAAGTGTTTATGGATGATATAATGTCTGGGATTTACTTCAAAATAATCCAGTTGGAGAGAGGAGTATGGGTAAAGGTATTGAAACAAGATTGACAATAACTCAGTTATCAGTGAGCTGATAATTGTTGAGCTATGTAATGGGTACATGGGGCTTCAATATCCTATTCTCTCAGCTTTTGTTTATGTTTGGAAATTTGTGTAATAAAAATGTTAGAAGCTTAAAAGGGTCCAAAACTAAATTGATTAACCTTGCATACATCCATCTCCTGACAATCATTTTTCTATTAATATCCCCTTATCTTCTCAGTCACTTATTATGAAAATCCAAAGCTCTTTTAATTTCCTTTTTCTCCCTGACTTCTACACCCAATCAGTTGCTAAGTCGGGCCAAGACCCTTCAGAGTGAGTCCTGTTTCTATCCTTTCCTTTTCATTCAAACTGCTATCCTTCTATTAAGTCCCTCATTACTTCTTGCCTAACTAGAGTAATGACATTCATAAATTCCTCCCCACTTCCAGTCCCTTCTTACTTGGTCTATGTAAAGCATGTAACATAGTGCTTGATACTTAATCCCTCCTCTCTTTCTCCTGACTTGTGAATTTATCTTTCTTACTGCTGCCTGCTTAGCCCTCTGATACATCATCATCCCTCTTCTCTGAGAGAGACTGCTCCTCACTCCCTTTCAGAATGCTTTCCTACCAATCCATTCTGGATCCTGCAACCTTACTGCTGCCTCCACTTCACCCTAACTGCCATGTGGAGGAAGCTTGTGTGACTGAATTAAGACTGATCTCTCAGTTCCAAATTTAGATATAAGATTAAGGGAGTCTTTACCTATAGACAAAACAAGCATACTAAATGTGAGTAAAAGAGAAGTTTTAAAGCTGCTTCTTGTCTCCCCAACTTAGTGGTGAAGAAAAGGAAGGATCTCTAGTCCAGAGGGGTCAGCTTCTAGATCCAGGCAGAGAAGGATAAATGCTGATGGCAAAGGAGCTTCATGGATATTATTCTGGCAAGCCAGGGGCTTCTTTTTTAAATTAATTTTTATTGATTTCAGAGAGGAAGGGAGAGGGAGAGAGAGATAGAAACATCAATGATGAGAGAGAATCATTGATTGGCTGCCTCCTGCATGCCCCACACTGGGGATTGAGCCTGCAACCTGGGCATGTGCCCTGACTGGGAATCGAACCGTGACCTCCTGGTTCATAGGTTGACAGTCAACTACTGAGCCACACTAGTGGTTTCTTGAAATACACCTTTCCTCGTCTGGCTAAGGGAAGAAAAGCAAGCACTGCCTCCAGCAGATCTCAGGGGCAGTATTAGCAGTATGGACTGGGGAAAGATCCTGTAGCCCAGGGCTGTCCTAGAGAAATGGCTATAGAACATTTACTTTTGGTGGTCTGGCTGGGTGTAGTTCTGCTATGGAGAGCAGCAAAGCATTCAGGGACTGGGCTGACCAAGCACAAAGAACCCCCATCCTTTAAAAAGAAAATTCTGTAAGTCAACCAGTCACATTCTTCATTTTAAACATAACACTTTGCAACTAAAACCAAACTGCTGTATTATAATCAAGATGCATCCGCTGTTTTATATTTAAGGCCCATAGGCTTCAACTAATTTAAGGGACCATCTGGTGAGAAAAAGAGAAAGTCTTAATACAAAGTGGCATTGTTTGCAGGCTCAGGAGTCAAAAGGAATTGTCCGTGGGACCCCAACCAATTTCCTGTGTCAGTGCCCAGTGTTCCTGACCCTATAACTTGGGGAGAAAGGGCACAGCTTTGGAGTGAGACAGGTTTAATTTCTCCTCCAAGGCTCAGAAACTGGGTACAATGAGCCACAGGACTTCTGAGATTGAGTTTCCTCATCTAGAAAATGGGAATTAGATTATACCTGAAGTTTTGGGGAAGATTAAAAGAAATAGAGTCGCCTTGGCCAGGTGGCTCGGTTGGAGCATCATCCTGTACACCAAAAGGTTGTGGGTTTGAACCTATGTTTCAAGTTCCATCCCTGGGGGTAGGGGCATGTACGGGAGGCAACTGGTTGATTCTCTCTCTCTCTCTCTCTCTCTCTCTCTCTCTCTCTCTCTCTCTCTCTCTCCCCCTCTCTCCCCCCCCCTTTCTGTAAACATATCCTTGGGTGAGGATTAACATTTTTAAAAAAAATATAAAAATAAACTAAAACAAAGTCTCGCAGAGGGCACCTAGAACTATTGCTTCCTTTTCTATTATCCATAACTTAATCCTCCATCTTATCCCCTCTGAGCCTTGTTCTTCTTGCCTTCTTTTCCTAACATCCACTTTCACATGCACGGATATGAGCAGGTTTTTAAACAGATCTTTGAACAAAAGGTCTAAAAGACAAGTTTTTTCATTTTTTAAAATCCTCCAGGATATTTTTTAAAAATTGATTTTAGACAGAGAGGAAGGGAGACAGAGAGAAAAAACACTGAGTGGTTGCCTCTGTTTGGATTGAACCTGAAACCTAGGTATGTGCCCTGATGGGGAACTGAACCTACAACTTTTTGGTGTATAAGACAAAGCTCCAACCAACTGAGTCATTGGCTAGGGCAAAAAAATAAGTTTTGTTCTAATGCTGTTATTTGTTTGCTTCTCCAGAAGGTAAAGAATTGAAAAGAAATTGCTCTGGGATACAGTGGTCAGAGACATTTTTGCCTCTTCTGTAGTATGGTAAGAAAATCTACTCTCAAATTCCTCCTGTCCTACAATTAAGTAGTTGAAAGGATTAGACCAGTTAGCTGGGACAAATGCCAGTTGCAATTCAGGAGTAGGGGGAGAGAGAACTGGGGAGCAGGTTGGTTAGAGATAGAAACTCTGGGAATGGGGATGCTTTTAGATTCTAACTAGATAACTGCTACTTAGGTGACAACTTTATTTTATGTGAGAATATCAATTTGGCTGTATTCCTAATTAGAATCTAATGCTCAAAATTTCCTCTACATCAAGAGACCAAATTAAAAAGTGATGATTAAGATTGGAAGAATGTAATTGCTCAAGCTGAGTAACGGATACCTGGAACTTCACCGCACTATTCTCTATACTTTTGTGTGTGTTTGAAAATATCCATAATGTGAAGTTTTTATATGACAGTTATGGGACCATGATGGTCATTCAAGAACTGGAGACTATGACTATCACGTCAGTAAAGCTAGTAAGGATATTTGAACCAAAAGAATTCCTTAGAGGAAATGTGTTCATTTCTTATAATGCTTATCTAGTTAACTGGATTTATTAGAAGGATTAAATTGCATGCAGATAAAACATTTGGTGGATATAATATAAATTGATCTCACAAAGCTTTTGATAAGATGTTACAGCCACATTTTTATTTATTTATTTTTTTTGAAATTGTTTTTTTGTTTTGTTATTGATTTCAGAGAGGAAGGGAGAGGGAGAGAGAGAGATAGAAACATCAATGATGAAAGAGAATGATTGATTGGCTGCCTCCTGCACGGCCCACACTGGGGATGGAGCCCACAACCTGGGCATGTGCCCTTGACTGGAATCGAACCCAGGACCCTTGAGTCTGCAGGTCGACGCTCTATCCACTGAGCCAAACCAGCTAGGGCATACAGCCACATTTTTAATGGAATTGAGTCACCATAGGACTGTGACCCTCTTTTCTCTCAGTAGATATATTGCCTTTAGAAATAGGAAACAATAGAAATAGTAGAGATAAAGGAGGTTAGGGACATTATTCTGACATTTCAAAAGCATGATTTCTTAGGGATAGAAGAGGGGATAGTTTTTAAAAAATAAATCTTTACAAATCTTTACAAAAGATATGAAGGAAGGAATTGCTGTGAAATATCCAAGAGGACAATACATGAAACTCTTCCTGACAATAAAAAGCTTAGTTGATGGTAATAAAGTATAAGGAAAACTCAGGGGCATGGGCATAGGCTCATTATTGAATGACTTAAAGATAATTTACATATGTATATGTACACATGTGCATTTGATGCTAGTGTCATGGCTGTGATTGATTGTGGATCTCAGAACAGATTTATCTCCTGCTAAGATTGGCATTTTGGAAGGTATGGGCAGATACTCTAGTATGGACACCCATAATCCATCCTGTCAAGAGCTTCAAGATTGAGTAAAGCTAAAATCTACTTGGGAAGAAAAATAGTCTGTCCTCAGGGGTTTCCCCTCCCCTTCCAGGGAGAGGGTTGATATGTCTCCTGACAGTGGAAAAAATTAGTCAAAAGAGAGTTGAGAGTTTTTTCTCCTTCTATTTGAAGGAAGGAAATGAGAGTAGCAAGTTCTTACAGTGGTGATGGGTATAGATCAACACACTTCACGCAAGCTGTACTGCTGAAAGGACCAGCTACATAATTTGCAGGACCCAGTGCAAATGGAAAATGTGAGGCCCCTTGCTCATGAATTGTTCAGAATTTCAACATATTGACAGCAAAATATTAAACCAAACATGGGCTCTTCTAAGCTTGGGACTCTGTGTGACAGTATAGGTTGTATGTCTATCACTTCTGGACAGTAGGAGTAAGTGATAGCAAAAATTCAGAAGGCATAATAGAAAAGTATAACTCTTAAAACCAAGCTCTTGTAAAATTCTACCACCTATAAACAACCATTGTTATAATTTTGGTATATATCCCAGAGATTTTTCTATATACATACACACATGTAGACATGTATTCATAGTTTTATACTATAGAAATGTTATATTGTACATTCTCTTCTGTAGCCTTTTAAAAAACTTATTACATTTTGGACAGTTTTCCATGTTAAAAGATATAAATCATCTCAATCCTATAGTGGGGGAGAGGGGGCAGAAATAATTTTCCTTTTAACTTTCTAAGTTCTTCTGGCATGAGTCAGATTAATGGGAGAAATTGGCTGAATAATTATGGATGTACAGACAGGGATTACATAAAAATATGAGAATAAGAAATCAACTACAATAAAAACAATGAAAAAAATCAAGCATTTGGTGGCTAAAGAGCATGTTATTAAACAATGATGGGGTTACCAAAGAGATAAAAGAAGAAATCAAAAACATCCTCGAAACAAATGACAATGAAAACACAACAATCCAAAATCTATGGGACACAGTGAAAGCAGTCCTGAGGGGGAAGTTCCTAGCATCACAGGCCTACCTCAAAAAAAACAAGAAAAACTGGTAATAAATGATCTAACCTTACAACTTAAAGAATTAGAAAGAGAGCCACAAGTAATGCCCAGAGTGAGCAGAAGGAAGGAAATAATAAAGATCAGAGTGGAAATAAATGACACAGAGACCAGAAAACAACAAAAAAAGCCAAAAGATCAATAAAACCAAGAGTTGGTTCTTTTTTATTTCTTTTAAGTTGCAATTTTAAGTTACTTGCATTTTTTAAAATTGTTTGAAGTATTACAAATAGTAGTACATATGTCTCCATTTTTTTCCCCATTGACCTCCCCCCAAGAGCTGGTTCTTTGAAAGGATAAATGAGATTGATGAACCTCTAGCCAGGCTCACCAAGTAGCAAAGAGAGAGGACCCAAATAAACAAAATCAGAAATGCAAGAGGTGAAGTAACAACCAACCCCACAGAAATACAAAGGATAGTAAAAAAAAATTCTGTGAACAATTCTATTCCAACAAAATGGACAACCTAGATGAAAAATGGACATATTCCTGGAAAAATACAATCTTCCACAACTCAATCAGGAAAATTAAACAAACCTGAGTAGGAGAGGATCCAAGATGGTGGCATAGGTAAACACCTAAACTGCTGCCTCGCACAACAATTTCAAAATTACAACTAAAAGACAAAACGTCTATCACCCAGAACCACAGGAAAGCTGGCTGAGTGGAAGTTCTACAACTAGAAGGAAAGAGAAAAGAGCATTGAGACGTGCACAAGCACTGAAAAGCTGAGGAACGGAGGCGCGAGTATGGGGCTGGCGGTGGGCGACTGGGAGCGCTGCTTTTTTCAACCCGAAGGGAGACAAGCTCTCGATTACTCTGAACTCCAGTTTCTGGGGTGTTGTGGAGGACCCAAACTACTACGGGGAGAAGCTGGACTGTCTGCCATCGGGTCGGAAAGTGAGGGTGGCTTGCTTGCAGGGCTGCGTGCATGAATAATTATTTACTGCACTGGGGCACGGGGCGCGGGGATGCGGTCGGAGACACAGAGCCGGCTTACTGGCAGCCATCCCTGTTTGCCATGCCCTAGCCTAGTGACGCCCTGAGACCCCGCCCTGCACAAGCTACAAACCCACCCAAGCTCCAAGCAGCGGCTTTAGCATATGAATGGCCTGCCCTGTTGCAGCTTAACATAGCAAACTTGCAGCCCGGGTCAGACAGCTCCAAAACCACCAAACCCCAAGCAAAGAGGAGAAAAACTGTAGTTCTTGCTGTAGCGCCTGCTGGGTGGCCTCAGACAGTAGCTGACCTGCACCCCATTGGAGATCCAGAAGCCAGTGTACCTAGTGGTCAGTGTGAGACACCAGATTTCAACTCCTCACATCCACAAGTGACACATTCAAGAGGCAGACTCAGTGAGCACCAAAGCCCCACTGAAACAAGTCCTGCACAATAAGCGTGTCTTCAGCGCAGCAGTTCTTCCATTATAGACACAGCGGGTCCTCACAGCCAATTGGCCTGGAGGTCAGTTCCTCCCAGTGTACCAATAGCAATCAAGGCTTAAATACACCAAGACTTTGCACTCAGCCCTCAAAGGGGTGTACCAAGAGTGTCCACCTCAGGTGATTGGGGAGGTTGAGCTACTGGCCCCTATAGGTCACCTACTACACAAAGCCACTCCATCAACACAGGGAAGCAGCAAAATGCAGAGACAAAGAAACATGTCACGAATGAAAGAAATGGAGGAAAGCAAACTACTGGACGACATAGAGTTCAGAACCACATTTATAAGGTTACTCAAGAATCTTCTAAAAACCGCCGAGAAACTTGATGAGACCTCCGAGGAGCTTAATGAGACCTTCAAAGACCTTAATGAGAATGCCAAAAAAATGGAAAAGGACCAGTCAGAAATTAAGCATACACTGTCTGAAATAAAGAATATACAGAAATTCAACTGTAGATCAAAGGACCCCAAGAATCAAACCAAAGATCTGAAATATGAGGAAACAAAAAAACACCCAACCAGAAAAACAAAAAGAAAAAAGAATCCAAAAATATGAAGATAGTGTAAGGAGCCTCTGGGACAACTTTAAGCGTACCAACATCCGAATTTTTGGGGTGCCAGAAGAAGAGAGAGAGCAAAATATTGAAAACCTATTAGAAGAAATAATGACAGAAAACTTTCCCTACCTGGTGAAAGAAATAGACTTACAAGTCCAGGAAGTTCACAGAACCCCATACAAGAGGAATCCAAAGAGGACCACACCAAGACACATCATAATTAAAATGCCAAGGGCAAAAGACAAAGAGAGAATCTTGAAAGCAACAAGAGAAAAACGGTTAGTTACCTACAAGGGAGCACCCATACGACTGTCAGCTGATTCCTCAACAGAAACTATGCAGGCCAGAAGGGAGTGGCAAGAAATATTCAAAGTGATGAACAGCAAGAACCTACAACCAAGATTACTGTACCCAGCAAAGCTATCATTCAGAGTTGAAGGTCAGATAAAGAGCTTCACTGACAAGAAAAAGCTAAAGGAGTTCATCACCACCAAATCAGGATTACATGAAATGCTGAAGGGTATTCTTTAAGAAGAGGAAGAAGAAGAAAAAGATAAAGATAAAAATTATGAACAACACAATGACATCAAATACATACCTACCAACAAGTGAATCTAAAAATCAAGTGAATAAAAAATCTGAAGAACCGAATGGACTGGTGAATACAATAGGATCAGGGACATAGAAAGGGAGTGGACTGACAATTCTCAGGGGAAGGGGGTTTGAGGGGTGCGGGAAGAGATTGGACAAAAATCTTACACCTATGGATGAAGACAGTGGCGGGGGGTAAGGGAATGGGGTGGGGTGGGGTGGGGAATCAGGTGGAGGGGAGCTATGGGGGAAAAAAAGAGGAACACCTGTATTAATCTGAACAATAAAGATTTATTAAAAAAAAAAAAACCTGAGTAGGACGATAACTATGGAGGAAATTGAAGCTGCAATAAAAAAAACCCCAAAAAACTTCCAGCAAACAAAAGCCCTGGTCCGGATGGCTTCATAGGGGAGTTTTACCAAACATTCAAAGAAGAACGAAAACCTATCCTTCTCAGATTATTCCAAAAAAAATTCAAGAGGAAGGCACACTTTCAAGCTCTTTCTATGAAGCCAACATTACCCTTATCCCAAAACAAGATAAAGACATTACAAAGAAAGAATTACAGGCAAATATCCCTGATGAACATAGATGCTAAAATCCGCAATAAAATTCTAGCAAATCAGATACAGCATTACATTAGAAAGATCATACACCATGACCAAGTGGGATTTATTCCGGGGATGCAAAGCTGGTACAATATCCGCAAATCAATAAATGTTATATATCACATAAACAAATTGAGAGACAAAAATCACATAATCATATCCATTGATGCAGAAAAAGCAATTGACAAAATCCAACACCCTTTCTTGATAAAAACTCTCAGCAAAGTGTGAATAGAGGGATCATAACTCAACATAATAAAAGCCTTATATGACAAACCTACAGCCAACATCATACTCACTGGGCAAAAACTAAAACCATTTCCCCTAAGAAGAGGAACAAGACAAACCACTTTCACCACTCCTGTGCAACATAGTTCTGGAAGTGCTAGCCATAGAAATCAGACAAGAAGAAGAAATAAAAGGCATCCAAATTGGAAAAGAAGAAGTAAAACTGTCATTATTCGCAGATGACATGATATTGTACATGGAAAACCCTAAAGACTCCATCAAAAAACTATTAGACTTAATTAATGAATTTGGCAATGTAGCAGGATACAAAATTAACACCCAGAAATCTATGGCTTTTTTAAACACCAATAATGAACGCACAGAAAGAGAAACTAAAAAAAAAATCCCATTTACCATTCCACCATAAAAATTAAGATACTTAGGAATAAACTTAACCAAGGAGGTAAAAGACCTGTACTCAGAAAACTACAGGACGTGGAAAAAAGAGATAGAGGAAGAAATAAACAAATAGAAGAATATACTGTGTTCATGGATTGGTAGAATCAACATCATTAAAATGTCCATACTACCCAAAGCAATCTATAGATTCAATGCAATCCCCATTAAAATACCAATGGCATATTTCACAGACCTAGAACAAACTCTCCAAAAATTCATCTGGAATAAAAAAAGACCCGGAATAGCTGCAGCAATCTGAGAAAGAAGAACAAAGTAGGTGGGATCTCAATACCAGATATCAAGCTGTATTATAAAGCCACTGTTCTCAAAACAGCCTGGTACTGGCACAAGAATAGACTTATAGATCAATGGAATAGAATAGAGAACCCAGATATCGACCCAAACCAGCATGCTCAATTAATATTTGACAAAGGAGGCATGAACATACAATGGAGTCAAGACAGTCTCTTTAATAAATGGTGTTGGGAAAATTGGACAGATACATGCAAAAAAATGAAACTAGACCACCAACTTACGCCATACACAAAAATAAACTCAAAATGGATAAAGGATTTAAATATAAGAAGGGAAACAAAAATACTAGAGGAATCCACAGGCAGCAAAATCTCAGACATATGCTGAAGCAATTTCTTCACCAATACCGCTACTAGGGCAATGGAAACTAAAGAGAAAATAAACTACATCAAAATAAAAAGCTTTTGCACAGCAAAATAAACCATCAAAAAAACAACAAGAAAGCTGACTGCATGGGAGAACATATTTGCCAATGTTATCACTGATAAGGGTTTAATCTCCAACATTTACAGGGAACTCATACAACTTAACAAAAGGAAGATAAACAATCCAATCAAAAAATCACCAATGGACCTAAATAGATTCTTTTCAAAAGAAGACAGAAGGAAGGCCAAGAGACATGAAAACATGCTCAAAGTCACTAATAATCTGAGAGATGCAAATCAAAACGACAATGCGGTACCATCTCATACCAGTCAGAATGGCTATCATCAACAAATCAATAAAAAACAAGTGCTGGTGAGGATGCAGAGAAAAAGGAACCCTCCATGCACTACTGGTGGGAATGCAGACTGGTGCAGCCACTGTGGAGAACAATATGGTGTTTCCTCAAAAAACTAAAAATGGAACTCCCATTTGACCCAGTAATCCCACTTCTAGGAATATATCTGAAGAAATTAGAAACACCAGTCAGAAAGGATATATGCACCCCTATGTTCATAGTGGCACAATTCACCATAGCTAAGATTTGGAAATAGCCTAAGTGCCCATCAACAGATGAGTGGATTAAAAAAACTGTGGTACATGTACACAATGGAATACTACGCTGGTATAAAAAAGAAGGAATTCTCACAATTTGCACCAGCATGGATGGAACTGAAGACCATTGTGCTAAGCTAAATAAGCCAGTCAGAGAAAGATAAATATCACATGATCTCACTCATTGGTGGAATATAAAGAACAACATAAACTGATGAATAAAAACAGATCCATGTGGTACATCTACACAATGGAATACTATGCTGCAGTAAAAAAGGAGTTCTTACCATTTGCAACAACATGGATGGAGATGGAGAGCATTATGCTAAGTGAAATAAGCCAGGCAGAGAAAGATAAATATTACATGATCTCACTCATTTGTGGAATATAATGAACAACATAAACTGATGAATAAAAATAGATCCAGAGACAGAGAGACATCAATCAGAACGTGAAACCTCAGGGAAGTTCGGGGAGGGGGGGGTATGGGGGAGAGATCAACCAAAGGACTTATATGCATGTATATAAGCCTAATCAATGGACACAGACAACAGGGGGGTGGGGTCATGAATGGGAGGTGGGGGGGGGTAATAGGGGAATAAGGACACATATGTAATACCTTAATAAAGAAATTAAAAAAATAGAGATAAAAAATAAAACAAAAAAGAATAAAATAAATAAAATATATTAATTAAAAAGTTATTATGGTAGACGTCTAAAATTGAGAATGAAGTTTAGGTAGAGATAAAAGCTTCTGGCTAGATCTCATAGTTCTCAATAAATGAGGGAGAATATACAGAAAAGTAGTAGAGGTTTTGACTCATGGGTGAATATAATCAATAGATTAATTATTTTAGCTAGCAATATACCATAAGTAAAGCACAGGTTATTGGCAAATAACATCTTATGAATGAAATTGTGACATTAGATGTAACTTCAATTAAAAGTAAAATATATATAGAGAGAAACCAAGATGGCATAAGTAAACACCTAAACTGCTGCTTCTCACAACAATTTCAAAACTACAACTAAAAGACAAAACGGACATCATCCAGAACCACAGGAAGGCTGGCTGAGTGGAAATTCTACAACTAGAAGGAAAGAGAAAAGCACACTGAGACTCAGAGGAGCTGCAGAAGGCAGAGGTACAGAGGCGCACGCTCGGAGAGGGCTGGCAACTGAGTATGCGGCTGGCTTTCTCAATTGGGAGGGAGACAAAAGCTCCCGACATCTCTGAACTCCAATCCCGGGCGAAACTTTGGGGACCCAGACTCATACGGGGAGAAACTGGACTGTCAGGAAAGAGAAATTCACACTGAGACTCAGAGCAACTGCGGAAGGCAGAAATATGGAGGAGCACGCATGGAGAGGGCTGGCAACTGAGTACTTGGCTGGCTTTATCAAGTGGGAGGGAGACAAAAGCTCCCCACAGCTCTGAACTCCAGTTCCAGTCGAGACTCTGGGGACCCAGACTCATTTGGGGAGAAACTGGACTGTCTGGCAGCGGGCGGAACTCGAGGGCGGCTTTCTCTAAGAGGTGCTTGCAGCGATTACCACTGGACACTGAGACCCAGAGGCCTCTTAAGGCAGGGCTGATGGGAAGCCATTGCTGTCTTCACCGCCCTGAGACTCTACCCCATCCAAGCTGAGCACAGAGGCTTTTGCAAGTCTTGTCTCATAGGGGTGTCTCCAGCACAGAAGTTCTCCCAGCGAAGACACAGCTGATCCTCACAGCCAGTTGGCCTGGAGGTCAATTCCTACCAGTGATACCAACAACAATCAAGGCTTAACTACAAAAAGACTGTGCACACAGCCCACAAAGGGATGCACCAAGAGTGTCCACCTCAGGTAACTGGGGAGACTGAGCCACTGGGCCCTATAGGACACCTAGCACACAAAGCCACTCTATCAACTCAGGGAAGCAGACAAAATGCGGAGACAAAGAAACAGATCACAAATGAAAGAAATGGAGGAAAGCAAACGACTGGATATAGAGTTCAAAACCACGATTATAAGGTTTTTCAAGAATCTTCTAGAAAAGGCCGATAAATTTAGCGAGACCCTCGAGGATATGAAAAAGGACCAACTAGAAATTAAGCATACACTGACTGAAATAAAAAATATTATACAGAGATCTAACAGCAGACTAGAGGATTGCAAAAATCAAGTCAAAGGTTTGAAATACAAAGAAGCAAAAAACACTCAACTAGAAAAGCAAAAAGCAAAAAGAATCCAAAAATATGAAGATAGTGTAAGGAGCCTCTGGGACAACTTCAAGTGTATCAACATCAGAATTATGGGGGTGCCAGAAGAAGAGAGATAGCAAGATACTGAAAACCTATTTGAAGAAATAATGACAGAAAACTTCCCCCACCTGGTGAAAGAAATAGACTTACAAGTCCAGGAAGCGCACAGAACCCCAAACAAAAGGAATCCAAAGAGGACCACACCAAGACACATCATAATTAAAATGCCAAGAGTAAAAGACAAAGAGAGACTCTTAAAAGCAGCAAGAGAAAAACAGTTAGTTACCTAGAAGGGAGCACCCATACGACTGTCAGCTGATTTCTTAACAGAAACTATGCAGGCCAGACGGGAGTGGCAAGAAATATTCAAAGTGATGAATAGCAAGAACCTACTACCAAGATTACTGTACCCAGCAAAGCTATCATTCAGAATTGAAGGTCAGATAAAGTGCTTCACAGATAAGAAAGAGCTAAAGGAGTTCATCACCACCAAACCAGTATTATATGAAATGCTGAAAGGTATTCTTTAAGAGGAGGAAGAAGAAGAAAAAGGTAAAGATAAAAATTATGAACAACAAATACATATCTATCAACAAGTGAATCTAAAAATCAAGTGAATAAAAAATCTGATGAACAGAATAAACTGGTGAATATAATAGAATCAGGGGCATAGAAAGGGATTGGACTGACAATTCCCGGGGGTGGAGGGAAGGGGGGTGGGGGGTGCGGGAAGAGACTAGACAAAAATCGTACACCTATGGATGAGGACAGAGTGGGGGGTGGGGGTAAGAGCCGAGGGTGGAGTGGGAACCGGGTGGAGGGGAGCTATGGGGGGAAAAAGGAGGAACAATTGTAATAATCTGAACAATAAAGATTTATTTTAAAAAAAACACACAAAAAACACAGATCCAGAGACAGAGAAGCATTGATCAGACCTTCAAATCTCAGATGGAAGTAAGGGGAGGGTGGGGGTAAGGGAGAGAGATCAACTAAAGGACTTTTATGCATGCATATAAGCCTCACCAATGGACATAGATACCAGAGGGGTGAGGGCATGAGTGGGGTGGGGGACTGGGGGACAATGGGGGAAATAAGGACACATATGCAATACCTTAATAAAGAAATAAAAAAAATAGCTCTAACCGGTTTGGCTCAGTGGATAGAGTGTCGGCCTGTGGACTGAAAGGTCCCAGGTTCGATTCCTGTCAAGGGCATGTACCTTGGTTGCGGGCACATCCCCAGAAGGAGGTGTGCAGGAGGCAGCTGATGTTTCTAACTCTCTATCTCTCTCCCTTCCTCTCTGTAAAAAAAATCAATAAAATATATTTAAAAAAATAAATAAAATAAATAAAAAAAATTTAAAAAAAGAATATGAGAACAGAGGACATATTGGGTAGTTGATGCTTCATATGCCATTCTGGGCTAAGGAGAGGAAGGCAGGGAGGGATCTGGGACTTGAAAGTGAAAGTAGGAAATTCACAAGTAGACCAGAAAGAGCAAACATTTGGTAAATTCTTGCCAAACCTCCCAGAAAGAATGGGACACAGGGGAATCTTAACAGACATTGCTTGGCTTCTCACTTTCTACCACACTTAGGTCATATTATTATGCTAAGGCGATAGCTTCCCTTCTTTAAGCAGGTTTTTCTACCTGAATCCCTTTAGGCAGGTAAAGGGGGAGGTTCAAAAGTTCTTTATGAGTCTTGTTTCTTAAAAGTAACCAGCATGGACCCAGGAACCAGGAGGTCACCATTTTGATACCTGGTCTGGGCACATGCCTGGGTTGAGGGTTGCTCATTCGATTCCCACTGTGGGGCTTGCAGGAGGCAGCCTATTGATGATATTTCTCTTTCGTTGATGTTTCTGTCTATCTATTTCCCTTCCTCTCTCTCTAAAAATCAATAAAAAACATATTTAAAAAATAACCAGCTTAAAATAATACATATTCCAAAGAGGCATATTTTGAGGTGGCCAAGTCTGCTCTACCTTACTGTTGTATAGAGGTTCCATGATCCATTTAACTAAACCTGATTGTTGAGTATCTGAAGAGTCTTGTATCTTTCATTATTACAAGTGGTGCATATTGAGTATCAATAAAGTTGGGTGAGGATCCAGTAAGTCAGTCACTTCACAGGGTACTTGGCAAATAGCAAGCTCATTACAAATGTTAGTGTTATTTTTATATTGTCAAATTGCCCCATGTAAAGGTGAATTAATTTACATTCTCAACAGGACTTAGTTTCCCTAAATGCTTGCCAATTCTTTCAATTTTTCCTTTTGTATTTCTTTTTGTTAATGTCCTCTTCATGTGCTTTGATGGTTCTCCTATTGAATTCCTCATGCTTTCAAAAATTTAATTGATTTCTGATTTGGGGCTGTCAATCTTTTGTAATATGAATAACAAGTACTTATTTTCCTGTTTTTTGTTTGATGTTTAATT
The DNA here is from genome assembly GCF_963455305.1 of Plecotus auritus. Taxonomy (NCBI): domain Eukaryota; kingdom Metazoa; phylum Chordata; class Mammalia; order Chiroptera; family Vespertilionidae; genus Plecotus; species Plecotus auritus. The sequence continues at coordinate 99,508,921 of NC_137784.1, forward strand.
TTGTTTGCTTTAACTACACAGATTTTTTAAAGTTTAATACAGTACAGTTAAATCTGTCCATCTTTTTTGTTAAGATTTCTGTCTTTGCTACCCTTTAGAAAGTCTTTGTCACAGAACAGGTCTAGAGTTCAATGGTGGCTCCACCAGTTTTCCTCTGAGGCTTCATTCTTCTGGGGTGTCATTTTCTAAATTCTATCAATGGAGTTCACAACACTAGACTACTTTAAACGTATATTGGAAGGGAATACATTTATTAACCTTGAATCTACATGTGAAGACATCTACAAGATGTATTAAAAATGAGTGTTGTCTACCTTCTCCCAACACAGGAAAGGCTTCTGCTCTTTTCATATTTTCTGCTTTTCTTTGCCTCCTAGGGAGAGTTTTGTTTTTACCAGAGCTATTCTTTGGGGATCCAATGAAATAGAAATTGAGTTGCAGATACTTTATTTAGGGTTAGTAGGATACAGTTATGTGGTTCTCTATCACTTCTGCATATAGTTAAGTTATTGCTGGCTATACCAGTGTAGGAATGGCTTGTGGGAACACTTCTAAAATAGTAAATCTAAAGCTTATTTAAGATTAGTCTTGACATAAAAACATGACATAGCCTAAAATATCATTGCTAATATATCAAATAAATGATAGAGGTTTGATATAGGTTTTTCCAAATTTGACAACAACCCAGAAAATGTACATGACATTAACCATGTGATGAGTGGTGGTGAAGCTGAAAAACACTTTTCTAAACCCAGAAAAAACTCATTTGTTTTCCTATTCTTGCTATAAAAATTATACCACAAAAAGTGGTATTAGGGGAAGAGGTGATCAAAAGATATGCAGCTCCAAAATAAAAAGGGTAGCAAAGAGGTATGTTAATTTAATTAAAAACAATATGGTGTTTTTTCGATTTTGTGATGTTCATGGTATTTGTCAGTTAAAAAATAAATATGTTTTCATTGATTTTAGAGAGACAGGAAGGAGAGGGAGAGAAACATCAATTGACTGCCTCCTGCACGCCCCCTCCTTGGGATCGAGCCCGAAACCTGGGCATGTGCCCTGACCAGGAATGGAATTGGCGACTTCTTGGTGCACTGGACGACACCCAACAAACTGAGCTACACTGGCCAGGGTGGTATTTGTCCGTTTTTAACACATGTAATTTCTTTTATGATTCTAAATAAATGTTTAGGATTGTACCCAACTTTGACTAAAAAAACTTGTTTAACCCAAATGCTATAAACTTCAGGCCCCACAGTTCTGCATATGCTTGTGGGGTAAATATTGATGGTCATTTGGAGTGTTTCATGTTACAGATGACACTGGCTTGCCCAAACTAACACAGATAGTGAAAGAGCCAGGATCCAACTCTAAGTCTGTCTGTCTTCAAAACTTACTTTTTTTCAATATTTAAAATTGTCTTCTTTTATGAAAATGTATAGTAATCAACCTAAATTATAGTAATAATAATAATCTACCGAGTTCTAGGTATCAGGCATTGGTATATAATATTTCATTTAAACTGCACAATATTGTATAATTATTATTAATTCTCATTTTACAGATGGGATTCAGAGAAGAGAATTAAATTTCTTCGGCTCACACAGCTAATAAGTGGTAAAGTTAAGATTTGAATCCATGTCTTAAACGAGTCTAAAGCCTCAACTATGTTATATACTGCCTGGGGAGAAAACTCTGGAGTTATTATGAAGGAAGACCCCACTTACCTTACCTGTTCCTTCCATCAACCTCCAGGTGAGTACAGAAGAGAATAGATATGCTCTCTCCAATCCAGATGTGAAGGAGAGGGTCAAATCCTCCCACCACAAATTTTTGCATAATACCAACATACCCCAGATGCCTCCTTCTGCAAATCCTACACAGAGTTCTGTCATTGCCTTTGCCCACTGTCCTTTAATGCTCTGATTGGCTGCTCAGCTGTTGTGTTCTTGATGATGGGAGGCTTGATTGTGACCAGTCAAGGAGATTTCTGGCCTCTTAGGGCCATACTCAAAGTTGCCATTCAGGGCCCACTGCATTAACATGCTTATTTAAAACAATCTTGACCTTCCTTGCTCTCACCGATCCTGTTTTTGGCAACAGTGCTACCTTTCTCAGCTATTTAGTTGATGTCAATTATGGTTGTCAGCACCTTGGCTATCATGGTCCCTTTTTCTTTGAGAAACATAGACCCAAGGGCACACACCTGGATCATGTCAGTTCTCACCTCCCTTCTCAGGTTGGAGGAGAATAGGGACTTCTGGGTCACAGCCTTTCCACATTCTAATGAGATTTCAACCTGCCTTTCTCTACATAGGGCATGTGGTGGCTGAAATAAGCATTTTGAGAGCCTGTGAAAAGAGGCAGGGTTTGCTTCTCGAATTAGTTTACTTGACTTCAAGCACCTTAGGGAAAGCATTTTGCAGGTGTCTTCGCAATTCCAGAGGCTGATGCTGTACTTCCTTTATTCCTTCCTCTCCATTCTCCCTACCCGGCCAATAGTTCACCTTGCTACCATAAAGGAGATGCCTTTCCTCAGACAACCAACCTGGGCCTATAGTCCCTGCCTTCCAGGTCACCAAATTCAAAGGGCAGATAAAGAGCTTCACAGATAAGAAAAAGCTAAAGGAGTTCATCACCACCAAACCAGTATTATATGAAATGCTGAAAGGTATTCTTTAAGAGGAGGAAGAAGAAGAAAAAGGTAAAGATAAAAATTATGAACAACAAATACATATCTATCAACAAGTGAATCTAAAAATCAAGTGAATAAAAAAATCTGATGAACAGAATAAACTGGTGAATATAATAGAATCAGGGCCATAGAAAGGGAGTGGATTGACAAATCTTGGGGGGAAAGTGGTGTGGGGGTGCGGGAAGACACTGGACAAAAATCGTACACCTATGGATGAGGACAGTGGGTGGGTAAGGGCAGAGGGTGGGGTGGGAACCGGGTGGAGGGGAGCTATGGGGGAAAAAAGAGGAGCAATTGTAATAATCTTAACAATAAAGATTAAATTTAAATAAATAAATAAATAAATAAATAAATGAATGAATGAATGAATGATTGTGGGGTTTTATCTATTTAAAAGGCTGCCCCACACATCTTTGGAGCCCCAGACACCTTCAGGAGTTTGATGGGGGGAAAAAAGCAATTGGCAAGCCCTAGCTGGTTTGCCTCAGTGGATAGAGTGTCAGCCTGCAGACTGGAGGATCCCAGATTTGATTTGGGTCAAGGGCACATGCTCGGGTTGTGGGCTCGATCCCCAGTAGGGGGCATGCAGGAGGCAGCCGATCAATGATTCTCTCTCATCATTGATGTTTCTATCTCTCTCTTCCTTCCTCTCTGAAATCAATAAAAATATATTTTTTAAAAAAGAAAAAGCAATTGGCAATATGAATTACCTGGAGGTACTTATTTGTTTAAATGAGTTAATTATGTTTGGCTGCACTTTGGCAGAGGGGAACAATGATTTCCTATATTACTGGATCACCTGGGAAATCCAACCTAAAACTGTCCCTTGACAAATGCCAATTCTTCCAGACATGAATAAAATATGTTGGACATATAAAATCACAACAAGGGATAGGCACCTTAGGGAAAGCATTTTGCAGGTGTCTTCGCAATTCCAGAGGCTGATGCTGTACTTCCTTTATTCCTTCCTCTCCATTCTCCCTACCCGGCCAATAGTTCACCTTGCTACCATAAAGGAGATGCCTTTCCTCAGACAACCAACCTGGGCCTATAGTCCCTGCCTTCCAGGTCACCAAATTCAAATTTTTGAATTTGGATTTTAGGTCTCACAAGCTGATAGACTCCACTTGGCATAAAGCAGTATCTTTACCTCTGTGTCTTCATGACATAGCACAGATTCCAAGTCCTTAAAACTGGCATCAATTTATAAAAAGGCTTTGGTAGTGGTGGACAGCACGTGCTAAAACAGAACCCTGAGCATGGCAGCTTGCCAATCTACAAAAGTTCAAGTAAGATGTAGGGCATGTGAGAGAAGTGTGGCCAGGTGAAAACTACTTTGTGTGATTGCTTTTTGGCGTCCCCTTACCCCAGAGCAGCTTTATTTTGATATGCAATACTAGAAGCCCAGTGCACGAAATTTGTGCACGGTGGGCGGGGGGGGTGCCCTCATCCCAGCCTGCACCCTCTCCAATCCGGGACCCCTTGGGGGATGTCCAACTGCCAGTTTAGGCCTGATCCTGGGGATGGGGCCTAAACTGGTAGTCAGACATCCCTCTCACAATCCTAGACCACTGGCTCCTAATCATTCACCTGCCTGCCTGCCTGGTAGCCCCTAACTGCCCCCCTGCCAGCCTGGCCACCCCAACTGCCCCCCTCTGCCAGCCTGGTAGCCCCTAACTGCCCCCCCTCGCCAGCCTGGCCACCCCAACTGCCCCCCGCTGCCGGCCTGGTCGCCCCTCATGGCGCCCTCGCCAGTCTGGTTGCCCCACGCAGCCTGCTGTTCAATTGTTTGGTCATCCCTCACTAACACCCCCGCCGGCCTGGTCGCCCTACGCAGCCTGCTTGTTCAGTCGTTTGGTCGTCCTTCACTAATGCCCCTGCCGGCTTGGTCATAGGCAGCCATCTTGTGAGGGCATGATGGTCAATTTGCATATTACCTCTTTATTATATAGGATTATATAGGATGGTTGTGCCCCCAGTGCAAGTACTCCTGACCTCTAGGCCCTGGTATTTTGCACCTGCCTTCCCCTCCCACTTCAACTCATGTGTCCTACAATTCTGATCTGATCACCCTAAGGTAACTCAGTGAAATGTTTTACAATCTTTGAACAGTTCTTCAACCAGCTCTAATAGTGTCTCCTGAATCTTCCAAATATTTTTAAAATTTGGGCCCTGCCCTTCAATGATCTTTTCAGAGTGTGTGCCTATCCCTTGTTGTGATTTTATATGTCCAATATATTTTATTTATGTCTGGAAGAATTGGCATTTGTCAAGGGACAGTTTTAGGTTGGATTTCCCAGGTGATCCAGTAACATAGGAAATCATTGTTCCCCTCTGCCAAAGTGCAGCCAAACATAATTAACTCATTTAAACAAATAAGTACCTCCAGGTAATTCATATTGCCAATTGCTTTTTCTTTTTTAAAAAATATATTTTTATTGATTTCAGAGAGGAAGAGAGAGAGAGATAGAAACATCAATGATGAGAGAGAATCATTGATCAGAGGCCTCCTGCACGCCCCCTACTGGGGATCGAGCCCACAACCCGAGCATGTGCCCTTGACCCAAATCAAATCTGGGATCCTCCAGTCTGCAGGCTGACACTCTATCCACTGAGGCAAACCAGCTAGGGCTTGCCAATTGCTTTTTTCCCCCCATCAAACTCCTGAAGGTGTCTGGGGCTCCAAATATGTGTGGGGCAGCCTTTTAAATAGATAAAACCCCACAATCATTTATTTATTTATTTATTTATTTATTTAAATTTAATCTTTATTGTTAAGATTATTACAATTGCTCCTCTTTTTTCCCCCATAGCTCCCCTCCACCCTCTGCCCTTACCCACCCACTGTCCTCATCCATAGGTGTACTTCTTTTCCACATAGACATCTGCCTTGCCTGGGGGAAAAACAGTTGACACACCCTATTGGAAAACACCTTGCCCTGAGGCCACTAGCCTCCAGGCAGAAGCAACTGCTCCACCCTGTTGAAAAAACTCTCGCCACACCTGAGGATGATTGCCTGGGGGCAATTCAAGTCGGGAATCCTATTAGTCTATAGACAGGGGCGGTCTCTGGAGGCTTTGAGCCTTTGCCAGATCCAATTAGTCAAAAACAGCCTTTAACACTGTCCTGCACTAGAGATTGAGAGGTATAGAGGATCTTCGTAAAACATAGTCACAAACCCAAACAACCAAAATCAGGAAACAAAGAAACAACCCCCAAATGAAAGAAGAAGAGATAAATGAAGCAGAGATAAGAAATTTATCTGAAACAGAGTTCAGAGTAATGATGTTAAAAATGCTCAACAGTATGAAAAAAGGTATAGTAACTATGAAAAAAGAACAGTCTGAGATAAAGAATGACATAACACAAATAAAGAACACATTGGAAGGAACACACAGCAGATTAGGGGAAGCTGAGGATCGAATCAGTGAATTAGAAGACAGAGTTGAAAATATCACTCAATTATAGAACCAAAAAGAAAAAACAATGAAAAAACAGGAGGACAGCCTAAGGGAGCTGTGGGACTATGTGAACCATAACAATATTAGAATAGTGGGTGTGCCAGAAGAGGCAGAAAGGAAGAAAGGAATAGAGAAGGTGTTTGAAGAAATAATGGTAGAAAACTTCCCTAACCTGGTAAAGGAAAAAGTCACACAAGTTCAGGAGGCACAGAGAACCTCAAACAAGAAGAACACAAACAGACCCATGCCCAGACACATCATAATTAAAATGCCAAAAATTAAAGACAGAAAATCTTAAAGGCAGCAAGAGAAAAGAAAACTGTTACCTACAAGGAGTTCCCATAAGGCTGACACTTGATTTCTCATCAGAAACTCTATAGGCCAGAAGGGAATGGCATGAAATACTCAAGGTAATGGAAAGCAAGGATCTGAGACCAAGATTACTATATCCAGCAAGGCTATCATTCAAAATAGTCAAATAAAGAGCTTCCCAGACAAAAAAAAAAGGCTAAAGGAGTTCATCACCACCAAGCCAGCATTACAAGAAATGCTAAAGGGATTGCTGAGAAGAAGAAACAGAGAGAAACCTAGCCATACAGAATTAAAATGGCAATAAATAAGTACCTCTCAATAATACCCTAAATGTAAATGGATTAAAGGCTCCAATCAAAAAGTGTAAGGTACCTGAATGGATACAAAAACATGACCCAACTATATGCTGTCTATAAGAGACTCACCTCACAACAAAAGACACACACAGGATGGAAGTGAAGGGATGGAAAAAAATTTTTCATGCAAATGGAAAAGAAAAAAAACACCTGGAGTAACAATACTCATATCTGACAAGATAGACTTTAAAAGCATCATGCTAAGTGAAATAACCCAGTCAGAGAAAGATAAATATTATACGACCTCACTCATTTGTGGAATATAATGAACAACATAAACTGATGAACAAAAATAGAGCCAGAGGGGGAAAATATTCTAGAATATAATATAAGTAATCCTGTTATTTGCAGATTTTTAGTATTTCCTACAACTTTTGTGATATCATACTATGTTAGTTTTGGTAATATTATTATACTTAAAATCTTTTTATTCTTGAAATATTAATATTCATTGCATATATTATTATATGTAAGATCATTTTTCTTGAATAATTGGTGTTTATTGCATGTAACATTATCACATTTAAAATCATTTTTCTTGAGAAACAAATAAATCACCAATGACCAGTGGGGGAGCGGGGGTAAATAAATAAATAAAACAAAACAAAAAAGTATAAGAGCAAGAAAAGTAAAGAGCAAAAAATATAGTGTAACTCCATGTTCTTTTCTTAATCTAGCTTGTTTCTCACAAAACTGTACGTACAAGTATGGGTAAGATAAACATGGATTTGTTCAACAAGTCCTAGTATAGAGGAAGAATAGGCTTTCTTGGGTTCTTGGGTGACATAAGTAGAGAATTAAAAAAATAGTTAAAATGTACAGAATGTCCATAGAAATTTTATTTGTAATAGCAAAAAACTGGACGCATTCCAGATGCCCTTCAAAAGATCAATGGTTAAATAAAGTGCTACATCCATACCTTAGAATACTACTTAGCAAGAAAAAGAAAAAGGAATGAACTACTGATACATGTGACAACCTGGCTGAATCTCCAGACAGTTGTGCTGAGTGAAAAAGGCTAATCCCCAGAGGTTACATATTGTGTGCTTCCATTTGTATACCATTCTTGAAATAATGAAATTATAGAGATGGAAGAATGTTTAGTGATTTCAAGGGGTTAAGGAATCGGAGAGGGAGGTTGGTTATGAAAGGGCAACCTGAAGGAACCTTGTGGTGATAGAAATGTTCTATATCTTGATTGGGGTGGTGGTTACACAAGGCTATACATGTAATAAAATTATGTAGAACTAAACACCCACATCCCACACACACCCAAACACAAATGAGTACATGCATAACTGTTGAAATCTGAGTAAGCACTGTGGATTATACCAATGTCAATTTCTTGGTTTTGGCATTATACTATAGTTGTATAAGATGCTAAAATTTGGAGATACTGAAGAAAGGGTGCATGGGACTTCACTATACATTTCTTGAAACGTTCTTTGAATGTACAATTATTTCAAAAAAAGTAATAGCACAAGAAATTACTAACCAGAAGTCAAAAGAATTATGTGTTAGACACATTTATAAATACAAAAGCATAAATGGCTACATTAGGAGAAGATGGGAATATCACTCCTCTTTGACAAACAGTTCTTCTTAAGGAATATTAAATTTTAAAATAGATAAGTTTAATTGTTCTTTTTCTAATTAAAAATAACGTTTCTTGTGGGATATTTAGAATATGTAGCTCAAGAAAGGTCAAGTAATCCTATAATTTTGAGATAACAATTTTTTCAATATTTAGAATACATCTTTTTAATCTTTTTTCTATGCATAAAATTTAAACAAAAAATTTCACACTCAGCAAGAAATAGATTTTTCCTGTCTTTAAAGAGTCGTGTATATTATTACTTTAATATATAAATAGTATTCTATCATAGGGATGCAGAATGAATTATTTCCCCAATCCTCTATTTTTAAAATAAATATTTTTTTATTGATTTCAGAGAGAGTAAGGGAAAGGGGGAGAGAGAGATAAAAACACCAATGAGAGAGAAACATTGATTGGCTCCCTCCTGTACACAACAGGACTGGGGGACCTGGGCCTGTGCCCTGACTGGGAATCGAACTGGCCACCTCCTGGTGCACAGGACAATGCTCAACCAACTGAGCCACACCCAGGCTGGGGCCCAATCCTCTATTTTGGATATTTAAATTGTTTTCAAGTTTTTGGCACTATAAATAATGCTGCAATACACACCATTGTACTCACATCTTTGTATATGTCTCTGATTACATCCTTAGTATAAATTCTTAGGAGCAAAATTCCTGTGTCAAAGATTATGTACAAATTTAAAGCTTTTGCTTTGTTTGGCTAAATTGCCTGCCAGAAAGGGTATGAATGTTCCACCTCTGTTTTTTTTCCAGAGCACATTCTTTGTTACCAATGTTAGCAACTGGGTAGTAGGCTGGATAAACCCACTGTGGCAATTCTTCTGTTCCTTGGTATAGTGTTATAGGATCTAGCACAATGCTGGGTATGCACTAGGCCCTCAAAAATATTTGCTGATTTAATATTCTTCATAATGCATTATTTGAAACTCTTATCTGGGGTTGGTGGGAAACAAAATCATCAAAATGTTAGTGTGCTTTCACCCTGAAATTGTATCATTGACATATAGTAAAGAGTAAGGACTTGAGGGAATGGACAGGTACATTTTGATAGCAAAGAAGAACTTGGGAAAAGTCTGGAGGCTCTAAAGTGGGAAGCAAAAACCATCTGAAGTTTCTGGGAATAGACTGAAGGGGTCTGAAAAATTGAAGTTTGCTGGGAAGGGAGGTGGTGCCTGGGGCATCAGGGTAGTTATTGGGAGGGCGGGAGAGAGGAAATCTTTTGTCTGATATGGGCTTCCTACTACCTCACTTTTTTAAAGACTCAGGATGTTAATCAGCCTGGTGGCTTTTATGTAAAACACTAGTGACCCAGTGCACGAAATTCATGCACATTAAAAGGGGATTAATTAGAGGAAATAATTTAATATTGCTATTTGCCCTTTCTCTATAATAGAAGTGTCAGAGATTAAAGAAAATTAGTAAAATGTATATGAAAACCTTCCTTCTGTCAGAGTCTGGGGCTCACCACAGGACCCAGAGTGAAGTCCCCGCCCACCCACATGCGCCTCAAAATCGTGTGAGACCCAGACCCAGCCAACCCCCGCCATTGGGCTAGATCCAGACCCGGCCAGTCCCACCCCTGTCAAGTCCCGCCGGGCAGGGGACGTAGCCTCAGGTCCCCTGGCCTGGCGCCAGGATGGGGGGCATGGCCTGAGGTCCCCCAGCCCACACTAGGGCAGGGGGTGTGCCTTGAGGTCCCCCATCAAGCCCCGCCAGGTGGGGTACATGGCCTGAGGTCCCCCGTCAAGCCCCACTGGGCGGGGGACATGGCCTGAGTTCCCCTGACCCAGCACTGGGGGTGCACCTTGAGGTCCCCTGTCAAACCCCGCTGGGTGGGGAGCACGGCCTGAGGTCCCCTGTCAAGCCCTGCCAGGCATGGGGGTGCAGCCTCAGGTCCCCTGGCCCAGTGCTGGGGCGGGGGTTGCAGCCTGAGGTTCCCTGGCCTGTTGCCAAGGCAGGAGGTGCAGCCTGAGGTCCCCTGTCAAGTCACGTCAGGCGGGGGGTGCGGTCTGAGGTCCCCTGGCCTGGTGCCGGGGTGGGGGGCGCAGTCTGAAGTCCCCTGTCAAGCCCCACCTGGTGGATGGCGTGGCATGAGGTCCCCTGGCTTGGTGCTGGGGTGGGGGGAGCAGCCTGAGGTCCCCTAGCCCAGCACCAGGACGGGAAGCGCACCTTGAGGTCCCCCGTCAAGCCCCGCTGGATGGGGGCACAGGCTGAGGTCCCCTGTCAAGCCCTGCCAGGTGGGGGGGCATGGCCTGAGGTCTCCCCGGCCTGGCCCTGGCGGAGCGGGGGGAGCAGCCTGAGGTCCCCTGTGGGGCTGGGGAGGGTGTAGCCTCAGGTCCCTGCTGATTGCTTGTTAAGGCTCCTTATGGAAACTTGGCCTCAGCTGTGGGTGTAGCCATCTTTGTGATGGAGTGATGTTCAATTAGCATATTCCCTCTTTATTAGATAGGACTAGGGGCCCAGTGCACGAATTTGTGCACCTTGAAAGGAACTGTGGGCTGTGAGGCTGCGATGGGCACAGGGACGGGTCTTGGCCCAGCCTCTTCACCCCCACCTGGCCCCTTCCACTATGGCCCCCAGTTCCCTCTCTGCCAGCAGCCCCGCTTCTGCTGGTGCCACTCCTATGTGCTGACAGTGCTTGCACCTCTGACAGCACAGAGCGATTGCGGCCGGGGCCAGCAGCGGGTGTGAGTGGGGTCGGCGCCATCAGCAAGTGCAAGTGGCAGCTGCTGCCCCAATCGCCCCTCAGGAGCAGGGGGAGGTGGAGAAGCTGTCAGGGGTGATCAGAGTCGGCAGCCGCCCGCTGACGGCAATGAGCGATCAGGACCGGTGCCAGGCATCTGTAGTGGGTGTGAGCAGCGGCTCCTGTGCCGGCTGTTGGTGTGAGTGCAGCCAGCACTGGCAGTGGGTGTGATCGTCAGGCAGGACCGCAGCATGCAGGAACAAAGAATTTTCAATAACCACCAGAGGCTTGCTCCCATGACAGTGACCGGCGCCCTGCCTTGGTCTGGCGCCCCCGCTCATCTGTCCACCATCCCACCACGGCCTTGCCCACCATGTTCCGTGCTCTGCCGCCTGCTGCCGATGCCTGCCATGTTCCGCTTGCACCCCCTGGTGGTGAGCACACGTCATAGAGACTGGTGGTTTGGTTGTTCGGCCCTTCGGTCTATTTGCATATTAGGATTTTATATATATAGGTTAATGTGCCAATTTCTCCCAGCAGAAGTCTGCGTATAATTATATTGAATTGTGCTTTTATTTTTTATTTGGATGGGCGGTGGTTTGATTTTCAAGTTTCCCTCTTTATGTCCTACATGTGGCTATTACTAGTTAAATGGGACCAGTGGCCAGAGGTCTGGGCTTCCCATCACTGCTGCTCCTTCTACTCTCTGCCTGAAATACAAACAGGGCTGGTGACCACACAGGCCCCAGAGCTCTCTGGGAAGAGCCCACCATGGTTTCAGAAAAGAGCAGGCTATGGCCAGCTCTGTTTAAACACCAGATGTTATTAAATAATAAAAATATGTGAGCTCTTGAAAAATTATACCAGACACTTCTTGGATGACTATGTCATTTCATTTAATTTTTCTAAAAACCTGGTAAGATAGATCTTTATTAACCCCATTTTACCATTGATAAAATGGACTTAATTAACTTACCTGGATTCTCCAGCAAGTATGTTGCAAATGCAGGAATTGAAATCCCATCGATCTTATTCCAAACCCCTGATGCTAATCACTGCCTGATTTGGACCACACAGGGCCAAATGTGCTCTTCTTCAATCTATTTTCTGCAATTGCATGTCTTATTTTCTTAGATTGCACCATTTGAGATTTAATCCTTTGAATCCTGAAGGCTTTTCCAATCCAGAGGTCCCTATTTATTTATTTATTTATTTATTTATTTATTTATTTGAAGAGTTTTTATTATTTTTTTTTTAGAATTTTTAAAATATATCTTCATTGATTTCAGAGAGGAAGGGAGAGGGAAAGAGAGATAGAAACATCAATGATGACAGAGAATCATTGATCGGCTGCCTCCTGCTTGTCCCCTAATGGGGATCAAGCCTGCAACCCAGACATGTGCCCTTGACCGGAATCGAACCTGGGACCCTTCAGTCTTCAGGCCGATGCTCTATCCACTGAGCCAAACCAGCTAGGGCCAGAGATCCCTATTTAAAATGCATCTATTCAAAGGAGCAGCAATGGCTTAAGCACATCAGATAACATTTGAATGGAGGAAAATGGGCTGTTAGTTAAATCCCCAAAACAAAGGACCTGGACAATTAATTCAGTTTCCTCAAGGTAATAAATTTTGGAGAATCAGAGATGCAAAGGTCCAAAGAAGGGTAGATTAGGTCAAGTATGAATTTATATTGGTACCCTCAGTGGTTTCCTGCCATTTAGATAGCCAAATCGCTGGGTCTTCCTCCCTTATGTTTACATTCCTGACAATGTTTATTAACACATAAAATAAACAATGCATTTTAAAAAGTATGTTTTTATTGATTTTACAGAGGGAGATAGAGGGAGAGAGAGATAATCATCAACGATGAGAGAGAAACATCAACATGCCTACTGCATGCCCACTGCTGGGGATCAAGCCCATAACCCAGGCATGTGCCCTGACTGGGAATCCAAGCAGTGACCTCCTAGTTCATAGGTCAACTCTCAGCCACTGAGCCACAACAGCTGGGCAAACAATTCATTTTGATTCTCAGAGGTCCCTGACTCAATCTTCTGTGGCCTTTCTTGTCTCCTTGAAAGTTCCCTTTAGTTCTCAAGGTTATAGGAAGATTATAGTATATCATGAGGGAGTTTTTTTCAACAGCAAGCTGGACAGTATGCTGTCACAGGTCATTTAATAGGTATTTGTTCAAATTAATCAAGAATCTGTAAGGTGTAACAGTAACATTGAGTGCATATTACATTGCAGACACTGTGCTAAGCACTTTCCATGCAAAATCTCATTAAAGTCTCATGAGTCTGAGAACAAACACTGTCCCAGAAACTTGTTTGAAATCACAAAGTTAGTAGCAGAATAAGGATTTAGGTCTAGTCCAACTTCAAGGTCTTATAACCATGCCTGGTGGTAGCTATTGTTATATAATAACTAGAGGCCAGGTGTATGAATTCATGCACTGCTGGGGTCCCTCGGCTTGGCCAGCAATCGGGGCCACTCGGGGCAGGCTGGCTGCGGGGGGGGGGGGGGGCGCAGAAGGTTGGCCAGCAGCAGGAGGTTGGCTGTGGGAGTGCACTGACCACAAGAGGGCAGCTCCTGCATTAAGCGTCTGCCCCCTGGTGGTCAGTGCGCATCATAGTGACCAGTTGACTGGTCGTTTGGTCATTCAGTTGCTTAGGCTTTTATATATATATAGATAATAATTGATCCAGCCTGGCTGGAGTGGCTCAGTGGTTGAGCATTGACCTATGAACTAGGAGGTCACAGTTTGATTCCTGGTCAGGGCACATGCCCGGGTTGCAGGCTCGCTCCTTAGTAGGAGGCATACAGGAGTCAGCTGATCAATGATTTTCATTATTGATATTTCTATCTCTCTCTCCCTCTCCCTTCCTCTCTGAAATCAATAACAAAATACATCCTATATAATAAAAGGCTAATATGCAAATAGACCAAACAGTGGAACAAGCAGAACAACCAAACAACTGGTTGCTATAATATGCGCTGACCACCAGGGGGCATGTGCGGAACATCGCAGGCATTGGCTGCGGCAGGATGGTGGAGCAGGTGAGCAGGGGCACCAGATCAAGGTGGGGCTCCAGTCGCTGTCATTGGGGCGAGCCTCTGGTGGTTACTGAAAATTCTTTGCTCCTGTGCACCATGGTCCTGCCTGGCGCACCTGCTGCAGGCACCAGCCCTACTCACACCCACAGCTGGTGCCAGAGCCGCTGCTCACACCTGCTGCCAGTGCCCAGCGCCAGTCCCAATCACTTGGCACCATAAGCGGGTGTGAGCTGCGGCTGCCAGCCCAATCGCCCCTAAGGGCTTCTCCACCTCCCCCTGCTCCTGAGGGACAATCAGGGCAGCAGCCACTGCTCACACCTGCTGACGGTGCTGGCCCTGCTCGCATCTGCTACTGAGGCCAGCCCCAGTCACTCCGCACAGTCAGCGGGTGCAAGCAGGGCTGCTGGCAGACAGGGGACTGGGGCCAGTGACGGGAGGGGCCAGGCAGGGGCATGGAGGATGGGCCGAGACCTGCTCCTGTGCCTACCACAGTCTTGCAGCCCACAGTTCCTTTCAAGGTGCATGAATTCGTGCACTGGGCCCCTAGTATATATATAAATGATCCAAATATAGATATAGGGGCTCTGAATAAAGGTGCTAGGGTAATTAATGACCAACAACATGGTCTGTGCCATCATTTTGCTTAGAGCTGATTCCTGGAGGGGTAAATATTAATAAAATTGCACATTTATAATAATAAAAATATTTAATGTATTTAAATAATACATTAATAATAATAATAATAATGAAAACTTTTACTATTATTTTTATTTGTAGCAGTAGCTAACATCTTAATCATTCAATGAACAGATATTCACTGAGAGCTTCCTATATGTCAAGTGTTGGGCAAAGTTCTGGAAATAGAAAAGTAAGCAAAAAATATGTGTTCTTTCCTTTCTTGGTGCTTATAATTTAGTGACAGAAACAGACATTAAAAAATCACACTGATGACCATGTAATTATAGAGATAAGTGATCAGAAGGGAAAGAACATGGTTCTCAGTGAGTAAATTACAAAAGAACCTGAAGTAGATGGTCGGCTGTGATCAGGGAAGGCTTCCCTGAAGAAGAGAAATAAGGATGAATTGGAATGAAGTAGGTGAGTAGGGGGTGGGAGTCCTGAGCTGAAATACACATCTTAGGGAGGGGAGCAACATTAGCATATGTCTTAAGGATTTGGTCTCTATCCTAAGAGCAGTGAGAAGTCACTGAAAGGTTTTAAGCAAAGTTGTGCCGTGATCAGATTTACATTTTAGTAAGATCATTTGGGTTGCTGCAGGGATAATGGATTGGAGGGGAACCAAAGTGGATCTCAGAGGACCAGTTAGCAATAGTACATATTAGAGACAGTGACTTGGACTAAGGTGACAGCAGGGGAGATGGAAATCAATTTTGGAGGTGACAGATTTCTTGAAGGTAGTGCTGATGGATCTTGGTAACAGAGTCAATAAGAAGGTGTGTATGGGAGAGGGCATGGGTGCCCTTTAATATTTACAGCTACCCTCTAAGGGAGGAGTTACTATTTTCCCTCGTTTACAAATAAGGAAAGGGAGACATCTCATTGCTTTAGCATGAAGTCTACAGGCTTTATAAGGCTCTCAAGACACTATGTAACCTAGGCTCTGTTGACTTATATACCTCAGTCTCCCCTCTGCCCTTAACCCCATAGTTCTCTGTGCTCCAGTTACTGTGTCCTTTTAGTGCCTTGCTATGCCAAGCTCCTTCTAGTCTTAGAGCCCTTGCACATGCTGTTCACTTGACCTGAAATGAACTCATCTTTTCCTGGCTTATCCTTCCTTGGGGAAACCTTCTTTATATATATAATTGATTTCACAGAGGAAGAGAGGAAGAGAGAGACAAACATTGATGAGAGATAAACATTAATCGACTGCCTCCTGCATGCCCCTTACTGGGGATCAAGCCCACAACTGGAGCATATGCCCTGACTGGGAATGGAACCAGAGACCTCCTGGTTCATGGGACTATGCTTTACCAACTGAGCCACGTGGCTGGCTTGGGGAAACCTTCTTTGACCTACTGAACTGGGTTAGGCTTTTAAGTTATTTGCTCTCATAGCACTCTGAACTTTTGCACTTATTACAATTTTATCTAGTTTCTTGAGTGATTATTTTTGGATTGTCTCACCTAAAAAACTGTAAACTCCAAAGAAGGGCTCTTGTCTGTCTTGTTTATCTCTCTATTCTCAATGACTAGCATAGGGCTTAGCATATAGTAATGTTACATACCTTATACATATTTGTTGAATGAACGAGTGAGGCCTCAGAAGCTAAGTAAACTTGCTTACTATTGAACAGATAGTAAGTGACTGATGCAAGAGTTAAACTAAGTCTAGCTAACAGTAGAGCCCAAGCTTTAATCACTATCCCAGATTGTCACTATGTTTGCAACGGAAACATGATAAAGGCCATATAGCAATCGCTAGGGAACTTAGAATCAGTTTTCTTTTTCTTTTCCTCCCCACTTTCCCCCTCCACTTCCCTCCTTTTCCTTCTTTTCTTACACCTCTCTCTCTCTCTCTCTCTCTCTCTCTCTCTCTCTCTCTCTCTCTCTCTCTCTCTCTCTCTCTCTCTTATAAGATTTGGGAGGGCAATTAGAGGTCATCTTGTCCAACCTACACATTTTACAAATGATGAACAAGCTAGACCAAATTGCCAACCTAAAGGCTATAGTTATTGCTAGACTTAATAGATAACTTTAGCTTTTATGGTGGGCAAAATTTTAGCAAAGTCAATGGAGATCTAATTTATTTCACTCTTGTTTACCCAATATCTGATTGTTATAACCAGGTTAGTGCATCACTGACCTGGGTGCATATTTTTTCATTTCTACCTCAGCAGCACGACCCACACTGGTCCCTTTTGCCTGGGATTTATTATTTCTTTCAAATATATCTATTTTATTCATCCTTCAAGCCCCAGCTCAGTTCTCACTTCCTTCATGTTTACTTCCCTGCCCAACTGGCTCCTAAACTCATATAGCAGTCTGTATCACTCACTGGGCTCATAATCACATGTATTCTCTTTTTAAAAATATTTATTTATTGATTGAGAGAGAGAGAGAGAGAGAGAGAGGCGAGAACATCAATTTGTTTTTCCACTTAGATTGTTCCCTGACTGGGGACTGAACCACAACCTTGGTACCATATCGGGATGATGCTTGAACCAACTTAGCCACTTTGTACGTGTATTTTCATTTGAAGGCTCTCAGGTGTGTTTTTCTCCCCAACAGAAACAGACTGCCCTTCCCTAAAGCTCATTAGGTCAGGAACTATACCCCTTAGTGTGCCTCTTTTGTAATTTTTTGATTCCTAGAAAAGCACTGGACATATAGTAGACACTAAAAGAATAATTCTTGAATGAATGAATGATGTAAGCAAGAAAAAATGAAATGGTAAACTCTGCCATCTTGTGGCTATTAGTCTTTAGTATTGACATTTTCCCTGCATTTTTTTTAGGTTGAAATTAGAAAAGTAGCACATGGTAAGAAACAAAGCTGATGGTGGTAAAGTGTGTAAGGTTTCTTTTTCTTTTGCACAATGTACCAATGACATCATTAATGAAATATTTTACAAGAGAAAACAGAGATTGAGGGCAACCAAAAACCACACCTGGGGAATATTGAATGGATTTTCTCAGATACAATCCTTGCATTAAAAGGGCCAAGTAAAATAAAACTGTCCCAACATGTTCAACAGTTCAGAACTCTGATCAGATAACCAACCTACTTTTTAAGGGGAGGGGGGCTATTAGTAGACATTTTATAAGAGTAATTTGGTAAAGAGAATGTCTGCCTTTGTGTTAACGGTCCTAGAATCCAGTCTTAGTTTTGCTGAGCAACCTGTGTGAAGCACACAGGCTCTCTTGTCTCAGTTTTTTAAAATTTCTTTATTGATTAAGGTGTTACATATGTGTCCTTATTCCCCCATTACCCTCCCCTTGCCCCCCACTCATGCCCTCACCCCTCTGTTGTCTGTGTCCATTGGTTAGGCCCATATGCATGCATACAAGTCCTTTGGTTGATCTCTCCCCCTTACCCCCATCCTCCCCTACCTTCCCTCCAAGGTTTGATGGTCTGATCGATGTTTCTCTGTCTCTGGAACTGTTTTTGTTCATCAGTTTATGTTATTCATTATATTCCACAAATGAGTGAGATCATGTGATACTTATATTTCTCTGACTGGCTTATTTCACTTAGCATAATGCTCTCCAGTTCCATCCATGCTGTTGCAAATCGTAGGAACTCCTTCTTTTTCACAGCAGTGTAGTAATCCATTGTTTAGATGTACCACTGTTTTTTAATCCACTCATTTGCTGATGGGCACTTAGGCTGTTTCCAAATCTTAGCTATGGTGAATTGTGCTGCTATGAACATAGGGGTGCATATATCCTTCCTGATTCGTGTTTCTTCCTTCTTGGAATATATTCCTAGAAGTGGGATCACTGGGTCAAATAGGAGTTCCATTTTTAGTTTTTTGAGGAAACTCCATACTGTTCTCCACAGTGGCTGCACCAATCTGCATTCCCACCAGCAGTGCACCAGGATTCCTTTTTCTCCGCATCCTCACCAACATTTGTCATTTATTGATTTGTTGATGATAGCTATTCTGACAGGTGTGAGATGGTACCGCATTGTCGTTTTGATTTGCATCTCTTGGATAATTAGTGACTTTGAGCATGTTTTCATATGTCTCTTGGCCTTCCTTCTGTCTTCTTTTGAAAAGTTTCTATTTAGGTCCATTGCCCATTTCTTGATTGGATTGTTTATCTTCCTTTTGTTGAGTTGTATGAGTTCCCTGTAAATGTTGGAGATTAAACCCTTATCAGTGATAACACTGGCAAATATGTTCTCCCATGTAGTGATCTTTCTTGTTTTGTTGATGGTTTCTTTTGCTGTGAAAAAGCTTTTTATTTTGATGTAGTCCCATTTGTTTATTTTCTCTTTGGTTTCCATTGCCCTAGGAGCAGTATCAGTGAGGAAATTGCTTCGGCATATGTCTGATATTTTGCTGCCTGTGGATTCCTCTAGTATTTTTATGTTTTCCCATCTTATGTTTAAGTCCTTTATCCATTTTGAGTTTATTTTTGTGTATGGTGTATGTTGGTGGTCTAGTTTCATTTTTTTGCATGTATCTGTCCAATTTTCCCAACACCATTTATTAAAGAGACTGTCTTGATTCCATTGTATGTTCATGCCTCCTTTGTCAAATATTAATTGGGCATAGTGGTTTGGGTCGATTTCTGGGTTCTCTATTCTATTCCATTGATCTATAAGTCTGTTCTTGTTCCAGTACCAGGCTGTTTTGAGAACAGTGGCTTTATAATACAACTTGATATCTGGTATTGAGATCCCACCTACTTTGTTCTTCTTTCTCAGGATTGCTGTGGCTATTCAGGGTCTTTTTTTTCCAGATGAATTTTTGGAGAGTTCTTTGTAGGTCTGTGAAATATGCCGTTGGTATTTTAATGGGGATTGCATTGAATCTATAGATTGCTTTGGGTAGTATGGACATTTTAATGATGTTGATTCTACCAATCCATGAACACGGTATGTTCTCCCATCTGTTTACGTCTTCCTCTATCTCTTTTTTCAGTGTCCTGTAGTTTTCCGTGTATAGGTCTTTTACCTCCTTAGTTAAGTTTATTCCTAGGTATCTTAACTTTTTTGTATGATGGTAAATGGGATTGCTTTTTTATTCTCTCTTTCTGTAAGTTCACTGTTGGTGTATAGAAATGCCATAGATTTCTTGGTGTTAATTTTGTATCCTGCTACCTTGCCGAATTCATTTATTAAGTCTAATGATTTTGTGATGGAGTTTTTAAGGTTTTCTATGTAGAGTATCATGTCATCTGCGAATAAGGACAGTTTTACTTATTCTTTTCCAGTTTGGATGCCTTTTATTTCTTCTTCTTGTCTGATAGCAATGGCTAGTACTTCCAGTACTATGTCGAATAGGAGTGGTGAGAGAGGGCATCCCTGTCTTGTTCCTGTTTTTAGGGGAAATGGTTTTAGTTTTTTTTTTTTTTTGCTCTAAGTTATTGTTTTTATTTTCATAACCACCTTTCTGCTATACAAGAACATTAGCAAAACCTGAGTCAGAAATGCCGTGTCCATGACAATACTGTTCTGTTTTCTTCTTCGAAGGGTCTTCTCAGCAGCCAGTTACCACATGCAGCTTTTTCACAGTTTCAGAGGTTCTCCTCATTTTCATACAGCAAAAAAGTACTACATTTGATGGCAGTTGTTGTTAAATAGTTCAATCAACCTTACAGAATTTTAGTATAAATTCAAGCATGTAAATTAATCCAAAACTTAAAAACAAAACAAAACAAAAAAACACACCAAACAAACCCAAGTGCTAGCTCATCTCTGGTGCCATGAGACGTAACAGCACTATCTATTTTTATATTTAGTGGTAAAAATATAATCCAGTTTTAGCACCAATCTGCAAGATTACATGTTAATGAAAAGATACGATTTGGCTTACTGGAAGGTAACATTCCTACTATCCCTCAGTGAGGAAATCTGTTCACTTTGCTGCATCCTGGCTCACAGAAAAGATTAATATTATGTGAGGAAGAAGGATAGCCTTTGTTAAGGCTTTTCAGTACTTGGATCACTGAAGTATTACTGTTGTGTTTTGCTGGAAGTGGAGAATTGCATCATATGAAGAAGATCCCCAGGAGTTACACTGTTGTAGATATGTCAGGCTGGATCACATTTAAAATGCTGACCATGGCTTTGCAGCCTTAAATAGAGTACAGAGGAAAACCAGAAAAATTAATGCTAGTGATCAATTCCTATTTTTTACCCAAAATGCTATCTTATCATTCCATTTTAAAAGTGAAGTATTCTAAAAAGATGACACATTTTTACATAAAAACACATTGAATTTTGATGCATTATATATCAGTTATTAGACATGGCAAATACAAGCAGACAAAGAAAATAAAGTGCACCTTTATAGTATATAAAACATAAATATAGAAATCACTTTTTAAAATAGGCAATATAGACTGAAATATAAAAAGTGCCTGACATAGCAAAGTTAGACAGAAATGAAAAAAATTTCAGTTGAAAAAATTACCATTTCTCAGTACAGCAGAGCGACAGACAACCTTTCATTAAAGCTATTAGATTCAGAGGCTCTTGTATATTTTGGCTTTGTGAGGGAGAAAGAATGGCATTCTTCTAGAAGGCACTGACTGGTTTAAGTGTGTAAGCAGCTTCACAGAGAAAACAGGTGCAAAGTACAGTCAAGAAGACTGCCTGGTTCTGTTGTGTTCCTTACTCTTCACTATGGACTGACTGATGCTGAGGAGCTATATCAGTCAGCAGGCTTTCCCCACCACCCAGGTGCTCAGTCCACAGTGTCACAGATCTCCTTCACCTTGTGGTTGAAATCGTCAGGTTGATCTGCATACACATAATGCCCTGCTCCAAGGATGGCTATTGTCTTCACATATGAATGTGGTCGTGAGGACTGGATGCTGGTGCCAGAATTGCCATCTATGCAGGACCGGGCACCGTAGATCACCGAGACTGGAATGTCAGGGTCCATTTTGCCGATTCGCTGGAGCATTGGCCTTTTTGCCCATCCATAAGGAATAGTCATGTTTCTGAATGTTGTCTCACCACTTGGAGTCTGGATATTACAGTGGTAGATGTATTCTGTCACAGTGTCATCTTCAAACATTGAAGAGTACTTCCATTTGAAATCAGGCCTTAAACGCTGTACTAGACTTAAACCAAAGGGTCCTGTAATCCTGAGGCCAGCTAAAGGGTTAAAGGGAGTCAATACTGCTCCCAGGGCTCTGATCCAGACTGGAATTGGTCTGTCTTGATCAGCAAGGTCCGGTCGCTCAGGGAAACCCCAAGGCTCCACTAAAATGAGATGATTTACCATTTTCGGGTACTTCAGTGAGTAAGCAGCAGCCAAGAGCCCACCCAGGTTGTGTCCAAGCAAGATAATTTTGTCCAGTCCTAGGGCACATCTCCACTCTTCAATGGATTCCACAAACTGATTCTCCACTTCTTCCGCATCATTGTCAAACATGGGTCTACTACTTCGTCCAAAGCCCAACAGTTCAAAAGCATAGATGGGTCTATCGGTGCAAAGATCTTCATAGTTCAGTGCCCAGAGTCCAAGACCTCCTCCAAAACCATGGAGAAGGACAAGTGGAGTCTTATTTGAAACATTGTAAGAGAACTTTAGTGTCCATATTTTATTTCCATTAGATAAATGAACAGCTTCTTTTTTATATATACAGGGGACACATTTTAAAATTTTCTCTTCAGCTTCTTTAAGTTGTGATGTAGACGTAGGGCACCATGTGGGAAGCTAACCAGTTAGCCATCCTGACCTTTCACCAATGTCCTCGTCCTCCACCGCCATTGCCGCCGCCACTGCCTCCTAGCTGGCTAACGGGCCGCCGCCGCCCTTAAGGCCCATGGTTTTAGTTTTTGTCCATTGAGTGTGATGCTGGCTGTGGGTTTATCATATATGGCTTTTATGATGTTGAGGTATGATCCTTCTGTTCCCACCTTGCTGAGAGTTTTTATCAAGAAAGGGTGTTGGATTTTGTCAAATGCTTTTTCTGCATCAATTGATATGACTATGTGATTTTTCTCCCTCAATTTGTTTATGTGATGTATCACGTTTATTGATTTGTGGATATTGTACCATCCTTGCATCCCTGGGATAAATCCTGCGTGGTCATGGTGTATGATCTTTCTGATGCACTGCTGGATCCGATTTGCTAGAATTTGTTGAGGATTTTGGCATCTATGTTCATGAGGGATATTGGCCTGTAATTCTCTTTCATTGTGTTGTCTTTATCTGGTTTTGGTATTAGGGTGATGCTGGCTTCATAGAATGAGCTTGGAAGTGTTCCTTCCTCTTGAATTTTTTGGAATAGTCTGAGGAGGATAGGTTTTAGTTTTTCCTTGAATGTTTGGTATAACTCTCCTGTGAAGCCGTCTGGGCCAGGGCTTTTGTTTGCTGGAAGCTTTTTGATGACGGCTTCAATTTCTTCCATAGTCACTGGCCTATTGAGATTTTTAGAAACTTCCTGATTGAGTTTTGGAAGGTTGTATTTATCTAGGAATATGTCCATTTCCTCCAGGTTGTCTAGTTTGTTGGAATAGAGTTGTTCATAATACTTCTTAAACAATCCTTTGTATTTCTGTGGGGTCTGTTGTTATTTCACCTCTATTATTTCTGATTTTGTTTATTTGAGTCCTCTCTCTTTGCTTCTTGCTGAGCCTGGCTAGTGGTTCATCAATTTTGTTTATCCTTTCAAAGAACCAGCTCTTGTTTTCATTGATCTTTTGTACTGCTTTTTGGTCTCTATGTCATTTATTTCTGCTCAAATCTTTATTATCTCCTCCCTTCTGCTCACTCTGGGCTTTTCTTGTTGCTCTCTTTCTAATTCTTTGAGTTGTAGCATTAGATGATTTACTACCATTTTTTTTCTTATTTTTTGAGGTAGGCCTGTGGAGCTATAAACTTCCCTCTCAGGACTGCTTTCATTGTGTCCCATAAGTTTTGGATTGTTGTGTTTTTATTGTCATTAGTTCCCTGAATGTTTTTAATTTCTTCTTTGATCTCATTGGTAACCCAATCAATATTTAATATACATGCTATTCAGCTTCCAAGTATTTGAGTGTTTTGGATTGTTTTTATTGTAGTTTATTTGTAATATTATGCCATTGTGGTCTGAAAAGATGGTTGGTATGATTTCAATCTTCTTGAATTTGGGGAGACTTTGTGACCCAGTATGTGGTCTATTTTTGAAAATGTCCGATGTGCACTTGAGAAAGAACGTATATTCTGCGGCTTTGGAGTGAAATGTTCTGAAGATGTTAATTAAATCCATCTGATCTAGTGAGTCATTTAGGATTGTTGTTTCTTTGCTGATTTTTTGTCTAGAGTATTTAACCAGTGATGTCAGTGGTATATTAAAGTCCCCTACTATGATTGTATTGTTGTCTATCTCTCTCTTGATATCTTCCAGGAGATTTTTTTATGTATTTGGGTGCTCCTGCATTGGGTGCATATATGTTTACCAGGATTATATCCTCTTGTTGTATCGATCCCTTTAGTATTATGAAGTGGCCTTCCTTATCTCTTGTTATGGCCTTCACTTTGAGGTCCATTTTGTCAGATATAAGTATTGCTACACCAGCTTTTTTTTTCATTTCCATTTGCCTGAAAGATATTTTTCCATCCCTTCACTTTCAGTCTGTGTGAGTCCCTTGTTCTGAGGTGGATCTCTTGTAGACAGCATATATACGGGTCATAATTTTTTATCCATTCAGCCACTCGATGTCTTTTGATTGGAGCATTTAGTCCATTTACATTTAAAGTTATTATTGAAAGGTACTTGTTTGTAGCCATTTTTATTTTTTGAGGCTGTGTTCCTTCTTACCTTTTTATTTCTTCTTTTTACAGCATTCCCTTTAGCATTTCTTGCATTGCTGGCTTGGTAGTGATAAACTCCCTTAGCCTTTTTTTTGTCTGCGAATCTCCTGATTTCCCCTTCAATTTTGATTGATAGTCTTGCTGGATAGAGTATTCTTGGATTCAGTCCCTTGCTTTGCATCACTTTGTATATCTCCTTCCATTCCCTTCTAGCTTGATGTGTTTCTGTTGAGAAATCATTTGATAATCTGATGGGGGATACTTTGTAGGTAACTCTCTTTCTCTCTCTTGCAGCCTTTAAGATTCTCTCTTTGTCGATAACATTCATTGTAATTATGGCATGTCTTAGTGTGCGTCTTTTGGGATTCATCTTTTTGGGACTCTCTGTACTTGAGTAACTTTTTTCTTCCCCATATCAGGGAAGTTTTCTGTCATTATTTCTTCAGATAAATTTTCTAATCCTTGCTGCTCTTCTTGTCCTTCTGCCAGCCCTATTATACATATGTTATTTCGTTTTGAATTGTCCGAAATCTCCCTTAGGTTTTCCGTCTGCTTTTAAATTTTTTTCTCTAGTTGCTGTTGAGATTGGGCTTGTTTCTGTACCTGATCTTCTAACTCACTGATTCAGTCCTCTGCTTCTTCTAGTCTACTGTTGAAGCCTTCCATGGTGTTTTTGATTGTAGCTATATCATTTTTCATTTCTTCCTGATTTTTGCATAGGTTGTTGATTTTCTCGTCCATCCGGTGTATGAACTGTATGACCATTACTCTGAATTCTTTTTCTCTCATGTTGCATGCTTCTGTTTCACTTATTTCCTTATTTGTCGATTCCCCCTTTTCTTTCCTCTGGGGATTGCTTCGTTGTCTCATCATTCTGACTATCACCAGAAGGTTCAGATGTCGAGTTGCTGGGGCCTGGACCGTGTGCAGTGGGAGTTTTGCACCCCCCCCCCCAAGTGTCACTGAAGTGCTCTGATACCAAGACGTGCGGTTGCTGTGGGTTGGTGGGAGCCACACTTGCCCTGGGTCAGAGTCACAGGCGCTTAGTGTGGCCTCGTGTGTGAACCCAGAATCAGGGACCCTGTCTGCGCCACGTTGAAACAGAGAACCCACTGGCATGTGCCAAAAGTCAAAGTCCCCTATTATGTGTCAGGAGTCAGAGGCTCCCTGTGTCCATGCCGAGAATCGAGTATCAGAGTCTGCATTTCTTGGTGCTACCTTGCACTGAGAATCAGGTCCCTGTGTGCACATGTGGCAAGAATTTGAGTTACTGGCTGTTAGTGTGAATGAACTGGGAATCAGGGATCTCAGGCACACGTAATGAGGAACGAAGTCTAGTCACTGGTTGTCAATGCTGCCTCTTGTGTGGAGATTCAGGGTCCCCGATCTGCCCAGGAGACCGGGTTGCTCAGTCACACTGTGTTGGCAGGAGGTCCACTTCTGCCTTGTGGTAAACAGCCTTCTGTGTGCACTTGCCCTGAATCAAAGTCAGGTGGCACTGCCCCTTAGTATGGGTGTGAGGTCTGGTCACGCAGGTGTACACTGTGGACAACAAACTCCCTGTGTCCATGTACCCAGGCTCAAATTCAGTGCTGCCTTCCTGTGTGGGCACCAGGTCTGGTCAGGGGGAACAAACTCCCTGAGACCGCACATCCAGGTTCAAATTCACCACAGCCTCTCTGCTAAGGTGCAGCGTCTGGTCATGGAAAACAAACTCCCTGGGTTTGCACCCCCAGGCTCAAATTCAGCACTGTGTCCCTGTGTGGGTATAGGATCTGGTCGCAGAAAACAATCTCCCTAAGGTCTTGTGCCTATGCTCAAATTCAGGACTGCCACCCTGCCTGGGGGTGGAGACGAATCGCGGGAAACAAATTCCCTGAGTTCGCAAGTCCAGGCTCAAGTTCAGCACTGTTTTCCTGCCCTGTGTGAGTGTGGGATCTGGTCGCAGAAAACCACCTTCTTAAGGATGAGCAGCTAGGCTGGAATTCAGCTCAGTCTCCCTGCCTGGGTGTGGAGATGAGTTGAGGGAAACAAATTCCCCGAGTTCACAAGTCCGGGCTCTAGTTCAGCGCTGTCTCCCTGGCCTGCATGGTGCGGGATCTAGTCACAGAAACTACCTTCCTAGGGATGAGCAGCTAGGCTCGAATTCCGCTCAGTCTCCCTGCCTGGGCATGGAGACGAGTTGAGGGAAACAAATTCCCCGAGTTCACAAGTCCGGGCTCAAGTTCAGCGCTGTCTCCCTGCCCTGCATGGGCGTGGGATCTGGTCGCAGAAACTACCTTCCTAGGGATGAGCAGCTAGGCTCGAATTCCGCTCAGTCTCCCTGCCTGGGCATGGAGACGAGTTGAGGGAAACAAATTCCCCGAGTTCACAAGTCTGGGCTCAAGTTCAGCGCTGTCTCCCTGCCCTGCATGGGCGTGGAATCTGGTCGTAGAAACTACCTTCCTAGGGATGAGCAGCTAGGCTCGAATTCTGCTCAGTCTCCCTGCCTGGGCACAGAGACTAGTCGCGAGAAACAAACTTCCCATTTCCGACACCAAGGCTCAAAGTCAGGCAGAGTCGCGACTGCTTTGTGTGTGCAGAAAGCCTTATTGTGCGGCTGGGGTCTGGTAGTTTCTATGTCGCTGTTGCGGGGGGGGGGGTGGGGGGTGGGGGAGAGGGGTTGGCTTTGTGACTCACAGAAATCTGCGGCCGGGTGCCTGGAGTCCTGGTGTCCCTGGGTCTGCAGCTGTGGTGGCAGGTCTCCTACCAGAGTGGCTGTAGGGTCCTGGTTTGCTTCCGAGACCAGACTGGGTGGTGGTGAGGCTAGGATCCTAGTCTCAAGCAGTTCTGTTCTTCAAGATGGTGTGGTCTCTGTGCCGCCGGTGTCCACCCCCTCAGTTTTCTTATTAGTTAATTTGCTACCCAGTTTACTTTCAGTGCTGTTGTGAGACTCTGTGAGACTACAGGATGACAATTCTTAGAAAGTTTAAAATATATATATATATATATATATATATATATATATATATATAATATAATATATATATATATATATATATATATATATATATATATATATATATATATATATATATATTTACAGTTAAAATAGACCTCAAAGTGAAGGCCATAACAAGAGATACAGAAGGCCATTTCATAATACTAAAGGGATTGATACAAAAAGAGGATATAACCCTGATAAACATATATGCACCCAATGCAGGAGCACCCAAATACATAAAAAAACTCCTGAAAGATATCAAGAGAGAGATCGACAGCAATACAGTCATAGTAGGGAACTTTAATACACCACTGACATCACTGGATAAATCCTCTAGACAAAAAATCAGCAAAGAAACAGCAATCCTAAATGACTCACTAGATCAGATGGAATTAATTGACATCTTCAGAACAGTTCACCCCAAAACCATGGAATATACTTTCTTCTCAAGTGCACATGGGACATTTTCAAAAATAGACCACATATTGGGTCAAAAGAAAAGTCTCCCCAAATTCAAGAAGATTGAAATCATATCAAGCATTTTCTCAGAACACAATGGCATAATATTAGAAATAAACTCCAATAAAAACAGCCCCAAAATTCAAACACTTGGAAGCTGAATAGCATGATATTAAACAGTGATTGGTTACCAGAGAGATCAAAGAAGAAATTAAAAACATCATGATTGCCCTGACTGGTTTGGCTCAGTGGTTAGAGCATCGGCCTGCGGACTGAAGGGTCCCGGGTTCGATTCTGGTCAAGGGAATGTACCTGGATTGCAGGCACATCCCCAGTGGGAGGTGTGCAGGAGGCAGCTGATCGATGTTTCTCTCTCATTGATGTTTCTAACTATCTATCCTCTCCCTTTCCTCTCTGTAAGAAATCAATAAAATATATATATATTTTTAAAAAAACATCATGGCAACAAACGACAATGAAAACACAACAAGCTAAAATCTATGGGACGCAATGAAAGTAGTCCTGAGAGGGAAGTTTATAGTACTACAGGCCTACCTCAAAAAACAAGAAAAATGGTAATAAATTGTCTAACACTACAACTCAAAGAATTAGAAAGAGAGCAACAAGAAAAGCCCAGAGTGAGCAGAAGGAAGGAGATAATAAAGATCAGGGCAGAAATAAATGACATAGAGACCAAAAATAAATAAAAATAAAAAATAAAAAGATCAATGAAACCAAGAGATGGTTCTTTGAAAGGATAAACAAGATTGATGAACCTCTAGCCAGGCTCACCAAGAAGCAAAGAGAGAGGACCCAAATAAACAAAATCAGAAATGAACAGGAGAAATAACAACAGACCCCACCGAAATACAAAGGATTGTTAAAAAATACTATGAACAACTCTATTCCAACAAACTGGACAACCTGGAGGAAATGGACATATTCCTAGAAAAATACAACCTTCCAAAACTCAATCAGGAAGATTCTGAAAATCTCAATAGGCTGATAATTATGGAAAAAATTGAAGCAGTCATCAAAAAGCTTCCAGCATACAAAAGCCCAGGGACAGACAGCTTCACAGGGGAGTTTTACCAAACATTCAAGGAAGAACTAAAACCTATCCTCCTAAGACTATTCCAAAATATTCAAGAGGAAGGAACACTTCCAAGCTCCTTCTATGAAGCCAGCATCACCCTACTACCAAAATCAGATAAAGACAACACAATGAAAGAGAATTACAGACCAATATCCCTCATGAACATAGATGCCAAAATTCTCAACAAAATTCTAGCAAATCGGATCCAGCAGTGCATCAGAAAGATCATACACCATGACCAAGTAGGATTTATTCCAAGGATGCAAGGATGGTAGAATATCCACAAATCAATAAATGTGATAAATCACATAAGCAAATTTAGAGATAAAAACCACATAATCATATCAATTGACACAGAAAATGCATTTAACAAAATCCAACACCCTTTCTTGATAAAAAATCTCAGCAAGGTGGGAATAGAAGGATCATACCTCAACATAATAAAAGCCATATATGACAAACCCACAACCAACATCATACTCAATGGTCAAAAACTAAAACCATTTCCCCTAAAAACAGGGGAACAAGACGGGGATGCCCACTCTCACCACTCCTGTTCAACATAGTACTGGAAGTACTAGCCATTGTGATCAGACAAGAAGAAGAAATAAAAGGCATCCAAATTGGAAAAGAAGAAGTAAAACTGTCCTTATTCGCAGATGGCTTGATACTGTACATAGAAAACCCTAAAGACTCCATCCAAAAATTATTAGACTTAATAAATGAATTCGGCAATGTAGCAGGATACAAAATTAACACCAAGAAATCTATGGCATTTCTATACACCAACAATGAACTTACAGAAAGAGAGACTGAAAAAGCAATCCCATTTACCATCGTACCAAAAAAAATTAAGATCCCTGGAATAGACTTAACTAAGGAGGTAAAAGACCTATACTACAGGACACTGAGAAAAGAGATAGAGGAAGACATAAACAGAGGGAAGAACATACCATGTTCATGGATTTGTAGAATCAGTATCATTAAAATGTCCATACTACCCAAAGTAATCTATAGATTCAATGCAATCCCCATTAAAATACCAAGGGCATATTTCACAGACCTAGAACGAACTTTCCAAAAATTCATCTGGAATAAAAAAAGACCCCGAATAGCTGCAGCAATCCTGAGAAAGAAGAACAAAGTAGGTGGGATCTCAATACCACATATCAAGCTGTATTACAAAGCCACTGTTCTCAAAACAGCCTGGTACTAGCACAAGAACAGACATATAGATCAATGGAATAGAATAGAGAACCCAGAAATTGACCAAAGCCACTATGCTCAATTAATATTCGACAAAGGAGGCACGAACATACAATGGAGTCAAGACAGTCTCTTCAATAAATGTTGCTGGGAAAATTGGACAGATACATGCAACAAAACAAAACAAAACAAAAAACACAAAAAACTGAAACTAGACCACCAACTTACACCATACACAAAAATAAACTGAAAATGGATAAAGGACTTGAACATAAGACAGGAAAACATAAAAATATTAGAGGAATCCACAGGCAGCAAAATATCAGACATATGCCGAAGCAATTTCTTCACTGATACTGCTCCTAGGGCAATGGAAACCAAAGAGAAAATAAACAAATGGGACTACATCAAAATAAAAAGCTTTTTCACAGCAAAAGAAACCATCAACAAAACAAGAAAGATCACTACATGGGGGAACATATTTGCAAACGTTATCACAGATAAGGGTTTAATCTCCAACATTTACCGTGAACTCATACAACTTAATAAAAGGAAGATAAATGATCCAATAAAAAAATGGGCAATGGACCTAAATAGATACCTTTCGAAAGAAGACAGAAGGAAGGCCAGGAGGCATATGAAAACATGCTGAAAGTCACTAATTATCTGAGAGATGCTAATCAAAACAACAATGCAGTACCATCTCACACCTGTCAGAATGGCAGTCATTAACAAATCAACAAAGGACAAGTGCTGGCGAGGATGAGGAGAAAAAGGAACCCTCTTGCACTGCTGGTGGGTATGCAGACTGGTGCAGCCACTGTGGAGAACAGTATGGAGTTTCCTCAAGAAACTAAAAATGGAACTCCCATTTGACCCAGTAATCCCACTTCTAGGAATATATCCCAAGAAACCAGAAACACCCATAAGAAAGGATATATGCACCCCTATGTTCATAGCAGCACGATTCCCCATAGTTAAGATTTGCAAACAGCCTAAGTGCCCATCAGCAGATGAGTGGATTAGAAAACTATGGTACATCTACACAATGGAATACTGCGCTGCTATAAAAAAGAAGGAATTCTTACCATTTGCAGCAGCATGGATGGAACTGGAGAGCATTATGCTAAGTGAAATAAGCCAGGCAATGAAAGAAAAATACTACATGATCTCACTCATTTATGGAAAATAAGGAACATTATAACCTGATGAACAGAAAGATAGATACAGAGGCAGTAAAGCATTGAACAGACTGTCAAATTATAGGGGGAAGGTTGGGGAGTGTTGGGGAGGGGGGGAAGAGATCAACCGAAGGAGTTGTATGCATGCGTATAAGCACAACCAATGGACACAAGACACTGGGGAGTGGGGTGGGATGAGGGCATGTGACAGGGGGTGGGAGGGTGCTGGGGGAAGGTCAATGGGGAAAAAAAGGAGATATATGTACTACTATGTGTAATACTTTAAACAATAAAATAAAATTAAAGTAATGAAAAAAAATGGGCAAAGGACCTAAATAGATACTTTTTGAAAGAAGTCAGAAGGAAGGCCAAGAGACATATGGAAACATGCTCAAAGTCACTAATCATATGAGAGATTCAAATCAAAACGACAATGAGATAACATATCACACCTGTCAGAATGGCTATCATCAACAAATCAACAAAGGACAAGTGCTGGCGGGGATGTGGAGAAAAAGGAACCCTCGTGCACTGCTGGTGGGAATGCAGACTGGTGCAGCCTCTGTGGAGAACAGTATGGAGTTTCCTCAAAAAACTAAAAATGGAACTCCCATTTGACCCAGTAATCCCACTTCTAGGAATATATTCCAAGAAACTAGAAACACCCATAAGAAAGGATATATGCACCCCTATGTTCATAGCAGCACAATTCCCCATAGCTAAGATTTGGAAACAGCCTAAGTGCCCATGAGCAGATGAGTGGATTAAAAAACAGTGGTACATCTAAACAATGGAATACTACGCTGCTGTAAAAAAGAAGGAGTTCTTACCATTTGCAACAGCATGGATGGAACTGGAGAGCATTATGCTAAGTGAAATAAGCCAGTCAGAGAAAGATAAATATCACATGGTCTCACTCATTTATGCAATATAATGAACAACATAAACTGATGAACAAAAACAGATCCAGAGACAGAGAAGCATCGATCAGACCATCAAACCTCAGAGGGAAGGTAGGGGAGGGTGGGGGTAAGGGGGTGGAGATTAACCAAAGGACTTTATGCATGCATATAAGCTTAACCAATGGACACAGACAACAGAGGGGTGAGGGCAGGAATGGGGGGATGGGAGGGGTAATGGGGGGAAAAAAAGATAAATAAAAGGCATTTTTATTGCAAAAAGAAAGTGATATATATGTTTAATATTTTCACAAAAGAAAAATAATTCTTATAATTTCTATTTGTATAGCCTAAACATTTATAAAATCCCTTTATGTTTATCTATTTTCAGTGTCACAGGAACCCTAGGAAGTAGGTAGGCAGGCAGGCAGGCATTATTACCTCCAACTTACAGATGAAGCTCAGAGATTCATATTCAGAGTTAATAAACATATATTGGGGACCTGTTACATGCCAAGTATATGGATAGGTGCTTTCACATGTTAGAGAAGTGAAGTTAGTTGTCCAAGGGCATCTGGCTGGTAAGTGGCAGAGTCAGTATTCCAACCCAGGTCATCTGACTTCGATGCTCATCACTCAGCCACTACTATTTTTATGTCAGTCTAATTCGTCTCCTGGGCCATTTGCATTTGCTTATTCTTTCTCTTTTGTGGAATGAAATATTTGTTTCCTGTTGAAAGTAATTAACGTCTCAAGAGTAGGTGTACCAGAAAGTAGTTGGCATAGGTTACAAGCCTGTACTCTACATAATGCAGTGGTTCTCAGCCCTGGTTTGGCCCAAGAGTAATTAAATCAGAGTTTCTGGGCAGGGGGGTGGATCCCAGGACAAGTTTTTTTTAAAGCTAGTTCTAAGGTGCAGCCAAGGTTGAGAACTACAATGCTCAGAAAGGTCAGTGACCCAACAGTATAGCAGAGTCACTCCAACTTTCTCAGAGTCTGGTCCTGGCAAATATCAAGAGCATTCAAGGAAGAAGAGGGAAGAGGAGTAAAGACATACCATAGAAATGTTGTTTGTTCAATCTGATTTTAGCAGTACATACAAACTGAGCAGCAGTGACAGAGGTAAATCATTAGAGATAAAAAAGAAACAGGAAAGAGAAGGACATGGATCCCACTTTGAAGTGGAAATCCATAAGAATAGACACTAAGTCCTTATTCGTCCATCCGTCCGTCCGTCCATCCATCCATCCATAAATCAAGTATTTAATGAGCATCTACTGTGTGTCAGGTGCTATTCTAGTTCCTGGGGATATAGCAGTGAACCAGCCATATACAGACTTTAGAATCATGGAACTTTCATTCTAGTTGTGGGTATAGGGCGGTGGTCGGCAAACTGCGGCTCGCGAGCCACATGCAGCTCACGAGCCGTGGTTTGCCACTCTTGTTGACTAATGAGTTTGCCGACCACTGGTATAGGGGAATAATTCTGCCACAGTATCCTGGGGACCTTGAACTTTTCCACATAGCCCACATAGCCAAGGCTCAACCACAATCTGACTCAAGTTTTGGAGGTATGCCCTGTAATCCTCTCTGGAACATGGAACAATATTGTGAGGAGCTGTAATAAGACCATTTCTCATCTACCTTCCTATCGTATGGGAGGTTGCCATGAGGCAGTTTCTCATCTACCTTCCTGGTTCTGGTGAGGTATAATGCTTTGTATCATTGTGCACACACTTATCCTCAGTATAGCTGCAGTATAAAGGCTTGGCTGTAATTTAGAGTTGGCTCCTCTACAACAGAGCGACCCACTGCTCATGTCATCTGTCATCTGGTCCCAGCACTTAATTGTAATCCTGTGGCACTAGAGACATGGGATAGTGACACCATGAGAATCTTGCTTTGGTACCTGCATAAGTAATAAACTGTATCTATTTGGGCTTGTAGTCTTGTTGGATGAATCTATGGAAGTATAGTAAGCCAACTTAGCAGCTGCCAATGTACTGCTGCTTAGGGACTGCTTGATAGAGGGATAGGTACCAATTAGACAGAAAACCAAAATTATTACAAATTGTGATAAATACAATGAATCCTAAAATATCAGCTCTATGTGAACTTATAAATCTCCTAAACTTTGGGAAGATGGGACAGGCCTTACATATGATTTCCAATGAAGAAATGTAAAAAAATGAGAAAAATACAATATCACCATTAGACAAATTCCTCAATAATAATTGTTGTGGACAATATGGATGATAATTTAGTGGGTGAAAATTTGAGAAGTAGGATATTTGTGCAGTCTCAAAGTAACTTCCCCAAGATATTAATTACAAGGGGGAAAATAGCAACAGAGAGGAATTGACAGGTCTGCTCCAACCACGAAGACAAGAGGAGAAACAGTCCAGAGATGGGAGATGCTGACGACGCCTTGCCACGCTAGCAGTCAGAAGCTGTGTGACGCAGCAGCGTGCCTAGGACCAAACCAGAGAGGGTTGGACCTGCATTGCCACCATGTGCCCACCATCCAGATATCATTGCTGACATGTACACATAAGGAACTGTTTGACATTGAAACGGGGAATCAGAACTGTTGGACATTGAAACTGGGACTCAAACATTTTTTGTTATTATATGTTTATTTCTAGTCTGCAGAGGCAAGATTTTTTAAAGGAAAGAAAAGGGGGAAAAATAGATACAGAAGCCAAGAATCATTGAACAGACTGTCAAACTACAGCAGGAAGGCAGAGGAGGTTTTGGGGTGGGGGGCTGTAAGAGATCAACTGAAGGACTTGTACGCATGCATATAAGCATAACCAATGGATAAAAGACACTGCGGGGGGGGGCAGGTAAAGGCATGTACTGGGGGAAGGGGAGGGTGGGGGGAGGTCAATGGGGGAAAAAAGAGACATATGTACTACTATTTTTAATACTTCAAACAATTAAAATAAATAAATAAATAAATAAAAAATTTTTAAAAAAACAACAACAAGGGGGCAAATAGTAACTTTATAGTGGAGAAACCCAGCCCCCTCTATTCTAGAGGGAACAAATGGGGGTCAGATAATGAATGGAGTCCTGGCCCAGGAGTAGTTTGCCATGGGTCTGCTGGGTCTGTGGACTTAGCTGATAGTCCAGGCTGTATTATTGCATTAGAAAAATTTAGCAGATTGCAGAACCCTCGCATAGGTTCCTTGACCAGTAGAGTAAGAGCTATTGTATGAAAGGCCAAGTAGAAACCTCAGAAACTCCTTACTCCTACCTACTAAGATAGTAAGTAAATAAAATTTAAAAACTGTATTGCATCTCAGAGAGAACTGCAGAATTTAGTGCTCTTGAAGACTTACACAATGCAGTGCACATCAGGTACCTATTTAATGAAGTTCCATGCATTTTACTAAGTAGTAGTACCAACTGCTGTGTCAGATGAGATAGCTTCACTAGAACAAATTAGCATAGCTATGAGGAAAAAATTAAAAAAATAGTTTCTTAAGTAAAAGATGAAAAAAAAAATAAAAATAAAAATGTGCAGTAGTGAAGGTCATTCACTTCCTCTACTGTTCTGTTTGGCACGCCTGTTTCATAGTCAGGACACTATTGAAGTTCCCTGCATTCCACTGCTTCTCAGTGTTGTAAGCCAGTCCTGATTTTTAAGCAGGCAGTGTGTCTTAATTTCTTGTATTCCTTTATTTGTGTTTACACAAGAGTCAATTTGTGATTCAACCTTTGGGTGGCAGTGTTTCTGGTTTGACCTCCAGGTCTATAGGTCCTCTCTAGCTAGTATTTAGAATTTGGTTTCCCTGTGGCACTCAATACCAGTTTGGGGGAGTGGGTTGCCCCAGAGCTGGTTCCCTTATAGTTATTCCTCGCTCTGATCCACAGGTTCCAGAAAAACAACTTTCCCCTGCAGTCTCTTCGGGTGTCCCCAATAGGGTGATCCTATGTATTGGTCTTAGTAATCAGAAGCAAGGATTTAAAGAGGAAAGAAAAAGAGCTAGAGTAAGTGTGCGAACTCCGGGGCTGTGCGCAAGTCTGTGCAGTCTTTTTTCCCCTTGGGTCTAAACAGCCGGCACACTTTTAAAATTTTTAGGCTGTTCTTTTGCACCCAGATCAAAATGGGTTGCTTTTTAGAGTTTCCTTCTGTTTGCAGCTCTGCGGACCCCCTTTCCACATTCACAGATCACAGCCATGGATTTTTCTAGGTGCAGACTTCCCCAGGTTCTCCAGCTCACGCCGTGCGTGTTTCTCTCTCCTGCCGGGACCACAGACCTCACCTTATCCCAGGTGAAATCTGACCTTTCCGTGAGGGAGTGTAGAGCTCCTCTGAATCCGTGTGCTTGTGCCACTTGGGGACCGGTGTTCTCGGGTTCGCAGCTGTTCAGTGGGTGCTGTAGTTGTAGATTCCCTGGGCTTGTCAGGCTTCCGATAACATCCACTTTCCCCTTCAAAATGGTGCTGTCTCCGTGTCCGAGCTGGTCGCTCCGGAAGGGAACCCAGCAGCAGTGGGGGCTGCCTGGTCAGGGGAGCCCCGTCCAGCAGTCTCCCACAGTCTCCTGGAGTATAGCTGTCCCTCAACTCACCAACAAACACTCCCCATGCGACCACACACTCTCCCTTTGTTTTCTCACTCACACACTATCCTGCAGTCTGCCTTCCTGTTGGCAGCCATCTTCTTCTCCTTCCCTTACACAATCTTTTGTTCTTTTTGAATTTGGAAATGTGTAATTTTACTATTTTTAAAGGAAGAATGGTTCAAGAGTATATTAGTTTGCTACACCTGCTATAACCAAATACAGACGATCTACAACTTATGGTTCAACTTATGATTTTTTGACTTCACAATGGTGTGAAAGTGGTATGTATTCAGTAGAAACCATACTTCACATTTTGAATTTTGGTCTTTTTCCTGGTGAGAGATATGAGGTGTGATACCCTCTCATGATGCTGGGCAGCAGCAGCTGTGAGCTATAGCTCCCAGTCAAGTATGTGATCACAGGATAAACAAGTGATACTTTACATTGCACTGTGTTGCCAGCACTTTTTAAAATTAATTTTTAAAAATTTATTTTTATTGTCGAAAGTGCTATAGATGTTCCCTCCCCTCCTTAACCACTCCTCGCACGCCCCCCTCCCTGGCCTTCACTGACCTATTGTCAGTGTCCATGGGTTATGCCTATCTACCTAATAAAAGAGTAACATGCTAATTGACCGTACCTTTGCAACACCCACCAGCCAGTTAGGAGTGAGTATGCAAATTAATATAACAAAGATGGTGGGTTAATTTGCATACACAGGCACCGAGCAGCTGGACAATGCAGGCATTCCGCACCACCCCAGCCGCTCTGGGCCTCTGGGCAGCATGGGAAGGTGGAAAGGCGGCTCCGGCCAAAGCAAAGGCGCTGCCAGAAGCCAGGGGAAGGAAGGCCCATTCTTGCATGAATCTTTGTGCATCAGGCCTCTAGTATGCATATAAGTTCTTTGGTTAATTTTTTCCCACCTTCCTCTTTCCTCCCACCGCCCTTTGCTCTGAGATTCGTCAGTCTGTTCCATGCTTCCATGTCTCTGGATCTATTTTGTTTGTCAGTTTATTTTGAATTTTAGTCTTTTCCCCAGTGAGAGATATGAGGTATGATATTTGTCTTTCTCTGATTGGCTTATTTCATTTAGTATAATGATCTCCAGGTTCCTCCATGTTGTCTCAAAGGGTAAGAGATCCGTTATTTTTAGTTGCATAGTATTCCATAGTGTAAATGTGCCACTGCTTTTTTATACACTTATCTACTGACTAGTGGCCTGGTGCATGAAATTCGTGCATGGGGGGGTGTCCCTCAGCCCGGCCTGCACCCTCTCCAATCTGGGACCCCTCTAAGGATGTCCTACTGCCGGTTTACAGGGATTGGGCCTAAACCAGCAGTCGGACATCCCTCTCGCAATTCGGGACTACTGGCTCCTAACCACTCACCTGCCTGCCTGCCTGATTAGCCCTAACCACTCTGCATTTTGGCTTGCTCACCCCCAACTGCCCCCCCGCCAGCCTGATCACCCCCAACTGCCCCCTGTGCCAGCGTGCTTGCCCCCAACTGTCCCCCCTGCTGGCCTGCTCACCTCCACCTGCCCTCTCCACTGGTCTGCTCACCCCCAACTGCACCCTGCTGGCCTGCTCACCCCAAACTGCCCCCCCGCTGTCTTGATCACCCCCAACTGACCCCCACTGACAGCCTGCTCACCCCCAACTGGCCCCCCTGCTGGTCTGCTCACCACCAACTGCCCCCCCCACCAGCCTGATCACGCACAACTGCCCTCCTCTCTTGGCCTCTAACTGCCTCTACCTTGGCTCCGCCACCATGGCTTTGTCCAGAAGAACATCCAGAAGGTCTCCCAGTCTAATTAGCATATTACCCTTTTATTAGTATCGATAGAGGCCTGGTGCACAGGTAGGGCTGGTTGGTTTGCCCTGAAGGTTGTCCTGGATCAGGGTGGGGGTTCCCTTGGTGCATGGGGCAGCCTGGGTGAGGGGCCTCTGGTGATTTGCAGGCTGGCCACGCCCCCATGGAGTGCGGGTCTCTGCTGGGGGGGCGTGGCCAGCCTGGGTGAAGGGCTGAGGGCTGTTTTCAGGCTGGCCAGGCTGATGGCTATTTGTGGGTTGGTCATGCCCCCCAGTGGGGACTCTTACTCCATGGGGGCATGGCCAGCCTGGGTAAGGGGCTGAAGGCCCTTTTCAGGCTGGCCACACCCCCTTCAGGGGGAGGTCCCCACTGGGGTGCCTGGCCAGCCTGGGTGAGGGGCTCATGGCTGTTTGCAGGATGGCCAAGCCCCCCAGCAGGGACCTTCACCCCATGGGGGTGTGGCCAGCCTGGGTAAGGGGCTGAGGGCTGTTTTCAAGCTGGCCACACCCCCCGGTGACCCAGGCTCCCAGCCCCTTCTTGAGTGGAGGCCAGGGTGGGCTGGAAGCTTGGCTTCCTCCATCACCGGGGGCAACCCAAGCCTCCTGCTCACTCCAGCTCCATGGCCGCCGCCATCTTTGTTGGGTTAATTTGCATAATCACTCCTGATTGGCTGGTGGGCATAGCAGAGGTATGGTCACTTTGCATGTTTCTCTTTTATTAGTGTAGATGGGCACTTGGGCTGTTTCCAGAACTTAGCTATTGTAAATTGTGCTGCTATGAACATAGGGGTGCATATATCTTTTCTGATTGGTATTCCAAGCTTCTTAGGATATATTACTAGAGGTGGGATCACTGGGTCAAATGGCAGTTCAATTTTTAATTTTTTGAGGAAACTCCACACTGATTTCCATAGTGGCTGTACCAGTCTGCATTCCCATCAGCTGTGTATTAGTGTTCCTTTTTCTCCACATCATTGCCAGCATTTGTTGTTTGTTGATTTATTTGGCAACCATTCTGACAGGTGTGAGGTGGTACCTCATTGTTATTTTAAAGTACATCTTTCTGATGATTAGTGATGTTGAGCATTTTTCCATATGTCTCTTGGCCATTTGTATGTCCACTTTGGAGAAGTTTCTATTTAGGTCTTCTGCCCATTTTTAAAAATATATATTTTATTGATTTTTTACAGAGAGGAAGGGAGAGGGATAGAGAGTTAGAAACATCGATGAGAGAGAAACATCGATCAGCTGCCTCCTGCACACCTCCTACTGGGGATGTGCCCACACCCAAGGTACATGCCCTTGACCGGAATTGAACCTGGGACCTTTCAGTCCTCAGGCTGACGTTCTATTCCCTGAGCCACACCAGTTAGGGCTGCCCATTTTTTGATTGGGTTGTTTGTTTTCCTTTTGTTGTATTATATGAGTGTTTTATGTATTTGGATATTAACCCCTTATAAGATGTATCATGGGCAAATATGCTCTCCCACACAGTGGATTGCATTTTCATTTTGATGTTGATTTTCTTTTGATGTGCAGAAGCTTTTTATTTTGATGTAGTCCCATTTATTTATTTTTTTCCCTTTGTTTCTCTTGCATTAGGTGTTGTATCAGTGAAAATTTTGCTATAATGAGATATCTGATATTTTGCTGCCTATGTTTTCTTCAAGGATTTTTATGCTTTCACGACTTACATTTTGAGTTTTTTCTTGTGTATGGTTTAAGTTGGTGGTCTAGTTTCATTTTTTTATGTAGCTGTCCAATTATTCCAACACCATTTATCTTTACTCCATTGTATGATCTTGCCTCCTTTATTGAATATTAATTGAGCATAATGGCATGGGTCAATTTCTGGGTTCTTTGTTCTGTTCCATTGGTCTATATGTCTGTTCTTGGGCCAACACCAGGCTGTTTTGATTATAGTGGCCTGGAGCCCCCAAGTCACCACTCTAAGCTCCTGTTCCCATAAACAGATGCCCTCCAACACTCACACCCACACACACTGTCCCTCTCATACACTCACCCACTCATACATTCACCCTCACTCCAGACCTCCCTGCTGCCATGTTCTGCTATAAGAAAGTTTTTAAGATATACACACACACACACACACACACACACACACACACACACACACACACACACTAGAGGCCCAGTGCACGAAAATTCATGCACTCAGGGGGTCCTTCAGCCTGGCCTTTGCCTTCTCACAGTCTGGGAGCTCTCAGGGGATGTCCAACTGATGGCTTAGAGCGGGCCTAAGCTGCAGTCTGGCCTCCCTCTGTGGGAGGCAACTGCAGGCTGATCAGGGGATGGTGAGCGGCTGGCTCTGCCCCCCCCCATCACCCCTCTGCCGCTGCTGGTCCCAGACCCCCCCCCCACTATCGCTGTCCCTTCCCTCTGCCCACTGGCTTGTGCCTTTGTGGGCCTGGTGCTGCCTGCTCACCAGCCCCGCCCCCCACCAACCCGTTGTTCTGCCATTAGGTTGATTTGCATATTATGCTTTTATTATATAGGATATATATACTGAGTGGCCAGATTATTATGATCTCTGAACGCATAATAATCTGGCCACTCAGTGTGTGCGTGTGTGTGTGTGTGTGTGTGTGTGTGTGTGCGTGTGCGTGTGCGTGTGCGTGTGTGTGTGTGTGTATATATATATTAGGTGCATGGGTGGGGTCCAGCCAGCCTGGCCAGGGGGAGGGGACATGGGCGGTTGGCCGGCCTGCCTGCTGGTTGAACTCCTGGTCGAGGGGACAATTTGCATATTAGCCTTTTATTATATAGGATATACACTGAGTGGCCAGATTATTATGCATTCAGTGATCATAATAATCTGACCACTCAGTATATATACATATATTGGAGGCCCAGTGCATGAAATTCGTGCACGGTGGGGGGGAGTCCCCTCAGCCCAGCCTGGACCCTCTCCAATCCGGGACCCCTCGGGGGATCAGGCTGAAACTGGCAGTTGGACATCCCTCTCACAATCCGGGACTGCTGGCTCCTAACTACTCACCTGCCTGCCTGCCTGATCGCCCCTAACTGCCTCTGCCAGACAGCCTGATTGCCCCTAACTGCCCCCTCTGCTGGCCTGGTAGCCCTCAACTGCTCCCCTCTGCCAGCCTGGTTGCCCCTAACTTCCCTCCCTGCCCGCCTGGTCGCCTCTTACTGCCCCCCCGACCTGGTCACCTCTTATTGGCCCCCTCCCAGCCTGGTTGCCCCCAATTGCCCCCCCTGCTGGCCTGGTCACCCCCAGCTGCCCTCCCTGCCAACTTGGTCACCCCACACAGCCTGCTGTTCAGTCATTTGGTTGTCCCTCACTAACCGCCCTGCTGGCCTGGTCTTAGGCAGCCATCTTGTGATGGTGTGAGGGTCAATTTGCATATTACCTCTTTATTATATAGAATACATATCCTATATAATAAAAGGCTAATATGCAAATCGACCAAATGGGGGAACAACCAGTCATTATGATGCGCACTGACCACCAAGGGGCAGACTTTCAATGCATTAGCTTCCCCCTGGTGGTCAGTGTGCTCCCACAGGGGGAGCACCACTCAGCCAGAAGCTGGGCTCATGGCTGGTGAGCGCAGTGGCGGTGGCGGGAGCCTCTCCCGCCTCAGTGGCAGTCAGACATCCCCTGAGGGCTCCCGGACTTCAAGAGGGCATAGGCTGTGCTGAGGGACCCCCCCACTCAAGTGCACAAATTTCATGCACCGGGCCTCTAAATATATATATATATATATATATATATATATATATATATATATACACACACACACACACACACACATTTTGGAGAGGAGCGGGAGAGAGAGATAGAAAATCAATGATGAGAGAGAATCATTGATTGGCTGCCTCCTGCACACCCCACAATGGGTATCAAGCCTGTAACCCGGGCATGTGCCCTGACTGGGAATCTCCTGGTTCATAGGATGAACTCTTCAGATGTTATGGCAGATGTAACTAGAACATCTGAAGGGAATTGAATTAGTTGACAATTGGAGAAGTTCAAGTCATTTTGTCTTGGTCAACAGAGCCATAGGAAGTGCTGAAGGAAGGAAGTACAACTAGCAGCTAATGGAGGAGAAACACAAATTGAAGCAGAATTCCTCTCATTTGTCAACCTTCCTACCAAAGGGTTTCCTGATGAAACTCAACTTGAATGAGTCAGGGGTTTAGAATTCAGGCATCTGGCTGCCAGGAGGTTCCTGTAGCTCCCACTGAAAGGTGCCAGCCAGAGCTTTTCTGTGAGTGCAATAATTACCAAGTTATTATTGAAATGGGCTTTGAAAGAAAACTTATTTAAAGGGTTATATCCTGGGAATTTTCACTCCTCCAATGTTATTAAAACCCAGTTGCTGTTTTCTCAGTTAGGCAAATGTTAGCGGAAATGAAATATAAACAGACATTAATTTATTCTCTCTGACTTTTGATTTGCATTAGGGATCAGTTATACTGTGTACCTTTTAAAGCTCTGTTTGAAAAAGTTAACATTTTTTCTTTTGAGATTGACAATGAACTCTAAAACCCATGTTTCTAGGAGAGAGCTTTGATGTGACCAGCCTCTGTTTGCTTATTTGTTTATACAAATGGTATATTCTTGAATATGTCTTTTTGGGCAGCAAATAGCCACCAAATAGCTATGAAGAAGGATGCAAAAACTTCCATTGGTGAATCCCCATTTCTTTAGCCATTTTTCTCCATTCCCCTATTCCAGATTGTACTGATCACTCCCATTGTAGTGTAGTGTACCTACTCCACTTTTCCCTCTCTCTTTCAAGAACTTTACCTCCATTAAAATGTCCTCCCTCAGGGCCTTCTACTCTACCCTCTGGTTTCATTCAAGCATTCTCTTTCTTTCATTCTGGACTGGAACTAACTCCTCCTTACTGTTTCTCCTGGTCTGACCCTCACATGACTTGGGTTTCAGCCTTGCTATACCTTATACTGTGCCAGAGGAAACAATAAGTATTTGTTGAATCAATGAATAGGTAAGTGAATGGATTTGAGGAATTCTGCTAACCAAACAACATGTCAGATCCTTTATTTTATTTTTTATTTCTAAATTATTTTAGTAAGAAAAATTTCAAATATACAGAAAAGTAGAGGGTGTAGTATAAAGAACCTGATGTAGTTATCACCCAACTTCAATAGTTATCAACATATAGCACTTTTCTTTCATTTTTACCCACTCTACCTTTTGCCAGGCTTTTTAACTGAATGTAGTTCAGACAAGCAAGTGCATGATGGGAACATTTAAGTAAAGAGCCACTATATGTATATGTTCTTCATCATCTGAATTCATTGAGACCTCCTACTCAACCCCTCTGTTACTCTTTGTTTTTAAGTTTCCTGGTTTCTGTTTTTGGCTCCTGTTTTTCATTTTTACCAGTTCTTAATCTGGGTGCACAAGTTCCCCAAGTATCCATGAAAAATATATGTCAATTATATATCAATTAAAAAATAAAGGGGTCTCTACAGAAATGTCTTACAAAGGATGGTCTGCTCTCAGTTGTGTTTTATTTTGGTTTTTCCCACTCCTTAAAAATATTTCCATGAGGAAAGGCTGACGATGTCATGTGTGAGCTGCACACGGGGCCAACTCCATACATATGTGAGGGCATTCCATGTGTGTGCACATGTGTGTGTTGATGTGGAGATGGGGTATGCTGCTCCTCACTTCAGTCCCTGCCCTGGTTTCCTGTCCATTCAGTTAGGGACTTAATTTAAAATATTTATTTTATAAGGCTTCCTTTTTCTAAGACATTGCTTCAACATTCTAATAAAACCTCACTTAAGTGCCTCCCCCAAATAAAGGGGTCAATACATGTATATTGGAAAAAATACAGCTTTGCTTTCACTAACTTCAAAGCAACAAACCACATTAATATTCACAGTATCTGCAACTTTGAAACTAGTAGAAATCCTTTCATATAAAATAACAGAAGTTGTAGAGATTTCAAAATACCTCTTAT
This sequence comes from Plecotus auritus, assembly GCF_963455305.1. Lineage (NCBI taxonomy): Eukaryota > Metazoa > Chordata > Mammalia > Chiroptera > Vespertilionidae > Plecotus > Plecotus auritus. The sequence continues at coordinate 99,553,735 of NC_137784.1, forward strand.
GTTCATCATTGCTTTGAAGTCATGGTACTTATTATATCCACAACTAGATCTTGTTAATTTAATCCTATATAATAAAAGACTAATATGCAAATCGACCGAATGGCAGAACGACTGGTCGCTATGATGTGCATTGATCACCAGGGGGCAGATGTTCAATGCAGGAGCTGCTCCCTGGTGATCAGTGCGCTCCCACAGGGGGAGCGCCTCTCAGCCAGAAGCCAGGTGAGTGCAGCCACAGTGGTGGGACCCTCTCCCACCTCCATGGCAGTTGGACATCCCCTGAGGGCTCCCAGACTGGAAGAGGGTGCAGGCTGGGCTCAGGACCCCGCCCCCCAAGTACACGAATTTTGTGCACCAGGTCTCTAGTATGTTAATAAAGAAACATATTACTAAGTTATATATGAAATATTATAGAATTGTATAGCAGTATATTTGGTTTCCTTTATAATCCATTGTGTTTTATTTTATATATTGAAAAATATTACTATGAAAAGAAATCAATATTTCACCAAGCTGTCAAAGGGTCTATGGCTAAGAAATGATCAGGAAACCCAGGCCTAGACACTTTAATTAATAACATATTTGAGCTCCTTATTGTAACTTGGATTTGCTGTCTTCCTCCCTGCCATCATTCCCTCTCCCCACACCACTAAACTGTTGCTTTTTTTCTGGCTAATATACAGCAAAGAAGCACCTCTCTTCCAAATTATGCCTATAGGGCTAACTGCTCAGGGCCTCCTTCTTTACTCACTACCTTTTCTGGGCAACCCCAGAAATTGGATTTGGTCAGTTCTCATTTACTAGCAATAGGAGGGTCTGACGAATGACTTTAATATTTCTTAGTTTTCTACTGCTCAAGTAATTCTCATAATTCAGCTGGTTTCACCTTATAATCTATGTTAGTCCCTGAATAGTGAGTAAATATTGAATCTCTGACTCTTCTGGGGTTTTGCAAGCATCTCAGCCCTTGGAATTGTAAAATAAGAAGCAGGTTGGGTTCTGTGCCCCTCCACATTTTTCTTTTATCAATGTTTCCCCTACCCCAACTTTTCTATACATTCTCTGCCTCCTTCACCTTCACACTCAAAGGCAGTTTCATTCCTTTTGGGCCATGTTTGTACTATGTGGAAACAGAATCTGATGGCCTCTGCACTGAATTTATAAGCATGAGCTGTGGGAGCACTGTTCAGGTTGAAAGGGGCGACCATCCTAGTTGTGTAATAAGTCTCTTATACCAGAGTGGGGTTTTGTCTCACTCTTTGCCTCAGCTCCACCTAGATGCACCCATTTTCTCTACCTATTATCACACTTAGCCTTTAGGACACTGACCTGACCTGGACAACTAGCATTTGGGTTTTGTGGCTTTGGAGGCGAGGCTTCTATAGCAGTTACTAACACCCAAGGAACATGTTTCATATAATATGCAATTTCCAATATCCAATATCCAGTTTCAGGGAACAATTACTCTGTCTTCCATTTCTAAAGTTCCTGTGCCTGTAATGAAGTGTCCTTTAAATTCTTTTATAATGACTGCTGGATGCTGCTATTTTTATAGATAATTTGCAGAGGAGAAATGATCGACATTCTCTGATTCTTCCATTCTCCGACTAAGAGTTCCATCAGTTTCCTAGGTAACTTCTCTCCTTAAAAGGGAATGTTCTTAAAAGAATCTATTCATTGTGGTTTATAATGTCAAAATACCTTAAACTTTCAGTTCTTTTCAGGCCTTTACATACAAAATCAGGCATGAGAATTCTATAAAAATCTGAGGCAGACAGCTCAGGATTAACTTGAGCCCTCCCTAACCCACTTCATGTGTTAGCTTCTGCATCTTTCCCATTTTCACTTTATATCTTGGTTCTACATTTCTGCTAATCCCTCAGACTTAGTGATCTATATTTTGGATTCTATACCAACTTGCATCTTGGCTTCCTCAGGATTCTGCATTTGGAAGCTGCTTCTTGGCTCCATGCATTGTAGCCCTGGGCAACACTTTGGCTCCACCCACAGTCCTTCACCCACAGTCCTTGGAACATCCTCTTCCCCTGCCTAACACAAATGCTGAGGTTATTACTTTCCAGGCCTACAGAGTCACAGATTATGCATTCCATCCTGTAGCTCAGTAAAGCAGCATCTGATGAGAATGGGACAAAAGTTGAACCAGCACACTGAACTACCACCATTTTTGTGCAAAAGTAAGATTGAAGTTGCCATACTATTCTCAGGCCCCCTGTCAATATGCCCTTGGGCTGCTTCTGCTTCTGTTATGGCTTCTCACTTCCAATATAAGTATTAACACAGATAAAATAATTTTTTACATTGTGGTTAAATGTATATGATATAAAATTTGCCATTTTAACCATTTTGAGTGTACAGTTCAATGGCATTAATTACATTAACAATGTTGTGCAACCATCATCTATTTTTAAAATGTTTTCACCACCCCAAACAGAAACTGTATTGATTAAGCAATGCATCCGCATTCTTTTCTCCCTTCCATTCCTGGGCCATGGTAACATCTAATCTATTTTCTGTCTCTATGAATTTGCCTATTCAAGGTGTTTCATATAAGTGGAATCTATATATATATAAAGCTAACATGCTGTGTCCCTCCCTCCTTCTGACTGGTCACTATGATGCCCACTGACCACCAGGGGGCAGATGCTTAACGCAGGAGCTGCCGAGCTGCAGTGACTTGGCAGTGGCAATTCTTGGGTGATGCACCCCGAAACCAGAGAGGAGGGAACTCGATTCCTCCCGGGGCCACATGATTCCACCTTTGGCCGTGGGTTATGTTGTTGCTGGGGCACTGTCGGCCCAAATCTGGTTTATTGCACACTTGCATTTGTGTTCCACACCCTGTACGACAGCAACTTTGCAGAGTGCCGTCTCGCACTCTGGGACCCCTCAGGGGATGTTGGAGAACTGATTTTGGCTCAATCCCCGCAGGCCAGGCCAAGGGACCCCCACCTGCCAGGGGAACCCCTGCTCACCCTGCAGACACCTTTCAAGCCACAGTGCCACCCCAGGTGCGGCCGGCTAGGGAGGGACCGTGGGAGGTGGGCTCCAGGGCGTGTCCAGACCATCTTGCCCAGTCCTGCCCCACTGGCCACCTTTTAATTAATTACCTTTCAATGTGCACGAATCTGAGCACTGGGTCACTAGTCATATAATACTTGTTCTTTGTGCCTGGCTTATTTCACTCAGCAAATTTTCTATTTATTTATTTATTTATTTATTTATTTATTTATTTATTTATTTATACATCTTTATTGTTCAGATTATTACAGGTGTTCCTCTTTTTTCCCCCCATAGCTCCCCTTCACCTGATTCCCCACCCCACCCCACCCCATGCCCTTAGCCCCCCCCCGCCACTGTCTTCATCCATAGGTGTAAGATTTTTGTCCAATCTCTTCCTGCACCCCTCACACCCCGTTCCCCCTGAGAATTGTCAGTCCACTCCCTTTCTATGTCCCTGATTCTATTATATTCACCAGTCCATTCTGTTCTTCAGATTTTTTATTCACTTGATTTTTAGATTCACTTGTTGGTAGGTATGTATTTGATGTCATTTTGTTGTTCATAATTTTTATCTTTACCTTTTTCTTCTTCTTCCTCTTCTTAAAGAATACCCTTCAGCATTTCATGTAATCCTGGTTTGGTGGTGATGAACTTCTTTAGCTTTTTCTTGTCAGTGAAGCTCTGTATCTGACCTTCAATTCTGAATGATAGCTTTGCTGGGTAGAGTAATCTTGGTTGTAGGTTCTTGCTGTTCATCACTTTGAATATTTCTTGCCACTCTCTTCTGGCCTGCATAGTTTCTGCCGAGAAATCAGCTGACAGTCGTATGGGTGCTCCCTTGTAGGTAACTAACCGTTTTTCTCTTGCTGCTTTCAAGATTCTCTCTTTGTCTTTTGCCCTTGGCATTTTAATTATGATGTGTCTTGGTGTGGTCCTCTTTGGATTCCTCTTGTATGGGGTTCTCTCTCTTCTTCTGGCACCCCAAAAATTTGGATGTTGGTACGCTTAAAGTTGTCCCAGAGGCTCCTTACACTATCTTCATATTTTTGGATTCTTTTTTCTTTTTGTTTTTCTGGTTGGGTGTTTTTTGTTTTCTCATATATCAGATCTTTGGCTTGATTCTTGGGATCCTTTGATCTACAGTTGAATTTCTGTATATTCTTTATTTCAGACAGTGTATGCTTAATGTCTGACTGGTCCTTTTCCATTTTTTTGGCATTCTCATTAAGGTCCTTGAAGGTCTCACTAAGCTCCTCGGAGGTCTCATCAAGTTTCTCGGCGGTTTTTAGAAGATTCTTGAGTAACCTTATAAATGTGGTTCTGAACTCTATGTCATCCAGTAGTTTGCTTTCCTCCATTTCTTTCATTCATGACCTGTTTCTTTGTCTCTGCATTTTGCTGCTTCCCTCTGTTGATGGAGTGGCTTTGTGTGGTAGGTGACCTATAGGGGCCAGTAGCTCAGCCTCCCCAATCACCTGAGGTGGACGCTCTTGGTACACCCCTTTGTTGGCTGAGTGCAAAGTCTTGGTGTAGTTAAGCCTTGATTGCTGTTGGTACACTGGGAGGAATTGACCTCCAGGCCAATTGGCTGTGAGGACCCGCTGTGTCTATAATGGAAGAACTGCTGCGCTGAAGACACGCTTATGGTGCAGGACTTGTTTCAGTGGGGCTTTGGTGCTCACTGAGTCTGCCTCTTGAATGTGTCACTTGTGGATGTGAGGAGTTGAAATCTGGTGTCTCACACTGACCACTAGGTACACTGGCTTCTGGATCTCCAATGGGGTGCAGGTCAGCTACTGTCTGAGGCCAACCAGCAGGCGCTACAGTGAGAACTACAGTTTTTCTCCTCTTTGCTTGGGGTTTGGAGGTTTTGGAGCTGTCTGACTCAGGCTGCAAGTTTGCTATGTTAATCTGCGATAGGGCAGGCCATTCATATGCTAAAGCCACTGCTTGGAGCTTGGGTGGGTTTGTAGCTTGTGCAGGGCGGGGTCTCAGGGCGTCACTAGGCTAGGGCGTGGCAAACAGCGATGGCTGCCAGTAAGCCAGCTCTGTGTCTCTGACCGTGTCCCCGCGTCCTGCGCCCCAGCACAGTAAACAATTATTCCTGCGCAGCCCTGCAAGCAAGCCACCCTCACTTTCCGACCCGATAGCAGACAGTCCAGCTTCTCCCCGTAGGAGTTTGGGTCCCCCGCGTCTCCCCAGAAACTGGAGTTTGGAGTAATCGGGAGCTTGTCTCCCTTCGGGTTGAAAATAGCAGCGCTCCCAGTCGCCCGCCGCCAGCCCGATTCGCGTGCCTCTGTACCTCAGCTTTTCAGTGCTTGTGCACGTCTCAATGCTCTTTTCTCTTTCCTTCTAGTTGTAGAACTTTCACTCAGCCAGCTTTCCCGTGGTTCTGGGTGATAGACGTTTTGTCTTTTAGTTGTAATTTTGAAATTGTTGTGTGAGGCAGCAGTTTAGGTTTTTACCTACGCCGCCATCTTGGATCCTCTCTCCTCACTCAGCAAATTTTCAAATTTGGTTTATGTTGTGTCATGTATCAGTATTTCATTCTTCTTTATGGCTGAATAATATTCCATTGTGTAGATATACATTTGTTTATCCATTCATCTGTTGATACACACTTGGATTGTTTCTGCCTTTTGGCTATTGTGAGTAATGTTGATACAACACTAATGAAGGGGTTCAGAATAGGCCTCCCAAGACATGCCACTTTGGCATGTGGACCATTTTGAGCTGAAGGCAATCAAGACTCTGCAGCCTCAAGAGAAACTTTTACCTCTCCCTTAATGAATTTAAATTGGGAAACTTGTTTATAAGAGTTATTACCAGAAATAACTCTTTGTGATATATCTATAGGGCAGGGCAAACTTCTAATTACTGAGTATCTGCTCCTCTTATCAGCCTGGGAATGATCTTCCTCTCTACTAAAGCCCCAAGGCATTTTACTCATCCTTAGCTTAGAATGCAATATATACCTCATTTTCCCCTTCTGTCTCTGAACTTCTCATGTATGTGGAATCTCTGACTCTCTCATGTATGTGAGGTTCCCAGACATACATATGTAATTAAGTTTACTTATTTTCTCTTGTTAATCTGTCTCATGTCTATTTGATTAGACCAGCAAAAGGAACCTAAGAGGGTAGAGGAAAGTTTCTTCCTCCCCACACTGGTATACAAATATCTGTTTGAGTCCCTACTTTCAGATTTTTTTGGGGATATAGACCCAGAAGTGGAATTGCTGGATCATATAGTCATTTTATGTTTAAGTTTTTGTGGAACTGCCAAAATGTTTTCCATAGTGATAGCATCACTTTACATTCCCATCAGTAATGTGTGAGGTTTCCAATTTCTCCACATGCTCCCCAACTTGTTATTTTCTGATTTTAAAAAAATTATTAGAGCCATTCTAGTAGGAATGAAGTAGTATTTCTTTATGATTTTGCTTTATGTTTCCCTAATGACTAATTATGTGGGGCATCTTTTCATGAGCTTATTGGACATTTGCATGTCTTCTTTGGTGAAATAGCTATTCAAGTCTTTTGCCCATATAAAAATTGGATGGTTTGTCTTTTTAATTAATTAATAAAATTGTTTAAAGTATTTTATGGTTTCCCAATTAATTAATTAATTAATTAATTAAATTGTTTAAAGTATTACAAATAGTAGTATACATGTCTCCTTTTTTCCCCCATTGACCTTCCCCTGGCCTTCCCTACACCCCGGCACATGCCCTCCCCACCTCCCCAGCGTCTTGTGTCCATTGGTTATGCTTATATGCATGCATACAAGTCCTTTGGTTGATCTCTTATCCGCCCCCCAACACTCCCCAGCCTTCCTGCTGTAATTTAACAGTCTGTTCCATGCCTCTCTGCCTCTGTATCTATCTTTTTGTTCATCAGGTTATAATGTTCTTTATTATCCATAAATGAGAGCGATCATGTGGCATTTTTCTTTCACTGCCTGGCTTATTTCACTTAGCATAATGCTCTCCAGTTCCATCCATGCTGCTGCAAATGGTAAGAATTCCTTCTTTTTTATAGCAGCGTAGTATTCAATTGTGTAGATGTACCATAGTTTTTTAATCCACTCATCTGCTCATGGGCACTTAGGCTGTTTCCAAATCTTAGCTATGGTAAATTGTGCTGCTATGAACATAGGGGTGCATATATCCCTTCTGATTGGTGTTTCTGTTTTCTTGGGATATATTCCTGGAAGTGGTATTACTGGGTCAAATGGCAGTTCTGTTTTTAAATTTTTGAGGAAACTCCATACTGTTCTCCACAGTGGCTGCACCAGTCTGCATTCCCACCAGCAGTGAAGAAGGGTTCCTTTTTCTCCGCATCCTTGCCAGAACTTGTCATTTGTTGATGATAGCCATTCTGAGAGGTGTGAGGTGATCCCTCATTGTTGTTTTGATTCGCATCTCTCAGATGATTAATGACTTTGAGCATGTTTTCATGTGTCTCTTGGCTTTATGAATGTCCTCTTTCAAAAAGTGTCTATTTAGGTCCTTTGCCCATTTTTTGATTTGGTTGTTTATCTTTCTTTTGTTAAGTTGTATGAGTTCCATGTAAATTTTGGAGATTAAACCCTTATTGGAGGTAACATTGGCAAATATGTTCTCCCATGCAGTGGGCTTTCTTGTTGTTTTGTTGATGGTTTCTCTTGCTGTGCAGAAGCTTTTTATTTTGATGTAGTCCCATTTGTTTATTTTCTCCTTAGTTTCTCTTACCCTAGGATTTGTGTCTGTAAAGGTATTGCTACAACATATGTCTGCAATTTTGCTGCCTATGGAGTCTCGTACGATTTTTATGGTTTCCCGTCTTACGTTCAAGTCCTTTAGCCATTTTGAGTTTGTTTTTGTGTATGGTGTAAGTTGGTGATCTAGTTTCATTATTTTTTGCATGTATCTGACCACATTTCCCAGCACCATTTATTAAAAAGGCTGTTTTGACTCCATTGTATGCTCTTGCCTCCTTTGTCAAATATTAATTGAGTAAAATGGCTTGGGTCCATTTCTGGGTCCTCTATTCTGTTCCATTGGTGTATATGTCTGTTCTTGTGCCAGCACCAGGCAGTTTTGAGAACAGTGGCTTGGTAATATAGTTTGATGTCTGGTGTTGTGATCCCTCCAACTTTGTTCTTCTTTTTCAGGATAGCTGTGGTTACACAGGGTCTTTTTTTGTTCCAGATGAATTTTTGGAGAGTTTGTTCAAGGTCTTTGAAATATGCCATTGGTATTTTAATAGGTATTGCATTGAATCTATATATTGCTTTGCGTGGTATGGACATTTTAATGATGTTGATTCTACCAATCCATGAACATGGTATGTTCTTCCATTTATTTCTGTCTTCCTCTATGTCTTTTTTCAATGTCCTGTAGTTTTCTGAGTACAGGTCTTTTACGTCCTTGGTTAAGTTTATTCCTAGGTATCTTAATTTTTTTGGTTGCAATGGTAAATGGGATTGTTGTTGTTTTTTTTTCATTTCTCTTTCTGTGACTTCATTATTGGTGTATAAAAAGGCCATATATTTCTGGGCATTAATTTTGTTTCCTGCTACATTGCTAAATTCTTTTATTAGGTCTAGTAGTTTTTTGATGGAGTCTTTGGGGTTTTCTATGTATAGTATCATATCATCTGCAAATAAGGACAGTTTTACTTCTTCTTTTCCAATTTGGATGCCTTTTATTTCTTCTTGTTTAATCACTATGGCTAGTACTTCTAATACTATGTTGAACAGGAGTGGTGAAAGTGTACATCTTTGTCTTGTTCCTGTTCTTAGGGGAAATGAGTTTAGTTTTTGCCCATTGAGTATGATGTTGGCTGTAGGTTTGTTATACAGGGCTTTTATTATGTTGAGGTATGATCCCTCTATTCCCACTTTGCTGAGAGTTTTTATCAAGAAAGGGTTTTGGCTTTTGTCAAATGCTTTTTCTGCATCAACTGATATGATTATGTGATTTTTCTCCCTCAGTTTGTTTATGTGATGTATCACATTTATTTATTTGTGGCTATTGTACCATCCTTGCATCCCCAGAATAAATCCCACTTGGTCATGGTGTGTGATCTTTCTAATGGATTGCTAAATCTGATTTGCTAGAATTTTATTGAGGATTTTATCATCTATGTTCATCAAGGATATTGGCCTATAGTTCTCTTTTTTTGTGGTGTCTTTATCTGGTTTTGGGATTAGGGTAATGCTGGCTTCATAGAAAGAGCTTGGAAGTGTGCCTTCCTCTTGAATTTTTTGGAATAGTCTGAGGAGGATAGGTTTTAATTCTTCTTTGAATGCTTGGTAGAATTCCTCTGTAAAGCCGTCTGGACCAGGGCTTTTGTTTGTTGGAAGATTTTTGATCACTGTTTCAATTTCTTCAGTAGTTATTGGCCTATTCAGGTTTTCTTATTCTTCTTGGTTGAATTTTGGGAGCTTGTATTTTTCTAGGAATATGTCCATTTCCTCCAGGTTGTCCATTTTTTTGGAATAGAGTTGTTCATAGTATTTTTTCATAATTGTTTGTATTTCTGTGGGATCAATTGTTATTTCACCTTTTTCATTTCTGATTTTTTTTATTTGGGTCCTCTCTCTTTGCTTCTTGGTGAGCCTGGCTAGAGGTTCATCAATCTTGTTTATCCTTTCAAAGAACCAGCTTTTGGTTTTGTTGATCTTATGTATTGTTTTTTTTTGGTTTCTATTTCATTTATGTCCGCTCTGATCTTTGTTATTTCCTTTCTTCTGCTTACACTGGGCTTTTCTTGTTGCTCTCTTTCTAAATCTAAATCTTTGTAGGGTTAGGTAATTTATTACCATTGTTTCTTGTTTATTGCTGTAGGCTTGTGGAGCTAAGAACTTCCCTGTCAAGACTGCTTTCATTGTGTCCCATAGATTTTGGATTGTTGAGTTTTTCTTGTCGTTTGTTGCCATGATGCTTTTTATTTCTTTCTTGATCTCTCTGGTAACCCAGTCATTGTTTAATAGCATGCTATTTAGTCTCCATGTGTTTGATTTTTTTTATTGTTTTTATTGTGGTTGATTTCTAGTTTTATGCCATTGTGATCTGAGAAGATGCTTGATATGATTTCTATCTTCTTGAATTGGAAGAGACTTTGCCTGTGACCCAATATCTGGTCTATCTTTGAAAATGACACATGTGCATTTGAGATGAATGTATATTCTGTGGATTTGCGGTGAAATGTTCTGAAGATGTCAATTAATTCCATCCGATCTAGTGAGTCATTTAGGATTGATATTTCTTTGGTGATTTTTTTGTTTAGAAGATTTGTCCAATGGTGATAGTGGGGTATTAAAGTCCCCTACTATGACTGTATTGCTGTCAATCTCTCCCTTGATATCCTCCAGAAGTTTTTTAATGTATGTGGGCACTCCTGTATTGGGTGCATATATGTTTACCAGTGTTATTTCTTCTTGTTGGATTTCTCCCTTTAGTATTATGAAGTGGCTTTCCTTATCTCTTGTTATGTCCTTCACTTTGAAATCTAATTTGTCAGTTATAAGTATTGCTACCCCAGCTTTTTTTTTCATTTCCATTCGCAAGAAAAACCTTTTTCCATCCCTTCACCATCAGTCTGTATGAGTCCTTTTTTTCTGAGGTGGGTTTCCTGTAGACAGCAGATATATGGTTCATGCTTTCTTATCCACTCAGCTACCCTATGTCTTTTAATTGAGACATTTAATCCATTTATATTTAAAGTTATTAATTATAGGTACTTGTTTGTCACCATTTTTATTCTTTACCCATGTGTTCCTTCTTCGCTTCCTATTTCTTCTTTTTACAGCAGACCCTTTAGCATTTTTTACATTGCTGCTTTGGTGGTAATAAACTCCCTTAGTCCTTTTTTGTCTGTGAAGCTCCTGAATTCACCTTCAATTTTGTTTGATAGCCTTGCTGGGTATAGTATTCTTGGATTCAGACCCTTCCTTTGCATGACTTTTTATATTTCATTCCATTCCCTTCTGGCCTGATGTGTTTCTGTTGAGAAATCAGTTGCTAGTCTGATGGGGGTTCCTTTGTAGGTAACTTTCTGTCTCTCTCTGGCTGCTTTTAATATTCTTACTTTGTCATTGGTGTTTGCCAATTTAATTTTAATGTGCCTTGACGTCGGTCTTTTGGGGTTCATTTTGTTTGGGACTCTGTGAGCTTCTTGGATTTGTGTCGGTTTTTTTCTTCCCTATATCAGGGAAGTTTTCTGTCATTATTTCTTCAAACAGGTTTTCTATTCCTTGCTCAGTTTCCTCTCCTTCTGGAACCCTTATTGTATGGATGTTGTTTTGTTTCATGTTGTCCCAACGTTCCCTTAGGCTCTCCTCCTGTTTTTTAATTTTTTTTTTCTAGAAGCTGCTCTACTTGGGTATTTTTTCTACCTTGTCTTCTAGTTCACTGATGTGGTCCTCTGCTTCTTTTAGTCTACTGTTGATGCTTTCTATTGAGTTCTTTACAGCAGCGATGTCATTTTTCATTTCTTCTTGGTTCTTCTTCATTTCCTCTTGGTTCTTACACATATTGTTGAATTTGTGTTCCATTCTTTTCAGTGACCTTATGACCATTTCTCTGAATTCTTTTTTTGACATATTGCTTGCCTCCATTTCCTTTACTTCCTTTTCTGGTGATGCCTCCTTTTCTTTCATATGCGGGCTGTTTCTTTGTCTCCCCATGATCTCTCTTCTCCAGTTATCTGGTTATGTAGTTCTCTCTCTCCTTTTCCTAGGTGAAATCTGACCTTTCCACAAAAGGGTGCAGAGCTCATCCGAGACTGCGTATTTGTGCTGCTTGAGGTCCGGTGTTCCTGGGTTTGCCGGATGGTTTGTCTTTTTGTTATTGAGTTGTAAGAGTTGTTTATATATTTTGGATATTAAATCCTTCTCAAATATATGATTTTCAAATATTTTCTCCTATTCTGTGGGTTGTCTTTTCACTTTTTTGGATAATGTGCCTTGATGAACGTAAGTTTTTACTTTTGATGAAATGCAATTATATTATGTTGCCTGTGCTTTTGGTGTGATAATTAAAAAGCTATGCCAAAATAAAAGGCAATGGAGATGTTCCTCTATGATTTCTTCTACAAATTTAAGTTTTTTACTTATTTTGAGTTAATTTTAGTATATGGTATAAATTAAGGTCTTGAGTCATAAGTTCTCTTGACTCTTCCTCCAAATTTGACTTAATACCATTGTTTCTATCTTTAAACAAAATATATATGCACCTTTGAATTAGTTATGCAGCTAGGACCTGGGACCTATCAAGTCTCTGCAACCATGAATAAGAGTCATTTAACCTATGTGCTCTCTGCCAGTGTTTCAGAGGATGATATCAGACATAAACAGAGTACCAGGCAATTGGTCACCAAGTCTACGAGCAGGATGTTTTCTTTTATGATAATCCTCATTGGAGGATATTTTCTCCATTGGTTTTCAGAGGGTGTAAGGTAAGACAAAGGAGGGGGGAGGTGAGATAGAGAGAGAAACATTGATATGAGAGAGACACATCAATTGGTTTCCTCCTGCATGCACCCCAACGGGGGCCAGGGATTGAACTTGCAACCCAGGTACGTGCTCTTGACAGAAAATTGAATTTGTGACCCTCTGGTGTGCAGTCTGATGCTCTAAACCACTGAGCAATGCCGGCCAGGGCAAGATGTTTCCTTATAATGTAGGAGAATCATGTGCTTATCATATGCCTAATTGAATATAAAAGGATAAAAAGTAGAATATATATAATATAACAATACACTGTATAAAAAGTATAAAAGGATATTGTAATCAGAATTCAGAAGGATTGCAGAATCATGGGCTGCCCACAAAAGAGCTGTAAGAACTGAGATCTGGCTCTCTCCACATTAATCAGATGATCCAATCTTTGCTGCTTGTTAATACTTGATCATATAAAATGTATATCCTATAGTTTAAGAGAAAAGATAGTATAAAGTACATATATTAACCCTTTAAAGTGTGAAGACTACTACTCAGAAGATAAAACAGATGACAGGCCAATGTAGGGAATCACTTTGGGCAGGAAGCACATTTAGTGCTGTTTGGTGTTCATACCATGCTGCTGGTGGTTGCCTGTGACAACAGAGAAGACAGGCCATCTGCAAGGAGTAAGGAGTTTGCATCTAATGTGAGAGAAAGTGACTCTGGAATGAAAACCTTGCTATGTCCCTGCTTATACTGTAGATGATAACATCTCTCTCTCTCTCTCTCTCTCTCTCTCTCTCTCTCTCTCTTTCTCTCTCAGTTCCTCTACTGCCTAATGCTGTGGCATCTGCTAAGGGAGGCTGAGAATCACTTATCTTCTCTGCTTGTGCAATTCAATAAAATTTCACCAAGCATCTACTCTGAGCCAGGTTTTCCACTAGATTGGGGATTTAAAAGTGGAAAAAGTCTTGGTTCTTATTCTGGGAGCATTCTCATCACAGTCTTGTTTCATTGCTGCCTTGCTTTATCACTTTATGGAAACTTGAGTGCTTCAGTCTGTATTGGTTTCTGGGGACACTTGAAGGAGCCTACATGTCAAGGAAACTCAGGATTTTATGCTCATGTTCCCATAGAGGAAATGGACTTTCAGGATGCGTGTGAGAAAGGTATAAATTTGAACGAGGGAAACAGTATGGTTACACAAGAAAATCTTCCCTCTGCCAACCACAATATGGCTGTATCTTCTTAGATTGTTGGGGTTTGAAAAATGTATTAATATAACAACAACAATAAAACAGTTAACACTTAGTGAGCATTTACTGTTGTCAGGCAATGTACTAAGCATTTTACATGTATGAATTCATTAAATCTTTGACTCAATCTTATGAAGAGAGTGTTGTTATCATCCCCATCTTACAGATGAGTAAACAGAAGCATAAACTGATATGCTGTTTTGCTGTCTATAGGATAGATGTTTCTTTTCAAGGGGTGCCAGTCCAGTCGAGTTCTGCCTGAATTGGGGTTGCATTTATAGCCTAAAATTCTCTGGCTACCATGTTGATCCTGTTGGCATGGATGATGTCCTGAAGGAAGTTTGAACCCTTCTAGGAGAGCATGCCTCTTCTGCCTTCACCAGGCACTGCCTCTGCCAAAAGGGGCCGCGAAAAGCCTTAGAAACACGTTGGTAAATTTTAAAATATGACCAGAAAGGTGAAGCGAATGTCATATCTTGAGAGAACTACCTGAACTCACACTTGTTATAACTGACTTAGTATCAATTGAGAGATTCATGACATGAGAATTTTAAAGTTATGGGTTCTAAATGTAAAGCCTGATTAACTAAGCAAATTTTCACCTAATTGTGCTTTGGAATTTCTTATTTTCGTCAGATTTTTCTGACTAATGAACTTGTTAACTCTTAATGTTGAGTATTTTTCATGTAGTCATGACAGTGTAACCTATACAGCTATTGGCCAAAGATACCTTGAAAGCTTTTGGGGTGTGTGTGGGGGTGTTGAGTAACAAGTCATAATATTCCTGGGATAAAACATTCCCTCTTTATCTTCCTCCTTCCTCTTTTCTTTCTCCTCTTTTCTTTACTATTAAAAACTCTCAGTCCAATGTTCTCACTAAAATACATAATCTACCTTGCAAGTAAAGACAAACTCTATTTCAATAGCTCCCAATTGCCCCTTCAGTTGCAATATGAGCTAGTTTTGCAAATTGTGCCAATTATATACAAAACACCAGGTAAATTACATTTAAGGGGAAACATAAAAAGTAATTTTATTAAGTCCCTGATGCTAATAATATAATAATGGTCAACAAATATGTATATTTCTCTCATATGCAAAGTTCTCTGCTAGATGATACAGTTTAAGAGATAAAAGAAGAATAAGACCCAGTTTCCACCAGAGGCTTAATCAGAAGTCCTCATAGTCTTCTTCACAAAGTCTCTTGAAATGCATGTGTCACTCAGTTCTCACTGCTGAGGTGATAGTGTGGGCTGCTATTCCACCTGCTTAAGCTGCCCATTGTCTCCTGGCCTGCATTCATCTCATTTCAACATTTCTTGTACACCCAGATTAATCTTCATAAAGTCGTATATCCCAAATTGTACTTTGAGGAACATTAGCCCTGATATATGTCCCCTGTTAAAAAGAGGGTTCTGTGCTAATGCAAGTTTAGGAAGCAGGGGCCATTCAGATTCCTCCTGAAGATTCACAATGTACATGCTAGCATACTAAGAGTTGGAGAAGTCCTGCAATAAAGAAACATCTTTGCCCTAGCCAGTTTGGTTCAGTAGATAAAGCATTGGTCCACAGGTTTAAGGGTCCTGGGTTCAATTCTGGGCATGTACCTCAGTTGTGGGCTTGCCACAGTCAGGGCGCATGCTGGAGGCAAACAGTTGATGTGTCTCTCTCACATCTATGTTTTTCTCTCTCTCCCTCCCTCCCATTCTTTCTGAAAATCAATGGAAAAAATATCCTCAGGTGAAAATTAACAACAAGAAAAATAATAAAAATAAATTTAACTTAAAAAAATAAAGGAAACATCTTTTGCTTTCTTTAACCCAGTGTTTCCTAAACTTAATTGACCACAGAACTTCTTTTTTATGTAACATCAATTAATATTATATACAACACTTTAAAAAAATGCTGCAATAAAACATCATTTTAATCATGCCACTTCCCAATTTTAAAATCTCCCAGTGGTTCTCCTTTTTCCCCTGGGAGGAAGGATACTCACCTTATCAGCCTTATTTTAAGGACTCTTGCAACCTGAACCTAACTTAATCCAACCCAATTTCATCTCCCACTGCTTCCCTAACTGGACCATTCTGCTTATCATTCTGTGCTCATTAGCTACTAGTATTAAGGGCCAGCTGAGGAGATAGGCAAAAAATGGTTGCTCACAAAGATCTAAGGCTTTTGTTAGTGGTCATTTGTGAATAGGTTACACTTGGAAGGCCCAGTAACAGGAACCTGGGAATGGGGCAACCCAAGCAAAATAAAGTGGAGGTATAGTTCAGAGTGAATATGTGTGGTAGAGAGTGAAAATAGCTTAGAACTTGAGAAGCACCTAGTGCAAATAAAGCCTGATAGAGAAATGAATGTCAGGACAGGGCAGATGCCCCTCCCCCCCCAAAAAAGAAAAGAGGCAATGGTGAAATTCATGAGCACATGTTTAACAAAATGCAGAATGTTTTTATCTGATGTTTAAGGAGAGAGGGAAAGGGAAAGAGAGGAAGAGAGAGTGAGATGGAGAGAGGGAGAAAGGAAGAAAGGGAAAGGGAGAGGGAGAGAGGGAGAGGGAGGGAGGAAAGGAAAGTGGGAGGGAGACAGGGTAGGAGATGAGGGAGGGAGGGAGAGGTAAAGGAAGAAAAAGAGGGAGGGAGGGAGAAGGAGAAGCAGAGGGCTAGGAACAGAAAGAGAGACAGAGGATTAGAAGAGAGGGATATATGGGGAGAGAGGGAGAAATTGAGGAGAGGTAAAGCAAGAAGGAGAGTGAGAGAGGGAGAAAGAGAGGGAGAAAAAGAGAGATGGAGAGGGAAAGGAGAAAGTCAAGAGGAAGAGGGCCATGGAAAGAGAGGGAAAGGGTTAGGGAGAGAGAGATAGAGAAGGAAAGGGAGACAGGGAGAAGGGGAGAGGGAGGGTAAAAAAGGAAAGATAGAGGGGGAGGGAGAGTGAGAGAGGGAGAAAGAGAGGGAAGGAGAGGGAGAAGGATAGGGAGAGGGAAGTAGGGAAAGGGATATATGGAGTGAATGGAAGATGGAGAAACTGGGAGAGGGGAGAAAGTGAAGGAGGGAAAGAAATAGAGAGAGGAAGAGGATGAGAGAGAAAGGAAGAGGGAGAAAGAAAAAAGGGAGGGAGAAAATATTGAGAATGGGAGATGGAGGGAGAGGTAGAGGAAGGAAGGGAGTGGGATACAGAGGGGGAGAGGGAATGGTAGATGGAAAAGGAGTGAGTGGAAGAGAAAGGGAAAGGGAGCAGGAGAGGGAGGGAAAGAGGGAGAGAAAGAGAGGGCAAAGGAGAATAAGGAAAGAAGGGGGAGAAAGAGATAAAATGAAAGAGAGTAAGAGGGAGAGGGAGAGAGCGAAGGGGAGAGGCAGCGGAAGGGGAAGAGGGAGAGGGAGACTAAGGGTAAGGAAAAGTAAGGAAATGAGAGAGAAAGTGAAAGGCAGTAAGTGGGAGAGGGGTGAGGCAGAGGGAGGAGAGAAAGGGAAAGAGTGAGAGGCAGAGGGAAATAGGGACAGTTGGAGGGAGGCAAAAGGGAGTGATAGAGGGAGAGCTAAGGGTAAAGGTAGAAAGGGAGAAAGAGGCAGATAGAGGTAAGAAAGGAAAAGAGAGAAGAAGGAAACAAAGAGGGAGAAATAGAGATACTCAAAGGGAGAGGGAGAGGGGAAGGGGGAGAGAGAAAGGAAGAAAGGGAGAGAGAGGGAGGGAGGAGAGTGGGTGAGGAGAGAATGTGAGAAAGAGAGAAAAGATGATAGAAGGAGGTATAGGGTGAGAGAGGAATTGGAGGGGAGACAGAAAGAATGGGAGGGTGAGAGGGAAAAAGAGGAAGAACGAAGGCAGGGGAGCGAGACAGGATGAGAGAGGGAGAGAAAAAGGAGACTGAGAGGGACAGGGAGAAAAGCAAGTAGGAATAGGGAGAGTTAGTGAGAGGGAGTGAGAAGAGGAAGATTGTTGGAGATAAATGGGAGGGAAGTGAAAGGTGGGGAGGGAGGGGGAGATTAAGAGGTAAAGAAGGAGGGAGGAAGGAAGAAAAAAAGAAGAGTGGGAGAGATAGTGTAAAAGAGAGGGACACTGGTAGAAGAACAGAAAGCCAGAGAGGATGAAAGAGGGAAAGTGAAAAAAGAGAAGAGGGAAAGTGAGAAAGACCAACAGAGAGGATAAGAGAGAGGCTGAGCTAAAGGTGGACGGAGAGAGAGGGAGATGTCAGAAGAGAAAGAGAGGGAAAGAATGGAAGAAAGAGAGGTGGAGAGGGAGAGGTAAAGGGAGCCAGAGAGTGGGAGAGGTAGAAGGGGAAGGAGTGTATGGAAGAGATATGAGAGTAGTAGAGAAATTGAAAGTGATGGAGAGGGAGGAGAGGGGGGTCAGGAAAAAAGAGAGGGAGAGAGAGAGGGGGAATGGGATTTGGACAGAAAAGTAAGAGAAAGGGAGAGGGAGGGAAGGAGGGACAGGGCTAGAAAGGACAGAGTGGGAGGCAGAGGGACAGATGTAAAGGAGGTGGGAGGTGGAGTGGTAGAGAGTGAAAGGAAAAGGGACAAGGAGAAGGAAAGAGGGAGAGAAAGATGGAGAGAGTGTGGTATGGGGGAGAGAGTAAATCAAAGGGAGGAGATAGAGAGGGGAAACGGGTGATGGACAGGGAGAGTGATGAAGATAGTGAGGGAAAGGGAGAGAAATAAATGTTAGGGAGAGAGAAAACAGAGTGAGGTCAGGGGAGATGTAGGTTAGGGAGAGGCAGTGTGAGAGAAAGAGAAAGAGGGAGATGGTGGTAGTTTGGGAAAGGGAGAAAGAAAGGGGGAAGATTAGAGTGAGGGAGAGGAACAGGGAGAGAGAGTAGAAGAGGGAGGGAGACAGGCAGTGAGAGAAGGAAGTATTTATTAGAGGGAAGAAAATACAATGAGAAAGGGGGAGGGAGGGAGAGAAACAGATAGATTGTGTGTGTGTGTGTGAGAGAGAGAGAGAGAGAGAGAGAGAGAGAGAGAGAGAGAGAACCAGAGAATTTGAGAGAAATAGGACAGAGTTAGGGAGAAACAAAGAGGAAGTATGAAAGAATGAGAGGCAGTGGTAGAAAGAGAGCTAATAAGAGAGTGAGAGGGAGTGAGAAGAGAGTGAAAGATAAAAGGGTGAGGAAGTAGGATAGAAAGAAAGAGGTTAAGGAAGAGAGAGGGAGGTAGAGTAAGGAAGGGGGATGGAAAGTGAGGGAGAGAAATGGAAAGACAGTGGGACATGGTGAATGAGTGAAAGATAGGGAAGAGAGAGAAGAAAAATGATAGAGGTAGAGGCAGAGAGGGACAAGAAGATGGAATGAGAGGGAAAGGACCAAACAGGAAGAGAGAGTAAAGGAAGAAGGAGACAGAGGGAGAGGGCCTTAGAGGTGGGGAGTTAGAGGGAGAGAGTAAGAGGAGGAGGGATAAAGAGAGAGAGAAAGAGGGAGGCAGAAGGGGAGAGAGAGACAAGGAGATGGCAAGAAGAGAGGAAAGATGGAGAGGGAGAGAGGGATAAATAGAAGAGGAGAGAGTGAGAGATGAAGGTTGAAGTATAGGGAGAAGGAAAGAAATGGAGAGAAAGGGAGAGCGATGGAAAGTGAGGGAGATAGTGTGGGAAGATATAGAGAGTGGGAGAGAATGGAAGATAAAAGGTGAGAGAAAGAATGAGATAGGGAGAGAAAGAGAAGGAGAGGCAGAGGAAGCAGGATAATGGTTGAGGAAGAGGGATCAGAAGAAGGGAGAGATAGAAAGAAAGTGTGGGAGAGTGATGGAAAGGGAAAATCAGAATGCTGGAGGGAAATGAATGGAAGAATAAGAGGAGAGGGAGAGGCCATGTGAATGGAAAATGAGAGGCCATGTGAATGGAAAATGGAAAAGGAGAGGGAGGAAGTGGTAGAGAGAACAAGAGAGGGAGATAGAGGGGGAGGAAAAGAGGCAAATTGAGAGGTGGAGGGAGAGGGAGGAATAGAGGGAAAGGGAGAGAGGAAAAGATAGAGTGTGAGAGAGAAAGGGATTGGGATACAGAAGAATAAAGGGAGAGAGAGGGAGAGGGAGACAGAGAAAAAGAGGGAGAGGAGAGTGAGGAAAACGAAGGGAGAGAAAGAGAGCAGGAGTAAGAGATGATGAAGTAGATGTGTTACTGGTTAGAGGAGGAGACTTGGTTCTTGTCTTATTGAAGGAAATATTTCAACTGGGAGACAAATTGCAGCAAGGAAAGCAAGAATTTATTGGGTGCAGCAAAAGCACATTTATTAAAGCTTGGGGCAGTGAAACAAGGAAGAGCCTAGCATAGAAGAAGCAACAGGAGAGCCTAGGCTGGGCTGCTTTGGCTCACTGGAAGTCAGAGAAAAGGGGGTCTTGCAGACAGGTTCAGGGGGTCTATAAATGCTAGTGAAGGAAAAGTTACTGTGGGGAGCGAGGTCCTTCTTTTTCCAGTTTTGTTTCTTGGTAGGCACCTAGGGCTTGCTGCTCTGGTGACCTTTTCTACCTGACCCATTGTCCTTGTTCTTCTCTATGTTGTCTAACTGCCTATTAGAGACCAAGTGGGAAACCAGGAGAAAGAGAAGGGGATGGAGGAGAAGGAGAGGAAAGGAGAGGTAGAGGGAGAGAGGGAGGGAAAGAGAGAAGGAGAGGCAGCAGGAGAGAGGAGCAGAGTGTCAGAAGGAGTGGGAAAGGGCAGAGAGGGAGAGGGTTAGAGGGAGAGAGAGAAAAGAAGAGAGGAAGTGTCAGTAAGGAGAGAGAGGAAGAGATGGACAAAGAAGTGGAGAGGGGAAGAAAGAGAAAGAGGGAAAAGGAGAGGGAGTGATGGAAGAAGGGAGAGATGAAGAGAGCAATAGAAAGATAGGAAGAAAGAAAAGGAGAGGATTAGGGAGAGGGAGAGAAGAGCAGAGAAAGGGAAAGAGACTGGGAAAGAAACACTGAGCGGGCTAGGAAGTGGGATAGTGAGCGAATCTGGAGAGTGGGAGAGGGAGGGAGAGATAAAGTGGAAGAAAGAGAAAGAGCAAGTTAGACGGAGAGAGTGAGTGGGAGGGGAACATGTAGAAGGAGAGGTAGTGAGGTAGAGAGGAAAGGGAGATGTTAGGAAAACAAAGGGAAAGAAATAATGAGAATGTTAGACTGAGAGGGACAGAGGGAAGGAGAGGAGAGGGAGAAGGAAGAGAGAAATGGATAGGAAGGTAGAGAGAGTGGAGAGATAGTCAGAAAGGGAAAGGGAGTGAGGTAGAAGGAGAGAGAGAGAGAGAGAGAGAGAGAGAGAGAGAGGAGACAGAGTGAGAACTAGAGAAAAGGAGAGAGTGGGAAAGATAGAGAGGCGGAGAGAGGTAGGAGAGGAACAAAGAGGGGGTGAGAGGGAGAAGTAGAGGGAGAGAAAGAGAGAGGAGAGTAAGACAGAAAGAGATGGCGAAGTTCATAGAGAGAGTGAGATGGAATAAGATGAAGAGAATTGGTATAGAGAGGGATAGGGATATGATGGAGGTTGACAGGGAAAGAGAGAGGCCTAGGGATACAGGGAGAGAGAAGGAGGAGGAGGAGCAGAGCAGGAGAGGGAGATGGAGAGGAAAGAAAGAGTAGGCACAGGAGATAGAGGGAGAAATAGAGGGAGAGAATGTGTGAGAGAGGGAGAGAGGAGAGGAAGATATAAAGGGTGGAGAGAGAGAGAGAGAGAGAGAGAGAGAGAGAGAGAGAGAGAGAGGAGACAGAGTGAGAGCTAGAGAAAAGGAGAGAGTGGGAAAGATAGAGAGGCGGAGAGAGGTAGGAGAGGAACAAAGAGGGGGTGAGAGGGAGAAGTAGAGGGAGAGAAAGAGAGAGGAGAGTAAGACAGAAAGAGATGGCGAAGTTCATAGAGAGAGTGAGATGGAATAAGATGAAGAGAATTGGTATAGAGAGGGATAGGGATATGATGGAGGTTGACAGGGAAAGAGAGAGGCCTAGGGATACAGGGAGAGAGAAGGAGGAGGAGGAGCAGAGCAGGAGAGGGAGATGGAGAGGAAAGAAAGAGTAGGCACAGGAGATAGAGGGAGAAATAGAGGGAGAGAATGTGTGAGAGAGGGAGAGAGGAGAGGAAGATATAAAGGGTGGAGAGAGAGAGAGAGAGAGAGAGAGAGAGAGAGAGAGAGAGAGAGAGAGAAGGGGCAGGTGGAGAGGGATAGAGGAGGAGAGATTGATGTTATATGGATATGATATGGGACACAAGGGGCCCAATGCCGCCTGTCACTACTTGAGCCAAATTAAGCAGAGACAGTGTTGAATTAAATATGAGCATTTATTCAAATAATGCTTGCAGTATCTGGAGAGCAGGTGTTCACCTGGAAATTCTGCTCTGATACCCCTGGCCAGTTGGGATAGCTATGTGCAGCTGGGAGCTCCAAGTGTAACATGGAAAGGGGAGGGGAGGGTCTGCAGTCTGGCCTTTAGGAGCTCAAAGTCTGGTAACAAGGTGGCTAATCTTCTATGGTGTTACAAATAGCTCAGTCTGTTCCTGGGACTGGAGAATGGTCAGTGTTCCTGAGGCCAACTCCCAGAGGGGGTCAGGGTCTAGTTATAGCAACCACTGAAAAGCGTGTTCCATCCTTGGTCTGTTCTCAAAATGTATTTCTTTTTTTATCTTTTTACAGCCTTGTTTCATCCTCCAGTTTCTCAAGATCTGTAAGAAAACCTGTTATTTATAGTTAGCAATGTGAAAAATTATTAAACATCTGTGGCCCTATTCTTATTACGTGCCTTCCCCGCCCCTAGCAGATGGATAGTGATAGGGAGAGATAGATGGGGAGAGTGAGGGAGAAGGAATTGGAGAGGAAGAAAGTGAGAGGGGAAGATGGAGGAGAGAGGGAGAGGGAGAGAAGGAGATGAAGAGGGCAGAAGAGATTCAGAGACAAAGGTTAAGAGAGGGAGAGGGAGAGGGAGAGAGTAGAGAGAGTGGGATAGTGAGAGTTCGAGGGAGGGAGTATGAGGCAAAAAGAGTGAGGGTGGAGAGAAATAGGTAGAAGTACAGAGAGAGAGGGCATGTGATGGAGAAGGAGAGGGGGACAGGGAGAGAGGGAAATATGGAGGGAGAGGAAGTGGAGAGAGGGAGAGAGGCAGAGTAGGAGACAGAGAAAGTGATATTGGAAGACCTTTCCTTGTACACAGTCAGAGGGAGAGAAAGAGAGAGAGGGGGAGGGGGTTGAGAGGTGAGAGATGTAAGAGGGAGAGAGGGGAGGGTGTGTGTGTGTGTGTGTGTGAGAGAGAGAGAGAGACAGAGAGAGAGAGAGAGAGAGAGAGATTCTACAAGGCTGATCATCGTTTATTTTTGCCCTTTATTTTCCTAAACAGCCCCAATTATGAAAGGTAGCAGCTTGGCATTAAAGTGCATTAATTCTGGTTCTTGATTTTGTTACCCCTGAAATATTCTGTGAAACACACTAACTCATTGACTGACTGACTAACTGACTGAGTGAGTCACTCACTCACTCAGGGTTGCATAGATACTTCCATGCCATTGAGTATTTTGGAGAAGAGGAGACACATGAAGGAAGACAAGGGGGTGTATAAGATTCCAATATATGGACTGTATTTTCATTTTAAAAAATTCTTTATTGTTTAAAATATTATATGTGTCTTCTTTTTCCCCAATTGACCTCTCCCCGGTGACTCCCACCCCCAGCACATGCCCTCACCCGCTACTATCTGTGGCCATTGGTTATGCTTATATGCATGCATACAAGTTCTTTAGTTGATCTCTATCCCCCCATCCCCTGCCTTCCCTCTGAGGTTTTGATGGTCTGTTCGATGCTTGTATGTCTCTGGATCTATTTTTGTTCATCAGTTTACGTTGTTCATTATATTCCACAAATGAATGAGATCATGTGATATTTATCTTTCTCCAACTGCCTTATTTTTCTTAGCATAATGCTCTCCAGGTCCATCCATGCTGTTGCAAATGGTAAGAGTTCTTTTTTTTTTTTTTTGGTTGATCTCTACGCCTTACCCCCACCCTCCCCTACCTTCCCTCTGAGGTTTGACGGTCTGACCCATACTTCTCTGTCTCTGAATCTGTTTTTTTCCCCCTATATTGATTAAGGTATTACAAATGTGTCCTTATCCCCCCCATTGTCCCCCACCCCCCCAATCCTACCTGCACCCTCACCCCCTGTTGTCTGCATCCATTGCTTATGCTTATATGCATGCATACAAATCTTTTGGTTGATCTCTCCCCCTCACCCTCCCCTACCTTCCCTCTGAGGTTTGAGCATCTGTTCGATGCTTCTCTGTCTCTGGATCTGTTTTGTTCATCGGTTTATGTTGTTCATTATAATGCACAAATGAGTGAGATCATGGGATATTTATCTTTCTCTGACTGGCTTATTTCGCTTAGCATAATGCTCTCCAGTTCCATCCATGCTGTTGCAAATGGTAAGAATTCCTTCTTTTTTACAGCAGCGTAGTATTCCATTGTGTAGATGTACCACAGATTTTTAATCCACTCATCTGCTGATGGGCACTTAGGCTGTTTCCAAATCTTAGCTATGGTAAATTGTGCTGCTATGAACATAGGGGTGCATATATCCTTTCTGACTGGTTGAATTACTGGGTTAAATGGAAGCTCCGTTTTTGATTTTTTGAGGAAACGCCACACTGTCTTCCACAGTGGCTGCACCAGTCTGCATTCCCACCAGCAGTGCACCAGGGTTCCTTTTTCTCTACATCCTCGCCAGCACTTGTCATTTGTTGATTTGTTGATGATAGCCATTTTGACAGGTGTGATATGGTACCTCATTGTCGTTTTGATTTGCATCTCTAGGATGATTAGTGACTTTGAGCATGTTTTCACATGTCTCTCAGCCTTCTGTATGTCCACTTTCAAAAAGTGTCTATTTAGGTCCTTTTCCCATTATTTTGATTGGATTGTTTATCTTCCTTTTGTTAAGATGTATGAGTTCCCTATAAAAATTGGAGATTAGACTCTTATTGGAGATAACATTGGCAAATATGTTCTCCCATGCAGTGGGCTTTCTTGTTGTTTTGTTGATGGTTTCTCTTGCTGTGCAGAAGCTTTTTATTTTGAAGTAGTCACATTTGTTTATTTTCTCCTTAGTTTCAATTGTCCTAGGATCTGTATCAGTAAAGATATTGCTATGACATATGTCTGATATTTTGCTGCATGTGGAATCTTGTAAGATTTTTATGGTTTCCCATCTTAAGTCCTTTATCCACTTTGAGTTTATTTTTGTGTGTGGTGTAAGTTGGTGGTCTAGTTTCAATTTTTTTTGCATGTATCTGTCCAATTTTCCTAACACCATTTATTGAAGAGACTGTCTTGATTCCACTGTATGCTCTTGCCTCCTTTGTCAAATATTAACTGAGCATAATGGCGTGGGTCGATTTCTGGGTTCTCTGTTCTGTTCCATTGGTCTATGTCTATTCTTGTGCCAGTACCAGGCAGTTTTGAGAACAGTGGCTTTGTAATATAACTTGATATCTGGTATTGTGATCTCTCCAACTTTGTTCTTCTTTCTCAGGATTGCTGCAGCTATTCAGGGCCTTTTTTTTTATTATTCCATATGAATTTTTGGAGAGTTATTTCTAGGTCTGTGAAATATGCCATTGGTATTTTAATGGGGATTTCATTGAATCTATAGATTGCTTTGGGTAGTATGGACATATTAATGATGTTCATTCTACCAATCCATGAACACAGTATATTCTTCCATTTGTTTATGTCTTCTTCTATCTCTTTTTTCAATGTCCTGTAGTTTTCTGAGTTTTTTTGTTGTTGTTGCAATGGTAAATGGGATTGTTTTTTAGTTTCTCTTTCTGTGAGTTCATTATTGGTGTATAAAAAAACCATAGATTTCTGGGTGTTAATTTTGTATCCTGCTATGTTGCCGAACTCATTTATTAAGTCTAGTAGTTTTTGTCATGGAGTCTTTGGGTTTTCTTTGTACAATATCATGTAATCTGGGAATAATGACAGTTTTACTTCTTTTCCAATTTGGATGCCTTTTATTTCTTCTTCTTGTCTGATCACTATGGCTAGAACTTCTGGTACTATGTTAAACAGGAGTGGTGAAAGTGGGAATCCTTGTCTTGTTCCTGTTCTTAGGCACATGGTTTTAGTTTTTGCCCATTGAGTATGATGTTAACTGTAGGTTTATCATATAAGGCTTTTATTATGTTGAGGTATGATCCCTGTAGTCACACTTTGCTGAGAGGTTTTATCAAGAATGGGTGTTGGATTTTGTCAAATGCTTTTTCTGCATCAATTGATATGATTATGTGATTTTTGTCTCTCAGTTTGTTTATGTTATGTATAATATTTATTGATATGCAGATATTGTACCATCCTTGCATCCCTGGAATAAATCCCAATTGGTCATGGTGTATGATCTTTCTAATGTAATGCTAGATCTGATTTCCTAGAATTTTGAGGATTTTAGCATCTATGTTCATGAGGGATATTAGCTTGTAATTCTCTTTCTTTGTAGTGTCTTTATCTGGTTTTGTGATTAGGGTAATGCTGGCTTCATAGAAAGAGCTTGGAAGTGTTGCTTCCTCTTGAATTTCTTGGAATAGTCTGAGGAGGATAGGTTTTAGTTCTTCCTTGAATGTTTGGTAAAACTCCCCTGTAAAGCCGTCTGGCCCCAGGCTTTTGTTTGCTGGAAGCTTTTTGATGACTGCTTCAATTTTTTCCATAGTTATTAGCCTATTTAGATGTTTAGATTCTTCCTGATTGAGTTTTGGAAGGTTGTATTTTTTCTAGGAATATGTCCATTTCCTCCAGGTTTTCCAGTTTGTTGGAATAGAGTTGTTCATAGTATTTTTTTTAACAATCCTTTGTATTGCTGTGGGGTCTGTTGTTATTTCTCCTCTTTCATTTCTGATTTTGTTTATTTGGGTCCTTTCTCTTTGCTTCTTGGTGAGCCTGGCTAGAGGTTCATCAATCTTCTTTATTCTTTCATAAAACCAGCTCTTGGTTTTATTGATCTTTTTTATTGTTTTTGTTGTTGTTGTTTCTATGTCATTTATTTCCCTCTGATCTTCATTATTCATTCCTTCTGCTCACTCTGGACTTTTCTTGTTTCTCTCTTTCTAATTATTTAAGTTGCAGAGTTAGATGATTTATTACCAGTTTTTCTTTTTCTTTTTTTTTTGAGCAAGGCTTGCAGTGCTATGAACTTCACTCTCAGGATTGCTTTCTCTGTGTCCCATAGATTTTACATTGTTGTGTTTTTGTTGTCATTTATTGCCAGGATGTTTTTTATTTCTTCTTTGATCCCTTTGGTAATCCAATCATTGTTTAATAACATGCTATTTAGCCTAAAAATGTTTGAATTTTTGTGGTTGTTTTATTGTAGTTTCTTTCTTATATTACTCCATTGTGATCTGAGAAGATTCTTGATATGATTTTAATCTTCTTGAGTTTGAAGAGACTTTGCTTGTGTCCCAATATGTGGTCTATCTTTGAAAATGTCTCATGTGCACTTGAGAAGAATATATATTCTGTAGCTTTTGGGTGAAATGTTCTCAAGTTTTCAATTAATTTCATCTGATCTAGTGAGTCATTTAGAATTGCTGTTTCTTTGGTGATTTTTGTCTAGAGGATTTATGCAGTGATATCAATTGGGTATGAAAGTCCCTTACTATGATTGTATTGCTGTTGATCTCTCCCTTGATATCTTCTAGAAGTTTTTTTTTTGTATGTATTTGGGTGCTCCTGCATTGGGTGTGTATATGTTTACCAGATTTATATCTTTTTGTTGTATCAATCCCTTTAGTATTATGAAATGGCCTTCCTTATCTCTATGGCCTTCACTTTGAGGTCTATTTTGTCAGATATAAGTATTGCTACCCCAGCTTTTTTTTTTCATTTCCATTTGCTTGAGAAATATTTTTTCATCCCTTCACTTTCATTCTGTGTGAGTCCCTTGTTCTGAGGTGGGTCTTTTGTAGACAGTATATATATGGGTCATGTTTTCTTATCCATTCAGCTACTCTATGTCTTTTGATTGGAGCATTTAGTCCATTTATGTTTAAGGTTATTATTGATAGGTACTTGTTTATAGCCATTTTTATACTTTTTTTTGTGTGTTCCTTCTTCCCTTTCTATTTCTTCTTTTTACAACAGTCCCTTTAGCATTTCTTGCATTGCTGGCTTGGTAGTGATAAACTCCCTTAGCATTTTTCTTTGTCTGCAAAGCTCCTGTTTTCCCCTTCAATTTTGAATGATAGCTGTGCTGGATATTGTATTCTTGGATTAAATCACTTGCTTTGCATCACTTCGTATACTTCATTCCATTCCCTTCTGGCCTATGTGTTTCTGTTGAAAAATCATTTTATAATCTAATGGGAGATAACTTGTAGGTAACTCTCTAATACAACCTTTAAGATTCTCTCTTTGTCATTAATGTTTGCCATTGTAATTACAACGTGTCTTGTTGTAGGTGTTTTTGGGTTCATTTTGTTTGGGACTCACTGTGCTTGTGTGACTTTGCTCTTCCCTAAATCAGGGAAGTTTTTTTTTCATTATTTCTTCAAATATGTTTTCTAATACTTGCTCCTCTTCTTGTCCTCCTGGCACCCCTATTATATGTATGTTACTTCATTACATGTTGTCCAAACATTTCCTTAGGCTCTCCTCCTGCTTTCTATTTTTTTTTTCTCCTATTGCTGTTCAGATTTGGTTTGTTTTTCTTTCCTATCTTCTAAATTTCTAATTTGGTCCTCAGCTTCTTCTAGTCTACTATTGAAACCTTCCATTGTATTTTTTTATTGTAACTATATCATTCTTCATTTCCTCTTGATTCTTACTTAAGTTGTTAATTTTGTCAACCATCTGGTTTATGAACTCTATGACCCTTACTGTGCATTCTTTTTCTGACATATTGCATGCCTCCATTTCATTTAATTCATTTTCTGACTATTCCTCCTTTTCTTTCCTTTGGGGTTGTTACTTTGTCTCCCCATTTTTGCTCTCACTGAAGGGTCCAGGCTCTGAGTCACGCAGGACCTGTGGCTGAAGTGGCGGGCTGGTGGGAGGGTTGCACACTCTGAGAATCACCACAGAGCCCAGGTGCTGGGTAGCATGCTGCCTGTGGCTGAAGCGGCAGGCTTGGCAGGAGGGTTGCACACTCTGAGATTCACTGGAGGGCCCAGGTGCCAGGTAGTGCAGAGCCTGTTGCTGAAGTGGTGGGCTTGGCAGATCCATAAATATATTTTAAACATTTGTTAGATGAAGGACGTTGCTAAAAGATCAACAGTGAGGATTAAATAATATCCACAGGTGATAACTGAAGGGCCTAAGTCCCTGTAGAGAGAGAAGTAAATGGAATCTAGAATAGAAAGTCACCAAGAATGTTGACAAGAATTTAGATAGAGAGGACAACTAAGCCTGGAGACAAATACTGCCCCTAGCCGAATTTATACTACCACCTCCAGGTTTTGAGTGGGGTGCAGATCTTAGATACTCTCAGAACATGCCTCCTGTTCCTTTTTTGTAACCAGGCTCAGGGGATCTAGCCCTTCTCTCTTCTAGCCTCACAATCCTCTCTTTTCCTTCTACTCTTGGACCTCCCCCCCCCCACTCTTAGGCAATTCATAGCTGTGAAGCCTAAATGAGATAATAATACATATCATGCCTTACAAACAGAAAGCATTCTCTAATAATTACCTATTTTTGTTATTATGGAATTAAGGCCCCAAACTAGAGAGAGTTTAGAGCTGATGGCCAGGAAACAGACTACCAGGATTTAGAAATCTGCCAGGTAGGAAGCTAGGTAGGTTTGAACCTAATCTCTTTGGGCATTCTTCCAAGAAGCATTTTAGTGGCCCACTTGGCATCCTGAAATCTAGGCCACCTTCCACCACAACTCCTTCACCTTTTTCTAGACAACTAGTTATTTTGCAATTAACAATGGGTTAATTGCTTGGAAATATTTACCTGACAGAGCCAAGATTTAAACTTGCTCCAAGGGAAGTATCTTAGGTCAGAAGCCTGAATTGCGTAGTTGGTTGCAAATGGGAATTAGATGGAGAGGGGATCCATCTCTATTAATCTCCACTTTGGTATAGTGATAGACTTGTGAAAGGGGTAAGAACTTAATTGTTCAGTGTCATTAGGAAGTCAATTATTTTAATCTCTCTTCAATAATTAGCTATTAATTAGCTGGGACTAAAGAGGAGAATAATTGGAGATGAATTTGCTCAGACTATCTTATGCCTCTTGGAGCAAATATTCTTGGCTATTAATGAGATCTTAGATAAAAGGAAGTAGGCACAAAGGGAGGCAACCAGCTAGAGGTGATACTTGGCTAAGAGCAATATGATGGGTTAGTTGGACTCAAACGTATTTTGCATCTTCTCCCAGCCTTTTCAGTAATCTTTTTCCCAGGCCTCTACATAGCAGTCCCAACCCTGGGGCTACCCCACTATAGACAGAAAGTTTCATATGTAATGATTACGAATATGGATTTGGGCCCTGGCCAGTGTGCTTAGTGGTTAGAGCTTTGTCCCTGTCAGAGCACAGCCAATCAATGTGTCTCTCTCACATTGATGTATCTCTCTCTCTCTCTCTCTCTCTCTCTCTCTCTCTCTCTCTCACTTTCCCTCCTCCCTCTCTCCCTCCCTCCCTTCCACTCTCTCTAAAAATCAATGGAAAAATATCCTCGGGTGAGTATTAAAAAAAAACACAAAAAAGAATATGGATTTGGAGTCAGATCTGAGCTAGAATCTCAGCATGGCCACTAACCACCTGAGTAAGTTAATTAATCTCTCTTTCCTCAGCTGCAAAATGGCAATGATAATAATACCGCATGATTGTTTAGAAATTAATACAATAAAGCCCTTAGCATAATGCCTGACAAATGAAAAAGTACTTGTCAGTGAATACTTTTTTTCCTTTCATGCTTTCCCACACCAGGAATCTTTTGTGATGGAAAAATCCAAGCTGCTCTGATGTTTTACACATACTTCTTCCAATAAGACTGCTACCAGTGAAGGCTTGATGGACCCCTGGGCCCTGCTCCCAGCTGTGGCCTGGCAGCCCCTCTGTCTTTGACAAGTCCTTCCCTATCCTTTCCAATATGGTGTAATGGTTTTAAGTGTGGGTTCTGGAGTTAGACAGATCTGGGCTGAAATCCAAGCTCAATTACTTCCTGGCTGTGTAATTTTGGGCAAATCATTAACCCTTTTATACCTCAATTTCCTCATCTGTAAAATAGCATAAGAATATTAAGTTACCTCAAAGGATTATTGGAAGGATTCATGAGCTTATGCATGTGAAGCATTCAGAACAATGTCTGGCATGTGATAAGTGCTCAAAAAGTGGTGGCTATATTATTATCTAATTATTCTCTCCATCCTGGCTCCCATTCACTCAGGGACCTGAGTGTCAAGAGTTCATCTGACAAAATCATGTAAGTGGAGACTTAGTGGTTTAGGAGTCCCTTCCTCTACCACCATGAGACCAAAGGCAGCATTAACTCATAACAGATTATAGATTCTAAGTGGTGCCAATTTATTTATTTATTTTTAAATATGTTTTTTTAAATTGATTTTTAGAGAGGAAGGGAGAGGGAGAGAGAGATAGAAACATCAATAATGACAGAGAATCATTGATCATCTGCCTCCTGCACACCCCACACTGGGGATCGAGCCCGCAACCCGGGCATGTGCCCTGACAAGGAATCAAACTGTGGCCTCCTGGTTCATGGGTTGGTGCTCAACCACTGAGCCACACTGGCTGGGCTAAGCTGTGCCATTTTAAAACATATCCCCCCCCCCTTTTTTTGTTAATCCTCACCCAAGGATATTTTCCCATTGATTTTTAGAGAGAGTTGAAGTGAGGGGGAGAGACAGAGAGAGAAACATCGATGTGAGAGAGACACATGGATTGGTTGCCTCCTGCATGCACTCCAACTGGGCTGGGGATGAAGCCTGCAACCGAGGTACTGTGCCCTTGACCGGAATCAAACCCAGGACCCTTCCGTCTGTGGGCTGATGCTCTATCCACTGAGCCAAACCGGCTAGGGCTGGCCCCCAAATTTTTGACACTCATATTGAGAGATGATGTCTAGTACCCTTTTTTTGAATCTGGGTTCTGTGAAGGCT
This sequence comes from Plecotus auritus, assembly GCF_963455305.1. Lineage (NCBI taxonomy): Eukaryota > Metazoa > Chordata > Mammalia > Chiroptera > Vespertilionidae > Plecotus > Plecotus auritus. Next base: position 99,585,488 of record NC_137784.1, read on the forward strand.
TGACAAATAGAATATGGCAGAAATGGCACTGTGACAATTTCTGGGGCTATGACTCAAGAAACTGGCAGCTTCCATTTCCTGTCTCTGTGGGTGTTTACTCTTAGAACCTGGCCATATGCTGTGAGGAAGGCCCATCAGCCCATGAAGAGGCCCCTATGGAGAGGAAGTGAAGCTCCTGGCCCTCAGCCCTTGCTGAGCTCTCAGTTGATAGCTAGTACCAACTTGCCAGTCAATGTGAATGAGCCATCTTAGATGTACTAGTAGATCTTCTAGCTTCCAGTTGAGCCATCCCAGCTGACACCAATGAAGCAAAGATCAGACCACCTTGCCAAACCTTGCCCATTGGTGTGAGCAGGATCCATGTTGTTTTAAGCCACTATGTTTGGGGTGATTTGTTACATTGCAATAGATTATCAGAACACAGATTATGGGCAACTGGCCAATAGGTGGGGGAGATCTTTTGGGGAAGGCTATTCCGTGTATTGACAAGTACATCATACAAGTGGTCCTATTCATATGTAGGGCTGGCCTTTGGCTGAATTATGGAATGAACTTGCTATGAAATATGGTTATTAAGTCTAATGATTTAATATTAAATAAATCACAAAGGCCTCCTTCCTCCCTCTGCTTGGGTTCTCAAACAGATCATGGCCCTGAGAGCATGTGGCTTGATCATCTTCCGAAGATTCCTCATTCCCAAGATGAACAATATTGCAGTTGAGTTTCTACTGCTGCAAGCATCAGATGGAATTCATCACTGGAGTCCTCCTAAAAGCCATGTGGAACCAGGAGAAAATGAATTGGAAACAACCCTGTGGAAGACTTAGGACAGTGGTTCTCAACCTTCCTAATGCCGCGACCCTTTAATACAGTTCCTCATGTTGTGGTGACCCCCAACCATAAAATTATTTTTGTTGCTACTTCATAACTGTAATTTTGCTACTGTTATGAATCATAATGTAAATATCTGTGTTTTCCCTAAGACCATCGGAAAACACAGATATTTACATTACGATTCATAACAGTAGCAAAATTACAGTTATGAAGTAGCAACGAAAATAATTTTATGGTTGGGGGTCACCACAACATGAGGAACTGTATTAAAGGGTCGCGGCATTAGGAAGGTTGAGAACCACTGACTTAGGAGGAAGCAGGCCTAAATGCAAGCCAGCTGACCATGATTGGGGGGTTAAGAAGGGAGCTCAATTATGTGGCCAGGGAGAAGCCTAAAACAGTCATCTACTGGTTGGCAGAGGTGAAGGACTATGACGTGGAGATTCACCTCTCCCAAGCTTACTGCTGGCTGGGGCTGGATAAGGCCTGACGATTGGTACAATTCAAAGAGATAAAGGCTGTGCTCCAAGGACACCAGTTTTTCTGCTCCACAGTGGCCTGAGCTGACTGGAACAGAATCATTCACCTCAGTAGGATCCTTGAGGGCCGTCTGAGATGAATCTATCTTCAGCTCCGGGGAAGGTTGTGCTGGTCTTTGGCTCATCATTGCAAAGAGCAGATAGGTTAGTAAGAGGGGAGCAAATAAAAATCTTAGCTGGGCGGTAAAGAAGGCAAAGGAGGAGTTAAAAAACGACATCCTTGTACTTAATAAACCCCAAGCAGCTTATCTATCTTTAAAAATACAAACAAGCAAACAAAAATCAAACACAAAATGTTTTTGATCAAATATGTTGAACAGTATTATAATAAATATTGATTCCCTCCCTGCCAAATCTATTGCTCCCCAATACCCCATATCTCAAAAATGATCATGTTTCATCCAGTTACTCAAGGAAAACATGTAGGTGTCATCTATGAATCTTCCCTTTCTCTGACTCCTCACATCCAGTTCACTAGAAAGTTCTGTTGGGTCTATCTTCAAAATATCCTAAATTTGTTCTCTTCTCCATCCCTACTGTCACCCCTCTAGTCCAAACTATCCTTTTGTCTTATTTGGACTAATTTGAAGTAAACATAAATTTATGTGCCTTCTCAGATTATTTTCCAATATACTTCTTATTTCCATATTATGCTGCTACCATTCCATTTTTGGCATCCTGCATGAGCTTTCAGAGTTACAAGGTAGTCTGAGTTGAAATTCTGAACCTGCATGACCTTCATGTTTCATAAACTATGACCATGACTACCAAGTTATCACTCCACTTCCACACTTGGATAAAATGCCATACCATGGGCATGGGATCTGGCTTTGTGAGAAGCTGCCAAGGTACCAAATGATGCAACCTGGAGGTAAAGGTTAGTCAGTATCTTGGGGTATGAAATTTAGTTGAAATGAGGAGGCACGAGGGAGCCAGGCAGATAAATTTCTTCCTTCCTTAACAACTCTGAAATGTTGTTTTCCTTTCAACCACTCTGAGAAAACCTGGCAAATGACCTTCAGTTTAATTCAGCCAAAGGCCAGTGAAGTAATGCATTCATGCATTACACTGTTTTATATCTTCCTTTGCCTCACTTCATCATCCTTGTTGCCTTAGGTTTGCACAACTCCCAAATGGTTAGTATGTGAATTTTAAAAAATATATATATTTTTGAATTTTACAGAGAGGAAGGGAGAGGGATAGAGAGTTAGAAACATCGATGAGAGAGAAACATCGATCAGCTGCCTCCTGCACACCCCCTGCTGGGGATGTGCCCGCAACCAAGGTACATGCCCTTGACTGGAATCGAACCTGAGACCTTTCAGGCCACAGGCCGACGCTCTATCCACTGAGCCAAACCAGTATGTGAATTTTTAACTCAAGCTCTGTTTTAAGAGACCATGGCTAAGACATTTGATATTAGAAGTGGTTCTAGATAATAGACTTCCAGGATGGGGTTCTAGATTTGGATTGTTCACTTGTCTATAAGCATTAAGGACCCTATTGGTGGTACTAAGTATGTGGAAATAACCCCTGACATGAAATGGCATTGAAATTACTTGAGCTTCCATCTGTGGTATGTGGTATTGTATTGGTGTGATATGGAGCTGCAGGGAAACATACGGGGAGGTCAAATGGCTGTGGCACTTAATCATTATACAATGTGATTTATAAGGATCTTGAAATAGAATGGTTGCTTTTGACTGCAGTGGAAACTCTGGCTCTATGGAAGATTTGAAGGGGATCCTTATCTCCTGTAGTTTCAGGATAGACTGTACTAAAAATCAGGCTCAGGATCTGATAATAGGGGTGGTACAGATGAAAAAAAAAAAAGACTAAATGTACAATCTTGTCAAGCCCATTTTTCCAAAATCAGATAGGGAATGAGTGGAATGAGATGAATGAATCTTTGGGTGGATGAATCCAAGAATTGTAAATCCTCTAATTTCCTTGAGTTTTTCTTGCTGGCAGAAGCTGCCACCTTTCTCTTGCCAGAGGAGAATAGTTTCCATTTTCATGTTATGATTTCACCTGAAGCAGCTGCCTTACAAAAAGACATTTTTTCTCAAGATGCACCCCATCATTTTCATTACCTCCTGGTAAATAACCAGAAACTCATCTCAGCACAGCTTGGATAGAGAAGTATACACCTTGCTCCAAAAATTTTTTATGCTTATTAATAGGAAGACTTGAAAGCATTTTACAATCTCAAAAACACCATTTATGTGCAAGAAGTAAGATATACACCAAAGTCTATACTGCATGATTCCATTTAAATGACTTCCAGGAACAGACAATACAAATCTATGGAGAAAGAAATCAGAAAGTGGTTGCCTCTGGGTGGACATCAAGGGATTAACTGGACAGGGCAGGAGGGAAATTTATTGGGTGGTGAAAATGTTGCATATGTTGTTTTGAGTGGTGGTTACATGGGTATGTATATATAACTGTCAAAAGTAAGGTCTCTGTTTTTTGTATGTAAATTATATGTCAATTAAAAGTTAACAAGGAGTTCATCTTTATTTGGCAAGGACATGCTCACTGTCTTACCTCAGGTATTTTAACTCTCATACTTTCCATAATAATATTGTATGTAGGAAGCTTAAACATCTTTATGCTCCACAGAATATCACACTGGCCCACCTTATTGATGAATATGTTTACATTGTGAATTTCTACAGGTTTGGGAGTTGGGTGCAGAACATCCTTTCTAAGGTAGAGGACAAAATACTGTACTTTCTACCACTAAGAAAGTGGTCCAGCATTCTTAGATCTTTTAGGATTTTGGATACAATACATGGGAATACTGCTCTGGCCAGTTTCAAGTGAGGACCAGGGCAAGAGAGGGCAGCAGGGCTAGACCACAAGCTGATCTACCTCCTGGACCATATGATGATATTTCAGATCCAATGGTGCTAGAATAAGTCTCTGGCAAACCCCTAGGAAAGTCACAGTGAGGATAGATATCTGAGGTTCTGGAGAAAGGCCATGCCCTTGGAGGCAGAGAATTATTCTTTTTTTTTTAAAAAAATAAATCTTTATTCAGATTATTACAATTGTTTCTCCTTTTTCCCCCCATAGCTCACCTCCACCCGGTTCCCACCCCACCTTCTGCCCTAACCTCCCCCCCACTGTCCTCATCCATAGGTGTATGATTTTTGTCCTGTCTCTTCCTGAACCCCCCATACCCCTTTCCCCCTGAGAATTATCAGTCCACTCCCTTTCTATGCCCCTGATTCTATTATATTCACCAGATTATTCTGTTCCTCAGGTTTTTAATTCACTTGATTTTTAGGTTCACTTGTTGATAGATATGTATTTGTTGTTCATAATTTTTATCTTTACTTTTTTCTTCTTCCTCTTCTTTAAGAATACCTTTCAGCATTTCATATAATACTGGTTTGGTGGTGATGAACTCCTTTAGCTTTTTCTTATCTGTGAAGCTCTTTATCTGACCTTCAATTCTGAATGATAGCTTTGCTGGGTAGAGTAATCTTGGTTGTAAGTTCTTGCTATTCATCACATTGAACATTTCTTGCCACTCCCGTCTGGCCTGCATAGTTTCTGTTGAGTAATCAGCTGACAGTCGTATGGGTGCTCCCTTGTAGGTAATTAACTGTTTTTCTCTTGCTGCTTTTAATATTCTCTCTTTGTCTTTTGCTCTTGGCATTTTAATTATGATGTGTCTTGGTGTGGTCCTCTTTGGATTCCTTTTGTTTGGGATTCTGTGCGCTTCCTGGACTTGTAAGTCTATTTCTTTCACCAGGTGGGGGAAGTTTTCGGTCATTATTTCTTCAAATAGGTTTTCAGTATCTTGCTCTCTCTCTTCTTCTGGCACCCCCATAATTCTGATGTTGGTACGCTTGAAGTTGTCCCAGAGGCTTCTTACACTATCTTCAACTTTTTGGATTTTTTTTTTTTGCTTTTTGCTTTTTCGGTTGAGTGTTTTTTGCTTCTTTGTATTTCAATTCTTTGACTTGATTCTTGTGTTCCTCTATTCTGTTTTTGGGTCTCTGTATAATATTTTTTATTTCAGTCAGTGTATGTTTAATTTCTAGTTGGTCCTTTTTCATATCTTTGAGGGTCTCATTATATTTATCGGCCTTTTCTAGGATATTCTTGAAAAGCCTTATAACCATGGTTTTTAATTCTATATCCAGTCGTTTGTTTTCCTCCATTTCTTTCGTTTGTGATCTGTTTCTTTGACGCCGCATTTTCACTGCTTCCCTGAGTTGGTAGGGTAAATTTGTGTGCTAGGTTTCCTATATGGCCCAGTGGGTCGGCCTCCCCAGTTAACCTGAGGTGAACACTCATGGTGCACCCCTTTGTGGACTGTGTGTACAGCCTTGTTGTAATTAAGTCTTGATTGTTGTTGGTATCACTGGGAGGAATTGACCTCCAGGCCAGTTGGCTGTAAGGATCAGCTGCGTCTACGCTGGGAGAAGTTCGGTGCTGGAGACAGCCTTATAGGATTAGACTTGCCAAATTGCAATAGCCTCTGTGCTCAGCTTGGATGGGGTGGAATCTCAGGGCGGGGCAGACAGTCTTGGCTTCCCGGCAGCCTTGCCCTTGTGCGCACGTGCAGACCTCTGCCTTCCCCGGCTCCTGAGTCTCTGCCCGAGAGTCCAGACTCCCCCCGTAAGAGCGTGGGTCCCTAGGGGCTCGCCCGGAACTGGGGTTTAGTGCAGTCAGAACTGGGGTTCAGTGCGGTCGGGGGCTTCCTTCCCCCTTCCGTCAGAGAAAGTCAGCCAGGCTCTCAGCCGCCCTTCCTCTCTGCGCGCACGGAGACCCTTTGCTGTACCTCCAATTCTCTGTGAGCTTTTCTCTTTCCTTCTAGTTGTAGAATTTTCACTCAGCCAGCTTTCCTGTGGTTCTGGATGGTGTCCGTTCTGTCTTTTAGTTGTAGTTTTGAAGTTGTTGTGTGAGGCAGCAGTTTAGGTGCTTACCTATGCCGCCATCTTGGTTTCTCCTCGAGAATTATTCTTTTAAAAACATCATCTGGTGTGCTAGTAGAGACTGAGTACCTGATCATAGGGCATGGTACCTAAGGCTGAATGACAATATTGTCCTAAACTTAGTGGATTAAAGCACCACACATTTCTTATCTGTTTCCATGGGTCAGGAATCTGGTCCTGGCTTAGCTGAGTCCTCTGTTCAGGGTCTCACAAGACTGCAGTCAAGGTATTGGCTAAGGTACCTTATTTTCTGGAGCTCAGGGTCTGCTTTCAAGACCACATGGTTGTTGGCAGAATCCAGTTCCTTTCAGTTGTAGGACTGAGGTCCCTGTTTTCTTGCTGGTTGTTGACCAGGGACCTCTCTTAGTCTCAGGGACTGACTGTAGTTCCTTGCCATGTGGCACTGTCACAGGTCCTCTTACAATGTTGAAGTTTAGTTCTTTTATTTTAAAAACATTTTGATTGATTTTTAGAGAGAGAGGAAGGGAGCGGAGGAGGAGAGAGAAACATCAATGTGAGAGTGGAACATTGATTGGTTGCCTCATGCACGCCCCCTACTGGTGATAGTGACTGCAATCCAGGCATGTGCCCTGACCGGGAATGGAATCAGCAATCGTTTGGTACATGGGACAATGCCCAACCAACTGAGCCACACCGGCCAGGGCTTTTATTTTTATTTTTTGATATACACATACATTGTAGAATAATTACCAAGATCAAGATAACATATCCATCACCTCACATACTTAATATAGTCAACTCTTTTTTGTATGAGAACACTTAAGATCTACTTTCAGCAACTTTTATGTACATAATACCATATTACTAACTAGCATCACTATGTAGTTTAGTTCTTAAAGGCCATCAGGAGAAGCTTTCACGCCAGTCTGCCAAGATGAAGTCTTAGATAATGTAATGTAATCACCACAGTGACTGTCCCATCACTTTTTGCCATATTCTGTTGGCTAGAAGCAAGTCACCACTTCCACCTAAACTCAGGGGAGGGAATTATATAAGCATATGACTCAGGGGGGATCATCTTAGGATGTTTCCACTAGAAGCACCAAGTGTCTATGAATATGAGCTCCTTACAATAAATTGGGTGTTATTTGACATACCAAGTTATAAGGGTGGGCACAAACATCAATGATGTATTGTGTGATGGAAGTGGTACACTTAAGATTTGGCTCAAGCAGGTCCAGTAAGCATGAACAAAGTGTAGGTCAGATGGTCCAGACAGGTGTCACTTGATTCTGCCATACTAGTGCCCCTCTTCCAATCCATACCTATGTTGCCTTATGTTGGGGTGGGGATCTGCTGCTATCAAATGACAGGCATAAAGGTTTCTGCCCTGATTCACAGATGAGTGAGTGCAATATGTTGGCACTATGTGGAAATGAACTGCTCTCACATTATAGTTCCATCAGCAGTAGCTCTGAAGGACAGTGGGGAAGGAAGTAATCCCAGTGGGTAAACTTTCCTTCACTGAAGCTAATTTAGCATCTGCCACAGCTGAGTGTCCAACTTGACAGCAGTCTTCCATACAGCACCATTCTTCAGCGAGACCCTCCAGCTACCTAGTGTCAGGTCAATTACTTGAATCCCTTCTATCCTGAAGGCAGCAGCAATTTCTTCCTCAGCAGAATGGTTATGTACTCAGAATGGATTTGCCTTCTCTCTCACTAGCACCACTGTCTGAGGGCTTACAAAATGCCTGATTGAACAACAGAATAGGTGGTTGAAGGCTCAGCTCAGATTCCAGGAGGATTAAATCTTATAGGGTTGGGTGCTATATATCATATGTACTAAGATGTGGTATATGCCTTGGTCCAATGATTGGTATACAGTACTGCATCTCTTATAGTTGGAATATGCAGATCCAGGAGTCTGAGTCAGGAAACTTGGAAAAATCCTGTAAACACTACAGGAGGTGGGAATCTCCTCCCCACTTTGCTGGCATAATAGCAGTGATAGCAGTAGAAGCATTGTTTGTATTAATGGCAGTCATGGCTGCTGTCAAATGAAGAATGTCATTGGCAGAGCTGGTAAAACTTAATGACAGATGGATGAGGGGAGTAGAAAATTCAAGTAAATGGAAAGAATTTTGGGATTTAGGGTGCAGTGAAGTTCTGGAATCAGAGAGACCTAACTTTAGATCTTGGCTTTACAACTTATCTGCATGACATTGGGCAATAGCTTTATCTTCTGAACATCACTTCCCATACAGAGATGATAAAAGTACCCACCCATAAGAGTTAATGTGAGAATTAATATTTTTAGTAATGTTTGTAAAAGAACAGTGCCTGGCAAAGATTAAATCTCTATATATAAAGAGCCAGGGTCCATAATATCCACAATGACCGAAGGTTCGACCTAACGCCCAGGCTGCGCACGCAGCAGGCTCTGGTGGGAGGAAGCTCTGGTGGGCATGGGCTGGGGGAGGTGGGGCTGGCACTCACACTCACAACTGCACATGCACAGACACACTCAGCACCCACCAGCTCACAGCCTTTTCTCCCTTTATTTCCCTCCCTCCCAGCTCGCTCTTGGAGCATCTCTTAGAATGAGGCACCAGGGTGGGCAGAGGGTGGAGCTGCCCCCACTGGCCCTGCCCCCTCCCAGCAGGAAAAGAGGAAGAGGGAGAGAGGGAGGCAGGGAGGCCTGGAGGACTGCTGAGAAAGACAAAGAGAGACAGAGACTGGGAGATACTGGGATGGAGAGATGGAAACAAAACAGCAATATTAAAATATTTCCTCTAATTAATTCCCTTTTAATGTGCACGGATTTCGTGCATCAGGCCACTAGTGTTCAATAAAATAATGTGTGCAATGAACATACTTCTTTCACATTTTAGGACAGATATGGTATGACTATAAAAGCAATGAGATAGAACTGTCACAGAAGCTTTTTGAAGGAGTTTCTTTGATAGTGCCCTTATCAATGCTTATCCCAAAGATAGATTTATCTTGACACTAATGGAGCTTGAGCTCCAGGGTCCTGTATTTGCACTAGCCCCATCCAAAGCTCTGGGAATGGCTCTAGTAATGTGCTCATATAACCATAATTTTTCAACTCTATTCTAAAGTTTGTTTTAATACAATTGCTTTAAAATTCCTGTAAAATAATCAGCTGATTTTTTTCCTTTTTAATTTCAGCATTTTGTTTCTGGTGTTCAATAAGAAAGGAACGTTCAGTCAACTAATTGTAATACTTTTCTTCAAATGTTATATTGCCTTTATTTCCACATTTTGAGTAGCACTGCTCAGGCCTCATGCACAATTGTCATTTGGGGACTTCTCTTTGCATCTCTTCTATCACCTGTTTCCTGCATTTCATACGTTCTGCTAAAGAAGTTTCCTAAGAAAAGATGCATTGGAAGTAAATTCTTTGAGAATTTGAATATCTGAAAATGTCTTTATTCTTCTCTAGAACCTTGTATTGTTTGACTGGCTATCTATTTCTAGGTTAGAAAAAAAACTTGCAGTGTTGCTGTTGAGGATTTGAATGTAATTCTGATTCACAATGAGTATTCTTTTTTTGTTGTTGTTGTTAATATCCACCCAAGGATATTTTTTCTTTTCTTTTTTTTTTTCAAATTTTTATTAAGGTATTATATGTGTACATATCTTACCATTGCCCCCCCCAACCCCACTCCCATACATGCCCTCACCCCCCAATGTTTTGCATCCGTTGGTTATTCTTATATGCATGCATACAAGTCCTTCAGTTGATCTCTTATTTCCCCCACCTCTCCCTAACCTTACCGCTGTAATTAGACAGTCTGTTTGATGCTTTACTGCCTCTGTAACTATCTTTTGGTTCATCAGTTTATAATGTTTTTCATTATCCCTAAATGAGTGAGATCATGTGGTATTTTTCTTTCATTGACTGGCTTATTTCACTTAGCATAATGTTCTCTAATTCCATCCAGGTGTCTACAAATGGTAGTAATTCCTTCTTTTTTATGGCAGCATAGTATTCCATTGTGTAGATGTACCATAGTTTTCTGATCCAGTCATCTGCTGACGGGCACCTAGGCTGTTTCCAAATCTTAGCTATTGTAAATTGTGCTGCTATGAACATAGGGGTGCATATATCCTTTCTGATTGGTGTTTCTGGTTTCTTAGGATATATTCCTAGGAGTGGGATTACTGGGTCAAATGGGAGTTCCATTTTCAGTTTTTTGAGGAAACTCCATACTGTTCTCCACAGTGGCTGCACCAGTCTGCATTCCCACCAGCAGTGCACGAGGGTTCCTTTTTCTCCACATCCTCGCCAACACTTAACCTTTGTTGATTTGTTGATGATAGCCATTCTGACAGGTGTGAGATGGTATCGCATTGTCGTTTTGATTTGCATCTCTTGAATAATTAGTGACTTTGAGCATGTTTTCATGTGTCTCTTGGCCTTCCTTCTGTCTTCTTTCGAAAAGATTCTACTTAGGTCCGTTGCCCATTTTTTTATTGGATCCTTTATCTTCCTTTTATTAAGTTGTATAAGCTGCCTGTAGATGTTGGAAATTAAACCTTTATCAGTGATACCATTTGCAAATATGTTCTCCCATACAGTGGGGTTTCTTGTTGTTTTGTTGATGGTTTCTTTTGCTGTGAAAAAGCTTTTTATTTTGATGTAGTCCCATTTGTTTATTTTCTCTTTGGCTTCCATTGCCCTAGGGGCAGTATCACTGAAAAAGTTCTTTTGGCATATGTCTGAGATTTTGCTGCCTGTGAATTCCTCTAGTATTTTTATGGTTTCCCATCTTATATTTAAGTCCTGTATCCATTTTGAGTTTATTTTTGTGTATGGTGTAAGTTGGTAATCTAGTTTCATTTTTTTGCATGTATCTGTCCAATTTTCCCAACACCATTTATTGAAGAGACTGTCTTGACTCCATTGTATGCTCATGCCTCCTTTGTCAAATATTAATTGCGCATATTGGTTTGGGTCGATATCTGGATTCTCTATTCTATTCCATTGATCTATATGTCTGTTCTTGTGCCAGTACCAGGCTGTTTTGAGGACAGTGGCTTTGTAATACAGCTTGAGATCTGGTATTGAGATCCCTCCTACTTTATTCTTCTTTCTCAGGATTGCTGTGGCTATTCAGGGTCTTTTTTTAATCCAGATGAATTTTTGGAGAGTTCTTTCTAGGTCTGTGAAATATGCTGTTGGTATTTTAATGGGGAGTGCATTGAATCTATAGATTGCTTTGGGTAGTATGGACATTTTGATGATGTTGATTCTACCAATCCATGAACATGGTATGTTCTTCCATCTGTTTACATCTTCCTCTATCTCTTTTTTCAGTGTCCTGTAGTTTTCTGCATATAGGTCTTTTACCTCCTTGGTTAGGTTTATTCCTAAGTATCTTAATTTTTTTGGTGTGATGGAAAATGGGATTGCTTTTTTAGTCTCTCTTTCTGTAAGTTCACTGTTGGTGTATAGAAATGCCATAAATTTCTTGGCGTTAATTTTGTATCCTGCTACTTTGCCGAATTCATTTATTAAGTCTGTTAGTTTTTTGATGGAGTCTTTCGGGTTTTTTATGTACAATATCATGTCATCTGCAAATAAGGACAGCTTTACTTCTTCTTTTCCAATTTGGATGCCTTTTATTTCTTTTTCTTGTCTAATTGCAATGGCTAATACTTCCAGTACTATGTCAAACAGGAGTGGTGAGAGTGGGCATCCTTGTCTTGTTCCTGTTCTTAGGGGAAATGGTTTTAGTTTTTGCCCATTGAATATGATGTTAGCTGTGGGTTTATCATATATAGATTTTATTATGTTGAGGTATGATCCTTCTATTCCCACCTTGCTGAGAGTTTTTATCAAGAAAGGGTGTTGGATTTTGTCAAATGCCTTTTCTGCATCAATTGATATGACTATGTGATTTTTATCTTTCAATTTGTTTATGTGATGTATCACATTTATTGATTTTCGGATATTGTACCATCCTTGCATTCCTGGGATAAACCCTACTTGGTCATGGTGTATGATCTTTCTGATGTACTGCTGGATCCGATTTGCTAGAATTTTGTTGAGGATTTTGGCATCTACATTCATGAGGGATATTGGCCTGTAATTCTCTTTAATTGTGTTGTCTTTATCTGGTTTTGGTATTAGGGTGATGCTGGCTTCATAGAAGGAGCTTGGAAGTGTTCCTTCCTCTTGAATTTTTTGGAATAGTCTGAGGAGGATAGGTTTTAGTTCTTCCTTGAATGTTTGGTAAAACTCTCCTGTGAAGCCATCTGGCCCCGGGCTTTTGTTTGCCAGAAGCTCTTTGATGACTGCTTCAATTTCTTCCATAGTTACTGGCATATTGAGCTGCTTAGATTCTTCCTGATTGAGTTTTGGAAGGTTATATTTTTCTAGGAATATGTCCATTTCCTCCAGGTTGTCCAGTTTGTTGGAATAGAGTTGTTCATAGTATTTTTTAACAATCCTTTGTATTTCAGCAGGATCTGTTGTTATTTCACCTCTTTCATTTCTGATTTTGTTTATTTGGGTCCTCTCTCTTTGCTTCTTGGTGAGCCTGGCTAGAGGTTCATCAATCTTGTTTATCCTTTCAAAGAACCAGCTCTTGGTTTTGTTGATCTTTTGTATTGTTTCTTTGGTCTCTATGTCATTTATCTCCGCTCTGATCTTTATTATTTCCTTCCTTCTGCTTACACTGGGCTTTTCTTGTTGCTCTTTTTCTAACTCTTTGAGTTGTTGGGTTAGGTAATTTATTACCATTGTTTCTTGTTTTTTGCAGTAGGCTTGTAGAGCTATGAACTTCCCTCTCAAGACTGCTTTCGCTGTGTCCCATAGATTTTGGATTGTAGTGTTTTCATTGTCATTTGTTGCCATGATGTTTTTTATTTCTTCTTTGATCTCTCTGGTAACCCAGTCATGGTTTAATAGCATGCTGTTTAGTCTCCATGTGTTTGATTTCTTTGGGTTGTTTTTATTGTAGTTGATTTCCAGTTTTATGCCACTGTGGTCTGAGAAGATGCTTGATATGATTTCTATCTTCTTGAATTTGAAGAGACTTTGCCTATTTCCCAACATATGGTCTACCTTTGAAAATGACCCATGTGCACTTGAGAAGAATGTATATTCTGTGGCTTTGGGGTGAAATGTTCTGAAGATGTCAATTAATTCCATCTGGTCTAGTGAGTCATTTAGGATTGATGTTTCTTTGCTGATTTTTTGTTTAGAGGATTTGTCCAATGGTGATAGTGGGGTATTAAAGTCTCCTACTATGATTGTATTGCTGTCAATCTCTCCCTTGATATCCTCCAGGAGTTTTTTTTATGTATTTGGGTGCTCCTGTATTGGGTGCATATATGTTTACCAGAGTTATTTCTTCTTGTTGGATTGCTCCCTTTAATATTATGAAGTGGCCTTCCTTATCTCTTGTTATGTCCTTCAGTTTGAGATCTAATTTGTCAGATATAAGTATTGCTACCCCAGCTTTTTTTTCAGTTCCATTTGCCTGGAAAACCTTTTTCCATCCCTTCACCCTCAGTCTGTGTGCATCTTTTTTTCTGAGGTGGGTTTCTTGTAGACAGCAGATATATGGGTCATGTTTTCTTATCCAATCCATTACCCTATGTCTTTTGATTGGGGCATTTAGTCCGTTTACATTTAAAGTTATTATTGATAGGTACTTATTTGTCGCCATTCCTATTCTTTACACCTGTGTTCCTTCTTCGCTTCCTATTTCTTTTTTTTTTTACAGCAGACCCTTTAGCATTTCTTGCATTGCTGGTTTGGTGGTAATAAATTCCCTTAGTCCTTTTTTGTCTGTGAAGCTCCTGATTTCACCTTCAATTTTGATTGATAGCCTTGCTGGGTACAGTATTCTTGGATTCAGACCCTTCTTTTGCATGACTTTGTATATTTCATTCCATTCCCTTCTGGCCTGATGAGTTTCTGTTGAGAAATCAGTTGCTAGTCTGATGGGGGTTCCTTTGTATGTAACTTTCTGTCTCTCTCTGGCCACTTTTAAGATTCTTACTTTGTCGTTGGTGTTTGCCAATTTAATTATAATGTGCCTTGGCGTCGGTCTTTTGGGGTTCATTTTGCTTGGGACTCTGTGAGCTTCTTGGATTTGTGTGGGTTTTTTCTTCTCTATATCAGGGAAATTTTCTGTCATTATTTCTTCAAAGAGGTTTTCTATTCCTTGCTCAGCTTCCTTTCCTTCTGGAACCCCTATTATGCGGATGTTGTTTTGTTTCGTGTTGTCCCAAAGTTCCCTTAGGCTCTCCTCCTGCCTTTTAATTTTTTTTTCTAGAAGTTGCTCTACTTGGGTATTTTTTCCCATCTTGTCTTCTAGCTCACTGATGCGGTCCTTTGCTTCTTCTAGTCTACTCTTGATGCTTTCTATTGAGTTCTTTACAGCAGCAATGTCATTTTTCATTTCTTCTTGGTTCTTCTTCATTTCCTCTTGGTTCTTGCTCATATTGTCGAATTTGTCTTCCATTCTTTTCAGCCACCTTATGACCATTTCTCTGAATTCTTTTTCTGGAAGGTTGCTTGCTTCCATTTCGTTTACTTCCTTTTCTGGTGATGCCTGCTTTTCTTTCATATGCGGGCTGTGTCTTTGTCTCCCCATGGTCTCTCTTCTCTGGGTGTCTGGTATTGTAGTTCTCTCTCTCCTGCATTGATTTAAAGGCACAAAATACAGCACTACCAGGTACAACACACAAGGCACTGAACAGAAATGTATTCACGATATTAATAACCTCCAATAAAGGTGACCACCAGAGAAAGGCAAATTAGGGCATAGTAGAGAAAGAAGAAGAGGAAAAAGAAAGAAAGAAGAAGAAGAAAAAAAGGGGGTGTCTAAATGAAATTGGGAAAAGGGAAAAAAAAAGAAGAAAAAAAAGTAAGAGAGACAAGAAAGAGACTAAGAGAGAAAGGGAAACAGGCTATATATACAGGGGATAAAACTCAAATAGAACAATCACTTATCCCAGCAAATGCCAGCAACAAGTACCTGGGGATTAATACAAACTACAATACCAACTAATATTGAGTGAGGCAAGGGAAAACAGAAGCACGAAACAAACAAAAAAATAAACAAAAGAAGAATAAGCAAAACAATCTCACAAAAAAGCATAAAAATTCGATATAATCTACATTCAAGTGAACAACAACAAAAGGACAGAGAGAAAAACAATTTTTTGGATAGTTAAGACAGCGAAGAGAGAGGTGCGTATGGACTTGGAGCAGGGGATTGGAGATTAGATATATAAGTAGGGTGAAATTTTAACAGGGGGTAAACAGAAAAAATAGGGAAAATCTAAAGCAGGAAAGGGGTAAGATAAACAGGACACCGAAAAGGGAAAAGTGAGGAAGAGAGTGATGGCATAAAGGTAGATTTGAGATAGAGTAAAATGATGCTAAAGAAAAGATAAAAATAGAATGTAGAACATTAATCCCAAAACAAAATGAAGAGAAAATAAAATGACACTTAAAAAAAAAAGATAAAATAGCAGTAGTAATAATACGGATTGAAAATAAAAATGTAATAATTAAAAAGGTAAAATCAAGTGAGGAAAAAAAATTAGTTTCTTGAGTAAAAGATGCAAAAAATGAAAATAAAAAAATAAAAAATAAAAATAAAATGTGGAGTAGTGAAGGTCATTCACTTCCTATGTTGTTCTGTTTGGCACGCCTGTTTCTCAGTCCGGACAGTATTGCAGTTCCCTACATTCCACTGCTCTTCAGTGATGTAAGTCAGTTCTGATTTTAAGCAGGTGGTGTGTCTTAATTCGTATTCCTTTATTTTTGATTACACAAGAGTCAATTTGTGATTCAGCCCCTGGGTGGCAGTGTTTCTGGATTGACTTCCGGGTTTATCTATGGCCTCTCTAGGGAGTGTTAGAGCCTTCTTTCCCTGTGGCACTCACTACCAGTTTGTGGGAGTGGGCTGCCTCAGAGCTGGCTCTCCGACGGTCACTCCCCGCTCCGATCCCCAGGTTCCAGAAAAACAACTTTCCCCTGCAGTCTCCCAGGGTGTCCCCAACTGGGTGATCCTATGAATTGGGCTTAGTAATCAGAAGCAAGAATTTCAAGAGGAAAAAGCCCAAGTGTGTGCACTCCGTGGCTGCGCGTAAGTCTAGCACACCTCTGAAATTCTTAGGGTGTCCCTGCACTTCAGATCAAAATGGGTTGCTTTTTAGAGAGCCCTTCTGTTAGCAGCTCTGAGGACCCCCTTCCACATTCACAGATCACGCCAGCTCCAACAGCCACGGATTTTTCTAGGCACAAACTTCCCTGGTCCTCCAGCTCCCACAAAATGCAAGTTTCTCTCTCCCGCTGGGACCAGAGACCTCACCTTATCCTAGGCGAAATCTGACCTTTCCGTGGTGGAGTGTAGAGCTCCTCTGAACCCGTGTGTTTGCGCCAATTGGGGTGCGTTGTTCTGGGGCTCGCAGCTGTTCTGTGGGTGCCGCAGTTGTGGAGTCTCAGGCTTCCGATAAGCTCCACTTTCCGGTTCCAGATGGCAGAGACTCCGCGTCCAAGCCCGCAGCTCCGGGAGGGGACCCAGCCGCAGTGGGAGCTTCCAGGTCAGGGGAACCCCGTCTAGCAGTCTCCCACCTTCTTCTGGAGTTCAGCTGTCCCCCAACTTGCCAACAAACACTCCTAGTGTGACCCTCAGCTGTTCTTTCTTTCTGCTCCGGGACAAGGCTCGGAACACGTCTGTCTATTCCGCCGCCATTTTTCTCCTCCCCAAAGATATTTTTTCCATTGATTTTTAGAGAAAGTAGAAGGGAGGGGGTGGGGGGAGAGAGGGAGAGATGGAGAGAGGGTGGGGGGAGAGAGAGAGAGAGAGAGAGAGAGAGAGAGAGAGAGAGAGAGAGAAGAGAG
Organism: Plecotus auritus; assembly: GCF_963455305.1. Taxonomy (NCBI): domain Eukaryota; kingdom Metazoa; phylum Chordata; class Mammalia; order Chiroptera; family Vespertilionidae; genus Plecotus; species Plecotus auritus. The sequence goes on from NC_137784.1 coordinate 99,602,676, forward strand.
AGAGGTGAGAGAGACACATTGATTGGTTGCCTCCAGCATGTGCCTGGACCAGGGCTGGGGATCAAGCAAGCAATGCATGTGCCCTTGACCAGAATCGAACCTGAGACCCTTTAGTCTGCAGGCTGACGCTCTATGCACTGAGCCAAACCGGCTAGAGCCCAGTGAGTATTCTTGATCCCTGTATGTGTCCTGTTATGATCCCCTCCTCTAGAAGCTTATTATAACTTATCTTTACCTCTGATTTTTACAAGATTTAGTGATGATAATCCTTACTGGGGATATTTTCTCAATCATTGTGCTGGGCACTCAGGGGGCCCTTCTATCTGGATATTTATGTCCTTCAGTTTTGAGGAATAATCTTGTCTTGCTTTTTCCATATTTTCTTTTTCTCCTTTTTTTTTCCTGTTATCTCTTTCTAGTACACCTATTAGTCAGATATTGAATATTCTATACTGGTACACTGATTTTATTCTGTTTTCTATTCACCATAGTTGATGAAACCAGGCTACATTAGTAACTCTTAATCTCAACATATGGGGAGAAAAAAAGCATATGTAAGACTGGTAAATGATAACAGAATGGAGGAAGGTCTCATTCCATATGCTCACAAAAGGAGATACCAATGAAAAGTTAGCTGGTTCCCCCCTTCAAAATTCCCAGTAGTCTCAGGAATTGGAGGAACCATGTAACTTTGACAGTGAATAAATGGAGTAGCTCTAGTAATGTGTTCATATAACCATGCTTGTTTTTTAAACTGTATTCTAAAGTTTAATATGTTTTATTTAAAATTCTCTGAAAATAATCAACTGATGTTTTTCTTTTTCATTTCTTATTTTTTTTTTGCATTTTGTTTCTGGTGTTTAATAAGAAAGGATCACTTAAAAGTCTGTTTATAGGACAGTTAGGCTCCAAATTCTTATCCCCATTCATGCAGTCAAGATGCCAAATCAAACAGGAGGGGGGAAGAATAATGTGGAAAACTGGAGAAGAGAAGCTCTGAGCTCTGGCACTCTAGGCACAGAGTAGAGCAGTGATGCATGAAACCAAAAACCAGGAAAAATAATTGAAAATCTGCTTCTGGATTGATATATTCCCAGCCAGCCCACTTCTCCTGCCCAACATTAGAATGCAAGCAATCAGGCTTACCCAGTTCCCCTAAAAGCAGTTGATTAAAGAAACTTTCTCTGGAGAAACGAAACAGCCCTGTGATGTTAACATTTAGGGGAACCTAGAAAAGAAATGCTAGAAGGCTATATGCTTGTTCTAATATGCAGCCCACCAATTGACAAAACCTGCTGCTACACAGAGTTTCCATTCAGCATTTAGAAGTTCAATTTAAAATTAATTGAGCAGCCAAAGATCACCAGTTATTTGAAAAGGGCATCCAAAAATGCAAGACAGAGACAAAATGAGCAGAATAGAAACAAATCAACAGAACAAGAAATAGTTCAAAAACTTAAGAAAGCTTCCAAGAGAGTGTAACATTCTCAGAGTGGGAAAATATTAAATCCACTAGACTAGAACAGGATGTTATATAAAAGGAACAGAGAACAAGTGACTTCGGCACTCATTCTAGTACACAACTTTGGTTTTTGACTTCCAGTTGTATGTACCATGTGGTGGAAACTAAGAGTGCACAGTTGTGAGTCTGAGTACCATACTGAAAATAAAGGAAGTAAGTAGCCAAAATGTGTACTGAATACTATATGAAAATACATTTCTGTGTTTTCTCATTTTATAAAACAATTCATGTTGTTTCATTTTCTTTAAATTATGTAAGAAAAGGTATAAATTGTCAGCCAACATAGAGCTTAGGGAATTCTTAGCTTTCTTCTGAGCATGCATCTAGTCTTGGGCATGTGTATGGCCTTCTATATTCCTAGGGATATGTAGAAGCTTTCAGAGCCCTTATTCCCTAAAGCATCTCGTTGCCCAGCCTTTCCTACTGAGATTTTTAGTTAGTGTGTTATTTGCTTCAACTGTTATCCCTTGTCCCAGGTGGCAGGAACTAATATGTTTGCTTTCAAATGTGTTTGACAACCCCCTCAGTAGCTGCCGCAGCCCTGGAAGAGTTCTGAGATAGGCTCAATAAAGGCAAGCCCTTTGAATTGGTCTTCCAGGCAGTCACAAGGCAAGTTAAAAAAAGAACAAAACCAAAAAACCAGACAATTCTTCGAGACTAAGGTCTGTTCTGCTCCCTCTGGTACTGGGCACTGGGTACTGGGTACTTGTACCAGGAATGTGGGCTACTGTCTTTCAAGGCCTCTGATGAGCTGAGGAGCAGGAAATGGGTCCAGGGTAAGTTAAGATGCCGCAAAGCTCTCTTGTCAAAGTACAGCTGCTTTTTCTTGATAAACATGCTCCTGTATCTGCAAGCTTTTGATTAGTATACAGAGTTCTGAAAAATTAATTCTGATGGGTTTTGCTAGTTTGTTTATTGCTCTTGTGGAGGGATGGACTTTTGGAATTCCCTACTTCAGCATTTTTGCAGATGTCACTTGGATTATTTTGTTGACAGTTTTGGGGGAATTTTTTTAGAATGCTCCATCATTGACATTTGTCTTATGTTTTTCCTTCATGATTTGCTTGGGTTATGGGATTTTGGAGGAGCACCACAGAAGTGAAGTGCCATTCTCACCACATTATATCACAGGTACATACTATCTTTTTACTACAGTTAAAAAGAGTGGAAGCAGAGTGTAGAGGTTTGGAGGTTGGACTTTTAATTTAATTTTAATTAAAAAAATTATTGATTTCAGACAGGAAGGGAGAGGGAGAGAAAGATAGAAACATCAATAATGAGAGAGACTCATTATCAGCTGCCTCCTGCACGCCCCCTACAGGGGATCAAGCTGCAACCCGGGCATGTGCCCCTACTGGGAGTCCAACTGGGACCTCCTAGTTCATAGGTCCATGCTCAACCACTGAACCATGCCAGCCGGACCTAGAGGTTGGACTTTAAAGTCAAATGCATCTGAATTCAAATCCTAGCTCCTCCAATTGCTTGCATGAGTGATGGAACTTTTTTAAGCCTCAGTTTTCTTATCTGTAAATCAGGAGTAATAATAGTAGCTACTTTATAAGGTTACTGTGGAAAATCAAATAAGAAAATGCATGTGAAGTAATTAACATGATGTCTAGCACATAGTAAGTGCTAAATATATGTGAACTAGTAGAATAAGAGGATGTATGTGTATGTGGGCATGCACAAGAAAAAATTTAAAGATAGTAGATTTGACTTTGGGTGGTGGGCACACAATGTAATGTACAGATCATGTATCATAGAAATGTATACTTGACACCCATATAATCATATTAACCAATGTCACCCCAATAAATTAATTAAAACAATATATATGATGACAAAAAAGAGAATCAGAAATGATTTTCATTATATAAAAAAGGTGCCATAATTTTTCTGAAAGATTTGATGGGAAAACCAGAATTCTATGGGTTATATACATTATATTTGCATAAAATGGTAAATTTTACACATGGGGCATTATTTTTGAGGGCAGGCCAGGTGGCAACTATAGTTAGAGCTCCTGGGTAGCAGGATCGAGTATAAGGCCTAGCATTTGTGGTGAGGGAGGGATCCAAGAAGAAAAAGGGGTGAAAACTTTATAGTGGGTAAAAGCACTACTATTGGAATAATACAAACCAGGGATCAGATCCTGGCTCTTCTTTCACAGGCTCTGTGACAATGTTGGGTAAAGTGATTTAACAACTTTCAGCTGACGTATCCTCATCTGTAACACTAGAGGCCTGGTGCACGAAATTCGTGCACAGCGGGGGTGTGTGTCCCTCAGCCCAGCCTGCACCCACTCCAATCTGGGATCCCTCTCACAATCCAGGACTGCTGGCTCACAACCACTCGCCTGCCTGCCTGCCTGATTGCCTCTAACCGCTTCTGCCTGCCAGCCTGATCACCCCCTAACCACTCCCCTGCCAGCCTGATCGATGCCTAACTGCTCCCCTGCCAGCCAGATTACCCCTAACTGCCCTCCCCTGCCAACCTGGTTGCCCCTAACTGTCCTCCCCTGCAGGCCTGGTCACCCCCAACTGCCCTCCCCTGCTGGCCCGGTCACCCTTAACTGCCCTCCCTTGTCAGCCTGGTTGCCCCTAACTGCCCTCCCCTGCTGGCCTGGTTGTCACCAACTGCCCTCCCCTGTAGGCCTGGTCCCCCCAAACTGCCCTCCCCTGCAGGCCTGTTCGCCCCCCCCTGCAACTTCTGTCCCCTGCAGGCCTGGTCGCCGCTAACTGCCCTCCCATGCAGGCCTGGTCCCCTCAAACTTCTCTCCCCTGCAGGCCTGGTCACCCCCAACTGCCCTCCCCTGCAGGCCTGGTCACTCCTATCAGCCCTCCCCTGCAGGCCTGGTCCCTCCCAACTGCCCTCCCCTGCAGGCCTGATCACCCACAACTGCCCTCCCCTGCCGGCCATCTTGTGGCGCCATCTTGTGTCCACATGGAGGCAGCTATCTTTGACCACATGGGGGCGGCCATCTTGTGTGTTGGAGTGATGGTCAATTTGCATATTACTCTTTTATTAGATAGGATGGGGATGAAATAACCCATGTAAATGGCCCAAAACATTTCCTGTCATATAGCTCAATCAATGGTAGCTACTCTTTCTACCTAACAGTTGTGACTTGGTAGCAGTTATAAGTCTTTAAGTCGGGGAAGACTTTTGATGTTAGATGTGGCTTTGGGAAGCTTCGCCTTTCAATATGTAGGATGTTTTGGGCTCTTCCCCTTTTTAGTAGCTTCAGTCCCTTGTTCAGGTCTGCTGCAAGTTGTCCTAGCCTAGGTGTTTTATAATATTTGTGGTGACTAAATTTATTTATTTATTTATTTATTTATTTATTTATTTAATTTAATAAATCTTTATTGTTAAGATTATTACAATTGTTCCTCTTTTTTTCCCCATAGCTCCCTCCACCCGGTTCCCACCCCACCCTCTGCCCTTACCGCCCCCCACACACACTGTCCTCATCCATAGGTATACGATTTTTGTCCGGTCTCTTCCCGCACCCCCATACCGCTCTCCCCCTGAGAATTGTCAGTCCACTCCCTTTCTATGCCCCTGATTCTATTATAGTCACCAGTTTATTCTATTCATCAGATTTTTTTATTCACTTGATTTTTAGATTCACTTGTTGATAGATATGTATTTGTTGTTCATAATTTTTATCTTTAGCTTTTTCTTCTTCTTCCTCTTCTTAAAGAATACCTTTCAGCATTTCATATAATACTGGTTTGGTGGTGATGAACTCCTTTAGATTTTCCTTATCTATGAAGCTCTTTATCTACCCTTCAATTCTGAATGATAGCTTTGCTGGGTAGAGTAATCCTGGTTGTAGGTTGTTGCTGTTCATCACTTTGAATATTTCTTGCCACTCCCGTCTGGCCTGCATAGTTTCTGTTGATAAATCAGCTGACAGTCATATGGGTGCTCCCTTGTAGGTAACTAACTTTTTCTCTTGCTGCTTTTAATATTCTCTCTTTGTCTTTTGCTCTTGGCATTTTAATTATGATGTGTCTTGGTGTGGTCCTCATTGGATTCCTTTTGTTTGGGGTTCTGTGTGCTTCCTGGACTTGTAAGTCTATTTCTTTCACCAGGTGGGGGAAGTTTTTGGTCATTATTTCTTCAAATAGGTTTTCAGTATCTTGCTCTCTCTCTTCTTTCTCTCTTCTTCTGGCACCCCCCATAATTCTGATGTTGGTACGCTTGAAGTTGTCCCAGAGGCTCCTTACACTATCTTCATATTTTTGGATTCTTTTTTCTTTTTTCTTTTCCGGTTGTGTGTTTTTTGCTTCTTTGTATTTCAAATCTTTGACTTGATTCTTGCGATCCTCTAGTCTCATGTTAGATCTCTGTATAATATTTTTTATTTCAGTCAGTGTATGCTTAATTTCTAGTTGGTCCTTTTTCATATCCTCGAGGGTCTTGCTAAATTTATCGGCCTTTTCTAGAAAATTCTTGAAAAACCTTATAACCGTGGTTTTGAACTCTATATCCAGTCATTTGCTTTCTTCCATTTCCTTCATTTGTGATCTGTTTCTTTGTCTCCACATTTTGTCTGCTTCCCTGAGTTGATAGAGTGGCTTTGTGTGCTAGGTGTCCTATAGGGCCCAGTGGCTCAGCCTCCCCAGTTACCTGAGGTGGACACTCTTGGTGCACCCCTTTGTGGGTGTGTGCACAGTCTTGTTGTAGTTAAGCCTTTATTGTTGTTGGTATCACTGGTAGGAATTGACCTCCAGGCCAATTGGCTGTGAGGATCAGCTGTGTCTATGCTGGGAGAACTTCTGTGCTGGAGACACCCTTATGAGACAAGACTTGCAAAAGCCTCTTTGCTCAGCTTGGATGGGGTGGAGTCTCAGTGAGGAGCAGACAGCATTGGTTTCCCATCAGCCCTGCCCTAATAGGCCCCTGTGTCTCAGTGTCCCATGGTAATCGCTGCAAGCACCTCTGAGAGAAAGCCGCCCTCGAGTTCCACCCGCTGCCAGACAGTCCAGTTTCTTCCCAAATGAGTCTGGGTCCCCAGAGTCTCACCCAGAACTGGAGTTCAGCGCAGTCGGGAACTTTTGTCTCCCTCCCACTTGAGAAAGCCAGCTGCTACTCAGTTGCCAGTCCTCTCCGTGTGCGTGTCTCAGTACCTCTGCCTCCTACAGCTCCTCTGAGTTTCAGTGTGCTTTTCTCTTTCCTTCTAGTTGTAGAATTTCCACTCAGCCAGCCTTCCTGTGGTTCTGGATGATGTCCGTTTTGTCTTTTAGTTGTAGTTTTGAAATTGTTGTGCAAGGCAGCAGTTTAGGTGTTTACCTATGCTGCCATCTTGGTTTCTCCCGTGACTAAATTAAAAAAAAATATTTTCAGTGTACAATCAGAAAGAAAATGAAAACCACATGGAAAATTCAGCCCATTCCAATGTTTTCTTAGTCCCTCATTCTACATCCTACTAGTCTCTTTTCTGCAGATGATGGCTGAGAATATCCTCTTTAGAGTAATAAATCACAGTGACATTAAATGGAGCCTTGCAGCTGCACCAGGGCTAGTTAGAAGCCTATTTAAGAAAAGGGCTTATGTGGAGGAGTTTCCCCCCTTCTTTTTAAAAGCCACCTGTACAATTTTTGTCTTGGTTTTTAAGTGGAAATGATTTTAAGATGTAAATTTCCCCACTCTACTTATGTTTATGATGTACAAATAGTTCTTTGTTAATAGGGAAAGAAAAAAAAACCCACACACACCAAAATGCCAGAACTCATTAAGGCTCTTTAGAGAAAGTGTGCCTCTTTAACTTTCCAACTTCCTTTCTGACTTAGTAATTTAGGGGCTGGACAAGATGCAGGTGGAAGGAATTGCTTCATTGACAGTTGGCCCTGAATCTCACATTCCTGGAAGTGCACCAGTTCAGGGTACAGAGCTACCTGGGAGAACTAGGACTGGTCTGGAAAGAGCACGCACTTTAATCTAAATCCTTTTCCTGTTGTTTGGCAAAGTCCCAAACGTTCTTTGAGGTTAGGAGAGATAGCTTTGAGGAGAAAATTGGGACCATATCATCTAATCCAGATGTCAAAACCCAGGCTCTTAGAAGGAAAAAACCTTTTATTATAAACTAGGCTTTGGCGGGGGGTGGGGGGGGGAGAATATCTTCTTTATAAATTAGACCTCAAGGAAGGAAAGTCCTTTCATTATAATCATATCAATTTACATAATGAGGTTAGCTGTGCAATTTGGCGAAGATGATAATGGTCAGCCATGTAGAATGATTTAAACAATGGCATTTGATTGTGCCTCTGCTGGGTGCAGAGAATTGGGTGACACCATCTTAAATTCAACTTGCCTATCCATCAGTCAGAGGGATACTTCCCATTTCAATTTGGCTTCTGTGGAAAAGAAAAGGGTCATTTTTAAAGTCATCCATCTGTTTCAGTCTAGCTCACTAGAGAATAAAACTTACCTGTTAAGAAAAATCAAGCAGGTGAACGAAACTCTTGTGCAACCTCTTAGAGATCAAGAGTTCATTGTTATTGAGAGTATACAACTGTTTACTTATTAGTGGTAACCACGGATATAGCCACATAAAATTATGTAAATACACTTATCATTGTTTAGCTTTTCTAATGTACATGAACATCTTCTACAACTTGCTGTTAAAGAAAACAATTGGAAAAATTGTTTTTAAAATGACAACACCATGTCTGGATCGCTCCAAGAAAATACTGGCAAGAAGATACTGGCAAGTGACCATGTGAAGTAACTCAATGCCATCATAAACATCACTTCAAAACCATTGCATGATACCTTTGACTGAATTTTATAGAAATGTAAAAAGTTGCTGCCAATGAGGGGGTGACCAAGGGACAGGCATTGGACACAGTTGGAGCCTGAGAACGATGGACAAGGGTTTCTTGGCAAAAGTAAGAACCTGCATAGCCGGGTGATTGCTGTTTAGGCTCCAGTAGATGGCTGCTCGGCACCTACCTTTCCAATAGGCAGTTTGACCTCTTGTAACTTTTTTAAAACTTCCAGCCGTCGCCTTACTTCTGTCTTCAGATTCTCTCTTTTGTCTGTCTGCCAGAGAATCTCTGACAGATGACGAACCACATCGTGTTCCAACAGTATTATGATAAGCAATAATCAGAAGAGGGGAAAGATTCCACAGACCAATACTTTCAGCATCTTTTGCCACTCTCAAAACCTGTAATCTTCCACTGTCATCTCTGAAGATTTGGATTCTCAAAATCTGGGATGTTCATTCACGCAAATCCTCTGGTCCCCTAACAACAATCTCCAGAAGTTTGTACAGCAAGAAACATTACTGAAAGCCAAGATGATGTACAATGGATGAGCCCGAGATCCCAGCCTGAGGAACTGCCCTGCCTGAACTAGGGACCTCTGTGGGCATCTAAACCTCATGCAAACTGAAGGGGTCTTTGGCCAGATCAAGAGCCATTATCCCAACCTAATAGGAATTGATGCCTGGGCCAAAAGCATAGGGACAGCATCTCATTCCGTATTCCTCCCCAAAAATGACTGTGAAGGGCAACATCAAGTAGACACAAGCCAACCACGCAGGAATCTGGAGAGGAAGGACACACAGCACATTTTAATTGATCTAGAAGCTTTACCAGCCACAAGGACAAGAAAACACAGATTTATACTGTTTGGACCATCCGGTCTTACATTTCATTGGAAATCATTGGAGAAAAAGAATATTTTGTGGTGGGGAGTCTCAACTCACCTTCAGAAGGTCTACCATTGAAAGCTGTGTATCTGAGACATTTGTATAGATGCCTGATGCACAGGTCTCCAGTTTTTTCTCCAATTAGCATTTTAAAAACAACTCAGAATCTAATCCTGCTAAGTACTTTATTTCCCACATAAAGCTGAACAATTGATGGACATTGGTATGGACAATTGTTAAAATGTAAATATGAAATACTCAGTGACTAAAGAATGTTATGAACTGTTCTTGATGTGAGGAGACAAAGAGAATGAAATTTAACATATAATGGTTTCATTTTCTTGTATTTTATTCTTTGTTTATGTAAACTTCCTTGGAATATAAACTCAAGCACAGAGGCCTCCATTTGTAAACAAATCTGTTATTTTTGGATATTTTTGTAACGGTTGCTCTGATATTCAAGCTGGTTTCCTAGGGAAGTTTCTAATAACACATTTGGTAAAATTGTCTTCTGGATAATACTTTAGAGTTTTTTAAAGCTATACACAATTCTGGACTCGTTTGTGTGCTCAGGGATAGCAGAAAAGGAAATAGCAAGGCATTAGATATCCATGTGTACAAAAAAGCCAAATATAATTGCTTTGCGCCATTTCCTAATGTATTGTAATTGTTAACAAGGAGTTTGGTTACGTGTATAGAAGTATTTTAATACATGATGATGAAAATAGAACTGTCAGAGTACCTCTGAAAGATGTACATATATATAACCATTAGAATGGACGATCGCTGTGGGACTGGGGGCGAGGTGGTTTGTACACAGCTGTCACAGACATGAAAGGCTACTCTGTGGGTGTAGATATTCATGTGAATGGTCTTTTATTTTGAAATATATATGTTGCTCTATGCTTATTACCAAGTGCTATTGCTGTTTATATATATTCGAACTGTTGCGCCATGTTACAAGCCATCTTACCGAGATGGCTTACCTCCATGTTCACACGTCTACCTTTAGTTTGTAAATTTTCTTTTCATTATTAAATGGCCTCGTGATTAATTTATATAAAAAAAAGAGTTCCAGAAGGGCTCCTTGTGTACACAATAAAATCACCCCTACTCAGGTTCATAGTGCCTGATATTCCTTCATCAGTAAAACTTAACCCTTTTTTTTGGTCAAGGACATGCTTTAGAATCTAGTGAAAGCTACTGGCCAAAAGTTTCCCTCCGAAAAATGCATATGTGTATTCATGCACCAGTGTTCATTTTTGTGGGGTCAGTGTTTCTTATAGTTGATTTTCAAGAGCCATATAATGGGCACCCTGTCCACACATGATCCACCATTTAAGTAAATTGAAAAGAAGCTCTTTCAAAAAGAAGAAGAAAAAATAAGCTCTTTCACATTTTTATCACTATCACATCTAAATATTTAAAATAATTCATTCTAATAACTTCACATTAGGAAGGGGGATGGCAAATAGGGGCATTTTTGGCAATAAATGATATTTATGAAACTTTGAAGGAAAAAAAGTATGAGAGTACTCTTTTTTTTGCTTTATTTTTTTAAAATAAATCTTTATTCAGATTATTACAATTATTTCTCCTTTTTCCCCCCATAGCTCCCCTCCACCCATTTCCCACCCCACCTTCTGCCCTTACCTCCCCCCCACTGTCCTCATCCATAGGTATATGATTTTTGTCCATTCTCTTCATGAACCCCCCATACCCCTTTCCCCCTGAGAATTATCAGTCCACTCCCTTTCTATGCCCCTGATTCTATTATATTCACCAGATTATTCTGTTCCTCAGGTTTTTAATTCACTTGATTTTTAGGTTCGCTTGTTGATAGATATGTATTTGTTGTTCATAATTTTTCTCTTTACTTTTTTCTTCTTCCTCTTCTTTAAGAATACCTTTCAGCATTTCATATAATACTGGTTTGGTGGTGATGAACTCCTTCAGCTTTTTCTTATCTGTGAAGCTCTTTATCTGCCCTTCAATTCTGAATGATAGCTTTGCTGGGTAGAGTAATCTTGGTTGTAGGTTCTTGCTATTCATCGCATTGAAAATTTCTTGCCACTCCCGTCTGGCCTGCATAGTTTCTGTTAAGAAGTCAGCTGACAGTCGTATGGGTGCTCCCTTGTAGGTAATTAACTGTTTTTCTCTTGCTGCTTTTAATATTCTCTCTTTGTCTTTTGCTCTTGGCATTTTAATTATGATGTGTCTTGGTGTAGTCCTCTTTGGATTCCTTTTGTTTGGGGTTCTGTGGGCTTCCTGGACTTGTAAGTCTATTTCTTTCACCAGGTGGGGGAAGTTTTCGGTCATTATTTCTTCAAATAGGTTTTCAGTATCTTGCTCTCTCTCTTCTTCTGGCACCCCCATAATTCTGATGTTGGTACGCTTGAAGTTGTCCCAGAGTCTTCTTACATTATCTTCAACTTTTTGGATTTTTTTTTTTTGCTTTTTGCTTTTTCGGTTGAGTGTTTTTTGCTTCTTTGTATTTCAATTCTTTGACTTGATTCTTGTGTTCCTCTATTCTGTTTCTGGGTCTCTGTATAATATTTTTTATTTCAGTCAGTGTATGTTTAATTTCTAGTTGGTCCTTTTTCATATCTTCGAGGGTCTCGTTATATTTATCGGCCTTTTCTAGGATATTCTTAAAAAGTCTTATAACCGTGGTTTTGAATTCTATATCCAGTCGTTTGTTTTCCTCCATTACTTTCGTTTGTGATCTGATTCTTTGACCCCGCATTTTCACTGATTCCCTGAGTTGGTAAGGTAGATATTTGTGCTAGGTTTCCAATATGGCCCAGTGGGTCTGCTTCCCCAGTTAACCTGAGGTGGACACTCTTGGTGCACCCCTTTGTGGACTGTGTGTACAGCCTTGTTGTAATTAAGTCTTTATTGTTGTTGGTATCACTGGGAAGAATTGACCTCCGGGCCAGTTGGCTGTAAGGATCAGCTGTGTCTATGCTGGGAGAAGTTCGGTGCTGGAGACAGCCTTATAGGATTAGACTTGCCAAATTGCAATAGCCTCTGTGCTCAGCTTGGATGGGGTGGAGACTCAGTCTTGGCTTCCTGTCAGCCTTGCCCTTGCGCGCATGTGTGCTTTCAGTCCTCCGCCTTCCCCAGCTCGAGTCTCCGCCTGAGAGTCCAGACTCCCCCCACAAGAGGGTGGGTCCCCAGGGGCTCGCCTGGAACTGGGGTTCACTGCAGTCAGAACTGGGGCTCAGTGCAGTCAGGATCCTCTGACTCCCTTCCACTAGGGAAAGCCTGTGGCAACCTCCGCAGCCTTTGTGCGCACTGGCCCGCGTGCGCCTTCAGACTTCTGCCTTTCCCAGCTCGAGTCTCCGCCCGAGAGTCCAGACTCCCCCCGTAAGAGCGTGGGTCCCCAGGGGTTCGCCCGGAACTGGGGTTCAGTGCAGTCAGAACTGGGGTTCAGTGCGGTCGGGTATTCCTTCCCCCTTCCGCCAGAGAAAGTCAGCCAGGCTCTCAGCCGCCCTTCCTCTCTGCGTGCACAAAGCCCCTTTGCCATACCTCCAATTCTCTGTGAGCTTTTCTCTTTCCTTCTAGCTGTAGAATTTTCACTCAGCCAGCTTTCCTGTGATTCTGGATGGTGTCCGTTCTGTCTTTTAGTTGTAGATTTGAAATTGTTGTGTGAGGCAGCAGTTTAGGTGTTTACCTATGCTGCCATCTTGGTTTCTCATGAGAGTACTCTTAAACTCTAAAAAACCCTCTTTAAAAGGTTTCAACTATCAAATATCATAGCTTCTAGAAGCCAAATATTTCTTTTTTAAAATTTTATTTTATTGTTTAAAGTATTACATATAGTAGTACATATATTTCCTTCCCCGCCCCCATTGACCTTCCCCCAGCACCCCTCACCCCCTGTCGCATGCCCTTATCCCACCCCACCAGTGTCTTGTGTCCATTGGTTGTGCTTATATGCATGCATAAAGTCCTTTGGTTGATCTCTTTCCCCTATCCCCAACACTCGCCAGCCTTCCCGCTGTAATTTGACAGTCTGTTGGGTGCTTTACTGCCTCTGTATCTATCTTTTTATTCATCAGGTTATAATGTTCTTTATTTTCCATACATGAGTGAGATCATGTGGTATTTTTCTTTCATTGCTTGGCTTATTTCACTTAGCATAATGCTCTCCAGTTCTATCTATGCTGCTGTAATGGTAAGAATTCCCTCTTTTTTACCACAGCATAGTAATCCGTTGTGTAGATGTACCATAGTTTTCTAATCCACTCATCTGATGATGGGTACTTAGGCTGTTTGCAAATCTTAGCTATGGGGAATTGTGCTGCTATGAACATAGGGGTGCGTATATCCTTTTTTATGGGTGTTTCTAATTTCTTGGGTTATATTCCTGGAAGTGGGATTACTGGTCAAATGGGAGTTCTACTTTTAGTTTCTTGAGGAAACTCCATACTGGAGTTTGTTCTCCACAGTGGCTTCACTGGTCTGCATTCCCACCAGCAGTACACGAGGGTTCCTTTTTCTCCGCATCCTCGCCAGCACTTGTCCTTTGTTGATTTGTTGATGATTGCCATTCTGACAGTGTGAGATGGTACCGCATTGTCGTTTTGATTGGTATCTCTTGAATAATTAGTGACTTTGAGCATGTTTTCAAATGTCTCTTGGACGTCCTTCTGTCTTCTTTCAAAAAGATTCTATTTAGGTCAATTGCCCATTTTTTTATTGGATCATTTATATTCCTTTTATTAAGTTGTATAAGCTGCCTGTAGATGTTGGAGATTAAAACTTTATCAGTGATAACATTTGCAAATATGTTCTCCTATACAGTGGGGTTTCTTGTTGTTTTGTTGATGGTTTCTTTTGCTGTGCAAAAGCTTTTTATTTTGATGTAGTCCCATTTGTTTACTTTCTTTTTAATTTCCATTGCGCTATGAGCGGTATCGGTGAAGAAATTGCTTCGTCATATGTCTGAGATTTCTCTGCCTGTGGATTCCTCTAGTATTTTTATGGTATCCCATCTTATGTTTAAGTCCTTTATCCATTTTGAGCAGGGGTCCTCAAACTACGGCCCACGGCCCACATGCGGCCCGCTGAGGACATTTATCCGGCCCGCCGGGTGCCGCTGCCTGTCCAGCTTAGCAGCCGACTCGTCCCAGGCCCACAGTGCGCATAGGAATTTGTTCATAGTTTTTTTTTTTAAACTATAGTCTGGCCCTCCAACAATCTGAGGGACAGTGAACTGACCCCTGTTTAAAAAGTTTGAGGACCCCTGATTTTTAGTTTATTTTAGTGTATAGTGCGAGATGGTGATCTAGTTTCATTTTTTTGCATGTATCTGTCCAATTTTCCCAACACCATTTATTGAAGAGACTGTCTTGACTCCATTGTATGTTCATGCCTACTTTGTCAAATATTAATTGATCATAGTGGTTTGGGTCGACTTCAGGGTTCTCTATTCTATTCCATTGGTCTATATGCCTGTTCTTGTGCCAGGACCAGGCTGTTTTGAGAACAGTGGCTTTGTAATACAGCTTGAAATCTGGTATTGAGATCCCAACTACTTTGTTCTTCTTTCTCAGGATTGCTGTGGCTATTCAGGGTCTTTTTTCATTCCAGATGAATTTTTGGAGAGTTCGTTCTAGGTCTGTGAAATATGCTGTTGGTATTTTAATGGTGAGTGCATTGAATCTATAGATTGCTTTGAGTAGTATGGACATTTTAATGATGTTGATTCTATCAATCCATGAACATGGTATGTTCTTCCATCTGTTTACGTCTTCCTCTCTCTTTTTTCAGTGTTGTGTAGTTTTTCGTGTATAGGTCTTTTACATCCTTAGTTAAGTTTATTCCTAGGTATCTTAATTTTTTTGGTGCAACGGTAAATGGGATTGCTTTTTTAGTCTCTCTTTCTGTAAGTTCACTATTGGTGTATAGAAATGCCATAAATTTCTTGGCATTAATTTTGTATCCTGCTACTTTGCCGAATTCATTTATTAACTCTAATAGTTTTTTGATGGAGTCTTTCGGGTTTATTATGTACAATATCATGTCATCTGCAAATAAGGACAGCTTTACTTCTTCTTTTCCAATTTGGGTGCCTTTTATTTCTTCATCTTGTCTAATTGCAATGGCTAATACTTCCAGTACTATGTCAAACAGGAGTGGTGTGAGTGGGCATCCCTGTCTTGTTCCTGTTCTTAGGGAAAATGGTTTTAGTTTTTGCCCATTGAGTATGATGTTGGCTGTGGGTTTATCATATATGGCTTTTATTATGTTGAGGTATGATCCTTCTATTCCCACCTTGCTGAGAGTTTTTATCAAGAAAGGGTGTTGGATTTTGTCAAATGCTTTTTCTGCATCAATTGATATGACTATGTGATTTTTGTCTCTCAATTTGTTTATGTGATGTATCATGTTTATTGATTTGTGGATATTGTACCATCCTTGCATCCCTGGGATAAATCCTACTTGGTCATGGTGTATGATCTTTCTGATGCACTGCTGGAACCGATTTGCTAGAATTTGTTGAGGATTTTGGCATCTATGTTCATGAGGGATATTAGCCTGTAATTCTCTTTCATTGTGTTGTCTTTATCTTGTTTTGGTATTAGGGTGATGCTGGATTCATAGAATGAGCTTGGAAGTGTTCCTTCCTCTTGCATTTTTTGGAATTGTCTGAGGAGGATAGGTTTTAGTTCTTCCTTGAATGTTTGGTAAAACTCATCTGTTAAGCCGTCTGGCCCTGGGCTTTTGTTTGCTGGAAGCTTTTTGATGACTGCTTCAATTTCTTCCATAGTTATTGGCCTATTGAGATTTTAGAATCTTCCTGATTGAGTTTTGGAAGATTGTATTTATCTAGGAATATGTCCATTTCCTCCAGGTTGTCTAGTTTGTTGAAAGAGAGTTGTTCATAATATTTTTTAACAATCCTTTGTATTTCTGTGGGGTCTGTTGTTATTTCACCCCTATCATTTCTGATTTTCTTTATTTGGGTCCTCTCTCTTTGCTTCTTGGTGAGCCTGGCTAGAGGTTCATCAATCTTGTTTATCCTTTCAAAGTACCAGCTCTTGGTTTCACTGATATTTTGTATTGTTGTGTTTTTTTTATTTGTCTCTGTCATTTATTTCTGCCCTGATCTTTATTATCTCCTTCCTTCTGCTCACTCTGGGCTTTTCTTTTTGTGTTCTTTCGAATACTTTGAGTTGTAGCATTAGATGTTTTATTACCATTTTTTCTTGTTTTTTCAAGTAGGCCTGTGGAGCTATAAACTTCTCGCTCAGGACTGCTTTCATTGTGTCCCATAGGTTTTGGATTGTTGTGTTTTTATTGTCATTAGTTCCCAGACTGTTTTTTATTTTTTCTTTGATCTCATTGGTAACCCAATCAATATTTAATAACATGCTATTTACCTTCCAGGTGTTTGAGTGTTTTGGATTGTTTTTATTGTAGTTTATTTCTAATATTATGCCATTGTGGTCTGAAAAGATGGTTGGTATGATTTCAATCTTCTTGAATTTGGGGAGACTTTGCTTGTGATCCAGTATGTGGTCTATTTTTGAAAATGTCCGATGTGCACTTGAGAAGAACTTATATTCTGCAGCTTTGGGGTGAAATGTTCTGAAGATGTCAATTAAGTTCATCTGATCTAGTGAGTCATTTAAGATTGTTGTTTCTTGGCTGATTTTTTGTCTAGAGTATTTAACCAGTGATGTCAGTGGTATATTAAAGTCCCCTACTATGATTGTATTGTTTTCTATCTCTCTCTTGATATCTTCCAGGAGATTTTTTAAGTATTTGGGTGCTCCTGCATTGGGTGCATATATGTTTACCAGGGTTATATCCTCTTGTTGTATCGATCCCTTTAGTATTATGAAGTGGCCTTCCTTATCTCTTGTTATGGCCTTCACTTTGAGGTCTATTTTGTCAGATATAAGTATTGCTACCCCGGCTTTTTTTTTCATTTCCATTTGCCTGAAAGATATTTTTACATCCCTTCACTTTCAGTCTGTGCGAGTCCCTTGTTCTGAGGTGGATCTCTTGTAGACAGCATATATATGGGTCATAATTTTTTATCCATTCAGCCACTTGATGTCTTTTGATTGGAGCATTTAGTCCGTTTACATTTAAAGTTATTATTGAAAGGTACTTGTTTGTAACCATTTTTATTTTTTGAGGCTGTGTTCCTTCTTACCTTTTGATTTCTTCTTTTTACAGCATTCCCTTTAGCATTTCTTGCATTGCTGGCTTGGTAGTGATAAACTCCCTTAGGCTTTTTTTTTTTTTTTGTCTGCAAAGCTCCTGATTTCCCCTTCAATTTTGATTGATAGTCTTGCTGGATAGAGTATTCTTGGATTCAGTCCGTTGCTTTGCATCACTTTATATATCTCCTTCCATTCCCTTCTAGCTTGATGTGTTTCTGTTGAGAAATAATTTGATAATCTTGATGGGGGATCATTTGTAGGTAACTCTCTTTCTCTCTCTTGCAGCCTTTAAGATTCTCTCTTTGTCGATAACATTTGCCATTGTAATTATGGTGTTTCTTGGTGTGCGTCTTTTGGGATTTGTCTTGCTTGGGACTCTTTGTACTGGAGTAACTTTTTTCTTCCCCATATCAGGGAAGTTTTCTGTCATTATTTCTTCAAATAAATTTTCTAATCCTTGCTGCTTTTCTTGTCCTTCTGGCAGCCCTATTAAACATATGTTATTTCGTTTTGAATTGTCCAAAATCTCCCTTAGGTTTTCCGTCTGCTTATTAATTTTTTTCTCTAGTTGCTGTTGAGATTGGGCTTATTTCTGTACCTGATCTTCTAACTCACTGATTCGGTCCTCTGCTTCTTCTAGTCTACTGTTGAAGCCTTCCATGGTGTTTTTGATTGTAGCTATATCATTTTTCATTTCTTCCTGATTTTTGCATAGGTTGTTGATTTTCTCGTCCATCCGGTGTATGAACTGTATGACCATTATTCTGAATTCTTTTTCTGTCATGTTGCATGCTTCCATTTCACTTATTTCCTTATTTGTCGATTCCTCCTTTTCTTTCCTCTGGGGATTGCTTTGTTGTCTCCCCATTCTGGCTATCACCAGAAGGTTCAGATGTCGAGTTGCAGGGGCCTGGGCCATGTGCACTGGGAGTTTTGCATCCTCCAAGTGTCACTGAAGAGCTCTGACACCAAGACATGTGGTTGCTGTGGGTTAGTGGGAGCCATGCTCGCCCTGGGTCAGAGTCACTGTTGCTTAGTGTGGCCTTGTGTGTGCACCTAGAATCAGGGACCCTGCTTGTGCCACATTGAAAAAGAGAACTCACTGGTGTGTGCCAAAAATCAAAGCCCCTATTGCGTGTCAGGAGTTAGAGGCTCCCTGTGTCCATGCCGAGAATTGAGTATCAGAGTCTCCGTTGCTTGGTGCTACCTCCCACTGAGAATCAGGGTCCCTGTGTACACATGCATCAAGAATTGGAGTCTCTGACTCTTAGTGTGAATGTACTGGGAATCAGGGATCCCAGGCACATGTAATGAGGAGCAGAGGCTAGTCACTAATGCTCATTGCTGCCACTTGCATGGAGATTCAGGGTCCCTATCTGCTCAGGAGACTGGGTTGCTCAGTGGCACTGTGTTGGCAGGAGGTCCACTTCTGCCCTGTGGTAAACAGCCTTCTGTGTGTGCTTTCTCTGAATCAAAGTCAGGTGGCAGTGCCACTTAGAGTGGGTTTGGGGTCTGGTCACGTGAGTGTGCACTATGGAAAACAAACTCCCTGTGTCCATGCACTCAGGCTCAAATTCAGTGCTGCCTCCCTGTGTGGGCACAGGGTCTGGTCATGGGGAACAAACTTTCCACGTGTGCACATCCAGGTTCAAATTCATCACAGTCTCTCTGGTAAGGTTCAGGGTCTGGTCATGGGAAACAAACTCCCTAGGTTTGCACCCCCAGGCTCAAATTCAGCCTGGTCTCCCTGCATGGGCACAGGATCTGGTCGCAGAAAACAAGCTCCCCAATATCATGTGCCTATGCTCAAATTCAGAACTGCCTCCCTGCCTGGGGGTAGAGACTAGTCTCGGGAAACAAATTCCCTGAGTTCTCAAGTCCATGCTAATGTTCAGCGCTGTCTCCCTGCCGTGTGTGGGCATGGGATCTGGTCGCAGAAAACAACCTCCCTAAGGATGAGCAGCTAAGCTCAAATTCAGCTTAGTCTCCCTGCCTGGGCGCAGAGATGAGTCACAGAGAACAAATTCCCCAAGTTTGCAAGTCCAGGCTCAAGTTCAGCACTGTCTCCCTGCCCTGTGTGGACACGGGATCTGGTCGCACAAAACTACCTCCCTAAGGATGAGCAGCTAGCCTCAAATTCAGCTCAGTCTCCCTACCTGGGCACAGCGACTAGTCCCGGGAAACAAACTTCCCATGTCCGACATCAAGGCTCAACGTCAGGCAGAGTCGCCAGTGCTTTGTGTGTGCAGAAAACCTTATTGTGCATCTGGCGTTTGGTAGTCTCTGTGTTGCTGCCGAGGGGGTGACAGGGGAGGAGGATTAACTTTGTGACTCACAGAAATCTGTGGCTGTGTCCCTCGGTCTGCAGCAGTGATTGCAGGTCTTTTCTGAGACCAGATTAGGTGTTGGCAAGGCTAAGATTCTAGACTCAATCAGTACTGTTCTTCAAGATGGCGTGGTCTCTGTGC
The DNA here is from genome assembly GCF_963455305.1 of Plecotus auritus. Classification (NCBI taxonomy): domain Eukaryota; kingdom Metazoa; phylum Chordata; class Mammalia; order Chiroptera; family Vespertilionidae; genus Plecotus; species Plecotus auritus. The sequence goes on from NC_137784.1 coordinate 99,622,512, forward strand.
TGCCGGTGTCCTCCCCAGAGTATTTGCTGTGGCATTGCAGTTTTGCCGTCTAAGACTGCCCAGATTGGCAGGCCCCTGGAAGAACTGCAGGGTCTAACTGTCCCTTTTTCACACACACACACACACACACACACACACACACACACACGTCCACACACACCTCTATTGCTCCCTCACTCTCTCACACACTCTCCCTCCCTACCTTTCTGTCGGTCGCCATCTTGCCTCCTCTGGGTCATGTTTTCTTATCTACTCCGTTACTTTATGTCTTTTGATTGGGGCATTTAATCCATTTACATTTAAAGTTATTATTGATAGGTAGGTACTTGTTTGTTGCAATTTTTATTCTTTACCCCTGTGTTCCTTCTTCGCTTCCTATTTCTTTTTTTTACATCAGACCCTTTAGCATTTCTTGCATTGCTGGTTTGGTGCTAATAAACTCCCTTAGTCCTTTTTTGTCTGTGAAGCTCCTGATTTCACCTTCAATTTTGATTGATAGCCTTGCTGGCTACAGTATTCTTGGATTCAGACCGTTCCTTTGCATGACTTTGTATATTTCATTCCATTCCCTTCTGGCCTGATGTGTTTCTGTTGAGAAATCAGTCACTAGTCTGATGGAGGTTCCTTTGTATGTAACTTTCTGTCTCTCTCTGGCCACTTTTAAGATTCTTACTTTGTCATTGGTGTTTGCCAATTTAATTATAATGTGCCTTGGCGTCGGTCTTTTGGGGTTCATTTTGTTTGGGACTCTGTGAGCTTCTTGGATTTGTGTGGGTTTTTTCTTCCCTATATCAGGGAAGTTTTCTGTCATTATTTCTTCAAACAGGTTTTCTATTCCTTGCTCAGTTTCCTCTCGTTCTGCAACCCCTATTATGCGGATGTTATTTTGTTTCGTGTTGTCCCAAAGTTCCCTTAGGCTCTCCTCCTGCTTTTTAATTTTTTTTTCTAGAAGCTGCTCTACTTGGGTATTTTTTCCTACCTTGTCTTCTAGCTCACTGATGCGGTCCTCTGCTTCTTCTAGTCTACTCTTGATGCTTCCTATTGAGTTCTTTACAACAGCAATGTCATTTTTCATTTCTTCTAGGTTCTTCTTAATTTCCTCTTGGTTCTTACACATATTGTCAAATTTGTCTTCCATTCTTTTCATCCACCTTATGACCATTTCTCTGAATTCTTTCTCTGATAGGTTGCTTGCCTCCATTTAGTTTACTTCCTTTCCTGGTAATGCCTGCTTTTCTTTCATATGCGGGGTGTTTCTTTGTCAACCCATGATCTCTCTTTTCTGAGTGTCTGCTTATGTAGTTGTCTCTCTCCTCAGAGATATTGTGGATTCAGCTCAAGACCACCACAAAAAAGGAGATCACAATCTTTTTTTGATGGAGGGTCTTGCCTTCAATTTGTGAAAAACAGGCAACATCAGTTCTGGCCTTGGCCATTGGTCCACCCCTGCACAACCTGTGGGCGGAATCCTGGGCCCCACACCAAGGGGGGAAGGCATCAAAAATTATTGGAGTTTTCACTGATCTTTTGTATTGTTTCTTTTGGTATCTATGTCATTCATTTCTGCCCTGAACTTTATTATTTCCTTCCTTCTGCTCACTGTGGGCTTTTCTTGTTTCTCTCATTCTAATTCTTTGAGTTGTAGCATTAGATGATTTATTACCATTTTTTCTTCTTTTTTGAGGTAGGCCTGTAGAGCTATAAACTTCCCTCTCAGGACTGCTTTCATTGTGTTCCATAGCATTTGCATTGTTGTGTTTTTATTGTCATTAGTCTCCAGGATGTTTTTAATTTCTTCTTTGATCACATTGTTAACCCAATCATTGTTTAATAGCATGCTATTCAGCTTCCAAGAGTTTGAATTTTTTGGAATGTTTTTATTGTAGTTTATTTGTAATATTATGCCATTGTGGTCTGAGAAAATGCTTGATATGATTTCAATCTTCTTGAATGAGCTTGTGACCCATTATGTGGTCTATTTTTGAAAATGTCCTATGTGCACTTGAGAAGAATGTATATTTTGTGCCTTTGGGGTGAAATGCTCTGAAGATGTCAATTATGTCCATCTGATCTAGTGAGTCATTTAGGATTCCTGTTTCTTTGCTGATTTTTTGTCTAGAGTATTTAACCCAGCCGTGGGCAAACTATGGCCCGTGGGCCGGATCTTGCTGTTCTATCTGATTCTCTTGCTCTCCCCTCTGCTCCTTTACTTTGAATTTATATTATTTCACACAAACACTCCATCCATGTTTTTGTTCTGGCCCTCCGGTCCAGTTTAAGAACCCATTGTGGCCCTCGAGTCAAAAATTTTCCCACCCCTGATTTAACCAGTGATGTCAGTGGTGTATTAAAGTCTCCTACTATGATTGTATTGTTGTTGATCTCTCCCTTGATATCTTCCAGGAGATTTTTTTAAATGTATTTGGGTGCTCATACAATGGGTGCATATATGTTTACCAGGGTTATATCCTCTTGTTTTATTGATACCTTTATTAATATGAAGTGGCCTTCCTTATCTCTTCTTATGGCCTTTACTTTGAGGTCTATTTTTTCAGATATAAGTACTGCTACTCCAGCTTTTTTTTCATTTCCATTTGCCTGAAAGATGTTTTTCCATACCTTCACTTTCAGTCTGTGTGAGTCCCTTGTTCTGAGGTGGGTCTCTTGTAGACAGCATATATATGGGTTGTGTGTGTGTTTTTTTTTATCCATTCAGCCACTCGATGTCTTTTGATTGGAGCATTTAGTCCATTTACATTTAAAGTTATTATTGAAAGGTACTTGTTTGTAGCCATTTTTATTTTTTGAGGCTGTGTTCCTTTTTACCTTTTTATTTCTTCTTTTTACAGCATTCCCTTTAGCATTTCTTGCATTGCTGGCTTGGTAGTGATAAACTCCCTTAGCCTTTTTTATTGTCTGTGAAACTCCTTATTTCCCCTTCAGTTTTGAATGATAGCCTTGCTGGATAGAGTATTCTCGGATTCAGTCCCTTGGGTTGCATCAATTTGTAAATTTTCTTCCATTCTTTTCTGGCCTGATGTGTTTCTATTGAGAAATCATTTGATAATCTAATGGGAGATCCCTTGTATGTAACTTTCTTTCTCTCTCTTGCAGCCTTTAAGATTCTCTCTTTGTCCTGAATATTTGCCATCATAATTATGACGTGTCTTGGTGTGGGTCTTTTTGGGTTCATCCTGTTTGGGACTCTCTGTGGTTGTGTGACTTTTTTCTTCACCACATCAGGGACATTTTCTCACATTTCTTCAAATAGGTCTTCTAACCCTTGTTCCTCTTCCTCTTGTTCCGGCACTCCTATTATTCCTATGTTGCTTCATTTCATGTTGTCCCATAGCTTCCTTAGGCTCTTCTCCTGCCTTTTAATTTTTTTCTTCAATTGCAATTCAGTTTGGCTGTGTTTTGCTTCCCTGTCTTCTAATTAGGTAATTTGGTCCTCTGCTTCTCCTAGTCTATTGTTGAAACTTTCCATGGTGTTTTTTATTGCAGCTGTATCACTCTTCACTTTTTCTTGTTTCTTACATAAGGTGTTGATTTTTTCTTCCATCTGGTTATGAAGTGTATGACTCTTATTCTGAATTCTTTTTCTGACATATTGCATGCCTCTGTTTCACTTAGCTGCTTTTCTGGAGATTCCTCCTTTTCTTTCCTTTGGGGGTTTCTTTGTCTACCCATTTTTGGTCTCACCAAGTGATCTAGATGTTGAATCATGCAGGTGTTGCTCCTTGGGTGGCAGTGGCTCCTCGGCCTGCGGTTGCTCCTCTGGCGGTCACAGTAGCAGCTGCTTCTCAGTTGGCAGTGACTCCTCTGGTGGGTTCTGTTCGAAGCAGTGGTGTCTACTCTGGCTGGTGGGGGAGGCTGCTTGCACAGCTTCTGTTCCTTGGATGGGGGTGGGCTGATTATGAGGCTGCTGCTCCTCGGATGGGGACGGGTTGCATGTGGCTGCTGCTCCTCGGACAGGGGCAGACTGCTCACATGGCTGCTGCTCTTTAGATGGGGGCTGGCTGCATGCTGCTGCTGTTCCTCAGACGGGGGGCTGCTTGTGATCCTGCAGCTCCTTGGACAGGGGCAGGTTGCTTGCAGGGCTGCTGCTCTTCATACTGGTGCGGGTTGCTCACGCAGTTGCTTTTCCTCAGATGGGGGCATTCTGCTTGCGTGGCTGCTGCTCCTCAGATGGGGGACGGGCTGCTTGCGTGGCTTCTGCTCCTCAGGTGGGAGTGAACTGCATGTGCTTTTGCTGCTCCTCGAACAGGTGTGGGCCTCTCACCCGGCTCCTTCTCATCGGAGAGGTGCAGGCTGCATGTGGCTGCTGCTCCTCAGACCAGTGCGGACTTCACAGGGCTGCTGCTCCTCAGATGTGGGCAGTCTACTTGTGTGGCTGCTACTACTTGGATGGCAGGCTGCTCGTGTGGCTGCTGCTCCTTGGATGGGGGCAGGCGGCTCGTGCAGCTGTTCCTCCTTGGAAGGGGGCAGGCTGCTCACACCGCTGCTGCTCCTTGGAAGGGGGCTGGCTGCTCATGTGGCTGCTGCTCCTTGGATGAGGGCAGGTTGCTTGCACAGCTGCTGCTCTTCGGACAGGTGCAGGGTGTGGTTTGAATGCAGCTGCTGCTCTTCAGATATGGGCGGTCTGCTTTTGTGGCTGCTGCTCCTCGATGGGGGCAGGCTGCTCACACAGCTGCTGCTCCTCGGATGGGGGCAGGCTGCTCGTGTGGCAGCTGCTGCTCAGAAGTGGGTGGGCTGCTCACACAAGTGCTGCTCCTCGGATGGGGGTGGGCTGCTCACACAGCTGCTGCTCCTCAGATGGGAGGCAGACTGCCAATGGGCTGCTTGCGTGGCTGCTGCTCCTTAGGTGGGAGTGAACTGCATGTGTTGTTGCTGCTCCTCGAACAGAGGTGGGCCGCTCACCCGGCTCCTTCTTGTTGGACAGGTGCAGGCTGCATGTGGTTGCTGCTCCTCGGACTTGGGCGGTCTGCTCGTGTGGTTGCTGCTCCTCAGAAGGGGGTGGGCTGCTCACACAGCTGCTGTTCCTTGGATGGGGGTGGGCTGCTCACACAGCTGCTGTTCCTCAGATGGGGGCAGGCGGCTCATGCAGCTGTTGCTCCTTGGAAGGGGGTGGGCTGCTCACACAGCTGTTGCTTCTCAGATGGGAGCAGGCAGCTTGTGCGGCTGCTGCTCCTCAGAAGGGGGCGGTCTGCTCACACAGCTGCTGCTCCTTGGACAGAGGTGGGCTGCTCACACAGCTGCTGCTCCTTGGAAGGGGGCTGGCTGCTCATGTGGCTACTGCTCCTTGGATGAGGGCAGGTTGCTTGCACAGCTGCTGCTCTTCGGACAGGTGCAGGGTGTGGTTTGCATGCAGCTGCTGCTCCTCGGAAGTGGGCGGTCTGCTTGTGTGGCTACTGATCCTCAGATGGGGCAGGCTGCTCGTGTGGCTGCTGCTCCTCAGAAGGGGGTGGGCTGCTCACACAGCTGCTGCTCCTCGGATGGGGGCTGGCCGCTCACACAGCTGCTGCTCCTTGGACAGGGGCAGGCCATGTGAAGCTGCTGCTCTTAGGCCTGGGGTGGGTTGCTCACGGGGCTGCTGCTCCTTGGACAGGAGCAGGTTGCCCACGTGTCTGCTGCTCATGTGGTTGCAGTGCCCTGGGCTAAAGCATTGGGCCAGTCAGAGGGGAGTGTGCTTCAGAACTCACAGGAGCCTGTGCCCAGGGTGGCTGGAGCCTCATTGACTGTGGGATCACAGCCTAGGTAGCAGGTCCCTGGAAGGGGTGGCTGTAGAGTCTCAGGTGTTATCTGAGGGCATTCTGGGCAGGGTTGAGGCCAGGCACCCAGTTACAGAAGCTCTCCCCTTCAAAAAGGCTAGGGCACTGAGAATGAGCCGGTCTCCCAGTACTGTTTACAATGGTAGCAGAAGCTACCTAGTTAGGCGAACCCAATTAGCCTTCCCCTGAAGGTCCTGTGGGATTTAACTGTGCATACCTCCCTCACACACACACACACACACACACACACACACACACACACACATGCACGCACACCCCACCTGACCACACACTCCTCTTTTGCTCCCTCACTCCCTCCCTCCCTGCAGCATTCTTCCTGCCTCTGTTGTTGGGTCTGGGGTGTTATTGACCCATTCATGGATGGAGTTTCCTCTCCAGGTGTCTTGTTATGTGGCTTGCTCTCAAGCACCTTAGCCAGATAGGATAAAATTCACTTCGACAAGACACAACACAAAGGGAACTAAGCACAAATGTACTCACGACACCAATAACCCCAATATAAGTGACCACCTGAGAAAAGAGAGTTAGGGCAGAGAAAAGAGAGCACAAATGATATTGAAGAGAGAGAAAAAGATAAGCGATAAAAGAAAAAGGAGAATATATATATATACATTTATATATATATATAAACATATATATATTTATATATATAAACATATATATATATAAACATATATATATTTATATATATAAACATATATATATATAAACATATATATATAAACATATATATATATATATATATATATATATATATATATATATATGTAAGACACCACAGAACCAATAGATCAACCAAAGAAAATACAAACACCAAATACCCAGCAAAGAGGGTTGGGGCAGAATCTGTAGAGACTGAGCTTATATACTGAAAATAAGATTAAGAATTGGATGAATATGGGGAGGACCTCAACTCAGTATTGAGGAAGTAGAAAGGGAATGAGTGGATAAGAAGAAAGAGAATGAGAAGAAAATAATAATAATTAATTTACAAAAAAATTGATTTAAAAATGCTATAAAAATTAAAAATAGCAAATAAAAATATAGTGATGGAAAAATAATGTGAAAGAAATAGAAAATAAAGCAACAAACAAAAACAGGAAAACAAAATAAAAGAAGCAAAGAAGAAAAATAGATAAAAAAAAAGGGATAGCAAAATAATAAAAAAATAAAAATAAAAGTGAAAAAAGTGAAGTGTCGTTTCTTCGGCTGGCTTATGATCCCAGTCATATGTACTGTACTGTTTCTCAGTTTCCCATTGCTGGGGCTGAAGGTTTCTCTTTGGCCAGTCCCTGTGTACTCTCAGGGACTATTCAGATTCCTTTGTATCATTCAGGGTGGAATCTGAGTGTGGCTGTATTGGTTGCCTGGAGACTGGAGGGAGGGGCTATCTCTCAGGAGAAAATGGCAGCCCAGGACCCAGGCTCAGGTATGACTCAGCACCAGACTCACTACCACCTCTCCTGGACCGCCTCCTCTCCCCAGATTAAACAAGTCCACACCTTCTCCCACACCTCAGTCATGGGTAAGTGTCTGTATCCAAAAGGTCCTATGAACTAGGTTCAGTGAAGAAAGGCACAGGCCCCAGAGTGAGGAAGGACTGCATCTCTGCAAGTTCCTCTCTTGACGGCACTGCTCGGTCCAGCCAGCCCTTCAGGGCTACCTCTGAGCTCTGATCCAAAATCTAAAGTCCAAGATCTCCTGCCTCCTGCAGTCCTGTGGACCCTTTTTTCACAGTCAGATGCTTTGGCTGTCCCCAGGGACACAGCTTAGCATCGTGTGGTTTACCTCTGACCCTCTGGGCACAGAGGTCCAGCAGACTCTCCTGCCTAGATCCTTGATTTTACCTTTCTCCAGGGGACCTCCTCCCTTTCTGGTTGCAAACTGTCTCACCAGCTGAGTCTCCTTTGCCAATTCGGGCTGAATTCTATTTGTTTCAGCCGCTCACTCTATTTGCTCCGGGACAAGGCTCAGGACATGTCCGTCTATTCTGACGCCATTTTGTCCATCTTCTAGGGGCAATTTTTCACCAAGGCATATAGGTCTACCTTGGTGATGCACAGCTAGATCACAGGTCAGCTCCCATATTGAGTTGGTTTCTTTCCTTCCTGTTTCTACTAAATTTTTCAAAAAGTATCCAAACTGTAAAATACTTTAAAACACTCCAGGATAGATGAAATAAGAATGGTAAAATTTGATAACCTCAAAGTAGAGTCTGAGGCAAGAATTTGGGTGTAGTTAGGTATAATTGGGGTATTGCCCCAGAAATCAGGAGTAAGATAACAGGGAGAGTTAGAGAAGGTAGAAAAGTAACTTTAAAGGTGCATTATGCAGTTGTTACTTTGGGCAACAAGGAATTGATTCTGGTCAGACTTCCTGAGAAGGATGCTGAGTATTTCTCAGAACTGTCCCCCCTGATGGATGACAGGCTGTAGCTCTCACCCACTAGCTCCTGTCCCCCACTGGGTTAAGGTTTTCCCCAAAGGTATTACTACTCACACATCTGGCTGTGATTTCATGTGGGCTGGTTTTGGAGAAGGCACTGGGGCAGAAGTGGAAATAGAGAAGCCTGATATTGAGGTGGGATGCTGTAGGGTTGATGTAAGTTTGAGATCGCGTAGAACTGTCCATTACAGCTTTGGCTGAAATCAGAGGTGGAATGAGGGGTTGTGATGTAGGACTCTAGAGCAGGGGTGGACAAACTTTTTGACTTGAGGGCCACAATGGGTTCTTAAACTGGACCAGAGGGCCGGAACAAAAGCATGGATGGAGTGTTTGTGTGAACTAATATAAATTCAAAGTAAAGGAGCAGAGGGGAGAGCAAGAGAACCCTCCGCTCTTTCAGCTCCGTGGGCCGGATAGAACATCCGAATGGGCCGGATCTGGCCCGCGGGCCATAGTTTGCTCACGGCTGCTCTAGAGGCATTACATTAATTACTGAGTAGAGAGTACATGGAGGTTCATTATCCTATCCCTTCTACTTTTGTGTATATTTCAAAAATTTTTCATAATAAAATGTTAAAAATCCTAATTCAGTTATAGGTCATTGGAACTACCTTAAGTATTTAGTGGGCTTTATTATATAGTTTCGCATGTTTTCAGCAAACATGGGCTCAGAAATTACATTAACAGTTTCCTGCTGACACTGAAGCATTCCATAAGATGCTGAAGTCCTTGAACAAATCACATTCAAAGGCTGAAAGGTTGAATGTTCAACTTGGGAGATAGATGGGTGTGAATTCATAATCACCTTTTTTATTGCATTCAGTTCTAGAAAGTGTGGTGGCATGTTTTACTGTTAAAGACTTGGATGTGATATTTAAATATACCCATCTAGAGGCCTGGTGCATGGATTTGTGCACCAGTGGGGTCCCTTGGCCTGACCTGTGGGGATTAGTGGACGTCTGTGCCGGCCGTAGCCTGGCCTTACTCACCAGCTCATCAGGCTCCAGCCCGCTGTTGGCATTGATTCTGCACAGCATGAAGTAGTGTGTGAAGCGGCAGGTAGTTGGGGAGGAACCTGAGCCCAGCTGGGCACTGCCGCTCCTGCTCATCTCTGCCCCATCACTGTTGGCACTGGGACACATGGGGGGAGTGTCCAAGGGAGGGGTTCGTGCCACAGCTGTGCTGGCCAGCCGTGAGCCTGGCGTCTGGCGCCTGTCTGTCAGCTGAGGGACACTCCTACTGTGGGAGCACACTGACCACCAGGGGGCAGCTCCTGCATTGAGCGTATGTCCCCTGGTGGTCAGTGCACGTCATAGCTACTGTCCAGTTGTCTGGTCATTCAGTCACTTAGGCTTTTATATATATAGACTAGAGGCCTGGTGCACAAAATTTGTGCACTGGAGGGGGGCGTCCCTCAGCCCGGCCTGCACCCTCTCACAGTCTGGGAGTCTCATGATTGATTTCCCTGTAGAGGGAGGCCCCGCCCACCCACTGCAGTGCCGCTGCTGGGTAGCCTGGGCCTCCCTCTTTGGGGCGATCAATCGCGGGGCTCTGTGATCGATTGCCCCAAAGAGATAGGCCCTGCCCACCTGGCCAGGGCTCCATGATGGATTGCCCCCAGAGATGGAGGCCCCGCCCACCTGCTGCACCCACCAGTTGGTGGCCTGGACCTCCCTCTGTGGGATGATTATGGGGCGATGACCAGGTCCCTGACTAATTACATCACACCTGCCTTGGCTGGCCTTGCACCAGTGGGTGTCATAGTATGGTTGTCTGGAAGGTTGTTCCACTGTTGGGCCATTCGGTCAATTTGCATATTATGCTTTTATTATTATAGATAATATGTAGTCTATTTCTTTCTCTGAAAAGTGGACAAATCTCAACATGTTGAGGTAGAAACAAATTCTTAGTGATAAAACTGCACCATAGCTTGCTATTTTTTTTCCCTTTCAATTTTGCATTTATTTTTTAAAATATATTTTATTGATTTTTTACAGAGAGGAAGGGAGAGGGATAGAGAGTTAGAAACATCGGTGAGAGAGAAACATCGATCAGCTGCCTCCTGCACACCCCCACCGGGTATGTGCCCACAACCAAGGTACATGCCCTTGACCAGAATCAAACCTGGGACCCTTGAGTCCTCAGGCTGACACTCTACCCACTGAGCAAAACTGGTTAGGGCTGCATTTATTTTTATTTTTTTAAATTTAATAAATCTTTATTGTTCAGATTATTACAATTGTTCCTCTTTTTCCCCCCATAGCTCCCCTCCACCCGGTTCCCACCCCACCTTCTGCCCTTATCCCCCTCCCCACCACTGTCCTCATCCATAGGTGTACGATTTTTGTCCAGTCTCTTCCCGCGCTCCCCACACCCCTTCCCCCCCTGAGAATTGTCAGTCTACTCCCTTTCTATGCCTCTGATTCTATTATATTCACCAGTTTATTCTGTTCATCAGATTTTTTTATTCACTGGATTTTTAGATTCACTTGATAGATATGTATTTGTTGTTCATAATTTTTATTTTTACCTTTTTCTTCTTCTTCCTCTTCTTAAAGAATACCTTTCAGCATTTCATACAATACTGGTTTGGTGGTGATGAATACCTTTAGCTTTTTCTTCTCTGTGAAGCTCTTTATCTGACCTTCAATTCTGAATGATAGCTTTGCTGGGTAGAGTAATCTTGGTTGTAGGTTCTTGCTATTCATCACTTTTTAAAAAATTTCTTTATTGATTAAGGTATCACATATTTGTCCTCATCCCCCCATTCCCATCCTAAACCCCTCCCCACACATGCCCCCACCCCCCTGTTGTCTGTGACCACTGGTTAGGCTTATGTGCATGCATACAAGTCCTTTGGTTGATCTCTCCCCATTACCCCCACCCTCCCCTACCTTCCCTCTGAGGTTTGACAGTCTGATCGATGCTTCCCTGTCTCCGGGTCTGCTTTTGTTCATCAGTTTATGTTGTTCATTATTTCCCCTAGATGAGTGAGATCATGTGATACTAGAAATACACTTATAAGAACCAAAAATGAGAGAAGCAATAATGGTTATGCTGAGAGGCAAATGAATCAGTCTGTAGTGAGTTTGTTTCTGGGCCAACAGTTCTTTTGAGTCCCAATTTCAATGTCAAACAGTTCCTTATGTGTACATGTCAGCAATGATATTTCGGTTCTGAATGGTGGACAAATGGTGGTAATGCAGGTCCTACCCTCTCTGGTTTGTTCCTGGGCAACCTGCAGCGACGCACAGCTGCTGACTGCTAGTATGGCAAGGCGTCATCAGCGTCTTCCATCTCTGGACTGTTTCTCTTCTGTCATCATGGCTGGAGCAGTCCTGTCAATTCCTCTCTGTTGCAGGAATCCACATGGTCTTGGAGTGGTTTTCTGAAAATATACAAACATATTCTCAACCAATATTTAATAAAGGAATCTTTTCTATAAATTTGACTTGGGATCATTTTTCATTTTTTGCCCAAACGATTTTCCTTTGGCTTGTTTTGACACCATGTGTGTTTTTCATGGGTGTCTTGCTGTTAGCATTACAAATGAAAGTTAATTTTCTAAAGTAAAATTTTTCTAGATGTAATTTACTTATAGGATATTTTTCCTTACATGATATTCTTCTACTATCCCCCTTTTTTTTTGATTAAAATATTAGGAGGCTTTTGGAAATTTTATAATGTATTCTTGATAGCTTTTAAATTTTAATTTTTTTGCACTAAAATATGACTGCTTTAGGTTCATTACATGTTACACAATTTTACCATGAGAGGAACTACCAATAAAAATTTTAGTTAACACTTTAGGAACAGCTTTTTGTCCAGTACCATTAATTTTTCTAGAATATTCGCTTATTTCACTTAGCCAATTTAAATTAGTCTGAGAACTTGACTATTATTTTACTGTCAAATTTAATACTCTAACAACAATCTTATTTTACCCTGTAAATATTAGTGGAAGGGATTATTTGCCTTCTTGAGTAGGCCCTGAGCATTCCTGGTGCTAGGCTGGATTTAGATATCAAAAACCCACTTCCCCACACCATGGATACAAGACAACTCAAACAAGACTTGTTGCAGTGAGAGGGCAGCTGCTGTCAGCCAAGTCTCTGTCTGTTACCTGGGTCCCGATTTGAGCTGGGCATGGGAAGCGAAGCAGCCATGGGGACAGGAGACCTCCCTCAGAAGGGGTGAGGGTTCAGGCCCCTGCAAAGTTGGGGGGGTGAGGGCCTGTGCCCCACCTCTGTTGACCCCCAAGTTCTCTCCCGATGGCCCCTCTGTGACTGTGCCTGTCTTAGTTTGTTCCTTCCCTGAGGAATCTTACCCGTCTCTGGCTAACCAGCCATCCTCTGTGGCCAAGCAGAGTGATGTGAGGTTCAGTTCTGTCTCCTTGGTAGCCTATGCCCCCGTGGCCTCCACGCCCAGCACCTGCCTTGGGATCCCCTCGCCTGCTGGCGGGGCCCCATACTGATCACATATCTTGGGGAACCCAGGTTTCTTCTCCAGGGAGGGCCCAGCTCACCCCACTGGGTGAGAGACAGATCCATGGTACCAGCCACCATGAGGCTTCAACCTCAGCATGAACAGAAAGTTCAGGCAACAGCTGTGGGCAATTGGTTTGTGAGAAGAGGGTCCCTCTTGGCCAAAGGGGCAAGAGGGGCCAATATAGAATGTTCAAGTGCCTTCCTAGGGGGCCCTCTATACAGTGGAAGGGATTAAATCCTTTCATGTCCTTTTTAAATTGCTGCCAGACATTCAAAGAATTAGTTTGTAAGTTTGTTTGGGATAATTGTACATTATGTTGTTGTAATTCTAAAGTATCAAGAGTTGTGTTACCTTTGTCTCCAAGCACCAAAAAGATGATTTTTTATTGATTCCCAAGGGTGCGAGGTACTATTATAGGTAATGGGGGTAATATAAATTTGGGAAAAATTATAATGACATTGTAGAATAATATCATGTAAGGATATTCTTTGTTCTAGGCCATGGCAATTCCATTTCAAACTGGCTGTCAATTTCTTTTTGTATAGACAAGGTCTTAGTTACATTTTCTGCACCTCTCCCAGGAGCAAGTAGTGATAGTCCTTTCCTTTGGTGTCCACGCAAGCCAGAAACCTCTCTTTAATTTTACACACAAAGGAGCAGTGGTTTGATTTTGTGTCATACAAAAGGGAATCTGGGTGGCGACCCCTGTGTAATTATACTTCCTTGCCCCAGCCATGGTCCTCCTGGATGACCAAGGTGTTTGGTATTATTGGTGACTACATTAGGCGGGGGATCAGGCCACATAAGGGCTCTTACCCATGAAGGGTCAGGAACATAAGTCCAAAATACTTCCCCATTTTCCCCAGGTAATATTACTGTACAGCTGATGACTGCTAGCATGGCAAGAAAGACGTTCTCAGGCATTCTTGGGGTTCTGGTAACTTCACAATTTCTTTTCTATTTTTTATTATTTTATTTTATTATTATTATTTTATTATTTTTTTACATATGTGTCCTCATTCCCCCATTACTCCCCCACCCCCTACTCATGCCCCCCCCCATTGTCTGTGTCCATAAATTAGGCTCATATGCATGCACCAAGTCCCTTGGTTGATCTCTCCCCCTTACTCCCACCAACCCCCTCCTTCCCTGAGGTTTGAGGTTCTGATCGACATTTCTCAGTCTCTGGATCTGTTCTTGTTCTTCAGTCTATGCCGTTCATTATATTCCACAAATGAGTGAGATCATGTGATATTTATCTTTCTCTGCCTGGCTTATTTCACTTAGCATAATGCTTTCCATCTCCATCCATGTTGTTGCAAATGGTAGGAACTCCTTTTATACTGCAGTGTAGTATTCCATTGTGTAGATGTACCACAGTTTTTTAATCCACTCATCTGCTGATGGGCATTTAGGCTGTTTCCAAATCTTAGCTATGATGAATTGTGCTGCTATGAACATAGGGGTGCATATATCCTTTCTGATTGGTGTTTCTAGATTCTTCAGATATATTCATAGAAGTGGGATCACTGGGTCAAATGGGAGCTCCATTATTAGTTTTTTGAGGAAACTCCATACTGTCTCCACAGTGGCTGCACCAGTCTGCATTCCCACCAGCAGTGCACAAGGGTTCCTTTTTCTCAGCATCCTCACCAGCACTTGTGGTTTGTTGATTTGTTGATGATTGCCATTCTGACAGGTGTAAGATGGTACCACATTGTTGTTTTGATTTGCATCTCTCTGATGTTAGGTGACTTGGAGCAGGTTTTCATATGTCTCTTGGCCTTCCTTCTGTCTTCTTTTGAAAAGTGTCTATTTAGATCAGTTGTCCATTTTTTGATTGGGTTGTTTTTCTTCTTTTTGTTAAGCTGCATGAGTCCCTGTAAATGTTGGAGTTGTTGAGTTAGATGATTTATTACCATTTTTTCTTGTTTTTTGAGGTAGGCCTGTAGAGGTATAAACTTCCCTCTCAGGATTGCTTTCATTGTGTCCCATAGGATTTGCAAATGTTGTGTTTTTATTGTCATTAGACTCCAGGATGTTTTTAACTTCTTCTTTGATCTCATTGATAACCCAATCATTGTTTAGGAGCATGCTATTCAGCTTCCAAGTGTTTGAATTTTTTGGAATGTTTTTATTGTAGTTTATTTCTAATATACCATTGTGGTCTGAGAAAATGCTTGATATGATTTCCATCTTTTTGAATTTGGGGAGACTTTGCTTGTGACCCAATATGTGGTCTATTTTTGAAAATGTTCCATGTGCACTTGAGAAGAACGTATATTCCGTGGGTTTGGGGTGAAATGCTCTGAAGATGTCAATTAGGTCCATCTGATCTAGTGTGTCATTTACCGTGTTTCCCCGAAAATAAGACATCCTCCGAAAATAAGACCTACTCACAGGTTTCCTTCTGAGTGAAATATAAGGCATCCCCCAAAAATAAGGCCCCCAGGCTCTGTCTCAGAATGAAAATTAATTTACCGTAAACTGGTCGCTAGGGCCGCCCCAACTGGCCTCTAGCAACCAGTGACGTTACGCGGAGTCCTGATGTCACTGCTGTGTGGAGGCGGAGCGGAGGTCAGAGTGAGCGGTGAGCGCGGGGCGGGAGAGAGGAGGAGACTTTCACAGATTCGTGTAGAAGAACAGGAGGATTAGAGCGGACGGGATGCGGCGAAGGTGGTGAGTGCTGGTCTGTCTCTGGTGACACTACCTGATGCTCGCAGCAGCCTTCATGATGACTGAAGGTTCTCAGTCAGTGGCAGACCCTGCTCCAGCCCAGACCCAGGCCCCAGCAAGCTCAGTGACAGTCCCCAGGCAGGCCCCAGGAGGTAAATATCTGATAAAGGGGTAGGGGGGATGTCTGGTGAAGGTGTTCAGTGGCACAGGGGTGGGGGGAGGGGATCACTTAAAATGACACAGGAGGATCAGAGGGGGCAATCAAAATGACACAGGAGGATCAAAAGGGGTTACTAAAATGGTAATCCCCCCTCTGATTCTCCTGTGCCATTTTGATTCCCCCCTCTGATCCCCGCTGTGTCATTTTGAGTGATCCCCCTCCTCCCACCTTGATACCCCAATTCCTTTTTTTTTTACCCCTAGAAATGAGCGCAAAAAGAAAAAGCTACTCCGTGGAGTACAAGAAAGGAATCGTGGAAGACTCTTGGGGCCAAAATCTTACTGCTTTCTGCAAAGAGAAGATGTTGAGTATCCGATTGGTCCGAAAATGGCGAGCAGAGTATGGTAACCTCATGGAACAAGTGGACAAGGGAAATGCTAAAAAGCACAAGTGTGGATCAGGTCGGCAACCATTATTTTCCGAGCTGGAAGACCTGATCTGTGAATGGGTTGTTGACAGGAGAGCAAAGGCTTTGGTTGTGAATAGGGCTCAGATTCAAGAATTTGCCCTTGCAATGGCACCACAGTTTGACATAGCCCCCGAAGACTTCAAAGCATCACAACACTGGCTGGATAATTTCCTTCAGCGAAGTGAACTGTCTTGAAGAAGATCTACGACATTGTTTAGTTTGGAAGATACTCAAGTTATTAAGCGAGCACTTGCATTCAAGAACTTTATTGATGATGCTGACTTCTCTAAATACAATCTTTCCAACATGATTGCTATGGATGAAACTGCAGTGTTTATGGGCCAATCATCTCAAACAACAATTGAACAGCAGGGTGCCTCCTTGGCGTACATTCCCTCCACTGCTTATGAAAGTGCACGTGTTTCCTGTATTTTGGCAATTCATCTGGATGGCACTAAAATCCCACCTTTAATCATTTCTAAGGGCAAGAAGGAAAAGATTGAATGTGTTTTGGGCGTTTTTATTCCTGAAACTGAAAAAGCCTGGGCCACACAAGCAGTTATAAGGAAGTGGGTCGATTTAATGCTGCCGCTTGTTATGCGAGGAAGCCAAAGAGGTCTGCTAGTCTGGGATGCAGCCAGCACTCACTGCGCTAAAGACATGAAGACATTTCTTCACGAAAGAAAAATAGATCAGATAATGATTCCCGCAGGAATGACGGCCTATCTCCAGACTCTTGATATTGCAATAAACAAGCCATTCAAAGACAATTTGTGCATGGAAATTAATGACTACATTGAAAATAGAATGGAGAGAAATCAGTGTGGAAACTTTGTGAAACCTAAACTGCAAGAAGTTGTGACTTGGGTGAAGAATTCATGGGAGAAAATCACTGACAGTTGCATTGCAAATGCACTGCGAGCAGGCTACCTTGACAAGGAGTACTCATTTAAAGACAGTGCTATTGCTAAACATGAGAGATTTGGTCCACTGATTCTGAAAGAAATGGAGTCACAAGAAATTCACCAGGAAATTCAGGAATTGGATTGTTATGATGACGTTCCAGAAGATGATGACATGATTGTCATTGAATAAATGAGTAAATTCTTGATACTGTAGGATTCACAGTTTGTCTGGTTTGTGTTGACAACTACCGTACTACTGTACCGTATACAGGTAATAAATTTCCTTTATTTTCATTTAACAATAAATGTGTACAGTATTCTTCTTCATGGAAAAATAAGACATCCCCTGAAAATAAGACCTAGTGTGTCTTTGGGGGCAAAAATTAATATAAGACACTGTCTTATTTTCGGGGAAACACGGTAGGATTGCTGTTTCTTTGCTGATTTTTTGTCTAGAGGATTTATCCAGTGATGTCAGTGGTGTATTAAAGTCTCCTACTATGATGGTATTGTTGTTACTCTCTCCCTTGATATCTTCCAGGAGATTTTTAAATGTATTTGGGTGCTCCTGCATTGGGTGCAAATATGTTTACCAGGGTTATATCTTCTTGTTGAATTGCTCCCTTTAGTATTATGTAGTGGCCTTCTTTATCTCTTATTATGGCCTTTACTTTGAGGTCTATTTTATCAGATATAAGTATCGCAACCCCAGCTTTTTTCTCATTTCCATTTGCCTGAAAAATGTTTTTCCATCCCTTTGCTCTCAGTCTGTGTGAATCCTTTGCTCTGAGGTGGGTCTCTTGTAGACAGCAAATATATTGGTCATGTTTTCTTATCCATTCATCTACCCTATGTCTTCTGATTGGTGCATTTAATCCATTTACGTTTAATGTTATTATTGACAAGTACATGTTTGTTGTCATATTTTTCCTTAGTGTTTGTGTTTCTTCTTGCCTTTCTCTTTCTTCTTTTTACAGCAGTCTCTTTAGCATTTCTTGTATTGCTGGCTTGGTGGTGATAAACTCTCTTAGCCCTTTTTTGTCTGTGAAGCTCCTGATTCCACCTTCAATTTTGAATGATAGCCTTGCCCACTGTAGTATTCTTGGATTCAGTCCCTTGCTTTGCATCACTTTGTATATTTCATTCCCTTCTGGCCTGGTGTGTTTCTGTTGAGAAATCAGTTGATATTCTAATAGGAGATCACTTGGAGGTAACTTTCTGTCTCTCTCTGGCAGCCTTTAAGACTCTTAGTTTATTGTTGGTGTTTGCCAATCTAATTATGATGTGTCTTGGTGTTGGTCTTTTGGGGTTCAACTTGTTTGGGACTCTATGTACTTGTTGGACTTGCATAGTTTTTTTCTTGCCAATATCAGGGAAGTTTTCTGTCATTGTTTCTTCAAACAGGTTTTCTATTCCTTGCTTCTCTTCCTCTCCTTCTGGTATCCCTATTAAGTGAATGTTGTTTCATTTTGTGTTGTCCCAAAGCTCCCTGAGGCTCTCCTATTGCTTTTTAAGTCTTCTTTCCAGTTGCTGCTGTGTTTGTGTGTTTTTTCCTACCTTGTCTTCTAATTCGCTGATGTGGTCCTCAGCCTCTTCTAGTCTACTGTTTAAGCCTTCCATTGTGTTCTTTATTGCAGCTATGTCGTTCTTCATCTCCTCTTGGTTTCTTTTCATGTTGGTGACATTCTCATTTAGCTCCTTATAGTTCTCATTGAATTGTGTGTATTTGTCATTGAGTTGTGTGTATTTGTCATCCATCCGTTTAAACATCCTTATAACCATTACTCTGAATTCTATCTCTGATAAGCTGCTAGCCTCGAATTCATTTCACTCCCTTTCTGGTGGTTCCGCTTTCTTTCCTTTGGGGATTGCTTTTTTGTCTTCCCATGTTTTCCTGTAATGTTTTAATTGTAGCTCCAATTGCTTTGCTACCCAGGTTCTTTTGGGGATGGTGCTACTGGTGTAATTTCTCAGTTCTCCTGGGCTTGTTAATCTAGTGTGGCTCCCTACTTGAGCTATTTGGGTTCTCTTGATGTAAGCCTGTGAGCTTGAGAGGCACAACTGTGGTATCTAGAAGTCAGCCACTGTGGAGGGGAGTGTCCCAATTTTTACTGTCTTGTACCCTTAATTGAAATCACATGTGCTCAGCAGGGACTTACAGTGGCACCTAGGAACCGCCTGTTGGGGTGATGGGGCTCAGGGGGCCTGCTCTCTGGAAAGGTGTGACTGTGTTGCCCAGAGTTCTGCAGTATTGGGGTGGGCAGACCCAGCATTTGCTGTTGCACCTGTGGTGGATAGGCGCTTACTCCCAGTGGTGGCTCACAGGAGCACCCACGGTACGTTTGCTAGCGAGGCACACTGAAAGACTCTGAAGGGCCCTGGCAGTGTAGCTGTGCAAGTGAGGCGCCTATGGGCCAGTATCCAGGATGAGTGAATTCAAAACTTCTACTGCTGGGGGGGAGTACATCCCCACTTGTTCAAGATCGCACCCAGGGAGAGCTCACAGTGGCTCCCACTAGGGCCCTGTGGGTAGATGGGCTCAGGGTGCCTGCCTGTTGGAACTTTGCCTCTGTGGAGGTGCGCTTGCCAGGCGAAGAGTTCTGATGCGCTCTGAGGGGGCCTGGCACCGCGGTTGAGCCGCTGGGGTGAATGTGGGCAGTTATCCAGGAAGAGGGAATTCAGAATTTCTACTGCGGGGCTGCGTGCCCTTGTCTGTGCAGAGTCACACCCTTGGGGGCTCTCAGCGGCTCCCAGGTGTTGCCTAAGGAGTGGAGTGGCCTGGCTGCTGGCTGGAAACGCGAGAATCCAGCTGGAAATATGCAAATCTGGAGTGGAGTGCCCTGGCTGTCGGCTGGAAACGCGTGAATCTGGCTGGATAATCAGGAATCAGGAGTTCTGCCACTGGGAAGTGAGAGGTTGCACTTATTGCTGCCAAGCAGTGCACCTTTGGAGGTGGAAGTCCCTGGGTCCGCAGGTCTGCAGCTGGGTTAGCAGGATTTTGGCTGGAGTGGCTGCTTGGTCGCGGGGCAGTTGCAAGGCCTGTCTGGGTGGTGGTGCTGATGAGTTCCTAAAAAAGGCCGTTTTACCCTTCAAGATGGCATGGGCTCTGTGCTGGAGTCCCACTGTCTGGGAAGTGCCCGCAGTGGTGGTGGTCTCTCCTTGTCAAGGAGAGCCTGTCTGCCAACCCCTGCTGCTACTGCGAGATTTAACTGTCCATCACTCACTCACACACACACTACGCACATCCACACACTCTCCTTTCATACCCTCATTCACTCACTTCCTCTCTCTTACCTCCATCCTGCCAGCCGCCATCTTTTTTCAGCCTCCTCAAGTTTTTCGCTATTCATCACTTTGAATATTTCTTGCCACTCCCGTCTGGCCTGCATAGTTTCTGTTGAAAAAACAGGTGACAGTTGTATGGGTGCTCCCTTGTAGGTAACTAACTGTTTTTCTCTTGCTGCTTTTAATATTCTCTCTGTCTTTTGCTCCTGTCATTTTAATTATGATGTGTCTTGGTATGGTCCTCGCTGGATTCCTTTTGTTTGGGGTTCTGTGTGCTTCCTGGACTTGTAAGTCTATTTCTTTCACCAGGTGGGGGAAGTTTTCTGTCATTATTTCTTCAAATGGGTTTTCAGTATCTTGCTCTCTCTCTTCTTCTGGCACCCCATAATTCTGATGTTGGTATGCTTGAAGTTGTCTCAGAGGCTTCTTACGTTATCTTCATATTTTTTTATTCTTTTTTCTTTTTGCTTTTCCGGTTGAGTGTTTTTTGCTTCTTTGTATTTCAAATCTTGGACTTGATTCTTGTGATCCTCTAGTCTCATGTTAGATCTCTGTATAACATTTTTTTATTTCAGTCAGTGTATGCTTAATTTCTAGTTGGTCCTTTTTCATATCCTCGAGGGTCTCGCTAAATTTATCGGCCTTTTCTAGAAAATTCTTGAAAAACCTTATAACCGTGGTTTTGAACTCTATATCCAGTCTTTTGCTTTCCTCCATTTCTTTCATTTGTGATCTGTTTCTTTGTCTCCGCATTTTGTCTGCTTGCCTGAGTTGATAGAGTGGCTTTGTGTGCTAGGTGTCCTATAGGGCCCAGTGGCTCAGCCTCCTCAGTTACCTGAGGTGGACACTCTTGGTGCACCCCTTTGTGGGCTGCGTTCACAGTCTTGTTGTAGTTAAGCCTTTATTGTTGTGGGTATCACTGGTAGGAATTGACCACCAGGCCAATTGGCTGTGAGGATCAGCTGTGTCTACGCTGGGAGAACTTCTGTACTGGAGACAGCCTTATGAGACAAGACTTGCAAAAGCCTCTTTGCTCCGCTTGGATGGGTCGGAGTCTCAGGGCGGAGCAGATAGCATTGGTTTCCCATCAGCCCTGCCCTAATAGGCCCCTGTGTCTCAGTGTCCTGTGGTAATTACTGCAAGCACCTCTGAGAGAAAGTCGCCCTCGAGTTCCACCCGCTGCCAAACAGTCCAGTTTCTCCCCGAATAAGTCTGGGTCCCCAGAGTCTCACCTGGAAGTGGAGTTCAGATCTGTGGGGAGCTTTTGTCACCCTCCCGCTTGAGAAAGCCAGCCGCATACTCAGTTGCCTGCCCGCTCCGCGTTCGCCTCTCAGTACCTCTGCCTCCTGCAGCTCCTCTGAGTCTCAGTGTGCTTTTCTCTTTCCTTCTAGTTGTAGAATTTCCACTCAGCCAGCCTTCCTGTGGTTCTGGATGATGTCTGTTTTGTCTTTTGGTTGTAGTTTTGAAATTGTTGTGCGAAGCAGCAGTTTAGGTGTTTACCTATGCCTCCATCTTGGTTTCTCCCATAGTTTGGTCTTTTTAAGAAATCTTGATTATTTTATTTTTAATGTTAAACATAGCAATATATATTTTTTAAAAAATATTTTTATTGATTTTAGAGAGGAAGGGAGAGGGAGAGAGAGACAGAAACATCAATGATGAGAGAGTATCACTATCAG
Source organism: Plecotus auritus (assembly GCF_963455305.1). Taxonomy (NCBI): domain Eukaryota; kingdom Metazoa; phylum Chordata; class Mammalia; order Chiroptera; family Vespertilionidae; genus Plecotus; species Plecotus auritus. The sequence continues at coordinate 99,644,411 of NC_137784.1, forward strand.
CTGCCTCCTGCATGCCCCCTCCTGAGGATTGAGCCCACAACCCAGCAGGCATGTGCCCTTGACCCAAATCGAACCTGGGACTCCTCAGTCTGCAGACTGATACTCTATCCACTGAGCCAAATCAGGTAGGGCAACATAACAATATTTTACCACTTAAGTAATTACTTGTATTCGAATAGATGGCTTTGAAACTCCTCTTGGTCGAGGAATTCAAAATCTGAGAAATGATCTTTAGTGGCATTATCATTGTCATAAAGTCTTCCCCCCATCCCTTGTTTCAATACCTTATGGAAAAGTGGTTTCTCTTAACAAATGACATGCTTAGAGTAAAAAAAATGGTTTGATTTCTGCTGCTTGTTTCTTTGTACAGCATGCTGGGAAGACATACCTTTAGGGGCTACAATATGATTATATTCACAATTTTTGTGGCTTTCTTCAACACGATCAAGGGACATAGTGCTGATCAATAACTGTTACCAGTGAATTAAGCAGCGAGTGGCTTGGCATTTGGATGCAACCTCTATTATTTGCATAGCAACATATTTCTGGAATGTATTCATGGCTAATGCTCCTTAGAATAGAGCATTAATACCCCTTTTCCAATCTACTTAGTGACTCACAAAAAACACCTGTTAACTCAGTGGTCAGCAAACTCATTAGTCAACAGAGTGGCAAACCGCGGCTCACGAGCCGCATGTGGCTCGCAAGCTGCAGTTTGCTGACCACTGTGTTAACTAAATTCGTAAACTTTCCTCTTATGTGGAGAAAACTAAATTCATAAACTTTCCTCTTATGTGGAGAAACTGAGTCACTCTTACATTGCTGGTGGAAATGTAAAATGGTACAGCCATTCTGGAAAAGACTTGGACAGTTTCTTATAAAATTAAACATGCAACTACTATATAGCCCAGCAATTGTAATGGATATTTATCCCAGGGAAATGAAAACATATTTTCATGGAAAAACATCTACACAAATGTTCACAGCAGCTTTTTTAAAAAATAAGTTTTTATTGATTTTTAGAGAGAGATGAAAAGAGAGGGACAGAGAGATAGAAACATCAATGAGAGAGGAACATCATTGATTGGCTGCCTCCTGCATTGCCCCCACTGGAGATCGAGCCCACAACCCTGGCTGGGAATTGAACCCACAACCTGGCTGGGAATCAAACCAGAGACTCTTGGTTCCTGGGTCAATGCTCAACCACTGAGCCACACCAGCCAGGCTTCACAGCAGCTTTACTTGTGTTTTATGTTTGTTTATTTGTTTTTTAGGATTCAATTCCTTTTTCCCCCCAATCTTTATTGTTGAAAGTATTACATATGTCCCCCTCTTTCCTCCACCAACCCCCTCTAACCCACCCCCACCCCCTGCCCCAGGCCCTCACCACCCCACTGTCTGCCTCCTTGGGTTATGCATATATGCATGCATGGTCTTTGGTTGATTACCTCCCACTCCCTGACCCTCCCCCCACGTTCACTCTGACTTTCTGCACTCTATTCCATGCTTCCATGTCTCTGGATCCACTTTGTTCATCAGTTTATTTTGTTAATTAGATTCCACATATGAGTGAGATCATGTGATACTTGTCTTTTTCTAGCAACTTTACTTGTGATAGCCCCAAACTAGAAACAACCCAAACAACCAGATGTTCTTCAATAGGTGAATGGTTAAATAAACTGGGACACATTAGGGAATACTTCTCAGCAATAAAAGGTTACAAATTATTGATACATACAACATCTTGTGTAGATTTATAAAGAATTATACTGAGTGCAAATAAAACAATGCCCAAAGGCTATATGCTGTATGATTCCAAACATATCACATCCTTGAAATGACTAAATTATAGAAATGGAGGACAGATAAGGGATTGCCAGATTAAGGAGGGAGTGGAGTTGGTGGGGAGTGGCTCTGGCTGAAAAAAGACAACATGAGAAATCCTTGTGGGTGATGGAAATGTTTTGCATCTTGACTGTATAATGTCAGTATACTGATTGTGATATTGAACTGTAGTTTTGCAAGACACCGTTAATGGGAAAACTGGACAAATGGTAATTGTTTTTTTCTGTATTATTTTTTAAAAAAATATTTTTATTGATTTCAGAGAGGAAGAGAGAGGGAGAGAGAAATAGAAATATCAATGATGAGAGAGAATCATTGATCGGCTGCCTCCTGCATACCCCCTAGTGGGGTTGGAGCCCACAACCTGGGCATGTGCCCTGTCTGGGAATCAAACTGTTACCTCCTGGTTCATAGGTTGATGCTCAATCACTGAGCAACACTGGCCCATCTCTGAATTATTTCTTACAACTTCATGTAAATCTACAATTATCTCAAAATTACAAGTTTAATTAAAAAACACCTCTTTCCTCTCATTTTACTAATAAATCTTTATTTTTCAGATTATTACAGTTGTTTCTCTTTTCCCCCCCACCCAGAGCTCCCCTCCACCCGGTTCCCACCCCACCCTCTGCCCTAACCCCCCACCCCCCGCTCACTGTCCTCATCCATAGGTATACGATTTTTGTCCAGTCTCTTCCCACACCCCCCACACCCCTTTCCCCCGAGAATTGTCAGTCCACTCCCTTTCTTTGCCCCTGATCCTATTATATTCACCAGTTTATTCTGTTCATCACACTTTTTATTCACTTGATTTTTAGATTCACTTCTTGATAGATATGTATTTGTTGTTCATAGTTTTTGTCTTTACCTTTTTCTTCTTCTTCCTCTTCTTAAAGAATGCCCTTCAGCATTTCATATAATACTGGTTTGGTGGTGATGAATTCCTTTAGCTTTTTCTTATCTGTGAAGCTCTTTAACTGACCTTCAATTCGAAATTATAGCTTTGCTGGGTAGAGTAATCTTGGTTGAAGGTTCTTGCTACTCATCACTTTGAATATTTCTTGCCACTCCCGTCTGGCCTGCATAGTTTCTGTTGATAAATCAGCTGACAGTCGTATGGGTGCTCCCTTGTAGGTAACTAACTGTTTTTCTCTTGCTGCTTTTAATATTCTCTCTTTGTCTTTTGCCCTTGGAATTTTAATTATGATGTGTCGGGGGGAGAAAAATGGCGGCAGAATAGACAGACGTGTTCCGAGCCTTGTCCCGGAGCAGAAAGAAAGAACAGCTGAGGGTCGCACTAGGAGTGTTTGTTGGCAAGTTGGGGGACAGCTGAACTCCAGAAGAAGGTGGGAGACTGCTAGACGGGGTTCCCCTGACCTGGAAGCTCCCACTGCGGCTGGGTCCCCTCCCGGAGCTGCGGGCTTGGACGCGGAGTCTCCTCCATTTGGAACCGGAAAGTGGAGCTTATCGGAAGCCTGAGAATCCACAACTGCGGCACCCACGGAACAGCTGTGAGCCCCAGAACAACGCTCCCCAATTGGCGCAAACACACGGGTTCAGAGGAGCTCTACACTCCACCACGGAAAGGTCAGATTTTGCCTAGGATAAGGTGAGGTCTCTGGTCCCAGCGCGAAAGAGGAACGCGCGTTTTGCGGGAGCTGGAGGACCTGGGAAGTCTGTGCCTAGAAAAATCGGTGGCTGCTGGGGCTGGCGTGATCTGTGAATGTGGAAGGGGGTCCTCAGAGCTGCTAACAGAAGGGCTCTCTAAAAAGCAACCCATTTTGATCTGAAGTGCAGGGACACCCTAAGAATTTCAGGGGTGTGCTAGACTTACGCGCAGCCACGGAGTGCGCACATTTGGGCTTTTTCCTCTTGAAATTCTTGCTTCTGATTACTAAGCCCAATTCATAGGTTCACCCAGTTGGGGACACCCTGGGAGACTGCAGGGGAAAGTTGTTTTTCTGGAACCTGGGGATCGAAGAGGGGAGTGACCATCGGAGAGTCAGCTCTGAGGCAGCCCACTCCCACAAACTGGTAGTGAGTGCCACAGGGATAGAAGGCTCTAACACTCCCTAGAGAGGCCATAGATAAACCCGGAAGTCAATCCAGAAACACTGCCACCCAGGGGCTGAATCACAAATTGACTCTTGTGTAATCAAAAATAAAGGAATACGAATTAAGACACACCACCTGCTTAAAATCAGGACTGGCTTACATCACTGAAGAGCAGTGGAACGCAGGGAACTGCAATACTGTCCGGACTGAGAAACAGGCGTGCCAAACAGAACAACATAGGAAGTGAATGACCTTCACTACTCCACATTTTATTTTTATTTTTTATTTTTTTATTTTCATTTTTTGCATCTTTTACTCAAGAAACTAATTTTTTTTCCTCACTTGATTTTACCTTTTTAATTATTACATTTTTATTTTCAATCCATATTATTACTACTGCTATTTTATCTTTTTTTTTTTAAGTGTCATTTTATTTTCTCTTCATTTTGTTTTGGGATTAATGTTCTACATTCTATTTTTATCTTTCCTTTAGCATCATTTTACTCTATCTCAAATCTACCTTTATGCCATCACTCTCTTCCTCACTTTTCCCTTTTCAGTGTCCTGTTTATCTTACCCCTCTCCTGCTTTAGATTTTCCCTATTCTTTCTGTTTACCCCCTTTTAAAATTTCACCCTACTTATATATCTAATCTCCAATCCCCTGCTCCAAGTCCATACACACCGCTCTCTTTGCTGTCTTAACTATCCAAAAAATTGTTTTTCTCTCTGTCCTTTTGTTGTTGTTCGTTTGAATGTAGATTATATCGAATTTTTATGCTTTTTTGTGAGATTGTTTTGCTTATTCTTCTTTTGTTTATTTTTTTGTTTGTTTAGTGCTTCTGTTTTCCCTTGCCTCACTCAATATTAGTTGGTGTTGTAGTTTGTATTAATCCCCAGGTACTTCTTGCTGGCATTTGCTGGGATAAGTGATTGTTCTATTGGAGTTTTATCCCCAATATATAGTCTGTTTCCCTTTCTCTCTTAGTCTCTTTCTTGTCTCTCTTACTTTTTTTTCTTCTTTTTTTCCCTTTTCCCAATTTCATTTTGACACCCCCCTTTTTTTTCTTCTTCTTTCTTTCTTTTTCCTCTTCTTCTTTCTCTACTATCCCCTAATTTGCCTTTCTCTGGTGGTCACCTTTATTGGAGGTTATTAATATCGTGAATACATTTCTGTTCAGTGCCTTGTGTGTTGTACCTGGTAGTGCTGTATTTTGTGCCTTTAAATCGACGCAGGAGAGAGAGAACTACATAACCAGACACCCAGAGAAGGGAGACCATGGGGAGACAAAGACACAGTCTGCATATGAAAGAAAAGCAGGCATCACCAGAAAAGGAAGTAAACGAAATGGAAGCAAGCAACCTTCCAGAAAAAGAATTCAGAGAAATGGTCATAAGGTGGCTGAAAAGAATGGAAGACAAATTCGACAATATGAGCAAGAACCAAGAGGAAATGAAGAAGAACCAAGAAGAAATGAAAAATGACATCGCTGCTGTAAAGAACTCAATAGAAAGCATCAAGAGTAGACTAGAAGAAGCAGAGGACCGCATCAGTGAGCTAGAAAACATGATGGGAAAAAATACCCAAGTAGAGCAACTTCTAGAAAAAAAAATTAAAAGGCAGGAGGAGAGCCTAAGGGAACTTTGGGACAACACGAAACAAAACAACATCCACATAATAGGGGTTCCAGAAGGAAAGGAAACTGAGTAAGGAATAGAAAACCTCTTTGAAGAAATAATGACAGAAAATTTCCCTGATATAGAGAAGAAAAAACCCACACAAATCCAAGAAGCTCACAGAGTCCCAAGCAAAATGAACCCCAAAAGACCGACGCCAAGGCACATTATAATTAAATTGGCAAACACCAACGACAAAGTAAGAATCTTAAAAGTGGCCAGAGAGAGACAGAAAGTTACATACAAAGGAACCCCCATCAGACTAGCAACTGATTTCTCAACAGAAACTCATCAGGCCAGAAGGGAATGGAATGAAATATACAAAGTCATGCAAAGGAAGGGTCTGAATCCAAGAATACTGTACCCAGCAAGGCTGTCAATCAAAATTGAAGGTGAAATCAGGAGCTTCACAGACAAAAAAGGACTAAGGGAATTTATTACCACCAAACCAGCAATGCAAGAAATGCTAAAGGGTCTGCTGTAAAAAAAAAAAGAAATAGGAAGCGAAGAAGGAACACAGGTGTAAAGAATAGGAATGGCGACAAATAAGTACCTATCAATAATAACTTTAAATGTAAACGGATTAAATGCCCCAATCAAAAGACATAGGGTAATGGATTGGATAAGAAAACATGACCCATATATCTGCTGTCTACAAGAAACCCACCTCAGAAAAAAAGACGCACACAGACTGAGGGTGAAGGGATGGAAAAAGGTTTTCCAGGCAAATGGAACTGAAAAAAAAGCTGGGGTAGCAATACTTATATCTGACAAATTAGATCTCAAACTGAAGGACATAACAAGAGATAAGGAAGGCCACTTCATAATACTAAAGGGAGAAATCCAACAAGAAGAAATAACTCTGGTAAACATATATGCAGCCAATACAGGAGCACCCAAATACATAAAAAAACTCCTGGAGGATATCAAGGGAGAGATTGACAGCAATACAATCATAGTAGGAGACTTTAATACCCCACTATCACCATTGGACAAATCCTCTAAACAAAAAATCAGCAAAGAAACATCAATCCTAAATGACTCACTAGACCAGATGGAATTAATTGACATCTTCAGAACATTTCCCCCCAAAGCCACAGAATATACATTCTTCTCAAGTGCACATGGGTAATTTTCAAAGGTAGACCATATGTTGGGACATAGGCAAAGTCTCTTCAAATTCAAGAAGATAGAAATCATATCAAGCATCTTCTCAGACCACAGTGGCATAAAACTGGAAATCAACTACAATAAAAACAACCCAAAGAAATCAAACACATGGAGACTAAACAGCATGCTATTAAACCATGACTGGGTTACCAGAGAGATCAAAGAAGAAATAAAAAACATCATGGCAACAAATGACAATGAAAACACTACAATCCAAAATCTATGGGACACAGCGAAAGCAGTCTTGAGAGGGAAATTCATAGCTCTACAAGCCTACTGCAAAAAACAAGAAACAGGGGTAATAAATTACCTAACCCAACAACTCAAAGAGTTAGAAAAAGAGCAACAAGAAAAGCCCAGTGTAAGCAGAAGGAAGGAAATAATAAAGATCAGAGCACAGATAAACGACATAAAGACCAAAGAAACAATACAAAAGATCAACAAAACCAAGAGCTGGTTCTTTGAAAGGATAAACAAGATTGATGAACCTCTAGCCAGGCTCACCAAGAAGCAAAGAGAGAGGACCCAAATAAACAAAATCAGAAATGAAAGAGGTGAAATAACAACAGATCCCGCCGAAATACAAAGGATTGTTAAAAAATACTACGAACAACTCTATTCCAACAAACTGGACAACCTGGAGGAAATGGACATATTCCTAGAAAAATATAACCTTCCAAAACTCAATCAGGAAGAATCTAAGCAGCTCAATATGCCAGTAACTATGGAAGAAATTGAAGCAGTCATCAAAGAGCTTCCGGCAAACAAAAGCCCGGGGCCAGACGGCTTCACAGGAGAGTTTTACCAAACATTCAAGGAAGAACTAAAACCTATCCTCCTCAGACTATTCCAAAAAATTCAAGAGGAAGGAACACTTCCAAGCTCCTTCTATGAAGCCAGCATCACCCTAATACCAAAACCAGATAAAGACAACACAATGAAAGAGAATTACAGGCCAATATCCCTCATGAATGTAGATGCCAAAATCCTCAACAAAATTCTAGCAAATCGGATCCAGCAGTACATCAGAAAGATCATACACCATGACCAAGTAGGGTTTATCCCAGGAATGCAAGGATGGTTCAATATCCGAAAATCAATAAATGTGATACATCACATAAACAAATTGAAAGATAAAAATCACATAGTCATATCAATTGATGCAGAAAAAGCATTTGACAAAATCCAACACCCTTTCTTGATAAAAACTCTCAACAAGGTGGGAATAGAAGGATCATACCTCAACATAATAAAAGCTATATATGATAAACCCACAGCTAACATCATACTCAATGGGCAAAAACTAAAACCATTTCCCCTAAGAACAGGACCAAGACAAGGATGCCCACTCTCACCACTCCTGTTTGACATAGTACTGGACGTATTAGCCATTGCAATTAGACAAGAAGAAGAAATAAAAGGCATACAAATTATAAAAGAAGAAGTAAAGCTGTCCTTATTTGCAGATGACATGATATTGTACATAAAAAACCCGAAAGACTCTATCAAAAAACTAACAGACTTAATAAATGAATTCGGCAAGGTAGCAGGATACAAAATTAACGCCAAGAAATCTATGGCATTTCTATACACCAACAGTGAACTTACAGAAAGAGAGACTAAAAAAGCAATCCCATTTTCCATCGCACCAAAAAAATTAAGATACTTAGGAATAAACCTAACCAAGGAGGTAAAAGACCTATATGCGGAAAACTACAGGACACTGAAAAAAAGAGATAGAGGAAGATGTAAACAGATGGAAGAACATACCATGTTCATGGATTGGTAGAATCAACATCATCAAAATGTCCATACTACCCAAAGCAATCTATAGATTCAATGCACTCCCCATTAAAATACCAACAGCATATTTCACAGACCTAGAAAGAACTCTCCAAAAATTCATCTGGAATAAAAAAAGACCCCGAATAGCCACAGCAATCCTGAGAAAGAAGAATAAAGTAGGAGGGATCTCAATACCAGATTTCAAGCTGTATTACAAAGCCACTGTCCTCAAAACAGCCTGATACTGGCACAAGAACAGACATATAGATCAATGGAATAGAATTGAGAATCCAGATATCGACCCAAACCAATATGCGCATTTAATATTTGACAAAGGAGGCATGAGCATACAATGGAGTCAAGACAGTCTCTTCAATAAATGGTGTTGGGAAAATTGGACAGATACATGCAAAAAAATGAAACTAGATCACCAACTTACACCATACACAAAAATAAACTCAAAATGGATACAGGACTTAAATATAAGACGGGAAACCATAAAAATACTAGAGGAATCCACAGGCAGCAAAACCTCAGACATATGCCAAAAGAACTTTTTCAGTGATACTGCCCCTAGGGCAATGGAAGCCAAAGAGAAAATAAACAAAGGGGACTACATCAAAATAAAAAGCTTTTGCACAGCAAAAGAAACCATCAACAAAACAACAAGAAACCCCACTGTATGGTAGAACATATTTGCAAATGTTTTCACTGATAAAGGTTTAATCTCCAACATCTACAGGCAGCTTATACAACTTAATAAAAGGAAGATAAATGATCCAATAAAAAAATGGGCAACGGACCTAAATAGAATCTTTTCGAAAGAAGACAGAAGGAAGGCCAAGAGACACATGAAAACATGCTCAAAGTCACTTATTATCCTAGAGATGCAAATCAAAACGACAATGCGATACCATCTCACACCTGTCAGAATGGCTATCATCAACAAATCAACAAACTACAAGTGTTGGCGAGGATGCGGAGAAAAAGGAACCCTTGTGCACTGCTGGTGGGAATGCAGACTGGTGCAGCCACTGTGGATAACAGGATGGAGTTTCCTCAAAAAACTGTAAATGGAACTCCCATTTGACCCAGTAATCCCACTCCTACGAATATATCCTAAGAAACCAGAAACACCAATCAGAAAGGATATATGCACCCCTATGTTCATAGCAGCACAATTTACAATAGCTAAGATTTGGAAACAGCCTAGGTGCCCGTCAGCAGATGACTTGATCAGAAAACTATGGTACATCTACACAATGGAATACTATGCTGCCATAAAAAAGAAGGAGTTACTACCATTTGTAGACACCTGGATGGAATTAGAGAACATTATGCTAAGTGAAATAAGCCAGTCAATGAAAGAAAAATACCACATGATCTCACTCATTTAGGGATAATGAAAAACATTATAAACTGATGAACCAAAAGATAGTTACAGAGGCAGTAAAGCATCAAACAGACTGTCTAATTACAGCGGTAAGGTTAGGGAGAGGTGGGGGAAATAAGAGATCAACTGAAGGACTTGTATGCATGCATATAAGAGTAACCAACGGATGCAAAACATTGGGGGGTGAGGGCAGGTATGGGAGTGGGGTGGGGGGGCAATGGTAAGATATGAACACATATAATACCTTAATAAAAATTTGAAAAAAAAATAATTATGATGTGTCTTGGTGTGGTCCTCTTGGATTCCTTTTGTTTGGGGTTCTCTGCACTTCCTGGACTTGTAAGTCTATTTCTTTTACTAGGTAGGGGAAGTTTTCTGTCATTATTTCTTCAAAGAGGTTTTCAATATCTTGCTCTCTCTCTTCTTCTGGCACCCCCATAATTCTGATGTTGGTACACTTGAAGTTGTTCCAGAGACTCCTTACACTATCTTCATATTTTTGGATTATTTTTTCTTTTTGCTTTTCTGGTTGGGTGTTTTTTGCTTCTTCATATTTCAAATCTTTGACTTGATTTTTGGGATTGTCTAGTCTCCTGTTGGATCTCTGTATATTATTCTTTATTTCAGTCAGTGTATGCCTAATTTCTATTTGGTCCTTTTTCATATCCTCGAGGGTCTCACTAAATTTATCAGCGGTTTCTAGAAGATTCTTGAGTAACCTTATAACCATGGTTTTGAACTCTATATCCAGTTGTTTGCTTTCCTGCATTTCTTTCATTTGTGACCTGTTTCTTTGTCTCTGCATTTTGGCTGCTTCCCTATGTTGATAGAGTGGCTTTGTGTGCTAGGTGTCCTATAGGGCCCAGTGGCTCAGCCTCCCCAGTTACCTGAGGTGGACAGTCTTGGTGCACCCCTTTGTGGGCTGTGTGCACATTCTTGTTATAGTTAAGCCTTGATTGTTGTTGGTATCACTGGTAGGAATTGACCTCCAGGCCAGCTGGCTGTGAGGATCAGTTGTGTCTATTATGGGAGAACTTCTGTGCTGGAGACACCCTTATGGGGCAAGACTTTCTTCAGTGGGTCTTTGGTGCTCACTGAGTCTGCCCCCTGAGTGTGTCTCTTATGGATTTGAGGTGTTGTAGTCTGGATGGTTTCTCTCTGACCACTGGGTACATTGGCTCTTGGGTCTCCAAGGAGAGAGGCCACCCATCAGGAACTACAGAGAGATCTGCAGATTTCTCCTCTTTGTTTGGGATTTGGAGGTGTCCAGATGAGGCCCAGCTGTGAAGCAATGCAAGGTGCTGTTGAGCTTTGGGTATTCTTTTGGAGGCTCTGGGGCTCTTTGACCCAGCTGCAGTACCTTAGGTTTCAGATTGCAAAGGGCCAGGCCATTCATATGCAAAAGCCTCTGTGTACAAATTGGGTGGGGCGGGGTCTCAGGGAATCACCAGGGTGGAGCAAACAGCAATGGATGACCATCAGCCCTGCCTGGAAGAGGTCCTGTGTCTCTGTGTCCCTAGGCATTGTGCAGGAACAATGATTGCTGCAAGCACCTCTGAGAGAAAGCCGCCTTCGAGTTCCGCCCGATGCCAGACAGTCCAGTTTCTCCCCGTATGAGTCTGGGTCCCCAGAGTCCCGCCCAGAACTGGAGTTCAGAGCATTTGGGAGCTTGTGTCTCCCTCCCGATTGAAAAAGACAACAGGTACTCAGTTGCCAGCCCTTTCTGAGCGCGCGCCTCCGTACCTCTGCACTTCACTTCTGCACCTCCACTCCTCCTCCAAGTCTCAGTGTGCTTTTCTCTTTCCTTCTAGTTGTAGAATTCCTACTCAGCCAGCCTTCCCATGATACCCGTTTTGTCTTTTAGTTGTAGTTTTGAAGTGGTTGTGTGAGGCAGCAAGTTCAGGTGTTTACCTATGCCGCCATCTTGGTTTCTCTTTCCCTTTCCTCTTAAAGCATGGGATTTCAGGGTAAAAAATACAAATAAAGTCATGGAGCACCTCCCTTGTATGTATAGCATTCCTTTGCCAAGAATCTGCACATCAGTGGTTTTTGCCTGATTCTAAAGTAAATTATTTGCTGGAGTCCACATGTGTTAGTAATTGTCTTTGTACATTGTATGCCATAGATATTATAGATGTCCAGTGATGTTTTTTGTTACAGGAGTTTTGCCAATAGCTCATTCTGCTTTCTCTAAGTCATTTGTCATTAATGTTGTACCTGGCTTTATAAGCTTCTTGGCCATAAAGTGAACTTATACTTGTTTTGCCAAGAGGTATGACAACTTTGAAGGATATCCCTATAGCTTTGGTATCTTTTCTGCCTTAGTCACAATATTCATCAATTTCCTACAACAAAGAATTACTTCATGCTTGTTCTCAAAAGGTTCAATTGGTTTACCATAGGGTCTGCTATACTTTGTTTAATAATTATGTAAAAGCCTTGATGACTTCATATTATAAATAGCATGCTGAAGACTAGGATAAAATGATTACAGGCCCAATAAAATAAAATTTTCAGATACTTATCTTCTTTTTTAAAAATTTCATCTTTGTTGAAAGTATTATATATGTCACCTTTTTATTCCCATTGACCTCTTCTACCCCCACCCCAGGCTTTCACCACACTTTGTCTGTATCCATGGGTTATGCATATATGCATATAAGTTCCCTGGTTAATCTGTTCCCTCTCTCCCCTCTGAGATTTCACAGTCTGTTCCATGCTTCTATGTCTCTGGGTCTATTTTGTTCCTCAGTTTATTTTGTTCATTAGATTCCACATATGAGTGAGATCATGTGATACTTGTCTTTCTCTGACTGGCTTATTTTGCTTACATAATACTCTCCAGGTCCCTCCATGCTGTCTCAAAGGGTGAGAGATCCTTCCTTTTTACAGCTGCATGGTATTCCATGGTGTAAATGTGCCACAGCTCTTTTATACACTCATCTATTGGTGGGCACTTGGACTGTTTCCAGATCTTAGCTACTGCAAACAACACAGCTATGAACATAGGGATGCATATATTCTTTCTGATTGGTGTTTTGAGTTTCTTAGGATATATTCCTAGATGTGGGATCACTGGTTCAAATGGCAGATCCATATTTAATTTTTTGAGGAAACCCCATAATGTTTTTCATAGTGCTGCACCAGTCTACATTCCCACCAGCAGTGTACTAGGATTCCCTTTTCTTCACATCCTTGCCAGCACTTGCCATTTGTTGATTTGTTGATGTTAGCCATTCTGGCTGGTGTGAGATGATACCTCATTGTTGTTTTAATTTGCATCTCTCTGATGATTAGTGAGTTTGAGCATTTTTTCATATGTCTCTTGGCCATTGGTATGTCCTCTTTGTGGAAGTATCTACTTAGGTCCTTTGCCCATTTTTTAATTGGATTGTTTGTCTTCCTTTTGTTAAGTTGTATGAGTTCCTTATATATTTTGGGTATTAACCTCTTATCCAATGTATCATTGACAAATATGTTCTCCCATACAGTGGGCTCCCTTTTCAGATATTTGTATTTGTGGCTGCTTGTGTGATATTGTCACATGCACATATTTATTTGTCCTAGTACATACAGATTCACATTCTGAATTTGTACTGGAGCCTTGTTCACTATTTATATTCCTGGTGTTTACTGAGTTATAGCATTTAATTCACTATTTTTTTATTACTACTTTAATATTCAGTGAAGCATTTTAAAATAAAAAAAGTCAATTATAGTTGGCATACAATATATTAGTTTTAGGTGTACAACATAGTGATTAGACAATTATATAACTTACGAAGTGATTATCCCAATCTACTACGCATCTGACACCATACATAGTTATTACAAGAGGCCTGATGCAAGAGTAGGCCTTCCTTCCCCCAGTTGCCGGCACCGGCTTCCCTCCGGCACCCGGGACTCAGGCTTCCCTCGCAGCCCCAGTGTCCGGAAGGATGTCTGGTCTAATTAGCATATTATGCTTTTATTATTATAGATATTTTTTGTACTGTATATTACATCACCATGACTGTTTTTTAGTTTTATTTTATTTTTTCTTTATTGATTAAGGTATTACATATGTGTCCTTACCCCCCATTGCCCCCCAACCCCCAATCATGCCCTTACTCCCCTGGTGTCTGTGTCCATTGGTTAGGTTTATATGCATGCATACAAGTCCTTTGGTTGATCTCTCCCCTTACCCACACCCTCCCCCACCTTCCCTCTGAGGTTTGATGGTCTGATAGATGCTTCTCTGTTTCTGTTTTTGTTCCAGTTTATGTTGTTCATTATATTCCATAAATGAGTGAGATCATGTGATATTTATCTTTCTCTGACTGGCTTATTTCACTTAGCATAATGCTCTCCAGTTCCATCTATGCTGTTGCAAATGGTGCAGCCACTGTGGAGAACAGTATGGAGTTTCCTCACAAAACTAATAATGGTATTCCCATTTGACCCAGTGATCCCACTTCTAGGAATATATCCCAAGCAACTAGAAACACCAATCAGAAATTATATATGCACCCCCATGTTCATAGCAGCACAATTCATCATAGATAAGATTTGGAAACAGCCTAAGTGTCCATCAGCAGATGAGTGGATTAAAAAACTGTGGTACATCTACATAATGGAATACTATGCTGCAGAAAAAAAGAAGGAATTCTTACCATTTGTAATAGCATGACTGTTTTTTATAAATGGCAAAATTTGTCCTTAATTTCTTCACTTTTTCAGTGAATGGTGTTTGAGTAGTTGATTTGGTTGGGGGATATAATGGTACACAATAGTCATAACAAAAGATGCAAATTTGACAAACATAAGCAATAACATGGGAAGGGCACAAATATATGTTAACAAAGATGAACTGTACCCTAATAAGGCATTATTGGCAAGGACAAATACAGTTCTTGTTCATGGCCCACCTTTAAGAACATGAGGATTATTAAGAATGTAATGTGACTGCTGTGAAAAAAATCATAATTAGCCTTACATCTCAAACACAAAGAAGGCATGTGAAGAAATAACCTCATTGCCCTTTCCTCTGTCACTTGGTAGATTTTTTGGGAACAATAGGTGGCCCTGGACCACTCAGAGTCCATGGAGCACAGTTTGAGAAACAATGCATAAGAGAAAGATATGTTCTACACATTAAACACAATTATTCATTCATTAATCTTTGATCCTATTTAAGTTGATTGATTGTCAAGTTTCCAATCTGGGTAGGATATTGTGACAAAACAGATGCCTTTTTCCTGATAGGAAAGAGTATATGGCATCCTCCATAATAATAGAATTATATCTGGGACAGGCTGTCCAGCTAGGTACTACATTTTCCAGCCTCCCTTGTGGTCAAATGTTGCTCTGTGATCAGTGGAATGTGAGCAGAAGTGATGTGGGCTCATTCTAGGCCCAGCCCTTTAAACTTTACACATGGGTTCCTTTGTGCTTTCTTCCTCTTTCTGTGAGTAGAAACATGGATGTTCCTGGAACACAGCTTCAACTGGGTAGATGAGACTGCCACCTTAGACAAGGGTGGAGAAATGTGATGGGATGGAATGAATCTAAATACACGAATGACTGAATGGAACCAAGTAGCCCACCTATGCACCCTGGACTGTCATGTGGGGAGAAACTTAATTGTTCTTTGACTCACTATATTGTTGAGTCTTTATATTATAGCAGCATAATTTTTTAACCCTGATAAGGGAGGGGAAACCCTGGAGGTCTGAAAGCCATAGTTGGTAGGTTGTGGGAAAGAGTGGTTCTTGGTGGCACAGGATAGGTGAGAAGACAAGGGAGTCAGGACTTGGCACAAGGCTAGCCACTATGGTAGGTGGGTATGGTAGGTAGATGAGTGCCCACCTGATTTCTAATGCTGATCCTGATGGAACAGAAGGCAGGGGAGACAAGAAACGAACTTATTTGTGACACATACAGAAAGGTAGTTTTCCTCTGGAAAAGAATAACTGATTCAGGGGAAATGGTGACACTCAGCCATCCTGTTTAGGATTATAAGGAAATGAAACCAAGGGAGCCATATCAGGCCTAGGTCATCCCTGGTCCATGCAATACTACATCCTGGACAGTGGCAGTTACAGGCTCCCTAAAGGGTAACTGGCAATCTTGATTTACTTGTTATGGTTAGTATAAGAATTGCTGAAGAAATGGGTGTATAGGTTGTGGCTTCAGCTATAAAGATTTAGGGGCTAAAAGAAATCAGTGCAAAATCTCACTTACCTTACAATTTGATCCTGGTCTAGTGTTTCGGCCACTGCAAGGGCACTTATATGTAAACTAGAAAAAGTACTCCCTTTTTCTTTTTACAATTTAGTAATTTTTAAAATTTATTTTTTAATTATAGTTTACATTCAATATTATTTTGTATTAGTTTCAGATATACAGCATAGTGGTTAGACAATCATATACTTCACCTTTTTCATCCAGCCCTCAACCCCCCCCTCCCATCTGGCAACCATCGGTCTGTTTTCTATACCTATGAATGTGTTTCTATTTTGTTTGTCCATTTATTTTGCTCTTTAGATTCCACATGTAAGTGAAATCATATAGTATTTGTATTTCTCTTACTGACATTTCATTTAGCACAATACCTTCTAGGTCCTTCCATACTGTTACAAATGGTACGATTTCCTTATTTTTTATGGCCAAGTAGTATTTCGCATATATTGTATATATGTACCACAGTTGTTGTTTTTTCACTTATCTGTTGATGAAAAAGTGCCCCCTTTTTTGGGTACATGGCCTGGCAGACACACAATGTACCAAATTAGGAAAAGAAAGCATGACTTGCTGAGTACAGTGCATTTTGGATTTCAGCCCTTATTAACCTCCATGACTGGGCATCTTTGTGCAGTGAACAATATGCACAACTGTACGTGGTAGTCTTGTAGACTACCAGAAGTACAGTAAGCGTGAAGACTGAAACTGGAGAGTGACCCACTGACCAGGAAAGCAAAATTAAACTATTCTGGAGAAGAAAAAAGTGAAGGGTGATTTAAAAAATTTTAAACTAGAGGAAAAAATGGCGGCGGAATAGACAGACGTGTCCCGAGCCTTGTCCCAGAGCAGATAGAAAGAACAGCTGAGGGTTGCACGGGGAGTGTTTGTTGGTGAGTTGAGGGACAGCTGTACTCCAGGAGATGGTGGGGGACTGCTGGACAGGGCTCCCCTGACCAGGCAGCCCCCACTGCTGCTGGGTTTCCTCCCAGAGCGACCAGCTCGGACGCGGAGACAGTGCCATCTTGAAGGGGAAAGTGGATGTTATCGGAAGCAAGAAAATCTACAACTACGGCACCCACCGAACAGCTGTGAACCCCAGAACACTGGTCCTCAATTGACGCAAACACGCAGATTCAGAGGAGCTCTACACTCCACCACAGAAAGCTCAGATTTCACCTGGTATAAGGTGAGGTCTGTGGTCCCGGCAGGAGAGAGAAATGCATGCACTGCAGGAGCTGGAGGACCAAGGTAAGTCTGAACCTAGAAAAATCCGTGGCTGTTGGGGCTGGCATGATCCGTGAATGTGGAAGGGGGTACTCAGAGCTGCTAACAAAAGGGAACTCTAAAAAGCAACCCATTTTGATCTGATGCAAAAGGACAGCCTAAAAATTTTAGAAGTGTGCTGGCTGCTTAGACCCAAGGGGGAAAAAAGACTGCACAGACTTGCGCACAGCCCCAGAGTTCGCACACTTACACTTTTTCCTCTTTAAATCCTTGCTTCTGATTACTAAGCGCAATATATAGGATCACCCAATTGGGGACACCCGAAGAGACTGCAGGGGAAAGTTGTTTTTCTGGAACCTGGGGGTCAGAGTGGGGAATAACCATCAGAGAACCAGATCTGGGGCAACCCACTCCCACAAACTGGTATTGAGTGCCACAGGGAAAGCAGAATCTAAGCACTGGCTAGAGAGGACCTATAGACCCAGAGGTCAATCCAGAAACACTGCCACCCAGGGGTTGAATCACAAATTGACTCTTGTGTAATCACAAATAAAGGAATACAAGAAATTAAGACACTGCCTGCTTAAAAATCAGGACTGGCTTACAACACTGAGGAGCAGTGGAACACAGGGAACTGCAATACTGTCCTGACTAGGAAACAGGCGTGCCAAACTGAACAGTAGAGGAAGTGAATGACCTTCACTACTGCACATTTTTTTATTTCTATTTTTTTAAATATATTTTTTATTGATATTTTACAGAGAGGAAGGGAGAGGGATAGAGAGCTAGAAACATCGATGAGAGAGAAACATCGATCAGCTGCCATCTGCACACCTCCCACTGGGGATGTGCCCGCAACCAAGGTACATGCCCTTGACCGGAATCGAACCCGGGACCCTTCAGTCCACAGGCCAACGCTCTATCCACTGAGCCAAACCGGTTTCTGCTATTTCTATTTTTTATTCATCTTTTACTTAAGAATATAATTTTTTCCTTTTGTTCTCACTTGATTTTACCTTTTTAATTATTACATTTTTATTTTCAATCAGTATTATTACTACTACTATTTTACTTTTTTAAAAAGTGTCATTTTATGTTCTCTTTATTTTACTTTGGGATTAGTGTTCTACATTCTATTTTCATCTTTTCTTTAGCATCATTTTACTCTATCTCAACTCTACCTTTATGCCATCACTATCTTCCTAACTTTTCCCCTTTTGTTGTCCTGTTTCTTTTACCCTTTTCCTGCTTTAGATTTCCCTATTCTTTCTTTTTACCCCCTGTTAAAATTTCACCCTACATGTATATCTAATTTCCAATCCTCTGTTCTAACTCCATACACACCTCTCTCTTCCCTGTCTTGACTATCCAAAAATTGTTTTTGTCTCTGTCCTTTTGTTGTTGTTTGCTTGAATGTTGATTATATTGATTTTTATGCTTTTTTTGTGAGATTGTTTTGCTTATTGCTTTTCTTGTGTTTTGTTTTTTGTTTCTTTTGTTTTTGTTTGTTTTTTGCTTCTGTTTTCTCTTGTCTCAATTGATATTAATTGTTGTTTGTATTCATCTCCAGGTACTTGCTGCTGGCATTTGTTGGGATTAGTGGCTGTCTATTGGAGTTTTCTCCCCATATATGAGTTTGTTCCCCTTTTCGTTCTTATTCTTTTTCTTTTCTCTCTTACATTTTTTTCCTTTTCCCAATTTCATTTTTGGACTCCTTTCTTTTTATTTCTCTTCTTCTTTCTCTCCTATACTCTCATTTGACTTTCTCTGGTGGTCACCTTTATTTGGGGTTATTAATATTGTGAATACATTTCTGTTCAGTGCCTTGTGTGTTGTACATGGTTGTGTTTTATTTTGTACCTTTAAATCAACGCAGGAAAGAGAGAACTACATAACCAGACATCCAGAGAAGAGAGACCCTGGGGAGACAAAGAAACAGCCCGCATACGAAAGAAAAGCAGGCATCACCAGAAAAGGAAGTAAACGAAATGGAGGCAAGCAACCTGTCAGAGAAAGAATTCAGAGAAATGGTCATAAGGTGGCTGAAAAGAATGGAAGACAAATTCGACAATATGAGTAATAACCAAGAGGAAATGAAGAAAAACCAAAAAGAAGTGAAAAATGACATCGTTGCTGTAAAGAACTCAATAGAACACATTGGAGTAGACTAGAAGAAGCAGAGGACTGCATCAGTGATCTAGAAGACAAGGTAGGGAAAAATACCCAAGTAGAGCAACTTCTAGAAAAAAAAAAGCAGGAGGAGAGCCTAAGGGAACTTTGGGACAACACGAAACAAAACAACATCCACATAATAGGGGTTCCAGAAGGAGAGGAAATTGAGCAAGAAATAGAAAATCCATTCAAAGAAATAATGACAGAAAACTTCCCTGATATAGGGAATAAAAAACCCACACAAATCCAAGAAGCTCACAGAGTCCCAAGCAAAATGAACCCCAAAAGACCGATGCCAAGGCACATTATAATTAAATTGGCAAACACCAACGACAAAGTAAGAATCTTAAAAGCGGCCAGAGAGAGACACAAAGTTACCTACAAAGGAACCCCATTCAGACTAACGACTGATTTCTCAATAGAAACTCAGCAGTCCAGAAGGGAATGGAATGAAATATACAAAGTCATACAAAGGAAGGGTCTGAATCCAAGAATACTGTAGCCAGCAAGGCTATCAATCAAAATTGAAGATGAAATCAGGAGCTTCACAGACAAAAAAGGACTAAGGGAATTTATTAGCACCAAACCAGCAATGTAAGAAATGCTAAAGGGTCTGCTGTAAAAAAAAAGAAATAGGAAGTGAAGAAGGAACCCAGGGGTAAAGAATAAAAATGGCCACAAGTAAGTACCTATCAATAATAACTTTAAATGTAAATGGATTATATGCACCAATCAAAAGACAAAGGGTAACGGATTGGATAATAAAATACGATCCATATATCTGCTATCTACAAGAAACCCACCTCAGAAAAAAAGGTGCACACAGACTGAGGGTGAAGGAATGGAAAAAGGTTTTCAGGCGAATGGAAATGAAAAAAAAAGCTGGGGTAGCAATACTTATATCTGACAAATTAGATCTCAAAGTGAAGGACATAACAAGAGATAAGGAAGGCCACTTCCTAATACTAAAGGGAACAATGCAACAAGAAGAAATAACTCTGGTAAACATATATGCACCCAATACAGGAGCACCCAAATACATATAAAAATCTCCTGGAGGATATCATGGGAATGATTGACAGCAATACAATCATAGTAGGAGACTTTAATACTCCACTATCACCATAGGACAATCCTCTAAACAAAAAATCAGCAAAGAAACATCAATCCTAAATGACTCACTAGACCAGGTGGAATTTATTAACATCTTCAGAACATTTCACCCCAAAGCCACAGAATATACATTCTTCTCAAGTGCACATGGGTCATTTTCAAAGGTAGACCATATGTTGGGTCATGGGCAAAGCCTCTTCAAATTCAAGAAGATAGAAATCATATCAAGCATCTTCTCAGACCACAGTGGCATAAAACTGGAAGTCAACTACAATAAAAACAATCCAAAATAATCAAACACATGTAGACTAAACAACATGCTATTAAACAATGACTGGGTTACGAGAGAGATCACAGAAGAAATAAAAAACATCATGGCAACAAATGACAATGAAAACACAACAATCCAAAATCTATGGGACACAGCGAAAGCAGTCTTGAGAGGGAAGTTCAAAGATCTACAAGCCTACTGCAAAAAAATGAAAAACAATGGTAATAAATTACCTAACCCTACAACTCAAAGAGTTAGAAAGAGAGCAACAAGGAAAGTCCAGTGTAAGCAGAAGGAAGGAAATAATAAAGATCAGAGTGGAGATAAACGACATAGAGACCAAAGAAACAATAAAAAGGTCAACAAAACCAAGAGCTGGTTCTTTGAAAGGATAAACAAGATTGATGAACCTCTAGCCAGGCTCACCAAGAAGCAAAGAGAGAGGACCCAAATAAATAAAATCAAAAATAAAAGAGGTGAAATAACAACAGACCCCACCAAAATACTAAGGATTTTTAAACAATACTATGAACAACTCTATTCCAACAAACTAGACAACCTGGAGGAAATGGACATATTCTTAGAAAAAATACAACCTTCCAAAACTCAATCAGAAAGAATCTAAATATTTCAATAGGCCAATAACTATGGAAGAAATTGAAGCAGTCATCAAAAAGCTTCCAGCAAACAAAAGCCCGGGGCCAGACGGCTTCACAGGAGAGTTTTACCAAACATTCAAGGAAGAACTAAAACCTATTCTCCTCAAACTATTCAAAAAAATTTAAGAGGAAGGAACACTTCCAAGCTCATTCTATGAATCCAGTACCACCCTGATATCAAAACAAGATAAAGACAACACAATGAATGAAAATTACAGGCCAATATCCCTCATGAACATAGATGCCAATATCCTCAACAAAATTCTAGCAAATCGAATCCTGCAGTACATCAGAAAGAACATACACCATGAACAAGTAGGATCTATCCTGGGGATGCAAGCATGGTACAACATCCACAAATCAATAAATGTGATACATCACATAAACAAATTGAGAGATAAAAACAACATAATCATATCATTGATGCAGAAAAGGCATTTGACAAAATCCACCACGCTTTTTTGATAAAAACTCTCAGCAAGGTGGGAATAAAAGGCTCATACCTCAACATAATAAAAGCCATATATGATAAACCCACAACCAACATCATACTCAATGGGCAAAAACTAAAACCATTTTCCCTAAGAACAGAAAAAAGACAGGGATTCCCACTCTCACCACTCCTGTTTGACATAGTACTGCAAGTATTGGCCATTGCAATTAGACAAGAAGAAGAAATAAAGGCATCCAAATTGGAAAAGAAGAAGTAAAGCTGTCTTTATTTGCAGATGACCTGATATTGTACATAAAAAACCTGAAAGACTCCATCAAAAAACTCTTAGACTTAATAAACGAATTGGACAATGTAGCAGGATATAAAATTAACGCCAAGAAATCTATGGCATTTCTATACAACAATAGTGAACTTACAGAAAGAGAGACTAAAAAAGCAATCCCATTTACCATCGCACCAAACAAATTAAGATAAATAGGAATAAACTTAAATGAGGAGGTTAAAGACCTATACGTGGAAAACTACAGGACACTGAAAAAAGAGATAGAGGAAGATGTAAACAGATGGAAGAACATACCATGTTCATGGATTGGTAGAAGCAACATCATTAAAATGTCCATACTACCCATAGCAATCTATAGATTCAATGCACTCCCCATTAAAATACCAACGGCATATTTCACAGACCCAGAAAGAACTCTCCAAAAATTTATCCGGAATAAAAAAAGACCCCGAATAGCCACAGCAATCCTGAGAAAGAAGAACAAAGTAGGTGGGATCTCAATACCAGATTTCAAGCTGTATTACAAAGCCACTGTTCTCAAAATAACCTGGTACTGGCACAAGAACAGACATATAGACCAACGGAATAGAATAGAGAACCCAGATTTCGACCCAACCATTATGCTCAATTAATATTTGACAAAGGAGGCATGAACATACAATGGAGTCAAGACAGTCTCTTCAATAAATGGTGTTGGGCAAATTGGACAGATACATGCAAAAGAATGAAACTAGACCACCAACTTATAACATACACAAAAATAAACTCAAAATGGATAAAGGACTTAAACATGAGATGGGAAACCATAAAAATACTAGAGGAATCCACAGGCAGAGAAATCTCGGACATATGCAGAAGGAACTTCTTCACTGATACTGCTCCTAGGCCAATGGAAGCTAAAGAGAAAATAAACAAATGGGACTACATCAAAATAAAAATCTTTTGCACAGCAAAAGAAGCCATCAACAAAACAACAAGAAAGCCCACTGTATGGGAGAACATATTTGCAAATGTTATCACTGATAAAGGTTTAATCTCCAACATGTATAGGGAACTTATACAACTTAATAAAAGGAGGAACAATGATCCAATAAAAAAATGGGCAATGGACCTAAATAGAATCTTTTGAAAGAAGACAGTAGGAAAGCCAAGAGACACATGAAAACATGCTCAGAGTCACTCATTATCTGAGAGATGCAAATCAAAACGACAATGCGGTACCATCTCACACCTGTCAGAATTGCAATCATCAACAAATCAACAAAGGACAAGTGCTGGTGAGGATGCGGAGAAAAAGGAACCCTCAGGCACTGCTGGTGGGAATTCAGACTGGTGCTGCCACTGTGGAGAACAGCATGGAGTTTCCTCAAAAAACTAATAATGGAACTCCCATTTGACCCAGTAATCCCACTTCTAGGAATATATCCCAAGAAACTAGAAACACCAATCAGAAAGGATATATGAACCCCTATGTTCATAGCTGCACAATTCCCCATAGCTAAGATTTGCAAACAGCCTAAGTGCCCATCAGCAGATGAGTGGATTAGAAAACTATGGTACATATACACAGTGGAATACTACACTGCTATAAAAAAGAAGGAATTCTTACCATTTGCACCAGCATGGATGGACCTGGAGAGCATTATGTTAAGTGAAATAAGCCAGGCAATGAAAGGAAAATACCACATGATCGCTCTCATTTATGGAAATTAACAAACATTATAACCTGATGAATAAAAAGATAGATACAGATGCAGTAAAGCACCAAACAGACTGTCAAATACAGCAGGAAGGCTAGGGAGTGTTGGGGAGGGATGGAAATAGATCAACAAAAGGACTTGTATGCATGCATATAAGCACACCAATGGACACAAGACACTGGGGGGGTGGGATGAGGGCATGCGACAGGGGTAGGGGAGGCTGGTGGAAAGTCAATGGGGAAAAAAGGAGATATATGTAGTAATATATGTAATACTTTAAACAATTAAAAATATTAAAAAAAATAAAATTAAAAAAATAAAGAATTTTAAACTTGATGTGCAAAGGGATATCCTCCAAATATATAATACTACAGGCCCGGTGCATGAAATTCATGCACAGTGTGTGTGTGTGTGTGTGTGTGTGTGTGTGTATTTGTATGTGTGTGTGTGTCTCAGCCCAGCCTGCACCATCTCCAATCTGGGACATCCCTCTCACAATCCAGGATTGCTGGCTCCTAACTGCTCGCTTGCCTGCCTGCCTGATTGCTCCTAACTGCTTCTGTCTGCCAGCCTGATCACCCCCTAACCACTCCCCTGCCAGCCTGATTGATGCCTAACTGCTTCCCTGCCAGCCTGATTGCCCCTAACTGCCCTCCCCTGCAGGCCTGTTCGCTCCCAACTGCCCTTCTCTGCAGGTCTGTTCACCCTTAACTGTCCTCCCCTGCAGGCCTGGTTGCCCCTAACTGCCCTCCCCTGCTGGCCTGGTCACCCCTAACTGCCCTCCCCTGCAGGCCTGATCACCCCCTACTGCCCTTCATTTCAGGCCTGGTCCCTCCCAAATGTCCTCCCCTGCTGGCCTGATAGCCCACAACTGCCCTCCCCTGCCGGCCATCTTGTGGTGGCCATCTTGTGTCCACATGGGGGCAGCCATCTTGTGTATTGAAATTATGGTCAATTTGCATATTACCTCTTTATTAGATAGGATATCTCCTTTTTTTAAAAAAATAAATCTTTATTCAGATTATTACAATTGTTTCTCCTTTTTCCCCCCATAGCTCCCCTCCACCCGGTTCCCACCCCACCTTCTGCCCTTACCTCCCCCCCACTGTCCTCATCCATAGGTGTATGATTTTTGTCCAGTCTCTTCCTGAACCCCCCATACCTCTTTCCCCCTGAGAATTATCAGTCCACTCCCTTTCTATGCCCCTGATTCTATTATATTCACCAGATTATTCTGTTCCTCAGGTTTTTAATTCACTTGATTTTTAGATTCACTTGTTGATAGATAAGTATTTGTTGTTCATAATTTTTATCTTTACTTTTTTCTTCTTCCTCTTCTTTAAGAATACCTTTCAGCATTTCATATAATACTGGTTTGGTGGTGATGAAATCGTTTAGCTTTTTCTTATCTGTGAAGCTCTTTATCTGCCCTTCAATTCTGAATGATAGCTTTGCTGGGTAGAGTAATCTTGGTTGTAGGTTCTTGCTATTCATCACATTGAAAATTTCTTGCCACTCCCGTCTGGCCTGCATAGTTTCTGTTGAGAAATCAGCTGACAGTCGTATGGGTGCTCTCTTGTAGGTAATTAACTGTTTTTCTCTTGCTGCTTTTAATATTCTCTCTTTGTCTTTTGCTCTTGGCATTTTAATTATGATGTGTCTTGGTGTGGTCCTCTTTGGGTTCCTTTTGTTTGGGGTTCTGTGCGCTTCCTGGACTTGTAAGTCTATTTCTTTCACCAGGTGGGGGAAGTTTTCGGTCATTATTTCTTCCAATAGGTTTTCAGTATCTTGCTCTCTGTCTTCTTCTGGCACCCCCATAATTCTGAGGTTGATACACTTGAAGTTGTCCCAGAAGCTTCTTACACTATCTTCAACTTTTTGGATTTTTTTTTTTTTTTGCTTTTTGCTTTTTCGGTTGAGTGTTTTTTGCTTCTTTGTATTTCAATTCTTTGACTTGATTCTTGTGTTCCTCTAGTCTGTTTTTGGGTCTCTGTATAATATTTTTTTATTTCAGTCAGTGTATGTTTAATTTCTAGTTGGTCCTTTTTCATATCTTCGAGGGTCTCATTATATTTATTGGCCTTTTCTAGGATATTCTTGAAAAGCCTTATAACCATGGTTTTGAATTCTATATCCAGTCATTTGTTTTCCTCCATTTCTTTCGTTTGTGATCTGTTTCTTTGACGCCGCATTTTCACTGCTTCCCTGAGTTGGTAGGGTATATTTGTGTGCTAGGTTTCCTATATGGCCCAGTGGGTCGGCCTCCCCAGTTAACCTGAGGTGGACACTCTTGGTGCACCCCTTTGTGGACTGTGTGTACAGCCTTGTTGTAATTAAGTCTTGATTGTTGTTGGTATCACTGGGAGGAATTGACCTCCAGGCCAGTTGGCTGTAAGGATCAGCTGTGTCTACGCTGGGAGAAGTTCGGTGCTGGAGACAGCCTTATAGGATTAGACTTGCCAAATTGCAATAGCCTCTGTGCTCAGCTTGGATGGGGTGGAGTCTCAGGGCAGAGCAGACAGTCTTGGCTTCCCGTCCACCTTGCCCTTGCACGCACGCATGCACCTTCAGACCTCTGCCTTCCCCAGCTCCCGAGTCTCCGCCCAAGAGTCCAGATTCCCCCCACAAGAGTGTGGGTCCCCAGGGGCTCGCCTGGAACTGGGGTTCAGTGCAGTCAGAACTGTGGCTCAGTGCAGTCAGGAGCTTCTGACTCCCTTCCACTAGGGAAAGCCTGTGGCAACCTCCGCAGCCTTTGTGCGCACTGGCACGCATGCGCCTTCAGACCTCTGCCTTCCCTGGCTCCCGAGTCTCAGCCCGAGAGTCCAGATTCCCCCCGTAAGAGCATGGGTCCCCAGGGGCTCACCTGGAACTGGGGTTCAGTGCAGTCAGAACTGGGGTTCAGTGCGGTCGGGGGCTTCCTTCCCCCTTCCGCCAGAGAAAGTCAGCCAGGCTCTCAGCCGCCCTTCCTCTCTGCGCGCACGAAGACCCTTTGCCGTACCTCCAATTCTCTGTGAGCTTTTCTCTTTCCTTCTATGACTTGATTCTTGTGTTCCTCTATTCTGTTTCTGGGTCTCTGTATAATATTTTTTATTTCAGTCAGTGTATGTTTAATTTCTAGTTGGTCCTTTTTCATATCTTCGAGGGTCTCGTTATATTTATCGGCCTTTTCTAGGATATTCTTAAAAAGTCTTATAACCGTGGTTTTGAATTCTATATCCAGTCGTTTGTTTTCCTCCATTTCTTTCGTTTGTGATCTGATTCTTTGACCCCGCATTTTCACTGATTCCCTGAGTTGGTAAGGTAGATATTTGTGCTAGGTTTCCAATATGGCCCAGTGGGTCTGCTTCCCCAGTTAACCTGAGGTGGACACTCTTGGTGCACCCCTTTGTGGACTGTGTGTACAGCCTTGTTGTAATTAAGTCTTTATTGTTGTTGGTATCACTGGGAAGAATTGACTTCCGGGTCAGTTGGCTGTAAGGATCAGCTGTGTCTATGCTGGGAGAAGTTCGGTGCTGGAGACAGCCTTATAGGATTAGACTTGCCAAATTGCAATAGCCTCTGTGCTCAGCTTGGATGGGGTGGAGTCTCAGTCTTGGCTTCCTGTCAGCCTTGCCCTTGCGCGCATGTGCGCTTTCAGTCCTCCGCCTTCCCCAGCTCGAGTCTCCGCCTGAGAGTCCAGACTCCCCCCACAAGAGCATGGGTCCCCAGGGGCTCGCCTGGAACTGGGGTTCACTGCAGTCAGAACTGGGTCTCAGTGCAGTCAGGATCCTCTGACTCCCTTCCACTAGGGAAAGCCTGTGGCAACCTCCGCAGCCTTTGTGCGCACTGGCCCGCGTGTGCCTTCAGACTTCTGCCTTTCCCAGCTCGAGTCTCCGCCCGAGAGTCCAGACTCCCCCTGTAAGAGCGTGGGTCCCCAGGGGTTCCCCCGGAACTGGGGTTCAGTGCAGTCAGAACTGGGTTCAGTGCGGTTGGAGGCTTCCTTCCCCCTTCCGCCAGAGAAAGTCAGCCACGCTCTCAGCCGCCCTTCCTCTCTGCGCACACAAAGCCCCTTTGCCGTACCTCCAATTCTCTGTGAGCTTTTTTCTTTCCTTCTAGTTGTAGAATTTTCACTCAGCCAGCTTTCCTGTGGTTCTGGATGGTGTTTGTTCTGTCTTTTAGTTGTAGTTTTGAAATTGTTGTGCGAGGCAGCAGTTTAGGTGCTTACCTATGCCGCCATCTTGGTTTTTCTCGACCTAGGATATCTTCTTATATTAGTACCTTTGCTCATGCTGCTCTAATCTGAAGCATCCTCTCTGGTTACACAATTCTTGCACATGCTTCAAGGCTTAGTTCTTCCCCCACCCCCATATTATTTTTAAAATAAGTTTTTATTGATTTTTAGAAAGAAAGGAAGGGAGAGGGATAGAGAGATAGAAACATCAATGAGAGAAACTTCATTGATTGGCTGCCTCCTGCACACTCCCTGCTGGGAATCAAACCTGCAACCCGGGGAATGTGCCCTGATTGGGAATTAAACCCTGACCTCTTGGTTCATGGGTCGATGCTCAATCACTGAGCCATACAGGCTGGGCTCCCCCTATATTTTTAATTTTATTTTTCAATTAAAGTTGTCATTCAATATTTTATTTTAGTTTCAGGTATACAGAAAAGTGGTTAGACAATTATATAATTTATGAAGTGTTTCCTCCAATTATTCTAGTACCCACCTGGCATCAAGACTCAGTTCTTGACTTACCTCTCCAAAAAGCCTTCCATCACCCCTGATTCCTGCAGAGATAACCTCCCTTCTCTTTCCACTGAACTCTGACCATACCACACTTGTTTCTGTTTTATATTCAGTGCTTGGCCTGGCCTGCTTTCCTTTTTGGCTGATGACCTCCTTTCTGAAACCTTTCATCCCTGCTCTGGTGCCCCCTCTGTACCTAGAGAAGTTTATTACACTTATTTGTTTACATGTCTGTCTCTCCTTACTGGAGTCTAAGCTCTCCAAATGTAGGGATTGTGGTTTATTATCTCTATCTCCACCTAGCACCGGGTTCAACAAAATTTTGGTGAAGAAACAAGTGGGTAATCCATGCTCAAAAATATGTCTATTTGTTTGAATAACCAAAGGTCTTGGAAATTTCTTCTCCAGTCCCAAACACTGATCATTTCCATTTAGGGAACCTCCAACAAGCTCTCCACAGCAGGGTATGGGGAAAACTTGAGACCAATCAACTGAAAGTCTTTCCCCTGTTTAGATACTATTTCAACTAATTCTTGTAGTGGAGGAGTGCTAGGCTCATAGCCTGGTTTTAGTAAAGTTTTGCTACTATCTAGCCACATGACTTTTGCAAGTTGAATCACCTCTCTGGCCAGCCTTAGTTCCTTACCTTGTAAAATGAAAAAATAGCTTTAATGATCTACCATGTTGAAAAACATGATAAACAATGTAGTTGAGCTGAACTGTAAAGATGTATTAACATCTTTGTTAATACCTAACTTCTTAGCCAGAAGCAATTTTTCTTTGGTAGTGAAAGGTCCACAAGATGTTTTATGTGTTCTATGACCAACAAACAGCTGCAGGGAACTTGGGGAAAACATAATTCTCCATCTTAGCTGGTGTAATTTTACTTTTGTTGTTGTTGTTAATGGCTTTCTCCTGCAGGAAGTTTGTTTATTTATTCATTCATTCTATATAGGGTTGCCTGAATTATCAAATAAAAGTACAAGATACGTTCATATTTGTTTAGTACCTCAAAGGTTATGAAGAGGCAGAGCAACAGAATGGAATGCAGTAAGTCAGGAATAGTCAGGAATAGCTCTCTAAAGTGGGTCCCTAATTGGTAGCCTTGGGATTACTGGGGAGCTTTATTTATTTATTTATTTACTTACTTATGTATTTATAAATATTATTTTTAAATTACAGTTGACATTTAATATTACCTTGTATTAGCTTTAGGTGTATAGCATGGTGGTTAGATAATCATATACTTTACAAAGTGATTCCCTTGATATTTCTAGTACCCACCTGTCACCATACAGTTACTACAATATTATTAACTATATTCCCCATGCTGTATTTTACATCACAGTGACTATTTTGTAACTACCAATTGGTATTTCTTAATCCCTTCACCCATCCCATCAACCCCACCCCGAGTTGTGTGACTTGTTAATAAATTTTGGATATTAGCCTCTTATCAGATGTATCATTGGTGAATATGGTATGTTCTCCTATTCAGAAGGTTGTCTTTTTGTTTTGTTGATGGCTTCCTTTGCTGTGAAAAAACGTTTTAGTTTGATGTAGTCCCATTTGTTTATTTTTCCTCTTGTTTCCCTTGCCTGAGAAGATATATCAGAAAAAATACTGCTGCCTATGTTTTTTTCTAGGAGTTTTATGGTTTTGAGACTTATATTTAAGTGTATAATTCATTTTAAGTTTATTCTTATATATAAGAAGGTGGTCTAATTTTATTTTTTGCATGTATCTGTCCAATTTTCCTAATACCATTTATTGAATAGACTGTCTTTACCCCCTTGTATATTCTTGCCTATTTTGTTGTATATTAACTGATCATATAGGAATGAGTTTATACCTGGGCTCTGTTCTATTCCATTGATCTATATGACTATTTTTACACAAGTACCATGCTGTTTTGATTACTTTATCCTTGTAGTATAGTTTGATATCATACACTGTAATACATTCTATTTTGTTTTTCTTTCTCAAGATTGGTGTGGATATTCATGGTCTTTTGTGGTTTCATATACATTTTGGAATATTTGTTCTAGTTCTGTGAAATATGTTGAAGCTCTCTGAACCTCCTACTTTTGGAATTTTTATTGAAGCTTCATTATGTAGGCATGATTGATTATTCATTCAATCTCTAGCCTCTCCCCACTTCCCATAGGATGGGGCAGGGGTGGAGAAGAGCCTGAAACTTCCAAAATTCTAATCATGGTTTGATCTTTATGGTAACCAGCTCCCATCTGGAAGCTATGCAGGAGCCCACCAAGATCATCTCATTAGCTCAACAGACACTTCTATTACCCAGGCAATTCCAAGGGACATCGGAGATCCATGTTAGGAACTAGGGTTAGGGCCCAAATATTAGAACAAATGAGGCTCCTGGTGCTCTTATCATTTAGGAAATTACAAAGGTTTTAGGAGCTCTATGTCAGGAAATTAGGGCAGAAAACAATATATATTTTTCTATTATTTCACAGGGTCCGTTTCCAGACAATCTTGCAATGGGTGAGGTGCCCTCATTCATGCTCCTATAGCACTTGGACTTGCACATTATGCATTTTAAATGCCCATTTCCTTGTGTGTATCTCTCATTAGACCCTCAGCTCCATGAGTTTTTGGATTACATCAGTTTTTCCACTGCTATATCAGCAGTGTTAACATGCAGTAGAAATTCATTAAATGTTTGTTGATTAGAGAACATTTCCAGATGTGAAAAAATTGCAGAATAGACAGACGTGTTCTGAGGCCTTGTCCCTGAGCAGAAAGAAAGAACAGCTGAGGTTCGCATGAGGAGTGTTTGTTAACAACTTAGGGGACAGCTAAACTCCAGGAGAAGGTGGGGGACTGCTGGAAGGGGTTCCCCTGGCCAGGCAGCCCCCAATGCAGCTGGGTCCCCTCCCGGAGCTACGGGCTCAGACACGGAATCTGCGCCATCTTGAAAGGGAAAATGGAGCTTAACAGAAGCCTGAAAAACCACAACTGTGGCACCTACCGAACAGCTGCGAGCCCCAGAACACCGGTCCCCAATTGGCACAAACACACGGATTCAGAGGAGCTCTACACTCCACCACGGAAAGGTCAGATTTAGCCTGGGATAAGGCGAGAGAGAACTACATAACCAGACATCCAGAGAAGAGAGACCATGGGGAGACAAAGACACAGCCCGCATATGAAAGAAAAGCAGGCATCACCAGAAAAGGAAGTAAACGAAATGGAAGCAAGCAACCTTCCAGAGAAAGAATTCAGAGAAATGGTCATAAGGTGGCTGAAAAGAATGGAAGACAAATTCGACAATAAGAGTAAGAACCAAGAGGAAATGAAGAAGAACCAAGAAGAAATGAAAAATGACATCACTGCTGTAAATAACTTAATAGAAAGCATCAAGAGTAGACTAGAAGAAGCAGAAGACCACATCAGTGAGCTAGAAGACAAGATGGGAAAAAATTCCCAAGTAGAGCAGCTTCTGGAAAAAAAAAATTAAAAAGCAAGAAGAAAGCCTAAGGGAACTTTGGGACAACATGAAACAAAACAACATCCACATAATAGGGGTTACAGAAGGAAAGGAAACTGAGCAAGGAATAGAAAACCTGTTTGAAGAAATAATGACAGAAAACTTCCCTGATATAGGGAAGAAAAAACCCACACAAATCCAAGAAGCTCACAGAGTCCCAAGCAAAATGAACCCCAAAAGACCGACGCCAAGGAACATTATAATTAAATTGACAAACACCAATGACAAAATAAGAATCTTAAAAGCAGCAAGAGAGAGACAGAAAGTTACATACAAAGGAACCTCCATCAAACTAGTGACTGATTTCTCAACAGAAACACATCAGGCCAGAAGGGAATGGAATGAAATATGCAAAGTCATGCAAAGGAAGGGTCTGAATCCAAGAATACTGTAGCCAGCAAGGCTATCAATCAAAATTGAAGGTGAAATCAGGAGCTTCACAGACAAAAAAGGACTAAGGGAAGTTATTACCACCAAACCAGCAATGCAAGACATGGTAAAGGGTTTGCTTTAAAAAAAAGAAATAGGAAGCAAAGAAGAAACACAGGGGTAAAGAATAAAAATGGTAACAAATAAGTACCTATCAATAATAACTTTAAATGTAAATGGATTAAATGCCCCAATCAAAAGACATAGGGTAATGGATTGGATAAGAAAACAAGACCCATATATCTGCTGTCTACAAGAAACCCACCTCAGAAAAAAAGACTCACACAGACAGGGTGAAGGCATGGAAAAAAGTTTTTCAAGTGAATGGAAATGAAAAAGAAGCTTAGGTATCAATACTTATACCTGACAAATTAGATCTCAAAGTGAAGGACATAAAAAGAGATAAGGAAGACCACTGCATCATACTAAAAGGAGCAATCCAACAAGAAGAAATAACTCTGGTAAACTTATACGCACCCAATACAGGAGTGCCCAAATACATAAAAAAAAAAACTCCTGGGGGATATCAAGGGAGAGATTGACAGCAATACAATCATAGTAGGAGACTTTAGTACCCCACTATAACCATTGGACAAATCCTCTAAACAAAAAATCAGCAAAGAAACATCAATCCTAAATGACTCACTAGACCAGATGGAATTAATTGACATCTTCAGAACATTTCCCCCCAAAGCCACAGAATATACATTCTTCTCAAGTGCACATGGGTAATTTTCAAAGGTAGACCATATGTTGGGACATAGGCAAAGTCTCTTCAAATTCAAGAAGATAGAAATCATATCAAGCATCTTCTCAGACCACAGTGGCATAAAACTGGAAATCAACTACAATAAACACAATCCAAAGAAATCAAACACATGGAGACTAAACAGCATGCTATTAAACAATGACTGGGTTACCAGAGAGATCAAGGAAGAAATAAAAATCATCATGGCAACAAATGACAATGAAGACATATAGATCAATGGAATAGAATAGAGAATCCAGATATCGACCCAAACCAATATGCGCAATTAATATTTGACAAAGGAGGCATGAGCATACAATGGAGTCAAGACAGTCTCTTCAATAAATGGTGTTGGGAAAACTGGACAGATACATGCAAAAAAATGAAACTAGATCACCAACTTACACCATACACAAAAATAAACTCAAAATGGATACAGGACTTAAATATAAGACGGGAAACCATAAAAATACTAGAGGAATCCACAGGCAGCAAAATCTCAGACACATGCCAAAAGAACTTTTTCAGTGATACTGCCCCTAGGGCAATGGAAGCCAAAGAGAAAATAAACAAATGGGACTACATCAAAATAAAAAGCTTTTGCACAGCAAAAGAAACCATCAACAAAACAACAAGAAACCCCACTGTATGGGAGAACATATTTGCAAATTGTATCACTGATAAAGGTTTAATTTCCAACATCTACAGGCAGCTTATACAACTTAATAAAAGGAAGATAAATGATCCAATAAAAAAATGGGCAACGGACCTAAATAGAATCTTTTCGAAAGAAGACAGAAGGAAGGCCAAGAGACACATGAAAACATGCTCAAAGTCACTTATTATCCGAGAGATGCAAATCAAAACGACAATGCGATACCATCTCACACCTGTCAGAATGGCTATCATCAACAAATCAACAAACGACAAGTGTTGGCGAGGATGCGGAGAAAAAGGAACCCTCGTGCACTGCTGGTGGGAATGCAGACTGGTGCAGCCACTGTGGAGAACAGTATGGAGTTTCCTCAAAAAACTGAAAATGGAACTCCCATTTTACCCAGTAATCACACTCCTAGGAATATATCCTAAGAAACCAGAAACACCAATCAGAAAGGATATATGCACCCCTATGTTCATAGCAGCACAATTTACAATAGCTAAGATTTGGAAACAGCCTAGGTGCCTGTCAGCAGATGGCTGGATCAGAAAACTATTGTACATCTACACAATGGAATACTATGCTGCCATAAAAAGAAGGAATTCTTACCATTTGTAGCAACCTGGATGGAATTGGAGAACATTATGCTAAGTGAAATGAGCCAGTCAATGAAAGAAAAATACCACATGATCTCACTCATTTGTGGATAATAAAAAACATTATAAACTGATGAACAAAAAGATAGGTACAGAGGCAGTAAAGCATCAAACAGACTGTCAAATTACAGTGGGAAAGTTAGGGAGATGTGGGGGAAATAAGAGATCAACTGAAGGACTTATATGCATGCATATAAGAGTAACCAACGGATGCAAAACATTGGGGGGTGAGGGCATGTATGGGAGTGGGGTGGGGGGTCAATGGTAAGATATTTACATATATAATACCTTAATAAAAATATATATAAAGGAGAAAAAAATGTTTGTTGATTAAATGAATACATGGTTAGACACTCCCGGGTTTGATCCTTTGGGGAGCCATAACCAGATAGGATTTCTCTGTTCAAGCTTAATTTATAACCAGCTGACAATTATAGACCTAGAGTCCCAAGGCCTGAAGTCCCTTTCAGGAGATGACAGTGAAACCTGCCTGGCTACTACCTTACCTGTCTGCTTCCTGTGTGTTTTGTGGACCACAGTGGTTTTGGGAGGAACAGCTTTCAATTTGAGGGTGTCCTATACATCTTCTAAGCTGCAATGGCAGCCAGCATCATTGCCTATCTAGTTTATGTAATGACTAGAGGCCCGATGCACAAAGATTCATGGAAGAATGGGCCTTCCTTCCCCTGGCTGCTGGCACCGCCTTCTCTCTGGCCCAGAGCTGCCTTTCCACCTTCCCATGCTGCCCAGAGGCCTGGAGCGGCTGGGGCGGTGTGGAACGCCTGCATCGTCGCATGGTGATGACACAAGTGTCCTGGCCCCTGCCGCTTGGCGCCTGCATTTGCAAATTAACCCACCATCTTTGTTGGGTTAATTTGCATTCTCACTCCTGATTGGCTGGTGGGTGTCAAAAAGGTATGGTCAATTTGCATCTTTATCTTTTATTAGTGTAGATAGCTGGAGGCTAGTAAATGCAGAATAGTCCAATACTGCTTAAAGCATTCTGGGAAATACCATATGTGGGCTTCTGTTTGTGGAATGTGAGTATGTCTTACTTCATAAAAGATGCTGCTTTTCTGAGTATTCATAAATTCTTCTTTTAAATTTATTTTATTTTAATAGACCTCTCAGTCTATCTTTTTGAGCAAAATAATAACCTTTACTAGCAGAGTCACTGGAGCCAGAATGGAGGCTTGAAGGCTACAAGGGCCGGAATAGATGGGATTAGAAATCACAGGGGACAGGCTGGACAATAGGTCCCTCCTTCCTCCTTTTGAACTCTGCTGATTCTGTGGGGAGCAATCACAGAACATTCTCAGGGATCTCTAAGTGACCATTACCCCTTTCCTAGTCACTTGTGGAGTTATTCTGCACATTTCTCTAAAACTTGTGGGTAGAGCTTATGCGGCAAGAGTTCATTTTGTGTGAGAACAGTGAACAGGTTACCCATAGCAAGTGAGAGTTGGAGCCGGTGAGGTAGCCACTTGCTCTCAACACAGGAAAACTAGCTAAAAACTAGCTATGAGTATTTATTGCATGTTTCGGGTGCTGGGGTAAGGACAGGAGAGTTTGGCTCTCATTAGACAATTTGAAAAAAGGCACATTAAGCTTTGGAGACCCTGATTTCTTAACCCAATATTAAAGGGCAATTTAGAGTCACATTGCTGTTTTGGGTTCCCTGGATAGGATTTTGCTAAATTTGCTAAGTTTGCAGATTTGGCAAATAAAAATATGGAAGCCCAGTTAAATTTGAGTTTCAGATAAATAACAGGTAATTTAAAAATATTTGTAGCCTGGTGGGCATGGCTTGGAGGTTGAATGTTGACCTATGAACCAGGAGGTCATGGTTCAATTCCTGGTCAGGATATGCCCAGGTTGTGGGCTTGGTCCCCAGTGGGGGGAGTGCAGGAGGCAGCCGGTCAATGATTCTCTCTCATCATTGATGTTTCTCTCTCTCTATCCCTCTCCCTTCCTCTCTGAAATCAATAAAGATGGATTTTAAAAATATTTGTATAATATTCCAAATATTGCATCCTGTAATTTATCTGGCAACCCTCTTCTCAGGTCATTATCACTAGTGTCAGCATGCTGTTGATCTGCTTATTAAGGCAAAATGCCTAAGAAGCCTCCTGCTACTGGGGTGCCCTATCAGCTAGAGTCAGTTCATCTCTCCTAGTACTGCTGGAAGCTCTGAGAATCCAGTAGAGAACCTAATGAGTTGAACATTGTGTTTTTTTTTTTTGTGTGTGTGTGTGTTTAATAAGCCCCTGCTAATGGTGTGTGTAAAGATGGGGAACCCCTGGTCTTTCAGCAGCCCGGTCTCCCACTTCTCCTCCTCTTCTATTATTGGTGTATATCTTGAAAAACCCCACTACTTCACTCTATTCCGAACCTCTTTTCCCAATAGTAAAACCAAATCATCAAAGGTTCTTAAAACTTTTAGCCCCAAATCAATTTATCCTGATAAACAGAAACTACAAGGTTCAAAAGGAAGCCATTACATATGGAATATTTAATAGGAGAAAAAGCAAAAGGGAGACTTGCTTAGAGGCCTATGCCTGTTTACATGGTAACAAAAAAATCCAAATATGAGAATCTGAGAGAACCACCAGGGTCTCCCTCAGCCATTTAAACAAGAGAAATAGTGAAGATTCAAGTGAAGGACAAATTGAACTGGAAGCAGCATCAGAGTTTGCCAGAGTGACTTTGGAACTTTGAGCTTCTGGTCAAGATGGCAGAGTAGGTAAATGCTGCACTCACCTTCTTCCACAACCACATCAAAATTACAACTAAATTACAGAAAAACCATCATTGAGAACTTCCTGAAGTCTAGCTGAACAGAAGTCATTAAGGATACACAGAAGAAGCTATGGGGAGACTGGTAGAAGGGGTGGAGATATGGAATGGGCTGGTCTCACATCCACGCGTGGTGGTTAAAAATCAGGAAGGATATTTCAGGTGCAGAGGTCTCCCTGAGGAGTGAGGGGACCCAGCTCCACATCAGGCTCCCCAGCCCAGGGTTCCATAAATTTTGGCTCTGATAGCCAGTGGAGATTGTGGCTGAGTGAGATGAAGGGTACCTGAAGTCTTAGGTATTCCTTTCAAAGGGCCTGTGAATGGCTTTACTTCCTGGTGGACTCACTGGCTGAGCTCCAGCACTGGGTCAGCAGCTCCAAAGGTGTCAGGGGACATACAGATGAGTTGTCTGCCTCCAAGGTGAGGTCTGGAGGACCAGCTTTCTCTCAGAGAGAAGTGCTGGCACAAGCCATTGTTCTTTTGTTGAGCTCTCCCCTCACCCAGCCTGCAGAGGGCAGGCAGACAACATATCTGGGTCTCCATCAACCTAACTAACACCCTTTGACCTACCCCACCCAATTTGTGGGCCCACTTAAGCTGCTTCCAGTGGCTTTTCTATACAAATGGCCTGTATTGGCTCATGTCGAAGGCTATCCTAAAATCTCTAAAAGTTTCAAAATCACAAAAAAACAGCATCAGGCCTCAGAATGCCCCATACCTCTTGCTAAGCAGCCCCAAACCTGGTACTAGTGGCATCCAGTATCAGTTTGCAGGTTAGCTCTCCCAGGCACCTCCAAGCCCAACACAAGTGGCAACCATCTGCAGATCACTTTGTAGCCCCTCCCAAGAGGCCCTAGAATCAACATACCTGGTGGCCAGCTTCAAAGCACACCAGAGCACCAACCAACCATTTCCAAAAATGACATGCCCAAAGGATAGACTTGGCAGGCACTAGAGCCCTGCTAAAGTCACTCCTTCTCTGTAGGGTGAGTCCCTGCACAACAGCTCCTCCACTATAGTCATTGCCAGTCCTCACAACAAATCAGCTGAGAGTCAGTCCCTTTCATTGATGCTGCAACAGCAATCAAAGCCAAACTACAACAGGGGGACACACACACAACCCACACAGGGGACACACCTGGAGCACCCAGCTCAGGTGACCAGGAAGACTATGTCATTGGACCCCACAGAACACCTAGTACTTAAAGCTACTCTACCAAGACCGGGAGATGTAGTAGCTCTACCTAATACATAGAAACAAACACAGGGAGGACACAGGGAGGCAGCCAAAATTATGAGACAAAGAAACATGTCCCAAATGAAAGAACAGAACAAAACCCCAGAAAAAGAACTAAACAAAATGAAGACCAGCAATCTACCAGATGCAGAGTTCAAAACATTAGTTATAAGGATACTAAATGATATCAGTAGGAACTTCAACAAAGAGATAGGAAACATAAAAGTGAAGATAGAAACCATAGAAAAAACTAGTCAGAAATGAAGACTATAATAACTGAAGTGAAAACTCAAGAGGGAATCAACAGAAGATTAGATGAAGCAGAGGATCAAATCAGTGATTTGGAAGATAAGGAAGTAGAAAATACCCAATCACAGCAGCAAAAATACCCCCGCCCCCAAATGAAGATAGTTTAAGGGATCTCTGGGACAACATCAAGGGTACCGACATTCATATCATAGGGATAACACAAGAAGAAGAGAGAGAACAAGGAATTGAAAACCTATTTGAAGAAATAATAATGGAAAATTTTCACAACCTGGCAAAGGAAATACACATACAAGTCCAGGAACTAGAGAGAGTCCCAAACAAGATGAATCCAAAAAGGCCCACACCAAGACATGTAATTATAATGCCAAAGGTTAAAGACAAAGAAAAAAACTCATGAAAGCTAGCAAGAGAAAAACAATTAGTTGCCTACAAGGGAGATCCCATAAGACTGTCAGCTGATTTCTCAACAGAAACTAGGCAGGACAAAAGATATTGGCACAAAATATTTTAAGTGATGAAAAGTAAGGGCCTACAAACAAGATTACTCTACCCAGCAAGGCTATAATTTATAATTGAATGACTAATAAAGAGCTCCCCAGACAAGAAAAAGCTAAAGGAGTTCATCATCACCAAACCAATATTAAAAGACATCTTAAAGGGTCTTCTATAAGAATAAGGAAAAAGGTAAAAATATGAATAATTATAAAATGTCAATAAATACATATCTATCAACAATTATTTGAAATGAAAATGGGTTAAATACTCCAATAAAGACATGTGGTGGCTGAATAGATAACAAAACAAGAAGATCCTTACATATGCTGTCTATAAGAGTCTCACTTTAGATATAAAGATACACACAAACTGAAAGTAAAGGGATGGGAAAAGATATTTAATGAAAATGGAAATAAACTAAAAGACCCCGGGGTATCAATACTTATACCAGACAAAATAGACTAAAACAAAGGCTATAACAAGAGACAAAGAAGGACCCATCAATTGCACTCCTGGGTATTTATCCAAAGAAACTCAAATCACTAACTAGAAAAGCCATATGCACCCATATGTTCATTGCAGTTTATTTACAACTAGAGGCCTGTTGCATGAAATTTGTGCAAGGGGCTTGGCCCTCGCAGCCACGGTGGCTTGCCTTGGCCCTTGCAGCCCCAGCTTCATCTGGAAGATCATCTGGAAGGACATCCAGAAGGTTGTTTGGCTGTCCGGTCTAATTAGCATATTACGCTTTTATTATTATAGATAGCCTAGATATGGGAGCAATTTAAGTGTCCATCAATCCTATCTAATAAAAGAGTAATATGCAAATTAACCATCACTCCACTACACCAACAAGCCACTCCCACAAGCCAATCAGGAGCGAATATGCAAATAAACCCAACCAAGATGGCTACGGCCACAGAGAGCAGGAGGGAGGCTTGGGTTTCCCCGGCAATGGAGGAAGCCAAGCTTTCCGCCTGCCTTTGCTGGCCTAGGCCTCCACTCAAGGCTACAAAGTTTCAATTATAGAAGATACATAAATCCAAACAGAAATGGAGGCAGCCACAAAGCTGGAAAGAGCAGGAGGCTACGGTTGCCCCTGGCGATGGAGGAAGCCAAGCTTTCCACACACCCTGGCTGGCCCAGGCTTCCGCTTAAGGCTACAAAGTTTCAATTATAGAAGATACATAAATCCCAACAGAAATGGCTGCCTCCACGGAGCGAGCAGAAGGCTTGGCTCCGCTCCACGCTACAAAGTTTCAATTGTAGAAGATAAATAAACCCCAGATACCAGGGCCTCCACTTGGGTCGCCAGGGGGCATGGCTGGCCTGCAAACCACCACAGTCCCCTCGCCCAGGCCGCCCCACCTGCCAAGGGAACCCCCACCCTGATCCGGGGCACCCTTCAGGGCAAACCAGCTGGCCCCCACCCATGCACCAGGCCTCTATCTAATAAAAGAGTAATATGCAGATGGACCATCACTCCAACACACAAGATGGATGCCCCCATGTGGTCAAAGATCCTGTCCCCATGTGGACACCAGATAGCCACCACAAGATGGCCAGCAGGGGAGGGCAGTTGGGAGGGACCAGGCCTGCAAGGGAGGGCAGTTGTGGGCGATCAGGCCAGCAGGGGAGGGCAGTTGGGAGGGACCAGGCCTGCAAGGGAGGGCAGTTGGGGGCGATCAAGCCTGCAAGGGAGGGCAGTTAGGGGTGACCAAGCTGGCAGAGGAGGGAAGTTGGAGGCGACCAGGCCTGCAGGGAAGGGCAGTTGGGAGGGACCCAGGCCTGCAGGGGAGAGCAGTTGGGGGCGACCAGGCCTGCAGGGGAGGGCAGTTAGGGGTGACCAGGCCTGCAGGGGAGAGCAGTTATGGGGGACCAGGCCTGCAGGGTAGGGCAGTTGTGGGCAATCAGGCCAGCCGGGAGGGCAGTTAGGGGAAAACAGGCTGGCAGGGGAGCAGTTAGGCATCAATCAGGTTGGCTGGGGAGTGGTTAGGGGGTGATCAGGCAGGCAGGCAGAAGCAGTTAGGGGCAATCAGGAAGGCAGGCAGGCGAGCAGTTGGGAGCCAGCAGTCCTGGATTGTGTGAGGAATGTTCGACTGCCCATTTAGGCCCGATCCTACCGGGCCTAAACGGGCAGTCGGACATCCCTCGAGGGGTCCCAGATTGGAGAGGGTGCAGGCTGGGCTGAGGGACACCCCCCCCCAGTGCATGAATTTCATGCACCGGGCCTCTAGTAGATGGATAAATAAAGATGTGGTACTTGACCCAAATAAACAAAATCAGAAATGAAAGAAGTGAAGTAACAAACGACCACAAAGATATACAAAGGATTGTAAAAAAAATACTATGAACAAAACTACTCCAACAAACTGGACAACCTCGACAAAATGGACATATTCCTAGAAAAATACAATCTCCCAAAACTCAATCAGGAAAAATAAAAAACCTGAATAGGCCGATAACTACCGATGAAATTGAAGCAGTAATTAAAAATTTCTAGCAAACAAAAGCCCAGGTCTGGACAGCTTCACAGGGGAGTTTTTCTAAACATTCAAAGAAGAACTAAAACCTATCCTCCTTAGACTATTCAAAAAATTCAAGAGGAAGGAACAGTTCCAAGCTCTTTATATGAAGCCAGCATTATCCTAATCACAAAACCAGATAAAGACACTACAAAGAAAGAGAATTACAGGCCAATATCCCTGATGAACATAGATGCTTAAATCCTCAATAAAATTCTAGCATTACATTAGAAAGATCATACACCATGACCAATTGGGATTTATTCCAGGATGCAAGGCTGGTACAATATCTGCAAATCAATAAATTTTATACATCACATAAACAATTGAGAGACAAAAATCACATAATCATATCAATTGATGCAGAAAAAGCATTCGACAAAATCCAACACCCATTCTTGATAAAAACTCTCAGCAAAGTGTGACTAGAGGGATCATACTTCAACATAATAAAAGCCTTACATGACAAATCTACAGCCAACATCATACTCAATGGGCAAAAACTAAAACCATTTCCCCTAAGAACAGGAACAAGACAGGGATGCCCACTTTCACCACTCCTGTTCAACATAGTACTGGAAGTGCTAGCCATAGCAATCAGACAACAAGAAGAAATAAAAGGCATCCAAATTGGAAATGAAGTAAAACTGTCATTATTCCCTGATGACATGATATTGTACATAGAAAACCCCAAAGACTCCATAAAAAAACTACTAGACTTAATAAATGAATTCAGCAATGTAGCAGGACACAAAATTAACACCCAGAAATCTATGGCTTTTTTATACACCAACTAGAGGCCCAGTGCACAGCATTCATGCACTTGGGGGTGGGGGACGGGGAGAGGGGTCCTTCAGCCCGGCCTGCGCCTTCTCTAGTCCAGGTCCCCTCAGGGGATGCCTGCCTAGTGCTGCTGCAGAGGCAGGAGAGGCTCCTGCCACAGCCACTGCACTCGCCAGCAGTGAACCCAGCTTCTGGCTGAGCAGCGCTCCCCCTGTGGAAGCACACTGACCGCCAGGGGGCAACTCCTGCATTGAGTGTCTGCCCCCTGGTGGTCAGTGAACATCATAGTGACCGGTCGTTCCGCCGTTTGGTAGATTTGCATATTAGGATTTTATTGTATAGGATAATGAACTCACAGAAAGAGAAATTAAAAAAAAATCCCATTTACCATTGTGCAGCTGCAAGGGTTCAGGAATCTGGAGAGGGTCTGCGACGTAAATTAAATGAAGAAACTAGACATGAAATATAAATTTGGGAGGCATTTTGGGGGAGCCAGGGGAGGCTTAGCTCTAGTGACTAAGCTCTCTGAATCTCCGGACCCAGGGCTTTCTATTCACACATTTTGCCCTTTAGAAAAACAGATATACATATCAAAGGTAAGGTTTGGTAAACAGTAAAATATTATCAGGTTGGGGGAACTACCCTCAGCTGTCTGGCAACAGGCAATAACATGCAGATCTTCAGCCCTGCTGAAGGTGTCCATCAGCCTTCTGATAAACTTCTCACATTTTATTATGCCTTGCTGGAATTAGCCTCCAGCACCATTGTGACAAAAAAAGTAAGAAACCTAGGAATAAACTTAACTAAGGAGGTGAAAGACTTGTACTCAGAAAACTACAGGATGTTGAAAAAAGAGATAAAGGAAGACATAACCAAATGGAAGAATATCCTGTGTTCATGGATTGGTAGAATCAACATCATTAAAATGTCCATACTACCCAAAGCAATCTATAGATTCAATGCAATACCTATTAAAATACCAATGGCATATTTCAAAGATCTAGAACAAACTATCCAAAAATTCATCTGGAATAAAAAAAAAGACCCTGAATAGCTGTAGCAATCTTGAGAAAGAAGAACAAAGTAGGAGGGATCACAATCCCAGATATCAAGCTATATTACCAAGCCACTGTTCTCAAAACTGCCTGGTACTGGCACAAGAACAGACATATAGACCAATGGAATAGAATAGAGAACCCAGAAATAGACCCAAGCCATTATGCTGTTAATATTTGACAAAGGAGGCAAGAGCATACAATGGAGTCAAGACAGTTTCTTCAATAAATGGTGTTGGGAAAAATGGACAGATATATGCAAAAAAATGAAACTATACCACCAACTTACACCATACACAAAAATAAACTCAAAATGGACAAAGGAGTTAAACATAAGATGGGAAACCATAAAAATCTTAGAAGAATCCATAGGCATCAAAATATCAGACATATGTCGTAGCAATATCTTTACTGATACAGCTCCTAGGACCATGGAAACTAAGGAGAAAATAAACAAATGGGACTGCATCAAAATAAACAGCTTGTGCACAGCGAAAGAAACCACCAACAAAACAAGAGAGCCCACTTCATGGGAGAAGATATCTGCCAATGTTACATCTGATAAGGGTTTAATCTCCAGCATTTATAGGGAACTCATACAACTTAACAAAAGGAAGATAAACAATCCAATCAAAAAATGGGCGAAGGACCTAAATAGACACTTTTTGAAAGAGGACATACAGACGGCCAAGATACATAGGAAAACATGCTCAAAGTCAGTAATCATCCGAGAGATGCAAATCAAAATGACAATGCGGTACCATCTCACACCTGTCAGAATGGCTATCATCAATAAATCAATAAACGGCAAGTGCTGGGGAGGATGTGGAGAAAAAGGAACCCTGGTGCACTGCTAGTGGGAATGCAGACTGGTGCAACCACTGTGGAGAACAGTATGGAGTTTCCTCAAAAGAAATGAAATATTGAACTCCCATTTGACCCAGTGATCCCACTTCTAAGAATATATCCCAAGAAACCAGAAAAAACAATTAGAAAGGATATATGCACCCCTATATTCATAGCAGCACAATTTACAATAGCTAATATTTGGAAACAACCTAAGTGCCCATCA
Source organism: Plecotus auritus (assembly GCF_963455305.1). Taxonomy (NCBI): domain Eukaryota; kingdom Metazoa; phylum Chordata; class Mammalia; order Chiroptera; family Vespertilionidae; genus Plecotus; species Plecotus auritus. The sequence continues at coordinate 99,689,400 of NC_137784.1, forward strand.
GCAGATGAGTGGATTAAAATACTGTGGTACATCTACACAATGGAATACTACGCCGCTGTAAAAAAAAAAAGGAACTTTTACCATGTGCAACAGCATGGATGGAACTGGAAAGCATTATGCTAAGCGAAATAAGCCAGTCGGAGAAAGATAAATACCACATGATCTCACTCATATGTGGGATATAATGAACAACATAATTTGATGAACAAGAATAGATCCAGAGACAAATGGCAGGTGAGAGGGAGTTAGAGAGCAACCAAAGGACTTGTATGCATGCATATTAGCATAACCAATGGACACAGACACTGGGGCAGTGGGGGCTTGCTTGGGGTGGGACTGCCTGAGGGGGGCAAGCGGGGAAAAAGGAGACATATGTAAAACTTTAGACAATAAATAAAAAAAAACCACAGTGCCACAGCTACACAATGGAATACTATGCTGCTGTAAAAAAGAAACTACTCTTACCATTTGCAACAGCATGGATGGACCTGGAGTAGGGGTCCTCAAACTTTTTAAACAGGGCGCCAGTTCACTGTCCCTCAGACCATTGGAGGGCCAGACTATAGTTTAAAAAAAAAACTATGAACAAATTCCTATGTGCACTGCGGGCCCGGGATGAGTCGGCTGCTAAGCTGGACAGGCAGCGGTACCCGGCAGGCCCGATAAATGTCCTCGGCGGGCCACATGTGGCCTGCGGGCCGTAGTTTGAGGATGCCTGACCTGGAGGGCATTATGCTAAGTGAAATAAGCCAGTCAGAGAAAGATAAATATCACATGATCTCACTCATTTGTGGAATATAATGAACAACATAAACTGAAGAACAAAAATAGAGCCAGAGGAAAAAAATATTTTAGAATATAATACAAGTAATACTGTTATTTGCAGATTTTTAATATTTCTTACAACTTTTGTGATATTCCATGTTAACACAGTTTTGGTAATATTATATTTAAAATCTTTTTTCTTGAAATATTTATGTTTATTTCATGTAATATTATTATATTTAAAATAATTTTTCTTTCAATATTAATGTTTGTTGCATGTAACATTATTATATCTAAAATTGTTTTTCTTGAAATATTAATGTTTATTGCAAGTAAATGGCTAATTATTTTGTATCTAAATAAATAAGTACATAAATAAATAGAACATTTCTGTCATCAACCTCCCCAAAAATAAATAAATTAAAAATATGAAGGCAGTATGTTATTTTTTAAAGTTAATTTCATTAAATATGAAGGAATTCAGAATTCAATGAACAAATTTGAATACAGGTGGTAGATTGTATGAAATATTGTGTAAATGTTAAATTTACTGAAGTTGATTATTACATCTAAGAGAATATACTTATTTTTGGGAAATACACACTGAAGTATTTAGAGGGAAAGGGCTATGATGTATGTAATGTATTTTCAAATAGTTCAGAAAATAGAGAGAAAATGATTGATTGATTAATATTAGGTGAATCTGGGTAAAGTATAAAGGATATATGGGTATTTTTTATTCTTACCACTTTTCTTTAAGTTTGAAATTATTTCCAAATAAAAAGTTTTTTTTTTTTAAAGAGTGAAGCCTGAAAGGTAGGTGCTGATCCCTGAAGAAGGAACCACAAACCTGCCCCTAAGGCCTGTTCTTCATGGCAATTTTGCTTTCTTGGGGCAGTTTAGGGGATGGGCAGGAGAAGGTCAATTCCCCAGAAATTTTGTTTCTCTTTCTCTCACTCCTGACCTGCCCTAGGCCAGAGAAAGGGTCTTATCTTGAGCCTTGATAGTCCCTTCCTCTTCTTCCTTTTTTACTATTCTTAACAATAGTGGCTAAGGGAGTAGGCTCTAAAATCAGACTGTCTGGGTTTGAATGTTGGCTCTGTCACTCTGACTGAGTACTTGTTTCTTGACCTCTCTGAGTTTTAGCTTCCTCATTTGTAAAATTGTATCTATAGGGATGTTGTTAGTGCTCAATATATGTAGCTATTATTTTTTTTTCTCTTTCGTATAAAAGATCTCCTTACCCTCACCTCCTGTGTTGAGCTGGTGGAGGAAAGAAGAGAATGAGGAGAAAAAGAATTTTTAGAGCATGAAATTACTCTGTATGATACTATAATGATGGGTACATGTCATTATATATTTATCAATACCCATAGTATGTACACTAAGAACAAATCCTAATGTAAACTCTGGACTTTGGGTGATAATGACTTGTCAATGTAGGTTCATTATTTACAACAAATGTACCACTCTGGCGGGTGATGTTAACAGAGGGGAAGGCTGTGCATGAACAGGGGAGGGAGTATATGGGAAATCTCTACCTTTTGCTGAATAGTGCTGTGAACCTAAAACTGCGCTAAAAATAGTCTACTAAGAACAAAAACAGAAACAAAAAAGAAAACCCCATGTAGCCTTATTGTTATTGTCAATCCAAAGAAGCACCCAAAGGGGCTGGGTGAAAAAGGTTAAAGGATTAAGCAAAAAAAACCCACCACCACCACCACCAACAAAAACCTCATAGACAAAGATAACAAACAGCATAGTGATTACCAGAGGGAAAGAAGGTGGGACGAGGTAGAAGAAGGTAAAGGGGGCATAAATGGTGATGGAAGGAAACTTGATTGTTGTGATGAGCACACAATATAATATACACATGATGTATTGTAGAATTATACACTTGAAACCTATATAATTTTGTTAACCAATGTTATGCCAATAAATTCAACAAAAAAACCCACACAAAATAAACAAGAAGCACCTAAAGATAGGAATTTCCTGCTCATAGGTCAGTAGAGGAGATGCCTGGAAATAGAAGTGTCATGACAGCTCCTCACTTGCCAATGGATAGAGTTGGCTCTACTACTTGAAGCAGTGTTGCATAGTGGTGGGTCAGTGCCAGACTGCCATTTCCCAGTGGCCTGGTCACAGGCAAACTATTGACCTTTCCAACCTATAATTTATTCATCTGTAAAATAGAGGTGATGACAGTACTTATCTTGTAACTGTTGTGAAGTTTAAGATATCCTATCTAATAAAAGAGAGTAATATGAAAATTGACCGTCACTCCAAGACACAAGATGGCCGCCCCCATGTGGTCAAAGATGGCTGCCCCCATGTAGACACAAGATGGCCACCACAAGATGGCTTTCAGGGGAGGGCAGTTGTGGGCAGTTAGGGGTGACCAGGCCAGCAGAGGAGGGCAGTTGGGGGGGACCAGGCCTGCAGGGGAGGACAGTTAGGGGGACCAGGCCTGCAGGGGAGGGCAGTGGGGGGGACCAGGCCTGCAGGGGAGGGCAATTGGGGGTACCCAGGCTGCCCCCATGTAGACACAAGATGGCCACCACAAGATGGCTTGCAGGGGAGGGCAGTTGTGGGCAGTTAGGGGTGACCAGGCCAGCAGGGGAGGGCAGTTGGAGGGTACCAGGCCTGCAGGGGAGGACAGTTAGGGGTGACCAGGCTGGCAGGGGAGGGCAGTTAGGGGCAATCAGGCCAGTTGTGGAGCAGTTAGGTGTCGATCAGGCTGGCAGGGGAGTGGTTAGGGGGTGATCAGGCTGGCTGGCAGAAGCAGTTAAGGGCAATCAGGCAGAGGCAGGTGAGCAGTTGGGAGCCAGCAGTCCTAGATTGTGAGAGGGATGTCCAACTGCCCATTTAGGCCCGATCCCACACCGGGATTGGGCCTAAACGGGTGGTCGGACATCCCTCAAGGGGTCCCAGATTGGAGAGGGTGCAGGTTGGGCTGAGGGACACCACTCCCGTGCACAAATTTCATGCACCGAGCCTCTAGTTGTATATAGAAGTCTTACCTTAGGGCCTTGCCCGTGGTAAGTATTCAGTGAATGTTAGAAATGAGTAATATGTGCTCCACATTATATTACTACCCAGCAGGTAAGTGGTAGAGCTAGCACTGGAACCCAGGTCTGTGTAACTTCAAAGCTCAAGCTTTAAACCATGACATCATCATTTCTCTGTTGTCAGCCTCTCAAATACCACCTTCATGTTTTTTGCCATATCATGTATTATCTATGTTATTATTACTTTAATACATTTTGAATCAACTTACTTTTTATGTTTAAACTAATTTCTTTAAAAGGAAACTTTATATCGCTATTGAAATCAGTATCAAGTGTTCTAAATAGAACTGTAATAATAACCCTGTAACAGTTAATTATAAATGCTCATCTAGGTATGATTAACAATCATCTTGCATCTCATTGGTGGTTTGCCTAACACACTCTGGGTAACACTACATTGTTCTAAGCAATTTCTCCATCCTGAGGATTATAACAGGCCTTGAAGGTCATCTAATGAACTTCCCTTCCCCATTCAATCCTGAAATAGCCTATACAATCTTTTGATTGATATCTCCTGCCTCAGCTTGAACTTCTCTTATGAAGAGTTGGAAAACCTTTTGCTTCTGACCAGAAACCCTTTGCCCTCACATATTCTTCTTTGCTCTCTGATCTTGATATAAGTATATAGCTTTTGAAGAACTTTTACTGTTAGCAGAAACCATATATAAGGCCACCTTTGCACTCTCTCTCTTCCTCTTTTCTCTTTTAACTTAGCCCTTGTAGGGAGAAGGACAAAAGATATGTTATCCTGGTGTGTTGAGGAGTATACATGGGATTGAAGATTGATGTTTGTTCTTCATTCTGAGGTAAACACAGACGAGGCACAGTGAGCAGGACCTTAGTCTTGGGAGGGAATGGGAAATTTTGAATGCAGGTGTGTGTGTCTCATAATCCAGCTGACTTTCAAGTCATTTCTGAATATTTTGAGAAAAAGGATGTAGAAGAGAAGGGGGAGTCTCTAAAAAACACTCAACAAAGCCTTAGTAGGACATCAGTGCATAAGCAAGCATGCCTACTAGGTTGTTCCTCTGACAAAGGGTATCACAAAGGAGAGAGGTATTCTCCTTCATTTATAACAATACATGGCCTGGCTTTGGCATAACAAGGGCCCCGGGCGCTCTTCTGTAGCAGCAGATAGCAGTGTCCAGTAGACACAGCATTACTTAGCACAAGTACCAAGTAATAAACAGAGGGCAGCAGCAGCAGCCCCTAGCAGGAAGCAGATATCCTCTATGCACACTAATATTATTCATGGGCCTTTTGTTAGAGGCTAAGTTCTGCATGAAAGATAAAGGCAAGAGATGGTAAAATTTGGGAGATGGCTGGTAGTGTGACCTTCCATACACCCACAGGCTGGTAAAGCCTGAGGAAGCTCAGAGGAAAACTGTGCCAAGGTAGACTAAGTTAGTTCTAGACAGCACAGAACAAGGGGTACATGCCCTTATAATGAAGGTCTCTTACAAAACTCTCAGAAAAGCCTTTAAATATATAATGCATGGAAGAAAAGCCTGCAACAAAGATGTCAGGTGTCCCGCCCCATCATTGTTGTGAATTAGCCGCTTGACCACTAACCATCTCTTGAACATACATGCACTGCAGTAGCAAATGGGTCCAAGTAATTTGAAGCCAGCTATTTGTTCACTAGGGACACAGAGCTATTAGGGTGATGTCTGGATGATTTATTGAAGAGGAGGTATATACGCATAGCACAAAATGGCTCCTTGAAATAATTTCTTGTACAGTGGCTCAGAAAGAAAAATAAGACTAGCCCCTTGCATGGTAACATTTACCATTTGCTAATGTTTGCTGCATCTAGACTGGAGTGGGGTCTGTCCATGAGCTCCATGTTGACCCAGGTGCTGGGGTGGTGGTGGTTGGAGAGCTGGAAACACAGCTGTTAGGATCAGCACTGCAGTGGGGGGGTGTCTGGGGAGAAGCAGCTGTATTTGATCAGATGGTAGAAATGAGAGGAGAAGAAGCAGAGACTTGCTGGGTTCTGTGCATTTCACACTGACAGCCATCAACCAGCCCAGCTCTGTCCTGTGAGCCCTGCATGAAGTGGACCCTGGGCAGCAATTGGGGAAGGGGAGAGAGAGGAAGGGAGCTCCTGGGGCCAGAATCACTCACCAGGCTTGGTTTTCAGTGGATATTTTAATGTGTGAGGAGTGCACCAAGGTCATGGACTGGTGCGATTTCAAATTTATTTTTGTTTGTAATATTTCAAATTCTTGGTTCCAGGGTATTGATCAGAACAATCTGGTGGCAAGGAACTGCTCAACTCATATCTGCTTAGGAAAGGACCTTCTGTTGAACTCAACTCTCACAGGAGCTGCAAGGAGCCTCTTCTCTCCTTCTGAAGCTCTCTCTTCCTTCAGCTCTTACAAAGCACACCAGGAAGCAACTTTCTTTCCTAATTTCCATGGGAGAAGAAAGCAGAATAATAAGGGAAAGTCCATATTTGCTGAAGACTTTTCATGAGGTAGGCATTTACAATGGTCCTGAGAGGTAGGTATTTATATTGGCTCCATTTTATAGATGAGGACACTCAGGCTCATTTACCCCTGCTTATTTCCTTTATAACACTCTTATCATCTTGTTTATTCATACCCTTGTCTATCTGCCCCATTAGACTATATCCTCTCTGAGAGAGGACTTTTGTCAGTTTTGTTCACTGCTCTATGTCCAGTGCCTAAGAGTGTGTGTAGCACATCACAGCTTCTCAGTGGGTTGTATTTCCCATTAGGTCTGAAGTTTGATTTTACCCCACTTACAAGGTCATAACTTAGCCTGTTACTGTTTCATGGTGCTTGAAGAAAACATAAGACTCCTGGATCACGAGGGTTCCTTTTTCTCTTCATCCTCGCCAGCACTTGTCGTTTGTTGATTTGTTGATGAGAACCATTCTGACAGGTGTGAGATGGCACCTCATTGTCATTTTGATTTGCATCTCTCGGATGATTAGTGACTTTGAGCATGTTTTCATATGTCTCTTGGCCTTTCTTCTGTCTTCTTTCAAAAAGTGTCTATTTAGGTCCATTGCCCATTTTTTTATTGGGTTGCTTATCTTCCTTTTGTTAAGTTGTATGAGTTCCCTGTAAATGTTGGAGATTAAACCCTTATCAGTGATAACATTGGCAAATATGTTCTCCCATGCAGTGGGCTTTCTTGTTGTTTTGTTGATGGAACCCTGATGCACTGCTGGTGGGAATGCAGACTGGTGCAGCTACTGTGGAGAACAGTATGGAGTTTCCTCAAAAAACTAAAAACGGAACTCCAATTTGACCCAGTGATCTCACTTCTAGGAATATATCCCAAGAAACTAGAAACACCAATCAGAAAGGATATATGCACCCCTATGTTCATAGCAGCACAATTCACCATAGCTAAGATTTGGAAACAGCCTAAGTGCCCATCAGCAGATGAGTGGATTAAAAAACTGTGGTACATCTACACAATGGAATACTATGCTGTGGTAAAAAGAAGGAATTCTTACAATTTGCAACAGCATAGATGGAACTGGAGACCATTATGCTAAGCGAAATAAGCCAGTCAGGGAAAGATAAATATCACATGATCTCACTCATTTATGGAATATAATGAACAACATAAACTGATGAACAAAAACAGATCCAGAGACAGAGAAGCATCGATCAGACCATCAAGTCTCGGAGGGAAGGTAGGGGAGGGTGGGGGTAAGGGGGAGAGATCAACTAAAGGACTTATATGCATGCATATAAGCCTAACCAATGGACACAGACAACAGGGGGGCGAGGGCATGAGTGGGGGTGTGGAGTGGCAATGGAGGGATAAGGACACATATGTAATACCTTAATCAATAAAGAAATAAAAAAGACTCCTGGATCAGAGACAATGGACTGTATTACAGCACAGCAAGCAGCATGAACATCAGCATGTTTGTTTCACTCCCCTTATCCCCAAGTCCCATGGGGTAACATAGAGGGACTGGATGCATGCATTATACATAGTAGTCAGTTTATATCACAGCTGTGGGACACTAAGCTTGGGGAACCCAACATTATGTAGCCAGAAGTAAGCATGTCTACTCTGTCACAGAGGGTGTTATTAATTCATCCCTCAAGATGGCTTGCTGCAAACATAACCTTGAGAACTGTTCCAGATAAAGAGTGGTCAGGGCCTTGCATTTTTGGCATAGTCAGCAGGAAATATAGGAGCACAAGAGACCCATGGAGGAGTGTCTCCCAATATCCTCCCCTCTCTGCACTTATGAATCCCATGTAGGCACTTGGCAGAGCTGCCTTGTATTAGAGTCTGTTTAATGCATACGCATTGTCTCCACATCTGGTCTGGACTGTAACCTTATGGAGATAGTGGCCCTGTGTAAATATTCTTTGTGGTCCTTATAACTGTGTGAGTGTATTGCACACAGCAGGTCCTTAGAAAACAACAAAGACAGAGGCAGTAACAGCGGTAGCAGCAAACTTTGAAGTCAAGGTTTGCATTTCAGCTCTGCTTCTAACTCATTTTGTGACTTTGGGCAATTCAATTTGCTGAACCCTTCTGAATGAACCTGTTTCCTCATCTGTAAAATGTGCACAATACAAGGTTCATATTTCAGAGAGTTCTTCTCATTTAAAGAAATTAATCCAAATGTGGCGAATGTAATAAATATTCAATAAATGTTAGCTATTTATTGTTGCTATTATTATTACCGAGGCCCTACGTGCCAGGTGCTTTAATATTCAGTTTTTGAAATATAATCCTTATCATATTCCAGCATAATAGATGTTATTCCTATTTATTTATTTATTTATTTATTTATTTATTTATTTATTCCTTACCCGAGGATATGTTTATTGATTTGAGAGAGAGAGAGAGAGAGAGAGAGAGAGAGAGAGAGAGAGAAAGAGGGAGAGAAACATTGATTAGTTGCTTCTTTTTTAAAAAAATTTCTTTATTGATTAAGGTATTACATATGTGTCCTCATCCCTCCATTGACTCCCTAACCCCCCCACCACTCATGACCTCACCCCCCTGGTGTTTGTGTCCACTGGTTAGGCTTATATGCATGCATACAAGTCCTTTGGTTGATCTCTCCTCCTCACTCCCACCCTCTCCTACCTTCCCTCTGAGGTTTGGCAGTCTGATCAATGCTTCTCTGACTCTGGATATGTCCCTGTTCATCAGTTCATGTTGTTCATTATATTCCACAAATGAGTGAGATCATGTGATATTTTTCTTTCTCTGACTGGCTTATTTCACTTAGCATAGTGCTCTCCAGTTCCATCCATGCTGTTGCAAATGGTAAGAACTCCTTCTTTTTTACTGCAGCGTAGTATTCCATTGTGTAGATGTACCACAGTTTTCTAATCCACTCATCTGCTGATGGGCACTTAGGCTGTTTCCAAATCTTAGCTATGGTGAATTGTGCTGCTATGAACATAGGGGTGCATTGGTTAGGCTTATATGCATACATACAAGTCCTTTAGTTGATCTCTCCCCTTTGCCCCCACCCTCCCCTACCTTCCCTCTGAGATTTCTGATTGGTGTTTCTAGTTTCTTGGGATATATTCCTAGAAGTGGGATCACTGGGTCAAATGGGAGTTCCATTTTTAGTTTTTTGAGGAAACTCCATACTGTGCTCCACAGTGGCTGCACCAGACTGCATTCCCACCAGCAGTGCACGAGGGTTCCTTTTTCTCCACATCCCTGCCAACACTTGTCGTTGGTTGATTTGTTGATGATTGCCATTCTGACAGGTGTGAGATGGTACCACATTGTTGTTTTGATTTGCATCTCTCGGATAATTAGTGACTTTGAGCATGTTTTCATGTGTCTTTTGGCCTTCTTTCTGTCCTCCTTCAAAAAGTGTCCATTTAGGTCCTTCGCCCATTTTTTGATTGGATTGTTTATCTTCCTTTTGTTAAGTTGTATGAGTTCCCTATAAATGTTGGAGATTAAACCCTTATCGGTGATGACATTGGCAAATATGTTCTCCCATGCAGTGGGTTTTCTTGTTGTTTTGTTGATGGTTTCTTTTGCTGTGCAAAAGCTTTTTATTTTGATGTAGTCCCATTTGTTTATTTTCTCTTTAGTTTCCATTGCCCTAAGAGAAGTATCGGTGAAGAAGTTCCTTCGGTATATGTCTGAGATTTCGCTGCCTGTGGATTCCTCTAGTATTTTTATGGTTTCCTGTCTTATGTTTAAGCCCTTTATCCATGTTGAGTTTATTTTTTTTCATTTATTTATTTATTTTTATTAATTTCTTTATTGATTAAGGTATCACATATTTGTCCTCATCTCCCCATTCCCATCCCAAAACCCTCCCCATGCATGCTCCTACCCCCTGTTGTCCGTGACCACTGGTTAGGCTAATATGCATGCATACAAGTCCTTTGGTTGATCTCTCCCCCTTACTCCCACCCTCCCCTACCTTCCCTCTGAGGTTTGACAGTCTGATCGATGCTTCCCTGTCTCCGGGTCTGCTTTTGTTCATCAGTTTATGTTGTTCATTATTTTCCCTAGATGAGTGAGATCATGTGATACTAGAAATACACTTATAAGAACCGAAAATGAGAGAAGCAATAATGGTTATGCTGAGAGGTAAATGAATCAGTCTGTAGTGAGTTTCTTTCTGGGCCAACAGTTCTTTTGAGTCCCAATTTCAATGTCAAACAGTTCCTTATGTGTACATGTCAGCAATGATATTTCAGTTCTGGATGGTGGACAAATGGTGGTAATGCAGGTCCTATCCTCTCTGGTTTGGTCCTGGGCAACCTGCCGCGACACACAGCTGCTGACTGCTAGTATGGCAAGGCGTCATCAGCGTCTTCCATCTCTGGACTGTTTCTCTTCTGTCTTCATGGCTGGAACAGTCCTGTCAATTCCTCTCTGTTGCAGGAATCCACATGGTCTTGGAGTTGTTTTCTGAAAATATACAAACATATTCTCAACCAAAATTTAATAAAGGAATCTTTTCTATAAATTTGACTTGGGACCATTTTTCATTTTTTGCCCAAACGATTTTCCTTTGGCTTGGGTTTCTTGTAGACAGCAGATATATGGGTCTTGTTTTCTTATCCAATCCGTTACCCTATGTCTTTTGATTGGTGCATTTAATCCATTTACATTTAAAGTTATTATTGATAGGTAGTTACTTGTAGCCATTTTTATTCTTTACCCCTGTGTTCCTTCTTCGCTTCCTATTTCTTTTTTTTACAGCAGACCTTTTAGCATTTCTTGCATTGCTGGTTTGGTGGTAATAAATTCCCTCAGTCCTCTTTTGTCTGTGAAGCTCCTGATTTCACCTTCAGTTTTGATTGATAGTCTTGCTGAGTACAGTATTCTTGGATTCAGACCCTTCCTTTGCATGACTTTGTATATTTCATTCCATTCCCTTCTGACCTGATGAGTTTATGCTGAGAAATCAGTTGCTAGTCTGATGGGGGTTCCTTTGTAGGTAACTTTCTGTCTCTCTCCGGCTGCTTTTAAGATTCTTACTTTGTCATTGGTGTTTGCCAATTTAATTATAATGTGCCTTGGCGTCGGTCTTTTGGGGTTCATTTTGCTTGGGACTCTGTGAGCTTCTTGGATTTGTTTGGGTTTTTTCTTCCCTATATCAGGGAAATTTTCTGCCATTATTTCTTCAAACAGGTTTTCTATTCCTTGCTCAGTTTCCTTTCCTTCTGGAACCCCTATTATGTGGATGTTGTTTTGTTTCGTGTTGTCCCAAAGTTCCCTTAGGCTCTCCTCCTGCTTTTTAATTTTTTTTTCTAGATGCTGCTCTACTTGGGTATTTTTTCCTACCTTGTCTTCTAGCTCACTGATGCGGTCCTCTGCTTCTTCTAGTCTACCCTTGATGCTTTCTATTGAGTTCTTTACAGCAGCGATGTCATTTTTCATTTCTTCTTGGTTCTTCTTCATTTCCTCTTGGTTCTTGCTCATAGTGTCAAATTTGTCTTCCATTCTTTTCAGCCACCTTATGACCATTTCTCTGAATTCTTTCTCTGGCAGGTTGCTTGTCTCCATTTCGTTTACTTCCTTTTCTGGTGATGCCTGCTTTTCTTTCATATGCAGGCTGTTTCTTTGTCTCCCCATGGTCTCTGCTTCTCCGGGTGTCTGGTTATGTGGTTCTCTCTCTCCTGTGTTGATTTAAACGCACAAAATTCAACACAACCAAGTACCACACACAAGGCACTGAACAGAAATGTATTCACAATATTAATAACCCCAAATAAAGGTGACTACCAGAGAAAGGCAAATTAGGGGATAGGAGAGAAAGAAGAAGAGAAGAAAAAAAAGGAAAGGAGTTCCAAAATGAAATTGGGAAAAGGAGAAAAAAAAGTAAGAGAGAAAAGAAAGAGAATAAGAAGAAAAGGGGAACAAACTGTATATATGGGGAAAAACTCTAATAGAACAGCCACTAATCCCAGCAAATGCGAGCAACAAGTAACTGGAGATGAATACAAACTACAAAGAACAATATCAAGCAAGGGGAGGAAAAACAGATGCAAAAGCAAACAAAAACAAAGCATACAAGAAAACAAAACAAAAAAGAATAAGCAAAAGAATCTCACAAACAAGTATAAAAAACGATATAATCAACACTTGAGCAAACAACAACAAAAGGACAGAAAGAAGAACAATTTTTGGATAGTGAAGACAGAGAAGAGAGAGGTGTGTATGAACTTGGCACAGGGGATTGGAAATTAGAAATACAAGTAGGGTGAAATTTTAACAGGGTGTGAAAAGAAAGAATAGGGAAAATCTAAGGCAGGAAAAGGGTAAGAGAAACAGGACAACAAAAGGGCAAAAGTTAGGAACAGAGTAATGGCATAAAGATAGAGTTGAGATAGAGTAGAATGATGCTAAAGGAAAGATGAAAATAGAATATAGAACACTAATCTCAAAGTCAAATAAAGAGAAAATAAAATGACACTTTTTTTAAAAAAAGGTGAAATAGTAGTAGTAATAATACTGATTGAAAATAAAAATGTAATAATTAAAAAGGTAAAATCAAGTGAGGAAAAAAGAAAAAAATTAGTTTTTTAAGTAAAAGATGAAAAATAAAAAAATAAAAATAAAATGTGCAATAGTGAAGGTTATTCACTTCCTCTATTGTTCTGTTTGGCACACCTGTTTCCCAGTCAGGACATTATTGCAGTTCCCTGTGTTCTACTGCTCCTTAGTGTTGTAAGCCAGTCCTCATTTTTAAGCAGGCGGTGTGTCTTACTTTCTTGTATTCCTTAATTTGTGATTACACAGGAGTCAATTTGTGATTCATCCCCTGGGTGGCAGTGTTTCTGGGTTGACTTCTGGTTCTATTAGTCCTTTCTAGCCTCTGCCTTAGATCCTGTTTCCCTATGGCACTCAACACCGGTTTGTGGGAGTGGGCTGCCCTAGAGCTGGTTCTCTGATGGTCACTCCCTGCTCTGATCCCCAGGTTTCAGAAACACAACTTTCCCCTGCAGTCTCTTAGGGTGTCCCCAACTGGGTGATCCTATGTATTGGGCTCAGTAATCAGAAACAAGGATTCAAAGAGGAGAAAGTGCGAGTGTGCAAACTCCAGGTTTGCTCCTAAGCCTGCACAATCCCTTTTTCCCCCTTGTGTCCAAACAGCTGGCACACTCCCAGAGTTTTAGGCTGTCCTTCTGCGTCAGATCAAAATGGGTTGCTTTTTAGAGATCCCCTCTGTTAGCAGCTCTGAGGACCCCCTTCCACATTCACGGATCACTCCAGCCCCAACAGCCTCAGATTTTTCTAGGCGCAGCTTCCCCTTGTCCTCCAGTTTCCACAGTGCATGCGTTTCTTTGTCCCGCCGGGACCAGAGGCCTCACCTTATCCCAGGCAAAATCTGACCTTTCCATAGTGGAGTGTAGATCTCCTCTGAATCCGTGTGTTTGCGCCAGTTGGGGTCCGGTGTTCTGGGGTTCATAGCTGTTCGGTGGGTGCCACAGTTGTAGATTTTCAGGTTTCCAATAACATCAACTTTCCCCTTCAAGATGACGCGGTCTCCGCATCTGAGGCGGTGGCTCTGGGAGGGAACCCTGCAGCAGTGGGGGCTGCCCGGTCAGGGGAACCCCGTCCAGCAGTCCCCCACCTTCTCCTGGAGTATAGCTGTCCCTTAACTTTCCAACAGACACTCCTCATGTGACCCTCAGCTGTTCTTTCTATCTGCTCCGGGACAAGGCTCGGGACATGTCTTTCTATTCTGCCACCATTTTGGTTCTGATGAGGTGGGTCTCTTGTAGACAGCATATATATGGGTCGTGTTTTTTTTTATCCATTCAGCCCTCAATGTCTTTTGATTGGAGAATTTAGTCTGTTTACGTTTAAAGTTATTACTGAAAGGTACTTGTTTGTAGTCATATCTATTTTTGTTTCTGTGTTCCTTCTTACCTTTTTATTTCTTCTTTTTATAGTATTCCCTTTAGCATTTCTTGCATTGATGGCTTGGTAGTGCTCAACTCCCTTAGCTTTTTTTTTTTGTCTGCGAAGCTTCTGATTTCCCCTTCAATTTTGATTGATAGTCTTGCTGGATAGAGTATTCTTGGATTCAGTCCTTTGCTTTGCAATACTTTGTATACCTCATTCCATTCCCTTCTAGCTTGATGTGTTCCTGTTGAGAAATCATTTGATAATCTGATGGGGGATCCTTTGTAGGTAACCCTCTGTCTCTCTCTTTCAGCCTTTAAGATTCTCTCTTTGTCGTTAATATTTGCCATTGAAATTATGATGTGTCTTGGTGTGGGTCTTTTGGGATTGATTCTGCTTGGACTCTCTGTACTTGTGTAACATTTTTCTTCCCCATGTCCGGGAAGTTTTCTGTCATTATTTCTTCAAATAGATTTTCTAATCCTTGCTGCTCTTCTTGTCCTTCTGGCAGCCCTATTATATGTATGTCACTTCGTTTTGCATTGTCCCAAAGCTCCCTTAGGCTTTCCTCCTGTTTTTTAATTTTTTTTCCTCTAGTTGCTGTTCAGATTGGGCTTCTTTCTGTACCCGATCTTCTAACTCACTCATTCGGTCCTCTGCTTCTTCTATTCTACTGTTGAAACTTTCCATGGTGCTTTTGATTGTAGCTATATCACTTTTCATTTCTTCCTGATTCTTGCATAGGTTGTTGATTTTCTCATCCATCCGATGTATGAATTCCATGACCATTACTCTGAATTCTTTTTCGGTCATGTTGCATGCTTCAATTTCACTAATTTCCTTTCTTGGCGACTCCTCATTTCTTTACTCTGGGGATTGTGTCGTCTCCCCATTCTGACTATCACCAGAAGGTTCAAACTTCGAGTTGCGTGGACCTGGGTTGTGTGCCGTGGGAGCTTCGCACCACCCGAGTGTCACTGAAGTGCTCTGACACTAGGATGTGTGGCTGCATGGGTTGGTGGGAACCAGGCTCACCCAGGGTCAGTGTTACCAGCATTCAGTGTGGTCTCGTGTGCGCACCTAGAATCATGGACCCTGCCTGCACTGCGCTGTTGGCGTGTGATGAAAATGAGTCCCCTAGCCCGTGCCAGGAGTCAGAGTTTCCCTATGTCGGCACCAAGATTCGAATATCAGAGTCTCTGTTGCCTCGTGCAGCTTCTCGTGTGCGCATGCACCAAGAATTGGAGTTACTGGCTCTTAGTGTGAATGCGCTGTGAGTCAGGGATCCCAAGCGCACACAGTAAGAAACAGAGTCAAGTCAGTGGTGCTCAGTGCTACCTCTTGCTGGGAGAATCTGGGTCCCAGTCACCATGGGGGACTGAGTTGCACAGTAGCACTGTGGTGTGCCTGCGCTGCGGAAAACAGACTTCCGTGTGTGCTTGCCCAGAATTAAAGTCAGGTGGCACTGCTGCCCTGCATGGGCTTCGGGTTTGGTTGCCCAATTGCATTGCGGGGAGCAGATTCCAGTCTCTTTTTGTGCTCAGGTTCAAATTTCTGTAGCAGCACTGCGGTCCCTGCATGCGCTCCCAAGCTCAAATTCCCATAGGGGTGCTGCGGCCTGAGTGAGGGGCGGGTCTATCAGTTACTATGGCGCTATCTGTGATCCTGCAGGGAGGGGGATAGGCTCTTTGACTCACAGAAATCTGCGGTCAGGAAGTCTAGATTCTTGTTGTCTGTTGGTCTGAAGCTGTGGTTGCAGTTCTCTGTCCCCAGTGGCTGCAGGGTCCTGGTTTGCGTCTGAGATGTGACTGGGTGGTGCTGAGGCCAGGATCCTAGTCTCAAGCAGCTCTGTTTCTCAAGATGGCGTGGTCTCTGTGCCCGCACTGGCTGCCCAGAAATCTCTGCTTCGTGCGTGGGGCTCCGCTGTCTAAGACTGCCCAGTTTGGCAGCCCCTTGGAGGACCTGCAGAATCTAACTGTCCCTAGCTTATACACACACACACCACACACATCTACACTCTCCTCTATGGTTCCCTCACTCTCACACTCTCTCCCTCCCTACCTTCCTGCCAGTTGCCATCTTCGATTAGTTGCTTCTTGTAAGTGCCCCAAACAGGGATTGAGTCCCAACTTGGGATTGAACCTGCAACCTTTCAGTGTAGGGGTTGATGTTCCAACCAACTGAGCCACATTTGCCAGGGCTGTTATCTCTTTTTATATACATGAGGAAACAGGTTCAGAAAGATTCAAGTAATTTTCACACAAAGTGCAGAGTGTAGTTCTGAGCCTTCTGTTCTATCTGCTAGTGAATTGAATATTTCCATCTTTTCTGAGGGAGTGGAATGGTGAGCTTTCCCACGTATGCTGTTTCTTTAATGAAATGCTTTATTGAGACTCTCAGGGTCCAAGCCATCAAGGATCTTACAACTTTCCCCACAAACCTGACCTGGGAGGACTGGGGAGGGGAGAAGCTGATGGAAAGAGGGAAAGGCTGGAGTGTGGGTTGGGGGTTGGCTTTCTGGGGAGCTGAGGGAGAGAACAGTGTGTTGAGTGAAGGCCAGAGCAGAATTAAATCCAAATGCAGTTTATTTCACTGAGGCCAGGAAAAAAACACACACATAACTTTCTGGTGCCAGAAGGGAAACCCCACCCACCAGAGACAGCAGGTCCAGGCTCCTTGCAGCTGAGAAGGCTCCTGCACTCACCACAGGCAGGCAATTCTCTGGGATCCAGTGTTTGTTTCCCTTTCTCATTGGACTTGTGCAGGGATGGCTTCAGGGAAGATTTCAGACCAACAAACGATCAGAGACCAAATCTCAATTCAAATTCAAACAGATGCTCTTTTCTTGGAGGTGTTCAAGGTGATTTGATCTGCAAAGAGCCACTTCTCTCTCTCCCTTGTGTTGGGGGAGAATTCATCCCCTTCTCTTGGGATATGAGCCAGCTGGGATAGATGCTTCACTAAAAGACATGTATATAATTTGTTCCAGGTCTGAGCCCACTGGAAAGGGCCTTTGAGCTTACCAAGCAACTCCAGGAAGAGGAAGAGGAAGAGGATCAAAGAGCCCAAGAAAGTCATTTTTTTAGGTCTCTTCTAAAGTCTAGTCTAGATGTGCTGGGCAGAGGGAAGAGGCAACTTCCTTGCCCAAGGGCATGACACAAAGAGGAGAGCTGTGAGTCCTCACAAAGGACCAAGTGCAGCAGAAGTACTTGCAGCAAGGGAGGAGTGGGGCTTAGTACATGCAGATCATTCGGCCCCCTCTCAGACACTCCAAATCAGAATCTCTGAGACTGGGTCCCAGAAGTTATCAATTATTTAAAAAATTTTTAAATTATAGTTGGCATACAATATTAGTTTTAGGTGTACAACATAGTGATTCAACATTTATATACCTTACGATGTGCTTACCACACTAAGTCTAGTAACCATCTGTCACCATGCAAAGTTATTACAATATTATTTAGCACATTCCCTTTCACCTTTTTGACTCATCCCTCTATTCCCCTTCCGTAGTATTTCAAAAAAACGCCTCAGGTGATTCTCAAGTACAAAGAAGGCTTGAGAACAATTGGGTTAAGGCACAGGCTCAATAGAGTTCCAATCCTGCCTCAGCTACTTAACCAACTGTATGATTGATCTTGGGCAAGCTGTTAAACCTCTCAGAGTTTTAGTTTCTTCCTTATAGGATGGAATAATAATAGTACCTCCCTCACAGTACTATTGGGAGGATTAAATGAGATAATGTGCCTAATTTAAAATGGTAGTTATTATTAAGCCTCTTATCCCCCACCATGCACATTTTTCCTATTTTCCATTTTAAGTAGGAAATGTGAAATTATTTTTTTTTCCAGCAGATGTTTGGCACTTTTTAAAACTAGTGTTAAAAATCCGGGCAAAGCAGAGGTATCATTAGTGTCTGCAGATGTTTACTACATGGCACACCATTCTGAGAAGTGTCTACCTGGGCAGTGCCCACTTTCAGATTGCCTTCTCTCCCCTTCTCTCCTTCCTCCCCCTAATTAAAACTTATGCATCCAGTGTTCCATCTTTGTATGGCCTTCCTCTCTGTTAGGGCTATGACAACATGAGTTAATCGTGTAGCTGCATAATGATGTAACCTGTGCTATCTTCTCTTGTGAGTTTGATGAATGGGAGTTAATCCCTCAAGAAGATCCCCCTCTCCTTGAGTGAGCTGACAAAATAGTTTGTTAACTTCTAAAACTGAAAGCTGGCCCTTGGACTTAAGGTGTCCCCATGGATGCATAAGTCCTCATAGTCACAGCCTCTGTCTTACCTCTTACCCATAACTTAGCAATGCCTCACAACTCCACCTCCAACATACTCCACTGACTGCCCCTTCCGTTTTTTCCCCCTTGATGATCATTTGAACCTGATTCCAGATATTTAATTTAATGAATATTTATTGAGTCAAGAGGTGTTGTCTCAGAGATTGCTATTATTCATAATATATGAAGAGCTATTTGACTTTTTGAACCAGGAATTAATGCTGGCTACACATTAGGATCACCTGATTAGCTTTTAAAAGAGATTCCTGGACGCTACTCCCAGAGGTTCTGATTTGATTGGCATCAATAGGTTTTAAAAGCACTCTACCCCAGTGATTCTAATGTATAGTGATGGCTGGGAACCAGTACTTTGAACTATATGAATTTTCTCATTCCACAAATATTGAGTGCTTATCATGTGCCTGGTACTGTTAAAGGCCCTGGCAATATAGCCATGAACACAATATACAAAAATCCCTACCTTCTTGGAGTTTCATGGAGTTTATGTTTTAACTAGAGGCTTGGTGCATGAATTTTGTGCACCAGTGGCCAACCTCCCACATCCCTCCCCAGCCCTGATCGTGCACCGGTGGGGTCCCTCGGCCTGGCCTGAACCCTCTCACAATCCAGGACCCCTCGGGGGATGTCAGAGAGCCAGTTTCAGCCCAATCCCACAGGCCAGGCCTAGGGACCCCACTGGTGCACAAAATTCATGCACCAAGCCTCTAGTTAAAAATATTTTGTCTGTAACAGTGGTCAAGGAAAACTTCACAGAGCAAAGGACAATTAAGAAAGACCTGAAAGAAGTTGCTGGGGTAAGCCATACAGATATCTGGAGGAAAAAATATTCTTGGCAGAGGGAATAGCCAGTGCAAAGAGCTCAAGTCAGGAGTGTGCTTAGTGTGTTCTAGGAAAAATAAGGAGTGTGGCTGGAGAGAAGTGAGGGGGAGAGAGGTAAGGGTGGGCGAGTAGCTTAGGGCCTTATAGGCCATTGTAAGGACTAGGATTTTTACTCTGAGTGAGATGAAGAGGCATTGGGTGGCTTTGTGCAGAGAAATGGCATGGTTTGACTTATAGAGGATCACTCTGGCTGCTCTGGGGAGGATAGACTATAGAGGGGCAAGGATGGGAGGAAGGAGGCTATATTAGGGGTTGGAGGACTATTCGAATTTGTCTGGGTGTTCTAGGCCACTCTTATCTGCTCCCCTTGTGAGGATGGTAGCAGGTACTTCATGACCTTGGACTTTGTTCCACAGGGATAAAGGGGGAAATAAATCAGATATGAAAGTGTGCCTGACATTTGCAGATGTTTCTCGGGATTAAGATCTAAACAAATGCACTATGGCAACTTGAATCTCTTCCTCTTTTGTCTCTTATTCCATCTCAGATCCCCCTCCCAACCTATTCCTTGAGGATTCTTAGACACATTCCCACCCCCCATAGTGACCTAGGTCTCTTGTTCCACTTTACCTACAGCTTTTGACAGAGAGATAAGGACTTCTGCATTGATTTGAGTGGAGATCTTATTATAGTGGAACAGTAACGGGCAGTAGCATGCTTAATGTGTAAAATGTTTTCTGTCCTGGAAAAAATCAATGCCATAAATGTGGACTTAATGGGACCCCTTGGGGAATGGGAGTCTGGGTAATGTAACATTCTAGTTAATTGAAAGGTAACCCACTCCTCACCCCTGCTTATTTCTTCCTTTTCTTTGCATTAGCTCTTGTTTCTGAGTATAAAAATAATGGTTTTTACTGCATGCTTGTAATGTGCCAGACTCTGTACTAGGTGTTTTACAGACATCATCTTATTTAATCCCCTTAACCACTGATGATGTAGACACTATTATTACCCCCATTTGGAAGTTGAGGAAATTGAGGCTCAGAGAAATTAAATAACTTGCCCAAGATGGCACAGCAACTAAGTGGCTGAGCCAATCTGTAGTATGCTTAGGATCAGCCTCAGTGATCAGGATTTGCCTGTCATGGACTCTATTGTGAATGGTTCCTGGGCTGCTAATGGCCTCAGTGTTGCCATGCCAGCCATCTTGGAGACTTCTCAGGGTCAAGAGAGCAGGCAGAGAGGACAATCAAGAGCCTGGGCTGTGCCATGGAAGTCCTGGCATGAGGTCCATTTAAAAAAAATTATTTTTTAAAAAGTAAAATCCCAACATCAGGCTTTTCTAGTAGACTGCAGAAAAGCAATGTTTAGTTCATTGATAACAGTGTTATAATGTTATCATAAGTGTTAAAACTTCATAATTTAATCTTTTGGGCTGTGTGTGCATAAATAAACCAACCTGAATTAGCTATAAGTCTGACATCCAGGCTGTTTTCAGTAAATGTAATTTCATTCCTTTTAGTCACATTGAGAAAAACGAGGTAATGCTAAATGTCAAAGTGAGACCTATTTTAATAAATAGATAAGAAAAATTATTCATTGTTCTATGCAAATGGATTCTTCCATAGTTTAAAACTATCTGAAATGTTTATTTTTTTGAAAAGAATGCAAGATCTTCTTGCCATTTAGTTATCCTGCTCATTTGCTTAACACAGCCAGTTTTCACTGATCAATGCATAGTACCTTGATCTCAGCTCAGGTCTGAATTCCTGCAAATTTGAATGGGAAGTTCTATGCTGGATAGTTTCCATCTGCTCCTTCAGATCTTCTCCCCACCCTTTTCCACCTGCACTCTGTCTGGAGACACTGACTTACAGGGATGACATCAGAGGCCTGCCCATCTTTAGTCAGGGCTACATGGTAAAGGCATCCCCAACTCCTGTTACTAGCCCCAGATAACTTGCCTGCACCTTTATAGGTAGTCCTTTCAGTGACCCTCCCTCTCTAAAAGACCCATTTTGAGTGTGTCATCTACTTCCTGCTAAGACCCTGACTGATACAGGTTTTGAGTGATCTTTATTCCACCTGTAGGTCTCAGACATTGATTTAGGGTGATACGACTATACTACTAATTTGAATGTACAAAGCTCTGTACAAGTCCAGTGATTGGGTAGTGTCAGGGTAGAAACACTCAGTTCAAGTAAGGAACTTGGGAAAGGAGTCTGGGTCAAGAATCAAGAGAGTGTGACCCAGGAGAACACTGTACTGTAAGCTCTTTGAGGAAAGACATTGTGATTACCTTGCTCATTGTTGTACTCTCATTAGCACCTAGCCAATAGACTGCCAAATAGTAGGCATCCTGTAAATATTTGAGTGAAAGAATATAAGAAGAAAGAACATACTGACCAAATGCACAATGAAGTTAGGGGGCTGCCTTAAGAAGAATCCTAATCCAGATATCAAGGCCAATGCTTGGGAATGAGAGTAGGAATTTGCCTTCCCTGGCTAGAAAAACCTCAGATGTGCACTGCACATAATCCTTTGGGCAAGTTAGACTACCAGTGCCAAGGACTAGAACCCATGGTCAATTTGCCTACTGCTAGTTTTAAATAGAGATGATTTTGATCAAATGGGAATATGATTTGAGGAAGGTCTTCTTGGGGCTTAAATATTCAAAAACTTAGGGAGATTTTTCTACTGAAAATGAAATGTGCAATAAGATATCCTTTACTAGAAGCATGGAGAATGTAATTTTCAGGCATTCTTGTCTAAAAGCACAAGTTCACATAGAAGATCTGGTGGCAAATCAGTGCATTACAGTTCTGTTGACACTTCCACTGGCTGGACTAATTGTTTTACTTAAGACTACAATGTGTGCCTGGCCAGTGTGTCTCAGTGGTTGAGTGTTGACCTATGAACCAGGAGGTCATGGTTTGATTTCAGGTCAGGGCACATGCCCAGTTGTAGGCTTGATGCCAAGTAGTGGGGGGGGTGCAGGAGGCAGCCAATCAATGATTCTCTCTCATCATTGATGTTTCTATCTCTCTCCCTCTCCCTTCCTCTCTGGAATCAATAAAATCTATATTTTTAAAAAAGAGTACAATGTGTATATGAAACGTTTTGGATTTTAAAAATGACTGTGTATGTGATTAGAGGATGTTTGCTCTATCATTATTCCTTAGGACTCTTGAGGACTTTGACCTGGCAGTTATTGGCAGGGAGGGGAGCACTTAAAATCACACTCAGTTTTAAATTAAGAAGGCAAGTTACAGTACTGGAAGGCTGGATGTTTGGGATATATCAGATAATTCAGTTGGTAAGCTTTTTCAAATTCACAGATACCTCCCCATTCCCATGTTGACCAGTATCAGTTGGGAATCACCAATTTAAACTTTGTATCAATTTGGATCAGCCTTCGCCCTTCCAAAGATCTGAAATGAGAGGTTAGCCTGAATTCTAAGAAGCATGAACAATAGTTTGGGAAAGATTAGGTCAGTAAGTTTTTAGGTTCAACCAGTGGTAATGAATTATGGCGATC
Source organism: Plecotus auritus (assembly GCF_963455305.1). Taxonomy (NCBI): domain Eukaryota; kingdom Metazoa; phylum Chordata; class Mammalia; order Chiroptera; family Vespertilionidae; genus Plecotus; species Plecotus auritus. The sequence goes on from NC_137784.1 coordinate 99,712,253, forward strand.
CAAAGTGAATGTCCTGGATGTGAGGGTGATCTGGCTGCGACATCTGTCACCCCATTGATTGCCAGGGTTGATTTGGCTGATTTGGCTGGCTAGCAGGTGTCCCCCTCCTCCCTCACCAACCCATGTGCATCCCTCCCAAAGCTGTGCACTTGGTCAAAGAGGACCATCTTCCCCCCCTAGAGAAGAGGACCAGTCTTCAGTCAAGGCTATAGGAGTAGCTGCATTCCCCTGCTAGAACCTCCAAATAAGCTCTTAAAGTGAATGTCCTCCTTTCCACTAAATCCATAAGCTTTTAGCATTTCAGGTCAGCCTTGGTAGCTAGAGCTAGTGTGAGAGAGTACAGCACCTTCACAGCTCCACTGAAAACCACCTGACAAAAAAATAAGGTCACATCTTCCTTTTACAGGATTTTAATGTAATCCTCACTAGCATTAGCGAAAATTGCTTTTTGGTAGCTGGAGGGAAGCAAAGAGCACTTGACTGTCTTAACATCCTCATCCCTGACAGCCTCTGTTAAAATGGAAAATTGTTGCGGTGGGGGAAGATCAGCTTCAGAGACTCTGACAGAGGGCAACAGGTTCAAATCAACCTTGATTAATCCATCTTCTTTGAAAATTGTTTGTATAAAAGGGTGAAGGTCATAAGGAGACAGTTCAGTTCCTGGATTCTGTTCATAGTGATTGTTCTGTCTCATTCAGATAGAACACTAAACATGCCATAATTATGGTGGGGGATAGGGATTCGGAAAAGGAAAAGGAAGGGAGTGAAGGAGGGAGAAGAGTTGAGAGAGCAGGGCTGAAAGTAAAAGATGGAGGGATGGGAAAAAAGTGAGGAGTGAGAAAAGAAACTGGAAAAGGAGGTTATAATTCGGCCCTGGAGGGTACTGATAGAGCTACAAGGGCATGCTGGTTAGGAGCAAGTGCTGGGGAGCTGAGTAATAAAACCTACATTAGGAAGAAGGAAAAATGGCGTAAAAATCCAGTGTGTGTGTGTGTGTGTGTGTGTGTGTGTGTGTGTGTGTGTGTGTGTCCAAATACCATGTCCAAATAGGGAGGGGCAGATTTAATCTCATGGAGGCTATGAGGCTCTGTAATTATGGAAAGTATGACAGGAGTGCAGTTCTAGGGGTACAAGGTAGAGATGCTGACAATGTTTATTTCTATAGTCTTATCTTCCTAAGAGTTCAGTCAGGAAGGCTCACTTTAGTCCAAAGGTTAGCATCAGGTTGGAGCCTGGGGTGGACATAAGCCACCAGTGCCCACAGGGCCTAGGTAGACATGGAGAGTCCAGTGGTAGAGCTGTCTGTGCTATTTAGGAAGACTTCCTGCCAAAGAGGGCTGCAAAGAGGCTGTGGTCTGGCCCTGGGTAAGCTAAGTGATTCCCATTACCCTGGCAACTGTGTCGTCCAGGCCTAAACAGTGGTGGCCCCTGCTTCTTCCTAGTCTGTTGTGAGAGAGGTGCAGCCTGCAGACATCTCACTTGAATATCAGCTACTTTTCTGGGCCTGGAACAGGGTGAGGATTGCATTTGGAAAAGAGTGAGCCTAAGAAAAGAAACAAGGTGGGGGATGGAGGAAGTATGGAGAAAAAGGATGAAAGAAGAAAAAAATTGAGGTATAAGAGAAAGTTGTAGAATTATAGATTTAAGAAATTTGGAGAAATGGAAAGATCCTTATGGTAAGAGAAGGAACAAGCAGAGCTCCTCCTCATATCCTCAACTTTGAACTTATTAGCAATTTCTAAAAAACTGTCTTGTTCTCTATTGATGGTTTATGGACAAAATGGTTTTATGGGTTCTCTGCTAATTTGACCCTGAGCAATTTTTTTTTTTGCCTCAATGTCGGCATACTGCATATTCTACTTGTAATTTTAAAAACCATAACTGTTGCGCATTCTATGTGCTGGATCTAGAATTTATCTGGGTTTTGGTGGTGGTGATGGTGCTAGAGTACTGAAGACATCAAGTGAATGGTCTCTGGACCCTTATCCTTTTACATATGTTAATCAATTTCCACAAGAGAAAGGAAGTGGGCTGCCCAGCCAGCCTGGCCCTGCTGTTTATGTGGGCCCCCAGCTGCTTCACTGATCATGATCCTTTTAAAAGATCTAGCTACTCAGTTACCCTGGTCTCCAAGGAAGTGAGGTGTGGCTGGCCTCCCTTGCCAGATGTGCTGGCTGCTTCTTGCAGCGCCCCAGGGAGCCAGTTTTCAGTGGTTCTTTTATGTGCTGTTTCTAAAAGAAATGGAGATGTCTGTGTTCTGTGCTTTAGGTATTGCTTCTGGCTGACTGCTTGCTGCAGGCTGAGAGAGCCAAACACCGCAAATATTTGTCTGAGGTGGTGGTTATCCAGAATCTCAACAAAATTAATCCTAAAAGAAGGAAGAATCTCTCATTGGCCTTTGGAATGCACCTGGCTGGACTTGATTAATTCCACATGCTTAGTAACCATCCCAAGTTTACTGGAACACTTAACATTTTGAGCTCTTTCTTTGTAGAACGAAGAAGTTACTATCCTTTCCATTGGTAGTCAGCAACATGCTTCTGAAGCTATGTGTTACATTGGAAGGAACACTGAATTCTGGTTCTATCTGGTGTCAACTTGGTGAATTTGGACACCTGAGTCTCAATGTTCTCATCTGTAACAAACAATAAAACAAAGAAATCATACCTGGTATGGAGCGCATATTTGCAATGTTATTGTAACAATTATTCTTTATGTTTAGAGTAGTTTATAGAATATAGATACACTTATGTTCATAATTTAATTAAATGTTCACAAGACCCTGTGAGTTGGGCAAGGCTGAATTAGCCCCATTTGACAAAAGATAAAACTGAGGCTCAGTAATACTGTATCTTGCAATGTCCCAGTTTTAAATAGAACAGACAGAATTAGAATTTAGGCCTTTCAGTTTCTAAGCCAGTGTTTTTTTCTACTGAACTGAGCATTATCTAGCCCAAACTAAATCTGTTCATAGAATCCTTTGTTGATTCCCATTGCCAGACTCCTACTCCAGAGTCCTGTTTGAGACCTTTGACTCCATCCTCTTCCTTTTCATGCCCCTCTATTCCCAGTGAAAGACTAAGTTGGATATTCCTGAGATACTTTTAAAGTCTCAGGGGGAAGAAGATAGTTAAAAGTCATCCTCTTGCATTCTAAGGACAATGTGTGTCTTAAGCGCCCAGTGCTCACTTGCCTGAGTAAGCCCTTAGGGAGTAATTGTATATTAAGTTCAACTGTAACATAAGGGTGGCCAGCTACTCTGTCTATCCTTAGGAAGAATCCCGGGGCTCAAGAGCTGGTGGACTACACTGGCAGGTCCCTTAGTTCCAAGCAGTGTGGAGCAGCTGGGGCCATTAAGAGTGTTCAGGGCATAGGAAGCCTTGCTAAGGATGCATACAAAAGAGATGTCAGGGAAAGCATCCTTTGTAAATTACATCGGTTACATATCCCTAGGTGAGTTCAAAGCGAGGAGGAAAAAAGACATGATTCAACTACTCTCTCGGCCTATACAAATGTAGTCATCTCATTTCTCAGAGCAATCACAATGCATTCGTATCTCTTTATATGTCAGTCCTGAGGAACTGAACTTGTCATCCTCAAAGCCCCAAAGACCTTCATATTCTCATAGTCAAACCCAAGGCCAATTCAAGGAAGGCCCTTTTCCCTGAAGCTACCTTTCCTAGATGGGATAAAGATAGAAGAAGATATACTTTATTTTTGTTTAATTTGTTATCATAGAAAATTCCAAACATGTACTGTAGTCAATGATGCTCCCATAGCATCCCTTTGGTCCTTCTGTGATTTTAACCACAACTCTAGTGGATAGTTCCATGTAAGCTCACACTCATCTAGAAATGACAGTGTCCTACCTTTAATGTGTTCCTCTTATCTTTCTACTTTCTGCCCCAGGCCCTTGTCCTATACTCTGGTTAACCCACAACCAATGAGGATGAATGTTTTTTTCCCCTTATACTTTAGGTGGTCAATTTTGGGAGGCATTCTGTGTACATCTCAGCTTTTCCTGGCAAATTTGAGTCTCCTGCTCACAGAGGTGACCTCATCATCTCAATAAAATTCTTTTTTTTTATGCTCACCAAGGACATTGATTTTTTTTTTTTTAGAGAGAAAGGAATGGGAAGAGAGAGAGAGAGAGAGAGAGAGAGAGAGAGAGAGAGAGAGAGAGAAACATTGATCAGTTGCCTCCTGTACACTCCCCAACCAGGGATTAAACTCTCATCCTAGGTATATGCCCTGACTGGGACTCGAACTCACAACCTTGTGGCATATGGGACGATGCTCCAACCAGCTGAGCCACCCAGCCAGGGCAATAGCATTCTTATATTGGATTTTTCACCTCTATTTCACTCTTCCAACTTCCTTAATCTTGTACTCTGGAATCGACTCCCAAATAAACCACCAGCACCCACATCTTTGTCTCAGACTATGCTTTTAGGGAACCTAAACTAAGAAATGTGCCAAAGTAGATGGAACTGTATAATGAATATCCCTCCCTATTTACCCACCACCTAGCTTAACAATGATCAACTCATGACTAATCTTATTTCATTTTTACCTCCCCCAATCTCCACCCACAGATTATTTTTAAACAGATCGAAGATACCGTATAAAGATGCACTTTCAGCTACCTTGAGCCACTTTTCTACTCTGGAGGGTAAAATGGCCAGATTAAGCTGGAGTCTTGCATTTTCATTTAGTTTGCAAATGTAACCATACTCGGATTTTATTCTTAGTGTAAAGTAATAATACCTATCTCCTAGGTATTATTACTTTCTGAAGTAATAATATGTTATTTCTGAAAACATTTTTTTATTTAGTTGCTCCCCTATTCACTGATTCCCATGGCCCTCTCACTGCCCATAGGTTAAAGCCTGGAGATACTCTGGTGTAATAGAGCACTGAACTAGAAGCTGGAACATCTCAGTTACTAATTAGCAGTGTGTCCTTAAACTAGTTACTTGATTGGTCATAGAATCCACTTACTCATCTGTTTGCCCTGCCAAATTTATAGGTTTTTGAAAAATCAAATGAAATCAGTATTTGGAAGCTATTAAAGTGTAGGACACCCTAATAAATGCAAGATCCTTATTCTAGGTCCTCTGTAGTTTGGCCCTACCCTCCCTTTTGTGTTTTGTTTTTATTTTATTTTTATTTTTAAAAAATATGCTTATTGATTTCAGAGAGGAAGGAAGAGGGGGAGAAAGATAGAAACATCAATGATGAGAGAGAACTATTGTTCGGCTGCCTCCTGCATGCCCACGACTGGGGATTGAGCCTGCAACCAGGGCATGTGCCCTGACTGGGAATCAAACCATGACCTCCTGGTTCATAGATCAATGCTCAATCATCGAGCCATGCTGGCCAGGGGCATTTTATTTTTTAAAAAGAGTTTTAGAGAGAGGAAGGGAGAGGGAGGGAGAGAAAATATCGCTGTGAGAGTGAAACATCCATAGGCTGCCTCCTGCATGCCCTGCCCCCCTTACTGGGAATGGAGCCTGAAACCCAGGCATGTGCCCTGACCAGGAATTGAACTGGCAACCTTTAGGTATATGGGATGACACCCAGCCAACTAATCCACAAGGGCCAGGGCAAGTTTTATTTTCCAGTGTACTCCAGCAGAACTTTCTGCCCCATGCCTGCTGGTGCATTCATTCATTAATTCATTCATCAAGCATTTACTGAATACCCAGGTACGGAGGTTATGGGTATGAATTATAAACAATTTCTGACTTGAGTATACTGGCTGGGTAAGGGAGATAGACAAGTAAACAATGACAATCTGGTGTGTTAGCACACCATGAGAAAGGTAAGCTGAAAGTACTGCAGAGTACAGCTAGCCCAGGGAAGCTGAGTTGGGGAGCAGATCTAAGATGGCTTCTTGGAGGAGTTGCTGGCTGAGCTAAAAATTAAAGAAAAGTAGGAGTTCACCAAGAAGATTGAGGAGGAAAGACATTACAAGCAGAAGGAACAGTATAAGCAGAGATGCAGAAACATGAAACAACTTTATGTATTCAGGGGAACTACAACTGGTTTGACAGGGCTGGAGCATGGAGTGCTTGGGGATTGGAGTAAAGTGTGGAGTGCCCACTGATGTAGCTAGAAGAGTAAGCAAGGGTGAACTTAGTGAAGGGTCCTTGTTGTCAAGGACTTTATCCTGAAGACAACTGGGAAACTTTAGAAGGTTTAACCCTCAGTATATCATCAGTGTCTACTGGACTCAATTTTATTTTTTAAGTGTTTATTTTGAACACTTCTAACTAGTTGTAAGGATTGATATTTCATGACTTTTATTTTTCCTAGAGGTTTTCAAAAGAACAAAGATGCACTTAAAAAAAGAAAAGAACAGAATACTGCCGGGAGCCATAAAAGCAGAATTTGGTCTTACTTCCTGGTCAGCCCTACTTCCTGATTGAGCAAGGACAAAGAGCAAGGACAAAGAAAGCCTGCGCGCGCCAAGGGCCAGAAGAACCCCCCACATCAGAATAACCAATCAGCTAGGACAGATACCCAGTCCCCAACCAATCATCCCATGGCAACTCCTTATCCTACCCCTCCCCTCCTGAGTGCTTATATACCGCAACACTCTAATAAAAAAACGAGGCTTGATCAGAACCTTGTCTTGCCTCCGTTCTTCCCATTCCTTGTTTGTTTCATTCTCTTAGGTGGTTCCTGCGTGCCCTCGTTGCTGCCCCGTGGGCCGGGGCATCTGGCGCCCAACGTGGGGCGACCTGGGGACCCCCGACGAGAACGTCTACCGGAGAAGCCCTGGCCAGGCACCCCCCCCAGAGTCGCCGCGAGGACCCGCGAGTGAAGACTCAGCATTAGATCGCCACGGTCCCACCCGCTGTGAGACAGATCGGAGTAAGGTAGGTAGACGATTTTTCAAACAAGATTTCAGAACATTTCACCCCTTTTTGCTCGACTGCTATTATTGGCTCTCTTGGTCGATTCTTTCCTGCCCACTAATAAGCACTCACTTGCCGATTTGGGGAAGAGTGAAAGGTACCCATCTCCGGCTGTGAGAACTCTGATTCACTTGAATTAGTATCGTCGCCCGGCTTTCTTGTCACGAATTCTCTCCAATTAGATCTACTCTTAAAACCTTGAGCTTGCTTTGAACAAAAGGTCGTTCACCTCACAGACTCAACAAAGGGAATTCCTACTCCCTGACAAGGGCAAAAGGGGTCTTCCCGTCTGTGTGGATCCGTGTAGGCGGATTATACCTACCGACTGTTTCACGCAAGCAAGGGAGTAAAGGGTAGAGTTGAAAAGAGAGTAATTCCGCCTGAATCCCTGGGTTGACGGGAAAATTCAGGCTGACCTGGAATGGGGATTATACGTCCCAGAGGCTTACGTGGGGGAAGGAGTCACTCGGAGAGCCATCCAGTCGACCAATAATGGGGAATTCTTTGAGTGCCCATGAAATGTTCCTTGACTGTGTCAAGATATCCCTCAGAGCGCGAGGAATAAGGGTTAAAAGAAAAGACCTTAGGCAGTTCTTTGAGTTTGTTCATGATACCTGCCCTTGGTTCCCCCTAGAAGGAACTATTAATCAAAAACGCTGGGAACGGGTAGGAGATGCCCTACAGGATTTTTATCGGGCCCTTGGCCCTGAGAAGATTCCCGTTACTGCCTTTTCTTATTGGAACTTAATTCATGACATTCTAAAAATCCATTCTCAAGACCCTGATGTTAAAGAGGTCATCAAAACAGGAGAGGATATTCTTAAGGAAAACTCCCGTCCCCCCTCAACATGCCCTTCAGTCGTTATAGATCTCCCAGGAGAACCCCCAGAGACCCCTAAAGACAAAAAACCTTTAAATATTAAAAAAGAACCAGAAAAGCCACAAGAAAAAATCCCCAATATCTACCCCTCGCTTACCTTTAAAAGAGATCATTCAGATCACCTAACCCCCGAAGAACAAGAAACCTTAGATGAGGAGGTGGCTCGCTATCATGATGACCTTTGGCGCCTAACTGCCCCGGCGCTTCATAGACCGCCACCCTATAATCCCAATTCCCTAGTTCATCCTTCTCCTCTTCCAGATTTTAACTCCCGTCCATCTGACCCCATCAGACAAGCTAAAATAACCCTTGCTCAAGAAGTTTCTTCTTTAAAGGAAATTTTACAGCAGAAACGAGAGCATGTCCAACTTATTAAAGAAATTCAAGCCCTCGAGGCTGAGTTTTCCACCCTAAGTCCTACCCAACAGAATACTCCTCCCTCAACAAAATCACCCCCCAACAGACGAAAAACTAAAACTAAAGCCCCGCCCCAGGCCCTATGGGCTAAAATACAATGCTAATGAACCTTGTTAAAAAAGTTAACTTTTAAGGCCTACGAGAACATAAATAAATTTGTCTCTGTTATAGAATTTATCCAAAGTGAATGCTTGAAAATAATTATAATTGACTCTAGAATCTCAAAGAAATTGTTGAAATATAGATAAATAATGTATTAATTATAAAGAGCTAAGTAGCCCAGGTAACTGGCTATGCCCTTTGTTAATGGAGGAAGGGGTAGACGCCCTTCCCCCAGCAGACAGGTAATCTAGTTTCCTGCCAGGAACCATCTTTGAAAAATGTGGTAATTTACATTAGAATAAACCAAACAGAGCTACTGGCAAATAAAAAGTAAAGTTTAAATTTGCCTCATAAAAAACCTAGAGGACAGAATTGAATCTATTGATTATGTCTTGTATTTTTCTTAAAAACGTAAAGTGTTATTAATCTAGGAAATGCTAAATATATTTGACTTGCCAGCTTTAAAAGTTCAAAGTGCAAATTAAATTGGGAGAAATTATATAGTTGTGGTAATTAAATGTCTAAAGTATAAGAACTTATTTTTGAGAAAATAAAATGTTGTGTTTTCTCTAATAATTAGGAATTCAAAATAAGTTGCTTATTATTGGTCTAATTAAAAAAGAGGATTAATTCAAATTTTTCTATGCAAAAACTAGTTTAAAATCTAATTGATATCTTAAGATAATTATAAAAAGTATTATAATCTTTAAATCATATATGGATATATATATATTTGATCATTTTTTCCATGTTAAAATTTCAAGGCTTTAACAGAGATGATTCTTGGAAAGCTCCAAGGGCCTGGAGTAATACAAGAAATTTATTCTCTTCTTAAAGGAAATCTTTTTAAATTTAACAGATCTAATATACTTGAAATTGCATGGAAAGCCTTATCAAATAAAAATTAATAAATTTATTTTAAATGTTATGAAGGTTTTGTCTTCTAAGAAGGGCGAAATGAAGTAACTAAATATTTCTTATAATCCAACAGCAGAATTTAAAATGACAAAAAGCCCATAGCTGCCTGCATTCTTAATTAAACTAAGAGGCAGGGCAACATTTGCTGCTTGTGAATCAGACAAAAACATTTACTAAATTTGCTTTGCTTTTTAAATGAAGATACCTACTTTAATTACTTAAATAAATTAGCTTTTTAAATTATAATCAAGGTTTTCAGCTAAATAAAAAGCCAATATTTTTATAAACAATTCTAATAAAGACCAGAAACAGCTAGTGAGATTTTTGTTTGTCTGCAATATAAATTTGACTGTCTTTTAAAGGAACGGATTAGACAGCCACCATGATGGCCACATGTCTTGCCGCTCCCCCCGGGGCCGCCATCTTGGAAGCCGTAGGGGCCAACCCTTTCCTTTGGAATAAGCCAATGTCTTCGTAAGCAATTTGATTAAGTATTCTAAGAAAGTTACTGAAGGATTCCCATGACCCCTCTGTATATGCAAATTAGCTAATGGGGATACTCTTAAAAAATAAAATTCCAGCTTAATAAAAAGGAGAAATTTGAGAGGTGCAGAAATGTAACTAGACCTTGTCTATACAAAAAGAAATTGACAGCCAGTTTGAAATTGAATTGTCATGGCTTAGAGCAAAGAATATCCTTACATGATATTATTCTACAATGTCATTATAATTTTCGATGCTTTATAACAGCATGTTGTACAATTGTTCCAAACAAACTTACAAACTAATTCTTTGAATGATTGGCAGTAATATAAAAAGGACATAAAAGGATTTAATCCCTTCCACTGTGTGGAAGGCCTCTTGGGAAGGTACTTGAGCATTCTGTATTGGCCCTTCTTGCCCATTTTGCCAAGAGAAACCCTCTTCTCACAATCCAATTGCCCACAGCTGTTGCCTGAGCTTTAGGTTGAAGCCTCGTAGTGGCTGGCACCATGGATCTGTCTCTCGCACAATGGCGTGAGCTGGGCCCTCCCTGGAGAAGAAACCTGGGTTCCCCAAGATATATGATCAATGCCGGGCCCCCCACCAGTGGGGGGATCCCAAGGCAGGTGCTGGGCATGGAGGCCATAGGGGCATAGACTACCAAGGAGACAGAACTGAACCTCACATCACCCTGCTTGGCCCCGGAGGATGGCTGGTTAGTCAATGACGGGTAAGACTCCTCAAGGGAGGGGCAACCTAAGACAGGCACAGCCGCAGGGGGCCATCAGGAGAGAACTTGGGGGTCAACAGAGGTGTGGCACAGATCCTCACTCCCCCAACATTACAGGGGTTTGAACACTCGCCCCTTCTGAGGGAGGTCTCCTGCCCCATGGCTGCTTCGTGCTTCCCGTGCCCAGCTCAGATTGGGACCCAGGCAACAAGAGACTTGGCCCAGCTAAGACTGAGACCCAGGCAACAGAGAAGTGGTTGATGGCAGCTGCCCTATACCTAAATCTAGCCTAAATCCAGGAGTGCTCAGGGCTTTCTCAAGGATGCATATAATCCTTTCCATTAACTAAAATTGTTGTTAAAGTATTAAATTTGACAGTAAAATAGTCAAGTTTTCAGATTAATTTAAATTGGCTAAATGAAATAAGGGAATATTCAAGAAAATCTAATTGTGCAAAAGGCTGTTCCTAAAGTATTAACCAAAATTTCTATTTGTAGTTCAATTCATGGTAAAATTGCTTAACATGCAATGAACCTAAAGCAGTCATATTTTTGTGCAAAAAATTAAAATTTAAAGTTATCAAGACTGCATTATATATTTTCCAAAAGCCTCCTAATAATTAAATCAAAAAAGGAGGGATAGTGGAGTAATATTATGTAAGGAAAAATACCTTGTAAGTAAATTACATCTAGAAAAATTTTTACATTGAAAATTAATTTTCATTTGTTACGCTAACAGCAAGACACCCATGAAAAACACACATGGTGTCAAAATAAGCCAAAGGAAAATTAGTTGGGCAAAAATAAAAAGGATCCCAAGTCAAATTTATAGAAAAGACACCTTTATTAACTTTTGGTTGAGAATATGTTTGTATATTTTCAGAAAAAAAACTCCAGGACCATGTGGATTCCTGCAACAGAGAGGAATTAGCAGGAAATAATTCAGCCATGAAGACAAGAGGAGACGGCATAAGCTGAGGGGCTCTTCTATAGGCCCTACCTGCAACCTAAGACAGGCACTGGATCAGAGTGATTCAGTTAGGCCAATGACGGGTAATGCAGGCGTTAAACCAGGTATCCCGAGTCTCCCGACCTAAGACAGGCGCAGCCACCGCAGGGAAGGCTCTCTGGCCTTAAGCCCAGGCTCTACCTCTCCTCCCCGAAAGATACTTGTGGGCTTGGGAAACCCACAGGAGGAGCCGGGTCACTACTCCCTCGCTCGGTTAAAGCCCACTCCCACTTAAAAACAGAAAGGGAGGAGATGCCGGAAGCCATAAAAGCAGAATTTGGTCTTACTTCCTGGTCAGCCCTACTTCCTGATTGAGCAAGGACAAAGAGCAAGGACAAAGAAAGCCTGCGCGCGCCAAGGGCCAGAAGAACCCCCCACATCAGAATAACCAATCAGCTAGGACAGATACCCAGTCCCCAACCAATCATCCCATGGCAACTCCTTATCCTACCCCTCCCCTCCTGAGTGCTTATATACCGCAACACTCTAATAAAAAAACGAGGCTTGATCAGAACCTTGTCTTGCCTCCGTTCTTCGCGTTCCTTGTTTGTTTCATTCTCTTAGGTGGTTCCTGCATGCCCTCATTGCTGCCCCGCGGGCTGGGGCAGAATACCACTTATTATGTATTGCAATTACCATGTGATTCCACTGAACTCTTTTATAAGGTTAAGATTCATCATGATATCTTACTTACCTTTTTTCTTATTTCTTGAAAAATTTTGATATATCAACATCCCAGAAATTTTATTGCATTATTACTTACTAATTATTGTCAACTATAGTAAAAAGAATGGGTAAGGCAGGGGCTGGGTGGAGGAGGGAAGTGGAGGGAGGAAATAGGGGACATTAGCAATAATGCCAACAATAATAAATAAACTTAAAAAAAATAAGAAAATAGAAGAATCATGGAATAGCCCAGAAAGATAATGTAATTCTGGAATAAATCATCACTATTACACCATCTTTCAGGTTTTTTTTATTGTGTCTCCAAAAGTCATGCATCATCCTTCAAAAATCTATAAAGAAGTGTGAAAACACATCTTGTAGGCTTTTTAAGGGTTTTGTTAAACACAGTTGAAAATTCAGAAATTTAAATTTTCTACTAATAGAAGAAAATTGACAGAGGATGATATTTCCCAGTTAGTAGGTAAATCAGAAGGTGAATCCAAAGAGACAACAGCACATTAGACTAATGGCCATGGTGAAATTGATCATGTAAGTGAAATCTCAGACTATGAGTCTACAGATGTCAATATCATAGATATAATCTTTTAAACTCAAGGATCTATGAGGAAATAAAATATTTCTAAGGACAAAAATAAAATATGGTATTCTTATCCAGCTAGTTGTACAGTAGGAAAGACTTTACCAGACAATATTTTGTGACAGGAACTGTACTATCATGTTTTTGCAGGAAAATTTACTTTATATAGTTCCTAAGTAGATACATGCTGAAATCAGTTGTACATCCAAGGGTGAATGGATGGGAAAAGATGATGTAGAAATGAAAAATATATAATCATTAAATCAATCATTCTAGTCGGTATTTAGAATTCTAAAAATAATGTTTTGAAATTATGGAACAAATAAATGGCCATCCTTTCTTCAGCAAAAGTATGAGCCATCAAAGTTTCCAAAAGTATTAAATTTTGACATTTTAAGTGTAGGAAGAAGAGCCAGGAGCAATGACAAAATAAAACCTATTAAAATATATTTGAAATCTGGAATCAGTATTTGTAAGATGAATGTGTTCCAGATTTGTGTGTGACAGTGGATGAACAGTTGTTACATTCAAAGGATGTTGACCGTTTGGAGTAGATATATCTTCAAAACAACAACAAAAAGGAAATAAAAATTTGGATTACTATGCCTAAATTCTTATTAAACTTTCTGATCAAATTGTTTTTCATTACACCTTTATCCTTATGCCTGTTTATTATTTATAAGACTTAAAATATAAAACTATAAAAGGTCCATTGGATCCAGATGGTAAGTGGTATGACTATTTTTCCTAGTATATTGAGAGTTAAATAGGAGACTAATCTGGTTTCAAAGTTAGTAAATGACATTCAGGGGGTTTAACTCAGATTCACCAGTATTCACTTTCTATGTTATGATATCTTTGAACAGTCCTGATATCTTTGCTTATAGTCCCTTTGAGCTGGGCATTTACAATGTTGGAGATGGATGGACAGACTTGTCATGGTTGTAGGGTGGCATAACAGTGGCTATCTGAATGGATGAGTTGGCCCTAAGACTTGCATCTGGGGACTTAGAACTGTGGTACTTTCCAGTATCTATAATAATAAAAGTGTAATATGCTAATTAGACCAGGCAGCCAAATGACCTTCCGGACGTCCTTCCAGATGTCCTTCCAGACGACCTTCCCCACGAAGACAGGGCTGTGAGGGCCGGCCGAGGCTGTAAGGGGCTGTGAGGGCCGAGCCCCATGAATTTCATGCATTGGGCCTCTAGTGTATATATATATATATATAGAGAGAGAGAGAGTTAAGAGTATTATAGATGTCCCCTTTTCCCCCACTGTCCCCCTCCACCCAGTTCCCACCCCACCCCAGTCCTTTACTACTCTATTCTCTGTGTCCACAGGCAATGCATATATGCATATATGTAATTGTGTTGTGTACCTGTGGTTCATCTTATCTCCCAATATAGATGTAAGCTCCTAAAGAGCATGGACAATACTAGTGGCTAGGTGGCTCAGTTGGTTGGAGCATCATCCCATATACCAAAAAAAGATTGCTGGTTCAATTTCTGGTCAGGGCACATACCTAGGTAGCAGGTTCCATCCCAGGTTGGGGCATGTATGCAAGGCAACTGATCGATGTTTCTCTCTCACATTGATGTTTCTCTCTCTCCTTTCCTCTCTCAAATCAATAAAAAACATAAAATTTTTTAAATTAAAAATTTATTAAATTTATTGGGGTCACATTGGTTATTTAAATTATATAGGTTTCAAGTGTACAATTCTATGACACATCATCTGTATGTTGTATTGTGTGTTCACCACCCAAGGTCACGTCTGCTTCCATCACCATTTATCCCCCCTTTATCTTTTTCTACCTTCTCTGACTTTTTTTCTTTTGAATTTTCCTCTTGTTTCTAGCATGTAGCAAATATATCAGAAATCTTTCCTGAATGGACAACAATAAACCTAAGCAGAAGACAAAATCAAGTGTCTCATTGTGACACAGTGGGAATAAGTTGGTTCAGCCAACCTGTGCCAGGACCTGTGCTCAGTGGTAGCCCTAATCAAAGGCCCCAGAAGTCACTTACCACTTGTTCCTGTCCTCAAAGAGCTCTTGGTCTAGCAAATCAAATAACCCAGGATGAGCAACAAAAATGCCTGCTCCCTTGCTATCTGTGGTGTTGACATATACATGTGCTGGAAATCTCACAGCACTAGGTTCTGTTTGCCATGTGCTTATACATAATAGGCCTTTGGTTCAGGGTTTGAGGCTAACTATGTACTATAGTTTCCTAGTGCTGCCAGTTTTGGAGTTCCTTCTTTGACTCCCATTTCTGGTCTTTTGGCTCTGCCTCTTTACTACAGATGATCCCTGATGGCATGTTGTTCACTCTCTGAGGTGTAAATATTGTCAAGGATCTCCTAGAGCTCTGGACTTAAACTCATCCACACATCCTTGATCTAATATGTGACCAGAAAACAAAGCAGACTGTTATCTGTGTAGAGGTTTGAATGAATGAACCAATGGAAAGGCAGTATTTCTAGGTATTTGGTCTATCTCTAGCTCAGCAATTTATTATGATTTGGGTCCAAGGACTCCAAGCAATATAATAACTTCCATCCATTGAAACTTAGGCAAACTATGGAGAATACAATGCTGCTTTGCTTCAGGGATCAAGTGTAAATGCAAACCAAGAGCATTGGCAGAACTGGGTTCAAATTGGTCACTTATTGTATGACCTTGGGCAGGTGTCTAACTTCTCTGGTCTGTCTCAGTTTCTACATTTGTAAAATAGGGTAATAGCTGCACCCACCCCAGGGTGGTTGTGAGGATTAGATGAGATCATGTGTATAAAGCATTTAGTACAATACCTGGCACAGGGTAAGCTCTCAGACGATAGCTGCTATTGGTATTTCAGTCAGCCTGACCCCTGAGACCTTGTCTGAGGGCAGGCAGGCATGGTTCTGCAGAGCTCCACTGGGGCTTACAGCCAATTCTAACAGCATTTTTCCTCTTTAGGTGTTCCCTCTGAGGTTGATGGAAACTCCAGGCTCAGAACTGGGGCAGAGGTGAAACTGTGCTGTCCAGTGGCTGTGTGCATGCCCTCTGGGCTAGAGATGATATGCTGAGGGAGCCTGCCTGGGAGGAAACCTTGGGTTGGCAGAGATGCTGCTAGGGCCAGAGGGGCTGGGGGATTCACATTCCTGTGGTTTTGACTTTTTCATATGGAGCACCAGATGCCCGGCCAGAGGATGACAAGCCTCTTGCTCTGCCTCATGTGTGCCATCTGCCATCTGCCTGGCATTTGAAATACACTTAGGGTTTTACTTAAGAATTCAAAGAAGGCATTTATTTTCATGAGAAATGGCTTTCCTTTATACATTCTTTCTTACTGAATGCCAAAGTAATAAAATTAGAAGTATATAATGTGGACAGGTAACATCTACCCTCCCCATTTCTACTCTCCAGAGATAACCCCAGTTAAGTTTGGTATATATTCCTCCAGATGTTCTGCCTACCCATATTCAGGGCATCTGTGTTTTATGCCAGGAATGTGTTCCCGAGGGCCCCACATAATTAGAAATTGGCATCATTTGAGACCAGTCTTAACAAAGGAAGACCAGAATTTCTGTTTATCAGCTAAAGTGGTGCCACCATGTGGCAATAGTGTACACATGGCTTATAATTCACTTAGCCTTAAAGCTTTGAATTTATGTGATTCTTGGTGACATTTTAATTTGGGGAGATTGGCATTATTAGAAATGTATATAAACTGGATCTAAAATATTTTATATAAAAATCTTTCAAATGCTTATAACTTAAATTTATTTAAAATGTGACCACTGTGCTGACTTTGAAAATGGTGTCAGTTACAACAGCTGTTCCAAAACTTGCTTTTTAAAATTCAGAAAACAGTATTTTTTGGATACTATCTTATGTCAGAAAATATACTTTACCTCTTTCTTTTGAAGGGCTGTTGATCATTCCAGTATAGTAGTATATCCTAATGCATTTCACCAGTCATCCATATTGATGGATATTTCTTCCCAGGGATAAGGCCTCCCTCCCCTGTCTTTCTGTCATCAGATTTATCCTCAGTACCAGCGACCCAGACAAATAGAAGTGGTTTTTAGTGCCAGAGACTTGAAGCCAGAGAAAATCAAACTTCTGCCTCTTGGGGACCACTAGGGTAGTGGCAGCCCTGACCAAGGGCCCCAGAAGTCACTTGCCTTTTTCTTTTTTTTAAATTTTTTTAATTAAGGTATTATATGTGTACATATCTTACCATTGCCCCCCCCCACGCCACTCGCATACATGCCCTCACCCCCCAATGTTTTGCATCCATTGGTTATTCTTATATGCATGCATATAAGTCCTTCAGTTGATCTCTTATTTCCCCCACCTCTCCCTAACCTTCCCGCTGTAATTTGACAGTCTGTTTGATGCTTTACTGCCCCTGTATCTATCTTTTTGTTCATCAGTTTATAATGTTTTTTATTATCCACAAATAAGTGAGATCATGTGGCATTTTTCTTTCATTGACTGGCTTACTTCACTTAGCATAATGTTCTCCAATTCCATCCAGGTTGCTACAAATGGTAAGAATTCCTTCTTTTTTATGGCAGCATAGTATTCCATTGTGTAGATGTACAATAGTTTTCTGATCCAGTCTTCTGCTGACGGGTACCTAGGCTGTTTCCAAATCTTAGCTATTGTAAATTGTGCTGCTATGAACATAGGGGTGCATATATCCTTTCTGACTGGTGTTTCTAGTTTCTTGGGATATATTCCTAGAAGTGGGATCACTGGGTCAAATGCGAGTTCCATTTTCAGTTTTTTGAGGAAACTCCATACTATTCTCCACAGTGGCTGCACCAGTCTGCATTCCCACCAGCAGTGCATGAAGTTTCCTTTTTCTCCGCATCCTTGCCAGCACTTGTCGTTTGTTGATTTGTTGATGATAGCCATTCTGACAGGTGTGAGATGGTATCTCATTGTCGTTTTGATTTACATCTCTCAGATAATTAGTGACTTTGAGCATATTTTCATGTGTCTCTTGGCCTTCCTTCTGTCTTCTTTCGAAAAGATTCTATTTAGGTCTGTTGCCCATTTTTTTATTGGATCATTTATCTTCTTTTTATTAAGTTGTATAAGCTGCCTGTAGATGTTGGAGATTAAACCTTTATCAGTGATAACATTTGCAAACATGTTCTCCTATACAGTGGGGTTTCTTGTTGTTTTGTTGATGGTTTCCTTTGCTGTGCAAAAGCTTTTTATTTTGATGTAGTCCCGTTTGTTTATTTTCTCTTTGGCTTCCATTGCCCTAAGGGCAGTATCAGTGAAGAAGTTCTTTCGGCATATGTCTGAGATTTTGCTGCCTGTGGATTCCTCTAGTATTTTTATGGTTTCCCGTCTTATGTTTAAGTCCTTGATCCATTTTGAGTTTATTTTTGTGTATGGTGTAAGTTGGTGATCTAGTTTCATTTTTTTTGCATGTATCTGTCCAATTTTCCCAACACCATTTATTGAAGAGACTGTCTTGATTCCATTGTATGTTCATACCTCCTTTGTCAAATATTAATTGTGCATAGTGGTTTGGGTCTATATCTGGATTCTCTATTCTATTCCATTGATCTATATGTCTGTTCTTGTGCCAGTACCAGGCAGTTTTGAGAACAGTGGCTTTGTAATACAGCTTGAAATCTGGTATTGAGATCCCTCCTCCTTTATTCTTCTTTCTCAGGATTGCTGTGTCTATTCGGGGTCTTTTTTTATTCCAGATGAATTTTTGGAGAGTTCTTTCTAGGTCTGTGAAATATGCGGGCGGTATTTTAATGGTGAGTGCATTGAATCTGTAGATTGCTTTGGGTAGTATGGACATTTTAATGATGTTGATTCTACCAATCCATGAACATGATATGTTCTTCCATCTGTTTACGTCTTCATCAATCTCTTTTTTCAGTGTCCAGTAGTTTTCCGCGTATAGGTCTTTTACCTCCTTGATTAAGTTTATTCCTAGGTATCTTAATTTTTTTGGTGCGATGGTAAATGGGATTGCTTTTTCAGTCTCTCTTTCTGTAAGTTCACTATTGGTGTATAGAAATGCCACAGCTTTCTTGGCGTTAATTTTGTATCCTGCAACATTGCCAAATTCATTTATTAAGTCTGTTAGTTTTTTGATGGAGTCTTTCGGGTTCTTTATGTACAATATCATGTCATCTGCAAATAAGGACAGCTTTACTTCTTCTTTTCCAATTTGGATGCCTTTTATTTCTTCTTCTTGTCTAATTGCAATGGCTATTACTTCCAGTACTATGTTGAACAGGAGTGGTGAGAGTGGGCATCTCTGTCTTGTTCCTGTTATTAGGGGAAATGGTTTTAGTTTTTGCCCATTGAGTATGATGTCAGCTGTGGGTTTATCATATATAGCTTTTATTATGTTGAGGTATGATCCTTCTATTCCCACCTTGTTGAGAGTTTTTATCAAGAAAGGGTGTTGGATTTTGTCAAATGCTTTTTCTGCATCAATTGATATGACTATGTGGTTTTTATCTCTCAATTTGTTTATGTGATGTATCACGTTAATTGATTTGCAGATATTGTACTGTCCTTGCATTCCTAGGATAAATCCTACTTGGTCATGGTGTATGATCTTTCTGATGTACTGCTGGATCCTATTTGCTAGAATTTTGTTGAGGATTTTGGCATCTACATTCATGAGGGATACTGGCCTGTAATTCTCTTTCATTGTGTTGTCTTTATCTGGTTTTGGTATTGGGTGATGCTGGCTTCATAGAAGGAGCTTGGAAGTGTTCCTTCCTTTTGAATATTTTGGAATAGTCTGAGGAGGATAGGTTTTAGTTCTTCCTTGAATGTTTGGTAAAACTCTCCTGTGAAGCCATCTGGCCCCGGGCTTTTGTTTGCGGAAGCTTTTTGATGACTGCTTCAATTTCTTCCGTAGTTACTGGCATATTGAGCTGTTTAGATTCTTCCTGATTGAGTTTTGGAAGGTTATATTTTTCTAGGAATATGTCCATTTCCTCCAGGTTGTCCAGTTTGTTGGAATAGAGTTGTTCGTAGTATTTTTTAACAATCCTTTGTATTTCGGCGGGATCTGTTGTTATTTCACCTCTTTCATTTTTGATTTTGTTTATTTGGGTCCTCTCTCTTTGCTTCTTGGTGAGCCTTTCTAGAGGTTCATCAATCTTGTTTATCCTTTCAAAGAACCAGCTCTTGGTTTTCTTGATCTTTTGTATGGTTTTTTTTTGGTCTCAATGTCGTTTATCTCTGCTCTGATCTTTATTATTTCCTTCCTTCTGCTTACACTGGGTTTTTCTTTTTGCTCTTTTTCTAACTCTTTGTGTTGTAGCATTAGGTAATTTATTACCATTGTTTCTTGTTTTTTTGCAGTATGCTTGTAGAGCTATGAACTTCCCTCTCAAGACTGCTTTTGCTGTGTCCCATAGATTTTGGATTGTAGTGTTTTCATTGTCATTTGTTGCCATGATGTTTTTTATTTCTTCTTTGATCTCTCTGGTAACCCAGTCATGGTTTAATAGCATGCTGTTTAGCCTCCATGTGTTTGATTTCTTTGGGTTATTTTTATTGTAGTTGATTTCCAGTTTTATGCCACTGTGGTCTGAGAAGATGCTTGATATGATTTCTATCTTCTTGAATTTGAAGAGATTTGCCTATTTCCCAACATATGGTCTATCTTTGAAAATGACCCATGTGCACTTGAGAAGAATGTATATTCTGTGGCTTTGGGGTGAAATGTTCTGAAGATGTCAATTAATTCCATCTGGTCTAGTGAGTCATTTAGGATTGATGTTTCTTTGCTGATTTTTTGTTTAGAGGATTTGTCCAATGGTGATAGTGGGGTATTAAAGTCTCCTACTATGATTGTATTGCTGTCAATCTCTCCCTTGATATCCTCCAGGAGTTTTTTTATGTATTTGGGTGCTCTTGTATTGGGCGCATATATGTTTACCAGGGTTATTTCTTCTTGTTGGATTGCTCCCTTTAGTACTTTGAAGTGGCCTTCCTTATCTCTTGTTATGTCCTTCACTTTGAGATCTAATTTGTCAGATATAAGTATTGCTACCCCAGCTTTTTTTCATTTCCATTCGCCTGGAAAACCTTTTTCCATCCCTTCACCCTCAGTCTGTGTGCGTCTTTTTTTCTGAGGTGGGTTTCTTGTAGACAGCAGATATATGGGTCTTGTTTTCTTATACAATCCGTTACCCTATGTCTTTTGATTGGGGCATTTAATCCATTTACATTTAAAGTTATTATTTATAGGTACTTATTTGTCCCCATATTTATTCTTTACCCCTGTGTTCCTTCTTCGCTTCCTATTTCTTCTTTTTTTTACAGCAGACCCTTTAGCATTTCTTGCATTGCTGGTTTGGTGGTAATAAATTCCCTTAGTCCTTTTTTGTCTGTGAAGCTCCTAATTTCACCTTCAATTTTGATCGATAGCCTTGCTGGGTACAGTATTCTTGGATTCAGACCCTTCCTTTGCATGACTTTGTATATTTCATTCCATTCCCTTCTGGCCTGATGAGTTTCTGTAGAGAAATCAGTTGCTAGTCCGATGGGGGTTCCTTTGTATGTAACTTTCTGTCTCTCTCTTGCTGCTTTTAAGATTCTTACTTTGTCATTGGTGTTTGCCAGTTTAATGATAATGTGCCTTAGTGTTGGTCTTTTGAGGTTCATTTTGCTTGGGACTCTGTGAGCTTCTTGGATTTGTGTGGGGTTTTTTCTTCCCTATATCAGGGAAGTTTTCTGTCATTATTTCTTCAAACTGGTTTTCTATTCCTTGCTCAGTTTTCTTTCCTTCTGGAACCCCTATTATGCAGATGTTGTTTTGTTTCGTGTTGTCCCAAAGTTCCCTTAGGCTCTCCTCCTGCTTTTTAATATTTTTTTTTCTAGAAGCTGCTCTACTTGGGTATTTTTTCCCATCTTCTCTTCTAGCTCACTGATGCAGTCCTCTGCTTCTTCTAGTGTACTCTTGATGCTTTCTATTGAATTCTTTACAGCAACAATGTCATTTTTCTTTTCTTCTTGGTTCTTCTTCATTTCCTCTTGCTTATTACTCATAGTGTCAAATTTGTCTTCCATTCTTTTCAGCCACCTTATGACCATTTCTCTGAATTCTTTCTCTGGAAGGTTGCTTGCCTCCATTTCATTTACTTCCTTTTCTGGTGATGCCTGCTTTTCTTTCATATGCAGGCTGTTTCTTTGTCTCCCCATGGTCTCTCTTCTCCGGATGTCTGGTTATGTAGTTCTCTCTCTCCTGCATTGATTTAAAGGCACAAAATACAACACAACCAAGTACAACGCACAAGGCACTGAACAGAAATGTATTCCCTATATTAATAACCTCCAATAAAGGTGACCACCAGAGAAAGGCAAATTAGGGGATAGGAGAGAAAGAAGAAGAGGAAAAAGAAAGAAAGAAAAAGAAAAAAAAGGAGTGTCAAAATGAAATTGGGAAAAGAAAAAAAAAGTAAGAGATACAAGAAAGAGACTAAGAGAGAAAGGGGAACAAACTATATATTTGGGGAGAAAACTCCAATAGAACAACCACTAATCTCAGCAAATGCCAGCAACAAGTACCAGGGGGTTAATACAAACTACAACACCAACTAATATCAAGCTAGGCAAGGGAAAACAGAAGCAAAAAACAAAGAAAAACAAAGCAAACAAAAAACAAACAAAAAAAAAGAATAAGCAAAACAATCTCACAAAAAAGCGTAAAAATTCGATATAACCAACATTCAAGCAAAGAACAACAAAAGGACAGAGAGAAAAACAATTTTTTGGATAGTTAAGACAGCGAAGAGAGAGGTGTGTATGGACTTGGAGCAGAGGATTGTAGATTAGATATATAAGTAGGGTGAAATTTTATCAGGGGGTAAACAGAAAGAATAGGGAAAATCTAAAGCAGGAAAGGGGTAAGATAAACAGGACACCAAAAGGGGAAAGGTTAGAAAGAGAGTGATGGCATAAAGGTAGAGTTGAGATAGATTAAAATGATGCTAAAGGAAATATGAAAATATAATGTAGAACACTAATCCCAAAGTAAAATAAAGAGAAAATAAAATGATACTTAAAAAAAAAGAAAGGTAAAATAGTAGTAGTAATGATAATGATTGAAAATAAAAATGAAATAATTAAAAAGGTAAAATCAAGTGAAGAAAAAAAGAAAAAAATTAGTTTCTTGAGTAAAAGATGCAAAAAATGAAAATTAAAAAATAAAAATAAAAAATAAAAAAATAAAATATGCAGTAGTGAAGGTCATTCACTTCCTCTATTGTTCTGTTTGGCACGCCTGTTTCTCAGTCCGGACAGTATTGCAGTTCCCTGCGTTCCACTGCTTCTCAGTGTTGTAAGCCAATCCTGATTTTTAAGCAGGTGGTATGTCTTAATTTCTCGTATTCCTTTATTTTTGATTACACAAGAATCAATTTGTGATTCAGCCCCTGGGTGGCAGTGTTTCTGGATTGACTTCTGGATCTCTTTGGCCTCTCTAGCCTGTATTTAGATCCTTTTTTCCCTGTGACACTCAATTCCGGTTTGTGGAAGTGGGCTGCCTCAGAGCTGGCTCTCCGATGGTCACTCCCCACTCCGATCCCCAGGTTCCAGAAAAACAACTTTCCCCTGCAGTCTCCCAGGGTGTCCCCAACTGGGTGATCCTATGAATTGGGCTTAGTAATCAGAAGCAAGGATTTGAAGAGGAAAAAGCCCAAGTGTGCGAACAATTGGTCTGCGCAAGTCTAAGTAGCCGGGACACCTTTGAAATTCTTAGGCTGTCCCTGCACGTCAGATCAAAATGGGTTGCTTTTTAGAGATCCCTTCTGTTAGCAGCTCTGAGGACCCCCTTCCACATTCACGGATTATGCCAGCCCCAACAGCCACGGATTTTTCTAGGCACAAAC
Source organism: Plecotus auritus (assembly GCF_963455305.1). NCBI lineage: Eukaryota > Metazoa > Chordata > Mammalia > Chiroptera > Vespertilionidae > Plecotus > Plecotus auritus. The sequence goes on from NC_137784.1 coordinate 99,735,865, forward strand.
TTCCCTGGTCCTCCAGCTCCCACAAAATGCACGTTTCTCTCTCCCGCTGGGACCAGAGACCTCACCTTATCCCAGGTGAAATCTGACCTTTCCGTGGTGGAGTGTAGAGCTCTTCTGAATCCATGTGTTTGCGCCAATTGGGGACCGGTGTTCTGGGGCTCGCAGCTGTTCTGTGGGTGCCGCAGTTGTGGATTTTCAGGCTTCCAATAAACTCCACTTTCCCTTTCAAGATGGCGCAGTCTCCGCGTCCCAGCCCCTAACTCTGGGAGGGGACCCAGCCGCATTGGGGGCTGCCCGGTCAGGGGAACCCCGTCTAGCAGTCCCCCACCTTCTCCTGGAGTTTAGCTGTCCCTTAACTTGCCAACAAACACTCCTCATGTGACCCTCAGCTGTTCTTTCTTTCTGCTCCGGGACAAGGCTCAGAACACGTCTGTCTATTCCACTGCCATTTTTTTTCTCCTTTTTCTATTACAAGCATATTTGGCCTTGCCACTGACCTGACCTACTCTGGTGACACAGTGTGGATTCTCTGGAATGCAGATGCTGCAATAGAGTTTGAGGTGCAAGCTATTTATTAGAAATTCAATACATGTGAAGGGAAGGAGAGGGAGCAGGATTGAGCCGAGGGAATGAGGAAGTTAAACTGTGAAGCAGGGCACTCAGTGAGTTGACCAACTTGGTGGGGAAGTTCTGGATCAAGGACTATTCAGCAGAGCTGTCCTGTGTAGGGCTGCAATGGCTTGGCCTTTCTTTTTTTTAAAAACACCCTCTCCCAAGGACAAATCTCCCCCCCCCCCACCATTGATTTTTGAAGAGAATGGAAGGGAGGGGGAGAGAGAGACACATTGATTGGTTGCCTCCTGCAACCTGTGACCAGGGCCAGGGATGGAGCCTGCAACCTAGGAGCATGCGCTTGACTAGAATTTAACCCAGGACCCTTCAGTCTGCAGGCCAATGCTCTATCCACTGAGCCAAACTGGGCAGTGCTGGCTTGGCCTTTTTATACCTCTGCCTTGCTCAGTCATCAGATGCAGGTCATCCCAGGAAGGACATGGTCTCAGGTGAGGCACCGCTTTGCAGCTGAGTCAGATTCAAAAGGTGCTGCCAGCTGAAGGTTGTCAACTGACCTCACTCCAGGCAGCTGAGCAATAAGTCCTTCTTTGAAGCAGGATCTGGGCAGTCCATCTCTGTGACCACCACATGTGGTTTCCCATGTCCTCCCATGTGTATAATGGACTCCTCTAGAGGTCTGGAAGCCTCAGAGATTTTACATGTGAGCTCCACCTAGGATTTTGGAAGTTTACAAGAAGAAAGGGCTTGCTGCCTTGTCATGTAAGGGCAGCCAGGCAAAGTGGCAAGCAGTTATCTACTGGGACACAGACACTGAGCTAGGGAGTAGCTTTGGCAGGCAGGCAGGGTGCTTGTGTGCAGTGTGAGGATGACTGTTCATTTGTGCATGTGTGTGAGTGAGATATGGGTATCTACTACCTTCTACTCCCTGCATGAGGCATTCAAGGAATTCTACTTGTTGATTGATTGTTCATAAGATTGCAGATAGACTCTTAGGGTTAGTTTCTGTCACTAGTTCTCCCAGATTTGTTTCCTCTGCAAATTGGATGAACATGCCCTCCATATTTGCTGATGACCTGCCATGTTTGCTTTTAGGCCCTGCTTTGAAAACAAGACACTAGAAGACCATACTCTCTGCATTAATAAGACCCTACCCACAGAATTAATAAGTTCCTCTCAAAGTGAATTTGAGAAGTACCTAGCCAGGCTCCATGGATCAGAATCTCTGGCTGGGGTACCTATATTTGAACAAGTTCCCAAGATGATTCTGATGAAGAGCCAAAAAAAAAAAAAAAAAATGGCCACTGGGTAGCACTGGTTTCTTTAATTGTTCCCTTAGCCTTTCTTGTGTGAGTTTCATTTCTCCAGTAAGATTGTTTGCTCTGGGAGGAGTATTATGTGTTCTGATGCTATGAGCTGGTAGACATGTAGTAAGGACATTTGCTATGGGTTACTGTTTGTGTGTCTGTATGTGTATGTGCACTATCCCATAAGCACTGGTATGAATCTCTAAATTAGAACAAGCATCTACAACTTTGATATCTTTTGCTCCCTTTTTATATGTAAAAGATTTTACACCTTCTTTTCCATGCAGTTTGAAATTTTAAAATAAATATCATGACTAAAAGCAAATCAAAGCAATTATAGCAAGAATATGCTTTTTCAAATTATACATTTGGATGTTACTCATCCCTATGAAAATACCATAACTACAATAAAGTGTCACTAATTCAGTCAAATTGAGGGAATTTTGGAGGAATGAGAATTGAATGAAGAAATGTTTTATATCTTATGGTAACTTAGACTACTAATCATATTCTAACCAGAGCACCTTCTAAATTTTTATAATGAATAGGTAAGAGTTATTATTTATAACTATGTTTAAAAATTAATTCGCCACATTTCTAAAATACAATTTATTTTCTTAGACAGGTTAAACATATCCCAAGATTTATTAACTGTGTGGTCTTGGACAAGTTGCTTTATTTCTCTGAGATACTGTTTTTTATCTGTAAATGGAAATAATATCTAATCTATAGGATGTTTATATAAATGAAATGCAATAATGCAAGTAAAACAGTTAACACAATGCCTGTTACATAATCATTGGCCAATAGATATTAAATGCTATTATTGTTTATAATATGATGATAATGATGATGATAATTTCTGTACCTAATCTGTGTAACCTGGAGCAAGTCACCTTGCCTATCTGAGCTCCAGTTTCCTAGTCTGTAAAACAGGGACAATAAAACCTGTTTCATAAGGTGGTTATGGGGATAAAATGAGACGTGTGTTAAGAGTGTTTTTCAGACTCAAGTTCATGAAGTCCCACATCTAACTTACTTATCTTACACTTTTCATTTGTTTAATAAACCCTTCTTCCAAAATAGTAACAGTTTAGATCAAATCAATGTAGATTTTGAATGAATAAAAGGTTTAGATGGAAAATGAGATATAATTTTTAGAATGCCCAGTAGGAACATTATTAGGGGGCCTTGCTCTCTAGTCTGTAAGGAAGGTCTACTTTTAAGCTAATAAAAATAACATCTCAGTTGTTGAGCAAATACTCTAACAGGCAAAGAGGAGATTAGCTGCAACCTTAAAATTGGACAAGGTCACATCCATGGGAAAGTGGATGCTTATCCTCATCAGGAGACTAGTCTCTTGTCCTAGAAGAACTTGGACTAGGTGGCTAGTGGACTTTGGCCCCAAATCCATTCAACGTGAAGATAAACTCCATGGTGACCTTTAGACAGTTCCTAGAAGCCTATGAATACAAACCCTCCTAGTTTTATTTTAGTGTTTTGGGCCTCAGAGAGTTCCTGTGGGAAATGAATGAAACCTTGGAGAGGCTAAGTGAATGACTAGCAGCAATATTCATCCAAAGATAAAATAGCAGGTAATTCATGCTTCAGAAGACATTTAGATCTATATATCAACCAGGGACATGTGCAGTCAAGTTGGTTCAATGCCATTACTTATTGATTTAATAAGCTTTTATAGCAAAGCTGCTTTTAAACAAAATGTTCAAAGAATAGAATTTTCTTACCGTTCTGAGATGACCATGTATACCTGTAATTGTGAATATAAAACTTTTAAAGTTGACTTTCAAGTTAGAATCCTAAAGCCTAAAGGAAGAGGATATCTGCACATAAAAATAGTATTTTAAAACCACACAATAGTGTTGCTAATATTCTTCTTCCTTTTCAGAGAAGACTTAAGTTTTTAAAAATTCACAGCAAACAGAAAAAGGAACAATTGCATGAATTCGTCAGCTTGCAACTCCTTTACATATATGTCTTAAATATTTTCATATTTTTCTGGAAATGTTTTATTTTATTTTTAAAGCAGGATTATTTTAGTGTTCAGGATGTTTATTAGAAGTGCTCTTTGGATCAACACTCATGGAAAGGAAAGGGAGAAGGCAGACTTGGACAGAGGGCGGACTCTAGCTGTGATGCAGGTCCCACAGCCTGAGCCAACTGCATAGGGAGCTTTGTAAAGGGCAGTCAGAGTTGTCCTGCCTCCATCAGTGGAAAACATAGCAATGCACTTCTGTAACCTGACAACCAAGGGGTCTGGCCTGCCTGTTACTACTTCAGCCAATTAAACAGAGACAGGGCTGAATCATATATGAATGTTTATTCCAATAATGCCGGCAGTGTGGGAGAGCAGCAGGTCATCCACAAACATCTGCTCTGCCTCTCCCCATAAGCCAGCTGCTTATATAGGGTAGAAGGACAAAGATTATCTGGGAAAGTAAGAATTACAGGTATGGGAAAGTAGGCATGGTATAATCATTACAGGTTACAAGTTATGCAGGCTGCGAGGGGGCGGTTTGCAGAAAGCAGGCGCCTCTGGGCGCCCCAGGACTAGATTACAGGCAGTAGGGGTTGTGGGGGGGCGGGTCACAGAGGGTGGGTGTCTCTGGGACTAGAGTGTTTCAGCCACAAGGTTGTAAATCTTTCCATAATGATAGGCAGTTCTTGGAAAAGGAGGACGGACTGCATTCCAATGTTAGCACCCATGTCCCAGGGCACACAACTCTCAGCCAGGTTAGAATATGCTTTCTCTAATCAGAACAGAACCATCATGGTTAACAGAACATGATTAATATTTCTTATAATTGTAGCAATATTCTATTTCTGCCCCTAACACTTCCTTTGGGCCAGTTTTTCCTCCTGGCAACTGTAAGGTTTCTCGAATTTATCCCAGGAGACCACTGCTACCTGCTTCTCTAGCCTTCCCCCTGAAGAACAGCCTCAGTATATTGCTCTCTCTCTAGACCCAGCACTGAGTTTCAAGGAAGGCTCAGAGACTGATGGAATCAGGCTGGAGGCCAAAGCAGTATTTAATTTACAAAATAAAACACCCCCGTTTATATTGTAGATAAGCTTTGTAGATATTTTGCACTTTGGAAGGTTGGAGATTTGCATCTCTATGGTGCTTTTGGAGTGTTTCTGTTTGGAAGAGCAAATGTGTCCAGGGGACTCTAGGTTGTTCATTTGGCTTGTGGTTGGCTGGCTTCTCACTTTTTGGTTAGAATAAAAATTAGATTCAAGAATGCTCCATACCTGCAGGCTTTGACACAGTGTGAAATTCCAAGCTTTATGGCTCATTATGGCTGTAATCAGCATACATAATTACAACTTTCAAAGTGACTTTCTCAAGTTTTTCTGCTTTTGTCTGAAACCTTTCGTTAGGCAGCTTTTAGTGTGAGGAACTTCACTTCTGCCTGTCTTCTTCATAGAATTAGTTATCTATTCTGCCAACTTTTGCTCTAAAAACAGGCACTACTTCAGGAAACATTACTACAAGGTTTGCTCATCTTAATGTCTACTTAGTGAAAAACATTGTGCAAAGCCTTTTAGAGAGGGAGAATGGACAATAAATTCCACCACCTACCTTGTCCTCACCACCTGGTTGAGACTACTGCGACTTGCTAATATCTTTGTTCTCCTCTTGTTCCTGAGCAGTGCCTTGCCCTGCCTCCTTGCTCTAAGTGGGCTCTGACACAATTATTGCCAATGGAATGTGACCTGAAATGATGAGTGCCACTTCTAGAACTGGCACATTAACACATCTCTCATAACCTTCTGTTTACTCTCTTTTCATCTGCCTGCTGGATGAAGAGGATCCAGTAGAAAACTCAGGCCCTAAAAGATGACAGACCCACATAGTGGAAAGAGCCTATATATCCGAATGACTGCCTGGAGTAGAGGTTTCCTCCCCACCACACCCAACTCCATAATTCATGCTAGACTATGACATGAGTGAGAAATAACCATTAAACTATTTTACATTAAGCCACAGATTTATTTGAAAAGAGTCAGCCCACCTTTATTAATAAGCTTCAGTGCTTCTTCTTATTGGACCAGGACCAGGATGAGGACCTGACCCTATAAGGACAGCAAATTTCTCACTGCCTCCTAACCCCATGGCCTAGCATGTAACATGAGCCAGGGCAATAAGGCTCCTTTCCTTACTAGGAGCCTCAACTGGAAGCAAATGTAGTAGATATGAATCTCAGTCCATATTATTTACATGTACTAGAAATAATAACATTTTCCCATCTGCTTTCAGCTTTTATTCAGCCAGTTGGCAGAAACTTAATTTCAGACTTTTTTTTTTTTAGCAATCTCAGTCAATTCAGGGTTTCCTTAGTGAATTCAGGCTACCAATCCCCTCCACCCAGCTGCAGATGACATCTGTGTTGAGGTGTTTCTTCTTTCTGCTATGGTATCCATCCACTGTTGTATTCTTCTTGTCTTGATCACTAAGTCTATCCAAGTTCAGATGTCTCTCAGATAACTTTTTCGCTCCTCTGGATACATGGAAAATATCTGGCTGCTCCTTACACTCCTCTGGGGAAGTCCCATGAGATTGTCTCAGGTGTATTTGCATAGATTCATCACACAACCATCTCTTTTGTTTCTTTTGTATGTTGGTAAGGGATAACTCTGAAGGTCTTGCCACTTCTCTGAGCTCCATCCAGGAAGTTAGGCACAGGCCCTGTTTACTTTTGAACCCACAAACCTATCTTTTGGGTTCTATGATTTTCGCCAAGAAATTGGTTTAGGCTAGTAGGGCACAGGGATCCCCATTACCATAAAAATTGCTTTGCTTCTCATCTGATTCATCCTATCTGTAGTCAAAGGAATCCTCTAGTGTGGGAGGTAGGGATGAGAAAGCATAAGAATAACAGGAAATAATAGGATTGGAACCAGTATGGTTAATAGAATCTGCCATCTAGTAGCATGACAGAAAGAATCAGACTTGAAGAGTAAGACTGAATTGGGTTAATGGCAGAATACTAGCATGTCAGTTCAGAGCCATTTAAGACCCCACACCACACTGGTTCCTGCCTCAGTGAGTCCTGACCCTTGTGCTCAGAGTCTTGGACTCCTGTTATTAATTTGAGAAACTTCTAGGGAGGCTTTCACTAAAATGTATCCACTTGGAAACCTTGGAGTCATCCGAGGATTACCTCGTTTCCCCAGATTACTATTTTGGTATACAGATGAGGTCATATGAACAGCAATAACTCACATTTCTTAGCAGAGTACCCCAAGCAATTGACGGGAGATATTAGTTTATTAGATATACCTAGATATATTTATATTCTAATCTAGACTCAACCTGGCATCCCCACCCCTACACACACATGCACATATGACTATTTCCCTCCATCTTTGAAATTCAGTTAGTTAGTTACCAAGTCTTTTTGGTTCCACTGCCTTAATATCTTCTGAATCTGTCCCTTTGACTCAGTCTTTATCCCCAGTGCACTGCCTTAGGTTGGCCCTCATTTCTCATCTGGTTTCTTAGAACACCTCTCAAATTGTTTTCCTAACTCTAGTGACATCTTTTCAAACATCTGTTCTCCATACTGCAGCCAGAGTGATCTAGAAATGTAAATATATCTGATCATGCATCTCTATCTTTCAATGGTTTTTATTGCCCTTGGTATAAATTTCAGACTCCTCACCTTAGCATATGAGATCCTGCATGATCTGACACCTCTTTAGTATCATCTACTACCACTTCCTGACACACCTTCCCTTCATGCCTGTCATATGGCACTAATTGTAGTTTCCTGACTGATGCTATTTCATACCTAGGGGATTTTGCATATGTTGCTTCTTCAGAGGGCTTTCCCTGTCCAGGACATACCCCACATGAATTAAATAAGAATCTCTTGGTGGGGTGGAGAGACATTAAAAGCCTCTCTAGGTGATTATAATGTACATCCAACTTTGAGAACCAGCACTTTAAACTGCATGTCATTTCCTGGCCTGTGTGGCTCAGTTGGTTGGGAACTGTACCCCATGCACTGAGAGGTCACTGGTTGGATTCCCAGTCAGAGCACATGCCCTGGTTGTGGGCTCAGTCCCCAGTAGAGAGAATGTAGGAGGTAGTAGATCAGAATCCATGTTTCTCTCTCATTGGTCTCTCTCCTCTCTCTCTCTCTCTCTCTCTCTCTCTCTCTCTCTCTGCCCCTCTCTCTCCCTTCCTCTCTCTCTAAAATCAATAAAACATTAAAAATAGTTTCACCTGCAATTCAAGCATCATGTTCTCTGAAAAATGTTCCTCAAACCCCCAATATGATCAAGTTGTTCCTTCTCTCTGCTTCCATAATACTATCTGTGGCCTTCTATCACAATGGCCAACATTCTGTATAGAAATTGCTGGTTTATTTATTTGTCTCTGTTATTATACTTTAAACTTCTTGAGGGCATGGACCATGTCTTCCATAGCTTTGTATCCCATGTCCATAGCATGATGCTTAGAACAAGGTGGGTACAATAAATGAATATATAAATTTATAAAATGTTGAAATAATTTATATAGCACCTACTATGTACCATGCATGATGCTAGCAGGTTTTCATATTACTTCACAAACAACAATTCTGGGAAATATGGATTATTATTCCTGTGGCACCAATGAAGAAAATAAGAATCAGAGAAGTTAAGGGATATACCCAGTTACACAGCCAATAGTAGGTATAGGATTTATTCCTAGATCTTCTAACTTCAAATTCAGTGTGATTCTTACTATCTATGGCTGGCAGAAAATAACATTAGTTAGCCATATGCACTTATATTAGGTTTTTATTGCTGTATAACAAATTACCACAAACTTAGTGCCATAAAACAACACCCGTTTATTAGCTTATAGTTTTTTAGGTCAGAAGTCTGGGTGCAGTGTGGTTCAGCCAGTTCCTCTGGTTAGAATCTCACTACGCTGAAATCAAGGTGTCAGCCAGGCTGAGTTCTTATGTGGAGGCTTTGGTGAAGAATTTGCTTCCCAACCCATTCTGGTTGTTGGAAGGATTCAGTGTCTTGCTATGGTAGGACTGAGGTACCTATTTCTTTGCTAGCTGTTATCTGGGGGCTGCTCTCTGTAAATAGAGAACACCCGTGTTCCTTGTCATATGGCTCCCACCATCTTTAAGCCAGCAACAGTGTGCCAAGTCCTTGTATTATGAATCTCAGATTTAAAGGCTCATGTGAAACTTCCAGTTATAAAATAAGTAAGTCATGGGGATGTAATATGCAGCATAAGGAATAGCCAATAATATTATAATAACTTTGTATGGTTACTAGACTTATTGTGGTGATCACTCTGTTAGGTATATAAATGTTTAATAGCTATGTTCTACATCTGAAACTAATATAATAAACTAATAAATAGTGTATGTTAGCTATAATTTAATAAAAAATAAAGCGACAAATGCTTGGGAACAACAACAACAGCAAAAGGGCTAATGTGATAGGTCAGGCCTATTCAGATAATTTCCCTATTTAAGATAAACTGATTTGAAACCTTAATTATATCTGCAAAATCTACAATAACACCTAGGTTTGTATTTGATTGAATAACTATGAGAAGGTGTATGTACACTAGGGGACTGAATCTTGGAGGTTATTTTAGAATTATGCCCACCATACTGCTTTATGCTTTATATGTGAAGTTTTGTATTCACATATATTATTTTATTTTATCTTTTTTTAACAACAATATTAAATAGTCAGGATGGTATTATGGCCACTTAAAAATATTTATGAGGAAGTTGGAACAATGAAAAGCAGCCAGTTGATGACAGAGAAGGAATTAAAACCATTTCTTAGTGCTCTGTGTTTTAATGCCTTACCCATAATTGTCTTAAAGACATTTATAATCCAATTTAGATATATAGAAAGTAAGAGCAATCACAGTCTAATTTAAGTAGATTTTCTCAAGAAGACTTACATTGTAGCCAATGTATTCTAATACATTAAGGAATTATTAATATGTTTTAAAAATGGTTTATAGTAGAGCCCTTTAAATTGTATTCATTATCACCTCTACCTGTTGAGTGAATAATGATAACTAATATTTGTTAATATTTTACAGTTTGCAAAACACTTTCATCAATGTTTTATTTGCTTTTGTACTCACTATCAATGGAAATTATGTTTATTGTAATAAATGCTTGTACATTTGAAAATAATTTAGGAAAGTAATTTAGAGTTTCAATTGACATTTATCTATAAAATTTTGATATTTGCTAAATATTTAGGAGCAGCCTTTTGTGAAAAGCATGGTATGCCTGTAAGGAGGTGTAAGGGTGTGTGTGTGTGTGTGTGTGTGTGTGTGTGTGTGTGTGTGTGTAGTTACAAAGAAATGCAAATGATTCAGATTCTGTAGGCAAATGTAAACTTATACTTATAGTATTTCTTTTTTTTTCAATCCTCACCCAACAATATGTTTATTGATTTTAGAGACAGAGAACAGGGGATAGAGAGAGAGAGAAGAAGAAGAAGGAACATTGATGTGAGAGAAAAACATTGATCAGTTGCCTCCCATAAGAACCCTGACTGGGGATCAAACCCACAACCTAGGTATGTATTCTGACCGGGAATCAAATCCGCAACCTTTTTGATATAGGGTACCATGCTCCAACCAACTGAGCCACCTGGTTGGTGCCCTGTGCTATTTTTTTTTTTGTAGTTGCACTGGTTTATTAGAAGTCATATTGACAGAGGAGTGGAACCAGGGGCAGAAGCTATGGACCAGGAAGTGTGTGTGGTAGGGACACACAGGAAGTCACTAAAAACAGTGAGAAGGAAAGTTGCAGAGTGAGCGACTAAAATGAAGAGAGTGCCTAAGTATTTGGTTGCAATGAGCAGAAATTATCCCTTGCCTGACTCTAATGAAAGTTCTTTAATACCTAACCCACCTTCCACTTCCCTTTCCATGCTCTGATAGCTCAGCCACCTGAATGATAGTTGGTAGCAGCTTGAGAGGGAGGTGTTTTTGTACTGCTGAGAATTCCCTTTGCTTCTCTCCTGTCTGTGGTTCCCCCTATGAAAGAGTCATTGGGGCAAAGGGGACAGATTGTAGGCTCCTGCATTCTTCTCCAAAAGCAATGACATATACTGACCTTTTCTCATGAAAGCAATTTGATGATGGGTGCTAGGGAAGAAGGCTTTGCATTTTGGGGGACTAAAATGTATTTGGGAACATATTCAAGATAAGGAAGGGAGAGGACTGGAAGATCTCAGAGCAGATCCTTCTTTTTCTTCCTTCCTTCCTTTTTTTTTTCTTTTTTAACAAACAAGCAAACAGAAACAAACACAAATAAAGATAAGACAAGTCCAATCACATTTTTTTTTTTTTTTTGGTCTTGACATTTGGACCGAGTGGTACCAGGGCTGGGGAAACTTTTCCTTTGTCCCCTCAGATCTTCTGGCTGGTCAAATAATTCAAATTACATACAGCAGATCAATATGAGAAAAACAAGTTTTAATACATGTGTACAATTGAATTTATATAAACATAAAAATTCCAAAGATAGTGAGGTATATGTCATTCTGTGCTAAGGAGAGGGAGGGAGGAAATTCACAGGTAGATGAGAAAGAGCAAGTATGTGGTTAACAAATCCTTGTAGGGCTACCAAGAAACAATGGGACACAGAGGAGAATCTAACAAAACAGATTTGCTTGGATCCTCCCTATCTGCCATAGTTAGTTCATATGTGCTAGTGAATATGCTAAGATTGCCTTCCTGAAGCAGGTTTGAAAAATCTTAATTTCTTTAGGTAGGTAAAGGGCAAGGTAAAAAACCCCCATCAACTCTACTTGAGTTTGTTGGACTTTGTTTTCAGCTTGAAATAATCTGCATGTCAGATAAATGGGAGCATATCACACATACTGATATTTTTGGTCTGACTGAAATCTTGCCTTGGCAAATAACACCATTTCCAAGCCTACTTGCCAAACAGAGGTGAGGGCAGGATGGATCTGATACTTTTTATATATCCATGAAAAAACCTGGTGCAGGAAAGAATTCATTCTGTAGTATTAAGCAGCTAATCTGGATAGGAAGTGACTCCATCTTGAAGTGTCTGCTTTGAGGGGATTATGCTGTGTGTATGCTAGATGTCATTGCTCCCTGAATACAGAGATTGTCTTTGTTTTACTATAAAGTGTGATATCCCACCCAGGAACTAATGAGCTTAATTCTTTGTGTGTATACCCTGGGTGCTCAGTTAATGATGAATGTGTGTATACCTGCAAAATTTGTTTTTTTTTGTTTGTTTGTTTAAAAAAATCCTTGGAATAAATTTTGAGTTACTTCTGTGCCACTCCCATGATAACTGCTTTTGTTCTTCACTTTTGCTTTCTAGGTGCTCTGAACTCTGAATGTGTACAAATTTTGAATCATGCTGAAAATCTAGCTCCATGTACACTGGCAAAGATTGCTAGTATGGACAAGCATGGTACAAAAAATAAATCATGACTAATGTTTTGACTTTCAGAAAAGCATTAACAAAATACCTCTTAACACCTGAGGACCACAGGAACACACACAAAAATCACCTATTTATTAAAAAAGATGTTTTACTGTAAATAATAAAGAATTGGTATTAAATTTCTGAACAACAACTAATATGAATTTTGGAAGAGATAAAGTTTATGACAAAGATTATTAGTATGGAGATAAAGATACGATATATGTATGCATAGTAAAAAGTAAGGCATCGAACAAAAATAAAACATGAACACCACCCTGGAACAAAACATAATAATTTGATAAATATGGGGGGCAACCTAGCAGATTTTGTAGTTGAATAGACTTGGATTTCAAGCCACAGTTTCCTCATCTTAAAATGGGTATTATCATAATTAAAATCTTCTTATTGTAAAACGAATTTATGCAAACTAAACACTCATCAAAGGAAATAATTCTTTTACCATTGATGGAAACCAAACCTCCAAAATACATAGGAATATCTTTCCTTAATAATTGTTCCTATAATAGCCTATACTTATTTTCACAATTCACTTTGAATCTTAATTTTATACTCCAATGATCCCCTCCTCCTGGTGTTCATGTTGCTGTGTAATACTCTTTTTTTTTTTAATTTCTTTTTTGTTTAAGGTATTACATATGAGTCCTTATTCCCCCATTACCCCCCACCTCCCATTCATGACCCCACCCCCCTGTTGTCTGTGTCCATTGATTAGGCTTATATGCATGCATATAAGTCCTTTAGTTTATGCAGACTAAACACTCAAAATATCAGTTTTTGCACAGCTAAAGGAAATCATCAACAAAATGAAAAGACAACCTATTGAATGTGGGAAGATATTCACCAATGATATATATGATAAGGGGTTAATATCCAAAATTTATAAAGAAGTCATACAACTTAACACCAAAAAACCAAGTACTTGAATTAAAAAATGGGCAGAGGACCTGAGTAGCCATTTCTCCAGAGCGGACAAACAGATGGCCAATCCTATATCATAAAAGGCTAATATTCAAATAGACTGAATGGCGGAACAACCGAACAGCTGGTCGCTATGACATATGCTGACCATCGGGGGTGTGTGTGAAACATGGTGGGCGTCGGCAGCAGGCAGCAGAGCGTGGAACATGGTGGGCATTGGCTGCAGTGGGATGGTGGAGCAGGTGAGCAGGGGTGCCAGACCAAGGCAAGGCACTGGTTGCTGTCATAGGGTTGAGCTTCTGGTGGTTACTGAAAATTCTTTGCTCCTGCATGCTGCGGTCTGGCCCAGTGCTTGCACCTGCTGCTGGCACCAGAGTCACTGCTTGCACCTGCTGCTGGTGCTGGCCCCAATCGCTCTCTGCTGTCAGCTGATGCGAGCGGGGTTGGTCAGCGTATGGGAGCGGCAGCAGCTGGAGTGGGGCTGCCGGCAGACAGGGGACTGGGGCTGTGGTGGGAAGGGCTGGGTGGTGGCACGGAGGATGGGCCGAGACCTGCCCCTGTGCCCACCGCAGCCTCGCGGCCCACAGCTCCTTTCAAGGTGCATGAATTCGTGCACTGGGCCCCTAGTAGACATATAAAAAGATGCCCAACATCTCTAATCATCAGAGAAATAAAAATTAAAACCACAATGAGATATCATCTCACACCTCTTAGAATGGCCATCACCAAAAAGATAATACATAACAAATATTGACTTGGATATGGAGAAAAGGGAACCCTGTGCACTGCTGGTGGGATTGTAAATTGGTGCATCCACTAGGGAAAGGAGTATGGAGGTTCCTCAAAAAATTAAAAATGGGACTGCCTTATGATCTAGCAATTGCACTTCCAGGTATATATTTGAAGGAATCCAAATTACTAATTTGAAAAGATATATGCACTTCTATGTCAATTGAGTGTTATTTACAATAGCCAAGATATGGAAGCAATCCAAGTGCCCATCAATAGACGATTGGATATAGAAGATATGATATATCCTATATAATAAAAGCCTAATATGCAAATTGTTCCCTCAACCAGGGCCCAGAGGTCAGCTGGGTCCTACCCTTCCATGCCAGATGCTCACACTTCGATCGCCGGCCAGGCCTGGGATGGCACCCATGCATGAATTTTGTGCACTGGGCCTCTAGTATATATAATGGAATATTACTAGCCACAAAAAAGAATAAAATCTTTCCATTTGGAACAGTATGGATGGATCCAGAGGGTATTATGCTAAGAGAAATGAGCCAGGCAGAGAAAGACAAGTACCATATGATTTCAGTCATATATGGAATCTAAAGAACAAAATAAATGAACAAACAAAATGGAAACTGACTGATAGATATAGAGAACAGACTGATGGTTGCCAGGTGGGCGGGTGGCTTGGGTGCTGGATGAAAAAGGTGAAGGAATTAAGGAGTACAAATTGGTAGTTACAGAATAGTCATGGAGATATAAAGTACAGCATAGGGAATATAGTAAAAAATATTGTAATAACTATATATGGTGCCCTTTGTGTACTGGAAATATCAGGGGGAACACTTTGTATACGATTGCCTAATCACTGCTGTACACCTGAAACTAATCCTATATAATAAAAAAGTAACATGCAAATTAACCATCACTCTGCTATACCCACAAGCCACGCCTGCCAGCCAATCAGGAGAGAGTATGCAAATTAACCCAACCAAGATGGCTGTGGCCACGGAGAGAGCAGGAGGCTTGGGTTTCCCCAGCAATGAAGGAAGCCAAGCTTTCCGCACACCCTGGCAGGACCAGGCCTCCACTCAAGGCTACAAAGTTTCAATTATAGAAGATAAATAAATCCCAGATCCCAGGTCCTCTGCTTGGGTCACCGGGGGGCATGGCCGGCCTGCAAACCACCACAGGCCCCTCGCCCAGGCCACCCCATGCCCCAAGGGAACCCCCACCCTGATCCTGGACACCCTTCAGGGCAAACCAGCCAGCCCCCACCTGTGCACCAGGCCTCTATCCTATCTAAAAAAAAAGAGTAATATGCAAATTGACCATCACTCCAACACACAAGATGGCTGCCCCTATGTGGTCAAAGATCCTGCCCTCATGTGGACACAAGATGGCCACCACAAGATGGCCAGCAGGGGAGGGCAGTTGGGAGGGGCCAGGTCTGCAAGGGAGGGCAGTTGGGGGCAATCAAGCCTGCAGGGGAGGGCAGTTGGGGGCGACTGGGCCTGCAGGGAAGGGCAGTTGGGGGGGACCCAGGCCTGCAGGGGAGGGCAGTTAGGGGTGACCAGGCCTGCAGGGGAGGGCAGTTAGGGACAATCAGGCTGGCAGGGGAGCAGTTAGGCATCAATCAGGCTGTCAGGAGAGTGGTTAGGGGGTGATCAGGCAGGCAGGCAGAAGTGGTTAGGGGCAATCAGAAAGGCAGGCAGGCGAGCAGTTGGGAGCCAGCAGTCCTAGATTGTGAGAGAGATGTCTGACTGCCCGTTTAGGCCCGATTCCGGTAGGATTGGGCCTAAACAGGCAGCCGGACATCCCTTGAGGGGTCCCATATTGGAGAGGGTGCAGGCTGGGCTGAGGGACACACACCCCCCGTGCACGAATTTTGTGCACTGGGCCTCTAGTATAAAATAATATTGTATGTCAACTGTAATTGAAAAAAAAAGTATAGAATATAGTGAAAATGATAGAATATCACTCCTGTGATTAGATTATAACACTGGAACTTTCATCTTGCTAGCTGAGTATCATTCCTGCTGTCTTTGGGGAAGCAAGATGTCGTGTTGGAGTGGTCCACTTGGCAAAGCACCGAGGTAATGACCAGCCAATAGCTAGAGCTGAACTTTGGGTTGACAGCCTGTGAGGACTAGAATCCTGCCAGCAACCACATGAATGAGTTTGGAAGTAGATCCTACCTTGGTTGAGCCTTGAAATGACACCACAGCCTTGGCTAACACCTTAATTATATAGCCTGTGAGAGACCCTAAAACAGAGAATCCACATTTTTTAAAATTTAAATTCTTTATTGTTGAAAGTATTACATATGTCTCGGTTTTTCCCCCTTGACCTCTCCCTGGCTGCTCTCACCCCCCAACACATGCCCTCCCCCTACTGTCGGTGTCCATTGGTTATGCTTATATGCATGCATACAAGTTCTTTGGTGGATCCAGAGAATCCACTTTAGCTATGCCCAGATTCTTGACCCACAAAAACTCTGAGATAATGTGTTGTTGTAAGCTGCTAAATTTTGGGGTAATTTGTTATGCTATAGATAACCAATATGCCTAGAATTTACACTCTAGTACAATTTATTTCCTAGATTTCAAAAGAATAACCCCTGTTGGACTTTCAACAGAAAAATCTAACAAGAACATTAATAACATTGTCATTTATTGAACATTTTATTTGTGCTAAATATTGTATTATTTTACTATATTAAATTTATTAGCTTATTTAATCTCCATGACAACTCTATGAGGTAGGCATTATGATCTTTATTTTATAGATTAGGAAACTGAGTCTTAGAGAGGTTAACTTGTCCAAGGTAAAACCATCGGTGACCTCTATTACTTCAAAACTTATACTCTTAATCAGATAAATACAATTGGCTTCATCACAATGCAATGACTTAATATGTACTCTGTGACTAGCTCAGTGCTTGGAGCATAATAGGTGCTCAGTATTGGTAAACTATGATTATTAGACCTTGAACTCACAACAAAGAGCTCTGTGTCAGTCTGAATTTAAAAAAAAACCCAGTTCCTCACACCCTGTGGGGGTACACAGTCTTGTTTATAGTGGCCACAATGGTCCACATATCCTGAATAAGGTCCCTCTTCACCAAGTGATCTTAATAACCCATCCAAGTATGTTTTCTCAGGAGGCCCATCCAGCATACCATGATATGCTGAGCTCATTTTCATTCTGCTTGGGTGCTACCATTGAGCTTTGTGGCTTTTGCTCTGTTCATATAGGGTACCCATATACAGATGCTGGACTACTTAGAACAGTGAATTTGAGGCATCAGTTGCCTTCCAAGTTCTGTTGCAGCTGAACTTAAATACTCCTTTCTTTTATATCTCTACAAGGCTTGGTTAGTTCTTATTTACAGATGGAATTTTACAGCCAGCATATTTTATAGAGCTCTTACCACAATGATAATAACACAAACACCTAACAATTGTGTCAGCTTGACTGTTTATAAAATATTTTCATATGCATCTTATTTGATTCCATGACACTTCATCTATGCCTTATGAGATGAATGACTTTCTGTTTTGTATTACAGCTATTTACACACATGATCTGGTGAGGGAAAAATCACAGCTTCTAGCATCAGATAGACCTGGATTTGAATTCCAGATCCACCACTTACTAGATGTGTGACTTGAATAAAGCTATGATCCTTACTGAATTTTTCCTCATTTGTAAAATGGTTTTAATTATGCTCATCTTATAGGGTTATTGTGAGGAATAAGATAACATGTAAAGTACAGGATAATTGATAAGAACTTAACTAATATTTTCTCAAAAATATTGTTATTTTTGTATGTTGTTAGCTAGCAAAATCTGTGACTGTTCTTTGGATCACCAACAGGCCTGGCATTGTGTCTTCTATCTTTTAGAAAGAAGCTCAACATGTACTTCTTGAATGGACAAGCCTGGGGGTAGTCAGGGAAGTCATATTATCCCAGTAGATGGAGGTTAAATGGCCTGCCCAGGGCTCACATGGCTGATAAATGATAGAACTGGAATTTGAATTCTGGTCATTTTCTGCATAGTTCAATGCATCTCCCTATGGTCTTTTGTATTGGTTTGCTAGCTTGACATGCTGTGAATAAAATCTCTTGTAGAACAGAGCCTAGTGAAAGCCTAGTATAAGTTCTCCACTAGGACTCAGATATCTTTGGGCATGCTATAAAGAGGCTCCCCATTCACTTGCCCATGGGCTACCAAGGAGATTCCAGAGAAAAAGTTCCATGTACACATGCTAGGTCCAACAACAGCCTAAATTGTTAGATGGTTGGGGCAAATCTGAGTACAGTCTATTGCTTGCCATCCAGATTTAGCCTAGCTCCTTAGGGATTTGTGTCTAAATAGACACAAAGTTTGAGAGATGCTGAAAGTAAAAACAAAATGCATGCAGTAAAGACAAAATGCAGGAAAAACAGTAATTTCTCTAAAGATTTCTGTGAGACATTAGAAGGGAGTCAAGGCAGCATGACTTTTATGCCTACCCAATTGAGAGCTAGCTCACAACATAGTCAAAGATATTGGCTGTAGCCAAAGGCACATGGGGTTTCCAGGGTACAGAACTCAGTTTTGGCTCTTGGAATGCTGTAGCACCTCAGTGATGCCCAGTGCTATTTTGTTTCAAGAGCAGCACAAGGCAGTACTAGTGGCTTGATGTGATTCTGGAGGCTTTGGGAACAGAGGGCAACAGTATCCTTGGTACAAATATGAATGCCCTCATCTTTCATGGTGAGCACAGGTAGTACTGATGATCACCTGTAATGTGGCTTCTAGAGGGAGTGGAGGCCTAGGAAGTCCATAAGGCTGAGAAGTATACTTAAGACAACCACTGGGGAGTATGAAAAATAAATGGAGGACCTAGGTTTGGGTGAAAACCAGAGAAAGGCTATTAATACCATTAATATTGTATTGTTGTATTTTTTTACCTATAGCTTGGTATAGTTTGGGTAATTATACATTGGTAACCTGACACCAAAGGTCAGACTGATAACAATTTACCCTGTAGTCTGGAGACCTTCCTGCTCTCCTTCCGTGGTGTGAGAAGTACTAATTGTCAAAGGTAGACTCCTATCTCCTTTCTCCAACACCCTACAAGCTCAATCCTTTATGCCATGAAGCAGAATTCCTGAAAGCACAGAGATTAGAAAGTTTTCTGAATGTCACTCCAAATCTCCATCTGACCATTTGCAGTAACTCCAGGCAATAAGCTAAAACTTCCAGGATGATTTGGGTGAGGTTGGTGAGCACTTTGGAGCTTCTGATGTGTGGGGGTAAGGGATACAAGGGTGGGTGGGGAAACTGCCATTAACTCTATGCAGAGAGACTACTAGTCATTTGTCTTGCAGTGGGTGGCATGGCTGCGCTTCCCTCTTATAAAGTGTTGCCCATGCTAGGGCTGGGAGAGTGACATGATGCCTTTCCTGTCAGTGATACAAATTAATCTGCCTACTCTGAGAGAAATCAAACAAACTTCTTTCCCTCATGATGATCTAATCACCTTTTTTGTCCTTCAAGGTTAGCCAAAGATGTGGTAAAGGCATGAGGTACATGTCAAGAATGACACCATCAGCAGTAGCAACAAGAGTAAATACTTATATAGTGCTTACTAGAGTCCCAGTGCACGCAATTTATGCATGGGTAGGGTTCCTAGTGGCTAGCAGTTGCCAGCTGCCGGCCAAGGCCTCCCTTCCCCTGGCTGCCTGCTGCTGGCAGCTGGGGTGGAGCTGGCTGGGAGGGAGGGGCCTCAGGCAGTTGGCTGGCCGGCCCCGCCCCCTGGTCAAACTCCCGGTCAAACTCCCAGTTGAACTCCTGGTCTAGGGGACAATTTGCATATTAGGCTTTTATTATATAGGATTCTGTTTCAGACACTGTTCTAACTCTCTCTTTTTGTCTAAGGATGTTTATTTGTTTGTTTAATTAATGGGAGGAAGTAAACCATTGTACCTTTGAAAAGCATAGTAACCTCAATAATGAGAGGGTATGCCTGCCAGTTTGCTCAGTGGTTAGATTGTTGGCCCACACACCGAAGGGTCTCAGGTTTGATTCCTGGTCAAAGAGCAATTACCTGGGCTGCAGGTTTGTTCCTCGGCCTTGGTCAGGGCATGTGCAGGAGGCAACCAATTGATGTGCCTCTCGCACATTGATGTTTTTCTCTCTATCTCTTTCTCTCCCCCCCACTGCCCCTATCCCTTTCCCTCCCTCCCTTCCACTCTCTAAAAATCGATGGAAAAATATCCTTGGGTGAAGATTAACAAATAAACAAACAAAAAAATAATGAGAGGTTATGAAATATTTTTACAGCAACTTTCATCTCACATTAACCAGTTGCTAAAAAGCTAAGCACTTTTTTATTCCCCTTCATCTTTTCACCAATACCCTCCCTCCTTTTCCCTTCCTTCTGACAATCATCAGTTTGTTCTGTTTTTATTTTGTTTTGTTTGTTTGTTTTGCTTTTTTAGATTCATAAGAAAGTGAAATCACATGGTATTTGTCTTTCTCTGCCTGACTTATTTCACTTAGCATAATACCCATCCATGTTTTGGCAAATGGCAAGATTTAGTTCTTTTTTATTGTTGGTAATTTTCCATTGTGTATGTATGTGTATACAGTATATCACATCTTTATTCATTTATTGATGGACACCTAGGTTGCTTCCATATTTTGGCTATTGTAAATAATGCTGCAATGAACATAGGGGCAAATATATCTCTGTGAATTAGTGTTTGTTATTTCTTTGGGTAAATATCCAGAAATGGAATTTCTAGGTCATATGGTAGTTCTAATTTTAATTTTTTTGAGGAATCTCCATGCTGTTTTCCATAGTGACTGCACCAGTTTACAATCCCAAGGGTTTCATTTTCTTTCGGGGAAGTTTAATAGGTAGTATACAAGAAAGGGTTCCCTGATCAAGTAAGTTTGAGAGGTGTTGGGTAATACAATGTAATAGTAAGTATATACAGTATATCTCTACTGAAGGACTTCCAAGTGGGCTACTGTGTATGGAGACTGAGAAGGGGAAATAATAGATGAAATATGAATAATTTCCAAAAGGGAGGCAGTAAAATATGGTGTTATGACTGGAGGCCTCTGGCAGGAGACTTTCTGCATTGAAAACCCAGCTAGGATCTGTCCCTTGTTACTTATGGAACTTAGGAAAAAAATTATTTCACCTTTTTGTGCCCCAGTTGTCTTTATCCATCAAATGGGGATGATAATGGTAATACTTATCTTATAGGGTGGTTGTAATATATACTGACCATACAGTACTGAAAAGATTTCTTGACTCTTAGGAAATGCTCAACAAATACAAACTAATATGGTTAGACTCTGTAACTCTTTTCCTGCAAAGCATCTCATAGCATTAGGGTCCTAAGGCACACATGCAGTTTCAGAAATGCTGAACTAGGTCCTTTTGGTATAAAGCTATAGGGGGATGGCATAGGGGAAGAAAGCAAGTGAAGGAGGTCAAATCAAGCTTGAGCTGAGGGACTACAACACTAGTCTAAATCTCAATTCTTATTTTCTTCCCCCATCTCCATATAGTTTTTCTTTCTAAGGAGATAATCATTTGCCAGCTTCTCAGAGTGGTAATTTTTACCTTTTTGGAGGAAGGAAAATGGACTAAAAACAGAGGTGTTTTGTCATTTATCATTTATCCAATGACTTAAATGGCTTTGATCTCTACATCTGAAAAATGGATCTACTTCTACTGAATTGCACCTTGGAATTTTGCTAGGACAAAGGAATGATACCAAAATATTCAAGATTAATGCAAGCCCACAATCAAATTGAATAACATTCTCACACTCCAGTTTCATCAGAAAATTGCGAATGGCAAGAAATTAAGCAATACCCTGATTGGGTAGTTTTTGTGTGTGTGTGTGTGTGTGTGTGTGGGGGGGGGGCTGAATGTTCCATACTTCCAACTACCTTTAAGTTTTAGTTTTATTATCATATAGAGCAGAATTGTCACATGTATCAGAATCATCTGCGTGGCTTTTTTTTTTTAATATTTTATTGATTTTTTTACAGAGAGGAAGGGAAAGGGATAGAGAGTCAGAAACATCGATGAGAGAGAAACATTGATGAGCCACCTCCTGCACACCCCCTACTGGGCATGTGCCCGCAACCAAGGTACATGCCCTTGACTGGAATCGAACCTGGGACCCTTGAGTCCATAGGCCAACACTCTATCCACCGAGCCAAACTGGTTAGGGCCTGTGTGGCTTGTTAAAGTACAGAGAGCTGGGGACCAACCCCAGAGTTTTGTTTCAGTAGGTCTGTTGGCAGCAGGTATAGGGAGAGAAGGCTGAGAATTTTGTTCCCAGGTAATGCTACTGCTGCTGATTCAACGACCACATTTTGAGAACTACTGATAAAGAGGTTAAGGGAATGGGCACTGGAATTGGACAGATCTGGGTTTAAATTCTAGTCCCACCACTTAGAAGATGTGGAATCTTGGTTAAGTCACTTACTCCCAGTTCCTCAGCTTACCAACCTACCTCATGGGGTTGTTGTGAGGATTAATGACTTAATATACTTAAGGCCTTATAATAGTACCTACTGTAATGTGCTAGTTGTTAAATATTGTTGTTATTATTGTTATTAAGAGGTTAGGCCCCTGAATTGGGACAGGATTCCTAGGAGTGGGAAAACACACACATTGATATGGCCAAGCCATGCCATTCATTCTTTTTTAATTTGCCTTTTGGAGGGGACATTAATAGAATTTGAAACCTTGGTTTTCTAGAGATGGAGATGCTTTGAGGGTTGATTTGTACTCCCCTATTGTCTGGTTGACTGGTCTATCTTACTCCCCACCATTTCTACTGCACAATGTGTGTGAGGTGCTTGAGTTCCCTTCTTAGCAAAGCAGTAATGGTATGGTACTGGTATGGTACAAATTTGGCCACAGGTCTCTTTGGGAATCTCATGGCAATATTTTTATTGCAGAGAGCATTTATAAAGTACTCACTTACGTTCCAACCTCACAGTTTGATGTCTCTTTTAAAGTCCCAGCTAATTGTCCTATAAAAAGTCAGTTTCTAGTTCTGATGCCTTTGGTAAGTTGCCCACAGAAGAGAGAAATTTTTTACTTTATTAATCCACTCACTCTGCTCTTAGGTGTGCCTCCCTTGTCCTGAGGTTTCCTATGTACCTTCAGTTCTGATGATAATTAGGAAGCTTGTTAGCATTATCAGGATGCAGCTTTATGTCCTGGTTGGGGGAAGGTGGATATATCTGGGCATAAAGTAACCCACTCTCATTTTCTTTGGCTGACAGTCCAGTGTTATTGTTTTTTTAAAAAAATTATTTTTCTCTTTATTTTATTTTTTTCCATCGCAGTTTATCTCCCCTATACCCTCTTCCACCTCTCCCCACCATCTCCCTCCTGCAATCACCACACTATTGTCTGTGTGTTTTTAAAGATCAACTCTTTCACTTCTTTGTGGTGGCTGATTCGGGTATGCTGGAGGGGAAGGTTAATAATGCCCAGTGGTCCATTAGCTTTAGCCAAGTCTTTCTTGATTTACTAAAATGGAGTGCAGTTATCATCCATAGCGGCTTTCTCCCTCTGCTCATTAGTTAATGTCAGGGCTTTAATAGAACAGAGCAGAAACTAAGGGGATGTTTGTGTATCCCCATTTGCATTTTCCCTTTACACTCACCAGCTGAGAGTAATTTGTTTCTTTCTACAAAGGGCAATATGCTATAAATGGGAAAATCTTTATTCTGGAACTAGCATCATCTCTAACTTGTTCTATGACCTTCTATGTATTAACTAGATTTTCTGGGCCTTTGTGTTTTTTTCCTGTAAAATAGGATGATCTTGATCTTCCCATCTCACAGGATTGTTGAAGATCTAATAAGATAATGTAACTGGTCATGCTTTGGAAACTGATTAGTGCTTTATAGATATAAGAGATAATTATTATATACAACAAATTTGGATTAGAGATCTGCTTTTGTTCTCACACCAGCCCAGCTCCATTTAATGAAATCAATAACACTCCTTATAACTTTAAAATTTAAATGAAACTGTATATTTCACAAAATAAAAATTAAATTGTAGTTCAATATTTTCCAAAGGGTGAAAAACGCACAGGGGAATTTATCTACTTGGTGCTGCAAATGATCACTTTCAGAAATGAAAAAAAAAATTCAGAACTGACCAGTAGATGTCAGTGTTTGACAAGCAGAGATATTTGCAGAGGCTCCTGCATTAGCATTTGGCTTCTTTTCAGCTCTTGAGTTTCTCTGCAAAGGAGAGGGAGTTTGTGTAACTGAAGCAAAGATTTTGCTTTCTCACTTCTCACCCCATCTTGCAGAAAACAGCCTGATGCTCTCGGTAAGTTGCTGTTATCTTCACTTTCAGTGATTCCCTTTATAGATCTGCAGTCTGCTGAAAAGTTTAAAACACAAAATTAAACATGTGCTTAGCTCCCTGAAGGCCACATACTTGCTTTTCTTCACAAAGGTGCTTTTTTTCCCAGACCAGCCTTCCTGTCCTATCCTTTGTGTAATATTAATCAAATATAACAAGGAAATACTGCTCTTTGGGGGCCCACATTCCAAAGCTCTCAAAAGAAGGTCTTCAGTTTTTGCTACAGTGACATTTGTTCTGATTTCAGATCATTTTCTAAAAATGGCAGCTACTTGGTATGTCATTTTTAAAAAGAAAATGTGGCCACATTGTAGCTGTGATAAACAGCCTCTTTCAGTCCGCTTTCATTTTACACTTTTACCGGAAGGCTTGAAAAGAGGCGATGTAATTAGGTTCCAGTTGCCTCTGTTGAACTCAAAGATGCTCACCTGTTATAAATCCAGAGATGAACTCCTGTTATGTTGGTTTCTTATCACATCCTGGATTAGGGAGGAAATGTGCAGTGAATTCAGACTAAAGCTAGTGATAAAATCAGCTTAGCTCTTTGAAAAGGCCATCTGCTGTGGGGTTTTGTAATTCTGATGTGAGGGGCTACTACTCTTGAGCAATTTTCCAGTGACTGGGTAGTCAGTTTTTTTGTGCTTCTCTTGCCTCTTATAGGCAGCCAGCTCAGATGCATCTAGAAAGCATTTTGCAGAGTAATTTGGAATTGCAACATCCACTCCTTGGTTTGCTCAGATCCTTTTGGCCTTGCAGTTGACCAAAAGGAATAAAATGGTTTAGTGACACAAAGTCGAAGGTGGATTTAGACTTTAGCCACACTAATGTGTGGGGATGGTTTGGATGTGACAGCACCTACCAGTGCAGAACAGTGCCCTGCTGCAGCATCCTTTGTGGCTGCTGGCCAGGAGCTGGTCTTCTCCTAGGGAATGAGTCATCAGACATAAGCAGCTTGCTCTTGGAGGCAGGCTTGCTACTAGTTTCAAGGTCTTCTTGGTGCATATCTGTTCCCACTTCACTGTGGCTCAGCCTCCATGGCTCCTCAGCAGTATTTGTAGACTTAGGGAAGAAAGGCCCTTCACCCCTTTGCAGACTAATTTCCCATCATCTTGCCATTTACCAACTTGCTCTTCAGACCTTAAGCCTTCCCAACTCCTGAAGGATCTTTGTTCCATACACATCAACTTCCAATCTGGCATCTTCAACTTCTTTTTCTCCTCACTGCCTTCCTACAAATGAGGGAGTTAAGGGCAATAGTTTTGGAGTGAAACAGCAACTTGCTATCGGTCTGACACGAGGCAAGTTCTTTTATTTCTCTGAGCCTCAGTTTCTTAATAACAGTACTTACCTTGCTGTGCTTTGTAAGGATTAAATGAGGTAATGCATATATAAAGCAACTAGCACTTTGTAGGAGTTAGGGAATCCTTAGCTATTGCTGTTAATTTTGTTATGACTATTCTAATTGTCTGCCTGCTCTCCTTTCTCTCTTCTCCCTTCAAGTGTTGAATATTTCTAGAGACTGGGTTATCCTTACACTTACTCACTATTCACTCCCTTTTGTTTTGGCAATTATAATATATATCTGCATTACAGAATGCCTTTTATTTCCACTTACTATTGGCAAGTATATTTTAAATTACAAAGCTTTTTAAAATTATCTGCTTCTTGCTTATAGTATCCTGCCCATATTTAATAGGTGCAAATATCATCTCAAATTACCATGAAGAAAATAATTAGAATTTAAAAAATTCCCTTTAGTTCCTAGAATTACCTATATTCCAGAGTCAGTTTGATTTTTCTGTTTGCTCAATTATCCTCCCATCTCTGATTATTGAAATTTTAAGCCCAACTCAAATTCCACATCCTCCATAATGTCATCCTTAAGCCCCCAAATTAAAAGCAAATATTTCTTCCCTCCTTCACTTCTGTAACCCTTGGTTTATATATAGTACCGTATATTGTATAACTAAGTGTTGGTTTTTGTGGCTCAATTTGACTTTTTTTGGGGGGGATATAAATTTCTAGGGGTCAAGAACTGTGCTAGAAATACTAACCTCCCTATGGGTGTTTAGTATGGGGGTCCCTGCCTTTATGGGGACAGGGAAGAACTTTGATGGTCACTACTGCGGTGTGAGAATCATATAAACTGAGGGAAGTATGTACTGGTAGATCAAGGATTGCAGTATTTGATGGAGGAGGTGGTAGCTTTTTTTTTTTTCTATAAACCTTTGAAAATGGCTGTGTCCTCACTGGGCTGGGATGAATGAAGTGGAGACTTTCCTGGAATCAGAACATGGTCAAAATGAACTGTTGTGATTCTGTGAGGACAATGGTTGTGGGTCCTGTGAGAACTGCATTGCTGGGAGGCCCTGTTCTCCTGTAGCAAATGACCAATAGCTTCAAAGTACATGTGTGTCAGCAGGGACCTGGCTCAGTCAGTTCTCAGCAGTGGGTTTGGACTGCATGAGAGTTTCTTCAGAAGGGATTAACACATATCTGAATGTTTTAATCCAAACTGCCCAGCAGGGAAATTCTTCTCAACAAACACTGTAGTATAAATGAGAAGGTTGCCTTTCTTTCTGTCGAGGCCTGTCAATCTCACACATACAACACAAGGCAAGGCCAAAGCCAAGGCCAATGCCTGACTGATTCAACTGGTAAGGATACAATGGGCTGCTTTTAGATTTAGGCAGTTTAATACTTACATAGACAGTGAAAAGAATAAGCTGAAAGCTCCCTGTGATCCTTGTCCTACACACTAAAAAGGATGACATAGAAACAAAAGGGGCCCCATTGCTGCCATCTGAATTGTGGGACACACTATTGCTGAGAAGCCCAATCTAGGCTGCCACTAAGTAGTTTTATATTCTGTAGAATATATTTATATAAATTTATATTTATAAGTTATATCAAATTTATATTTTATAAATTTAGATTTACGTATTATGTAGTAAAGCAGTTTTATAATCTGCGAGGGCAGGGCAGAAAATCCCATACCTCATCAGAACCCAGGAAATGGTGAAAAACTTTCTCCTGAGAGCCTCCCAGGGGAGGTAGGGAGGTGAGTGGGAATAGGCCTCATATCAACTCCTTACAGGCCTCCCATCCTCTTGTGTTCCAGGAGGATCACAAAGCATTCCACAAAACTGTGGCTCAAGCCTTTGCCTGCATAACCTATGTGGATGTGTGCAAGGTCATTAGGGTGCCACAGTGGGGAAGAGCCATTCCCCTACAGGGTTCAGTCCTTCTTTGGAGCCCAGTCAAATGTTGACTTGTAGTAGCATTGGTTTCTGTAGACAAAAAACTTCTGAAGAGTCCCTACCCCATCTCCTCTAGATTTAGAGTTTAGGTGGTTTCTAACAAACCTATTTACACAATTTGCCTTATACACTTTTTCACCCTGACTGTTATGCTCCCTACTCAAGTTAGGCTGATTCACTTTCTTGCTTCCTTATCCAGGTTTTTTTTTTTTTTTTTTTTTTAAATCATAAGAAACATCCTAATCAGGACAGGGATTGCTCTCTGAACCTGGGTCTCTTTGAGCCTGGCACCTCCAGTTTTCTCTCTTTATCCTGACCATTTGGTTTCTGCAGGTCTTCAGGATTTTGAACACATATATGGCTTTTTCCTAGAGGGTTTTCCATATTTTTGTCACACATGTCCTTTTGGTTCCTGACTGCTTTGTCCAGCCTTGGAGTACCAGTTTGATTAGGCTGTCAAACCCAAGATCCTGCAGCTTTTCACTCTCCTGTCTAGTTTCTGTTCCATTGTTCTCCTTGGTCTTGGGTTCACATGTGCTTCTTGTCCCCTGACAACCTCCCTACTCAGGTACTAAACTATTGCGTAGTCTAGAGCCTTCACTTTGACTTATTGCTGGCTCTCTGGATCCTGGCTCTCTGCCCTGGGTCTTCCTGCTTATGTTCTTAGCATTTCCAGAAAACATAAAACTACATATTGAGAGAGTCTAATGTAGCAAAGTGAGGCTATGAACTTGATGTGAGCCCTGGCCAAGACCAGTGTTGTGATAGGACACTACTGTATTTATATTGTTGACACAATATCAGTACTATGATATAATGCTTACTCTTTCTACTAGATAATGTAGTTAGGGCTGTTTAAAGTAAGTAGAATATGCTCTAGCTCTGTTCCCTTGGAGGTCATACCCATGCATGTAGTACTTAGTTATGTCAGGGTAGTTGGTGTGAAGAGTCACCAGGGTGCTTATTCCCTCTACTATGAGTGAATGAGGTAGTGGTGAGTCTTTCTGCGAATGGCCATCTTGAGCAACACATTGCTAAAATACTTAATTTTTTAAGAGCAATTTTAGGTTCACAGCAAAATTGAGAGGAGAGTACAGAGACTTTCCAAATACCTCCTGCCCCTCCTCATGCATAGCCTCTCCCTTTATCACCATCCCCCACCACAATGGTACATTTATTACAACTGATGTACCTACATTGATACATCATAATCACCCAAAATCCATAGTTTACATTAGGGTTACCTCTTTGCTTTGTAAATTCAAAAAATTGTATAATGACATGTATCTACCATTATAGTATCATACAGTGTATTTTCACTGCCCTAAAAATCTTTGATTCACCTATTTGTCCATTCCTGCTCACTTGGCAACCACTTATCTTTTTATTATTTCCATAATTTTCCAGAATGTCATATAGTTGGAATCACACAGTATGTAGCTTATCAGATTGGTTTCTTTCACTTAGTAATATACATTTAAGTTTTCTCCATGTTTTCTCATGGTTTCATAGTTCATTTATATTTAGGGCTGAATAATATTCCATTGTCTGGATGTACTATAGTTTATTTATCCATTCACATACTAAGGACATGTTGGTTGCTTCCAAGTTTTGGTAACTATGACGAGAGCTGCTATAAACATCCATGTGCAGATATTTGTGTGTACATAAGTTTTCAACTCCTCTGGGCAAATAGCAAGGAACACAATTTCTGGATCATATGGTTAGAACATGTTTAGTTTTGTAAGAAACTGCCAAACTATCTTCTAAAATGGCTTTACTATTTAGCATTCCTACTAGCAATGAATGAAAGTTTCTACTGCTCCACATCCTCACCAGCATTTGGTGCTGTCAGTGTTCCAGCTTTTGGCCATTCTAATAGGTATGTGGTGTTACCTTATTATTGTTTTAATTTGCATTTCCCTGATGACATACGATGTGGAGCATCTTTTCATATATGGGGGCATCCAATTATGGTTGCAGGTTGAGAGTAGGGACTTGTTCATTCATCTATCCATCCATTCATTTATTCAACAAATATTTACTGAGTGTTTTTTAATGGACGAGGCACTATTTTAGGTCCATATGTGAACAAGACAGATACTATTCTTGAAATTCTTGTGCAATTCTAGTTGGTGGTGTGGAGGGGAGAAAATATTAAACAAGTAAACAAAAATAATAAGATGAAATCAGGTACTAAAGAGTGTTATAAAGAAAATAAATTAGTGATGTGCTAGTGTAGACATGAACTAGATCAGAGAGGCTTGTCTGAGAAGGGGGTATGTGATTTACATAAATTTCAGGAGGGATAACTTCCTAGACAGAGGGAAGCTAGTATTGAAGCAATGAACTTGGACTCAGCATTCTAGGCTGAGGGAATATAAATAAATCCATGGTGGCTCAGATAGTTTCCATGAAAGGTTATGATAATGGATTTTGGAAGGGAAGGAGGTGGCACTGTGAGGACTTCTCAATTGGACTTCCTTTTATCAATATCCCTCCAAACATACGAGGGCTGAGATAGCTGGAAGGCCCCTTGACCAGACTCAGAGAAAACTGAAAGTGAGGCTTTCTGTTTCTGACACCCATTCTGATGTTCAGGAGTTGGCAGAGATGATTGCTAATCTATTTTTAGGAGGCAGGAAATATGACTTTGTTTTCCTCCCTTCTTATCTCACTCACTCTCTCATCTCTCTGTATATACCTAGTGAAAGAATTTGATATATTAAATTACACTAAAATGTTAGCGATTATATTTAACCCCTCCTATGGGTATTTGCTTTTGTAAATAAGACTTTAGGGAAAAGGCAACAAATATAGGACTGAATGAATGAATTAACTAAGCCTTTGATGTTGGAATTTCAAACCCTGGGCTAGCTAAGTAAAGGAAAAACCCCATTTAAGTCTATTAACATGTCTCATCCACACTTTCTGGATTCATAATGTCACATGTCTGCACCTCCATCTAGACTCATTAATATTTCTTCCCTGTCCCAGATCTGGAGGTAGTTCTAGATATGTGCACAGCAGCTTCTGGGGACCATCCACGTTTTCCATCTGTTGCTGGAGCCCATTTTCTCAAACATTGGTTTCCTGCCTGAAGACAGGAACAGTTTCTACCCCAACCCCTGCAAATATACACTTAAGTTTGGAAAGCTGACAAAGAAGATTAAGATCATTGCCATCAAGTTCTTATCTGCCATAAGCAAAAACAGGAAATCACGAAATAAAGGCACAGCTTAGCAATAGCGTATGAGTGGGTAACATGGGAGAAGTTTTTCTTAAATTCTCTTTACCGTGTACCTTCCCACCCACATGTTCTTAGTCAGATTTATTTTTTGCATATTGGTTTCTAAGCATGACAAAAAACTTGCCCTTTTCTTAACTATGGTTCTCAGGAGCACATTATCCTACACTTAGTTGAGACCTCTTACCGAATCCTTGGAATAAATAATACTCTGGGCTCGGAGAGTGGGTCTTGAGTAGAGATTTTATGACTCATGATGGAGTGTCAAAATAGCCATTGCTGATATAGATCCTTTATCAATTTTGGAAATGACACAGAGTAGAGTCACACTGTCCTCTGTAATGAAAAGCTGTAATTGAGGGAAAGTTCTAATAAGAGCATTCAGTATTTCTTGATATTTAAAAGTCCCACATTGAATGGTGGCCTTTTTCAAAGGTGACTTGGATTTAACTTGGAAAGGTAGTTGTCTTCAGAGGAGGGGATCAGAGTATTTCTCCAGGGTAGGGCAGCCCATGACCTAAGCTGCTGGGATGAAAGGAAAAAAAAACACATTGGCATTTCCCTGGCCTGTGTCTTGAGGTGCTTGTTACCCAAGCAAGGACAGAGTTATATGCTTTCCATAGAGTAGACTGAGCAACCTCTCATGCTATCAAGCAAGTAGGCAATATTGCCAGGGCTCAGGCCTTTGCTATTCTCTGTGCCCTGTTGGAGGAAAGAAGTGTAGTTTTCTCAGTAGGCCCATGGGTCTGAGCGTAGCCTCACCTTGAGCTAAGCCCTTCTCTTTGGATATTGTCTCAACTGATACACTCTTGATAGTCCAGCAAGGTGGATATTTCTGAAGTGGAGTGTTCTTGTTCAAGAGTTGTGGGACTGGAGGGATGGACAGGCATGTGGGGCCAGATAATGAGAATCTTAGAAGACAGACAAGATTTGATTTGAACTGTTTTCATTAAGCTCTTTTGTTTGCAAGGGATAGAGATTCTTTCAAATTATCCCAAGGGCTGGGGAATACTGTAAAAGAGCTAGAAGGAGGAAGAGATTTTAGGGGACAAAAAGATCACGAACCAGAATGCAGTGGGACCTCATGTGAAATGTACTTAAAGCATGACAGATTCAGGGACCTCAGAAGCAGGATTTTGAGATTTTCCACTTTAGTGTTTTCAGCTCTGCTCCTCTGTACTACTGACCACCTTAACATTCCCCTCAAGTCAGGTTATTGTTTATAGTTCCAAGTTTCTATTTTACTCATTGTTTCTGCTTCCTTATAATTTTGGTTTGGATGGCCCCTTAAAGCACCAGCTTTCTATTTCCCCCCTCTTCCTCATGGCTCCTCTCTAGGAGTCCTTTCATCTTCAGCTCCTGCTTCTGTCTCTCACCGTTTTCCTCCTCTTCTTCCTTCCCCCCAGTCTCCTCTCTCTCTCTCTCTCTCTCTGTTGCTAATATTTGAAGGTCAATTCCTGATAGAGGATCTGATTGTCCTAGTTCATATTTTTGTTCTAGGCTCTGTCTTAGGCCACTGGCCAGAGTGTAGATTGGCACCCCTTGGGCCAAGTATTTATCCTTGGTACTTTCAGCTGGGGCTGGGGGAAGGAAGTGATATCAGAGAAACCATGTAAGAGATTGGTCTCAGAGGAAGTGATGGATCCTGGATTTGGGTTCTGGCAGTGAAGATGGAGAGGAAAAGATGGATATAAAATATTTTTCAAAGAATATTCTAATATTCCATATTGGTAGGAATCAGTATCTCATTGGCTATAAGGTCTGGTAGAGAAAGGGAAATTAAGGATAAATTATACAATTTCAGGTCTGGGTGACTAGCAGAATGATAAGGTAAGGAATAAAGGAGCTGAGACAAGGAGTTAGTTTAGGAGAAAAGATACTAAGTTCTGTGTTTGCTATGCTGAGCATGAGTCAACAGTGGACTCTATTGGAAATCTCTATTGTATCCTTTGCTCAGTGACATCTTTCTACCATAACTTGGACACCCAGTTATGGCAGAGTACTGAGTGGCTCAGGTGATTTTAGCCAGAGACTAGAAGGTATGTAGAGAGCTTCTGTGAAAAGGTTTATTTTACTCATCTTCTCCATCATCATTGACCGTTGGAGCAATGGTTTCTATTAGAAGGGTAGTAAGGAAGGCAGATATGAGGAGGCCTTTTCAGGCTTTTGTGAAACCCGTTGCTTTTATTTATTTTTATTTTCAAATATTTTTTCTTAATCCTCACCTGAGGATATGTTTTATTGATTTTAGAGAGAGAGGAAGGGGGAAAGAGAAACATTGATTGGTTGCCACCCATATGCAACCTGACTGGGGATCAAACCCAAAACCTGAGTATGTGCCCTGACCAGTAATCAAACCCACGCCCTTTCAGTGTACGGGATGATGCTCCAACCAATTGAGTCACACCAGCCAGTCACCTGATTTTTTAAAAAAATATTTATTGTTGAGATTATTACAGGTGTTCCTCTTTTTTCCCCCCATTGCCCTCCTCTACCCAGTTCCCGCCCTGTCCCAGACATTCTCCACCCTATTGTCTGTGTCCATAGGTAATGCAGATATGCATATAAGGTCTTTGCTAATCTCTTACCATCCCCCAACCCCCCTTCCCTCTGAGAATCATCAGTCTGTTCCATTTTCATGCTTCTGATTCTATTTTATTCACCAGTTTATTCTGTTCATTAGATTTCTTATTCATTTATTTTGATTTTTAGATTCAATTATTGATAGATATGTATTTGTTGCCATTTTGTTGCTCATATTTTTTTTTAATCTTTTTCTTTTTCCTTTTCTTAAAAATACTTTCAACATTTCATATAATACTGGTTTGCTGGCAATGAACTCCTTTAGCTTTTTCTTGTCTGTGAAGCTCTTTATCTGACCTTCAATTTTATTTATTTTTATTTTTTATTGTTAATTTAAAAAATATATTTTTATTGATTTCAGAATGGAAAGGAGAGGAAGACAGAGATAGAAACATCAACGATGAGAGAGAATCATTGATTGGCTGCCTCCTGCACGCCCCTACTGGGAGTCAAGCTCGCCACCCAGGTATGTGCCCTTGATCAGAATTGAACCCAGGACTCTTTAGTCCACAGGCCAATGCTCTATTCACTGAGCCAGGCCCAAGTGACAGGGCCAGCTAGGGCTGACCTTCAATTTTAAGTGATAGTTTTGCTGGGTAAGGTAATCTTGGTTGTAGGTCCTTACTATTCAATACTTTGAATATTTCTTGCCATTTCCTTCTGGCCTGCATACTTTCTGTTGAGAAATCAACTGACAGTCATATGGGCATTCCCTTGTGGGTAACTAACTGCTTTTCTCTTGCTGCTTTTAAGATTCTCTCTTTGTTTTTAGCCCTTGGCATTTTAATTATGATGTCTCTTGTGTGGTCCTCTTTGGGGTCCTCTTGTTTGGGACTCTCTGTGCTTCCTGGACTTGTAAGTCTATTTCTTTCACCAGGTAGGGGAAGTTTTCTGTCATTATTTCTTCAATAAGGTTTTCAATTTCTTGCCCTCTCTCTTCTTCTGGCACCCCCATAATGCGAATATTGGTATGCTTGAAGTTGTCCTAGAGGCTCCTTACGCTATCTTCATATTTTTGGATTCTTTTTTCTTTTTGCTCTTCTGACTGGGTGTTTTTTGCTTCCTCATATTTCAAATTGTTGATTTGATTCTCAGAATCCTCTACTCCATTGTTGAATCTATGTATATTATTCTTTATTTCAGTCAGTGTATGCTTAATCTCCAACTGGTCCTTCTCCATTTTTTGGAGGTTTCTAGAAGATTCTTGAGTAACCTTATAACCGTGGTTTTGAACTCTATATCCAGTAGTTTTCTGTGTTGCATTTCTTTCATTTGTGACATGCTTCTTTGCCTCCATATTTTGGCTCCTTCCCTGTGTTTGTTTCTATGTATTGGGTAGAGGTGCTATGTCTCCTTAGTTGGTAGAGTGGCCTTGTGTAGAAGGTGTTCTATAGGGCCCAGTGGCTCAGCCTCCCCAGTCACCTGAGCTGGGAACTCTAGGTGCACCCCTTTGTGGGCTGGGTGCACAGTCTTGTTGTAGTTAAGCCTTGATTGCTGTTAGTGTCACTGGGAGGAATTTACTTCCAGGCCAATTGGCTGTGAGGACCAGCTGCGACTACAGTGGGAGAGCTACTGTGCAGGAGACACCCCTATGGAGCAGGACTTGCTTCAGTGGGGCTTTGTTGCTCACTGAGTCTGCCCCTTAAGTGTGTCACTTATGGATGCGTAGAATTGTAAGCTGGTATGGTTTGACACTGACCACTGGGTACACTGGCTCTTGAGTCTCCTGGGAGGTGCAAAGTCAGCCACTGCCTGGGGCCTCCCAGCAGGAGCTACAGAGAGATCTTAAGATTCCTCCTCCTTGTATGGGGTTTGGAAGTGCCCAGAGGAGGCCCAGCTGTGAAGCAAGGCCGGCTGGTGCTGGTGCTAGATCCTGGGCCCTCTATTGACAGGTTTGGGGCTCCCTGACCCTGTTGCAGCTTACTTGAGAGACCCTAGCCTGAGCAAGGACAGGACAGTCATATGCAAAAGCCACTGCACACAGCTTGGGTGGGGTTGTAAACTGGATGAGGCGGGGTCTTAGGCAATCACCACGGTGGAGCAAACAGAAATGGCTGCCAGTCAGCCCTTACCCAGCATAGGAACAATGATCCCTGCAAGCATCTCCTTCTGGGAAGAAGCCGCCGCCGAGTTCCTACCCCAATGCCAGACAATCCAGTTCCTCCTTGTATGTGTCTGTGTCCCCCAAAGCCTCGCCCTGCTGCTGGAGCTCAGAGGAAGTGGGACCTTGTAAGTTCAGTTTGTGGTGCCTTCCTTTCAAGAGAAACAGCTGGGTCTCCAGCAGCATCTGTGTCACTGAGCCCCAATACGCACTGGTTTTTACAGCCCATAGTTCTTACTGTTCATAGGGACTTCTTTCCCCAGCTCTGAGACCCTGGGCTGGGGGTCTGCTGTGGGGATGGGACCCCTTGCTCCTCCAGGTGGCCTCTGCAGAGATGATCTCCCTCCCGATTAAAAAAGCGGCACACGTGGGTGCAGGATCAGCCTGTTCCGCACCTCCATGCCTCCTACCAGTCTCAGTGTGCTTTCTTCTATACTTCTCTAGTTGTAGGACTTCCATCCAGCCAGATTTACAGTGGTTCTTAATGATGGTTGTTCTGTATTTTAATTGTAATTTTGATGTGGTTATGGGAGGCGGCGAGTACAGGCATTTGCCTACACCGCCATCTTCTCTGTTTTCTGATGTTGTTTTTGTTGCCGGTTTTTAAATCTTCAGAAGAGATAAAATGGGTAAAGATGTAAAGAAATAAAGAAATGGAAAAAAAATCTTGAGGAACTTAGAAATAAGCTACATATTCATGGATATTCCATACCCATTTTGAGAAAAGCAGTTCAGAAGAACATGCCAAGTAGATACCACACAAGCATCTAGCTTAAGTTAAAAGAGACTTTATAGGAAGGGTACTTTGTAGCTCACAGGTTTGAAGAAAATGCTAACAACCAGGACAGGAACTAGAGCAACCTCAATATTGGGGTTGGGGACTAAGAACTAGAGACCCACATTCCATTAGGACTGTGCTTCTTGTCTCTGCTTCTCTCTCTGTTCTGACTTCATTCTCTTATACTGAAAATAGGAATCTCCATACTGTGGTAAATATGGCTATTCTAGCTCTGAGCTCTCATGGAGCTCTCTGACCAGAGAGGAAAGGGTTCATTCTTGCCAGCTTTAGTCCAAGAAAACTTGAGGAAAAGCTCTGATTGATTTCTCTTGAGTTCTGTGCCTAGCACCAAGCTAATCCTGGGGGACAGGAGTATAGGACCCTGGCCATGCCAAGTTTTGGAGAAAGTGTTCACTTCTCAGACAATTAGTATGGAATACTAATCCCATTCAGGGATATGGAATCATGTAAAAAGAATGCAGCTACAATTTGGACCACATACCTATAGCTGGAGGGGAGGAGGAGTGGTTCACCAAAAGAAGGGAGGATAGAGGCAGCACAGACAGGGCCACTGAGGTATCTGTGTGAACCAGGTAGTAAATCCAATTTGTGTTTTTCCATTGCAGTTTAGTAACCTAATGATGATGAAACAAAATGACCAGTATAAGGTAGAAGGCTCACAAAGAAACCAAAGGTATAATGAAGCAATGTATGTCTTTTCATTATTTTCACTTGCCTTCCCTTTTCCATTGTCTGCCCTACCCCCTTCCCCAATACTATGCTACAGTCAGACAGATTTTTTTTTTCAATTTATCAAAAGCACTGTGTTCTTTCTTCTCCCCCCTCAGCTTTAATTTGTCTTTCAGGATTCATTTAGGGTGACATTTTTTGGGGGGAAATGACTACTCCAATTATCTACCCCACCTGGGCCAGGTACTCCTTTTATGTGATCTTGTTGCACCCTGTACTTCTTCCTAGATTTTATAATTATTGTTACTTGTATGTCTCTCCCACTAGAATGTGAGCTCCATGTGGGTGACGATTTGTCTTTCTCAATCACTACTCTCTCTCTAATTCCTGGCTATGTGTTAGATATATTGGTGAAGCTCAATAAATATTTGCTGAATGAAATAATGAATGACAGTTTCCAGGCCCAAGTGACAGGGCCAAATACTCTGAAAAGATCCCAGAGAAGTCCAGAAACAAATAAGAAAGAGAATGGTATTCCTTCAGATAGGTAGTAAATAATACCTAACTTTTGTAGAACTTAAAGAAAAAAATTGGCCCTGACCGGTTTGGTTCAGTGGATAGAGCGTCGGCCTGTGGACTAAAGGGTCCCAGGTTCGATTCCGGTCAAGGGCATGTACTTTGGTTGCGGGCACATCCCCAGTAGGGGGTGCACAGGAGGCAGCTGATCGATGTTTCTCTCTCATCGATGTTTCTAACTCTCTATCCCTCTCCCTTCCTCTCTGTAAAAAATCAATAAAATATATTTAAAAAAAAAAGAAAAAAATTCATTATTTACATATAATTTTATCAACATTTATTTGAAGAAGGTACCATAGTCCCTTCTTATCTACAGTTTCACTTTCTGCAGTTTCAGTTACCTGTGGTCAACCAGGCTATATACACTAAGAAAAGAGAAACATGCAGATTGACCATCCCTCCGCTATGCCCACCAGCCAATCAGGAGCGAGTATGCAAATTAACCCAACAAAGATGGTGGTGGCCACAGAGCTGGAGTGAGCAGGAAGTTTGGTTTGCCCCCGGCGATGGAGGAAGCCAAGCTTCCTGCCCGCCCTGGCCACCGCTCAAGGAGTGGCTGGAGAAAAAAAAATAAAAGGAGGGGCTGGGAGCCTGGGTCACCAGGGGGTGTGGCCAGCCTGAAAATGGCCCTCAGCCCCTCACCCAGGCTGGCCATGCCCCCATGGAGTAAGAGTCCCTGCTGGGGGGTCTGGCCAGCCTGCAAACAGCCATCAGCCCCTCACCCAGGCTGGCCAGGCACCCCAGTGGGGACCCCCACCCTGAAGGGGGTGTGGCCAGCCTGAAAACATCCCTCAGCCCCTCACCCAGGCTGGCCACGCCCCCATGGGGTGAGGGTCCCCGCTGGGGGTCATGGCCAGCCTGCAAACAGCCCTCAGTCCCTCACCCAGGCTGGCCACACCTCCCCAGTGGGGACCCTCACCCCATGGGGGCGTGGCCAGCCTACAAACCACCACAGGCCCTTGCCCAGGCTGCCCCATGCCCCAAGGGAACCCCCACCCTGATCTGGGACACCCTTCAGGGCAAACCAGCTGGTCCCCACCTGTGCACCAGGCTTCTATCTATACTAATAAAAGGGTAATATGCTAATTAGACTGGGAGACCTTCCAGGAGACCTTCTGGACATTCTTCTGGACAAAGCCATGGTGGCGGGGCCAAGGTAGAGGCAGTTAGAGGCCAAGAGGGGACGGAAGTTGTGTGTGATCAGGCTGGCAGGGGGGCAGTTGGGGGTAAGCAGACCAGCAGGGGGGCCAGTTAGGGGCAAACAGACCATCAGTGGGGGTCAGTTGGGGGTGATCAGGACAGCGAGAGGGGCAGTTTGGAGTGAGCAGGCCATCAGGAGGGCAGTTGGGGCCGAGCAGGCCAGTGGGAAGGGCAGGTGGGGGTGAGCAGGCCAGCAGGGGGGGCAGTTTAGGGTGAGCAGGTCACTAGCCAGAGTGGTTAGGGGCAATCAGGCAGGCAGGCAGGTGAGCAGTTAGGAGCCGGCAGGTGAGCAGTTAGAAGCCAGCAGTTTCGGATTGTGAGAGGGATGTCCGACTGCTGGTTTAGGCCCGTTCCCTGTAAACCATCAGTAGGACATCCTTTGAGGAGTCCCAGATTGGAGAGGGTGCAGGCCGGGCTGAGTGACACCCCCCACCCCATGCACGAATTTCATGCACCGGGCCACTAGTGAAAATATAGAAATTGAAAATTCCAGAAATAAATAATAAGTTTTACATTGTGTGCTATTCTTGGTAGCGTGATGAAATTTCCACCAGGATGTGAATCATTCCTTTGTCCAGTATATCCATGTACCCATGCTGTATGTACACCCGCCCATTAGTCACTTAGTAGCTGTCTCAGTTATCAGATTTGGTTATGAGAGAGAGAAAAAGAGAGAGAGAAAGAGAGAAAGAGAGTTCTCACATTCACATAATTTTTATTATAATATATTTATATTGTTCTCTTTTATTATTAGTTATTGTTATTAATCTCTTACTGTACCTAATTTATAAATTAAACTTTATCATAGGTATGTATATCTGATGTATATATGAGGAGAAAACATTGTATATATAGGTTTTGGTACTATCCGTGGTTTCAGGCATCTATTGGGGTCTTAGAACCTATGCCCTATGGATAAGGGGGGACTACTGTACTATCATTCCATTTTTAGATGCTTAAAGTGGTGAAATAACAGCTAGGAATTAAAATTTCTAGAGTTATGCTTTTACCTCATTGCAATACTGCTTCCCTGACATGTATCTATGTCTGTCTGGGATCATTCCATCATACTCTTTAAATTGTGCTCTGACAGAACCCTAGGGATTCTGAGGAGCTCCCTGAGGGATCAGAATGAATGGGGTGCCAAGAGAGATCAGGGAGGATCATCTATTTTAAATCACAGATGCTTTGCCTTTTTCTGTTTAACATAGTAAACTTGGGGATAAGATTTATTTAGAGGAAAGTGTTCCTAAGAAAATTTGCAAATCAGCTGAAAGATTAATTTTTCTAGTTTCTGGAGAGAGGAAAGCAGGTACTTTCTCTGGATGAATATACTTTTATATAGGCACAACCTCACAGAGTACAGATATAAATCTAAGTAAGCATTAAGGCCATTTTTGGTTTTCAAGAGACCTAGTGGAGAGGAAAGGTGGGCTTCCTAGGCAAAGAGGGGTGTTAGGGTTCTGGTTTCTCACCACTTCAGGCAGGGTTTAGGGCAGTTTGATAGAGAAGGAATTGAATCCTTCTTCACTGCTCATAAGATGGACAGCACTTCTTGTCAGTTGGTCCTAGCAAGTTCGGCAGGGACAGTGCTGGTTGAGTTTGAGGTATATTGACTTAGATAGTCCTAGAGAAAAATCAGCTCCTGCCAAATATCCCCAAATACCGGTATGAAGCCAGATAGGTGTGTTCTTGGAGTAACCCAACAGCAGCAGTCTGGATGCCTGATCATATGGAGAGGTGATCAGGTGTTGTAGGGGCTGGGCACCCTATACAAAATTAATTCCTTAGTTTTTTTTTAAAGATAGCTAAAAGCTGAGTAGGCACTTTCATTTAATAACACATGGCATTGGTACCTGTGATAGTCAATTTTATGGGTCAATTTGGTTAGGATAGTGTCCAGCTGTTTAGTCAAACACCAGTCTACATATTGCTGCAGAAGCATTTTGTAGATGTGATTAACAGCACCAATCAGCTGACTCTAAGTAAAGAAGGTTACTTTCTATAATGTGGGTGGGCTTCATTCAATCAGTTGAAAGCCTGAAGAGCAAAAACTGAGGTTTCCCAGAGAGAAAGGAATTATGCCTAAAGACTTTAACATAGAAATTTGCCTGCCTGCTAGCCTGTCCTATAGGTTTTAGACTTCCCAGCCTCCATAGTCATCTGAGCCAACTCCTTTATATATATATTCTGTTGGTTCTGCTTTTTTGTTTCTTTGGAGAACCTTTACTGATATAGTATCTAAATTCATGCTGCTGTCATGCAGTCAGTTAGTGTCTGACAGCTTCATGTCTGAGGCCTATAAGCTCTCACTACTCTAGGAAACAGTCTGGCTGTAAGATAAAGCTTTTTTTAAAAAAAAGATTTTGAGAGAGAGAGAGAGAGAG
The DNA here is from genome assembly GCF_963455305.1 of Plecotus auritus. Lineage (NCBI taxonomy): Eukaryota > Metazoa > Chordata > Mammalia > Chiroptera > Vespertilionidae > Plecotus > Plecotus auritus. Next base: position 99,777,139 of record NC_137784.1, read on the forward strand.
AGAGAGAGAGAGAGAGAGAGAGAGAGAGAGAGAATAGACATCAATTTGTTGTTTCACTTATTTATGCATTCATTGGTTGATTCTTGTATGTGCCCTGACCAGGGGTTGAAATTGAAACCTTGGCATATTGGGACGACACTCTAAACAACTGAGCTACCTGGCCAGGGCAAAAAGAAAATTTTGTTTGGAAAGGCCTATCTTCCCCTTTAAGGGACTCCTAACAAATACCAATTCATTTTCACACTCTCATGTTGAAGAAACTAAACAATGGTGTTTGTTGGATAGCATTTTCCTAGCCCAATTCAGGAGAAAATGTCCCAGCATCCCAGAAGGCTATCCAATATTTCTCTGGGAACTGACAGGGAAACTTGCTCTACCTGAATTATACATATATTGCTTTTTACTATATTTGAAAGTGTTTTCACAGACATCATTAACCTTTGAGGTAGGTGTGGCAGGGGCTGCTATTTGCTTTCTAATAGTTGCCCCTGTCTTCCCTAGTAAAAACCTCAATACTTTGCTAAATTAATTGCTACCCAGTAAGAAGACAACTATGGTAGTCCTCCTTGGAGCTAGGTGAGGCCTAGCTTGTTTTGGCAGTGTAGTACTGTGGTTAGGCACACAATTCTGGAGCCAGGCTATGTAGGGTTATGATCCCTGTTTCATCTCTTACTAGCTATTAACTTACTTCTGTGACTCCATTTCTGCATCTGTAAAATGATATAATAGTATCTGCCTATTGAGTTTCTATGATGAATAAATGAGTTTATATTTGTAAAGCCTTCAGAACAGTACTTAGCACATAGTAAACACTCTAGAAATACTAGCTATTATTTTTGTTGTTACTTTGGCCAACAAGATGTAACTGGTGCATGAGATACTTAGGAAGTGTCATTAAAGGAGGAGCAAGCCCTTCTGTTCCTTCTTACTTTCTCATAGCTAAAATGTGGTTGGAGCTTGAAATAAGGCAACAAGCTAAGGATGGTGGAAGAGCAATATAGAGCCCGAGGTCCTGATGGCTGTGGAGGTGCCACAACAGTCCTGGACTGCCTATTGCCAGAATTCTCTCCATGAGAGAAAAATAAGCTTCTATCTCGTTTAAGACACTGTTATATGCAGCCAAACTTAATACTAAATGATTCAGTAAGTATGATAGGAGGTTATTACCCTATTTTTCTAATTGAGAAGTTATCTACCAGTAAGGTTACTGAGCAAGAGTTAGAATGTTGGATTGGGGGTTAAGCAGTAGTTAACCCTTATATAGTCCAGATTGTGACCTGGTATGAGGGAAATTTGTCAGATCTACATTTGCAGAGAGATGTCCTTTTTTTTTGTCCCAGTTCTGTCCTCACCTTCTTTCTCTAAACCAAGTAGAACTACTTGGTCATTAGCTGCCTTTTCTTTCTGTATGGAAGTCATAAGAAGTCTGGTACCGCACTGATAATTATATTTAAGAGGCAGTTAGGAAGCACAGTCATTTTCAATTCTATAATAGGTCATTTTTTCATAGAAGTACTATTTCATTTTTAGCAAACACAGAGGACTCTCTTAATTAAAAATGTTTGGGATAATGTTGGTGGATAATAAAATAATTATTTGCAGGCACCAAGAATATGCATTGATATTCTGGTTAATGGAGTTTTCAATTCTGTTGAGAATCTCAAGTTTTTATTTTGTACCCAGATGTGCCAATGATCAATTTATTGATTTTTAGTTCTAGAGTTACCCTTTAGTACCTGCTCTGTGATAGTGTACTGGACTCTTTAAGCATTTCTTCTTTATAGTGAGCACAGTGTTAAGCTTTGTTAGCCATCAGCTAAGAGAGTTGAAGGCATATTGCAGAAGTAGGGGTTTTCTTCTCCTGGTCCCAGTTGCTGAATTTTGCTTTTTCTTGATCCAGTTGCATGGCCCATCCATGGTACATGTGTGTGAGGATATCTGTAGAGCTCTGCCCCAGTTGTGCATTCAGAGTGCACAGTCCTTTTGTGACCCTGGCCAGGCCCTTCTGACTACCTCACTGCAGCCTTCTTGATGTGGATACTGTGTATTCCAGACCTTGTGCCACAGCAGCACCCAAATTCCCTTTGGATACCCACCTACAAACCTCAGTTTACCTGTATTCCAGAGAGTTGTTTCCTAGTTCCTGGCATCTGAGGACCAGCTCTGGCCTCAGCCACCAGAGAACTTCTCTGTCATTTAGTGGGCTGCAATCAAACTTTCTCCAGCAAGGTCTGACCTCCAGCCATGGGGAGGGGTACTCCTTCCTTGCATCCTGTCTGTGATCTCTAGGTTACCCCTTTGAGTTCTCTTTATATTTTCATAGTTATTTTCTATTATAGCTTAATAATTCTTTACATTAAACTTTTCCTGTTAAGTTACTATGTGATTTCTGTTTCCTGATTGGACTCAGTCTGATCCACCAGGACTAATTGAACACATTTTCTCCCATAAACTCTAATTTATACTCTCAACATCTGTACTGTGTTGGAAAAAAAAGAGGGAGTTAGGGTCCTTTGTTTTCCAAGGTGTAGTTCTTTTCTAGACTCATTGAGCTGTTATTTCTATTTCTTTCTTCATGGAATGTTTTTTTCCAATTTCCCAAGTATATTGGATCCATTTGATTCTGTCAGGTCCAACCCAAAACTCTCTCCTTCAGACAACCCTCTCTGGTTATTCTAGCTCCTTCTTAACAGCTTGCTTGTTCTGTGGTTATAGCAAGGAGGTACAGCATCTTGCTGGCCCCTGATAGAAGGAAACATGAGCCTTCATTACCTGGGAGGGTTTAAAAAACCATGCCCATAAAGCAATTAAGAAAGAATGGCTTCTCTCCTATGCAGCCAAGTGAGCTGAATGTGATCAGTGCAGTGACATGTCCCAGATGACCTCCCATCTTATCTACCTGTCTTTGAACCCCCACAATTCTTATTTATGTTATCCAGATGTCAATTCAAGATTTGGGTTGATGGAAAAGTTCTATATTGCCATAATAACTGAAAATAATTTGGCTTTTCACCCTTACTGCCTAGGGACTCCCTTTCTATATCTAAAATAAATTTTATGTATAGTGGTCCATATTTTTTTTTTTGGTTAATCCTCACCTGAAGATATTTTTTTCCATTGTTTTTTAGAGAGAGTGGAAGGGAGGGAGAGAGGGGGAGATAGATAGATAGATAGAGAGATGGAGAGAGAGAGAGATGTGAGAGTGACACATCCATTCGTTGCCTTCTGCACAGGGGCTGGAGATTGAACGTGCAACCCAGGTATGGGCTCTTGACTGGGAGTTGAACCTCTGACCCTTCAATGAGCAGGCCAAAACTCTAACCATTTAGCAATATCAGCCAGAGCAGTTGTTCATATTTCCAGAGTACCTTACTTTAGCAGCTCAAAGAACTGGCAGAGACTATGAAATGTATATTTTTCTTCTCCTTTTCCACTAATCCATTTGAGGGGAAGGGAACATATATCCACTGGTAGGAAATATGCCTCTTCCTTAGAATTACAGAAGCAGAAAAGTTAGTTTGTGGTTTAAAAATTTTTTTTATCAGTGTCACACTAAGGATACTTGTTATTTATTATTTACTGTACTATGGAAAACACTATGTAAATTATTTTATGTACATTATTTCATTTCATCACCACAATACTATGAATAAGTATTATTACTGTGCCTATTTTGCATATAAGAAAAGAGGCTCAGGAAGGTTAAGTAACTTGTCCAATATCACACAGCTCAGGTTAATCTGACTCCAAATTCCATAAATTCAGCCATATACTTTACTGTCTCTCTTGTCAGTACTCCTTACTTAATCTGCATGATTTAATTAATCATTTTGCAGTATGATTATAGTGGAAATAATGGCTCTGGCATCAGACCTGAATTTGAATCTGAACTTGTTCTTTTGCTAGTGCTTTAACCTTGGGTATACCTGCATCATTTAAATGAATGAATGAATTAACAACACATTTTGTAGTAATGTGGTGAGGATTCGATGTGAACATGTCCAGCACATAGCAGATACTGGATGAAAGTTTTCTCCAACTGTTTTTGTTCTTCCCTCTTTTATGTGATTAGCTTGTGTTTTTCCAATGAGAATTCAAATACCTTAAGGACAGGGACCATGTCTTTGATTTCCTGAATAGCTTCAGAATCATACATAGTACTTGGCATATTATAGGAAGATAATTAATGCCTTTTGGATTAATATTTTTGTGTTTATGTCATACTTTTTAAAAGGAGGCCTTTTGTATTAAAATTTGACACCCAAAAATATTTTAAGAAGTTTTTCTCCATCTTAGAAGCACATAATTAACTGGGAAAGTACTATCTTGGTCCTTTGCCTTTATAGTATGTGACAATAGTATAAGCTTATTTGTAAATGCTTTAGAATTTTTTTCTAACTTATAACATGGGAGATGAGTAATTATTATTGATAGCACCTCCATTTAACTTATAATTTTCATGTTCTCTCCAAAATAATAATTAGTTTTTTTTTTGTTTTTTTTTCTTTTTCAAATTTTTATTAAGGTATTATATGTGTACATATCTTACCATTGCCCCCCCCACCCCACTCCCATACCTGCCCTCACCCCCCAATGTTTTGCATCCGTTGGTTACTCTTATATGCATGCATACAAGTCCTTCAGTTGATCTCTTATTTCCCCCACCTCTCCCTAACCTTACCGCTGTAATTAGACACTCTGTTTGATGCTTTACTGCCTCTGTAACTATCTTTTGGTTCATCAGTTTATAATGTTTTTCATTATCCCTAAATGAGTGAGATCATGTGGTATTTTTCTTTCATTGACTGGCTTATTTCACTTAGCATAATGTTCTCTAATTCCATCCAGGTGTCTACAAATGGTAGTAATTCCTTCTTTTTTATGGCAGCATAGTATTCCATTGTGTAGATGTACCATAGTTTTCTGATCCAGTCATCTGCTGACGGGCACCTAGGCTGTTTCCAAATCTTAGCTATTGTAAATTGTGCTGCTATGAACATAGGGGTGCATATATCCTTTCTGATTGGTGTTTCTGGTTTCTTAGGATATATTCCTAGGAGTGTGATTACTGGGTAAAATGGGAGTTCCATTTTCAGTTTTTTGAGGAAACTCCATACTGTTCTCCACAGTGGCTGCACCAGTCTGCATTCCCACCAGCAGTGCACGAGGGTTCCTTTTTCTCCGCATCCTCGCCAACACTTGTCGTTTGTTGATTTGTTGATGATAGCCATTCTGACAGGTGTGAGATGGTATCGCATTGTCGTTTTGATTTGCATCTCTCGGATAATAAGTGACTTTGAGCATGTTTTCATGTGTCTCTTGGCCTTCCTTCTGTCTTCTTTCGAAAAGATTCTATTTAGGTCCGTTGCCCATTTTTTTATTGGATCATTTATCTTCCTTTTATTAAGTTGTATAAGCTGCCTGTAGATGTTGGAAATTAAACCTTTATCAGTGATACCATTTGCAAATATGTTCTCCCATACAGTGGGGTTTCTTGTTGTTTTGTTGATGGTTTCTTTTGCTGTGCAAAAGCTTTTTATTTTGATGTAGTCCCATTTGTTTATTTTCTCTTTGGCTTCCATTGCCCTAGGGGCAGTATCACTGAAAAAGTTCTTTTGGCATATGTCTGAGATTTTGCTGCCTGTGGATTCCTCTAGTATTTTTATGGTTTCCCGTCTTATATTTAAGTCCTGTATCCATTTTGAGTTTATTTTTGTGTATGGTGTAAGTTGGTGATCTAGTTTCATGTTTTTGCATGTATCTGTCCAATTTTCCCAACACCATTTATTGAAGAGACTGTCTTGACTCCATTGTATGCTCATGCCTCCTTTGTCAAATATTAATTGCGCATATTGGTTTGGGTCGATATCTGGATTCTCTATTCTATTCCATTGATCTATATGTCTGTTCTTGTGCCAGTACCAGGCTGTTTTGAGAACAGTGGCTTTGTAATACAGCTTGAAATCTGGTATTGAGATCCCTCCTACTTTATTCTTCTTTCTCAGGATTGCTGTGGCTATTCGGGGTCTTTTTTTATTCCAGATGAATTTTTGGAGAGTTCTTTCTAGGTCTGTGAAATATGCTGTTGGTATTTTAATGGGGAGTGCATTGAATCTATAGATTGCTTTGGGTAGTATGGACATTTTGATGATGTTGATTCTACCAATCCATGAACATGGTATGTTCTTCCATCTGTTTACATCTTCCTCTATCTCTTTTTTCAGTGTCCTGTAGTTTTCCACATATAGGTCTTTTACCTCCTTGGTTAGGTTTATTCCTAAGTATCTTAATTTTTTTGGTGCGATGGAAAATGGGATTGCTTTTTTAGTCTCTCTTTCTGTAAGTTCACTGTTGGTGTATAGAAATGCCATAGATTTCTTGGCGTTAATTTTGTATCCTGCTACCTTGCCGAATTCATTTATTAAGTCTGTTAGTTTTTTGATAGAGTCTTTCGGGTTTTTTATGTACAATATCATGTCATCTGCAAATAGGGACAGCTTTACTTCTTCTTTTCCAATTTGGATGCCTTTTATTTCTTCTTCTTGTCTAATTGCAATGGCTAATACTTCCAGTACTATGTCGAGCAGGAGTGGTGAGAGTGGGCATCCCTGTCTTGTTCCTGTTCTTAGGGGAAATGGTTTTAGTTTTTGCCCATTGAGTATGATGTTAGCTGTGGGTTTATCATATATAGCTTTTATTATGTTGAGGTATGATCCTTCTAGTCTCACCTTGTTGAGAGTTTTTATCAAGAAAGGGTGTTGGATTTTGTCAAATGCTTTTTCTGCATCAATTGATATGACTATGTGATTTTTATCTTTCAATTTGTTTATGTGATGTATCACATTTATTGATTTTCGGATATTGAACCATCCTTGCATTCCTGGGATAAACCCTACTTGGTCATGGTGTATGATCTTTCTGATGTACTGCTGGATCCGATTTGCTAGAATTTTGTTGAGGATTTTGGCATCTACATTCATGAGGGATATTGGCCTGTAATTCTCTTTCATTGTGTTGTCTTTATCTGGTTTTGGTATTAGGGTGATGCTGGCTTCATAGAAAGAGCTTGGAAGTGTTCCTTCCTCTTGAATTTTTTGGAATAGTCTGAGGAGGATAGGTTTTAGTTCTTCCTTGAATGTTTGGTAAAACTCTCCTGTGAAGCCATCTGGCCCCGGGCTTTTGTTTGCTGGAAGCTCTTTGATGACTGCTTCAATTTCTTCCATAGTTACTGGCATATTGAGCTGTTTAGATTCTTCCTGATTGAGTTTTGGAAGGTTATATTTTTCTAGGAATATGTCCATTTCCTCCAGGTTGTCCAGTTTGTTGGAATAGAGTTGTTCGTAGTATTTTTTAACAATCCTTTGTATTTCGGCGGGATCTGTTGTTATTTCACCTCTTTCATTTCTGATTTTGTTTATTTGGGTCCTCTCTCTTTGCTTCTTGGTGAGCCTGGCTAGAGGTTCATCAATCTTGTTTATCCTTTCAAAGAACCAGCTCTTGGTTTTGTTGATCTTTTGTATTGTTTCTTTGGTCTCTGTGTCGTTTATCTGTGCTCTGATCTTTATTATTTCCTTCCTTCTGCTTACACTGGGCTTTTCTTGTTGCTCTTTTTCTAACTCTTTGAGTTGTTGGGTTAGGTAATTTATTACCCCTGTTTCTTGTTTTTTGCAGTAGGCTTGTAGAGCTATGAACTTCCCTCTCAAGACTGCTTTCGCTGTGTCCCATAGATTTTGGATTGTAGTGTTTTCATTGTCATTTGTTGTCATGATGTTTTTTATGTCTTCTTTGATCTCTCTGGTAACCCAGTCATGGTTTAATAGCATGCTGTTTAGTCACCATGTGTTTGATTTCTTTGGGTTGTTTTTATTGTAGTTGATTTCCAGTTTTATGCCACTGTGGTCTGAGAAGATGCTTGATATGATTTCTATCTTCTTGAATTTGAAGAGACTTTGCCTATGTCCCAACATATGGTCTATCTTTGAAAATGACCCATGTGCACTTGAGAAGAATGTATATTCTGTGGCTTTGGGGTGAAATGTTCTGAAGATGTCAATTAATTCCATCTGGTCTAGTGAGTCATTTAGGATTGATGTTTCTTTGCTGATTTTTTGTTTAGAGGATTTGTCCAATGGTGATAGTGGGGTATTGAAGTCTCCTACTATGATTGTATTGCTGTCAATCTCTCCCTTGATATCCTCCAGGAGTTTTTTTATGTATTTGGGTGCTCCTGTATTGGGTGCATATATGTTTACCAGAGTTATTTCTTCTTGTTGGATTGCTCCCTTTAGTATTATGAAGTGGCCTTCCTTATCTCTTGTTATGTCCTTCAGTTTGAGATCTAATTTGCCAGATATAAGTATTGCTACCCCAGCTTTTTTTTCAGTTCCATTTGCCGGGAAAACCTTTTTCCATCCCTTCACCCTCAGTCTGTGTGCGTCTTTTTTTCTGAGGTGGGTTTCTTGTAGACAGCAGATATATGGGTCATGTTTTCTTATCCAATCCATTACCCTATGTCTTTTGATTGGGGCATTTAATCCATTTACATTTAAAGTTATTATTGATAGGTACTTATTTGTCCCCATATTTATTCTTTACCCCTGTGTTCCTTTTTCGCTTCCTATTTCTTTTTTTTTTTTTTTACAGAAGACCCTTTAGCATTTCTTGCATTGCTGGTTTGGTGGTAATAAATTCCCTTAGTCCTTTTTTGTCTGTGAAGCTCCTGATTTCACCTTCAATTTTGATTGACAGCCTTGCTGGGTACAGTATTCTTGGATTCAGACCCTTCCTTTGCATGACTTTGTATATTTCATTCCATTCCCTTCTGGCCTGATGAGTTTCTGTTGAGAAATCAGTTGCTAGTCTGATGGGGGTTCCTTTGTATGTAACTTTCTGTCTCTCTCTGGCCGCTTTTAAGATTCTTACTTTGTCGTTGGTGTTTGCCAATTTAATTATAATGTGCCTTGGCATCGGTCTTTTGGGGTTCATTTTGCTTGGGACTCTGTGAGCTTCTTGGATTTGTGTGGGTTTTTTCTACTCTATATCAGGGAAATTTTCTGTCATTATTTCTTCAAATAGGTTTTCTATTCCTTGCTCAGCTTCCTTTCCTTCTGGAACCCCTATTATGCGGATGTTGTTTTGTTTCGTGTTGTCCCAAAGTTCCCTTAGGCTCTCCTCCTGCCTTTTAATTTTTTTTTTCTAGAAGTTGCTCTACTTGGGTATTTTTTCCCATCTTGTCTTCTAGCTCACTGATGCGGTCCTCTGCTTCTTCTAGTCTACTCTTGATGCTTTCTATTGAGTTCTTTACAGCAGCGATGTCATTTTTCATTTCTTCTTGGTTCTTCTTCATTTCCTCTTGGTTCTTGCTCATATTGTCAAATTTGTCTTCCATTCTTTTCAGCCACCTTATGACCATTTCTCTGAATTCTTTTTCTGGAAGGTTGCTTGCTTCCATTTCGTTTACTTCCTTTTCTGGTGATGCCTGCTTTTCTTTCATATGCGGGCTGTGTCTTTGTCTCCCCATGGTCTCTCTTCTCTGGGTGTCTGGTTATGTAGTTCTCTCTCTCCTTATCCCAGGCGAAATCTGACCTTTCCGTGTTGGAGTGTAGAGCTCCTCTGAACCCGTGTGTTTGCGCCAATTGGGGAGCGTTGTTCTGGGGCTCGCAGCTGTTGCGTGGGTGCCGCAGTTGTGGATTCTCAGGCTTCCGATAAGCTCCACTTTCCGGTTCCAGATGGCGGCGACTCCGCGTCCAAGCCCGCAGCTCCGGGAGGGGACCCAGCCGCAGTGGGAGCTGCCAGGTCAGGGGAACCTAATAATTAGTTTTTGATTTGAGAACAACTTCAAAAATCCTTGGCTGGTCCATTTTCTTTATGGCCATCTTTAAGGCATCAAAAACAGTGGTTTACTCAGAGGACTAGTCAAGTTAAAAACATTTAGCCAAACTATTTATTTGACTGAATTGTCTCTTTGAGTAGGTTAATTGACAGAGTTTTAAAATCAAAGTTACTAAGGGCATACATCTTGATATTTTAACATCTTATGTTTAAACTACTATTTGAGAGGTGTAAAGAGAGGCTAAGAACCCTGGCTAGTGTGGCTAAGTTGGTTGGAGCATCATCCAATTCATCGAAGGGTCATGGGTTTGATTCTGGGTCAGGACACATGCCCAGGTTACAGGTGCGATCCCTAGTCGGGGCGTGTACAGGAGGCAAGTGATTGATGTTTCTATCTCACATTGATGTCTCTCTTCTTCTTCTCCTCCCCCTCTTCCTCCTCCTCCTCCTCCTCCTCCCTTTCTCTCTTTCTAAAAAAAAAAAAATCAATGAAAACATATTCTCAGGCGAGGATTATAAAAATAAATAAATGGAAGCTAAGAGACATAGAGGATAGATTGAAAAGGTCCAACATATGTTTAAAATGAGTTCCAAAAGGAAGAACTAGAGAGAATCGGTGAGAGGCAATTTTTAAAGAGATGATTGAGAATTTTCCAGAGTTGATGAATGATGTGAGTCATCAGATTCAGAAGGCATAAGTCCTGAGTAGAATGAATAAAAATAAATCATATTTCTAGACTCACCATGGTACAATTGAGGAACAACAAAGACAAAGAAAATCTCTTAAGATTAACGTGTTCCAGATCATGGAGCTAGTAAATGGTGAAACCAGTATTCAAACACAACATTTTTTATTACGAATATCAGATCATATATTTACAGGCTCTCATTTAAAGATGAGTAATTGAGGCCAAGAGGTGGCAGAAATATGCTTTAGGATCTTAATAGTAGTAGGTCTTGAAGTTATACTGGCCCCTTTACCTCAGAAATAGGAGAATGTTTGTTGTGAGTGGTAAGAGGAATCATGCTATACCTTGAAAACAATAAATTATGGATTTCAGACTGTTGTTTCCAGGGTGATCAGCAGACACTACGCAACATAGTTAACAAGAACATCCTACACTTACGTAGTAATTACCATGTGACAGACATTGTTCTAAGTTTTTAACATAGCAATCCATTTAATTCTAATTCCAACACAGTGAGTTAGGTACCAATCTTATCACAGTTTTCAGATGAGGAAATTAAGGCACGCAGTGATTTGCCAAGGTCACAAAACTAGTAAGTGCAAGAATGGGATTTACACTCTAGGTAGTCTGGTTGCAGTCTTTAACATTTACATTATACTGCCCCTAGCTCAAACAAAATAAATCTTGTGAAGTCAGGAACTGCATCTGTCTTGTTCACTGCTGTATTCCTAGAATCCAGTGCAATGCCTAGCACATAATAGATACTCAATAAATATTCATTACATTAATGAAGTCATAAATGAGTAAACTTGGTTTGTAATGCATATCCAGTGTGACTGTATGGACTGAACTGTTTCACTACCAGCTAGCTACTTAGTAATAGTGAAATTTTTTACAAATAGAACCAGTTTGTTTCATGTGATGTCAAGCATCTTGGCAATTATAGTTGTACCTTAATACCCTTTGTTCACAACATTATCTTTGTCCTGCAGATTTAGTGAACTGCTTAAGTGGATCTTCTGATTCTGATTCCCACCTTTAAATTGTAACAAACCTAGATGCCACTTGCTGTATTGTGACTGGGCTCAGAGACAGCAGGACCCTGGATGGAGAGAGTCCCAATTATGATTTTAAAATGTGGGTCTGTAATGCAAAGGCAACAAGAGACAGCTGGAAACTATCCACATCCTGAGTGTTCTCTGGGGAGGTGGGGGGAGCCTGCTAGATCATGTGACCACAGAGCATGCAGATTCTTAGCAGAATAAAATAACCAACATGCTTATAACTTAAAAGCATCAGAGAGGCAATGGGAAGCCATCTGTCTCTTAGCTCTGAGACCAAATTCATGGCTAGTATTAGGCCTCTTGTGTATTACAGCTCCATTTTGTGCTTAATTCAAACCAGAATCCTATTGAAACAAACTCATAAAAAAGCCTAACAGCCTAGTGGATAATCACTCTCTTAAAAATGCCATCTCTCTGCCTTCACTCTGGGACCCTTATGTGGCACTATACAGTTTTTAAAGTTTTAACAGAATAAATTTTCACTTAAAAGATGGCATAGACCTCCTTGTCTGTTTTATGCCTCAGAATATACAGCTACAATTTAATAATTGGCTTCTCAGGTTGATAATACAACTTGATAAAACTAATGTATCAATCACTGTTTAATATGATAATACCTACTCAGGACTACTGGTCTGAGCACCTAGCTTGAAATGATGAGTCTTTTCAGTAATTGACAAAAGATTAATGTAATAATGCAACTGATTTTGTTATTTTTTTTTTTACATTAGACAAAGCAGTTGTTCTTTTTTTTGAAATTTTTTTTTGCCCCAACCAGTTGTTTAGGCATTCTATGTTCAGTTGTCTGCAGTGAAATCTGTATATAAGTTGGTAAAACCAGTGCAAACAATGAATGATCACAAGGTATGACCCTCTATAGACATTGGCATTCTGTTGTCCTCTCTTGATCAGGAATAAATGGATTTGGCTATTCAATCATGATAAAAAGATAATGAAAGTGTAAATTGATAACAGAAATATTGTCAACATACCATTTTGATCACTAAAATGTGATTATTTGTCAAGGGTGTGGTTACCTAAGAAGTCAATTATGTGGGAGGCAAATTGGTAATAATGCACTCATTTTTTTTTCTAAACTAGAAGACTTCAGCTAGGCTTGGCTATGACTTGTAAATGCTCCTTATGCTTTGTGTCTATTACCACATATTTTCAAAGCAAAAGCTGGTGATCTTTTGATTTTATGAAATATAGTCACTTATAATTGTCATTAATTGAATAAAGCTGGATCTTTCTCTTTTTTCAGGATTTCTCTTACTAGAAAACATTATTCTGCTTTCTTGTGTATATAACTAAGAAATAGATAAATCAAAAGACAGAAGAATTACTTTTGATCGAAGTATGTGAAAGTGCTATAAATAAATGTCTAGATACCTCCTTTTAAACTTTTATCTCTTTATCATTACTAAATTTATTGAGGACTCAATTATCAACTTTCATAATTTGTGTGTTTGAATCAAGGTTCCTTGCTCTCACTAGTGTTATTAAAGCCTGTCAGCAAATGGTAATGTAGGAGAATATCACAAATTTATATGCAATCCCAGAGTGGAGACCCAAACTCAGTCAGTATTCTTACATGACAGCAGCTGTAACAAATGACCATCCTTCCCAGGAGAGGTGTAAACAGGTCCCTAATTAATGCATTTACCATTAGCCTCTGTTTAGTCTTCAGTCATAGCATATTCATTTATTATATTGGGACACCAAGTACAATGTTTTTATGGAAATGAGTTATTTGTACAGTCTCCTTAGGTCCACATGATAGATTGAGTTATCTACCTATTTTTCTCTCAGCACTTCCCCAGGTATCAGAGAATATATGAATGACCTTGGAGAAGGTCCTACTTTATTACTAGCCTTCTGATGTAAATTGCATAATAGTTGGCAGTTTACTTAAATACAATGAAAATCAGTGCTTGGTGTGTGTGTGTGAAGGGGCAGGGGAGATAAAGTTGGAGGCATTAAGGAGGAAATGGGAAAACAAATTATTTTAGCAGTCTTGCTATAATGGCAGGAAATTTAAATAAAAATTAACTCATTGCTGTTGAAAGACTGAAATAAAGACTTCAATGGTCAATTTCTTTCCTTATATCCATAAAATGAACAATAGTTCTCAAAAAAAGATATAGTAGGACAAACTTTTCTTCTTCCAGCTTGCCGGTCAAAATTTCCTAAATCCTTCATAAAAGCTTCAAATAAAGAATGGGGCATCAAGGAAGTATAATCATGACTTTTTTGTTGACCATATATGTTGTATGTTGACAATAAATAGCATTTCTTATCATAGATAATTCATTCATTTACTTTAACAACATTAATTGAGCAACATTTGGGACACAGATGAAAAATGCAGCCATTCCTTTAAAAAACTCAGGAGACAAAGTAATGGTTATCATAAGGAACATAAGTGATATGGTAATTTTATGTCCAGGATGGTATGTTAGCATAAAAGGTATTCTTCATGGAAAGCTTAGGGAAGGTTTCTCAGAAAAGGTAACATTTGAACTGAGATTTAAAGAATAAGTAGGAATTTTTAAAAGAAAAGAGGACACATATGTCAGGCAGAGGGACTAGGATATGCAAAGGTAAAGCGACATTAAACAATGTGCTGTGTTTATAGAAATTGTAAGACTGGAACATTGCACAGGGGATAGACTATCAGGAGAAGTGATGGGAGATGTTAGGGTGTATTAAGAAGTAGATGGGAGGTAGACAGAGAAGAGTCTTACATGTCATACTAAAAGGTATGCAGGGAATGCAGTTAATCAAAGCATAACAGAACCAGGTTGGTTTTATAGAGATTACATTGGTGGCAGTGTGGAGGATGGGTTGGAGTGGGGAGAGATTGGGGGCAAGGAGAGTGGTCAGGAGCTTGATGAAGTAGTCTAAACAAGCAATAATGAGGGTCTGAATTAAATAGGAATATTAAAGAAGGACGGGAGGGTTTGAATTTAAGGGATAATTCAGAAATGAAATTAAAAGGAATAGTGACTAAATGTGAAGAAAGTTAGAATTAAGTCAAGATTTCCTTATGTTTACTTTAATTTCAGAGATACTTGAAAGTTATGTTACTATGGAATATAGTTATCAATGTGCTGATGGAGAAACTGAGCCATGTGATTACATAATTTGTATAATTAACCAGTGATAGATCTATTACTGCTATGTAAAGGGAAACTTCTAAACTAAAGTATTTACAGTTTTTTAAGGTAGTTTTGACTGTGTGGCTTCCTCTGGTCAATTGGAAAGACTCTAAACAGTGCTGTTAGATTGGTTATTTTGGCATGACAGTGGGAAGATGTCACTTAAAATGACTGGTTCAGATAACTAGGTGGTCATGAGAAAGAACTACAGTTTTGGGCAGCAGGATGAGGGTTAGGGGGCAGGTTTGGGCATGGTTCAGTCTACCGGGAACCAGAGCATCCTTTCCCCTTTGAATCACAGTAAAACAGGTAGGCAAAGGCTTTAATGATTTGCTGACCCATGGTGTTTTCATGAGAGAGGAACAAATTTAAGACTGTAGCCAGTGGTTCAGGAAGGAGAACTCCAAAAGCATTTTTAGGTGAATAACATACCTCTTTGATCCCAGGGCATAAAAGTTGAACACATGGTACCTACAAGGACTGAGGATGTCTATACAGTAAAACATACATACTTTTAAGACACTTAGAACACAAGGTTTTTTAAAAAAACTTTTATTGATAATGTGGTGAAGGCCTAGGAGGGGCAGGAGCAGGGTGGAGGGAGGCAAAAGCGGGGAGTGGGGGAATGGAGGATAGCTGTAATAGAGTCAACAATAAAAAACCTTTTTAATTGAAGTACTAGAGGCCCGGTGCATGAAATTCGTGCATGCGGGGGTGTCCCTCAGTCCAGCCTGCATCCTCTCCAATCTGGGACCCCTCGGGGGATGTCTGACTGCTGGTTTAGGCCCGATCCCCCTGGCAGTCGGACATCCTTCTCACAATCTGGGACTGCTGGCTCCTAACCACTCGCATGCCTTCCTGCCTGATTGCCCCTAACCACTTCTGCCTGCCAGCCTGGTCACCCCCTAACTGCTCCCCTGCCAGCCTGATCACCCCCTAACCACTCCCCTGCTGGCCCAATCACCCCCAACTGACCTCCCCTGCCAGCCTGGTTGCCCCCAACTTCCCTCCCCTGCCAGCCTGATCACCCTCTAACCACTCCCCTGCTGGCCCAATCACCCCCAACTGCCCTCCCCTGCCAGCCTGGTCGCCCCCAACTTCCCTCCCCTGCCAGCCTGATCTCACTCCCAATTGCCCTCCCCTGCCGACCTGATCTCGCCACCAACTGCCCTCACCTGCTGGCCTGATGGCCCCCAACTGCCCTCCCCTGCCGGCCTGGTCGCCCCCAACTGCCATCCCCTGCCAGCCTGGTTTCCCCCAACTGCCCTCCCCTGTAAGCCTGGTCCCCCCCAACTGTTCTCCCCTGCCAGCCTGATCACCCCCAAATGCCCTTCCCTGTCACCCTGATTGCCCCTAACGGCTTCTGCCTGTCTGATCACCCCTAACTGCCCTCCCCTGCTGGCCTGATCTCGCCCCCAACTGCCCTCCCCTGCAGGCCTGATCTCACCCCCAACTGCCCTCCTCTGCCGGCCAATTTGGTTTCTATGCCAGTCAGCGTCAAAAGCTCCACCTCCTAGACAGCCATTGGCTCCTCACAGTTGACCCAGATTTGGTTCTGATTGGTTGGCTTCTATGCCAGTCAGCATCTCTGGGCTTATTAATGGGGCCTGATCAGAAAGGCGGGGCTGATCAGCAACCCTGGTGGATGCCTGGAGAGAAATGGAGGCATGGCTGCTGACCAGGCCTGGAAAGGAAGAGAGAGGCAAGTGCTGATCAACAGCTGCCATAGAGGCTACAGATTAGACCCTGCTTCTCTCTTCAGGCCTCTCTCTGGGTTTGATTCACAGCCCCCTCAGCAGTCAGTGCTGGGTCACTGTGCCTGCAGCTGCAGCAGTCAGTGCTGGGTCGCCATGGCAACCCAGCACTGATTGCAGGACTGACTTTCAGTTGGTCGAACCTCCCAGTCATTGCGGATGAGACAGACCCAGGGTTTTTATATATTAGGATAATATATATGTAGAGGTGTACACATGTAATAAGTTTACAACTTGATAAAATTTCACAAACTGGTCCTAGCCAGTTTGGCTCAGAGGATAGAGCATTGGCCCACAAACTGAAGGGTCCCAGGTTTGATTCTGGTCAAGGGCACACACCTTGGTTGTAGGCTCAATCCCCGGCCCCAGTCAGGGCACGTGTGGGTGGCTACCAATCGATGTGTCTCCCTCACATCGATGTTTCTCTCTCTCTCTATCTCTCCCCCTCCCTTCCACTGTCTCTAAAAATCAATAGAAAACTATCATCTGGTGAGGACTTAAAAAACTCACGAACTGAAAACCAGCAATACAATAAATGTTATTGTCTTAGATT
This sequence comes from Plecotus auritus, assembly GCF_963455305.1. Classification (NCBI taxonomy): domain Eukaryota; kingdom Metazoa; phylum Chordata; class Mammalia; order Chiroptera; family Vespertilionidae; genus Plecotus; species Plecotus auritus. Next base: position 99,794,191 of record NC_137784.1, read on the forward strand.
CATAGTCAGAGCACTAATTGTTTGGGGGCCATGCTGAGTCATGTGACTTCATTCATCTTAGTATATCTCCCATTGTGGAGCACTGTGGCTAGCCTTTGAGTGCTGGGGTGTTGTATAGCTGAAAATAAAATGGGATTTGGTGTCAGGAGACCAGGGTTCCTGGATCCACTAAAATGTTGCTGTGTGATCTTGGGCAAATCTTTTCACATATTAGAGTCTTCATTTTCTTAGGTATAAAATGCAGTTGATGACAGCTGCTATGTTATCTAGAGGGTCAAAAGTAGTTACAGTTGTGAAAGCATCTTTGGAAAATTCAAATTGTCATTTCCCAGTACCTAGCAGAGTATCTGCCACATATTAAGTTTTTGAATGTGTAGAACACCATAAGCCTTAAAAATGTTTACCCAACAGTATGAAAGGTAATTTGACCTAATGCTCCCCTAAGGCTGCCTTTAAGACAGTTTCCCTCATGAACATTAATCACCCTGAATTTTTTAGCTTTAGAGTCCTCTTTGTTTAAAGGGAAGGAAATCTGTCCAATGGGAATATGAATAAAAATACAACATAGATTCCCATGATGTCATGGTAGGACTATAGCCTGAGATGGTTGAACAGTTTTTCGTTTACCTACAGTTTTCTGCTGTGGCCACAGGTGCTTATCTGTAATACCATGTAATATAATGTTTAAATAGTTGCTAGGCCCAGTTGTCTCCATGGAGACAAGGGTAAATTTGTGAGTATGCTAGTTATTCCAAGTGACTAACTGCAGCAGAGAGTTTATCCAACTTTTTTCTTTTTCTTTTGCAGTTCAGAAGTCTTGAAAAAGCCTACATGACTTTGTAAGTGGAATTCACTTTGTTAAATACCTTCCTTCCTGAATTTAGTTTACCTTGCTTTGGGGAGGGTGCAATTTGTTTATAAGAATTATTGCTTCTTGCCTAGAAATACTTTCTTGGTAAAATGAAACCCTCACATATAGGAAAAATTCCAAGCCTCACTGCCCAGTCCCTCTTAGCTCCTCCAAGATGTTCAGTGGAACAAAAGCAAATGATAAATGTGTTTGATTAAGAATTTCCCCAGTATGTAAGACACTCCAGAGCCTGAAAAGTTTTTCCCTCATTAGAGTAAAGCAATGGATTGAACCCATGGGATCTCCATCTAGCTGAGCTTATTCTGGCCGGAGAAAGTGGTCTATTTATGATGGTGGTTGACAGAACCAAAACAAGAGAATGTAGGACATTTTTTCTCCATAACAAGTCTCTCTGAAAAAGTAGGAAGCTGACAGCAGGTGATGCTATCAAAACAGGCTTTGGTTTTCAAAGCTATCCCTTTGTCTCCAGGCCCACTATCTTCTCTTTTCCTCTCAGGCTTCCCTTGATATTTTCACTAGAAGCAGAACAAGTTATGACTCCGTTGGATCCCAATTACCCTTGCCATGAGTTTGAATATAGGCAGGCTGTGTTTGGGAGAGTAAAGTTCAAGAGTCTGAGAGCTTTGATAAAAATTTGTAATGGACTCAAAGCTCCACTATTAATACCAGTAATTTCAAATTTGTAATAACTCAGAGGGCTGACCTGAAATTACCTTTGCTAAGAAACATATTAAAAAAGAGCTTTAGGACACAGAGTCTGCGCCATCTTGAACGGGAAAGTGGAGCTTATCGGAAGCCTGAGAATCCACAACTGCGGCACCCACGGAACAGCTGCAAGCCCCAGAAAACCAGTCCCCAGTTGGCGCAAACACACGGATTCAGAGGAGCTCTACACTCCACCACGGAAAGGTCAGATTTTGCCTGTGATAAGGAGAGAGAGAACTACATAACCAGACATCCAGTGAAGAGAGACCATGGGGAGACAAAGAAACAGCCTGCATATGAAAGAAAAGCAGGCATCACCAGAAAAGGAAGTAAACGAAATGGAGGCAAGCAACCTTCCAGAGAAAGAATTCAAAGAAATGGTCATAAGGTGGCTGAAAAGAATGGAAGACAAATTCGACAATATGAGCAAGAACCAAGAGGAAATGAAGAAGAACCAAGAAGAAATGAAAAATAACATCGCTGCTGTAAAGAATTCAATAGAAAGCATCAAGAGTAGACTAGAAGAAGCAGAGGACCGCATCAGTGAGCTAGAAGACAAGATGTGAAAAAATACCCAAGTAGAGCAACTTCTAGAAAAAAATATTAAAAAGCAGGAGGAGAGCCTAAGGGAACTTTGGGACAACACGAAACAAAACAACATCCACATAATAGGGGTTCCAGAAGGAAAGGAAGCTGAGCAAGGAATAGAAAACCTGTCTGAAGAAATAATGACAGAAAATTTCCCTGATATAGGGAAGAAAAACCCCACACAAACCCAAGAAGCTCACAGAGTCCCAAGCAAAATGAACCCCAAAAGACCGATGCCAAGGCACATTATAATTAAATTGGCAAACACCAACGACAAAGTAAGAATCTTAAAAGTGGCAAGAGAGAGACAGAAAGTCACCTACAAAGGAACCCCCATCAGACTAGCAACTGATTTCTCAACAGAAACTCATCAGGCCAGAAGGGAATGGAATGAAATATACAAAGTCATGCAAAGGAAGGGTCTGAATCCAAGAATAATGTAGCCAGCAAGGCTATCAATCAGAATTGAAGGTGAAATCAGGAGCTTCACAGACAAAAAAGGACTAAGGGAATTTATTACCACCAAACCAGCAATGCAAGAAATGCTAAAGGGTCTGCTGTAAAAATAAATAAATAAATAAATAAAGAAATAGGAAGCGAAGAAGGAACGCAGGGGTAAAGAATAAAAATGGTGACAAATAAGTACCTACCAATAATAACTTTAAATGTAAATGCATTAAATGCCCCAGTCAAAAGATATAGGGTAACGGATTGGATAAGAAAACATGACCCATATATCTGCTGTCTACAAGAAACCCACCTCAAAAAAAAAAAAAAAAAAGACACACACAGACTGAGGGTGAAGGGATGGAAAAAGGTTTTCCAGGCAAATGGAACTGAAAAAAAAAGCTGGGGTAGCAATACTTATATCTGACAAATTAGATCTCAAAGTGAAGGACATAATAAGAGATAAGGAAGGCCACTTCCTAATACTAAAGGGAGAAATCCAACAAGAAGAAATAACTCTGGTAAACATATATGCACCCAATACAGGAGCACCCAAATACATAAAAAAACTCCTGGAGGATATCAAGGGAGAGATAGACAGCAATACAATCATAGTAGGAGACTTTAATACCCCACTATCACCATTGGACAAATCCTCTAAACAAAAAATCAGCAAAGAAACATCAATCCTAAATGACTCACTAGACCAGATGGAATTAATTGACATCTTCAAAACATTTCACCCCAAAGCCACAGAATATACATTCTTCTCAAGTGCACATGGGTCATTTTCAAAGATAGACCATATGTTGGGACATAGGCAAAGTCTCTTCAAATTCAAGAAGACAGAAATCATATCAAGCATCTTCTCAGACCACAGTGGCATAAAACTGGAAATCAACTACAATAAAAACAACCCAAAGAAATCAAACACATGGAGACTAAACAGCATGCTATTAAACCATGACTGGGTTACCAGAGAGATCAAGGAAGAAATAAAATCATCATGGCAACAAATGACAATGAAAACACTACAATCCAAAATCTATGGGACACAGCAAAAGCAGTCTTGAGAGGGAAGTTCATAGCTCTACAAGCCTACTTCAAAAAACAAGAAACAATGGTAATAAATTACCTAACCCTACAACTCAAAGAGCTAGAAAAAGAGCAACAAGAAAAGCCCAGTATAAGCAGAAGGAAGGAAATAATAAAGATCAGAGCAGAAATGAATGACATAGAGACCAAAGAAACAATACAAAATATCAACAACACCAAGAGCTGGTTCTTTGAAAGGATAAACAAGATTGATGAACCTCTAGAAAGGCTCACCAAGAAGCAAAGAGAGAGGACCCAAATAAACAAAATCAGAAATGAAAGAGGTGAAATAACAACAGATCCCGCCAAAATACAAAGAATTGTTAAAAAATACTATGAACAACTCTATTCCAACAAACTGGACAACCTGGAGGAAATGGACATATTCCTAGAAAAATATAACCTTCCAAAACTCAATCAGGAAGAATCTAAACAGCTCAATATGCCAGTAACTATGGAAGAAATTGAAGCAGTCATCAAAAAGCTTCCGCAAACAAAAGCCCGGGGCCAGACGGATTTACAGGAGAGTTTTACCAAACATTCAAGGAAGAACTAAAACCTATCCTCCTCAGACTATTCCAAAAAATTCAAGAGGAAGGAACACTTCCAAGCTCCTTCCATGAAGCCAGCATCACCCTAATACCAAAACAAGATAAAGACAACACAATGAAGGAGAATTACAGGCCAATATCCCTCATGAATATAGATACCAAAATCCTCAACAAAATTCTAGCAAATCGGATCCAGCAGTACATCAGAAAGATCATACACCATGACCAAGTAGGGTTTATCCCAGGAATGCAAGGATGGTGTAATATCCACAAATCAATAAATGTGATACATCACATAAACAAATTGAGAGATAAAAACCACATAGTCATATCAATTGATGCAGAAAAAGCATTTGACAAAATCCAACACCCTTTCTTGATAAAAACTCTCAACAAGGTGAGACTAGAAGGATCATACCTCAACATAATAAAAGCTATATATGATAAACCCACAGCTAACATCATACTCAATGGGCAAAAACTAAAACCATTTCCCCTAAGAACAGGAACAAGACAGGGATGCCCACTCTCACCACTCCTGCTCGACATAGTACTGGAAGTATTAGCCATTGCAATTAGAGAAGAAGAAGAAATAAAAGGCATCAAAATTGGAAAACAAGAAGTAAAGCTGTCTTGATTTGCAGATGACATGATATTGTACATAAAAAACTCGAAAGACTCCATCAAAAAACTAACAGACTTAATAAATGGAATTCGGCAATGTAGCAGGATACAAAATTAACGCCAAGAAATCTATGGCATTTCTATACACCAATAGTGAACTTACAGAAAGAGAGACTAAAAAAGCAATCCCATTTACCATCGCACCAAAAAAATTAAGATACTTAGGAATAAACCTAACCAAGGAGGTAAAAGACCTATACGAGGAAAACTACAGGACACTGAAAAAAGAGATAGAGAAAGATGTGAACAGATGGAAGAACATACCATGTTCATGGATTGGTAGAATCAACATCATTAAAATGTCCATATTACCCAAAGCAATCTATAGATTCAATGCACTCCCCATTAAAATACCAACAGCATATTTCACAGACCTAGAAAGAACTCTCCAAAAATTCATCTGGAATAAAAAAAGACCCCGAATAGCCACAGAAATCCTGAGAAAGAAAATAAAGTAAGAGGGATCTCAATACCAGATTTCAATCTGTATTACAAATCCACTGTCCTCAAAACAGCCTGGTACTGGCACAAGAACAGACATATAAATCAATGGAATAGAATAGAGAATCCAGATATCGACCCAAACCAATATGCGCAATTAATATTTGACAAAGGAGGCATGAGCATACAATGGAGTCAAGACAGTCTCTTCAATAAATGGTATTGGGAAAATTGGACAGATACATTAAAAAAAATGAAACTATATCACCAACTTACACCATACACAAAAATAAACTCAAAATGGATACAGGACTTAAATATAAGACAGGAAACCATAAAAATACTAGAGGAATCCACAGGCAGCAAAATCTCAGACATATGTCGAAGGAACTTCTTCACTGATACTGCCCCTAGGGCAACGGAAGCCAAAGAGAAAATAAACAAATGGGACTACATCAAAATAAAAAGCTTTTGCACAGCAAAAGAAACCATCAACAAAACAACAAGAAACCCCACTGTATGGGAGAATGTATTTGCAAATGTTATCACTGATAAAGGTTTAATCTCCAACATCTACAGGCAGCTTATACAGGTTAATAAAAGGAGGATAAATGACCCAATAAAAAAATGGGCAACGGACCTAAATAGAATCTTTTTGAAAGAAGACAGAAGGAAGGCCAAGAGACACATGAAAACATGCTCGAAGTCACTAATTATCAGAGAGATGCAAATCAAAACGACAATGCAATATCATCTCACACCTGTCAGAATGGCTGTCATCAACAAATCAACAAACGACAAGTGTTGGCAAGGATGTGGAGAAAAAGGAACCCTCGTGCACTGCTGGTGGGAATGCAGACTGGTGCAGCCACTGTGGAGAACAGTATGGAGTTTCCTCAAAAAACTGAAAATGGAACTCCCATTTGACCCAGTAATCCCACTCCTAGGAATATATCCTAAGAAACTAGAAACACCAATCAGAAAGGATATATGCACCCCTATGTTCATAGCAGCACAATATGCAATAGCTAAGATTTGGAAACAGCCTAGGTGGCCATCAGCAGATGACTGGATCAGAAAACTATGGTACATCTACACAATGGAATACTATGCTGCCATAAAAAAGAAGGAATTATTACCATTTGTAGGCACCTGGATGGAATTAGAGAACATTATGCTAAGTGAAATAAGCCAGTCAATGAAAGAAAAATACCACATGATCTCACTCATTTGGGGATAATGAAAAACAGTATAAACTGATGAACAAAAAGATAGATACAGAGGCAGTAAAGCATCAAACAGACTGTCTAATTACAGCGGTAAGGTTAGGGAGAGGTGGGGGAAATAAGAGATCAACTGAAGGACTTATATGCATGCATATAAGAGTAACCAACGGATGCAAAACATTGGGGGTGTGGGCATGTATGGGAGTGGGGTGGGGGGCAATGGTAAGATATGTATACATATAATACCTTAATAAAAAAATAAAAAAATAAAAAATAATAAAAAATAATAAAAAAGAGCTTTACTGTGAAAAATGTTAAACATATACAAAAAAGAGTGAGAAAATATAATGAACCTCCATATACCCATCATTCAACATTTATTACCATTTTACCAATATTAGCAAAGCTTTTCTTCATGGAAAATTTCATCTTGTTTTTATATAGGACTGTCTACTGTACTTAACACTTTAGAAACAGCCCAAGTGCCCGTCAGTAGATGAGTGGATACAAAAACTGTGGTCCATTTACACAATGGAATACTATGTGGTTGTAAAAAAGAAGGGGCTCTTACCTTTTCTGACAGCATGGAGATTATTATACTAAGTTAAATAAGCCAGTTAGAGAAAGACAAATACCATATGTTCTCATTTATATGTGGAATCAAATGAACAAAATCTACACTAATAAAAGAGAAATATACAAATTGACCATACCTTTGTGACGCCCACCAGCCAATCAGGAGTGAGTATGCAAATTAACCCAACAAAAATGGCGGGTTAATGTGCATATGCAGGCGCCAAGCAGCCACGGGCGTGGAAGAACACTTGTATCGTCCCCAGCAGCTCAGGCCTCTGGGTAGCATGGGAAGGCAGAAAGGTGGCTCCCGAGCCATAGTGAAGGCAGAAATGTGGCTCTGGCCAGAGCGAAAGTGGTGCCAGCAGTCAGGGGAAGGAAGGCCCATTCTTGCACGAATCTTTGTGCATTGGGCCTCTAGTGAATTAATAAACAAAATAGAAACAGAGGCATGGATACATGAAACAGACTGACAACTGTCAGAAGGGAGGGGGTTTTGGGGGGCTGGATGAAAGAAGGTGAAGGGATTAACCAAAAACACATATCTATATAACACATAGACATAACCAACAGTGTGGTGATAGCCAGAGGGAAAAGGAGGTGGGGGCTAAGTGGAGTTAAGCAAAGGGGGGGGAGGAATGGGGATGGAAAGAGACTTTGCTCAGGGTGGTGGGCACACAATGCAGTGTGCAGATGATGTTTTATTGAGTTATACACTTGAAACTTGCATGGTTTTGCAAACCAATGTCACCCAAATAAATTAAATTAAAAATACTATAAACTATCTTTAAAAAACTGTAAATACTTTAGTTTAGAAATTCCCCTTTACATAGCAGTAACTGATGTATCAATTACAAATAATTCCTAATTTTTCATTAAATAGGTCTCTCCAGGCCATTCTGGGACAACACTTCCTTAAGCATTTTTAGTCCAGCTTGAGTTGTGTTCCTTTGAGGGTAATAAAACTGTTTCTTTTCAATTATGCTATGATTTATATTTTTCCCTAGTTCACACTGACCTTATCCTTACCATCTTCTCTAGGTAATATCAATTACCAAAGGGTGCTGATACATTTAAGAAATAAGGTGTTTGCAGTCCTGAGTTTTGTATAACAGCTGAGCTCTTTTTCCAGAGGCATAATCACTTAAAGGCCAATATTTCTGGCTGCATCATGGGAAGCCATTGGTTTGTTTGTTTATGCAGAAACAAAGACCAGTGTGAATGGTGCCTAAGTGAGATAGTGATTGCCCTCCATGAAGGGACTGAATCATAGTGTCCAAAGGGCATTAAATCAATCTGGATTGTTGGGGTGAATGATTCACTTCCAAGCTGCTTTGATTAACAGCATTATTTTCTCTATCACCCAGACTTATTATGTTTTGTGTGAAGCAAGACTAATATGCTTGAAAACACTTGAAAGTGCTTGAAGCTTTCCAAGCTCCTAACATTTTATATACAACCTTGTATAAATGCTTGGTCTGAGGCCTATTTCTGGGTGTTTCAGAGCTATTAACTTCTTGCCTATAGAATAGAAAATGTGACTTCCCCTCTTTTGCTTTCTTAGCTTAGTGGCATGAATAAACTAGAAAAAACAAAACATTCTGTCAACTCATTTGACTTTTTCAGAATGCCATTCACTTTGGCTATCATAAGCTGCTGTATCACATTTCAAATAGAGTCCACTTTCTAAAGCCTACATAAAGGATGAAAAAAACCTGTCATGTTCCTACATTCTTCTGGAAGGAAGAACTTTCGATTAAACATAATACTTGACTGTGAAACCATCTACACATGTCAGGGGGAAAGTCTGCTTCCTGTAGGCCCTGGGTATGATGGGAAATGTAATTGGAGTCTCTGGTGTCTGAGTTAGTGTGGCTGTGAATCAATTAAGCTAAGCACTTTGAATAACATTTTGCCTCATCTAGATGAAAAAGAATCCCAAGTGTGATGTGAGTTTGAAGGAAAAAAAGCATCTGTGTAAACTGGGTCCTGTAAGATCTTTATTTTGTGGAAATAAAATAATTCTTTCATTGCTCCCTACCCTCTCATCTTTTCTCTTGTTTGATACTGGCTGAATTTGGAAGTAGGACAAGGATATCAATAAGAGACATGTAATTCCCTTTTGTTTGATTGTGCAAGTCTTGAGATAAGAGCAATACTTAACTAGAATGGTTGCACATCTTTTTAAAAGAATTTGACTAGAAACAAACAACTCTTGGTTTCAAAGCCTTGTTTTCCAGCATCTATCTGTTCACCTTTCTTGAACGACTTCATCATTTTGTTGTGGAAATTGTTCCTTCTCTTTGCAAGATATTTTTAGGTCCCCAGGCCCAGACACTTCTTATTTTAGGAACTAGAAAAGGAGAGGGAAGAAATATTGAGGATGTGATGGATAGGCCTGTGCTTTTATTTTTCAGCTCTGAGATTCTCTTCTAGTTCCTTCTCTCCATTTTCTGGCAATCTCTAAATTGTGGAGGAGGACCAGGCCATGTCTCATACCTGTACTTTTTTGTTTGCTCACATTATGTGCTGTTTGTTGTCCACAGGCTGCCTTCTACTTCTCTCCCATGTCCCCTACTGTCCAGAATGAATTGACATGTCCCCATCTGTCCCATTGTGTACTACAGTCCCTCTAAAGTGAGAGAATACTTGGGAGTTGTATTAATTAATTTATATTCTGGAAAGACATCAGTGCATTAGTGTACATTGGCTTGTTATGATCTATTGGTGGTGGTGAAGGACTACCCCTAAAGGAAGGGTTGCTTCTATTAACTTCAGAGCCTCTCTCATTTGTTACATATCATGCTTCAATGTAAATAAATAGGGTTGCTCCCAAAGAGAGCATTCCAACACCCTTGTCTCATTTTTCCTCCAAACTGGAGGTGTTGATAGTTGTTTATATTAGAGGTGGGGGATGAGGGAGGAATGTAAGACATCTGGAAGTTCATTTAATGAAATCAAGCCTGTTGATTTTCTTCATTTTTATTTTTGTTCTTTTTTATTGTTTAGCAGGGGTGGGCAAACTTTTTGACTCGAGGGCCACAATGGGTTCTTAAACTGGACCGGAGGGCTGGAACAAAAGCATGGATGGAGTGTTTGTGTGAACTAATATAAATTCAAAGTAAAGGAGTGGAGGGGAGAGCAAGAGAACCCTCCGCTCTTTCGGCTCCGCGGGCCGGATAGAACAGCCGAACGGGCCGGATCCGGCCCGTGGGCCATAGTTTGCCCACGGCTGGAAAGTATTACAAATAGTAGTACATATGTCTCCTTTTTTTCCCCAATTGACCTTCCCCCAGCCTCCCCTACCCCCCGGCACATGCCCTCACCCCACCTCCCCAGTGTCTTGCGTCCATTGGTTATGCTTATATGCATGCATACATGGTTAGTATTGGAGGGAGGTTTTCCATGTTGGGTGGGCCAACTTGATCTTAGAACCCTCGATTTTCTTTCTCTTAAGAGATCTCTTACTCTCTTAGGATCTCTCTTACTCCTACATTGGCCTGAATCTTATGTTCTCAAATGTGGTTGAGAAACCTTGATTGCAGTTCCAATCCTCTCATTAACTATGTGTTGGGCCATTTCCTCAGTATGCTTATTTGTAAAATTAAGGTGTTGACATAGATTACAGATCTCTAAGATCAAGCTTTCGGGCTCTCTGGCTTTTTGGTTTCAAATTTGTGAGTCTTCTGATTATGTCTGGTGGAAGGCATCATTGAGCCTCCAGAGACTGGTCCAACAGGTATTCTGCAAGTTGTGAGGCCTTTTGAGCTTGCTTTTTCTATTTCTGGGTTGTAAGATATAATAATAAGAAAAAGTGATTTCAGGTCCCTAACAATAAACTTAGTTTCCTAAATGAAGAACAAATAACCTAGTTTTGGAGGAAAATGGAAAGCATTTGTAGTCTAAGAGTGTGAATCAGATTCCTTGGGGAATGGCATCCCAAGGGAAATGTCTAAGCTCAGCACCACTGAAATCAATAGGAGCTCAAAAATCATTGTGCTTTCCTCCCGAGATTGGGTAGCTTTACCTCTAGGAAGTCCTGGGAAGAGGGAGTCCTCATTCTGGACATGTTGGGGCATTGCCATGTGATACCACTTGTTCTGTCATAGTTATGGAGTAAGTGGAGTTAAATTAGGAAAGACAGACTTGGAAATATTGAGTTAGTAGCACCTCCCACAACACATATTCTGTTCAGCACTTTTCCACTGCCTTGGGGTTATTGAGTGGCTACGTCTCCCTGTGTCCCCCATGAGCTCCTAGAGTTTTTAGAACAGGAACAAGTGTCTCAGGCACTTCTGTAACTCCAGCATCTAGAACAGGACCTGGCACACAGTGGGTGTTCAATGAGTATCTTCTGAAAAATATCTGATTCTCAAGTTGGGATCATACAGCTCCCATGCACTTTCTTTCATCTGTCAGAGTACTGATTATACTGTATTCTAGGTGCCGTTGACTTGTATCTTTGCTCCACTACCTTGAAGCTAGGGTTGTGTATTTCTTTTCTACAAGACTGACTGGCAAAGAGGAGGTACTAAATAAATATTTGTTTGATGGTTGTGTAGATGACTTTATTTTTGCAAAGAACCAATTGTTATGTGGTCATCTACCCTCCTGCCTTAGTGACTCCTAGAAAAGCATTTTGCTAAATACTTTGTCCTTGCCATTTGTTTAATCACTGTTATCAGAGCAGTCCCTATACAGAGATGAATCAGACCTATCCTGCTTTGTCTGGAGGTGAGGAACCTCCAGAATTAAAACGTTACTATAAACTGAGGGCAAAATCTTAATGCAAATATTGGGACATTAATCCTAAATCAAATAGCCCAGAAGTACACACATGAGATTTCCTTTTCTCCATTCTTTCTTTCCTGTATCCCATTCCTGGCTGTTTTTATACATCTGCCTTCTGTGCCCTTTCAGCCTTCAGATAGGAAGTGGCAGTATTGCAGCCTCTAGCTACTTTAGCAGCCTGGAGCCTTTCTGCCGAGAACTGCAGTATCAGCTCTCATTGAGGACTATTCATTTATGACACTAACAAACTAAATTCATGCCTAACAGTTGTAGTGGAGACTTGCTAGTAATGCCTTCCTCTTTCATTTTATAACTTGATTAGGCAACAGAGGTGATTAGGTAAGTTGTGTGTGTGTGTTTTTTTGTTTTTTGTTTTTCTCTGACAAGAATGTTGTTTATTTCAGCCTGCAATCTTTGGGGAAATTTTATTTTCAGTGATTGTTGCATAGCATTTGCATTAGTAGATATATCAGTTATGTTTTGTGTTATCTGTCTTGTGAGACTAACTAACAATTATTCTAACAGATAACATTGACAGTTCTACGTCTTGTCTCCACAGAATATGAACTCTCCTCACTTAGAGATGTAAATGCTGGATTATTTGTGTTTCTGAAATGGTTTGCCAAATATTCTAGGTGTAAGCTTGTATTCATTGGAATAAATGCTAGCTACTCTAATAGATAAACCCTGAACTCTCAGTGGTTTAAACCAACAAAGTTTCTTCCTTACTTATATTGCTTCTTCAAGTGGTGATCCAGGGAACCAAACTCCTTCCATCTTACAGCTCTGATATATTTAAAATGGCATTCTTAGGGTTGCTCTAGGGTTTATCTTTAGTCCAGCCAGCTGTAAGGAGAAAAGAACATGGAAGATATTATATAGGAGGTTCCTTAATGGGTCAGAACTGGAGATGTTTTATATCACTTTGGTCCATATTTCACTGGGAAAAAATCCCATTGATAGAATTAACTATAGGAGAAATGGTAAATGTGGTCTAGATATATGCTAAGGGGGAAAGGGAAACCTGTTTTCATGAACACATAATGTCTGTAACTAGTACCTCCATGGACACCGCTAGAAAGCTAAACTATTCCTTTCACACTTGTCTGCCTTCCACTGATGCAACAGAGCCACTGTGGAACAGATGTATTGTTTCCCACTCCTATTGTCTTTTGAACCATGCCCTTAGCTCTCAGATAGAAGGAGCTAGATGCTAACCTGATTGATTGTAAAGGATTATTGATGCAGAGGTCAAAATTCATTCACTGAATGCTATCTTAGGGAATGCTAAATCTACAGAAAATTACATCACTTGCAGCTTTTTCTTTACCTCTTCCTCACAGGTTTGCCTAGAGGAGAGGAAATTGGGATCTCCCCCTGGTTCTTTTTTTTTAATTGTTGAACATATAGTGACATTTCATTTATTTATTTTTTAATTTAATTTTATTGTTTAAAGTATTACAAATAGTAGTACATATATCTCCTTTTTTTCCCCATTGACCTTCCTGCAGCCTACCCTAACCCCTGTGGATTAGAAAACTATGGTACATTTAAACAATGGAATACTATGGGCATTTAGGCTGTTTCCAAATCTTAGCTATGGTGAATTGTGCTGCTATGAACATAGGGGTACATATATCCTTTCTGATTGATGTATATAGCTTCTTGGGGTGTATTCCTAGAAGTGGGATTACTGGGTCAAATGGGAGTTCCATTTTTAGTTTTTTGAGGAAACTCCATACTGTTCTCCACAGTGGCTGCACCAGTCTGCATTCCCACCAGCAGTGCACGAGGGTTCCTTTTTCTCCGCATCCTCACCAGCACTTGTTTTTTGTTGATGATAGCCATTCTGACAGGTGTGAGATGGTACCGAATTGTCATTTTGATTTGCATCTCTCGGATGATTAGTGACTTTGAGCATGTTTTCATATGTCTCTTGGCCTTCCTTCTGTCTTCTTTTGAAAAGTATCTATTTAGGTCTGTTGCCCATTTTTTTTATTGGATCGTTTATCTTCCTTTTGTTATGTTGTATGAGTTCCCTATAAATGTTGGAGATTAAACCTTTATCAGAGGTAACATTGGCAAATATGTTCTCCCATACAGTGGGCTTTCTTGTTGTTTTGTTGATGGTTTCTTTTGCTGTGCAAAAGCTTTTTATTTTGATGTAGTCCCATTTGTTTATTTTCTCTTTAGTTTCCATTGCCCTAGGAGCTGTATCGGTGAAAATATTGCTTCGGCATATGTCTGAGATTTCTCTGCCTGTGGATTCCTCTAGTATTTTTATGGTTTCCTGTCTTATGTTTAAGTCCTGTATCCATTTTAGTTTATTTTTGTGTATGGTATAAGTTGGTGGTCTAGTTTCATTTTTTTGCATGTATCTGTCCAATTTTCCCAATACCATTTATTGAAGAGACTGTCTTGACTCCATTGTATGCTCATGCCTCCTTTGTCAAATATTAATTGGGCATAGTGGTTTGGGTCGATTTCTGGGTTCTCTGTTCTATTCCATTATCTATATGTCTGTTCTTGTGCCAGTACCAGGCAGTTTTGAGGACAGTGGCTTTGTAATACAGCTTGAAATCTGGTATTGAGATCCCACCTACTTTATTCTTCTTTCTCAGGATTGCTGTGGCTATTCGGGGTCTTTTTTAATTCCAGATGAATTTTTGGAGAGTTCTTTCTAGGTCTGTGAAATATGCCGTTGGTATTTTAATGGGGATTGCATTGAATCTATAGATTGCTTTGGGTAGTACGGACATTTTAATGATGTTGACTTTACCAATGCATGAACATGGTATGTTCTTCCATCTGTTTATGTCTTCCTCTATCTCTTTTTTCAGTGTCCTGTAGTTTTCAACGTATAGGTCTTTTACCTCCTTAGTTAAGTTTATTCCTAGGTATCTTAATTTTTTTGGTGCGATGGTAAGTAGGATTGTTTTTTTTTTAGTCTCTCCTTCTGAAAGTTCACTTTTGGTGTATAGAAATGCCATCGATTTCTTGGCATTAATTTTGTATCCTGCTACATTGCTGTATTCATTTATTAAGACTAATAATTTTTTTATTGAGTCTTTAGGGCTTTTTATGTACAATATCATGTCATCTGCGAGTGTCTGAGATTTTACTGCCTATGTTTTCTTCTAGGATTTTTTATGATTTTGAGTATTACATTAAAGTCTTTAATCCAGTTTGAGTTTATTCTTATATATGGTGTAAGCTGGTGGTCTAGTTTCATTTTTTGCATGTATATTTACTAAAATTTATTGTATGGTTTACTGTGTGCTAGGTATTGTGTGAAGCTTTGTACATACTAGTGTACACCTTTAAATTTTCTCCACAGCCTGTAAGAGGTAGTAGGTACTATTAATATCTCTATTTTAGAGAAAGGAAACAGGCTCACTGAGAGGATCAGGACTATATCAGGGCATTAAAATGCTTTTTATGATTGATTGACTATTGAGATCTAGTTGTGGGGATGCTTGCACTAAGTTGGTGATTCATAAATGTTGATGAGCATCAAAATCACCTGGAGGAGCCGAAACCGGTTTGGCTCAGTGGGTAGAGCGTCAGCCTGCAGACCGAAAGGTCCCAGGTTCGATTCCGGTCAGGGGCACGTACCTTGGTTGCGGGCACATCCCCAGTGGGTGGTGTGCAGGAGGCAGCTGATCGATGTTTCTCTCTCATCGATGTTTCTAACTCTCTATCCCTCTCCCTTCCTCTCTGTAAAATATCAATAAAATATATTAAAAAAAAAATCACCTGGAGGAGTTTAGCAATATGTAGGTTCCTGGGTTCCAACCTATTGATTCTGATTTAGCAGGTCTAGTGTTGAATATTCAAGTTGGTGGGCCTGGGATTATATTTGGAACAATTGCCACACTATTGATTTCCTTCCTTGAGGAAAGGAAATGGTCATCTCTTGGCTCAAATATTTTGGTCTAGAATATTTTTAAAGAATAAAACATAACATTGATGCATTGTTTTTTATGTGTTCCTTCACCTTTGTACTCAGCATTGACAATTCTGACAAAAGAGTGTTTTCCCCTATAATTCTTTTAATAGTTATTTTGTCAAAAAAATGTCTTTCTCCTGCTAGTGTGATTATATCACTTCATACTTTCCAGTCTTTTGTAAGTTCTTTGTCTTTTTCAGACCAAAATGTATTCATAAGTTGTGCTCATATAGTATTCGTGTGATTTGAAATGAAAGATCCAGTCAAACAACCTCATGGTTTTTTTTGTATGTGTTTCTCTTCCCCTGTGGAGTTAACTTCTTTCTTTAATAGATTTTCTTTGTTGTAGACATACTCTATGTGCATTATAAAGAAATTATTAGTATGGGCGTTAAAAATAATTAAGTCATTACAAATTCCTGTTATGAAGTAAAAAAGTCATGAGGTTGTAATGTACAGCATGATGACTACAGTTAAAAATAGTGGGTTGCATATTTGAAAGTTGCTAAGAGAGTACGTATTAAAAGTCCTCACTACAAGAAAATTTTTTTCATAGCTATGTATGGTGATGAATGTTAACTAGACTTATTATGGTGATCATTCAAAAAATTCTATACAAATATTGAATCATTATGTTGTACACCTAAGACTAATATAATGTTGTATATCAGTTATCCTATATAATAAAAAGGTAATATGCAAATCGACTGAACAGGGGACCGAACGGTAATGAATGGTAGCTATGATGTGCACTGACCACCAGGGGGCAGACGCTCAATGCAGGAGCTGGCCCCTGATGGTCAGGGTGCTCCTCCTCAGCCAGAAGCCAGGCTCAAGGCTCATGGCTGGCAAGCACAGCGGCAGTGGCAGGAGCCTCTCCCGCCTCCGTGGCAGCACTAAGGATGTGGGACTGATGGCTTAGGAGTGGGGAATGGGCCTAAGCCCTCAGTCAGACATCCCCTGAGGGCTCCTGGACTGCGAGAGAGCGCAGGCTGGGCTGAGGGACTCCCCCAAGTGCACGAATCTTGTGCACCAGGCCTCTAGTACCTTAATAAAAATGATGGAGTTATGAAGCTGATGAGACCTAAAGATATCTTCTGACAGCCACTGCATTCAGTCAGGTAAATATTTATTCTACTCAAGTAAGTAGTCATCTCATCACTTCCTCAGTACTATTTTGATCATTTAGTCACATTTTGTCTCCACAATCAGGATGTTCTTCCTCATTTCCAACCTTGAGTTTTCTTACAAGAATAACATAAATTGTGGCCTTTCCTTTTATCTTCCTAGACAATGGTTTATATATGTGTAGTGTATACCTTGACATTAAACTTTAAAATTGCTCTGAGCTACCCATGCACTGTGAGCTGTAGATGCCTCAGCAGAATCCCAGGATTCTATTCTTTGGTTCCTCAACTTCATCTTTTATCTTTATTTGCAATTTTGTTCTTACCCTTTGAACCCTTGAGCAATGTTTCAGACTTGTATGTATGAATATTCAGACCAAAGTCTGGAAGCCTTTGTTACAGCTTCTGAATATGTATGGTATGGGTGAGATAATGAATATCATCATCACTAACATTAACAGCACTTACTATGTGTCAGGCACTGGTCCAGGACCTTTATATTTATTATCTCATTTATACCTCATAAAACTGCATAATATAGGTATTTCTGTATCCCATTTTATAGAAGGAGAAGTAAAGACTTGTAGAGGCCAAGCAGCTTGCTCAGTTTCACACAACTAGTGAAGGGTAGAGCCAGAATTTGAGCTTAAGTCTGATGCTTGAGTTTTTGCTTTCAGCCACTATGCTCTACTGTCTCCCTAGAGAGCCTTAGATAGAAGGTATAACTTATTTCATTCCAAAGGTAGAGACACAGACAGAAGACAGAATTAAACACGTCTTTCTATTTACCAACATGGGCAAAATGTGAACCAGAAGATTTCTGTGGGATTGGCATAAATTGTCAGATTTTCTTTTGGTATGTCTTTAGAAGAATCAATTTGCATTGGCCTTGCTGACCAGGACTTTTGTCTAAAAGCTCCATAAGACTCTAAACAATTTGAAACCATATATGAAAAAGGGGAGTAAGATGGTGCTTAGGTGTGATAACATAAATTATATTGGGTTCATCTCAGTTGTCTCCTAAAGGGATTTTTGAAATGTGTCTCATAAGTTTTCTCAGATATAGTGCTAATGACTTATTTTTGTGTTAAGGTAGAGTTTCTCTCTTGGCTTACATTTTGTCTAAATACTCAAATTTCTCCTCTCTTGACCCTATCTTAGTAGAACTACTACTTTTCAATCTCTGCAAGACTTTTGAATCCATAATCCAAAAAGCACTTTGAGATCAATATTCATAAAAATAAGCCCTATGCCGGGCCATAGAAACCACCTTAACAAATTAAAATAATTTAAGTTATTGAAAGTATACTATCTGACTATAATGAAATTAGAAATCAATAACAAAAAGTATAAAATCACTCAGAAATTATATAACATATTCCTAAATAATCCACAGGTTAAAGAGGAAATATCAGGGAAATAATTTGAACTGAATGAAAATGAAAATACAATATATTAAAATGTGTGGCATGTCTCTAAAGCAGTGCTTAAATAAAAAGATAGAGTACTAAATGCTCAAAATAAAAAAGAGAAAAGATCTCAAATCAAGTTTCTTCTACCTTAAGAAACTTCAAAAAGAAGAGCAAATTAAACTTAAAGTAGAGGAAAGAATAAGGTACACAAATGGATAAAATGGAAAACAGAACATCAATAGAGAAAAATCAGTAAAACCAAAAACTGATTTTTTTAAGATTCATAAAATTGATTGAGCTCTAGCATGACTGACAAAGAAAAGGAGAGAAACACAAATGACTAACATCAGAAATAATGTTACAGACGCCACAGACAATAAAAGGACTTAAGATTTGGATGGTTTCACTAGAAGATTCTACCATTTAACAAAGAAATGACACAAAATTATAGGAAACTCCATGAATATAGATGCAAAAATCCTTAACAAAATATTAGCAAGTCTAATCCAGCATTTGAGGAATGCAAAACTGGTTCAATAATAAAAAATCAATCAATATAATCTATCATATCAATAGTCTAAATAAGAGAATCCACATGAGCTTATCAATTGATCTAGATTTTTTAAAAAAATATCCAGCATCCATTCATGATAGAAGCTCTCAGCACACTGTAAATAGAGGGACTTACTCAATTTGACAAAAGGTAAGCCACAAAATACCTACAGTTGACATCATACTTAATGGTAAGAGATTGAATGCATTCCTTCTAAGATTGGGAACAAAGCATGGATTTCTATTCTCACCACTCCTATTCATCATTGTACTATACTGGAAGTCCTAGCCAGTGCAATAAGGAAAGAAAAAGTTATAAAAGGCATTCAGATTTTAAAAGAGGCAATAAAATTATCCCTATATACAAACATGATTTTCCATGTATAAAAGCCCAATAAATGTACACTAAAACTCAGCAAGACATTATCAAGATCACAGGATACATGGCTGACACACAAAAATCAATGTTATTTGTATATACTAGAATTGAACAATTAGAAACCAAACTTTTTAAATATAATACTATTTAAAATAGCACCAAATGAAATAATGTATAAATCTAATAAAATATGTATTGAATCTATATACTGAAATCTACAAACTGCTGATTAAAAAATCAAAGAAGACTTAAATAAATGTTAAGATATACCATACTCAAAAAGGAGACATATTTGTAATACTTCAAACAATTAAAAAAATTAAAAAAATAAGATATACCATACTCATATATTGGAAGACTAAACATAGTAATATTGTCAGTTTCACCCAAACTAATGTGTACATTGAATTACTACATTTCAATCAGAATTCCAGCAGTAGTTTTATTTATGTATACAAGTTGGTTCTAAATTATATAGAAAGCAAAGGAAATGGAATTGCCAAACATTTTGAAAATAAAAAATAAAGTTGAATAAACCACACTACCTAATTTTAAGACTTACTATAAGGCAGTTCTCAGCAGTTTGATTATGATGTATCTGAGCACGGATTTCTTTAGATTTATCCTGTTTCTGACTTGCTGAGCTTCTTGAATCTGTAGGTGTATATTTTTTGCTAAATTTTGGAAGTTTTAAGCCGTTATTGCTTTAGATATTTGTTCTGTACCATACTGTATTATTGATTCCTTCTAGTGAGTTTTTAAAACTTTGTCACTTTTGAATTTTTCAGTTCTAAAATTTCCATTTTTATTTTCCTTATTTTATAGTTTTTGAGATGCTCTATAGTTCATTCAAGATTTTTCTTTCTATTGAAATTGCGATTTTTCTAGTTCTTTTGCTGAGCAATTTTTTTCCTTTATTGATTAAGGCATTACAAAGTGTACTTATCCCCCCATTGTCCCCCCAACCCCTCAATCCTGAACTCACCCTCACCCTCAACCTCTGTTGTCTGCATCCATTGCTTATGCTTATATGCATGCATACATGTCCTTTGGTTGATCTCTCTCCCTTACCCCCTTGCTGAGTAATTTTGAATTCTATCTTGTACATTTTAAATGTTATGAATCTCTAGATATTGTTTAAATCCATGGAGAATGTTTATGTTTTTATTTTAGCAGGCTATTTACCAGTTGGGTCTGAGCTGCAAGTTCTGACCTGATTTCTGTAGATTTTGCTTTCAGTGTTAGTTCCATTTTCAAAGACTCTGCAGTGCTATTTGTATTTATCCTGTCCAGTGGCCAGTATGGAACTTGGGCAGTGGTCTATCCTGGAGTTCAGTTCTCAAAATTTTGGCTTTATGACTCAGTGATTCCACTTCTGGGAATATATCCAAAAATTTCTATTGGTAGTTCATCTCATGGTAAAATTCCTGAACATGCAATGAAACTAAAGCAGTCATATTTTTGTGTAAAAAATTAAAATTTAAAGTTATCAAGACTGCATTATGAAATTTACAAAAACCTCCATTAATCAAAAAGGGGGGATAGTAGGGTAATATCATGTAAGGAAAAATATCCTATAAGTAAATTACATCTAGAAAATTTTTACTTTACAAAATTATTTTTCATTTGTAATGCTAACAGCAAGACATTCATGAAAAACACACATGGTGTCTAAATAAGACAAAGGAAAATCGTTTGGGCAAAAATAAAAAGGATCCCAAATCAATTATATAGAAAAGATTCCTTTATTAACTTTTGGTCGAGAATATGTTTGTATATTTTTAGAAAACAACTCCAAGACCATGTGGATTCCTGCAACAGAGAGGAATTGACAGGTCTGCTCCAACCACGAAGACAAGAGGAGAAACAGTCCAGAGATGGAAGACGCTGACGACGCCTTGCCACGCTAGCAGTCAGCAGCTGTGCGTCGCAGCAGGTTGCCTAGGACCAAACCAGAGAGGGTCGGACCTGCATTGCCACCATGTGCCCACCATCCAAATATCATTGCTGACATGTACACTTAAGGAACTGTTTGACATTGAAATGGGGACTCAAACATTTTTTGTTATTATATGTTTATTTCTAGTCTGCAGAGGCAAGATTTTTTAAAGGAAAGAAATGGGGGGAAAATAGATACAGAGGCAAAGAAGCATTGAACAGACTGTCAAACTACAGTGGGAAGGCAGGGGAGGTTGCGGCGGGGGGGCTGTAAGAGATCAACTGAAGGACTTGTACGCATGCATATAAGCATAACCAATGGATACAAGACACTGGGAGGGGGGGCAGGTAAAGGCATGTACTAGAGGGAAGGGGAGGCCAGGGGGAGGTCAATGGGGGGAAAAACAAAGGAGACATATGTACTACTATTTGTAATACTTCAAACAATTAAAAAATTAAAAATTAAAAAAAAAACACAAAAAAACAAAGAAACTTGAAAATAGTAATTTAAAAAAAAATATGCACCCCTCTGTTCATTGCAGCATTATTCACAATAGCCAAGATTTGGAAGCAGCCCGAGTTCCCATCAGTAAATGAGTGGATTAAAAAAAAGCTTTTATACATTGTAACAGCATGGATGGACCTGGAGAGCATTATGCTAAGTGAGATAAACCAATCAGAGAAAGGCAAGTATCATGATTTCAGTCGTATTTGGAATCTAACAAACAAAATAAAAATGACAAACAAAATAGAAACAGACTCATAGATAGAGAATGGACTGTCAGCTATGAGAGGGGACGGGGTTGCGGGGCTGGGTGAAAAAGGTGAAGGAATTAAGCAAAACAAACAAAAAACTCCTCATATACACAGAAATTTTTTGGTATGTACTTTTGGGGCAGATCCACCTATGCACAGCTTGGTAATGAACCTGGGAGTTTATAAACAACAGGTTTCAGGGCCAGGACACTTTGCTGAGTTTCTTTCTCTGCTATATCCCCTGTACTTTCTTGTTCTTTGAATCTTCCCTTTTGGTCCTCTGGCCAGAAAATTGGCCTTAATTATTCCATTTTGCTGTGCATTTCTTACAGCTGTGCTCACATCTGGGCCAAGTGATGGAAGATCACACAGAGGGGAAAAAAACAGTGGGGGTTTCCCCAATTCTCCTGGGACCACTGCTCCTCTGACCTACCCTCAGTGTTTCCCTGCTCTTGAGCCCCCACTGTTGCTGCTACTGCTGCCTTCTTTTTGGAATTGCTTGGTGGCTTGGGGCTTGGGTATGGCAGAACAAAGAAAAGGGGGGAAAATAAAATAAAATAAAATAGTAAAAAGGGATTTCTTCCAATCTATCTGGGTGTCAGGAGATTCCTTCCCACACTTTGAACCTGATCTAGAGGGCTTTCTCCTGTCCTGACATGGTGTCTAATTCTGGGTTTCAGGCTGTCTTTGATTTAGGCCAGAAGAGGGCATGAGTGGGGGGGGTAGGAGGCAATGGAGGGATAAGGACACATATGTAATACCTTAATCAATAAAGAAAAACAATAAAAAATAAAAAATAAAATGAGAAAAAAACCTGTTTTCTTAAAGAAAAGAAGAGTAAGTGGTAAAATAAGTGGAATAAACAAAATAATATTTTAAAAATTATTAGCTATGCTAGGAAAATAACTTGTAGTTAGTTAAAAAAGATTATTTTGCAATATCAGGTATATTTACTAGTACTTTTCCATTCTTTGGTAAAAGTAAAGAGACCTGATTCCAGGTGAAAGAGAATATATAGGAAAATATTTTTCCTACTCTAATTTGAGCTCCAAGTAGATTTTTGGGTTGAGATTTTGGAGACCAAGTTCAAGTCCTGACTTAGTAACTAGGTGGCTTAGAATAAACAACTTAACCTTTCTGTTCCAAGGTCAGCAAAAGAGAGGCATCTAATTAGATCATCACCAAAGTTACTTTCAACATTACACTTCTATGACTCTAGGGCTTACAAAAGTATGGAAAAAAATAGAAAACTTAAACTGAAAACATGTCAAGAGCTAAGAGATCTCCTCAACCTGGTGAACCAATATTTTCTGAGTGATATGTGCATGGTGATCATTATGCATGAGTAAAAGATTCACTCAAAGTGAAACGTAGACCAGTGGGATTTAAATGTAACAGTATTAGAAGATAAATAATGTTTTCAGGTCCCACATTAAAAGAATATATAAATAAAATAAAATAAAATACAATAAAATATTGTTCATGGTTTAAAAAAATAGTACTAGTTCAGTGGTACTTTTAATTCTGGTCTTCTTCCCAAATCTGCCTATTACTTTTTCCTCAAATAGCTGTTCCCTTCCTTCTGTCTAGGTGCATTTAGTGGAAAAAGCAGGTTGGGCTGTGCTTACTCCATCTTATTCAGACCTAGAACCTGTTCTATGACCATTTTGCTCAGGGAAGTGAGCTGAGAGACTCTAGTTGAGATCTTTGTTGAAAGGAGCTTTCTACACCTATGTTCAGATTAGAATTAAAGAGGTACAGTATTCTCCACAGAGTGTGTATTGAGTAGGGCTAGTAGCTGAGGTAAGAGAAATAGAAAACTACAAGAGTATTGCAGGTGTGTTTCCAGTGCCCCCTCTAATCTAACTCTACATACATGCAGTTTCTAATTCTCATAAGTACTAGCTCCAGCTGCATGCCTACTGGAGGGGTCAAGGGCTATAGGCTAATGGATGTTGGCATGTGTTTATTTAAAGAGGTGGCTAGTATTTATCAGAGTTGATGGTAAATTAACATTTATTTTTATTTTCTTCCTTGCTTGTGAAAACCAGACATAATGAGATTCAGAAATACCAGGCTTATAAATATGAATAGGTTCAGTGTCTCTTCTCTCCTGAGATTCCACTTTGTAATTATCAACTTTCATTGCAGAAATAGTGTAATTATTGGTTTTCCTACCCTTCCATTCAGGGGAATACAGACTATGAGGTAGAGATAACTTAATCACTTCAAGATTAATTAATTGCCTCTGGACTTGGGTATTTTCCACCCCCTCTCCTGAGTCAACTCAGAAATCCCTGTGTGGATCATGGAGTGGCCAAAGGCACCTGAAGCCCCCATGCTGAGATGGATCTTCTAGCTAATTTTGAAAATTTGGCATAAAAGGCCCTATGGCATCTACATTTCTAACCTGCATGGTGTTGCCTGAATATAGAATTCTATAGTCATTTATTCAAGCTAAAAGGGCCTATAGGGATTCTCAGACCTACAGGAAACCTGATATTGGGGTACGATCCCTTCATTATACAAATGGAGGAAGTGACTTGTTGAAGGTCATGTGAAAGGCAGTGGCAGCTCTGAGCATAGAACACTTTCTCCTTGACTTCCTGTATATCCTTTGCTCTTTCTACTATAGTTTCCAAGGACCTTAAGGAGAAATCAAGTGCCATAAGAGTGTGCGACCTGTCTATAGATCAGTCAGTAACAAGAGCAGATAATAGCATCACTCTTCAAATGGGAAAGATGAGAGAGGTTATTAAGCTCTACCAATTCTCATGACCTCTGGGTAAGATAGGAAATCATTGTTCCTATTTAACTAAGAAGGAAACTCAAGCCCAGCTATATTGAGGTCCAAGTCAGAATAAAATTCAAAGTCTGAGTTAGAACTTATTTTTCTTAACTTTTCTTATGATTTATTCACGGATCAATTTCTGATTCTTAAGGTGATGTCAAGTTTTATTAAAAGAATCAGATACCACACTATAAAAACAACTGTATGGAACCTTCTACTATATACAGTGCTATTCTTGATTATTAAAACAAGTCTAATTACCTCTATGAGCTTTTTTTACTGACCTTTTGCCATACTAATAAAATGCTTTATTAAGTCAGTATGTAGACAAAACTAAAGAGTATGAATAGAGTGAGCCTGCCTGGGGTTGAAAGACCCCATACATAGAAGGTTTGTGATTTTAGGTGAATCAGTTAATCTCTCTGTGTCTTAGGCTCTGCTCTACACCATGAGGATTTTGGCACTTTAGGATTTAGTCTGACTCTGAAATTTTGTGCTTCTGTGATTTTTGTTTCCTTGGGAATTGTCTCTAATGTTTACTTCTTGTCCTTTGCTGCATCATCCTCCCCTTCTATTAAAACGTGTGAAGTTGTGGTTTGTGTAGGGAATGAGGGAATAATTTAATGAAATTACTGTTCTGAGTTGTTTACCTATGTCTGTCACAATTTAACAGGAAAGCCTCTAAAAATTCTGAGTGACTTTTCTATTGAGAAGGCTATTTCCTGGAGGATAGATGTGGTGATAGTGAACAAATATTAGACATGCAGTAATTTGTAAATTATCTCCCCCAAACAAAGCAAAACCATATATAATCTTAATTCTACCCAGTATTCTAGTAATTTTGGATGGATAAGCAGGAATTGTTTGTATTCATTTTTTTTTCTTCTCCTACCAATGGACAGAGGTCTCACAGCTTTTCCTTTGACCTTCTCAGGATTTGAAAGTGCTGTGTCTGAAAAGATCTTGTGTTTATAAAAATCAGTACCTGTAAGAAATCACTTGAAAGAAAGAATTCTGGTCCGCTTGTATAAGAATAAGGCAATGAATTGAGATCTGCATTGTAAGTATGTGTGTTTGTGCAGTTAAAACATCTTTTTTATTTTGGAAGAGCTTTAGATTTACAGAAAAATTACAAAGATAGTACCAAGAGTTCCTATAAACCACACAGGTAGTTTTCCCTATTATCAACATATTCCATTAGTATTATTACAGTAAATAGATACTTAGATATTAACCAAAAGGGAGGGAGCTGCCCTAGCCAGTTTGGCTCAGTGGATAGAGTGTTGGTCTGCAGAATGAAGGGTCCTGGGTTGGATTCTGGTCAAGGGCACATGCCCAGGTTGTGGGTTTGATTCCCAGTAGGAGGTGTGCAGCCAATCAATGATTCTCTCTCATCATTGATGTTTCTATCTCTCACTCCCTCTCCCTTCCCCTCTGAAGTAAATAAAAATATGTTAAAAAACAAAACAAAAGCAAAAGGGAGGGAGCTAACCAATCAGAAATATATACCTGATTAAGCTTTACAGTCACCTGGGGAGTCCACCCCACTAATTAGGGGAGGAAGAAGATGGTGCAGGGGAAAGTACTTTCACTGGGTACATGTATAGTAGGATCCAAAATGGTCACCATAAATGGGAGGAGACTAACCTGGGGAAATCTGGGGGAAATATTGCATAGGATAAGGATGCAAGTCTAGGAAAAGTGAGGAAAGAGATTGGATAGTTTGAAAGAAAGCCTGCTCTCTCCTAAGACCAAGGAAATAGAGGGAAGCTTAACAAAGGCCCCAGTCTCTCATTGGCAACTGCACTGGCCAAAGCACAGCCAGGAGCAGAGATTGAGCTGGACTATGGGAGACTTATGTGCCGGGGTAATGGCACTGCATCTTTGGGCCTAGACCCATCTGGGCCTGGTGAGCACAAGTACGGGCCTGCAGCCCCAGAAGCTGAACCACCTGGTTGTGGATGAGACATCAGGCGTGGTGTATCTGGGGGCAGATCAACAACATGGACCAGCTTCCAATGCTGGACCCACCAGGGAAATGCCTTGTCGAGTATGACAGTATTTTCAAGGGTGCTCTAATAAATTTTGCCACTATTGCTTAAAATCCTCCTATGTGTGTGTTCCTGAAATTCATTTACTACAAGAATGTGGAAGAACCTATTTCCTCTGGTAACAGCATGGCACATTGGTCACAATTTATTAACCAATACTGATACACCATCAGCTAAAGTCCATACTTTATTCAGATGTTTTTATTTTTTTACTTAATATCTTTTCTCCATTCCAGTGCTGGAGTTCTTTTCCCAGCCTTACAAAGGGTTCAGCATTCTGGAGAAAGGGGGCTGAGAGTAGATGATTAAGAAGGAGTCCAAAGACAAAAGATAATTTTGAAAGCCATTGGGGGTCAGAGGATCTTCAGCTAAAGGAACTGAAGACTCCTTTCTTGACTCAGGACCCTGCTTTTATTAACACAATTTGTCCTAAGGCAAGGTGGAGATATACACTTCAAAGGGTAAGGTTTCAAAGGGTATACAGAAGCATTGTCAGTTTGGGGAATAGCCTACAGCTGTTCAGGTGTTTGGCCGACAGGAGGCAATAAAATGCCCTGAGCTGTCTGGCAGCAGACAATCCTATTCAGGTTTGGGGGAAGTGCCGTTTAGCCTATTCTAACAGGTAAACTACATATGTGGCTCACCCTTATTGAGCCCCCCAAGTCCCATCAACCTTTTGATGGAACTCTTGTAATTATTACATGCTGGAATTGGTTTCTGGCATCTCACCCTTTTTGATTTTTTAAATTAAACAAGAATGTATGTTTTAAGATTTTTAAATTCAATGGAAAGGACAGAGTTCTATCAAGTCCCTTTAAATTGCTGTCAGGCATTAAAGGAATCAGCCTGCAGTCAGTTTCTTTTTGGGCCAACAATTCTTTGAGTCCCAATTTCAATGTCCAACAGTTCCTTATGTATACATGTCAGCAATGTTATTTCAGTTCTGGATGGTGGACAAACAGTGGCAATGCAGGTCTGATCTTCTCTGGCTTGGTCCTGGGTGACCTGCAGCGATGCACAGCTGCTGACTGCTAGCATGGCAAGGCATCTTCACTATCTTCATTTCTGGACTGTGTCTCCTCTGTTATTGGGGGCCACTGCTACTTCTGTGGCTGGAGCAGTCCTTTCAGTTCCTCTCTGGGATCCGTTGTTGCAGGAATCCACATGGTCTTGGAGGAGTTTTCTGGAAATATACAAACATATTCTTGACCAAAGGTTAATAAAGGAATCTTTTCTATAAATTAGATTTGGGATCCTTTTTCATTTTTTTCCCAAACAATTTTCCTTTCACTTATTTTGACACCATGTGATTTTTCATGGGTGTCTTGCTATTAGCATTACAAATGAAAATTAATTTTCAAAGTAAAAAAATTCTTGATGTAATTTACTTACAGGATATTATTTCTTACAGGATATTATTCTACTATCCCCTTTTTTTGATTTAATTATTAGGAGGCTTTTGGAAATTTTATAATGCAGTCTTGATAACTTTTAATTTTTATTTTTAGCACAAATATATGACTGCTTTGGATTTATTGCATGTTAAGCAATTTTACTATGAGATGAACCATCAATTAAAATTTTAGTTAATACTTCAGGAACAGTTTTTTTGTCCAATACAATTAAGTTTTTATAAATATTTACTTATTTCAATTAACCAATTTAAATGATTTGAAATAAGGTTAATTTTTAAACTTCACTTGTCCTAGGTTATGGACAATAAATGACATTAATTACATTTCTGCAATTAGTCTTTGAGTAATTTTATATAAATTTTGTCAGGGAGGCAAAAACACAAATTATTTACTTTAGTTTATGAGGCCAAATATATTGACTTTCAATTACAGTTCTTCAGATGTTTAAAGAAAACATTATTCTTCCAGGATAATTTTCAGGCTATAGAGAGTTTCATTTAGAAAGTCTTTATCTTTCTTTATACCAAGCAACCTACAGGGCTGCTGCTTAATGCTGGCTTGTACAGCCAAATAGCTAGCTATATTACAAGTAACTTTACAATAAGGTTGACTACTATTTGCTGTCAGATTTAATACTTTAACAATAATCTTAGTTTACACTGTAAATATTAGTGAAATAGATTTCAAAATTTTCAAATTTCTCATTTTTATTAAGTTTATAATTATATTTTTAAAGACTATCCCCTTTGGCTTATTTGCATATACAGAAGGATCATGGGAGGTCTCAGTAACTTTCTTAGAATACTTAATCAAATTGCTTACAAAAACATTGGCTTATTCAAAGGGAGGGGTTGGCCTTTGCTGTTTCAAGATGGCGGCCCCCAGGGGGAGTGGCAAGCCATGTTGCCAACATGGCAGCTGCTAAGTCAGGCAGTCCAAAATGGCAGCTGTCTAAACTGTTCTTTGACAGAAAAAATGGTTTGTTTATTCTCACAATAAACAAGGGAAGAGCAAACCAAAATCCCTAAAAGACAGACAGTCAAAATTATATTGCAGACAAACAGAAATCTCACTAGCTGTTTTTGGTGGCTTTATTAGAATTTAATTGTTTATAAAAATATTGGCTTTTCCCAGGCAGAGAAAGATAAATGTCACATGATCTCACTAATTTGTGGAATACAATGAACAACATAAACTGATGAGCAAAAATAGATCCAGAGACAGAGAAACATCAATCAGAACGTCAAACCTCAGGGAAGGTAGGGGACAGTGGGGGTAAGGGGGAGAGATCAACCAAAGGACTTATATGCATGCATATAAGCCTAATCAATGGACACAGACAACAGGGGGGTGGGGGCATGAATGGGAGGTGGGGGGTAATGGGGGAATAAGGACACATATGTAATACCTTAATCAATAAATAAATTTAAAAATATTGGCTTTTCATTTAGCTGAAATTATATGAAACCTTGATTGAATTTTAAAAAGCTAATTTATTAAGTAATTTAAGTAGGTATCTTTAATTAAAAAACAAAGCAAGTAAATTTAGTAAATGTTTATGTCTGATTCACAAGGTACAAACTCTTGCCCCACCTCTGGCCTATTTAAAAATGCAGGCAGCAAGAGGCTTTTTGTTTTAAATTTCCTCTGTTGGATTTAAAGAAATATTTAGTTACTTATTTTACCCTTCTTAGAGGCCAAAAACTTCGTAACATTTAAAATATATGTATAAGTAAAACATACTGATTAATTTTATTTGATAAAGCCTTCCATGAGATTTCAAGTATATTAGATCATTTAAATTAAAAAATATTTCCTTTAAGAAGAGAGAATAACATCTTCAAAACATTTCAGGGCCGTGAAAATGTCTCAAATTATCCCTTGGTTACAGCCTTGAAATTTTAACTTGGAAAAAAACATCAGATTATAATACTTTTTATAATTATCTTAAGATATCAATTAAATTTAAACTTTTTTGCATTAAAAATTTGGTTGGGATCACAGAATTAATCGTTTTTATTTAATTAGACCAAAAAACAATTTTGAATTTCTAATTATTTTCAGAGAAACACAACATCTTATATTCTTCAAAAATAAATTTTTTATACTTTAGGCATTTAATTACCACAACTATATAATTTCTCCCAATTTAATTTGAACTTTGAACTTTTAGAGTTGGCACGTCAAATATTTAGCATTTCTTTGATTATTAACACTTATATTTTTAAGAATAAATTTCAAAAATACAATAATTAACTTTTAACCAATAATGTTTTTTTCTTCCCCGGGGAAGTTGAGTAGCAAGCTTGCAGGTATTCAAATGCAAATTACCACATTCCTTAAAGATGGCTACTGGCGGGAACTGGCCTACCTGTCTGCTGGGGGAAGGGCGACTACCCTTCCTCCATTAACAAAGGGTGTAGCCAGTCTTTACCTGGGCTACTTAGATCTTTATAATTAATACATTATTTATCTATATTTTAACAATTTCTTTGAGATTCTAGAGTCAATTATAATTATTTTAAAGCATTTTCTTTGGCAAATTTTTGTAACACACAATTTACTGATTTTCTTGAAGGCCTTAAAAGTTAACTTTTGAAAACCCTTCTTAGCATTTTAAAAGCTACTCTTTATTATGGAAATGCCAATCCTGCTGCTGGAACCTAGCCTGAATTTTTTCCCTGGGTCAAATCCGCCATTTTTCTTAGGAAAAAAAAAAACATTTTTGGGCTTTTCATTTTTGTAGCTTTTGTAAAGAGAGTCTAGTTAAAACTAACATCTGAAGTTGGACTGTGCGCACATTTTGTTTTAAGCTATGTTCTCTCCCCACGAGCACAGAAGTCCCAGATGCATTTCTAAATTTTTAAAAACTTTTTCATGGTGAGAAAAGAGACTTTAAATTAGCATACTGGGAGACTGGGCTTCCATATTGGCTTGCCACGTGTCTCCCTTCCCCCACATCCTGCTTACTTTGGGGAAAACTTTCAGTATCAGATCTGGCTGCATTTCTTTTCATACTTAATAGACAAAGAGAGATCCTAAATTTTTTCCTTTTTCGCTTTCCAAAGTAATTATGAGCACTTAAGGTGACCTTGGCCAAATTTTGCATTTCCCTTCCAGTTCTTCTATAATTTTTATTTTTTTCCCTTATTTATTTTTATTATTTTTATTATTTTATTGTTTAAAGTATTACATGTAGTAGTACATTTATCTCCTTTTTTTCCCATTGACCTTCCCCCAGCCTCCCCTAACCCCTGTCCCATGCCCTCATCCCACCCCCCCTCAGTGTCTTGTGTCCATTTGTTGTGCTTATATGCATGCAAACAAGTTCTTTGGTTGATATATTTCCCCCACTCCCCAACATTCCCCTGATTTCCTGCTGTAAATTGACAGTTTCTTCTGTGATTTACTGCATCTGTATCTATCTTTTTGTTCATCAGGTTATAATGTTCTTTATTTTCCATAAATGAGTAGGATCATGTGGTATTTTTCTTTCATTGCCTGGCTTATTTCACTTAACAAAATGCTCTCCAGGTCCATCCATGCTGCTGCAAATGGTAAGAATTCTTTCTTTTTATAGCAGCACAGTATTCCATTGTTTAGATGTACCATAGTTTTCTAATCCACTCATCTGCTGATGGGCATTTGGGCTGTTTGCAAATCTTAGCTATGGTGAATTGTGCTGCTATGAACATAGGGGTGCATATATCCTTTCTGATTGGTGTTTCTAGTTTCTTGGGATATATTCCTAGAAGTGGGATTACTGGGTCAAATGGGAGTTCCATTTTTAGTTTTTTGAGGAAACTCCATACTGTTCTCCACAGTAGTTGTACCACTCTGCATTCCCACCAGCAGTGCAGGAGGGTTCCTTTTTCTCCGCATCCTCACCAGCACTTGTCGTTTGTTGATTTGTTGATGATAGCCATTCTGACAGGTGTGAGATGGTACCACATTGTTGTTTTGATTTGCATCTCTTGGATAATTAGTGACTTTGAGCATGTTTTAATATGTCTCTTGGCATTCCTTCTGTCTTCTTTCGAAAAGATTCTATTTAGGTCCATTGCCCATTTTTTTATTGGATCATTTATCTTCCTTTTATTAAGTTGTATAAGTTCCTTGTAGATGTTGGAGATTAAACCTTTATCAGTGATAACATTTGCAAATATGTTCTCCCATACAGTGGGCTTTCTTGTTGTTTTGTTCATGGTTTCTTTTGCTGTGCAAAAGCTTTTTACTTTGATGTAGTCCCATTTGTTTATTTTCTCTTTAATTTCCATTGCCCGAGGAGCGGTATCGGTGAAGAAATTGCTTTGGCATGTGTCTGAGATTTCTCTGCCTGTGGATTCCTCTAGTATTTTTGTGGTTTCTTGTCTTATGTTTAAGTCCTTTATCCATTTTGAGTTTATTTTTATGTATGGTGTAAGTTGGTGGTCTAGTTTCATTTTTTTAAATTTAATAAATCTTTATTGTTCAGATTATTACAATTGTTCCTCTTTTTCCCCCCATAGCTCCCCTCAACCTGGTTCCCACCCCACCCTCTGCCTTTACCTCCCCTGCACTGTCCTCATTCATAGGTGTACGCATTTGTTGAGGCTCTTCCCACACCTCCCACACCCCTTTCCCCCCAAGAATTGTCAGTCCACTCCCTTTCTATGCCCCTGATTCTATTATATTCACCAGTTTATTCTGTTCATCAGATTTTTTATTCACTTGATTTTTAGATTTACTTGTTGATAGACATGTATTTGTTGTTCATAATTTTTATCTTTACCTTTTTCGTCTTCTTCCTCTCCTTAAAGAGTACCCTTCAGCATTTCATATCGACCCAAAACACTATGTGCAAGGTCTGGCGGTGATGAACTCCTTTAGCTTTTTCTTATCTATGAAGCTCTTTATCTGCCCTTCAATTCTGAATGATAGCTTTTCTGGGTAGAATAATCTTGATTGTAGGTTCTTGCTATTCATCACTTTGAATATTTTTTGCCACTCCTTTCTGGCCTGCATAGTTTCTGTTGAGAA
This sequence comes from Plecotus auritus, assembly GCF_963455305.1. Lineage (NCBI taxonomy): Eukaryota > Metazoa > Chordata > Mammalia > Chiroptera > Vespertilionidae > Plecotus > Plecotus auritus. The sequence goes on from NC_137784.1 coordinate 99,827,552, forward strand.
ATCAGCTGACAATCATATGGGTGCTCCCTTGTAGGTAATTAACTGTTTTTCTCTTGCTGCTTTTAATATTCTCTCTGTCTTTTGCTCTTGGCATTTTAATTATGATGTGTCTTGGTGTGGTCCTCTTTGCATTCCTTTTGTTTGGGGTTCTGTGTGCTTCCTGGACTTGTAAGTCTATTTCTTTCACTATGTGGGGGAAGTTTCCTGTTATTATTTCTTCAAATAGGTTTTCAGTATCTTGCTCTCTCTCTTCTTCTGGCACCCCCATAATTTGGATGTTGGTACGCTTGAGGTTGTCCCAGAGGCTCCTTACACTATCTTCATATTTTTGGATTCGTTTTTCTTTTTGCTTTTCTGGCTGAGTGTTTTTTGCTTCTTTGTATTTCAACTCTTTGACTTGATTCTTGCAATACTCTAGTCTGCTGTTAGGTCTCTGTATAATATTTTTTATTTCAGTCAGTGTATGCTTAATTTCTAGTTGGTCCTTTTTCATATCCTCAAGTGTCTAGCTAAATTTATTGGTCTTTTCTAGGAAATTCTTGAAAAAACTTATAACTGTGGTTTTGAACTGTATATCCAGTCATTTGTTTTCCTCCATTTCTTTCATTTGTGACCTGATTCTTTGTCTCCGCATTTTCACTGCTTCCCTGAGTTGGTAGAGTAGCTTTGTGTGGTAGGTTTCCTCTAGGGCACAGTGGCTCAACCTCTCCAGTTACCTGAAGTGGACACTCTTGGTGCACCCCTTTGTGAACTGTGTGCTCAGCCTTGTTGTAGTTAAGTCTTGATTGTTGCTGGTATCACTGGAAGGAATTGACCTCCAGACCAATTGGCTGTGAATATCAGCTGTGTCTACACTGGAATTGACCTCCAGACCAATTGGCTGTGACTATCAGCTGTGTCTCTTCTGTGCTGGAGACACTCTTATGAGACTAGATTTGCAAAATTGCAAAAGCCTCTGTGCCCAGCTTGGATGGGGTAGAGTTTCAGGACAGAGCAGACAGCCTTGGTTTCCTGTCAGCCCTGCCCTATGAGGCCCCTGGGTCTCAGTGTCCCTCGGTAATCACTGCAAGCACCTCTGAGAGAAAGCTGCCCTCGAGTTTCGCCCACTGCCACACAGTCCAGTTTCTCCCCAAATAAGTCGGGGTTCCCAGAAACTTGCCCGGAATTGGAGTTCAGCGCATTCGTGAGCTTCTGTCTCTCTCCCACTTTAGAAAGCCAGCTGCGCACTCAGCCACCTGTGCATTCAGCAGTCAGTCCTCTCTGTGCACCCACACCTCCTGACCACTGCCTTTCGCAGCTCCCGAGTCTCAGTGTGCTTTTTCTTTTCCTGACAGTTGAGATTCACCCCGAATGAGTCTGGTTTCCCAGTTTCTCGCCCGGGACTGGAGTTCAGTGCAGTTGGGAGCTTCCTTCTCCCTCCCGCTTTAGAAAGTCAGCTCCGCACTTAGAGGCCCGTGCACACAGCCGCCCGTCCTCTCTGCGTGCGAGTCTCCATACCTCAGCCTTTGGCAGCTCCTCTGAGTCTCAATGTGCTTTGCTCTTTTCTTCTAGTTGTAGAATTTCCACTCAGCCTGCTTTCCTGTGGTTCTGAATGGTGTCTGTTTTGTCTTTTAGTTGTAGTTTTGATATTGTTGTGCGAGGCAGCAATTTAGGTGTTTACCTATGCCGCCATCTTTGTTTCCCCATTACCTCTAGTTTCATTTTTTTGCATTTATCTGTCCAATTTTCTCAACACCATTTATTGAAGAGACTGTCTTGACTCCATTGTATGTTCATGTCTCCTTTGTCAAATATTAATTGAGCATAGTGTTTTGCGTTGATATCTGGATTCTCTATTCTATTCCATTGGTCTATATGTTCTTGTGCCAGTACCAGACTGTTTTGAGAACAGTGGCTTTGTAATACAGCTTGAAATGTGGTATTGAGATCCCACCTACTTTGTTCTTCATTATCAGGATTGCTGTGGCTATTCAGGGTCTTTTTTTATTCCAGATGAATTTTTGTAGAGTTCATTCTAGGTCTGTGAATTATGCCGTTGGTATTTTAATGGGAAGTGCATTGAATTTATAGATTGCTTTGGGTAGTATGGACATTTTGATGATGTTGATTCTACCAATCCATGAACACGGTATGTTCTTCCATCTGTTTACATCTTCCTCTATCTCTTTTTTCTGTGTCGTGTAGTTTTCCACAAATAGGTATTTTACCTCCTTAGTTAAGTTTATTTTTAGGTATCTTAATTTTTTTGGTGCGATGGTAAATGGGATTGCTTTTTTAGTCTCTCTTTTTATAAGTTTGTTACTGGTGTATAGAAATGCCATAGATTTCTTGGTGTTAATTTTGTATCCTGCTACATTGCCGAATTCATTTATTAGTCTAATAATTTTTTGATGGAGTCTTTAGGGTTTTCTATGTACAGTATCATGTCATCTGCGAATAAGGACAGTTTTTCTTCTTCTTTTCCAGTTTGGATGCCTTTTATTTCTTCTTCTTGTCTGATTGCAATGGCTAGTGCTTCCAGCACTATGTTGAACAGGAGTGGTGAGAGTGGGCATCCCTGTCTTTTTCCTGTTCTTAGGGAAAATGGTTTTAGGTTTTTGCCCATTGAGTATGATGTTGGCTGTAGGTTTTTCATATATGGCTTTTATTATGTTGAGGTATGCCCCTTCTATTCCCACTTTGTTGAGAGTTTTTATCAAGAAACAGTGTTGGATTTTGTCAAATGCTTTTTCTGCATCAATTGATATGACTATGTGATTTTTATCTCTCAATTTGTTTATGTGAAGTATCACGTTTATTGATTTGTGAATATTGTACCATCCTTGCATCCCCAGGTTAAATCTTACTTGGTAATGGTGTATGACCTTTCTGATGTAGTGCTGGATTCAATTCGCTAGAATTTTTTTGAGGATTTTGGCCTCTATGTTCATGAGGGATATTGGCCTGTAATTCTCTTTCATTGTGTTATCTTTATCTGGTTTTGGTATTAGGGTGATGCTTGCTTCATAGAAGGAGCTTGTAAGTGTTCCTTCCTCTTGAGTTTTTTGGAATAGTCTTAGGAGGATAGGTTTTAGTTCTTCCTTGAATGTTTGGTAAAACTCCCCTGTGAAGCCTTCTGGCCCCGGGCTTTTGTTTGCTGGAAGCTTTTTGATGACTGCTTCAATTTCTTCCATAGTTATCAGCCTATTGAGATTTTTAGAATCTTCCTGAGTAAGTTTTGGAAGGTTGTATTTTTCTAGGAATGTGTCCATTTCCTCCAGGTTGTCTAGTTTGTTAGAATAGAGTTGTTCATAGTATTTTTTAACACTCCTTTGTATTTCTGTGGGGTCTGTTTTTATTTCACCTCTTTCATTTCTGATTTTGTTTATTTGGCTCCTCTCTCTTTGCTTCTTGGTGAGCCTGACTAGAGGTTCATCAATCTTGTTTATCCTTTTGAAGAAGCTGCTCTTGGTTTTGTTGATCTTTTGTATTGTTTTTTTGGTCTCTATGTCATTCATTTCTCCTCTGATTTTTATTATTTCCTTCCTTCTTCTCACTGTGGGCTTTTCTTGTTGCTCTCTTTCTAATTCTTTCAGTTGTTGATTTAGATGATTTATTACCATTTTTTCTTGTTTGTTGAGGTAGGCCTGTAGAGGTATAAACTTCCCTCTCAGGACTGCTTTCATTGTGTCCTATAGGATTTGCAATGTTGTGTTTTCATTGTAATTAGTCTCCAGGATGTTTTTAATTTCTTCTTTGATCTCATTGATAACCCAATCATTGTTTAGTAGCATGCTATTCAGCTTCTAAGTGTTTGAATTTTTTTGAATGTTTTTATTGTAGTTTATTTCTAATATACCATTGTGGTCTGAGAAAATACTTGATATGATTTCAATCTTTTTGAATTTGGGGAGACTTTGCTTGTAACCCAATATGTGGTCTCTTTTTGAAAATGTCCCATGTGCACTTGAGAAGAATGTATATTCCGTGGCTTTGGGGTGAAAGGCTCTGAAGATGTCAGTTAGGTCCATCTGATCTAGTGTGACATTTAGAATTGCTGTTTCTTTGCTGATTTTTTGTCTAGAGGATTTATCCAAGGATGTCAGTGGTGTATTAAAGTCTCCTACTATGATGGTATTGTTTTCGATCTTTCCCTTGATATCTTCCAGGAGATTTTTTATGTATTTGGGTGCTCCTGCATTGGGTGCATATATGTTTACCAGAGTTATATCTTCTTGTTGAATTGCTCCCTTTAGTATTATGTAGTGGCCTTCTTTATCTCTTATTATGGCCTCTACTTTGAGGTCTATTTTTATCATATATAAGTATCACAACCCCAGCTTTTTTCTCATTTCCATTTGCCTGAAAAATGTTTTTCCATCCCTTTGCTCTCAGTCTGTGTGAATCCTTTGCTCTGAGGTGGGTCTCTTGTAGACAGCAAATATATGGGTCATGTTTTCTTATCCATTCATCTACCCTATGTCTTCTGATTGGTGCATTTAATCCATTTACGTTTAATGTTTTTATTGACAAGTACATGTTTGTTGTCATATTTTTCCTTAGTGTTTGTGTTTCTTCTTGCCATTCTCTTTCTTCTTTTTACAGAAGTCCCTTTAGCATTTCTTGCATTGTTGGCTTGGTAGTGATAAAATCTCCTAGCCCTTTTTTGTCTGTGAAGCTCCTGATTCCACCTTCAATTGTGAATGATAGCCTTGCCGGGTATAGTATTCTTGGATTCAGTCCCTTGCTTTGCATCACTTTGTATATTTCATTCCATTCCCTTCTGGCCTGGTGTGTTTCTGTTGAGAAATAAGTTGATATTCTGATAGGAGACCCCTTGTAAGTAACTTTCTGTCTCTCTCTGGCAACCTCTAAGATTCTTACTTTGTCTTTGGTGTTTGCCAATCTAATTATGATGTGTCTTGGTGTTGGTCTTTTGGGGTTCAACTTGTTTGGGACTCTATGTACTTCTGGGACTTGCATAGTTTTTTTCTTGCCAATATCAGGGAAGTTTTCTGTCATTATTGCTTCAAACAGGTGTTCTATCCCTTGCTTCTCTTCCTCTCCTTCTGGTATCCCTATTAAGTGACTGTTGTTTCATTTTGGGTTGTCCCAAAGCTCCCTGAGGCTCTCCTCTTGCTTTTTAAGTCTTCTTTCCAGTTGCTGCTGTGTTTGTGTGGTTTTTCCTACTTTGTCTTCTAATTCACTGATGTGGTCCTCAGCCTCTTCTAGTCTACTGTTTAGGCCTTCCATTGTGTTCTTTATTGCAGCTATGTCATTCTTCATCTCCTCTTGGTTTCTTTTCATGTTGGTGACGTTCTCATTCAGCTCCTTATAGTTCTCATTGAGTTGTGTGTATTTGTCATTGAGTTGTGTGTATTTGTCATCCATCCATTTAAACATCCTTATAACCATTAGTCTGAATTCAATCTCTGATAAGCTGCTAGCCTCAAATTCATTTAACTCCCTTTCTGGTGGTTCCTCTTTTTCTTTCCTTTGGGGATTGCTTTTTTGTCTTCCCCTGTTTTCCTGTAATGTTTTAATTGTAGATCCAATTGCTTTGCTACCCAGGTTCTTTTGGGGATGGTGCTACTGGCATAATCTCTCAGTTCTCCTGGGCTTGTTAATCTAGTGTAGCTCCCTACTTGAGCTATTTGGGTTCTCTTGATGTAGGCCTGTGAACTTGAGAGGCACAACTGAGGTGTCTAGAAGTCAGCTGCATGGAGGGGAGTTTCCCAATTTTTGCTGTCTTGCACCCTTAATTGAAATCACGCATGCCCAGCAGGGACTCACAGTGGCACCCAGGAACCATCTGTTGGGGTGATGGGGCTCAGGGGGCTTGCTCTCTGGGAAGGCGTGATTGTGGTGCCCAGAGTTCTGCAGTATTGGGGTGGGTAGACCCAGCTTTTGCTGTTGCACCTGTGGTGGATAGGCACTTACTCCCAGTGGCGGCTCACAGGAGCACCCGTGGTACATTTGCCAGTGAGGCACACTGAAGGACTCTGAAGGGCCCTGGCAGTGTAGCTGTGCAAGTGAGGCACCTGTGGGCCAGTATCCAGGATGAGTGAATTCAAAACTTCTGCTGCTGGCGGGGAGTGTGCCCCCGCTTGTTCAAGATTGCACCCAGGGAGAGCTCACAGTGGCTCCCACTGGTGCCCTGTGGGTAGATGGGCTCAGGGTGCCTAACCTGTTGGAACTTTGACTCTGTGGATGTGTGCTTGCTGGGCGCAGAGTTCTGATGAGCTCTGATGGGGCCTGGCATCAAGGTTGAGCTGCTGGGGTGAATGTGGGCAGTTATCCAGGAAGAGGAAATTCAGCATTTCTACTGCGGGGCTGTGTGCCCTTGTCTGTGCAGAATCACACCCTCGGGGGCTCTCAGTGGCTCCCAAGCGCTGCCTAAGGAGTGGAGTGCCCTTTGTGGCTGGAAATGTGCGAATCCGGCTGGAAAAGCTTAATCCGGATACTCGCGAATCCGAATCCGGAGTTCTGCCGCTGGGGAGGGGGAGGTTGCACTTACTGCTGCCGAGCGGTGATCCTTTGGAGGTGGAGGTCCCAGGGTCTGTGGGTCTGCAGCTGGGGTGGCAGGATTTTGGCTGGAGTGGCTGCTGGGTTGCGGGGCAGTTCCAAGGCCTGTCTGGTTGGTGGTGTTGATGAGTTCCTAAAAAAGGCCATTCTCCCCTTCAAGATGGCGTGGGCTCCGTGCTGGAGTCCTGCAGTCCGGGGAGTGCCTGTAGTAGTGGTAGTCTCTCCTTGTCAAGTAGGGCCTCTCTGCCAGCTCCTGCTGCTCCTGCAAGATTTAACTGTCCCTCACTCACTCACACACACACCACACACATCCACACACTCTCCTTTCATACCCTCACTCACTCACTTCCTCTCCCTCACCTCAGTCCTGCCAGCCACTATCTTTTTGCTCTCTTGACTTTCCTTGTTTTTGCTGACTTTGTAAGGGAGGCAAAAATAATTTTCCCTCTATCCTTTTAGATTCTTGGCTGAGACCCCCCAGTAATAAAAGACAGATTAACAGGAGAAAATCAGACAGAATTTTAGTAATATGAACATCTCCTATATACATTAGAGAGAGCCAGGAAAACGGAGTAATTCCCTGAAATGGCCCAAACCACAACCTTAAATATCATCTCCAGCAAAAGATAATATATATTGGGGAAGGAGGAAGGTCAGTTATGGAACATTATCAGACAAAGTACAGTAAACAAGGGTATGGTTGTTATGCATGTTTAAGTCATTGCCTTCTCCATCAATGAGAGTGTCTAGAGATTTAGCCATCCTCTTCTTCCTGTTAGAAGAGGGAGACACCCTTACAAATGGACATTTCCCTTATACATGTAAATATTTCTTACAAAAGGGTAACTTCTATTCAGTTTTCAGAGCTTTTCTTGTGTCTTCCATTTAAAAACCAGCTCAATATAATTCTTATGCCAAAGAGGTATATTCTTGGGTGGCAAATTTTGCTCCCCTTTGACATGATAGTTTTAAGGAGTAAAGTCCAATATTTTGTATTATCTCCCGCAATTCGTAGTTTTTCTTTTTAATGGCTAATGTCATTTTAGGAGATGATTCTGTGCTGGCTGATTGTGGAATAAAGGTGTCATTCTCATGTGGCCTGGTTGATCTGCTTTTATTTCAGGGATACATTGTACTTTTGGGACAGGCACCTCTCACAGACACCAGAGAGGTGTAATGGGACAGCCCCCTGAGTCAGAGGGAGAAGGTTGTCCCCAACCTTGATTCTTGTCTTCTCATATTAATGAATTTAAATGAGAGACTCTGATTGTGTTGTGATAAGACAATGTATTAAAGCATGCACATTTATTAAAGAAGCAAGGTGAGCAAATCTATACATCTGGCTAATGAAGTGAAGATGGGTTCGCAGCTAATTTGAAGAGGGAATTGGGTGGGGGCTTTGAGGCATTATATACCCTCCTGTCTATAGGTATCAAAATTTCTCTGCTGAATATTTTGGTACAGATTAATTCTCAAGGTACCTTTTTACTTTGTTGTGGCTTTCCCAGAATTCACAAGAAGCACCTGGCAATTTTATCTTGCCAAGCCTTGAGAATGCTGGCTTTTTGCTTAGGGAGTAAAACTGCCCCTTTTCTCTTTCCCCTTCGCTCCTCCTTTCCTGCATTCTTTCCTTAGGAAAGCTTTTAACCATTTGCTTTCAAGTGTCCTTGGCTGGGGAAGATAATGGCTTGTTATTTGCAGGCTAGCTGCAAATTGCCCATACTGTTTGGCCTTATTTTAACTTTCCTGTTTCAGTTTCCCTATTCCTTTTGCTCTGGAATTTTATTAGCTTCTTATTATCCTGTAACACTTTACAGCAAATGTGTATGATTAGCCTTGGTAGGTGGTATCAGAAGGAGGAGGGGAATCTGGGCCCCTTTCATATAACAGTTATTTTAGAGAAGTTTTTCCTATTAGAACAAGGTTGAGTCTAGTCTTTCTGAAGTAACCTCTGTAGGTATAATTCCATTACATTTTAGAGTCCTTAACAAAGAATACTTAATATAGTATGCTTGCTGGAAATTTGTTGGAAAATTCTGTATAAGTAGATTTTAATATATAACCTTGGAGTCATAATGATATTCTCCCTTTATCAACTGCTACGTCCAATTCATTAAGTCCTATTAATTTTACCACTCCAAATATCTTTCTAAGTTATTCATTCTTACCCCTCCTCCATTACTATCCCAGTCCAAGCTATAATCTCTCATCTGGAGTACTGTAACTGTCCCTAACTGGCATCTGTACATCTACTTTGGCCCCCTTCCAATACAGACAGTTTCTGACTTATGATGGTTTCACTTCTGATTTTCAACTTTATGATCATACAAAAGTAATACATATTCAGCAGAAACTGTACTTCAAATTTTGAATTTTGATCTTTCATGGGCTAGCAATATGTGATATAATACTTTCTTGTGATATTGGGTAGCAGAACCTAACTGCAACTCTCAGTCAGGCACACGATCATGAATACTGTGTATTCATTATGTTAGATGATTTTGCCCAACTGTAGGCTAATGTAAGTGCTCTAAGAATGTTTAAAGTAGGATAGGCTCTATTATGATGATTGGTAGGTTAGGTATATTAAATGTATTTTAACTTACAATATTTTCAACTTATGATGGGTTAATCTGGATGTAACCCCATTGTAAGTCAGGGAGCATGTGTATATTCTTTCCACTGCAGTCATCAATTTATACATTTATTCAATAAAAACGTATTTCTCAATTGGGATACATTCTATTGGGAGAGATGGGCAATAAGCAAATCCTATATAATAAAAGCCTAGGTGGCACCACGTGACACTGTCACAAGATGGCCACCATGATGTCACCACAAGATGTCCACCCTCATGTCATCACAAAGATGGCTGCCACAAGATGGTCACCACAAGATGGCCATATGGGAATAGTGTGAGAGGGTGCTATTTTATTTTATTTTAATTTTTAAATTTTATTATTTTTTAAATTTCTTTATTGATTAAGATATTACAGATGTGTCCTTACCCCCTCATTGCCCCACCACACCCCACTCATGCTCTCACCCCCCCTGTTGTCTGTGTCCATTGGTTAGGCTTATATGCATGCATACAAGTCCTTTGGTTGATCTCTCCCCTTACCCCTCCCCCCCCCTACCTTCCCTCTGAGGTTTGACGGTCTGATTGATGCTTCTCTGTCTCTGGATCTGTTTTTGTTCATCAGTTTATGTTGTTCATTATATTCCATAAATGAGTGAGGTCATGTGATATTTATTTTTCCCTGACTGGCTTATTTTGCTTAGCATAATGGTCTCCAATTCCATCCATGCTGTTGCAAATGGTAAGAATTCCTTCTGTTTTTACTGCAGTGTAGTATTCCATTGTGTAGATGTACCACAGTTTTTAAATTTATTCATCTGCTGACGGGCACTTAGGCTGTTTCCAAATCTTAGCTATGGTGAATTGTGCAGCTATGAACATAGGGTTGCATATATCCTTACTGATTGTTGTTTCTAGTTTCTTGGGATATATTCCTAGAAGTGGGATTACTGGGTCAAATGGGAGTTCCATTTTTAGTTTTTTGAGGAAACTCCATACTGTTCTCCACAGTGGCTGCACCAGTCTGCATTCCCATCAGCAGTGCACGAGGGTTCCTCTTTCTCCGCATCCTCGCCAGCACTTGTTTTTTGTTCATTTGTTGATGATAGCCATTCTGACAGGTGTGAGATGGTACCACATTGTTCTCTCAGATAACTAGTGACTTTGAGCATGTTTTCATATGTCTCTTGGCCTTCCTTCTGTCTTCTTTTGAAAAGTATCTATTTAGGTCCGTTACCCATTTTTTTATTGGATCGTTTATCTTCCTTTTGTTAAGTTGTATGAGTTCCCTGTAAATGTTGGAGATTAAACCCTTATCAGTGATAACATTGACAAATATATTCTCCCATGCAGTGGGCTTTCTTGTTGTTTTGTTGATGGTTTCTTTTGCTGTGCAAAAGCTTTTTATTTTGATGTAGTCCCATTTGTTTAATTTCTCTTTAGTTTCCATTGTCCTAGGTGAAGAAATTACTTCAGCATATTACTTCAGTCTGAGATTTTGCTGCCTGTGGATTCCTTTGATATTTTTATAGTTTCCTGTCTTATGTTTAAGACCTTTATCCATTTTGAGTTTATTTTTGTGAATGGTGTAAGTTGGTCTAGTTTCATTTTTTTTGCATGTATCTGTCCAATTTTCCCAACACCATTTATTGAAGAGACTGTCTTGACTCCATTGTATGTTCGAGAGGGTGCTATTTTAGATGGACTTGGCAGAGAAGACTTTTCTGAGTAAATAATGTCTGAGCAGAGATCTGAACAAAGATAGCAGGTGATTCATGCAAGTGTCTGCGGAAAGAACATTCCAGGTAGAATGTGTAACAAGTTCAATGGCTGTCAGGTAGGAATAAGGTTGTTATATTCTAAGATTTAGCAAGGAAGCCACTGTGGTTAGAACAGAGGTAACAACAGGAGAGTAGAAGTAGGTAGATGTTAGAGCTTTACCGATTATGGTGGAAGGACTACGGTTTCTTTGGAAATTTTATTCAGAGGAGTGGCATGACTATGATTTTTCATAATATTAATTCTATAACAACCTCTTTGCCGCTTAAAAGCTTTCAAAAGCTTCCCGTTGATTTGGGGATTAAGACCAAATTAGTTATCATGATATACAAGACCCTTGTATGGTCTTGCTCCCCTTGTGTCTTCAGCCTCATATTGTATTATGTTTTCAAGTCTTTGTACTTATCAGTCTTTATCTTGTAATAGCGCCTTTGAACATGCTGTTTCCTCTGCCTGGAATGCTCTTCCCTTCCCTTTTGGTCTCATTAATGCCTATTAATCCCTCAGAATTCATTTTCTTGTTTGTTTTCACTGACTAAGTAAAAATCCTCCTATTATAGATATTCATAGCATCATATCCATCTCTATCATATCATTTATCATAAGTGCAATTTTGTATTTGTATAATTATTTCAATTATGTAATTTTGCCATACAAAATTAGAAGCTCCATTAGCATTATATCTGTAACATTGTTGGGGAGGTAAATTTTCACATACCTCTCTTGGGTTTTCTTGGCTAGTATAATAATTAAATTGACACAAGACAGATTAACAGGAGAAAAAATAATTTCATACATATGGAGGTCTCACAGATATGGGGCCTAAGGAAATGTCTAAAGCAGGCAGCTTTTATACTTTTTAGACAAAGAAACAAATTTGTGAGGAATTGAAAGGACAAAGAAACATCATTGAGGAGTTTAATTAGTGAGGAATCTAAGCAGAGTTTGGGCTTGGGATAGTAAATTAGTGAAAAAGTAAAAATGTTTGTTTATACAGGCTTGTTGGCCTTGAATTCCCTATCTCTGGTAATAAGGATATTGCTCTACCTCCCAGTGCAAGGAGAATACCTTTCATGTGGGAGATACATTTTATGCTTTCAGAAGGACAAAGGAGGTTTAGTATGCTCTTCTTACACCACCTGTTTGTTAAGTAACTTTAATTCAAAATAATCAATATGCCAAAGTGGCATATTTTGAGGTGGAAAATTTTGCTCCCCTATAGCATCCAGGGTGTTGGTAACTTCACAGAAAATACAAAATCAGTATTTGTCAAATGAATGAATAAATGTGTTTCCCTGAGGTCTAACGTGTGTATTTTATATGGTGATGAGGGAAGGGGGCTTAAAATCCTATTATTTGCTAAGTGTTTGAGACACCCAAGAGATGTATCATATATATTTAATTCTGTACCTAATGACACTCTATTGATTCACTAGATAGAGAGGTTCTCATTGGGCATTGTATTTTTCACAAATCTACTGGCCCACTGGATACTATTACTACTATGCTGGTATGGTAGTGTCAACTTATACTATTAGTCCTGTTACATCAGGCACCATAGTTTCTTTAGCATTGATGGGCATAGTGGGTCCCACTGCTGCTTTACTGAGTAGAAATTGCCCTGTTGATAGGTGTCATTGCTTGGAGAGGTAACCTTATATTACTAGAGTGGCCTATGATAAAGTTGAGAATGCATATATGTGATGTTATCTTTGGTCATAGGAGCCCCAGATAGTGTTGTTGAGCTCCTTATGTTTGAGTTTAGTGAAAATACTATTTTATTTTATTTTATTTTATTTTATTTTATTTTATTTTCACTAGGACAAGCACATGAACACAAGAGACCACGTTGCTCTCAAACATTATGCCCCTCTAATGACATAAGGTATGCTTACTTACTCAAGCTCTTCATTCCTGGATCCCACTGACCTTAGGATGTTTCTCCCCAAGCATTCCTTAAAAAATGGGTTTCTGTTGGGACATCCTATCCTACCCTGCAGTGGACACAAGCAATGGACACAACCTGATTTCTCACACAGGGGTTCCCCAGGCACTATGCAGACAAACTTTCTTCAGACCAGCCATACCAGTTTGTCCTCATATGTCTAAGCCCCATGCATAGAGACCATGATACAAGCTGAACTTCTTCTACATACAACTACCAACAGCAGGGTGGGGTATAAGGAACATATGTAGGCTGTGGAATATAACAGACAGACCTAGGTTTATCTCACAGTTCCACACATTACTGGCTGGATGACCTTGTATGTTATTAACTTCTCTGAGCTTCAGTTTCCTCATTCATGAAGGGGTATGAGAACAACTTCCTTTCAGGGTCCTTATGATAAATAAATCAGATACATGCAAATAAAGTTTTACCATAGGGACTGAAAGAATAAGGATAGCTAGCCAAACAATTTCTGAATTAGGAACTGTTCTAAATATATACAAGTATTATCTCATTTAAATGTCTTCACAGCCATCCTGTGAGGTAGGTACACTTATCTTTATTATTTATTTAATTGATTTCAGAGAGGAAGGGAGAGGGAGAGATAGTAACATCAACGATGAGAATCATAGATAGGTTGCCTCCTACATGCCCCCTACTGGATCGAGCCTATAACCCAGATATGTGCCCTGACTAGGAATCAAACCGTGACCTCCTGGTTCATAAGTCAACACTCAACCACTGAGCCACACCAGTGGGGCTATTATCTTTATTTTATAGATGTAGAAACTAAAGTACAGCGAGGTTAGCTAATTTGTCCAAATTCACACAGCTAGAAGTGGCAGAGTTGAGGAGGAGAGGCTGTTCTAAATGAACTCCAAAATCCAACCCCCCTCCAAATTCCAGGATTCTATATATTGAATTAGTACAAGGTCATTGTATTACATAAATAGATATGTTCATTCACTACCCCACTCCCAGCAGCAGTCCTTCTATAAAGCAGTATTAGCCTAACACTAATGAGGAGATAAAAGCATAAGTAGCAGCCTGACTTACTTTTATCTGAAAATAATTGAATATAACTGGCAGCCAAAACTCTGAGCAGAGTCTCTCCTTAGGATTACTGATTTTAAAAGGGTTTAATTGCAGCCCATCCTATCCTAGTGATTTTCCCTAATGCTTATATCTTCAAGGAGGAGCAGGGCATTGAAAAGAAAATTCAAATTGGTATTCTGCGTTATGTATAATCTATTGTGGCTTGCAAATGCCTGTTTTGAACAGATAATTTGCTCAGAAGTTCAACTAGGGTTTTTTTGGAGGATAATTATTAATATGGATAATAAAATAAATACTAAGAAGTAGAGAATTAATGTAAAGCTAATCACATTGCAAATAATGAAAAACTATACTCCTACCAAAAAAGCTGAAATCACACACAGACATACACATCCTAACTGTATATGACTATCCAAAACAAAGCAGGAAAATTTCAGAAAATACACAGGTAAAATCCCCCAATAATTTTGAAGACTTACCTCAGTGGTTTCCAAACTTTGCTGCATATTAGAATCTACCTGGGTAGATTTTAAACTTCCTAATACTCAAGTTGCACCTCATACCAATTTTATCTGAATATCTGCCAGAATGGCTACCATCAACAAATCAACAAACAACAAGTGTTATAGAGGATGCGGAGAAAAAGGAACCCTAGGGCACTGCTGGTGGGAATGCAGACTGGAGCAGCCACTGTGGAAAATGGTATGGAGTTTACTAAAATATTAAAAATGGAACTGCCATTTGTCCCAGTGATCCCACTTCTGGGAATATATACCCTAGAATCCCAAAACACCAACCAGAAAGAATATATGTAACCCTATGTTAATAGCATTATTTACAATAGCTAAGATTTGGAAACAGCCCAAGTGCCCATCAGTAGATGAGTGGATAAAAAAACTGTGGTATATTTATACCATGGAATATTATATGGCTGTATAAAAGAAGGATCTCTTACCCTTTGTGACAGCATGGATGGACCTGCAGAGCATTATGCCAAGCAAAATAAGCCAGTCAGAGAAGGACAAATATCACTTATATGTGGAATCTAATGAACAAAATAAACTGACAAACAAACTAGGTCCAGAGGCATGGATGCATGGAACAGACTAACAGATCTCAGAGGGGAGGGGTGTTGGGGGGAAGGGAAGAGATTAACCAAAGAATATATATGCATATATGCATAACTCATGGACACAGACAATAGTGTAGTGAAGGCCTGGGGTGGGGCAGGGGTTGGGTGGAAGGAGGCCAACGGGGAATGCAGGACATCTATAATACTGTCAACAATAAAAAAAATCTGCTGTCACTTAACACCATCTTCCTTTCTTGTCTCCATTCAGTAGTCTCTAACCCCAGTAAATTGATAAATAATAATCACTAATATTTACATAGTTTTGTATGTTCAGATGCTATTGAATCACTTGTTACATCAAAGCACAATGTTTTAACTCAAAGAAGTAGATGAGTGAGAGGACTATCAGGATCAAATGAATAGCTAGTGGTGGATGTTGATTTGAATGAGTGCCTTAAAACTACAAAGGCAATTATCTCCTTTGCCTGTTCTTCTTGTTAAAGTCAGTGTTTCTCAATCTTGTACATACTTGGAACACTTCTGAAACATTGGTGGGCCACACTTGGGAGTTTGATTAAGCAGCGTCGGGATGGGAGAGCATATTTTTCTAAAACCGTTTAACAGCAGACAGCACTTTTAAGACCCAGCAGGCTCCCTATATAACAATGAGATTCATACTCCTAATGCAAAAACCTGGAAATGAATGTGTGCGTCTTGATGTTAAATCAAACATTTATTTTGTATGAAATATATGGGGCCTGATAATTTGCATTTCTCACTATTTCCCATGGGGTGCCTATGGTACTTGACTAGGGAACATAGTACATTAGAGTGATATTTTTCTTGATACTTTAGGCTAAAATAAAAATGCTTGAGTTTGCTTCCCAAATGTAGAAAGGGTAGCACGTTCCTAGCAGGTACATTTTAACTTGTTAACAGTTTAAATGTACTTCATGACTAAATATAAAATGAAGACTCTATTAACACCCCAGTTCTTAATCACCTGACTATGACTAAGTTTCTTTTAATTTCATGGTCAATACAAAAATCCTCAAACAAGCAAATAGTTATTGAAGACTGTCTTACTGAAACTCTTAGCCATGCGCATGGTCAGGTTAAAAGTGCACGGTTTACTACTATAAGAGACCATTTCTACTACACAATGATGAAGGCGCAAGTCATGAAAGCTGGGTTGAAAACTACTAAAGTTGGTTTCTCAAGAAGGTTTTCTAAGGCCACTCTGGCCTTCGTTAAATATTCTGGTATTTTACAACTGTAATATTATAACTGTGACAAAAGTACTTTACCAGAACCAAACTAGGGAAGTTCAAGGCCACAGTAAATTCTAAATTTGGCAGAAAAGCGGAGACCACTTGATTTTAAAACCCTTAAAATGCTTCTTTTTTAGCTACCTAGAAAATAAAAAAAGAAGCTGTAAGCAACTCAGAGTATGTTTAAGCTATTCTTTAATGGCATATAACACACCCAGGTCACTACAGCTTGCACTTTGCAAAGAAGTGTTTGCTTTAAGGTTCTCTTCCCTATTCTACATCATCATTGTTATCATTGCACTTCTTATATTGTGTTTGGAAACTTTGAGTCATTGTAAGTCATTAAACGCTTCTCCAGTGAAGTATAATACCAATTTTAGGATTATATGATCGTGGGAAAGGTACCCTAATTAAAATGTTTGTTAATTTTAGCTATAGCATCCCAATGTCAGGCATTTCAGGAATACAAAAGTAATTGAAACAGAGTAGTTGGAAATTGTTCTGTACAGTGTTCTGGAAGTTCCACTTCCCTTGCTGTGTGGAATTTTCCACTTTCTTCCTATGAAGACTGTAATATCAAGTCCCCAAGGAAGATAGGGAAAAGAATCATCTGGGCATAAAGTAAATATATTTGTTTTATTTAGCCCCTCCTTGGAGAAATATTCATTGGGTTCAAAGAGAAATTTTACTGTAAAAGTCAGTTTCACCAGTCTCTGAAAACTTGAGTCTGATATATTTTAGTTGTTTTAGAATGGAACATCTTGTTTCTGAGCATCTGTGTATTTTTTTATAATCCTTTTCCCACTTTTTTTGATTAAGGTATTACATATGTGTCCTTATCCCCCCCATTTCATCTGTGTATTTTTAAACATTAACAAAAATGTGAACTACTTTAAGGTAACTTTTTCTTCATACTTTGCCCCCTAAAATTGTCTCCTTTTCATTTTTTCAGCAAGTGCCTCCTCATCCTATTTCTATTTGGTTTATTTTCTATAAGCTCATTAATTTCATTGAAGATTTTATATCTCTTTTCAAATAGAGGATGACAGATACAAGCATCCCCCCCCCATCCCCAGACATAGAGGAGGAGGAATCTGAGCTCAAGGTTTGAGTTGGTATCTGGCTCTGGGCCAAGGGCCTGGAGAAAAGCATATTTTTAATATCACAAACTTTTCTATAAAATTTGGCTTTTATTTGAAAAGTTTCAAACTGAACATTTTTGAGGGCTTTAAATAACTACTGGCAGTCCTGACTGTATTCTGGTGAAATATATGTATTCTTTCACTACATCATTTTGGGGAAGCTACACCAGCCTGAGGAATTTTCCTCCCCTCAACAGTTTTTTTTTTTTCCTACCAGTCTTCAGGGATATGGTGGCCCTCTCTTTTGTTGTACCTTCCATGCTGGCTCAGCAGCCTCCATGGCAGAAAAGAGAGTCTCCTGGGCACAGTTTGAGGGTGTTTTGCTTGTGCACCTTAGTGCCTTTATTTTTCCATCATTATTTGTGAGGCCAAGTCCTCAAGTGTCCTCCATCCCCTAATTAAGACAGGAAGCCCAGGATGGTGGGGATCATGAAAGATGATGGGCAGTTCCTGGGCACTGTATTCTATCTTTATGGTGCCATGTTGCAGGATCCCTCCTCTTGGCCTTCATGAACACTCCCCTGGACACAGGCAGTTTCCCCTTCCCCACCTCCATCCTTCAGAGTAGCTGCTTTTGGTTGGGCAAATGGCCGGTTTTATGGCACTTTCATCACACCTGTTGGGAGAACCCAGTCAGTGTCTCAGTAGCTATAATGAGAAGCAGTGGCACAGGTGATAGCAAACAACATGGAGGCAGCAGCAGTGCTGCTGGGGTGAGGGAGATGGGCTGTGGCTGAGATGACGGCCTCCACTGCTGGGTGACCTATAGTAGGCGATGATGCTGAGGAGCAGAGACCTTCCCTGAGACTGAAACAAGTCCAGGCCCCTCAATGTAGGGCAAGACCACAACATCAGGCTAGCGCATTTCCTGTTGACCTTGGGCTGGCATTTAAATCTGGCCAAGGTCAGGGCAAGTGAAGAAGGAGCAGCAGGGCTCAGGAAAGGTCCACAGTCACCTCCCTGCTGTTCCCTCCAGTGAGTTTCTCCAGATGGCCCTGGAGGCCTCTAGGTCTAAGTTCCTTGGCTGGAAGAGGTGATTGCCAGGCACTCTCTTTGTTGCCCCACCCACTCACCTCTAGTTTGCTTTTGAGCTAGGGTTCACCGCTCCTCTCTCCATGCAGGCCCCAGGAAAAAAACCCAAGTTCATGATTACCAATGTGCCCTATGCAAATGTTTAAGACAGGTAGCTTGTAACAAACACAGTACTGTAGGTATAAATTCCACCAAGAGAAAGGAGTGTTTCCTCCCACAAACACAAACTCCAATCAACCTTTTTTTAACCTTTTGTCCCAGGTCAAGGACACAACATTGTTTTGTGCAAAATGCTCTGTAGATTAGTACTCAGATATTAATGTAAATGTTTTAGGTCTGGAAGGGACCATTGAAATCATGGAAAAAGTGGTTCTCCAAACTTGGGCATTGTAGGAATCACCTGGAAGACTAATTGGACAACAGATTGGTGGGTCCCACCCCAGAAGTCAGGATTCGTGGGTCTGGGTGACCTGAGAATTCACATTTTCAACAAGTTTCCATGGGAGACTGCTGCTGGTCTGGGCACTGCCCTTTGAGAACCATGGGTCTAACCCAAGGCCTCATTTCACAGGTGGCTCAACTGAGGCAGAACCCCAGTGAGATTCCAGAGTTGGTTTTACATTTACCAGTTGCTATGACTTTGCAATCCCATTCAGCTTCTCTGTGCCTCAGTTTTGTCATCTACAAAATTAGGATAAGAACCTGTGTCCTGCCTAACCCATGGAGTTGCTTAATTTACAGGGTGGCTGTTATTGGGTAGTTAGTCGGGCCTTCAGCAACAGCCCTCTAAGTTGATTGTGGAGCAGTCACATGGTAATTGGGTCCATGAACTTAAACATTCCCCAGCTGGCTACTGGGTCAGAGTTTATACCCTTTTGTCAAGGACTGAAAGAGAGAGATGTTGTCAAATTGGGGGTAGGACATAAACAATTTATTCTTTTTGTTGTATCTTTCTCAATTTATGATTGCCTCTTACATTAGGTTATATCTCCACGTATAGTAGTTTTGCCTTTTTTTGTGTAGAAAGTATCCGAACGTTTTCCTTTACAATTTTTTTTAACCATCTGATTATAAGACCCTTCACATATATATTTTTCTCTTTTTTCAGTGTGAATTTTTACCATATATACCTTTATCTGTCTGGGTGTTACATTGGCAAGTGATATAAATTTGGGATTTTAGTTGCCTCTCTCTCTCTTTTTTTATTTTTTATTTTTTATTTTTATTTTTTTTTTTACTAAACAGCTAACCTCTGGTCTTATTTGATGTGTGGTTAGTTTTGTTTAGCTTAAAATAAAACTTTAGTGTCATTGATCTTTTCTGTTATTTTCATATTCCGTGTTTCATTTCTTTTTCTCAAATCTTTATTATTTATTCCGTTCTATTAAATTTGGGCTTAGTTTGTTCTCCTTTTTCTAGCTCCTTCAAGTATAATGTAAGGTTGTTTCAGATCTTTCTATTTTTATTAATGTAGGCATTTATTATAAGCTTTCCTCTTCAAATTGCTTCTGCTTGCATACTATAAGTTATGGTATGTTGTCTTTTCATTTTTATTTCTCTCATGATATTATTTCATTGTCCTTTGATTTATTCTTTGATTCATTATATGTTCAGCAATGCATTGTTTAATTTCCATGTATATGTGAATTTTCCAATTTTCTTCTTGTTATTGATTTCTAGGTTTATATTTTTATGGTCATAAAAGATACTTGATATAATTTCAATTTTCTTGAAATTGTTAAGACTTGTTTTGTCTGTTTGGAATAACTATCACAATTAATGGTATGTGTGTTTTTTAATACGTGCTTAAGTCTTGACTGTGTACATATAGCCTTCATATCCTCTTTTTATTTGACTCCTCACTGTTGTCTATGAAGTTTCTGTTCTCAGGGAAGGGCCATGATACTGGATGCAGTGTTGTAGACTTGCAAAATATTTATCTTTGAATAATGAGCTCTAGAGGGGAGGAAGCAAAAATATTTTTCCAGGAGTTACTAAGAGATTGTCATTTTCCTTGACCAAATAAAATATTTCTAATGGAAAAATCCATATGACTTGGTCCAAGGATTGTCTTTTAGGCCTTATGAGCTTAGTTAAAATTTTCACTTTTTGGTTGCTACTCCAAGGTTTGCAAAGACTAGTCCCCCATTCACCCCATTACTCCTTGAAACACCTTCCCCATATCCCTGAAGGCCCCCAATGCCTACAACCTGGGTAATAGTAACACAGAGAGCACTTAGAGCTCTCTCTTTGCACATGCCCCATATCAACCTGTTGTAGGTCTGGCAGCAGTGAGCACCTTTTAATGAGGCAGAACATTTCTTGGGTATTACCACACTTTTCTCTATAATTTGTTTATCAGTGTTTCAACTCTTGTTCCAATGTCACTGTGACACTCTTCAGTTGCCCAGAAATTTACTGCCTGTCATGCATATTTTATTGTTGAAGCATGGAAGAAACTTTTGAAATTCAGTGTTCTAAAGATACAAAAAGCTGTTCTTTCCGTCAGGCAGATAGCAAGCATACCACCACAAAGGAAGTCTGGGGTCACTGGAGATCTGTCTTACCCCCTGGCTGGAGATTTAAAGTGGAGTACTCCATGTAGCCAAGCTTATAGTACCTTCCTCTGCTTCACAAGGTTTTAGCCTGAAGCAGGACTACAATCCCAAAGCCACAGAATGATTAATTTTCTGCTAACTGGAAGCCTTAAGTGATTAAATCAGCCTCTCCCTGTACTCTTTCCTAAAGGCACACACCTTAAAAATTACTAGGCTGAACAGCCCCCACCTCCCCAGTGAACCACTCACCCAGAGCCAAGGGGAAGAGGGAAGGCCAAAAGTGAGGAGGGTGGGATAGAAAAAGTCAGTATTAGAGGGATGGTCAACTGTGAGGGGAGAGGGGAAAGTAGCCCAGGAATTTTTTACTCCTCCCTTCCCGTCTTGCTATACAGTCTTTTTATTTGTAGCAAAGCCTCCATAAGAACTTCCAGGCAAAGGAGTAAAGATGTAGGTACCTTTTACCATTAGAGTCAATTGGTTAATAGGCTGGCTCTCCAAGACACAAACCACCTTAGATTTTAATGTAGGTTCACCGGAAGTTAAATTTTTCTGTAATTCTTTCCCCTTTATCCCATTCCCCAAACAAACCAAACACTGTTTCCTTTGGGTGCCTGGACAGCACTTAGCTCATTTTTTTAGGAGACTCAGAAGTGTCTTCTCAGTATAACTTTTCACTGTGCCTGCCTCTGTCATCTCTGGGCTGCTTTGCTTAAACATAAATGCAGGGATAGACATAACTGTGTCTTTAAGTTCTGAGTGGAATACTGAGAAAAACCAATGGCTGCTTGGTTTTGCTGATGTTGGTATAATGTAATACTGTACAACCACATGCTGAATTTTGCATTTTCTCTATAAAATATCTATTGTTCTTAATACTATATCTTTACTTCTTTAATAATAATACGTTTGATTGATTGGATTTTATTTCCTTTTTATTCCTATAGTGAAAAGTTCATTTAGGTAGATACATTTTACCCAGGTAATTCTGGTAGTATAGTATTATACCTCTCTTCTCTTTCTTTTAGTGTGGATCTCTATTAGGTTATTTTTACTCTGAGAACTCTTCATTAATATTTTTTTTCCACAGTTAACAACTCTTTTTAAATGAAGAGGTTTGTTTTTAAATGAAGAAGTTATTTTTTAATGCCCAGAGACATTCTTATAAGTATTCAGCTTCTTTGTAGCATCTCTGATCTTTGCTACATGAAAACAAATACAACAGTACCTATTCTATAGTCTGTCTCAGTCTGTGTGTCACACGGGGAGGAAAATCAAGTAGGATATTGACAACTCAAACCTGAAAGTTATCAGAGAAGTAAAATGGTCTTCAGATGTTGTGTGGACATAACAGGCCTCTACACAGGTGTACCTTGCCAAACTGATGGCCTCTAGGTGGGTATTTGTATGGGAGAGAGTGGTATTGAAGAGAAGTTTTGTGTATAAACACCTGGAGAGCAAACAAAGAAACCAGTGGGAGGGGAGAACAGTTAGGCGTGAGTAGATGGGGCTCAGGGGTGGGCAAACTTTTTGATTCGAGGGCCACAATGGGTTCTTAAACTGGACTGGAGGGCCGGAACAAAAGCATGGATGGAGTGTTTGTGTGAACTAATATAAATTCAAAGTAAAGGAGCGGAGGGGAGAGCAAGAGAACCCTCCGCTCTTTCGGCTCCGCGGGCCGGATAGAACAGCCGAACAGGCCGGATCTGGCCTGCGGGCCGTAGTTTGCCCACGGCTGGTCTAGATACAAGTCTTATAGCAAGATGGGCTATTAGAACAAGCCATTTTAAGAAGCAAGGGAAGTAACAAAGTAAAACTGGAAGTGAAGAAGGGAAAGAGGTGATAGACCTGATATTTAATTATGCCTGTCCATAACATTTGTAACACTTGCAGGGTTCAGAAAAAGTTCAGTTGGGGATCTACATACCATCTGTCTAAATATTTGAAATGTTTAAATCACTGAATACAGCATTTTTATTTAAATGTTTATCTCCTTCCATGACAAATATACCTTCATAATCACCTGAAAAGCCAGGCTAGAATTTAGAATTCTGACTCCTGTAAGTAAGTCCTGGTCCAATTGTGAGGGAAGAGCTGCTCCCTACCCCATCACCTAGACCAGGCCCATTCCCTGTTCTGGACACCCCCTGTCCTACCCCTTAGGGAACACAGACTCCAACAGTGAAGTAGTCTTCCAAAGGACAGCCCCAAGAGGGACATGCAGACCCTTGTAGCAGGTTTGAGACTGCACAGGGGTACCATGTACCTGGTTCATGGGCTAGCAGAGGCATACCCCTTGTTCCATGGTCTGGGCTCCTGACACTGTAGAGAGGAGCATGGTTGGAAGAGAACAAAAGTATGAAGCTCAAGATAGAGGTCCCTCTTGCCTGGGTCTAAGAGCAAGACTATAGTATCAACTGATACAATGTAAAAATGAACAAATGGCTACAAAAGTAAAATATGGTATTATAATGCAATAATGCACATAATCCTTTCTGTTAAAGAGTAGGGATTAAGAACCATAGAGGAAGCTACTTGACTTAAGTGAATAGAATTACAGAGTGTTAGAATATATAGAGTTCTAGTCAAAGCTGTGTCATTAGGGACAGAAAATGGGGAATCTGAAATTCCAAATTATAAATTTTAACTCTTATTTAGAAACCACGAGGAAACATTGAATATTTTAAAAGCAGGATGCAGTGTACTCAAATTAGTGCTTTAATGGATGAATTCAGGGCAGAGACCAGTTAGAGGAATCTTTGAAATTCTAGGTCAGATCCTATTACCTGAACTAGACTAGGGATGATTGGGATAGAGAGAAAGGAGGTGGACAATATTGGGTATAAACTATATTGCCATACCATTCTGAATAAAAAGTCACAGCCAGCCCAGCCAGTGTGGCTCGGTGGTAGAGAGTCAACCCATGCAACAAGAGGTCACTGGTTTGATTCCCAGTCAAGGTGCATGCCTAGGTTGTGGGTTCAATCCCTGGTGGGGGTTGTGCAGGAGAAAGCCGATCTATGTTGATATTTCTATCTCATCGATGTTTCTATGTCTCTCTCCCTCTCCCTTCTCTCTCTAAAATCAATAAAAACATATTTTTTAAAAAGTCATGGCCAACAAAAGACACATCTTATAAAGGAATGCTATCCTAAATATACAAAGTACTCCTAAAACTTAACAATAAGAAAACAAACCCAATTCACAATTGACCGAAGACCTTAACAGATACCTCACTAAAGAAAATATACAGATGATAAATTAGCATCCTATATAATAAAAGGTTAATATGCAAATTGTCCCCTCCACCAGGAGTCCAACCAGGGAGCGGGGCCGGCTGGCCAACAGCCCACAGCCCCTCCCCCTGGCCAGCCCCCCCCCAATCGCTCCCCCACCCCAATTGGGGGCAGGGCTGGCCGGCCAACCACCTGCGGCCCCTCCCCCTGGCTGGCCCTGCCCCTTATCGGCTCCCCCACCCCAGTTGGGGGCAGGGACAGCCCACCAACTGCCTGCAGCCCCTTCCCCCACCCAGCCTGATTGGCCCCAATTGGGGCAGGCCGGCAGGACCACACCTGTGCATAAATTCATGCACTGGACCTCTAGTATGAAAATAATGCTCGACATCACATGTCATCAAGGAAATACAAATGAAAATACAATGAGATACCACTATAGAAAAAAATAAATAAAAACTAACAAATTAGAATCCATTTTAAGGTGCTCAAATCATACTAGTTGGCCTGGACTTTCAGTTCAAGTAATGGTAAAAAGGAGCCCTTTGCCTTTTTTGTAACCTTGTGGTTCTAGTCATAAGGAATACTACCTGAAATTCATTTTAAAATGTCAACACTGCTAACCAAAAAAATAGTTGTGGGAGTGTTAAGTTTACTTCACTTTAATAGGCATTAAGTACCTACTAAGGAAAACTCATTGTCTAGAGATGTGGGAAAGAAAGATAAATAAAACCCTTTAAGGGCCCAACCATTCAGAGATTCACTCCAGGGGTTGTTGTTAGTGGATTAGGGGGAATATATATAGTGTATTATATGTTAGACTAGAGGCCCAGTGCACAAAATTCATGCACAGGGCGTGGGGTGGTGTCCCTCAGCCCAGCCTGCACCCTCTCCAATCTGGAATCCCTTGAGGGATGTCTGACTGCCCTCTCACAATCCAGGACTGCTGGCTCCCAACCACTCGCCTGCCTGCTTGCCTGCTTGCCCCTAACTGCTTCTGCCTGCCAGCCTGATTACCCCCTAACCACTCCCCTGCCAGCCTGATCGATGCCTAACTGCTCCTCTGATGGCCTGGTCACCCCTAACTGCCCTCCCTTGACAGCCTGGTCTCCTCTAAACTGCACTCCCCTGCCAGCCTGGCCACCCCGAACTGCCCTCTCCTGCAGGCCTGGTCGCCCCTAACTGTCCTCCCCTGCAGGCCTGGTTGCTCCCAACTGCCCTCCCCTGCTGGCCCGGTCACCCCTAACTTCCCTCCCTTGCAAGCCTGGTCACCCCAACTGCACTCCCCTGCAGGCCTAGTCCCCCCAAATGCCTTCCCCTGCAGGCCTTATCCCTCCCAACTGTCCTCCTCTGCAGGCCTGGTCCCCTCTAACTGCCCTCCCCTGCAGGCCTGGTTGCCCCCAACTGCCCTCCCCTGCAGGCCTGGTCCCCCCCCCCCAAATGCCCTCCCCTGCAGGCCTGGTTGCCACCAACTGCCCTCCCCTACAGGCCTGGTCTCCCCCAACTGCCCTCCCCTGCAGGCCTGGTTGCCCCCAAATTCCCTCCCCTGCAGGCCTGGTTGCCCCCAACTGCCCTCCCCTGCAGGCCTGGTCCCCTCTAACTGCCCTCCCCTGCAGGCCTGTTTGCCCCCAGCTGTCCTCCTCTGTCAGCCTGGTCACCCCTAACTGCCCTCCCTTGCAGGCCTGATCGCCCACAACTGCCCTCCCCTGTTGGCCATCTTGTGGTGGCCATCTTGTGTGTTGGAGTGATGATCAATTTGCATATTACTCTTTTATTAGATAGGATTATTATATATGTAATCTATATGTTAGGATATGAGATGTGCTATCAGAGAATACTGTATGAAAAAAGGTATCAGTGCTACCAAGAAGGCACCTAGGAAACCTTAACTAAATGCAGAAATGAGGCTATCTAGTCTCAAATATCCAGTCCCTTCCCCTTCCATGATCCTCTACTCAGGTCAATGATGACTTTATCTTATTTTTCCTTAAGCAGATTCTAGAGATTGAGTCCATTTTCTCTGTTTCTTCTTTTTATTTTCCTCATTATTTATGATGAGATATTTAAGATCTACACAAAAATTATAGAGAATCCTAATATATAAAAACCCAGGGTCCATAACGTCCAAAATGATGGAAGGCTTGACCAACCAGAAGTCTGCCGCTGCTGTGGGTGTGGCAACCCAGCACTGACTGCCAAGGGGGCTGTGGATCAGGCCCGGAGAGAGGCCTGGAGAGAGAAGCAGGGTCTGATCTGTAGCCTCCATGGCAGCTGTTGATCAGCCCTTGCCTCTCTCTTTCTCTTCAGGCCTGGCCAGCAGCCGCACCTCTCTTTCTCTCTGGGCCTCCGTGGGGGCTGCTTATCAGCCCCGCCTCTCTGATCAGGCCTGGCGATAGGCCCGGAGATACTGACTGGCATAGAAACCAACCAATCTGATCCAAATCTGGGTGAACTGCGAAGGCAGAACCTAAGGTGGGGGCTGAGGAAGGGTTTTAAGGGCAACAGTGGTTTTGTGTAAGGGGTAAGAAAGTGGTTAAATTTTTTAATGACCAGTTTGGCATATAGTGCATATGGTGGGATATCAGTCCAGATATAGGGATTATGTATTTTTGTCTGCCAAGAGCATCTCCTCCTGCTGAAAAAGGCTCCCCCCCATTTAAGCAATCCTATCCTATATAATCTATCTACTAATAAAAGGGTAGTATGCTAATTAGACCAGGTTGACTGGTCATCTTCTGGACATCCGACTTCCTTCCGGACAAAGCCATGGTGGTGGGGGCCAAGGCAGAGGCAGTTAGGGGTGATCAGGCCAGCAGGGGAGGGCAGTTGGGGGCAAGATCAGGCCAGCAGGGGAGGGAAGTTAGGGGCAATCAGGCAAGCAGAGGCAGTTAGGGGCAATCAGGCAGGCAGGGGAGAGCAGTTGGGGGCAAGATCAGGCAGCAGGGGAGGGCAGTTGGGGGTGAGATCAGGCCGGCAGGGGAGGGCCATTGGGGGCGAGATCAGGCCAGCAGGGGAGGGCCATTGGGGGCGAGATCAGGCCGGCAGGGGAGGGCAGTTAGGGGCGATCAGGCAGGCAGGCAGAGGCAGTTAGGGGTGATCAGGCAGGCAGGCAGGCAAGCGGTTAGGAGCCAGCAGTCCCACAGGGATCGGGCCTAAACCAGCAGTTGGACATCCCCAAAGGGTCCCCAATTGGAGAGGGTGCAGGCTGGGCTGAGGGAACTTCACCCACCCCCATGCATGAATTTTGTGCACTGGACCACTAGTACTACTATAAACATCCATTTACCCACCACCCAGCATAAGAAATGTAACATTTCAAATACAGTTGAAGCGCACAGTGGAGTCCTCCACAATAAAATTCCCCCTCCCTTTCTTTTCCCAAAAGGTAACCACCATCCTAAATGTGTTTATCTATCTAAGCATGAATTTCTGTATGCTACATTGGTACACAGCTCCAAAGAGCATGCTTTTTACTCCAGATACTTATATTCACAATCAATATATAATCAGTTTGCATGTTTTTAGACTTCATGTATGTGGTATTATGTTTGTATCCTTCTGGAACCAGCTTTCTCCCCTTATGCATTTTTCTGCTGCCATCACCTGCTCTCAGCCTCTCAGCCCCTGTAAGTTCTGCTCTCCGCCGTCCAGCCCTTGCCATCCTGTTCAGTTTACCTGCAACAGTTCCAAGTCAGTGAGTTAAGGCTGGTCCTACCTTGGGTGAGTCTCAGCCTCTTCCCCTGTGGCTTTAATAGTGCTTCTCAAACCTTTAAACTAGTCCTTCTCAAGCCTGCACTGCATCAGAATCCCCTGCAGAGCCTGCTAAACACAGGCTGCTGGGCTACCCTTAGAGTTTCTGATTGAGTAGGTCTTGGGTGGAGCCTAAGAATTCCTGGGTGATGCTCATGGTGCTGTTTTGGGGACAAAACGACGAGAACCACTGCTCCAAATCAATGTCTGGGTCCAGGCAAGCAGCACCATCTGGCCTCCAGGCATCCTGGGCCATCTATGAGGTTTCCTTTGAAACTGCTCTAGAGCCCCTCTGTCTAGCAGACATATAATGCAAGTCACATGTGTAATTTTAAGTTTGATAGTAGCTGCATCAAAAAAGTAACAGGCAAAACTCACTTTAATAGTATATTTTAACTCAATATATTATCATTTAAACAGGTAATCAGTATACAGTTTATTAGTGAGAACGGTAACACCTTTTTATAGTTAAGCACATCTCAAATCAGACAGAGCAGCTCTAAAGGCTTGACATCATCTCTCTCTTTCAAAAATTGTTTTCAACTTGAGATTTTAATTTATTTTGGGCTGCCATAAAGTAATTTAAAACAGGCTTACAAAATGTGGAAAGTGATATCTTTCAAAACAAAGAGGTAAGAGAGATATGAGTCGGGATTATTTATCTAAATAAACTCTGCCTGCATTTCAGTTTATTTAATTGAAACAAACTTATTTTTAAGTAAAACAAATGCTGCCAAATTTAGCTATAAGAAATAAAAGTTAGATATCATTGGATAGCACTTTTTGGGTGATGAACTTTGGAATGATATCAGTGTTCCATGCAATTAACATGGATTTATGAAAATGAAAAACTTAAAAAGAGGGAACAATAAATTCTTTCTTCTTTCTCTATCTTCTTTCTAGTCCTCCAAACTGCAGGATGAAATGAGAGAAAATTAACACTTACAAGGCATTAACCAACTCCAATGACTTTCTAAATCTAAGAAAACAGCCCTGTGTGTACCTGCTGCATTTGTGTGCTATATCTCAATAAGGAGAGAAGAAAACACGCTTCCCTCTTGTAACCTGCCTTGCAGATCATTTGGTTCTGTCCAAGAGACCCATTGTGAAATTTGGTCCACACTAAAATGCCTTGATATTTGGTTCTGTCCATAATGCCCATGCTTAGGAAACATCCTGGATTTAAAAAGCCCATAATGTTTATATACACTTCTGATTTATAGGATTAATATATAAAATATCATGTTTTATTGGTCCAATAATTGTATCTGGCCGGATTGCCAATAGTAACCCTTCTTGCCTCAGTTGCCTAGCTCCTAATACACATGGGGTTAGGTAGATGGCTCAGGGCTCCAATCTTGCAGAAAAGCAGAATTTAAATATCAAGGACCTTTTGGCATAGACCAAATGTCTCTGTGGACTTTTGGACAGGACCAAATATCTGCTAATTGTAACCTGCACCTTTGGATATAGGGCACTCCTATAACCCATGGCTTCAATTGTGATCATACCACCTTGTCTCCCTCTTGCCTGACACCATAAATGCCTTTTCTTTCTTTTGAGAGGCCACACTGGCATTTAAATAAATCTCTCCACCTTAAAAGCCTGTGATCATTCTATAAGTGACACTCCTAGACCCTCAGTTTCCATATCACCCATATAAGAGGCTATTATAAAATATGCAGCTATCAAAGTGCCATAAAAGAGAGAAAAAGTTATTTATTTAAATATAGTCAAAGATAAGATAAACCTTGAGACTTAATTACCAATTCAGTGATAAACAGTAATCATACTATGACTAAGTTTCTTTTCTTTTGACTGTCACACAAAATACAAAAATCTACAACCAAAAGTTTAGGTATTAATCATTAAATGTGGTCCTACTTGAAATTGTTAACTTTTTGCTGTTTGTAAGTAGTCCTTATCTCCTAGTTTGTATAGGAGACTGATTTCTTTTTTTTAACTTTATTTTTGTTGTTGACACGATTACAGATGTCCCCATTTACCACCCCCTTTGCCCACCTCCACCCAGTCCCTGCCCCCACATCCCTCTGGCCATTACCACATGTTTGCTGTGTCTATGGGTTAGGCATATATGTTCTTTGGCTAATCCCTTCACCTTCTTTCATCTAGTCCTCCCCACCACCCTCCTCTTTGACAGCTGTCAGTCTGTTCCATGTATCCATGCCTCTGCTTCTATTTTGTTTGTCAGTTTATTTTGTTTATTAGAATCCACATGTAAGTGAGATCATATGGTATTTGTCTTTCTCTAACTGGCTTATTTCACTTAGCATAATAATCAGACTGCATTTCTATGGCCAAGCAATGAAGGCCCAACCACACAGCCCAGCTACTTTAGCTGCTGCATCTAGTAACTGTTTTCTAAACAAATATTGGCCTTAGGTACTGACATATTTACCATTCGTTAGTCTTTACAGGTAGAGGACAGAAGACCTCATGAGAACAAATGTGTAGCCATGAAGTATAGTTCAGTACATAATGTGTCTTATATTACTGGGTGTATGAGTAGTCTATTAACGTTCTAAGTAGATAAAATTGAATTTCAAAACTAATTTTAAACAAAATTTTTAAAATTAATTTACTGGGAGAGTTAAAAAAAAAATAAAGCTGTCAGTAACAGGTAAATGCCAGGAATGGTTGTGTGATGTTCAAAGCTACACACAGATACCTGGATTTTCTGGACCTGCTCTCTGCTGGATCCACATCCTTTTCATGTTCCTGTTTTTTGTTCAACTCCTCTTTGTCTTCCTTACTTTCAGCACCCTGGGCTTCTTCTTCAGTTGTTTCTTTAGTGAAGAATAAGACAGACTTTGGGATCAGACATTCACAGAAGAAAATCCCAATTCATAATGAATGGGGACACACATAAACCCTGAGGAGAAGCAGGATTATGGAAGTAACTAGGAAAAGACTAGCTAGGCACCTTCCTACTAGTTGCTGCAACACTCCCGTGGCCCTCACATTTCTGCAGCTTGATCGTTTTCACAGTGACATTATTTCTCTTTTTCTAGTAAACCTGTGCTGTTGATGACTTCTGGCCTTCCAGAGAAAAAGGGATCAGAATAACCAGGGTCTAGGGTATTCTGTATGTTCTAATCAGAACTGTCTTGGGAAAATATTTTTGCCTCACAGACAAATTCCATGGTGAAGCTCATTAGTTCCTCAACCCCCTGAATACTTCATTTTTACAAAGTCCTCGGGATCAGTTTTTAATGTTTGGGGATCAACTTTCTCAGAATCTTGACACTTTCAGAAGCCAAGAACCAAACACCAGGTTTGCCATTTGCTTGTTCTTTTCCTTCAGGCTCCCCTCCCATGTCCTGCCCGGCTCCCTCCTGAACACCTGCCCCTGGGACAGTTGGACATTGGTCTGTGGGCTGTGAACTGCACTGAGCTCAGATTTCTTAGCAGAGGTCGGGAGAGGGCAACATACTTTTCCCCTCAAAGCGGGGAAGGCCATTATGGAGTTGGGCTTCTCCTCGGCCTGCAGTGCGTTGAGGGCCCCGACCCAGCCGAGAGAGCATGACCGGCCAGTGTGCCACCTGTGCCCACCGCCTGCTCACAGGCTGCCCGCCCCCTCTCCCCCCACCCCTGCCAGGGGCCTCCCTGGTCCTGGGGCCTCGTGACCCGACCCTATCCGCTCCGCTCCGCCAGATCCTCACCCCGGGGGGCTTCGGCCTCCTGCGCGGGCTCCTCCTGTGCCTCCTCTGCCATCTCCCCAGCCGCAGACTCCTCGACCATGTCCCTGGCCTGGCCTTCGGGCTCTGGGAGGGCCAGGATCCCCGGTCCAAATCTCTCAGGTCCATCTGCGGACTCATGCACCATGGCTACGACCCTCTCTCTGGAACCATGGGGCACCATGGCTACTACCCTCTCTCTGGAGCCATGGGGCACCATGGCTACGACCCGTTCTCGGGAGCCCTCGGGCATCAAAAGCACACGGATCTGGGCCACGCGTCCAGACCTCTGATGCCTGGACCGGGCCATCCTGCGGATGCCACGGGGACGCATGAGGATATGGTTGTTGTAGTGCATGCGGTGCAGCAGTGTGTGCAAGAGGTTCAGGAACATGAAGCGAAAGCCCACCATGGGGAACTGGTGGGCATCTACTGCCATCTCTGGGCCCGGCTCCATGTTCTCCTCCTCCTCCTCCTCCTCGGCTGGGCCAATGTCAGAATCCTCCTCACTGGTGCTGCTTTCAGGGTCTCCCACTGCCCCGGCCTCCTCCCCTAGGCTCTCCATGGCCTCTGCTACTTCTGCGGCCACCATGGCGGCAGCTGCGTCATCCCCGTCCCCCTGGGGCCCGGAGTTGAGGATCAGGGCATCCCGATCTCCATCTTCCCCGACCCAGGCTCCCACCATGCCCACGGGACTCTCCCGGCCACCTGGGGCCTGGTTTCCTTCATCACTGTCAGACATGGCAGCGGACAGTACCTCTACGGGGCAGCGATAGGTCTGTGGTGTCGCTGGCCAAGATGGTGACCAGGGAGAGGAGGCCGTTGACAGGGGGGCCCACGGGAGGGGGCGGGGGTGGAGGAACTGTCTGTCAAGTGGGCAACGGCCTCTGATGGGCAGGGGTGGATGGCCGGAAACACCCACCAAGGCTTCGCCACACCACGGGGGTGGGGCCAGAAGAGTCAACAAAGGGACTCGCCTGCTCCTTACAAGCTTCAAGCTCATTGGCAGGGAAGTGAGGACTGACATGCCGTGTGTCCAATGAATGACAAAGGCCCTTAGGTTCTAGGATGGCTCACAATCAGCTCTTTTTTCTATGAGGCCTTAGGGTCCTGTGCTAACTTTAGGGCAACGCAAGTCCTGCCCTTTTAATTTTTTGATTCTCTGGAAAACTAGAGTAGTCTGATATGGAGACACCCTAGGCCATGTAAACTGAGAGGAGTTCCCTAATTTCCACGTGGTAATGGCTCATGTGAGTAGGGAGAGGATCATAAAAATGTTGTGTGGCTCAGACCTCAGCAGCAGGAAACTCCTTCCAAGAGTAGAGAGAGAAGAATTTGGACCATTTAATGTGGTTAAAATTATTTGAAAAGAATGGACAGAATTGAAATGTATGCACTCAAAACTGAGTGTTGAAGTGGTAAATGACAGGAGCTGGAAGGTGTATAATAAACCTGACATTCACGTCAAGCCTCCAAAGAATGAATAAAAAAAGACATACATCTTTTAAAGGACCAGGTCATCTCCTAAGAGCTAAGCATGACAGACATTAAAAGAACAGGCTTCCTAGGATGTTTCTGAGACAACAGTTCAAGACTGTTGATTTTAAGGTTCACTTAAAACCTCAAGTGTAAGTAATTCTGAAAATTATAGAGAAATTAACTCTATTTTATATTCACTATGTAAAAAGTTTTATAACACTAAAATGTTTTTTTGAAAAACAAATATATGTATAGTTACATACAATCATATAATATTTAGATAAATGTAATATCCAAGTTAGGTATTACATTATAATACCAATAAATCCTATCAAGGTGAGGAGGAATTTTTTCCTTTCATCAACCCAACCAAATTTCAATGTTTTTATTTTTCTTCTGGTCTCATCTCAAAAATGGAGGATGGCATTGTTATAAATCATTGGTTTAAATATGGAAGGCAATGTAGAAAATCTGTAATCCAAATCTTCACTACAAAGGCAGAAAACTGAGGCAGAAACCCAATCTGAGGTCTAGAGCTGGTTTTAACATTCCCCCCCTGATGTGATCTTGGGAAAGTTACTTATCATTTCTAGTCTTCCATTTTTATCATCTATAAAGGTAGAGTAATGATTACCTAGCTTTGAGAATTAAATAAGATAATCTATAAAAGTCCAATTCATACTGTGAAACTCTGTAAACTATTAGGCATTATTATTATATCAATAGTAACTTTTCTGTTCTTGAACTATTGGAGAGAAGTTATTGTGTAGTCTCTCAGGCCTTCAGAGAGAATCATCTAATTTGGTTTTGGAGGGATCAGTTTTTTTTACAGCTATATGGAGATACATACTTCCTCCCTGGCTGAGTTCATACCGTTTCTTCAGTTAAGATTTAAGTGGGACAGCTAGATGGAATGAGATGGGGTTATATTTAGGATATTAACCATTTGTTGAAATATTTTCCTAGTTTGATTTTTGCTTTCTAATTTGGTTAATATTTCTAAGTACATACTTTTTTATTTTTATGTTGCAAAATCAAATAATATTTTCATGGTTGTAACATAATAGTAAATTTTCAAATATTTTCTTATACAGAGAAAAATTTTATATTTTCTTCTTTTTGGAAAAAATATAAATGTTTACATTTAACTCCTTAACCTGTTTAGAACTAATACTGACACATGCTGTAATATTTTTGTTTTTAAAAGCTCACCTATAGCACCATTTTTGAGTAATCATTCCCCTCTGTAATGATGTGTGGCCATGTACCCTTTAAAGGCAGAAGAGATACAAGAGAAAATATTCTTCCAAAATTTTAGAGCTGGCAAGGCCTTTAGATATTAAATCTAAGCCCATTCTTTTTTAAATGCAGAAATAAAGGCCTAAGGAAGCTAACTGGATGCCCCCCTCCCAAGGTCATGCCACTTAATGGAGCAGCCAGAACTAGAACTAATCTCCTGATCTTTTATCTGAAGTTGAGACAGGCCTACTTCTTGTACATGCATCTTCCGGAGAAACTTGGCAGAAGAAGGTTAATTAAACATGCACAGAGTAAAGGGTCATGAGTTGAGGGCCTCTGAAAGTTCTAGACGAGCCTTCCTGATCCCCAATTAATCAGCAAATATTTACTAAACACCTACATAAAATGCCTTGTGCAAGACTTTGCCAAGGATGGAGAAGCAAGTGCCATCATTTTTGGCAACAAGTGTATCACAGTCCGGTTAGGAGAAAGGACTACATGTTCAGAATAAAATAAAGGGAAAAGCAGCCTCTGACATTCAGAACTGGACTAGTACTCACAGATAAGCCATCCTATTCTCCTATTAGACATAAACAATTCCAAAGAACACCAACATCGGTAAAGGTCACTCTGAGACCATGATAAAAGGAAACAAAACAAGGGCCACTGTCTAAATTTATTTAAGCAGAGACAAAAACAAGGTCACAAAATATTAAACATCCCCCTCTCTTGGCTAAAATGAGTGCCTACCACTTTTTTACCAATTACAGCTTTATGCTGGTTCTAGTTTCCCCTCCCTATAGGTAAAATTTATTGAAATATTGCCCTGCCCCCACCATAAGACTGCACACAGTCACTCTACTGTGTGTTTTTAAGATGCAGGCAAGACCTTTTTATATTATATTATATTAATTATATTATATTATATTATATTATATTATATTATATTATATTATATTATATTATATTATATTATATTTATTATATTATTTTTAATTGTTTATTGTTTAAAGTATTATATAAGTCTCCCTTTTCCTCTATTGATCTCCCCCTGGTTGCTCACACCCCCCTACTGTCTGTGTCCATTGGTTATGCTCATATGCATGCATACAAGTCCTTTGGTTGATCTCTTACCTCCTGACCCCCCACCTTCCCTCATAGGTTGGACATTCTGATCCTGAGGACTTTGTAAAAATGAAATATTCAGAGGGTTGAGGAACTAATGAGCTTCACCATGGAATTTGTCTGTGAGGCAAAAATATTTTCCCAAGACAGTTCTGATTAGAACATACAGAATACCCTAGACCCTGGTTATTCTGATCCCTTTTTCTCTGGAAGGCCAGAAGTCATCAACAGCACAGGTTTACTAGAAAAAGAGAAATAATGTCACTGTGAAAACGATCAAGCAGCAGAAATGTGAGGGCCACAGGAGTGTTGCAGCAACTAGTAGGAAGGTGCCTAGCTAGTCTTTTCCTAGTTACTTCCATAATTCTGCTTCTCCTGAGGGTTTATGTGTGTCCCCATTCATTATGAATTGGGATTTTCTTCTGTGAATGTCTGATCCCAAAGTCTGTCTTATTCTTCACTAAAGAAACAACTGAAGAAGAAGCCCAGGGTGCTGAAAGTAAGGAAGACAAAGAGGAGTTGAACAAAAAACAGGAACCTGAAAAGGATGTGGATCCCTCTTCAATGACACTGATTCTGTTTTTGCTCATCATTTTATGTTGTTCATTATATTCCACTAATGAGTGAGATCATGTGATATTTATCTTTCTCTGACTGGCTTATTTCACTTAGCATAATGCTCTCCAGGTCCATCCATGCTGTTGCGGATTGTAAGAGTTCTTTCTTTTTTATAGCAGCGTTGTATTCCACAGTTTTCTAATCCACTCATCTGCTGATGGACATTTAGGCTGTTTCCAAATCTTAGCTATGGTGAATTGTGCTGCTATGAACATAGGGGTGCATA
Source organism: Plecotus auritus (assembly GCF_963455305.1). Lineage (NCBI taxonomy): Eukaryota > Metazoa > Chordata > Mammalia > Chiroptera > Vespertilionidae > Plecotus > Plecotus auritus. Next base: position 99,863,857 of record NC_137784.1, read on the forward strand.
TATCCTTTCTGACTGGTGTTTCTGTTTTCTTGTGATATATTTCTAAAAGTGGGATTACTGGGTAAAATGGGAGTTCCATTTTTAAAATTTTGAGGAAACTCCATACTGTTCTCCACAGTGCCTGCAGCAGTCTGCAGTCCCACTAGCAGTCCTACTAGCAGTGTAAGAGAGTTCCTTTTTTTCTGGTTCCTCCCCAGCACTTGTCATTTGTTGATTTGTTGATGATAGCCATTCTGACAGGTGTGAGATGGTACCTCATTGTTGTTTTGATTTATATCTCTCAGATGATTAGTGACTTTGAGCATGTTTTCACATGTCTCTTAGCCTTCTGTATGTCCCTTTCAAAAAGTGTCTATTTAGGTCCTTTGCCCATTTTTTTATTGGGTTGTTTATTTTCCTTTGTTAAGTTATATGACTTCCCTATAAATTTTGAAGATTAAACCCTTATCAGAGATAACATTGGCAAATATGTTCTCCCATGCAGTGGGCTTTCTTGTTGTTTTGTTGATGGTTTCTTTTGCTATGCAGAAGCTTTTTATTTTGATGTAGTCCTATTTGTTTATTTTCTCATTAGTTTCCATTGCCCTAGGAGCTGAATCAGTAAAGATATTGCTATGACAAATGTCTGCTATTTTGCTGCCCATGGCTTCTTCTAAGATTTTTATGGTTTCACATATTATGTTTAAGTCCTTTACCATTTTGAGTTTATTTTTGTGAATGGTGTAAATTGGTGTTCTAATTTCATTTTTTGCATGTATCTGTCCAATTTTCCCAACACTATTTATATATTTATTTATTTATTTATTTTTCTTTATTTTATTTTTAAAAAATATATTTTATTGATTTTTTACAGAGAGGAAGGGAGAGGGATAGAGAGTTAGAAACGATGAGAGAGAAACATTGATCAGCTGCCTCCTGCACACCCCCTACTGGGGATGTGCCTGCAACCAAGGTACATGCTCTTGACCAGAACTGAACCTGGGACCCTTCATTCCGCAGGCCGACACTCTATCCACTGAGCCAAACCAGTTAGGGCTAAATTTTTTTCTTTATTGATTAAGGTATTACATATGTGTCCTTATCCCTCCATTGTCCCCCCCCCACACACACATGACCTCACCCCTCTGGTATCTGTGTCCATTGGTTAGGCTTATATGCATGCATACAAGTTCTTTGGTTGATCTCTTCCCCTTAACCCCACCCTTTCCTACCTTCCCTCTGAGGTTTGACAGTCTGATCAATGCTTCTCTGTCTCTGGATCTGTTTTTGTTCATCAGTTTATGTTGTTCATTATATTCCATAAATGAGTGAGGTCATGTGATATTTATCTTTCTCTGACTGGCTTATTTCGCTTAGCATAATGCTCTCCAGGTCCATCCATGCTGTTGCAATTGGTAAGAATTCCTTCTGTTTTTACTGCAGCATAGTATTCCATTGTGTAGATGTACCACAGTTTTTAAATTTACTCATCTGTTGATGGGCACTTAGGCTGTTTTCAAATCTTAGCTATTATAAATTGTGCTGCTATGTACATAGGGGTGCATATATCCTTTCTGATTGGTATTTCTAGTTTCTTGGGATATATTCCTAGAAGTGGGAAAACTGGGTCAAATGGGAGTTCCATTTTTATTTTTTTGAGGAAACTCCATACTGTTCTCCACAGTGGCTGCACCAGTCTGCATTCCCACCAGCAGTGCACGAGGGTTCCTTTTTCTCCGCATCCTCGCCAACACTTGTGGTTTGTTGATTTGTTGATGATAGCCATTCTGACAGGTGTGAGATGGTATCACATTGTCATTTTGATTTGCATCTCTCAGATAATTAGTGACTTTGAGCATGTTTTCATATGTCTCTCAGCCTTCCTTCTGTCTTCTTTAGAAAAGTATCTATTTAGGTCCTTTGCCCATTTTTTGATTGGGTTGTTTATCTTCCTTTTGTTAAGTTCTATGTGTTCCCTGTAAATGTTGGAGATTAAACCCTTATTAGTGATAACATTGGCAAATATGTTCTCCCATGCAGTGGGCTTTCTTTTTGTTTTGTTGATGGTTTCTTTTGCTGTACAAAAGGTTTTATTTTGATGTAGTCCCATTTGTTTATTTTCTCTTTAGTTTCCATTGCCCTAGGAGCTGTATTGGTGACCAAATTGCTTCGGCATATGTCTGAGATTTCTCTGCCTGTGGATTCCTCTAATATTTTTATGGTTTCTTGTCTTATGTTTAAGTCCTTTATCCATTTTGAGTTTATTTTTGTGTATGGTGTAAGTTGGTCTAGTTTCACTTTTTTTCCATGTATCAGTCTAATTTTCCCAACACCATTTATTGAAGAGACTGTCTTGACTCCATTGTATGTTCTTGCTTCCTTTGTCCAATATTATTTGAGTATAGTGGTTTGGGTCAATTTCTGGGTTCTCTGTTCTATTCCATTGATCTATATGTATGTTCTTATTCCAATACCAGGCAGTTTTGAGAACAGTGGCTTTGTAATACAGCTTGATATCTGGTATAGAGATCCCACCTACTTTGTTCTTCTTTCTCTGGATTGCTGTGGCTATTTGGGGTCTTTTTTTTTATTCCAGATGAATTTTTGGAGAGTTCACTCTACGTTTGTGAAATATGTCGTTGGTATTTTAATGGGGAGTGCATTGAATCTATAGATTGCTTTGGGTAGTATGGACATTTTAATGCTGTTGATTCTACCAATCCATGAACATGGTATGTTCTTCCATCTGTTTATGCCTTCCTCTATCTCTTTTTTCAGTGTCCTGTAGTTTTCTGAGTATAAGTCTTTTACCTTCTTAGACAAGTTTATTCCTAGGTATCTTAATTTTTTTTGGTGTGATGTTAAGTGGGATTTTAGTCTCTCTTTTAGTAGTTTTTTTAGTCTCTCTTTCTGAAAGTTCACTATTGGTGTATAGAAATGCCATAGATTTCTTAGCATTAATTCTGTATCCTGCTACATTGCCGAATTCATTTATTTAGTCTAATAATATTTTGATGGAGTCCTTAAGGTTTTTTATGTACAGTATCATGTTTTCTGCAAATAATGACAGTTTTAAGTCTTCTTTTCCAATTTGGATACCTTTTATCTCTTTTTCTTGTCTAATTGCTATGGCTAGCACTTCTAGAAATATATCAAACAAGAGTGGTGAAAGTGGGCATCCCTGTCTCATTCCTGTTCTTAGGTGAAATGATTTTAGTTTTTGCCCATTGAGTATGATATTGGCTGTAGGTTTTTCATATAAGGCTTTTATTATGTTAAGGTATGATCCCTCTGTTCCCACTCTCCTGAGAGTTTTTATCAAGAAAGGATGTTAGATTTTGTCAAATGCTTTTTCTGAATCAATTGATATGATTATGTAATTTTTGTCTCTAAATTTGTTTATGTGATGTATCACATTTATTGATTTGTGGATATTGTACCAGCCTTGCATCCCTGGAATAAATCTCAATTGGTCATGTTGTATGATCTTTCTAATATAATGGTGGATCTGATTTGCTAGAATTTTGTTGAGGATTTTAGAATCTATGTTCATCAGGGATATTGGCCTGTAATTCTCTTTCTTTGTAGTGTCTTTATCTGGTTTTGTGATTAGGGTAATGTTGGCTTCATAGAAAGAGCTTGGAAGTGTGCCTTCCACTTTAATTTTTTGAAGTAGTATGAGAGGGATAGGTTTTAATTCTTCTTTGAATGGTTGGTAAAATTCCTCAGTGAAGCTGTCTGGTCCTGAGCTTTTGTGTGCTGGGAGATTTTTGATGACTGCTTCAATTTTCTCTTTAGTTATCAGCCTGTTGAGATTTTTTGATTCTTCTTGATTGAGTTTTGGAAGGTTGTATTTTTCTAAGAATATGTCCATTTCCTCTAGGTTGTTTTGTTTGTTGGAACTGAGTTGTTCATAGTATTTTTAAAAAATAATTCCTCGTATTTCTGTGGGGATTGTTGTTACTTCACCTCTTTCATTTCTGATTTTGTTTATTTGGGTCCTCTCTCTTTGTTTCTTGGTGAGCCTGGCTAGAGGTTCATTTATCTTATTTATAATTTCAAAGAGCCAGCACTTGGTTTCATTGATCTTTTCTATTTTTGGGGGGGTCTCTATATCATTTATTTGTGCTCTGATTTTTATTATCTCCTTTCTTCTGCTTACTCTGGGTTTTTCTTGTTCCTCTTCTTCTAATTCTTTAATTGTAGAGTTCGATAATTTATTATCATTTTTTCTTGTTTTTTGAGGTAAGCCTGTAATGCTGTGAACTTCCCTCTCAGGACTGCTTTCACTGTGTCTCATAGGTTTTGGATTGCTGTGTTTTCATTGTCATTCATTTCCAGGATGTTTTTAATTTCTTCTTTGATCTCTGTGGTAACCCATTCATTATTTAATAGCATGCTATTCAGCCTCCAAGTGTTTGAATTTTTTTATTATTTTTATTGTGATTGATTTCTAATATTATGCCATTGTGGTCTGAGAAGATGCTTGATATGATTTCAATCTTCCTGAATTTGGAAAGACTTTGCCTGTGACCCAGTGTGTGGTCTATCTTTGAAAATGTCCCAGTTGCACTTGAGAAGAAGGTATATTCTGTAACTTTGAGGTGAAATGTTCTGAAGATGTCAATTAGGTCCATCTGTTCTAGTGAGTCATTTAGGATTGCTGTTTCTTTGCTGATTTTTTTGTCTAGAGGATTTACCCAGTGATGTCAGTGGTGTATTAAAGTCCCCTACTATGATTGTATTGTTATCGATCTCTCCCTTGATATCTTCCAGGAGTTTTTTTTAAATGTATTTGGGTGCTCTTGCATTGGTTTCATATATGTTTATCAGGGTTATATCCTCTTGTTGTATCGATCCCTTTAGTATTATGAAGTGGCCTTCCTTGTCTCTTGTTATGGCCTTCACTTTGGGGTCTATTTTGTCAGATATAGGTATTGCTACCCCTGCTTTTTTTCATTTCCATTTGCCTGAAATATATTTTTCGATCCCTTCACTTTCAGTCTGTGTGAGTTCTTTGTTATGAGGTGGGTCTTTTGTAGACAGCATATATATGGGTCATGTTTTCTTATCCATTCAGTCACTCTATGTCTTTTGATTGGAGCATTTAGTTCATTTACGTTTGAAGTTATTATTGTTAAGTGTTTGTTTGTAGCCATTTTTATTTTTTGTGCCAGTGTTCCTTCTTTCCTTCCCCCACTTCTTTTTACACCAGTCTCTTTAGTATTTCTTGCATTGCTGGGTTGGTTGTGATAAACTCCTTTAGCCTTTTTTTTTTTTTTGTCTGTGAAGCTCCTGATTTCCTCTTCAATTTTGAATGACAGCCTTGCTGGATAGAGTATTCTTGCATTCAGGCCCTTGCTTTGCATCACTTTGTATATTACCTTTCATTACTTTCTAGCCTGATTTGTTTGTGTTGAGAAATCATTTGATAATCTAATGGGAGATCCCTTGTAGGTAACTTTGTCTCTCTTGCAGCCTTTAAGATTCTCTCTTTGTCATTAATGTTTGCCTTTGTAATTACGATGTGTCTTGGTGTTGGTCTTTTGGGGTTCATCTTGTTTGGGACTCTTTGTGCTTGTGTAATTTTTTCTTCCCCAAATCAGGGAAGTTTTCTGACATTATTTCTTCAAATAGGTTTTCTAACCCTTTCTCCTCTTCTTGTCTTTCTGGAACCCCTATTATATGTATGTTACTTTGTTTCATGTTGTCCCAAAGCTCCTCAGGCTCTCCTCCTGTCTTTTGATTTTTTTTCTCCAATTGCAGTTCAGATTGGGTGTGTTTTGTTTCCCTGTCTTCTAATTTGCTAATTCAGTCCTCTGCTTCTCCTAGTCTATTGTTGAAAGCTTCCACGATGGTTTTTATTGTAGCTATATCACTCTTTATTTCTTCCTGATTCTTACATAAGTTGTAGATTTTCTCATCCATCTTGTTTATGAATTGTCCGACTCTTATTCTGAATTCTTTTTCTGACATATTGCTTGCCTCCATTTCATTTATATCCTTTTTTGGGGAGTGATTCTTCCTTTTCTTTCCTTTTCTTTTTTTCTCCCCATTTTTGATTTCTCTTTCTGGCCCTTGGCTACCTCCTTGGTGTCCGAGGAGTTGAGGCCTTTCACAGTCCAATGGTCCTGGACTCACTAGTCCTGGGGGCTGGGTTTGCCTTGAGTTTCACACCTTTATTGTCTCTGCTCTGAGTTGTATCCCCTTCTCCTATAGTTCTGGTCCCTCAATTATACCTTCCTCAGGGTTGGTGGGGGTGGATGCACAGTACTCCTAGTGTGTGACTCTCTGTGAGGGCCCAGAGCCCTCTGGCATGCAGTTCGCTGTGCTGCTCCAGCTCCTAATGCAGGATGGTGCCCTAGGTCCTTCTGGCAGTGCACTTCCAGTGTGAACCTGTGACCTGTTGTTTGACACACCAGCAGCTCTGACCTGGGCTGTGGGTAGGGCGTGTGCCAGGTGGCAGATCTGTCTGTTCTGGGGGCAGTGTGTGCACTAGCCAAAGGCTCTGTCTGTGCTGGTGGCAGAGCACCCACCTGCTCAAGGCTTTGTCCCTGCTGGGTGTGTAGCACAAACTGGGTTGCAGCTCTGCCTGAGCAAGAGTGGGGTGCGCCCCAGTCAAAGGGTCTGTCTGTGCTGGTGGCAGAGCATGCTCTGTCTTTGTCGGGGTGCAGGGCGCTCACCTAGCGAGGGCTCTGTCTTCCAACGGAGCGCACTCAGTCTATGTGGGGAGCTGGGTGCTCTCCCTGCAAGGATTCTGCCTAAGCTGGCGGCAGAGCATGCTCAGTTTGTGCCAGGTGCAGAGAACTTGCCTGGCTAGGGCTCCATTAGGGCAGGGGTGTCGAACATACCCAGTTGAGGTTGTGTATTGGGATCAGGGAAGGAGCGGAGAGTGGGGAACCTCTGGCTTGCTCTCACAGAACAAGGACCTGAAGCTGGGTTTGGGCTCTGGTTAGGAGGCTCAGCTCCGGAAGCCTGTCTGATGCATTCTCAATGAACACATCTGGGACCCATCACGGTACCATGTTGCTCACTGCGGAGGCACAGTGGTGGTTCCATGTGTGTTATGGCAGGCAAGTAGCTCCCTGCACAGGTCTGGGGGTACTGTCTGAGGTCAGTCCAGATGTTGGTGTGGTAGCACTCCTGGCCTCCTTTGCTCCCCTGTACAAGATGGTGTACTTTCTGTGTCAAAGCTGAGCCAGCTTGGGAGTTCTCGCAGAGATAGCAAGGGCTCCCCATCTAGGCAAGCCTGATATGCTAGTCCCTGGGACTCCTAAGATATCTATCTGTCCCTCACCCACACACACACCACACATGCTCCTCTCACTTCCTTTACTCTGTCACACTCTCTCCCTCCCTGCAGTCCTGTGGGCTGCCATTTTAGTCCAGGCAAGACCTTTTAAAGACAGGTAAGAAGTCAACTCTTTCTCTTTTTGCAAGTTGGTGAAAACAGACATTTCCAGGAAATTTTAATATTTTTTCAATATCATTGTATTTACTCTAGGAAGCCTTGTTTTCCTGTTTTAGAGCATGGTGGGTTTAATGTAACTAGTTAAAAATAGAGTTTTTGTTTCAAGTAAGTACCCTTTCCAGGTTAAAACTATGGTTTTTATTTGAAGGTAGTAAAGGGAAGGGGAAACTTTATTCTTTTAATTTAATAATTACACTCTATGATGAAGTACTTGATTTTTAGACAGCAGTGCCACTAATAAGTTTTAAGTTGTCAGAAATTATTTGTAAACATCATTCCCGTACTCTTAGTTATGGCAAAAACCGTTGTTTTAAGATAATCGGCTCATATTTGGTGCAGTGTTTGATGTTCAAAACAAAATGTTACAACAATATACAAAACAACAACAAAAAAAGATTTATTGGAATGCCTATCATAGAATTGCCTCTGGTTTCTAATAGCATCTAATATAGAGCGAACCCTGTTTTCCCCCCAAAAAACCTTCTGCAAATAACCCAACCATAACCCAAAACCTATAATAGTTTCTGACACCTCTTACTGAGACACCACATGGTTCTCCATGGTATATGTTCTTCCAAACTGCAATAAGTAATAAACCTAACTTGTTCAACTACAAGCATGTTCCTGTGGTCTTTTAGTGGAGGACAATGACAATGTAAAACATTCAATCTTATATTCTCATATATTGACTCATTGAATTCTACAGCAGCATCAGGAGGCATCACAATTGATGGGCTTTTCTTAGGAAGGCTTCTCAGAGGTGGGAGGACTAGCACTCAGAAGATGGGAAACATGTTGCGCCTGAGAAGGCCAGCGAAAGCAGGACATTGTTTCCACACAGCCCTTGTTATAATGTGCTCATAACCTCATAGGATCTTTGGCTGTAAGAAAAGCCTGAGTCTTGGGGTAAGGAATGGAAGCAGATATTGTTCCTGGCCAGAGGGAAGACCTAGGAGATTTGATGGAAGTCCTGTGGTGAGGAAGGTATCAGATAAGGCACACCTGTTCCCTACTGCATGCTATGATCTATGACCAGGACTGCCTCCACTCTTTCTTAGCAAAAACAAATACTTTCAGGGAGAAGGTTTTTTCTTTTTAAATATTAAAATAAAGTATTCTTGATTTCTTTACTTCCTTCCTGTCTCTGTTTATCCCTTCTTCACCGTCACCAAACTTTCAACAAACCCTCACTATTCACTTAAAGAGGAGATAGCATGTTACCAAAACAAAACAAAACAGTCCTGGCTGGTTTTGCTCAGTGGATAGATAGAGCATTGGCCTGCGGACTGAAGGGTCTGGGTTCAATTCTGGTCAAGGGCACGTACCTCGGTTGTAGGCTCCTACCCAGCTTCGGCCATTCTGAGAGGTGTGAGGAGATATCTCATTGTGGTTTTCAGTTGCATTTCTCTGACAATTAGTGACATTGAGCATCTTTTTATATGTCTATTGTCCTTCTGTTTGTCCTCTTCAGAGAAGTGTCTATTCAGGTCTTCTGTCCACTTTTTAACTGGATTGTTTGTTTGTTTTGGTGTTGAGTAGTATGAATTCTTTATAAGTTTTGGATATTAACCATTATCAGACATATTATTAATGAATATGTTCTCCCATTTAATAGTTTGTCTCTTTTTTATGGTTTCCTTTGCTGTACAAAAATTTTCATTTGATATAGCTCATTTGTGTATTTATTTATTTTTTGTTCCCCTTGCCCAAGGAGATATATCAGAAAAAATACCTCTAAGAGAAATGTCTGAGATTTTGCTGCCTATGTTTTCTCCTGGGATTTTTATGGTTTTGAGTCTTACATTTAAGTCTTTAATTCATTTTTAAAAATGTGTTTTTATTGATTTTTAGAGAGAGAATAAGGGAGAGGGATAGAGAGATAGAAACATTGATAAGAGAGGAACATCATTGATCCACTGCCTCCTACATGCCCCCTACTAGGGATCAAGCCCGCAACCTGGGCATGTGCCCTGTGTGGGAATCAAACTGTGACCTCTTGGTTCCTAGGCCGATGCTCAACCACTGAGCCATCGCTGGATGAGTCTTTAATTCATTTTTAGTTTAGTCTTGTATATAGTGTAAGGAGGTGATGTAGTTTCATTTTTTTTGCTCGTATCTGTCCAGTTTTTTCAGCACCATTTATTGAGTAGACTATTTTTACCCCATTGTATGTTCTTGCCTTCTTTGTCAATTATTAATTAACCGTTAGAAATGGATTTATGGCAGAGAGAAAAATGGCAGCGGAATAGACAGACGTGTTCCAAGCCTTGTCCCGGAGCAGAAAGAAAGAACAGCTGAGGGTCGCACTAGGAGTGTTTGTTGGCAAGTTGGGGGACAGCTGAACTCCAGAAGAAGGTGGGAGACTGCTAGATGGGGTTCCCCTGACCTGGCAGCTCCCACTGCGGCTGGGTCCCCTCCCAGAGCTGCGGGCTTGGACGCAGAGTCTGCGCCATCTGGAACCGGAAAGTGCAGCTTATCGGAAGCCTGAGAATCCACAACTGCGGCACCCAAGGAACAGCTGTGAGCCCCAGAAAAACGCTCCCCAATTGGCGCAAACACACGGGTTCAGAGGAGCTCTACACTCAACCACGGAAAGGTCAGATTTCGCCTGGGATAAGGTGAGGTCTCTGGTCACAGCGCAAGAGAGGAACGCGCGTTTTGCGGGAGCTGGAGGACCAGGGAAGTCTGAGCCTAGAAAATTCCTTGGCTGTTGGGGCTGGCGTGATCTGTGAATGTGGAAGGGGGTCCTCAGAGCTGCTAACAGAAGGGCTCTCTAAAAAGCAACCCATTTTGATCTGACGTGCAGGGACACCCTAAGAATTTCAGGGGTGTGCTAGACTTATGCACAGCCACGGAGTGCGCACACTTGGGCTTTTTCCTCTTGAAATTCTTGCTTCTGATTACTAAGCCCAATACATAGGATCACCCAGTTGGGGACACCCTGGGAGACTGCAGGGGAAAGTTGTTTTTCTGGAACCTGGGGATTGGAGCGGGGAGTGACCATCGGAGAGCCAGCTCTGAGGCAGCCCACTCCCACAAACCGGTAGTGAGTGCCACAGGGAAAGAAGGCTCTAACACTCCCTAGAGAGGCCATAGATAAACCCTGAAGTCAATCCAGAAACACTGCCACCCAGGGGCTGAATCACAAATTGACTCTTGTGTAATCAAAAATAAAGGAATACTAATTAAGACACACCGCCTCCTTAAAATCAGGACTGGCTTACATCACTGAAGAGCAATGGAATGCAGGGAACTGCAATACTGTCCAGACTGAGAAACAGGCGGGCCAAACAGAACAACAGAGGAAGTGAATGACCTTCACTACTCCACATTTTATTTTTATTTTTTATTTTTTTATTTTCATTTTTTGCATCTTTTACTCAAGAAACTATTTTTTTTCTTTTTTCCTCACTTGATTTTACCTTTTTAATTATTACATTTTTATTTTCAATCCGTATTATTACTACTGCTATTTTATCTTTTTTTTTTTTGAGTGTCATTTTATTTTCTCTTCATTTTGTTTTGGGATTAATGTTCTACATTCTATTTTTATCTTTCCTTTAGCATCATTTTACTCTATCTCAACTCTACCTTTATGCCATCACTCTCTTCCTCACTTTTCCCTTTTCGGTGTCCTGTTTATCTTACCCCTTTCCTGCTTTAGATTTTCCCTATTCCTTCTGTTTACCCCCGTTAAAATTTCACCCTACTTATATATCTAATCTCCAATCCCCTGCTCCAAGTCCATACACACCTCTCTCTTTGCTGTCTTAACTATCCAAAAAATTGTTTTTCTCTCTGTCCTTTTGTTGTTGTTCGCTTGAATGTAGATTATATCAAATTTTTATGCTTTTTTGTAAGATTGTTTTGCTTATTCTTCTTTTGTTTATTTTTTTGTTTGTTTAGTGCTTCTGTCTTCCCTTGCCTCACTCAATATAAGTTGGTGTTGTAGTTTGTATTAATCCCCAGGTACTTGTTGCTGGCATTTACTGGGATAAGTGATTGTTCTATTGGAGTTTTATCCCCAATATATATAGTCTGTTTCCCTTTCTCTCTTAGTCTCTTTCTTGTCTCACTTACTTTTTTTTCTTCTTTTTTTCCCTTTTCCCAATTTCATTTTGACACTCCTTTTTTCTTCTTCTTCTTTCTTTCTTTTTCCTCTTCTTCTTTCTCTCCTATCCCCTAATTTGCCTTTCTCTGGTGGTCACCTTTATTGGAGGTTGTTAATATCGTGAATACATTTCTGTTCAGTGCCTTGTGTGTTGTACCTGGTAGTGCTGTATTTTGTACCTTTAAATCAATGCAGGAGAGAGAGAACTACATAACCAGACACCCAGAGAAGAGAAACCATGGGGAGACAAAGACAAAGCCCGCATATGAAAGAAAAGCAGACATCACCAGAAAAGGAAGTAAACAAAATGAAGGCAAGCAACCTTCTAGAAAAAGAATTCAGAGAAATGGTCATAAGGTGGCTGAAAAGAATGGAAGACAAATTCGACAATATGAGCAAGAACCAAGAGGAAATGAAGAAGAACCAAGAAGAAATGAAAAATGACATTGCTGCTGTAAAGAACTCAATAGAAAGCATCGGAGTAGACTAGAAGAAGCAGAGGACCGCATCAGTGAGCTAGAAGACAAGATGGGAAAAAATACCCAAGTAGAGCAACTTCTAGAAAAAAAAAAATTAAAAGGCAGGAGGAGAGCCTAAGGGAACTTTGGGACAACACGAAACAAAACAACATCCGCATAATAGGGGTTCCAGAAGGAAAGGAAGCTGAGCAAGAAATAGAAAACCTCTTTGAAGAAATAATGACAGAAAATTTCCCTGATATAGGGAAGAAAAAACCCATACAAATCCAAGAAGCTCACAGAGTCCCAAGCAAAATGAACCCCAAAAGACCGATGCCAAGGCACAGTATAATTAAATTGGCAAACACCAACGACAAAGTAAGAATCTTAAAAGCGGCAAGAGAGAGACAGAAAGTTACATACAAAGGAACCCCCATCAGACTAGCAACTGATTTCTCAACAGAAACTCATCAGGCCAGAAGGGAATGGAATGAAATATACAAAGTCATGCAAAGGAAGGGTCTGAATCCAAGAATACTGTACCCAGCAAGGCTATCAATCCAAACTGAAGGTGAAATCAGGAGCTTCACAGACAAAAAAGGACTAAGGGAATTTATTACCACCAAACCAGCAATGCAAGAAATGCTAAAGGGTCTGCTGTAAAAAAAAAAAAGAAATAGGAAGCGAAGAAGGAACACAGGTGTAAAGAATAGGAATGGTGACAAATAAGTACCTATCAATAATAACTTTAAATGTAAACGAATTAAATGCCCCAATCAAAAGACATAGGGTAATGGATTGGATAAGAAAACATGACCCATATATCTGCTGTCTACAAGAAACCCACCTCAGAAAAAAAGACGCACACAGACTAAGGGTGAAGGGATGGAAAAAGGTTTTCCCGGCAAATGGAACTGAAAAATAAGCTGGGGTAGCAATACTTATATCTGACAAATTAGATCTCAAACTGAAGGACATAACAAGAGATAAGGAAGGCCACTTCATAATACTAAAGGGAGCAATCCAACAAGAAGAAATAACTCTGGTAAACATATTCGCACCCAATACAGGAGCACCCAAATACATAAAAAAAACTCCTAGAGGATATCAAGGGAGAGATTGACAGCAATACAATCATAGTAGGAGACTTTAATACCCCACTATCACCATTGGACAAATCCTCTAAACAAAAAGTCAGCAAAGAAACATCAATCCTAAATGACTCACTAGACCAGATGGAATTAATTGACATCTTCAGAACATTTCACCCCAAAGCCACAGAATATACATTCTTCTCAAGTGCACATGGGTCATTTTCAAAGATAGACCATATGTTGGGACATAGGCAAAGTCTCTTCAAATTCAAGAAGATAGAAATCATATCAAGCATCTTCTCAGACCACAGTGGCATAAAACTGGAAATCAACTACAATAAAAACAACCCAAAGAAATCAAACACATGGAGGCTAAACAGCATGCTATTAAACCATGACTGGGTTACCAGAGAGATCAAAGAAGAAATAAAAAACATCATGGCATCAAATGACAATGAAAACACTACAATCCATAATCTATGGGACACAGCGAAAGCAGTCTGGAGAGGGAAGTTCATAGCTCTACAAGCCTACTGCAAAAAAATAAGAAACAATGGTAATAAATTACCTAACCCAACAACTCAAAGAGTTAGAAAAAGAGCAACAAGAAAAGCCCAGTGTAAATAGAAGGAAGGAAATAATAAAGATCAGAGCAGAGATAAATGACATTGAGACCAAAGAAACAATAGAAAAGATCAACAAAATCAAGAGCTGGTTCTTTGAAAGGATAAACAAGATTGATGAACCTCTAGCCAGGCTCACCAAGAAGCAAAGAGAGAGGACCCAAATAAACAAAATCAGAAATGAAAGAGGTGAAATAACAACAGATCCCACCGAAATTCAAAGGATTGTTAAAAAATCCTACGAACAACTCTATTCCAACACACTGGACAACCTGGAGGAAATGGACATTTTCCTAGAAAAATATAACCTTCCAAAACTCAATCAGGAAGAATCTAAACAGCTCAATATGCCAGTAACTATGGAAGAAATTGAAGCAGTCATCAAAGAGCTTCCGGCAAACAAAAGCCTGGGGCCAGACGGCTTCACAGGAGAGTTTTACCAAACATTCAAGGAAGAACTAAAACCTATCCTCCTCAGACTATTCCAAAAAATTCAAGAGGAAGGAACACTTCCAAGCTCCTTCTATGAAGCCAGCATCACCCTAATACCAAAACCAGATAAAGACAACACAATGAAGGAGAATTACAGGCCAATATCCCTCATGAATATAGATGCCAAAATCCTCAACAAAATTCTAGCAAATCGTATCCAGCAGTACATCAGAAAGATCATACACCATGACCAAGTAGGGTTTATCCCAGGAATGCAAGGATGGTACAATATCCGAAAATCAATAAATGTGATACATCACATAAACAAATTGAAAGATAAAAATCACATAGTCATATCAATTGATGCAGAAAAAGCATTTGACAAAATCCAACACCCTTTCTTGATAAAAACTCTCAACAAGGTGGGAATAGAAGGATCATACCTCAACATAATAAAAGCTATATATGATAAACCCACAGCTAACATCCTACTCAATGGGCAAAAACTAAAACCATTTCCCCTAAGAACAGGAACAAGACAAGGATGCCCACTCTCACCACTCCTGTTTGACATAGTACTGGAAGTATTAGCCATTGCAATTAGACAAGAAAAAGAAATAAAAGGCATCCAAATTGGAAAAGAAGAAGTAAAGCTGTCCTTATTTGCAGATGACATGATATTGTACATAAAAAAACCGAAAGACTCCATCAAAAAACTAACAGACTTAATAAATGAATTCGACAATGTAGCAGGATACAAAATTAATGCCAAGAAATCTATGGCATTTCTATACACCAACAGTGAACTTACAGAAAGAGAGACTAAAAAAGCAATCCCATTTTCCATCGCACCAAAAAAATTAAGATACTTAGGAATAAACCTAACCAAGGAGGTAAAAAACCTATATGCAGAAAACTACAGGACACTGAAAAAAGAGATAGAGGAAGATGTAAACAGGTGGAAGAACATACCATGTTCATGGATTGGTAGAATCAACATCATCAAAATGTCCATACTACCCAAAGCAATCTATAGATTCAATGCACTCCCCATTAAAATACCAACAGCATATTTCACAGACCTAGAAAGAACTCTCCAAAAATTCATCTGGAATAAAAAAAGACCCCGAATAGCCACAGCAATCCTGAGAAAGAAGAATAAAGTAGGAGGGATCTCAATACCAGATTTCAAGCTGTATTACAAAGCCACTGTCCTCAAAACAGCCTGCTACTGGCACAAGAACAGACATATAGACCAATGGAATAGAATAGAGAATCCAGATATCGACCCAAACCACTATGCGCAATTAATATTTGACAAAGGAGGCATGAGCATACAATGGAGTCAAGACAGTCTCTTCAATAAATGGTGTTGGGAAAATTGGACAGATACATGCAAAAAAATGAAACTAGATCACCAACTTACACCATACACAAAAATAAACTCAAAATGGATACAGGACTTAAATATAAGACGGGTAACCATAAAAATACTAGAGGAATCCACAGGCAGCAAAATCTCAGACATATGCCAAAAGAACTTTTTCAGTGATACTGCCCCTAGGGCAATGGAAGCCAAAGAGAAAATAAACAAATGGGACTACATCAAAATAAAAAGCTTTTGCACAGCAAAAGAAACCATCAACAAAACAACAAGAAACCCCACTGTATGGAAGAACATATTTGCAAATGGTATCACTGATAAAGGTTTAATTTCCAACATCTACAGGCAGCTTATACAAGTTAATAAAAGGAAGATAAATGATCCAATAAAAAAATGGGTAACGGACCTAAATAGAATCTTTTCGAAAGAAGACAGAAGGAAGGCCAAGAGACACATGAAAACATGCTCGAAGTCACTAATTATCAGAGAGATGCAAATCAAAACGACAATGCAATACCATCTCACACCTATCAGAATGGCTATCATCAACAAATCAACAAACGACAAGTGTTGGCGAGGATGCAGAGAAAAAGGAACCCTCGTGCACTACTGGTGGGAATGCAGACTGGTGCAGCCACTGTGGAGAACAGTATGGAGTTTCCTCAAAAAACTGAAAATGGAACTCCCATTTGACCCAGTAATCCCACTCCTAGGAATATATCCTAAGAAACCAGAAACACCAATCAGAACGGATATATGCACCCCTATCTTCATAGCAGCACAATTTACAATAGCTAAGATTTGGAAACAGCCTAGGTGCCCGTCAGCAGATGACTGGATCAGAAAACTATGGTACATCTACACAATGGAATACTATGCTGCCATAAAAAAGAAGGAATTACTACCATTTGAAGTCACCTGGATGGAATTAGAGAACATTATGCTAAGTGAAATAAGCCAGTCAATGAAAGAAAAATACCACATGATCTCACTCATTTGGGGATAATGAAAAACAGTATAAACTGATGAACAAAAAGATAGATACAGAGGCAGTAAAGCATCAAACAGACTGTCTAATTACAGTGGTAAGGTTAAGGAGAGGTGGGGGAAATAAGAGATCAACTGAAGGACTTGTATGCATGCATATAAGAGTAACCAACGGATGCAAAACATTGGGGGGTGAGGGCATGTATGGGAGTGGGGTGGGGGGGGGGCAATGGTAAGATATGTACACATATAATACCTTAATAAAAATTTGAAAAAAAATGGATTTATTTCTGGGCTCCTTATTCTGTTCCATTGATCTATATGTCTGTTTTTATGCCAGTACAACATTTCTGTTTATTGCTATGGCTTTGAAGTTTAGTTTGATATCAGGTAACATGATACCCCCAACTTTGTTCCTTTTTCTCAGTATTGATGAGGCTATTCACTTTATTTTGTGGTTCCATGCAAATTTTTGGATTATTTGTTCTAGTTCTGTGAAATACCGCCATTGGTATTTTGTCAGGGATTGCATTGAGTCTATAGGCTGCTTTGGGTAATATGGACATTTTAATGATGTTAATTCTTTCTATTCATCAACCTGGTATATGCTTTTATTTGTATCTCCTCAATTTCTTTCTTTAGTGTATTTTAGTTTTCTGAGTACAGGTCTTTTACATCCTTAGTTAAATTTATTCCTAGGTAGTTTATTTTATTTTATTTATTTTATTGTTTTCTTAGTTTCCCTGAAGTTTTAGCGAGAATGTAGATAAAAGTGAACACTTGTGCCCTAACTGGTTTGGCTCAGTGGATAGAGCAGAGGTCCTCAAAATTTTTAAACAGTTGGCCAGTTCACTGTCCCTCAGACCGTTGGAAGGCCGGACTATAGTTTAAAAAAAAAAAAACTATGAACAAATTCCTATGTGCACTGCAGGCCCAGGACGAGTTGGCTGCTAAGCAGGACAGGCAGAGGCACCCGGCGGGCCGGATAAATGTCCTCGGCGGGCCGCATGTGGCCCGCGGGCCGTAGTTTGAAGACCCCTGGGATAGAGCATCAGCCTGCGGACTGAAGGGTCCCAGGTTTGATTCCGGTCAAGGGCATGTACCTTGGTTGTGGGCACATCCCCAGTAGGGGGTGTGCAGGACACAGCTGATCAATGTTTCTAACTCTCTATCCCTCTCCCTTCCTCTCTGTAAAAAATCAATAAAATATATATTTTTTAAAAAGTGAACACTTGTGCACTGTTGTTGGGAATGTAGATTGGTGCAGCTACTATGGAAAATAGTATGGAGATTCCTCTGCCTTATAACCCAGTTATTCCACTTCTGAGGATTTATCTGAAGAAACCCAAAACACTAATTTGAAAGAATGTATGCACCCCTATATTCATTGCAGCATTATTTACAGTAGCCAAGCTATGGAAGCAACTCAAGTGCCCATCACTAGGTAAGTGGATAAAAAAGCTATTGTACCTATATACAATGGAATATTACTTGGCCATAATAAAGAATGAAATCTTACCATTTGTGACAGCATGGTGGGCTGGGAGAGTATTATGCTAATTGAAATAAGTCAGTCAGAGAAAGACAAATACCATATGATCTCATATATGGAATCTAGTGAACAAAGTAAATGAACAAACAAAATAGAAACAGACTCACAGATACAGAGAGTGAACTGGTGGTTGCCAGAGGGGAGGGGGGGTTGAGGCACTGGATGAAAGATGGGAAGCAACTAAGAAGCACACATTGGTAATTATAAAATTTTCATAGGAAAGTAAGTAAAGCATAGGAAATATAGTCAATGATATTGCGATAACTATGTATGGTGTGAGTTAGGTACTGGACATATCAAGAGAACAGTATGTAAAGTATATAATTGTCTAACCAGTAAGCTGTACAACTGAAACCAATACAAAATAAAAAATGTTTTTATGTATTTATTATATATATATATATATATATATATATATATATATATATATATATATCAGAGAGAAAGAGAGAGATAGAAACATCAATGATGAGAGAGCATCATTGATCAGCTACCTCCCGTAAGCCTCCTATAGGGGATGGAGCACGCAACTAGGCATGTGCCCTTGACTGGAGTCGAACCTGGTACCCTTCAGTTCACAAGGCTGACACTCTATCCACTGAGCCAAACCTGCTAGGGCCAAAATAAAAAAAAATTTAAATTCACACTTAGGAGAGAACCAAGATGGCAGTGTAGGTACTAGTAAATACCTGTAATTGCTGCCTCCCACAACCACATCAAAATTCCAATTAAAATACGTAACAACTATCATTAGGAACTGCCTGAAATCTGGCTAAATGGAAGTCCTACAAGTAGAGAAGTGAAGAAGAAAGCACACTGAGACTGGTAGGAGGGGTAGAGGTGCAGAACGGGCTGGCATGGCACTCATGTGTGGCACTTTTGTAATTGGGAGAGATATATGGTTGTGGAGGTCTCCCATGAGGAGCAAAGGGTCCAAGCCTAACACCAGACCTTCAGCACAGGGTTACAGAGCTGGGAAGAGAAGTCTTGTAACTTTGGGCTGTAAAAACCAGTGGGGATTGTAGCTGAGTGACACAGAGGCTGCTGGAGACCCAGGCAGTTCCTCTAAAAAGGGCCAGCATATGAACTTACTTGGATTCGATACATCAGGGCTCTAGTGCTGGGGTGGCAGCTTGAAAGGAACCTGGGACATTCTGGGAGGAATTAGATTATCTGGGAGCAGGGCAAGAACTCAGGGGCTGCTTTCTCCCAGATGGGATTGCTTGCATGAGTCATTGTTCCTGTGCTGAGACTGCTCCTGTTGCAGAGCTGACTGGCAGCCGTATCTGAATTTCCATCAGCTTGGCTCACAAAGTTCACTCCACCTTGGTGATTCCCTGAGACTCTGACCTATCCAATTTGTAACCCCACCCAAACTATTTGCAGCAGCTTTTCCATATGAATGGCCTGTCCTGGCTCAGGCTTCAGACTTTCATTAAACAAGCAACAGCTGGTGTAAGCTTGCCCCAAACCTATCAATAAGAGGCCCAAGACCTGGAACTGGCACCAACCAGCATGCCTTGCTTCAGAGCTTGGCCTCACCTGGGAACTGCAGATCATTTTGTAGCTCCTGCTGGGTGGCCCCAGGCAGTGGCTGAGATTGCACCCACCGGGAAGCCCCAGATCCAGTGCACCTGGTGGAAAGCTTCAGACCATACCAGATTACAACTCTACACATCCACTAGTGACACACTCAAGGGGAAGACTCAGCGATCCCCAAAGTCCTACTGAAGCAAGTCCTCCTCCACAGGGGTGTCTTCTGCACAGAATCTCTTCCACTGTAGCCACAGCTGGTCCTCATGGCCAATTGGCCTGGAGCTCAATTCCTCCCAGTGATGCCAACAGCAATCAGGCTCAACTATAACAAAACTGTGCACATAGTTCTCACAGGGACACACCTAATTGCCCAGCTCAGGTGACTGGGGAGGCTGAGCCATTGGACCCTACAGGACACCTACTACACAAGGCAACTCTACCAATTCTAGGAGACATAGTAGCTATTCCTAATACATTGAAATAAACACATGGAAGCAGCCATAATTCATAGACAAAGAAGTATGCCACAAAAGAAAAGAAGAAATCTACAGAAAAAGAACTAAATGAAATGGAAGCAAGCAAACTACTAGATACAGAGTTCAAAACAATGGTTATGAGGTTCCTCAAGGATCTTAATGAGAGCTTCAAGGGCCTTAGTAATACTTTCAAGGATCTTAGAGTTCCAAGAACCTTAGTGAGAACATCAAAGACATGAAAAAGGACCAGTCAGAAATTAAGCACACACTAACTGAAATAAAGAATAATTTATAGGGATTCAACAGTAGAGTAGAATATGCTGAGAATTAAATCAACATTTTGGAATATGAGAAGCAAAAAACACCCAATCAGAAAAGAAAAAAAGAATCTCAAAATATGGAGATAGTGTAAGGAGACCCTGGGACAACTTCAAGCATACCAACATTCACATTATAAGGGTGCCAGAAGGAGAAGAGAGAGAGCAAGATATTGAAAACCTATTTGCAGAAATAATGACAGGAAATTTCCCCTATGTGGTAAAAGAAATAGACTTACAAGTCCAGTAAGTGCAGAGAGTCTCAAACAAAAGGAACTCAAAGAGGCCCACACCAAGATACATCATAATTAAAATGCCAAGGGTTAAAAACAAAGAGAGAATCTTAAAAGCAGCAAGAGAAAAACAGTTACCTACAAGGGAATGCCCATACGTCTATCTGTTGATTTCTCAACAGTAACTTTGCAGGCCAGAAGGGAGTGGCAAGAAATATTCAAAGTGATGAATAGCAAGGACCTACAATAAAGAGTACTCTACTCAGCAAAGCTATAACTTAGAATTAAAGGACAGATATAGAGCTTCACAGACAAGAAAAAGCTAAAGGAGTTCATCATCACCAAACCAGTATTACATGAAAGGTTGAAGGTATTCTTTAAGATGAGAAAGGAGAAGGAGAAGGAGAGAGAAAAAATATGAACAATAAAATGGCAATAATACATATCTATCAACAACTGAATCTAAAAATCAATATAAGCAAACAAGGAATCTAATGAACAAATTAAACTGATGAATGAAATAGAACCAGAGGCATGGACATGGAACAGACTGATGAATGGGTTGGGGGGTGCAGGAAGAGATTAACCAAATATCTTATATGCATATTAGTGTCCTGGTGCATGGATTCATGCACATTGAAAGAAAATTAATTAGAAGAAATATTTTCATATCGCTATTCACCCTGTCTCTATAATAGAAGTGTCAACCAAATTCACGATTGACAATGACAGATGGAAACACACACATGTGATTGGCGCCAGCGAGAGCTTTATATATATTGTGCATGCGCAAGTCAACTTAGCCTTTTATATATATATAATAAACTTGCTTAATTAGACCTGATTTCTAATGTAGCTAAACTTTTTCCAGCCCAGTGAAGCACCCCAACTTCTCTTTCAGATAATTGTCAGCAACACTGCAATAAATGTCAACATGAAGCAGATTATTATTATAGATCACGCAGGGAGAACAAAGGGTAAAATATTTAACTGCAACAGTGTTTGACTATATTCTGTACGGTGAGAAAACCTGAAGTCATTTTCAAGCTCCACCATTTCTTCTTTTCAGTCGAGTCAAATTTCGAAACTTTCTAAATCTCTGTTTTCTGGCTAATGAAAACAAAATAGGATTCTATGGAGTCTCCTACCTACTCTAGGACTTCTGTGAGGATCAAATGAGATGAGGCACGGGAAAATGCTTCACAGACATTTGGTTAAAATGTAAAATGTTTGCACCTGGCTATAAAGCAAGTCAGGTTCCTGGGCTGAAGAAACTGCAAGGAGGCTAGTCGCTAGGGAGAGGAAGCCGGGCATTGCTACATGACGTCGTTACTCGACATCCACAGTGACTGTTTCTGGGCTGTGCTGGGTTGTGGGCCGCATTTTGCACCATGGGGTCTTGGCAATGTTGGCTGCGAATTGGTGGTGGTGGCAGGGCCTGTGCCCCACTTGGGAGAAGCCGAGTGTTGTTTGTTGGTGCCAGGTCTATGGTGCTGTTTCTTTGTAAATGGCCAGTGTGCCTCATGGCAGCTCTTGCATTGAGCATCTGCCACATGGTGGTCAGTGCGCGTTATAGTGACTGGTTGGATGGTCAGAGCGACACTTAGCATTTTAGCCACATATATATATATATATATATATATATATATATATATATATATATATATATATATATTATCTATGGACACAGACAATATGGTGGTGAAGGCCTGGGGCTGGAACCGGGTGGAGGGAGGGGAATTGGGGGAAAAGGGAGGACATCTGTAATACTCTCAACAATAAAGATTTTTTTTTAAATTACCCTTAATCTCACTATCCAGAAATAATCACTCTGCTATTTGGTATATACTTCTGTTACATTTTTCCAGGTTGGTAAGAAACTGTAGATATAATAATCTGAAAGTTTATCCTTAAAAAACTGTACTTTAGAATGAGATTCCTTTCCATTGATTTTTCAAAGATAAAACATTTGCAAAAGTATCAGAGTAACATAACGTTTTAAGATAACAATTAGAATTACAAATAAAATTGTATTGGAACTTTGTAGACTCATGGATATATATTTCAGAGAGGAAGGGAGAGGGAGAGAGAGATAGAAACATCAATGATGAGAGAGAATCATTGATTGGCTGCCTCCTGAATGCCCACTACTGGAGATAGAGCCCACAACCTGGGCATGTGTCCTTGAGTGGAATTGAACCCAGGACCCTTTAGTCTGCAGTCCACTGAGCCAAACACAGTGTAAGTTAAAGTCTTCCAACATTTTCTTCCCCCTCCTTGGCACAGATTCTGAAATTCCCCATCTTTGCATCATTTCACAATCCCTTTCAGAAACAAGTACATTCTAAGTTAACATGATATCATAACTGTGAGTGTGAGAACAGGAAAAAAAATGGCCTTTATTTTGCTTTGCTGTAGCCTTACACAATTTATGGGAAGAACCTTGGTAATTAAACTCCAAGATTGTTAGCTCCTCTGATTCAAAAAGTCCCTCTGTTCAAACTAAGGGACAAGATAGGTTACACTCAAGGCTATATTCTTGAGTGCATACCTTTCCTGCAGTTTTTTGTTTTGTGGTTTTTTTGTTTTGTTTTTTTTTTACAACTCAGGGATAATTAGTAGAAAGTTCCCTTTCAAACAAACCTTTTTTGAACTCTTCATAACTTTTGCTCTAAGAATGTTTTACAGGCTTGGGAACAATACTGATAAGACACCACCCTAGGATATCTGTCTGGATTGTCTCCTGAAGAACTAACAAACTACAGCCCCCTAATGTCTGCTCAGTTTCAGCCTCCAAATCCACCTCCCTGCTAGCAACAGCTACAAGTGGCGATAGGCGGGGCGGCCAGCGGAGGCAAGCGGAAGCAAGCTACTCACATATGATTTCATGCGCTGGGCCTCTAGTGCTACTATAACATACTAGGGGCCCAGTGCACTAATTTGTGCACCTTGAAAGGAACTGTGGGCCAAGAGGCTGCAGTGGGCACAGGGGCAGGGGTACAAGTGCCCAGTGGGACTGTGACACACAGGAGCAAAGAATTTTCAGTAAGCACCAGAGACTCACGCCAATGACAGTGACTGGTGCCCTGCCTTGGTCTGCTACCCCTGCTCACCTGCTCCACCATCCTGCTGTGGCTGATGCCCATCATGTTCTGTGCTCTACCGCCTGCTGCCGATGCCCACCATGTTCCGCACACGCCCCCTGGTGGTCAGCGCACATCATAGTGACTGGTTGTGCGCAGTTGTTCGGCTGTTTTGCCGTTTGGTCTATTTGCATATTAGTGTTATATATATATATATATATATATATATATATATATATATATATATATATATATATGGGAGAGGAGGTTATTAATGTCAACCAGATGGTATCTATGTAACCTTCTATGTAACCTTAAATACATGTAGAAACAAAGCCTTTTCCCCAAACTTGTGGGCTACCTTTCCCTTTCTCTGATCAACTACTCTTTCACCCACTTTCTCATCTAGATTGTAGAGATTAGGCCCTTTATTACTTAAAGTCACACATAAAACTATAGCAATACTAATACGAACTCTAATATGAACCTCCTCAGAGCCCATGTGATCACTCCAGCTTAAGATACAAAACATTATTAATGTAGTTGAATCTCTGTGCAGTCTTTCCTCAATAGTAACCAGTATCATGAATTTGGTGTTTCATACCCATGCACATCTTTACTTTGCCTACATTTATTGGAATAAAATGTGCTGTAAAATATATACTTAAATCCCAAAATATACAGTATTTTTGCATGTTTTAAAACTGTATGTAAATGGCAGTATACTATCTGTATTCTTTTGCAACTAGCTTTGTGCCTTACACTTTTCTTCACTAATACCACCCAAACATTATCCTCAGAGAAGTATGTGTCTCAGGCCCCAGTGAGTTCTAGTCTCTTCCCCAGCCTATTCCTTGCTACCCAGATCAGTTTTTTAGTAATACTTTTAAGTCAGTGAATTAAGGTTGGTCTTATCTTAGGTTAATGTCAGCTTATTCCACTATTGTCTTAAACTGAAATACAGGGCTGATCTCAGCTGGATGGTATGGTCTGCTATATCACATTGGGAGCCACACTTTGAAAACCACTGCTCTAGAGCATCTTTTTTTTTTTTTTTTACCCTTTATATCTTAGTCTTTCTTCAACAAAATAGTCTGATACAAGCTCTCTAAAAGGTGAAAATATAGCATTACTAGAAGGTAGAGTGGTACAAAAACTGCCTTGTTAACAATTTAAATGTACTTCATGACTAAATAAAAATGAAGACTATATTAATACCCCAGTTCTTAATCACCTGACTATGACTAAGTTTTTTAATTTAGTGGTCAATACAAAAATCCTCAAACAAGCAAATAGTTATTGAAGACTGTATTACTGAAACACTTAGCCACGTGCATGGTCAGGTTAAAAGTGCACGGTTTACTAGTTAGTATAAGAGATCATTTCTACTACACAATGTTGAAGGCACAAATCATGCAAACTGGGTTGAAAACTACTAAAGTTGGTTTCTCAAGAAGGTTTTCTAAGCCACTCTGGCCTTTGTTAAATATTCTGATACTTTACAGCTGTAATCTTATAACTGTGACTAAAGAACTTTACCAGAACCAAACTATGGAAGTTAAAAGCAGCAGTAAATTCTAAATCTGGCAGAAAAGTGGAGACCATTGAAATTTTAAGAGGAAAGTATTGATTTAAAAACCATTTAAAAGCTTCTTATTTAGCTACCTAAAAGATTAAAAAAGAAGCTGTAAGCAACTCAGAGTATGTTTAGGCTATTTTTTAATGGCATATAACACACCCAGCTCACTACAGTTTGCACTCTGCAAAATAGTGTTGGTTTTATAGTTCTTCCACTTCTGGTTTATTTTTCTTTCTTTTCTTCTTCTTCTCACCTGGTTCTTCCTTGTGCCACAGTCATCATCATTTTCTGTGCGGTGTGTATCCTGAGAGGGATAATATTGATCCTGGCACTGGATGTTCATGGGGGAAAAACAGTTAAAGTTACCCTTTAAGAATTTTAGCTATAACAACCTAACTTAGCATTCCAAATGTGAGGATTTCAGGAATACAAATGTAGTTGAAGAATGAATCTTTGGAAGTTATTTTGCACACTATTCTAGAAGTTCCATTTCCTTTGCTATCTTCTTGTTTAATGCATTCTGAGTGACATTTTTTCTCTTCCAATGTACGGGTGGCCCATGAAAAAAGAAGGGATCAGAATCATCCTGGGTATAAACTCATTATGTATGTTTTAGTCAACACTATTTGGGAAATATTCATTGGGTTAAACTCATAGGCTCACTAGCATCTGAATATTTGTACTGAATATCTTTCAGGTGCTCTAAAATAAGTTCATCAATTTCTGAACCATATTTCTGAGCAACTTTGCTATCTTCAAACTTTCATGCCAAAATAATTCGTTTAGGGTAGCCTTTACCTTAGACTTTTTCTCAAGTTTTGTTTTCTTTTTTTATTTCCTCAACAACTATCTCCTCAATACCTGGTTTCCATTTATTTTCATCTTCTGTAGGCTCATGAGATGATTTTGTACCTCTTATCAAACATGTTGCTAGGGGGACAGGCATATTTTCTTTCAGTATCAGGCAATGCTTTATGATGTTTGGATTTTATTTTTGCCTGTTCTATCTAAAGTTTTCTGAAGGCATTAACTCACTCCTTAACAGCATTAGGTAGTCCTGAAATAAATTTGCAAATGCTTCAACTGAATTAACACATCATTTTGGGGAAGCTACATCAGCCTGAGGAATTTTCCTCCCCTCAACAGTTTTTTTTTTTTCCTACCAGTCTTCAGGGATATGGTGGCCCCCTCTTTTGTTGTACCTTCCATGCTGGCTCAGCAGCCTCCATGGCAGAAAAGAGAGTCTCCTGGGCACAGTTTGAGGGTGTTTTGCTTGTGCACCTTAGTGCCTTTATTTTTCCATCATTATTTGTGAGGCCAAGTCCTCAAGTGTCCTCCATCCCCTAATTAAGACAGGAAGCCCAGGATGGTGGGGATCATGAAAGATGATGGGCAGTTCCTGGGCACTGTATTCTATCTTTATGGTGCCATGTTGCAGGATCCCTCCTCTTGGCCTTCATGAACACTCCCCTGGACACAGGCAGTTTCCCCTTTCCCCACCTCCATCCTTCAGAGTAGCTGCTTTTGGTTGGGCAAATGGCCGGTTTTATGGCACTTTCATCACACCTGTTGGGAGAACCCAGTCAGTGTCTCAGTAGCTATAATGAGAAGCAGTGGCACAGGTGATAGCAAACAACATGGAGGCAGCAGCAGTGCTGCTGGGGTGAGGGAGATGGGCTGTGGCTGAGATGACGGCCTCCACTGCTGGGTGACCTATAGTAGGCGATGATGCTGAGGAGCAGAGACCTTCCCTGAGACTGAAACAAGTCCAGGCCCCTCAATGTAGGGCAAGACCACAACATCAGGCTAGCGCATTTCCTGTTGACCTTGGGCTGGCATTTAAATCTGGCCAAGGTCAGGGCAAGTGAAGAAGGAGCAGCAGGGCTCAGGAAAGGTCCACAGTCACCTCCCTGCTGTTCCCTCCAGTGAGTTTCTCCAGATGGCCCTGGAGGCCTCTAGGTCTAAGTTCCTTGGCTGGAAGAGGTGATTGCCAGGCACTCTCTTTGTTGCCCCACCCACTCACCTCTAGTTTGCTTTTGAGCTAGGGTTCACCGCTCCTCTCTCCATGCAGGCCCCAGGAAAAAAACCCAAGTTCATGATTACCAATGTGCCCTATGCAAATGTTTAAGACAGGTAGCTTGTAACAAACACAGTACTGTAGGTATAAATTCCACCAAGAGAAAGGAGTGTTTCCTCCCACAAACACAAACTCCAATCAACCTTTTTTTAACCTTTTGTCCCAGGTCAAGGACACAACATTGTTTTGTGCAAAATGCTCTGTAGATTAGTACTCAGATATTAATGTAAATGTTTTAGGTCTGGAAGGGACCATTGAAATCATGGAAAAAGTGGTTCTCCAAACTTGGGCATTGTAGGAATCACCTGGAAGACTAATTGGACAACAGATTGGTGGGTCCCACCCCAGAAGTCAGGATTCGTGGGTCTGGGTGACCTGAGAATTCACATTTTCAACAAGTTTCCATGGGAGACTGCTGCTGGTCTGGGCACTGCCCTTTGAGAACCATGGGTCTAACCCAAGGCCTCATTTCACAGGTGGCTCAACTGAGGCAGAACCCCAGTGAGATTCCAGAGTTGGTTTTACATTTACCAGTTGCTATGACTTTGCAATCCCATTCAGCTTCTCTGTGCCTCAGTTTTGTCATCTACAAAATTAGGATAAGAACCTGTGTCCTGCCTAACCCATGGAGTTGCTTAATTTACAGGGTGGCTGTTATTGGGTAGTTAGTCGGGCCTTCAGCAACAGCTCTCTAAGTTTGTTGTGGAGCAGTCACATGGTAATTGGGTCCATGAACTTAAACATTCCCCAGCTGGCTACTGGGTCAGAGTTTATACCCTTTTGTCAAGGACTGAAAGAGGGAGATGTTTTCAAATTGGGGGTAGGACATAAACAATTTATTCTTTTTTGTTGTATCTTTCTCAATTTATGATTGCCTCTTACATTAGGTAATATTTCTACGTATATAGTAGTGGTTTTGCTCTTTTGTGTAGAAAGTACTCCAATATTTTCCTTTTCTACTGCTTTCATAGTCTTTAAATTTATAAAAGTCTTTACAATTGGTGATAAGATCTTTCAAGTATATATTTTCTTCTCATTTTTGGTATGACTTTTTACCACATATATCTTTATCTACGTGGAGTTTTATTGGCATATGGTGTGAACTTCGGATCTTGGCTTTTTTCTTCTTTTTTTTTTTATAAACAGCTAACTTCTGGCATCATTCGTCCATATAATCCCTTTCTTCCTCCTTGATGTGTGTCTATGCACTCTTATCATTTTCTTGATATGTAGAATAGGTGGGCTTTGAGTTTGTCCATCTCCGTTTCTTTTTTAGTTGGGGAAGCCGAGGTTCAGAGAAGCTAGGTGGTTTCCCTAAGATAATAGAGATGGCTTCTAATGAATCTGACTTCTAATGTGAACCTGAGGTAGGTCTGCTTCTTGTCTATCCAAAGTTAGTGGTGAAAATTGGCTAATGTCTCTTTATTTTTGTCATGTAGGAATATAACCTATTTTATTTAATCTTCTAATATTTCAAGAGCTTATAACCACCATATTTTAAATGTAAAATCTCCTATATTTTGAATTACTATTTGGGTCAAACACAAAATGTATTCAGACCACATGTGGCCATGAACTGATAATTTTTGACCTTTTAAAATATTTTTTTTACTGTTTTAAAAGTAATTTTAGCAGTGGCATGGGATTTGTAGCCTGACTTATCTTCTAGCTATCTCAAACATGGATCCTACAGCTCATATCAGAACAGAAGCATTTCTTTACTCCCTTTATTTCTCTTTCTTCTCCTCCAGGTAACATAGCAGAACAACTTGCATTAGTGTTCCTGTAAGAGACCCGGTGAATTAGATTGTCTGAATTAGTTTATGGCATTATTGCCATTTCTGATAGTTCCCAGATTTTATTGACTTGAATTGTAATCTAGGTTTAGACTAAAACATCGCAGTTACCCTTCATTATGGTTCCTAGAGTGATGCTAATTCAAGGCCCCTAATTGATTTAGTGAAATAATGGATCTCCAAGTGTGCTGGATTTTAAGGGAAGTCAGCATAGTAATTGCATACTAGTGCCTCTTCCATTCATTTAACCTTGCCATAACTTGTAGACAGCCCTGGCAGAGCTTTCAATGCCCATCCTTTATCAATAGCAGTTTCACAGAAATATTTTGAATCTTCTGATTTCCTGCCTGAATTACTGTTGGTTAACAAATGTGCTGTTAATGTTCAGACTGTGGGCCATTGATGCACTATTTAATTAGGAAAGTGATAGCTGAGGGAGGACTAAGAGATTTTATAATAGGGAGAGTAAAAATATCAAATGTTTAAGGGATGGTATGACTTTTTGTATTGGAATATAAAGGTTATTGTAAAAGTGTTTCCCTTGGTTATGCCACAGGACCTTTCAGGAATGGTACAGAATTTGATGCTAAGATGGAGAATAACACTGAATGTACTCTTCAACTCTATTTCTTCCTCCCTAGTTCAAGCTTTAATAATTTCTCATCTCAATATAGCAATATATCAGACCTGGTTTCCCTGCTTCCACCATTCCCATCTTTCAGTCTATTCTCAATACTACAGTCAGAGTGATACAGTTAATTAATAAATCAGATTCTGTCCAAAATCCTCCTTCCAATATCTCTCATATTATGTTAAGTAGAACCCAAGTAATTCCAGTGTCCTTGTAGAGCCTTTCATGATCTGGACCAGCATTACTTCTCTGACTTCATATCTTCATTCTCTCATCAGTACTCTGTTCCAGCCCCATGGGCTGTGCCTCTTTGACACAAACCAGGCATTTTCTTCCACAGGACATTTGCACTGGTAGTTTCCTCTGTCTGGAATCATCTTCCCCTGCCTATGTGTATGCCTAGTTCTCTCATCTTTTTCTCTTATTTAATCAAAGGTGATCTTCTAACTGAGGCGTTTCTTGATTATTCTATTTTAACTTCAAACTCTCCCTCAACACTTCTACTTCTATTTCCCCATTTAATTTTTCTTACTAGACCATATCCCTTTCTAACCTTTTTTATATTTATTTGTTTACAGTTTAGAAAGGTATCTCTGGGCAGGGCAGGAGAGTCTTGGGCCCACAAGGTAAGATTCTCTTCATGAAATTAAGAAACATTTTCTTTGAGGTTTTGTAAATGCTTTTTCTACTTATATTAAGATAATAAATACATTTTTTACTTTTAATGTGGGAATTACATTGCTATGGAGTTTTCAAATTTTTTTTCAAAGAACCAATTCTGGATTTGTTGACCTTCTCTCTTTTATGTTTGATTTTTACTTCATTAATTTCTGGTCTTTATTATTTCCTTCCTTCTGTATTGTTTGGGTTTAATATTATGTCCCTTTTCTAAATTCTTTTTTTTTTTAATTTTTTTTAATATAGTTTATTGATATTTTTACAGAGAGGAAAGGAGAGGGATAGAAAGCTAGAAACATCGATCAGCTGCCTCCTGCACACCTCCCACTGGGGATGTGCCCGCAACCAAGGTACATGCCCTTGACCGGAATCGAACCCGGGACCCCTCAGTCCGCAGGCCGACGCTCTATTCACTGAGCAAAACCGGTTTCGGCCCCTTTTCTAAATTCTTGAGTTAGATACTTAGATTTGTATTGCTTTATCAGTCTTTTATCTTTTGTAAGATATGCACTTAAGGCCAAGGCCACCTCATGGGTGTGTCACCTGTGCAGTCACATTGGGCCCCATACTCAGAAGGACCTCTGCTTTGCTTAATGCTGTTACCATCTTGAAATTCTTAGTACAAAGATAAAGTTGCCTTTTTAAAGTGAAATATAGGACAACAGAGCATGCATATAAGCAGAGGAGATAGGTGCCCTATTTGCATATAGGTTTCTCCATGCACATAGGATTTTAGCATTGCATAATCTAAAAATGAACAGTAAAAATTCAGCCTAATAATTTAAAATTAAATAGTTTCTTTCCTTAAAGTTACATTGAATAGCAAATACACCATGGCAAGATGAGAGACACTGTGGCAGAAAGGAGAAAGCTTTATATATTTTCTTCTTTGTCTTAAACAGCAGAAATTTATTTCTTCACAGTTTTGCAGGCTAGAAGTCCAAGATAAAGCTATCAAGGTATTGGCAGTGTTAGCTTGACACTCACCCCTCTAGCTTTAAAAAAAAATAAATATTTGTTGATTTCAGAGAGGAAGGGGGAAGGAGAGAGATATAGAAACATTAATGATGAGAGAGAATCACTGATCTGCTGCCTCCTGCATACCCCCTACTGGGGATCGAGCCTGCAACCTAGGCATGTGCCCTGACCAGGAATCAAACCATACCTTCCTGGTTCATAGGTGAGGACACTGGCTGTCACCGCCCTCCCCTGCAAGGTTTTTGAACAAAGTGCCATATATTCTCATTTTGCTCTGGGCCTGGAAAATTTTGTAGACAGCACTAACAATCTCTGGTCCATCGTTCACTCTTACTGCTAAAACCTATCACTTTTTCTTGAAGATTTACTAAGGCCCCTCTTCTTTGTGGTACCTGAACCCCATGTTTTATTCTTCCAGCCTTGGGAGTCTATCAAAAATCCTGCTCTTCTCACTCTCTCAGATACCTCTTCCCAAATTGGAAGATATTTCTAGAGAAAATATTGTCCCCACAAATTGCGTTCTCCTTTCTGGGTTTTCTTCTCTCAGATCTTGGCCCTCTAATTCTTTGTTGTCTTGGGTAGGTCTCCAGTGCCTTACAGAGTTTAAAAACTTGGACATAGCTTTTCTTTTCTAATTGTTTTCAATGGAAGGATTAATACAAATTACCTAGTTGCTATTATTTAAACTGAAACTCCTATTTTTCTGATGCACTTTTGCTTTTCTTGGAACTTTTAGCATTATCTTTTACCTTTGTCATTTTTTTCTGTATTCACTTGCTTACTTATTCACTTCAGAAAACATGTATGTATTGGGTACCTACTATGTGCTATTTATTACATACTGAGGACTAAGAGAAGAACAAAGTATCATCTCATTTTATTAGATTACTATGGATTCTTTGAAGAAGTGTTGATATCTACGTATATTTACTATACAAGAACTAGGAGGTCCTGATAACTAAATGTCTTGTCCAAGGTCAAAAAGGACAGAGTTTGTAACAGAGCTTGGAACTCGATCTTGGAACTCTCTTTCTGACAGTTTTCACTATACTTAATTGCTTGCTAGAATCTTAAAACTTTAGGACCAGAAAGACTTTGGCTTACTTTAGCTCAGGAACAGAGATCCCACTATTCAAAAAAGGGCAGTGTGAAATAGTATGAAAAATTCCCCAAATGCCCTATCCTTATGGTAGATTACTTTTATTAATCAGTAGTCATCACAATCCATCTCTTTTGTATAGTACTTACAAATTTGCCTTATAGTTTCACAAATTCATTGTTAAGGTTGGTATTGGGAGATAGTAACTTGTAATAAAGGCTGTTTTGCATCAAGCTTCTCTGTAAGACCTGATTTTTGCCTAAATTGGATCAAAATTTGCATTATAGTAGATCTGGAATGCTAGAGTGTTTGAAGTTAGTGTAGACATTTTCTAAGTCAAGTTTTCTTATAAATAAATATAAAATAGTACATACAAACACATAAGTCTATATTTTTAATTCTGAAAGGGCATTAATGAAATCACTAACAGTAATCCAGATAGAATAGAAAGAAATACGGTTTATTGCCAAACATAATAATTCCAAAGTCTCCTTCAAAAGGTCAAACTTATGGCTGACATGTCCTATTTATTTTCTGCAAATATGAACCCCACATAATTTGTAAGAATAAATCACATAGAGAAAGCAGTATTTGAATCTTTATTGTTGAAAGTATTACATATGTCCCCATTTTTCCTCCATTGCCCCTTCTAGCCCACCCCACTGTCCACCCCAGGCCTTCACCACCCTATTGTCTGTGTCCAGGGGTTATGCACATATGCATACAAGTTCTTTGGTTGATCTCTTCCCTCCCACCCACCCACCCACTCCTGCCTTCCCTCTGAAATTCCAATCTGTTCCATGCTTCTATGTCTCTGGATCTATTTTGTTCAGCAGTTTATTTTGTTCATTACACATATGAGTGAGCTCATGTGATACTTGTCTTTCTCTGGCTGGCTTATTTTGCTTAGCATAATACTCTCCAAGTCCTTCCATGCTGTCTCAAAGGGTAAGAGATCCTACTTTTTACTGCTGCATAGTATTCCATGGTGTAAATGTACCACAGCTTTTTTTATCCACTAATCTACTGATGGGCACTTGGGCTGTTAAATTTGGGTTTCCTAGCCCATATGAGCTTTGTCAAAATAATGGAGTAATACTGACCTTTAATTTTTTTTTTTTTTACTAGTTGTTGTCTTTACCTTTTCACCTTGAAAGACAGTGTGGGTTTTAGGTAAGATAATGTAAATGGCTAAGGAGAAGCTTACATACAAGATTAAGGGTTTTGGTCTGTGCAGTTTTAATGTAGGTGAGTTTCATGCTATTGCATACTGAAATATATTTGTGGGGGGAGCTCATACTGTAAGGCAAATTTCAGGCCTGTGAGAAAAAAACACACAAATGTCAGAAGGATCGGTGACGCTGGTGCTGCTCTTTCCTTCTTTCTGGGGTGACCATTAGTCATCCAACACTTGCAACTTCCTGAGAGCTTGGGTGATCAAAAAGAGATTGCCACAGGCTAGTGTCTTTTATTTTATTTTATTTTATTTTATTTTATTTTATTTTATTTTATTTTATTTTATTTTATTTTTTAACTTGGCTATGGATAGGGATCAACTGGAAGTACTTGTTAAAAATATGGATTTCTAGTATCATAATTATTGGAGGTAAGTCCTAAGAATTTGTACTTTAACAAGTGATGCTGGTCATTTTGATGCATAAAGAGTTTGAGAACCATACGTTAGAATTTAGGGTCAGGGTATTTATAGTCAGATGAACCTCAATTCACATTCAAGTTTTGGCATATACTAACTATACTTATAACAAAAATCTTCCTTGTGTTATTATACTCTTCAATTCCCACACTGTTCTGTGTGATAATCATATTGTAACTGTATATGCTCAGTTAGATAGTTATCTAGTTTGTTCTTTCTAGTGTAGGGAAAAATAAAACTTATAAGCTTAAGATAGAAGTTTATAAATTTTTATTATTTAATTTAAAAAAATAAATAAGCTTATTTTTAATTCATGGGATAGTCCAAAGATGAGTGGACCAGTTCTGACAGGGTGGCTCCACACAGTCATCCATGAAATTAGTTTTTTTTTTTTTCATCTTGTTGCTCCTTCCTTCTACTTCTGTAGTACTTGATAATACCATGTTCTAAGGTATAGTCATTGTCTACATGGTTGAAACTGGTACATCTCCAAGTTCATGTTCCTGATTTCAGAAAAGGGAAAGAAAGTGCAGAGCAAGTGTTTTCATCTTCAAAGAGATGATATGGAAGTTGCATTCTTCTCTTCCACTATCATATTATTGGCTCAACTAAGTCATATAGCCATAGCTAATGGACAGGGAAACTGGAGAATAAAGTCTCTATCAGGGCATTCAGGGGCCCAGATAAAACTTGGTGCCACTATTAAAAGAAGGGAAAGATAAAGCTTAGGGAACAATTAGTCTCTGATTTTCCAATCTAGGGAAAATCATATGACTCAGTGGTTAATACTATGGGCTTTAAAGGCAAAAACTTGTGTTGGAATATTGGTTTTCCATTGTGTATCCTTGAGTAAGCCATTCTTAAAACTCTGAAACTGTTCATCTGCAAAATATAGATGATAACAGTACCTCTTTAATAGGATTTTATAAGCTAATCCACGTACATCAAGTGTGTCAAACTCAAAGACTAACATGAGCCAAATAAACAAGGTTTAAGTTTATGTAGGCCGCAAAAAAACAAAAGCTTCAATTTTCATAGAAACAGGTTTATTTTGATAGAGACATGCTGAATACAAAGGGCTGAAATAACTAAGTAATTGTTAATGTAAATAATAGAATATTTTAATAAAAATTAATATTTTTTCTTGAACATTAACTTACCAGACACTGAATAACTGCAAAAATTAATAAGCGTAACACAGATAAACCTATTTTTCTTGTTTTCTGAAAGTGAAATATTTCCTGTTGCGCACACCAAACAAGTCAGTCCAAGACTAATGATGTGGTAATCGGCTGCTAAAATATTCACTGCTAGTATTAGTGGAAAGAAATGGTGTACCTGCGTGTAAGGTGTGTAAGGGAAATGAATGCAACATGATTATAGTAATCAGTCATTAGCGAACGTTGTAGTTCATTATTAATAATTATGTATAACAGAATATTGTAAAAATTAAGTTATAAAATGTTTATTAAAACATTTCTTACATATCGTTATATTGGCTGAGCCACAAAAATATTTGTTGTGGGCCATGAGTTTGACATGATGCATGTACATTCCTTTTTTTTTTTCAGTTTTTATTTTTTATTATATTTTTCAGTTTTTTTCTTTATTGATTACGGTATTAAATATGTGTCCTTATCCCCCCATTGCCCCTCCACACCCCACTCATGCCCTCACCCCCCTGTTGTCTGTGTCCATTGGTTAGGCTTATATGCATGCATACAAGGCCTTTGGTTGATCTCTCCCCCTTACCCCCACCCTCCCCTACATTCCCTCTGAGGTTTGACGGTATGATCGATGCTTCTCTGTCTCTGGATCTGTTTTTGTTCATCAGTATGATGTTCTTTATATTCCACAAATGAGAGATCATGTGATATTTATCTTTCTCTGACTGGCTTATTTCACTTAGTATAATGGTCTCCAGTTCCATCCATGCTGTTGCAAATAGTAAGAACTTTTTTTTTTTACCACAGCATAGTATTCCATTGTGTAGATGTACCACAGTTTTTTAATCCACTCATCTGCTGATGGGCACTTAGGATGTTTCCAAATCTTAGCTCTGGTGAATTGTGCCACTATGAACATACGGGTGCATATATCCTTTCTGATTGGTGTTTCTAGTTTCTTGGGATATATTCCTAGAAGTGGGACCACTGGGTCAAATGGGAGTTCCATTTTCAGTTCTTGGAGGAAACTCCATACTGTTCTCCACAGTGGCTGCACCAGTCTGCATTCCCACCAGCAGTGCACGAGGGTTCCTTTATTCTCCGCATCCTCACCAGAATTTGTCGTTTGTCAATTTGTTGATGATAGCCATTCTGACAGGTGTGAGATGGTACTGCATTACCCTTTTGATTTGCATCTCTCAGATGATTAGTGACTTTGAGCATGTTTGCATATGTCTCTTGGCCTTCCTTATGTCTTCTTTCAAAAAGTATCTATTTAGGTCTTTTGCCCATTTTTTTATTGGGTTGTTTATCTTCCTTTTGTTAAGTTGTACGAGTTCCCTGTAATATTGGAGATTAAACCCTTATCAGTGATAACATTGGCAAATATGTTCTCCCAGGCAGTGGGCTTTCTTGTTGTTTTGTTGATGGTTTCTTTTGCTGTGCTAAAGCTTTTTATTTTGATGTAGTCCCATTTGTTTATTTTCTCTTTAGTTTCCATTGCCCTAGGAGCTGTATCTGTGAAGAAATTGCTTCGGCATATGTGTGAGATTTTTCTGCCTGTGGATTCCTCTAGTATTTTTATGGTTTCCCATCTTACGTTTAAGTCCTTTATGCATTTTGAGTTTATTTTTGTGTATGGTGTAAGTTGGTGGTCTAGTTTCATTTTTTTTTGCATGTATCTGTCCAGTTTTTCCAACACCATTTATTGAAGAGACTGCTTTGACTCCATTGTATGTTCTTGCCTCCTTTGTCAAATATTAATTGAATATAGTGGTTTGGGTTGATTTCTTAATTTTCTATTCTATTCCATTGATCTATATGTATGTTCTTGTGACAGTACCAGGCTGTTTTGAGAACAGTGGCTTTGTAATACACCTTAATATCTGGTATTGAGATCCCACTTACTTTGTTCTTCTTTCTCAGGATTGCTGCAGCTATTAGAGGTCTTTTTTTTTATTCCAGATGAATTTTTGGAGAGTTCATTCTAGATCTGTGAAATATGCCATTGGTATTTTAATGGGGAGTGCATTGAATCTATAGATTGCTTTGAGTAGTATGGACATTTTAATGATGTTGATTATACCAATCCATGAACACGGTATGTTCTTCCATCTGTTTAATTCTTCCTCTATCTCTTTTTTCAGTGTCCTGTAGTTTTCCTGGTACAGGTCTTTTACCTTCTTAGTTAAGTTAATCCTAAGTGTCCTAATTTTTTTCATGTGATGGTAAATGGGATTGTTTTTTAGTCTTTCTTTCTGAAAGTTCACTATTGGTTTATAGAAATGCCATATATTTGTTGGTGTTAATTTTGTATCCTGCTACATTGCCGAATTCATTTTTTAAGTCTAATAATTTTTGATGGGGTCTTTTTGTTTTTTTATGTACAAAATCATGTCATCTGCAAATAAGGACAGTTTTTCTTCTTCATTTCCAATTTGGATGCCTTTTATTTCTTCTTCTTGTCTAATTGCAATGGCTAATACTTCCAGTACTATGTTGAACATGAGTTGTGAGAGTGGGCATCCCTGTCTTGTTCCTGTTCTTAGGGGAAATGGTTTTAGGTTTTTGCCCATTGAGTATGATGTTGGCTGTGGGTTTATCATATATAGCTTTTATGATGTTGAGGTATGATCCTTCTATTCCCACCTTGTTGAGAGTTTTTATCAAGAAAGGGTGTTGGATTTTGTCGAATTCTTTTTTTGCATCCATTGATATGACTATGTGACTTTTATCTCTCAATTTGTTTATGTGATGTATCACGCTTATTGATTTGCAGGTATTGTACTACTCTTGCATCCCTGGGACAAATCCTACTTGGTCATGGTGTATGATCTTTCTGATGTAGTTCTGGCTCCGATTTGCTAGAATTTTGTTGAGGATTTTGGCATCTATGTTCATGAGGGATATTGGCCTATAATTCTCTTTCATTGTGTTGTCTTTATCTAGTTTTGGTATTATGGTGATGCTAGCTTCATAGAAGGATCTTGGAAGTGTTACTTACTCTTGAAATTTTCAGAATAGTCTGCAGAGGAAAAGTTTAATTCTTCCTTGAATGTTTGGTAAAACTCCCCCATGTGAAGCCATCCGGACCAGGGCTTTTGTTTGCTGGAATCTTTTTGATTACTGCTTCAATTTCCTCCATAGTTATTGGCCTATTGAGATTTTTAGAATCTTCCTGATTGAGTTTTGAAAGATTGTATTTTTCTAAGAACATGTCCATTTCCTCCAAGTTGTCTAGTTTGTTGTAATAGAGTTGTTTGTAGAGGGGGATCCTTTTTCCGCATCCAGCAAGGATAGAAAGCGATCCAGTTCCTGAGTAGGGGCGACGGGGGATTGAGAAAATGAAAGAAAGAGACAGACACAGATACAGTAGGGAAAGCTTGGACCGGGTGGGACCACTGTCCTCTGATGGAGAGACAGGGACCCAAAGCAGATGCAGCCTGTTTATTTTATACACCCAAATACCAGGAAGTTTTACCAAAGATCAAGAGAAGGAGATTATGCATATTCTTGGGCTTCTTTGTAAATTGTCACTTCTGGGTGGGCCTGAGTCTATTCATTCCTGGTACTTGGCTGGATTTACACAATAAAACCCACTTCCTGGCACCTGGGCTGAAGGCACTTGGGCTGAAGGTCGAGCTGACAACACCCTTGCCTTTTGGCAAAATGTGTCTCCAGGATGAGGTTCTGCTGCCATCACTGGATTCAGCTGACAATAATTTATATAAAACTAAAATTTAAACATCAAGAACAAAGCTCTAATATTAAAACAATTGCAAACAATGCCAATGCAAAAACCAAACTACATAAATGTTATAATTTTAAAACGTGAACATCAAGAGCAAAACTCTGGCTATTAAAATAATAACAAAACAATGCCAATGCAACACAGCAATAAGAGAGAAATTGAACTTGAGACATGTTAACATTACTAAATGAAAGTTTCTTTTGCTGCTAGTGTATATTTACTCAGAGTCCTCAGACTTGGCTGCACAAGACTTTACAGAAGACTGGCGGCTAACCAATGCTACCATGGCCAGAAACATGGTTGACAGAGTAGCTTCCACTTCCTGCTTCTTTACCATCTGTGGGGCTTCAGTCATTAACTTCTTCAGCTGACCCCATGTTGGCACCTCAGTCCCTTGCATAGCCTTCAGTTTTCTTCTTCTTTGCTGTCATCAGGGCAACTTGCTGTCATCAGGGCAACTCTCAGACTTTTGAACGATGGGACAAGGAGTTTCTCTGGGTCCATTCTGGTGACACACGTAACACTCTGGCACCCAAATTGTCTGCACTGCTCCTTCTGGAAAGATACAAAACACAACCTCTTCCCCACATTATTACTGAATCTGGTAAAACTCTTGTCTGGTTTGTGCATCCTTCCACCAGGCTAACTCGGCAGAGGCTATCGTACAGGAGACCCGATGCCTTTCAGCTGCTGTACAACCCTCTGCATTGCAATTTAAAAAATTTACAGTATAAAGAGTATGACTGAGTTTGTTTTGAGGTGACACATAACATCCATCTCCCCCTTTTTGTTTTAGTAATTGCATTTTAAAAGTATGATTGGCTTTTCCACTATTGAATGACATCCATTTCGCCAGATTTGATTAGGTTTAAATCCTCGGGGATTTACCCCTAAAGCTGGCACAGGGAGGTGAATAAAATAAATGAAAGAGTTCCTCCAAATTAGTGTGCCCTATAGTAGCTGTTTCAATAATTTGTGCCCCTCTGGGTACCAGGCTTGCTAGGAGTGTGCTGTCACCAATGCCATAGATCAAAGGCAAAAACCTGGCGAGGCGGGGTACACCAGATGGGGCTCGGGCTGGGGCAGGGGACTGGCTGGCAGAGATCTGCCTTGCCTGCAGAGAGTGAGTTTCTGCAGTGGCCCCAAGATGCGGGTGGGCCCGGCCAGGGATCAAGGGGCATGGAAAGATGTCCGGGGGGAGGGGCAAGGACCAACAGCCCTGAGGCGGGGGTTGAGGGGCGGTACCACCTCAGTGGAGGGGTGCCACACTGCAGGGTACGGGACTGACTGACGATTCAGAGAAGCTCCCAGTGCTAACCGGCCTTGCCCAGGCGGCCTTCACACTTCAGAGGCGGCAACTCCTGCTCCTGCCTTGGCCCAAAAGCAAGCCTGCGCCACCCTGCCCCATGGCAGAGCATGCCTAGGTGGTGAGAATGAAGCCTTCCACCTGCTCCGGAGAAGGGGGGGGGCAGTAAAGAATGGGGACAGGGTACCCGGGAGAGGAAAGAATGTGGAGTGTCCGCAATGAAGAGGTGCTTGAGAAAGAGGCTCGGAAGCCTGAAGAGAAGGTTTGTTCTATTTGCCCGGCGGCTGCCCCTTAGGAAGGGCAGAGAGCATGGCTCTGAGGGCTCCCTGTGCACTGAGTCAAGTTCCACCGCCAACTGGAATTGGCTGCAGTTTCCTGGTCTGTAAAATGGATTAAGCATGTCCCAGTGCCTTCACTGAGCTTCGATGGCCAATTGAGATACTATATAAGGAAAGTGAGGGAAGAAGTGAGAAAGAAAAGGAAAGGTGAACAACACAAAAGAAAGACTGAAAGGAACCCGTAAACCCATTGTCACTTAAATAGGGAATATAGTCAATAGTATTGTAATGATGGTATGATGCCCGGTGGGTTCTGGAAATATCAGGGAACACTTTGTAAAGTATATGATTGTCTAACCACTATTCTGTAACTAATACAAAACCTGAAACCAATACAAAATAATATTGAATGTAAAGAAATGAAAATTGGAGTGAAATTTTTATAAATTTCAAAGTTTAAATAAAGGCTGTAAAGGAAGGAAGGGGGAGAATAAAAATAGTGTTTTTCATTTTACCACTTTATTGTCTTTTCAGTACATGAAAAAGACAGTTGTCTTTCTATGGTGCTTTTATACTTTTCTAAGTCATTATCTCATTTTAATTTCAGGGCAACTTAAAGACAAGATAATTATTTCCTCCACTATTCAAAGAAAGGAAATCTTGGTGTCTGGTCCCAATGATTCAATCGTCAAGCCCTTATTGTAAAGCAGGGTTAGTAAAATTTTCTGTGAAGGGTCATATCTATACTAATAAAAGCCTTGGGGGTGATCAGGCCAGCAGGGGAGAGTAGTTGGGGGCAATCAGGCCAGCAGAGGAGCAGTTAGGTGTCAATCAGGCTGGCAAGGGAGCAGTTAGGGGGCAATCAGGCAAGCAGGCAAGCGGTTAGGAGCCAGCACTCCCAGATTGTGAGAGGAATGTCTGCCTGATCCCACAGGGACCGGGCCTAAACCTGCAGTTGGACATCCCCTGAAGGGTCCCAGATGGGAGAGGGTGCAGGCTGGGCTGAGGGACACCCTCCTCAGTGCATGAATTTTGTGCACCAGGCCTCTAGTCTAGATATAAGTTCTTATCATTTGATTTAGTAAACTTCAAAGTCTTTAAGTTTCTAGCAGCTCTGGAAAACCATGCTTGAGGCTGGCAGAACAGGCCTGGCCAAGGCGCTTGACTTTTAAAACAAGGATAATTTTTTCTTCTGGGGAAGTCAAGAAGCAAACTTGTAGCTATTCAAATGCAAAATTGCTATCTACTTCCTGCTGGTTACTTGCCCCTGGCCAGGAAATTTTAAAAGAGCCACATTTTTTTCCTTAGAGATTGCCTTGGGAAGCTAACCTTCCCAATCAACAAAGGGCGCAGCCAGCCTTCACCTGGGCTACCTAGATTTCCACAACCAACACATTATTTATCTGTTTCAACAATTTTTGGATTCTAAAGTCAATTATAATTATTTTAAGGCATTTTCTTTCGCAAATTTTTGTAACAGAGACAATTTACTGGCTTTCTTGGCAGCTTTAATGTTAAAGTATTATTTTATAAAAAACAGGAGTGCCCCCAAGATTTGGGAGGCAACCTTGTAATGTAGTACATGATTCAAGAACTACTCTTTCTATGAAATACCAATCTTGTTGCCCAAATACAGCCTTGTGTCAGAAATCCCAGACGTATCTATAAATTGTAAGGAATGTCTCATTTATCCAAATTTCAAATGATGGACTGGGAAATAAAAACATGGCAAAAATTAGACTTTCAATAACACTCCTGGGAGTGGGCATCCATTTTATAGGATCACCAAAAAACTAGCCAATGTGCTGGGGCCTTTTCCAGTTACTTCCTTCTGTCTAGGGAATTTTCTTAGAACCTGTGTTATCGGCCACGTGTACCGCTCATCCATTTACATGCTTCCTGTCCCCAGGGCTGGCCTGTGAGGATTTGTGTCACAGGCATGCTTGAAATTAATTGGCCTTTGTTTAAACTTCCCTGGAATCGCAATTTTTACAGATTTTACACTTTCAACTTAATCTTACAATCTTAAAATTTTAACACAGCACAACAAAATCATAGAAAAGCAGATGAAAGTTACATACAGATGCATAGAAAGAAATTTAGTTAAGAGTTTCTGGTGGTCTGAGAGGGAAAGAAAAAGATTTTTTAAGATAAAGAATTATCGGTAGTTGCTAAGAAATTCCTTTAATCCTTTTTACTTGGATCAGCCCAATACAAGTAGTTTGAGCTTCCAGCAAAATGAAATATGAAGTCACTTTCACTTTTGGCCAAGCACCTGCATCCAGCCATAAAGGCTGGGCAGCTGCGAGCAAAACTGCTCACAGTGACGCTTGTCCTGCTCTAGCTCAAACTCTAGCTCCTGCTCATAATTAGAGGTAAATCTTGATCAGGTGGGCTCTTAACTAGGTCACAGGAGCGACAGGCAGAGGCTGAGGAGGCACAGAGGGGGGAAGTAGTATTTTTAGAGATTTGCACTCCTCCACTGTAGGCTGTAAAGTCGTGGCTACACCTTGCTTAGACATTCTTAAACTCTCCTGTGCTGGATCAAGGCCATCACGAATTAAAGACCATTTAGAATTAGGAATCTTCTCTGGACATTCTGCTGTGTGTTTGAATTTTTTGGATTGTTTTTATTTTAGTTTATTTCTAATATTATGCCATTGTGGTCTGAGAAGATGCTTGATATGCTTGCAATCTTCTTGAATTTGGGGAGACTTTGCTTGTGACTATTTTTGAAAATATGTGGTCTATTTTTTAAAATGTCCCATGTGCACTTGAGAAGAACGTATATTCCATG
The DNA here is from genome assembly GCF_963455305.1 of Plecotus auritus. Lineage (NCBI taxonomy): Eukaryota > Metazoa > Chordata > Mammalia > Chiroptera > Vespertilionidae > Plecotus > Plecotus auritus. Next base: position 99,907,383 of record NC_137784.1, read on the forward strand.
GCTTTGGGGTGAAATGTTCTGAAGATGTCAATTAAATCCATCTGATCTAGTGAGTCATTTAGGATTGCTGTTTCTTTGCTGATTTTTTTGTCTAGAGGATTTACCCAGTGATGTCAGTGGTGTATTAAAGTCCCCTACTATGATTTTATTGTTGTCCATCTCTCCCTTGATATCTTCCAGGAGTTTTTTAAATGTATTTGGGTGCTCCTGCATTGGGTGCATATATGTTTATCAGGGTTATATCCTCTTGTTGTATCAATCCCTTTAGTATTATGAAGTGGCCTTCCTTATCTCTTGTTATGGCCTTCACTTTGAGGTCTATTTTGTCAGATGTAAGTATTGCTACCCCAGCTTTTTTTTCATTTCCATTTGCCTGAAAGATATTATTCCATCCCTTCACTTTCAGTCTGTGTGAGTCCCTTATTCTGAGGTGGGTCTCCTGTAGACAGCATATATATGGGTCACGTTTTTTTTTTTTTATCCATTCATCCACTTGATGTCTTTTGATTGGAGCATTTAGTCAGTTTATGCTTAAAGTTATTATTGATAGGTGCTTGTTTGTAGGCATTTTTATTTTTTGTGCCTGTGTTCCTTCTTCCCTTTTTATTTCTTCTTTTTACACCAGTCCCTTTAGCATTTCTTGCACCTCTGGTTTGGTAGTGATAAACTCCCTTAGCCCTTTTTTGTCCATGAAACTCCTTATTTCCCTTTCAATTTTGAATGATTGCCTTGCTGGATAGAGTATTCTTGGATTCAGTCCTTTGCTTTGCATCACTTTGTAAATTTCCTTGCATTCTTTTCTGGCCTGATGTGTTTTGTAACTTTCTGTCTCTCTCTTGCAGCCTTTAAGATTCTCTCTTTGTCCTAAACATTTGTCATCTTAATTATGATGTGTCTTGGTGTAAGTCTTTTCGGGTTCATCTGGTTTGGGACTCTCTGTGCTTGTGTGACTTTTTTCTTCCCCATATCAGGGAAGTTTTCTGACATTATTTCTTCAAATAGGTTTTCTAACCCTTGTTCCTCTTCCTGTTGTTCTGGCATCCCTATTATTCATATGTTGCTTCATTTCATGTTGTCCCATAGTTCCCTTAGGCTCTGCTCCTGTCTTGTTTAAAAAAATAGATTTTATTGATATTTTTACAGAGAGGAAGGGAGAGGGACAGAGAGTTAGAAACATCAATGAGAGAGAAACATTGATCAGCTGCCTCCTGCACACCTCCTATTGGGGATGTGTCTGCAACCAAGGTACATGCCCTTGACTGGAATCGAAACTGGAACCTTTCAATCCATAGGCTGATGCTCTATCCTCTGAGCCAAACTGATTAGGGCTCTCCTCCTGTCTTTTGTTTTTTTTTTCTCTAATTGCAGTTCAGTTTGGGTGTGTTTTGCTTCCCTGTGTTCTAATTCACTAATTCAGTCATCCACTTCTCCTAGTCTACTGTTGAAACTTTCCATGGTGTTTTTCATTGCAGCTATATCACTCTTCATTTCTTCTTGATTCTTACATAAGTTGTTGATTTTTTTATTTTTTATTTTTTTATTGTTTAAAATATTACATATATTAGTATATATATCTCCTTTTTTCCCCATTGACCTTCCCAGAGCCTCCCCTACCCACTGTCGCATGCCCTCATCCCACCCCCCTGTGTCTTGTGTCCATTGTTGATTTTTTCCTCCATCGGGTTTATGAACTGTAGGACCCTTATTCTGAATTCTTTTTCTGACATATTGCATGCCTCCATTTCACTTAGCTGCCTTTCTAGTGATTCCTCCTTTTTTTTCCTTTGGGGGTTTCTTTGTCTATGCATTTTTTTTTATCTCATCAACGGATCTAGATGTTGAGTCGTGCAGGGGCTACTCCTTGGGTAGCAGTGGCTCCTCGGGCTGTGGTTGCTCTCTGGGTGGTCGTGGCAGCGGCTGCTCCTCAGTTGGCAGTGGCTGCTCTGGTGGGTGCTGTTTGCAGCAGTGTTGGCTCCTCTGGCTCATGGGGGGAGGCTGCTCGCACAGCTGTTGCTCCTCAAACGGGGGTGGACTGCTCACTAGGCTGCTGTTCCTCGGACCGGGGCTGGCTGGTCCTTGGACGGGGGCAGGTTGCTCGCGTGGCTGCTGCTCCATGGACGGGGCGAACTGCTCACGTGGCTGCTGTTCCTTGGATGGGGGCTGGCTGCACATGGCTGCTGCTCCTAGGATGGGGTGGGCTGCTTGTGATGCTGCGGCTCCTTGGATAGGGGCAGGTTACTCACAGGGCTGCTGCTCCTCATAAAGAGGCTGGCTGCTCATGTAGCTGCTGCTCCTCAGATGGAGGCAGGCTGCTTGTGTGGCTGCTGCTCCTTGGACAGGATTGAGCTGCACATGTGGCTGCTGCTCCTCGGATGGGGGCGGGCTGCTCACCTGGCTGCCACTCGTCAGATGGCTGCTGGCTGCATGTGGCTGCTGCTCCTTGGACTGGGGCGGGCTGTGCAAGGCTGGCACTCTTCAGATGTGGGCGGTCTGCTCATGCAGCTGCTGCTCCTCAGACTGGGGTGGGCTGCTCAGGCAGCTGCTGCTCCTCAAATGGGGGTGGGCTGCTCGCTGAGCTGCTGCTCCTTATATGTGTGTGGGCTGCTCGTGCAGCTGCTGCTCCTTGGACTGGTGCAGGGTTTGGGCTGTGCACAACTGCTGCTCCTTGGGTGGGGGTGGACTGTGCAGGGCTGCCACTCCTCAGTCATGGGTGGGCTGCTCGTGCGGCTGCTGCTCCTCAGATGGGGGTAGGCTGCTCATGTGGTTGCTGCTCCTTGGAGGGGGGTGGGCGGGCCGCTCACAAAGCTGCTGCTCCTTGGACAGGGGCAGGCCATGTGAGGCTGCTGCTCTTTGACCTGGGGCGGGCTGCTCCTGGGGCTGCTCCTCAGACAGAAGTGGGCTGCTCATGTGTCTGCTGCTCGCGTGGTCACAGTACCCTGGGCTTTCTCCAGGGGTCCTCTGCCCTTCCTGGCTGCAAATTGTCTCACTAGCTGAGTCTCCTTCACCAATTTGGGGTGGATGTAATTTGTTTCAGCTGCTCATTCTATCTTCTCCGGGACAAGGTTTGGGACATGTCCATCTATTCCGCCACCATTTTGTCCTCTGGATGTACATTCTTAACGTAGTTTCTGGCACACAGTAAGCACTCAATAAGTACTAAGCTCTATTATTAGTATTTATATTAGGATTATTATAGCAGGCTCTTGGAGTATGGGAAACAGTAGATCAGGGATGGTATAATGGAGGTATCTGAACTGGTCCTGAAAAAATGGGCAGTGTTTTCACAGATACTGATAGAAAGGAGAAAAAGTTTCTAGAAAAAGGAAGGAGTGGTTTAATAGTTTATTAAACAAATATTGAGCATCTATTTATGACAGGTAGTAATAGTTTAGTGATTAAGGGCATGGAATTTAGGTCATGTAGTAAAGGGCCCACATATCAGCTTTGCCATTTATTCCCTCTCTTCATGGTTCCAACTCATATTATGTCATACTTCTGACTTGCTGTCACCCCATTACTCTATATAACTTTCTCTTAATTGGTACAATTAGATAATGACTTATCTCAGAGGATGAAAGTAATTCAGTCTCTAGGTTTTCTGGATTTACACTCTTCGTTCAAATAAGTTTATCCAGATAAACCTTCCTTCTACTTCTGTAGTACTTGATAATACCATCAAAGGAGTTGCTAAGTTTTAAGTAAATACTTGTTTTAAAAGTTCTAAGAATAGGCTTAAGAAAATAAATTATAGTATAATTTTTTGTTTTAACCTAAATCAAACTACTTCTCTATTACCTGGCATTATTACCACTTTTTGATGCTTTATAATTAGTTGGTAGGCAAAGAGAGTGAGTCATCACACCTTTGGTGTAATGATATTGTTAGGAAGATATTCTGAGGCACACAAAGCCTCTCCACTGATGCTAAAATAGAGCTGTGATAGGAGGTTAGGGAAATTCCTACAGATTTTTATCTATTGAAGCCTATTACATATTTGTGTTGAAATATAACTTTGTTTCAAACCTCTTTTGCTGCTCTCGCTTTGGCTCTGCTGACTGACTGGGTGAGTGATTCAGCCTCCTATGCTAGGGATTCTCCTAAGGCAAAGAGATGGCACACTCCATTTTTATATGAATAGGCTGATTTTCTGTTTCTTTAAGGCTCCATTTTGTGTACTGAAAGAAAAACAAAAGAAATATACAGCTGATTAGGTCCACATCTCCAGGGTATGGTACTGGGCCAAAGATATACTGTGTTTGATTAGTTTTGTTGATATTTGGTAGGCTTATAAAAATAACTGTAGCAAGCATTATAAAGTTTTAATTTTGTAACAGTAGTAAGCATCTTATATTTCATTTAATCTTTCTAAGAGTCCTATGAATTAAGGGTTGTTATTTCCATTTTATAAATATGAGAAAACTGAGCCTCAGAGAGGTGAAGTGACTTGCCTAAGGCATAGTCAGTGAATTTTGGAATTAGAATTTAATCACAGGCAGTCTAACTATAGATTCCATGCTTTTAACCAGGGACTGCCAAAAATTTTCTGTAATGAGCCAGATAGTAAATGTTTTAGGCTTTGTGGGCCGTATGGTCTCTAATGCACTGCTGTTGTAGCATAAGAGCAGCCATAAAAATACATAGATTAATGGGTATGGCTGTGTTCCAATAAAACTTTATCTACAAAACAGGTGGGGGACCTGTTGTTTCTTGAACTCTGCTCTTAACCACTGTAAAATACTGTCACATTGTTAAGGATTAATGATTCATGAGAAAACAAGGTGTTTTCCTTGTTTTTCTTTGGAAGATATACAATGCTTTTAGTCTTATAGAATAAAGTCAAAAGGATACTTAGACAGTAGTTGCATCCTTTTGTTTATAAAAATATTTCTACATTTATAGCATATACATCTATTTAAATATATCTACATAGGGTGCATGTGTTTGGGAAATATATGTGCATATATACATATATATTCTTTTCTATGTAGAAGGACTTACAGTATGTTAAAATTTTAATTGTTATCTCTTGGGTTGAGTTAGAGGTGTTTTGATTTTCCTTCTCTAAAAATCATGCCATTTAAACTTTTCTAAAATGTGTATTTATTACTAACAGGAATCAGAACAAACTGAAATTACAAAAATAAGTTTATCAGGTTTTTTTGTTTTCTTTCTTTCTTTCTTTCTTTCTTTCTTTCTTTCTTTCTTTCTTTCTTTCTTTCTTTCTTTCTTTCTTTCTTTCTTTCTTTTTTGGTGAGCAGAAGCAGAGGAGAAGAGGAGAGAAGGAATAGCATTAGGTAGAAACTAGAGCCCTGCCCTGGCCAGTATGGCTTGGTTGGTTGGGCATTGTCCTGTACACCAAATTGTTGATGGTTTGATTCCTGGGTCAGGGCAAATACCCGGGTTGAGGACTCAATCCCCAGTGGTGCGCAGGAGGCAGCCAATTGATGTCTTGCTCTCACATTGATGCTTCTCTCTCTCTCTCTCTAAATCAATTTTTAAAAAAGGAAGAAAATAAACTAGAGCCAGGGGAAACAAGCTGCTCAGGAACCTACCAAGGTTTAACAGATCTGACAGTATCAGATTTTGGTTTTCAGCTCCATATGTATCCTTATTCTCTGATCTGTGAAAATGAATCCAGGCCTTTTAAATGTTTTTCCTTTTCTAATTATCATGATATTAAGTTTTGTTATCAGATACTAGAGAGACAATAGAAGAACAAAACAAACTTTGCTTTATTATTCCAATTTGCTCACACAGTAGGCTCTTGTGGGGCAAGTGGCTTCTCTAGTGTCCAGGTCCTGTAGTGTGAGTGGCTTCTGCAGTACATGGGGTCTAGCAGTTACCAGCCACCAGTAGCATCCCCTGGTTACACTCTTTTAGGTGGTTTTGTAGTCAAGTGCCTTTGATAAGTTAGTTCCCATGAATCCTCATGAGAGTGAGTTTCTGACAAGTTCCAAAAGAGCAGATTTCTAGCAACTTTTACTGGTGTGGCACCACAGCAAGTTCTCTGCCATCCAGTTAGCCATGACTAAGCAGCCTCTGTGTATGTCTAGATTTTAGCCCTGTTGGAGGGAGATTGTGGGGGTAAGAAGGAGCTCTTCCTTGGACATTCTATTTCTACCTTAGGGATAGTGATTGCTCCTTATAATATGCTATTTCTGTATTTAGATTTCTCTTTACTCTTTCCTAGGCAATCCTTTGTTACTCCAATCTCCCATTATAATTAATAACTTTATATTAAACTCTCACTATTAAAATTACTATGCCATTTGTTTCTCGTGATTGGACCCAGACTGATACACCAATACACTGAGCCTGGCTTCTTAGAATATCTGGGCACCAGTAGACAGACTCTTCTTAGGCAACCAAGAGGCATTCAAGTAAAATGGGAAAGTGAATATTGACCTTTCTGATAGATATGGAATCCCTGGAGTGTGTGAGAAGCAAACAGGCTCCAGCTCCCCAGCTGACCCTGCTTAACAATGTCTGACTTCCCTTGCTCTCTACTAATAAGTAGCTAACTACAATAACAAAATGATCTAATTTTAAACTTTAAAAGATTACTATGATGTAGGTGCTATTATCCAATTTTATAGATGAGGAAACTAATGCTTATGTTAGGTGATTTATCCAAGGTTATACATCTGAGAAGTAGCATTTATTCATTCAATGAGAATGTTTTGAGCATTTATTATGCACCCAGTACTGTTCCAGTGGTAGGAATCCTATATAATAAAGAGGTAATATGCAAATTGACCATCACTCCAATACACAAGATGGCCGTCCCCATGTGGACACAAGATGGCTGCCACAAGATGGCCAGCAGGGGAGGGCAGTTGTAGGTGATATGACCTGCAAGGGAGGGCAGTTGGGGCCAATCAGGCCTGCAGGGGAGGGTTGTTAGGGGTGACCGGGCCGGCAGAGGAGGGCAGTTAGGGGTGACCAGGCCTGAAGGGGAGGGCAGTTGGGAGTGACCAGGCCTGCAGGAGGGGAAGTTGGGGGTGACCAGGCTTGCAGGGGAGGGCAGTTAGGGGCGACCAGCTGGCAAGGGAGGGCAGTTAGGGGTGACTGGGCCAGCAGATGAGGGAAGTTGGGGGTGACCAGGCCTGCAGGGGAGGACAGTTAGGGGCAACTCGTCTGGCAGGGGAGGGCAGTTAGGGGTGAACCGGCTGGCAGGGAGGGCAGTTAGGGGCAATTGGGCCAGCAGGGAAGCAGTTAGGCGTTGATCAGGCTGGTAGGGGAGTGGTTAGGGGGTGATCAGGCTGGCAGGCAGAAGTGGTTAGGGGCAATCAGGCAGGCAGGCAGGCAAGCAGTTGAGAGCCAGCAGTCTTGGATTGTGAGAGGGATGTCTGGTGGGATCGGGCCTAAACAGGCAGTCGGACATCCCTCGAGGGGTCCCAGATTGGAGAGGGTGCAGGCTGGGCTGAGGGACACCTCACCCCCCCCCCCACCGCGTGCACAAATTTCATGCACTGGACCTCTAGTATAACAGAAATCAAAGGAGACAAATATTCCTATCCTCATGGAACTTATATTTCTAGTGGTAAAAAACAAATAATTAGAATATTTATTATATAGTGATGAGTGCTAAGGAGATATATAAAGCAGATATGGGGTAAAGGGAATAAGTATATAGGATTGCAATTTAGAGAGTGTGGTCAGAAAAGGCATCACTGGGAAGGCGACATTTGAGTAGATCTCTGAAGGAGGTGAAAGAGCGAATCATGACAATATCTGTAGGGAAGAGCATTCCAGGCAAAGGGAAGAGATATTTCAAAGACCTGATGCAGGAATATTCCTCGCATGGTCAAGGAACAACAAAAAGCTTAATATAACTGGAGGACAATAAGCAGAAGGGAGAGTAGGATAAGATATCAGAGGGATAACTGGGGTCCAGATTGCATAGGACCTTATAGCCATTATAAGGATTTGGCTTTTACTCTGAGACTGAAGAGTTTGGGCAGAGGAGTGATATGATATGACTTTTGTTTTGACATGATTTACCTTTCTGTTATATTGAGAATAAACTGGGGTTCTAGCAAGGAGGAATAACTCACTAAGTGATTTGTCCAAGAGTAAATCTTTGAGTTCAATTCAATAAACACTGAATATAGGACCGGATCCAGTGTCTGTTGGATGTGAGGTTTTTTACAACTTTGGGAGCCTCCTTTAAGTGAAGGATTTATCAAATTGGGTGTGAAAGTGAGTTGGATTTTTGTTATTGTTATTCTTATTCCTCACCCAAGGATATTTTTCCATTGATTTTTAGAGAGAGTGGAAGGTACAGGGAGAGACAGAGAGAAACATGGATGTGAGAGAGATACATAGATTGGTTGCTTCCCACACATGCCCTGGCCAGGACCAGGGATTGAGCCTGCATGGAGACACACGCTCTTGACCAGAATCGAACCCAGGACCCTTCAGTCTGAGGGCTGATACTCTATCCATTGAGCCAAACTGGCTAGGGTAAAAGTGAGTTGTTTTTAAATAAAAAGAGAAGGGATTAGGAAAATAGTCTGTTCAAGTAAGGGACTCTAAAGCGTAAGCTTCATTACCTTCACAAGTAACTCTGTCTCTGAGTGAATTACAATATACCAGACTCTATGCTAGACCCTGGGAAAGGGATGGATAAATCACAGTGACTAGACTTAACACCTGGGCTATTATAACGTCTCCTATCTGGCTTTCCTTATCTCCTTCTCCTTCAATCTACCCAGCAAACAACTAGATTTATTTTCCTGAATCACTGCTTTATCACGGTAGTACTCCCCTTTTAAAAGCCTCTCAATGGCTTTCCATTGCCTGAAGGAGTTCTTATTTTTTTAAAGATGTTTTTATTGATTTCAGAGAGGAAGGGAGAGGGCAAGAGGGATAGAAACATCAATGATGAGAGAGAATCATTGATTGGCTGCCTCCTGCACACCCCACACTGGGGAGTAAGCCTGCAACCTGGGCATGTGCCTTTGACCGGAATCAAACACAGGACACTTTCAGTCCATAGGCCGACACTTGATCTCCTGAGCCAAACCAGCTAGGGCCCGAAGGAGTTCTTACATTCCATCAGGCATCAGAATCAGTTTGGGGAAGTGGTGCTTGTTCAAAATTCAGGTTTCCTTGCTCTAGCCCTAAACCTACGGAATCAGAGTCACTGGAATTTGGGCCTGAAATTCATTTTATTTTATTTTTATTTATTTTTTTTAGTCCTCACCTGAGGATATTTTTTCCATTGCTTTTTAGAGAGAGTGAGAGGGAGGGAGGCATGGGAGGAGAGAGAGAGAAACATTGATATGAGAGAGACACGTCAATCGGTTGCCTCCCGCACAACCCCAACCAGGGTCGGGGATCCAAACTGCAACCCAGATACATGCCCTTGACTGAGAATCAAACTTGTGACCTTTTGGGGCATGGGCCAATGCTATAACAGCTTTGTCACACTGGCCATGGCTGAAATTCATTTTAAGTCTTCTCCAGGTAATTCTTAGGCAGATGCCAACACTCTAGTGGTAGCTAACAGGCTATGGCCAAAGGTCCTAAATATGGGATATCATCCATGATCTTTACTCAGCTTTATCTTTCCTATTCTTCACTACAGAACCTCCATTCTATCCATTATTCCCCAAACATGCTTTATATGTATTTCACTCTATAGTGCCTTTGATCACTTTGCTCCATCTGTCAGAAATGCCCTTTCTTTTCGCACTGCCTCTCCAAATCTAGGAGGTCTAGTGTCTTCCTTGGAGTCTTCTCTGACCCAAAAGCCCACAACCTTCAGGCTTCCAGAGTAATCCTCAGCAACCTTGTCATATTTATTGCATTGTTTTACTTCTCAGACATGTCTTTTATCTCAAGCAGACCACAAACTCCCTCAGCGTAGGGTTCATTCCTTTACAATTTGTATCTCACAGGGGCCCCTAGTATTGAGCAGGCAGAAAAACAAAGGAAGGAAGCTGGAAAGAATGTTTATACTTATAATGGACCATATTTTTTTGCCCTTTACATTATCATTTAGTAGAGCATACAAATTCCCAAACAACTACTTCTCAATGAACAACACAGATTTGGTTCATAAATACAGGTTTCAAAAATATATTGGAGATAAAAACCTCTTTGGCTCAGATTCTCTTGTTGTAGGAAGGCATTCAATGATACACTACTGGATACTGGCTGCTATTTTAGTAAATATTTCTGGAATCAATTTATTCAGGGCTATGATTTTTATATTTTCATCCAAGGTTGCATCTCATGTTTTGTTGCTCTTAAAGGAGTTTATCTGAATGCTGAAATAGTGCATTCTTATGCTATTTGGAAAAGTAACACCACCACCAAAGTATACCTAGAGATTTTATTGGGATCTGCTAATGATTATGACATCACAATCAGGGTTTAAGATGATGGTTCCAAAGTCACTTTCTCTTCATTAGCATGTTCAGGCAAGAATGAGTATAATATCTAAATTTTTAAAGCAGGGCAAACCTTAGGCACAAGTTAATAAGCCGTAGTCAGACAATGAGATTACTAGTATAATCTTACCAGAAGCCTGGTGCATGAAAATTGTGCATTCAAGGGGGGGGGGGGGTCCCTCAGCCCGGCCTGTGCCCTCTCACAGTCCAGGAGCCCTCGGGGGATGTTCAACTGATGGCTTAGGCCCGCTCCCCATGGCAGTCGGACATCCTTAGTGCTGCTGTGGAGGCCAGAGAGGCTCCCACCACCGCCACTGCGGTTGCCAGCCATGAGCCTGGCTTCTGGCTGAGTGGCGCTCCCCCTGTGTCAGTGCACATCATAGCGACTGGTTGTTCCTCTGTTCAGTCAATTTGCATATTAGCCTTTTATTATATAGGATGGAATATTGGTTTTTCTATTTTTATAGGAGAGGCAGCATAGTTTAGGATAGTGATTTTCAAACTGTTTTCCAGAGTTTTAGCATTCTACAGAGTTGCTCTGAGAGCCACTGAGGGCAAGGATCTGGTGGTTAGGGCTGATAATTATTGTAAGAGAGAGAAAAGTATTATTCACATTTTCCTTTGTTTCTGATTGTATTACAAAAGGTAAAAGTAAAAGTAAAAGTAACCATAGTAAGAAGGAATCCAGTTTCAAGATAAAAGATAATCTTGTGACCTCAAGACTTTTATATTCAGTTTTTTTTAATCCATTTTTATTTAATTTTTGTATATTGTATGATATAGGGATCCAACTTCATTTTTTTTAAATAAATCTTTATTGTTCAGATTATTACAGGTGTTCCTCTTTTTTTCCCCCATAGCTCCCCTCTACCTGATTCCCCACCCCACCCCATGCCCTTACCTCCCCCCCACCACTGTCTTCCTCCATAGGTGTAAGATTTTTGTCCAATCTCTTCCCGCACCCCTCACACCCACTTCCCCCCTGAGAATTGTCAGTCCACTCCCTTTTATGTCCCTGATTCTATTATATTCACCAGTCCATTCTGTTCTTCAGATTTTTTATTCACTTGATTTTTAGATTCACTTGTTGGTAGGTATGTATTTGATGTCATTTTGTTGTTCATAATTTTTATCTTTACCTTTTTCTTCTTCTTCCTCTTCTTAAAGAATACCCTTCAGCATTTCATGTAATCCTGGTTTGGTGGTGATGAACTCCTTTAGCTTTTTCTTGTCTGTGAAGCTCTTTATCTGACCTTCAATTCTGAATGATAGCTTTGCTGGGTAGAGTAATCTTGGTTGTAGGTTCTTGCTGTTCATCACTTTGAATATTTCTTGCCACTCCCTTCTGGCCTGCATAGTTTCTGCCGAGAAATCAGCTGACAGACGTATGGGTGCTCCCTTGTAGGTAACTAACCGTTTTTCTCTTGCTGCTTGAAAGATTCTCTCTTTGTCTATTGCCCTTGGCATTTTAATTATGATGTGTCTTGATGTGGTCCTCTTTGGATTCCTCTTGTATGGGGTTCTGTGCGCTTCCTGAACTTGTAAGTCTATTTCTTTCACCAGGTAGGGAAAGTTTTCTGTCATTATTTCTTCTAATAGGTTTTCAATGTTTTGCTCTCTCTCTTCTTCTGGCACCCCAAAAATTCGGATGTTGGTACGCTTAAAGTTGTCCCAGAGACTCCTTACACTATCTTCATATTTTTTGATTCTTTTTTCTTTTTGTTTTTCTGGTTGGGTGTTTTTTGTTTCCTCATATTTCAGATCTTTGGTTTGATTCTTGGGGTACGTTGATCTGCAGTTGAGTTTCCGTATATTCTTTATTTTAGGCAGTGTATGCTTAATTTCTGACTGGTCCTTTTCCATTTTTTTTGGCATTCTCATTAAGATCCTTAAAGGTCTCACTAAGTTTCTCGGCGGTTTTTAGAAGATTTTTGAGTAACCTTATAAATGTGGTTCTGAACTCTATGTCGTCCATTAGTTTGCTTTCCTCCATTTCTCTCATTCGTGACATGTTTCTTTGTCTCCGCATTTTGTTGCTTCCCTGTGTTGATGGAGTGGCTTTGTGTGGTAGGTGACCTATAGGGGCCAGTAGCTCAGCCTCCCCAATCACCTGAGGTGGATGCTCTTGGTACACCCCTTTGTGGGCTGAGTGCAAAGTCTTGGTGTAGTTAAACCTTGATTGCTGTTGGTACACTGGGAGGAATTGACCTCCAGGCCAATTGGCTGTGAGGACCTGCTGTGTCTATAACAGAAGAACTGCTGTGCTGGAGACACACTTATGGTGCAGGACTTGTTTCAGTGGGGCTTTGGTGCTCACTGAGTCTGCCTCTTGAGTGTGTCACTTATGGATGTGAGTTGAAATCTGGTGTCTCACACTGACCACTAGGTACACTGGCTTCTGGATCTCCAATGGGGTGCAGGTCAGCTACTGTCTGAGGCTACCCAGCAGGCGCTACAACGAGAACTACAGTTTTCTCCTCTTTGCTTGGGGTTTGGAGGTTTTGGAGCTGTCTGATCTGGGCTGCAAGTTTGCTAGGTTAAGCTGCACTAGGGCAGGCCATTCATATGCTAAAGCCGCTGCTTGGAGCTTGGGTGGGTTTGTAGATTGTGTGGGGCGGGGTCTCAGGGCTTGACTAGGCTAGGGCGTGGCAAACAGCGATGGCTGCCAGTAAGCCGGCTCTGCGTCTCCTACCGCGTCCCCGAGTTCCAGGCCTCAGCACAGTAAACAATTATTCCTGCGCGCAGCCCTGAAAGCAAGCCACCCTCACTTTCCGACCCCACGGCAGACAGTCCAGCTTCTCCCCGTAGGAGTTTGGGTCCCCCACGTCTCCCCAGAAACTGGAGTTTGGAGTAATCGGGAGCTTGTCTCCCTTCGGGTTGAAAAAAGCAGCACTCCCAGTTGCCCGTCGCCAGCCTGATTTGTGCGCCTCCGTACCTCAGCTTTTCAGCGCTTGTGCATCCCTCAATGCTGTTTGCTCTTTCCTTCTAGTTGTAGAACTTCCACTCAGCCAGCTTTCCCATGGTTCTGGGTTATAGATGTTTTGTCTTTTAGTTGTAGTTTTGAAATTGTTGTGCGAGGCAGCAGTTTAGGTGTTTACCTACGCCGCCATCTTGGATCCTCTCCCCCAACTTCATTGTTTTGTATTTTTATCAAGTTGTTATCAAGTTGTTCCAGCACCATATATTGGTCAGACTGTTCTTTTCCCATTGAATTGTATTGGTGATTCTGTTGAAAAGCAATTGACCATAGTTGGATGGGCTTATTTCTGGCCTTTCAATTATATTCCTTTGATCTATATATCTGTCTTTATGCTAGTACCATGCTGTCTTTTTTTAAAAATAATTATTTATTGTTGAAAGTATTACATATGTCCCCCATTATCCCCCAATGACCTCCAGCCCAACCCTGATCCCTGCCCCAGGCCCTCACAGTCCCATTGTCTGTGGCCTGGGCCATGCATATATGCATACAAGGTTCTTGGTTGCTTACTTCCCACCCACCCACCCACCCTCCCCCGTCTTCCCTCAGAGATTCTGCACTCTGTTCCACAGTACTATACTGTCTTGATTACTGTTGCTTTGTAGTACATTTTGAAATCAAGAATTGTAAGTCCAACTGTGTTCTTTTTTTCCTAAGATTATTTTGGCTATTTTGGGTTCCTTGAGTTTCCATAGGAATTTTAGGATCAGTTTGCTAATTTCTACAAAAAAGCCAGTTGGTATTTTTTAAAATATATTTTTATTGATTTCAGAGAGGAAGGGTGAGGGAGAGAGAAACATCAATGATGAGAGAGAATCATCCATCCCATCAGCTGCCTCCTGCCCACCCCCTACTGGGGATCAAGACTGCAACCTGGTCATGTGCCCTGACCAGGAATCTAACTGTGACCTCCTGGTTCATAGGTTGATACTTAACCACTGAGCCATACCGGCCGGGCCCAGCTGGTATTTTGATACAAATTACATGGGATCTTTAGATCAATTTGGGAAGTATTGTGATTATAACAATATTAAGCCATCCAATCTGTGATGATTACTTTTATGCACCAACTTGGGTAAGCCACAGTATCCAAATATTTGGTTAAATGCTAGTCTGGATGTTGCTGGGAAGATATTTTTAGATGATATTAACATTTAAATCAGTAGACCAAATAAAGCAGCTTGCCCTACATAATGTGCATGAACTTCATCTAATCAGTTGGAGGCCTTAAGAGAAAAAAAACAAAAACTGACCTGTGAAGGAAAGGGAATTAAGCCAGAAGACTGCCTTCAGACTCATCAAGTATCAATTCTTCCCTGGGTCTCCAGCTTATTTTGCACTTCTTTGTTAAATTTATTCCTAAGTATTGTATTCTTCTTTATGCTGTTGGAAATATAATTGTTTAGTTAATTTCATTTTCAGATTGTTCATTGGAAGTACATAGAAATACAATTGATTTATACACATTTGTCATGTATTTTGCAACAACTTCATTTATTAATTATTATAGTTTTTTTTTAGTGGATTCTTTAAGATTTTTTTGTATACCAGATCAAGTCATGTGCAAATAGACATAGTTTTACCTCATTCTTTCCAGTCTAGATGCCTTTTATTTCATTTTGTTGCTAACTGCCCTGGCTAGAACCTTCAGTGATATATTGAACAGAAATGGTGAGAGCAGAGATTCTTGTTGCAGTCTTAGAGGGAAAACATCCATCCATCTCTCACTGTTAAGATGTTAACTGTGGGTTTTTTGTAGAACTCTTTTTTAGATTGAGGAAGTTCCCTTCTATTCTATTCAGGTTTGAGTGTTGCTGACATGAAAGGGTGCTGGATTTTTCAAATGTTTTTTTCTGCATCTATTGAGATGATCCATGTGTTTTTGTTGTTATTTTATTCTATTTATATGGTACATTGTATTCATTGGGTTTCGTGAAGTTAATGTACCCTTGGATTCCTGGGTTAAATCCCAGCTAGTCATGATATATACTTCTTTTTATATGTTTATCAGTTTGGTTGGCTCGTATTTTGTTGAGGACTTTTGAATCTATATTCATAAGATATAATGTTCTGTAGATTTTTTTCACGTGATGTTTTTACCTAATTTTGATATCTTGTAGACTCATAACATAGAATGAGTTGGGAAATGTTCCCGCTTCTATTTTTTGGGAAAGTTTTTCAAGAATTGGTATTAATTCTTATTTAAATATTTGGTAGAATTAACCTGTAAAATCACCTGTTCTGAGGTTTTCTTTGTTAAGCAGCATTTCAGAACTGATTAAATCTCTTTACTTTTTAAAAATATATTGGCCAGTGTGATTGAGCATCTTCCCACATCCCTAAAGGTCGCTGGTTTGATTCCCGGTCAGGGTACATGCCCAGGTTGCATGTGCAGGAGGGAAGCCAATCAATGTTTCTCTCTCTCCCTCGCTCTTCCTCTCCCTAAAAATCAGTCAATAAAAATTATATTAATATTTTCTATTTTTCCTTGAGTCAGTTTGATCATTTGTGTTTCCTTAGAATCTATCCATTTCATCTGTTATCTAATTTATTGACATGCAGTTATTCATACTATTCCTTCATAATCCTTTTTATTTCTGTAATGTCACTGTCTTAGCTTGGGCTGCTATAACAAAGTGCCATGGAATCAGTGGTTTATAAGCCACAAACATTTATTTTTTACAGTTCTTGAGGGAAGAAGTCTAAAAGTCAGATCAGGGTGCTTCCATGGTTGAATTCTGGTGAGGCTTTCTTTTGGGTTGTAGACTGCTATCTTCTTGTGTCCCCAAATGGCAGAATGGGGAAAGGGAGCTCTCTGGGTCCCTTTTATAAGGTTATTAAATCCAATTCATTAATGAGGATTCTCTTCTCATGACCTAATAGCCTCCTAAAAGCCCCACCTACAAGTATGTTGGGGATTAGGTTTCGACAAAGAAATAGGGGGGGCAGGGTGAGGGCATGAACATTCACTCTATAACAGCTATTTAAATTTTTTTTTATTCTAGTAACTTGAGTCTTATCTCTTTTCTTTTCTTGATAATTCTAGCTACTAGGTGTACTGGTTAGTAATGGTGGATTTTGTAATAAAAGAAAACACGATAATTTCAAGAGAAACAACAAAAGTGCTTTATTCAAAGTAATGTCCCTTTTCTTGTTTTGAGGCAAACCATTCAGAGACCCAATTTTCCACTTCCTCGTATGTTTTGAAGTGCTTCTCAGAAAGTGTGTGTGCCATCGATCTGAACAAGTGATAATCTGAAGGAGCAAGGTCTGGTGAATTTGGCAAGTGGGTTAATACTTCCCAGGCAAGATCTTTTAATGTGTCTTTAACTGATTTTGAAGTGTGTGATGGTGCGTCATCATGAAGCAAAATTACCTTGCCGTGTCTTCTGGCACATTCTGGTCGTTTCACGAACAAAGTGTGGTTCAAGTTGATTATATGTTGTCGGTAGCAATCAGTATTAATGATTTCACCTGATTTTAGAAGCTCATAATACACCAGACCTTTCTGATCCCACCGAACACAGATCATTGTCTTCTTTCTGAAACGATTTGGCCTTGCAGTCGATGTTGATGGTTGACCTGGATCAACCCATGATTTTGTGCATTTGGGATTCTCAAAATAAACCCACTTTTCATTGCCAGTCACAATTCGATGCAAAAAAGACTTTCTTTCATGCCATTGAAGCAACATTTTACTGATTTCCATTTGTCCTTCATTCAGTTGATGTGGCACCCATTTTCCTTCCTTTAAAATCTTTCCCATTGCTTGTAAATGATCGGAAATTGTTTGCTGAGCAACGTTTAATCTTTCTGCAAGTTGTTTTTGAGTTTGACACGCATCTTCATCCAATAATGCTTGTAACTGTTGGTCTTTAAACTTTTTCGGTTGACCTGGACATTCTTTGTCTTTCACATCGAAATCATCACTTTTAAAGTGTTTAAACCAGTGTTCACAAGTATCTTGAGAGGAAGCATGTTCACCATAAGCTTCCTGAAGTATATATAATAAGTTTTTCTTCAAAAAAAGTAATTAATTAAAACTTCCCGCAAATGCTCTTTTTTTGGCACGAAATTCAACATTTTTAAGTGTAAAAATATCTGTGATGTTAACACCTTCAGCAAATTTGACATATGAAGTTTTGAAGCTTGCTGTCAATACAACAAAATAGCATACATATCAAATCACATGTATATCAACATATGTGTAACTCCATCTATTGAAAAAATATCTGCATTATTAACTGGTACACCTAGTAAAGGTTTGTCAGCTTCATTGATCTTTACAGAGAACCAAATGTTGGTTTCATTGATTTTTCTCTATTGTTTTTCTCTTTTGTTTATCTTTGTTCTAATCTTTATTATTTCTTACCTCTGTTTACTTTAGGTTTAGTTTGCTCTTCTTTATCCAGTGACTTAATATGTAAGGTTAGCTTATTGATTTGAGATTTTCTTTTTTAAAAAATAGGCATTTACAGCTACAAAATATTCTCTAAGCACTGCTTTCACTGGATCCTATGCTATTATTTTCATTCATTTCAAACAAAGTATTTTCTAATTTCCCTTGTGATTTCTTATTTGACCCATTGGTTATTTAGATTGTGTGGTTTAATTTCACATATTTGTGAACATACAAAATTTCCTTCTGTAAATTATGTATAATTTTGTACTCCTGTGTTTGGACTTTTTATGGTTTCCATCCTTTTAAATATATTGATATTTGTTTTATGGCCTATCATGTGGTCTATCTTAGAGATTATTCCATGTGCATTTGAGAAGAATGTGTACCCTGCTGTTCTTGGGAAGCTTATTCTCCATATACTCATTAGGTATAGATATTTTATAGTATTATTCAGTTCTTCTATTTTCTTGTTAATATGCTGTCTTATTGTCCTATCCATTATTGAATGTGCCTTATTGAAGTCTTAAAGTTTTATTATAGAATAGTCTATTTCTCTCTTAATTTCTGTCAGATTTAGCTTCATGTAATTTGGTGCTCTGTAATTAGGTGAATATGTTTATAATTGTTATATATTCCTGGTGGATTTTTCCTTTTATTATTATAAAATATCCTTCTGTTTCTCTAAAAACATAGTTTTTTGGTTTAAACATCTATTTTGTCAAATATTATTATAGTCACTCCAGCTTTCTTACTGTTGTTTTTTTGCATGATATATCTTTTTTCTATCCTTTTACTTTTAGTCTACTTATATATTTGAATCTTGGAGAAACCAATATGGTGGAATAGGAAAACACCTAAACTGCTGCCTCGCACAACAATTTCAAAACTACAACTAAAAGACAAAATGGACATCATCCAGAACCACAGGAAGTCTGGCTGAGTGGAAATTCTACAACTAGAAGGAAAGAGAAAAGCACACTGAGACTCAGAGGAGGTGCAGGAGGCAGAGGTACTGAGACGCGCACACAGAGAGGACTGGCAACTGAGTGCGTGGCTGGCTTTCTCAAGTGGGAGGGAGACAAAAGCTCCCAACAGCACTGAACTCCAGTTCCAGGCAAGACTCTGTGGACCTAGACTAATACGGGGTGAAACTGGACTGTCAGGAAAGAGAAAAGCACACTGAAACACAGAGGAACTGCAGAAGGCAGAGGTACTGAGGCATGGGCGGAGAGAGCAGGCAACTGAGTATGCAGCTGGCTTTCTCAAGCGGGAGGGAGACAAAAGCTCCCGACTGCACTGAACTCCAGTTCCAGGCGAGACTCTGGGGACCCAGACGCATTCGGGGTGAAACTGGACTGTCTGGCAGCGGGTGGAACTCGAGGGCTGCTTTCTCTCAGAGGTGCTTGCAGTGATTACCATGGGACACTGAGACACAGGGGCCTATTAGGGCAGGGCTGACGGGAAACCAATGCTGTCTGCTCTGCCCTGAGACTCCACCCCATCCAAGCTGAGCACAGAGGTTTTTTCAAGTCTTGTCTCATAAGGGTGTCTCCAGCACAGAAGTTCTCCCACGGTCGACACAGCTGATCCTCACAGCCAATTGGCCTGGAGGTCAATTCCTCCCAGTGATACCAACAACAATCAAGGCTTAACTACAACAAGACTGTGCACACAACCCACAAAGGAGTGCACCAAGAGTGTCCACCTCAGGTAACTGGGGAGGCTGAGCCACTGGGCCCTATAGGACACCTAGCACACAAAGCCACTCTATCAACTCAGGGAAGCAGACAAAATGCGGAGACAAAGAAACAGATCACAAATGAAAGAAATGGAGGAAAGCAAACGACTGGATATAGAGTTCAAAACCACGGTTATAAGGTTTTTCAAGAATTTTCTAGAAAAGGCTGATAAATTTAGCGAGACCCTCAAGGATATGAAAAAGGACCAACTAGAAATGAAGCATACACTGACTGAAGTAAAGAATAATATACAGAGATCCAACAGCAGACTAGAGGATCACAAGTATTAAGTGAAAGATTTGAAATACAAAGAAGCAAAAACACTCAACTGGAAAAGCAAAAAGAAAAAGGAATCCAAAAATATGAAGATAGTGTAAGGAGCCTCTGGGACAATCTCAAGTGTACCAACATCAGAATTATGGGGGTGCCAGAAGAAAAGAGAGAGCAAGATACTGAAAACCTATTTGAAGAAATAAGGACCGAAAACTTCCCCCACCTGGTGAAAGAAATAGACTTACAAGTCCAGGAAGCGCAGAGAACCCCAAACAAAAGGAATCCAAAGAGGACCACACCAAGACACATCATAATTAAAATGCCAAGAGCAAAAGACAAAGAAAGAATATTAAAAGCAGCAAGAGAAAAACAGTTAGTTACCTACAAGGGAGCACCCATACGACTGTCAGCTGATTTCTCAACAGAAACTACGCAGGCCAGACGGGAGTGGCAAGAAATATTCAAAGTGATGAATAGCAAGAACCTACAACCAAGATTACTCTACCCAGCAAAGCTATCATTCAGAACTGAAGGTCAAATAAAGAGCTTCACAGATAAGAAAAAGCTAAAGGAGTTCATCACCACCAAACCAGTATTATATGAAATGCTGGAAGGTATTCTTTAAGAAGAGGAAGAAGAAGAAAATGGAAAAGATAAAAATTATGAATAACAAATACTTAACCATCAACAAGTGAATCTAAAAATCAAGTTAATAAAAAAATCTGATGAACAGAATAAACTGGTGAATATAATAGAATCAGGGGCATATAAAGGGAGTGGACTGACAATTCTCAGAGGGGAGGGGGTGTTGGGGGTGTGGGAAGAGACTGGACAAAAATCGTACACCTATGGATGAGGACAGTGCGGGGGGGGGGTAAGGGCGGAGGGTGGGGTGGGAACTGGGTGGAAGGGAGCTATGGGGGAAAAAGAGGAACAATTGTAATAATCTGAGTAATAAAAAAAGAAGAAAAAAAGAAATAAAATAAAATACTATATATTTATATCTTAAGTCTGCAGTAGACAGCATATAATAATAATAATTGTTATTATTTAACCTTTTAAAATTTAAATTGGGGTGACATTGGTTAATAAGATAATAAAGATTTCAAGTGTATAATTCTATGATACATCATCTGTGTATTCCACTGTGTGCAAAGTACCCGAAGTCAAATCTTCTGTCACCATATAGATTACCCCTTTACCCGTTACTACTTCCCTACCCCCTGTACCCTCTGATAACCACCATACTCTTGTCTGTGTCTATGAATTTTTTTAATCATCACCCAAGGATATTCTTTCCATTTATTTTTAGAGAGAGTTGAAGGGAGGGAGGAAGGAGAGAGAGAGAGATTGAGAGAGAGAGAGAGAGAGAGAGAGAGAGAGAGAGAGAGAGAGAGAGATTAACATGCGAGAGACACATCAATTGCTTGCCTCCTGCACATAACCTGATTGGGGCCAGGGATAGAACCTGCAACCAAGGTACATGCCCTCGGCTGGGAATCAAACCCGAAACCTTTTGGTCGACGGGCCGACACTAACTATTGAGCCAAACTGGCCAGGGCATGTCTTTAAGTTTTTGTTTGTTGGTTTTTCTTGTTTTATTCATTTGTTGCTTTCAGTTTTATATCCCACGTATGAATGAAATCATATGGTTCTTAACTTTTTTTGCCTGAATTATTTTGCTTATTATGATATTCTCAAGGTCCATCCATATTGTCTCAAATGGCAATATTTTATCTTTTCTTATGGTGAAAAGATGAAATCTTTATCCAATCATCTATTGAAGGACACTTTGTTTGTTTCCATGTCTTGGCCACTTTGAATAATGCTGCAATGAACATAGGGGTGCATATATCTTTGTGAACAAATGTTTTCAAATTTTTCGGGTAAATAACCAGAAAAGGGATTGGTGGGTCATATGGTGACTCTATTCTTAAAATTTTGAGATGCCTCCATATTTTTCATAGCAGCTGTATCAGTTTCATTCCCACCAGCAGTGAATGAGGATTTCTTTTTCTACACAACCTCTCCAATACTTGTTATTACCTGTCTTGTAGATAATAACCATTCTAACAGATGTTAGGTGGTATTGTTATCTGAGAGCCACCCAAGTCAAAGGGGCTGGCTCTTCCCTCCTCTCATCTTGTCATGCTCATGAGTAATAATTCAGACGAGTGACAGAAAGCAGTATTGATGAAAAACAAGCTAATTTATTAAGAATACACTTGGCATAAAGCACAAGTGGGCAACTCAGCTAGTCTGAGTGCCCTGCCGGGTGGGGGTTCAAGGGTTTTATACTTTATCCCTCTATAGGTTTCAGGGCTCCCCTACCAGACAGACTAGTTCACCCTTTTACATTGTTGGGTCTTTCCCCAGAATTTGTGAGAACATCTGCTGATTTTATCTTGGCAAGGTCCAAGACTGCTGTGTTCTTTGTTCAGTGAGTGAGATTGTTCAGTGAGTAAGATAAACTTCCCTTTTTTCTCCCTCTCCCTCCTCCTGCCCTAGCAGCTATTTATCCTGCCACATTGTCCCCTCAAGTGATACCATCCAAATGCTTTTTGGGTTTTTGTTGTTTGTCCCCCAGATTTCATCTGTCCTTGGGTTTAGCTGGTACAAATGACATTAATTGTGTCTTTGTTCTCTATTTTCCCAGGCCAGGGTGATTTAAGCTATGTATTCTCTGGTTAGGGAGGAGAGTTATAAACCATTTGCTTTCAAGTGTCTTTGGTTGGGAAAGATAAGGTCTTGAGATTCACAAGCTGGCTACAAGCTGCCCAAACTCTTTGGTTTTGTTTAATTTTCTTGCCTCAGTTTCCACAATTCCATTTGCCCAGAAATTTTCCTAGCTTTTTGCTGTCCTGCCATAGTATCTCATTATAGTTTTGATTTGCATTTAATTAGATCTTGTTGTTTTATTTATTCTGACAAACTCTGCTTGATATGTTGTTATCAATATAATTTGGAGGGCATATACTATTTTTACATGCCCCATGCCTTTTTTGTTGTTCTATTCCTCATTTACCACTTTCATTTGCATTAAGTGAATATTTTCTAATATAAAATTTTAATTTCTTTAATAATTTTTTTCTTTATGGTTTTGAGTTATTTCCTTTGCGGTTGCTTAGTGGCTCCTTTGGCTTACCATATGCACCTTAAATTATCAGAATCTACTTCAGATCTTTATTAATTTAATTCCAATGAGATATAGAAATGTTACTTCTGTGTAGCTCTATTTCCCTTTTCCTCTTTTTGTGATATTGTTATTGTATTATATACGTTAAAAATAAAACAACACAGTGCTATAATTATTACTTTATACAAATTTATATATTTTAAAGAAAGAGGAGAAAAGAGAGCATGTATATATTTATAGCTTTTGTTGTATTGACCTTCTTATTTCTCATTTCTGGTTCTTCATTTTTCCTGTTGATCAATGTTACCATCTAGTCATTTCCTTTATCCAATACAGCTTTGCTACTCAATATCTCCTTTGTGTTGGTTTTGGCAAATATATTACATTTCTATGT
This sequence comes from Plecotus auritus, assembly GCF_963455305.1. Taxonomy (NCBI): domain Eukaryota; kingdom Metazoa; phylum Chordata; class Mammalia; order Chiroptera; family Vespertilionidae; genus Plecotus; species Plecotus auritus. The sequence continues at coordinate 99,930,707 of NC_137784.1, forward strand.
TATAGGTCTGAGTACAATTATAACTTTTTTAAAGATTACTTTCTAAATTGGTTAATAGAAGAAAGGAAAGAAATAAATATTTATATCATCATTTTTTAAATTTCTTTATTGATTAAGGTGTTACATATGTGTCCTTATTCCCCCATTATCCCCCCTATTCCCCCACTCATGCCCTCACCCCCCCTGTTGTCTGTGTCCATTGGTTAGGCTTATATGCATGCATACAAGTCCTTTGGTTGATCTCTCTCCCTTACCCCCACCCTTCCCAACCTTCCCTCTGAGGTTTGATGGTCTGTTTGATGCTTCTATGTCTCTGGATCTATTTTTGTTCATCAGTTTATGTTGTTCATTATATTCCACAAATAAGTGAGATCATGTGATATTTATCTTTCTCTGGCTGGCTTATTTCCCTTAGCATAATACTCTCCATGTCCATCCATGCTGTTGCAAATGGTAAGAGTTCTTTCTTTTTTTACAGAAGCATAGTATTCCATTGTATAGATGTACCACTTTTTTTAAATCCACTCATCTGCTGATAGGCACTTAGGCTGTTTCCAAATCTTAGCAATTGTAAATTGTGCTGCCATGAACATAGGGGTGCATATATCCTTTCTGATTGGTGTTTCTGATTTCTTCGGATATATTCCTAGAGGTGGAATTACTGGATCAAATGGGAGTTTCAGTTTTAATTTATTGAGGAAACTCCATACTGTTTCCCACAGTGGCTGCACCAGTCTGCAGTCCTACCAGCAGTGTACAAGGGTCCCTTTTTCTCCACATCCTCACAAACACTTGTCTTTGCTTGATTTTTTGATGATAGCCATTCTGACAGGTGTGAGATAGTACTGCATTGTTTTGATTTGCCTCTCTCAGATAATAAGTGACTTTGAGCATGTTTTCATATGTCTCTTGGCCTACTTTATGTCCACTTTTGAAAAGTGTCTATTTAGGTCCTTTGCCCATTTTTTTATTGGGTTGTTTATCTTCCTTTTGTTAAGTTGTATGTGTTCCCTATAGATTTTGGAGATTAAACCCTTTCCGGATGTAACATTGGAAAATATGTTCTCCCATGCATTGGGCTTTCTTGTTGTTTTGTTGATGGTTTCTTTTGTTGTACAGATGCTTTTTATTTTGATATAGTTCCATTTTTTATTTTGATATAGTTCCATTTTTTATTTTCACCTCCATTGTCTTAGGCGATGTATCAATAAAGATATTGCTATGATATATGTCTGATATTTTGCTGCCTATGGAGTCTTCTAAGATGTTTATGGTTTCCTGTCTTACGTTTAAGTCCTTTATCCATTTTGAGTTGATTTTTGTGTGTGGTGTAAGTTAGTGATCTAGTTTCATTTTTTTTTTTTTTTGCATATATCTGTTCAGTTTCCCCAACACCATTTATTGAAGAGACTGTCTTGACTCCATTGTATGCTCTTGCCTCTTTGGTCAAATATTAATTGAGCATAATGGTTGGGTGGATTTCTGGGTTCTCTGTTCTATTCCATTGATGTATATGTCTGTTCTTGTGCCAGTCCCAGGCAGTTTTGAGAACAGTGCCTTTGTAATATAGCTTGATAACTGGTATTGTGATTCCTCAACTTTTTTCTTCTTTCTCAGGATTGCTGTGGCTATTCATGGTCTTTTTTTATTCCATATAAATTTTTGGAGTGTTTGCTCTAGGTCTGTGAAATATACCATTTGTATTTTAATGGGGATTGCATTGAATATATAGATCACTTTGGGTAGTATGGACATTTTAACCATGTTGATTCTACCAATCTATGAACACGATATATTCTTCCATATGTTTATGTCTTGCTTTATCTCTTTTTTTCAGTGTCCAGTGGTCTTTTACCTCCTTAGTTACGTTTATTCCTAGGTATCTTAATTTTTTTGGTGTGATGGTAAATGGGATTTTTTTTTAGTTTCTTTTTCTGTGAGGTCATTATTGGTGTATAAGAATGTCATAGATTTCTGGGTGTTAATTTTTTATCTTGCTATATTGCTGAATTCATTTACTAAATCTAGTAGTTTTTTTGAGTCTTTAGGGTTTTCTCTGTACAATATCATGTCATCTGTGAATAATGACAGTTTTATTTCTTCTTTTCCAATTTGGATACCTTTTATTTCTTCTTCTTGTCTTATCACTATGGCTAGCACTTCTAGTACTATGTCAAAAAGGAGTGGTGAAAGTGGGCATCTCTGTCTTGTTCCTGTTTTTGGGGGAAATTGTTTTAGTATATGCCCATTCTGTATGATATCGGCTATAGGTTTGTCATATAAGGGTTTTATGTTGTTGAGGTATGATCCCTTTATCCCCTCTTGCTGAGAGTTTTTTAAATCAAATGTTTTTTTGCATCTATTGATATAATCATGTTTTTTGTCTTTCAATTTGTTTATGTGGTGTATCATGTTTATTAATTTACGGATATTTTACCAGTGTTGCATCCCTGGAATAAATCCCACTTAGTCATGGTTTATGATTTTTTTAATGTATTGGTGGATGTGATTTGCTAATATTTTTTTGAGGATTTTAACACCTAGGTTCATCAGGGATATTAGCCTGTAATTCTCTTTCTTTGTAGTGTCTTTATCTGGTTTTGGGTTTAGGGTAATGCTGGCTTCATAGAAAGACCTTGAAAGTGTTCCTCCCTCTTGAAAGTTTTGCAATAGTCTGAGGAGGATCAGTGTTAGTTCTTCTTTGAATTTTGGGAAAACTCCTCTGTGAAGCTGTCGAGACCAGGGCTTTTGTTTGCTGGAAATGTTTTGATTACTGCTTCAATTTCATTGGTAGTTATCAGCCTATGCAGGTTTTCAGACTCCTCCTGCTTGAGTTTTGGAAGATTGTGTTTTTCTAGGAATGTGTCTATTTCATCTAAGTTGTCCAGTTTGTTGGAGTAGAATTGTTCGTAGTATTTTCTACAGTCCTTTGTATTTATGTGGGGTTGATTGTTACTTCCCCTTCTTCATTCCTGATTTTGTTATTTGGGTCCTCTCTTTGTTTCTTGGTGAGCCTGGCTAGAGGTTCATCAATCTTTTTTATCCCTTCAAAGAACCAGCTCTTGGTTCTATTATCTTTTGTATCTTTTTTTTTTAGTCTTTATGTCATTTTTAAAAAATTTATTTTTTTAATTGTTTGAAGTATTACAATGTTTTTCATTATCCCTAAATGAGTGAGATCATGTGGTATTTTTCTTTCATTGACTGGCTTATTTCACTTAGCATAATGTTCTCTAATTCCATCCAGGTGTCTACAAATGGTAGTAATTCCTTCTTTTTTATGGCAGCATAGTATTCCATTGTGTAGATGTACCATAGTTTTCTGATCCAGTCATCTTGAAGTATTACAAATAGTAGTACATATGTCTCTTTTTTTCCCACATTGACCTCTCCTCAGCCTCCTCTTCCCCCCAGTACATGCATTTACCTGCCCCCCCCCCAGTGTCTTTTATCCATTGGTTATGCTTATATGCATGCGTACAAGTCCTTCAGATGATCTCTTACAGCCTCCCCCACCCGCCCCGCAAAACCTCCTCTGCCTTCTCGCTGTAGTTTGACAGTCTGTTCAATGCTTCTTTGCCTCTGTATCTATTTTTTCCCTTTTCTTTCCTTTAAAAAATCTTGCCTCTGCAGACTAGAAATAAACGTATAATAACAAAAAATGTTTGAGTCCCAATTTCAATGTCCAACAGTTCTGAGTCCCCATTTCAATGTCAAACAGTTCCTTAAGTGTACATGTCAGCAATGATATCTGGATGGTGGGCACATGGTGGCAATGCAGGTCCGACCCTCTCTGGTTTGGTCCTAAGCAAGCTGCTGCGTTGCACAGCTTCTGACTGCTAGCGTGGCAAGGCATCGTCAGCGTCTCCCATCTCTGGACTGTTTCTCCTCTTGTCTTCCTGGTTGGAGCAGACCTGTCAATTCCTCTCTGTTGCAGGAATCCACATGGTCTTGGAGTTGTTTTCTGAAAATATACAAACATATTCTCGACCAAAAGTTAATAAAGGAATCTTTTCTATATAATTGATTTGGGATCCTTTTTATTTTTGCCCAAACGATTTTCCTTTGTCTTATTTAGACACCATGTGTGTTTTTCATGGGTGTCTTGCTGTTAGCATTACAAATGAAAATTAATTTTGTAAAGTAAAAATTTTCTAGATGTAATTTACTTATAGGATATTTTTCCTTACATGATATTACCCTACTATCCCCCCTGTTTTTGACTGATGGAGGCTTTTGTAAATTTTATAATGCAGTCTTGATAACTTTAAATTTTAATTTTTTGCACAAAAATATGACTGCTTTAGGTTCTTTGCATGTTCAGGAATTTTACCATGAGATGAACTACCAATAGAAATTTTAGTTACTACTTTAGGAACAGCTTTTTGTCCAGTACAATTAAATTTTCTTGAATATTCACTTATTTCAATTAGCCTATTTAAATTAATCTAAAAACTTGATTATTATTTTACTGTTAAATTTAATACTCTACCAACAATCTTAGTTTACCCTGTAAATATTAGTGGAAAGGATTATTTGCGTTCTTGAGTAGGCCCTGAGCATTCCTGGTGCTAGGCTGGATTTAGATATAGGGCAACTGCTGTCGGCCAAGTCTCTGTCTATTACCTGGGTCCCAATGTGAGCTGGGCCAAGTCACTGTCTGTCTCCTGTGTCCCCATCTGAGCAGGGCGTGGGAAGCAAAGCAGCCATGGGGGCAGGAGACCTCCATCAGACGGGGCGAGGGTTTAGGCCCCTGCAAGGTTAGGGGGTGAGGTTCTGTGCCCCACCTCTGTTGACCCCCAAGTTCTCTCCTGATGGCCCCTCTGCGACTGTGCCTGTCTTAGGTTGTTCCTTCCCTGAGGAATCTTACCCGTCTCTGGTTAACCAGTCATCCCCCGGGGCCAAGCAGGGTGATATGAGGTTCAGTTCTGTCTCCTTGGTAGCCTATGCCCCCATGGCCTCCATGCCCAGCACCTGCCTTGGGATTCCCTGGCCTGCTGGTGGGGCCCCAGCACTGATCACATATCTCGGGGAACTCAGGTTTCTTCTCCAGTGAGGGCCCAGCTCACACAATTGGGCGAGAGACAGATCCATGGTACCAGCCACCATGAGGCTTCAAGCTCAGCATGAACAGAAAGCTCAGGCAACAGCTGAGGGCAATTGGATTGTGAGAAGAGGGTCCCTCTTGGCACAAAAGGCAAGAGGGGCCAATATAGAATGCTCAAGTGCCTTCCCAGTGCCTTAATTCCTTCTGAAAGGGATTAAATCCTTTCATGTCCTTTTTTTAAATTGCTGCCAAACATTCAAAGAATTAGTTTGTAAGTTTGTTTGGGATAATTGTACAATATGCTGTTGTAAAATATCTAAAACTATAATGACATTATAGAATAATATCATGTAAGGATATTCTTTGCCAGCCATGGGCAAACTATGGCCCGCGGGCTGGATCCGGCCTGTTCGGCTGTTCTATCCGGCCCGCGGAGCCGAAAAAGCGGAGGGTTCTCTTGCTCTCCCCTCCGCTCCTTTACTTTGAATTTATATTAGTTCACACAAACACTCCATCCATGCTTTTGTTCCGGCCCTCCGGTCCAGTTTAAGAACCCATTGTGGCCCTTGAGTCAAAACGTTTGCCCACCCCTGCGGCAATTCAATTTCAAACTGGCTGTCAATTTCTTTTTGTAACTTTATATAAACTTTGTCAGGGAGGCAAAAACATAAATTACTTACTTTAGTTCAAGAGGCCAAATATATTGACTTTCAATTACAATCCTTACGACTTTTGAAGGAAACTTCTCTTTGTTTCCTTCCAAAATAATTTTTGGGTTACAAAGAGTTTAATTTAAAAATCTTCGTCACATGAAACAATTTCTCTTAAGGTTATGGTGACCACTAGTATGGATTAGATTTAATACTTAATTTTAATTTAATTTTATTTTTTTATCATTTTTTTAATTTTTGTTTTTTACATATGTGTCCTTATTCCCCCATAACCCCCCACCCCTACTTATGCCCCACCCCCTTGTTGTCTGTGTCCATTGATTAGGCTCATATGCATGCACACAAGTCCCTTGGTTGATCTCTCCACCTTACTCTCACCCGCCCTTACCTTCCCTGAGGTATGATGTGCTGATAGATGTTTCTCAGTCTCTGGACCTGTTCATGTTTATCAGTCTATGCCATTCATTATATTCCACAAATGAGTGAGATCATGTGATATTTATCTTTCCCTGCCTGGCTTATTTCACTTAACATAATACTCTCCATCTCCATCCATGTTGTTGCAAATAGTAGGAACTCCTTCTTTTTTACCACAGCGTAGTATTCCATTGTGTAGATATACCACAGTTTTTTAATCCACTCATCTGCTGATGGGCATTTAGGCTGTTTCCAAATCTTAGCTATGGGGAATTGTGCTGCTATGAACATAGGGGTGCATATATGCTTTCTGATTCGTGTTTCTAGTTTCTTTGGATATATTTCTAGAAGTGGGATCACTGGGTCAAATGGGAGCTCCATTTTTAGTTTTTTGAGGAAACTCCATACTATTCTCCACAGTGGCTGCACCAGTCTGCATTCCCATCAGCAGGGCAAAAGAGTTCCTTTTTCTCCGCATCCTCGCCAACACTTGTCGTTTGTTGATTTGTTGATGATAGCCATTCTGACAGGTGTGAGATGGTACCGCATTGTTGTTTTGATTTGCATCTCTCTGATGATTAGTGACTTTGAGCATGTTTTCATATGTCTCTTGGCCATCCTTCTGTCTTCTTTCGAAAAGTGTCTATTTAGATCAGTTGCCCATTTTTTCATTGGGTTGTTTATCTTCTTTTTGTTAAGTTGTATGAGTTCCATGTAAATGTTGGAGATTAAGCCCGTATTGTTGAAATCATTGGCAAATATGTTCTCCCATGCAGTGGGCTTTCTTGTTGTTTTATTGATGGTTTCCTTTGCTGTGCAAAAGCTTTTTATTTTGATGTAGTCCCATTTGTTTATTTTCTCTTTAGTTTCCATTGCCCTAGGGGCAGTATCAGTGAAGAAGTTCCTTTGGCATATGTGTGAGATTTTTCTGCCTGTGGATTCCTCTAGTATTTTTATGGTTTCCCATCTCATGTTTAAGTCCTTTATGCATTTTGACTTTATTTTTGTGTATGGTGTAAGTTGGTGGTCTAGTTTCATTTTTTTCCATGTATCTGTCCAATTTTCCCAACACCATTTGTTGAAGAGACTGTCTTGACTCCATTGTATGTTTGTGCCTCCTTTGTCAAATATTAATTGAGCATAGTGATTTGGATCAATTTCTGGATCTTTATTCTATTCCATTGATCTATATGTTTGTTCTTGTGCCAGTACCAGGCTGTTTTAAGAACAGTGTCTTTGTAATACAGTTTGATATCTGGTATTGAAATCCCACCTACTTTGTTCTTCTTTCTCAGGATTGCTGCAGCTATTCGGGGTCTTTTTTTATTCCAGATAAAATTTTGCAAAGTTCGTTCTAGGTCTGTGAAATATGCCGTTGGTATTTTAATGGGAAGTGCATTGAATTTATAGATTGCTTTGGGTAGTATGGACATTTTGATAATGTTGATTCTACCAATCCATGAACATGGTATGTTCTTCCATCTGTTTATGTCTTCCTCTATCTCTTTTTTCAGTATCGTGTAGTTTTCCGTCTATAGGTCTTTTACCTCCTCAGTTAAGTTTATTCCTAGGTATCTTAATTTTTTTGGTGCGATGGTAAATGGGATTGCTTTTTTAGTCTGCCTTTCTGTAAGTTTATTATTGGTGTATAGAAATGCCATAGATTTCTTGGCATTAATTTTGTATCCTGCTACATTGCCGAATTCATTTAATAAGACTAGTAATTTTTTGATTGGGTCTTTAGGGTTTTCTATGTACAGTATCATGTCATCTGCAAATAAGGACAGTTTTACTTCTTCTTTTCAAATTTGGATGCCTTTTATTTCTTCTTCTTGTTTGATCGCAATGGCTAATACTTCCAGCGCTATATTGAACAGGAGTGGTGAGAGTGCGCATCCCTGTCTTGTTCCTGTTCTTAGGGGAAATGGTTTTAGTTTTTGCCCATTGAGTGTGATGTTGGCTGTGGGTTTATCATATATGGCTTTTATTATGTTCAGGTATGATCCTTCTATTCCCAGCTTGCTGAGAGTTTTTTCAAGAGAGTTTTTATCAATTTGGATTTTGTCAAATGCTTTTTCTGCATCAATTGATATGACTATGTGGTTTTTATCTCTCAATTTGTTTATGTGATGTATCACATTTATTGATTTGCGAATATTGTACCATCCTTGCATCCCCGGGATAAATCCTACTTGGACATGGTGTATGATCTTTCTGATGTACTGCTGGATTCGATTTGCTACAATTTTGTTGAGGATTTTGGCATCTATATTCATGAGGGATATTGGCCTGTAATTCTCTTTCATTGTGTTATCTTTGTCTGGTTTTGGTATTAGGGTGATGCTGGCTTTATAGAAGGAGCTTGGAAGTGTTCCTTCCTCTTAAATTTTTTGGAATATTCTGAGGAGGATAGGTTTTAGTTCTTCCTTGAATGTTTGTTAAAACTCTCCTGTGAAGCCGTCCTGCCCCGGGCTTTTGTTTGTTGGAAGCTTTTTGATCAGTGCTTCAATTTCTTCCATAGTTATCAGCCTATTGATATTTTTATAATCTTCCTGAGTGAGTTTTTGATGGTTTTATTTTTCCAGGAATGTGTCCATTTCCCCCAGGTTGTGTAGTTTGTTAGAATAGAGTTGTTCATAGTATTTTTTAACAATCCTTTGTATTTATGTGGAGTCTGTTGTTATTTCACCTCTTTCATTTCTGATTTTATTTATTTGGGTCCTCTCTCTTTGCTTCTTGGTGAGCCTGGCTAGAGGTTCATCAATCTTGTTTATCCTTTTGAAGAACCAGCTCTTGGTTTCATTTACCTTTTGTATTGTTTTTTCGGTCTCTATGTCATTCATTTCTGCCCTGATCTTTATTATGTCCTTCCTTCTGCTCAGTGTGCCCTTTTCTGGTTGCTCTCTTTCTAATTCTTTGAGTTGTTGAGTTAGATGATTTATTACCATTTTTTCTTGTTTTTTTTTTAGGTAGGCCTTAGAGGTATAAACTTCCCTCTCCAGACTGCTTTCATTGTTTCCCATAGGATTTGCAATGTTGTGTTTTTATTGTCATTAGTCTCTAGGATGTTTTTAATTTCTTCTTTGATCTCATTGATAACCCATTCATTGTTTAGTAGCATGCTATTCAGCTTCCAAGTGTGTGAATTTTTTGGAATGTTTTTATTATAGTTTATTTCTAATATTATGCCATTGTGGTCTGAGAAAATGCTTGATATGATTTCAATCTTTTTGAATTTGGGGAGACTTTTCTTGTGACCCAATATGTGGTCTATTTTTGAAAATGTCCTATGTGCACTTGAGAAGAACGTATATTCCGTGGCTTTGGGGTGAAATGCTCTGAAGATGTCAATTAGGTCCATTTGATCTAGTGCGTCATTTAGAATTGCTGTATCTTTGCTGATTTTTTGTCTAGTGGATTTATCCAGTGATGTCAGTGGTGTATTAAAGTCTCCTATTATGATTGTATTGTTGTCTATCTCTGCCTTGATACCTTCCAGGAGATATTTTATGTACTTGGGTGCTCATGCATTGGGTGCATATATGTTTACCAGAGTTATATCTTCTTGTTGAATTGCTCCCTTTAGTATTATGTAGTGGCCTTCCTTATCTCTTGTTATGGCCTTTACTTTAAGGTCTATTTTATGAGGTATAAGTATCACAACCCTAGCTTTTTTCTCATTTTCATTTCCCTGAAAGATGTTTTTCCATCCCTTTGCTCTCAGTCTGTGTGAATCATTTGCTCTGAGGAGGTTCTCTTGTAGACAGCAAATATATGGGTCATGTTTTCTTATCCATTCAGCTACCCTATGTCTTTTGATTGGTTCATTTAATCCACTTACGTTTAATGTTATTATTGACAAGTACATGTTTGTTGTCATATTTTTCCTTAGTGTTTGTGTTTCTTTTTGCCTTTCTCTTTCTTCTTTTTATAGCAGTCCCTTTAGCATTTCTTGCATTGCTGGCTTGGTAGTGATAAACTCTCTTAGCCCTTTTTTGTCTGTGAAGCTCCTGATTCCACCTTCAATTTTGAATGATAGCCTTGCTGGGTATAGTATTCTTGGGTTCAGACCCTTGCTTTGCATCACTTTGTATATTTCATTCCTATCCCTTCTGGCCTGGTGTGTTTCTGTTGAAAAATCAGTTGTTATTCTAATAGGAGATCCCTTGTAGGTAACTTTCTGTCTTTCTCTGGCAGCCTTTAAGATTCTTACTTTGTCGTTAGTGTTCACCCATTTAATTATGATGTGTCTTGGTGTCGGTCTTTGGGGGTTCAACTTGTTTTGGACTCTATTTACTTCTTGGACTTTCCTAGTTTTTTTCTTGCCAATATCAGGGAAGTTTTCTGTCATTATTGCTACAAACAGGTGTTCTATTCCTTGCTACTCTTCCTCTCCTTCTGGTATCCCTATTATTCTAATATTGTTTCATTTTGTGTTGTCCCAAAGGTCCCTTAGGCTCTCCTCTTGCTTTTTAAGTCTTCTTTCCAGTTGCTGCTGTGTTTGTGTGTTTTTTCCTACCTTGTCTTCTAATTCGCTGATGCATTCCTCAGCCTCTACTAGTCTACTGTTTAAGCCTTCCAATGTGTTCTTTATTGCAGCTATGTCGTTCTTCATCTTCTCTTGGTTTCTTTTCATGTTGGTGACATTCTCATTCAACTCCTTATAGTTCTCATTGAGTTGTGTGTATTTGTCATCCATCCGTTTAAACATCCTTATAACCATTACTCTGAATTCTTTCTCTGTTAAGCTGCTGGCCTCAATTTCATTTAACTCCCTTTCTGGTGATTCTTCTTTTTCTTTCCTTTGGGGATTGCTTTTTTGTCTCCCCATGTTTTCCTGTAATGTTTTGATGGTAGATCCAATTGCTTTGCTACCCAGGTTTTTTGGGGATGGTGCTACTGGTGTAATCTCTCAGTTCTCCTGGGCTTGGTAATCTAGTGTAGTTCCCTGTTTGAGCTATTTGTGTTCTCTTGATGTAGGCCTGCGAGCTTGAGAGGCACAACTGCACTGTCTAGAAGTCAGCAGCCGTGGAGGGGAGTATCCCAATTTTTGCTGTCTTGCACCCTTAATTGAAATCACGTGTGCCCAGTTGGGAATCACAGTGGCACCAATGAACTGTCTGTCAGGGTGATGTGGCTCAGGGGTCCTGCACTCTGGAAAGGCGTGACTATGATGCCCAGAGTTCTGTAGTTATGGAGTGGGCAGACTCAGCTTTCGCTGCTGCACCTGTGGTGGATAGGCGCTTACTCCCAGTGGCGGCTCACAGGAGCACCCACGGTAAGTTTGCCAGCGAGGCACACTGAAGCACTCTGAAGGGCCCTCGCAGTGTAGCTGTGTAATTGAGGTGCCTAGCTTCTAAATATTTCTCTTTAGGGCAGATCCTATGGCCTCAGGGCGTATTCAGATTCCATGGTGTTATTCAGGGTGGGATCTGCGTGTGGCTATATTGGTTGCCTGAAGACTGGAGGGAGGGGGCTATCTCTCAGGAGAAAATGGCGACCGGGCCTTAGATATTACTCAGCACCAAACTCGCTACCCCCTCTCCTGGACTGTCCGCTGCCTACTCTCCCCAGATTCCACAACTTTACCCCTTCTTCTGCACCTCAGCCACAGTTAAGTGTTTGTATCCGAAAGGTCCTATGAACTAGGTTCAGTGGAGAAAGGTGCAGGCTCCAGTGCGAGGAGGGACCGCATCTCTGCAAGTTCCTCTGTTGCCACCACTGAGCGGTCCGTCAGCTCTTCAGGGCTTTCTTTGAGCTCAGATCCCAAATCCAGACTCCAAGGTCTAAAATCCACTACCTCCTGCAGTCCCATAGACCCCCCCCCCCCTTTTTTTTTCAGTCAGATGCTTTGCCTGTCCTCAGGGACACGGCTTGGCGCCGTGTAGTTTCTCCCTGACCTTCTGGGCACAGAGGTCGGCAGATTCTACTGCCTAGATCTTTGATTTTACCTTTATTGGGGGGGATCTCTGCCCTTTCCGGCTGCAAACTGTCTCACCAGCTGTGCCTCCTTTGCCAATTCAGGCTGGATTCCACTCGTTTCAGCTGCTCCCTCTATTTGCTCCAAGACAAGGCTCAGGACACGTCTGTCTATGCCACCGCCATTTTGTCTCCTCTCTTCAGCCACTTTTTAATGCCCCTTGTGGGCTGGTTTAGGACCCCACTCTTCTGTTCTGTCTGCCAATTCTGGGCTCCCTGTTAGGTATTTAGGTGGTGACCACTGTCAGGCACTGTCTTTGGTGATCCATCGCTCCTCTGCTTGTGTCTGTCTCCAAAGGCCTTGGATGCAAGCAGGCAGGACCAATTGGCCTGCTTTGCCTGTCTGCCATCTATCAACCTTAATCACTGAATTTTCTGTTTCAGTCAGGGCTTTAGGTGGAGTTGGTGCTGTTCGCTATCCAGAGATCAGATGGATGTATTTTCTCAGATCCAGGGCCAATCCTCCACAATTGGCTCAAAATATAACTCTGGCCTTGGTTGATCAGAGATCATTGTATGAAGACTAGTGGGGTTGGCTGGAAACCTGGAGTTTTTAATCAGTCTGATTCCCAGAATAGTGGAGCAGACTGGCCCCTCTTCCAACCCAGCCACTAGGGACTCTTTGGGGCTATTCATAGCCTTTGTTTCCTTTTTATAGCTCAAAATGCAGGCAGGGTGTGGCGGGCTGGTAGTATTCCCTGTCTTGAGGCCACTGGAAGGGACTAGCGCTTCTGGGGAGAAATGGCCGCTTGGGTTTGGAGGGTTAGAAAGAGTCTTGGCCACATTTTGCTGCCCTGCCTCCCTCCTCAGCCTGTTCTCAGGCTCCACAAATCTGTGCCTCTCCCTGCACCTTTTCTTTTCCTTGGGTGAGTTTTTGCAGCTGAAAAGTCCTATATTCTTGGTTTAGCGAATACAAGCAAAGACAAAATGAAAGCAAAACAACCACAAAACTGCAGGTTTCTCTTCCCCCAGCACTGTACCACTTGCCCCCCTTTTCAGGTCATCTTTCGGGGTACAGCCCCCTGTGGATGTGGCCCCAGGTCTAGATTACGTGGGTGCCAGCAGCTCTGCAGGTTTTCCTTTTCACAGTTGGGTATTATGCCTGTCACTAAGGTACATTGCTTTGTTGCAATGCAGTCTCCACCTCACCCTCTGGGCCACAAGGCTGGGTGTCTCTCTGCAGTCCAGATCCTCACTCTTACCATTCTCCAGGCATCCTCTGCCCTTCCTTATTGAAAATTATCTCCTCAGCTGTGTTAAATTTTTTTTAGTTTTGGGTAGATGTTCTCTGATTTAGTTGCTATTCCAGCCTGGCTCCAGGAGGAGTTGCACAACATATCTGCCTATGCAGCCACCATTTTCTTCTCTCCTCCCACTTGGTTCTTTTTTTTAAAAGAAACTAGAGGCCCAGTGCACAAAATTTGTGCGTGGAGGGGTGGTCCCCTCAACCCAGCCTGCACCCTCTCCAATCTGGGACCCCTTTGGGGGATGTCCGACATCCCTCTCACAATCCAGGACCACTGGCTCCTAACTGCTCACCTGCCTGCCTGCCTGATTGCTCCTAACTGCCCCCCCCCCGGCCTGGTCACCCCCAACTGCACCCCTCACTGGCCTGGTCACCCCATGCAGCCTGCTGTTCAGTTGTTTGGTCGTTCCTCACTAACCCCCTTGCCAGCCTTGTTGTTCAACACAGCCTGCTGTTCGGTCCTCGTCCAGTTGTTTTGCTTGTGATGGCTCCTGGATTTTTATATATTAGGATACTTTGGAGATATTGTGGGTTTGGTTCCAGACCACTACAAAAAGTGAATATTGCAGTAAAACAAGTTACGTGAATTTTTTGATTTCCCAGTGTAAATAAAATACATGTTTATGCTTACTATAGTCCATTAAGTGTGAAATACCATTATATATTTAAAAAACAATGTACATACCTTAATTAAAAATACTTAATTGCTAAAAATAATAACCATCATCTGAGCCTTTAGCTTACTAGTAAAGGGGTCTTGCCTTGATGTTGATGAAAATGCAATATTTGTAAAGAGTGATAAGGCAAAGTACAATAAAATGAGGTATGCCTGAATATGGGTCAGGCTTCATTGTTTCTTTGCCTGTCTTGTAAATCATTTTGTTGGAAATAGGATATTTTACATAATGCATTGTAGCAACTCTGGTTGCTGGTCCACAGTCTTCCTCCTACCTTTCAGGGGGGTAGTTATACTTATTTGTTTGTTTACTTTTTTATGGCTAAACAGATCATTTTAATCAAATGTATTTCCTTCCCATAGTCTGAAGCCTCTGATACTCCTTGGAGGACAAAGCCTTGGGCATGGAGACAGCCACCCTGGAATGATAGTTGTTTTGGTAGGGCTCATTTATTCTTGGTCCCTGAGCATACCCAGATATTAAACTCCAGTAACTGCTGACTGATTGTTCTGTTATTTTAACAATGACCTGGAAAATAAATTGCTCTAATTCTGATTCAATTAAAATCAGATCTTTTGTAAGAACAGTTTTTTTTAAACTGTTCTTTTATACAGAGTCATCTATTTAACCTTTTTCTCTTTCCATTCTCCCTTCTACCCTCCCTCCCTTTCTTCTTTTACTCCCCCACGCCTCAGGTTTATTGAGAATATATCTATATCTATATATCTATATATCTATATATCTATATATCTATATATCTATATATCTATATATCTATATATCTATATATCTATATCTATATCTATATCTATATCTATATCTATATCTATATCTATATCTATATCTATATCTATGGCTAAGTGTCCATCTGTCTGACTGGTAACTCTGATGTGCACGGACCACCACGAGGCAGACACTCAATTCAAATGCAGGAGCTGCCATGATGTGCACTGACCATTTCAAAATAAACAGCACCGTGGACCTGGTGCTAACAAACCAACACTCGGCTTCCCCCAAGTGGGACACAGGTCCTGCCACCACCTCAGAGCGACACCCCACCAAATTGCAGCCAATGCTGCCAAGACTCCATGGTACAAAATGCGGCCCACAGACCAGCCCAGCCCAGAAACAGTCCCTGTGGGCACTGGGTAATGACGTCATGTAGCAACACCCAGCTTCCTCTCCCTAGCGACTAGCCTCCTTGGAGTTTCTTCAGCCCAGGAACCTGACTTGCTTTATAGCCAGGTGCAAACATTTTGTGCTTTAACCAAATGTTTGTGAAGTGTTTTCATGTGCCTCATCTCATTTAATCCTCACAGAAGTCCTGGAGTAGGTACATAGGAGACTCAGTAGAATCCTATTTTCTTTTCATTAGCCAGAAAATGGAGATTTAGAAAGCTTAGAAACTTGACCCAACTGAAAAGAAGTAAGAAATGGTGGAACTTGAAAATGACTTCAGGTTTTCTCACTGCGCAGCATATAGTCAAATATTGCTGCAGTTAAATATTTTACCCTTTGTTCTCCCTGCGTGATCTACAATAATAATCAGCTTCATGTTGATATTTACTGCTGTGTTGCTGACAATTACCTGAAAGAGAAGTTGGGGTGCTTCACTGGGCTGGAAAAAGTTTAGCTAAATCAGAAAGCAGTTCTAATTAAGCAAATTTATTCTATATATATAAAAGGCTAATTTGACTCGTGCATGTGCGACACATATAAAGATCTCATTGGCGCCAACTGCACACCTGTGTTTTGATCTGTCCTTGTCAATCGTGAATTTGGTTGACACTTCCATTATAGAGAAAGGGTGAATAGTGATATTAAAATATTTCTTCTAATTAATTTCCTTTCAATGTGCACGAATGCATGCACCAGGACACTAGTTGATATATAACATTGTATAAGTTTAAGGTATAGAGTGTGATTATTTGGTGCAGGTATATATTGTGAAACAATTACCACAGTAGGGTTACTTAACACTTCCATTATCTTACATAATTACCATTTCTTTTCTTTTTGTGATGAGAATGTATAAGATCTACTTTCTTAGCAACTTCCAAGTATATAATACAGTATTATTAACTATAGTCACCATGTAGATCCCCAGAACTTTTTCATCTTATAATGGAAATTTGTACCTTATGACCAACACATCCCTATTTCCTCTACTCCTTAGACCCTGGCATGAACTATTCTACTCTCTTATGAGTTCAACCTTTTAGATTTCAAGTATAATTGATATACAGTATTTTTCTCTCTCTTTCTGAATTATTCAATTATTATAATGTTCTCAAGGCCTATCCATGTTGTTGAAAATGCAGGATTTCCTTTTTTTTTCTCATGGATGAATAATATTTCATTGTCTGTGTATAAAATATCACATCATTTTATTTCATTTATGCATAGATAAGAATTAAGGTTGTACCAATATCTTGGTTATTCTGAACAGTGCTGCAATGAACATGAGAACCCAGATATCTTCTTCAGATCCTGATTTCATTTCCTTTGGATATATACCCAGAAGTGAGATTGCTGGTTCATATGGTAGTTCTAGTTTAAATTTTTTAAATCAACCTTCATACTGTTTTCCGTAGTGGCTGAACCAATTTACATTCCAACCAACAGGTGTACAAAAATTCTTCACCAACACTTGTCATCTCTTGACTTTTTGATAATAGTAATTTTAACAGCTTTGAGGTGCTATTATGGTTTTTATTTGAATTTCCCTGATGATTAGTGATTCTGAGCATCTTTCATGTACCTGTTGGCCAATTGTATGTCTTCTCTGGAAAAATATCTATTTAGTTTCTCTGCCCATTTTTAAATTGGATTATTTGGTTTTGTTTGTTTTGTTTTGCTATTGAATTTTATGAATTCATTATATGTTTTGGATGTTAACTCCTTGTCATATAGATAATTTGAAAATATGTTCTCTTATTTTATAGGTTACCCTTTCATTTTTGTAATTGGTTCTTTAGTAGTACAGAAGCTACTAGTAAATAGGTTTGATGAACCCATTTGATGATTTTTTTTTCTTTTGTTACCTATGTTTTTAGTGTCATATCTATAAAAAAATAATTGCCAAGACCCATGTCAAGGAGCCTTTTTTATGTTTTCCTCTAGGAGTTTTATGGTATTAAGTTCTTAATCTATTTCAAGTAAATTTTTGTGAGTGGTATAAAAGATAGGGGGACCAGTTTCATTTTTTTTGCCTGTGATTATCCAGTTTTCCAAAAACCACTTATTGAACCACTGCCCTTTCCCCAAGGTCTATTCTTGGGTCTCTTTGTCACATATTATTTGAAAATCTATGTGTGGGTTTATTTCTGGGATCTCAAATCTGTTCCATTGGTCTATGCACCTGTTTTTATGCCAGTACCATACTCTTTTTTGATTACTACAGCTTTGTAATACAATTTGAAATTAGGAAGTGTAATGCCTCCATCTTTGATGTTCTTTCTCAATATTTCTTTGGCTATTTGGGGTCTTTTGTGGTTCCATAGAAATTTTAGGTTTTTTTTTTTTTAAATAACTATGAAAAAATGGTAGTGGAATGTTTGATAGAGATTGCATCAATATACAGATGGGTTTGGGTAGTATACCAATATTAATTCTTTTGATCCATTTATTTGCATGTTCTTCAATTTCTTAAATCAGTGTCTTCTAGTTTTCGATGTATAAATCTTTCACTTTCTTGGTTAAACTTATTCCTAATTATTTTATTGTTTTGATGACATTTCAAATGGGATTGTGTTTTTTTTTATTTCTGTTTCAGATAGATCATTGTTAGTGTATAGAAGAAAAGGAAGGTCTATGGTATTGACCAAACTTTTCTCTTCCCATTGTACATTTATCTTTCTTGATATTTCAAGATTCTTTTTTAAAATTTCCTTTCCATTTAATGAATTTCCTTTAGCCATACTTTTAGGGTGGACCTGCTGATGACAAATTGTTTTAATTTTTTTTTCATCTGGGATAGTCTTGATTTCTCCTTTTTCAATGAAGGTAGTTTCATTGGATATAAAATTCTGGATTTTTAGTTTTTTGTGTTTTTGTTTTTGCTTACTGCTTTCCAAACAAAACAAAACAAAACAACACCCTCCCCCCCAAAAAAAAACCAAAACACCAAAATATGCCACTTCCTTCTGGCCTTAAGGCAGAGCCTCTGTCTCATGAGTTGAGGTTGGACAGAGAAGAGAACTCCTACCTCTTTTTTTCACAATATATTTTTATTGATTTTATGGAGAGAGGAAGGAAGAGATATAAATGCTGATAAGAGAAACATCTATCGGCTGCCTCCTGCACGCCCTCTCACACCCCCCCCCCCAGGATCAAGCCTACAAACTGGGCATGTGCCCTGATCAGGAATCAAACTGGTGACTTCTTGGTGCATGGGTTGACGCTCAACCACTGAGAAATGCTGGCTGGGCTCCTACCTCTTGACTGAACTCACCTGAAATTGTAACAAAAAATCTGCCGTCATTTTAGTTCCCTCCCCACCTGGAAGTAAGGTGTCATTTCTCTCTTGCTTATCTCTAGAGTTTTCTTTGTCTTTAATTTTTAGGATTTTTATTATAATATATTGTGGCATGAATTTGCTTGACTCTACCCTGCTTAAAGTTTGCTTGGCTTCTTGAATTTGTAGGCTTATGTATTTTTCCAAATTTGGTTAATTTTAAGCCATTATTTATTTGGATATTACCTTACAACCACATTCCTTTATCATATTTTATGGGACTCTGATGACATGTTAGATTTTTTTATAGCCCCCGAGGTCCCTATGTGTTTATCCCCATCTATTTTTCTATTTCTTGCTCAGAATGGGTGATTTTACTGTCCTTTTCTTCAACTGTCCTATTCTACTGTCCTAAGTCCTAAGTTCACTGAAAGCCTGTCAACTCTATTATGCTATTGTCCCCTATAGTGAGTCTTTCTCTTCATTATGTTTTTTAATTTTAAAATTTGTTTTTTCTTTTTAAAGAATATTTTTTTATTGATTTCAGAGAGGAAGGGAGAGGGAAAGAGAGATAGAAATATCAATGATGAGAGAGAATCATTGATTGGCTGCCTCCTGCATGCCTCCTACAGGGGATCAAGCCTGCAACTCCGGCTTGTGCCCTGACCGGGAATCAAAATGTGACCTCCTGGTTCATAGGTGAATGCTCAACCACTGAGCCATGCCAAGAGGACTGTTTTTTCTTTATATCTTCAATTTCTTTGCTGGGATTTTATATTTATTTGATGGGAATTTTTCTTTCCTAGAACTTTCTGTCTTGTAATTTTCTTCAAGATTTTTCATAATTGTTCATTGAAACATGATGATGACTAGTTTAAAATCCTTGTCAGACAATTATATTATCTCTATCATCTTGTTCCCATATGTTGATTTTCTTTTCTCATTCATGCTGAGATTTTCCTAATTATTAATATGATGATTCTTTTTATTATATCTTGACAGTTATGGGTATTATGTTATAAGGTTCTGGATCCTATTATATCTTCTGTTTTGTAGGACTCCTCTGTCACCACACAAGAGTAGGAAATGATACACCACTTCATCACTGCCAGCTAAGGATGGAAGTCCATGTTTTCCAGTAAGCTACTTTTGACATCCCAGGAGGATCCCCTTGTTAGTTTTTGAAAAAATATATTTTATTGATTTTTTACAGAGAGGAAGGAAGAGGGATAGAGAGTTAGAAACATCGATGAGAGAGACACCGATTCAGCTGCCTTCTGCACACCTCCTACTGGGGATGTGCCCGCAACCAAGGTACATGCCCTTGACTGGAAACGAACCTGGGACCCTTCAGTCCACAGGCCGACGCTCTATCCACTGAGCCAAACCGGTTAGGGCCCCTTGTTACTTTTGAGGAAGGATAGATTTTCAAGTTCTCACATGGCTTTTGCTGACATCACCCTAGCTTGGGTGTGGTGTGTGAAGGGGTGTGTCATTACTGTTTTTGATATGGCCTTGACAGTGCCCATGGAAGGGGCCCTCCTTACCACTTGGCCAGAATGAAAGTTCTGGCTCTACGTAGCCTTCTCTGTCACCATCCTGGTGGAGGGGAAGAGGTGTCTAGTTATAACTTTGTAGAAGTAGAAGTCTATGTTTCCTGCATGGCCTATGCTGTCATTTGTTGTAGTGAGACCACTCCCCCCCCATAGTGATTGGCTAGAGTAGGGTTATTATTGTCTGAAAGGTTTCTGTCATTCTAGACTTCCTTTATTCTGGTCCTTTAGTTAGAGCAGGGTTACTAGATTTCCTTTATCCTGGTCCTTTAGTTAGAGCATTTTTAGTTTTATTCATTGGAGTGTACTGGTTGCAGGTTTCTATTGTACCAATTCAGGATATATTAAGCAAAACAGGGAATTTAACAACGTGCCATTCTTTGGGTTTCAAAGTTCCTACCTGGTCTTTCTCCTTTTCACCTTCCAGAGTCATCTTATGTTTTTATATATAATATTCAGGGTTGTTTAATTGAACTTAGTGGGATAAAAATGGACAAGTGCACCTACTCATCTGTCTTATCACAGAACCAGAAGTCTACGGAACAATTACATATGGCCATTATAGGTACTGGAGACATCTACACTAATAAAAGAGTAAGATGCAAATTGACTGTACTTTTGCGATACCCACCACAGAATCAGGAGTAACTATGCAAATTAACCCAACAAAGATGGCAGGTTAATTTGCATACGCAGGCGCTGAGCGCACACCACCCCAGACTCTGCTCTGGGCCTCTGGGAAGCATGGGAAGGTGAAAAGGTGGCTCTGGGCTGGAGCAAAAAGGCAGCTCTGGCCAAAGCGAAGGCGGTGCCCGCAGCCAGGGGAAGGAAGGCCCATTCTTTTTTCTTTTTTTTTTATTGATTAAAATGTTACATGTAGTAGTACATATATCTCCTTTTTTTCCCCCATTGACCTTCCCCCAGCCGCCGCTAGCCCCTCTTGCATGCCCTCATCCCACCCACCCAGTGTCTTGTGTCCATTTGTTGAGCTTATATGCATGCATACAAGTCCTTTGGTTGATCTCTTTCCCCCCTCCCCAACACTCCCCTGCCTTCCTGCTGTAATTTGACAGTCTGTTCGGTGCTTTACTGCCTCTGTATCTATCTTTTGGTTCATCAGGTTATAATGTTCTTTATTTTCCGTAAATGAGTGAGATCATGTGGTATTTTTCTTTCATTGCCTGGCTTATTTCACTTAACATAATGCTCTCCAGGTCCATCCATGCTGCTGCAAATGGTAAGAATTCCTTCTTTTTAATAACAGCATAGTATTCCATTGTGTAGATGTACCATAGTTTTCTAATCCACTCATCTGTTGATGGGCATTTGGGTTGTTTCTAAATCTTAGCTATGGTGAATTATGCTGCTATGAACATAGGGGTGCATATATCCTTTCTGATGGTGTTTCTAGTTTCTTGAGATATATTCCTAAAAGTGGGATTACTGGGTCAAATGGGAGCTCCATTTTTAGTTTTTTAAGGAAACTCCATACTGTTCTCCACAGTGGCTGCACCAGTCTGCATTCCCACCAGTAGTGCACGAGGGTTCCTTTTTCTCTGATTCCTCGCCAGCACTTGTCGTTTGTTGATTTGTTGATGATTGCCATTCTGACAGGTGTGAGATGTTACCGCATTGTCATTTTGATTTGCATCTCTCAGATGATTAGTGACTTTGAGCATGTTTTCATATGTCTCTTGGCCTTCCTACTGTCTTTTGAAAAGATTCTATTTAGGTCTGTTGCCCATTTTTTTATTGGATCATTTATCTTCTTTTTATTAAGTTGTATAAGTTCCCTGTAGATGTTGAAGATAAAAATTTTATCAGTGAAAACATTTGCAAATATGTTCTCCCATACAGTGGGCTTTCTTGTTGTTTTGTTGATGGTTTCTTTTGCTGTACAAAAGCCTTTTATTTTCATGTAGTCCCATTTGTTTATTTTCTCTTTAGTTTCCATTGCCTTAGGAGCGGTATTGTTGAAGAAATTGTTCAGCATATGTCTGAGATTTCTCTGCCTGTGGGTTCCTCTTCCATCTTATGTTTAAGTCCTTCATCCATTTTGAGTTTATTTTTGTGTATGGTGCAAGTTGGTGGTCTAGTTTCATTCTTTTGCATGTATCTGTCCAATTTTCCCAACACCATTTATTGAATAGACTGTATTGACTCAATTGTACGTTCATGCTTCCTTTGTCAAATATTAATTGAGCATAATGACTTGGGTCGATATCTGGGTTCTCTATTGTATTCCATTAGTCTATATGTCTGTTCTTGTGCCAGTACCAGGCTGTTTTGAGAACAGTGGCTTTGTAATACAGCTTTAAAACTGGTATTGAGATCCCACCTACTTTGTTCTTCTTCCTCAGGTTTGCTGAGGCTATTCAGGGTCTTTTTTTTATTCCAGATGAATTTTTGGAGAGTTCTTTATAGGTCTGTGAAATATGCCATTGGTATTTTAATGGGGAGTGCACTGAATCTATAGATTGCTTTGGGTAGTATGGACATTTTAATGATATTGATTCTACCAATCCATGAACATGGTATGTTCTTCCATCTGTTTATGTCTTCTTCTATCTATTTTTTCATTGTCCTGTAGTATTCAACGTATAGGTCTTTTACCTCCTTAGTTAAGTTTATTCCTAGGTATCTTATTTTTTTTTGGTACGATGGTAAATGGGATTGCTTTTTTAGTCTCTCTTTCTGTAAGTTCACTATTGGTGTATAGAAATGCCATAGATTTCTTGGCATTAATTTTGTATCCTGCTACATTGCTGAATTCATTTATTAAGTCTAATAGTTTTTTGATGGAGTCTTTCAGGTTTTTTATGTACAATATCATGTCATATGCGAATAGGGAGAGTTTTACTTCTTCTTTTCCAATTTGGATGCCTTTTATTTCTTCTTCTTGTCTAATTGCAATGGCTAATACTTCCAGTACTATGTCGAACAGGAGTGGTGAGAGTGGGCATCCCTGTCTTGTTCCTGTTCTTAGGGGAAATGGTTTTAGTTTTTGCACATTGAGTATGATGTTGGCTGTGGGTTTGTCATATATGGCTTTTATTATGTTGAGGTATGATCCTTCTATTCCCAGCTTGCTGAGAGTTTTTATCAAAAACGGGTGTTGGATTTTGTCAAATGCTTTTTCTGTATCAATTGATATGACTATGTGGTTTTTATCTCTCAATTTGTTTAAGTGATGTATCACATTTATTGATTTGTGGATATTGTACCATCCTTGCATTCCTGGGATAAATCCTACTTGATCATGGTGTATGATCTTTCTGATGTAGTTCTGGATCTGATTTGCTAGAATTTTGTTCAGGATTTTGCATCTATGTTCATGAGGGATATTGGCCTGTAATTCTCTTTCATTGTGTTATCTTTATCTGGTTTTGGTATTAGGGTGATGCTGGCTTCATAGAAGGAGCTTGGAAGTGTTCCTTCCTCTTGAATTTTTTGGAATAGTCTGAGGAGGATAGGTTTTAGTTCTTCCTTGAATGTTTGGTAAAACTCTCCTATGAAGCCGTCTGGCCCCGGACTTTTGTTTGCTGGAAGCTTTTTGATGATTGTTTCAATTTCTTCCATAGTTATTTTCCTATTGATATGTTTAGCTTCATCCTGATTGAGTTTTGGAAGGTTGTAGTTTTCTAGGAATTTGTCCATTTCCTCCAGGTTGTGTAGTTTGTTAGAATAGAGTTGTTCATAGTATTTTTTAACAATCCTTTGTATTTCGGTGGCATCTGTTGTTATTTCTCCTCTTTCATTTCTGATTTTGTTTATTTGGGTCCTCTCTCTTTTTTTCTTGATGAACCTGGTTAGAGGTTCATCAATCTTGTTTTTCCTTTCAAAGAACCAAGTCTTGGTTTTCTTTATCTTATGTATTGTTTTTTTTTTTTTTTTTGGTCTCTATGTTTTTTATCTCCACTGTGATCTTTGTTATTTCCTTCCTTCTGCTCACACAGAGCTTTTGTTGTTGGTGTCTTTCTAACTCTTTGAGTTATAGGTTTAGGTAATTTATTACCATTGTTTCTTGTTTTTTTGCAGTAGGCTTGTAGAGCTATGAATTTCCCTCTCAACTTTGCTTTTGCTGTGTCCCATATATTTTGGATTGTTGTGTATTCATTGTTGTTTGTTGCCATGATGTGTTTTATTTCTTCTTTGATCTCTGTGGTAACCCAGTTATTGCTTAATAGCATGCTGTTTAGTCTCCATATGTTTAATTTTTTGGATTGTTTTTGTTGTAGTTAATTTCCAGTTTTATGCCACTGTGATCTGAGAAGATGCTTGATATGATTTCTATCTTCTTAAATTTGAAGAGACTTTTCCTGTGACCCAATATATGGTCTGTCTTTGAAAATGTCTCATGTGCACTTGGGAAGAATGTATATTCTGTGGCTTTGGGGTGAAATGTTCTGAAGATGTCAATTAATTCCATCTGGTCTAGTATGTCATTTAGGATTGATGTTTCTTTGCTGATTTTTTGTTTAGAGGATTTGTCCAATGGTGATAGTGGGGTATTAAAGTCTCCTACTATGATTGTATTGCTGTCAATCTTTCCCTTGATATCCCCCAGGAGTTTTTATTTATGTATTTGGGCGCTCCTGTATTGGGTGGGTATATGTTTACCAGAGTTATTTCTTCTTGTTGGATTGCTCCCTTTAGTATGATGCAGTGGTCTTCCTTATCTCTTTTTACGTCCTTCACTTTGAGATCTAATTTGCCAGATATAAGCATTGCTACTGCAGTCTTTTTTTCATTTCCATTCGCCTGGAAGACCTTTTTCCATCCCTTCACCCTCAGTCTGTGTGCGTCTTTTTTTCTGAGGTGGGTTTCTTGTAGACAGCAGATATATGGGTCATGTTTTCTTATTCTATCCATTACCCTATGTCTTTTGATTGGGGCATTTAATCCATTTACATTTAAAGTTATTATTGATAGGTACTTGTTTGTCGCCATTTTTATTCTTTACCCCTGTGTTCCTTCTTTCCTTCCTATTTCTTTTTTTCTCTTTTTCTTTTTTTTTTTTTCTTTTTACAGCAGACCCTTTAGCATTTCTTGCATTGCTGGTTTGGTGGTAATAAACTTCCTTAGTCCTTTTTTGTCTGCGAAGCTCCTGATTTCACCTTCAATTTTCATTGACTGCCTTGCTGGGTACAGTATTCTTGTATTCAGACCCTTCCTTTGCATGACTTTGTATATTTCATTCCATTACCTTCTGGCCTGATGTGTTTCTGTTGAGAAATCAGTCGCTAGTCTGATGGGGGATCCTTTGTAGGTAACTTTCTGTCTCTCTCTCTCCACTTTTATGATTCTTACTTTGTCGTTGGTGTTTGCCAATTTAATTATAATGTGCCTTGGTGTCAGTCTTTTGGGGTTCATTTTGCTTGGGACTCTGTGAGCTTCTTGGATTTTTGTGTTTTTTCTTCCCTATATCAGGGAAGTTTTCTGTCATTATTTCCTCAAACAGGTTTTCTATTCCTTGCTCAGTTTCCTTTCCTTCTGGAACCCCTTTTATGTGGATGTTTTCTTTTTTTTCATGTTGTCCCAAAGTTCCCTTAGGCTCTCCACTTGCTTTTTAATTTTTTTTTTAGAAGCTGCTCTACTTGGGTATTTTTTCCTACCTGGTCTTCTAGCTCACTGATGCGGTCCTCTGCTTCTTCTAGTCTACTCTTGATGCTTCCTATTGAGTTCTTTACAGCAGCGATGTCATTTTTTCATTTCTTCTTGGTTCTTCTTCATTTCCTCTTGGTTCTTACTCCTATTGTCGAATTTGTCTTCCATTCTTTTCTTCCACCTTATGACCATTTCTCTGAATTCTTTCTCTGACAGGTTACTTGCCTCCATTTCGTTTACTTCCTTTTCTGGTGATGCCTGCTTTTCTTTCATATGCAGGCTCTTATTTTTTCTCCCCATGGTCTCTCTTCTCCTGGTGTCTGATTATGTAGTTCTTTCTCTCCTGCATTGATTTACAGGCACAAAATACAACACAAGGAGGTACAACACACAAGGCACTGAACAGAAATGTATTCACAATATTAATAACCCCAAATAAAGGTGACCACCAGAGAAAGGCGAATTAGAGGATAGGAGAGAAAGAAGTAGAGGGAAAAAAAAGGAGTGCAAAAATGAAATTGGGAAAAGCATAAAAAAGTAAGCATGAAAAGAAGGAGAATAAGAAAGAAGAGGAGAACAAACTATATATATATATATGGAGAAAACTCCAATTGAACAGCCACTAATCTCTACAAATGCCACCAACAAGTACCTGGAGATGAATGCAAAGTACAAACAATAAGTAATATCAAGTGAGGTGAGGGAAAACAGAAGGAAATAACACAAAAACAAAACAAAAAAAAACAAAAAGAATAAGCAAAACAATCTCACAATCATAAAAAAATCGATATTATCAACCATCAAGTAAACAACAACAAAAGGACAGAGAGAAAAAAAATTTTTGGATAGTGAAGAAAGAGAAGAGAGAGGTGAGTATGGACTTAGAGCAGGGGATTGGAAATTAGATATGTAAGTAGGGTGAAATTTTAACAGGGGGTAAAAAGAAGGAATAGGAAAAATCTAAAGCAGGAATAGGGTAAGAGAAACAGGACAACAAAAGGGGAAAAGTGAGGAAGAGAGTGTTGGCATAAAGGTAAAGTTGAGATATTGTAAAATGATGCTAAAGGAAAGATGAAAATAGAATGTGGAACACTAATCCCAAAGTAAAATAAAGAGAAAATAAAATGATACTTTTTTTTAAAAAAAGTAAAATACTAGTAGTAATAATACTGATTGAAAATAAAAATGTAATAATTAAAAAGGTAAAATCAAGTGAGGACAAAAGAAAAAAAATTATTTTCTTAAGTAAAAGATGAAAAAAAATATAAAAAAATGTGCAGTAGTGAAGGTCATTCACTTCCTCTACTGTTCTGTTTGGCACGCCTGTTTCCTATTCAGGACAGTATTGAAGTTCCCTGTGTTCCACTGCTCCTCAGTGTTGTAAACCAGTACTGATTTTTTAGCAGGCAGTACATCTCTATTTCTTGTATTCCTTTGTGTTTACACAAGAGTCAATTTGTGATTCAACCTCTGGGTGGCAGTGTTTCTGGATTGACTTCTGGGTCTATAGATCCTCTCTAGGTAGTGTTTATATTTTGTTTTCCCTGTCGCACTTAATACTGGTTTGGGATAGTGGGTTGCCCCAGAGTTGGTTCTGTGATGGTTATTCCCCGCTCAGATCCCCAGGTTCCAGAAAAACAACTTTCCCCTGCAGTCTCTTAGGGTGTCCCCAATTGGGTGATCCTATGTATTGGGCTTAGTAATCAGAAGCAAGGATTTAAAGAGGAAAAAAAAAAAAAAAAGAGCCAGAGTAAGTGTGGGAACTCCAGGGCTGCGCGCAAGTCTGTGCAGTCTTTTTTTCCCCTTGGGTCTAAGCACCTGGCACACTTTTAAAATTTTTAGGCTGTCCTTTTGCGTCCAGATCAAAATGGGTTGCTTTTTGGAGTTCCCTCTGTTCGCAGCTCTGAGGACCCCCTTCCACATTCACGGATCATGCCTGCCCCAACGGCCATGGATTTTTCTAGGCACAGACTTCCCCAGGTTCTCCAGCTCCCGCTGTGCACGTGTTTCTCCTGCCAGGACCACAAACCTCACCTTATCCCAGGTGAAATCTGACCTTTCTGTGAGGGAGTGTAGAGCTCCTCTGAATCCATGTGCTTGCGCCAATTGGGGACCAGTGTTCTCAGCTTCGCAGCTGTTTGGTGGGTGCCGTAGTTGTAGATTCCCCGGGCTTTTCAGGCATCTGATAACATCCACTTTCCTCTTCAAGATGGCGTGCTCCAGGAGGGAACCCAGCAGCAGTGGGTGCTGCCAGGTCAGGGAAGCCCCATCCAGCAGTCTCCCACAGTCTCCTGGAGTATAGCTGTCCCTCAACTCGCCAACAAACACTCCCTGTGCGACCACACATTCTCCCTTTGTTTTCTCACTCACACACTATCTTGCAGTCTGCCTTCCTGTTGGTAGCCATCTTCTCTTCTTCTTGAAAGTTGCCAGAAGGCCCATTCTTGTACAAATCTTCATGCATTTGGTTTCTAGTTTTGATATAGCATCAGAACAATTATATTAACACACAAGAATACTTTTATTACTAGGTAATTGCTAGTAATACTCTTGTTACTAGGTTAGAGTCATTCCTGCCACTACTATCCTATTCCTGACCTCTTTGGAAGTGGGAGCTTTCCCTTATCTTTCTGAAGGAAAATGGAACTGCCTAAGATTGTTGGGTTCTCTAATGTTGGTGGGAGATTGCAGAAGAGGCCTTGTGTTGAATCTTGTCCTCTGGCTCCTCCTGAGGTGGTTCTGATTAATGGTTTCTATAATTATCTCAGGAGAAAAGATATGGCACTAACACCAAGGTGGAAATAGAAACAGAAATTGGAAGCCAGTAGCATCTAAGTTATCCTTTCAGCAAATGACGTTTTAGCTCTTGTACTTACCCAGAAGTGGTTTTTTATTAGAGTAGAGATAGATACAGTGACTCGCTTTGAGGTCAATAATAGTAAACTGTAGTCCAAGGCTACAAAAGTTACTGAAATAGTGTCTTAACTGGCAGAATTTATGTGCACCACAAAGAAACCTAAGGGTAAATGGTTTGCTACTTTCCTGGAAATGCAGTCACTATTTTATTACTTATAGAAACTTATCCCCTTATCTTTCAACATGAAATGATGGCTTTTGTCATCAGCATCTTAATTGCTGTTGCTCAGGACTCTCAGTTGGAAAAGGGACAGAAAAGTAGGGATGGGACCATCTAGAATTGTGCATATTAACTGAGCCTATTGAGCAAATGTTGACATGTATAAATATTAAGATATATAATCCATACTCCCTTTAGGTAATACTATTAAAGCCATGAAGAGAACTTTCAGACTTAAATGGCATTGAATAAGGAAGTCAAGGATATTGGCTCAATAAACTTACTTGAAAAGTTTGTGATTTTAAAAGGATAAATAATTTTTGAGATTGTACCCTCAACAGAATTTTTTCTGCTTAATTTTTCCCTTGAGCATTATGGTATAACTGTTAATATCTCTAACCTTGGAGTCAGACTACATGGCTTCAGATTCTAGCTTTCTAAAAATTTCTTTATTGTCAAACAACTTTTAGCTTTTTCATTTGGGAAGTTATTTAACCTTCCAGAGTCTTGGTTTCTTCAGTAGTTTGTAAAATTGATTAGCTACTTCTTAGAATGATTGTGAGATTTAGATGCAAGAAAATTATAAATACTTAGAAAAACCTGGCTCATTGATTAAGCATGTTAGCTAAAATGAGAAATATTTTTAGAATAATATTTCTAGGTATATCATTGGGTTCTAATGGCTGATAATATTTATGGCTCTTATTTTCTCTTCTGACTGCTAAATAAAGTGCAGAGTTTAATTGTGCTTTTACCTCATAGTAGTATGAGTGCCTCAATTAAATTTTGACAGTTGCGTGTAATCATTTTAAAAATATCAATCAACATTAAAAAATAATCAGGCAGCCCTAGCGGGTTTGACTCAGTGGATAGAGCGTTGGCTTGTGGACTGAAGGGTCCCAGTTTGATTCCAGTTGAAGGCACATGCCAGGGTTGCGGACTTGATCCCCAGTGGGAGGCATGCAGAAGGCAGCCAATCAATGATTCTCTCTCATCATTGATGTTTCTAGCTCTCTTCTCTCTCTCTCTTCCTCTCTGAAATCAATAAAAATATATTTTAAAAAATGATCAGGAAAACCAACTTTAAAATATGGTTGAGATGAAGATGTCACCTTTCCCTCGCATTTCTGTGTGTTCTGAGTGTCTTGTGAGAATGTAGACTGAGAATACACTCTATATTTTAGCCTTATATGCTTATATGTCATACTCAGTGTCTTACTATTCAGGATCTCCCTTCAGGGAATACTAATACTTGTTTACTATTATCTATTCATATTATATGGAATGACTTTTTATCACCATAATTTTATGTCCAAATAGAGCATTAATAGTTTGGGATTTTTAGGCTCCTTAAAGGAAATATGGTATTTGGTTATCTGAAGAATAATTCCAAAAGATAGTATTTAGCTATAGTTAGAAAAAAATCATCTTCAATCTTATACAGAATATTTAATGATATATATATTTAAAAGGTTGGAGTAGAGAAATATGTAACATATAAGAGAGAAATATATATATATATATGGTGTATATATATTTTAATATGTTTTTATTGATTTGAGAGAGAGAAGAAGGGAGAGGGAGAGAGAGATAAAAACATCGATGTGAGAGAAACATCAATGATCGCTGCCCCTTACTGGGGATCGAGCCTGCAACCTGGGTATATACCCTGACCGGGAATCAAGCTGGTGAATTCTTGGTGCATGGGACCGCACTCAACCAACTGAGCCACACTGGCAGAGATAAATATATTTTGTTGAAATATTAACTTGAAACCTAGTTATTTATATGCCAAATTTTTAGTCACTGATTAATATGTAAGGTATGTATAAAATGTTTTCTTTTTATTTATTCACCAAAATTTGCTGAGTGCCTACTGTGTGTTGGGTACTTTGTTAGGCTCTGGTTATACAACTGAAAATAAGATGAACAAGGCTTCTGCCCTCATGGCACTTTAATTTAGTGGGAATGGAGACAAAAGATCAAAAGGTAAACAAAAGAGGAAGATTAATTCTAGGATCAATGTTTTGAAATAAACCGCATACTGTAATAAAGAGTAAATAGAAGGGAACTATTAGCATGATTTAGGAAGGCCTCTTATGAAGGTGAAACAATTAAACCAAGATTTGAAGATAAAAACAAATGAGTTATTTAAAGATGTGAGAGAACAGGATTCTAGGAATTTGAATGCATGCTAAGAAGGATCTTTGTGTATTCTTACAACTGAAATATCAATAATGCTTGAGTAAAGAGGAGACCAATACTGTTAATTCTTCTTTAAATGTTTGTTAGAATTTACTAGCGAAGCCATCTGGCTCTGAACTTTTCTTTGTTGACAGGTTTTTTATTATTGGTTTAATCTCCTTACTTGCTTTAAGTCTCTTCAGATCTTCAAGTCAGTTTAGTAGTTTGGTGATTTATTGGCATAAAAGTGTTCTTAGTATTTATTTATAATCCTTTTTATTTCTGTAAGGTTTTTGATAATATTGCTTCTGTATTTATGATTTTCATTATTTGGATTTTTTCACTTTTTTTTGTTAGTGCAATAAAGGTTTGTCAATTTTTCAATAAACTAATATTATGGTTTTATCGATCTCTTTTATTTTCTATTTTGTGTTCTATTGATCTCTGCTCTCACCCTTACTATTTCTTGTGTTGGTTAGCTTTAGTTTACTTTCTTTATCTAATTCCTTTAGATGCAAAGTTAGTTTATTGGTTTAGAGATATATCTCCTGTTTTAATGTATGCATTTAGAGCTGTGCAGTTTTCTCTGAGCACTGCTTTCACTACCTCCTATAAGTTTTGGTACGCTGTGTTTTCATTTTCATTTGTATCAAAGTATCTTCTGATTTCCCTTGTGATTTTTTTCTTTGACCCACTGGTTGTTTAAGAATGTATTGCTTAATATTCATGTATTTGTGAATTTTCAAGTTTTCCTTCTGTTACTGATTTTTTTAAGGATCACTCAATTGTGGTCAGAGTAGATGACTTTGTATAATTTCTTTTAAATTTATTACGACTTGTTGGTAGCCTAACAAATTGTTCTGAAGAATATTCCAAGTGCATTTGGAAAGGATGTCTATTCTGCTGTTGTTGGGTGGAGTGTTTAGTTTGTTTGTTAGGTGCATTTAGTTTATACTGTTGCTTAAGTCCTCTATTTCCTTATATAGCTTCTGTCTAGATGTTCCATCCATTATTGAAAATAGAGTATTGAAGTCTCCAATTGTTATTTAGAATAATTTCTTCAGTTCTGTTGATGATCGTTTCATATATTTTGGTGCTCTTTTGTGCATATATGGCTATTAAATTGTTACATTTTCTTGATTAATTGAACTTTTATCAATATATAATGTTTTTGGTCTTGTAATATTTTTTGACTTAAAGTTTATTTTGTTTGCTATTAGTATAGCCACTCAGGCTCTATTTTGTTTACCATTTACATGGAATATATTTTTTCATCCTTTTTCTTGCACATATTTGTCTTATTAGACAGCACATAGATAAATCATTTTAAAAATCCTAACTGCTAAATTGACTTTTAATAGGCGAGTTTAACTCATTTACATTTAAACTGATTATTGATAAGGAAAGACTTACTTGTGCCATTTTGCTATTTTCTATATTGCTTATATCATTTTTATTCCTCAATTCCTACAATACTGCCTTCTTTTGTGTTTGTTTTTTCTATTGTACTATTTTTATTCTCTCCTCAATTCTTTTTCTTTATGTGTGCTAGCTCTTTTCTTATTGATTACCCTGGGAATTGCAATTAAGTAGGAAGTTAAGCATGCATATGTGGGGGAAGTCATGGCTGGAGAAATAAACATGAGAATAATTGGTAGATAGATGGCATTTAAATTTGTTGGACTAGATGAGGTCTTTTAAGAACAGAATATAGCCAGAGAAGAGAAAAAAATTGCAGGACCAGCCCTGGAGATCTTGAAAGCCTTTTTCCCCCTTATTGGTGCACAAGTTTGTATTTATCCTTTATTATAAACTAGGAGCCTAGTGCACAAATTCATGCACCTTGAAAGGAACTGTGGGGCATGAGGCTGCAGTAGGCACAGGGGCAGGTCTTGGCCCATCCTCTGCACCCCTGCACAGCCCCTCCTGCTACGACCCCTGGTCCCCTGTCTACCAGCAGCACCATTCCTGCTGCCACTGCTCCCACATGCTGATGGCGCTGGCCCTGTGTGCACCCGCTAACTGTGCTGAGTGACTGGAGCCAGCGCCAGCAGCGTATGAGCGGGGCCAGCACCATCAGTGGCTTTGAGCAGCAGCTGCTGCCCTGATCACCCCTCAGGAGCAGGGGGATGTGGAGAAACCCTCAGCGCAATCAGGGATGGCAGCAGCTGCTTGCACCAGCTGATGGCGCCGAGTGATCAGGAATGGTGCCACACACCAGCAGCAGGTGTGAGTGGTGGCTCTGGTGCTGGCAGTGGGTGTGAGCAGGGCTGGCGCTGGCAGCAGGTGTGAGCTCAGGGCAGGACTGCAGCATGTGGGAACAGAGAATTTTCAGTAACCACCAGAGGCTCACCCCGATGACAGTGACCAGTGCCTCGCCTTGGTCTGGCACCCCTGCTCATCTACTCCACCATCCCACTGTGGCCAATGCCCGCCATGTTCTGCACATGCCCGCTGATGGTCAGCGCATGTCATAGTGACCAGTTTTTCGGTTGTTTCGGTTGTTCTGGTTGAACCGCCATCTGGTCTATTTGCATATTAGCCTTTAATTCTATGGGACTAGAGGCTCAGTGCACGAAATTCATGCACAGGGGTCCCCTCAGCCCAGCCTGCACCCTCTCCAATCCAGGACCCCTCGGGGGATGTCCAACTGCTGGTTTAGGCCTAATACCAGGGATCAGGCCAAAACGGCAGTCAGATATCCCTCTCACAATCCTGGACCGCTGGCTCCTAACCACTCACCTGCCTCCTGGCCTGGTCACCCCTCACTGCCCCTCCCTGCCAGCCTGGTCACCCCTAACTACCCCCCCTGCTGGCCTGGTCACCCCCAACTGCCCCCCTCTGCCGGACTGGTAGCCCATAACTGCCCCCCCCCACTGGCCTGGTGCCCCTTACTGCCCCCCTGCCAGCCTTGTGGTCCCCAACTGTCCCCATGCTGGCCTGGTCACCCCATGCAGACTCCTGTTTGGTCATCCATTTGGTCGTTTAGGTCATGACAGCCCCTGGCTTTTTATATATTAGGATAGGCTACATAACTGTCATTTAGATAATCTTCATTGGGTTTCATTGCTGAAGACACTAAGGTGAGAGCTGCTTTCCTGTTAGTTGAATATTAGCACAGGACGAATCCTACTTTTTTCAGTTCTAAGGTTGTCTTTCAATTTCACTCTTTTTTTAATATTTCAATTTATTATTTACCAATTAATTTCAAAATCACTCATTTGCTTTTTAGAGCTACCATTGACCTCCTTAATTTTCTCCCTAGATATCATTCCCCTCTAAAGAAAGTAACAAATTCTGTTTGCATTTGATGATTCCTCGGGTGGAGCTGATATCAGAGGATGAAGACTTGTGCTAATGAATTCAAGTGCTGCATTTAATCACTTACATGACATACGTGAGCCACATGTGTCTTGTTCTTTGGCCACAGCTTACACTCCTAACTTTACCAGTATTGTCTCAAAAGCATCTTTAATCACAAGGCTTGAAGAAATGGAGGTGATTCGTATGAAGGAACAACTCTGTATTCACATTTTGTGGTGGGAAGGCCAGGATTTTTATCTTTATATCTGAATGATACTGTGTTCTGACCCTTAAAACATAGCTTTCTGTAGGAGGCAGATGGGTTATGAATAACAATACCATGCTTACACCCAAAGTTTTAAAAATCCTATTTAATAAAAGAATAATATGCAAATTGACCATCACTCCAACACACAAGATGGCTGCCCCCATGTGGTCAAAGATGGCTGCCCCCATGTGGACACAAGATGGCCACCACAAGATGGCCTGCAAGGGAGGGCAGTTGGGGGCGATCAAGCCTGCAGTGGAGGGCAATTAGGGGTGACCAGGCCGACAAAGGAGGGAAGTTGCGGGAGAGACCAGGCCTGCAGGGGAGGGCAGTTGGGGGTGACCAGGCTTGCAGGGGAGGGCAGTTAGGGGCAAACAGGCTGGCAGCGGAGCAGTTAGGCATCAATCAGCCTGGCAGGGGAGTGGTTAGGGGGTGATCAGGCTGGCAGGCAGAAGTGGTTAGGGACAATCAGGAAGGCAGGCAGGTGAGCAGTTGGGAGCCAGCAGTCCTGGATTGTGAGAGGGATGTCCGACTGCCTGTTTAGGCCCGGGGATCGGGCCTAAACAGGCAATCGGACATCCCTCGAGGGGTACCAGATATAAGAGGGTGCAGGCTGGGCTGAGGGACACCCCCCCCAGTGCACGAATTTTGTGCACTGGGCCTCTGGTATGTAATAATAAAAGCTTATCATCCTATATAATAAAGATGTAATATGCAAATGGTCATTACACTGTGAAGCGTAATGACTGACCAGGTAAGGACCAAATCATGGATCAGCAGGAGGGTGGGGCAGCAAGCTACAAGTGGGCAGGGCGGCCAGCTATGAGGGGGGGCAAGGGAAGCTACAGGAGGGTGGGGCAGTGGGCGGAGAGCTACAGGAGGGTGGCAGCGAGCTATGGCTACAAGCAGGTGGAGAGCTACAGGAGGGGGCAGGGCAGCAAGCTTGGGGGGGCGGGGCGGGGGGAGCTACAGGAGGGTGAGGCAGCAGGTGGAGAGCTACTGGAGGGAGGCAGCGAGCTACTGGCACATGGATTCGTGCACAGGGCTACTAGTTGAACATAATTCCCCACTTGTTTTTTTGCCTAATTCCTGTTATTTAATGTATGCAGTCTGTTTCATCCTTGCCTCCCCAGAAGCTTGTCACCTGAAAAACAGATCTCCCACTGTTTAACTTTGATATCTGAAAATCTGAACTTTGGGAAGCTGATATTCTGAAATTCTAAATTCATTAGAAAAAGAGAGTTGGGAAGGTGAGGGATGGGGTAGCATCTGTCAGTGGAGCAGGCATTTTCTGGAATAGCTGCAATGTGGATACCATGACCCCTAAACATTGAATGAGGCCCTTAAATAAAACTTAGTTTTCCTTGGATTATTTGCCCCACTCTGCCTTACATCTTTGCCTGATTTATAGAAGCTGGAAGACGTATTTGCTAAACTATAAAATTTAGCTTCTAATCAATTCACCATGGCAACCCCATCATTATCTAGACAGGCTGTATGTAGTCCTTTTGAGAGCCCAACAGTCTGTTAAGAGAGCCTACACAAGTCTTCTGTTGGGTTTTAACAGACTTCATAGAGAAGTTACCATGTTCTCAAGGGTAGGATGGGGCTTAGGTTCCTATTTTAGTAGAGGAAGAGTGGAAATGAGTGATGATAATCATATCATGGCTTAGCCTGGGTTTCACTGATGGTCTGTAGTGAGTCAGTGAACCTCAACATACTGAATGAAAAATTTGGTGTGTATGTATGTACTTGTGTGTGTGTGTGTGTGTGTGTGTGTGTGTGTGTGTGTGTATATATATATATATATATATATATATATATATATATATATATATTTTTTTTTTTTGCTGAGGAAAGAAAGAATATTCATAGCATCCACCAGGTTTTCAGAAAATTGCATAGCTTCCCTTGCACCATTGAGAGCCCTTGCCTTAACTAATCTGTTAGGTTAATCCAGATTTTGCTGTATCTAATTTTTAAACTTCATTAAAATACTGTGAAAATAAATGGGTAAAAATGGGATTTTAAGGTAGGAGAAGTATCCTTAATTAGCATTAAACTCATAACCTGCTTGCTACTCTATCACACTGGTAACTGGTGACCACACCCCAGCTGTTCTTAACTGCTAGCCAATAAAATCAACTGCATTAAATGGCATGCAATTAAATGGCATACAGCTGCATTAATTGGCATATATTGGAAAAGGGTGCTGCCCTGAGCTGAATGGTGGTTAGAGAGACTCACTGCCATTGAGGGATCAGTGTGGCAATGACTCTAGACCAGTGGTTGGCAAACTGTGGCTCGCGAGCCACATGCAGCTCGCGAGCCGCGGTTTGCTGCTCTGTTGACTAATGAGTTTGCCGACCACTGTCATATACTACCCTTTACCTCTTTACAGATAATATGCCACAATTGCCTAATCCTCACAGCTTCCAACTACATGGTAACATTTAGTCTAGTCCAGTGGTCGGCAAACTCATTAGTCAACAGAGTGGCAAACTGCGGCTCGCGAGCCTCATGTGGCTCACGAGCCGTGGTTTGCTGACCACTGCTAGACCAAAATTATGATGTAGGATGAAAAAACAATATGAATGTTGTAATGGTTTACTTCCAGGTACTCTGCTACATATTTTCATAAACTAAACTTAATTTTCACAACCATCTTGTGAGGTAAATATTGCCATTCTGGTTCTATAAACTCAGAATAGTGAAATGTCTTGGTTAAGGTCTTATGGTCAGTAAAGTGTCAGAATTGCAACTAAATTCTTCAATTTCTGTCATTGCCTGGGATCTCATGAGAGCCTGTAACTAGGTGTGGGGAGAACATCCCAGGGTGTGTTTGATTCAGGTTCTGGTCTTTGAGCCTGAGAACTAACTTACCTGACACACCTTTAAGAGAAGTGGGCAGTCTGTGCTCCAGGATCACTCAGTGGCTCCAACAAGTCCTAGTTCTATTGCTAGGGAGGCCACTGTTCTGTCCCCTTGAACAGCTCTAAGCATTGATTCTATTTGCATGTTCTCTAAATAACACTGGCATTAGCCCACACTGAACCAACCTCCTCAGGATTTTGAAGAGCTGTACAGTTAAGAGAGCATTGTTGAAAGCTATATGAAAAGAGTGGAATTTGTCTGGTGAACAAAAATTTAGCAGTCATAACACCTTTTACTCCCACAGCAAGCAGAACTTTTTCTTCATGGAACAAGAAAACAAACATTTCATTTTCGGAATAATGATGTTCTTTAAAGAGACAGAGCCAGCAGTTTAGCTCTTGAGTTCCTTCTCTTTGCCATCAGAGGAGAAAAGCAGAGTTCTTAATGTATATTCTTCAAAGCACTCAAAGGAGACTTTATGTTCCTTTCATTTGTGCGAATCCATGTGGGCTTTATTGACAAGTTAACAAGCATGGTATTTCAAAGTGTGGTCCACAGCATCCCTGACATCAGAATCACCTGAGTGCTTATGTAAACTGCACAACCCTAGATTTCACTCTAGACATACTGACTCATAATCTTTTGGGTTATGTGATGGGGCCAAGGAATATGCATTTTTAACTACCCCTCTGGAGATTCTTAAGCACACTAAAATCTAAAAACCACTGCAATGTAAGTACAAAACTCATAATAATCCTAATTAGAGTATTCTTGCTATAATAGTGCTGAAGATAGCTAATTATACTGACATGGGGGTGCAGTGAAAGAATGAAACATTTTATTGTATACGAGAGGCCCGATGCACAAAATATGTGCAAGGGGCTCGGCCCTCGTAGCCCCAGCTGCCTTGGCCCTCACAGCCCTGGCTTCGTCCTGAAGGTCATCTGGACAGTCATTCTGCTGTTCAGTCTAATTAGCATATTAGCTCTTTATTATATAAGACTGCTACATAACAGAGAATGGGCAGCTTGTGCTGGAAAAAAACACACAAATCCCATTCCACTTATGGGCAGTTAGTTTAAAAGGGTGAAATTGGGGGCAGGGGTTTTCAATGTATGATCAGTTCGTGGGTATCTTCTGATTGGTTGGATCTGGAATTACAAAGACATATTTTAAGGGTTCTGGTAATCAATCTTCCAGCACCGGCTAGTCTGGGGTTTACTTGAGGTGGTCAGCAACACAGTCATCAGTTTTCTATCTGGTGGAGGGTTTTATTTTCTGTGAAAACAACTCAATATTTTATCTGTGATCCCAGAGGGGAAACTAGTACCCAAGACCCTGATTTATGTCTGAGAAAGTTGACTTAGTGAAGGTAGGAAAAAGAGGTTCAGGTCTGATTTGTTGCAAGCAAGAAATGAGTGTGTGTTGGGGGGGTGAGAATGGGAGGGCTTTACCAAGAAAGGATTCTGGCTCAGCTTCAGCAATCAAGTTTTGGGGAAGATGTGGAGCCACTGGGAATCATACATTGCTGGTGGTTGTGTAAAATGACACAGCTACTTTCAAAACTAGTTGGGCAGTTTTTTATAAAGATCAACATATTCTTACTATATTTCCCAGTATTTGTTCCCAGACTAAAGGGGTCCATTTGTCTGCATGCATCAGAGCTCAATGAGACACGGAGAGGAATTTACAGTAAAGAAAGTAAGGATTTATTTTTAAGTAGTGGCCCATGCCTGGAGAGAGGTGAGCTAATGCTGAAAGATATGGTTCCCCAATGGCTTCCAGGGGATGTGTTGTATAGGGGCAAATCATTAATCATGGTGACTAAGAAAGCTAAGGTCATGGTCTCTACTGATTGCTTGGCATTAGTGTAGGGCAAGCATGTAAAACTCTCAGCCCATGCATGCAGCCCACAATGAATATTTTTTTGTGGCCCAGCCAATATAATGGTATGTAAGAAACGTTTTAATAAAAATTTCATAACTTAATTTTTATAATATCCTGTTATACATAATCCTATATAAAAAAGAGGTAATATGCAAATTGACCCTCATGCCATCAAAAGATGGCTGCACCCATAGCGGAGGCGGGGTTCCCCATAACGAGCCATAACGAGCGATCAGCAGGGACCTGAGGCTGCATGGCACCGGGCCGGTGCAGAGGACCTGAGGCTGCACCCCCCTGCCCAGTGAGGCTTGACTGGGGACCTCAGGCTGCACCCCCCACCCTGACACCAGAATGGGGGACCTTGGTCACGCCCCCCGCCCCGGCGCTGGGCCGGGGGACCTCAGGCCACGCACCCCACCCAGTGGGGCTTGACAGGGGACCTCAGGCCATGCCCCCCACCCAGCAGGGCTTGACGGGGGACCTGAAGCCGCACCCCCTGCCCCAGTGCCTGGCTGGGGGACCTCAGGCTGCGCCCCCCGCCCATTAGGGCTCTACGAGAGATCTCAGGCCACACCCCCTGCCTGGCAGGGCTTGACGAGGGACCTCAGGCCACGCCCCCAACCCCAGCACTGGGCCAGGGGACCTGAGGGTTCACTGGGGGACCTGAGGCTGCGCCCCCCACCCGGCACTAGGACAGGGGACCTGAAGTTGTGCTCCC
The DNA here is from genome assembly GCF_963455305.1 of Plecotus auritus. NCBI lineage: Eukaryota > Metazoa > Chordata > Mammalia > Chiroptera > Vespertilionidae > Plecotus > Plecotus auritus. The sequence continues at coordinate 99,970,670 of NC_137784.1, forward strand.
CACCCAGCGGGGCTTGACTGGGGTGGGGCTGGCCAGGTCTGGGTCTCGCGTGATTTTGAGGTGCATGCGGGTGGACAGGGACTTGACTCTGTCAGCCATGGTATTGCTTCATCTGGTTTTGCTGCTTTTCTGGGTCTGGAGCTGAAACACAACTGAGGCCTAGATGTTATCTCTAGTTTGACAAAAACTCTGTCTCTGTGGTCAACAGACCTGAGGCTTTGTTCCTAAGATTATTTGATGTGGATCAGAACCTCATTATCCTGAGGGCTTAATGATTAAGGGAGTGGATGCGCAAGGGAGATTAGTCAGGGTGCTGAATGAAGCCCATTTGAATCAAAAGGAAAGAAAGGAGAAAAGGGCATATTAAAGAGGTAAAGTTTCTATGTGGTTACACATTTTTGGACTTCTGCATACTTGTACATTCCAAATAAAATGAAACATATGTCCACAAAATAATTTATTACTGAATGTTCATAGCAGCTTTATTATTACTAGAGGCCTGGTGCACAAATTCATGCACCATTGGGGTCCCTCAGCCTGGCCTGCATGATTGGGCTGAAACCAACTCTCCAACATCCCCTGAGGGGTCCCAGATTGTGAGAGGGCACAGACCAGACCAAGGGACTCCACTGGTGCATGATCGGGGCCAGGGAGGGACGCAGGAGGTCTTCAGGGCTTGTCCAGTCCATCTCACTCATTCCTGATCGGCCAGACCCCAGCAGCAAGCTAACCTACCAGTCAGAGCATCTGCCCCATGGTGGTCAGTGCATGTCATAGGGAGGAGTTGAGCGGCCTTAGCATATCATTAGCATATTATGCTTTGATTGGTTGAATGGCCGACCGGACAACTGGACACTTAGGATATTAGGCTTTTATTACATAGGATAGTCCTGAACTGGAAATCAACCAAATGTCTATCAACATTTAAATAAAAATAAAAAGTGGTACATTAATACAGTGGAATACTACTCTATAATAAAAGTAACACACTGGTACATGCAAAAACATGACTTACTTTCAGAATATTACATTTATCAAAAGAGACCAGACACCAGAGGTTACATATTATATGATCCCACTTAGATGAAATATTGCAATAAGCAAAACTGATCTATAGTAATAGAAAGTAGGTCAGTGGTTGTCTGATACCAGTGATGGGATAGGGATTGACTGCAAAGAGGCTGTAGGGAACTTTTGGTTGTATGGAAATGTTCTATACCTTGATTATGGTATGTTCTAGTGTATACATTTGTCAAAACTCATTTAACTGTCCACTTAGGTGGGTGCATTTCACTCAGTTATACTCAAATAAAGTTGACTTTAAAAGAAAGCAAGGCCACCAAGATGGAGATCCAGGGAAACACTTTTTTCCTTGAGATAAGTGACTGGTGTTGTGGAAAAAACAAACATCTCCAGCCAATCCAGTAACACCTCTCCACAAAATGTAGAAAATAATGAAACGGTATTATTATTGAATAAATGTTAACCAGACTGTGATGCATTTCAAAGGCAATCCCTTAAAGAAACTAAAGACAAAAAAGAAATCTCATCCTTTCTATAGCCAGGCAGATACAATCCATTGTATATATGTTAATTATCTTTATCCAAAGTAAAAAGAACATTTCTTATATCTTTTTTGATAAGCAGGAAGTTACTCTTGGAGAGGAAAATAGGGTACCATCCCTCTTGAATTTTATTTTTCAAAGAGATGGCTTCTTGGCCCCCAAGAATGACATCCCTGGGATGCAAAACTGGCAAGAAGCTTATTTATCATTGAAACAGATTTACATACATCTCAAAGAGGCAGAGACAGCATTTATAATCTCAAATTTTCTTTTTTTTTTTAAATTATTGTTTAAGGTATTACAAATAGTGGTACATATGTCTCTCTTTTTTTCCCCACTGACCTCCCCTCAGCCTCCCCTACCCCCCGGCACTTGTCCTTGTCCCCCAGCCCCCAGTGTCTTGCGTCTGTTGGTGGTGCTTATATGCATGCATACAAGTCCTTCGGTTGATCTCTTACCACTCCCAACCCTCCCCTTCTTTCCTGCTGCAGTTTGACAGTGTTCTGTGCTTCTTTGCCTCTATTTTTGTTAACAGTTTGTAATGTTCTTTATTACCCATAAATGAGTGAGATCATGTGGTATTTATCTTTCACTGACTGACTTATTTCACTTAGCATAATGCTCTCCAGATCCATCCATGCTGTTGCAAATGGTAAGAATTCCTTCTTTTTTAAAGCAGCATAGCATTCCGTTGTATAGATGTACCACAGTTTTCTAATCCACTCATCTGCTGATGGGCATTTAGGCTGTTTCCAAATCTTAGCTATTGTAAATTTCGCTGCTATGAACATAGGGGTGCATAAATCCTTTCTGATTGGTGTTTCTGTTTTCTTGGGATATATTCCTAGAAGTGGGATTACTGGGTCAAATGGCAGTTCCATTTTTAATTTTTTGAGGAAACGCCATACTGTTTTCCACAGTGGCTGCACCAGTCTGCATTCCCACCAGCAGTGCACGAGGGTTCCTTTTTCTCCACATCCTCGCCAACACTTGTCGTTTGTTGATTTGTTGATGATAGCCATTCTGACAGGTGTGAGATGGTACCTCCTTGTTGTTTTGATTTGCATCTCTCGGATGATTAGTGACTTTGAGCAGGTTTTCATATGTCTCTTGGCTTTCTGAATGTCCTCTTTCAAAATGTGTCTATTTAGGTCCTTTGCCCACTTTTTGATTGGATTGTCTATCTTCCTTTTGTTAAGTTGTATGAGTTCCTTGTAAATGTTGGAGATTAAACCCTTATCGGAGATAACATTGGCAAATATGTTCTCCAATGCAATGGGCTTTCTTGTTGTTTTGTTGATGGTTTCTTTTGCTGTACAGAAGCTTTTTATTTTGATGTAGTCCCATTTGTTTATTTTCTCTTTCGTTTCCATTGCCCTAGGAGCTGTATCGGTAAAGATATGCTAAAAGAAAAGTGAGGGGGGAGTTTTTTTGCACTAGGGAATGTTTTAAATTACATTTTTTAAGATTTGTGTTTATCCTTACAATTTTCCATTTCTGTAATATTTTCTAATAAAACTACAGTTTTCTAATTATGTACACATTACCATTGCTATTTTTCTCCAGCAGCAGTCTTAATAACCAGAAAGTTAATAATAAAATACAAAACAAATTATCAGAAGTATAATATGTCAAATTAACAATTACAATATTTGCCTAGGGCGACAATTTTTAAGTATATCGTACCAATGGTGAATGGTTAAAGTAGATTCTTGTTTAAGAATGCATAAAAATTCTTCTTTGTCATACATTAATTTTACAGACTATTGTGATACCTTTATCCTTCCAAATAATTCTGTACTTAAGCACTATTTTGTAGTTTTTTTTTAATGATATCCTATCCATACCTAATGAGTTGATTAACTTCAGAGCCTGATAATCTAATATTTTACCTGAGGTTTTCTTAAGGCCCAATAATTTTCCCCCGAGTTCTCATCAGTCATGGAAGTAACATTACAATTACAGGATAAACTAGTTCCCTATGTAATTCTTCCATCTTTTCAAATAATTTCTCCCAGATGTAAAACACAAAGACACCCATGGCCATTATCTAGTTTCAAAGTTCTACTTGTGAGGCACCCTTTGAAGAGTACAGATTGAACTCTAGGAACTGTTATTGGGAGTACAGAAAGAAAGAAAGTGGTATAACAAATAACATGGTTTTTTTTTTCTAGTAAAATCTGATTCTTATAGTAACTGAAATAACTACTATGATGAATATGACAACAAGGCAGTCTGAAAATAATAAGTTTTTTAGAATACCTCCTTTCAGTTGAGTTCAGTACCAATACAGGGTGGTCAAAAGTAGGTGTATAGTTGTGAGTATATGAAACACAGTTAATAAAGCTATTGTAATAGTCATAGTCTGCATGTCTTTTTCCATACAAACAACTGTAAAGCTATTTTTGCCCACCCCTGTATCAGTTATTCTAGAAAATTTAAGTTTCATGTCCTTTGTGAATCACAGTCCAGTCCTCCAGAGCATGAATTCATCTGGGTTTTCTTTGACTTTGATGTGATCAGCAGCATTTGAAGTGGTCTCTATGCATGGTGGCAGCTCATCTTTCTTCTTCTATCTAAACTAAATTGTCCAGTTTGATAGGGGCGGCAGACTTCTTCCTTTAGTTCCCTCCAGGCAATTCTGACTTTATGTCTCAGGGTTTCAAGGGAAGAGAGAAGTCATTTTAATACTGAACATGATTATGAGAGGATTCAGTTAAATCAGGCAGAGGAAGTCATTTCAGACCCCAATTCACAGCTCTGCCAATGATAAGTTCAAAGAGAGAGAGAGAGAGAATATTATTGCTTGCAAGAGTCCCTCTAATTTTTAAAAAAGCTAGTGGTAAGTGACTAGGCCATTTTAAACCGGTAGATTACTGAACCTTAGCCAATGAGTTTGTTAGAGTTTGAGATATCCATTCTACTTTTAGAAATGTGCGAATATTTGTATCATTCTTAGACAACAGTGGACAAAAATGATTCTCTCTCGGATTCAGTAAGCTCTGGGGTCCCAAAAGTGGAGTTTATGTGCACTAAGAGGGCCATTACCATTGCCTGAACATTTGCTTTTGAAGAGGGAAAGACTTTATACCATTCAGACATCATACACACCATAACTAGACAAAATCTCTTATCTTTTACAGGCATTAATTCTATGAAATCTATCTTCCATCAAGTTCCTGATAAAATCGGTCAGGGAAAACTTTCTGTACCTACCTTAAGAGTGGCCTATAAAGAATTCTGCTGCCCTAGCTGGTTTGGCTCAGTGGATAGAGCATCGGACTGCGGACCGAAGGGTCCCAGGTTCGGTTCCAGTCAGGGGCACATGCCTAGGTTGTGGGCTCGATCCCCAGTTGGGGGTGTGCAGGAAGCAGCCAATCCATGATTCTCTCTCATCATTGATGTTTCTATCTTCTATCTCTCTCTCCCCCTCTCTTCCTCTGTGGAATAAAAAAATAAAATTAAAAAACACCAAAAAAAAAAAAAAAGAATTCTGCTGACAAATAACAAATCTCTTTATGTTTTGAGTAATTTCATCTTTTTGATAGGCATATGAAAAAGGCATAGTAAAAATATAGGGCTTTTAAAAATCCCTCTTTTGGATTATTTTGTTGACAACATAGCAATAAACTAATTGAGCAAATATGAGTGTGGTATAGGAATTTTGTTATGTAATACCTATAGTACAGTCGAACTTCTTTTAGCTCCCTTTTCAAACCATTTGTTCATTTCTCTTTGTGAAACTTATTCTTGAAAATGGACAAAGGTTTCTCATATTCAAAATGGAGGCCTCTAAGTTTGGAGTCTGTCATATTTTAACTGTAGCCTTGCACCTCTTTCAGCAAAATCATTGCCTTCAGAAATTTTAGCATTTCTTGTGTGATAATCTGAGTCAGCAGTTGTAAAACCTTTAACAAATCAGCTTTCAATTCTCCATGAGAAGTTTTAATTGTCACAGAAGTCAAGAATCCCCTATTTTTCTAAATTTGCCTTGTTGCATGCATGACAGATACCAGCCCATATTTAACATTTGTATATATAGGGTGTACCCAAAATCTGTATCCACATTTTGAATAATTATAAAGGCAGTGTTTATTAAAATAAATTTCTTTTTTCCAAATGTAATAGAATCTACAGACATTGTGTGTACATTTTTGGGGGACACTCTGTATATTTGCTTTTAAGTCCAGAACTAAGAATTTTAGCTCTAGTAACTGCTATTAACATATCTTTTTGTGCTAACTTAATTTCAGATAAAACATAAGCTTCTGAGATTCATAATAAGTCACCACAGCATAGAAAGCCTCAAATTGGCCACTTTTGTCCCATGTATGTGACCCATCAGTAAACATCATGAAATCTGAATCTTGAAAAGCATTATCAAATAAACCACACTGGAACCTAGTGTTTTCTCCTATTACTGTGGTACATTCACAATCATCTATTTTTTGTTTAAAATCTGGTAAAAGAGTAGCAGGTTTGGGAAATTGCAACTTCCATGCACAATATTAGGATAGGATAATAATGTTCGATCATAGCAAGTCTGACAGTGCACCAACAAATGCTTGGTTTTATGCACTTGTAAGAAAATTGCTACCTTATGTGGCATACTCAAATCAAGTGACCCAATATATGGGGCAAGCCTTTCCAGTAAGTGTGGTAGCTGCCACCACAGCTGCCAGATATTCAGGCATTCCCAGTGTCATGGCATCTAGACTGGTGTATAGTCTAACCCCAACTTTAGAGTTAAAATTATACTTGCAGAATCTTGACTTTCAGGACAAAAATGGAAAGGTATTACAAAGTTTGGAATCCCCAAAGCTGGGGAACAGACTATAGCCAATTTAAATTGTTTAAGTGTCTCGAGATTCTAGGGGCCAAAAGAAGATCCAGAGATTAACATGCAATTGCATTGTCAGAGGTTTTGCTTGCTCTGTAAAGCTGGGATTCACTGTCAACAATACCCTATTAGTCCCAAAAATTGTCTAAGTAGTAGTTTTTTTAATAGGTAGTTTTATCTGCATAATTGGCTCCTATATTATAAAACACTGAGGCCTTTACTAACAACAGATGCTTCAGATATATTTTTCAGTTTGGCAACATTGTAATTCTTCTAGTGAGGTCTTAAGCCCCTGTGAAGCCAAAGTATCAGTTTTCTATTACTCTTTAGTTTCTGAAACTACTAGAAAACTACATATATATTGAGTAATCATAGATCCTCCTGGTGGGAGAAAGTTTTGTTTTCCTGTAACTGACTAGAGAAAATAGTAGAGAGTCCCAAACACTTTTGGAATCCTCTAACTTCATAAGACTTACCTATGACTCCTTTCCTAAGCAAAAGCAAACCGAAGTATAGACACATCACTAGAGGAAAATAAAAAAATAGAATATTAGTATAGATCAACTGCAGTGAAACATTTGTAGACGATGGTACTGAAGACAGATAGTTGCAGGGTTAAGAACTACATAGGTTAATGGAACAGAAAATGTATTTACTTTATGATTTGTACAAATCTATATAGTAGTAAACAATCTGTATTAAATTTATCAACCTTCTTTACTAGAAGTATAGGAGTATTACAGGGTGAGTACACTTAAAAGCTTTTCCCTCCTTTTTTTACTCCTAATTTTCATAACTAGTTTTATTCCTTCAAATTGAGCTCGAAACAAAGGATATTATTGTTTTACACATGACCATGGCTATTCTTACTTGTTCTCTATCTCAAATTAAGTCAATATCATTATTCTCAAATAACTACCCAAAGCAATGTGTTAATTTGTTTCAGCCCTGGCTTATAGTAATTAAATTATATGACTTTTTCCAAGGGAGCTCACCAAACATTCCATTTGGAGTATAGAATAGTGTAGTCTTTCATTTGCACAGCAGTCTCTCCCCAGTAGGTTTCTTAGAGAAACAATCTGTGTGGGAACAACTGGGGGAAAGGGATGGAAGTGTTGGGAAGAAAAAATTTCTTCCTCTATTTTTTCTAGCTTCCTCTGGCTGATCTAATAATTAAATTGACATGAGACAAATTAGCAGGAGAAAAACTAATTACATATGTATGGGGGTCCCATAGGAATATGAGACCCACAGGCAGTCAGGCATTTTAGGCTTATATTCTATTATGAGCCAGGGAGAAGGGGGAAGGGTCTGGAACTTCAAAAGGGAGGAAGAGCAATTTATAGGAAGTTGGGAAAAAACAAATGTTTGTCATGCCATGCAGAGACAATGGAACACAGGGAGGATTGTGAACAAACAGACCCTGCCAAGCTTCTCCCCCAGCTGACCACACCTAGTCCATAGTCTTTGTAGTTATCTCTGGTGGTAGCGGGTTTGGTCCAGGAAGAGAACTATCTAAATTATTTTAGGCAATCAAGGGAAAGGTAAAAAGCTCTTCCTGAGTCTTTTGTGTCTTAAGTGTCTTCAGCTCAAAATAATCACATGCCAAATTGGCACATTCTGGGGAGACTCTTCTGAACCAGTATGTACCAGAAAAGGCAAGAATAGTTACTCTATTCTGCTGCCTGCATACAGAAACAGTCTTTTATCCAAACTCTCAATTATTCCCTGATCAAATCTCTCTATTATGTCTGCTTTCCTAGCTAACCTGGTGTGTTTGACAAGGAATTCTTGGAGGTGGATTCCAGGGCTGAGAAACGAAGTGGATTCAGGCTAGGATACGAGGCATATAAATATATGCCCTCAAACAGGGCAGATAATCCATTAGCAGCATGAGAAGTTGTGTACTTGACTTTTTTGGCAGGGAAACCTACTAATGGAGGGAACCACCCATCTAAACAATCATTACCTCCTTCTTCCCAGGAGTGTAGATTTGATGTAGGGGAAGATAAAGAGACTCAGAAAGAATTGGAACAACTGAGAAAAGAGGTTCTGTGAAAGAGAAAGTGGCTTTAATTCTTGAATTTCCTTTTCCATTTTTCTCAATCTTTCCTTCTGGTTATCAAATCATTTTTTACTTTCTCCTTAGAATGATAGTCATCCTATAAATACTAGTAATTCATATTCTTGGAATGAGGCAGTTCTAACCCCCCCCATAAACATGTTAATTTGTCCAAATCAAAGAAACAGTCCTTAGGCTACCGTAAGACAGGATTCTCATATGTATACCCATTCCAAATGTGACAGAGAGATATTAGCAATTTATGAGACAGACTGTGGGCAACATTTCTGGCTTCCCATATTTTTTCCACCATTAAAGCTAATGGTAATCTGACAGAATTTTAGACCTGATATCACCTATGCTTATGCAATAATAAAATCTTGAATTTGGAGAGGGTAGTTCATCTGGCTAGTATTCCAAAATAATAGAGAGCTAGAAATGAGAATTTTTATGATTCAGAATTTATTACCTGATCGTTGTGTGGCCACAGACCTTAAGCTGATCCACCCAATTTAGGAATTGCCAGATGGATCCTATCCTCATTGCCAAATTGTTGGGGAAATATAATTAAACATAAAATTTCCTGCCAACCCAATAAAACCTCTCCATAAAATGTAGAAAAGAATAAGATAGTTTTTATTATTGAATAAGCATTAAACCAGACTGCAATGTGCATTACAGGCAATCCGCCAAAGAGACTGCAGCACAAAAAAATAACTCATACCCTTTTATGTATATGCTAGCCTATTAATGTGTATGTATGTTTATATATGTTAATTTATTATATACCCATTAATTGTATCTATCCATACAAAAATAAAATTTCTCATGGTTTTTACATACCAGGAATTACATCTTGGGACTAAATTCCCACAGACAGGAAGGCAGGGCACCACCCTTCTTGGTGTTTACTTTTTAAAGAGATGGCTCCTTGGTCTCCATGAGCAACATTCATGGAAGACAAAAACTGCAAGAGGCTTATTTAGCTTTGAAAAAGATTTACACACACTTCAAAGAGATGAAACTAGCATTTGTAATAAAGTTTTCTGAAGGAAATGCAAAAGAAAAGTGGGGTAAGGAAAGTTCTCTACTTTTTTGCATTAGGAAAAATCTTAAATTAACTTACTTAGATTTTTATTTAACCTTACACTGGCAAATAAAAGTCAAGATCACAGTCCTGGAGGGCCTATACCACATAATAAATTACTTAGCTAGGGAATAAGAAAAGGCCTTAGTAACTGGATCTAGATCCCCTGGGCACTGGCTCTTAGGAGTTAAAAACAAGACAACAAAATGGAATTACTTATGCTAAGCCTCATGTCACCAAACTTAGACTTAATTATAATTTTTGCTTTTCCAGAAATAGAATCTTAAACCAGGAAATCAGGAATAGTCTGATCAGTACTAGTTAGGTAATCTGTCTAATAGACCCCTGGCATCCACTAAAGAAAAGTAACTGTGCCAACCAATCTGCTTTTATGCTTAGTGTAACATCTTTGTTCCTCCTCCCTTCTACCTAAAGAAACCTTTCATTGTTTTACAGCTTCTTGGAGCTACTTTATATCTGCTAGATTGGATGCTGCCCTATTGAGATACAGTTTTACTCATATAAACCAAAATTTTAATAGGCCTCACTTTATTTTTTTAACACAGCAATGGGGCAGTGCCCCACTATAACTGGGACATAAGGTCAGGGTTGGAGTAGAAAGATGGATTTGATGCTGGTTTTGTTAGACCTGGGCTAGAGTTGCTTAAATACTTCTGGTTTGTATGACTTCCTAGAATCCAGGGCAGGGCTCACCCTGCAGATAGTTTGAGTCACAGAGCCTGAGCTACAATAACAAAGAAGCATTTTGAGCCTAGATATAAGAACATTAAAAGTTACACAGAGATAGATTTGTATACAAAGGCCTTTTTATTTTTTTACAAACATACTGAAATTTATTCCTTTTACCCAGATTAACAAAACATATAAAAGGAAAACTAAACATTTGGTTTAACAAAAACAACACTTTTGAAGATATGACAATTTTTTAAGGAAATAATATTGCAAATGGTCACATCTGGGTCAATTTACTACACTAAAGGAACAAAATTGTTAGAAGATAGCTATGCTTAACTGAGTCACTTATCTGAACTATAGTAAAGTTACTTGAACTCATTCTCAAGATCAAGGTTTAAAACCATTTTAAAGGACAAGACTTTAAGTGTTTTATAGCCATCTTTGTAAGAGATGCTTTTCCTTCCCCAAAAGGCCAAAGCCTAATTAGAAGTTTATAATACTTACTTTTTTTCTCATCATGCCTTCCATTCAAAATAATATCATTGGTAATATGGTTTACATCTTGCTAATCGATGACATAGTCCAAGAAGTGGGCTTTGATAAGACAAACCCTGTATTCCTTGAGAAAGGAATGGCCTTCTGGGTGCAGGCTACATATCATTACTCACTTCCCCTAGTTATATAAAGAGAGGGCTCAGAGTTCCCTGATCTTCAGTGAACTGGTGTAAGAGAGAGAATTACCATGGTGAGTAGGATGTGTATTTACAAGTGAACTACCCTGTTGAGGTGGAGCGGATCCTGGAGGATGATCCTATATAATAATCCTATATAATATAGAGGTAATATGCAAATTGACCATCACTCCAACACACAAGATGGCTGCCCCCATGTGGTCAAAGATGGCCACCACAAGATGGCCGGCAGGGTAGGGAAGTTGTGGGTGACCAGGCCTACAGGGGAGGACAGTTGGGGGGGGGACCCAGGCCTGCAGGGGAGGGAAGTTGGGGGGGGGACCAGGCCTGCAGGGGAGGGCAGTTGGGGGTGACCAGGCCTACAGGGGAGGACAGTTGGGGGGGGGCCCAGGCCTGCAGGGGAGGGAAGTTGGGGGGGGACCAGGCCTGCAGGGAAGGGCAGTTGGGGGTGACCAGGCCTGCAGGGGAGGGCAGTTGGGGGTGACCAAGCCTGCAGGGGAGGGCAGTTGGGGGTGACCAGGCCTACAGGGGAAGGCAGTTGGGGGTGACCAGGCCTGCAGGGGAAGGCAGTTGGGGGTGACCAGGCCTGCAGGGGAGGACAGTTAGGGGTGACTGGGCTGGCAGGAGAGGGCAGTTAGGGGAAATCGGGCCAGCAGGGGAGGGCAGTTGGGGGTGACCAGGCCTGCAGGGGAGGACAGGTAGGAGCAACCAGGCCAGCAGGGGAGGGCAGTTGGGGGGACCAGGCTGGCAGAGGAGGGCAGTTGGGGGCAACCAGGCCTGCAGGGGAGGGCAGTTGGGGGGGACCCAGGCCTATAGGAAAGGGAAGTTGGGGGGGGGACCAGGCCTGCAGGGGAGGGCAGTTGAAGGGGACCAGGCCAGCAGGGGAGGGCAGTTGGGGGTGACCAGGCCTACAGGGGAGGGCAGTTGGGGGGGACCAGGCCTGCAGGGGAGGGCAGTTGGGGGTGACCAGGCCTGCAGGGGAGGGCAGTTGGGGGGGACCAGGCCAGCAGGAGAGAGCAGTTAGGGGCAACCAGGCTGGCAAGGGCGGGCAGTTAGGGGTGACTGGGCCAGCAAGGGAAGACAGTTGGGGGCAACCAGGACTATAGGGGAGACCAGTTAGGGGCAACCAGGCCGGCAGGGGAGGGCAGTTAGGGGTGACCAGGCTGGCAGGGGAGGGCAGTTAGGAGCAATCAGGCCAGCAGGGGAGCAGTTAGGCATCGATCAGGCTGGGGGGCAGAAATGGTTAGGGGCAATCAGGCAGGCAGGTGAGCGGTTGGGAGCCAGTAGTCCTGTATTATGAAAGGGATGTCCCAGATTGGAGAGGGTGCAGGCTGGGCTGAGGGACACACACCCCCCCACCCCGCTCCCCATGCACGAATTTCATGCACCAGGCCTCTAGTATTTTATATAAGGTGGAATCTGAACAATAATGTCTATGGAAAGGGCAGTGGAATAGAAGTCATTGGTAGACCTGAAGCCTATCTATGAATCAAGTGAGAAGTATCTGCAGCCTGGGAAGGATGTGGCATTTGATGGCTTACTGGCAGTAGAGGAGATAGTGTGTCCAAAATGTTACTATGGAGACATAATATGATGAGAATTCAATACCACTGCTTAACCTTGATATTTAGGATGATGGTGAGCAGGTGTGGAGGCAGGAGGTGGGAATGCTCACCTGAATTTTAGTCATTCTGAATAAGGAGTTATTAAATTTCTTTTTTCTTGTTGAATACAAAGGTTTCCTGACTTACAGAAGGAGGTAGAGGTTAAGCCAAGGACAATTAATTCTGGTGAAGGAGCACAAATATCTTGTGGTTGATTATATGACAAGCACATGTTGTAAAATAGGTGATAGTATAATGTACTGCTTTGGTGGAATATAGTTCATATGATTCTTGTCTGTCTGCATTATAAAATGATCAGAGATTTCAGTTGGTGGTGGGGCAATATGAAGAAAGAACATTTTCTTTAAACAAGTTTTTTTTTTTTAAATAAGAAATGGGCAAAACCAGCTTTCTTTTCAGAATCAAAATGAAGAACAAATGGGAAAATTATGTTATTCAACCTTCACAAGTTTGAGCCTCCACAAATAATGCAACCAAGTCTTCCATTTTTAACAGCCTGTCTATATACATTCCACCTTCTCTATCTTGGTTCCAAGTTTTATTTTTAAGTTAAGTATAGGCAACAAGATTTTAAGCTCTCATATGATGTAACTTGATATAAGCATCTAAATCTCTTTGAGATAAATATGTTCTCTTGCATTCTTGAACACAGCTGCACATGAAGATAGAACCTATTGCGTGTATCTCACTTCACCTCACAGGGTTACTACAGCCTGGACACACCTTAATTGCCTTCTATTCCATTTAAAATAGCACAGCCATAGCAAAAAACATGCTTACATGGAATCATCCGCCCATAGATCCTAATGGGTAATTCGCATTTTTCACGGAAATGAATTGGGGTTTCATCTTTTTTACTTATGATGTTTATCTTAAAGTCCCAAAATTGATTTTTCCTTAGGAGATGTTTGCTTATATCTTAACAATTCCCCCCCTGCCAGTAGAGTTATAAACTTCTACTTCACTGTACCATAGTCCTTTGTTGCGCTCCATGATTCAGCTCGCAGGGTATACTGGGAACAGAAGTGAATCTCGCTGACCCAGGGCGCGCATGCGCCCTACCTTATACGGACCCCAAGATGCAGAAGTGGTCCTGTGTTGCCCCGGCTTTGCTGTCTTCTTACCTACCCCAGTTCCAGTGAGTGTTATCAGGCAGAGGGAGAAAGAGCAAGCAAATGAAGAGTTTCATGGTTGACATTGCTTAGGTTGCTCTTCTTACGCTTCAAGAAAAAAGTAGCATTTAACTGGAAAGAGACGAATCCAGAAGGAGAGAATATGCAGGTAAGGCAGCCTGCCTGCTCTTAAAAGTTATTTTTTAAACATGACATTTTATTTTTTTATTATGAGGTTTTGGAAAATATGATTTCACAGAACATATGAAGATGGAAATACAATATAATTACCCAGAGATTGCAATACTAATGTTTTTATATACTTTAATATATAAAGATTTTTATACCACATAAATTATGCACATATATGGATATATTTATGCACTTGAAAAATGTAGTACTTTGCTTTTTTGAGATGAAAGCCCACTTGTTGTATGAAGTGTTCATATAGAGACTGGATAGCTTCTTGTCAGAAGTGCTGTATATCTGATTTTTCAAATTTTTATGCCAAAGTACCTCAATGGTAGAGAAGAGTAAATTTACTATAACTGTGAGGGTGAGGGGGGAAACTTCCAAGGACCTCTAAAAGCAGGATATTTCTTTGAATAGTTGTATTTTACTTAAAAATATATGAATATAACTTCTTGCTTCAGAATGTTCATTTTAATACAAATATTGCTTTTAATTACTTAGTTTAATTACTTGAATCTCTCCCTGCCTTTAAAGTCTTTGAGTAACAGCAAAATTCCAGGAAGCTGCAGGAGGATATGTGCCAAATCCCATAGCACATTGCTTGCTGCTATCTCCTCGTGGTGTTAGTACACTAGTTTGTGATGTAGTGCATAGAGTAGCTCCTTTACTGAGTACAGGATCATCTAGTAGGACTTGGAAATATTTTTTATACAGACTCCTTTATAATAGTACTAGAGGCTGGGTGCATGAAAATTCATGCACTGGACGGGGAGGGTCCCTCAGCCCAGCCTGCCCCCCCTCACAGTCCGGGAGCCCTCAGGGGCAGGAGGCGACCCAGTGATCAGGGGAAAGCAATGCCCCATCACACCTCTGCTGCTGCCACTGCCAGCAGCACAAGCCTTGGCTGGCCCTGGTTACCTGAACCTCAGGCGGCCCTGGGTGGCTGGGCAGCAGCCATCCGAGGCTTACCTGCGCCTTGGGCCGGCCCTGGGCTGCTGGGTGGCTGAGGGGACTGAGGGACTCCAGAGGCAGGCGCGCGGAGCAGCCCGGCCTGCCTGGGGGCGGGCCAGCCTTGCCGCGCACCTGCCGCCCCCACAGGGCTGAGGGGACTGGGCACCGCCATCTTGTGGCTGTGGGCACCACCATGTTTCCAATGGCCTGAGGGTCAATTAGCATATTCCCTCTTTATTAGATAGGATTTATCTACAAGAGTATTTATCTGTGAATAAATGTTCAAAGTTTAAAGCCCCAATAAATTTAGAGGTGATTAGTCACATTATAAAATATCTTTCTATATCCCCAAATGTGTCATTTTGGTTCTTTAAATATTACATTCTCTTGGTATATTTTATGTGTGTTATAATGCATTAACAACTTGGAGGAAAGACCTAAGTAAAAAAAAAAAAAAATTACAGGGTAAAGAATGTAATGATCACTCAAAGATGAATATAAAGCATATTCAAAATGTCCACATTCATTTATGGAAAAATAAGGCTGCATTTACAGAAATGCCATTTGTACCCACCTTTTGGTAACCTATGTCTCCTGTAAAGTGAGGCTCACCCTTCCTGTGATAGCTTCTTTCCACACTGTCCAGAATAAGTGCTGTCATTCTCACTTGCAAAGCAACATTGAAAAGAAACTGATGAACTACCATGACCAAATGTGCCAAATACATGATGAAAAAATAATTAAAGGATAGGTGAGCAGGAAATTGCCCTCATTAAGAAGATTATCCATCTCTGCTGAACTGCTGAGACATAGTCAAAGCTGACCTTCACCAAACAAAAAGACAAAATCAGCAGGGATGTTGTCCCAGGTAGAAAATGCCATAGAGAAAAGAAAAATAAATTAAAGCCATAAAAACATTTTTTGACAGTCTCCATTTATACTGGAATTGGTGAATCATACAGCTGGATCAGAATAGTTTTGCAATAATATTCCATGATTGATGCTGGGAATGTGGAGAGACTCTGAAATAGTGGGGAGTTGATAAATTTTCACATTTGCTGACATGCTTTATAAAAGAAACAATATATAGCCACATGGGGCATTTTATCAGAGAGAGTGAGTGAGCAGCTGAAGTAGGGTTAAAATGAATACAATGGTGGGAATAATTATGAAGCTTACAGGTGGTTGAAAGAAGGAACCAAGGCCAGAGGCTTAGAGAAAAATTACTTCTTTTTATCCATTTCATTATTGATGAATTCCTGCAAAGTTGCATGTAAATAGACACCAGGTTTTTCTCATCCTGACCTATAATATAATTTCATGACTGTTTTGCCTTTATTTTGAATTTGTCATTTTTGGACAATAGCTACTGATAGTTAAACTTTTGATTTCTTTGGCCTTCTGTCAAATAGTTAATGCCATACTAATACATAAGTGTACAGGGGTCATTGTGACTCAGTGTGCACTATTCTTTCTGCAAAATAATCCTGCTTGAAATGAAACTGCTTTCAAACCTTCTTTATATGTTTTGGGTGAAATCAGAGTGGGGGAGTTCAGAGTCTTACCTCCTCAATACTTTAACAACTCTGGCATCCCTTTCACCTCCTCCTACAGTGGTCTTTTAGGCAGCTCAGTGGAGCACAATTTGAATTCCACTCCTCAAATATATGTTCTAAGCTGATGCATAAAGTGTATATAATGAACTATATCATATATACAAAATAATAATAGATGAGCACCTACATATCAACCACTTATATATTTATCACCCATATATTTACCAGCTTAGGAAATAAGAGCATCATATATCAGTGCATTTGAAAACTCTGCTGCACCCCTCATTCATTTTCAACTTCATGAGAGGAAAGCATGATACTGAACTGTGTGTTCATCATCCTCTAGCTATTTTCCATTTTAAAAATCACATATGTATATATGTATATTTATACAAAATATTATTTACTTTTGAATGTTTTTCACTTTATATGGATGGAATAATACTGTGATTTTCTTTATTACCTTAGGATTATATTTCTGACATATGTTCATGTTAACACATGTACTTTATTCATTTTCAGAACTGTATTCCATTGTGTGAGTATGTTATAATTTAAATATTCACCTATTGATGAATATTTGGTTTGTTCTCAAGTTTTGCAATTGCAAGTGCTGCTATGAAACATTCTTGTATGTTTCCTATACATGTTCAAAAATTTCTCTAGGGTATGTGTAAAGGAGTAGCAGTACCAGATCATAGAGAATGAGCATATTCAACTTTTCCAAAGTATTCATACTAATTTATCAGCAGAGTATAAAACTTTTTGTTGCTTCACGTCTTTACCAACACTTATTAACAGACTCTTAATTTATTACAAATTTGGTGATTGTAAATCTCACAGCATTATGTTTTTATTTTGTGTTTCTCAGATTGCAAGTGATGTTGAACAGCGTTTTATAGGCCACTTATAATTTCTCTTTTGTCAAATATCTGTTCATATTATTGGACCATTTTTATAAACAATTTGTATTTTTCCTTATTGATTTGTAGGAGTTTTTTATATATATCCCTGGTACTATTTTCTTGCCAGTTGTATGACTTGCATTTCTCTTCTTTAAGTTTGTAAGTTGCCTTTTAATTTCTTTATGTTGTCTTGTGATAAATATAAGTTCTTAATTTTTATGTATCAGACTTATCAGTCTTTTTCTTTGTGACCATTGCTTTTCTTATATGCTGAAAATGTGTTTGCTAACCTGAGATCATAAAGGATATTATTCCTTACAATTTTTTAAAAGTGTTGCCTTTCAAATGGAAACTTCACTAATACATCTGCAACTGATTTTATATGGTATAACATAGGGATACCTTCCCCCCTCCATATAAATAGTCAGTTATCAGAGAACTATTTATTAAATAACCCATTCTTTTCCTTCTGATCTTCAATGGCTAATTCTTTCATATATCAGGTTTTCCTATGCAAAAATCTATTTCTGGATTCTCTATTCCATTCCATTGGCCTATAATCCTATCCCATCTTAATTACTGTGACTTTATAAACTTTTAAGATTTTTGAATGGGGTGCAAGTCTCCCTCCCCAACTTATTTTTAGGATCATCTTGGCTAGTCTTAAACATTTGCTTTGCCAAGGTTTACAAATATACATTTGCTCATGTTACAGTTATTCTAAAAGTTAACAGTGCTTCTGAAGTCAGGTATTTTCAAAGACCAGAAAGATGCCTGCCTAAATTTACTGGCATCGTTGTCTTTACTCTGTGAGATGAGGCACAGGGTTTACATAATTTTTGTTTGTTTTGCTTTAAAAACAGATTTTTTTGGGATCTTATCATTTCATGGAATAGGCAGTATAGCATTGTGATAAAAAGTGTAGGGGAGGGGAAATTTTCAAATCTTTTTCCTCCTAATTCTTCTGGCTGGTCTAAAAATCAAATTGACATGAGACATTAACAGGAGATAACAAATTTATTATGTATGTACATATGGAGTTCCATATGAATATGAGACTGAGGACAACTTGAGCAATTGAGGCTTATACTAGAATGTCATCTTGAGCTAAGGAGAAAGGAGGTTAGTGGTTTGGACTTCAAAGAGAAAGTAGGCAATTCACAGGTAGATAAGAAGGAGCAAACATGTGGTAAACAATTCTTGCTATTCTACCTAGACACAGAGAGGAGTCTAAGAAACAGACTTTTCTAGGTTCCTCCCTGTCTGCCACAATTAGATCATATTTAAGAATGGGTTATTTAATAAGGTGATCTTCCTTCCTGGAGCAGGTTTTTCTAGGTGAGTGGTTAGGGGTGATCAGGCAGGCAGAGTAGTTAGGGGCGGTCAGGCAGGCAGATAAGCAATTAGGGGTGATCAGGCAGGCAGGCAGAGGTGGTTAGGGGCGATCAGGCAGGCAGGCAGAGGTGGTTAGGGGCGATCAGGGAAGCAGGCGAGTGGTTAGGGGCGATCAGGCAGGCAGGTGAGCAGTTAGGGGTAATCAGGCAGGCAGACGAGTGGTTAGGAGTGAGTGGGAAAGGGATTTCCAAATGCTGGTTTAGGCCTGATTCCTGTGGAGATCCCCCAAGGGGTCCAGGACTGCAAGAGGGTGCAGGCCGGGCTGAGGAACCCCCCTCCCCCATGCATGAATTTCATGCACCGGGCCTCTAGTATGAATATAAATTCTTTGGTTAATCTTTCCCCCCCTTTCCTCTGAAATACCTTAGTCTGTTGTATGTTTCAATGTCTCTGGATCTGTTTTATTTATCAGATTATTTTATTCATTAGATTCCACACATAAATGAGATCATGTGATACTCATCTTTCTTTGACTGGCTTATTTTACTTAGCATAATACTATCCAAGTCCCTCCATGCTGTCTCAAAGGGTAAGAGATCCTTCCTTTTTATAGCTGCAGAGTATTATGTTGTCTAAATATACCACAGTTTTTTAATCTATTCATCTATTGATAGGCACTTGAACTGTTTCCAGATCTTAACTATTGTAAATAGTGCTGCTATGAACATAGGGGTGCATATATGCTTTCTAATTGGTGTTTCAGTCTTCTTAGGATATATTCCTAGAAGTGGGATCACTGGGTCAAATGGAAGTTCCATTTTCAATTTTTTGAGGAAATTCCACACTGAATTCCACAGTGGTTGTACCACTCTACACTTCTACCAGCAGTGTACTAGGGTTCCTTTTCTCTATATTCTCACCAGCACTTGCTTGTTGGTTTATTAATGGAAGACATTCTGGCAGGTGTGAGGTGGCACATCATTGTATTAATTTGCATCTATCTGATAATTAGTGATTTTGAGAATTTTTTCATATTTCTCTTGGCTATTTGTATGTCCTCTTTGGAGAAGTATCTATTTAGATCAAGGGCCATTTGGATATTTATAACATTATTCGCAGGCCATACAAAATTATCAGCTTAAAAATTAGCCTGCTATATTTGCTCAAACATTTAATTAACTCACCCCAAATGCTTTGGAAGGGCCAGATCAAATGATTTTGTGGGCCTTACACAGCCCATGGGACAGATGGTCCCCACCCCTGATTTGGATCCTCTGCCCACTTATTTTTATTTTATTTTTAAAAGTATGTTTTTATTGATTTCAGAGAGGAAGGGAGAGGGTGAGAGGGACAGAAACATCAGTGATGAGAGACAATCATCAATTGGCTGCCTCTTGCATGCCTCTTACTGGGGATCAAACTTGAAACCTGAGCATGTGCCCTGACCAGGAATCGAACCATGACCTCCAGGTTCATGGATAGATGCTCAACCACTAGCCACAACGGCTGGGCTCCTCTGTCCATTTTTAATTGGGTTGTTTGCCTTCCTTTTGTTGAGTTGTATGAGTACTTTATATATTTTGGAAATTACCCCTTATCAGTTATATCATTGGCAAATATGTTCTCCCATACAATAGGTTCCCTTTTTATTTTGATGCTGTTTTTTTTTTTCTGTGCAGAACCTTTTTAGTTTGATATAGTCCCATTTGCTTTCCACCCGCCCCCCTTGTTTCTCTTGCCCTAGGTGAGGTATCTGTGAAAATTCTGCTATGTGGGATGTCTGATATTTTGCTGCCTACATTTTCTTCATGGATTTTTATGGTTTCACACCTTACATTTAAGTCTTTTAACTATTTTGAGTTTATTATTGTGTATGATATAAGTTGGTGGACTAGTTTTATTTTTTTGCAAGTACCTGGCCAATTTTCCCCACACCATTTATTGAAGAGACTGTCTTTACACCATTGCCTCCATTGTCAGATATTAATTGAGCATAATGGCTTGGTTTGATTTCTTTGTTCTTTGTTCTGATCCATTGATCTATATGCATGTTCTTGTGCCAGTACCAGCCTGCTTTGGTTACAGTGGCTTTGTAGTATAGCTTGATATCTGGTATTGTGATCCCTCTAATTTTGTTCTTCTTTCTCAAGATTGCTGCAGCTATTTGGGGCCTTTTCGGTTCTATATGAATTTTTGGAGTATTTGTTCTAAATCTGTGAAATATGCCATTGGTATTTTAATAGGGATTGCACTGAATCTATAGATTGCTTTGGGTAGTATGGCCATTTCAGTGGTGTTAATTCTACCAAATCATGAACACAGTACATTCTTCCATTTGTTTATATCTTCTTCTATCACTTTTTCCAATGTCCTGTAATTTTCTGAGTAGAGGTCTTTTACCTCCTTAGTTAGGTTTATTTCATAGTATCTTAACTTTTTGTTGTAATGGCCAATGGAATTTTTTTTTTTTTGTCTCTCTAAGAGATCATTTTCTATATATATAACCCTAAGCGACCAGGTGACTGTTCGACTGGTCGACTGTTTGTCCAGTCACTATGATGTGCACTGACCACCAGGGGGCAGACCCTCAATGCAATAGCTGCCCCCTGGTGGTCAGTGAGCTCCCACAGATGGAGGCCACTCAGCTGACCAACAGGCGCCAGAATCCGGGCTCATGACTGGCGAGCCGCTGCAGCGGCTGGAGCCTCTCCCACCTCCGCCGCAGTGCTACTGAGCAGCAGCGACAGCAGGTATAGTGAGGCTTGGATGAGCGGGAGCGGCGCAGCACCCAGCCCAGGCTCTGGCTCCTCCCCAGCCGCCTGCGGCTTCATGCACTACTACATCCCTCCAGGGATGTTGGACTGCCGTTTTGGCCAGATCAATGCAGGCCAAGCCTGAAACTGGCAGTCCGACATCCCCCAAGGGATCCTGGATTGCAAGAGGGTGCAGGCCTGGCAGAGGTACCCCAATGGTGCATGAATCTGTGCACTGGGCCTCTAGTTGGTGTATAAAAATGCCATCAATTTCTGGGAATTAATTTGTATCCTGCTCCATTGCAGAATTCATTTATTAAATCTAATAGTTTTTGGTGGAGACTTTAGGGTTTTCCATATCATCTGCAAATAATGACAGTTTTACTTCCTCCTTTCCATTTTGGATGCCTGTTGTTTTTTCTTCTTGTCTGATTGCTGTGGCTAAGACTTCCAGTACTATGTTGAATAATAGTGGTGAAAGAGGACATCCCTGTCTTGTTCCTGTTCTTAAGTGGAATGCTTTTAGTTTTTGCCCATTGAGTATGATATTGGCTGTAGGTTTGTCATATATGGTCTTTATTATGTGGAAGTATGATCCCTCTATTCCGATTTTGGTGACAGTTTTTATAAAAAATGGATGTTGGATTTTGTCAAATGATTTTTCTTCATCTATTAATATGATCATGTGGTTTTTGTCTTTCAATTTGTGTATGTGATGTATCACATGTATTGATTTGTGAATATTCTACTAGCCTTGCATCCCCTTAATAAATCCCACTTTGTCATGGTGTATGATCTTTTTAATATATTGCTGGATCCAATTTGCTAACATTTTGTTGAGGATTTTAGCATCTGTTTGTCAGGGATATTGGCCTGTAATTCTCTTTCTTTGTATTGTCTTTATATAGTTTTGAAAGTAGGCTAATACTGGCCTCGTAAAAAGAGCTTGAAAGTATTCTTTCCTCTTGGATTTCTTGGAATAGTTTTAGAAGGATAGGTGTTAGGTCTTCTTTGATTGTTTGGTAAAACTCCCCTGTGAAGCTGTCTAGACCAGGGATTTTGTTTGCTGGGAGTTTTTTTTTTTTTTCTGCTTCAATTTCCTCAGTAGTTATTAGCCTATTCATGTTTTTCTGATTCTTCCTGATTGAGTTTTGGAAGATTGTATTTTTCTACTAATTTGTCTATTTCACCCAGCTTGTCCAGTTTGTTCACATATAGTTGTTCATTGTATTTTCTTACAATCCTTCGTATTTCTGTGGTGTCAGTTGTTACCTCATTTGCTTCTAATTTTATTTATTTGGGTTCTCTCTTTGTTTCTGATGAGTCTGGATAAAGGTTTATCAATCTTTTCAAAGAACCAGCTCTTGATTTCATTGATCTTTTGTATTGTTTTTTAGTTTTTATGTCATTTACTTCCACTCTGATCTTTATTATTTCCTTCCTTCTGACTCTGGGCTTTTTTGTTGTTATCTTTCTAATTCTTTTAATTGTAATGTTAGTTTATTAGAACTTTTTATTATTTCTTGAGGTAGGCATGTAATGCTACGAACGTCCCTCTGGGACTTCTTTTGCTGTGTCCCATAGATTTGGGGTTGTTGTGTGTTCATTTTAATTTGTCTCTTAAAAGTTTTTTAAAAAATTTCTTCCTTGATTTCATTGGTAAACCATTCATTCTTTAATAACAATGCTATTTAGACTAAATGTGATTGTATGTTTTTGAGTGTTTTTACTGTGGTTAATTTCTTCTTTTATGCCATTAGGATCTGAGAATATGCTTGATATGATTTTAATCTTCTTGATCTTGTAGAGACTTATTTTGTGTCCTAATATGTGGTGTGTCTTTGAGAATATCCCTTGTGCACCTGAGAAGAATATACTATATTCTACAGCTTTTGGGTGGAATGTTCTGTAAATGTCAATTAAATCCATCTGATTTAGTGTGTTGTTTAAGGTATCTGTTTTCTTATTAATTCTTTTCCCTGGAAGATCTATCCAGTGATGTCAGTGGGATGTTAAGGTCCCCAACTATGACTGGATTGCGGTCAATCTCTCCATTAAAGTCCTCTATGACCTTTTTTATATATATTTAGGTGCTCCTAAATTGGGTGCATCTATGTTTACCAGGGTTATATCCTCTCATTGGATCAACCCCTTTGGTACTATGTAGTATCCTTTTTTGTCTCTTGTCATGTCCTTTGATTTGAAGTCTATTTTTTCAGATATAAGTACCCCTGTTTTTAAAAATTAAATATATTTTTATTGATTTCAGAGAGGAAGGGAAAGGGAAAGAGATGGAAACATCAATGATGAGAGAGAATCATTGATTGGCTGCCTCCTGCATGCACCCTACTGGAGATCAAGCCCACAGTCTGGGCATGTGCCCTGACCGGGAATAGAACTGTGATCTCCTCATTCATAGGTCAATGATCACGCAACCACTGAGTTATGCCAGCTGAGCACCCCTGCTTTTATTTTCATTTCCATTTGCCTGGAAAATTTATTTTCATTCCTTCACTTTCATTCTGTGTGAATCTTTTGTTCTGAGGTGGGTCTCTTGTAGACAGTATATATGTGGGTCATGTTTTCATATCCATTCAGCTACCCTATGTCTTTTGACTGGAGCATTTAATCCACTTACATTTAAAATTATTATTGATAGGTAATTATTTATTGCCATTTTTATTCTTTATTTCTATGTTTCGCTCTCTATATATTTCTTATTATTATGGCAGTCCCTTTAACATGCTTGTAATGCTGGTTTGGTGATAATAAACTACTTTTGTCTTTTTTTTTTCTGGGAAGCTCTTTATTTCACCATCTATTTTGAATGATATCCTTCCTGGACAGAGTAGTCTTAGTTTCAGATCTTTGCTTTTCTTACCTTGAATACTTCATGCCATTCCCTTCTGGCCTGTAGTGTTTCTGTTGAGAAGTCAGCTGACAATCTTATGGGAGCTCCCTTTTAGGTCACTGATTTTCTTTCTCTTATGCCCTTAAGATTCTTTCTTTGTCCTTAACGTTTGCTGTTTTACTTATGATGTATCTTAGAGTGGTTCTCTTTATATTCCTCTTGATTGGTACCCTCTGTCCTTCATGAATGTGTGTGGCTCTTCCCTTCACTAGCTTCAGGAAGTTTTCTGTCATTATTTCTTTCAATAGGTCCTTTGTCCCTTGTTTACTTTTTTTTTCCCTCTGGAACCCCTATAATGTGGATGTTGTTTTCTTTCATGTCCCAAATTTCCCTTAAACTGTCTTCATGCTTTTTAAGTATTTTTTTTCTTTTTGTTGCTCTGATTGAGTGTTTTTTAATCCTTATCTTCTAATTTACTTATTCAATCCTCTGCTTCTTTGAGCCTGCTCGTAATTCCTTCCAGCATATTCTTTTTTTTAAAAATATATTTTATTGATATTTTACAGAGAGGAAGGGAGAGGGATAGAGAGTCAGAAACATCGATGAGAGAGAAACATCGATCAGCTGCCTCCTGCACACCTCCTACTGGGGATGTGCCCGCAACCAAGGTACATACCCTTGACCGGAATCAAACCTGGGACCTTTTAGTCCGCAGGCTGACGCTCTATCCACTGAGCCAAACCGGTTTCGGCCCAGCATATTCTTGATATCAGCTATAGTATTCTTCATTTCTGCCTGGTTCTTATTATAATATCTATAACTATTTTTCATGCTGATGTAGCTTTCATTAAGTTCCTGGTAGTGTCCACTGAGTTCCTAGAAGTTCCCATTAGGTTTCTTATAGTTCTCATTAAGTTCCTTGAGCATCTTTATAATCATTACTCTGAACTCTATGTTTGATAACTTGCTTATCTTCATCTCATCTAAGTCTTTTTCTGGTGATTCCTCCTTTTCTTTATTTTGGGTGTTATTTATCTTCCCATTTTAGTTGTATGTTTGTGTTTGTATCTATGTGTTAGATATAGTTGCTATGCCTCCCAGTCTTGTGGGGTGGGCTTTTGTAGTGAATGTCATGTGGGACTCAGAGGTGTGTTTTCCTTGTGATTTTGAGCTATATACTCTAGGCATGTCCTTTTTGTGGGTTATTTGAACTCTCCTGATGTGATTGGGTCTAGATTGTTGTTGTCCCATTTGTGGGAGGACCATCATCTCATGCTGGCTAACTGTGAGACTCAGCCACTACCATGTCGTGTGAACTGTTGTATGGGTGCTGACAGGGCAAAAACAAAACAAAACAAAAAAAACTACAGGAAACAAGCAGTAACATACAAAATATCCTGACAACCACAATGAACACAACCCAAGAGGAAAGATAATTAGGAAAAAGAAGTGAGAGCACAAATACTAAGGTAAAAAAGAGAGAAAAGGATAATGTTGATAACAGTAAAATAGTTAAAAAATAAAGAGGTTACTGGGATATAAAAGGGGCAGAAAATATATTCTGAAAGGAAAGTAGGGAGAGCAATAAATAAGAGTAGTGAATAGAAATAGGAAAATTGTATTAAAAAGACAAGAAGACAGAGAAAGAAAGAAAAGAAAGTTATGCAAAGGTAGCAATAAGAGAAAGGTAAAGCAAAAGAAATCATGGAAAATAAAAGTATAAAAAGGAGGAAAAAAAGATAGAGTAAGGAAGGAGGCCAATAAGACATATGGATGAAACAAGAGAGAAAAGTAATAAACTTAATAATTATAATAACATCAAAGCAATAAAGCAGAGAATATCAAGAAAATAGTGAAAAAAGAACAACAACAAAAAACAAGCAAAACAATACCAACAAATAAGGGGGAAAAACATTTTTTTAAAAACCAGCTAAGTGAAGTTCATCTGGGTAGCTCATGATGTCCAAGGCTCACTGTTTTGTATGTTCATTTCAGGCCTCCAGGGAGGTACTTTTGTGTCAGCCGGTGTCAGGAGCTGTCCAAGTTTGGCTCTCAGTGTCCCCCTCCCCTTTTATTTTCCAGAGAGGAAGGGAGAGGGAAAGATAGAAACATCAATGATGAGAGAAAATCATTGATTGACTGCCTCTTGTACACCCCTACTAGGGATCAGGCCTGCAACCCAGCATGTGCCCTGACAGGGAATTGAACCATGACATCCTAGTTCATAGGTTGATGCTCAACCACTGAACCACACCAGCCAGGCTCTCGCTGTCCTTTTGTAGCTGCCTGGTCTGAGGCTCTCTGCAAAGTGCCTCCACCTTTCAGCTATTCTGCCTCCCCACTGTGGTTGCCCGGTCTTTCTCCAGTGTCTTCCGAAAAGAGTCTTTAGGATGGAGGTAGGCTCATGTAACAAGGCTAGTGGACCCCTTACTTAGAGATTTAGCCATCAGGCACTCACCGAGGGGAAATTAATCTCTGCTTCAAAGCCAACTCATCAGTCTCTACCATATCCTCTAAATCTAGTTCCCCGTAAAATGGCCTGATATAGGTTCAGATTGGATTGTGCTGCCTTTTCTGTATGGGCAGTTTTAGCTGGCCTGGGTTCAGTGGGATTGATCAAAAGAGACTCCAGTGAGCACATTGCCTGCCCAGCCCCCAGGAGGGGTGTTAAGCATTTATTCCTGGTCCCAAATAATAGTCCCTGAAAGTCTTACTCTTGGAATGTCCTCTGAGCTGTTCTCCCTTCCACTAAGGAACTGTGCCAGCTGGAGTAGCTGGGACTTCAGAGAATTGATCCAGCCCTTTCCATGTTGGGGGTGGTGCTCCTAGTCTGCAGGAGAGGTAGACACCCCTCTTTTCCCAGTTCTTGCTGTCCAAACTCCCAGGGAGTTCAGCTCAGCCTCTCCACAATGCATGCACAAAGCCCAGCTCTCACTGGTCTGTCTCCTCAACATAAGCTTTCCTGGTTGGATGCTGTGGAGTGCCCTCCATACTTCAAAAACATATAAAGAAACAAACAAGCAGAAAATGTGCTTTGCGAGGACCTGGCGTCCTTGTGCCTCTGGTCCAAGCAGGAGGGATTACTAAGTCAGCCCCATGCTGGTGTACCACACAGTTGATTTCAGTAAAGCTGAGACGGAGATTCCCAGATTTGCTCATGATCCCAGGGGATGGGGGTGGGGGCAATGGGGGGATAAGGACACATATGTAATACCTTAATCAATAAAGAAAAAATTATTTAAAAAATCCCTGCTCTGTACTGCCGGCAGCTCCAGTCTCTCTGGTGGCAGGAGGGCCCTCTTCCCCTTCCCCTTCCATGCATTACACAATTTAGATGCTTTCTGGAGCTCTGTACAACTCCTTACAGGAAAGCAGAGGGTCCCTTTAGGCCACTGCTGGGTGCAACCCACTGGCCCCTTTCTATTCTGGAGCCAGACACCATGGCACAGCCTTTCAAGCAGTCAGAGCCCAGAGTGAATCTCTCTTGCTGGGGCTACAGCCATTAGGCACATTTTTTCACTGGGAAGGTAAGGACCCCACCTCACAGGCAGACTATTTTCCTGGATCCCTCTGCTCTATGCTGCCCAGGCTATCCTTCCCATCTACACTGCTCAGGGTTTGAGATCCCTGCATTTTGATGCCACATTCCCAAGGGGAGAGAGCTTTGTAAGCACTATCCCTCATCCTTGTAGCCACACACGGGTTCCAGGAGGGATTCCACCTTCTTGTGACCCCTCCTCTCTTACTAGTCTCTACATTGTTTCTTGAATATTTCCAATCAGCTTTACTTCTCTTGTTTTTCCAAGCTGACTATGCAGTATTTTAGCTGTAAATCCAGTCTGTGGCTGGGAACAAGGGCACTCAGCCTCTTGTTAGAGAGCAGCATTATTTGCTTTCTTCACCATCTTTTCTTTATCCAGTTGTCTCTCACTGGGCATTTGGGTTGCTTCCATATTCCATATCTCTGGTATTGTAAATAATGCTGCTGTGAACATAGGGGTGCATATATCTTTTTGAATTAGTATTTTGGATTTCTTCAGACAAATAACCAGAAGTGGGATTGTTGTGTCATAAGGTAGTTATATTTTTAAGTTTTTAAAAATATTTTTTATTGATTTCAGAGAGGAAGGGAGAGGGAGAGAGACAGAAACATCAATGAT
Source organism: Plecotus auritus (assembly GCF_963455305.1). Classification (NCBI taxonomy): domain Eukaryota; kingdom Metazoa; phylum Chordata; class Mammalia; order Chiroptera; family Vespertilionidae; genus Plecotus; species Plecotus auritus. The sequence goes on from NC_137784.1 coordinate 99,999,052, forward strand.
GAGAGAGAATCATTGATTGGCTGCCTCCTGCATGCCCTCTACTAGGGATCAAGCCTGCAACCTGGACATGTGCCCTGACCTGGAATTGAACCCTGACCTCCTGGTTCATAGGTCGATACTCAACCACTGAGACACACTGGCTGGGCTATTTTTAATTTTTTACAGACACTCTATATTGGTTTCCATAGTGGCTGTACCAATTTGCTATCTCACCAATAGTACACAAGGGTTCCCTTTTTTCCACATCCTCACCAATACTTGTTGTTTATTGGGTTATTTATGATATTTATTCTGACAGTTGTGAAATAATTTCATTTATATATGGGATCTAAAAAAATAAACTGATAGATACAGAGAACAAACTGATGGTTTTCAGATGCAAGGGTGGTTGGGGAGGCTTGGTATAAAGGAGGAAGGGATTAAGAAATACAAATTGGCAATTACAAAATAGTCACAGGGATATAAAGTGCAGCATAGAGAATGTAGTCAATAACATTGTAATAACTATGTATGGTGCTAGGTGTGTATTAGACTTATTGGCGGATCACTTTAAAAGCGATATAAGATCTAACCACTATGCTGTATATTATTAAATGTCAACTGTAATTGAAAAACTACTACTCAGAAGTTCAGGAAAAGGAGACTTCATAACGAAAGTGAGATGAACTAAATATAGGAACAAGTTAGACTTTTGAAAAGAAGACTTAGGAAGCAAAGTGAATAAAGGCACAGGGGTAGAAATGAATGTTATTTATTGGGCATCATTTGGCTAATTGTGACTTTAATAAAATATGTTGAGATCAACTTGTTTGACTATAACTGTAGAATATTAAGAATAGGAAGATAATGGTCTAGTATTGTACTGGTGTCAGGTAGAGAGAGACGTCTCCTTCCTGGACTTAAAAAATTTATTTGAAGAGTGTTACTTTTCCCTTGTCAAATTTTGACACTTGCAGGGTGATCATCAGCAGTGAGAATTTAACATGCCCTGGATTTATGAAATTTTGGGTATAATTGCTTGCCTTCTTCCTCCTTTACCATATTTTATGGGACATTTTTCATTTTAAGTACTGATGTCATGTTCAAGGTTGTATATTACCCGCCCACACAGCCTGCTATCTTTGATAATGTGTGCTTGGATGGAACTGTTTACATTCTACCTTTTCCCCTAAAGCTCTATAATGACACAGCCTGTGGAATTATAGAATGGGAGCTGACTTTGGCTCAGAAAGTGCTGGAAAATGAGAGACAAGCGTTCTAAAGCTAAAATGCTTATGGATGCAAAACAGGCAAACAAATAAACAAATACTAGACCTTAAAGTCTTAGTCTTTTCCATATTTATCTAGACCTAAGTTTATGGTGGTAGTGAGTGGGTATATAAGTGACAGTGGGGTTGAGAGAGGATAGGGAGAGTTTTAACCTAATGATGCAAATAACTTCTCTTTATTCACAACCAGCTTTTTGCTGATGAGTGCTAGAAGAGTGAATAAGCATTTCTAAAGCAGAGACACTGCTCAGTGTATTTAGTCATTAGTCATTTAATTAGTCTTGATAATGGGTCTTCATTTTAGAGATATTTTAATGATCTTGATATTGAATGACCTTGGTATGGCAAAGATGCTTGTCCTTGTGTGTATATGTGTGTGTGTAAAATGCAAATAATGGAAGTGACTTTGGAGTTGGCCCAAAAAAACCTCAGCACCAAGCTAAGGTTACTCTAAATCTTCTTGCTTTGCAGGTCAGATGGAAAGATGCCTGAGACAAGCAATACATTTTTTCCCCTCTGCCACTTTGGGAGGACAAATTAGCCAATGAATCACTTCTTGTTTGTTCAGATAGACTGACCCATCATTTGATTTGCTTTGAGGAACTAAAGTTTAATTTTGATAAGGAAGTGATTTGTAGGAAGAAAATGTTCAAATTTCAGAACACTAGTGAGCCATAGGGTCAAAGGAGTCATTTTCACCTCACACATTGCTTAGAGGAGTACCTTGGAGCTATGTTAACTTGTTTCCTGGTGGAACAATTTCTGCAGGCAGAATGGTCTCCATGGGCACAGGGTGGTGGAGACTTGGATCTCTAATCCTTTCTTGGAAAAGGTGGTGTTTGATAGCCTTAACACAGGACTGATAATTGCTGCTTGCTATCCTAGGAGTCTAACCAGTTTTTGCTAGCTCTGAGCAATGAGGCTTTGGCTGTTTGGGGAATGAATATGTGTGTTGCTTTCCTTATTCACTCTGGAGGTTTTGAGATTTGGTATGATTTACTGGTAAATAGACCCTTTCACATGTTCCACTTCTAGGTTCATTTTCAATCATGAAATGCATCTCTGGCCTTCAGTGTTACTTGTTACAAGTTAAGGGAATATATATTGTCTGACAAACCCTCCAATATCTTTTGTGAAGTATTTAATGTAAGATAAGGACCTGATTCAGCCAATGTCCCCATGAGACAGCTGACAGGTAGCTATTACATATCTACTAAGTATTAGAAACTGTGGGGTAAAAGTGAAGATGTAAACTTTTTACAAAATTTGTTTTTGTTGGTGGTAGTGGTTTTTCTATTCGTGAGTACAAAGTACATTTAGATTGCAGTTCTGCCTCTATACTTTCTGAACAGTGTATCTTTGGTTAAGTCTTACTCTCAGTTAACTGTAAAAAGAGATAACACCTTGATCTTGATCTTCCTCACACATAGGATTATTGTAAGTGTAGCTAATGGTCCCAGTTTGATTCTAAGATGACATTACCCTACCTATTGCATATGCCTGGGTACATCTGGAAAGTCTATGAGGCAGATTTGCCTGGAGTCAGTTATAAAAAGTCTCTTGGAAAATAACTTTTAAGCAAAAATGGATTCAGACTCATGAACTTGCCATAGGCGTGGTACTAGGAAGCCATGGTAAAAGGAATAGCTCAGTCTTATTAAAGATTATAAGATTCCAAAGCAAAAAGATAATTGAAACATTTGGGTCTAAGCAACAGACCAGAACAGCCTATATTGGGGTTTTAGGGAAATGTATGAGATGAAAATCACCTTTGGCAAGGATAAGCAAACAGCTATGACAAGAGAGGAAATGACAGGTATTGGAGAACTGCTATCCAGGGCTATCCTAACTATCAAGAGAGAGGTAGAATCCATTACCTATTCCCGGACTCTGAGTTTTACCCACTGGATGGTTCACTAGTTTCCCATTTTTCTCTTCAAGGTGTAGATGGTAATTCAGATACCTTGATATAAATAAGATTTGGCCAAAAGAAATGGATAGATATTTACAAATTCCTAAATTAAATGGGCTTACTTTAATCCATTCCTTCCTAGATGTTATGTTCAGGGTATAGGGACAGAATGGTGGCTGGTTAATCAAGGCTCAGCTAAACTCTGTGGTTATGGAGCAGAGAGAAGTGGAGACGATAAATATTCCACCTATATTTAGCTATTCTCTCTATTGTGCTCTTTCTAGAGGTATCATAAGACCAAGGAGCTCTCTGGCTTAATCTACAGGCTGAGACCTCATGATCTTGAATGAGATAGCCTCATCTTCTGTCCTTGAATCAGAATGACCTTTGAGAAGGTGGTGGTGAGATATGGTAATTTTACTGTAGTCTTGTTAATATGGTGGGCCTGGGAACTTGAGCTAATCAGGTAGGGGTCCTGAGTGTGGCATATGTAACATAGGCAGGAGATTCTCTGGGGAAAGAAGTTGTCTCTTTCTCTTAGGGTAGGTGAGGTACCTGAGAACAGGCTTTGATTTCAAAGATTAGGATAAATGTGAGGAGACAAAAAAGTAGGCACATAACCAGAGAGGACCTTACAGGAAGGTTGACCTTTCTAGGGATAAACCCAATAAGCATCTATAGTTCTGGCATAATTATTAAGAGCACCTCCTTTCACTCCTTAAATTCTCCTGGTTTGGATGGCAAATTATATGACAAAAAGTTTGGGTGACTTTTTTGTCCTCCCCCCCTTTTATTGAATTTATTGGGGTGACATTGGTTAACAAAATTATACAGATTGCAGGTGCACAATTCTACAACACATCATCTGTACACTGTATTGTGTGTGCACCACCCAAGTCAAGTCTCCATCCAACACTATTTATCCCCCCCATACTCTCCTTCACCTTCCCCCCCCCCGGCAATTGTCACACTATTTTACATGTCCATGAGTGTCCTCTATCCCCCCCTTCTCTCTCTCTCTCTTGTTTAATCTCTTCACACCACCCCCCCCCACAACAGCTGTCTACCTGATCTCTATGAATCTGTTTATATTTTGTTTTTTAGTTTATTTTGTTCATTAGATTCCACATATAAGTGAATACATATGGTACTTGTCTTTCTCTGACTGGTTTATTTTACTTAGCATAATACTCTCCAGGTCCATCCATGCTGTTGCAAAGGGTAGGATTTCCTTCTATTTTATGACTGAGTTGTATTCCATTGTATAAATGTACCACAGCTTTGTTATTCACTCATTTACTGATGGGCACTTGGGCTGCTTCTGAATCTTGCCTATCTATATATATAAAAGCCTAATATGCAAATTGTCCCCTCGGGAGTTCGACCAGGAGACTGGGAGTTCCATCACTTGCTATGACGTGTGCTGACTACCAGGGGGCAGTGCGGAACAAAGGGAGGCCCCGGCCAGCAGCCGGAAGGCCCCCAATCAGCCCTGATTGCCGGCCAGGCCTAGGGGTCCTACCTGTGCATGAATTTTGTGCACTGGATCTCTAGTTATAAACAATGCTGCAATGACCATGGGGGTGCATATATTCTTTTGAATTAGTGTTTTACATTTTTTTGGGATATATTCCCAGAAGTAGAATTGCTGGGTCAAAAGGCAGTTCCATTTTTAATTTTTTGAGGTAACTTCATACTGCTTTCCACAATGGCTATACCAATCTGCATTCCCAACAGTGCATGCGGGTTCCCCCCTGCCCACGTCTTTGCCAACACTTGTTGCTTGTTGATTTTATTGACAATAGCCATTTTGACAGGTGTGAGGTGATATCTCATTGTGGTTTTAATTTGCATTTCCTTGATGATTAGTGATTTTGAGCATCTTTTCACATGTCTATTGGCCATCTGTATGTCCTGTTTGGGGAAGTGTCTATTTAGGTCTTTTGCTCATTTCCTTTTAAAAAAATATGTTTTTATTAATTTCAGAGAGAGGAAAGGAGAAGGAGAGAGAGATAGAAACATCAATGATGAGAGAGAATCATCCATTTGCTGCCTCCCACACTCCCCCCCCCACTGGTGATTGACCACACAACTGGGGCATGTGACCTGACTGGGAATTGAACAGTGACCTTCTGGTTCATAGTTCAGTGCTCAACCACTAAGCCACACTGGCTAGGCTGCCTATTTCTTAATTGGATTGTTTGTTTTTTTAGTGTTGAGATTTATAAGTTCTTTATAAATTTTAGATAATAAGCACTTATAAGATGTATTGGCGAATATACTCCCATTCAGTGGGTTGTCTTTTCATTTTGTTGATGGTTTCTTTTGCTATACAAAAACTTTTTAGTTTGATATAGTCCTATTTGCTTATTTACTTACTAGAGGCCCGATACTAGAGTAGGCCTTCCTTTCCCCAGCTGCTGGCACTGGCTTCCCTCTGGCACCTGGAACCCGGGCTTCCCTCTGGCATCCAGGACCAGGGCTTCCCTCACAGCCCCAGCTTTGTCCAGAAGGTCATCCGGAAGGATGTCTGGTCTAATTATCATATCACACTTTTATTATTATAGATTTATTTTTTAATCCTCACCTGAGGATATGTTTTTATTGATTTTTTACAGAGAGAGGACAAGAGTGAGGGAGGGTGAGTGAGTGAGAAAAGAGAGAAAACATCGATTTGAGAGAAATGTTGAAATGTTCCCTCCTGTATGTGCCCCACCTGGGGATTGATCCCACAACCTAGGTGTGTGCCTTGACCAGGAATGAAACCTGCACCCTTTTGGTGCACAGAATGATGTTTCAACCACTGAATCACCTGGCTAGGGCTATTTACTTTTTCTTTTTCTTCCCTTGCCTGAGGAGATATGTCAGAAAAAATATTGCTATGGGAAGTTTCTGAGATTTCACTGCCTACGTTTTCTTCTAGGACTTTTGTGGTTTCAAGTCTATCATTTAAATCTTTAAATCCACTTTGAGTTTATTCTTATGAATAGTGTAGAAAGTGGTCTAGTCTCAATTTCTTTGCACATATCTGTCCAATTTTCCCAAGACAATTTATTGAATTAGACTATCTTTACCCCATTGTATGTTTTTGTCTCCTTTGTAAAATATTAATTGATCACAAAGGCATGGATTTATTTCTGGGCTCTGTATTCTGTTCCATGGATCTACATGTCTGTTTTTATGCCAGTACCATGTTGTTTTGATTAATATGGCACTTTAGTATAGTTTGATATCAGGTAGTATTATACCTCCAATTTTGTTCTTCTTTCTCAAAATTGCTGTGGCTTTTTGGGGTCTTTTGTGGTTCCATATAAAGTTTTGGAATATTTTTTCTAGTTCTCTGAAATATGCCATTCGTATCATGATAGGAATTGTGTTAATGATGTTAATTCTTCTATCCATGAACAATATAATGACTACATTTATTTATATCTTCTCCAATTTCTTTCTTCAGTATCTTATAATTTTCAGAGTACAGGATTTTTATGTCCGCAGTTAAATTTATTCCTAGGTATATTTTTATGTAATTGTAAATGGGATTGTTTTTGTAATTTCCCTTTCTAATAGTTCATTATTGGTGTATAAAAATGCAACTGTTTTCTAAATATTTATTTTGTATCTTGCTACTTTACTGAATTCATTTATCAGTTCTAGTAATTTTTTTAGTGGAATCTTTAGGGTTGTCTATATGTATTATGTCATCTACAAATAATGACAGTTTACATCTTCCTTTACAATTTTATGTCTTTTATTCCATCTTGTCTGATTGCTGTAACTATGACTTCCAATACTATCTATACTAATAAAAGGTTAATATGCTAATTAGACTGGGTCAAGTGGCCATCTTCTGGATGTCCGACTTCCTTCCAGACAAAGCCATGGTGGTGGGGGCTGAGGCAGAGATAGTTAGGAGTGAGATCAGGCTGGCAGGGGAGAGCAGTTAGGGGCAAGATCAGGCTGGCAGGGGGTTAGGAGTGATTAGGCCGGCAGGAGAGGGCAGTTGGGGATGACCAGGCTAGCAGGGGAGAGCAGTTGGAGGAGAGATCAGGCTGGCAGGGGAGGGCAGTTGGGGGCATTAGGCAGGCAGGCAGGTGAGTGGTTAGGAGCCAGTGGTCCTGGATTGCAAGAAGGATGTCTGACTGCCAGTTTAGGCCCAAGGGGTCCCAGATTGGAGAGGGTGCAGGCCGGGCTGAGGGACACTCCCCATGCACAAATTTTGTGCACCAGGCCTCTACTGTTGAATAAAGGTAGTGAAAGTGGATATCTCTGTCTTGTTCCTGATCTTAAGGGGAATACTTATAGTTTCTTCGCATTGAGTATGATGTTGGTGGTGGGCTTGCCATATATGGCCTTAATTACATTAAGGTATGTTCCCTCTATACCCACTTTGCTGAGAGTTTTTATAATAAATTAGGGGCCCAGTGCATGAATTCTTGCACCTTGAAAGGAACTGTGGGCCACAAGGCTGTGGTGGGTACAGGGGCAGGTCTCGGCCCATCCTCTGCACCCCTGCCCAGCTCCTCCCACTGTGACCCCAAGTCCCCTGTCTGCCAGCAACCCCGCTCATGCTGCTACCTGACCGATTGGGGTCGGCGCCTCCAGTGGGTGCTAGAGGCGGCTGCTGCCCCGATCACTCCTCAGGAGCAGGGGGAGGTGGAGAAGTCCTCAGGGGTGATTGGGGCTGGCAGCCACCACTCACACCTACTTATGGCGCCAAGCCAGCACCGGGCGCTGGCAGCTGGTGCAGTGGGGCCGGCACCGGCAGTGGGTGTGAGTGGCGGCTCCAATGCCAACAGCGGGTGCAAGTGGGGCCAGCTCTGGCAGCAGATGCTAGCGCCCAGTGGGACAGTGGTGCACGGGAGCAAAGAATTTTCAGTAACCACCAGAGGCTCGCTTTGATGACAGCCTCTCAGGCCCCACGTTGGTCTGGTGCCCCCACTCACCTGCTCCACCATCCCACCACAGCCGATGCCCATGATTTTCCATACTGTTCCATGTGCTGCCAACACCTGCCATGTTCCGCGCGCACCCCCTGGTGGTCAGCGCACATAATAGTGACCGGTTGTTCAGTTGTTCTGCTGTTGGGTTATTTGCATTAGGGTTTTATATATATAGAATGGGTACTGCATTTTATCAAATGTTTTTTTTTTCTGAATCTATTGATATGATCATGTGGTTTTTATCCTTAATTTTGTTTATGTGGTACATATCACATTTATTGATTTGTGGATATTATACCAACCTTGCATTTATGAAATAAATCTCACTTGATCGTGGTATATGATATTTTTAATGTGTTGCTGGATCTAGTTTGCTAATATTTTCTTGAAGATTTTAGCATCTGTGTTCATTAAGGATATTGGCCTATAATTTTCTTTCCTTGTAGTGTCTTTATTTGGTTTTGGAATTAGGATAATGCAGGCTCTGTAAAATGAGGTTGGGAGACTTCTTCCTCTTGCAGGTTTTGAAATAGTTTGAGGACAGGTTTAGTTTTTTTATTTTTTTCTTTACATTTTATTTTTTAAAAATTTTTGAGGTATAAAAGTAAATATTTATTTATTATTATTATTAATTTTTAATTTATTGATTAAGGTATTACATATGTGTCCTTATTTCCCCATTACCTCCCACCTCCCATTCATGACCTCACCCCCCTGTTGTCTGTGTCCATTGATTAGGCTTATATGCATTCATATAACTCCTTTGGTTGATCTCTCCCTCTTACCCCCACCCACCACTACCTTCTCTGAGGTTTGATGTTCTGATTGATGTTTCTCTGTCTCTGGATCTATTTTTGTTCATCAGTTTATGTTGTTCATTATATTCCACAAATGAGTGAGATTATGTGATATTTATCTTTCTCTGCCTGGCTTACGTCACGTAGTATAATGCTCTCCATCTCCATCCATGTTGTTGCAAATGGTAAGAACTCCTTCTTTTTTACTGCAGCGTAGTATTCCATTGTGTAGATGTACCACAGTTTTTTAATCCACTCGTCTGCTGATGGACACTTAGGCTGTATCCAAATCTTAGCTATGGTGAATTGTGCTGCTATGAACATAGGGATGCATATATTCTTTCTGATTTGTGTTTCTACTTTCTTGGGATATATTGCTAGAAGTGGGATCACTGGGTCAAATGGGAGGTCCATTTTTAGTTTTTTGAGGAAACTCCATACTGTTCTCCACAGTGGCTGCACCAGTCGGCATTCCCACCAGCAGTGCACGAGGGTTCCTTTTTCTCTGAATCCTCACCAGCACTTGTCATTTGTTGATTTGTTCATAATAGCCATTCTGACAGGTGTGAGATTGTACCACATTGGTGTTTTGATTTGCATATCTCTGATGATTAGTGACTTTGAGCAGGTTTTCATATGTCTCTTGGCCTTCCTTCTGTCTTCTTTCAAAAAGTGTCTATTTAGATCAGTTGTCCATTTTTTGATTGGGTTGTTTATCTTCTTTTTGTTAAGCTGCATGAGTTCCCTGTAATTGTTGTAGATTAAACCCTTATCATTGATATCATTGGCAAATATGTTCTCCCAGGCAGTGGGCCTTCTTATTGTTTTATTGATGGTCTCCTTTGCTGTGCAAAAGCTTTTGATTTTGATGTAGTCCCATTTGTTTATTTTCTCTTTAGTTTACATTGCCCTAGGAGCTGTATCAGTGAAGACATTGCTTCAGCATATGTCAGAGATTTTTCTGGCTGTGGATTCCTCTAGTATTTTTATGGTTTCTCGTCGTATGTTGAAGTCCTTGATCCATTTTGAGTTTATTTTTGGGTATGGTGTAAGTTGGTGGTCTACTTTCTTTTTTTTTTTGCATGTATCTGTTCAATTTTCCCAACACCATTTATTAAAGAGACTGTATTGACTCCATTGTATGTTCTTGCGTCCTTTGTCAAATATTAATTGAGCATAGTGGTTTGGGTCGATTTCTGGGTTCTCTATTCTATTCCATTGATCTATATGTCTGTGCTTGTGCCAGTACCAGGCTGTTTTGAGAACAGTGGTTTTGTAATACAGCTAGAAATCTGGGATTGAGATCCCACCTACTTTGTTCTTCTTTCTCAGGATTGCTATGGCTATTCAGGGTCTTTTTTATTCCAGATGAATTTTTGGAGAGTTCTTTCTAGGTCTGTGAAACATGCCATTGGTATTTTAATGAGGAGTGCATTGAATCTGTAGATTGCTTTGGGTAGTATGGACATTTTAATGATGTTGATTCTCCCAATCCATGAACATGGTATGTTCTTCCATCTGTTTACGTCTTCCTCTATCACTTTTTTCCTTTTTTCCGTGTCCTATAGTTTCCGCGTATAGGTCTTTTACCTCCTTAGTTAAGTTTATTCCTAGGTTTCTTAATTTTCTTGGTTCAATGGTAAATGGGATTGTTTTTTAGTCTCTCTTTCTGTAAGTTCACTATTGGTGTATAAAAGTTCCATAGATTTCTTGGCGTTAATTTTGTATCCTGCTACATTGCCGAATTCATTTATTAACTCTATTAGTTTTTTGATGGAGTCTTTCAGGTCTTTGATGTACAATATCATGCCATCTGGAAATAAGGACAGCTTTACTTCTTCCTTTCCAATTTGGATGCCTTTCATTTCTTCTTCTTGTCTAATTGCAATGGCTAATACTTCCAGTACTATGTCGAACAAGAGTGGTGAGAGTGGGCATTCCTGTCTTGTTCCTGTTCTTAGGGGAAATGATTTTAGATTTTGCCCATTGAGTATGATGTTAGCTGTGGGTTTATCATATATAGATTTTATTATGTGGAGGTATGATCCTTCTATTCCCAACTTGCTGAGAGTTTTTATCAAGAAAGGGTGTTGGATTTTGTCAAATGCTTTTTCTGCATCAATTGATATGACTATGTGATTTTTATCTCTCAATTTGTTTATGTGATGTATCAAGTTTATTGATTTGTGGATATTGTATCATCATTGCATTCCTGGGATAAATCCTACTTGGTCATCGTGTATGACCTTTCTGATGTACTGCTGGATCTGGTTTGCTAGATTTTTGTTGAGAATTTTGGCATCTATGTTCATGAGAGATATTGGCTTATAATTCTCTTTCATTGTGTTGTCTTTACCTGGCTTTGGTATTAGGGTGATGATGGCTTCATAGAATGAGCTTGGAAGTGTTCCTTTCTCTTGAATTTTTTGGAATAGTCTGAGGAGGATAGATATTAGTTCTTCCTTGAGTGTTTGGTAAAACACCCCTGTGAAGCCGTCTGGACATGAGCTTTTGTTTGCTGGAAGCTTTTTGATGACTGCTTCAATTTCTTCCATAGTTATCTGCCTATTGAGATGTTTAGATTCTTCCTGATTCAGTTTTGGAAGGTTATATTTTTCTAGGAATATGTCCATTTCCTCCAGGTTGTCCAGATTGTTGGAATAGAGTTGTTCATAGTATTTTTAAACAATCCTTTCTATTTCAGTGGGGTCTGTTGTTTTTTCTCCTCTTTCATTTCTGATTTTGTTTATTTGGGTCCTCTCTCTTTGCTTCTTGGTGAGCCTGGTTAGAGGTTCATCAATCTTGTTTGTCCTTTCAAAGAACCAGCTCTTGGTTTTGTTGGTCTTTTGTATTTTTTTTTTTTTTGGTGTCAATGTCATTTATCTCCACTCTGATCTTTATTTTTTCCTTCCTTCTGCTTACACTGGGCTTTTCTTGTTGCTCTCTTTCTAACTCTTTGAGTTGTAGAGTTAGGTAATGGATTACCATTATTTCTTGTTTTTTTGCAATAGGCTTGTAGACGTATGAACTTCCCCCTCAAGACTGCTTTCGCTGTAACCCATAGATTTTGGATTATTGTGTTTTCATTTTCATTTTTTGCCATGATGTTTTTTATTTCTTCGTTGATCTCTCTGGTAACCCAGTCATTGTTTAATAGCATGCTGTTTAGTCTTCATGTTTTTGATTTTTTTGGATTGTTTTTATTGTAGTTGATTTCCAGTTTTATGCCACTGTGATTGAGAAGATGCTTGATATGATTTCTATATTCTTGAATTTGAAGAGACTCTTCCAATGACCCAACATATGGTCTTTCGTTGAAAATGACCCATGTGCACTTGAGAAGAATGTATATTCTGTGGCTTTGGGGTGAAATGTTCTGAAGATGTCCATTAATTCCATCTGGTCTAGTGAGTCATTTAGGATTGATGTTTGTTTGCTGATTTTTTGTTTAGAGGATTTGTCCATTGGTGATAGTGGGGTATTAAAGTCTCCTACTATGATTGTATTGCTGTCAATCTCTCCTTTGATATCCTTCAGGAGTTTTTTTATATTTGTGTTCTCCTGTATTGGGTGCATATATGCTTACCAGAATTATTTCTTCTTGTTGGATTGCTCCCTTTAGTATTATGAAGTGGCCTTCCTTATCTCTTGTTATGTCCTTCACTTTGAGATCTAATTTGTCAGATATAAGTATTGCTACCCCAGATTTTCTTTCATTTCCATTTGCCTGAAAAACAGTTTTTCATCCCTTCACCTCAGTCTCTGTGCGTCTTTTTTCTGAGGTAGGTTTCCTGTAGACAGCAGATATATGGGTCATGTTTTCTTATCCAATCCGTTACCCTATGTCTTTTGTTTTGGGCATTTAATCCATTTACATTTAAAGTTATTATTGATAGGTGCTTATTTGTTGTCATTTTTATTCTTTCCCCCTGTGTTCCTTCTTCGCTTCCTATTTCTTTTTTTACAGCAGACACTTTAGCATTTCTTCCATTGCTGGTTTGGTGGTAATAAATTCTCTTATTCCTTTTTTGTCTGTCAAGCTCCTGATTTCACCTTCAATTTTGATTGATAACCTTGCTGGGTACAGTATTCTTGGATTCAGACCCTTCCTTTGCATGACTTTGTATATTCATCCCATTCCCTACTGGCCTGATTAGTTTCTGTTGAGAAATCAGTAGCTAATCTGATGGCGTATCCTTTGTAGGTAACTTTCTCTCTCTCTGGCCGCTTTTAAGATTCTTACTTTGTCATTGATGTTTGCCAATTTAATTATAATGTGCCTTGGTGTTGGTCTTTGGGGATCTTTTTGCTTGGGACTCTGTGAGCTTCTTGAATTAGTGTGGGTTTTTTCCTTCCCTATATCAGGGATGTTTTCTGTCATTATTTCTTCAAACAGGTTTTCTATTCCTTCCTCAGTTTCCTCTCCTTCTGGAATCCCTAGTTTGTGGATGTTGTTTTGTTTTGTGTTGTCCCAAAGTTCCCTTAGGTTCTCCTCCTGCTTTTTAATTATTTTTTCTAGAAGCTGCTCTACTTGGGTATTTTTTCCTACCTTGTCTTCTAGCAATTTGTTGCGGTCCTCTGCTTCATCTAGTCTACTCTTGATGCTTCCTATTGAGTTCTTTATAGCAGCAATATCATTTTCCATTGCTTTTTCTTCATTTCCTCTTGGTTCTTACTCATGTTGTCAAATTTGTCCTCCATTCTTTTCAGCCACCTTATGACCATTTCTCTGAATTCTTTCTCTGACAGGTTGCTTGCCTCCATTTCGTTTACTTCCTTTTCTGGTGATGCCTGCTTTTCTTTCATATGCGGGCGGGCTGTTTTTTTTTTTTTTTTTTTTTATCTCCCCATGGTCTCTCTTCTCCGGGTGTCTGGTTATGTAGTTCTCTCTTTCCTGCATTGATATAAAGGTACAAAATAAAACACAACCAGGTACAACACACAAGGCACTGAACATTAATGTATTCACAATATTAATAACCCCAAATAAAGGTGAGCACCAGAGAAAGGTAAATTAGGGGATAGGGGAGAAAGAAGAAGAGAAAAAGAAAAGAAAAAAAGGAGTGCCAAAATGAAATTGGGAAAAGAAAAAAAAAAGTAAGAGAGAAAAGAAAGAGAATAAGAATGAAAAGATGAACAAAGTATATATATGGGGAGAAAACTCCAATAGAACAGCCACTAATCCCAGCAAATGCCAGCAACAAGTACCTGGAGATGAATACAAACTATAAACAACCACTAATATCAAGCGATGCTAGGGAAAGCAAGCAAAAAACAAAGCAAACAAAACAAAACAAAAGAAAGGAATAAGCAAAACAATCTCACAAACAAGCATAAAAATTGATATAATCAACATTCAAGCAAACAACAACAAAAGGACAGAGAGAAAAACAATTTTTTTTCATAGTGAAGACAGAGAAGAGAGAGGTGTGTATGAACTCAGAGCAGGGGATTGGAAATTAGATATATAAGTAGGGTGAAATTTTAACAGGGGGCAAAAAGAAAGAATAGGGAAAATCTAAAGCAGGATAAGGGTAAGAGAAACAGGACAACAAAAGGGGGAAAGTTAGGAACAGAGTGATGGCATAAAGGTAGAGTTGAGATAGAGTAGAATGATCCTAAAGGAAAGATGAAAATAGAATGTAGAACACTAATCTCAAAGTCAAATAAAGAGAAAATAAAATGGTACTTTTTTTTAAAAAAAAAAAGGTAAAATAGTAGTAGTAATAATACTGATTAAAATAAAATTGTAATAATTAAAAAGGTAAAATCAAGTGAGGGAAAAAGAAAAAAATAGTTTTTTAAGTAAAAGATGATAAAAAAATAAAAATAAAATAAAAATTTAAAAATAAAAAAAATAAAAATAAAATGTCACTTCCTCTATTTTTCACTTTGGCATGCCTGTTTCCCAGTCAGGACAGTATTGCAGCTCCCTGCGTTCCACTTCTCCTCAGTGTTGTAAGCCAGTCCTGAATTTTAAGCAGGCAGTGTGTCTTACTCTCTTGTATTCCTTTATTTGTGATTACACAAGAGTCAATTTGTGATTCAACCCCTGGGTGGCAGTGTTTCTGGATTGACCTCTGGGTATATAAGTCCTCTCTATCCTATGCTTAGATCCTGCTTTCGCTGTGGCACTCAATACCAGTTTGTGGGAGTGGGCTGCCCCAGAGCTGGTTCTCAGACCATCACTCCCAGCTCTGATCCCCAGGTTCCAGAAAAACAACTTTCTCCTGCAGTCTCCTAGGGTGTCCCCAACTGGATGATCCCATGCACTAGGCTCAGCAATCAGAAGCAAGGATTTAAAGAGGAGAAAGCACAAGTGTGAGAACTCCGGGGCTGCCCGCAGGTCTGCGCAGTCCTTCCTCCCCCCACCCCCGTGTCCAAGCAGCCGGCACACTTTTAAAATTTTTAGGCTGGAGAAACCAAGATGACGGCATAGGTAAGCACCTAAACTGCTGCCTCACACAACAATTTCAAAACTACAACTAAAAGACAGAACGGACACCATCCAGAACCACAGGAAAGCTGGCTGAGTGAAAATTTTACAACTAGAAGGAAAGAGAAAAGCTCATAGAGAATTGGAGGTATGGCAAAGGGTCTTTGTGCATGCAGAGAGGAAGGGTGGCTGAGAGCCTGGCTGACTTTCTCTGGCGGAAGGGGGAAGGAAGCTCCCGACCGCACTGAACCCCAGTTCTGACTGCACTGAACCCCAGTCCCGGGCAAAACCCCGTGGACCCAGGCTCATACAGGGGGAGTCTGGACTGTCAGGTAGAGAGAAAGGCACCTGGAGACTCGGAGACCCGGGGGAGCCCCAACAGGAAGGGGTCTGGAGGCATGCACGCCAGTGTGCACAAAGGCTAGGGAGGTTGCCACAGGCTTTCCCTAGCAGAAGGGAGTTGGAAGCTCCTGACTGCACTGAACCCCAGTTCTGACGGCACTGAACCCCAGTTCCAGGCGAGCCCCTGGGGACCCACGCTCTTGTGGGGGGAATCTGGACGCTCGGGCAGAGACTCAGGAGCTGGGGAAGGCAGAGGTCTGGAGGCGTGTGCATACCAGTGCGCACAAAGGCTGTGGAGGTTGCCACATGCTTTCCCTAGTAGAAGAAAGTCAGAAGCTCCTGACTGCACTGAGCCCCAGTTCTGACTGCACTGAACCCCAGTTCCAGGCGAGCCCCTGGGGACTCACGCTCTTGTGGGGGGAACCTAGACTCTCGGGCGGAGACTCGGGAGCTGGGGAAGGCAGAGGTCTGGAGGCACACGCGCGCAATGGCAAGGCTGACTGAAGCCAAGACTGTCTGCTCCGCCCTGAGACTCCACCCCATCCAAGCTGAGCACAGAGGCTATTGCAATTTGGCAAGTCTAATCCTATAAGGCTGTCTCCAGCACCGAACTTCTCCCAGCATAGACACAGCTGATCCTTACAGCCAACTGGCCTGGAGGTCAATTCCTCCCAGTGATACCAACAACAATCAAGACTTAATTACAACAAGGCTGTACACACAGTCCACAAAGGGGTGCACCAAGAGTGTCCACCTCAGGTTAACTGGGGAGGCTGACCCACTGGGCCATATAGGAAACCTAGCACACAAATATACCCTACCAACTCAGGGAAGCAGTGAAAATGTGGCATCAAAGAAACAGATCACAAACGAAAGAAATGGAGGAAAACAAATGACTGGATATAGAATTCAAAACAATGGTTATAAGGCTTTTTAAGAATATCCTAGAAAAGGCCGATAAATATAACGAGACCCTCGAAGATATGAAAAAGGACCAACTAGAAATTAAACATACACTGACTGAAATAAAAAACATTATACAGAGACCCAACAACAGACTAGAGGAACACAAGAATCAAGTCAAAGAATTGAAATACAAAGAAGCAAAAAACAACCGAAAAAGCAAAAAGAAAAAAGAATCCAAAAACTTGACGATAGTGTAAGAAGCCTCTGGGACAACTTCAAGCGTACCAACATCAGAGTTATGGGGGTGCCAGAAGAAGAGAGAGAGCAAGATACTGAAAACCTATTGGAAGAAATAATGACTGAAAACTTCCCCCACCTGGTGAAAGAAATAGACTTACAAGTCCAGGAAGTGCACAGAACCCCAAACAAAAGGAATCCAAAGAGGACCACACCAAGACACATCATAATTAAAATGCCAAGAGCAAAAGACAAAGAGAGAATATTAAAAGCAGCAAGAGAAAAACAGTTAATTACCTACAAGGGAGCACCCATATGATTGTCAGCTGATTTCTCAACAGAAACTATGCAGGCCAGACGGGAGTGGCAAGAAATTTTCAATGTGATGAATAGCAAGAACCTACAACCAAGATTACTCTACCCAGCAAAGCTATCATTCAGAATTGAAGGGCAGATAAAGAGCTTCACAGATAAGAAAAAGCTGAAGGAGTTCATCACCACCAAACCAGTATTATATGAAATGCTGAAAGGTATTCTTAAAGAAGAGGAAGAAGAAAAAAGTAAAGAGAAAAATTATGAACAACAAATACATATTTATCAACAAGTGAACCTAAAAATCAAGTGAATTAAAAACCTGAGGAACAGAATAATCTGATGAATATAATAGAATCAGGGGCATAGAAAGGGAGTGGACTGATAATTCTCAGGGGGAAAGGGGTATGGGGGGGGTTCAGGAAGAGACTGGACAAAAATCATACACCTATGGATGAGGACAGGGGGGTGGAAGTAAGGGCAGAAGGTGGGGTGGGAACCAGGTGGAGGGGAGCTATGGGGGGAAAAAGGAGAAACAATTGTAATAATCTGAATAAAGATTTATTAAAATAAATAAATAAATAAAATAAAATTTTTAGGCTCTCCTGCGTCAGATCAAAATGGATTGCTTTTTAGAGATCCCCTCTGTTAGCAGCTCTGAGGACCCCCTTCCACATTCACGGATCATGCCAGCCCCAATAGCCACGGATTTTTCTAGGCACAGACTTCCCCTGATCCTCCATCTCCCACAGTGCACACATTTCTCTGTCCTGCCGGGACCAGAGACCTCACCTTATCCCAGGCAAAATCTGACCTTTTCCTGGTGGAGTGTAGAGCTCCTCTGAATCCATGTTTTGTGCCAATTGGAGTCCAGTGCTCTGGGGTTCGCAGCTGTTCGGTGGGTTCCTCAGTTGTAGATTTTCAGGCTTCAGATACCATCCACTTTCCCCTTCAAGATGGCGCTGTCTCCGCGCCCGAGATAGTGGCTCGGGAGGGAACCCAGCAGCAGTGGGGGCTGCCCGGTCAGGGGAACCCTGTCCAGCAGTCCCCCACCTTCTCCTGGAGTAAGGCGACCCTACTAGCGGTCCCTTAACTCACCAACGGACACTCCCCGTGCGACCCTCAGCTGTTCTTTCTATGTGCTCCGGGACAAGGCTCCGGACACGTTTTTCTATTCCGCCGCCATTTTTTTTCTCGTTAGTTCTTCCTTGAAATTTTAATAAATTTCACCTGGAAAGCCATTCAGTCCAGGACTTTTGTTTGTTAGTTGGTTGTGTTTTTTATTTTATTTTATTACTGCTTCAATTTCATTAATTGTAATCTGTCTATTCAAGTTCTCTGATTTTCCTGATTCAGTTTTGGAAGATTGTATGTTTGTAGGAATTTATTCATTTCATCTGCATTGTCTATTTTGTTACCATGTAGTTGTTCATAATATTTTCTTACAATCCTTTGTATTTCTTTAGTGGAAGTTGTTATTTCTCCTCTTTCATTTCTGATTTTACTTATTTGGGTCCTCAATCTTTTTTTTCCTGATGAGTCTGGTTAAAGGTTCTCAAATTGTTCATATTTTTAAAGAACCAGCTCTTTTTTCATTCATTATTTGTATTTTTTAGACTGTTTTATTTATTTTTGATCTTTATTATTTTCTGTTTTCTACTCACTTTGGACTTTGTTTATCTTTTTCAGGTTTCTTTAAATATAGTTAGGTTATTTATTTCATATTTTTCTTGTTTCTTGAGATAGGCCTGTAATGCATGAATTTCCCTCTTGGTACTGCTGTCACTTTGTCTCATGGATTTTGGGTTGTTGTGTTCTCATTTTCAATTGATTCAATGTATTGTTTTATTTCTTCCTTTATCTCAGTGTTAATCCATTCATTGTTCAGAATCATGTTATTTAGCTACCATGTTGTGTGTTTTTCAGTTTTTTTTTCTTTTCATTAATTTCTAGTTTTATAACATTGTGGTCAGAGAAGATGCTTGATATGATTTCAGTCTTCCAAATTGATAATTGGATCCTCTGGTTTATGCAACCTACTATTTATTCTTTCCAATGTACCAGTTGTACCAATTAATAATGCGGATTTTTTCAATAGATAGAGTTACACATATGTTAATATATAAGCGATTTGATATGTATGCTATTTTGTTGTATTGACAGTAAGCTTCAAAACTTCATATGTCAAATTTGCTGAAGGTGTTAACATCATAGATATTTTTATGCTTAAAAATGTCGAATTTTGTGCCAAAAAAAAAAGAGCATTTGCAGGAAGTTTTAATCCATTACTTTATTTTGAAGAAAAAGTTATTGTATACTTTGGGAAGCTTATGGTGAACATGCTCCATCTCAAGATACTTATGAACACTGGTTTAAACACTTTAAAGCGATCATTTCGATGTGAAAGACAAAGAACATCCAGGTCAACTGAAAAAGTTTGAAAACCAACAATTACAAGTATTATTGGATGAAGATGCATGTCAAACTCAAATACAACTTCCAGAAAGATTAAACGTTGCTCAACAAACAATTTCTGATCATTTACAAGCAATGGGAAAGATTTTAAAGGAAGGAAAATGGGTGCCACATCAACTGAATGAAAAACAAATGGAAAAATGAAAAGTCATCAGTAAAATGTTGCTTCCACGGCATGAAAGAAAGTCTTTTTTGCATCGAATTGTGACTGGTGATGAAAAGTGGATTTATTTTGAGAATCTCAAACACACAAAATCATGGATTGATCCAGGTCAACCATCAACATCGACTGCAAGGCCAAATCGTTTTGGAAAGAAGACAATGCTCTGCATTTGGTGCTATCAGGAAGGTGTGGTGTATTATGAGCTTCTAAAACCAGGTGAAACTGTTAATACTGATCGCTACTGACAACAAATAATCAATTTGAAACACGCTTTGATCGTGAAACGACCAGAATGTGCCAGAAGACATGGCAAGGTAATTTTGCTTCATGATAACGCACCATCACACACTTCAAAACCAGTTAAAGACACATTAAAAGATCTTACCTGGGAAGTATTAACCCACCTGCCAAATCCACCAGACCTTGCTCCTTCAGATTATCACTTGTTCAGATCGATGGCACACACACTTTCTGAGCAGCACTTCAAAACATATGAAGAAGTGGAAATTGGGTCTCTGAATGGTTTGCCTCAAAACTAGAAAAATTATATTGAGACAGTATCCACAAATTACCTGAAAGATGGGGGAAATGTGTAGCTAGTGATGGACATTACCTTGAATAAAGCACTTTGGATGTTTCTCTTGAAATTATTGTGTTTTCTTTGATTACAAAATCCGCATTAGTAACCGGTATACCTGGTATTCTTTAAATATTTTTATTGATTTCAGAGTGGAAGGGTGAGGGAGAAAGAGATTGAAACATCAGTGATGAGAGAGGATCATTGATCCACTGCCTCATGCCTGCCCCCAAATGGGGATCAAACCAGCAACCCAGGCATGTGCCCTGACTAGGAATTGAACCATGATCTCTTGCTTCATAGGTAGATGCTTCATAGGTGATTAGCCACATCAGCTTGACATTCAGTGTATTCCTGTGTGTGTGTGTGTGTGTGTGTGTGTGTGTGTGTGTGTGTGAATCCTTACCTGAAGATATTTTCCCATTGATTTTTATGGAGAGTGGAAGAGAGAGGGAAAGACAGAGAGAAACATCAATGTGAGAGAGACACATCAATTGGTTGCCTCCTGCACGTGCCCTGACCAGGGCCCGGGCCAAAGAGGAGCCTGCAACCAAGGTACATGCCCTTGACTGGAAATGAATCTGGGACCCTTTGGTCCATAGGCCAATGCTCTATCTACTGAGCCAAACCGGCTAAGGCCATCCAGTATATTCTTTATTTCAGATATTGTGTTTTTCATTTCTGACTTTTTAAAATGATTGCTAAGTACTTTTTAATGTTGTTAAGCATCCTTATAACCATTGTTTTGAACTCTATATCTGATAAATTACTTGCCTCCATTTCATTAAGTCTTTTTCTGGAGATTTCTCCTGTTATTTTATTTTGGGTCTGTTTCTTTTTCTCTCAATTTTGTCTGCCTCTTTGTGTTTGTTTCAAATTAGATAGTTTTGCTATGACTCCCATTCTTCACAGGATGGCCTTATGTAGTAGATGTTCTGTGGAGTCCAGTGGTTCAGCCTTCTTTTTTTAAATATATTTTATTGATTTTTTTACAGAGAGGAAGGAAGAGGGATAGAGAGTCAGAAACATCGATGAGAGAGAAACATCGATCAGCTGCCTCCTGCACACCTCCTACTGGGGATGTGCCCGCAACCAAGTTACATGCCCTTGACTGGAATCGAACCTGGGACCTTTCAGTCCGCAGGCTGATGCTCTATCCACTGAGCAAAACCGGTTTTGGCTGCTTCAGCCTTCTTGATCACCTGAGCTGGGTGCTTTAGGAATGTCCCTTGTGTGAGTTGTGTGGGATCTCCTTTTGTAACTGAATCTTGATAGTTAGTGGCCCATTTGTGGGTGGGATCAACCCTCAGGCCAGCTAACTGCAAGGCTCAACCCCAACCATGGCATGTGTGCTGCTGTGCAGGTACTTAATCACATGAAGCAGAACTCACATTAGCAGGGTTTATTGCCTGTCAAGATCTCCCTTTGGATATGCTGCTTGTGAAGCTTATTGGATCCTGCTCTGAATGTTTTCTGAAGCTGTCCACTGGGTGTGTTGGTTCTGGGCCTCTTGGGAGGGACTCGGATGCAGGCCAAGATAAGACCTTGCCTGTGACTGGCCCTCAGCAACCTGTTTGGAACAGTTTCAATGTGGCTTCTTCTGTAAATCCTTGGTTATAAGACTTCTCTTCAGCCAGTGTTCAAGTGATTATTAGGATGATTATTGTATACTTTACTTGTAATTCCTGTTTGGTCCTGGGAGGAGATAAGTGTAGCTTCCACCTACTCTGCCACCACCTTGGATCTCCAAAAAGTACTAAATTCCATAGAGAAAATAAATATTATGTGAGAGGATAACTCAGATCCAAGTTTACCTAATGCAAAGCACGGAGCTTATGGGGCACAATGGGTCCTTGCTTGTACCTATCGCTACATCTGTGTCTGCAGGGTAATCTTGAGTGGGCTTCTCCAGAATCCTGCCATACTATGACAAGTAAATGTCAATGTAATAAACATTTAAACCTAAATATAATTCTTATAATAGTTTATTTAAGTCAAAGTGACAACATATGCCAAGGAGCAAGATCTCAAATGCTCCTGTTTTGTCTTTTTGAATTCCCATTCTGCTCTGCTGGCTGGCCCTTAATTGGTAATTACTTCACTTTGTCTGAGGTGCCCATAGATCTCCTGTATTCCTCTTCTGTTAGGTCCCTCTTCTTCCATCTGCTCTCTTATCTTCTTCCCTTTTCCCAACTCAGGCTTTTGAGCAATTCTTTATATTTGTGGCTTTTTCACCATGGGGATTGTGTAGCCTGGGTCTGGCTTTGTTTCAAGCTGCAATGGCTCTAATGTTTGGTTCATTTTTGTCCTTTTGCCATTTTAGAATTTGATGCCCAAATGCACATACAAGAGTAATCACTTCTTTGTTCTATTAGGGAGTCAGTCTTGTACGTTAGTTACTAAGGTTTCTAAGGCCAAGGATTTGTGAAATTTACTATGGCCCATCTGCTATGATGGTCCTAGTCTGAGGGATGGTTAAAATGTGTACCACTGTCCCTGAAGGAAATGGAAGAAAATAAAAGTTCTTTGGAGATCACCAGGGAAACTTAATCATCCTACCCGAATTTCTGCTAATAGAGCCCAGTTAGCTGATGTCAGGCTTTGTCTCACCCATACTCTTCCAGCATAAGGTATTGAAACCAATAGTCTTATAAAATTTATAGTTTCCTATTCTTCTTTATATCATTCAGTTTTTGTATCTCTAGGGTGTGAAGATAGTTAAACACGAGAGCAATTTTATAGGTTTATCAGGGCACTGATGTCATTTGGAAATAGAGTACTTCATTTACACATCATGTGTGAAAAACAGAATCAGACACAAAGCATGAGGAAATGCAGTTAATATTTTATGAGTTCATAAATCTGTAGCTGTGACTAATACTAAGACCTCCAATGGAAACCTATTGCCTTAGAATTAATCATTGGAGCTGCAAAATTATATTGTACACAGTTTGGGCCAAGAGCCAATATACATTCACATGCAAATCCAGAAAATGGAAGTACCTGAACACATTTCTGTATGGAGATTTGTGAATATGCACTGATGAAATAATCTCATAAGGGGCTTTTCAGTTGTCACTTGCTAGTTGCGCACACAATGTGCAGTATCCAAATGCATACTCAGCTGTTCCAGCATCATTTATTGAAGAGATTTTCTTTTCCTTAACTCCTCTGCTATTCTTCAGAGTTTATATTTGCCTGGGCCTATTTCTGGGTTCTCCAGTATATTCCATTAACTTATTAAATTTTCCTCTAACTTTAATATAGTAATATTACTTAGTATTATATAATATTGATATTGTTATGATAATATATAACATTAATATTTATACTTTTATCAATATATGACTAGTTATTATATTAATATATAATAAAATTATTTATATTATAATATGAATATACATAATATTCTATTAACACCAGAGGCCCGGTGCATGAAAATTTGTGCACTCAGGGAGGTCCCTCAGCCCAGCCTGCACCCTCTCACAGTCTGGGACCCCTTGGGGGATGTCTGACTGATGGCTTAGGCCCACTCCTTGAGGCAGTGGTTAGCAAACTGCGGCTCGTGAGCCACATGCAGCTCATGAGCCGCGGTTTGCCGCTCTGTTGACTAATGAGTTTGCTGACCACTGACCTAGACTCTCGATTCCAATAATTGCAGGCTGTTGTTGTTCCTTGTGATTAAGCCCCTATCCCAGTGGTCAGCAAACTCATTAGTCAACAGGGCCACAGTTTGCTGACCACTGCCTTGGGGGATTGGACCTAAGCTGGCAGTCAGACATCCCTCTGGCAGTTTAGGCCCGCTCCCCAAGTAGGCCTAAGCCATTAGTCGGACATGCTTAGCACTGCCACAGAGGCGGGAGAAACTCCTGCCTCTGCCGCTGCGCTGGCCAGCCATAAACCAACTTCTGGCTGAGCGGTACTCCCCCTGTGGAAGCACACTGACCACTAGGGGACAGCTCCTGCATTGAGCATCTACCCCCTGGTGGTTAGTGTGTGTCACAGTGACTGGTCATTCCTGGTCATTCCACCATTAGGGTCAATTTGCATATTACCCTTTTATTATATAGGATGTCTTAGATTCAGAATTTAAAATTACACACACACACACACACACACACACCACATACACTCATATACACTCTCACACTCTCATACAAACAGTTATTTTTTTATTGCAATTACATGAATCTATAAATCAAGTTGAGGAGAGTTGATCTATTCATGATATTGACTATAGGGTTTGGTCTTTAAAATGTAAGTTCTTAAAATTTATACTTCTATACAGGATTTAAAAGGGCACAGGACCTCTGTACCTATTGAACTGCAACTTTTTCTCAATACATTTTTCTTCTCTTTTTTTCTCTTTTGTTTTGTCATTCTGAAATTTCAGGACCCTGTACTTTCCCCCCATTAATTGGTACTCGGCAATGCCTTTTATGATAAAGTGTTGACTTTTTAGTTGAGGGAAGTTTTCTTCTATTATTTTTTCCTTTTGTTGCCTCTATTCTTTTATTCTGGCACTTATTTTTAAATACCTGTACTTGTTGGAATCCTATCTATCCTTAAATTCTCTTAATTCAATTCTCATCATTTCCATCTCTCTGTCTCTTTTCTCTATACTCTTGGAAATTTTCATAACTTCATTTTGCAGATTGATAGTCATTTCCGCCATGACTATATTATAATTCATCCTATCCATTGATTTAAAAGACAAGTTTTGGAGGGCCATTATAATTATAATGTACAAGAACTCTTTTTTTTATTCTTTGCTTTCCTTTTTACATATCAGAGTGTGCTTTCTTATGGATTCTATATCTTTTAGAATATCTATTAGAGAAATTAGAATTTATAAAGTCTTTAGCCTCCTAATTATTTCTTCATCCAACTTTTCCTTTCTCCTATTTCTGTCTCCTCAGGATTATTCCTTTTTGTTGATCTTGATCATTTGCTTTGGTACTATTTTCATCAGATGTCTGGCTATCAATAGTGTCCATTCAGATCTATTCATAGATGATTGGATTGATTAGCATAGGTTAGTTTCCCCCTTTGTTATATAGATTTGATTTTACCAATAAACCTATTTTTTGAAAGGGCTGGCTGACTTGATTCTGTGTAAGTGTGCATGGAATATTGATGGGAAGATCTTCCTATAGCATATGGGATCAGAGATCAGGCAGGTGTATATTAAAAATGGTCACCCACAATTGCCAAAGTAAGGTGAGATTTACTGGGATGTGGTTGAAGTGATTTAATGTGTATCATTTCTGGGTAAAAACGGTTTTTCTTTATTTCCCCTTCCTTTGTCAATTGTGTTACTATAAGCTTTGAGTTATTTTGCTGATAGATTCTAACATCCATATTAGATGTGATCCCTATATTAACTGACTACTTTAAAAAATTTTTATTTATCAATTACAGTTGACATTCAATATTATATTAGTTTCATGTGTACAACATAATGGTTAGACACATATAACTTCAAAAGTGATCCTCTGGTAAGTCTTGAAACTATCTGACTTAATGTATAGTTATTACAATATTATTAACTAGACTAGAGGCCCGATGCACAAAGATTCTTGCAAGAATGGGCCTTCCTTCTCCTGGATGCCAGCACTGCCTTCGCTCCAGCCAGAGCTGCCTTTTCGCTCAAGCCTGGAGCTGCCTTTCCACCTTCCCACGCGGCCCAGAGGCCCAGAGCGGCTGGGGTGGAGCGGAACGCCTGTGTCACTGCCATGGTGATGACGCAAGTGTCCCACCCCGCCCCTGGCCACTCAGCGCCTGTGTATTCAAATTAACCTGCCATCTTTGTTGGGTTAATATGCATACTCACTCCTGATTGGCTGGTGGGCATCGTGAAGGTATGGTCAATTTGCATCTTACTCTTTTATTAGTGTAGATTCCCTAAGCTATACTTTACATGTCTGTGATTACTTTGTAACTGACAATTTGTACTTCTTAACACCTTCACCTTTTTCATTTTGTTCTCCAAACCTCCTCCCATCTGGCAACCATCAGTTTTGTTCTCTGTATCTATGGGTTTGCTTCTGTATTGTTTGTTTTTATTTTGATTTTTAGATTTCCACATATAAAAGAAATCATATGGTATTTGTCTTTCTTAATTTTTTTAGTACTTGTCTTTCTATGTCCAATCTATTTCACTTAGCTCAATGCCTTTTGGTTTATCCATGTTGTCACAAATGGTATGAACTGATTTTTTATGGCCAAGTAATATTGCATTGCATATATGTATCACATCTTTATCCATTTAGTTTTTTTTTTCTGTTGGTTTCTTTTTTTTATTGATTAAGGTATTACATATGTGTCTTTATCCTCCCATTGCCCCCCCTCATGCCCTGCCCCCCCCCACCGTTGTCTGTGTCCACAGGTTAGGCTTATGTGCATTCATACAAGTTCTTTGGTTGATCTCTCCCCCTTACCCCTATCCTACCCTACCTTCCCTCTGAGGTTTAAGCATCTGATCCATGCTTCTCTGTCTCTGGATCAGTTTTTGTTCATCAGTTTATGTTGTTCATTATATTCCACAAATGAGTGAGATCATGTGATATTTATCTTTCTCTGACTGACTTATTTCACTTAGCATAACGATGTTGGTTTCTTAAGCGTAGTTATTATTTAACAATAGATTGTCCCCTAAACAATCTGGTTTATATCTATCTAAACTTACAATGTATCATGTCTTTAAAAAAATTCTTTATTGTTTAAGGTATTACATGTAGTATTATATATGTCTCCTTTTTCCCCCATTGACCTCTCCCCGGCCACACCCACCATCCAGCACATGCCCTCACCCTCCTAGTGTCTGTGCCCATTGGTTATGCTTATATGCATGCATACAAGTCCTTTGGTTGATCTCTTACCCCCCGCCTGCCTTTCCTCTGAAGTTTGACGGTCTGTTTGATGCTTCTCTGTCTATGGATCTATTTTTGTTCATCAGTTTCTGTTGTTCATTATATTCCACAAATGAGTGATATCATGTGATATTTATCTTTCTCTGACTGGCTTACTTTGCTTAGCACAATGCTCTCCATGTCCATCCATGCTGTTGCAAATGGTAAGAGTTTTCTTTTTTTACAGAAAGGTAGTATTCAATTGTATAGATGTACCACAGTTTTTAATCCACTCATCTACTGAAGGGCACTTAGGCTGTTTACAAATCTTAGCTATTGTAAGTCGTGCTGCTATGAACATAGGGCTGCATATGTCCTTTCTGATTGGCGTTTCTGATTTCTTGGGATATATTCCTAGAAGTGGGATTACTGGGTCAAATGGGAGTTCCATGTTTAATTTTTTGAGGAAACTCCACACTGTTTTCTACAGTGGCTGCACCAGTCTCCATTCCAACCAGCAGTGCACGAGGGTTCCTTTTTCTCCACATACTCTCCAGCACTTGTCGTTTGTTGATTTGTTGATGATAGCCATTCTGACAGGTGTGAGATGGTACCTCATTGTCGTTTTGATTTGCATCTCTCAGATGATTAGTGACTTTGAGCATGTTTTCATCTGTCTCTTGGCCTTCTGTATGTCCACTTTTGAAAACTGTCTATTTAAGTCCTTAGCCCATTTTTTGATTGGATTGTTTATCTTCCTTTTGTTAACTTGTATGAGTTCTGTATAAATTTTGGGCATTTGACCCTTATCAGTGATAACATTGGCAAATATGTTCTCCCATGCAGTGGGCTTTCTTGTTGTTTTGTTGATGGTTTCTTTTGCTGTGCAAAAGCTTTTTATTTTGATGTGGTCCCATTTGTTTATTTTTTCCTTAGTTTCCATCGCCCTAGGAGCTGTATCAGAAAAGATATTCTTATGAGGGTGGGGGTAAGGGGGAGAGATCAACCAAAGGACTTGTATGTATGCATATAACCTTAACCAATGGACACAGACACCAGGGACATGAGGGCATGAGTGGGGGGTGCGGGCAATGAGGGGATAAGGACTTTTTTTATCCTTTTTGATTTATTTTACAGAATTGTGAAAATTTATAGCTCTAGGTAATTGTTAAACATTACAATTACAGAATAAATAATGACAGCATCGGGTTGAACTTTAGAAACCATCTAGTCCTGTTATACTCATTTTACATAGGAGGAATCAAAAAGTTAGAAATGGGGAGTAGGTTGCCCTAATTCGGATAGCAAGTTTTTGGAGGGAATGTAGAAGATCCAGAAGTAGAACAACAATTTTCTGGTCTGGACAGATTTAACCCAAGGATAACTTCATTTTTGAACTTTATTTCTTGTAGAGCATCTTCTACATTTACACCGATCCAACTTTCAGAACATTGGGTTGTTAAAAGTCACAGAGGAATTTAGCAGATGGTATAAGAAAATCAGAAGGATTGTTGCCAGATTTCATGAATTTGGCATATTTGAGAAAATGTCCCAATATGTTACATATGCTATTCATGTGTATAAACCTTTGGCTATAGTGCTTTGTCAATATAAATGTTTTGCATTATAAGTTAGTCTTAGTGCTAGATTGCAATTTTATTATTCCCCCAGAACCCCAATAATTTTCCCTCTATACTTCATTTCTCCTATTCTTTTCTGTACTCATTTCCTCTGTGCACAAAACAGCAGAGGTGATGGGGAATATGGTTGGAGATGTCAAGAATTTCATTCTAGTCCTGGCTGGTTTGGCTCAGTGGATAGAGTGTCAGTCTGCAGACTGAAGGGTTCCAGGTTCAATTCTGGTCAAGGGCACATGCCTGAGTTGTGGGCTTGGTCCAACATGCAGGAGGAAGCCAATCAATGATTCCCTCTCATCACTGATGTTTCTATCTCTCTTCCTCTCCCTTCCTCTCTGAAATCAATAAAAATATATTTTAAAAAAGTTCATTCCAGTTCTTCTCCCATACCTACTGTAACTATTTTCTCTCTTTTCCACGTCCAGCGTGGCTAGAGAGTGGGTCCAATTCCTGAGTAGAGGCGGCTGGGGATTGAGAAATAAAAGAAAGAGACAAGACACAGAGATAGAAAGAAAATCTGGGGCCGGGTGGACTGCTGCCCTCTTCTGATAGAGAGACAGTGACCCAGAGCTGATGCAGCATGTTTATTTTATACCCCAAAATACCAGGAAGTTTCACCAAAAGGTCAAGACAAAGGAGATTATTTGCATTCTTAAGTAGGCCCTGAGCATTCCTGGTGCTAGGCTGGATTTAGATATCAAAACCCACTTTCCCACACCATGGGCTGAAATTAAGGTCAAGCTGACAACAACCTTGCCCTTTTGTCAAGGCGTGTTCCCAGGGCGTGGCTTTGCCGACGCCACTGGGTTCAGCTGACAATAATTAAAGAATGCCCATGTGCCTTCCCAGGGGGCCCTCTACAACCTACTTTTTGATCTCCATTTGGCCAGAGTTTTAAGATCAAACCATACCAGTCATGCTTCAGCAGAATAGAAAAATCCATGCTATTTAAAGAACTGGGTAACTAGCAAAAAGTGGGTAGAGGAACAAAATGAGGTAATAACACAGTCACTCTTAAAGTGGGATAGGCACAGACCATTGTCCTATAAAAACAATAAGCAAGCTGAAATATATGCTTTGAAATAGCAATGTATAAGCAGAGACATCATCAGTCAGACTGATTTTTTTCACTCAGGTGTTAGCACAGGGGTGAGGAATGTCTGGTCTGTGGGCCCTATAAGGCCCGTGAAATCATTTGGTGTGACCCTAACAAGGCATTATTGGTAAGTTAATTAAATGTTTGACCAAATATAGCAGGCCAATTTTTAAATTGATAATTTTGTATGGCCTGTAAATCCTATATAATAAAAGCCTAATATGCTAAGTATGCAGTCATCCAGTTGTCTGTTCAACCAATCCAAGCGTAATATGCTAATGATATGCTAAGGCTGCTCAACTGCTTGCTATAATGTGCACTGACCACCAGCAGTCAGATGCTCTGACCAATAGGTTAGCTTGCTGCTGGGGTCTGGCTGATCAGGACTTATTAAGACAGGCCAGACACACCCTGGAGCCCTCCCACAGTCCCTTCCCAACTGACCAACCTCCTATGTCTCTCCCCAGCCTTGATCATGCACCTGTGGGGTCCCTTGGCCTGGCCTGTGCCCTCTTACAATCTGGGACCCCTCTGGGGATGTTGGAGAGCCGTATGTGGCCTGACCACTGAATGACTGGTCACTCTGACTTGCACTGACCACCAGGTGACAGATGTTCAATGCAGGAGCTGCCCCCTGGTGGTCAGTGTGCTCCCACAGGGGGAGCGCCACTCAGCCAGAAGCCGGCTCATGGCTGTGGAGCACAGCAGCGGTGGCAGGAGCCTCTCCCACCTCCGTGGCAGTTGGACATCCCCCGAGGGCTTCCAGACTGCGAGAGGGCACAGGCTGGGCTGAGGGCCACCCCCCCCCCCACCGAGTGCATGAATTTCATGCACTGGGCCTCTAGTGATGTTATAAATATCCAAATGGCCCTTGGCAGAAAACAAGTTCCCCACCCCTGGGTTAACACAACCAACTACTCAGAGAAATTATGAGAGGAAAATAACAGAAGTCGTGTTTTCTCTATAAACGGACTCATAATAGAAATTTTTGTTTTGGATTATAGTGAAGCATGTGTTGAGGAGGGAAAATTTTCCTTCTACTTTTCTAGTTTCTTTAGCTGGAATCAAATTAGCATAAGACAGGTTAACAGGATTAAAAAATTAATTACGTATGTATGGATGCCCCATAAGAATATGAGACCCAAAGGTAGGCAGGCTTATATGCCTTCCTGAGATAAGGAGAAAGGGCTAAGGAACTTGGACTTAAAAGGGGAGGAAGACAATTTACAGGAAGATGGGAAGAACAAATATTTGGTAAGCAAATGTTTGCCATGCTATGCAGAGACAATGTGGCACAGAAATTTGATCTCTAGGCCTTGCCAAACTCTCCTCCAGATTACCACACTTACCCCATATTTTTTGTAGTTATTTCTTGTGATAGTTTTCTTCTTGGACCAAGCCTTATATCTAAATCTTTTAGGCAGTTAAGGGAGAAGTAAACGTTTTTCTTGAACCTGCTGGGTCTTGATTGTGTTCAGCTCAAAATAGTCTATGTGACAAAGTGGCACATTTTGAGAAGGCCCTTTATGAACCACTTCATGTGCTAAAGCCCTAAAAGCAAACCAATGAGAAAAGGGAATAAAGCTAGGATTTAAGGGCCAAAGAAAGATTCTGACATACATGGTCTATTGGCCTATGAGCAATAAATAACATGGTATATCAAGTACCAATTGTTAATCATTCCTTTGGTGTAGGCAGTGATTTCAAACTTATTTTTAAGCAGATGAACTGTTTGATTTGTCAAATATAATAGTTTTTAAATATAATTTTATTTATTTCAGAGAGGAAGGGAGAGCGAGAGAAAGATAGAAACATTGATGATGAGAGAGAATCATTGATTGGATGCCTCCTGCATGCCCCTTACTGGGGATCAAGCCCACAACCTGGGCATGTGCCCTGACTGGGAATCAAACCCCGACCTTCTGGTTCATAGGTCGATGCTCAACTATTGAGCCACAGTGGCCGGGTTCAAATGCAATCTTAAATAGAATCCCAATATAAAGTAAAGAAAAAGTAGAGATGAAAGCAGAGGTACTTTGGCTGAAGCATCTCTACAAAGCACAATTTGGGAAACTCTGGGTTAAAGCAGTCAAGACTTTTTGAAATGCAGTAATATTGCCTAAGGGGCAGAAGATATTAAACTATTTTTCAATAATACTTTTAGAAAAATTAAACTACATCTGGAATACTGTGTTAACTTCTTGGATCTGTACTTTAAGACAGGCATAGAAACCCCAAGTTTCATCTAGAGTAGGGTTTCCAGATTTTTGTTTCATAGTAGAACTGAGATTTGGAATCAGAGGTCTTTATTTCAAACTAGTAGCCTAGGGCACGAATCCATGCACAAGTAGCTCGCTGCTGCTTGCCTCAGGGGGCCGCCTGGCCCACCACCGCTTGTATCTCTCTGCTGCATGTAGCCCGCTGCCCCGGCCTCCTGCTGTTTGGTCATTATGAGTCACGGTGTAACAACCATTTGCATATTACCCTTTATTATATAGGATTTTGCCTATACCATTTAGTACCTGGGTTACCTTGGGCAGTTCATCTCTCTGAGGTATAATTTTCTTATCTGTGTAGGGGAGCTGTGTCTCCCCAGAATATGCCTCTTTGGCAGGATTATCTTTAGCTATTTTAGAAAATAGTGGAGATAGGTGAATTTCTTAAAACTGAGTAGAAATTACTCTTTATAAAAAAATTTGTAAGGGTGCCTTCCTCTCTGTGCTAGGTAGACACAAGTACTAAAATCTCTAGAAACTTATCAATGGAGAAGGCAATAACATATCTGTATAACAACCATATCCTTATTTACTGCACTCTGCCTGATAACCTGCCATAACTGCCCCCCCCCACATCATCTTTTGTCTTTATCTGGAAATGGTATGTAAGATGGTGGTTTGGGCCATTTAGGTGGAGTTACTCAGTTTTCCTCTTATCTCCCATGTACACAGGAGGTTTATACGTATGTTATTACATATCTATTTTTTTCTGTTAATACATCTTTTTATTGTGCGGGGTGGGCTGTCTCCACCAAGAACCTATAAGAGTAAAGGACAAATTATTTTTCTCCCTATACCTGCTTTGTTCCCTGGGAGGCTGGCCTTTATTGACTGCATTAATGGACTCCCTTTCCCTTTGGCTTTTTTTTTTTTTAAATATATTTTATTGATTTTTTACAGAGAGGAAGGAAGAAGGATAGAGAGTTAGAAACATCGATGAGAGAGAAACATCGATCAGCTGCCTCCTGCACACCCCCCACTGGGGATGTGCCCGCAACCAAGGTACATGCCCTTGACCGGAATCGAACCCGGGACCCTTCAGTCTGCAGGCCGACACTCTATCCACTGAGCCAAACCGGTTATGGCTCCCTTTGGCTTTTGAATGGGTTTAGTCAATGGAGGTAACAACAGGAAGTTAGAAGAATGTTAAAAAAAAAGAGAGATTGGGACATATATTCCAGACTCCCTTTCAAGTGTGGTTTGGAATTCAATTTGTACCTCTACTGAATTCCTCAGGTCATATCTGGTAACTATCCCCTGAAGTTTATTTGTTTGTTTATTCGTTAATGTAGAATGGAGCTCAGAGTCTGTTGGAAAGGCTGATCAGTAAACAGGTTCATTAGCATCTCTAAAGGAAAGGCTGTCAGAGGAAGATTAGTGTACAGAGTAGACATACGTTATACTAAGTAGGCAGTGTTAGAAGAAGAATCAGAAAAGAAGTTCTCAAGAGTAGATACACATAACCTGTACCTTAAGGAATAAATACTAAACATCTTTCAGAGATTTCCCTATGTCTTGGTGAAAAGACAGTGACCACAAAAGCGGTGACCATGCATGCCAGCATTGAATTATAGAAAGGATCCAGGAGAGCAGACTGGGCTCTAGAAACCTGACCTGCAACTATCAGGAGGGATCTTCTTTCAGGCTGTGTAAGCATCAATGTTGGCATCTCTCCAATACAGTGAAGAAATTCTTGAAAGAACTTAAGGATTTCTGAAGTTCTAAGAAGAATGTCAGAGACAGTAAAAAATTCTAGAATACTGTGATGATACTTGGGGATTGGGCCAGAATGCGAAAGAGAAAGAAAGGAACCTTGCTCTCCACTAGTGATTGCTCACATTTTTTAGGACAAGGTGTCCTCAAACCCACCAAAGTAGGTTTAAAAAGAAATATCCCCATCTAAACTACAGTTCCAGAGGTTCCTTGAATTTTCTAGAATTCAGATGTCTGAAGGTATTGAGAATTAAAAACACACAAGAAGAGAGTGGTGTTTTTCCAGACTGTCACAGGCAAGCATTCTGAACTGTTTTATTATAGAAGTGGGGCGGGGGGGGGGGTGGGCGGGAAGCAAGAGAAATATGGGACATATCCAATAACAGGCCAAATATATCTTTAAGGAAAATGATGAGGCATTTCATTAAAAATAAAAACGTTACCTTTCAAGCAGATATGAACCACCAAGTAGACAGAATAAATGGAAAGAAAGGGGATCTCTTCAAATACAATTATCTGAATATTTCTTTACCTCTTTTAACTATGCTAACCTTTTTCACCTTTTTTATGCTTTGAAAGCTGTTTAGGAGGTTTTGAAGTATTGAATACACTAAACAATGGTTCTCCTCCACTCTAGACGGTGAGTGGTCTGAGCCCAGATAATGTGATGTTAAAGATACACCATTGCCCTAATTGATTTGGCTCAGTGAATAGAGTGTCGGCTTGTAGACTGAAGGGTCCCAGGTTTGATTCCGGTCAAGGGCATGTACCTTGGTTGCTGGCAGATCCCCAGTACGGGGTGTACAGGAGGCAGTTGATCAGTGTTTCTAACTCTCTATTCCTCTCCCTTCCTCTCTGTAAAAAATCAATAAAATATATTTTAAAAAAAGATACACCACCATGTAAGCTCACCTTATGACACCCTTTATCTTCTGTTCCCATTACTACCAATTTTCCTTTAAGTAATAGTTCTTATGCTTCATAACCAGTTTCCCACTACATATAAATTCTTCTACATGTCAATTCTGACTGATTTCTTCTACTAAAGCTCCATAGAAGCTATACTCTTAAAGGCTAACAATGAGAATCTAAATGACAACTCTAGTAGCTTCTCAATTCTGGATTTGTTCATTTTCTTATCTCTAGTAGCTATATACCAGTATCTCTCAAGGATCTACCCTTAGTTCTTGTTCATTTTCTCATGATTTCATCACTGCTCTAAGGCCTGTAAACCTGCCATTTCTCTGCATGGAACACTCTGGACCCAAGATATTAATATGGCTGTCTCTTGTATGTCATTTATTTATTTGTGAAGTTCTTTACAGATTCTGGCTATACCTCTGTCCCTTACCCCTTTAGGTAAGGGTCATGGTAAAGTCTCCTAATCTCTGTTAGCCCTGGAATGCTTTACCATTCCTTTTTTATTTCCTTTAATTTTTCCTACAATAGATTAAATAGTCCCTTTATTAACTTAGACTTTTTTTTTTAAACTTCTCCTTTTGAGTGTGCCGTTTTTTGGTTGGGTGGGGAAAACTGATTAGTTTAGTTTTAAAAAATGTACCCTGATTTTTAGAATGTTTCTGTTTTGGAGAATATTCCCTAGAGGAAGTATGGATATACTATTTCCTCAGGCACATTTGTTATGTAAATAAGGCTGTGGAATTAGTATTTATCCTTTGACTCTTATATTTAACTCTGGGCTTTTCTTACCTTTAACTATGGTCTCCCAAGAATTGTTGAGTCTGCTTGGATGCTCTATTCACGTAAGATTCACTACTATGGGGCTAATGTAAGTTATTGGCCACTTAAATCAGTGGTTTTCTCAGCCTGGGGCTAAGGAAGGCATGACCAAACTTTTATTTTCTTGAGGAGCACTTAGGTGACTTGTCTTCAAAATTTTCAGATGGTGCTTCCAACATTGGTCAGAAATGATTATTTTTGAGGGTCAGTCAGGGAAAGATGGCTGGCTAAGATCAAGCAGCAAAATAGTCTACTAATCTTGGGTCAGTTGTGTTGCTCTATCTAGGAAGAGCAGTGTGATATTGTCTACAAAGGGAACAATGAGGCAACTAAAATAATATACCAGACTGACTCTACATGAAATCTTCCCAAAGAATATTTGTATCCTCTTTTGGGAGGTCTGACTTACTGTTACCTTTCTTTCTGGCATGGGTGTCAGGATATGAGTTGCTGTATTTAAAACTCAATCACAATAATGATCCCATTGTTAGTTTGTTGGTATTACTATAACTCCCTTTCTCATTAAAGATATCTAATTTCTATTTGGTATTTATTTGATTATTTTGTAGATATTTATATTTTACTAGTTGTACTTTAAATTCATTAGTACATAGGATGTGTAAGTACTTGTGGGAAACTTTAAAGAGGCATCCCTAATAATATGGAAAAATGAGGGGACAAGTTGTCCTCTTAAATCAACATGTGGGTTAGGGTAGATGTATACAGTCATCTGTAATAGGATGAATCTAAGACCAGAGTTACTGTTATATTGTATTAATATATATAAATAAAGTCCATATCAATAAGAAGAGGGTATAATCAGTTTAAAAGCATAGAAAAAGGAGACTCAGGAAAGCACATGTTAGCTGTGTCTACCCAAGTATGCTCAAGGCAAGAGAGAGCCTGAACCAACTTATTTCTAGTACTTTGACCTATTTTTGAGAACATCCCATTCAGATGGGTGTTTTGGGGAAGCAAAATTTTTCTTTTACCCTTCTAGGTTCTTTGGCTGGTGTACTAATTAGACATAATAGAGATTAACAGGAGAAAAACACGTTTAATTTCGTATGTATGGGAACCCTATAAAAATATGAGACCCAAGGGCCAGTCAGGCAGTTGAGACTTATATGCCATCAGGAGCTGAAGAATAAGTAGGGACTTGGGCCTTCAAAGAGGAGAAGAGTACTTCACAGGAGAATAAGAGGAGCAGATGTCTCATAATTAGATGTTTGCCCTGTCGAACAGGTAGGCCATTCAGATAAAAAGTTATCTCTGGCAATAGCTCTTTTCTCTAAGTCAGTTGTCCTATCTAAATTCTTTTAGGTAGTTAAAGGAAAGGTAAAAGTTTTTCTTGAGTCTGCTTGGTCTTGATTGCCTTCCATGCAAAATATTTCACATATCAAAGTGATACATTTGGGGTGGTATATTCTGCTCCCCTTCAGATACATTAAGTTATCCTGATGATTTTAAGCATTTGATTAACTTGATTCTCCTTGTTATAATTTCATCAGATAACCTTTTGAGTATAATATGGTTTTCCATGCACCATAAATAACTATAGGGCAAAAAATGCATTATTTATGTAAACTGTGAATAATCTGATGCTTGTGGCAATTAATTCTCAGTGTGAATTTTATAAAACTCTTATGATTTGGCCTTCCATGTAGTTGGACTACTGGGAGAGAATTCTTTCATCATGCTGACTTGATTATTCTATTCCATATGAGGATTCTATTTTGCTTTGTCAATAAATGAATTGTCACTTTGGTATCTGTCTTAGTCTGGGGAGCTGAATTAAGTGTGCATGCATTGCTGAGAGGTGGATTTGCTCTCAGCAAGCTGACAATATCTGACTTGAGAGGTTACAAGGCTGAAGGTCAAACTCAGGACCATAGTTACTTCACCAAAGTAATGAGCACTTTCCTGTAAGGCCTTTCAGGAGCCAACCTGTAGGATTTATTTAATAACTAGAAGCCCGATGCGTCCTGCCCACCCCCGGTAGCTCAGCGCCTGTGTATGCAGATTAACCTCCATCTTTGTTGGGTTAATTTGCATATAAATCCTGATTGGATGGTGGGCGTAGCGGAGGTACGGTCAATTTACATGTTTGACTGTTATTATGTAAGACTAGAGGCCTGGTATATAAAATTCATGCACGGGGAGCAGGTCCCTCAGCCCGGCCTGCACCCTCTCCAATCCAGGAGCCCTTGGGGCATGTCCAACTGGCTCCTAACTGCTCACCTGCCTGCCTGCCTGATAGTTTCTAACTGCCTCTGCCTGCCTGTCTGATCGCCCCTAACTGCCTCTGCCTGCCTTCCTGATGCCCCTAACTACTCTCTCTGCCTACCTGATACCCCTAACTGTTCTCCCCTGCCGGCCTAAGCACCCCTAACAGCTCTGCCTGCCTGATCACCCCTAACCACCTCTGCCTCAGCCACACCACTGTGGCTTTGTCTGGAAGACGTCTGGTCTATCCGGTCTAATTAGCATATTACCCTTTTATTAGTATAGATGGCATGCTATGTAGCTGAAAATGAGCAGGGTTTGATTTTGTAAAAAGATAAAGGTTCTAACCATCTCTTAGCCAAGACTTTTCTACCTAGGATATGTTTAGGCTTCATTACAAGCCTATGTTCACAAACCTATCTGCCCTCTACAGTTATACACTGCAACTACCATGATATTATTTTTCTGTTTCACCCTCCCTCCAGCCAATAACCACTTCCCTTTAAGCAGTTTAGTAGCACCCAAATATAGCGTGCATTGGGGTTATTTTTCAGAAGATTGTCAGTGTCTGTGCCTAGGGGGCTACCTTCCAAAGGCACCTTTCAATCAGGTATCAGAGGGATGCTGGACTCTTTGTGGAAGTAGGGAGAATGTCTTCCTAGCTATATATTACACATTGTCACCTAGGCACCAAAGCTACATATGCATGCAAAGTCTCATAACACTTCTTAACAAAAACAAAACTAAACAAAGTCCATGCTCATTTCTATAGTCACAATTAACTATTCAGGTATGATGAAATTTCAGTTTATCCAAAATCTAGCAATATTTTTAAACTCACCCTTAGTCCTTGCTCAGCCATGAACAGTAATTCATACTTCAAAACCAGAATACTTAACATGTACATTCAGTTCATTTGCCTTTCACAACCTTTTATTCCAGTATGATGAAGAAATGAGCAGATCTACATACTCTTCTTGGCATGGTTTTATTTTCTCAATTTCCTGGGATCGAATATTTGGACAAAAAGACCTACTTAGAATATACATCTTTTTCTATGAACAAAAGATAATTTTCTGAGACAATCCAATATAAATTCACATTAAAATATTTATCTCTTTTTAGTTCAGCTAAAGATACACCCAATTTATTAAGCAGTACAGTTGAAATTTCAGTCTGCAGTCTCTTTGTGTAACTTAATAAGTACACAATTTTCCCCAAGAAAAAATGAAGGAATAGTCTGCCAAGAGTCTGAATTTAAATCTTCATCTCTAAAGAGAGAGAACTCCTTGGGGTCCTTGAAGTGATTAGTGACTAAAATTTCTATCCATCCCTTTTAGTCATCAACGATTTCATAAAAGACCTCAAGGCCTGAGTTTCAGGCCATATACTTCATTTTCATTATTAATAAGGGTTCTAAAGTATAAAATAACCACCCCAGGGACAAAATTGATGGTGTAGAATGAGCAGTGTGAGATAGGAGATGATCTGAATTGGAATAGATCATCCCTTAGCCATTTTCATCATGTTTGTGGAAGATTAAAGATGGCTTCAAATTCTTTGCCATTTCTCCCACAAGGTGTCTATTTTCCCTAAACTTGCATCTGGGCTGACCAGTCCTTGTTCTGGCTAATGGACTATGGTAGAAGTGATGCTATGCCAGTTCTGGGTCTAGCTAGTGAGAGGACTGTCAACTTCTACCTTGGTTTCATGGAGAGACAATATGGAGACTCCATAGAGAGAGAAAAGTGTCCCATTTAGACCAGTCTTCCAATCATCCTTGACGGGGCACCAGGAATGTGAGTGAAGCTACCAAGAAATACTACTAAGTGATCCCAGTTATCACATGGAACACAGCCACCACCTAGTCAAGCTCTTCTGGAAGTCCTAACCCATAAAATTAGGAGGTATAATAAAATGGTTGTTTTAGTCACTGAGTTTTGGAGTTGGTTGTTATGAAGCAAATTGATAACTGGAACTTGGCTGTTACTATGTGAAAAAGAGCTAGCAACTGAAATCAGAATCATATCCAGGCATGAGAATTAAGTGTATATTGTTCTCATTATAGATATTTGGTAAAATCATTCTTAACACATTCTTTTATTAATTTCATAAAGTTCTGAATTCAATAACCCCTTTAGGTATTGTTTAATATAATCTGAATAAAGTTGGCCAGTCTTAATAAAGTGTTACATCCAAAAGAAAACTCAAATCCACCCCTTAGAAAAACTGTGGAAGTATTATTTTTAATAATGCCTTTTGAAGTGGTACCAAAAGGGATGAAAATCGTAACAAAATGAAATCTCCTAAAAATAATCATTTCCTATCTCTCTTTTAATATTTTACACTGTATGGCAGTTGCCCTTCATCTCTGTTTACTTTCCTTGAAATTCTCCAAGCTCTGTCTGTCTGTGTTGGCTCTTCCATACCTTGTTCACTTTCTCCATGCCTTGTCAGATCTAGTTTTATATCTTATAAGTGACTTTCTGCCCTTTCCAAAATCAATAAATTCATTCTTTGACTGCTCCAGTTTAATATCTTTACTTATTATCCTATTATTTAAATCAGAAAATCGAAAGGCACACTGTTAAACAGCTGCTTCCTTTGAGGAGGGGATTAAGTGAGGGTATGACTGTGAAAACTCAAGCATTTGTATTTTTTGTGCTGTAACATAAAAGCAAAATTTTGTTTGGGTGAATATCATGTGTATTTACAAATATTTATGGTGGTAAAATATATAAACTTAAAATTTACCATTTTAAATGCACAATTTTATGGAATTAATTATATTGACAAAGATGTGCAACTATCACCACTATCTATTTCAAAAAATTTTTATGCCTCTAAACAGAAACTCTACACCCATTAAGCAATAACTTCCCATACTACTCTTGACTTAACCCCTGGTAACCTCTAATCTACTTTCTGTCAGTATGAATTTGCCTATTCTAGATATTTAATATAAGTGGAACCATATAATATTTGTCATTTTGTATCTGGCTCATTTCACTTAGCATAATGTTTTCAAGGTTCATCCACATTGTCACAGGTATCAGACATTCATTTTTATGGCTAAATAATATTCCACTGTATCTATATACAATTGACCCTAATTATTCATGGATTCTGTATTTGAGAAATCTCTTTCACTAAGATTTATTTGTAATCCCCAAATCAGTATACATGGAAATTTTGTAGTTATTTGCAGAGCAAGTTTTTTTTCAGAGGGGCAAAAAGTTTGAATCTCATAATGCATTTGTTCCCAGCCAAGGTTGAAGAGAGTGATGCTCTCCCTTCTTGTTTTAATTTTTATTTTGTAAATAAGTATCTTCTCTGCAGTCTATTTAGTGCAATTGTTTTAGCATTTTAAAAAAATTAAATCTTGTGCTCGCTTTGGCAGCATATATACTAAAAAATTAAATCTTTATTGTTTAAAGTATTATATATGCTCCCTTTCCCCCCCATTGCCCCTTCTAGCCCCCCCACCCCCCACCCCAGGCCTTTGCCACTCTATTGTTTGTGTCCATGGGTTATGTATATATGCATACAAGTTCTTTGGTTGAACTCTTCCCACCCACCCACCCACCCACCCACCCACCCACTTCTACCTTCCCTCTGAGATTCCACAGTCTATTCCATGCTTCTGTGTCTCTGAATCTATTTTGTTCATCAGTTTACTTTATTTATTAGATTCCACATATAAGTGAGATCATGTGATACTTGTCTTTCTCTGACTGGCTTATTTCGCTTAGCATAATACTCTCCAGGTCCCTCCATGCTGTCTCAAAGTATAAGAGATCCTTCTTTATTTTACAGCTGCATAATATTCCATGGTATAAATGTACCACAACTTTCTTATCCACTCATCTACTGCTTTAGCATTTTTTGATGATTTTTCTTTTGAAAGTTGCCCCAAGCAGTGTGGAAGTGCTGTCTAGTGTTTCTAAGCAAAAAAGGCTATGATGCGCCTTGTGGGAAAAATATATGTATTAGATTAGCTTTGTTCAGGTTTAAATTACAGTGCTGTTGACTGGGAGTTCAGTGTTAAGGAATCAACACTATACATCAAATAAGAAACACACATAAACAAAGTTATGTATTGATCAGATAATGAAAATCATGACCAGAAGCTCATAGCAAACTAACCCTGAATTTCTTCTAGGAACAGTGGTTCAGTATTTGTTAATTCATGGTTCACAGAAACCATATAATAACCATGAGTAAAAGTAATAGATTGTACCATATTTTGCCAACCTAGTCATCTTTTAATGGACACATGGATTGTTTCCACCTTTTGACTATTGTGAATTATGCTGCTAGGTTTATTGGTGTACAGTATTTGAGTCCCTATTTTCAGGGTGTATACCTAAAATTCACATGAAAATTCTATGTTTAACCACTAACTGTCTCCATAGTGGCAGAACCATTTTACATTCTCACCAGCAATGTTTTAGGGTTCAAATTTTTCCATATCTTCACCAATACATTTTTGTTTTGTTTTAAAGATTATAGCAATCTTAGTAAATGTGATGGAATATCCAGTAAGGTGTTTTTTGTTGTTTTTTTTTTAAATCCTCAGGGATATGTTTATTGATTTTTAGAGAGAGAGAGGAAGGGGGAGCGAGTGAATGAGAGAGAAACATCGATGTGAGAGAGAAACAGAACAAAATTCTTGCTTCAACCAGGCTCTGGAGCCCAACAAGTCCACCACTTGAGTGTGTTGCTTGTAGAAGTGGTTGAGTAGACATGCTTCCCCTACATTCCTCGCCCTGACCGGGGATTGAACCCGCAACTTTTTTGGTGTAAGAGATGACACTGTAAACAACTGAGTCACCCACTTGGCTGGGGCCATTGAGATGGTTTTGATTTATACTTTCCTAATGACTAATGATATTAAGCATCTTTCATATGATTATTGATCATGCGTATAACTTTGGATAAATGTCTACTAGTGTTCTTTGTCCATTAAAATTTTTTCTGGTCTTTTTGTTGTTTTAAGAATTCTTTATATATTCTCCATATTAAACTCTTATTAGCTATATTATTTGCAAACATATTTTCCCATTCTATAGGTTGCTTTTTTCACTCTCTTATTCTACCATTTGCACAAAAATTTTAATTTTTTTAAATAAATAATTCCTTATTTTTCAATTACAGTTTACCTAATATATTAGTTTCAGCTATACAACACAGTGATCAGACATTTATATAACTTACAAAATGATCACCCAGATAAATCTAGTATCCACCTGACACCATACATAGTTACTACAATTTTTTTGACTCTATTTCCTGTGCTGTACTTTACATCCCCATGACTATTCTGTAAGCACCTATTTGTATTTTTTAATTTTTTCACCTTTTTCTCTCATTCCCTAACCCCCCTCCCATCTGGAAACCATCAAAATGTTCTTTGTATCTATGAATCTATTTCTGTTCTGCTTATTTATTTTAAGTGAAATTGTCTGGCATTTGTCTTTCTCTGTCTGAATTATTTTACTCAGTACAGTACCCTATAGGTCCATCCATATTGTTGCAGATGGCCAGATTTCATTCTTTTTTATGATTGAGTCATATTCCATTGTATATATACACCACTTCTTTATTCGTTCATTATTGATGGGCACTTGGGTTGCTTCCGTATCTTAGATATTATAAATAATGCTGTAATGAACATATATCTTTTTGATTTAGTGTTTTGTTCTTTTTCAGATAAATACCCAGAAGTGGAGTTGTTGGGGTCCTTTTTGTCTCTTGTTATAGCCTTTGTTTTAAAGTCTATTTTGTCTGGTATAAATATTACTATACCAGCTTTTTGTTTGTTTTAATTTTCATGAAAACATTATTTTCCATCCCTTTACCTTCAGTCTCTGTGTGTCTTTCAATCTGAATTGAGTCTCTTGTTTTGTTATTCATTCAGTCACTGTATATCTTTTGGTTAGAGTAATTAATCTATTTGCACTTAAAGTGATTATTAATAGATATGTAACTATTGCCATTTTATTAATATTTTTCTTCTTTTTAAAGAACACCCTTTAAATTTTTTTGTAATGCTGGTTTGACAGTGATGAACTACTTCAGCTTTTGCTTGTCTGGGAAGCTATTTATCTGTCCTTTATT
This sequence comes from Plecotus auritus, assembly GCF_963455305.1. NCBI lineage: Eukaryota > Metazoa > Chordata > Mammalia > Chiroptera > Vespertilionidae > Plecotus > Plecotus auritus. The sequence continues at coordinate 100,043,076 of NC_137784.1, forward strand.
TCTAAATGATAGTTTTGCTGAGTAGAGTAATTTTGGTTGTAGGTACTTGCTTTTCATCACTTTGAATATTTCATGCCAACCCCTTCTGGCCTACAGAGTTTCTGTTGAGAAATCAACTGGTAGTCTTATGGTAGCTCCCTTGTAGTTAACGAACTCCTTTTCTTTTTTTTTTTTTTTTTTTTTTTTTTTAAATATATTTTATTGATTTTTTACAGAGAGGAAAGGGAGATGATAGATAGCTAGAAACATCGATGAGAGAGATACATCGATCAGCTGCCTCCTGCACACCCCCCACTGGGGATGTGCCCGCAACCAAGGTACATGCCCTTGACCGGAATCGAACCCGGGACCCTTCAGTCCGCAGGCCGACGCTCTATCCACTGAGCCAAACCGGTTCCGGCACGAACTCCTTTTCTTTGCTACTTTTAAGATCCTCTCTGTCTTTAACCTTTAGCATTTTAATTATGATGTGAATTGTTGTGGTTTTCTTTAAGTTCCTCTTGTTTGGGATTATCGGCACTTCCTGGACTTGTATGTTTATTTCCTTCACCAAGTTAGGAAAGTTTTCTGTCATTATTTTTTCAAAGTTTTCTGTTCTTCCATCATCATGATGTGAATGTTGGTACATTTGAACTTTTCCCTAATATATCCTAATTTTTTAAATTCTTTTTTCTTTTTGCTGTTCTGATTGGGTTGTTGCTTTCTTATTGTCGAAATTGCTGATTTGATCCTCTGCTTCATCTTCTCTACTGTGTCTTCCTGTACTGTATTCTTCATTTCTGATTGGTTATTTATATGGTTTCTATGTCCAATTTTATATGTCCTTTCTCTTTGTTGAAGTTCCCACTAAGTTCATCTATTCTTTTCTAAGTCCATTGAACATCCTTATATCCAATGTTTTGAACTCTATATCTGATAGATTGCTTGTCTCCATTTTGTTTAATTCTCTTTCTGGAATTTTGTTCTGTTCTTTCATTTGGGACATTTTTTTTTGTATCCTCATTTTGGCTGCCTCCATGTGTTTGTTTCTATATATTAGGTAAAGCTGCTATGTTTTCCAGTCTAGGTGTCCTTCTGGGGCCAGTGGCATAGCTTCCCCAGTCGTTTAAGCTGGCTGCTCCAGGTCACCCTCCACCCATGTGGGCTGTGTGCATTTTTCTATTGTAGTTGAACTTTGATTGCTGTTGGCAGGTCAATGGGAGGGATTTACCCCCAGGCTGCTCAGCTGTGAGGACTGGATTTGACCACCATTGAAGATCTGCTGTGCAGGGGCCAACCCCTAGGAGCAGGACTCACTTCAGCAGGGCTCTGATGCCCTACAAATCCACCCCTTGAGTGTGTTGCTTGTAGAGGTGGTTGAGTAGAGTAATGGTTTGGCATGGTCTGAAGCTGTCCACTGGGTGTGCTCGCTCTGGGACCTCCTAGGAGGTGCAGGCCATGGTCAGAAATCTGTATATGGTTGCTACTTGTGCTGCGCTTGGAGGTGCTCTGGCAAAGCCAAGCTGTGAACCAAGGCAACTGCCAATAGTGCTGGGCCTAGAGCCACTTCATGAGAGCTATGGGGCATGCCAAGACCAGATGCTGCTTGTTTGAGAGATTTTAGGAAAGTCAGAAGCTTGAGGCTAGACAAGCCATATGTATGAAAAGAACAACAACAACAAAACATTGGAAATGGCATGGATGGGCCCAGAAGTTGGCTAGGGTGGGGTGAACAGTGTTAGCTAGGTTGATTTAGACTCAGACATGGCTCTTGACTGCTGGCTCTGTTGGGGGCAGGGCTGAGAAAAGGAACAATGGTCTCTGTCAACAGTTCTCTGTGGGAAAAGTCTGCCCCCCTCTCCAGCTCTTGCCCTAATGCCAAACAATTCAGTTCCTTCCTGTATGTCCCTGGTGCCTTTTGAGCTGCTTCCCCAGTGCTGGAGCTCACAGCGAGTTAATCTAAGTAAGTCCATGCATGGGACCTGTAAGAGAAATGCCTAAGAGTCTAGCAGTTCTCTGTCTCACTCAGTCACACTCTCTACTGGTTTTCACAGCCAGAAATTGTGGGGACTTCTCTTCCCAGCCCTAGAACTCTGGTTTGGGGGGGCCTGGTGTGAGGCTGGGGCCATTCATTCCTCAGGAGGGACCTTTACAGCTGAAATATCCTTCCTGATTTTTTGGGGAACTTGTGAGTGTGAGCCCATCCCTTTCTGTATCTTCACCCTACCAACCAGTCTTGATGTGGCTTCTTCTTTATATCCTTAGTTATAGGATTTTTGTTCAGCTAGATTTCAGGTGGTTCCGAATGATGGTTTTTCTATACTTTGGCTGTAATTTTGATGTAATATTCAATGCAGGACCCAAAAGTTTTCATTTTAATGAAGTCTGTCAATTTTTTATTTTGTTGCTTGTGATTTTGGTACCATACTAGGTGTACCAGTTAATAATGCAGATTTTTTTCAATAGATGGAGTTACACATATGTTGATATATATGCGATTTGATATGTATGCTATTTTGTTGTATTGACAGCAAGCTTCAAAACTTCATATGTCAAATTTGCTGAAGGTGTTAATATCATAGATATTTTTATGCTCAAAAATGTTGAATTTCGTGCCAAAAAAAAGAAAAAAGAGCATTTGTGGGAAGATTTAATCCATTACTTTATTTTGAAGAAAAAATTATTGCATAGTTCAGGAAACTTATGGTGAACATGCTTCATCTTAAGATCCTTGTGAACACCGGTTTAAATGCTTTAAAAGTGATGATTTCAATGTGAAAGACAAAGAACATCCAGGTCAACCAAAAAAGTTTGAAGACCAACAATTACAAGCATTATTGGATGAAGATGCATGTCAAACTCAAAAATAACTTGCAGAAAGATTAAACGTTGCTCAACAAACAATTTCTGATCATTTACAAGCAATGGGAAAGATTTTAAAGGAAGGAAAATGGGTGCCACATCAACTGAACGAAAGACAAATGGAAAACCGAAAAGTCATCAGTAAAATGTTGCTTCAACAGCATGAAAGAAAGTATTTTTCTGCATCGAATTGTGACTGGTGATGAAAAGTGGATTTATTTTGAGAATCCCAAACACACAAAATCATGGGTTGATCCAGGTCAACCATCAACATTGACTGCAAGGCCAAATTATTTTGGAAAGAAGACAATGTTCTGCGTTTGGTGGGATCAGGAAGGTGTGGTGTATTATGAACTTCTAAAACCAGGTGAAACTGTTAATACTGATCACTACCGACAACAAATAATCAATTTCAACCATGCTTTGATCTTGATGGTACACGTACTTTCTTTTTTTAATTTTTTAATTGTTTAAAGTATTACATATAGTAGTACATATATCTCCTTTTCCCCCCCATTGACCTTCCCCCAGCCTCCCCTACCCCTTGTCACATGCCCTTATCTCCCCCCCCCAGTGTCTTGAGTCCATTGGTTGTGCTTATATGCATGCATACAAGTCCTTCGGTTGATCTCTTTTCCCCCCTCCCCAATAGTCCCCAGCCTTCCCACTGTAATTTGACAGTCTGTTTGGTGTTTCACTGCCTCTGTATCTATCTTTTTGTTCAACAGGTTATAATGTTCTTTATTTTCCATAAATGAGTGAGATCATGTGGTATTTTTCTTTCATTGCCTGGCTTTTTCACTTAGCATAATGCTCTCCAGTTCCATCCATGCTGCTGCAAATGGTAAGAATTCCTTCTTTTTTAAAGCAGCGTAGTATTCCATTGTGTAGATGTACCATAGTTTTCTAATCCACTCATCTGCTGATGGGCACTTAGGCGGTTTCCAAATCTTAGCTATAGTGAATTATGCTGCTATGAACATAGGGGTGCATATATCCTTTCTGATTGGTGTTTCTAGTTTCTTGGAATATATTCCTAGAAGTGGGATCACTGGGTCAAATGGGAGTTCCATTTTTAGTTTTCTGAGGAAACTCCATACTCTTCTCCACAGTAGCTGCACCAGTCTGCATTCCCACCAGCAGTGCACGAGGGTTCCTTTTTCTCCACATCCTCCCCAGAACTTGTCATTTGTTGATTTGTTGATGATTGCCATTCTGACAGGTGTGAGATGGTACCACATTGTTGTTTTGATTTGCATATTTCTGGTGATTAGCGACTTTGAGCAGGTTTTCATATGTCTCTTGGTCTTCCTTTTGTCTTCTTTCGAAAAGTGTCTATATAGATCAGTTGCCCATTTTTTCATTGGGTTGTTTGTCTTCTTTTTGTTAAGCTGCATGAGTTCCCTGTAAATGTTGTAGATTAAACCCTTATCATTGATATCATTGGCAAATATGTTCTCCCATGCAGTGGGCTTTCTTGTTCTTTATTGATGGTCTCCTTTGCCCTGCAAAAGCTTTTTGTTTTTATGTAGTCCCATATTTTTTTCTTTAGTTTCCATTGCCCTAGGAGCAGTATCAGTGAAGAAGTTCCGTCAGCATATGTCTGAGATTTTTATGCCTGTGGATTCCTCTAGTACTTTTATGGTTTCCCGTCTTATGTTTAAGTCCTTTATCAATTTTGAGTTTATTTTTGTGTATGGTATAAGTTGGTGGTCTAGTTTCATTTTTTTGCATGTATCTGTCCAATTTTCCCAACACCATTTATTGAAGAGACTGTCTTAATTCCATTGTATATTCAAGCCTCCTTTGTCAAATATTAATTGAGCATAGTGATATAGGTCAATTGCTGGGGTCTCTATTCTATTCCATTGATCTATATGTCTGTTCTTGTGCCAGTACCAGGCAGTTTTGAGAACAGTGGTTTTGTAATACAGCTTGAAATCTGGTATTGAGATCCCACCTACTTTGTTCTTCTTTCTCAAGATTGCTGTGGTTATTCAGGGTCTTTTTTTATTCCAGATGAATTTTTGGAGAGTTTGTTCTAGGTCTGTGAAATATGCCGTTGGTATTTTAATGGGGAGTGCATTGAATCTATAGGTTGCTTTGGGTAGTATGGACATTTTAATGATGTTGATTCTACCAATCCATAAACATGGTATGTTCTTCCATCTGTTTACATCTTCCTCTCTCTCTTTTTTCAGTGTCGTGTAGTTTTCCACGTATAGGTCTTTTACCTCCTTAGTTAATTTTATTCTTAGGTATCTTAATTTTTTTGGTGCAATGGTAAATGGGATTGCTTTTTTAGTCTCTCTTTCTGTAAGTTCACTATTGGTGTATAGAAATGCTATAGATTTCTGGCGTTAATTTTCTATCCTGCTACATTGCCAAATTCATTTATTAAGTCTATTAGTTTTTTGATGGAGTCTTTCGGGTTTTTGATGTACAATATCACGTCATCTGCAAATAAGGACAGCTTTACTTCTTCCTTTCCAATTTGTATGCCTTTCATTTCTTCTTCTTGTCTAATTGCAATGGCTAGTACTTCCAGCATTATGTTGAACAGGAGTGGTAAGAGTGGGCATCCCTGTCTTTTTCCTGTTCTTAGGGGAAATGGTTTTAGTTTTTGCCCATTGAGTATGATGATAGCTGTGGGTTTATCATATATAGCTTTTATAATGTGGAGGTATGATCCTTCTATTCCCAGCTTGCTGAGAGTTTTTATCAAGAAAGGGTGTTGGATTTTGTCAAATGCTTTTTCTGCATCAATTGATATGACTATGTGATTTTTATCTCTCAATTTGTTTGTGTGATGTATCACGTGTATTGATTTGCAGATATTGTACCATCCTTGCATTCCTGGGATAAATCCTACTTGGTCATGGTGTATGTTCTTTCTGATGTACTGCTGGATCTGATTTGCTAGAATTTTGTTGAGGATTTTGGCATCTATGTTCATTAGGAATATTGGCCTGTAATTCTCTTTCACTGTGTTTTCTTTATCTGGTTTTGGTATAAGGGTGATGCTGGCTTCATAGAATGAGCTTGGAAGTGTCCCTTCCTCTTGAATTTTTTGAGTAGGATAGGTTTTAGTTTTTCCTTGAATGTTTGGTAAAATTCCCCTGTGAAGCCATCGGGCCCTGGGCTTTTGTTTGCTGGAAGCTGTTTGATGACTGCTTCAATTTATTCCATAGTTATTAGCATATTGAGCTGTTTAGATTCTTCCTGATTGAGTTTTGTAAATGAATGATCTCCGCTACTGCACATTTTATTTTATTTTTTCATCTTTAACTTAAGAAACTAATTTTTTTTCTTTTTTCCTCACTTGATTTTAACTTTTTAATTATTACATTTTTATTTTCAATCAGTATTATTACTACTACAATTTTATCTTTAGTAATAATACTGATTGAAAATAAAAATGATTGGGTTACCAGAGAGATCAAGGGAGAAATAAAAAATATCATGGCAACAAACGACAATGAAAACACAACAATCCAAAATATATGGGACACTGCGAAAACAGTCTTGAGAGGGAAGTTCAAAGCTCTACAAGCCTACTGCAAAAAAACAAGAAACAATGGAAATAAGTTACCTAACCCTACAACTCAAAGTGTTAGAAGGACAGCAACGAGAAAAGCCTAGTGTAAGCAGAAGGAAGGAAATAATAAAGATCAGAGCGGAGATAAACGACATAGAGACCAAAAAAAAAAAAAAAACAATACAAAAGACCAACAAAACCAAGAGCTGGTTCTTTGAAAGGATAAACAAGATTGATGAACCTCTAGCCAGGCTCACCAAGAAGTAAAGAGAGAGGACCCAAATAAACAAAATCAGAAATGAAAGAGGTGAAATAATAACAGGCCCCACCGAAATACAAAGGATTGTTAAAAAATACTATGAAGAACTCTATTCCAACAAACTGGACAACCTGGAGGAAATGGACATATTCCTAGAAAAATATAACCTTGATTTCTTTCTTGTTTCACAGACATCCAGCCACAAGAGCAGGGCTGGTGAGTCCGAAGACAAGATATACTATGACAGATAGGACAGGCTGCTGCAAGCCTTTGGCCATCATATCCAGGTGTTTTTCTTAGCTATTCATCACCAATCTCTATAGCTATACAATATTCATCCAGATTAGATCCATATATAATTCTAACCAGTGGAATTATCAAGGAGGTATTCTTGAAAGTGTTTGCCTAAAGTGTGTCCTTTATAGTAGATATAGCCAGGAAAAACAACAGCAACAACAAAGCTTATATTGATAGTAGGAAAAGACCAATGTGTGGCTAACAAAGCATTAATTTCACTATCATATCTGATAATCAGAACATCGTTGTGTAGTAGGTAAGAAAGATTAGCAGGTATCCAAGTTAAATTTTTCATATTTAATAAGGGAGAAGGTCTGGGGAGGCAGGTATTGTTTCCACTAGGAAACCCTAAGGAGGATAATAATAATATGAAAATAATTTTATGTACATTCAATCAATAACAATCAGATGATATAAAAACAACATTCAAGCAATATCAGTTTGTGAGCATACAGGCCTTATTGACATCATCTTGGGATAGCTGTCTGCCTCCGTGGTCAGCGACTTCTCGTCCTCGAAAAGTCTTTGATCTCCGCTGCAGATGGAGATGGGTGTCGGAGATGGGAGTATATGTCCATTCACAGTCAGGTGCCTTTTTAAAATGAGAAATGTGAATCCATGAGCTAACTCCTTTAAATTTAGGTGCACATGGGTTAGTTAGTAATACCTGGTAAGGTCCCCTCCAACAAGTTTGGAGAGTCTTTTATTTGGTGTCTTTTCCAATACACCAAATCTCCTGGTTGTAAGCCATGATCTTTGAAAACTTCGTCTCCCAGGAGCGCACTGTGAAATGAATCTGTTACCAATTTGTTAGTTCCTACAATGCAGAATGTCTGCTCTTTACTTTTCCTTATATTTTGGAAACAAAAGATTTAAAAGTCAATAATATTTTAAACAGAGTCATAGGAATAATTATCCTCAATTCATTTAGTCCCATAGTTATTTTTGTTTATCATGATTATTTGCCAGTAGTTTTTGAATTCAGTTATTCCTTGAAGTTCTATAAATCTTCATCCAGTTCAAAAATATGACCTGCTTAGAAGCCTGCAATTTAGAATAAGTCAGAGTTCTTTTCATGGATTTTTCTAGACATATAATATACCTACAAATACATCAGAATAAAGCTGTCCACGAATGACAAAAATTTTAAAAGTGGCATGGTTATAGATTTGATTAAAAACTTTTCTTTTCTATAAAATATAACATTCCAAGACAACAACTTCTTGGTAAGTAAAATGACATAGAGAATAATATAAAATTTGTATACCTTTAGATTCAATTATAATTTCATCATATAAAGAATAATACATAAGATTTTAAAATGAGGCACATGGCTTATTTGAAGCAGTGTATTGAGCATTGAAAATAATTCATAAACTCCCAATATGTGAAACGCAAATACCCAGAGTATCACTGGCAGACGCCCCCACAGGGAATCATCACTCTTGGCTTGCCCGGTGTCCCTGACTGGACACATGCTATCCCCCTGAAAGTGTCCTGTTTGAACTTGGCTCTGAATCTTTGCAAGTTCTGTTCTGAAGCAGAGTGCCTTAACAATGCACGTGAACTGTCCCTTGCTCTTGATTGGAGCTCAGGTGCACGGTTTTTCCCAACTGGCTAATTCAAAGGGAGGGGTTGGCCTTTGCTGTTTCAAGATGGTGGCCCCCAGGGGAGCAGCAAGCCATGTGGCCAACATGGCGGCTGCCAAGTCACACAGTCCAAAATGGAGGCTGTCTAAACTATTCTTTGACAGGAAAGATGATTTGTTTATTCTCACAATAAACAAGGGAAGAGCAAACCAAAATCCCTAAAAGATAGAAAGCCAAAACTGCACTGCAGACAGACAGAAATCCCACTAGCTGTTTCTGGTGGCTGAACCCTGAGAGGAAGAGCAAGAAGAGCCCCCAAGATTAAGAATTCTCGGCAGCTGCTGGGATGTTCTTGCAATCTCTCTCACACTTTCAACCTCACCACACATAACTAGGCTTCCCCTAAGCGGGACTTGCCTCTATTTTAAATAAATTAAATAACAACAAAGAGACACACAAACATCAACACTCTTATACAGGTGCGCAGAACACACTAAAAGTTTACACCAGAGAATGTCCAGCATTAAAATTACCAAAGCAATGTCTTTTGTCCCTGGTTCAGGAACTGCCCTCTCTAGAATTTCAGTATATTCCCAATGGACTATTAAAAAAAATGGGTTGGTCTTTTCTAGTTGCCTCTACCTCCCTTTCTTTGTCTGGGGGAATCGTCTATGAAGATAAATCAGAAGCATGCTTCTGACAGGGAAAAACAGGGTGTCAACATTTATTAACTTCAGAATAGTTCTGAGACAGTCTCTAAATTTTTTTATTAATTTCCATCTTATTGGAAGAAATTTTTTTATATGCTTTTCCTTAGAAGCTTCTAATTTCCAAATCAAGATATGCTTCCCATATACTCATTCAGTTTAATTTCAGAGCCGGCATTTTCTAATTTCTGCATGCAAAATATTAACACAGGTACCCCAAACAAACTGCATTTTTGGCCATTTCTCAGTTAATATTTTCTGGTTAAATATTCCCATTTCTGTAAAGTACTTGCAAGTAAAGGCTTCCTATCAGGAGTATTAAATGAGGGCTGGGTTTTTGGGAGCTTCTAGCCTTGGAGGCACAATTTTCCATGTTAATTTTTTTTCTTCTTGGATATCTGTAGTCTGAGCAAACTTTCTAGACATGTTATGTAGTGGGTCAAATGTGGCCTCAGTTTCTCTCCCGGCTGTCTAAAACCACAGGAAAGGTTCGGGGCCCAGGCAGACCAAGCCTTATGGTGGCCCCCTAGATGAGCCATTTAGTTAATTACAGTCACATTGGGATTTCCATATGGAACTCCTGCATTTCTGACACCTCCACAAAGATTCTTAGTCACCTAAGAACACCCCAGAATCAGACTATTAAAAAAAAATGTTGCCCCTTTATCTTCGGAGCTGAATGAGTTCAGCTTATTTATACACCAAAGGTTGTTTTTTGCTCAGACTCTCAGCAATTCCAATTGAAAAGCCAAAATCAAAACCAGCCACCCATTTTTTCCTCCAGTCCTGCCTTAGCCTGGGTTCTGTCAACCCTGGTTCCACCTCAAGGATTTTAAAACACAGCTCAAATAAAGTCAGACCTTCTACCAAAGCAAGGGAAGGTCCTGGATCCAAGAGACAACTCACCCATGTTCACCCAATGGGCGGAGAACCAGAGGGCTCAATGGGCCCTTTGCTGGATCCTAGCACCCAGTCCAAGTCCAAGGGATGGTCCTGGGTGAGCCTCTTTGGAATCCTGCTGAGACTACGCCAAGTAATGTTAACATAAAAAAAACATTGAAACCTGTAAAGAATTTTTGTGAGTTTATTTGAGCCAAACTGTCAACATATGGCGGGGAGCAGAACCTCAACGAATTGAGATAATGCTCAGGAGAATGGCAGGTTACATTTGTATTTATACATTGCCATCAAAGGAGGGACATAGGTAGGTTACATGAAATTCATTGGTGATAGATTAAGGAGGTGGGATAAAGCAAAGCTGGGAAAACCCCTGGGATTGGATAAAAAGTGAAATGATAAACACATACTTAGGTGGGTGCAGGAACAATTAACATGATAATGGTATCTGTCCTGGTGCCCACCACATTTGGTTGTGCCCCAGGGGCTCCAGAAAAAGGGAAATTACAAGTTACCCAGACATTTCAAAGGGTATGTTATTATAGATTCAAAAAGACAGATAGACTCAGTTAAGGTAAAGGTTGACCTTGTCAGTGAAGATACTGGCCTAGGATGTAACTGCCCACCATAACTGTGTTTAGTTAAAGTTTAATTTCAGACCATCCTTTGTGGTTACTTTAGGTCTCTGAGTTTGCAAGACTGTCATGCAGGCCTCCCTTGAGCTTGTCAGTCAGCATGTGGCCTCTTTCGTCCACAAAGTGTTTGCTTGATTGCTATAAACTTTGACTGTTTTCTGAAGTTCTGATAAAGTTGATTCTGATAGTTTTGGGGTTTTTTTGGTGGTTTTATGGAGAGATGGGCCCTTGGGGTCCCCTACTCCACTATTTTTACTGATGTTACCCCAACTGTATACTATAATCAATATATTGTTAATTAAAATGAGTAAAAACAGATCGTAAGTGGTCTCAAAGTGAGCTAATTCTATCTGGGCAAGTGCCACATTATACATTGCCACAGAGTAATAGTCAACATAGAGGAAGCACTAAAAATCAAGTAACCTAACTGCTAGTGAAAGGCGTTTTTACTGTATTAAATTATCCTTGTAGTCATCTAGAAGAGTTCTGAGTACAGGTCAATTTTGGAGAAGTCATCTGTATTTTTATTTCAGATTATTAGTACATACATTTATTTTGTGATGCCTTGCTTTCCAGAAAGCTGTCCCCGAGTAGCCAAAAGCCATCTGACCACTTATCCTCATTTAAACAACAGATGTTACCAGGCTGTAAGACCACTTTCCATACTTCCCATGAGGTCAGTCTATTTGGTTTTATCTGTAGCAAAATTCTCTTTCCCTTCTACCTCCTCTGGATTATTGCTTTATAAGGTATGCTATCTGTTTTCTCAGTGAGACTAATGACAATGCCAAAACACTTATTTGGGCTTGGACACTGTTATCTGTCCTCTCCCAATACATCATTTCAACTAGAGTTCTCTCTTACAGAATCTTTATTGGCTCTTTTTTTATGTTGGTAGAAATTCCATTTTTGTACTTCCTCTTAGCCCAGGTAATTATATAATGTGCAAAATTGATACCCAGAGACGATTGATGAAAATGTTCTATCTTGGTGTAGGGCTATTGACTTGTGCAAGGTCTTGGTAGAAAAGTTGAATAAATAGCAGTGATTTTAGATATTCTATCATTTGCCCCTATAAGTATGCTTTTATTTCCCAGACTGTATGTCCTGACATTTAGGTACCAGGATCACTTTGGTGAATGAGTCAGGTGGACTTTCAGTGTCAGATTATTTCCTCATAGACCTTTGATAAGAGCTAATGTTTAGCATGTCCTTCCTTGTTATTGATTTCTTTGATTTATTGGAAAATTTGGCTAAGAACATTTGACTTAACCTTAATGAAAAGAAGATAAATTGGATATAGCCTCTGATGATTGTGTGCGTGCGTGTGTGTGTGTGTGTGTGTGTGTGTGTGTGTGTGAGAGAGAGAGAGAGAGAGAGAGAGAGAGAGAATTGGGGGGGGGGGAGAGATTTGTTTTCTTCGTGCCTTTAATGCAGAACTGATTTGAAAGTTTTTCATGAAAAAGTAATAGGAAAAAAAAGAGAGAAATGAAGACTCAGGTAGCCATTATTAAGGACATGGAGTTTGTTTAAGTATAGAAATTATGCTAATATTTGCTATGAAGATTGATGAAGAACCTAACAGAATATTCTATTTTTTTTTCATTAATGTGTCTGGTGACATTCCTTTCTTGTAATTCATTTCAATGCCTTGTAACTTGGGATGTAGTTTCTGGCCTTTTGTTACTCTTGCTATCTGTGGAAGACAAATGGATATCAGCAATACTGCTGTTTTCTGTGCTTTTAGCAAAAGGGCTGAAGAGTTGATAGACCAATCTTCCACACTGTGGCACTTTGCCTGAGGAAAATTTAACAATTATATGAATAATAAAAATAGTAATTGCTATTAGTTATCAAAATATACCAGATGACAGTTACATTTTATATATTACTAGAGGCCCAGTGCATGAATTCATGCACCACTGGGGTCCCTCGACCTAGCCTGTGGGATTGGGATTAGGCTGAAACCTGGTCTGTGGGATTGGGATTGGGATGAAACTGGCTCTCCAACATCCCCAGAGGGGTCCCAGATTGAGAGAGGGTGCAGGCTAGGCTGAGGGACCCCACTGGTGCATGATTGGGGCTGGGGAGGGATGCAGGAGGTTGGCCAGCCAGGGAGGGACAGCAGGAGGGCTCCAGGGCATGTCCAGCCCATCTAGCTCAGTCCCAATCAGCTGGACCCCAGCAGCAAGCTAACCTACCAGTCACAGCATCTGCCCCCTGGTGGTTAGTGCACATCATAGCGACTGGTCGACCGGTCGACTGTCTGCCCCCTTGTGGTCAGTGCACATCATAGAGAGTGGTTGAGCGGCCTTAGCATATCATTAGCATATTACACTTTGATTGGTTGAATGGCCAACCAGTTAATCAGACACTTAGCGTATTAGGCTTCTATTATACTAGAGGCCTGGTGCATGAAAATTCATCCACTGGAGGGGGGGTCCCTCAGCCCGGCCTGTCCCCTCTCACAGTCCGGGACCCCTCAGGGGCAAGAGGCGACCCGGAGATCCAGGGAAGGCGACACCCCATCACACCTCTGCTGCTGCCACTGCCGGCAGTGCAAGCCTCAGCTGGCCCTCGTTACCTGAGTATTGGGTGGCCCTGGGCGGCTGGGCAGCTGCCATCTGAGGCTTGCCTGTGTCTTGGGTGTTAGCATGGCAACCGCCATCTGAGGTTTGCCTGTGCCTCAGGCTGGCCCTAGGTGGCCTGGCAGCCACCATCCGAGGCTTGCCTGTGCCTTGGGCTGTCCCTGGGCGGCTGGGGGACTGAGGGGACTTGGGGACTCTGGAGGCAGGAGTGTGGAGCAGCTGGGCCCGCCTGGGGGTTGGGCCCGGCCTTACCACACACCTGCTGCCCCAGCGGGGCTGAGGGGACTGGGCGCTGCCATTTTGTGGCTGTGGGCGCCGCCATCTTTGAGGGTGGGGCAATCAATTAGAATATTCTCTCCTTACTGGCTGTGGGTGCCGTCATCTTTGTGACAGCATGAGGGTCAATTAGCATATTCCCTCTTTATTAGATAGGATAGTATTTCTAAATCTTACAATATTAAAATTTTATCTCATCTTTATAAAAATGAGGAATCTGAGGGACAGAGAGGGGAGATAATTTTCCATAGGTTACATATAAAAATGTTGACTGTGATGGAAATTCATTGCAGGTGTAACATTTTCCTTGGCCCATATCCAATCACCTCCATGGGACTCATGGACAAGGGGAAGTGTCTTAATCTGTTCAGGCTGCTGTAACAAATTATCATAGACTGGGTGGCTTAAACAACAAACATTCATTTCTCATAATTCTGGAGGCTGGAAAGTCCAAGATCAAGGTGCTAGCATGGTCTGGTTCTGGTGAGAGCCCTCTTCCTAGCTTGTAGATGGCTGTCTTCTCACTGTATCTTTGCATGGAAGAGGGAAGACTAAGAAAGGTCTCTGGTGTCTCCTCTTAAAAGGACACTAATCACATCATGAGTCTACCCTCATCTAATCCTAGTCACCTCCCAGAAGCCCCACCTCCTAGTACCATCACATTGGAGGTTAGGGTTTCACTATATTAATTCTGGGAGGTCACAAATATTCAGCCCACAACAGAGAACCAACACAAATAATTATGCAGATGCTTATGCTGCTTGCTGTGCTATGAGCAATAAAATCCTCTGCCTCTGGCCCAGGAGTCTTTTATTTGTCAGTGTGTTCTATCTTCTTAGGTTCCAAGTAAGGTACAATCCCAGATCCTTCATAGTTCTTGACAACCACTCTACCTGAGATTTTTTTTCAGTCTAGATTATGGCAATAGGCTTTATTCCTGGCCCTGTGTGAGTGCTGGCTACTCTTTCCTCCAATATTCTCAGGTGTTGTTTTTTTTTTTCCCCTATCTTTGGTTAATTTCCTCACATGCATGTTCTAAAATCAGTACCCTGCTGAATACTCTAGGGCCGTGGTCGGTAAACTGCAGATCGCGAGCCACATGTAGCTCTTTGGCCCCTTGAGTGTGGCTCTTCCACAAAATACCAGGGCCTGGGCGAGTCTATTTTGAAGAAGTGGTGTTAGAAGAAGTTTAAGTTTAGAAAATTTGGCTCTCAAAAGAAATTTCAATCGTTGTACTATTGATATTTGGCTCTGTTGACTAATGAGTTTGCCAACCACTGCTCTAGGGGAAAGTCTGTCAAGTTCCAGGGTTCTCTCTGCTGTTCTCTACCCTCTGATCATCATCTGTCCTGCATACTCTAGTCTCTTTGTTCTTCTTGTACTATTAGTTCCTTCCTCTCTAACTCAGGGAATCCATTAAGCTTCTCCTCTGTTTTCTCTCCGTGCACCCTGTATGCATCCTGGAAACTCTTTCCAGGTAGTAAACTGGTACAGTCCATTTGTTTCAGGGATTACCGTTCTTTGTTGCTTGGTGTCCTGTGTCTTAAAAACTCTTGTTTATTATTGTGTCTGTTATTTGGATTGTTTCAAGTGAGAGAATAATCCAGTCCCTGTTACCCCATCTTGGCCAGAAGTGGAATCTTTGTCTTTTGAAAGTGGATTTGATATTTAGAAACAGCCCAAAGAAAGGGGTTAGTAACTCAAATGAATAAGATTGGCCATCTAGCTAGCTAATTCTTTATAACCCCCTCCTCCAAAAATGGTGCAGTAGTAAAGTAACCAACCTACTTATTTTTCCCCTGTGGTTTTAGCATTTCTGTGGTTTCTAATTATTTTTATAAAGAGGAGTTTTAGTGGACTTACTCTACTCTCTGCTCTCCCTGATTTACTAGGCACTGTAACCTGTGGAGGACTTAAAGTTCTCAGTAAAAAAAAAATAGATTTATACCCTTACCATCATGTACTATTTTCCAACATCATAATTTTGTAGGCATATTATATGATTTTTCCCTTTTTGGTATTTCTTTTAACTTTTCCACTCTCAGTGTCATGACTCAGGTGAAACCCTTTTTTCCTTTGGTCTGGATTATTATACCCTACTACTAATTGGGCTTCCTCTCTTTTCATCTTTCACTTTAAAGTTAGAGTAGTTTTCTGAAAAACAAAAACCAGATAGATCCGACTGTGTCATTTTGCCCCTCAGAATGGTTCCCCCTTGAATATAGAATGTCCAGCCACCTTTGTGCCCACGATCTGATCTCTGCTTATATTTCTCACTCTATTTTGCATAAAACAATCTCTACCATCCACAGAATTTATAACCCACAAATGACAGTATTGTAAGGTGCTCTAAACTCAAACCAAGTATGACAACTCTGTCTTTTTTGTACAGGTCCAGCTGTGTCCCATCTGGCACCCTCATTTGTGCTATCTTCTTTTCCAGCAATTCCCCATTTTGCCTGCCCTTGAAGACATTTCTCAAATAATAACTACAGGCATACCTTGAAGATATTGCAGGTTCTGTTCCAGACTCTAACACAATAAAATGAGTTGTAATCTTTTTACTGTTGGAAGATCTTGCCTTCAATTTTTAAACACTGCAACATCTGTGAAACACAATAAAGCAAAACACAACAAAATGAAGCATCCAATTGGATAAATTTCTTTGTCCCTTATTTTCCCATAGCACACTAGTTTTGCCTGTACTAGAGCACTTACCAGACTCTGTCTTGATTTACTTGAATAAATGCCTGTGCCCCTCAGTATACTGTGAGTCCCTGGAGTGCAGGTACTTACTTATTTGTCTTCATATTCATCATAGCATCCATCCCAGGGCCTTATATTTAATATATGGTGAATAAATATTTATTGGATTTAAATTGGTGGAATTAGGAAACTTTGTAGCACATAAGAATAAATCAATAATACTTTCACTGAGTCAAATTCTGGTCTGGTCTGAGCCCAGTGAAATTGCAAGTAAATAATTTTCTTTGGGGTCTATGAGGAACTTGCTCTCACTTCATAGCCACTTGTACCCAGAACCTTCATTCTGTATCCTGAATGCCTACATTTACTAGGCAATACTAAATTGATTCATCTGGAGGAGTTTTTTAAAAAATAATGCAGTTTCCTAGGTTCTGTTCCAGAACCACTGAGTTGGAATCTCTTCGGATGGGGCTCAGGAATATTTATGTTTAACAGACACCTGGCATTTGGTGACACTTAAATAAAGACAGATTTGAGACCTACTGTTCTATACTCTTAGATTGTTCCCTCTATTGACTCTCCTGTCAAAATTGATTTACTCTGAGTCTCCTGCTTTGGGGCCCCAGCTTTTAGCTAGCTTGCATTTTGAAAAGTGGTTTGTATTTTCAGACTCCCTTATTTTCCCACTAGAGGCCTGTTGCACGAAGACTAGTGCAAGCATAGGCCTTCTGTCCCCTGGCTTCGCTCCCGGCTACATGGGAGCCTGGAAGTCCTCACTCCCGGCAGGAGCACTGCTCCTGTACCTCCCTCCACCCCCTCCCCTCCCCCTCATAGTAGGCATCCCACCCTGCCTGGCCACTCCATGCCTGCATATGCAAATTAACCCACCATCTTTGTTGGGTTAATTTGCATACTCACTCTTGATTGGCTGATGGGCACTGTGAAGGTATGGCCAATTTGCATATTTATCTTTTATTAGTGTAGATAGCACACTAGTTTTGCCTGTACTAGAGCTCTTACCAGACTCTGTCTTCACTAAGTTAACAATGTCTTATTTCTCTCAAGAGCATTTACTTTTTATTAGGGCACTCTGGAAGACAATGAGGAAAACATTGTGTCTAAGAAATGGCAATATTTAGACTTTTTAGTAGGAAAAAGAATTAATCCCTTTAAAGAATAGTAATTTTGAAATTTCTGTGGGAGCAACTAAGGATTATAGAAAATTCAGAGTTTTAGAAATAATTTTTCTTTTAATTGCTCATGTATTAAGTCTGGGATAGGGTTAAATGTAATTGGAGAGCAATATTTCACATCATGCTACAAGGAAAATAAGAAAAATAGGGAAAAATCAAATCCCCAGTGGACTTTGATTCTTTTCTATGAGGGCAAGCAGTTTGTGAATGGCTGTGATCAGGTCATAGTTAGGATTTTAGAAAGAAATTTATAAAGTTTCCTAAAGGGAGAGAAGACAATTCAAAAATTTCCCAAGAGGATACAAAGGAAACCAGTAGAGAAGCAGTTTATTTCCAGTTAAAAATCAAAGGGTACCACATGGATTCATATTTCTTTTAAACTTTAACCTATTATTGTATTTCTTGGCTTTTTGGAGAGTATTATGCTAAGTGAAATAAGCCAGTCAGAGAAAGATAAATATTACATGATCTCACTCATATGTGGAATCTAATGAACAAAATAAACTGATGAACGTAATAAATTCAGAGACATAGAACCATGGAATAGACTGACAAATTCAGAGGGAAGGTGGGGATGGAAGGGGTGGGGGAAGAGAGATTAACTGGGAAATTTATATGCTTATATGCATAGCCCATGGACACAGGCAATAGTGTGGTGAAGGGAGGGGCGGGTGCAGGGTGGAGGAGTCAATGGGAGAAAAAAAAACAGCAAAAAACAACAACCAAAGAGGACATATGTAATATTTTCAACAACAAAGATAAATTTAAAAAAATAAAGAATATCATTTAATAGATATCACTATATTTATATGAAGGTGTGTTTTATAGGAAAAAGCATGTTCGTGTCTTGACATAGGTACTAGATGCTTGCAGTCTCAGGTAACCATGCTTAAGGCCAAAGTATAATTATGAGGTCTATAGGACTCTAATCCATTTCTTTCTAAACATACTTGATTATGCACCCCTGCCAAAAAATGCATGGATCCCAATAAATATGTATTTATTTACAAAGTATTACATATAAAACTGATTTAATGTATTTTGAACATCATAAAACATATAGAAATATAAATTAAAATAAATTATATCTGTAGAAATTTTAATATGCTCTTCCCAAACCACAGTGGATTGTTACTGGTATTCATGGGGCACCTGCAAGCCACTTTTGATACCACTACTCTTTCCTGTTTATTCTCAAACTTGGGTTGAGCATTAGAATCGCTTTCATATATTCAAAAGGCAGTTGGATTCTTGGGCCCTACCTCAGGTCTATTGAGTTAGAATCTCTATGCCTGGAACTTGTGAGCCTATATTTTGAAAAGTCACCTCAAGGAATTCTGATGCCCAGTTAAACTGGGGAAATGTTGATCTAACACTAGAGGTCATCTAGTGCAGTGGTCGCCAACCTTTTGGACCTCACTGACCACTAGTGGTCCATGGGTCACAGGTTGGCGACCGCTGATCTAGTGGCATTTGCTCTTTAGGACCATTATTTTCAACCTTGGCTACACATTGGAACTACCTGGGAAACTTTAAAAATGCTGATGTCAGGGTCCCATCCCTGGAGACTTAAATTTGGTCTAACATATGGCCTAGCCCTAGGCATTGGGATTAAAGCTCCCCAGCTGAATCTAATATGTAGGAATGGTTGAGAACCACTACTGTGATGGAGAGAATAAAACAGGCTCTGGGAAGCTATATTAGGATTATTTTAGTTACAAGTTATACAAACCTAAGCTAGTTTAAGCAAAAGGAAATTTATTGGTTCAACTAAAATGCCCAGGGATTGTCTTATTTCAGACATACCTGGATTTAGGAATTTAAACAATGGGATCAGAGATATTCATCTATCTCTTTTTACATCTCTTGACTCGGCTTTCCTCTATATGGTTAAATTTGTGGGTAAACTTTCTCCATATGGTTGGAAATATTGCCACAACAGCTCTAGGTTTATATGCTCCTTATATCTTGCAGTCCTTGAAAAAGAAAAAAAATATTTACACTTATAGTTTATGTATAAACTCTTAGGGGAGACTCTGTAGTTCTATCTTGCTTCAGGCACTTATCTGAACTAATCACAGTGACCAGATAGATGGTCTGGAGCGTAGGGATTATGAGATGATGGTCTCACTTAAACCTTATGGAATGAGTTTCCCGTGGGAAGGGAGGTTTGGTTATAAGAAGAAAGGGGAAAGGAATATTATGCTGGGCAGATAATATCACAATCCACTACAGAAGTGCCTATCTAAGGGTGAACACTGTATAAGGCTAGTTTTGCTTGAAATCAAGGTAAAGATTGTTACATAAGTTAAAAGACAATTTCCCTTTCCAATGCAAGTATTAACTGAACCCTACTTCATGAATTGGCTAGTTGTTCTCCCCTACTGTGGACATTAACTACTAATTAATGTCCACATTAATCTTGGCAGAAACTGAATTCTTTTTGATGAGAGTCTGTGTTTGATGAAAATCTTAACTTCCATGAGTCATTCAGTTGTTTAACATTCACTTGAAAATAAATCTCTTTTTAGACTCAGTTTACAGCTGGAGTGGGAAACGTCCGTCCTGCAGTGCTATGAAGCCCAAGAAATCTTTTGGTCTGGCTCTGCCAAGGAATTAGGACTGAGTTAGTCAAATGTTTGACCAAATATAGCAGACTAATTTTTTTTTAAATAAATCTTTATTCAGATTATTACAATTATTTCTCCTTTTCCCCCCATAGCTCCCCTCCACCCAGTTCCCACCCCACCTTCTGCCCTTACTTCCACCCCCCTGTCCTCATCCATAGGTGTATGATTTTTGTCCAGTCACTTCATGAACCCTCCCATACCCCTTTCCCCCTGAGAATTATCAGTCCACTCCCTTTCTAAGCCCCTGATTCTATTATATTCACCAGATTATTCTGTTCCTCAGGTTTTTAATTCACTTGATTTTTAGGTTCACTTGTTGATAGATATGTATTTGTTGTTCATAATTTTTATCTTTACTTTTTTCTTCTTCCTCTTCTTTAAGAATACCTTTCAGCATTTCATATAATACTGGTTTGGTGGTGATGAACTCCTTCAGCTTTTTCTTATCTGTGAAGCTCTTTATCTGCCCTTCAATTCTGAATGATAGCTTTGCTGGGTAGAGTAATCTTGGTTGTAGGTTCTTGCTATTCATCACATTGAAAATTTCTTGCCACTCCCATCTGGCCTGCATAGTTTCTGTTGAGAAATCAGCTGACAGTCGTATGGGTGCTCCCTTGTAGGTAATTAACTGTTTTTCTCTTGCTGCTTTTAATATTCTCTCTTTGTCTTTTGCTCTTGGCATTTTAATTATGATGTGTCTTGGTGTGGTCCTCTTTGGATTCCTTTTGTTTGGGGTTCTGTGCACTTCCTGGACTTGTAAGTCTATTTCTTTCACCAGGTGGGGGAAGTTTTCGGTCATTATTTCTTCAAATAGGTTTTCAGTATCTTGCTCTCTCTCTTCTTCTGGCACCCCCATAATTCTGATGTTGGTATGCTTGAAGTTGTCCCAGAATCTTCTTACACTATCTTCAACTTTTTGGATTTTTTTTTTGCTTTTTGCTTTTTCGGTTGAGTGTTTTTTTTGCTTCTTTGTATTTCAATTCTTTGACTTGATTTTTGTGTTCCTCTTGTCTGTTTTTGGGTCTCTGTATAATATTTTTTATTTCAGTCAGTGTATGTTTAATTTCTAGTTGGTCCTTTTTCATATCTTCAAGGGTCTCATTATATTTATCGGCCTTTTCTAGGATATTCTTAAAAAGCCTTATAACCGTGGTTTTGAATTCTATATCCAGTCGTTTGTTTTCCTCCATTTCTTTCGTTTGTGATCTGATTCTTTGATGCCGCATTTTCACTGCTTCCCTGAGTTGGTAAGGTAGATTTGTGTGCTAGGTTTCCTATATGGCCCAGTGGGTCTGCCTCCCCAGTTAACCTGAGGTGGACACTCTTGGTGCACCCCTTTGTGGACTGTGTGTACAGCCTTGTTGTAATTAAGTCTTGATTGTTGTTGGTATCACTGGGAAGAATTGACCTCCAGGCCAGTTGGCTGTAAGGATCAGCTGTGTCTATGCTGGGAGAAGTTCGGTGCTGGAGACAGCCTTATAGGATTAGACTTGCCAAATTGCAATAGCTTCTGTGCTCAGCTTGGATGGGGTGGAGTCTCAGTCTTGGCTTCCCGTCAGCCTTACCCTTGCGCGCACGCGCTTTCAGTCCTCCGCCTTCCCCGGCTCCCGAGTCTATGCCCGAGAGTCCAGACTCCCCCCACAAGAGCGTGGGTCCCCAGGGGCTCGCCTGGAACCGGGGTTCAGTGCAGTCAGAACTGGGGCCCAGTGCAGTCAGGAACCTCCGACTCCCTTCCACTAGGGAAAGCCTGTGGCAACCTCCGCAGCCTTTGTGCGCACTGGCACGCGCGCGTTTTCAGTCCTCCACCTTCCCCGGCTCCCAAGTCTCCACCCGAGAGTCCAGACTCCCCCGTAAGAGCGTGGGTCCCCAGGGGCTCGCCCGGAACTGGGGTTCAGTGCGGTCGGGGGCTTCCTTCCCCCTTCCGCCAGAGAAAGTCAGCCAGGCTCTCAGCCGCCCTTCCTCTCTGCGCGCACAAAGACCCTTTGCCGTACCTCCAATTCTCTGTGAGCTTTTCTCTTTCCTTCTAGTTGTAGAATTTTCACTCAGCCAGCTTTCCTGTGGTTCTGGATGGTGTCCGTTCTGTCTTTTAGTTGTAGTTTTGAAATTGTTGTGCGAGGCAGCAGTTTAGGTGCTTACCTATGCCGCCATCTTGGTTTCTCTCCCAGACTAATTTTTAAGTTTATAATTTTGTATGGCCTGGGATGATATCCTATCTAATAAAGAGGGAATATGCTAATTGACCCTCATGCCATTGCAAAGATGGCGGCACCCACAGCCAATTAGGAGGGAATATGCTAATTGACTGTCATGCCCTCAAAGATGGCGGCACCCACAGCCACAAGATGGCGGCACCCAGTCCCCTCAGCCCCGCTGGGGTGGCAGGCGCACACAAAGGCCAGGCCACCCCCAGGCGGGCCCTGCTGTGCTGTGCGCCTGCCTCCAGAGTCCCCCAGTCCCCTCAGCCCCCCAGCCACACAGGGCCACCTGAGACTCAGGTAACCAGAGCCGGCCGAGGCTTGTGCTACCGGCAGTGGCTGCAGCAGAGGTGTGATGGGGTGTCGCTTTCCCCAGATTGCCAGGTAGCCTCCCCCCCTGAGGGCTTCCAGACTGTGAGAGGGGGCAGGGCGGGCTGAGGGACCCCCAACTCCAGTACATGAATTTTCATGCACTGGGCCTCTAGTTATAAATATCTAAATGGCCCTTGGTAGAATAGAAGTTTCCCCACCCCTGCTTTACAGACTTATAAGACATTTCTCTTGCTATAGTGCTCAAAGTAGTGAAGATTGTAAAGTTATTAAAATTCTGATATTGTCAAAGTCTTGTGTGAGAGCCCAGCTCAGGGTCCCTCTCTGAGAGAGTGCAGTATATTCACAGTTGAAGCCCTGGTCCTGAAAATCTGATTGTCAATTGGGAAAAGCACTTTTAGAGTCAGCTTCCTCGGTAATTGGTTAACACTCTTCTTTCCTGATGGAATCAAGTAATAGAAAAATAAATGCAGAGTAAATAGAATTTCATGCTTGGGCAAGTCACTGGCAAAATAATCATTGGGTCATGCAGGAAGACATGTTTTGTTCAGAGGAAAATTGTATGGAAGGGAAACATTTTATTTCAATCTCCCTTCTCTTATTTACCCTATTTGAAATTCTAGTTTTAAAATGTTGATTCTTCGCAGAAAGATGTACTGGAAAGAGGGGGGTTCGCACCTGTCCTAGGGATCAGATGAGCTATTGCAGAATTAATAAATGAGTGACTTATTAGGGTAGGTTTTGAATATTAGAAAACTCCTCTAAGGTTACTTAAATAAAAATAGAGAAGAGCATATTAAAACCCAACTATAGCTAAACTGTCTACTATTTTTTTTCTGTTGAGCAGAATAGCAAAGTAGGCAGTTTGCCTTAGCAGATACATTATCTCCTTACTCCTTATTCCTTTACTGTCTTACCCTATCACTCTTCCTACTATGTCGTATTACTTTTATATTGCTGCTGTAACAAATTACCACAATACAACTTTATTATCTTACAGTTCTGGAGGTCAGAAGTCCATAATCTAAAGTGGGTCTCAGTTGGCTAAAAATCAAGGTGTCAGCAAAGCTAAATTCCTTCCTGGAGGTTCTAGGGGAGAATCTGTTTCCATTCCTTGTCCAGCTTCAAGAGGCACATTCCTTGGCTGTGGCCCCATCTTCCACTTCAAAGCCAGCAATGACCAGTCAAATATTTCTCATGTGGCATCACTCTGACATACTCTCCTGCCTCCCTTTTCTCTTTTGATTATATTGAACACATCCATCTGATCCAGGATAATCTCTCTATTTTAAAGTCACTGGATTAGCAACATTAATTCCATTGGCAGCTTTAGTTCCTTTTTGCCATATGGCCTAACATCTTCTCAGATTCTGAGGATTAGGATGTGGATATCTTTGCTGGGGGCAGGGTCATGATTCTGCTACCATACAAGTCAAGTGCTCTAGGCTTTTAATCTATTCATTGGCTACCCAGAATCTCTGACACTCATGTAGGACTCATGTAGAACTTGGAGTGTAATGGATAGATATGAACACCAGAATAGGAGACAGAAGGTCTGGGTTGGAGAACAGCCTCTCCACTTATGTGCTGTGTAAACCTGGGCAAATACTTTAAACTCTTTGAGCCACAGATTCCTCATCTACACTCTTTTCCTCCTTCCTCTATCAAAGCATGCCTATTCTATAACCTTTCTAGCAGGCCTCAACTGAGTACACTAGTTAATCTGGAAAACTAACTCAAGCTAAAGCCATTAATAAGTGATATTGCTTTCAGGCATCACCAGTCCCTTCCCTCCAACCTTCATACATACATACCCTCTCAAGTAGCATTTATATTTTATAAGATAAATTAACCTGGGCAGAAATCATTTTATTAGGGATGCAGTAAAAGTAAATGGGTTAGGCTACTGCCTGCCTTTTAAAGCTGGCTTTGTTTCTGAACATTTAAGGAGAAGGTATCTATTAAGATAACCAGAGGGCTTGGTTTACCCAGGACATTCCCAGTTTATGCCTATTGCCTTGTCTTACTCTCAAGTATCCTGATTTGGATTATATATTTGTTGTATTTATTTGGCCCTTGTTAATGTGTTGAATGTATTTATAAAATGTCCCTTCTACCCCGGACTTTCAAAAAAGAAGGGGCATTTTGATTACTTTTGTTGTTTCTCCAGTAGGTAGCCTAGAATCTGCATACTGTGGTTTCTGGGTAGCTATTTCTGACTGATTGTATTCCATATGTTGCATCTCAGCCATCATTATTTCTCCAAATAAACCTTATAGACTATGTGTTATAAACTGAATTATGTCTAATTTCCCTCCCCCACATTCATATGTTGAAGATTCAACCCTCAATTTGATTGTATTTGGAGATAGGGCCTTTAAGGGGGTAATTAACATTAATTGAAGTCATGAGTGTGGGGCCCTAATCAGTTGGTGTCATTATGTGAAGAAAGAGAGACACCTGGAATGTACATGCACAGAGAAAAGGCCATGTGAGGACACAGCAATAAGACAGCTATCTGTAAGCCAAGGAGAGAGGCCTTGGGAGAAACCAAACCTGCTGACACCTTGATATTGAATTCCTAGTATCCAAAACTGTGAGAAATGAATTTCTGTTGTTTAAGCCATCCAGTCTGTGGTAATTTGTTGTGGCAGCACTAGCAGACTAATATACCATCTGTATAGGAAGCACTTAAAGATATTGTTAAAAATGCAATTTCCTGGGTGCTATCCTATACCTAATCAGAATCTCTCTGGTGGGGCTCAAGGAAGCTCTGCGTTTTCTTCAGGTGATTCTCATGCACACTAAATTTGAGAACTGAAAAAGAGACCTAAGGGCACTTAAAGGGGGGCTTTTTCACATGTCTATATCACATCAAGTCTTTATTCTCTCATCTGGGATTTTTTACCTTAGTGTTATCAGAAAATAAGTATTGAATATCCTAGTTATCTTTGGGATATATGAAATCATTAATGAAAATTCCAGAAAGCCTATGTGGACTATATGTGTAAAATGAACCAAGGAAAAGAGGGCTGTATCATTTAAACGGGAAGTTAGTATCAAGACTAATCTAGAATTGGCCTTTTAAAATGTCACTGGGAAAGCCATTAAAGTTGAATTTGACCATTGCTCACCTCTCCCCTTCCTTCTCTGGAGCTAGTAAACAATACTTGAAAATAATGCTTTGCCCCTTTCCTTGAGGGTTCTTAAGAAGCTTTGGTTTTCAAGTCTTTGTCTCTTGACCACTTACCTCTAATATAGATGTACTTAGTCCCCAGAGATTGAATCTCATCTCAATAGAGGCTAGATTGGGAAAGGGCAGCTAAAAGACATGGATTCGACTGATAAACATACTATTCTAGAAAGCTTGAGATGTTCATGCTTCAGAAGTTAGCTGCAACCTCGATGTTAGACCTAGTTGAAATTACTATGAACTGTCAATTTCATGGTCTGTGGAAGTCCAAAGCCTTCCCCTGCATCTCTAAAAATAATCTACTTGCCCAAGGTACTTCTAAGCAGTATAGATTTTACTGAAATTTTGCAAGATATGGAAAATAATGTACATTGCAGCAAAACAAATGATTTTAACATGTACCATAGGCACTATAGGCAGTTCTTGATGACCCTTTAGCTACCACAATCCCGTGGAGTTTCACTAGCCTGTCATGTGAACCCAGTTTCTGGGTCAAATGACTTTAGCTAGTAAAAAGAAACTCAAGTACTTAAATTTAGGTCTGAGTCTTGTGTGATTTTCACTATATCACCACATACCTCTGAATCTGGAGTCTTGGGTCCAAAGTTCTACTCACAGTTTGTGTGCCTTCGGAAAAGTCATGTTCACTTTCTGAGGTTCAGTTCCTCATCTTTAAAATAGGAAGGCTGAATTAAATAGTATCTAAAGGCCTTTTGACTTCAGATAATATGACATTCTGTGTCCTCTCTTTACACCACTTGGCAAGTAAAACTGGAAGTTGTAGTGTGCCTTGCTTAATTAAGGCAGGACCTCATTAAGATCTGGATCCTGGATGTTTATTGTCCTGTCCCTGAAGTTGATAACTTATGTACAATTTATTTATTTCTGTATAGGAGATTGACTAGGTTTTAGAACCATAAGGTTCATAAATTTTTTTAGAAGTAGGATTAATTTACTTCAGCTTTCATTTTATTTCCCAAGTTTTAAAATATTTTTCAACTTGATTGTGAAATGGGAAGGCTGGATGGTCCTTGCAATGCTAATGAGTTGTATGGCAACCCTGCCCTTGGTTATAAGAAGCAGTATAAAGGATGTTCAGATCAGCAAGTCTTATATCCTTAACCGTAATTGACAGTTCCAAACTGTGAAGGCTGTTTGTCACACTGAGCATCATGGCCTGAAATGATGCCATCTCTTCCAGTGGCTGTGCTGATAAAACAGGGAGGGCCAAAGACAAAGACACCCATTATCATGAGTACTCAGACCAGGCTGCATCACCACAGTGGCCAATGGAGAGGTGATTGTGTAGCTTTAGGAAGCCTGTACTAGTATATGGTAAAAAAAAAAAAATGTCACTGTATAAGATGCTATTGAATCATGCATTTGCTGGCAAGTATTGGCTAAACCCTTATCCATGTAAAGAGGAGGAGATAGGAGAGTGGTATATAGGATCTTTACTTGGATTTGGTTGAAAAATAGAGGGAAAAAAGAATTTATCGGGGAAAGGTGCTAGGGGTTCTACTTATTGTATACAATTTAGTTACTTGGGCTATGTTATCCCTGGCTGGCTAATCTTCTTCCAAAAAACAATGATAATACAGTTGAACCTTGGTTCTCAAACTTAATTCCTTCTGGAAAGCTGTTTGAGAAGTGATTTGTTAGAAAACAGAATCATTTTTTTCCCATTAGAAATAATGTAAATGGAATTAATTAATTCCAGACCCCCAAATGATCCCGTTTTCACCTTTCTTATACAATACATGCCTAATGTACTGTTTAATCTATAACAAACACTTCTCAAATTTATCAAACTACTCCCTACTAGCCTTAAAAGAGTCACTTTCAGCACTTGTTTCAGGGGTGTCTTTCAGGAGGTCATAATGTAGCATCTTCACTTTTTCACATATCACTGCCTCCAAAATACTGTCAATAGCTAACTGTTTTTCTTTTAGCCAAATCAACAGTTTTTCCATCTCTTCAATTGCTTCTGATCATTGTTTCTTTCACACCCTTAGCAACATTAGCACTCTTTATAGCCTCTTTATATTTTGAAATTGTGCTAATTGTCCATTTCTCCAAAAAAAAAAACCCCACAAAAATATTCACAGTACAATTTCCTGAGATGTTAACAACTAGAAGTTTAGTGGTAAACTGATTCCCATTCTCTCCTTTGTTTGTGGCCAGAAAGATGCTTTTTGTTATGCTGATGTATCAGCATGAAAGTGTTCTTAGGTCCAGAGCCTAATTTTTATTCAACAACTGAGACATTTTTTCTGTGAATAATTTGGAAGAGAACTGAATTGTTCAAGATGGGAGACTCTTCAGAACTGAGGTTTGACTGTAGATACTACTTTACATGCATTATCTCATTTCACCATCACAACCACGATAGATGATAGATGATAGATAGATAGATAGATAGATAGATAGATAGATAATTATTGCCCAAATTGTACAGCTGAGGTACCTGAGGCTCAGTGAGGTAAAATGACTTTCCCAAGGTTATATAGCTAGTATCTGAACCAGAATGTGAACTCAGTAGCCATATTCTCTTCCTTCCTGTTCCCTTCCCTTTACCTGCTCTGCTTATACCATCCCCCTCAGCCTGAATATCTAGGTGATCATCTTGTGGAGTCATTTGTGAAATAGCTTTCAGGAGAGTTAATACCAGTGGACTAAATAAATAAATAAATAATAGTAGACTGTGTAATAGATCAAGTAATTATGTATTTATTGAATGCTTACTATGTGCAGGCACTGGAGATACAGGGTTACAAAAATAACAAAGTAACCCTTAACCTCATGAAACACAGAATCTAATTGTTGGTGCTGTTCACAATGATAGCCATTAGCTATGTGTAGCAATTTAAATGTAAATTAATTAAAATAAAATACAATAAAAAACTCTGTCTCAGTCACAGTAGCTACATTTCAAATGCTGTTAGCCGCATTCAGCTAGTGGCCATTGGACTGGACAGCACAGATATAGAACATTTCCATTATCACAGAAAGTTCTATTGCACAGTACTTAGGCAATTAATAACAAGAGAATTGAGTGAGAAAGAGGACACACAGGTGTTTAAAATTTATTTAATGGATGATCTACTCTTGGAGGCTTTTCTGAGGAAAGTGACATTTGAGCTGAGCTTTAGATCAGAAATAACTAAGCCAATATTCCCAGGCTATGACACTTCCATGGATACACCCTGCCGTGAGGTAAAGAAGCTCATAGAATGACAACAGTGAGGTAACCTTGTTCATATAAATGCACCTACTTTCTGCTCTCAATAGACCCAATCTTGGCTAAGAAAGAGAGAAGAGAATAGAGCAGTGGTTCTCAACCTTTTTAATGCCACGACCCTTTAATACAGTTCCTCATGTTGTGTTGACCCCGAACCATAAAATTATTTTCGTTGCTACTTCATAACTGTAACTTTGCTACTGTTATGAATCGTAATGTAAATATCTGTGTTTTCCGATGGTCTTAGGTGACCCTGCTAGCGGTTATCAACCTGTGGGTTGCAACCCACAGGTTGAGAACCGCTGCTGTAGAGCCTAAGACCATCGGAAAACACAGATATTTACATTACGATTCATAACAGTAGCAAAGTTACAGTTATGAAGTAGCAACGAAAATAATTTTATGGTTGGGTGTCACAACATGAGGAACTGTATTAAAGGATCACGGCATTAGGAAGGTTGAGAACCACTGGAATAGAGGAAGTACAGAGCTGTATCATATTTCATGTCTTTTAAAGTCAGGCCAGTAGAACCTGATGCCATGAATCATTGCAAGTGAGGATGTGTATTCATTTTTTGTGCTTGGTAATGCAGTTACATATATTTATTTGAAATATTGTGGGGCGATCCAACCCTAGGCATCAATAGTAAGTTTGATAGAACAATGATATGATTCAGGGCATCCTGAGTAAAGACAGAGAAAAAGAGGATGAATAGGGGAGAAGGTGTTTGTGCTTGGGCACATGTGCTGTATTAGAAGCTCCATGTTCCATGAGTCTCTCCAGCCTATGCTGGAGAGGTGAAGGTTTATTTAGATACCAACACATCTCCAGGCAGGAAGTAGTTCAAGTTCACAAGTTTGCCAAGATGCAACCTGTGTGGCAATTTGCTATATCTTCAAATTAATTAGAATGACTTGTGGTATCTCTCTCTCTCTCTCTTCCTCTTCCTCTCTTTCCTCCTCCTCCCCTCCTTCCCCTCCCCTCCCACTCCTCCCCTTATCATCATCTATTTATATCTCATCATTTATATGTCATCTATCTCTACCACCTATAATTATCATCTGTCATCTATCTATATCTGTTCTCCAGAAATCCCAGAATCTCCAATACTATATATTAGTACACCACAAATCCCTCCATTCTGTGACATACTGTCACAGCCAGCTGTGACAGTAAAAACCACCAATGAACATTACGTGTTGTATCATAGAAATAGGCAAAAAAAAAAAAAAAATCAGGTTGATTCCACAAACTTCTCCTCTGTCAGCTATATTAGTATCATGTGGATGTCACAGTACTGGGAATTGGAATGACTTCATTCTCCAAATACTTCCTAGGTTTTTGTTTGTTTGTTTGTTTGTTTTTAAATTCTTTATTGTTTAAAGTATTACAAACTAGTGACCGGGTGCACGGATTCATGCACATAGAAAGGAAATTAATTAGAAGGTGACCGGACGGGCGGGACTGGGCGAGACAGGAGACAGGCCAGACATGCCCTGGAACCAACCTCCCATGGTCCCTCGCCAGCCACCTCTCCTGGGGCTTGAAGGGCATCTGTGGAGTGAGTGGGGTTCCTCCACCAGGTGGGGTCCTGCAGCCTGGTGGAATCGTGCGACCCTGGGAGGAATCGGGCTCCCTCCTCTCTGGTTCTGGGGTATGTTACCTGAGAACCTCTGCTGCCAAGTCACTGCAGCTCTGCAGCTCCTGCATTGAGTGTCTGCCCCCTGGTGGTCAGTGTGCATCATAGGTACTGGCCAGTCAGACAGTCACTTAGCCTTTTATATATATAGACTAGAGGCCCATTGCAGGAAGATTCCTGCAATAGGGCTTCCTGTGGTGGTCTGCTTTCCTCCCTTCTCTCCCGCCCCACCTGCTTCCCTCCCTTCTCCCCTGCTCCGCCTTCTTCCCTCCCTTCTCTGCAGCCCCGCTTGCTTGCTTCTCTGCAACTTCGCTCCCTTCTGCAACACTTGGCTTCCTTCTTCTACGCTGTCTTCAGTCTTCACTCTGCTCCTGGATATGCAAATTAACCGCCATCTTGGTTAGGTTAATTTGCATATTTGCTCCTGATTGGCTGGTGGGCATGGCTGGTGGGTGTGGCTTGTGGGTGTAGTGGAATGATGGTTAATTTGCATATTACTCTTTTATTAGATAGGATAGTATTACATATGTCTCCTTTTTCTCCCTTTGACCTCTC
Source organism: Plecotus auritus (assembly GCF_963455305.1). NCBI lineage: Eukaryota > Metazoa > Chordata > Mammalia > Chiroptera > Vespertilionidae > Plecotus > Plecotus auritus. Next base: position 100,074,386 of record NC_137784.1, read on the forward strand.
CCCGGCCACCCCCAACCCCCATCACATGCCCTCACCTTCCTAGTGTCTGTGACCATTGGTTATGCTTATATGCATGCATACAAGTCCTTTGGTTGATCTCTTACCCCCTCTTCCCTTGCCTTCCTTCTGAAGATTGACAGTCTGTTTGATGCTTCTCTGTCTATGGATCTATTTTTGTTCATCAGTTTATGTTGTTCATTATATTCCACAAATGAGTGAGATCATGTGATATTCATCTTTCTCTGACTGGCCTATTTCAGTTAGCATAATGCTCTCTAGGTCCATCCATGCTGTTGCAAATGGTAGGAGTTCCTTGCTTTTTATAGCAGCGTAGTATTCCATTGTGTAGATGTGCCATAGTTTTCTAATCCACTCATCAGCTGATGGGCACTTAGGCTGTTTCCAAATCTTAGCTATTGTAAATTGTGCTGCTATGTACATAGGGGTGCATATATCCTTTCTGATAGGTGTTTATGATTTCTTGGTATATATTTCTAGAAGTGGGATTACTGGGTCAAATGGGAGTTCCATGTTTAATTTTTTGAGGAAACTCCACACTGTTCTCCACAGTGGCTGCACCAGTCTGCATTCCCACCAGCAGTGCAAGAGGGTTCCTTTTCTCCACATCCTCTCCAGCACTTGTCCTTTGTTGATTTGTTGATTATAGCCATTCTGACAGGTGTGAGATGGTACCTCCTTGTTGTTTTGATTTGCATCTCTCGGATGATTAGTGACTTTGAGCAGGTTTTTATATGTCTCTTGGCCTTCTGTATGTCCACTTTCAAAAATGTCTATGTAAGTCCTTTGCCCATTATTTTATTGGATTGTTTATCTTCCTTTTGTTAAGTTGTGTGAATTCCCTGTAAATGTTGGAGATTAAACCCTTATCGGAGATAACATTGGCAAATATGTTCTCCCATGCAGTGGGCTTTCTTGTTTTGTTGATGGTTTCTTTTGCTGTGCAGAAGCTTTTTATTTTGATGTAGTCCCATTCGTTTATTTTCTCCTTAGTTTCCATAGCCCTAGGAGCTGCATTGGTACAGATATTCCTATGACATATGTCTGATATTTTGCTGCCTATGGATTTTTCTAGGATTTTTATGGTTTCCCATCTTACATTTAAGTCCTTTATCTATTTCGAGTTAATTTTTGTGTATGGTGTAAGTTGGTGTTATAGTTTCATTTTTTTTTTTTTTGCATGTATCTGTCTAATTTTCCCAACACCATTTATTGAAGAGACTGTCTGGACTCCATTGTATGCTCTTGCCTCCTTTGTCAAATATTAATTGAGCATAGTGGTTTGGGTAGATTTCTTGGTTCTCTGTTCTGTTCCATTGGTCTATATAGCTGTTCTTATGCCAGGACCAGGCATTTTCTTTGTAAGATAGCTTGATATCTGGTGTTATGATCCCACCAACTTTGTTATTTCTGAAGATTGCTGTGGCTATTCAGGGTCTTTTTTATTCCATATGAATTTCTGGAGAGTTTGTTCTATGTCTGTGAAATATGCCGTTGGTATTTTAATGGGGATTGCATAGAATCTATAGATTGCTTTGGGTAGTATGGACATTTTAATGATATTGATTGTACCTATCCACGAACACAGTATATTCTTCCATTTGCTTATGTCTTCCTCTAGCTCTTTTTTTTAAATGTACTGTTGTTTTCTGAGTACAGGTCTTTTACCTACTTAGTTAAGTTTATTCCTATGTATCTTAATTTTTCTTTTTGGTGCAATGGTAAATGGGGTTGTTTTCTTTTTAGTTTCTCTTTCTGTGAGTTTATTATTTCTGTATAATTTCTGTATATAAAAAGCCATAGATTTCTGGCTTTCCAGTTTTTAAACCCTAGAAACAACTATGTCAGTCTCTGTGCATCTGCCTGCTTTTGTCTCACTTGCATATTCAAGTGCTTTTTTTTTTTTTTTTTACTGCATCTCAGTGCTACTGTTTTTTTTTTTTGTGTGTGTGTGTGTGTGGCGGGGGCGGGGGAGAGGGGTTGTTTCTGGAGATGATAGTCTCTTTAAAAAGTACTGCTTCTTCCTCTTTGATTTAGCATCCTGCTTGCAGCTGCCCCTCAGAGACCTTGACTCACTGGTTATGGCTGGAATCCACGTTCTGTCTCTCTTAGTTTTCGTTGCATGTTCTGAGCTTTGTCGGAGCCATACTGCATTTGATTTATCTTCTGCCAGGATGGTGGCTCCATATTCAATCTGTGTGCCAAGTGATTCTGAGGCAGCTTTTCCAAACCAGATCATTTAATTCCTCCTTTTTCAGAAAGCAAAGAGCAAGCCACCTTATTAACTAGAAATGTGCTTATTTGATGCTGCATGGGGTCTGACATTATCACCCTGAATCTTTAGGAAGCTCATTTTGTTCCTGAGGTTTAATTCTCCTTCTTAAAATCTCTCTGCAACTCTTCCACCCTCCCACCCCACACATATCCTAAGATGCAGACACACATACATACTTCCAACTTTTCAATATCAATCAGTTCTTTGAGGTTCAGTAGAAGTCTCATCCTCTCCAGGATTCTTTCCCAGTTAGGGAACCTGCATTGTTTTTAATCTTCTCCATTGGCATCTATTGTTGGCAACACACAATTTATCATTTGCTTATTTTACTGTCTGAGGGCTTAGTTCATATCTTATAATTCTTTTGGTGATTGCTTTATCTATTCATACATTCAACAAACATTTATTGAATACTTGCTGTCCTATACTAGGCACTGGAGCTTCAAAGGTAATGGTTAAGGCATAGTCCTTGCCTTTAAGAGGTGCCCAGTCTAATAGGTGAGATAAATAAATAAACATAAAAACAGAATAATGTATTTAGGTGCTATGATAAAAGTCAAAATAGAGTATAGGAAAAGGCACAATGGAAGGGGTAGGGGCCAGACTGAGTTTCGTTTTAAAAGCTTAGTCCATATGTACTTGGCAGAGAAGTATGTTCCAAACAGTAAAAACATTAAAAAAAAGTCATAGGGGCTTGAAAAAGTATGGAACATTAGACAAACTGTAAATGGTTTGGCATGACTAAAAAGGCAGTTGGGTGGAGGTGGGTAGATTAAATAGTAAGAGATAGAACTGGAGAAGTATTAGGGATCAGATTATGGAGGGCCTTGTCAAGTTAAGGACATTTAATTTTAGGCTGCAGGCAATGGTGAGCCATTGTAGATATTTGCCTGGAGGAGTTACATAATCTGATTAGTGATTGAAAAAGATTATTACTTTTGTAGATGTCATGGGGACTGATTAGGAGGTTGAGAAGGAGTGAGTACCATGGCAATAGGAATTGAGAAGGTACAATTTTAGACCTGTTAGGGAGTAAAACAGATAAGACTTAGTGATCAATTAGGTAAGAAGGGCCAGAGCCAGGGTGAAGTCTATAATGACTCTAAGGTTTCTGGTTTTGACCACTGGGTGGGTAGTAGTGCTACTCAGTGAGGCAGGAAACACAGAGCAAGAAGCAAGCCCACTCCCTCATAGCTCTCCACTCTCTTCCCTGTAATCCCATGTGGATCCACAGTGCTCAAAAGAATGCTATTTATTTAATTTTGTTCCATTAAGAGAGAGGAGAACGTTTTGCCTTTCTTTGTTTCCTGCCTTAGCTTATATAAGATACTCCTTGCAGTGGAAGGGATTTTGACTTCATGGCCTCTTTATTTCTGCTACTTTGTGACTCTTCTCTCTGTTGCTATGATCTATTTTTTGCATTTCTGTGTCTCTGGTGCAGGTTATGGACTCACTACTCAGCTTGCTTTTCTAGTTAGTGCTATATATGCTTCTTGTCCATATACATAGTTTAATAAAAGTAATCTATCACATTTGAAGAGTGAGTTGAAGTTTACAAGATATATTTTATTTCCTCTGATCCCTGTTACTATACTGTGAAGTAGGTAGCGAGGTAGATTTAATTGTCTCTTTTTCATAAATAAAGTAATTTAGGCAGTGGTGATGTTACCTGTCAAAGATCACAGACATAGTAAGTGACATAACTGGGACTCCGATTGCCTCCCCATCCATTGCACTTTGTGAAATCCTGATCCTGGCCTTGCTCTCTGGTACCCATGGGCTTCCTGACTCCTCATGGCCTGTCTGAACTCCTCTGCCATCTTCTGACCTCCAGTGCTTATCTGTGCCTCAAGTCCATTGTGACTTTCTGCTTTCAGTTACCTCCCTTGCTTATGCCTATACCTTACCCTGTAAATCCATCTCTGTTTTGGCTTTCCCAGTCCAGGCATCTTTCCCTGTCTGTGTAATCCTTGTATCTACAGTCCTGGCAGTGACACAGCAGGACTTGCAGATGGATTTGTGGTACTATAACTTTTGTTCTCAAGAACATAGAGGAACACCCACTTTTAGTCTGTCGGGAGAAAACCTGACCTGAGGAAATGCTGGCCTTTTTATTATATTATTTGCAAAATATTTAGTTTGTGGATATGAACAATAAAAGAAGATATAATGAGCAAGGCAAGTTTTACAATCTATAGCTTGCCTTCTCTCCAACACAAATCTCATTTAAGATTCTCAATGGGCTGTGCTGCCTGAGCCTCAGTCTTCCTGTGAGCACATGAATCTCCTGACTCAAATGTTTGGGACTGAGCATTTTGAAGCATTTTTTTTTTTCATTTATATGGTAGTAACAAACAGCTTTCAGGATCATATAAATTGTTGGTTCCTTCTTGTCAACACTGAAATGGTTTAATTGGTGGTCTTGTGTACATGAATCTCTGCGGATCCAGTGGAAGCCAGGGTTGCTTAAACTTCCTTAGCACGCCAGCGTTTTACAGTTAAGTGGCAAGTACTTGTGAAACACCTACTGTATAACAGGGATATAAGCTCTTGACCCTGATATCTAGTTGGGAAGAGAGCCTTACTTTTGTTCACCATGACTGAACAGCATACCTCAAAACTGTAAATCCATGCTAGGAAGGTTGGGACAGAAATGAGGTATGGGCCAGACTACTTAAAGAAGCTTCCTAAAAGATAACATTTGAACTGGGCCTTAGAGGATGGGTAAGATTTGGATTGCAGAGTGTGTGAGTCAGTGTTAGTGCTGATATTTTGGGATGGCAGAATGACATGATAGAAATCCTATATTTAATTCCTTTTCAAAGAGTATATCTCAGGTGGCAAGTTCAGGTAGGGGCCTGTTAAAACAGACTTTTAAAAATAGTGCCAAATCCTGTACTCTAAGTTTCTCAAATCTATAGTTTTGTTATTTTGCAACATGATTTCAGGGTCTGGTGTGGACTTAGCCCAGGAGTTTCCCTTTCCATGCCAGGTCTCCACTACTGACTGAGTTAGTACTTTTGAGATAATTGTTCTAAAAGGGCAATTCTTCTAAAATACAGGCTACAGGCTAGAATAGAAAAATTAAATTTGTGTAGTTGTAAGATGCAATTTTCCCTGTTCTTCCTTGGCAAAGATGATGCTGTGGCTGGGGAGTCTTCTCAGAGTGACAGATCTGTGTGGGCTGAAGCCCCAGTTTGATGATGAGGGGGCAGGAGATGGAATTTTTTTTCCCTCTTCTCTGTGATGGGTTCTAATGCAGGCATCTGCATTCTCTGGGAGTTATTGTTCGGGTCACAATTATGTCTTATTTCTCAGTTGAATATTATGGAGCAAACAACATCTGAAATATGTTTTTGCAAGTGGGGCAGAGGGCAGGATATGATGAACAGGGTAAGTAATAATTTGGTGGATAGAATAGATTTGTTGGCACTGTGGCCTGCAGAAATGTTGCATATCAAACTCAATCACCTCACCCAGTGTTTCACTTTTTCAATGATCTTCTTACATGTTAGGATGGATTGAGGTAAGATATTCTCTCTTTCATTTTGGGAGAGAGGATTGTTAAACAAAACTGGGCTGCTATAAGTTGGTCCTTGGCCAACTGTGAGCTTGGTAAAAAGATGTCTAATTTTCCACCTTCTTATTGATTTTCCCTCTTGCCTCTTGGCATTTTCCCCTGGGGAATCTAGAATTCTTCACTGTTAAGTCTATACTGAGACCTCAGTGGTAATTTGCAGGGAGAGGGTAGTTTGCTTAGGATGCAGGTGTGGTGGCAGGACTTCCTCATCTAAAGGACTCTGTCTCAAGAAGAGTAGGAAGCCATTCATGCATGATGTGCTGAGAATGTAGCAAATTCTTGCTCATGATAAACCATTATCTATGCCCAAGGATAGGAATTAATTGATTGATAGACTCATTAGCAGGTACCTGGGTTCCTCCTGGGGACCTCCCTGTGCTACTGCTGAATAAAAAAGATATAAGAACATTATGAAGGGATAAGAAAACAATGTAAGTGGAGATTAAGAAAAATATTCTCAAGAACTTGTTTAAGATGGATTCAGCAGGGTAAAAAATACTAATAGCCAACATTTTTTGAGCCGTTATGATATGCCAGGTATTTTACATAAAGTTCTCATCTAATTCTCATGATAAGCCTATGAGGTAGGCAGTTTTATAATCACATTTTACATACAGGTAAAATGAGGTAAGGTTGCCCAAGGTCACAAAGCTGGTAAGTGATTGAACTAGAATTATTTAAGTGATATTTTTATTGTGGTAAAAATACATAACATAAAATTTACCATCTTCACCATTTTGAGCAAGGATTTATTTTTTAAATTATCATTCAGTGAAGCTGTCTTTTATGTTCTACAACTTTATGAGTTTAAAAACATATATAGAATCATGAAACTACCACCACAGTGAGGATATAGAACAGTTTCATCTCCCCTGCACACTCCCTTGTGCTATTCCTTTGCAGTCATAGTCTTGGCCCACTTCAAACCCTGGAAACAACTGATAAATTTTTCATCACTTTAGTTTTGTGTTTTCCAGAACTCATATATATAGAATCATATACTATGTCAGCTTTTGAAACTAGCTTTTATACTCAGCAAAATTCTCTGGAGATTCATCCAAGTTATTGCATGTTCATCCCCTTTTATTGCTGAGTAGTATTCCATTGTATGGATCTACCACAGTGGTTTATCCATTCATTTGTTAATGATTATGTGGTTATTTCCAATTTTTGGCAGTTATGAACAGAACCTCTATAAATATTCATATGTAGGTTTTGGTGTGAATACCAATTTTCTTTGGGATAAATACCCAGGAATGGGATTGCTGGGTCATATGGTTAAATGTACGTTTAACTTTATAAGAAGTGGAAAAATAATTTTCCAGAATGGCTGAAGGATTTTGCATTTCCACAGAGTGGCACATATATTGTCAGGGTTTTTTGTTTATTTGTTTGTTTTTACTTTAGTCATTCTGATACGTATTGTAGTGATATCTCATCATGGTTTCAATTTGCACTTCCCTAATGGCTAATGAGGTTGTATATATTTCTTGTTTTTTTTTTGTTTATTTGTTTGTTTTGCCATTTTTTATATTCTCTTTGACGAAGTGTCTGGTCAAGTCTTTTGCACAATTTAAATTTTGATTATTTATTTCTTTAGAGTTGAGCTTTTAGAGTTCTTTATACATTCTGGAAATAAATCTTTTTTCTAATATATGATTTTTACTTATTTTCGCCCTATTTGGAACTTCTCTTTTCTATTCTCTTAATAGTGCCATAAATTACATATATATAATCTACACTAATAAAAGAGAAACATGCAAATTGACTGTCCCTCTGCTATGCCCACCAGCCAATCAGGAGCAAGTATGCAAATTAACCCAACAAAGATGGCGGCGGCCACAGAGCTGGAGCGAGCTAGAGGCTTGGGTTGCCCCCAGCGATGGAAGAAGCCAAGCTTCCTGCCCACCCTGGCCGCCGCTCAAGGAGTGGCTGGAGAAAACAAATAAAAAAAGGAGGGGCTGGGAGCCTGGGTTACCAGGGGCATGGCCAGCCTGAAAACAGCCCTCAGCCCCTTACCCAGGCTGGCCAGGCACCCCAGCAGGGACCCCCACCCTAAAGGGGGTGTGGCCAGCCTGAAAACAGCCCTCAGCCCCTCACCCAGGCTGGCCACACCCCCCATGGAGTAAGAGTCCCTGCTGGGGGGCCTGGCCAGCCTGCAAACAGCCATCAGCTCCTCATCCAGGTTGTCCAGGCCCCCCAGCAGGGACCCCCACCCTAAAGGGGGTGTGGCCAGCCTGAAAACAGCCCTCAGCCCATCACCCAGGCTGGCCACGCCCCCCTGGGGTGAGGGTCCCCTCTGGGGGGCTTGGCCAGACTGTAAACAGCCATCAGCCCCTCACCCAGGCTGGCCAGGCACCCCAGCAGGACCCCCCCACCCTGAAGGGGGTGTGGCCAGCTTGAAAACATCCCTCAGCCCCTCACCCAGGCTGGCCATGCCCCCCCAGCAGAGACCCTCACCCCATGTGGGCATGGATGGCCTGCAATCCACCACAGGCCCCTCGCCCAGGCTGCCCCATGCCCCAAGGGAACCCCCACCCTGTTCCGGGATACCCTTCAGGGCAAACCAGCTACCCCCAGCCATGCACCAGGCCTCTATCTATACTAATTAAAGGGTAATATGCTAATTAGACTGGGAGACCTTCGAGGAGACCTTCCAGGAGACCTTCCAGATCTTTTTCTGGACAAAGCCATGGTGGCGGGGCCTAGGTAGAGGCGGTTAGAGGCCAAGAGGGGAGGGCAGTTGTGGGTGATCAGGCAAGGATGGGACGGAAGTTGTGGGTGATCAGCCCGGTGAGGGGGGCTATTGGGGGTGATCAGGACAGCAGGGGGGCAGTTTAGAGTGAGCAGACCAGCAGGGGGGCAGTTGGGGGTGAGCAGGCCAGTGGGGAGGGGAGATGGGGATGAGCAGGCCAGCAGGGGGACCAGTTGGGGGCAAGCAGGCCGTCAGTGGGGGTCAGTTGGGGGTGATCAGGACAGTGGGGGGGCAGTTTGGAGTGAGCAGGCCAGCAGGGGGGCAGTTGGGGGTGAGCAGGCCAGTGGGGAGGGAAGGTGGGGTGAGCAGACCAGCAGGGGGGGCAGTTGGGGGTGAGCAGGCTGGCAGGGGGGCAGTTGAGGGCAAGCACACTGGCACGGGGGGCAATTGGGGGTGATCAGGCTGGCGGGGGGGCATTTGGGGGTGAGCAGGCCAGCAGGCAGAGTGGTTAGGGGCAATCAGGCAGGCAGGCAGGCAGGTGAGCAGTTAGGAGCCAGCAGTCCCGGATTCCGAGAGGGATGTTCGACTGCCGGTTTAGGCCCATTCCCTGTAAACCGGCAGTAGGACATCCTTCGAGGGGTCCCAGATTGGAGAGGGTGCAGGCCGGGTTGAGGGACACCTGCACCCCATGCACGAATTTCATGCACTGGGCCACTAGTAAATTTTATAAAATGTTAAACTTTATAAAGTCTACTTTTTCAATTTTTATTTTATGGATTACTAGAGGACCAGTGCATGAAATTCGAGCTGGGGGAGTGTCCCTCAGCCTGGCCTGCATCCTCTCCAACCTGGCACATCCCTCTCACAATCTGGGACTGCTGGCTCCTAACCACTCGCCAGCCTGCCTGATTGCCCCTAACTGCTTCTGCCTGCCAGCCTGATCGCCCCCTTAACCACTCCCCTGCCAGCCTGATTGACACCTAACTGCTCCCCTGCCAGCCCAATCACCCCCAACTTCCCTCCCATGCCAGCCCAATTGCCCCCAACTTCCCTCCCATGCCAGCCCGATTGCCCCCAGCTTCCCTCCCCTGCCAGCCTGATTGCCCCAAGCTGCCTTCCCCTGCAGGCCTGGTTGCCCCCAACTGCCCTCCCCTGCAGGCCTGGTCGCCCCTAACTGCCCTCCCCTGCCGGCTATCTTGTGGCGGCCGTCTTGTGATGATGTGAGGGTGGCCATCTTGTGATGATGTCGCACATGACGCCACCTAGGCTTTTATTATATAGGATGCTTTTGGTATATCTAAGAACATTTTATTTTTTATTTTTTAAAATATATTTTTATTGATTTCAGAGAGGAAGAAAGAAAGAGATGGAAACATCAATGATAAGAAAGAATCATTGATTGGCAGCCTCCTGCATACCCCTTACTGGGGATCAAGTCCCCAACCTGGGCATGTGCCCTTGACTGGAATTGAAACGGGAGCTTTCAGACTGCAGGCTGATGCTCTATCCACTGAGCCAAACCAGCTAGGGCTCTAAGAACATTTTATAATAATAGAAAGCAGGTAAGAGGTTGCTTAGGGATAGTGTACCTACATCAAATTTTAAAATAATAACTTTATGGAACCATGTTTGCATATCATATAATTAGTCTTTTAAAGTATACAATTCAATGATTAAAAAATAAATTTATTAAGTTCTGCAACCATCACTATGCATTGGTTTTAGAATATTTTCATCACCCATGCACATTTACTATTAATCTCCATTGATATGTAAACCTGCTCCAGGAAATATCTAGTCTACTTTGTATATAGTTTTTCCAGCACCATATTTTATCTAAATTGTAGTGAAAAACATAACATAAAACTTACCATATTACCATTGCTAAGTGTATAATTTAAGCTACAGATTCAGAAGTTATTTGTAACACGTAAAAAGATAACCTCATAGAAAAATGTACAAAATACATGAATTTTATAGATGAGGAAATAAATAAAGATACTAGTATATGAGATACCAAAACATCCCTGTTGATTGGGGAAATTCAAATATGAGATATTTTTACCAGTTATTTGATAATGATTAAGAAGTTTGGCAATGCCAAATGTTGAAAAAGAGGGGGATAAACAATACATCTGTATGTTGCTGCTGGAATTATAAATTGGTACAAATACTTTGGAAAACATCTTGGTATTTTCTTATAAAGTTGAATATTCACATGACCTAGCAATTCAACTCCTAGGTATATTCCCAAGAGAAACTTTAGCAACTGTAAACCAGGAGTCATCTTCACAAATATTCATAACTATTTATTGTAACATTAAAAAATTATAAGTAATTCAAGTTCACACCAACAGGCAAATGGGTGAGTAAACTGTGGTATAGTGAAATAATGGAATATTAAGAACTATTGAGAATTAATGAACTACAACATGCAAGAGCCTGGATAAATCTTAATAACATAAATTGGAATCAAAAATGTAAATCCCAAAAGATACTCTATGCAGTATTGAACCCTTTTATAAAGTGCAGATTCAAGCAAAAGCAAATATATTGTTTATGTATATATGTGCACATACACTCATGAGATAAAATGAAATAAAAAGTGAGAAAATGGTAAACATAATCATAAAATTCAGGATGGTGATTATCTCTGAGGGTGAGATAGGAGAATGGGCTGGAGAGAAGCAGATAGGTTATTGATAATGTTCTAGTTCTTAGATTGTGTGAACAGAATCATGCATTTATAATATTGTTAAAACAATGAATTTATAAGTAAATAAGTAAATAAAATAAAAGAATACTGTGCATGGGCCAATCATAGATAGTGTGTTTCAATCAAAATTGAAGATCACATTTTTTTTTTACATCTAAGATACACTAAACAAAGGAACCTTAGACTAGTGGGATTAAGCAATAAGTATGTTTTATAGAAGATTTACACTAGATTGTTTGCTGGTGAAAAAAATGTGGAATTAACTATTCTCTCTATATTTTACCTCAACTTTGAAAAAAATCAATTGACAACTACTGAAAATTACTAATTACTAAAAAAATTGTAACTAAGTGAAATGAAATTAAAGTGTACACTGCTATCTGATGGGAAATAGCTAAAATAGACATGATAACAATGTAAATGCTCTGAGAATCCCACTGAGCCACTCATTGTGATGTAATGGCTGGCAGTATAAATGCAGTGGTTTCACTTTGTAAGATTATTATGAGAATCCCATGATGAACATTGACTGAGCACCTACTCTGTGCTATGTACTTTTCATAGACATATACAGCTTAGGGCAAAAGTAAGTTTACAATTGTGGGTTCATGATACAGAGTTTAATCTTGTATTATAATTTATTAATTACTAGATGCCTGGTGCACAAAATTCATGGAAAGGGGGGGTATCCCTCAGCCCAGCCTGCACCCTCTCCAATCTGGGACCCCTCGAAGGATGTCCTACTGACGGTTTACAGGGATCGGGCCTAAACCAGCAGTCGGACATCCCTCTCGTAATCCGGTACTGCTGGCTCCAAACTGCTCACCTGCCTGCCTGCCTGCCTGATTGCCCCTAACCACTCTGCCTGCCAGCCTGCTTGCCCCCGAATGCTCCCCATGCCAGCCTGATCACCCCCAACTGCCCCCTGTGCCAGTGTGCTTGCCCCAAACTGCCTCCCCACTGGCCTGCTTGCCCCCAGCTGCCCCCTGGCTGGCCTGCTCACTCCAAACTGCCCCTCCCCCCGCAGTCCTGATCACTCCCAACTGACCCCCACTGACAGCCTGCTCGCCCCCAACTGGCTTCCCTGCTGGTCTGCTAGCCCCCAACTGCCCCCCCCCCCGCCAGCCTGTTCACCCCCAACACCACCCCCACCCACCTGATCACCCACAACTGCCCTCCCCTCTTGGCCTCTAACTGCCTCTACCTCGGCCCCACCACCATGGCTTTGTCCAGAAGAACGTCCGGAAAGTCTCCTGGAAGGTCTCCCAGTCTAATTAGCATATTGTCCTTTTATTAGTATAGATAGAGGCCTGGTGCACAGGTGGGGCCGGTTGGTTTGCCCTGAAGGGTGTCCCGGATCAGGGTGGGGGTTTCCTTGGGGCATAGGGTGGCCTGGGCGAGGGGCCTGTGGTGGTTTGCAAGCCGGCCATGCCCCCATGGGGTGAAGATCCCTGCTGGGGGACATGGCCAGCCTGGGTGAGGGGCTGAGGGCTGTTTTCAAGCTGGCCACACCCCCTTTAGGGTGGGGGATCCCACTGGGGTGCCTGGCCAGCCTGGATGAGGGGCTGAAGGCTGTTTTGAGGTTGGCCACACCCCCTTCAGGATGGGTGGTCCCGCTGGGGTGCCTGGCCAGCCTGGGTGAGGGGCTGATGGCTGTTTGCAGGCTGGCCACGCCCCCCAGCAGGGACTCTTACTCCATGGGGGCGTGGCCAGCTTGGGTGAGGGGCTGAGGGCCGTTTTCAGGCTGGCCACACCCCCTTCAGGGTAAGGGTCCCCACTGGGGTGCCTGGCCAGCTTGAGTGAGGGGCTGATGGCTGTTTGCAGGCTGGCCAAGCCCCCCAGCGGGGACCCTCACCCCATGGGGGTGTGGCCAGCCTGGGTAAGGGGCTTTTTTCTTTATTTTTTTTAGCGCCTCCTTGAGCGGAGGCCAGGGCTGGCTGGAAGCAGGTATCTGGGATTTATCTTCTATAATTTAAACTTTGTAGCTTTGAGCAGAGACTTTGGCAGGAAGCTTGGCTTCTTCCATCGCCAGGGGCAACCTAAGCCTCCTGCTCACTCCAGCTCGTGGCTGCGGCCATCTTTGTTGGGTTAATTTGCATACTCGCTCCTGATTGGCTTGTGGGTGTAGAGGAGTGATGGTTAATTTGCATGTTTTTCTTTTATTAGTGTAGATTGTATTATTTTCCATACAAACAACTATAAACCTTTTCCCCCACCCTGTATTATTCATTTCATTATCAAAACAACCCTATGAGCGACCTAGCTGGTTTGTCTCAGTGGATAGAGCATTGGTCTGCAGACTGAAGGGTCCTGGATTCGATTCCAGTTAAGGGCACATGCCCGGGTTGTGGGCTCGATCTCCAGTAGGGGGCATGCAGGAGGCAGCCAATTAATGATTCTATCTCATCATTGATGATTCTATCTCTCTCTCCCCTCTCCCTTCCTCTCTGAAATCAATAAAAATATATTAAAAAAAACAAAAAATAAAAAACAAAACAAACATAAAACAACCCTATGAGGTAGGTATTGTTTTTGCTTATTGTTCAAACGTACTGTATTTAAGATCATACATCTAAAATGAAACTTAATCTCTTTGACTTCAAAGTCCAAATTTATAACCATTAAGTGTATATTATTTAGTATGGGTCATTATGTTGCAGAAACAAAGAACCCTGAATCTTATTGCTTAAAATAACAAAAGTTTGGATCTTGTTCTTGATCTATATTTTTGGTTGCTTGAGGGTCTGATTCATGTCATTATTATTCTAGGACTCAGGTTGTCAGAGTAACTGCCAACTCTAGCATTGCTGGTTTCCTTGACAGAGGGAAAGAATGTGTGATGCATTATGCACTGGTTCATAAAGCTTCCTCCCCGAAGTGACACATGTCACTTCCACTCATGCATCATTGACCACAGATCATCACATGGCAATAACTAATGCGTGTATGTGTGTGTGCTTGGAAGGAAAAAAATGTAAATATTTGGTAAGCAGCACTAATGACTACCACACTTTTCAAATGTGTTTAGTAATATAAAACTGCTGTTATTTCTGTGAATATTGCTCAAACCTAAGAAGTAATAAGGTACATTTACATTTACATTTTTTGGAACAGTCTCTTTTATACCTCACACCACAAAGTTTGCTTATATGCTATAATTTAAAAAAAATCAAATAATAAATAAGCAAAGCAGTAAATAATAAAATGTGTAAATTAGAATTGGAACTGTTTATACTGATATATTTTAATGAAGCTTTCTTCTCATAGAGGGGTAGGTTTTTTGTTTTTGTTTTTTACCTTCCTGAAGTATATTAGAAGAAAAAAAATGACACTAGCAGGAATGACAGTACTACAAATGGGGTTATATATAAATTGGAACGAATGCTGAAACATTTAAAGAAATTTGCTATGCCTCTTTGGGCCTGGCTGATTTGAGAGCAATTTCATACATGTGATTGTCACAATGTCTAACATAGCTATTTATAATTTTCAAAGTGAACTAATGCATATGAAAGAGCTTTCTGTAAACTGTAAAATCTTTGCAAATGTAGCTATTATTATTGTTATTGTGATTCCATGTTCTCATTTGATCCTTATAATTACCCTGTGAGGTAAACCCAATACTGTGTTTGTTACTTTCATTGTCTTTATTTATACTGGAGGAAATGCAGGAGTATTAAACTACTCTCTGTGGCTATGTGGTTAATAAACAGAAGACTCAGAGCTAGAACTCCAGTCTGTGAAGCTTTGGTCAGCCCTATTCCTGCTCCACAGTGCTGCTTCTCCAGGCATATTCTTGGGTATAACTTAAATGCAGCCTAGAGAAATTAAAAATGACCAAATTGTAAGAGGAAAACATAATTCTCATTTTCCCAAGACACAGCTGGCATCATGCATGCAAACAAGTCAAAGGAATAGGATCTGCGTCTGATAAGGAACTCCTGAGAGGATGAAACCATTCTAAGGCTTAATGTTAATGGTGAGAAAGTCGTCTTTCCAAGGGGCCAATTAGAGGCTTGGTAGCCTAAAGTATTTTGCAGGATGTCAAAGCTTAAGGAAGCCGAGGAAAGGTAGTTATGCCTGCCTTGAAGAATTGTGCAAAGTAGGTTAGCAGAGTTGCTTCCATTTTTGTGAGAAAATGCCTTTCTAATTTTAGAGTTTTTCAAGAGGTGGGTAGGCTTTTTTGTGAAGGGAAGCTTTTCTCAGTGTTCATTTTGAGAAATCATTTTATATCCTGTTTGGAAAAGGAAGACAACGTGTTGGAAATGAAAAATGAGTTTGTGTAAAAAGTTATCTTCCCCAGAAGAGATGGTGGAAATAGGGCTCCACAGCCATACTTAGTACTTTTTTCCCTAAGTTATAGAGATATGTATTATCAGTTCAATGCAGGTATTGGACTTCTTTAACTGTAATATGTCTCCCGATGTTATATAGTAGGAACTGTTTATTTAGCAGATCATTTGAGAAAGGACAAAGACTTTTTAAAAACTCCTGGAGTGTGTTGGGTTTTCCCTAGCTTCTCAATATTTCCACTGTAATTTATTTTGTAAATTCTAATTTTCAGAGCATTAAAATGTAGTATATAAAATGATCTTTTATTTTTCAACCCATTTTTACCTTTGGTAAAACATCAAGTATTCAAAATACAAATGCCCCCAGAAAGAAAAAAAGTGTTCCTATCAAGGGCCTGAGGTCTATAGGCTGGCAATTGCATATAGCTTTGTTTAAGTAACTGAGGTTAGATAATGTACTCCAAGAACTTATATGTATTTTAAAATTGGGAATTCTATTTACAAAGATGAAGGGTTTAGAGAAACCTGGGTTCTAAATTATAAAATTCATCAAGTGTTCTGTTTACCAAATCCTAGAAGGCTAGAGTTAGATAGATTAGAATTGAAGGTGGTCCTCTCAGAACCACTCAAAGGCAGTGAAATTGTCCTGAATGAGGAGGGTGCTGAAAACTTCTATTACCTCCAGAGACATTGCAAATGTAAGGAGAGAAAGGAAGGATCCTAGTGATTGTTTAACATATATGGAACCAAAGTAATATGGAAAGTCCACAATAAGGCTCAGATAGAAGTTTGTTAATGGGCCTAAGGCCACATGTCTAATAAATAGCAAAACTAGATTTTTTTTGCTTATTATTATTATTTTTTTCAATTATAGTTTACATTCAATATTATTTTGTATGAGTTTAAGGTGTACAACATAGTGGTCAGATAATCATACACTTTACAAAGTGTTTCCCCTGATATTTCTAGTACCTATCTGGCACCATACATAGTTATTATAATACTAGAGGCCCGATGCACGAAATTCCTGCAAGAGGCTTGGTCATTCCAGTTGCTTGGCCCTCACAGCCCCTGGCTTTGTCTGAAAGGTTGTCCGGATGGTCGTTCTGCTGTTTGGTCTAATTAGCATATTAGCTCTTTATTATATAGGCTTAATAGAGGCCCAATGCACGAAATTTGTGCAGGGGCCTCAGTCCTTGAAACCGTGGCAGCTTGCCTTGGCCCTCGCAGCCCTGGCTTCATCCAGAAGGTTGTCTAGAAGGACATCTGGAAGGTTATTCATCTGTCCAGTCTAATTAGCATATTATGCTTTTATTATTATAGATTGATTATATTTCCTATGCTGTACTTTATATCCCCATGACTATTTTGCAAGTCTGTATTTCTCAATCCCTGCATCTTTTTCAGCCAGGCACCCAATGGGGGGGGGGTTGCCCTCCCATTTGGCAACCATCAGTCTGTTCTCTGTATCTATGGGTCTGTGCAAAACTAGAACTTAAATCCAAATCTATGAGACTCTCAAATCTTTGCTCATCTCTGTATATGTAGTAGTTTCAAGATGACCTGTAAAGTCTTAGTAGATAGAGTTACAAATAGATTTATTAAGAGAAACCAAGGACAACTAGGTCCTACTACCTTAGGGCTTAGGCACAAAACTTAAAGCTTGGTGTATGATAAAGCTGAGGTTGCAGTTATGCCAATCTCCTTCATAGGCCAGTTAGCAATAGCTGCCCTTAAGTTAGATGCACATTTATTGCCCAGTCAGCTAATGCTGGAATGACATGGTGAAAATTATTGTGATTTTTGGGACATGTGTGACCTCTAGGAACACTCTGGATACTTTGTTCATCTGGGATTTTTGATAGGCATGTAAGAACCATGTCCTATACAGGTGAATATATAGAAGAGATCTATCTAGGACAGATTTGTCATTTATTTGTATTGGCCAAGTTGCTTCTAGATTCAACAAAGATACATGCCCGTTAATATCTGGCTTAAATGGAATTCTTTCATGCAATAAATAATTTTATTGTATATTTTCTTTTTGTTTGTCTCTTGTTTCTCCCCATGAAAATGCAAGCTTTATAAGAGCAGGGATCTTGTTTGTCTTGTCCCCTGTGGTAACACTAGCTCCTAGAACAGGTGCTTTGCATAGAGTAGCTCAGTAACATAAACACTATAGATCTTCATTGATACTTGTCAATATGTTTCCCTGCTCAGTTCTTTCTCCTGTTCACCACACAAGTTGTTATTCTCCACTTCTTCACTCCCCATGAACCTCCAATTTTTCATATAAATTCTCTCACTCACAGTAAAACATGCCAACTCCTAAATTTCATAACAAATAGAAGGAATCAGATGCAAATTTCATCAACCTCTCTAAACCTACAAACTTACATTTGCTGCATCACTCTGATCTCTCCCTCTGTTTCCTCATGACATTCTCTCTGTGTCTATCTTCACATGACATTTTCTTCTTTTTATAAGGACACCTATTATGTTGGATTAAGGGATGATCCTACTCCAGTATGACCTCATCTTAACTAATTACATCCACAATGACAATTTCCAAATAAGGTCACATTCTGATGTGCTAAGGATGAGGACTTCAATATATCTTTTAGGGGACACAAGTTAACCTGTATTACCTTCTAATAATTGCCCTGTATCATTCTCTTCCTCTTAATCTGCACTTGCTGAATGTACTTACTGTCTATACTTAAACTACTCAATATGTTTAAATAAGTCCCTATTATCATCACTCCTGTAAATCTTTTACTAACCTCCTTGTCCAGTGAATACTTTTCTGTTTTTATCTTACTTGCCCTCCTAGAAACATTTGACATCACTGGCTACTCCCTTCTTAAACCTCTTTTCCTGTGCCTTTGGTAAAACCTCTACTTGTTTACCTTCTATTTCTAGAAACACTTGGTTTGTTGATGCCTCTTTTGATAATCTCTTAAATGTAGGTATTCTTTGGGGTTCTGTTATAGACCCCCTTCTCACTCCACATAATTTCTCAGACTCATCCATTCTGATGGCTAAAGTTACTAAGATGATTTTGAAATCTCTATCTTTAGCTCTGATCTCTTTCCTGAGTGTCACCCTCATCTCAGGTACCTCCCCAACAGCTCCAGATGGATGACCCACAGGTACCTCAAAGTGAAATCTTCTACAACACCTGATATTTCTTATTTTTACTGTTTTAAATATTTCAATCCACTTGGTTTTATTTTGATTTAAGGAATGGGTCAAGGACATGTCCTTTTAAATATTTCAAATGATTATACAGTTGATGCAAACTCATTTAGTGAATAATCCCTCCCTCTCTTTTTTTTACCTGCTTGAAATGCCACTTTTAGCTCAAACTATTTCTATATTTGGTTAGGTCTATTTTCATTCTGTCTATTCTCTTTCAGTGGTCTATATATCTATTTTTTATTATGAAATAAATTTTTAAAAGATTTTTAAAATTAATTTTTAGAGAGGAAGGGAAAGGGAGAGAGAGAAACATCAATGTGAGAACAAAACATGGATTGGCTGCCTCCTGCTCCCCCCTTACTGGGGATTGAACCCACAACCAGGGCATGTGCCCTGACCAGAAATCTAACAGCATCCTTTCAGTGGTACACAGGATGACGCCCAACCAACTGAGCCACACCAGTCAGGGCTTATGAAATAGTTTTATTTATTGAAGCTACATAATATGTTTTAATAGATAATGATTATGCTCTTGAATATTTGACCTATTTCTTCTATATTTCATTTCTTGTTGTCAGTAGAAACCCCTTATCCTATATGATTTTCATGAGTGCCACAGAGTGCCCTAATTTTTCCCTGTTTATTGTGATTCTAGTACTTGACTGGACACTGGGGTGTTAATTATAATGGGAATTGTGGGGAAAGGAGAGAATGGCTTCTGCCATTCTTTCAGACTAATCAATTAGAAATGCTCTGCAGCTGCTACTCTGGAGAGGATAGAAATTGGCCGTTATCACATTCCCAGCTCTGTAATCCAGCATGTTGCATCTCTGTCTCTCACCTCCAGAAATTTCTAAGAGTATTAGCAACCCAATTTTATCCTTTGTTCCTAATGAGGAGAGTACAAAGACTATTTTAATTTGACCTGGGAGCCTTGAGGAAACAGGTTGTGTGTATAGAGGGCCACATGGTTACTCCTTTTAAAATTTCCTGTATAGTTTACTTCCATGGCTGATTATTTGTTGAGATTTCTTATATATAACCTACCTTTTAAAAGGAAGTTAATGAAACTAAATTTCTTAATATATATTTTATGTATGTATACGGTATAGCACTTTCATCTTTCTATTAACAAAAAGCAAACAGGTCTCTTTGGCTCCAGTCTTTGTACCTTCAGAGTCACTTTCTTTATTGCAGGCAGTGTTATTTGACTCCCTTGTTTTTACCTCCAGCCTAGGCTTTTGGGCTGGGCTACTGACCCATATATACAGCTACATATGTGGCATCTTCTTTAGGATGTCTCAAATATAATATCTTCTAAATGAAGCATAATCCTCTCTCTGAAACCTACTTTCCAGGCTTTTTTCTTTTGGTAAATAAATACCCGTTTCCAGAAATGCATTAACCAGAGTCTCCGTCATTTTCTTGACTATTGTAACAGCTTCCTCACTGGCCTTCTTTCTTCTATTCCTATCTCTCTCCAAACCATTTTCTACTTAGTAGTCAAAAGAACTCTCTAAAGTATAAATCTCATCACATCAAATCCCTGCTTAAATCTCTTTAATGACTTCCCATTGCTGGTAGAATAAATACAAATAATCTCAACATGGTCCACAAGCCCTGAATAGCCTGCCTATTTCTACATGTCCTCTCTGTTTTCTTCTTTCCCCATGTCCTGTCCACTTACAGGGATATTTTTCCTCCTAGATTTATTGTGAATGTATCTGTAAATTTCAATCTCTAGTGCCAACACCCCATTTCAAGCCATGATTTTTTCTTTACCTTGGGTTCATTTTTGTGTGTGACTGATTTTCCTGACTTACCCTTGACTCCCTTCAATTCACTTCCACACAGCAGTCAGAATAAACTGTTAAACATGGATATGCTCATGGAATTGCTCTGCTTTTAACTCCTCTTTCATATACAGCATAATATGCCATCTATTTAGTATAGCACACCAGGCCCTCCAGGATCTGGCTTTATTCCTATAATTTTCAACCAGTTCATATTATATTTGAGACATCCCAATATTCATTTGCCTCATATTGCAGCTTTAACACTAATTATAATAATATCAACTATTACTAGCAGTTATTATTGAAGGCACCAGCTCTATGAATACCTCTAATTTTCAAAACTTTTTGTTTAGATATTATAGAATCACTGCTATAAGTTTACTATTAATTTGGGTTCAAATAAAAATATTATTTATTATATGAAGTCATTATTCTATTTCAAGTGTACTAAGAGATTTTGTGAGGAATACAACATGGAATTCATTAAGTACCTTTTGATACCCATTAAGATGGTCATATAGATACTTTTTCATTGCTCTATTGATAAGGGATGTATTATCATTGTAGATTGCTAATGTTAAAGGAACTTGAGGAATTAATCCCACTTGGTGTTATGGTATTTTAATCTTTTAAAATATTGCTATATTTGATTGATTAGTATTTAGCACTTTTAGATTTATTTCACATCTGAGTCAGGTCAATATCTTTCATATATGTATGTGTATGTGTGTGCTTGCATGTGCATATATGTGCTGTCATTTTGAGTTGTGATATCAGAGTTGTGATGCCTTCATAAAATAAATCAGTAAATTTGATCAATATTCTTATAATTGCTTGTTGTATATACACTGAGTGGCCAGATTATTATGATCTATGAACGCATAATAATCTGGCCACTCAGTGTATATATACATATATTAGAGGCCTGGTGCATGAATTCGTGCATGGGTGGGGTTTGGCCAGCCTGGCCAGGAGGAGGGGACATGGGTGGTTGTCCGGCTTGCCTGCTGGTCGACCTCCTAGTCGAGGAGACAATTTGCATATTAGCCTTTTATTATATAGGATATACACTGAGTGGCCAGATTATTATGCGTTCAGAGATCATAATAATCTGGCCACTCAGTGTATGTCTCCTCCAGTAGATTATAAATCCTATGAGGGCAAGGACCATATCTGGGGATAATCCTAGCACAATACATGGAACATTATAATCAGTATATAAATATTTGCTGAATGTTTGAATGAATCCTCATTTTACAGTGGGGAAGCTTAGGCTCAGAGTATTTAAACAACTTGTCCCTAGTTATACAGTTAGTAAATGGCAGAATTGGTCCTATGAATGCATAAATAAAATGTAATGGCCCAGACTTGGGTAGGAAGATATTGGGCATAAATTGGAAAGTTGATACTTTGTGGTTAGAATTTAAAAAAATGGAAAATAAAATATCAAAGTAGTCCAATAACTATCTTCCCATGTTTTTGTTCAGACTTATGGGCTCCATTTTGACTCCAGAATGGAGTCAACTTGCTGCCTCTCAAAATACTTGTAGTTCTTCATATATGCGGGATATTTACATAATGTATTATCCAAACTGGGACAACTTTGAAAAGGAAAGGGGCTGCTATTACTAATTATGCCTAGATAACAGAAATAAATTAGGACTATCTCGAATACTAGGATGTATGGTCTTCCTACTTATACGTACACATATACATGTTATGTTGTCTCTCATATCCATATTTTTGCTCATGCTGTGCTCTCTGCCTGAAATGCCATTTCTCCTTCTTTGTCTATCCCACTTTTACTATCATTTCAAATGCTTCTTAGCTTTAGGAAGCCTTGTCAGGCTTCTCCTCCCCCATTCCTGATTCAAATCCAGTGTTTTCAGCACTTTGTGATTATTTCATTCAAGGATTTATCATATTCTCCTGTAACTGTATACTTGGTGGTCCACCTTTCTGATAGACTATGAGCTTACTGAGGACATATACTATGTTTTTATTTTCCCCTGATGCCTGACAGTGCTTAGAACATTTAAGCACTCATTATTTGTTGAATATATGAATGCATAAGTAAATGAATGAACAGCAAAAAAACAAAAACAAAAAATAACTGTTCTCCCCATACCAGAGAACTGTTATCTTTTGTGAAGGGAATGGGGCAGGAAAATATTTTCATGCTTTCCATTTGACATGCATGACTGAGATCTCTCCACTGTCAACACCTTAGAAATATTACGGCAGAAACAGATGGTTTCACTGTGCTGTGAGGTATGCTAAAAGAGGACCTAAACAATACAAATTTCCACTGGTATGTCACACTGCCTGGAATGCTGCCATCACAGCCATCCCTTCAGAGTAAATACTGTATCCAGATAGCCACTCCTAAAATATACACTGAGTGGCCAGATTACTATGATTTCTGAATGCATAATATGTATTATGCAGTGTATATGTATTATCTAATAGGAGTAGTCATCTAAGTAATCAGCTACTTAGATTTTTCTGAAAATTGGATGTAATATATGGAATGCATGAATTTGGATGGCAGTGAGAGAAATCTAGTGGATAGAATTTTCCTTGTCTGTAATTATTTATCCATGTAATTAATGTTTGTCTCTCCCACTGTACTGTATGCTCCATGAGGACCAAGATATCATTTGGTTTACTCAACACCCAGCATAGTGCCTGACTTATAATGATGTTGAATAATATTTGTTGAATACCTGGTTCTGTGCTTATAGACCACTTTGTATATATTTATAGCCTTATACCATTGAACCTCATTTGTTTATTTACATGTTGTCAAACCCTGCTTTTATACAACCTCAATAGAACTGAGCTATATTAAACATGTGGGTTCACCCTGTCCAGCCCAGTCTCAAAACTACTACAGGATCTGTATCACCAAATGGAGCCCTATTTTGTTTTGCTTCCCCAAACTCCTGAGTGTGTGTGTGTGTGTGTGTGTGTGTGTGTGTGTGTGTGTGTGTGTGTAGTGCACGCCTCAGGGACCCTGGGTACTTAAGAAGCCACAGCTTTCCTGCTAACCCTTTCTGTTCTGAACTTTAGATGATTGTTCTTACCAATTCCCCTTCTCCAACTTCATGGGATTAGATTGTGCTTCTTGTATGCTTAGATTCTGGCTGTGGCTTTCTATCATGAGATTGGATTACAGTTCTCAATTTAGAGTATGAGCTTATGACCGTCAGGCACTTTATTTTGTTCATTGTTCTACTTCTGATGTCCAGAATTTTGCTTGGCACAGGGTAGGTTTTCAGTACATTCCATTGAATGAATGAATGATGGAGCCCTTTCCAGGGAAGAGCTCCTTGCTATTAGGAGGAGAATAGTCTTGGACAGTAATAGAGAGTAGTGTTTTTATATTTTAAAAAACTTATTGTTTGAACAATCTGTGCCAAACCTTGTGCTAATCATTTTAAGAACTTTTTTTCTAATTGGCATAATGATGTTATGAAGCAGGTGGTATTATCTTCATTGTACAGATTACTAAACTGAGGCTCAAAGAGGTGAGCAACATGATTAAGCTCATATAGTAAATGGTAGAACAAACTCCTATTGTTGATTTCAGAGACCCCATACTTTCCATTTTATCATATGAGAGAGTACTTGCACAGGTGGAAGTGCGGTGGCAGGGGCATAGGTGGGTTAAGGAGGTAGTATGGGTACTAAAGATGGACTCTATTGCCTGACATATTTGCCAAATATCAGCTCTATTGCCCTTTTAAATCTGAAGTTGTTCTATAAGCAGAAGAGTCAGTCTGTTCATTTTTGGAAGTCTGTGGATCAATAAGCACTGAGAGCAGAGAGGACATGAGGTAGGAAGGCATCAAATTGTATGTTCTAGGTGTTGGCTCTGTGTTGTTCACTACTGCTCTGTGTAGGCTGGTCAGGGTGCTGGGAGTTAGTGCTTACACAGGGTTTTAAGCTGAGGGAAATAGTTTAATTAACTTTGTATTATTTGCTTGGTTTCCCAAGAGAAAACCTCAGATTAATTCATATATAAAATTTATTTTTCCTTTCTTTCTCTTTCCTCTCTCTCCCTCCTTCTCCTTCTCCCTCTACCCCTCAACAATAGATATGTTGAAAACTTTTTGGGGTAATTTATCCCATTTGGTGGAATTTGAATGGGAAATAAGCCAAATTGCACAGGTAATTGTGTTAGAATTCTTTTAAAAAATCCCTGAAACTCAAAGGAAATGCTGAATTATGGGGATATTAACTCACATACCTAGATTGTGCCAGCTTTGGCTAAAATAATGTGATAGACACTATGTGTTATCTAGCAGTGTATAAAATTCTAGCCTTTTGCTCTCTGTGCAGGATCCTGGGACCTCATCTGGCTGTAATATATTTCAAGGAAGATTGGACCAACCTAATGGGAGTGGAAATTGCAAGTAGTGTTTTTATATTAAAAAAAATTATTTTTAAAGAATCATAGATTTACAAAAAAAAAAAAACTTGCAAAAATAATACAGAGAGGTCCCTTGTACCCTTCTCCAAATTTACTCCAATGGTAACATTTAACATAATTCTAGTATAATAAAGAAACCAATAAATTGACATTGGTATAATCTATAGACTTTACTCAGGTTTTGCCAGTTTTTATATGCACTCATTTGTGTGTGTGTGTAATTCTATACAATCTTATTTCATGTGTAGTTTCTAGTTTCCGGTTACCACTACCATAATTAAGGTACAGGCTGTCTTATTCCACTATCACAAAGGAACTCCCTTGCCCTATACCTGTATAGTTGCACTGACCTCCAACCTGCCCTTATCATAAAGTGCACTATATCTATAGAAGACTTAAGTATTTTAACTGGCTTGCCTTTCCATAAAGGAACAATTTTCCCTAGGTTCATGATACATGTATGGGGAAAAGGAGGTATTTTTCTTAAGTTTTTTTTCCTGCCAAAATCTTAAATAAAAGAGTTATTATAGGCTCTGTTTTCTGTCACACTTTGTATTGTGGAATATGACTCTATAAATTAAAGAACAAAAAATGTTATTTTAGAAGATGGCAATGTGGGCATTCTGAGAATTTATATTAAATAACAGTTTAATCACTAGCAATTTAAAAAATAGTGGAAAGTACTGATATGTTTTGGTGGTTCAATTTATCTGTATCTACTTGTCAATATCAACACTAATCACAATTGGAAAAAGCTAATACAAAATTCAAAATAGATAATGTGATTATCAATGACATTCATATTGCAAGGATTATCATAGCAAAGTAAGTTGTAAACAAAAAAAAAACAAGGAAAATGTATCTTCAGTCATTCAACTTTTCTTTGAGATGTATTGTATATGAAGAATGTTCATAAGCATGCTGATACAAATTCTATTATGTAAATGTGAACATTCAACCAAAATTTATATTCTTTAACTAGCATGTAGACTTCTTTGATTTTTTATTTTAAATTGTTTTTATTTTTCAATTACACCTGAAACTAATATAATATTATAACATAATCCTAACTCCACTATTTCTTAGCTACTTCACTTTGAACAAGTGAATATTAGTTTCAGGTGTACACCCGTGATTAGACATTACACTGAAGTTCAGAAACTTTAAGTAACTTGTTCAAAGTGAAGTAGCTAAGAAATAGTAGAGATAGGATTTGAACTTGTGCCAGTATTATTTTGAAGACCACTTTACATACTGCCCTCTAGCTATCAAGATTCAGCTCATAAGGTGGCCTTGAGAATGCTATCTAGCTCAATAAGTTGGTTAATAATCTGAACTTGTAAGCAGTCTGAATTACCAAATCTAAAACATGAATATACCTTCTCACAAGTTATTCTTTGTTTCATGTGAATAAGCTTGATTTTTTTTTTACATCTAAACTAAAGCTTTCTTTTATATGGAGTGCTGAATATATAGTAGGTACTTAGGACATAAAATTTATCTTAAAGAAGAGGGAATCCTACTTGTGGTTCTGAAAGTATAAATTCTGGGAACAAGGGGTATTTGTTTACTTAAGGACACAACAACTGGATAAAACCTAAAAACAATCCATATAACTGTTGTGTATGGGTTTGCTTGGGAAGAGTTGAGGTGAAGGAACTAGATAGTGCAAGTATAATTTGGTTGATTTTTATCTTTATTGATTGATTGCCCAGTTGATGTAGTGACAGGTCTCCCATACACAAGCCCATTGACGATGTTGGCTGAATCATGCAGGTAATAAGCAATCATCTATATATATAAAAGGCTAATATGCAAAGTGTCCCCTTGGGAGTTTGACTGAGAGACTGGGAATTTGATTGCTCACTATGATGTGTGCTGACCACCAATGGGCGGCGTGGAACGAAGGAAGGCCCCGGTTAGCAGCTGGAAGGCCCCAATTGGCCCTGATCGCTGGCCAGGCCTAGGGACCTTACCCATGCATGAATTTCATGCACCGGGCCTCTAGTAGAGTAGATAAAAAATATCTAGATAATTAAAGTTAGCTTTATAGATGGGCCACATTCTGTAAGTTGATCAATTCCTGAGAAGTAGATGTTGATGCAAACCCTCTCTTGACTCTTTAACTTGGGTTATCATTTCAGATATGCTTTGCCTTCAGCTGACAGTTATATATAAGATCCTTAGATTTAAGTTTCTATCTTCCCTACTTCCCTGTCAATTACAGGTGACTTCTTTAAGGATACTTAAATCCACAAAATATTGAAATGATGGAGTAACTATTTGCATTATGAAATTATTTGACAAGATCTCTACCCACAGTTTACCTTAAATATACACTGAGTGTCCAGATTATTATGACTTCTGAATGCATAATAATCTGGCCACTCAGTGTATATCCTATATAATAAAAGGCTAAGATGGAAATTGTCCCCTCGATCAGGAGTTCAACCAGCAGGCAGGCTGGACAACTGCCCATGCCCCGCCCCCCCCCCCCCCCGTCAGCCAGTCTGGCCAGACCCCACCCATGCACGAATTCATGCACCGGGCCTCTAATATATATATACATATATAATGTATAAAGTATGTAAAATATTTATAAACAAATCTATTAAGTGAAGGAAGCTATAATTAATCTATAAGCCACTGTAAATGTATTGAGTTCTAGTATTAAGAAATCCCTTTGCTGAAAGCTTTTTGAAGTGTAACTATCACCTATTACTTACTGACATTTGTCCCTTGGAGGTTTGCTCCACTGAGTTTTCACAAAGTGGTGATTGCCTCTACACTATGTTTTCTCAAACTTGGCAATATAATATTTTGTGTTAGATAATTCTTAGTTGTAGAGGTCTGTTTTGTTCATTGTAGGATGTTTAGCATTTTCCATGGACTCTATCCACTGGAGGCCAGTAGCATCTCCTCACTTTTTTGGGCAACAAACAAAAATGTCTCCAGATATTGCTAAATGTCCCCTGAGAGGTGCAATTGTCCCTGGTTGGGAACTACTGCACTATATAGATTGTGAGTATTAAAATACACATTAGAATAATAATAGCAATACTTATACATAACACTTATTTATAGCCAGGAATACGTGTTTTGCACATATAACTCATTTATTTCTCATAGTTCTGTAAAGTAGGTTCTATTATCCCAATTTAGAGATAGGGAAATGGAGGCACAGAGTAGTTAAGTAACTTGTTTAACATAGTTGTAGTGCCAGGGTTTGAATTAAGGCTGGCTGGCATTAGAATCTATCCTGTGAGACACTATATTATACTATCTATAAATGGAATGGCCAGATAACATAATTTTTTAAGAGAAACAATATTTTTATTTTTTCTAGTTATCCACATTGACCTACTAGAAGGATATTGTGCATGGCCAGTTGTGGGCCTACCACTTTGGAGGATTTCAGATAAATGCTAAAGAATTATAGTTAAAAATTTTTCAATCAACCTTTAACTATACCAAACAATTATAGGCTATTCTTAGTCACGGAGCACTTTTGAGTTAGTCAATGAAAATGCTGCTATTTGATAGACTGACTGTGACATATGTACAGACAGAACCTATCTTATGCTGATTCTAGGGTTAAACACTGATGGTGCATACTAATCCAGTAGTTTCATGAGGAATAATGCAATTTTATCTGAGCTTGCCCAGAGCTTGATCAATAGCCTTAAGGTAGTTCCAAAATTTCTGTGTATTCTAGGGTGGTCAGTTATGCAAAATGTTCAGGTATGAACTTTGGGTAGTTTGAAGATCAAGGAGACACTGAAAACATATATCAGGACTCTTATATGAATAACAGGTGACATTGAAAGTGTATAGTTTGTTTTTTTGGTTTTGATATTGGGTCTGCTTATTCTTTTTTTTTAAATAGTTACAAATTTATTTATTTATTTATTTATTTATTTATTTATTTATTTATTTATTTATTGTTGAAAGTATTACATATGTCCCCTTTTCCCCCATTGACCTCTCATACCCTGCCCCCACCCTCCACCCCAGAACTTCACCACCATATTGTCAGTGCCAATGGCTTATGCATATACACATAGGAGTTCATTGCTTGATCTCTTCTCCCCCTCCCTCCCCTACTTTCCCTCTGAGGTTTGATAGATTGTTAGATGCTTCTGTGTCTTGGGGTCTAATTTGATAATCAGTTTATGTTGTTCATTAGATTCCACATATGAGTGAGATCATGTGATACTTGTCTTTCTCTGACTGACTTATTTCACTTAGCATGACATTCTCCAGGTCCCTCCATGCTGTCTCAAAAGTAAGAGATTTTTCTTTTTTACTGCTGCATAGTATTCTATAGTATAATTATACCACAGCTTTTTTTTATTTATACATTCATCTACTGATGGGCACTTGGGTTGATTCCAGATCTTGGCTATTGTAAATTGTGCTGCTATGAACATAGGGGTGCATGCATTCTTTCAGATTGGTGTTTTGGGTTTCTTAGGATATACCAGATGTACCGGTTAATAATGCAGATTTTGTAATAAAAGAAAACATGATAATTTCAAGAGAAACATCAAAAGTGCTTTATTCAAAGTAATGTCCATCGCTAGCTATACAGTTCTCCCATCTTTCAGGTAATTTGTGGATACTGTCCCAATAGAACTTTTCTTGTTGTGAGTCAAACCATTTAGAGACCCAATTTTCCACTTCTTCGTACATTTTGAAGTGCTGCTCAGAAAGTGCGTGTGCCATCGATAGGAACAAGTGGTAATCTGAAGGAACAAGGTCTGGTGAATATAGCAGGTAGGTTAATACTTTCCAGGCAAGATCTTTTAACGTGTCTTTAGCTGGTTTTGAGGTGTGTGATGGTGCGTTATTATGAAGCAAAATTACTTTGCCGTGTCTTCTGGCACATTCTGGTCGTTTCATGATCAAAGCGTAGTTCAAATTGATTATTTGTTGTCGGTAGTGATCAGTATTAACAGTTTCACCTGGTTTTAGAAGCTTATAATACACCACACCTTCCTGATACCACCAAACGCAGAGCATTGTCTTTTTCCAAAACGATTTGGCCTTGCAGTCGATGTTGATAGTTGACCTGGATCAACCCATGATTTTGTGTGTTTGGGATTCTCAAAATAAATCCACTTTTCATCACCAGTCACAATTCGATGCAAAAAAGACTTTCTTTCATGCCATTGAAGCAACATTTTACTAATGACTTTTCGGTTTTCCATTTGACTTTCATTCAGTTGATGTGGCACCCATTTTCCTTTCTTTAAAATCTTTCCCATTGCTTGTAAACGATCAGAAATTTTTTGCTGAGCAACGTTTAATCTTTCTGCAAGTTGTTTTTGAGTTGGACATGTATCTTCATCCAATAATACTTGTAATTGTTGGTCTTCAATCTTTTTCGGTTGACCTGGATGTTCTTTGTCTTTCACATTGAAATAATCACTTTTAAAGCGTTTAAACCAGAGTTCACAAGTATCTTGAGATGGAGAATGTTCACCATAAGCTTCCCGAAGTATTCAGCAGCACTTTTCTTAAAAGTAAAGTAATGAATTAAAACTTCCTACAAATTCTCTTTTTTTGGCATGAAATTTGACATTTTAAGTGTAAAAATATCTATGATGTTAACACCTTCAGAAAATTTGACATATGAAGTTTTGAAGATTGTTGTCAATAGAACAAAATAGCATACATATCAAATCGCATATATATCAACATATGTGTAACTTCATCTATTGAAAAAAATCCTCATTATTAACCACTACACCTAGTATTCCTAGAAGTGGGAACACTGGGTCAAATTGCAGTTCCATATTTAAGTTTTTGAAGAAACTTCATACCGTTTTTCATAAAGACTTCACTAGTCTACATTACCACCAGCAGTGTACTATTAGGGTTCCCTATTCTCCACATCCTCACCAGCATTTATCATTTGTTGATTTGCTGATGGTAGCCATTCTGTGAGGTGATAACTCATTGTAGTTTTAATTTGAATCTCTCTGATGATCAGTGGTGGAGCATTTTTTCATATGTCTCTTGGTCATCCGTATGTCCACTTTGGAGAAGTATCTAGAGGTACTTTGCCCATTTTTTTTTAATTGGATTGTTTGTGTTCCTTATGTTAAGTTGTATGAGTTCCGTATATATACCTTTATCAGATGTATCACTGCCAAATATGTTCTCCCATACAGTGGGCTCCCTTTTCATTTTGTTGATGGTTTCTTTTGCTGTGCAGAAGCCTTTTATTTTTATGTATTCCCATTTGTATATTTTCTCCTTAGTTTCCTTTGCCCTAGAAGATGTATCTGTAAACATATTGGTACGAGAGATATCTGAGATTTAGCTGCCTATGTTTTCTTCTAGGATTTTTATGGTTTCATGATTTACATTTAAGTCTTCTATCCATTTTGAGTTTATTCTTCTGTATGGTGTAAGCAGGTGGTTAAGTTTCATTTTTTGCATGTATCTGTCTAATTTTCCCAACATCATTTATTGAAGAGACTGTCTTGACTCTAATGTATGCTCTTGCCACCTTTGTCAAAGATTAATTGAGTATAATGGCTTGGGTATATTTCTGGGATGTCTGTTCTGTTCCATTGATCTATATGCCTGTTATTGTGCCAGTAACAAGCTGTTTTGATTATGGTGGCTTTGTAGTATAACTTGAAATCTGGTATTGTGGTTCCTCCAACTTTGTTTTTCTTAAGATTGTTGCAGAGCCCACCAAGCCAGCTCCGCAGGGCGGACTCAGTGGGGCCGCACTTCAAGGGCTGACTCTTGGCCCTTGGGGACCATGCACCTTCTCTTCTCATGCAGGCTTGTGTGCGGGGAAGGCGGGGCTTCGAGATGCGTTCTGTGCAGGAGTGGGGAGACTTGGAGGCTCAGAAATGGGAATATACCAATGCCACCCATAATCAGCTAGGTGGCCACATTCTCCAGTTCCTGTGACTGCTCTGTGTGGACAGCCCATGGGCTGGCCCCTCCCCTGGGCCCAGCTGCTGCTGCAGACCAACTTCACTGAGGTGGTTTAACCGGGGAAGTCTGGAATCTGTGCAGTCAGCCTGGGGACGAAACAGAGAGACCTGGGTTTGAATTCTGGTCTAGCCAATCTCCACTTCTCGGGAGAGAGAGAACTACATAACCAGACATCCGGAGAAGAGAGACCATGGGGAGACAAAGACACAGCCCGCATATGAAAGAAAAGCAGGCATCACCAGAAAAGGAAGTAACAGAAATGGAGGCAAGTAACCTCCAATTGTAGAAGAATCTACAATTCTTCCAGAGAAAGAATTCAGAGAAATAGTCATAAGGTGGCTGAAAAGAATGGAAGACAAATTCGACAATATGAGTAAGAACCAAGAGGAAATGAAGAAGAACCAAGATGAAATGAAAAATGACATCACTGCTGTAAAGAACTCAATAGAAAGCATCAAGAGTAGACTAGAAGAAGCAGAGGACCGCATCAGTGAGCTAGAAGACAAGATAGGAAAAAATACCCAAGTAGAGCAGCTTCTGGAAAAAAAAAATTAAAAAGCAGGAGGAGAGCCTAAGGGAACTTTGGGACAACATGAAACAAAACAACATCTGCATAATAGGGGTTCCAGAAGTAAAGGAAACTGAGCAGGGAAGAGAAAACCTGTTTGAAGAAATAATGACAGAAAACTTCCCTGATAAAGGGAAGAAAAACCCCACACAAATCCAAGAAGCTCACAGAGTTCCAAGCAAAATGAACCACAAAAGACTGACGCTAAGGCACATTATAATTAAATTGGCAAACACCAATGACAAAGTAAGAATCTTGAAAGCGGCCAGAGAGAGACAGAAAGTTACCTACAAAGGATCTCCCATGAGACAAGCGACTGATTTCTCAACAGAAATTCATCAGGCCAGAAGGAATGGAATGAATTATACAAAGTCATGCAAAGCAAGGGTCTGAATCCAAGAATACTGTACCCATCAAGGCTATCAATCAAAATTGAAGGTGAAATCAGGAGCTTCACAGACAAAAAAAGGACTAAGGGAATTTATTACCACCAAACCAGCAATGCAAGAAATGCTAAAGGGTCTGCTGTAAAAAAAAGAAATAGGAAGCGAAGAAGTAACACAGGGGTAAAGAATAGGAATGGCGAAAAATAAGTACCTATCAATAATAACATTAAATGTAAATGGATTACATGCCCCAATCAAAAGACATAGAGTAACGGATTGGATAAGAACACAAGACCCATATATCTGCTGTCTACAAGAAACCCACCTCAGAAAAAAAGATGCACACAGACTGAGGGTGAAGGCATGGAAAAAGTTCTTCCAGGCGAATGGAAATGAAAAAAAAGCTGGGGTAGCAATACTTGTATCTGACAAATTAGATCTCAAAGTGAAGGACATAATAAGAGATAAGGAAGGCCACTTCATAATACTAAAGGGAGCAATCCAACAAGAAGAAATAACTCTGGTAAATATATATGCACCCAATACAGGAGCACCCAAATACATAAAAAAAACTTCTGGAGGATATCAAGGGAGAGATTGACAGCAATACAATCATAGTAGGAGACTTTAATACCCCACTATCACCATTGGACAAATCCTCTAAACAAAAAATCAGCAAAGAAACATCAATCTTAAATGACTCACTGGAACAGATGGAATTAATGGACATCTTCAGAACATTTCACCCCAAAGCCACAGAATATACATTCTTCTCAAGTGCACATGGGTCATTTTCAAAGATAGACCATATGTTGGGACATAGGCAAAGTCTCTTCAAATTCAAGAAGATAGAAATCATATCAAGCATCTTCTCAGACCACAGTGGCATAAAACTGGAAATCAACTACAACAAAAACAATCCAAAGAAATCAAACACATGGAGACTAAACAGCATGCTGATAAGCAGTGACTGGGTTACCAGAGAAATCAAGGAAGAAATAAAAAACATCATGGCAACAAATTACAATGAAAACACAACAATCCAAAATCTCTGGGACACATCGAAAGCAGTCTTGAGAGGGAAGTTCATAGCTCTACAAGCATACTGCAAAAAACAAGAAACAATGGTAATAAATTACCTAACCCTACAACTCAAAGAGTTAGAAAAGGAGCAACAAGAAAAGCCAAGTGTAAGCAGAAGGAAGGAAATAATAAAGATCAGAGCGGAGATAAACGACATAGAGACCAAAGAAACAATACAAAAGATCAACAAAACCAAGAGCTGGTTCTTTGAAAGGATAAACAAGATTGATGAACCTCTAGCCAGGCTCACCAAGAAGCAAAGAGAGGACCCAAATAAACAAAATCAGAAATGAAAGAGGTGAAATAACAACAGATCCCGCTGAAATACAAAGGATTGTTAAAAAATACTACGAACAAATCTATTCCAACAAACTGGACAACCTGGAGGAAATAGACATATTCCTAGAAAAATATAACTTTCCAAAACTCAATCAGGAAGAATGTAAACAGCTCAATATGCCAGTAACTATGGAAGAAATTGAAGCAATCATCAAAAAGCTTCCGGCAAAAAAAAGCCAGGGGCTAGACGGCTTCACAGGAGAGTTTTACCAAACATTCAAGGAAGAACTAAAACCTATCCTTCTCAGACTATTCCAAAAAATTCAAGAGGAAGGAACACTTCCAAGCTCCTTCTATGAAGCCAGCATCACCCTAATGCCAAAACCAGATAAAGACAACACAATGAAAGAGAATTACAGGCCAATATCCCTCATGAACCTAGATGCCAAAATCCTCAACAAAATTCTAGCAAATTGAATGCAGCAGTACATCAGAAAGATCATACACCATGACCAAGTAGGATTTATCCCAGGAATGCAAGGATGATACAATATCTGCAAATCAATAAATGTGATACATCACATAAACAAATTGAGAGATAAAAATCACATAGTCATATCAATTGATGCAGAAAAAGCATTTGACGAAATCCAACACCCTTTCTTGATAAAAACTCTCAACAAGGTGGGAATAGAAGGATCATACCTCAACATAATAAAAGCTATATATGATAAACCCACAGCTAACATCATATTTTAATGGGCAAAAACTAAAACCATTTCCCCTAAGAACAGGAACAAGACAGGGATGCCCACTCTCACCACTCCTGTTTGATATAGTACTGGAAGTATTAGCCATTGCAATTAGACAAGAGGAAGAAATAAAAGGCATCCAAATTGGAAAAGAAGAAGTAAAGCTGTCCTTATTTGCAGATGACATGATATTGTACATAAAAAACCCGAAAGACTCCATCAAAAAACTAACAGGCTTAATAAATGAATTTGGCAATGTAGCAGGATACAAAATTAACGCCAAGAAATCTATGGCATTTCTATAAACCAATTGTGAACTTACAGGAAGAGAGACTAAAAAAGCAATCCCATTTACCATCGCACCAAAAAAATTAAGATACCTAGGCATAAACTTAACCAAGGAAGTAAAAGACCTATACGCAGAAAACTACAGGACACTGAAAAAAGAGATAGAGGAAGACGTAAACAGATGGAAGAACATACCATGTTCATGGATTGGTAGAATCAACATCATTAAAATGTCCATACTACCCAAAGCAATCTATAGATTGAATGCACTCCCCATTAAAATACCAATGGCATATTTCACAGACCTAGAAAGAACTCTCCAAAAATTCATCTGGAATAAAAAAAGACCCTGAATAGCCACAGCAATCCTGAGAAAGAAGAACAAAGTAGGTGGGATCTCAATACCAGATTTCAAGGTGTATTACAAAGCCACTGTTCTCAAAACAGCCTGGTACTGGCACAAGAACAGACATATAGACCAATGGAATAGAATAGAGAATCCAGATATTTACCCAAACCACTATGCGCAATTAATATTTGACAAAGGAGGCATGAACATACAATGGAGTCAAGACAGTCTCTTCAATAAATGGTGTTGGGAAAATTGGACAGATACATGCAAAAAATGAAACTAGATCACCAACTTACACCATACACAAAAATAAACTCAAAATGGATACAGGACTTAAACATAAGAAGGGAAACCATAAAAATACTAGAGGAATCCACAGGTAGCAAAATCTCAGACATATGCCGAAAGAACTTCTTCACTGATACTGCCCCTAGGGCAACAGAAGCCAAGGAGAAAATAAACAAATGAGACTACATCAAAATAAAAAGCTTTTGCACAGCAAAAGAAACTATCAGCAAAACAGCAAGAAACCCCACTGTAAGGGAGAACATATTTGCAAATATTATCACTGATAAAGGTTTAATCTCCAACATCTACAGGCAGCTTATACAACTTAATAAAAGGAAGATAAATGATCCAATAAAAAAATGGGCAATGGACCTAAATAGAATCTTTTTTTTTTTTTTTTTTTTTTTTTTTTTAAAAAACTTTCACTCAGCTTTAATTATACATTTTACATTTTAGCAGGTGACCAAAGGTAGGACATTCACCGCCCCTTCCCCCCATTATTTGGTTACCAGGCTATTTCACTGGGGGAGGGGGAGATAATTCCACCACGAAATTTTTAGTTGGACCTGCATTCCTAGAAACTGGCCGGCGAACAGGCCCTGTGTCTGGAGGACAGGGTGATGGGACTGAAAAATATGCCAGATCTTCTTGATCCCCACCTGTTCTCTCCGTGACCGTAAAATCAAGAGCTTCCCTGACCCCGAGTTCTCCGTACAAACGGCAGGTGAATCTGTAACTCCGGCCCTCGGCTAGGGAACACCTCCCATCCTAAATAGAATCTTTTTGAAAGAAGACAGAAGGAAGGCCAAGAGACACATGAAAATATGCTCAAAGTCACTAATTATCTGAGAGTTGCAAATCAAAATGACAATGCGATGCCATCTCACTCCTGTCAGAATGGCTATCATCAACAAATCAACAAAGGACAAGTGTTGGCGAGGATGCGGAGAAAAAGGAACCCTCGTGCACTGCTGGTGGGAATGCAGACTGGTGCAGCCACTGTGGAGAACAGTATGGAGTTTCCTCAAAAAACTGAAAATGGAACTCCCATTTGACCCAGTAATCCCACTCCTAGGAATATATCCTAAGAAACTAGAAACACCAATCAGAAAGGATATATTCACCCCTATGTTCATAGCAGCACAATTCACCATAGCTAAGATTTGTCAACAGCCTAGGTGCCCGTCAGCAGATGACTGGATCAGAAAACTGTGGTACATCTACACAATGGAATACTATGCTGCCATAAAAAAGAAGGAATTACTACCTTCTTTTGTAGGTACCTGGATGGAATTAGAGAACATTATGCTAAGTGAAATAAGCCAGTCAATGAAAGAAAAATACCACATGATCTCACTCATTTGTGGATAATAAAAAACATTATAGACTGATGAACAAAAAGATAGATACAGAGGCAGTAAAGCATCAAACAGACTGTCAAATTACAGCAGGAAGATTAGGGAGAGGTGGGGGAAATAAGAGATCAACCAAAGGACTTATATGCATGCATATACGAATAACCAATGGATGCAAAACATTGCGGGGTGAGGGCATGTATGGGAGTGGGGGGGGAGCAATGGTAAGATATGTACACATATAATACCTTAATAAAAATATTAAAAAAAAACACAGAAAAAAAGAAAGATTGTTGCAGCTATTTAGGGTCTTTTTTGAGTCCATATAAATTTTTTGAGTATTTGTTCTAGATCTGTAAAATATGCTGTTGGTATTTTAATAGGGATTATTTTGAATCTGTATATTGCCTTGGGTAGTATGAACATTTTAATGATGTTGATTCTACCAATCCATGAACACAGTATATTCTTCCACTTGTTTCTATCTTCTTCTATCTCTTCTTTCAATGTCCTGTCGTTTTCTGAGTACAGGTCTTTTGCCCCTTGGTTACATTTATTCCTAAGTATCTTATTTTTTTTTGTTTTTGTTGCAATGGCAAATGGGATTGCTTGTTTAGTTTCTCTTTCTGAGAATTCATTATTAGTGTATAAAAAAGTCATTGATTATTGGGTGTTGATTTTGTATCCTACTACAACGCCCAATTTACTTATTAAATCTAGTTGTTTTTTGGTGGAGTCTTTTGGGTTTTCTATGTAAAATATCATGTCATCTAGGAATAATGAGTTTTATGTCCTCCTTTCCAATTTGGATGCCTTTTATTTCTTCTTCTTGTCTGATTTCTATGGCCTATGGCTAGGACTCCTAGTACTGTATGAATAAGAGTGGTGAAAGCAGACATCCCTGTCTTGTTCCTGTTCTTAGGGGAAATGGTTTTAGTTTTTGCCCATTGAGTATGATGTTTGCTGTAGGTTTATCATAAATGGCCTTTATCATGTTGAGATATGCTCCCTCTCTTCCCACTTTGCTTAGACTTTTTGTAAAAAATGTGTGTTGGATTTTGAAGAATGCTTTCTTTGCGTCTGTTGATATGAGCATGTGATTTTTGTCCTTCAATTTGTTTATGTGATGTATCACGTTTATTGATGTGCAAATGTTGTACCAGCCTTGCATCCCTGAAATAAATTCCACTTGGTTATGGTTTATGATCTTTTTAATATATTGATGGATACAATTTGCTAATATTTTTTGAGGATTTTAGCATCTATGTTCATCAGGGATATTGGCCTGTAATTTTCTTTCTTTGTACTGTTTTTATCTGGTTTTGGAATTAGAATGATGATCATCTCATAAAAAGAGTTTGGAAGTATTCCTTCCTCTTGGATTTTTTTTTTAATACTTTGAGGAGTATAGGTGTTAGTTCTTTGAATGATTGGTAAAACTCCCCTGTGAACGCATCTGGACCTTGGCTTTTGTTTGCTGGGAGTTTTTTTGATTACTACTTCTATTTCATCAGTTGTTATTGACCTATTCAGCTTTTCTGGTTCTTCCTAATTCACTTTTGGGAGATTGTAGTTTTCTAGGAATTTGTCCCTTTCAGCCAGTTTGTCCAGCTTGTTGGTATATAGTTGTTCATAGTATTTTCTTACAAACCTCTGCATTTCTGTTGTGTCAGTGGTTACTTCTCCACTTTTGTTTCTGATTTTATTTGGGTCCTTTCTCTGTTTCTTGATGAATCTGGCTAACAGTTTATCAGTTTTGTTTATCCTTTCAAAAAACCAGCTGTTGGTTTCATTGATTTTTTTAGTCTCTATGTTATTTAGTTCTGCTCTAATCTTTATTATTTTCTTCCTTCTACTTACTCCGGGCTTTTTTTCCTTCCTTCCTTCCTTCCTTCCTTCCTTCCTTCCTTCCTTCCTTCCTTCCTTCCTTGCTTCCTTCCTTCCTTCCTTCCTTCCTTCCTTCCTTCCTTCCTTCCTTCCCTACTTCCTTCCTTCTTTCCTTTCCCTTTCTTTCCCTTCATCAAAATAAGGCCACCAAAAATTTTGGTTGCCTCCAAAAAAAAAATCCCACAAAACAACAACAACAACAAAAACCACACAAAACAAAAAATAATTGGGAGAGAGAAAGATCTGGGCTTTTCTTGTTGTTCTCTTTCTAATTCTTTAAGTTGTAGCATTAAATACTTTATTGTTGATTTTTCTTGGTTTTGACGTAGGCCTATAGTACTATGAACTTCTCTTTTAGGACTGCTTTTGCAGTGTCCCAAAGATTTTTTTGGGGTGTGTGTGTGTGTGTGTGTGTGTGTGTGTGTGTGTTCATTTTAATTTGTTTACCAGAAGTGTTTTTATTTCTTTCTTGATCTTATTGGTAACCCATTCATTGTTTAATGACATGCTATTTAGCCTCC
The DNA here is from genome assembly GCF_963455305.1 of Plecotus auritus. Lineage (NCBI taxonomy): Eukaryota > Metazoa > Chordata > Mammalia > Chiroptera > Vespertilionidae > Plecotus > Plecotus auritus. The sequence goes on from NC_137784.1 coordinate 100,114,113, forward strand.
ATGGTTTGAGTGTTTTTGGGTGTTTTTACTATAGTTGATTTCTAATTTAAATTAATTGTGATCTGAGAAGATGCTTGATATGATTTCAGTCTTCTTGAACTTGTAGAGGCTTGTTTTGTGACCTAACATATGGTCTATATTTGTGAATGATCCATGTGCACTTGAGAAGAATGTATATTCTGCTGCTTTGGGGTGAAATCCTATATAATAAAAGGGTAATATGCAAATTGACCCTAACAGCAGAACGACCAGAATGACCACTGGTATGAGGCGCACTGACCACTTCTTGGTCCCTTTCCCCGCCAGCAGGCTCCAATCGCCTGATGGCCACCCATGGTGGGGGCAGGGCCAGTGAGCAGGTGGGAACAGCTGACCTCTCTGTCCCTTCCCCTGGCCATCAGGCACTGATCACCCGATGGTGAATGGGGAACCAGTGGTGGGTGGTGGCAGGGCCTGGGGCTGGCTGTGGGCAGCTGGGGAAGATGACCCTGATTGCAGGCTAGGCCTAAGGATTGTACCCTTGCGTGAATTTTGTGCACTGGGCCTCTAGTATTCTATAAATGTCAATTAAATCCATCTGATAGAGTTTGTCATTTAGAGTCATTGTTTCCTTGTTAAGTTTTTGTCTGGAAGATCTATACAGTTAGGTCAGCAGGGTGTCAAAGTCGCCTACTATGACTGTATTGTTCTGGATGTCTCCCTTAAAGTTCTCTAGAAGTATTTTGTATATTTAGGTGCTCCTATATTGGGAACATATATGTTTACCAGGGTTATATCATCTCATTGGATTGATCCCTTTAGTATTATGTAGTGACCTTTGTTGTCTCTTGTGATGGCCTTCAGTTTGAAGTCTATTTTGTTGGATATGAGTATTGCTACTCCAGTTATTTTTTTTTCCATTTGCATTGAAAAATTTTTCCATCCCTTCACCCTCATCCTGTATATGTCTTTTGTTCTGAGGTGGGTTTCTTATAGACAGTATATAGTTGTGTCATGCTTTTGTATCCATTCAGCTACCATATGCCTTTTTATTGGAGCATTTATCCCATTTACATTTAGGGTTATTATTGATAGGTACTTATTTATTGCCATTTTAATTCTGTATGGCTATGTTTCTCTCTATGTTTCTTCTTTCATTACAGCAGTCCTTTAGCATTCCATGTAGTGCTGGCTTGGTGGTGATGTACTGTTTAGCCTTTTTTTTTTTTTTTTTTTTTTTTTTGGTCTGGGAAGCTCTTTATTTGACTGTCTATTTTGAATGATAGCCTTGCTGGATATACTAATCCTGGTTTCAGATCATTGCTTTCCATTACCTTGAGTACTTCATGCCATTCCCTTCTGGCCTATAGTTTCTGATGAGAAATCAGGTGTCAGCTTTATGGCAGCTCCTTTGTAGGTAACAGTTTGCTTTTCTCTTGCTACCTTTAAGATTCTCTCTTTGTCTTCAATTTTTGGCATTTTAATTATGATGTGTGTGTGCATGGGCCTGTTTGATTTCTTCTTGCTTGGGGTTCTTTGTGCCTCCTGAACTTGTGTAACTTTTTCCTTTACCAGGTTAGGGAAGTTTTCTGCCATTATTTCTTCAAACATGTTTTCTATCCCTTTCTCCCTTTCTGTCTCTTCTGGCACATCTGCCATTCAAATATTGTTATGTTTCACATTTTCCACAGCTCCCTTTAGCTGTCCTCCTGTATTTTAAATGTTTTATTTTTCTTTTTGGCTCTCTTATTGAGTGATTCTTTTCAACCCTGTCTTCTAATTCACTGATTTGATCCTCAGCTTCCCCTAATCCAGTGTTCGGCAAACTCATTAGTCAACAGAGCCAAATATCAATAGTACAACGATTGAAATTTCTTTTGAGAGCTAAATTTTTTAAACTTAAACTTCTTCTAATGCCACTTCTTCAAAATAGACCCGCCCAGGCCATGGTATTTTGTGGAAGAGCCACACTCAAGGGGCCAAAGAGCCGCATGTGGCTCGCGAGCCACAGTTTGCTGACCACGGCCCTAATCTGCTGTTTATTCCTTCCAGTGTGTTTTTTATTTGTGCTATGTCATTCTTTATTTCTGTTTTCATGGTTACTATATCTTTTCTCATGCTCTTGAGCATCTTTACCATCATTACTCTGAACTCTGTTTCAGATAAATTTCTTATCTCTATTTCATTTATCTCTTCTCTTGTTCTTTCATTTGGGGATTGTTTCTTTGTCTCCTCAGTTTGGCTACCTGTTTGGGTTTGTGACTATATATTAGGTAGCTCTGCTATGCCTCTCAATCTCTAGTACAGGACAGTGTCAAACGCTGTTTCTGACTAATTAGATCAGTCAAAGTCTCAAAGCCTCCAGAGACTACCTCTGCCTACAGACTGATAGGATTAGGGCTTGAATTGCTCTCTGGCAATTGTCCTCAGGTGTGAAGAGAGTTTTTTGTTGTTTTTTTTTTCAACAGGGTAGGGCAGTTTCTTCTACCTAGAGGCTAATTGTTATTTTTAGTCTCTCAAGTGGCTTCAGGTGCTCCACACCCTGGGGCAAGGTGTTTTCCAATAGGGTGGGTCAATTGTCTTCTCTCACGCAAGGCCTCCTGTGTAGCAAATGTCTGTGTGGGAAAGATGTCCTCCGCTGCCCCAGGGAATGACTCAGCACAGGAAGCCGGAGTGTCTGCCCTCTGATCTCTAACCCCAGAGATCCTGATCCTGGCTTCTGCTTGCACAGCTCTAGTCCACTCTGCCCTCCCTCTGCCAGAGCACAAGATGAGTGGCTCCACAGGGAATTTTGTGCATTGGCCCTTAAGAGGGTGCTTGAAATTCCAGCCATCTCTCTCTCCCAGACAGCAGCCCTGCTGCTCTTCACAGCCAGAAGTTATGTGGCTACACTTGTCAGTTCTGGTGCTCTCTGCTGGGGGGCCCAGCTTGGGGATTAGACCCTAGAGTTCTCAGTGTCAACCTCCACAGCTCAGATATCTCTCCAGAACTTCAGCTGCTGTCTGTGTGTACCCGACCAGCCCTTTCACCCCTCTGTCCCTCCTACAGTCTCTATGCAGTCTCCACTTTCAGTCCTTGGTTATCAGGGTTCTCTCCAACAAGTCTTCTGTTGATTATTCAGGCAGTTTTTCTGTATTTTAGTTGTAATTACAGTTTGTTCCTGAGAACATGTCCATGAAGCATCCACTTACTCCGCTGTCAGTTTTAATCTCCATGCTTTTGCCCATTTTTTATTGAATTATTTATCTTCCTTTTGTTAAGTTATATGAGTTCCCTATAAATTTTGGAGGTTAACCACTTATCAGATGTATCATTGGCAAATATGTTCTCCCATGCAGTGGGCTCTCATTATTTTTTTGATGGTTTATTTTGCTTTACAGAAGACTTTTATTTTGATGTAGTCCCATTTGTTTATTTTCTCCTTAGTTTCCACTGTCCTAGGAGATGTATCTGTAAACATATTGCTATGTGGGATGTCTGAGATTTTGTTACCAATGGTTTCTTCTAGAATTTTTATGGTTTCACATCTTACATTTAAGTCTTTTATTGATTTTGAGTTTATTTTTGTGTATGGTGTAAGTTGGTAGTCTACATTCATTTTTTGCATGTATCTGTCCAATTTTTCCAATACCATTTATTGAAAATTCTGTTTTGACTCCATTGTATGGTCTTGCCTCCTTTGTCAAATATTAATTCAGCATACAGGCTTGGGTTGATTTCTGGGGTCTCTGTTCTGTTCCATTGGTCTATATCAGTGGTTCCCAACCTTTTTTGGCCATGCCCCACTTAAGCATCTCTAAAATCGTGATGCACCCCCAATGACATATAATTCTTATTATAAAAAAGTGAACTCCTATTCTCGTGGAGGAAGCCTAAAAGGCCATTAAGGTGGTCTAAACAAGCTTCCAAAGAACATGGCATCCATGAAAGGGAAAAATAAAAGAACAAAAGGACAGTTGAAATACTGAGGAAGAAATCACTAAAAAAATGTTTAAAAAATAATAATATGAAGTAATATAAAAATAGCAAAGTTTCAAAACATAGAGAACTGAAATGCATAAATATGTCACAATATATATTTATATACTGTATGTGAGGCCCCTAGAACTGTAAGAAATGCAAAATTCACTGTTAATAACTCATTCTTGAATTGCCCCCCCCCCCTTAAAAATAAAATTGCCTCCCTATGCAGTATGTGCCCCATTGGGAACCACTCTCTGTTATTGTGCCAGTACCAGGCTGTTTTGAGTACAGTGGCTTTGTAGTATAACTTTTTATGTAGTATTATGATCCCTCCAACTTTGTTCTTCTTTGTCAAGATTGCTGCAGCTATTCAGGGTCTTTTTTGATTCCATATAAATTTTTGAAATATTTGTTCTAGGTCTGTGAAACATGCTGTTGGTATTTTAACAGGGATTGAATTGAATCTATAGATTCCTTTAGGTAGTATGGCCATTTTAATGATGCTGATTCTACCAACCCATGAACATGGTATATTCTTCTACTTGTGTATATCTTCCTCTATCCCTTTTTCAACATACTGTATTTTTTGGAGTACAGATCTTTTACCTCCTTGGATACATTTATTCCTAAGTATCTTAAATTTTTTGTTGCAATGGTAAATGTGATTGTATTTTTTTTTTAGTTTCTCTTTCTGAGAGTTCATTATTGGTGTATAAAAATGCCATGGAGAGAGATACATGCAAAAAAAAAAGAGAAATAAATAGATCACCAACTTACACCATAAACAAGAATAATCTTAAAATGGGTAAAAAACTTAAATGTATGTCATGAAACCATAAAAATCCCAGAAGAAACCATAGGCAGCAAACTCTCCGACATCTCTCATAGCAATATGTTTATGGATACATCTCCTAAGCATTTAAAAGAGGAACACTGTGGCTCAGTATTTGAACTTTGACCTATGAAGGCCAAAGGAAACTAAGGAGAAAATAAACAAATGGGACTACATCAAAATTAAAAGCTTCTGCACAGCAAAAGAAATAATAAATAAAATGAAAAGGGAGCCCACTGTATAGGAGAACATATTTGGCAATGATATTATGTGACAAAGGATTAATATCCAAAATATATAAAGAACTCATACAACTTAACAAAAAGAAGACAAACTAGCCAATAAAAAAGATGGACAAGGGACCTAAATAGACCCTTCTCTAAAGAGGACATATAGATGGCCAAGAGACATATGAAAAAATGCTCTGTCACTGATAATCAGAGAGATGCAAATTAAAACAACAATGAGATATCACCTCACACCTGTCAAAATGACTACCATCAACAAATCAACAAATGACAAGTGTTGGCGAGGATGTGGAGAAAAGGGAACCCTAGTACACTGCTGGTGGGAATGTAGACTAATGAAGCCATTATGAAAAATGGTATGAAGTTTCTTCAAAAAATTAAATATGGAACTGCCATTTGACCCAGTGTTCCCACATCTAGGGATATATCCTATGAAACCCCAAACACCAATCTGAAAGAATGTATGCACCTCTATGTTCATAGCAGCACAATTTACAATAGCCAAGATTTGGAAACAATCCAAGTGCCCATCAGTAGATGAATGGACAAAAAAGCTGTGGTACATTTATTCTATGGAATATTATGCAGCAGTAAAAAAGAAAAATCTCTTACCCTTTGAGATGCATGGAGGAACCTGGAGAGTATCATGCTAAGTGAAATAAGTCAGTCAGAGAAAGACAAGTATCACATGATCTCTTTCATATGTGGAATCTAAGTAACAAAATAAACTGATGAATTGAGTGGATCTAGAGACATGGAAGCATGGAACAGAGTGCAGAATCTCTGAGGGAAGACAGGGGAGGGTGGGTGGTTGGGAGGTAATCAACTAAGGACCTTGTATGCATATATACATGCCCCATGGACACAGACAACTGGGTGGTGAGGGTTTGGGGTGTGGGTAGGCTGGAGGGAGTCAATGGAGGGAAAAAAGGACATATGTAATACTTTCAACAATAAAGAATTATTTTAAAAAATAAAATATAAGAGGAGAGGGAAAATGGCGGCCAAATAGGCAGATGCTTCATGCACCTAGTCCTGGGGCCAGCCTGTAAAAGAAAGTAAATTGGAGATCATCCATCCGGAATTAACAAATTAGACACAGCTGAGGAGACAATTCACAAGCAGAAGGGCAGAGGATGCCTGGAGAAAGGTAGCAAAGTGGATTTGGGCTGGAGAGACACAGCACCACCGGGCTGAGAGGATAAGGAGGAAGGTGCACTGCACCAAAGCTGTGTCCCTTGGTGACAGGCATACTAGTAACATCCGACTGTGGAAAGGAAAAGTCATTGGGCTGCTGGCAGCTGGGGAATCTAGATCTAAGACCACAGCCAAGAAAGATTGTATACAGAAAGGTGGCCTGAAAAGCGGCCAGAGCAGAGTGGTGCTGGCGGGAGAAAAACCCACAGTTTTGTGGTTGTTTTGCCTTTTTTGTCTTATTTTTATTCACTGAACCTAGTTCATAGGACCTTTCAATTTCAAACACTCACCCAAGGCTGTGGTGCAGGTAGAGGCACAGACTTGTGGAGCCTGAGGAGCAGCTGTGGAGGAAAGTAGGGCAGGGAGAGGTGACCAGGACTCCAGCATTGGGACATTCATAACCTCCCAAACCTAAGAGGCCATTTCTTTCCTACAGAGCCAGCCCCTTCCACTAGCTTCAAGGTGCGTAATACAGCCTGCCACACCCTGCCTGCATTTTGAGCTATACAAAGGAAACAAAGCCTCTGAATAGCTCCGAAGAGCTCTCAGTGGCTATGTTGAAATAGGGGCCTGTTGGCCCCACTATTCTGGGAACCAGACTGATTAAACTCCATTATTCCAGCCAACTCCACTGGTCCCAATAAAGGATCTCTGACTAATTAAGGACAGAGTAATATTTTGGGCCACTTGCAGAGTAGTAGCTCTGGGTCAGGGAAGAAACATCTATCTGATTCCCAGAAAGCAAAACAGCACCGCTGCCACCTAAAACCCTGCCAGAAACAGATGCTTGAGTGATTAATATTGACAGCTAGCAGACAGTCAAAGTCGGCATATTGGTCCAGCCTGCTTGCAGCCAAGGCCTATGGAGACAGGAGGAACAGTGGATTGATTGGAGCTTCATCACAGTGCTAAATGCCAAAGACAGTGCCTGACAGTGGTCAGCACCTAGCTACCTAACAGGAAACCCAGAACTGGTAGAAAAAACAGAAGAAATGGGTCCTAAACCAGCCCCCATAGGGCATTAAAACATGGCTGAACGACACTTCACTTTTTAATTATTTTTCATTGTTTAAATATTTTAATATATTCTTACTGTACAAATTTTGCAAAAAAAGACAAGATAAATCCATAATGTTTTGACTTGTAAACAAACATTGACATTGATGTTTTGTGCTCTTTAAAGATGGTTGTGCTCACAATTATAAAGACTTTTGGGGGAGGTGGTGTATGCTTTCAGCATTTTTCTGGATCATTGAAATTCTTTCTGTTGAAAGAACTCTTCCCAAGAAATGCCAACAATGTAAAAGTGTGTGGAATAGAACAGGAATGTCTCCTCTCCATTTTATTATCACTTACTAGAAGGAATCACTGTTAACAGTTTGGAACATCCAAGATCTTTTTCTGGCAGTCATAATTTTTAGTGGCCCCATAATTTTCTATCATATGCATCTACTTAACCATCTCTCTGTTGCTGGTTTTCTCATTTTTCAATTCTTATTTTTTTCATTTTAATTTCTTTATTGATTGAGGTATTACATATTTGTCCTCATCCCCCCATTACCTTCCCAACCTGCCCCCCCTCAGGCCCTCACCCCCCTGTTGTCTGTGTCCACTGGTTAGGATTATATGCATGCATTGGTTGATATCTCCCCTTATCCCCACCCTCCTCTAGCTTCCCTCTGAGGTTTGACAGTCTGATCGATGCTTCCCTGTCTCTGGATCTGCTTTTGTTCATCAGTTTATGTTGTTCATTATTTCCCATAGATGAGTGAGATCATGTGATATTTATCTTTTTCTGACTGGCTTATTTCACTTAGCATAATGCTCTACAGTTCCATCCATGTTGTTGCAAATGGTAGGAATTCCTTCTTTGTTAGTGCAGCATAGTATTCAATTGTGTAGATGTACCATAGTTTTTTTAATCCACTCATCTACTGATGGGCACTTAGGCTGTTTCCAAATCTTAGCTATTGTAAATTATTCTGCTATGAACATAGGGGTGCATATATCCTTCCTGATTGATGTTTCTAGCTTCTTGGGATATATTCCTAGAAGTGGTATTACTGGGTCAAATGAGAGATCCATTTTTAGTTTTTTGAGGAAACTCCATACTGTTCTCCACAGTGGCTGCACCAGTCTGCATTCCCACCAGCAGTGCATGAGGGTTCCTTTTTCTCCGCATCTTCACCAGTACTTGTCCTTTATTGATTTGTTGATGATAGCCATTCTGACAGGTGTAAGATGGTACCGCATTGTTGTTTTGATTTGCATCTCTCAGATAATTAGTGACTTTGAGCATGTTTTCATGTCTCTTGGCCTTCCTTCTGTCTTCTTTCGAAAAGTTTCTATTTAGGTCCCTTGCCCATTTCTTGATTGCATTGTTTATCTTCCTTTTGTTGAGTTGTATGAGTTCCCTGTAGATGTTGGAGATTAAACCCTTATCAGTGATAACATTGGCAAATATGTTCTCCCATACAGTGGGGTTTCTTGTTGTTTTGTTGATGGTTTCTTTTGCTGTGAAAAAGCTTTTTATTTTGATGTAGTCCCATTTGTTTATTTTCTCATTAGTTTCCATTGCCCTAGGAGAAGTATCAGTGAAGAAGTTCTTTCGGCATATGTCTGAGATTTTGCTGCCTGTGGATTCCTCTAGTATTTTTATGGTTTCCTACCTTATGTTTAAGTCTTTATCCATTTGAGTTTATTTTTGTGTATGGTGTAAGTTGGTGGTCTAGGTTCATTATTTGCATGTATCTGTCCAATTTTCCCAACACCATTTATTGAAGAGACCGTCTTGATTCCATTGTATGTTCATGCCTCCTTTGTCGAATATTAATTGGGCATAGTGGTTTGGGTTGATTTTTGGGTTCTCTATTCTATTCCATTAATCTATGTGTCTGTTCTTGTGCCAGTACCAGGATATTTTGAGAACAGTGGCTTTGTAATACAGCTTGATATCTGGTATTGAGATCCCACCTACTTTGTTCTTCTTTCTCAGGATTGCTGCAGCTATTTGGGGTCTTTTTTTATTCTGGATGCATTTTTGGAGAGTTCTTTCTAGGTCTGTGAAATATGCCGTTGGTATTTTAATGGGGATTGCATTGAATCTATAGATTGCTTTGGGTAGTAGGGACATTTTGATGATGTTGATTCTACCATTCCATGAACACAGTATGTTCTTCCATCTGTTTATGTCTTCCTCTATATCTTTTTTCAGTGTCCTGTAGTTTTTTGCATATAGGTCTTTTACCTCTTTAGTTAAGTTTATTCCTAGGTATCTTAATTTTTTTGGTGCAATGGTAAATGGGATTGCTTTTTTAGTCTCTCTTTCTGTAAGTTCACTATTGGTTTATAGAAATGGCATAGATTTCTGGGTGTTAATTTTGTATCCTGCTACATTGCCAAATTCATTTATGAAGTCTAATAATTTTTTTGACGAAGTGTTTAGGGTTTTCTATGTACAGTATCATGTCATATGCAAATAAGGAGTTTTACTTCTTCTTTTCCAATTTGGATGCCTTTTATTTCTTCTTCTTGTCTGATAGCAATGGCTAGTACTTCCAGTAGTACGTCAAACAGGAGTGGTGAGAGTGGGCATCCCTGTCTTGTTCCTGTTCTTAGGGGAAATGGTTTTAGTTTTTGTCCATTGAGTGTGATGCCAGCTGTGGGTTTATCATATATGGCTTTTATGATGTTGAGGTATGATCCTTCTATTCCCACCATGCTGAGAGTTTTTATCTAGAAAGGGTGTTGGATTTCGTCAAATGCTTTTTCTGCATTAATTGATATGACTATGTGATTTTTATCTCTCAATTTGTTTGTGATGTATCACGTTTATTGATTTTCGGATATTGTACCATCCTTGCATTCCTGGGATAAAAACTTCTTGGTCATGGTGTATGATCTTTCTGATGTACTGTTGGATCTGATTTGCTAGAATTTTGTTGAGGATTTTGACATCTATGTTCATGAGGGATATTGGCCTATAATGTTCTTTCATTGTGTTGTCTTTATCTGGTTTTGGTATTAGGGCAGTGGTTCTCAACGTTTCTAATGCCGCGACCCTTTAATACAGTTCCTCATGTTGTGGTGACCCCCAACCATAAAATTGTTTTCGTTGCTACTTCCTAACTGTAATTTTGCTACTGTAAAGAATTGTAATGTAAATATCTGTGTTTTCCAATGGTCTTAGGCTCTACAGCAGCAGTTCTCTTCCTGTGGGTTGCGACCCACAGGTTGAGAACCACTAGCAGGGTCACCTAAGACTATCCGAAAACAGAGATATTTACATTACAATTCTTAACGGTAGCAAAATTACAGTTATGAAGTAGCAACGAAAATAATTTTATGGTTGGGGGTCACCACAACATGAGGAACTGTATTAAAGTTTTGCGGTATTAGAAAGGTTGAGAACCACTGTATTAGGGCAATGCTGGCTTCATAGAATGAGCTTGGAAGTGTTCCTTCCTTTTTAATTTTTTGGAATAGTCTGAGGAGGATAGGTTTTAGTTCTTCCTTGAATGTTTAGTATAACTCTACTGTGAAGCCATCTGGGCCCGGGCTTTTGTTTGCTGGAAGCTTTTTGATGACTGCTTCGATTTCTTCCATAGTTATCAGCCTATTGAGATTTTTTTAATCTTCCTGATTGAGTTTTGGAAGGTTGTATTTTTCTAGGAACATGTCCATTTACTCCAGGCTGTCTAGTTTGTTGGAATAGAGTTGTTCATAGTATTTTTTAACAATCCTTTGTATTTCTGTGGGGTCTGTTGTTTTTTTGCCTCTATCATTTCTGATTTTGTTTATTTGGATCCTCTCTTTTTGCTTCTTGGTGAGCCTAGCTAGAGGTTCATCAATCTTATTTATCCTTTCAAAGAACCAGCTCTTGGTTTCATTGAACTTTCGTATTTTTTTTTTTTTCGTCTCTATGTCATTTATTTCTGCTCTGATCTTTATTATCTGCTTCCTTCTGCTCACTCTGGGCTTTTCTTGTTGCTCTCTTTCTAATTCTTTGAGTTGTAGCATTAGATGATTTACTACCATTTTTTCTTTCTTTCTTTTCTTTTTTTTTTTTTTTTTTTTTTGAGTTCGGCCTGTAGAGCTATAAACTTCCCTCTCAGGACTGCTTTCATTGTGTCCCATAGGTTTTTTATTGTTGTGTTTTTATTGTCATTAGTTTCCAGGATGTTTTTAATTTCTTCTTTGATCTCATTGGTAACCCAATCAATATTTAATAACATCCTATTCAGCTTTTATGTGTTTGAGTGTTTTGGATTGTTTTTATTGTAGTTTATTTCTAATATTATGGCATTGTGGTCTGAGAAGATGCTTGGTATGATTCCAATCTTCTTGAATTTGGGAAGACCTTGCTTGTGACCCAGTATGTGGTCTATTTTTGAAAATGTTCCATGTGCACTTGAGAAGGCTGTATATTCCCTGGCTTTGGGTTGAAATGTTCTGAAGATGTCAATGAAGTCCATGTGATCTAGTGAGTAATTTCTTTGCTGATTTTTTGTATAGAGGATTTATCCAGTGATGTCAGTGGTGTATTAAAGTCCCCTACTATGATTGTATTGTTGTGGATCTCTTTCTTGATATCTTCCAGGAGATTTTTTATGTATTTGGGTGCTCCTGCATTGGGTGCATATATGTTTACCAGGGTTATATCCCCTTGTTGTATTGATCCCTTTAGTATTATGAAGTGGCCTTCCTTATCTCTCGTTATGGCCTTCATTTTGAGGTCTATTTTGTCAGATATAAGTATTGCTACACCAGCTTTTTTTTTTCATTTCCATTTGCCTGAAAGTTATTTTTCCATCCCTTCACTTTCAGTCTGTGTGAGTCCCTTGTTCTGAGGTGGGTCTCTTGTAGACAGCATATATATGGGTCATGTTTTTTATTCTTTCAGTCACTCGATGTCTTTTGATTGGAACATTTAGTCAGTTTACATTTAAAGTTATTATTTTAAGGTACTTGTTTGTAGCCATTTTTATTATTTGAGGCTGTGTTCCTTCTTACCTTTTTGTTTCTTCTTTTTACAGCATTCCTTTTAGCATTTCTTGCATTGCTGGCTTGGTAGTGATAAACTCCCTTAACCTTTTTTTTTGTCTGTGAAGCTCCTGATTTCCCCTTCAATTTTGATTGATAGTCTTGCTGGATAGAGTATTCTTGGATTCAGTTCTTTGCTTTTCATCACTTTGTATACCTCCTTCCATTCCCTTATAGCTTGATGTGTTTCTCTTGAGAAATCATTTGATAATCTGATGGGGGATCCTTTGTAGGTAACTCTCTGTCTCTCTCTTGCAGCCTTTAAGATTCTCTTTTTGTCAATAACATTTGCCATTGCAATTATGGCATGTCTTGGTGTGGGTCTTTTGGGATTCATCTTGCTTGGGACTCTCTGTACTTGTGTAACTTGTTTCTTCCCCACATCAGGGAAGTTTTCTGTCATTATTTCTTCAAATAAATTTTCTAATCTTTGCTGCTCTTCTTGTCCTTCTAGCAGCCCTATTATATGTATGTTATTTCGTTTTGCATTGTCACAAAGCTCCCTTAGGCTCTCTTCCTGCTTTTTAATTTTTTTTTCTCTAGTTGCTGTTCAGATTGGGCTTGTTTCTGTGCTTTATCTTCTAACTCAGTCATTTGGTCTTCTGCTTCTAGTCTACTGTTGAAGCCTTCCATGGTGTTTTTGATTGTAGCTCAATCATTTTTCATTTCTTCCTGATTTTTGCATAAGTTGTTGATTTTCTCGTCCATCCAGTATATGAACTGTATGGCCATCACTCTGAATCCTTTTTCTGTCATCTTGCATGCTTCCGCTTCACTTATTTCATTTCTTGGTGATTCCTCCTTTTCTTTCCTCTGGGGATTGTTTCGTTGTCTCCCCATTCTGAAGGTTCAAATGTCGAGTTGTGGGGGTCTGTGCCATGTGTAGTGGGAGCTTTGCACCCCCTGAGTGTCATTGAAGAGCTCTGACACCAAGACGTGCGGCTGCTGTGGGTTGATGGGAGCCACGCTTGCCCCAGGTCAGAGTCACAGGCACTTAGTGTGGCCTCATGTGCACACCTAGAATCAGGGACCCTGCCTGTGCCATGTTGAAATAGAGAACCCGCTGGTGTGTGCCAAAAATCAAAGTCCCCTAGTGCATGTCAGGTGTCAGAGGGTCCCTGTGTCCACACCAAGAATTGAGTATCAGAGTCTCTGTTGCTTGGTGCTACCTCACACTGAGAATCAGGGTCCCTGTGTTCACATGTGCCAAGAATTGGAGTCGCTGGCTCTTAGTGTGAATGTACTGAGAATCAGGGATCCCAGGCAGATGCAATGAGGAACAGGGTCTAGTCACTGGTGTTCATTGCTGCATCTTGCGTGGAGATTCAGGGTCCATGATCTGCTGCGGAGACGGGGTTGCACAGTTGCACTGTGTTGGCAGGAGGTCCATTTCTGGTCACGGAAAACAATCTCCCCAAGATAAAAATCTGGAATGCTTCACGAATTTGTTTGTCATCCTTGAGCAGGGGCCATGCTAATCTTCTCTGTACCATTCCAATTTTAGTATATCTGCTGCTGAAGCAAGTACCACTTTTTTATTTTTTATTTTAAAATATTTTAGTATTATTTTTTCCCTATTCTGTTTTTGTTTTTTATTGTTATTTTATCTCATTATTTTTTCCACCTTTTTCTTCCTCACTTCTCCCTTTTTCATCCTGCTTTTTCTTCTCCTGCCCTGTTTTAGTTTTCTCTTTCTTTCATTTTACCCTTTGTCAAAAATTGATCTTCTTTATCTGCTGTATTGATGTGTTATTATTATTTTAGTCTCTGTTGGCTTATTCATATATCTAATTTCCTCTTTCTTGCTCCTACTCCATCCTCCCTTCTCTTTTTCTCTTTGTTTGCGAGGTTTTTTTTTCCCTCTCTCTCCTTTATTGCTCTTTTCTTCTCCTAATTTTTAAATTAATTTCACTTCCTAAATTCAGGCCTATCTTCTCTCTCCTGTATTCCTTTTTCAGTAAATAAGTAAATAAAATTAAAAAAATAATTTCTTTCCTCCTTATCCACTCATTCTTTCTTCCTCCTCTATATTAAACCATGGTCCTTTCCCTATTCATCCAATTCCTTAGCCTTATTTTCTGTACTTAAACTCTGTCTCTAAAGATTGTGCCACCCTGCCCTTTTTCTGGGTGTTTTTTTTTGGGGGGGGGCTTTTTGGTTTATTTGTTTGTTTGTTTTGTGGTTTTTTCTCCCCATATTTTTGTCTTTTTTTATATCCCTTTTTTCTTTTCTTGATATTATTTTTGCTCTCCTTTCTCTCTCCTAATTCTCTTTTCTCTGGTTTTCACTTTTATTAGGGTTAGAGGTGTCTTGTGTACATTCGTGTTCTGTTCCTTTTGTTTCATGTCTATTGTGTTGTATTTTTATGTTGTTCAGTCAGCACCTCCACATAACAAGACACCCTAAGAGGAGACTTCATCCATGAACAGGACAATAACACTCAAGACCCAAATACATCAAGAGAACACAAATATCACAAGTAGGGGGCATCCCTAGAATACCCATCCCAGAAGACCTGAGAGACTGCACCACAGGGTCCCACAAAACATCTACTACATAAGAAAAATTTAAAAAATCTGAACAGCATAGTAGTTTGTTCTAATGCAGGGAAATAATCACTAAGAAACAGCAAAAATGAGGAGACAGGAAACAAACTCCATATAAAAGAAAAGGAGGAATCACCAGAAAAGGAAATAAATATAATGGAAGCAAGCATTCTATCCAAGAAAATATTCAGAGTATTGGTTATAAGGATGATCAAAAGTCTGGATGAGAAATTCACCATGTATAAGAATCAAGAGGAAATGAAGAATTACATAGTGGCAATAAAGAACCCAATGGAAGATTTCAGTAGTAGATTAGAAGAAGCTGAAGACCAAATCAGTGAATTAGAAGACAAGGTAGAAAACAACACCCAAGCAGAGCAGCGACTGGAAAAAAAATTTAAAAAGCAGGAGGAGAGTCTAAGGGAGCTTTGGGACAATACAAACTAAAATAACATCCACATAATAGAGCTGCCAGAAGGAGAAGAAGCTGAACAAGGGATAGAAAATGTGTTTGAAGAAATAATGACAGAAAATTTTCCTAATTTTGGGGAAGAAAAAATCACACAACTTCAAGAAGCCCACATAGTCCCAAACAAGCTGAACCCAAAAAGAATGACACCATGACACATCTTAAATAAACTGGCAAACATCAATGCAAAGTAAGAATCTTAAAGGATGCTAGAGAGAGACAGAAAGTTACCTACAAGGAATCTCCTATTAGAATATCAACTGATTTCTCAACATAAACACATGAGGCCAGAAGAGAATAGAATGAAATATACAAAGTGATGCAAAGCAAGGGACTGAATCCAATAATACTATACCCAGCAAGGCTATCATTCAAAATGGAAGGGAAAATCAGGAGCTTCACGGACAAGAAAAGGCTGAGGGAATTTATTGCCACCTAGCCAGCAATGCAAGAATTGCTAAATGGACTGCTGTAAAAAGAAGAAATAGAAAGGGAAGAAGGAACACATGCATAAAGAATAAAATTGGCCACAAACAAGTACCTATCAATAATAATATTAAATATAAATAGATTAAATGCTCCAATCCAAAGACATAGGGTAGCTGAATGGAAAAGAAAAAATGACCCATATATTTACTGTCTATAGGAGACCCACCTCAGAACAAAGGACTCACACAGACTGAAAGTGAAGGGATGGAAAATAATTTTTCAGATAATTAGAAATAAAAAAAAGGCTGGGGTAGCAATACTTATATCTGACAATATTGACCTCAAAGTGAAGGCAATAGCAGAGATAAGGAAGGCCATTACATAATACTAAATGGGTCGATACAATAAGAGGACTTAACTCTGGTAAACATATAGGCACCCAATGCAGGAGCACCCAAATATATAAAAATACTTCTGGAAGATATCAAGGGAGAGATCAACAGCAATAAAATCATAGTAGGGGAATTTAATACGCCACTGACACCACTGGATAAAATCCTCTAGACAAGAAATCATCAAAAGAGCAGCAATCCTAAATGACTCATTAGATCAGATGGATTTAAGTGATATCTTCAGAACATTTCACCCCAAAGCCATGGAATATACATTCTTCTCAAGTGCACATGGGACATTTTCATAGATAAACCACATATTAAGGCAAAGGCTAAGTCTCTACAAATTCAAGAAGATTGAAATTATATGAAGCATCTTCTGAAATTACAATGGCATACAATTAGAATTCAAGTACAATAAAAACAATAAAAAACAATCAAACACACGGAGGCTGAATAGCATGCAATTAAACAATGAATGGTGCCAGGACTGTCCAGCAGACCCTGAGCGACAGATGAATGGATTACTCTGACACACATTTCTATGAAAGAGAGGGCTAATGGACTGCCTGGCTAAAGGAACCAGACAGCCCCATTCACCTGCCTCCTTATGCTTATTTTGTAGCAACAGCTTAAACTAAAATTAACCTCTAGATACTATCAGCAGGGTTAAGTATCCTTGAGAAATCACATGCTTCTACAAGGTCATGTCTAAAGACTAAACATAGAAATTCCAGTAAAACACACGGGGGCTCAGACTTGTTTGGAAAAGTCAAGGCAGGGGCTTCCATCTTTGGCAAGGTTTCCCTAGAGGCCCCTAACCTTTTGGAGAATCCTCCTTACAGATTTCCAACCAAGCCCTGTGCTTTCCCACATATCCCACTTTTTGTTTTGCTGGCTGCAGAAGACAGAGGGAGGTGGTGAACTTTCTGCTTTGGAATGTCAGGGTCCGTGAAATGCATTCACTGCTCGAGTTCTGATTTTGTAGACTATAAGTAAAACAAAGAGAATTATAATGATAGCAATGATTAGTCAGATCTGGTACTAATTCATCCTAGGAAACCATGTGGTGGGGTCTATCCACTCTCAATGCTCCTTTACTGTGTTCCAAGCAGTAGTCTATTTTTTTTATTACTAAAAAAGCTTCATTTTTAAATTTATTTAACTTTCTGACTGCTTGTGCCTTTAACACTTTCACAATGATTTTCTGCTCCTCAATAAGGAAAGCACACTTGATCCCGACACAGATACATTTAGCACACAGGGATCCACCATAGGCCCTGCTGACGTGTTTTTCTTTTTCATTTTGGACAACCTCGTTACAACTTTAGGTCTCACAGCACGAACTCCGTGAAGTCGGCCTGGGAACACACCGCATGCAGATTTTGGTGCTTTCCCAACATTCTTGGTGTAAAGGTAAACAATTCTATTACCAGTGGTTCAGGACAGTCTAGGTTTGTTAGAAGCTGTATTGTAGGACAGCCTGTGATGGTATGTCAAACGCTGGACCATGGCGAATACCTAAACTGAAGTCACTGTCCCCGGAAGAGCAGTAGTCTATTTTTTATGTTCATTGATAATAAGTAAGGACTCTTAAATTTGCCTTTGCAACATGTTTACTTCTTCAGTAAGGTTATCATGAAAGACTCCCTATAAATGCTTTTTTTTTAACATCAATCTACTGATGGTGACTACTGTTCTATTTTAAAGGGGTGACACATATGTGATTATGCTCCTATCACAATTAAGGACTTGCCTGTATGCTATGGCATCCTGTTTTTCCCCCAGATATTCAATGGCTACCTCTATTGCCTGTAGTCTAGCTAATATTTTTGATCTATGTGCTGTTGTATTGTGAATTCCCTAGTTACATTATAGGTCATATTGTCCACAAATGTGGCAGTCTGCCCAGACTCAGAAAGGGCCCCCACGGCGACACTGGCAGTAGTAAGGATAACAACAGCCAAGATGATGGCTACAATGAGCATTCCCCAAAATCTTTTGGGACATAATTGACTCAGAACTCTTTTTTAGACTTTGATAGCTGATAAGCCTTGCCATTTCCTGGTGAGATTAACAGGTATTAAGATTTCTGCTTTTCTCCTAAGTACTATAATTGTGCTGATGTTCAATGAAGTAATATTCTGGGTAGTAATACAGGATGCAAAAATAAGCTCCTTCTCTAACCTGTACTAGAAAAGATGACTATGGTTTATTAGTAGATTGGGGCCCATAATAAAGACATAGGGGTGAGTGGTGCAAATCAGGCTTTTGCTAATAATATTATTAGTAAAAGTTATACTATAGTGGCCAGAGGAATTTTGGTAGTCACCTTGCCACATTTTAAAAGGGCTGAAAACATGGCCTAATCTCTATAAAGTGTCCTGAACTGGCTAGCCTAGTACTTGAGGTCATGGGGAACTCATCCCTCCCTCAGTCTAAATTTCAGGCATGCCTGTATAACTTATGTAACTAGTATTAGACACACGGTGTACAAAATGTCAATGTGGTTGGCTTGCAAATGACCATGTGGGTTCCAATTTATAACCTGTTGGTCCCCTAGGACTGTCAAATGGGCATGATTTCCTCGATAAACTTCCCAATGGGATGCCTCAGTAGAGAGGTCCCACCTCTTATTTTGCTTACATGGAGGAATGGGAAGCACATGGCATTAGTCAGATTACTGCAGTCCAGACTGCCTGCTGAGAAAAATATATAATTTACCAAATTGCTTTAAAAAACTTCTTTATATCTGAAAAACAAAAAGTTTAAGAATCAGCAATACTTTCAACAAAAGTTACAAAAACTATATAATTATTTTCTATTTATTCAGCTCTATAATAAAATTATTGTTTCTTCTGATTTTTCCTGCTAGTACTTCTATAAATCTAGATACTTTATAGAGTAATGCAAATGATATGGAATCTTGTCCTTTCTGTAAACCACAATATTCCAGAATAATAATTAGAGCTATAAATGGAAGTATAATATAGTTATTATTATTTGATAAAGCTTCCCATGTACCTTAAGTAAAAAATTTTTCTTCATGTGAAGAAAGCAAACACTTGAGGCATTCTAGAGCCTATTGGAATGATCTAAAGCTAATTCCAGGTCAAGAAAAAGTTTCTTAAAATTTAAACACTGGGAAGGTAGTCAAATACATTAGACTAAAATATTATTATTATTATTATTAAATAGTATTAAGTAATTTATTCATGTAAAGTAATCAAGTTCCTGATTAATATAATGTAATTATTTTAATAATATATATAAAACCTTTGCTTCCTAGGTAAATATAGGAAAAAAACTCTTTTTTTTCCTTTACTTTTAGAAATAGGCTCATTTTTCAATGGAAAATATATTATTAAAAAGCATAACAGAGATAACATGACCTTGACAACTCTCAGGAGACTGGAGAAAGGGTGGGTGTGTATGTGGGGAGATAGCAGGTCCTGGGGTTTGTTCTGAGGACTGCAGTAACTCTTGGGCCTCTAACAGCTTTAGTGTAAAAGTACTATTTTTTTTTTCTTTACAAGGAGAGTGTCCCCCTCCCCCATCCCACTGCTGCTGCTTCTGTAGCCTATTCAAGGGTACTTCTATAGCTCTAGTCCTCTAGGATAAATAGTTGAGGAGTTTAAATAATTCTTTCTCATATTTTTTCCTTTTCTGGGTAGATTAACAATATGAAATCTTACATATAAGAAGAGATCTTAAAAACATAAACCAAAAAAAAACAAACAAACCCCTACAGTAAATGAATGAGTACTTACAAAAGGGTGGACTGGGACATTAGCCTTAGAATTTTATTTTATACTAACCTAGTACAGCAAATGGTTTCTAAGTGGTACAACATCTAAACAGTAGAGAATGAGGATTCCCTATATTCATAAAATGGTGAGGTGCAAACTAAGTCCCCCAAAGATAAGAAAGCAAGTAAAGAATATTAATCAGTAACCAAGTTACATTATAGGCGGACAAGAACTTCTACTACCGTGTTTCTCTGAAAATAAGACAGTGTCTTATATTAATTTTTGCCCCCAAAGATGTGCTAGGTCTTATTTTCAGGGGATGTCTTATTTTTCCATGAAGAAGAATACGGTACACATTTATTGTTAAATGAAAATAAAGGAAATTTATTACCTGTATATGGTACGGTAGTACGGTAGTTGTCAACACAAACCAGACAAACTGTGAATCCTACAGTATCAAGAATTTACTCATTTATTCAATGACAATCATGTCATCATCTTCTGGAACATCATCATAACAATCCAATTCCTGAATTTCCTGGTGAATTTCTTGTGACTCCATTTCTTTCAGAATCAGTGGACCAAATCTCTCATGTTTAGCAATAGCACTGTCTTTAAATGAGTACTTCTTGTCAAGGTAGCCTGCTCGCAGTGCATTTGCAATGCAACTGTCAGTGATTTTCTCCCATGAATTCTTCACCCAAGTCACAACTTCTTGCAGTATAGGTTTCACAAAGTTTCCACACTGATTTCTCTCCATTCTATTTTCAATGTAGTCATTAATTTCCATGCGCAAATTGTCTTTGAATGGCTTGTTTATTGCAATATCAAGAGTCTGGAGATAGGCCGTCATTCCTGCGGGAATCATTATCTGATCTATTTTTCTTTCGTGAAGAAATGTCTTCATGTCTTTAGCGCAGTGAGTGCTGGCTGCATCCCAGACTAGCAGACCTCTTTGGCTCCCTCGCATAACAAGCGGCAGCATTAAATTGACCCACTTCCTTATAACTGCTTGTGTGGCCCAGGCTTTTTCAGTTTCAAGAATAAAAATGCCCAAAACACATTCACTCTTTTCCTTCTTGCCCTTAGAAATGATTAAAGGTGGGATTTTAGTGCCATCCAGACGAATTGCCAAAATACAGGAAACACGTGCACTTTCGTAAGCAGTGGAGGGAATGTACGCTAAGGAAGCACCCCGCTGTTCAATTGTTGTTTGAGATGATTGGCCCATAAACACTGCAGTTTCATCCATAGCAATCATGTTGGAAAGATTGTATTTAGAGAAGTCAGCATCATCAATGAAGGACTTGAATGCAAGTGCTCGCTTAATAACTTGAGTATCTTCCAACCTAAACAATGTTGTAGATCTTCTTAAAGACAGTTCACTTCGCTGAAGGAAATTATCCAGCCAGTGTTGTGATGCTTTGAAGTCTTCGGGGGCTATGTCAAACTGTGGTGCCATTGCAAGGGCAAATTCTTGAATCTGAGCCCTATTTACAACCAAAGCCTTTGCTCTCTGCTCTCCTGTCAACAACCCATTCACAGATCAGGTCTTCCAGCTGGGAAAATAATGGTTGCCGACCTGATCCACACTTGCGCTTTTTAGCATTTCCCTTGTCCACTTGTTCAATGAGGTTACCATACTCTGCTCACCATTTTCGGACCAATCGGACACTCAACATCTTCTCTTTGCAGAAAGCAGTAAGATTTTGGCCCCAAGAGTCTTCCACGATTCCTTTCTTGTACTCCACGGAGTAGCTTTTTCTTTTTGCGCTCATTTCTAGGGGTAAAAAAAAAGGAATTGTGGTATCAAGGTGGGGGGAGGGGGATCACTCAAAATGACACAGGGGGGATCAGAGGGGGGATTACCATTTTAGTAACCCCTTTTGATCCTCCTGTGTCATTTTGATTGTCCCCTCTGATCCTCCTGTGTCATTTTAAGTGATCCCCCTCCCCCCACCCCTGTGCCACTGAACACCTTCACCAGACATCCCCCCTACCCCTTTATGAGACATTTACACCCTGGGGCCTGCCTGGGGACTGTCACTGGGCTAGCTGGGGCCTGGATCTGGGCTGGAGCAGGGTCTGCCACTGACTGAGAACCTTCAGTCATCATGAAGGCGGCCGCGAGCATCAGGTAGTGTCACCAGAGACAGACCAGCACTCACCACCTTCGCTGCATCACGTCCGCTCTAATCCTCCTGTTCTTCTACACGCATCTGTGAAAGTCTCCTCCTCTCTCCCGCCCCACGCTCACCGCTCACTCCGACCTCCGCTCTGCCTCCACACAGCAGTGACATCAGGACTCCGCGTAATGTCACTGGTTGCTAGACACCAGTCGGGGCAGCCCTAGCGACCAGTTTATGGTAAATTAATTTTTATTCTGAGACAAAGCCTGGGCCTTATTTTCGGGGGATGCCTTATATTTCACTCAGAAGGAAACCTGTAAGTAGGTCTTATTTTCGGAGGATGTCTTATTTTCGGGAAACACGGTAGCTAAGAGTTTCTAGTGGCTGATGCCTTGAGAGGGAGGGCAGGAAGGGTCCCCAAGATTAAGAAGAATTCTCGGCAGCTGCTGGGAAGTTTCTACAATCCCTGCCATGTGTTTAGCCTGCTACAAGTAGCTGGGGCCCCTAGCAAAGCGAAATAACCCCCATCTTTAGACAAATTAAACCAAACCACAAAGACATAAAACAAAAATAGAGACACTCTATGTATAATATTTATAGGTATGCACAACCTACAGACAAGACTTAATAAACCACAGTCCTTTCTATGGAGCTTTTAAAAGATATCTTATAGTGCCCGGGACTTACAGCCAGAGTGTGGCCCAGGGACTCCAGGATGGGGTGGCCAGTGAACACTTACAAACAGCCTGTTGTTCACAGATTTCATTATATTACACTCTCCATGATAGATAGTGACTGGTGTCTAGATTTGTTTTGGCCCAAATCTGCCAGTCCCAAGGAATTATGTGATAATTTTCAGACAAGGCATTAAGGTGTCCTTTTGTAAATGGACAGTTAGCCCCATTTTCTCTAATACTTTTCCTTACCTCTTTAAAGGTATTAAAGGAGCGCAGCTCATGAATTCTATTAACTTGTTGATCTTGCATAACTAGGAAAGCCGAAAGTTCTCCTTCTAACATGACTCACCTGACACGGGATCTCATAATCAAGGATCTAGTTGGTGGACTCTCCCATACCAGAGGTGGAGGATTGGGAAATATTTCCTCCAGTGGTGGGGCTTTAGGTATTATAGGCTCTACAGGCTCTGCTTCAGGAGGAAGGGGTGGTAATAAATCCTCCTGTCACTCTGTAGGCTTTTGATCCTCAATATGAAGTGGGCATAGTGCAGCTTGAACAAGAGCCTACATAGTTAATGATGATAGGGCACTTGTTTTCCCTGGGCCTGATTTCTCTTTAAATTCCTGCCTACTTATTCCCAGAGATTAAGATCTAGTGTTCTAGTATCAGGGAACCAGGATTGTAAATTATGACAGTTTGTAATAAGCTTTTTAGTTGTTCTGTAACAGAGGCACCACCTGCTTTTAATAACTGTTTCAGCACTGTGATATATTGCTGCTGTTCTGTGGACAACAGTTGTCCTATTATGAAACCTTAGCTGAAAAACAATTCCCTCGAACTTGTAAATCCCAAGTGGGCTCCAGTGACTTAATTTCATTTTCTTCCTCTTCATTTTCGAGGGTTCTGTCGTGTTCATTGTGTTCCTGGGTCCTCACACAGGGCACCACTTGACGTGACTGACCAACAGACCCTGAGTGACGGATGAATGGATTACTCTGACACATGATTCTATGAAAGAGAGGGCTAAGGGACTGCTTGGCTAAAGGAACTGGACAGCCTCATTCCTTAGGCTTTTATTGTAGCAACAGCTTGAACTAAAATTCTCTAGATACTCTCATCAGGGTAAGTATCCTTGAGAAAGCACATGCTTCTACAAGGTCATGTCTAAAGACTAAACATAGAGATTCCAGTAAAATATCGGGGGCTCAGACTTGCTTGGAAAGGTCAAGGCAAGGGCTGCCACCTTTGGCAAGGTCCCCCTAAAGGCCCCCGACCTTTTGGAGAATCCTCCTTACAGACTTTCCAACCAAGTCCCATGCTTCTCTACAGAATGGGTTACCAAATAGATCAAAGAAGAAATAAACAACGTCCTGGAAAAAAATGACAATGAAAACACAACAATTCAAAATTTGTGGGACACAATGAAAGCAGTCCTGAGAGGGAAGTTCATAGCACTACAGACCTACCTCAAGAAACAAGAAAAACTGCTAATAAGTTATCTAATCCTACAACTTAAAGAACTAGAAAGAGAGCAAATAGAAAAGCCAAGGGTAAGTAGAAGGAAGGAAATAATAAAAATCAGAGCAGAAATAAATGACACTGAGAAAAAACAAAACTAAACAAAACAAAAACAAACAAAAAAACAATAAAAATGATCAATAGAACCAAGAGCTAGTTCTTTGAAAGGATAAACAAGATTGATGAACCTCTAGCCAGGCTTACCCAGAAACAAAGAGAGAGGACCCAAATAAACAAAATCAGATATGAAAGAGGGGAAGTAACAACTGATCCCACAGAAATACAAAGAATTGTACAAAAATACTATGAACAACTCTACTCAAACAAACTGGACAACCTTAACAAAATTGACATATTCCTAGATAAATACAACCTTCCAGAACTCAATTAGGAAGAATCAGAAAACCTGAATCAGCTAATAACTACCTCCAACAAACAAGAGCCCTGGTCCAAATGGCTTCACAGGGGCATTTTTACCAAACACTGAAAGAAGAACTAACACCAATCCTCCTCGTACTATTCCAAAATATTCAAGAGAAAGGAACATTTCCAAGCTCCCAAAACCAGAAAAATACACTACGAAGAAAAAGAATTATCGGCCAATATCCCTGATGAACATAGATGCTAGAATCCTCAACAAAATATTAGCAAATCTGACTCAGCAATGCATTACATAGATCATAACCCATGAAAAAGTGGGATTTATTCTGGGCATGCAAGGCTGGTACAATATCCACAAATTAATAAATGTGTTACACCACATAAACAAGTTGAAAGACAAAACCACATGATCATATCAATTGATGCAGAAAAGTATTTCACAAAATCCAACACTCATTTTTGATAAATCT
The DNA here is from genome assembly GCF_963455305.1 of Plecotus auritus. Taxonomy (NCBI): domain Eukaryota; kingdom Metazoa; phylum Chordata; class Mammalia; order Chiroptera; family Vespertilionidae; genus Plecotus; species Plecotus auritus. The sequence goes on from NC_137784.1 coordinate 100,139,135, forward strand.
CTCAGCAAAGTGGGAATAAAGAGATCATACCTCAATAAAATAAAAGCCTTATATGACAAACCTACAGCCCGCATCATACTCAATGATGTTAAACTAAAACCCATATCTATTAGAACAGGAACAATACAGGGATGACCAAAGGACTTGTATGCATGCATATAAGCCTAACCAATGGACACAGACAACAGGGGGGTGAGGTCATGAGGGGGGCATAGGGGGGTAATGGGGGAATAAGGACACATATGTAACACTATAATCAATAAAGAAATTTTAAAAAATTCCAAAAAAAAGACAGGGATGCCCACTTTCACCACTCCTGTTCAATATAATACTGGAAGTACTAGCCATAGTGATCAGACAAGAAAAAGAAATAAAAGGCATCCAAATTGGAAAAGAAGATGTAAAACTGTAATTATTCGCAGATGATATGATATTGTACATAGAAAATCCTAAAGACTCCATAAAAAACTACTAGATTTAATAAATGAATTGGCAATGTAGCAGGATACAAAATTAACACCCAGAAATCTATGGCATTTTTATACACCAATAATGAACTCATAGAGAGAGAAAGTAAAAAACAAACAAACAAAAAACAACAACCACATTTACCATTGCAACAAAAAAAAATTAAGATACCTAGGAATAAACTTAACTAAGGAGGTAAAGTACCTGTACTCAAAACTACAGGACACTGAAAAAAAGATAGAGGAAAAAATAAACAAGTAGAAGGATATACCATGTTCTTGGATTGGTAGAATCAGCATCATTAAAATGTCCATACCACCCAAAGCGATCTAAACTGATTGGCCAGATTATTATGATCTCTGAATGCATAATAATCTGGCCATCAGTGTGTGTGTGTGTGTGTGTGTGTGTGTGTGTGTGTGTGTGTGTGTGTATTAGAGGCCCAGTGCATGAATTCGTGCATGGGTAGGGCCTGGACAGCCTGGCCAGGGGGAGGGGAAATGGGTGGTTGGCCGGCTTGCCTGCTGGTCGAACTCCTGGATGAGGGGACAATTTGCATATTAGCCTTTTATTATATAGGATATACACTGAGTGGCCAGATTATTATGTGTTCAGACATCATAATAATCTGGCCACTCAGTGTATATATTCAATGAAATCCCCATTAAAACACCAATGACATATTTCACAGACCTCGAACAAACTCTCCAAATTTTATTTTATTTTTTTCTTGATTGATTAAGGTATTACAAATGTGTCCTTATCCCCCTATTGTCCCCCCATCCCCCCAGTCCTGCCTTCACACTTACCCCCTGTTACCTGCATCCATCGCTTATGTTTATATGCATTTATACAAGTCCTTTGGTTGATCTCTCCCCCATACCCTCACCCTCTCCTACCTTCCCTCTGAGGTTTGAGCATTTGATCAATCCTTCTATGTCTCTAGATCTGTTTTTGTTCATCGGTTTATGTTGTTCATTATAGTCTACAAATGAGTGAGATCATGTGATATTTATCTTTCTCTGATTGACTTATTTCACTTAGCATAATGTTCTCCAGCTCCATCCATGCTTTTGCAAATGGTAAGAGTTCATTCCTTTTTACAGCAGCATAGTATTCCATTGTGTAGATGTGCCAAAGTTTTTTAATTCACTCATCTGCTGATGTGCACTTAGGCTGATTCCAAATCTTAGCTATTGTAAATTGTGCTGCTATGAACACAAGGGTGCATATATCCTTTCTGACTGGTGTTTCTAGTTTCTTGAAATATTCCTAGAAGTGGGATCACTGGGTCAAATAGAAGTTTCATTTTTAGTTTTTTGAGGAAACTGAATACTGTTCTCCACAGTGGCTGCACCAGTCTGCATTCCCACCAGCAGTGCACGAGGGTTCCTTTTTCTCCCCATCCTCGCCAACACTTGTCATTTCTTGATTTTTATTTTTTTTATTTTTGTTCATCAATTTACGTTGTTCATTATTCCTCTAGATGAGTGAGATCATGTGTACTAGAAATACACTTATAAGAACTGTAAATGGGACAAGCAATAATGGTTATGCCGAGAAGCAAATGAATCAGTCTGTAGTGAGTTTCTTTCTGGGCCAACAGATCTTTTGAGTCCCAAATTCAATGTCAAACAGTTCCTTATGTGTACATGTCGGCAATGATATTTCAGTTCTGGATGGTGGACAAATGGTGGTAATGCAGGTCCGACCCTCTCTGGTTTGGTCCTGGGCAACCTGCAGCGATGCACAGCTGCTGACTGCTAGTATGGCAAGGCGTTGTCAGCGTCTTCGATCTCTGGACTGTTTCTCTTCTATCTTCATGGCTGGAGCAATTCCTCTCTGTTGTAGGAATCCACATGGTCTTGGAGTTGTTTTCTGAAAATATAAAAACATATTCTTGACCAAAAGTTAATAAAGGAATCTTTTCTATAAATTTGACTTGGGATCCTTTTTCATTTTTTTTGCCCCAACGATTTTCCTTTGGCTTGTTTTGACACCATGTTTGTTTTTCATGGGTGTCTTGCTGTTAGCATTACAAATGAAAGTTAATTTTCTAATGTAAAAATTTTCTAGATGTAATTTACTTGTAGGATATTTTTCCTTACATGATATTCTTCTACTGTCCTCCCTTTTTTGATTTAAATATTAGGAGGCTTTTGGAAATTTTATAATGTAGTCTTGAAAGCTTTTAAATTTTAATTTTTTGCACTAAAATATAACTGCTTTAGATTCATTACATGATACACAATTTTACCATGAGATGAACTACCAATAAAAATTTTAGTTAACACTTTTAGGAACAGCTTTTTGTCCAGAACCATTAATTTTTCTAGAATATTTGCTTATTTCACTTAGCCAATTTAAATTAGTCTGAGAACTTAACTACTATTTTACTGTCAAATTTAATACTCTAACAACAATCTTATTTTACCCTGTAAATATTAGTGGAAAGGATTATTTGCCTTCTTGAGTAGGCCCTGAGCATTCCTGGTGCTAGGCTGGATTTAGATATCAAAAACTCACTTCCTCACACCATGGGTACAAGACAACTCAAACAAGTCTTGTTGCAGTGAGAGGGCATCTGCTGTCATCCAAGTCTCTGTCTGTTACCTGGGTCCCGATTTGAGCTGGGCATGGGAAGTGAAGCAGCCATGGGGGCAGGAGACCTCCCTCAGAAGGGGTGAGGGTTCAGGCCGCTGCACAGTTGGGGGGGGTGAGGGTCTGTGCCCCACCTCTGTTGACCCCCAAGTTCTCTCCTGATGGCCCCTCTGTGACTGTGCCTGTCTTAGGTTGTTCCTTCCCTGAGGAATCTTACCCATCTCTGGCTAACCAGCCATCCTCCGGGGCCAAGCAGGGTGATGTGAGGTTCAGTTCTGTCTCCTTGGTGGCCTATGCCCAGTGGCCTCCATGCCCAGCACCTGCCTTGGGATCCCCTGGCATGCTGGCGGGGCCCCCGGCACTGATCACATATCTTGGGGAACCCAGGGTTCTTCTCTGGGGAGGGCCCAGCTCACCCCACTGGGCGAGAGACAGATCCATGGTACCAGCCACCACGAGGCTTCAACCTCAGCATGAACAGAAAGCTCAGGCAACAGCTGTGGGCAATTGGATTGTGAAAAGAGGGTCCCTTTTGGCCAAAGGGGCAAGAGGGGCCAATATAGAATGCTCTGGTGCCTTCCCGGGGGGCCCTCTATACAGTGGAAGGGATTAAATCCCTTCGTGTCCTTTTTAAATTGTTGCCAGACATTCAAAGAATTAGTTTGTAAGTTTGTTTGGGATAATTTTACATTAGGCTGTTGTAATTCTAAAATATCAAGAGATGTGTTACCTTTGTCTCCAAGCACCAAAAAGATGATTTTGTATTGATTCCCAAGGGTGCGAGGTACTATTATAGGTAATGGGGTAATACAAATCTGGGAAAAATTATAATGACATTGTAGAATAATATCATGTAAGGATATTCTTTGCTCTAGGCCATGGCAATTCCATTTCAAAGTGGCTGTCAATTTCTTTTTGTATAGACAAGGTCTTAGTTACATTTTCTGCACCTCTCCCAGGAGCAAGTAGTGATAGTCCCTTCCTCTGGTGCCCACGCAAGCCAGAAAACTCTTTAATTTTACACACAAAGGAGCAGTGGTTTTATTTTGTGTCATACAAAAGGGAATCTGGGTGGCGACCCCTGAGTAATTATATTTCCTGGCCCCACCCATGGTCCTCCTGGATGACCAAGGTGTTTGGTATTATTGGTGACTACATTAGGGGGGGGGGATCAGCCCACGTAAGGGCTCTTACCCATGAAGGGTCAGGAACATAAGTCCAAAATACTTCCCCATTTTCCCCATGTAATATTACCGTACAGCTGATGACTGCTAGCATGGCAAGAAAGACATTCTCAGTCATTCTTGGGATTCTGGTTACCTCACAATTTCTTTTCTATTTTTTATTATTTTTTATTTTATTATTTTTATACATATGTGTCCTTATTCCCCCATTACCCCCCACCCCCCACTCATGCCCCACCCACCTGTTGTCTGTGTCCATTGATTAGGCTCATATGCATGCACACAAGTCCCTTGGTTGATCTCTCCCCCTTACTCACACCGACCCCCTCCTTCCCTGAGGTTTGAGGTTCTGATCGACATTTCTCAGTCTCTGGTTCTGTTCTTGTTCATCAGTCTATGCTGTTCATTATATTCCACAAATGAGTGAGATCATGTTATATTTATCTTTCTCTGCCTGGCTTATTTCACTTAACATAATACTCTCCATCTCCATCCATGTTGTTGCAAATGGTAGGAACTCCTTCTTTTTTACCGCAGGGTAGTATTCCATTGTGTAGATATACCATAGTTTTTTAATCCACTCATCTGCTGATGGGCATTTAGGCTCTTTCCAAATCTTAGTTATGGTAAATTGTGCTGCTATGAATGTAGGGGTGCATATATCCTTTCTGATTCGTGTTTTTAATTTCTTGGGATATATTCCTAGAAGTGGGATCACTGGGTCAAATAGGAGTTCCATTTTTAGTTTTTTGAGGAAACTCCATAATGTTCTCCATAGTGGCTGCATCAGTCTGCATTCCCATCAGCAGGGCAAAAGAGTACCTTTTTCTCCGCATCCTCGCCAACACTGGTCATTTGTTGATTTGTTGATGATAGCCATTCTGACAGGTGTAAGATGGTACCGCATTGTTGTTTTGATTTGCATCTCTCTGATGATTAGTGACTTTGAGCATGTTTTCATATGTCTCTTGGCCATCCTTCTGTCTTCTTTCGAAAAGGGTCTATTTAGATCAGTTGCCCATTTTTTCATTGCGTTGTTTCTTCTTTTTGTTAAGTTGTATGTGCTCTCTGTAAATGTTGGAGATTAAACCCTTATCATTGATATCATTGGCAAATATGTTCTCCCATGCAGTGGGCTTTCTTGTTGTTTTATTGATGGTTTCCTTTGCTGTGCAAAAGCTTTTTATTTTGATGTAGTCCCATTTGCTTATTTTCTCTTTAGTTTCCATTGCCCTAGGGGCAGTATTAGTGAAGAAGTTCCTTCAGCATATGTCTGAGATTTTTCTGCCTGTGGATTCATCTAGTATATTTATGGTTTCCTGTCTTATGTTTAAGTACTTTATCTATTTTGAGTTTATTTTTGTGTATGGTGAAAGTTGGTGATCTAGTTTCATTTTTTTTTTGCATGTATCTGTCCAATTTTCCCAACCATTTGTTGAATAGACTGTCTTGACTCCATTGTATGTTCATGCCTCCTGTGTCAAATATTAATTGGGCATACTGGTTTGGGTCGATTTCTGGGTTCTCTATTCTATTCCATTGGTCTATATGTCTGTTTTTGTGCCAGTAACAGGCTGTTTTAAGAACCGTGGCTTTGTAATACAGCTTAATAACTGGTATTGAGATCCCCCCTACTTTGTTCTTCTTTCTGAGGATTGCTGCAGCTATTCGGGGACTCTTTTTATTGCAGATACATTTATTGAAGGTTCGTTCTAGGTCTGTGAAATATGCCATTGGTATTTTAATGGGAATTGCATTGAATTTATAGATTGCTTTGGGTAGTATGGACATTTTGATGATGTTGATTCTACCAATCCATGAACATGGTATGTTCTTCCATCTGTTTATGTCTTCCTCTATCTCTTTTTTCAGTGTCGTGTAGTTTTCCATGTATAGGTCTTTTACCTCCTTAGTAAAGTTTATTCCTAGGTATCTTAATTTTTTTGGTGCAATCATAAACGGGATTGCTTTTTTTGTCTATCTTTCTGTAAGTTCACTATTGGTGTATAGAAATGCCATAGATTTCTTGGCATTAATTTTATATCCTGCTACATTGCCAAATTCATTTATTAAGTCTATTAGTTTTTTGATGGAGTCTTTCGGGTTTTGTATGTACAATATCATGTCATCTGCAAATAAGAACAGCCTTACTTCTTCTTTTCCAATTTGGGTGCCTTTTATTTCTTCTTCTTGCCTGATCGCAATGGCTAGTACTTCCAGCACTATGTTGAACAGGAGTGGTGAGAGTGGGCATCCCTGTCTTGTTCCTGTTCTTAGGGGAAATGGTTTTAGTTTTTGCCCATTGAGTATGATGTTGGCTGTGGGTTTATCATATATAGCTTTTATTGTGTTGAGGTATGATCCTTCTATTCCCACCTTGTTGAGAGTTTTTATCAAGAAACGGTGTTGGATTTCGTCAAATGCTTTTTCTGCATCAATTGATATTACTATGTGGTTTTTATCTCTCAATTTGTTTCTGTGATGTATCACGTTTTTTGATTAGCGGATATTGTATCATCCTTGCATCCCTGGGATAAATCCCACCTGGTCATGGTGTATGATCTTTCTGATGTAGTTCTGGATCTGATTTGCTAGAATTTTGTTGAGGGTTTGGCATCTATGTTCATGAGGGATATTGGCCTGTAATTCTCTTTCATGGTGTTGTCTTTATGTTGTTTTGGTATTAGGGTGATGCTGGCTACATAGAATGAGCTTGGAAGTGTTCCTTCCTCTTGAATTTTTTGGAATAGTCTGAATTGGATAGGTTTTAATTCTTCCTTGAATGTTTGGTAAAACTCTCCTGTGAAGCCATCTGGCCCTGGGCTTTTGTTTGCTGGAAGCTTTTTGATGACTGCTTCAATTTCTTCCATAGTTATTGGCCTATTAAGATGTTTATATTCTTCCTGATTGAGTTTTGGAAGGTTGTGTTTTTCTAGGAATATGTCCATTTCCTCCAGGTTGTCCAGTTTGTTGGAATAGAGTTGTTCATAGTACTTTTTAACAATCATTTGTATTTCATTGGGGTCTGTTGTTTTTTCTCCTGTTTCATTTCTGATTTTGTTTATTTGGGTGCTCTCTCTTTGCTTCTTGGTGAGCCTGGCTAGAGGTTCATCAATCTTGTTTATCCTTTCAAAGAACCAGCTCTTGGTTTTGTTGATCTTTTGTATTGTTTTTTTGGTTTCAATGTCGTTTATCTCTGATCTGATCTTTATTATTTCCTTCCTTCTGCTTACACTGGGCTTTTCTTGTTGCTCTCTTTCTAACTCTTTGAGTTGTAGGGTTAGGCAATTTATTACCATTGTTTCTTGTTTTTTTGCAGTAGGCTTGTAGAGCTTTGAACTTCCCTTTCAAGACTGCTTTTGCAGTGTCCCATAGATTTTGTATTGTTGTGTTTTCATTGTCATTTGTTTCCATGATATTTTTTATTTCTTCCTTGATCTCTCTGATAACCCAGTCATTGTTTAATAGCATGTTGTTTAGTCCCCATGTGTTTGATTTTTTTGATTGTTTTTATTGTAGTTTATTTCCAATGTTTTGCCACTGTGATCTGAGAAGATGCTTGATATGATTTCTATCTTCCTGAATTTGAAGAGACTTTGCCTATGACCCAACATATGGTCTATCTTTGAAATGACCCATGTGCACTTGAGAACAATTTATATTCTGTGGCTTTGGGGTGAAATGTTCTGAAGATGTCAATTAATTCCATCTGGTCTAGTGAGTCATTTAGGATTGATGTTTCTTTGCTGATTTTTTGGTTAGAGGATTTATTGATGATATCCATTCTGACAGGTGTGAGATGGTACCTCATTGTCATTTTGATTTGCATCTCTCAGATCATTAGTGACTTTGAGCATGTTTTCATACGTCTCTTGGCCTTCCTCATGTCTTCTTTCCAACAGTATCTATTTAGGTCTGTTGCCCATTTTTTGATTGGGTTTTTTATCTTCCTTTTGTTAAGTTGTATGAGTTCCCTGTAAATGTTGGAGATTAAACCCTAATTGGAGATATCGTTGGCAAATAAGTTCTCCCATACAGTGGGTTTTCTTGTTGTTTTATTGATGGTTTCCTTTGCTATGCAGAAGCTTTTTATTTTGATGTAGTAACATTTGTTTATTTTATTCTTTGTTTCTATTGCCCCAGCAGCTGTGTCGGTGATGATATTGCTTCAGCATATATCTGAGAGTTTTCTGCCAATAGATTCCTCTAATATTTTTATGATTTCCCATCTTATATTTAAGTCCTTTATCCATTTTGAGTTTATTTTTCTGTATGGTTTAAATTGGTGGTCTAGTTTCATTTTTTTTACATGTGTCTGACCAAATTTCCCAGCACCATTTATTGAGGAGCCTATCTTGACTCTATTGTATGTTCTTGCTTCCTTTGTCAAATATTAATTGAGCATAGTGGTTTAGCTTGATTTCTGGATTCTCTATTGTATTCCATTGAAATGAAAGAGGTGAAATACAACTGACCCCACTAATTTTATATATATATATGATTGTAAAAAAATACTATGAACAACTCTACTCCAATAAACTGCACAAACTCAACAAAATGGATACATTCCTAGAAAAATACAAGCTTCCAAAACTCAATCAGGAAGAATAAAAAAACCTGAATAGTCCAATAACTACTGATGAAATTGAAACAGTAATCAAAAAGCTCTCCAGAAATTTAAATGGGATTTAAAAAGACCCAGAATAGCCACAGCAATTCTGAGGAAGAAAAACAACGGCATATTTCACAGACCTAGAAAGAACTCTCCAGAAATTCATCTGGAATAAAAAAAGACCCCGAATAGCCACAGCAATCCTGAGAAAGAAGAATAAAGTAGGAGGGATCTCAATACCAGATTTTAAGCTGTATTACAAAGCCACTCTCCTCAAAACAGCCTGGTACTGGCATAAGAACAGACATATAGATCAATGGAATAGAATAGAGAATCCAGATATCAACCTAAACCACTATGCGCAATTAATATTTGACAAAGGACGCATGAACATACAATGGAGTCAAGACAGTCTCTTCAATAAATGGTGTTGGGAAAATTGGAGAGATACATGCAAATAAATGAAACTAGATCACCAACTTACACCATACACAAAAATAAACTCAAAATGGATACAGGACTTAAATATAAGACGGGAAACCATAAAAATACTAGAGGAATCCACAGGCAGCAAAATCTCAGACATATGCCGAATGAATTTCTTCACTGATACTGCCCCTAGGGCAACGGAAGCCAAAGAGAAAATAAACAAATGGGACTACATCAAAATAAAAAGCTTTTTCACAGCAAAAGAGACCATCAACAAAACAACAAGAAATCCCACTATATGGGAGAACGTATTTGCAAATGTTATCACTGATAAAGGTTTAATCTCCAACATCTACAGGCAGCTTATACAACTTAATAAAAGGAAGATAAATGATCCAATAAAAAAATTGGGCAACGGACCTAAATAGAATCTTTTCGAAAGAAGACAGAAGGAAGGCCAAGAGACACATGAAAACATGCTCAAAGTCACTAATCATCTGAGAGATGCAAATCAAAACGACAATGCAATACCATCTCACACCTCTCAGAATGGCTATCATCAACAAATCAACAAACGACAAGTGTTGGCGAGGATGCGGAGAAAAAGGAACCCTTGTGCACTGCTGGTGGGAATGCAGACTGGTGCAGCCACTGTGGAGAACAGTATGGAGTTTCCTCAAAAAACTGAAAATGGAACTCCCATTTGACCCAGTAACCCCACTCCTAGGAATATATCCTAAGAAACTAGAAACACCAATCAGAAAGGATATATGCACTCCTATGTTCATAGCAGCACAATTTGCAATAACTAAGATTTGGAAACAGCCTAGGTGCCCGTCAGCAAATGACTGGATCAGAAAACTATGGTACATCTATACAATGGAATACTATGCTGCCATAAAAAGAAGGAATTATTACCATTTGTAGGCACCTGGATGGAATTAGAGAACATTATGCTGAGTGAAATAAGCCAATCAATGAAAGAAAAGTACCACATGATCTCACTCATTTGGGAATAATGAAAAACAGTATAGACTGATGAACAAAAAGATAGATGCGGAGGCAGTAAAGAATCAAACAGACTGTCGGATTACAGTGTGAAGGTTAGGGAGAGGTAGGGGAAATAAGAGATCAACTGAAGGACTTGTATGCATGCATATAAGAGTAAACAACGAATGCAAAACATTGGGGGGTGAGGGCATGTATTGGAGTGTGGTGGAGGGGGCAATGGTAAAATATGTTCACATATAATACCTTAATAAAAATAAATAAATAAAAGAAAAAAATTCTATGAACAACTCTATTCCAACAAACTGGACAACCTGGAGGAAATGGACATATTCCTAGAAAAACACAACCTTCCAAAACTCAATCAGGAAGAATCTAAACATCTCAATAGGCCAATAACTATGGAAGAAATTGAAGCATTCATCAAAAAGCTTCCAGCAAACAAAAGCCTGGGGCCAGATGGCTTCACAGGGGAGTTTTACCAAACATTCAAAGAAGAACTAAAACCTATCCAAGTCAGACTATTCCAAAAAATTCAAGGGGAAGGAACACTTCCAAGCTCATTTTACGAAGCCTGCATTACCCTAATACCAAAACCAGATGAAGACAACACAATGAAAGAGAACTACAGGCCATTACCCCTCATGAACATAGATGCCAAAATCCTCAACAAAATTCTAGCAAATTGGATTCAGCAGTACATCAGAAAGATCATACACCATGACCAAGTAGGATTTATCCCAGGCATGCAAGGATGGTACAATATCCGCAAATCAAAAAACGTGATACATCACAGAAACAAATTGAGAGGAAAACCACATAGTCATATCAATTGATGCAGAAAAAGCATTTGACAAAATGTAACACCCTTTCTTGATAAAAATTCTCAGCAATGTGGGAATAGAAGGATCTTACCTCAACATCATAAAGCCATATATGACAAACCCACAGCAAACATCATACTCAATGGGCAAAAACTAAAACCATTTCCCCTGAGAACAGGAACAAGACAGGCATGCCCACTCTTACCACTCCTGTTCTGCATAGTACTGGAAGTACTAACTGTTGCAATTAGACAAGAAGAAGAAATAAAAGGCATCCAAATTGGAAAAGAAGTAGTAAAGCTGTCCTTGTACGCAGATGACATGATATTGTACATCAAAAACCCAAAAGATTCCATCAAAAAACTATTAGACTTAATAAATGAATTTGGCAATGTAGAAGGATACAAAATTAACGCCCAGAAATCTATGGCATTCTATACTCCAATAGTGAACTTACAGAGAGAGAGACTAACAAAGCAATCCCAATTGCCATCGCACCAAAAAAAGTAAGATACCTAGAAATAAACTTAACTAAGGAGGTAAAAGACCTATACACCAAAAACTACAGGACACTGAAAAAAGAGATAGAGGAAAACATAAACAGATGGAAGAACATACCATGTTCATGGATTGGTAGAATTAACATAATTAAAATGTCCATACTACCCAAAGCGATCTATAGATTCAATGCACTCCCCAATATAATACCAATGGCATATTTCACAGACCTAGAAAGAACTCTCCAAAAATACATCTGGAAAAAAACAATCTCCGAATAGCCTCAGCAATCCTGAGAAAGAAGAACAAAGTTAGACGGATCACAATACCAGATATCAAGCTATACTACTAAGCCACTGTTCTCAAAACTGCCTGGTACTGGCACAAGAACTGACATATAGGCCAATCGAATAGAATAGAGAACCCAGATATCGACCCAAACCACTATGCTCAATTTATATTTGACAAAGGAGGCATGAACATACAATGCGGTCAAGACAGTCTGTTTAATAAATGGTGTTGGGAAAATTGGACAGATACATGCAAAAAAAAATGAAACTAGAGCAACAACTGATACCATACACAAAAATAAACTCAAAATTGATAAAGGACTTAAACATAAGACGGGAAACCATAAAAATACTAGAGGAATCCACAGGCAGCAAAATCTCAGACATATGCCAAAGCAATTTCTTCACTGATACTGCCCCTAGGGCAATGGAAACTAAAGAGAAAATAAACAAATGGGACTACATCAAAATAAAAAGCTTTTGCACAGCAAAGGTGACCATCAATAAAACAACAAGAACACCCACTGTATGGGAGAACATATTCGCAAATATTATCACTGATGAAGGTTTAATCTCCAACATCTACAGGGAACTTACAAAATTTAATACAAGGAAGATAAATGATCCAATAAAAAATGCGTAACGAACATAAATAGAATCTTTTCGAAAAAAGACAGAAGGAAGCCCAAGAGACACATGAAAACATGCTCAAAGTCACTAATTATCTGAGAGATGCAAATCAAAACAACAATGTGGTACCATCTCACACCTGTCAGAATGGCAATAATCAACAAATCCACAAAGACAAGTGCTGGCAAGGATGTGGAGAAAAAGTAATCCTCATGAACTGCTGGTGGAAATTCAGACTGGTGCAGCCACTGTGGTGAACAATATGGAGTTTCCTCAAAAAACTAAAAATGGAACTCCCATTTGACCCAGTAATCCCACTTCTAGGATTATATCCCAAGAAACTAGAAACACCCATCAGAAAGGATATATGCACCCCTATGTTCATGGCAGCACAATTTACAATAGCTAAGATTTGGAAATAGCCTAAGTACCCATCAGCAGATGAGTGGATTAGAAAACTATGGAACATCTACACAATGGAATGCTACACTGCTATAAAAAAGAAGGAACTCTTACCATTGGCAGCAGCATGGATGGTCCTGGAGAGCATTTTGTTAAGGGAAATAAGCCAGGCAATGAAAGAAAAATACCACATGATCTCACTCATTTTTGGAAAATAAAGAACATTATAACCTGATGAACCAAAAGATAGATACAGAGGCAATAAAGCACCGAACAGACTGTCAAATTACAGCGGGAAGGCTGTGGTGTGTTGGGGAGGGGGGAAAGGGATCAACCAAAGGACTTGATGCAGGCATATAAGCACAACCAATGAACACAAGATACTGTGGGGGTGGGATGAGGGCATGCAACAGGGGTAGGGGAAGCTGGGGGAAGGTCAATGGGGAAAAAAGAGATATATGTACTACTCTATGTAATACTTTAAACAATAAAAACAATTAAACATGGAACTCCCATTGGACCCAGTATTCCCACATCTAGGAATATATCCCAAGAAACTAGAAACACGAATCAGAAAGGATATATGCACCCCTATGTTCATAGCTGCACAATTCACCATAGCTAAGATTTGAAAACAGCCTAAGTGCCTATCAGCTAATGAATGGATTAAAAAACTGTGGTACATCTACACAATGGAATACTACGCTGCTTTAAAGAAGAAAGAACTCTTACCAGTAGCAGCAGCATGGATGGACCTGGAAAGCATTATGCTAAGTGAATAAAGGCAGTTGGAGGAAGGTAAATATCACATGATCTCACTCATTTGTGGAATATAATGAACATCATAAACTGATGAACAAAAGTAGATACAGATACATAGAAGCATCGGACAGATCATAAAACCTCAGAGGGAAAGCAAGGGAGGGTGTGGGGTGGGTCTTTGTGATCATCTAAAGGACTTTATGCATATAGATAAGCATAACCAATGGACACAGACACTAGGGGGGTGAGGGCATGTGCTGGGGTGCGGGAGCGTCTGGGTAGTGGTCAATGGGGGAAAAAGGAGACATATGTAATACTTTCAACAATAAAGAATTAAGTTAAGCCAAAACCGGTTTGGCTCAGTGGATAGAGCGTCGGCCTGCGGACTGAAAGGTCCCAGGTTCGATTCCGGTCAAGGGCATGTAACTTGGTTGCAGGCACATCCCCAGTAGGAGGTGTGCAAGAGGCAGCTGATCGATGTTTCTCTCTCATCGATGTTTCTGACTATCTATCACTCTTCCTTCCTCTCTGTAAAAAATCAATAAAATATATTTTAAAAAAAAGAAAAAAAAAGAATTAAGTTAAAATAATAATCCCATCTAATAAAAGGGTAATATGCAAATTGACTGTCACTCCAACACACAAACTGGCGGCCCCCATGTGGACACAAGATGGCTACCACAAGATGGCCTGCAGGGGAGGGCAGTTGAGAGGGACCAGGCCTGCAAGGGAGGGCAGTTGAGGGCAATCAGGCCTGCAGGGGAGGGCAGTTAGGGGTGACCAGGCTGGCAGAGGAGGTCAGTTGGGGGTGACCAGGCCTGCAGGGGAGGGCAGTTGGGGGGGGCAAGCCTGCAGGGGAGGGCATTTAGGGGGGACCAGGCCTGCATGGGAGGACAGTTAGGGGGGACCAGGCCTTCAGGGGAGGGCAGTTGGGGGCGACCAGGCCAGAAGGGCAGGGCAGTTGGGGGGAACCAGGCTGGCAGGGCAGGGCAGTTACGGGTGACCAGGGCAGCAGAGGAGGGCAGTTGGGAGTGACCAGGCCTGCAAGGGAGGTCCATTGGGATGGGGACCAGGCCTGCAGGGGAGGGTAGTTGGGAGGGACCAGGCCAGCAGGGGAGCAGTTATGCATCGATCAGGCTGGAAGGGGACTGGTTAGGGGGTCATCAGGTTGGCAGGCAGAAGTGGTTAGGGGCAATCAGGCAGGCAGGCAGGCGAGAGGTTGGGAGCCAGCAGTCCTGGATTGTGAGAGGGATGCCCAACTGCCTGTTTAGGCCTGATCCCAGTGGGCAGTCGGGAATCCCTCAAGGGGTCCCAGATTAGAGATGGTGCTGGCTGGGCTGAGGGAAACACCCCACCCCTGTGCATGAATTTCATGCACTGGACCTCTAGTAAATAAATAAATGGAAATGATATTCTTGCAAAAAATAGAGATAAAAAACCATTTATAAAAATATTTTTAAACCAATAAACATAAAAAACAATAAAAATACCATGGATTTCTGGTTGCTAATTTTATAACCTGCTATGTTGCCAAATTCATTTATTCAGTCTAGTAGTTTTTGATGGAGTCTTTGGGGTTTTCTATGTATAGTATCATGTCATCTGTGAATAAGGATAGTTTTACTTCTTTTCCAATTTGGATGCCTTTTATTTCTTCTTGTTTAATCGCCATGGCTAGCACTTCCAGTACTATGTTGAACAGGAGTGGTGAAAGTGGGCATCCCTGTCTTGTTTCTATTCTTAGGGGAAAGGGTTTTAGTATTTGCCCATTGTGTATGATGTTGGCTGTAGTTTTATCATATAAAGCTTTTATTATTTTGAGGTATGATCATTTTATTCCCACTTTGCTGAGAGTTTTTATCAAAAATGGGTGTTGGATTTTGTTGAATGCTTTTTGTGCATCAATTGATATTATCATGTGTTATTTATCTTTCAGTTTGTTTATGTGATGTTTCACATTTATTGATTTGCAGATATTGTACCAGCCTTGCATCCCTGGAATAAATCCCATTTGGTCATGGTGTATGATCTTCCTAATGCATTGCTAAATCATATTTGCTAATATTTTGTTGAGGATTTTAGTATTTATGTTTATCAGGCTATTGGCCTGTAATTCTCTTTCTTTGTAGTATTTATCTGATTTTGGGATTAGTGTAATGCTAGCTCCATAGAAAGATCTTGGAAGTATTCCTTCTTCTTGGATTTTTTGGAATAGTTTGAGGAGGATAGGTGCTAGTTCTTCCTTGAATGTTTGGTCTGCTATTATTTTACAAATAGGCAGTACCAGACCCTTGATCAGTCATAGCCTAGAGGAGTGCAGATGGCTGTAAAGCCTGTAAAGCCTATAAAGCCTGTATTGGTTAAATACTTTTGCGTTTTAATTCATTACATTCCTTCCTTCCTTCACTCACCATTTATTGTCATTCCAGCATACTGATTAAGACTACTGACTCTCTATTAAAATTTGACCTATGACATTTATTGGCTGTATGATCCTGGGTAAATTACTTAATCTTTAAAAATCTCAGTTTACCATTTGTAAAATTGATATGTGAATAGTTTTTATCTCTCTATATAAAACCCTAATATGCAAATAGACTGAATGGTGGAACAACTGAACAACCGGTCGCTATGATGTGTGCTGACCACCAGGGGGCACACACAGAACATGGTGGGTGTCAGCAGCAGGCAGTAGAGCATGGAACATGGCGGAGTCAGTTGCGGCGGGATGGTGGAGCAGGTGCGCAGGGGTGCCAGACCAAGGTGGGGGCACCGATCATTGTCATCTGGGTGAACCTCTGGTGGTTACTGAAAATTCTTTGCTCCCACACTGTGGTCATGCCTGGTGCTTGCACCTGCTTCTGGCACCAGCCCCTCTTGCACCCCAATCACTTGGCGCCGTCAGCAGATGCAAGCAGCGGCTGCTGACCCCAATAGCCTCTGAGGGGCAATCCACCTCCCTCTGCTCCTGAGGGGTGATCAGGGGCAGCAGCCACCACTCTCACCCACTGCTGGTGCCTGTCACAGTTGCTCCGCACCATCAGTGGGTGCAAGTGGGGCCGGCACCCTCAGCCCATGGGGGCAGCGGTGGTGGGAGTGGGGCTGCTGGCAGGAGGGGCTGGGCAGGGGTGTGAATGATGGCCTTAGACCTGCCCCTGTGCCCACTGCAGCCTCACAGCCCACAGTTCCTTTCAAGGTTCATGAATTCGTGCAGTGGTCCCCTAGTCAGAATATAATTGCTTTGAGGATTAAATCAAATAATGTGCCATAAAGTACTTAATACATGCTCAGTAGGTTTAGCTATTAGTAGTTTTATGTACCTATTATGTCACTGTGTGTGCCTATTAGGGGAGAGAAAACAATGACATTTACAATACAAGGCAGAAGGTAATGTAGCAGGTCATTGCATAACTTCATTTTGTTCCATGTTTTATTATGCTGTTGATGAGATGGCATAGATACTTAACTATTGTTTATATCAATTAATCTATGGTAATATTAATTTTGTTATATATATATATATATATATATATATATATATATATATATATATATATAATTTAGCTTAAAGTCACAGAACCTACAAAAAAATGTTAAGTGAGGACTTACTGTGTAATGTCACAAAAGGAGGAAAGACAAAATGCTCCTGAAGTTCAGAAGAGTATGGTAGTCATTTTGGATGAAGAAGCACAAGGAAGGAATCATGGAGGAAGTGACTGCTAAGCTGAAACTTGAAAGAAGGATAGAATTAAGGCATGCAGTTGTGAGAACACTGCTTCTAGAGTCAGCTTTAAATACCTACTGGAACTGGACTGTAAATAGTGACTCATTCTTTTCTTCTTCATCATCATCCTAGCAATTTGCAGAGAGGAAATTCATAATGCTAGCAAATTCCTGCCTACTGGAGAGCCCCCCTTCATTTTCCAAGCAAAACATAGAATGACAGTCATATTTCCTGCTTTAACACTGGAGGCACTAAGTTCAAGGTCATGTAGTCAGCCTTAAATTAGATACAGATCCCTGAACCTTCCAAGTAATAAAACATGATGTACATTTGTATTAGGCATCTATTCTAACCCAATATTGTGTGGTACTTTGATGATACAGAAGGATGCCCTTGAAAAAATTACGGTCACATTGGGAAATATGACATAAATACATAACTAGTATTATAAAATAACTAGAGGCCTGTTGCATGAAGATTCGTGCAATAGGCCTTCCTTCATCTGGCTGCTGGCACCGGTTTTCCTCTGGCAGCTGGGACCCAGGCCTTTGCTCTGGCTGCCGCCTTCCTCCTTCACTCCAGCTGGAGTCTTCTCAGGCTTCGCTGACTCTGGCTGGAGCCTTCAGTCTTCACTTGGTGCGGTTGCCCTTGCCTCCTGGGGCTGGTGATAATCCCGGGAGCCTCCAGGCTTGGTGCCCGTCTCCGGGACCCAGGCCGCTTGGTACCACCCCATCCCTGGCCACTTGGTGCCTGTGTATGCAAATTAACCCACCATCTGATTGTGTTAATTTGCACACTCACTCCTGATTGGTTGGTGGGCATCGTGGAGGTATGGTCAATATGCATATTTCTCTTTTATTAGTGTAGATGTAGAATCCAATACTCAGCTATGTGATGTGGACTCTTTATTTAATAGTAGTTATAAAAAAAATTAATCCATGGACCTGAGATGATTGGAAAAGACTTCATAGAAGGAGAGGAACTTGAGTAGAAGTTTGGATTGATGTAGGGGAGGTGAAGGGAGAGGACAGCATTAGAAAGAAGAGGGTTTATTTTAATTCATGGATTAAAATTTCAGTGATGTCTGCATGTTCTCAACTGAGTGATATTTACAGAAATGTGTTTGGATCAGTCCCATCCCAATGCCCTCCCCCAACTCCAATTGATTTTTTTTTCAAATATTTATTAAGGTATTATATGTGTACATATCTTACCATTGCCCCCCCCACCCCACTCCCATACATGCCCTCACCCCCCAATGTCTTGCATCCATTGGTTACTCTTATGTGCATGCATACAAGTCCTTCAGTTGATCTCTTATTTCCCCCACCTCTCCCTAACCTTACCGCTGTAATTAGACAGTCTGTTTGATGCTTTACTGCCTCTGTAACTGTCTTTTTGTTCATCAGTTTATAATGTTTTTCATTATCCCTAAATGAGTGAGATCATGTGGTATTTTTCTTTCATTGACTGGCTTATTTCACTTAGCATAATGTTCTCTAATTCCATCCAGGTGCCTACAAATGGTAGTAATTCCTTCTTTTTTATGGCAGCATAGTATTCCATTGTGTAGATGTACCATAGTTTACTGATCCAGTCATCTGCTGACGGGCACCTAGGCTGTTTCCAAATCTTAGCTATTGTAAATTGTGCTGCTATGAACATAGGGGTGCATATATCCTTTCTGATTGGTGTTTCTGGTTTCTTAGGATATATTCCTAGGAGTGGGATTACTGGGTCAAATGGGAGTTCCATTTTCAGTTTTTTGAGGAAACTCCATACTATTCTCCACAGTGGCTGCACCAGTCTGCATTCCCACCAGCAGTGCACGAGGGTTCCTTTTTCTCCGCATCCTCACCAACACTTGTCGTTTGTTGATTTGTTTATGATAGCCATTCTGAGAGGTGTGAGATGGTATTGCATTGTCGTTTTGATTTGCATCTCTCGGATAATTAGTGACTTTGAGCATGTTTTCATGTGTCTCTTGGCCTTCCTTCTGTCTTCTTTCAAAAAGATTCTATTTAGGTCCGTTGCCATTTTTTTATTGGATCATTTATCTTCCTTTTATTAAGTTGTATAAGCTGCCTGTAGATGTTGGAAATTAAACCTTTATCAGTGATACCATTTGCAAATATGTTCTCCCATACAGTGGGGTTTCTTGTTGTTTTGTTGATGGTTTCTTGTGCTGTGCAAAAGCTTTTTATTTTGAAGTAGTCCCATTTGTTTATTTTCTCTTTGGCTTCCATTGCCCTAGGGGCAGTATCACTGAAAAAGATCTTTTGGCATATGTCTGAGATTTTGCTGCCTGTGGATTCCTCTATTATTTTTATGGTTTCCCGTCTTATATTTAAGTCCTGTACCCATTTTGAGTTTATTTTTGTGTATGGTGTAAGTTGGTGATCTAGTTTCATTTTTTTGCATGTATCTGTCCAATTTTCCCAACACCATTTATTGAAGAGACTGTCTTGACTCCATTGTATGCTCATGCCTCCTTTGTCAAATATTAATTGCGCATATTGGTTTGGGTCGATATCTGGATTCTCTATTCTATTCCATTGATCTATATGTCTGTTCTTGTGCCAGTAGCAGCTGTTTTGAGGACAGTGGCTTTGTAATACAGCTTGAAATCTGGTATTGAGATCCCTCCTACTTTATTCTTCTATCTCAGGATTGCTGTGGCTATTCGGGGTCTTTTTTTATTCCAGATGAATTTTTGGAGAGTTCTTTCTAGGTCTGTGAAATATGCTGTTGGTATTTTAATGGGGAGTGCATTGAATCTATAGATTGCTTTGGGTAGTATGGACATTTTGATGATGTTGATTCTACCAATCCATGAACATGGTATGTTCTTCCATCTGTTTACATCTTCCTCTATCTCTTTTTTCAGTGTCCTGTAGTTTTCCGCATATAGGTCTTTTACCTCCTTGGTTAGGTTTATTCCTAAGTATCTTAATTTTTTTGGTGCGATGGAAAATGGGATTGCTTTTTTAGTCTCTCTTTCTGTAAGTTCACTGTTGGTGTATAGAAATGCCATAGATTTCTTGGCGTTAATTTTGTATCCTGCTACATTGCTGAATTCATTTATTAAGTCTGTTAGTTTTTTGATGGAGTCTTTCGGGTTTTTTATGTACAATATCATGTCATCTGCAAATAAGGACAGCTTTACTTCTTCTTTTCCAATTTGGATGCCTTTTATTTCTTCCTCTTGTCTAATTGCAATGGCTAATACTTCCAGTACTATGTCAAACAGGAGTGGTGAGAGTGGGCATCCTTGTCTTGTTCCTGTTCTTAGGGGAAATGGTTTTAGTTTTTGCCCATTGAGTATGATGTTAGCTGTGGGTTTATCATATATAGCTTTTATTATGTTGAGGTATGATCCTTCTATTCCCACCTTGTTGAGAGTTTTTATCAAGAAAGGGTGTTGGATTTTGTCAAATGCTTTTTCTGCATCAATTGATATGACTATGTGATTTTTATCTTTCAATTTGTTTATGTGATGTATCACATTTATTGATTTTCGGATATTGAACCATCCTTGCATTCCTGGGATAAACCCTACTTGGTCATGGTGTATGATCTTTCTGATGTACTGCTGGATCCGATTTGCTAGAATTTTGTTGAGGATTTTGGCATCTACATTCATGAGGGATATTGGCCTGTAATTCTCTTTCATTGTGTTGTCTTTATCTGGTTTTGGTATTAGGGTGATGCTGGCTTCATAGAAGGAGCTTGGAAGTGTTCCTTCCTCTTGAATTTTTTGGAATAGTCTGAGGAGGATAGGTTTTAGTTCTTCCTTGAATGTTTGGTAAAACTCTCCTGTGAAGCCGTCTGGCCCCGGGCTTTTGTTTGCCGGAAGCTCTTTGATGACTGCTTCAATTTCTTCCATAGTTACTGGCATATTGAGCTGTTTAGATTCTTCCTGATTGAGTTTTGGAAGGTTATATTTTTCTAGGAATATGTCCATTTCCTCCAGGTTGTCCAGTTTGTTGGAATAGAGTTGTTCGTAGTATTTTTTAACAATCTTTTGTATTTCAGCGGGATCTGTTGTTATTTCACCTCTTTCATTTCTGATTTTGTTTATTTGGGTCCTCTCTCTTTGCTTCTTGGTGAGCCTGGCTAGAGGTTCATCAATCTTGTTTATCCTTTCAAAGAACCAGCTCTTGGTTTTGTTGATCTTTTGTATTGTTTCTTTGGTCTCTATGTCGTTTATCTCTGCTCTGATCTTTATTATTTCCTTCCTTCTGCTTACACTGGGCTTTTCTTGTTGCTCTTTTTCTAACTCTTTGAGTTGTTGGGTTAGGTAATTTATTACCATTGTTTCTTGTTTTTTGCAGTAGGCTTGTAGAGCTATGATGCTTTCTATTGAGTTCTTCCCTCTCAAGACTGCTTTCGCTGTGTCCCATAGATTTTGGATTGTAGTGTTTTCATTGTCATTTGTTGCCATGATGTTTTTTATTTCTTCTTTGATCTCTCTGGTAACCCAGTCATGGTTTAATAGCATGCTGTTTAGCCTCCATGTGTTTGATTTCTTTGGGTTATTTTTATTGTAGTTGATTTCCAGTTTTATGCCACTGTGGTCTGAGAAGATGCTTGATATGATTTCTATCTTCTTGAATTTGAAGAGACTTTGCCTATTTCCCAACATATGGTCAATCTTTGAAAATGACCCATGTGCACTTGAGAAGAATGTATATTCTGTGGCTTTGGGGTGAAATGTTCTGAAGATGTCAATTAATTCCATCTGGTCTAGTGAGTCATTTAGGATTGATGTTTCTTCGCTGATTTTTTGTTTAGAGGATTTGTCCAATGGTGATAGTGGGGTATTAAAGTCTCCTACTATGATTGTATTGCTGTCAATCTCTCCCTTGATATCCTCCAGGAGTTTTTTTTATGTATTTGGGTGCTCCTGTATTGGGTGCATATATGTTTACCAGAGTTATTTCTTCTTGTTGGATTGCTCCCTTTAGTATTATGAAGTGGCCTTCCTTATCTCCTGTTATGTCCTTCAGTTTGAGATCTAATTTGTCAGATATAAGTATTGCTACCCCAGCTTTTTTTTCAGTTCCATTTGCCTGGAAAACCTTTTTCCATCCCTTCACCCTCAGTCTGTGTGCGTCTTTTTTTCTGAGGTGGGTTTCTTGTAGACAGCAGATATATGGGTCATGTTTTCTTATCCAATCCATTACCCTATGTCTTTTGATTGGGGCATTTAATCCATTTACATTTAAAGTTATTATTGATAGGTACTTATTTGTCGCCATTCCTATTCTTTACACCTGTGTTCCTTCTTCGCTTCCTATTTCTTTTTTTTTTACAGCAGACCCTTTAGCATTTCTTGCATTGCTGGTTTAGTGGTAATAAATTCCCTTAGTCCTTTTTTGTCTGTGAAGCTCCTGATTTCACCTTCAATTATGATTGATAGCCTTGCTGGGTACAGTATTCTTGGATTCAGACCCTTCTTTTGCATGACTTTGTATATTTCATTCCATTCCCTTCTGGCCTGATGAGTTTCTGTTGAGAAATCAGTTGCTAGTCTGATGGGGGTTCCTTTGTATGTAACTTTCTGTCTCTCTCTGGCCGCTTTTAAGATTCTTACTTTGTCGTTGGTGTTTGCCAATTTAATTATAATGTGCCTTGGCATCGGTCTTTTGGGGTTCATTTTGCTTGGGACTCTGTGAGCTTCTTGGATTTGTGTGGGTTTTTTCTTCTCTATATCAAGGAAATTTTCTGTCATTATTTCTTCAAAGAGGTTTTCTATTCCTTGCTCAGCTTCCTTTCCTTCTGGAACCCCTATATGCGGATGTTGTTTTGTTTCATGTTGACCCAAAGTTCCCTTAGGCTCTCCTCCTGCCTTTTAATTTTTTTTTCTAGAAGTTGCTCTTCTTGGGTATTTTTTCCCATCTTGTCTTCTAGCTCACTGATGTGGTCCTCTGCTTCTTCTAGTCTACTCTTGATGCTTTCTATTGAGTTCTTTACAGCAGCGATGCCATTTTTCATTTCTTCTTGGTTCTTCTTCATTTCCTCTTGGTTCTTGCTCATATTGTCGAATTTGTCTTCCATTCTTTTCAGCCACCTTATGACCATTTCTCTGAATTCTTTTTCTGGAAGGTTGCTTGCTTCCATTTCGTTTACTTCCTTTTCTGGTGATGCCTGCTTTTCTTTCATATGCGGGCTGTGTCTTTGTCTCCCCATGGTCTCTCTTCTCTGGGTGTCTGGTTATGTAGTTCTCTCTCTCCTGTGTCGATTTAAAGGCACAAAATACAGCACTACCAGGTACAACACACAAGGCACTGAACAGAAATATATTCACGATATTAATATCCAATTGATTTTTAAACCATGCATATAATTGGGATACTTTCTCAAACTCCTACTCTTGATGCTTTCCACCATCTAGAAACTATGCATGCATGAGCTAAATGAATGTCATGTCATTGACAGGAATAATACTCCACCTATAGACATTTTGGGAAAATGAATAATATTGACTTATTTCAAAAGGGGGTCTTTCAAAGTCAGCAGATTCTCTGACATTCTTTTCCCTTCCTCCATTCAGTGTGTGAACCCCATTGAATTCTTAGGAAGATACACTGGGTGTTACGGTAAAAACTATGCTAATTGGCTTCCTCTAGTTGATGTTAAGTCAAGCTCACTTTCCCACTGAGGATTTGGAATAGAGCACTTTACTTTTTATTCCTCAAAGAACATGTTCCCAGCAAGTCAGCTGCCTCACCAGAAAATGGAAGGTATTTGAAAAGTTCAATACATTATCCAAGTATTTCACCCTTCATGGGGCCATATATACACAGTTTTACTTTCATTTAGTATCTTCATTCCACAGAGAGTGCTGATAGAAACTTAACTGGAGATTTTTAACTGCGTTAAGTGGATTTGGTGAATTTGTAAAGAATGAAAGCATGTGGGCAGTACATTAATTTGAGAAAGGAGACCTGAGCCCAGGGCAGAGCTGATCTGAAACCAACTGTGAAATAGTATTCTTTTTTGTTGTCATCTTACCCTGTTTTCCCCACTGCTAAAAGGAATGAATGAAGGAAAATGGAAAGCCAGCAAACCTAGTATCTCCTTCACAAGGTGTGGTCTTATCTTCAGACTGTTTCTGAGTTCCCTTTTTTTCCAGTCTTTCAAATCAAATGGAGCTATGTGGTGCACCATAGTACCAGGGCATTTTTTTGTTTGGTAACTTATAGGAAAATCTGAACTATGATTTTCATGGTTCTGAGTGATTTAACATATCACACATATAACTTATTTCTAATTACCCTTGATGACCATTGGGTTTTCCTTACATCAGGTAAACAGGTGCCATCATCTACATAATTGATTTAGTTTTGTCCTAGACCCTTTTGATAGTAGTCAGTCCTTGATAAATTCTGAGTATCCTGTGCAGTTTTATACTTTAGTTCTACCACTGGAAGAATGAGGTTTGTGAGGCTGGTTCCTCTTACTTTGGAGGAAAACATGCTTAGGTGGTATGATATTAGGAGTTCTCAGAGATCATTTTACATCTCTTGGAACACTTTTAGTGATGTTGCAAACTCATCTGAAGACCATCCATCCTATCTATCTCTGTAAATACACTTGTAACTGTCATTGGTACTCTATACCTCAATGTGAATGGATGTGAGAGAAGGTTTGGGGGACTGGTCACCTGAGGAAACAAGGAAGGAAAACACCAGAAAGAAAAGTGTCCAATGAGTGTTTGAGACTGGAAAACAACTTGCTTTTTGAACAACTTTTCCTCAGGGTTGTAGTAAGTATAATAATGATAGTTATCATCATCAGGAAGTGGTGTCAAATTAAGTGACTAATTGGGCATGATGCTGTACTTAGAGAACGTCATACACCTATCTGTTTCTGCATTGCACCTAAAACAAACACAATGTTATAGAGACTGTGTTTTTAATGAGTGTATTAAGTCAGATTGGTTCTTTTGGGGTGAATAAGGGGCAGTGAGATTAAAAATATGAAGGAAAATCAAACCTGAATGTTGTTTTGGCTTCACTGCTTTCCAAATATTTAGAAATGTTTGAGCTCTCATTCATGCTTCAGAAAGTAATGTCAGATTTTTGTATGATAAAGTCCTTACTAAACATTAGGGACATTGTTCTGACTAACAGAGATCACAATCTACTTTTGGAAATGGGGATGGAGAAGGTGAGGGGTAGGTGGGGACTCACACCAAAATATCCCCTGGAAAATGGTTTTGGGTGACCATATGGATTAAAATAGTATAAATATATGCTAAGTTTTGTTGAATTCTTACTAAGTTTCAAGGGCTGTGTGAAACACCCTGCATTAGTTATTTCATTTAATCCTGCCAACAATCACCACATAGGTGAAGACATAGAGAAACAGAGAGTATAAAGGAGTTATCCAAAGTCACAGAGTTATGCAGATTCCCCCCACCCCCATATACTCATATGGTACTAAATTTCTGTGATACATTTTTTTCTTATCATTGGGCACTCTCTCTGCAAAAAGTGGATGCAGTTAGTTTAGGACTCCATTTAATCAGGTTCTGGTTAATTGAGAGTTGGCTCTTTCATAGGGAGGTTGAAGATGACTCAACTCACGCACAAATCAGCCCCATACTATCCACCAAATAAGAACATCTCATGGTACTTTATTAGTGGAGATTGAGGAGGCTTTATTTATTTATTTATTTTTAAATATATTTTATTGATTTTTTACAGAGAGGAAGGGAGAGGGATAGAGAGTTGGATACATCCATCAGCTGCCTCCTGCACGCCCCCTACTGGGGATGTGCCCGCAACCAAAGTACATGCCCTTGACCAGAATCGAACCTGGGACCCTTCAGTCCGCAGGCCGACGCTCTATCCACTGAGCCAAACCAGTTAGGGCGAGGAGGCTATATTTATATACCAAAGAAACTTGATATATCAAAGGAGAGGCTTGAGTTAACTAAAATAATTCAATTGGCCTGGAACTCTGTTAAATTCAAGCTGTTCTTATAATTCCATTATTGTTAAATTCCTTCCTTTCCAACAATCCCCCAACATTCCAGTCATAATGGCTTGTATACATAAGGTTCCTTTATTTTAAAGGGAAAAATAGCTTTGCTGCTCATAGGGTGGAGGGGAAGCCTGCCTATGCTGTAGTTCCTACAGTTTGCGCTTATATGTTTCCATAGAAACAGAATTGCTGCTTGAACTAAAAATTCTTGGATTTGTTTTCCTTTTTATGTAGTTTGAAGCTTGTGCTAACTTTATCAAAATTGAGGGAGAGATTTGTGGCTTTCAGTTTTACTGGCAATTAGTGGAGCCTGTTCTGCTCAGAGGAGAAAGAGGCCATTAGGACTTTTTAGTATCAGATTTGTGTTAACCCTTAATTCCAGTGAAGATATCATAATAATAAAAGGCCAAGAGGCATCACGATCGAAATGACCAAACGACCGGTCACTGGAGGTGGATGCAGCACCTCTCGGCCCCTCCCCCCACGGCCCACAGGCTCTCATCGCAGCAAGGCTGGAAGCTGGTGGGCGGGCAGGGATGCTGGTGGGTGGGCGTGGCGAGGTGGGCCTGCGCAGGTGGGCGGGCTGTGTGATTTCGCTCGCTGGACCTCTAGTATATATATATATTTAAGAGCATGGGCTCTAGAGTCAAGCTGATTTGGGATTATGTGAGCTTGGGCAAGTAATTGAAGTACTCTGATCCTCAGATTCTCATCTGTAAAATGGGGAATGATACTGATACTTGCTTAGCAGGAATAGTATGAGGGCATAGTGCCTGAAACATACTAAACATTCAATAAATGGTAGGTTTTTTAAAAGTTATTTGTCCTCCCCCTGAACCTTCACCAGTCTCTCCTACTCCATCATACCTTTGAAGGCCTTTTCTTGAACCCCATCTCATGTTGCTTGGCACTTTTGAGTTGGTTGGCCATCGAGTTCTAGTTATTTTATTATAGACTAGTGTCTCTGTACATGGATTTATGCACATTGAGAAGAAATTAATTAGAAGAAATATTATAATATCGCTATTTGTGTCTTGCTAATGAAAAGAAAATAGGATTCTACTGAATCTCCTATCTACCTACTCCAGGACTTCTGTGAGGATCAAATGAGATGAGGCACGGGAAAACATTTGGTTAAACCAGTAGTCGGCAAACTCATTAGTCAACACAGCCAAATATCAACAGTACAATGATTGAAATTTCTTTTGAGAGCCAAATTTTTTAAACTTAAACTTCTTCTAATGCCACTTCTTCAAAAAAGACTCGCCCAGGCTGTGGTATTTTGTGGAAGAGCCACACTCAAGGGGCCAAAGAGCCACATGTGGCTTGCGAGCCGCGGTTTGCTGACCACTGGGTTAAACTATAATATGTTTGCACCTGGCTATAAAGGAAGTAGGGTTCATGGGCTGAAGAAACTCCAAGAAGGCTAGTCGCTAGGGAGAGGAAGCCGGGCGTTGCTATGTGATATTATTACCTGGCACCCACAGTGACCATTTCCAAGCTGGGCTGTGCTGTGGGCTGCATTTTGCACCATGGGGTCTTGGCAGCATTGGTTGCGATTTGGTGGGGTGTTCCTCCAGGGTGGTGGCAGGGCCTGTGTCCCACTTGGAGAAAGACGAGTGTTGGTTTGTTAGTGTTGGTTTGTTGGCACCAGGTCTGTGGTACCGTTTATTTTTAAATGACCAGTGCGCATCATGGCAGCCCCTGCATTGAGCATCTGCCCCCTGATGGTCAGTGTGCGTCATAGCTACCAGTCGGATGGACGGACACTTAGCCTTTTATATATGGGTGTTGTCTCTTAGGTCACCTAGATCAGTGGTCGGCAAACTCATTAGTCAACAGAGTGGCAAACCGCGGCGCTCATGAGCTGCAGTTTGCCGACCACTGACCTAGATGATAATAAACTGAGGGCACTGGTGAGCTCTTGCTTGAGCATGCAGGAAATACTAATTAAATACTTGTGGGAGTAAAGACTGGGCTCCAAACTTCACCATCTTATCCAGAGACTGTTTGGAATTGCCTTTTTGTCTCCACAGGAGTTCAGGTAACCACTCTTTTTTCTAGCTTTTTCTGTCTCACTAATGCAATCTTGTAAGACATGTCCAATGTGCCCAACAAAATAGATTCCATTTGTAAGTACCTATGAAGAAGAAAGAATGCTATCATAGAATCTAAGTCTTCTCTGCCTGGAGTGCCCTTGTGCCTGTGACTTATTTTATTTGGGGAAAACACTATATTAAGTTTGGTCAGTTTCAAGGATAGTCACTGGAGCCTCTTACTGGATGTGAATTGCCAATGCCTCCATCCAAGCTGATATGGGACCAAGGTCAACTTCATTTTAGACTCTCCTATTGATTACCATTGGATGGCAGTATTACTCAGACTGAAGGTGTTACCCTTCAGCCTGGGCTATTTTTCTCAGATATTTTGCAGGTAAAGATGATATCTAAGATGAAAAATCAATTATGAGAAAGTGCCCAAGTTAAATGCCAAACTGCTTGCAGGCAGCTTGCTGGAGCAAAAAGGGAGATAGTAAAAAATTATTAAGGAAAAATAAAATGTTTACCAGGGCTTTGTAAAATAGAGGGGGAAATGAAAACAGGGCTTCTGTGATAAATGAACAAGGAATGTGAATTTGCTTCTGTTCTAAGCTCCTCTATTGTTCTAGTCAAATAGCAGAGGTTATTTGGTCTCAAATTATTTTTGACACACTGAATAGAGGAGGCAACTGAAAATATTTAGGAGATTTACAGGTAATAGCATCATCCTAGTGAGTGGGTAATTTTTGCTGTTATAAGTCTCACCATAGCCATCACTGAATGGCATCTATATGCCAAGTTGGTTGAATATATTCCATGAAGAAAAAACGCTCAGCATTGGAAACTTCTCCCTCCATCCTAAATAGCCACCTGCAGTTCACTAAGGACCAAGGGAAAGCCTGAGGCACTGACTGTTTGGAGGTAGGAGAGAGGAGAGGAAGAAGGGAAGAAGGCAAGTGTGCTGGGGGAGGAGAAGAGGGAAAGGCAATAGGGATGGTATCTGAACTTGTTGTACCAGCCTGTTAATTGTGCTCCATGCCTCTCCTCAGTCCTGCCTCTCCTCAGTCCATTCTCCACAGTCACCGCTGATTTTCCTAAACATAAATCTGATTGTCTCATTCCCCTACCTAAAACCCTCCAATCTTTCCTATTACCAGTAAGTTGAACGCCAAATCCAAGCTCCTTGACATGATGTACCAGGCCCTTCGTGATCTGTCTCTTGCCATGATCCATCTCACCTCTACCTATTTTATCCTTTTGCTTGATGCTGAAGTACTATTGAATGGCTTACAGATCATCCTGTTTCTGCTCCCCTATTACACACTTATACTCACAAAAGGCTAGCCCATGTCCATGTTCATGTAAACCATTCTGTCTGGGACAATGTTTACACTATTCACATCCATATTTCAATATACACCTCAGATACCACCTCCTCTAAGTAGCATTCTCCAACCCTTTCAGATGGAGCTGTGTTTCTTATCTGAGTTTCATGATACCCATGAATACTTCTATCCTGTCACTTACCCCATTATATTGAAAGTAGAAGCCCGATGCATGAAGATTCATGCAAGAATTAGCCTTCCTTCCCCTGGCTGCCAGCACTGCCTTTGCTCCACCCGAGCCACCTTTCCACCTTCCCACGCTGCCCAGAGGCCTGGAGCTGCTGGGGTGGTGTGGAACGCCTGCATTGTTGCCATGGCAACGACACAAGCATCCTGCCCTGCCCCCGGCTGCTCGGTGCCTGCGTATGCAAATTAACCCACCATTTTTGTTGAGTTAATTTGCATACTCACTCCTAATTGGCTGGTGGGTGTCGCAAAGGTATGGTCAATTTGCATCTTTCTCTTTTATTAGTGTAGATTACTTATTTACATATCTGTCTTCCCACTAGACTGAGACCTTCTTGAGCATGGAGCTAAAGGCACTCAAAATATTTCAGATGGTGGTGAGCATTATAGAGGGGGCCAAGGCAGTGGTCTTAAGTGTTTATCAGAAGTAACCATGGTTTGGGCTTCCTTTCCATTCAGCAGATGCCTACTTTCTCACTGGCTTACATATTTGTGAAAAGCTGTCCATACTATCATTCATCAAACTTCTGGCTTTAGGAAGGTTTGCATTTTAAATGGTTGTTCTTAGTTCCTTACTTTTAGGGAATAATGGAATTCCAGGTACTAAGGCAAGCTGATGTAGAGACATTTTCCTTGGCTCTTGTATGACATGGTATAGGCAGGTATCCATTAAGCCTGTGTTTAGGGTCAACCCTTAACCCATTGCCCACTTATCACCAGTATAGACATGTTGATTCTGGGGCCCTTGTTAGAGTGTGAGCTTCTTGAAGAGAGAAACTGTCATCAACTTGTTTAGTGGTTTTCAGGGGGCTCAATAACATTGGAGAGGCTTTAAGAGGGTTATGGACAATCCTGATGATTTATGGGGGATTTCTCTTTTTACATTATGCCTAAATAAGAGTGGAGGGCAACACAAATATAGTTCAACCAAGATGGTTGTCCTCTTCCTCAAATCCTAGAGTGTTATCTTAACTAAATCTAAGACTTAAATAAAAATTAATGAAAATGAAGTGAAGAATGGGTGGAAAACAGCTTGGACTATCACACCTGGCTGCTCTCATCTCTATTATTTTCTCAGAAATTTCAAATGATTCTTATCATAGAAAAATGAAAAAAGAGTACTGTCTTATAGTATCCATAGGAAAATGTGCTTTATTAGCAAGATTCAGTCAGTTCTTATTGAAGAATTACCAGTTCTACTGAAGAAAAGATTTTCTTAGACCATCTGTCAGTTATAATGGCAGTCTATGTTTAACCTCTTCTATACTGGCACAGAAGAATTCACTAATCTGGTAAGTTGCAGCTTTGGGTGCTATGGGGGATAAGACATGGTGTATGCCTTCATGGGGATTAAAATTTAATAGAAGAGACAAGAGAAATACAGAATCATGCATAGATCAGGATGAATGTACCAAGCGCCATAAGAGAAATACCAAATGTGGTGGAAGCACCAATTAGAGGGAGATTACTTCTGAGCAGAATCTGGGTAAGTCTCCATGAGGCATTTGGAGGCAAGGGGAAAGGGTAGGAATTGTGGGCATTCTGGGTATAGGAACTAGCGTGTTCTATGCCAGTAGAAGTGCAAAGGTTCAGCATAAGTCTGTACAATGGGAATAGTCTGGTGTTATAGGAATATGGGATTTGGAAATAACAGTAGCAAATATAGATTGTTTGGAGGTCAGATGAAGGAGACATTTGGCTGTCAGATTTAGAGGTCAACATTTTATTATATAGAGTAGACAGTGTGTTGCCAGTGGTGTGCTTTGGAATGGTCAGTGCCTTCCTCAGAGCTGTACTTTAGGGGGATTATTTGGGAAGCCTAGGAAGTATAGGTTAAGTACTAAGCTATTTTCTCTAACCTTAGGGTAGGCAGAAATGGATTTGTTGGCTTCTGATATTCCAGATATGATGCATTGGGTTTTGGAGACTTAAAAGTATATTTTTTCTTTTATTAGTTGCTACTAGATTGATAGCTCTGAGGTTGCTGCTCCAGCCAAGACAGCTAGTCCAGCTGCTATGGGAGGCTACATTTTTTTTCTGTCAGACTTTGAACCTATGTGAATTTTGTGAGTTTTGAGCTAAACCCTGGCCAATTTTTCAATATCAGTTTGGGGTTCTTATTTGTGAGTGTGTATGTATGTGTGTGCATTGTTTTTGATGTCCCCTCCCCCAGTTTTTGTGACTATGTTTTTTTCTGCTTGGGAGTGGTGGTAAGGATGTGGGATCACATCTGAAATGTCTGTATTTTTATTCTCTAAATTTCTTCTGGCTTAGTGCTATCAAGAGGCTTATAGTATGGGTAAATTTTTGGTTGGAGTAGCACTAGTGTTTCTCAACATGTGGCTCTCTCTTTGGCCACCTGGGGAATTCACCTGGAGAGGAATCTGGTTTAAAATGCAGGTTTAAGTCTCTGACCTAGATGGAATGAATCAGTGAACAGGTTTCTGCCTGTTTAATAAACTCCCCAGGTAATTCAGATGCATACTCAGGACTGAGGGCCACTCAAGTAGGAAACTATTAAAAACCAAAAAATGGAGTTTTTAATTTAAAAGGCAAAAAGGTAGATCATAAGGTTATTTAAAGGAGTTTTGAAAAGTGTAGAGAACTTGGCCTTTTGAATTTTTTCTTTTAGTTTGTCAAGCTAGGAATTTTGGAGTCAAAGGAAAGGAACTTGTGGTGGAAAGATCTTCCCATTCTGGAATTTTTTTCCTCCTTTCTCCCTCCCTGTACAAATCTTACCCATTACTTAAGGCTCATGTCCTCTCATATGTGTTCCAGGATCATTCCAGCCAATGAAGATTTTCTTGGTTTTCAGAGCTGCGTTCACTTTCTGGTTGTCCTTTCCATTCGCCATCTAGCCTTGGGGTCTCTTGTGTAATATCAACTTACCCTAGACTTGGTGATGACTTGACCTTGAATTGGGATTTACCTGCTTCATGCCTGTTGATGTTGTCTCCCTAAATAGTCTCCCTAAAATTCCTTGAGGGCAAGGGATCTGATTTATTTTTCTTTCCACACTCTCCAGTCCTGTAGCAATTGACATCATGCTTGTCACTCAGTAGGAGCGTGGTAAATGGTTGCAGAGTGAATGAAAGGATTTCAGGGGACATGATGTAGCTTTGTTTGAGGAACATAAATACCAAAGCTAAGTTGAGGGATAAAGGGGAAAGTGAACCTAAAACACAAGCTTATCCTAATATATAAAAACCCAGGATCCATAACGACTGACTGAAGGCTCAACTGAACACCAGAAGTCAGTCCTGCAGTGTGGGTGCGGCAACCCAGCACTGACTGTCGAGGGGGCTGTGGATCAGGCCTGGAGGCAGGCCCGAAGAGAGAGGCAGGGTCTGATCCACAGCCTCCGTGGCAGCTGTTGATCAGCTGTTGCCTCTCTCTTTCTCTCTGGGCTTCACCAGCAGCCGCCCCTCTGTTTCTCTCCGGGCCTCCGCGGGGGCTGCTGATCAGCCCTGTCTCTCTGATCAGGCCTAGAGATAGGCCTGGAGATGCTGACTGGCATATAAACCGACCAATCAGAACCAAATCTGGGTGAACTGTGAAGAGCCAATGGCTGCTTAGGAGGTGGAGCTTTTGATGCTGACCAGCATAGAAACCAACCAATCAGAACCAAATTGGCTAGCAGGTGAGAGCAGTTGGGGGCGATCAGGCTGGCAGGAGAGGGCAGTTGGGGGTGAGATCAGGCTGGCAGGGGAGGGCAGTTGGGGGCGAGATCAGGCTGGCAGGCGAGGGCAGTTAGGGGTGATCAGGCAGGCAGGCAGGTGAGTGGTTAGGAGCCAGCGGTCCCTGTGGCATTGGGCCTAAACTGGCAGTCAGACATCCCCCAAGGGGTCCCTGATTGGAGAGGGTGCAGGCTGGGCTGAGGGAACCCCCCCTCCATGCACAAATTTTGTGTACCAGGCCACTAGTATTTACTAAAATAGTCAAGTACTTAAAAATGAAATGTACAGAGTTCTCTGTCTTCCCAGTAGCTTTTAGAGAATTGCAGTGAGCCAAAATTCTTTATTTTCATTTATAAGAAACAAATCTATTTCTATAACTCACCTTCCACTTTCAACACTTTTAAAAAATTGCAAGTATGACACAGGCTCACTTTATTTCTGGCAGCACATAGTCTTTTAGCTGGGGAGTGAAAAGAACTTGGGACAAGACTTTCAAACTTCTCTAGTTCTTCTAATAGTCCCTCTTAAGTGCTGAGAGATAGCAGTTTGTGCACTCACTGATTACATACTGGCCCTGCCATGGGATGATTTGATTGCTGACCCTGTTTAATTTCATTTGTCAAAATGTATCTTACCCACTTTCCCCATTTCCCCTCATTCTTCTTTGAAGCCATAGCTTCCCTGATTTTACAATGTGGGGGAATAGGTGTGGGTGGGAGTTGATGCCTGCCTGGGCTTTTTAATGTTGCCAACAGCAACATTATTTCTAAATTTTTTGTTCTGTCGCTGAAAATGCCTCAGCCCACACATAAGTAGTTCTCATTCTCTTCCTGTTCCCCCACCCACAACATCCTCCTGCTCCCTGTCAAATGCCTGCCCCCTTTCTCAGAGGCCACTTTCCTTCACAGTTCCAGAATGGTTTCATTCATCACTGTCACAGTCCCTGTCAATGGTAAACTCTTCCATCTTATCTGTGGCCACCAGTAAATGAGTTTGCATTTAATATTTTAAAGAGTTTTCTTTGTTTCTGACATTTCCCCACCCACTTATACTTGCACTTCTGTGTCTTGCTGTCACCTTTTTCTCTGCCAGTTGGTTGGCAAGAACCAATCTCCCCCAGAAAATGCAAGAAGATCATCCTGTCACTCAGGGAATCTGTCTAATTTTCATGACATTGGTTACAAGCAATTACTTTCTTCTTTGGGTGAGAAAGGCAGACTTAAGGAGAAGAGGAACAATTTAAGAATTTGGCAGAGGAGGCTGAAAGTTGCAACCGATTGGGCCGAACAATGGGAAATTTTGGATTTGAATTCCTGCCCTGGGCTAACCTTCTGTCAGTTGTTGTTGTTTTTTTTTGTTTTTTTTTAAAAATATATTTTTATTGATTTCAGAGAAGAAGGGAGAGGGAGAGAGAGAGAGAGAAACATCAATGATGAAAGAGAATCATTGATTGGCTGCCTCCTGAACGCCCCCACTGGGGATCGAGCCCACAACCCAGGCATGTGCCCTTGACTGGAATTGAACCAGGGACCCTTTAGTCCACAGGTCAGTGCTCTATCCACTGAGCCAAACCAGCTAGGGCCTTCTGTCAGTTCTGTGTAAATTACTTTATCTATGTCCTCTTCTGTGCTATGGGGATGGTGTTAATTTCTAAATTGGGATGGGGAAGTAGAAGTAATGGATACTATATTTAAAAAAATATAGATAATGTAGACAATAATGATATCATTTGCTATAATCTTGCTGTGTACAAGACTGGTGGTGATTTGCACATCTGAGCTCTACTACTTAACAATATTGAATAATTTGAGGCTCAGAGATATTCAGTATCTTGCTCAAGAACACACAGCTTATAAGGAATGAAACAAGATTTGAACATAAATCTGTCTGAAGTACACTCTTATGACTTTGTTGCATAAGATCAGGTGGTACTACTGGGCACAGTTGGGTGTTCTCAATGATTTGTGTCTTCCTTTACCTTGCTTTCCTTTAGGACATCCACTAATATTGAGGTGGTGCATGGCTACAGATATCTGGGTTTGAAATTTGGTTGAGCCATTTACTTATTATATAATTTTGAGCCAGTTGTTTAACATCTTTGTGCCTGTTATCTACATTTCTAAAATAGGGATGATAATAGCCTCTACCCTGTAAACTGAAATATTTAAAACAGAGTCATTAATATCAGATGGTCCTAAAATGGAGTCAGGAGATCATTAGGTGAGTGAGACTTATTCACATCTGCACCCAGATGACATTTGGACTTTTGAACTTTCATGCTTGCTGTGTAAGTACATCCTGGAACTTGCTCACTCCCAACCTGCCCTCCCCCCGACTCTGGTTTCATGTAGATGCTTACCTCAGAGTTACATCACCCAGACTTGAACAATCATTTTTTAATTAGCCATCACATCAGATTAAGTAGCCAATAGGAAAAGTGTTCTTTGTCCCAGCATGTGGTTTTTACCTTTATAAGCTCCTGCTTCCTTTGTTCTCTTCAAGCGCAGTTTGGGTTGCTACCTGATTTTCCATTTTCTGGGTTGCAGCTCTTTTTACTCTAATAAATGATTTTTATTCTTGTTTTAAAACTCAGAGTTATAGTTTGTTAATTGAAATGATACAGATTAAAATCAGCCAAGTGAACAAGAGCATGGGCAATATCCAGAAAAAACAGGTGCAAGTTTCCAGTTGTCCTCCCCCAGTAGTATAGCATGGACATACTTAATTCTCTCAGTGATGATGTATGGCAATATATGCAAAGTGTTGCCAACCAGAGAATCTCAACTAAACCTTGGTGTCTAATATTTTTATTAGGGGAGGCACTCACAAAGGCATGTAGTGTTTACATGACCGACTACATCTGCTTGGCTTGCAGATGGCTGCCTTTTCACTATATCCTCACATAAACTTATCTTCATTTACATGTGTACCCCAGGTATCCCTACTGATCATCCAAATTTTCTATTCTGTTAAGAATACCAGTTATTGTAAATGGAGTTGTTTCCTTAGTTTCCCTTTCTAATAGCTCATAATTGGTATATAAAAATATAACTGATTTTTGGATATTTATTTTGTATCTTGCTACTTTACTGAATTCATTGATCAGTTCTAGTACGTTTTTGGTGGAATATTTAGGGTTCTCTATATACAGTATCATGTCATCTGCAAATAGTGACAGTTTTATATCTTCCCTTTGAATTTGAATGCTTTTCATTTCTTCTTCTTGTCTGATTGCTGCAGCTAGGACTTCCAGTATTATCTCTCTATATATAAACGGCTAATTTGCAAAGTGTCTCCTCGGGAGTTCAACCTGGAGACCGGGAGTTCGATTGCTCACTAAGACATACACTGATCACCAGAGGGCGGCATGGAATGAAGGAAGGCCCTGCCCAGCAGCTGGGAAAGGGAGGCCCCAGCTGGCAGCCAGAAGGAAGGCCCCAGCTGGCAGCTGGAAGGCCTTGATCGGCCCTGGTCCCTGGTGAGGCCCAGAGACCCTACCCATGCACAAATTTCATGCACTGGGCCTCTAGTGTTGAATAAGAGTGGTGAAAGTGAACATTCCTGTCATGTTCCAAATTTTAAGGGAAACACTTTTAATTTTTGCCCATTGAATATGTTGGCTGTGGGTTTTTCATATATGGCCTTTATTACATGAAGGTATGTTCCCTCTATTCCCTCTTTGCTGAGAGTTTTTATCGTAAACGTGTGATGGATTTTATCAAATGATTTTTTCTGAATCTATTGATATGATCATGTTTTTTTAAAGGTCTTAAAAATACATTTTTATTGATTTCAGAGAGGAAGGGAGAGAGAGAGAGAGACAGAGAGAGAGAGAGAGACAGAGAGAGAGAGAGAGAAACATCAGTAATGAGAAAGAATCATTGATCAGCTGCCTCCTGCAAGCCCCTTACTGGAGAATTGAGCCCTCAACCCAGGCCTGTGCCCAAATGGGGAATCAAACCGTGATATCCTGGTTCATAGGTCAATGCTCAACCACTGACCCACACCAGCCAGGCTATTTAGTTTATTTCTGACCTTTAATAATTTTTTTTTTCTAGTCACTTTGGTCCGTGTTTTTTTTGTTGCTGTTGTTTGTTTTTTACCTTTTTTAAGCTCCTTTAAGTGTATAGTTAGATTGTTTATTTTAGATATTTCTTATTTCTTGAAGTAGGCCTGTAATACTATGAATTTCCATCTTAGGACTGATTTCACTGTGTCCCATAGATTTTGGATTGTTGTGTTCTCATTTTCATTCGTTTCAGGGTATCATTTGATTTCTTCCTTGATCCAATTGTTATCCCTTTCATTGTTTAGTAACATGTTATTTAGCCTCCTTGTCTTTGTGCGTTTTTCAGTTTTTCTCTTGTGATTGATTTTAAGTTGCATAGCATTATGGTCAGTGAAGATGCTTGATATGATTTCAGTGTTCTTAAATTTATTGAGACTTGTTCTGTGTCCTAACATGTGGTCTATCCTATAAAGAGTTCCATGTGTACTTGGACAGAATATAATTTTGCTGCTTTGGGGTAAAATGCTCTGAAGAAATCAATTAGATTCATCTGATCTAGTGTGTCATTTAAGGCCACTGTTTTGTTGTTGATTTTCTGTCTGAAAGATCTATTCATTGACCTCAGATGCATGTTAAAATCCACTGCTATGACTTTATTACTACTGATCTCTCTCTTTATGTCCATGAAGATTTACTTTATGTATTTAAGTGCTTCTATGAGAGGTGCATAAATGTTTATAAGGATTATATTCTCTTGTTTACTCTCTTTATCATTATATAGTGTCCTTTTTCTCTTATTATAGCCTTTGTTTTAAAGTCTATTTTGTCTGATATAAGTATTGTTACTCAAGGTTTTCTTATTTCTACTTGCATGAAATATCTTTTTCCATCCCTTTACTTTGTGTGTATCTTTTATTCTGAGGTGGGTATCTTACAGACAGCGTATATATGGGTCTTATCTTCTTATCCATTCACCTACCGTATGTATTTTTATAGGAGCATTTATGCCTTTTACATTTATAGTGATTATTGATAAGTATGTATTTGTGCTTATTTTATTCTTTTAACCATGTTCTTGTTTCTTTTTTTCCCCCTCTTCTTCTGCTTTTCCTCTTCCTCCTCTTTCTTCTGCTTTTTAATGAAGGCCTTTCAACATTTCTTGTAATACTGTTTTGGTGGTAACAAACTCCTTTAGCTTTTTATTGTCTGGGAAGCTCTCTATTTCTTCTTCAACTGTAAATGATAATCTTACTGGGTAAATTAGTCTTGGTTTTTGGGTCCTTGCTTATCATAATTTTAAATATTTCATGCCAAACGCTTCTGGCCTAAAATGTTTTTGATGAAAAAATCACCTGTCATTATTATAGGAGCATCCTTGTAGGTAACTATCTGTCTTTCTCTTGCTGCTTTTAAGATTCTCTCTTTGTCTTTAACTTTTGCCATTTTAATTATGATGTCTTTGTGTTGACCTCTTTGGGTTCATCTTGTTTGGGACTTTCTGTACCTCTTGGACTTGTGTGTCTTTTTCCTCCACCAGTTTAGGGAAATATTCAGTTAATATTTCTTCAAATCTGTTCTCAATCATTTGCGCTCTCTATTCCCCTTGTGGTACCCCTATGATGTGGATGTTGTTACACTTCATGTTGTCCCAAAGGGCCGTTAAACTATCTTAATTTTTAAAAATTCCATTTTTCTTTTTGATGTTCTGATGTGTGTGTTTTTTCTGTTACCTTGTCTTTCAAATGCTGATTTGATCTTCTGCTTCATTCAAACTAGTGTTTATTACTTCCAGTGTATTCTTCATTTCTGACTGGTCCTTTATTATGCTTTTTATGTCATTTTTCATGTTGGTTTTCTCACTAAATTTCTTATGGTTTTTACTACATTCCTTGAGCATCCATAGTAACATTAAAAAAAACCTCTATATGAGATAAATTGCTTGCTCCATTTTATTTAGCTCTTTTACTAGAGATTGCTCTTGTTGTTTCATTTGAGGCATGTTTTTTTTTCTTTCCCCCCCCCCCAATTTTGGCTGTCTCTTTGTGCTTGATTCAATGTATTAGGTAGATCTACTCTGACTCCCAGTCTTGGTAGGGTGGCCTTATGTAGTAGTTGTCTTGTGAGACCCATTGGCACAGTCTCCTTGATTACCTGAGCTGGGTGTTCCAGGAATGTCCCTTATGTGGGTTATGTGGGACCTTCTATTTTAATTGTCTTGATAACTCTTGGCTTGATTGTGTGTTGGGTCCACCCTCAGTCTGACTGACTGTGAGGAGCAACCCTAACCACATTTTACAAGTTGCTGTGCAGATGCTGACTACATGAAGTGGAATTTACCTCAGCCGCATCTGGTGCCTGCCAATATCTCCCTTTGGATATGCTGCTTGTAAAGCTTATTTCATCCTGCACTGATATTTTCTGAAGCTGGCCATTGGGTGTGTTGGTTCTGGGGCAACTCAGGAGGGACTCTGGTGTAGGCCAATACAGTCAAATCTTGGTTCCTGAATGTCTCCCATCTCAAACAATTAAAAATCCTCGACCAAGTTGTTAATGGAAAAAATGTCTCTGTTATTGAACAAAACTTCATTTCATGATCTGACACCCTTTCATGTTGATACTTATATGATCAGTCACATGTCTTTTAGGCAACAAACAAGGGAGATAATGTGCTAGTGTGAGTCAGTTTACTGCTAAACCTCATGTTGCTAACATTTCAGGAAATTGTGTTGTGTATATTTTCTAATGGGAAAATGGTTCAGTTTTCAAACAACTCACTTCTCAAACAACCTTCTAGAATGAATTAAGTTTGAGAACCAAAGTACCACTGTCTCAGACACTGCCTGTGATTGGCTCTGAGTAACCTGTTTGGAGCTACAAAGTGATCCACAGTTAAGTAGTTGTTTCTGCTAGGCCTGAATGTATTCAGGAAGGACCAAGCTATGCAACAAGGCCTGCTTTTACCAGTACCGGACGCAGGGCTAGGTCAACAAAAGTCCCAAATCATCCTGACATTTGCTTGTTTCTGACTCTGCTTGCCTTCTGCCTGTTAGACTGGGTGACTGAAAGAGCCTCTGGCAATGCTTGATTTGCATGAGGTAGTTTCTAAGTGAGTCACCAGGTAGAGACAAGTGGTGTTCATCACATCAATGCAGGTTCAAACATGGTGCCTGTGCTGGGTCTGAGGCCACTCAATAAATGTCTGGCTACCATGTTCTGTGTGCTCACACACCTTTGTGGTGGGAAATGGTCTCAGGGAGTCTTTAGGGTGAGTTTAGCAGTTATCAGGCCCAAATAGACCAAGATTTGGCCTTGTGAAGGGATGGCTCTGCATTGCTTGGGTGTGCAAAGGAAAAATGGCCTCCGTTCTAGAGCCACACAAACTCAGTTTGCCCCAGATTCTGCCCAGTAACCCATCTCAGCAGGGAGGGG
This sequence comes from Plecotus auritus, assembly GCF_963455305.1. Classification (NCBI taxonomy): domain Eukaryota; kingdom Metazoa; phylum Chordata; class Mammalia; order Chiroptera; family Vespertilionidae; genus Plecotus; species Plecotus auritus. Next base: position 100,180,286 of record NC_137784.1, read on the forward strand.
CCACTGGGAGTTGGGAGGGTGGTAATAATGGATCTCTTGTGATGGCGGGGGGGGGGTGGGTTGCTGGTGAGGCCTGGGAGAAAGTGTGGAGTATGGCTCCTATCCCACAGTCACACCACTCAGTCTGTTCCAATATCTGCCCAGACCTCAGAAGGGCAGAGTTCACATGTATCAGGAGGGTTGGGTTGTGGGGATCCCAGAGAGTGAAGCTAGTAAATCTCTCCTAAGGGGGAATAACTGTAAGTTTCACAGGAAAGTGGGGGGAATGTCCCCCCTCTAAAGCCACACAACTCAGTCACCGGCACCCCCCGAGTCTTTCCAGACCTCTAGACACCCAGGCAGCTGATTCCTTGGCAGGGCACTAACTCCATAGTGGAGGGCAACATGGAGCCCAGAGGGTGGGGCTATTGCATTCCTCCAGGCTGATGTCATAGTGGGGAGTGTTCCATCCAAGGAAGATGGTGTCTGTGGTGTGGGAGGGGGCTCTGCACAAGGATCATGGTGGCTATCTCTTCAACTCTTTCCTCAGAGCCACAAACCACAGTGTTTCCTCATGTGACTCTAGTCTGCTCAGCCCTCCCTCTGTCAGTATCCAGTGTGAGTGGCTGGGAATGAAATTTTGGCCCTTTAGGAGAGGGCCTGTGTCTCTAGCATATCCCATCCCTCCCTGGTGGACAGAATCCCTGCTATTTTTTCACAGCCCGATATTATGTGGGTGCCTCTTCCTGGCTCTGGTGTTCTGGACTGTGGAGCCCAGCTTGAGATTCAGATCTCACACTCCTTAGGGGGAACCATTGCAGCTGAGATGTCCCTCCAGAATCTCAGCCACAGCCTATGGGAATGGGGCCAACCCTTTTCATGTCTCTGCCCTTCGTATCAGTCTTGATGTGGCTTCTTCTGTAAATCCTTTGTCATAAGACTTCTCTTCAGCTAGTCCTCAGTTGGTTATTCAAGGTGGTTGTTCTATATTTCAGTTGTAATTCTAGTTTGGTCCTGGGAGGACCAAACTACCTATTCTGCTGCAATCTTGAATATCTTTGCTTTTTATTCTTTATTATAGCTTAAACCTGTTTGTCTGTTTTGGTTTTTGGTTGACAACCCCATAGGTTTGTTGTGAGGCTGGACACATTGTAAATGCTGAAGACCATTAGTTATCACCACTATTATCTGCAGCATTATTTCCCCACAGTAATTCTCACCAGACCTGTTCTGTCTGGCTGATTGGCCATGCTCCATGTATTCTTTCTTTCACTTTTATTTAAAAAAATAACAACAAAACTCTTTGTTCTTTGTCTTCTTTCATAGGGTCCTGCTCTGTAATTTCCAAGGTTACTGATCCTTCCAGGATGAAATAACTCATTCTGGAGTATTAGTATTAGATAATTTACATTTCACTTGGGGTTTCTGATGGCACTATTCTTAAGGTGAAATCATTAATGTGGATTTCAAGTGTACTGCTCTGAGCCTGAATGGAATAAGGCTTGGGTGGGTTGTGGTATAGTTAAGACTATAGCATGTTTTTAAATAGAGCAGGGCCACTTTTATATCTTTTATGCATAAATTTAGCTTTCTGATAAAATTTTGTTGTAATTATAATAATAGAAAACTTACATAGTAATTGCCTTGTGCCAGATATTGTTGTCAACACTACATATTATTTCACTTAATCCTCAAAACAACACACAAAGTAGGCATTATCCTCATTTTACCCAAGAAGTAAAGCAGACAAGTTAGGTAACTTTCTCAAGGCTAAAAACTAGTAAGTGGTAGAACTGGGATTTGTGCCCAGGTTGTATTCTTAAAACCACACTATATTGCCTCTGTTTGATGAAGAGGTTGTCTTGGCTTTTTTAAAGTTAATATCAAACTGATCTTTAATAATGGAAATTTAGAGCATTGACTTATGTGAGAAGGTTATGTGATGTCATAAAACTGTTCCCCTAAGACTGTAGTTTTTGTTTCAACATTTCAGTAACTTTTATTGTTTCAACATTTTATTTGCTTTTAGTAACCAGCACTGTAATTTTTAAACAATATTCTATGACTAGGTAGTACAAGTAATATGATTAATAAGGCTTGAGGCAAAAATCAAAATGTCTGTGTCCTTTTTTAATTTAAATGCTCTTTTTATTAACATAAGAAGCTCTTAAATAATATGAACATTAATTTTTAAGGAAGTCTTTATGGAGCAAAGTAAAAATGATATGTAGTCTCTACAAACCATGTCATGCAAAAAATGGTTGAAAGAATTAAGGTTGTTTTATCTACAGAGAGAAGACATATGGACATAAGTGAGTTTTATGTTTGAGCATCAAATGAGGAAGTGGGATTAGGCTTGCTCTCTTTCGGACTGAAGGGCTAAGGTAGAGCTAATATATAAAAGTTGTAGGGAAAGTAGATTTTGGATCATTGTAAGGGAGAATTTTAATAAATAGTTATTATTTAATGAAGCAAACGTCCTTATAACGTGTTTTATTGTGACTACAATATATTCAGGGAAATTAGACTTTCTGAGAGCCCAGCCAGCTTGGCTCAGTGGTTGAGCATTGACCTATGAACTGGGAGGTCACGGTTCAATTCCTGGTCAGGGCACATGCCGGGGTTGTGGGGGTTGTGCAGGAGGCAGCCAATCAATGACTCTCAGTCATCATTGATGTTTCTCTCTCTCCCGCCCTTTCCCCAACTCTCTGAAATCAATAAAAAATACTTAAAAAAAAAAAGACTTTCTGTGAGATGGTTATTAGGGAAAACTTTGTAAATATATTTTGTTAGCTATTATTAACTGTACTCTTCAACTCTAAAAGTTGGTTCTAGAAGAAAGTGGTCTGTTTTGTACACACATACACCATTTATTGAGTTCTAATTATTGTCTCGGATCTGTTTTATTTGGATTACTACTCAGAAAAATCTCTTTTCTGTGGCTGATGGCTAATGCTCTCCTTTCAAGTGACTTCTCTTGTGTGTTCTGCACTTTGCCTCTTGACTTAACCTGGAAAACCCAAGAGACTTACTGGTAATCTTTAGAACTGAGAGAGTACTAAAATCCCACATCTCTCCCATACCCTCCACCCCGCTGCAGGAGAAGGGAAAGCATCTATCTTAGTCTCTTGGCTGATTGACTGAACCTCCTGTCATCCCAGCATTTTCCCTAAGCAATTACTCTGAAATGGAGGGAGATAGGATTATAAAGTGACAGAAACTTGTAAAACAGAAAATGGAACATATTTTGAACTTTTTAATATCACAGGGTAGACCTTGGTATGGCCCATAATCACTTCTAGGATTTTTTTCTTTTTTGCCCTTTTGGATTCAGGCAAAATATTTTATCACTATCTTAGAAGCATAGTTTTGTTAAATAAAAACTTTTTGTTTCTATGAGGAAAGCAAACTTCAGTAAGAGCTCTTGAAATATGTTCTTTAAGATAATGCTGAGACAAAGTTGAGGTTAGGGATGCTATTTCATCTGCTATCTCTCCTGATAGTATCAGATATTCCCTCAATTTATAATTTATCAAATTTCAGTATCCCATGATAGAAGAACACTTTGATGAAATTCTAAGAAGAGATGGTACCTCTGTGTCACACTGGAGGCTAGTGATACTTTAAGCAATTTAAAATATCACTCTTAGAAATATACAATAGTTTCTTGGTTGATGAACCTTCAATAATTCTATTTTTTTTGTAGTCAAGCCAGCTCCTTCCCCACGCACCCTTAGTTTTCTGTTAGGTATTTTCTTCTTATCTCATATGCATGGCTAAATATTATGTACCTCCAGAGTCATGTTAGAAAGGAGGAGGAGATGTGTTATTTTTTTTTACTAACCACACTAATGAGTCATGGATAATAAGGAGAAATTAATCCTTCAAAGCAGATTCCATTTTATTGAGAGTTGACTGTAACTATAAACCTTTACTTGGAAGAAACTGTTAAACAACAGTACACATTTTCTTATTGGTAGTTTACACCTTTTATTTCCCTGTCTACCATCTTGTCTAGAAGCTAAGGGAGATTAGGGAAGAATCCTGGAGCCCAACTAATGTCTGATTGGCTCAGCCTCTCCTGAATACATGAGAAATAACTGAAGAATCCTCAAAGAGCTGCTTTAAGGGAAAGATGACTATGATTTAACACTGATTGCAAACTGAGGTTTGGAAAACAGGAGAGTGGAGTTATAATAGCTGCTGGAAGAGGTATTCCATTTTTACATGAGTCATTTGAGAGAAGCCAACTGCTTCCTGTTTTCACTCTTTCCTGCACCTGTGATAAGGAAACCTCTATTAACCTGAATGCTGGGGTATGAGAAGAAGGAAAGCATGGAAGGTTTTGATTAGTAGCTTTTTTCAATTTTACTTACAAATTCTGTTTTCTTTCTCTCTTTTGGTTGAAATTATTTCCAAAATATTTAACTAAAAACAGCTATTTATTGGGTCCCAAATGAGTCAGTGATTCCCTTCATAAATGCCCTGGGAGGAGGGTGGTATGTATTATCCTGATTATACAGATGTGGAATCTGGAATTCAGAAAGCATCAGGACATTTTCCAAGGTCATGCAACAAGGAAATAAAATAACAATGGTCTGAAACCAAAAGCTTTTGCTCTTGCTCAGTCCTCTGTACCATATGACGGTCATGTTCAACCTTAGGGCTCCATTTTAGTGTCAAGAACTACCTAAGTGCTGGGGTTAAGTTTCCCTGTTTGACTGAGTATCCTCAACAATCAAGTCCTTAAATAGAGTCTATTAATAGAGGGGTGGTTGCTGTTTAAAAGATACAGGAGTTAAGATTGTAATATTTGAGGATATATAGTTTAATAGGAGGAACAGGATACACATACCCACTAATCTTTTTTTTTTTTTTTTAAATCATTAACTTTGTCAATAGACAAGAGCAAATCCTTACACAGGAATGAAAGTATTTCTCTGTAGAATTGCAAGTTCTGCTTTTCAAACATTCCATGACCCCTTAAAGCTAAACACCATTTCAAGGATGCTTTAAACAGAAATTAAAATGATTTTACTAAGATGTCAAGGCCTGCTGCAGGATATATTACAAGAATACCCAGGAGTCTTCTCTATCCTAGCCAGTCCACTATTTTTGGCACGTGTATAATGTATCTCAATTCCAGATGCATTTTCATTGAAAAATAGAAATGTTTCTGATAAGTTAACTAGTGAATACCAAATTTTGCCAGTTAAATAATTGTTAACTTGTGTTTGCAAAGCTATTATTAAAATCCTGTGATTAATCCTGTCTAAAATAAAGCAAATGAGCCCTAACTGGTTTGGCTCAGTGGATAGAGCGTCGGCCTGCGGACTGAAGGGTCCCAGGTTCAATTCCGGTCAAGGGCATGTACCTTGGTTGCGGGCACATCCCCAGTAGGAGGTGTGCAGGAGGCAGCTGATCGATGTTTCTCTTTCATCGATGTTTCTAACTCTCTATCCCTCTCCCTTCCTCTCTGTAAAAAATCAATAAAATATTAAAAAAATAAAGCAAATGAAACCCCCAATAGAGTTGTTTCCATAAGTTCGAAGTTTTGTCTATTGAACAGTTTAAGGTGGACCAGATCAACACACACGCACAAAACACACATAGAAAAAAAAACAAACAAAAAACAACAACAACACAAAATTTTAGACAGTCTTCAATTTATTGTAATGGGGTTTGAACTTTCTTTCAAACTATAGTCACAAATGCCAAGGGGCTGTGTAGGAAAGAAGAGCTAGATTCTTAGAGAGGCTAACTTTTCTTAGCAATCTGAACAGTGCAGCTTTTATGTTTTCTTCTTGAGGAGAAATGGCAGGTGAAGTAACTTTTGGTGTGCTGGATTTCTGAGAAATATTATGGGAATTCTGACTATAATTCAAGTAGGTCAGGCCCACAAAGCATTTTATGTTTAAAAGTATAGTACGGAGTGCCTGTGTAGTTTAGTGATGAAGGAGAGTGTTTAAGACATGGTTTAGAGGGAAAATCCCAAAGGTAATTCTTTAGTAAAACTGGAGACAGTCACGCCTTTTTTGCTGGAGTCATACATTTTGGTGGTTAAAGTTAACCATTTGCTTCAAGGGAAGTAGAGGTTCAATAGTCTTCAAAGTGATCCATTCAGAAGAAAACAAAAGCATATCTGAATTTATCTAAATGTGTTGGTAATTTTAGTTTATGAAGCCAGGTATCTAGCACCAAGTCTGCAAACTATGGTTTGTGAGCCAAATCTGGCCACAGTCTGTATTTTTTAATCCTCACCTGAGGATATATTTATTGATTTTAGAGAAAGAGGAAGAGAGAGAGAGAGAGAACATTGAGAACATTGGCTTGTTGCCTCTCATAAGTGCCTTGACTGAGAATGAACCCACAACTTAGGTACATGCCCTGACTAGGAATTGAACCTGCAACATTTTGGTGTAGGGGATGACACTAATCAACTAAGCCACACCAGCCAGGGCTGGTCACTGTCTGTTTTTGTGAATAGTTTTATGGAAACACAGTCACACTAATTTATTTATGTATTTTCTATGGTAATTTCTTGCTACAACAGCAGGGTCAAGTGGTTGCAACAGAGTCTGTATGGTCTGCAAAAATTAAATTATATAGTTACTATCTAGCTCTTTACAGAAAAACTTTACTTATCCATGCTATATAGTATTTCATAGAAGGATCCATGCTGAGACAGCATTCATTTGCTGACCCTTGTTATTATGAATTCATTATTTCTTGGAGTAAGAAATTATATTTCTTTACAATAATACAGAACTTTTATTGAGGACTCGCTCTGTTCCAGATATTCTGTGAAGTCCTTTACTAGCCCATTTAAACTTCATAATTATGCACTGAGAAATATGTACTGTCAATATACCAATTTTATAGATGTAGAAATTGATGACTGTAACTAAAATTCAATGGAAAAAATATCCTCTGGTGAAGATTTTTTTTAAAAAAAGGAGTAGAAGTATCTCTATATGAAAATGACATTATTCTACATATAGAAAATCCTAAACAATCCACAAGAAAGCTATTAGAGCTAATAAGCAAATTCAGCATAGTTGCAGAGTATAATATCAACACATAAAAATTAGTTTATTATTATTATTTTTAAAATATATTTTTTATTGATTTCAGAGAGGAAGGGAGAAGGAGAGAGAGATAGAAACATCAATGATGAGAGAGAATCATTGATCGGCTGCCTCCTGCATGTTCCCCACTGAGGATCCAGCCCACAACCCTAGGTATGTGCACTTGACTGGAATTGAACCTGGGATCCTTCAGTCCCCAGGCTGACACTGGCTAGGGCAAGCTGATTATTTTTACTTGTGATGCTTTAATCTGTCTCTGTAAAGATGGCCTCATAGAATGAGTTTTACAAAATGTTTCCTTCCCTTCAGTTATGTTTTTGAAAGAATTTGAGAAAGATTGGTGTTAATTCTTCATTAAATGTTTGTTAGGATACACCTATGAATCCATCTGGTCCAGGACTTTTCTTTCTTGAGAGGTTTTTGATTACTGATTCTATCTCTTTACTTGTTATAGGCCTGTTGAGATTTTCTATTTCTTCTTCAGTCAGTTTAGGTAATTTGTATGTTTGAAGAAATGTGTCCATTTTTTTCTAGGTTATATAATTGTTGGTGTGCATTTGTTCACAGTATTCTTTTTATCTCTGTAGTATCAGGAGTAATGTTTCCACTTTCATTCCTGATTTTAGTTATTTGTGTGTCACCTTTTTTCCTCTGTAAGTCCAGCTAAAAGTTTGTTAATTTCTTTTGAAAAAGCAACTTTTTATTCCATATATTTTTGTGTTTTTTTTTTCTTTATATTGTTTATCTCTGCTCAAATCTTTATTTTTTTTCTCCTACCTTTGGGTTTAGTGTGCTCTTACTTTTCTAGGTGTTTAAGATGTAAAGTTAGGTTATGGATTTTGAATTTTCTTCTTTTTTAATGTAGGCTGTACATTTTTCTCTAAACAATGTTTTCGCTGCATTCGATCATTTTTGTTATGTTTGTTCCTTGATCTATGTTGATATGCCTGCCTCTGAAGATATCACTCAGCCATTACTCTTAAGGAATGCCATGTGACTGCAAAATTGTTTTTGATAAATTAGCATGTGAATAAATTGCACCATATATTGCTCCACCATCTGATCTAATTAAGTTTGGGCTCATTTGCAGAGATAGTCTTAGATGCATTTGGGGGCTAGTTCTGACCTCAATAGGAATCTCCTTAACTCTTTCTTTCCCTGGTTCACTCTGTTAAATGGCTATCTACCCTATGGTTTAACTTGTTGTTCTGTGGAATTACCAGCTTTCTCTTAATTGCTTATAGCAATAACATCCCTTGCTTTTGACATCACACTTAGGCTTGAATTTTTCCATGCTCTATTCTAAACATAGATCTCCACTTGGGGAGAGCCACATAGGCCTCACTTAAAGCCGCCCTTTCCCCCATGGGCAAAACTTCTGTGCCAATGTTCTGGAGCTGAGAGTGAGGACAGTAGCTCACCTGGTCTTATTAGAGTGATACTCCTGCTGTGAATGAAACACTGGGCAATAGATGTAGACTTTGGTCATCTTTGCTTGTCTCTTTTGTCTTGGCTCTTTGAGCAATCTGGAGTGAGGGTAATTAGAGCCCAGTATTCTCTGCCTGTCATGCCTGGGGTAGAGCTTCCATCCTATGAGTGTGGGATAATTGGAGGAAAGAAGTCTCAGATCTCTCAGCTAAACTTCCTAGAATAGTGCTTCTGCAACATAGAGCTGGAGATGGGGGAGGTGTGCAAAATGCTGAAATAGTGCTACTTCCATGGAGAAACTGTAGACCTAAGTTAGAAATGGAGGAGAAGAAACTCTGTGTTTCTTGCTGCACTCACCAGAAGTAGAGCTTCCATTGAGTGTGGGGGAGGATGCAGAGAGAGTGGGTCATGGCTCAAGTGCCACAGACTTGCTATTCCTACTGAACTTTAGTAGATTGTCTTGAATAAATGTTTCTCCTTTGACTTAATGGCCTTAGAACACTTTCCAAAGACATTAAATGGTTGCCCTTTTATAATTGTTACCAGTTATGGTTGTTTCTTTGGGAAGAAAGTTCATATAGCTCATGGTCCCATTCCTGTCACTTATTCTCTTAACTCTACACTCTGCTATATTTTGGGAGAGGCAATAGGAACTTTTGGCAGGCTCAGGATTTCTGGGAAAGATCATGAGGGTTCTGATTGTAATAGAAATATTAAAAGGATTATTCTTTTTCCAATTACATTTTCCTGTAGACATTTATCTATTCTCACTCTTAAGCTACAAAATTTTAACACACAAGCCACTTAATTTGTTTTAACTGAAATGGTTTTATGTTCACTGTATTGGGATTGAGATTTGCTGCAAGACACAGAAAACCCAAAATAATAGACATTTGAACATGACCACATTTGTATTTCTTTCTTGTCTAGATTACATGCGATGATAAGCATTCTACTTGCTTTGTGATCATCCAGGAAATAGTCTCCTTCTGTGTTGTGCTGTGCCTCTGACATTATCAACACTTGACTGCTTACCTCTTAGTCCAAAAGGGTTGCTTCAGCTGTAGATATTATGAATACTTTGTAGCCAGCTGGAAACAGAAAGTGGGTGGGAGGACTTTTTTATTCTCATCCTGTTGCATAGAACTCAGCCATGAGACTACATCTAACTGCAAGGGAGTCTGGACAATAATAGTCTTTCTTCAGGATGGTCATGTCTCCAGCTGAAAACTAGAGATATTTCTAAGAAGGAAGTGGAGAAAGGCTATCAGGGAAGAACTAGTCTCTGCCATGGTTAATAATAAACTTTTTGAGGCCTTTTCTAAATAGTTTCTCATCAGTCAATTAAGACAAAACATCCATTTCCTCCACTTTTAGACAGACCACAAATCTGGCACTGAGATTCATAAACCATTTCATGGCAAATATAAAATAATTATCTCAATTCTTTAAAGGATGGGCATTCATAATATCCCAGGGGGAGTTGCTGGATTAACCAGAAGCTAACATGTACACTGAATGGCCAGATTATTATGATCTCTGAACACATAATAATCTGGCCACTCAGTATATATATATATATATATATTAGAGGCCTGGTGCAGAATTCGTGCATGGGTGGGTCTGGCCAGCCTGGCCAGGGGGAGGGGACATGGGCGGTTGGCCGGCCTGCCTGCTGGTTGAACTCCTGGTCGAGGTGACTATTTGCATATTAGCCTTTTATTATATAGAATATATACTGAGTGGCCAGATTATTATGTGTTCAGATATCATAATAATCTGGCCACTCAGTGTATTTCCTTAGTACCAAGTAATTGCTTGCCTCTATAGCAAGTATAAATATGGGTTAGAGCAGTGGTCGGCAAACTTGTTCTGTTGACAATGAGTTTGCCGACCACTGGGTTAGAGGAACATGATTAATATGATGAAACAAGTATAGAGAACAATTAAAAATTATGTGTCTTTAGTATTTACCATTCTGTATATCACCTTACAGTTATGTATCTTTGTGTCCTATAACTTGTCTCTGGACTCTACTGGTATAAATGTTGGGCTGTGCGTGATTCATCGACTTGACCTCTTCAACAATCAGCATAGTGTTTAATACATAGAAGGTGTTCAACAAAGGAAAAAGACAAATGAGCTGTAATTCAGTATCTTAAGTTAAAACTCAAAAATACTTTCTAAGGCCTCTCTTACCCCTTATATATAGTTCATCAGCAAGTCTTGTTGCCGGAGCTCTAAATTTATCCAGAATCTATATACTTCACCTCCATTCTTGTCACCCAATCCAAGCCACCATTTTCCCTAACCCTGGACTTGTGCAATAACCTTCTCATTTATTTTCCCATTTTCATTCTTCCTTGTAATTTTTTCTCTTTATAGTAGCTACAGTTATCTTTTATATTTATGAATCAGAAAATGTCACTTTCTTGCTTGAGATACTCTGACTTCCTGGTATACGTAGAATGAAACCCAAACATCTTACCCCTGACCACCTCTCTAGCTTCATCTCTTACTACTTTCTCCTCTTTCCAGTGACATTGAACTTCTTTCATTTTCAAGAACATGTCTATTTAATTTATATGTTGAGACCTTTGCACTTATGGTTTCCTCTGCCTGGAATGCTCTGAAGGGGCTAATCGCTGAAGAATGTCCGCCAAAGTTGCTTTAGCAATTGGAACAATAGATACTTGATTGGAGGGCAATCTGAGCAGTGCATTGCAGTGTTTATCACAGTCTACCCTTGTATTACTTAGATCCAATTATTCAAATATGTTTTGGTTGTAGATACTCCAGGATTCTATATACCTCTCTTCCTGGAGGAACTTAGAAAAGTAAAGTTAGTGGGAAGAATTACAGCCCCTACAACTGCAGATGACCTTGGGGCTGCAACTTATACTCATCATCTCCCTCCTTGACTATCAAGTGTAGATTTTCCTCAGTTTCAGCTAGCAACTCTAACTGATCTTGGTTGCTTACCTGGTGACCAATTCCCCTCCCCTGCAGGGGGATCTTATGATATTTCAATGTGTTCACCACAGTGTATTCTTTCTAAACACTACTCCTTTTAAAATTGTGATGAAGTACTCAGTGCTTAGCTCAGGTCATGCTTGCCCTTTAGTAGGTAGAGGAAAATCACCTCAAAGTGTTTTCTTCACAATATGATAATAGATTCAGCCTTGGAATTGAAAACCTCAATTTAAGGCTTTATTCCAAGTCTGAACTTAAGGAAGGCAGAAAGCCTCAAAAAGGTTATCACTCACATGTTTATAAATCCTTAAAATTTTACTCCTCCTGGCCTCTAATATCTTTTTGTTGTTTGAAAATTATTCCTGATTTTCTTATAGAAATTTCTCCTAACTCTATTCAGAAATTAGCATGTGGCATTTCTTTGGTGATTTATAGAGAGCTAGACCAAGAAGCCCTTTGCTTGGTTCCTGGGTGTCAGCATCATCAGGAACCACAGCTCAGCCATAGGAACAGCCAGGGTACTTAATCAACAAGGTTTTGCTGCTGGAACCCAAAAGGAAAAGTATGCTCAAAGACAAACTCATGAACATGTTAAGGCAGATTGAATTATATAATGTACTTTCTTTGTGCAAGTCTCATACATTTCTTAAAGTCTCCGATGACACTTCATTACACTGTGTCTCCCCATTCCATTTCCCCTCCCCTCATTAGACACTATAAGCCTAAATTTCAAAGTTCCTGACACATGTCTTTCCTTCCTCCTTTCCTCTATCCATTCATATAATCTTGATGAATAATAGTAATACTAATAGCTACAAATATTGAGTGCTTATTGTGTGCTAGGCACTTTGCCAAGTGCCTTATGTAAACTAACATCTAATCCTCACAGCAATTTTATGAGGCAAGTAGCAGTGTTCTCTCCATTTTAAAGATGACTCAACTATGGCAAGAACGTTTTGGTAAGTTATATGAACGTTTATATAACTTACCAAAGGCCATTTATTTATCCACTGAATATACAGTAAACACTTTCTAAGTTCCAGAAAAAAAATCTGGGTGTTGGGGATATGGTAGTGAACAAAGAAGATGGTGGCATATGCCCTAATTTAGCTTACATTCTAGTGTGTACATCTGGAAGATAAAAAAAATAAACAGAAAAAATCAAATTTATAATTTGTCAGAGGAAAATAATTGAAGGAAGCATATCAAAGGCTGGGGTAGAGGGTATCGTTATAGTATTAAATATGGCATAGCTGATAATTATAGTTGAAAAAACCTGAAGGAGTTAAGGAGAGAGGTAATGTAGATATGGGGTATAAGAAGTTTCCAGGTGGCATGAACAAAAAGTATCAGGAAGCTGATGTGGAATCATGCTCAGTGTATCAAGGAAGTGAGTGGAGTGTGTCAGATGGAGAATAGTTGATGAGCTCAGAAGAATGACAGTGGGGGGAAATGGCTCTTTGTAGACCATTATAAAGATGTTAGTTTATACTGTGTGAGAGAGGAAGCCATTGAAGGATTTTGAGCTGAGGAGGGATATGATCTGACTTATATTTTAATAGGATCCCTAGCTGCTGTGCTGAGAACAGACTGTGAGGGGCAAGGACAAAAGCAGGAAGATAAGTTACGAGGCTATCCTATATAATAAAATCTTAATATGCAAATCAACCAAATGGCGAAATGATCCATTGCTATGATGTGCACTGACCACCAGGGGGCAGACGCTCAATGCAGGAGGTGCCCCTGGTGATCAGTGTGCTCCCACAGGGGGAGTGCTGCTCAGCCAGAAGCCAGGCTCACGGCTGGCGAGTGCAGCAGCGGTGGAGGGGTCCTGGACTGCAAAAGGGTGCAGGCTGGGCTGAGGTACCATCCCGCCCCCAGTGCACAAATCTCATGCACTAGGTCTCTAGTCTATAGATATAAAAGCCTAAGTGACCGAGTGACCAAACGACTGATCAACCTGTCGCTATGACATGCACTGACCACCAGGGGGCAGACACTCAATGCAGGAGCTGCATCCTGGTGGTCAGTGCACTCCCACAGTGGGAATGCCGCTCAGCTGACCAACCCATTCCACTGGCTTACTAGCCCAGCGGCAGCCACTCGCTCCCTCAGTAGTCCTGCAGTCCAATCTCCAGAGAATGGGCCAGGCATCGATGGACTGGCACCACTGGCATGATTCTGACAGCACCACTGGCCTCCTGGAAGTCAGTCTTGGGCACTGCAGCTGCTTCCCCTTCCTAGACACTCCATAAGGAAGAAATAATATAAAAGCAACTACAACTGGTGCAAAGGTCAGCGGGACGGATCCGGATCCCAGGCTAGCAAGGGCATCCCACCACCTGCCCGGGGGGCTGATCACATCCCAGCGCCCCCCCACCCCTCTTGGGATGGGCATCAGATGCAGGGCTCATGGCTGGTGAGCACCGCTATGGCGGCATGAGACTCTCCTGATCAGGACTGACTGGGTGCGAGCCTGCGGCAGGCACAGTGGTCCAGAATGAGTGGGAGCAGCAGGCAGAAGCAGCAGGCGGTCTTGGACTGCTGGTTTCAGCCCAATCCCCACAGACCACACTGAGGGACCCCACCTGTGCATGAATTCATGCACCATGCCTCTAGTTGTAAATAATTTATGTAAGAGATGATGGTGGCTTAGACCTGGGTGATGGTGGTAGAAATCTTGCAAAGTGGTTGAATTTTGGACCTATTATGAAGGTAGGCCAGTGAGATTTGTGAACCAAATGGATTTGGATATGAAAAAAAATAGGAGTAAAAACGACACCAAAGTTTTTAGCCTGAGCAATTGAAAGGGAGTTTCCAATAGTTGGGATGAGGGAGATGGTAGGAGGAGTAGGTTTGAGAGGGAAGAGATGGAGTTTTGTTTTAGATATGTTATGTTTTAGAGGTCTATAAGACAGCCAAGTGAGAGATGTTAAGGAAGTGGTTGCATATATATAACTTATGGGGGGTGTACTGGATAGAATTATAAATTTGGGAGACATCAGACATCAGTGATTGGGTGCCATGAGACTGAATGAGATCAGCAAATTTGAGTTTAGAAGAAGAGAAAAAAATTTCAGAACTGAGACCTGGGGCATTCAAGCATACAGATATTGGGGAGGAAGAAGAGCCAAAGAGGGAAAATAAGAAGTAGAGGCGAGTGAAGTAGGAGAATGCCAAAGGAGTGTGTTGACCTGAAGTCCAGCAGAGAATATATTTCAAGTTGGAAAAATATAGTGGTGAATATTGCTGATAGTCAAATAAGGCAGGGACTAACAATTTATCCTTGGATTTAGCAATATGGAGATCATTCTTGACCTTGACAAACAGCTTTGTGAAGTTGTGAGGGTAAAGGCTAGCTAGACAGGAGAGGATTTAAAGGAATTCATGAAAATGGAAAGTGATGTTGACTCAGTGGTATTAGCTCAGGTACCCATATTACAGACCTCATGCTCTTAATCACTATGTAATATATATATATCAGAGATGTATTTTTCTCAAAAGATTGTTATATCATGCCCTCCCCACATGCAGATTTCAATATGTCCCTTGGTCTCAAATAAGATGAGAATCATTGTCTTAAAATTTTACTAATGGTGGAAATTTCAGGCACCATTAAAAAAGCCAGTGTGGGTGTGTTCCCAGGATTTCACAAAATATATAATGTAGCCCATGAAAAACAATGTGGAAATGTTTAGAAATTTGAAATTTGACCATGGTGTTAAAACTTAATTTATCCAAATATTCCCATTTCAATCTTTGTTCTTTAGGATTGTTCTCTTAGCTGTGTGTGTGTGTGTGTGTGTGTGTGTGTGTGTGTGTGTGTGTGTGAGAGAGAGAGAGAGAGAGAGAGAGAGAGAGAGAGAGAGAGAGAGATAATGACTTAGTTGGCTATGCTCAGGCACATAATTTTGTTGGGGACAGTTGAATATTGCCTATAGATCACACTGTCTGTTATGCTCACTGCTTTCTATGTAATTTTATTCTGTATATGTCTTCCAAATTAGTTTATAAATAGGTCTAGGCTAAGGACCCAGATTTTTTTTCTTCATGTAGTAAGTGCTCAATAAATGACTCTAGAGGACAGCTCACCTTTGAATAGAGATTGTACTCCCCCTAAACACAGTTGGGGTTTACATTCTGTCATAGTTTATTTTTCAATCATAACAAACAAGATGCAGAAGAACTAATCAAAGGAGTGTGTTTATATAGTTACAGAAAAAGTAGAGGTAGAATTAATGTTTCACAATTATATAACTGATTTATTTTTTTATTTTATTTTGTTTTAAATATATTTTATTGAATTTTTACAGAGAGGAAGGGAGAAGGATAGAAAGTTAGAAACATCGATGGGAGAGAAACATCGACCAGCTGCCTCCTGCACACCTCCCACTGGGGATGTGCCTGCAACCAAGGTACATGCCCTTGACCGGAATCGAACCTGGGACCCTTCAGTCCACAGGCCGATGCTCTATCCACTGAGCCAAACCGGTTACGGCTATATAACTGATTTAGACAATATTTTACTTCGTGCACTTTAATCTTTTGGATAGTTACAAAATTGTGCGTTTCTCTAGGTTGTTCAAATGTTTCACTGCAATTTTCAAGTGTTGGGTAGGGATGGAGAATATGTGCTTGTGAACCTCCTATTGTTTGTTATGGTCTCTGAACAAAATCCCAAGCAATGCATGTTTTTAATGTACTCAAATGCCAGAGCCAGTCCTTAATTCCCAGTGTACATCAACCCATGAAGGTTATTTAGATACATGTGCTCCTGCAGGTAATAGAATGTCAATCTCAGCAGATGCCAATTAGAAATTCCTGGGCCAAGAGGCCCCTAAACCATCAAATCTTGCATAATATAAAATTGTAATCAGTTGGATGGATCAACTGAGTTCAAGAGTAATAAATCTGGTTAGAAATGCCTTCTTAGTACCAGATGGCCACTTCAGGAAAGGTCATGAAGAAACTATGAGATGACCAGAGAGCAGTTCACAGTACTTCTGAAGATGTTAGATATGTGACCCATAGAGTCCCCAGGAGATAATAATGACAAAAATATTGCTTTCTTTAAACTAACTACCGTTAAAATTATTGCTAATCAGACTGGCTTCATGAATAACAGGAGGAAAGAGAAACCAAGATAAATAACTTCCTGCTCCCCAAACATCTCTTCTATGGTTCATTTTATTCCTGCATTTCTGTCATTTTAGAGTCATGACTTGGGTGGTTTGCTGCTTTGGGAAATTTAGTTGATTATATAACTAGTCCTGAGATGGGCAACACTTAGCAACATCATTCATTGCTGCCTTTGCATGAAGGTTTTAATTGCTGTTGTTTTTAATCAGAGATGTATTTTGACAAACAAATACAGAGCATCTGAGGAAATGTGACACTGGATAGGGACTTTTTTTGGAAAAAGCAGAATGCATCTTGGTGTTCACATTCCTTGGCATTGGCATCACTGGGAACACGTGCACAGGATAGTAAAAATTGTACTAAACTGTGAGTTGGAAACCTAGGTTCACGTCCCATCTCTGCCACTAATTAGCATTATGACCTTAAGCAAATCCCTTCTTTTCTCTGGGCCTTGATTTCCTTATTGAAAAATTAGGGAATTTAGATCAGGAGTTCTCAAATTTTAAGTGCAGAAGAACTAATCAAAGGAGTCTGTTAAAAGTTCAGACTTTTGGTTATACTCTATTTCTTTATCTCTTGATTCAATAAATTTAGATGAGGCCCAGGAATTTTCATATTAAGAAGCACCTGAAATGGTCTATATGGTTTAATGATCACTCTTTGAGAAACTGGATTAGATGGTTTCTAATGTCTTTTCCAGCTCTAAATTTTTTATCTTTCTGGTGGTGTTACTTCTTTTTGAGAGTGGGAACAAACCATTTTTGTACCTTTGTTTTTTATTCTCTTTAACCCTTTCATTGTTCATATATTTTCCTTATCCTCCCTCCTTCTTCCCTTGCTCCACTGCCTCAACTATAAGGTTACAGTTGGGTCCAGTGGGAATGAGAATGATTCAGTGGACTGACTCTGAAAGTACTTACTACGTGGGATTCCTGTTGGCACAGGGCAAGAGACAAGGGACACCTAAAGTCATATTTCCTGATCTTGGCTGGAGAAATACTGTACTCAGATCCTAGTAATAATTGACACATGGGATGCATGTTCTGATAGACACAAACTGCAAGAGTGGAGTCACAGAGGCACAGAGGAGAGAGTTTAAGGGACTTTTGATGAGTAAATATGAAATGCCCCCCATTTTTCTATCTTTTCATTGTGACTTATTGGATACCACTAGCAACCGGAAGAACTAAAAAACACAAGTAGTGAAAAATGCTGTTCAAATCAAAGGTGGCCATTCAAACAGTTGTAGATACAGTTGTTCTCAACCTGGCTGCACATTAGAATCCCATGAGCAGCCTAAAAGAATAACAATGCCTTGATCATTCCATAGACTAATTAAAACCAAATCTCTGAGTATGGGCATTGACATCTTTTAAAATATACCAGATGATTGTAATGTGTAACCAAGGTTGAAAACTAATGCCATAGGAGGTTATTTACAGAAGTGAGATAAATAAAACTTAAATAACTTGTCTTCTAACAAGTTGCTAAGTTTCTGGCAGTAATATCCTAGCAGGATAGGCCAGAAAGTTTGTTTCTAGTGTTTTCTTTTTCTAGTTGGCACCTAGCTTGTGGGTTACAGCTTCTCTTACAAAGTATGAGCCTATGATACCAACCTCCATCCGTACACCTAGACTCTTGTCTGTGTCTCTGGCTCCTTTTACCCAGGCTCAGTTCTCTGCTTCCAGAAGGGGTAGGGAATATTCAGTTTGACAGTTTGCATTATATGTATTAGCTTTAAAGAAATCAAGAAGTCTTTGGCCTGTATTAGTTGGAGGCTTTGAGGCCACTCACTAATATTGTATTAATTTTAGCTTTTGCATGTCCTCCCAATTCCATCAATAGAAACCAAATATGTAAAATGAGAATTTTCTCTGATTTGGCTTGAGTCTCAATTTGTTTTTCTAACACTGAATTCTACTTACCAACTAAAGAGAACATTTTGGTCTGTATTGATTGATCTCCTTTTATTTGCTATTATTCTTTGCTTACCACAGCAGTGAAGTGGTCAGAACATTTTCCTTTCTCTCTGGTAAGTTTATGCAAACAATTTGCATTATGCATTGAGCTTTCCAATTCATTCTTTTTTTTTTAATCCTCACCCAAGGATATTTTTTTCCATTGATTTTCAGAGAGAATAGAAAGGAGGGAGGAGGCGGAAAAGAGGGAGAAAGAAACATCAATGTGAGAGACATGGATTGGTTGCCTCCTGCACTTGCCCCTACTGGGGCTGGGGAACTTGCAACCGAATTATGTGCCCTTGACCAGGAATGGAACCTGAGACCCTTCGGTTCCTGGTCCAAAGTTCTAACCACTAAACAAATCTGCCAGGGCCCAATTCATTCTTTATTTGATCCTTACAACAAATTTGTACAGTAGGCTTGACATGAGCTATTAGCATTATTGTAAAGATGAGGAGATTAAAGCTCAGAGAAGAGAAATCACTGGCCCCAGGTTTTACAGTCAGAATTCAAAACCTATTTTCTGCATATATAGCACACATCATCACTAAATATCTCTCACATTATTTGCTTATTTGTTTGATTATTATCTGTCTTCTCTGCCAACAGAATGCAAGTTCAATATAAATAGGGTACTTACCTGTCACATTCACCTTTATATCCCCAGAGACTAGATTAGTGCCTGGCATATAGTAAATGTTTTCATTGAATCTTTAAAGAAACTTCAATTTTCTTGTTCTAAGTCCTTTGATCTTTTAAATTCTCTATGGCTATTTTTAATTTGCCAGTTTTAAAGAGATAGATGGAAAAATCACAAATGGTCATGCAGCTAGTAATTAGTGGAGCCAGCACCAGAACCCAAGTTGTTTAATTCTCAGTAGGGTAGATTTGTGTTATCTTACTTTTGGACACTGGCAGACCCAATGCTATGCTGTGTTTTAGAAAGATCCTTTAATGTTGATATGTATACTCTAAGGCAGTGGTTCTCAACCTTTCTAATGCCGCGACCCTTTAATACAGTTCCTCATGTTGTGGTGACCCCCAACCATAAAATTATTTTCGTTGCTACTTCATAACTGTAATTTTGCTACTGTTATGAATCGTAATGTAAATATCTGTGTTTTCCGATGGTCTTAGGCTCTACAGCATGAGGAACTGTATTAAAGGGTCGCGGCATTAGAAAGGTTGAGAACCACTGCTCTAAGGCCACTGACAGAGCCAACCTTCTGAAAAGTTGTGGAGTAGGAAAAGTTAGTTGTCTTTGTCTACACATCCACCACCCCCTCAACTTGAGCTGCAAGCTCTACTCCAGCTTCTCCCCTAGTGTTAAGGATCTTTCTAGATGCCTTCTCTCTGTTCAGATTTTCTCTGTCCTTTGACCCACTATTAGTGCTAGCTGGATGGAGTCACCTTACCTTTTTGAGTCTCAGCTTTCTTACCAAATGAGAAGGATAATAATATGTCCATCTTATTTATATCATTTGTGTGGTATGAACATATAAAGTAACAAGGTGTAGATTATAACGCATTTTACAAATGAGGTGATGTTATTAGG
The DNA here is from genome assembly GCF_963455305.1 of Plecotus auritus. Taxonomy (NCBI): domain Eukaryota; kingdom Metazoa; phylum Chordata; class Mammalia; order Chiroptera; family Vespertilionidae; genus Plecotus; species Plecotus auritus. The sequence goes on from NC_137784.1 coordinate 100,200,409, forward strand.
TTTTTCTAGGAAATCTGACTAGTATAGCAAACAAATCTCTTTAGGACCATACGGCTTTTTGTAATGGTTTGAATGACCTTTTCCAGCTTGCCCAGTTAATTTTTAACAAAGATATTCAATATTTTTGACCTAAGAGAGTAATACTTATGGTGGGAATATTTAGAATCTTGGCATGTCTGTGCGGGACAGATTTATACATGGTGGTGGGAAGAGAGGTTTTTTAGGGCTTTGCTGTTCACTCTTTCTTTGTAACATGGCTCACCATAACTCTTTGTTAAACTATGTAGCTGCTACCTGTGCTAAGTCATGAATTAGTCAAGACCTCCAATTCCTTGTGATGAGCAGTTTGGCTTGAAATGATTTGAACTGATCCCAGCTAGAGTCCATTTGGTTCTCTTTAAGAAAGTTTCTCACTACAGCTCTCTCATGCTGAAGCTCAGTAGGCAACAGACATCTACTGCACACATGCAGTTGAATTTGGACAAAGTGTTTCTTTGCCTCTGGTGGTCTGTGATTTGAAGACCCATGCTAATGAGGTGAAAGGTGAGGGTTAGATAGTACATAGGTGCTCTCATTTGAAAAAGCTGCAGCAAAACATGAGGGTATCTGATTTATATGGAAATTTCCCCCAATGGCACCCTTTTGTTAAAATATGTCAACAAGCATCTTTTTCAGAGTTGTGAGACCCAGGGGTTGGAGTCTTTCCAAGCATTTTCTTGTCAGAGCTGTCATTCCAGAAAATTATAGAGTGTAGATTGAAACTAAGATTATAGTTTTAAACAGCCCTCACCTCTCTCTGACTGGGGACAGCCTAAGCAATGCCCAGGAGCTAAATTTGGTCTCAGTCATTATGAAAATTGAAAGCAGTGCTTTACAATTAAGAGTTTGAAAACAGCCTTTAATTTATATTCCATAAAACATTGATGGGGTTGGAGGTTATGAGACTGAGGGCTCAGGGGGCCTGAATTAAAGATGAGTAGAAGCTTTTAAAGTGTTGCTACTAGTTTAAATGTGGTCAAAGGCCATGACAACTTCATGGCATTGAGATTTGTTGGTTATCTCAGGTCTTGTGAAATGTAGTATTCAAACATCTTTGTAGCAAGAATCACCAGAATTACTGCCTAGAAAGGTAAAATAGAGGCTAAGATTCTAGAGAGGTATGATTAATTTTAAATAAATGGAGCTTGGAAGTAAAGAAATAAAATATACTGAGTTTAAGAAATAGGGATATTCTGGAAGGAATAGGGGAATTAAAAATAAACACAGAAAGCCTGTCTTAGCCTGGAATGTAAAAAGGAAGGAATAGTTAACATACAGTTCAGATGAGACCAATTTGAAAAAGAAAACACACCCAAAAAAAGAATAAAAACAAAACTTCGGAAGATTAACAACTCAGAGAGAGAATCCCAGCCTCACAAGAAATAGAACAAATTCTGGACCTTATAGTATCTCCCTAACTTGGAAGGACTGGGACTAAAAGGGTAGTTAGAAGGACTCTGTGAGGTAGAGATCTTCATATAGAAAAGAGAGCTGGTCTGAATCTGGCCATAGATGAACAAGTTACACTACATTGAGGAAACAGAGACAAAGTTCCTTTACTGGCATTGCTTATGGTTCTTTCTCTTCATTACTTTTAGTTCTCTTAGGTTACTGAACCAGAAACTAGTTTAAGTTATATACGTTTGGAGGTATGAGTGTGACAGTTACCATTTTTTTTTAATAATGTGTGCATGTAGTGGTATGGAGAAAGAAGGAAGTTAGAAACATCTAAAATCCTGCCACCTTGAAAGAAACACTAGGATAACTATCCTTTTATGTGGCTCATTATGTGTGTACACATATACATATGTTAACTTTCATAAATGGTATCATCCTATATAATAAAAGGCTATACAAATTGTCCCCTTGACCGGGAATTTGGCCAGGAGTTCGACCAGTGGGCGGGGCCAGCTGGCCAACCGCCCGCGGCCCCTTCCCCTGTCCAGTCCCGCCCCCAATCGGCACACCCCCCCCAACCGCCTGTGGCTCCTCCCCCATGCTGCCCAGCCTGATAGCCCTGATCAGGGTGGGCCGGCCGGACTCCACCCATGCACGAATTTGTGCACCAGGCCTCTAGTAGTTTAATAATTTCTTTATTGTTAAGGGCACCTTTTGAGGGACTTGTCTCTCTCCTCTTCTCTTCCTTCTCATCACACTCCTCAAGATAACCAAAGTTAATAGCCTGGTGTATATCCTTCTAGTATCACTCCATCTGATTGAAACACATGCACACACACACACACACACACACACATTTTGTTTGGTCATTATTTATAGACTTGATTATCATGTTATAAATTTTTCTTTTACTTATTAATCAGAACCTAGTGGATTTGGTGAAATTTCCACAATTCTTTTAATGGTAGCATAGTAATTTAAGATATGGCCGGAACTGGTTTGGCTCAGTGGATAGAGCATCGGCCTGCGGACTGAAGGGTCCCGGGTTCGATTCCGGTCAAGGGCATGTACCTTGGTTGCGGGCACATCCCCAGTGGGGGGTGTGCAGGAGGCAGCTGATCGATGTATCTCTCTCATCGATGTTTCTAGCTATCTATCATCTCCCTTTCCTCTCTGTAAAAAATCAATAAAATATATTAAAAAAAAAAAAGATATGAATGTACCACAGTTTTTTCACTCATTTCTATTAATGGGCATTCATTATATTTCTATTTTGTTGTCATCACCATTGGCACTACAGTTACTGTTATTAGTTTAAATCATATGAAATTGCTACTTTTGTAGGTAAAAAATGGTCAACTATCAAAAAATTTGATACATGTAAAAATAGATCAACAACATCGTTCAGGTTTGAGAATGTGCAAAATAAAGTCAGCACTCTTTGGTGCAACCTTAAGCTCAACTAGAATGCAGAGAAAAAGAACAAGGAAATAAAAATAATGAGAAAAATCAATAATAAATATAATGGATCAGTGAATGGAGAACATGTGGCTTATCTGTGCATCTGAAAAGATAAGAACAAATGCAGTAAAAGCAATAATAGAAGAAAATATCACTGAAATGAAGAAACAGCTTAATATGAAGATCAAAAAGGATTACCAGGTACCAGTCAACTTAATAAATGTGACCAACGTCTTAATAATCCTGGTGAATGTCCTGAATATCAAGGATAAAGAAAAAATTCTACAAGTACCCATTTAAAAGAGAGACAACAATAAAACAAAAAAGGGTTACCTGTAAATAATAAAAAACATAGATTTTGACATATTAAATGTCACAAGACAATGGAGCAACATTTACACTTTTGATAGAAAATCATTTTGATCAAGTTGTCCTCTACCTGATATTATACAGATATAATTAAAATATCTTCAGAAATACAAGAGCTCAGAAAATATGCTCTCTGTAGATTCACTGAAAAATGAAGGGGGGAAACTCAGAATAGATACTCAAAGCAACTGGAAAACAAAGAAAAAAAAATAAAGACCTTAAGAATGTGGGCTATGGTATAAAAATATTGCATACATTAAATCCATTTAAACATAGAAGAGTTCTAAAAATGTTATAGATAAATAGTATATATCTCTCTATATAAAAGCCTAAGCAACCGTCTAACTGTCTGACCAGTAGCTATGATGTGCACTGACCACCAGCGGGCAGATGCTCAATGGAGGAGCTGCCAAGCTGCAGTGACTTGGCAGTTGCAGTTCTCAGATGATGCACCTGGAACCAGAGAGGAGGGAGCCTGATTCTGGGGTGTGTCACCCAAGAACCACCCTCTCGCAATCCAGGACCCCTCGGGGGATGTCGGAGAGCCAGTTTCAGCCCAAGCCCCACAGGTCAGGCTGAGGGACCTCACCAGTGCACTAATCCGTGCACCGGGCCTCTAGTGTGTGTGTGTGTGTGTGTGTGTGTGTAATAATCCTTGAAAGTCTAAAATTTCATAATATGCCACCATTACCTGGGAGATATGGGAATGGGGTAGGAAAGTACAGGAGGAATTAGAAGATACTCTTTCCTTTTATAAGGAGAATGATAGTTAGATTCAATTACTTTAAATTTAAGGTTAACCTAGTGCAGAAATAAAAGAAAAAAGTATACTTTCCAAATTACTAAAACAGAAAAAACAAAGTCCCCATTTTATAAAGGAAATAGGAAGAAAGTGGAATTCTCATATTAAATTAGGAAACAAGAGTCAACTGTAGTTTCTCTGTTTAACAAAATACATCTGAAAGTGACATTTTGTTGCCATTTTATTGTTCATATTTTAAATCTTCTTCTTCTTTTTTTAATATATTTTATTGATTTTTTACAGAGAGGAAGGGAGAGGGATAGAGAGTTAGAAACATCGATGAGAGAGAAACATCGATTAGCTGCCTCCTGAACACCTCCCACTGGGGATGTGCCCGCAACCAAGGTACGTGCCCTTGACCGGAATCGAACCTGGGCCCCTTCAGTACACAGGCTGACGCTCTATCCACTGAGCCAAACTGGTTTCGGCAAATCTTCTTCTTCTTAAAGAAGACTCTTCAACATTTCATGTAATACTGGTTTGACGGTAATAAACTCCCTCAGCTTTTTCTTGTCTGGAAAGCTCTTTATCGGTCTTTTAATTCTAAATGATAGCTTTGGTGGGAAGAGTAATCTTGATTGTAGGTCCCTGCCTTTCATCACTTTGAATATTTCTTGCCACTCCCTTCTGGCCTGCAAAGTTAAGTTGAGAAGTCAGCTGACATTCGTATGAGTGCTCCCTTGTAGGTAACTAACTGCATTTCTCTTGCTGCTTTTAATATTCTCTCTTTGTCTTTAAACTGGCATTTTAATTATGATTTGTCTTGGTGTGGACCTCTTTGGGTTCATCTTGTTTGGGACTCTCCTGATTTCCTGGACTTGTAAGTCTATTTCTTTCACCAGGTAGGGGAAGTTTTTTTGTCATCATTTCTTCAAATAGGTTTTCAATTTCTTGTTCTTTCTCTTCTCCTTCTGGCACCTCCATAATGTGAATGTTGATACATTTGAAGTTGTACCAGTCTCCTTCCACTATCTTCATATTTTTGGATTCTTTTTTTTTCTTTTTGCTCTTCTGATTGGGTGGTTTTTGCTTCCTCATATTCCAAATCATTGATTTGATTTTTGGTATTTTCTACTCTACTATTGATTCCCTTCAAATTATTCTTCATCTCAGTTATTGTATCCTTCATTTCTGACTGGTCCTTTTACATGTCTTTGATATTCTTACTAATTTCCTTGAAATTCTCAGTAAGTTCCTTGAAGCTCTCATTAAGTACCTTGAGCAACCTTATAACCATTATTTGGAACTCTGTATTTGGTAATTTTCTTACTTTCATTTCACTTAGTTCTTTTTTTGGAGATTTCTCCTCTGTTTTCACTTGAGGAATGTTTCTTTGTCTCCACATTTTGGCTGCTTCCCTGTGTTTATTTCTATGTATTAGGTAGAGCTGATATGTCTTCCAGACGTGGTGGAGTGCCCTTGTATAGTAGGTGTCCTCTAGGGCCCAGTGGCTCAGCCTCCCTGTCATCTGAGCTGGGTTCTAGGTGAACCCCCATGTGGGCTGTGTGTATTGTCCTGTTTTCATTGATCTTTGATTGCTGTTGGTGTCCCTGGGAGGAATTGACATCTAGACCAATTGGCTGTGAGGACAAACTGTGATAACAGCTGAAGATCTGCTGTGTGGGAGCCAACCCTATGGAGTAGGACTTGCTTCAGTGGGGTTTTGGTGCACACAGAATCTGCCCCTTGTAGAAGTGATAGAGTTGCTATTTTTAAATTTTATTTTGCTGTTTAAAGTATTACACATAGTAGTACACATATCTCCTTTTTCTTCCCCATTGACCTTCCCCCAACCTCCCCAAACCCCTCTCTCATGCCCTCATCCCACCCCCCCAGTGTCTTGTATCCTTTAGTTGTGCTTATATGCATGCATACAAGTCCTTCGGTTGATCTCTTTTCCCCTTCCCCAACACTCACCAGCCTTCCCGCTGTAATTTGACAGTCTGTTCAATGCTTTACTGCCTCTGTATCTATATTTTTGTTCATCAGGTAATAATGTTCTTTATTTTCCAAAAATGAGTGAGATCATGTGGTATTTTTCTTTTATTGCCTGGCTTATTTCACTGAGCATAATGCTCTCCAGTTCCATCCATGCTGCTGCAAATGGTAATAATTCCTTCTTATTTATAGCAGGGTAGTATTCCATTGTGTAGATGTACCATAGTTTTCTAATCCACTCATCTGCTGATGGGCTGTTTCCAAATCTTAGTAATGGTGAATTGTGCTGCTGTGAACATAAGGGTGCATATATCCTTTCTGATAGGTGTTTCTGATTTCTTGGGATATATTCCTAGAAGCAGGACTACTGGGTCAAATGGGAGTTCCATTTTTAGTTTCTTGAGGAAACTCCATACTGTTCTCCACAGTGGCTGCACCAGTCTGCATTTCCACCAGCAGTGCACGAGGGTTCCTTTTTCTCTGCATCCTTGCCAGCACTTGTCGTTTGTTGATTTGTTGATGATTGCCATTCTGACCGGTGTGAGATGGTACTGCATTGTCATTTTGACTTGTATCTCTCGGATTATTAGTAACTTTGAGCATGTTTTGATATGTTTCATGGCCTTCCTTCTGTCTTCTTTTGAAAAGTATCTATTTAGTTCCATTGCCCATTTTTTTTACTGGATCATTTATCATCTTTTTATCGAGTTGTATGAGTTCCCTGTAAATGTTGGAGATTAAAACTTTATCAGTGATAACATTTGCAAATATGTTCTCCCATATAGTGGGCTTTATTGTTGTTTTGTTGATGGTTTCTTTAGCTGTGCAAAAGCTTTTTATTTTGATGCAGTCCCGTTTGTTTATTTTCTCTTTAGTTTCCATTGCCCTAGGAGTGGTATCGGTGAAGAAATAGCTTCGGCATATGTCTGAGATTTCGCTGCCTGTGGATTCCTCTAGTATTTTTATGGTTTCCTGTCTTATGTTTAAGTCTTTTACCATTTTGAGTTTATTTTTGTGTATGGTGTAAGTTGGTGGTCTACTTTCATTTTTTTTGCCTGTATCTATCCAATTTTCCCAACACCATTTATTGAAGGGACTATCTTGATTCCACTGTATGTTCATGCCTCCTTTGTCAAATATTAATTGAGCATAGTGGTTTGGGTCGATATCTGAGTCCTCTATTCTATTCCATTGGTCTAAATGTCTGTTCTTATGCCAGTACCAGACTGTTTTGAGAACAGTGGCTTTGTAATACAGCTTGAAATCTTGTATTGAGATTCCACCTACTTTGTTCTTCTTTCTCAGGATTGCTATGGCTATTCAGAGTCTTTTTTATTCCAGATGAATTTTTGGAGAGTTCTTTCTAGGTCTGTGAAATATGCAATTGGTATTTTAATGGGGATTGCATTGAATCTATAGATTGCTTTGGGTAGTATGGAAATTTTAATAATGTTGATTTTACAAATCCATGAACATGGTATGTACTTCCAACTGCTTATGTCTTCCTCTATCTCTTTTATTAGTGTCCTGTAGTTTACTGTGTATAGGTCTTTTACCTCCTTAGTTAAGTTTATTCCCAGGTATGTTAATTTTTTTGGTGTGATGGAAAATGGGATTGCTTTTTTAGTCTCTCTTTCCGTAAGTTCACTATTGGTGTATAGAAATGCCATGGATTCCTTGGCATTAATTTTGTATCCTGCTACATTGCTGAATTCATTTATTAAGTCTAATAGTTTTTTGATGGAGTCGTTAGGTTTTTTTATGTACAATATCATATCATCTGTGAATAGGTACAATTTTACTTCTTCTTTTCCAATTTGGATGCCTTTTATTTCTTCTTGTCTAATTTCAATGCCTAAGACTTCTAGTACTATGTCGAACAGGAGTGGTGAGATTGGGCATCCCTGTCCTGTTCCTGTTCTTCAGGGAAATGGTTTTCATTTTTGCCCATTGAGTATGATGTTGGCTGTGGGTTTTTCATATATGGCTTTTATTATGTTGAGGTATGATCCTTCTATTCCCACCATGATGAGATTTTTTATCAAAATTGTTGTTGGATTTTGTCAAATGCTTTTTCTGCATCAATTGATATTACTATGTGATTTTTATCTCTCAATTTGTTTATGTGATGTATCACGTTTATTGACTTGCGGATATTGTACCATCCTTGCATCCCTGGGATAAATCCTACTTGGTCATGGTGTATCATCTTTCTGATGTATTGCTGGATCTTATTTGCTGGAATTTTGTTGAGGATTTTAGCTTCTATGTTCATAAGGGATATTGGCCTGTAATTCTCTTTCATTGTGTTGTCTTTATCTGGCTTTGGTATTAGGGTGATGCTGGCTTCATAGAATGAGCTTGGAAGTGTTCCTTCCTCTTGAATTTTTTTGAATATTCTGAGAAAGATAGGTTTTAGTTCTTCCTTGAATGTTTGGTAAAACTCCCCTCTGAAGCCATCTGGCACCAGGCTTTTGTTTGCTGGAAGCTTTTTGATGACTGCTTCAATTTCGTCCATAGTTATTGGCCTATTGAGATGTTTAGATTCTTCCTGATTCCATTTTGGAAGGTTGTATTTTTCTAGGAATATGTCCATTTCCTCCAGGTTGTCCAGTTTGTTGGAATAGAGTTGTTCATAGTATTTTTTTAACAATCTTTTGTATTTCTGTGGGATCTGCTGTTATTTCGCCTCTTTCATTTCTGATTTTGTTTATTTGGGTCCTCTCTCTTTGTTTCTTGGTGAGCCTGGCTAGAGGTTCATCAATCTTGTTTATCCTTTCAAAGAACCAGCTCTTGGTTTTATTGATCTTTTGTAATGTTTTTTGTCTCTATTTGTCGTTTATCTCCGCTCTGATCTTTATTATTTCCTTCCTTCTGTTTACACTGGGCTTTTTTTTCTATTATCTTTTTTTTATTGTTTAAAGTATTACAAATACTAGTACATATGTCTCCTTTTTTTTTTCCCCATTGACCTCCCCCAGGCCTCCCCTACCCCCCAGTACATGCCTTTACCTGCCCGCCCCCCCAGTGTCTTGTATCCATTGGTTATGCTTATATGCTTGCGTACAAATCCTTCGGTTGATCTCTTACAGCCCACCCACCCCCGCAACCTCCCCTGCTTTCCCGCTGTAGTTTGAGTCTGTTCAATGCTTCTTTGCTTCTGTATCTATTTTTTCCCCATTTCTTTCCTTTAAAAAATCTTGCCTCTGCAGACTAGAAATAAACATATAATAACAAAAAGTGTTTGAGTCCCAATTTCAATGTCCAACACTTCTGAGTCCCCGTTTCAATGTCAAACAGTTCCTTATGTGTACATGTCAGAAATGATATCTGGATGGTGGGCACATGGTGGCAATGCAGGTCCGACCCTCTCTGGTTTGGTCCTAGGCAACCTGCTGTGACACACAGCTGCTGACTGCTAGCTTCGAAAGGAGTCGTCAGTGTCTTCCATGTCTGGACTCTTTCTCCTCTTGTCTTCCTGGTTGGAGCAGACCTGTCAATTCCTCTCTGTTGCAGGAATCCACATGGTCTTGGAGTTCTTTTCTGAAAATATACAAACATATTCTCGACCAAAAGTTAATAAAGGAATCTTTTCTATATAATTGATTTAGGATCCTTTTTATTTTTGCCCAAACGATTTTCCTTTGTCTTATTTAGACACCATGTGTGTTTTTCATGGGTGTCTTGCTGTTAGCATTACAAATGAAAATTAATTTTGTAAAGTAAACATTTTCTAGATATAATTTACTTATAAGATATTTTTCCTTACATGATATTACCCTGCTATCCCCCCTTTTTTTGATTGATGGAAGCTTTTGTAAATTTTATAATGCAGTCTTGATAACTTTAAATTTTAATTTTTTTGCACAAAAATATGACTGCTTTAGGTTCTTTGCATGTTCAGGAATTTTACCATGAGATGAACTACCAATAGAAATTTTAGTTACTACTTTAGGAAAAGCTTTTTGTCCAGTACAATTAAATTTTCTTGAATATTCACTTATTTCAATTAGCCTATTTAAATTAATCTAAAAACTTGATTATTATTTTACTGTCAAATTTAATACTCTACCAACAATCTTAGTTTACCCTGTAAATATTAGTGGGAAGGATTATTTGCATTCTTGAGTAGGCCCTGAGCATTCCTGGTGCAAGGCTGGATTTAGATATAGGGCAGTTGCTGTCAGCCAAGTCTCTGTCTGTTACCTGGGTCCCAATCTGAGCTGGGCCAAGTCACTGTCACCTGTGTCCCGATCTGAGCTGGGCATGGGAATCAAAGCAGCCATGAGGGTAGGAGACCTCCCTCAGAAGGGGTGAGTGTTCAGGACCCTGCAAGGTTGGGGGGGGTGAGGGTCTGTGCCCCACCTCTGTTGACTCCTAAGTTCTCTCCTGTTGGCCCCCCTGTGACTGTGCCTGTCTTAGGTTGTTCCTTCCCTGAGGAATCTTACCTGTCTCTGGCTAACCAGCTATCCTCTGGGGCCATGCATGGTGATGTGAGGTTCAGTTCTGTCTCCTTGGTAGCCTATGCCCCCATGGCCTCCACACCCAGCACCTGCCTTGGGATCCCCTGGCATGCTGGCGGGCCCCCAGCACTGATCACATATCTCGGGGAACTCAGGTTTCTTCTCTAGGGAGGTCCTAGCTCACACAATTGGGTGAGAGACCGAGAGACAGATTCATGGTTCCAGCAACCACGAGGCTTCAAGCTCAGCATGAACAGAAAGCTCAGGCAACAGCTGAGGGCAATTAGATTGTGAGAAGAGGGTCCCTCTTGGCACCGAAAGGCAAGAGGGGCCAATATAGAATGCTCAAGTGCCTTCCCTACACTGGGCTTTTTTGTTGCTCTCTTTCTAACTCTTTGAGTTGTAGGGTTAGGTAATTTATTACCATTGTTTCTTGTTTTTTGCAGTAGGCTTGTAGAGCGATGAACTCCCTCTCAAGATCTCAAGACTGCTTTTGCTGTGTCCCATAGATTTTGGATTGTTGTGTTTTCATTGTCATTTGTTGCCATGATGTTTTTTATTTCTTCTTTGATCTCTCTGGTAACCCATTCATTGTTTAATAGCATGTTATTTAGTCTCCATGTGTTTGATTTTTTTGGATTGTTTTTATTGTAGTTGAAGTCCAATTTTATGCCTTTGTGATCTGAGAAGATGCTTGATATGATTTCTATCTTCTTGAATTTGAAGAGACTTTGTCTGTTACCCAATATATGGTCTATCTTTGTAAATAACCCATGTGCACTGGAGAAGAATGTATATTCTGTGGCTTTGGGGTGAAATGTTCTGAAGATGTCAATTAATTCCATCTGGTCTAGTGAGTCATTTAGGATTGATGTTTCTTTGCTGATTTTTTGTTTAGAGGATTTCCCCAATGGTGATAGTGGGGTATTAAGGTCCCCTACTATGATTGTATTGCTTTCAATCTCTCCTTTGATATCCTCCAGGAGGTGTGTTTTTTTATGTATTTGGGTGCTCCTGTATTGGGTGCATATATGTTTACCAGAGTTATTTATTCTTGTTGGATTGCTTCCTTTAGTATTATGAAGTGGCCTTCCTTATCTCTTGTTATGTCCTTCAGTTTGAGATCTAATTTGTCAGATATAAGTATTGCTACCCCAGCTTTTTTTTTTCATTTCCATTTGCCTGGAAAACCTTTTTCCATCCCCTTATCATCAGTCTGTGTGCGTATTTTTTTTCTGAGGTTGGTTTCTTGCAGACAGCAGATATATGGGTCATGTTTTCTTATTCTATCTGTTACCCTATGTCTTTTGATTGGGGTATTTAATCCATTTACATTTAAAGTTATTATTGATAGGTACTTGTTTGTCAACATTTTTTTCTTTACCCCTGTGTTCCTTCTTTGCTTCCTATTTCTTCTTTTTACAGCAGATCCTTTAGCATTTCTTATATTGCTGGTTTGATGGTAATAATATCCCTTAGTCCTTTTTTTCTGTGAAGCTCCTGATTTCACCCTCAATTTCGATTGATAGCCTTGCTGGGTACAGTATTCTTGTACTCAGACCCTTCCTTTGCATAACTTTGTATAATTCATTCCATTCCCTTCTTGCCTGATGTGTTCCTCTTGAGAAATAAGTCACTAGTCTTATGGGGGATCCTTTGTAGGTAACTTTCTATCTCTCTCAGGCTGCTTTTAAGATTCTTACTTTGTCGCTGGTGTTTGCCAATTTAATTATAATGTGCCTTGGCATCTGTCTTTTGGGGTTCATTTTGTTTGGGACTCTGTGAGGTTTTTGGATTTGTGTGTTTTTTCTTCCCTATATCAGCGAAGTTTTCTGTCATTATTTCTTCAAACATGTTTTCTATTCCTTGCTCAGTTTCCTCTCCTTCTGGCACCCCTATTATGTGGATATTGTTTTGTTTCTTGTTGTCCCAAAGTTCTCTTCGGCTCTCCTCCTGCTTTTTAATTTTTTTTTTCTAGAAGCTTCTCTGCTTGGGTATTTTTTCCTACTTTGTATTCTAGCTCACTGATGCAGTCCTCTGCTTCTTCAAGTCTACTGTTGATGCTTTCTATTGAGTTCTTTACAGCAGTGATGTCATTTTTCATTTCTTCTTGGTTCTTCTTCATTTCCTCTTGTTTCTTACACATATTGTTGAATTTGTCTTCCATTCTTTTCATCCACCTTATGGCCATCTCTTTGAATTCTTTCTCTGACAGGTTGCTTGCCTCCATTTTGTTTACTTCCTTTTCTGGTGATGCCTGCTTTTCTTTCATATGCAGGCTGTTTTTTTGTCTCCCCATGATCTCTCTTCTCCGGGTGTCTGGTTATGTAGTTCTCTCTCTCCTTATCCCAGGTGAAATCTGACCTTTCTGTGAGGAGGTGCAGAGCTCCTCTGAATCCACGTGCTCACGCCACTTGGGGACCAGTGTTCCTGGTTTCGCAGCTGTTCACTGGGTGCCGTTGTTGTAGAGTCCTTGGATTTTCAGGCTTCTGACAACATCCACTCTTCCCTTCAAGATGGCATGATCTCTGCATCAGATCTGGTCACTCTGGGAGGGATCCCAGCAGCAGTGGAGGCTTCCCTGTCAGGAGAACCCCGTCCAGCAATCCCCCACAGTCCCCTGGAGTATAGCTGTCCCTCAACTCACAAACAAACACTCCCCATACGACCACACATTCTCCCTTTGTTCTCTCACTCACATACTATCTTGAAGTCTGCTTTCCCATCAGCATCCATCTTCTGTGATAGAGTTTTAATCTGGGGTGGTCTGAAGCTATCCGCCAAGTTCACTGACTCTGGGGCCTACTGGGAGGTGCAAAGTCAGCCACTGCTTGTTTCTTGCCTGGGGCCACCTGGCATGAGCTACAGAGCAATCTGAAGATATCTGCTGCTTGTGTTAGGCTTAAAGGTTCCCAGCACAGTGCAATCTGTGAAACGTGGCAAGCTGCTGCTAGTGCCGAGCCCAGGGCCACTTATTGAGAGTTATAGGGCACATTGAGTCCAGTTGCTGCTTGTTTGAGATATTTTAGGAAAGTCTGAAGCCTGAGCGAGGACAGGCCATTCATATGGAAAAGACACAGCAGATAGCTTTAGTGGGGCTGCAAAGTGGTTGGGGCAGGGATCTTAGGGAATCACCAGGGCAGGGCAAACATAGTTGATGGAGACTCAGATATGGCACCTACCAGTCAACTCTGATGGGATGGAGGTCCCAGTACTTTTGTCTGGGAGAAAGCTGCCCCAAGTTCTTGCCCTGGTTCCAGACCATTTAATTCCTCCCTAAATGTTGCTGGATCCTTTCATGCTGTTGCCCCAGAGCTGAAGCTCAGAGGGAGTGAGTCTGGATAAGTCCATGCACAGGCCCTTTAAAAGGAACTGACTGGGACTCCAGCAGCCGCATGTCACTCAGCCACAATCTCCACTTGTTTTTATAGCCTGAAGTTAGGTGGACTTCTCTTCCCACCTGGAACCATGGGCTGGGAGCCTGGTGTGGGGCTGGCACCCCTTGCTACTCACAGGCCTCCTCAGTCAAGATGTTCCTCCTGATTAAAAACATGCCACACCTGGGTATCAGACCAGCCAATTCTGTACCTCTTCCCCTCCTACCAATCTCAAAGTGCTTTCTTCTTTAATTCTCTAGTTGTTGGACTTCCATTCAGCCAGATTTTAGGTGATTCTAAATGATGGTTGTTCTATATTTTAGCTGTAATTTTGATGTTATTGTGGGAGGATGCAAGTATTGGCATTTACCTATGCCACCGTCTTGGTTCCCTCTCTCAACAGAACTCATCTTTAAAATTTTTTTCCTTGCCTTTTTCTTATTTTCAAATTTTATTTTTCAATTACAGTTTAAATCAGTATTATTTTATATTAGTTTCAGGTGTACAGGGTAGTGGTTAGATAATCATATACTTTACAAAGTGATCCCCTGATATTTCAGGTACCCATCTGGCACCATACATAGTTATCACAATATTATTGACAATATTCCTATACTATATTTTACATCTCCATGACTATTTTGTGACTCCTAATTTGTACTTTTTAATCCCTTCACCTTCACTTAGCCCTGAAACCTCCCTCCCCTCTGGCAACCATCAGTTTGTTCTCTGTATCTGTGAATATATTTTGATTTTATTTGTTTGTTTATATTGTTTTTTAGATTTCACATATAAGTGAAATCATATGGTATTTGTCTTTCTCTGTCTGATTTATTTCACTTAACATTATACCCTGTAGGTCCATCAAAACTGTCCCAAATGGTAAGATTTAAACCTTTTTTTTATGGCTGTGAAATATTCCATTGTATATATGTACCACAATTTTTTATTTACTTGTCTGTTGATGGACATTTGGCACCAGTGCTGGGTCTGAGGAAACTCATCAAAAGTCTTAGGGTACCCCAAGGTGAGTTGCCACCTACCTGGGGCCTGTAGACCTTTATGGTGTGGTGTGGTGTGGTCCAAGGAGTTGTCAGGGTAAAGCAAATAGTGTTCATTAGGCTAAAACAGATTAAGATTTGTCTGTATGGAGGCAGGGTTCTTCCCAGGAACATTGGCACCTGTTGGGGCATGTGGGGGAAAATGGGCCTAGCTCAAAAGCCACATAACTCAGTCTCCCCCTGTGTATCTTTGCTACCCCTTTAGTCTGCTTAGACTTCCTAAAAAGCCTTCCAAGAAAGTCTTCACTGTGGGCCCATGCTGCCTACAGCCAGTAGACTCCTTGACAGGGTGACAGCTTGGTAGGGTAAAGCCACAAAAAGTCGGAGAGTGGGGCTAGTGGATCTCCAAGCTGGTCCCATATAGTGGGGAGTGCTTGACCCAGGAAAGATTATGTCTATGGGTGGTAAGGGAGAGGGACTCAGCACAGGGACCCTGGTGGTTGTTTCTCTAGCCCTCTCCTCATAGCCACATAACCCAATCTCTTTCTGTGTGACTATAGTCTGCTCTGACCTATTGTCCCTCTGCTGGAGCCCAGTGTAAATGCCCACAAAGAGTTTGTGTGTTGGCTCTTTAAGGAGGCACCTGGGTTTTTAACAGACTCTCATTTCTGCCTGGTGGATGGAATTCCCACTGGTTTTCACAGCTAGATATTATGTGGGCTCCTCTTTATGTCTCTGGTGCTCTGGGCTAGGGAGCTTCATGTGGGATTGAGGCCCCTGGTTCCTTAGGGGAGACCTTTGCAGCTAAGATTTTTCTCTGGATTCTAAACTGCTGCCCATGTGAGCAGGATCAGAGTTTCTGTCCTTCCTACCAGTTTTGATATGGCTTCTTCTGTAAATCCTTTGTTATAAGTCTTCTGTTCAGTTAGTCTTCAGTTGATTATTCAGGTTGATTGTTCTATATTTTAGTTGTAATTCCAGTTTGGTTCTGGGAGGAGACGAGTGTAACTTTCAACTACTCTGCCACCATGTTGGATCCTTCAACTTTTTTTTAGGTGTATACAAATTATGTAACCAAGATAGATTTGTAGAAAAACCTCAGTGGTTAAGCATGATTTTTGAAAAAGAATGCAAAAGCAGTATATATTTTGGTATATTCAGATGTGATACTGGTGATGCTAATAGGGAAAATTGTTAGAGTTAATAGCTTGGGGTTTATTTCTATTCTGGTTGTATCCAAAAATTGGTAAAAATTCAGTCTCTGTTCTTTTTTTAAAAAATTGAGATATAATTGACATGTGACCTGCCATAGTGTGGACCCAAAGCCAAGTACCAGGTAGATATTATGAATCTGCATGTTTACATCAAACATTCTGACAGCCTAGTTCATCTTGATTCCATTGCCTCGGAGTCATAGAATAAACATCTCTCTTCAGTAACTATGTGAACATTCTTATAGTTTAGTCTCAGAGTTTGACCAAAGATCATTATCATGGCTACAGACATAAAGAACTGAGTAAAATGGACTTGCTGTATTATCTCCTTACACAGTTTTTTTAAAACATTATAGTGTGTGTGTGTGTGTGTGTGTGTGTGTGTGTGTGTGTGTGTGTGTTCGTGCATATGCATTGGGGAGGAGAGAGAGAGCTATCATTCCTGCCAATAGTTTGTAAAGTTCATACTCTCTGCTTCTTCAGATTTAATCCTCCAACTTTAAACATGGTGTCTATTGACTCTGCATGAGCAGAGACCAAATAAATCAATATTATTTTACTCCTACTTTTTTTTCCTCCCAACCTACCCTTCCGTGTCCCAATTATAGTTATCTTTTTCTTTGTTTATTTTACTAGGCTTATACTTTTAAATGTGCCTATACATCTGACTTGATTTATCAGCCTTAAATGATATCCTTTAATCTGGGGAGATTTAAAATAAGAAGAAATCAATATACCTACATTAAGTTCTACCTTCTCTCTCCCTGCCTATCTTTATATTTTAGTTATGTAATTTTTTTCATTTTCATTTTCATTTGTAAGATTTATATTAGACTCTGCAACCATAATTTCCAGGGTTATTTTAGTCTTAGTCCTGTAGTTAAATGGTTTCCATGCTCAATGCTAATCCCTCTTGCCAAATTCTCCATCCACCTTTTGAGTAGGCTGACCTTTGTTCTCCAGCATTTTTTTTCAAGATGTGCTCATTGCAATAATGTTCTCTAAATCCTTGTATGATCCAAAATATTTGTTGCTTTTGCTCATGAAAGACTGTGTAGCACAATATGGCTTATATTTGTCTTTTTCTGATGATTGTGTGGGCAGCATTGCTTTACTTTCTTTTAGTATTAAATATTGCACTAGAACAGCAATTTTCAACCTGAGTGCCATGACACACTGGTGTGCCACAAGAATTTTAAAACATGCAATGCCTAACTATTTAGTTAGGGCACTGACCTCTTTTCCCTTAGATTGCCAAATACAAAACATGACAAGAGCCAAAACAACAATAGCTATCCAGTATAAGTGAATAAAAATTACACATTTTAGATCTGCAAAAATATTTTTTTGGTGTGCTGCATAATTTTAGTAATTATTTTGTGTGCCATAATATGAAAAAGTTTGAAACTTACTGCACTAGAGACATATGAGGCCAGACTGATAATTTCCCTTATTGATGACTTTATCATTTTTTTTGGTCTACATGCCTAAAAGAGTCTTTATTTTTAAAATCCGATTACTTTATTGAGACATTTTTAAGTGTTAATTGTTCTGTATCAATTTTTCTAGGGTTATGGTGTGTGTTTTTTCCCAATCTCTACATTTGGGTTTTTGTTTATTTCTGTGAAGATTTAAATATTTTACAGTCCATGTTTCATTTTATTCTTTTTAAAAAATATATTTTTATTGATTTCAGGGAGAAAGGGAGAGGGAGAGAGAGATAGAAACATCAATGATGAGAAAGAATCATTGATCGTTGCCTCCTGCATACCCCCAACTTGGGATCGAGCCCGCAATCTGGGCATGTGCCCTGACCATGAATTGAACCATGACCTCCTGAATCAGAGATCAGTGCTCAACCACTGGGCTATGCTGGCCAGAATCATTTTATTCCTTATGTTCCTCAATTATGTTTGTATTGAATCTCCTTTGTTTATTTGTCTGTCTTTTATGTTGTGTTATTTTGAATCCTGTTGAACTCTTTGTTTATTATCTTTTTTACCTTTAAAAAAATTCTTTATACCATATATTTCTTACTAAGTTTTCATCAGTATTAATTATCCTTTGTGTTATTTGCAGTGATTTTTAAAATTGATTTTAGAGATAGAGGAAGGGAGAGAGAAAAAGAAACATAGATTTGTTTTTCCACTTATTTATTAATTCATTTGTGATTTTTGCATGTGCCATGACCAGGGATCAAACCTGAAACCTTGGCATATTGAGATGATGCTCGAACCAACAGAGCTATCTGGCCAGGGCATACAATGTTGTTTTATTTTTTTCTTCCATTGTCTTTATTATATTTTTTTAGTTTATGAAGTAAGTGATTTCATTGTTACCATTCATATTAGCTCATTTAATAAAATCATTCTATAAAATAATTTAGAGTTTATGAATTTGTTATTGAAGAAATATTTCTTCCTAATTTCTATTTATTTTTAGCATTTTAATCTAGAGATCATTCTTCTAGGAAACTTTTACTGACCCCCACCCCCACCCCTGCAGCTCTCATAGCTTTTGGTGCTTTCCAAATTATACCACTTACCACACAGGTTTGAAAGGTCCTGTTTGTTCATCTGGAAACTAGACTATAAGCTTTAGGAAGTCAGGGGCTGTGTATATTATTCTTGTTCAATGATACATCCTCAGCATCTGGCCTGTAATAACCCTACCATTTATGCCATAAGTTGCCTTTTTAAAACAAATATATTTTTATTCAATTCAGAGAGGAAGGGAGAGGGAGAGAGAGATAGAAACATCAATGATGAGAGAGATCTCCACACTGGGGATTGAGCCTGCAACCAGGGCATTTGCCCTGAACGGGAATCAAATTGTGACCTCCTGGTTCGTAGGTCGACATTCATCCACTGAGCCATGCCTACCGGGCTGCCCTAAGTTGTCGTTAAGGTCTTCAAGATAAATCTTATCACCAGAAAGAACACAATCTTGTGAATTGTTAATTATGAACATGCATAGAATATTAGGATGGTGCAAAAAAAATACTTCTGTATTTTTGTTCTCTATGTTGTTCAACTTACAGTTCTGAGTTATGTGAATGTTTTAGGAGCCCATTCTTTTCCTAAAGAACTTTCAGCTTCTATTTTCTTTTTTTATGATTTTCAAATTTTTATTAAGGTATTATATGTGTACATATCTTACCATTGCCCCCCCACCCCACTCCCATACATGCCCTCCCCCCCCCAATGTTTTGCATCTGTTGGTTACTCTTATATGCATGCATACAAGTCCTTCAGTTGATCTCTTATTTTCCCCACCTCTCCCTAACCTTACCGCTGTAATTAGACAGTCTGTTTGATGCTTTACTGCCTCTGTAACTATCTTTTGGTTCATCAGTTTATAATGTTTTTCATCATCACCAAATGAGTGAGATCATGTGGTATTTTTCTTTCAATGACTGGCTTATTTCACTTAGCATAATGTTCTCTAATTCCATCCAGGTGCATACAAATGGTAGTAATTCCTTCTTTTTTATGGCACAATAGTATTCCATTGTGTAGATGTACCATAGTTTTCTGATCCAGTCATCTGCTGATGGGCACCTAGGCTGTTTCCACATCTTAGCTATTGTAAATTGTGCTGCTATGAATATAGGGGTGCATATATCCTTTCTGATTGGTGTTTCTAGTTTCTTAGGATAAATTCCTAGGAGTGGGATTACTGGGTCAAATGGGAGTTCCATTTTCAGTTTTTTGAGGAAACTCCATACTGTTCTCCACAGTGGCTGTACCAGTCTGCATTCCCACCAGCAGTGCAGGAGGGTTCCTTTTTCTCCGCATCCTTGCCAACACTTGTCGTTTGTTGATTTGTTGATGATAGCCATTCTGACAGGTGTGAGATGGTATCGCATTGTCGTTTTGATTTGCATCTCTCTGATAATTAGTGACTTTGAGCATGTTTTCATGTGTCTCTTGGCCTTCCTTCTGTCTTCTTTCGAAAAGATTCTATTTAGGTCCATTGCCCATTTTTTTATTGGATCCTTTATCTTCCTTTTATTAAGTTGTATAAGCTGCCTGTAGATGTTGGAAATTAAACCTTTATCAGTGATACCATTTGCAAATATGTTCTCCCATACAGTGGGGTTTCTTGTTGTTTTGTTGATGGTTTCTTTTGCTGTGCAAAAGCTTTTTATTTTGATGTAGTCCCATTTGTTTATTTTCTCTTTGGCTTCCATTGCCCTAGGGGCAGTATCAGTGAAAAAGTTCTTTTGGCATATGTCTGAGATTTTGCTGCCTGTGGGTTCCTCTTGTATTTTTATGGTTTCCCGTTGTATATTTAAGTCCTGTATCCATTTTGAGTTTATTTTTGTGTATGGTGTAAGTTGGTGATCTAGTTTCATTTTTTTTGCATGTATCTGTCCAATTTTCCCAACACCATTTATTGAAAAGACTGTTTGACTCCATTGTATGCTCATGCCTCCTTTCTCAAATATTAATTGAGCATATTGGTTTGGGTCGATATCTGGATTCTCTATTCTATTCCATTGATCTATATGTCTGTTCTTGTGCCAGAACCAGGCTGTTTTGAGGACAGTGGCTTTGTAAAACAGATTGAAATCTGGTATTGAGATCCCTCCTACTTTATTCTTCTTTCTCAGGATTGCTGTGGCTATTCGGGGTCTTTTTTTATTCCAGATGAATTTTTGGAGAGTTCTTTCTAGGTCTGTGAAATATGCTGTTGGTATTTTAATGGGGAGTGCATTGAATCTATAGATTGCTTTGGGTAGTATGGACATTTTGATGATGTTGATTCTACCAATCCATGAACATGGTATGTTCTTCCATCTGTTTACATCTTCCTCTATCTCTTTTTTCAGTGTCCTGTAGTTTTCCGCATATAGGTCTTTTACCTCCTTGGTTAGGTTTATTCCTAAGTATCTTAATTTTTTTGGTGCGATGGAAAATGGGATTGCTTTTTTAGTCTCTCTTTCTGTAAGTTCACTGTTGGTGTATAGAAATGCCATAGATTTCTTGGCATTAATTTTGTATCCTGCTACATTGCCGAATTCATTTATTAAGTCTGTTAGTTTTTTGATGGAGTCTTTCGGGTTTTTTATGTACAATATCATGTCATCTGCAAATAAGGACAGCTTTACTTCTTCTTTTCCAATTTGGAAGCCTTTTATTTCTTCTTCTTGTCTAATTGCAATGGCTAATACTTCCAGTACTATGTCAAACAGGAGTGGTGAGAGTGGGCATCCTTGTCTTGTTCCTGTTCTTAGGGGAAATGGTTTTAGTTTTTGCCCATTGAGTAGGATGTTAGCTGTGGGTTTATCATATATAGCTTTTATTATGTTGAGGTATGATCCTTCTATTCCCACCTTGTTGAGATTTTTTATCAAGAAAGGGTGTTGGATTTTGTCAAATGCTTTTTCTGCATCAATTGATATGACTATGTGATTTTTATCTTTCAATTTGTTTATGTGATGTATCACATTTATTGATTTTCGGATATTGTACCATCCTTGCATTCCTGGGATAAACCCTACTTGGTCATGGTGTATGATCTTTCTGATGTACTGCTGGATCCGATTTGCTAGAATTTTGTTGAGGATTTTGGCATCTACATTCATGAGGGATATTGGCCTGTAATTCTCCTTCATTGTGTTGTTTTTATCTGGTTTTGGTATTAGGGTGATGCTGGCTTCATAGAAGGAGCTTGGAAGTGTTCCTTGCTCTTGAATGTTTTGGAATAGTCTGAGGAGGATTGGTTTCAGTTCTTCCTTGAATGTTTGGTAAAACTCTCCTGTGAAGCCGTCTGGCCCCGGGCTTTTGTTTGCCGGAAGCTCTTTGATGACTGCTTCAATTTCTTCCATAGTTACTGGCATATTGAGCTGTTTAGATTCTTCCTGATTGAGTTTTGGAAGGTTATATTTTTCTAGGAATATGTCCATTTCCTCCAGGTTGTCCAGTTTGTTGGAATAGAGTTGTTCGTAGTATTTTTTAACAATCCTTTGTATTTCGGCGGGATCTCTTGTTATTTCACCTCTTTCATTTCTGATTTTGTTTATTTGGGTCCTCTCTCTTTGCTTCTTGGTGAGCTTGGCTAGAGGTTCATCAATCTTGTTTATCCTTTTTAAAGAACCAGCTCTTGGTTTTGTTGATCTTTTGTATTGTTTCTTTGGTCTCTATGTCGTTTATCTCTGCTCTGATCTTTATTATTTCCTTCCTTCTGCTTACACTGGGCTTTTCTTGTTGCTCTTTTTCTAACTCTTGGAGTTGTTGGGTTAGGTAATTTATTACCATTGTTTCTTGTTTTTTGCAGTAGGCTTGTAGAGCTATGAACTTCCCTCTCAAGACTGCTTTTGCTGTGTCCCATAGATTTGGGATTGTAGTGTTTTCATTGTCATTTGTTGCCATGATGTTTTTTATTTCTTCTTTGATCTCTCTGGTAACCCAGTCATGGTTTAATAGCATGTTGTTTAGCCTCCATGTGTTTGATTTCTTTGGGTTGTTTTTACTGTAGTTGATTTCCAGTTTTATGCCACTGTGGTCGGAGAAGATGCTTGATATGATTTCTATCTTCTTGAATTTGAAGAGACTTTACCTATGTCCCAAATTATGGTCTATCTTTGAAAATGACCCATGTACACTTGAGAAGAATGTATATTCTGTGGCTTTGGGATGAAATGTTCTGAAGATGTCAATTAATTCCATCTGGTCTTGTGTGTCATTTAGGATTGATGTTTCTTTGCTGATTTTTTGTTTAGAGGATTTATCCAATGGTGATAGTGGGGTATTAAAGTCTCCTACTATGATTGTATTGCTGTCAATCTCTCCTTTGATATCCTCCAGGAGTTTTTTTATGTATTTGGGTGCTCCTGTATTGGGTGCATATATGTTTACCAGAGTTATTTCTTCTTGTTGAATTGCTCCCTTTAGTATTATGAAGTGGCCTTCCTTATCTCTTGTTATGTCCTTCAGCTTGAGATCTAATTTGTCAGCTATAAGTATTGCTACCCCAGCTTTTTTTTCCGTTCCATTTGCCTGGAAAACCTTTTTCCATCCCTTCACCCTCAGTCTGTGTGCGTCTTTTTTTCTGAGGTGGGTTTCTTGTAGACAGCAGATATATGGGTCATGTTTTCTTATCCAATCCATTACCCTATGTCTTTTGATTGGGGCATTTAATCCGTTTACATTTAAAGTTATTATTGATAGGTACTTATTTGTCGCCATTCCTATTCTTTACACCTGTGTTCCTTATTCGCTTCCTATTTTTTTTTTTTTACAGTAGACCCTTTAGCATTTCTTGCATTGCTGGTTTGGTGGTAATAAATTCCCTTAGTCCTTTTTTTGTCTGTGAAGCTCCTGATTTCACCTTCAATTTTGATTGATAGCCTTTCTGGGTACAGTATTCTTGGATTCAGACCCTTCCTTTGCATGACTTTGTATATTTCATTCCATTCCTTTCTGGCCTGATGAGTTTCTGTTGAGAAATCAGTTGCTAGTCTGATGGGGGTTCCTTTGTATGTAACTTTCTGTCTCTCTCTGGCCGCTTTTAAGATTCTTACTTTGTCGTTGGTGTTTGCCAATTTAATTATAATGTGCCTTGGCGTCAGTCTTTTGGGGTTCATTTTGCTTGGGACTCTGTGAGCTTCTTGGATTTGTGTGGGTTTTTTCTTCTCTATATCAGAAAAATTTTCTGTCTTTATTTCTTCAAAGAGGTTTTCTATTCCTTGCTCAGCTTCCTTTCCTTCTGGAACCCCTATTATGCGGATGTTGTTTTGTTTCATGTTGTCCCAAAGTTCCCTTAGGCTCTCCTCCTGCCTTTTAATTTTTTTTTCTAGTAGTTGCTCTACTTGGATATTTTTTTCCATCTTGTCTTCTAGCTCACTGATGCGGTCCTCTGCTTCTTCTAGTCTACTCTTGATGCTTTCTATTGAGTTCTTTACAGCAGCAATGTCATTTTTCATTTCTTCTTGGTTCTTGCTCATATTGTCGAATTTGTCTTCCATTCTTTTCAGCCACCTTATGACCATTTCTCTGAATTCTTTTTCTGGAAGGTTGCTTGCCTCCATTTCGTTTACTTCCTTTTCTGGTGATGCCTGCTTTTCTTTCATATGTGGGCTGTGTCTTTGTCTCCCCATGGTCTCTCTTCTCTGGGTGCTGGTTATGTAGTTCTCTCTCTCCTGAATTGATTTAAAGGCACAAAATACAGCACTACCAGGTACAACACACAAGACACTGAACAGAAATGTATTCATGATATTAATAACCTCCAATAAAGGTGACCACCAGAGAAAGGCAAATTAGGGGATAGGAGAGAAAGAAGAAGAAGAAAAAAAGGAATGTAAAAATGAAATTGCGAAAAGGGAAAAAAGGAAGATAAAAAATTAGAGAGACAAGAAAGAGACTAAGAGAGAAAGGGAAACAGACTATATATATTGGGGATAAAACTCCAATAGAGCAATCACTTATCCTAGCAAATGCCAGCAACAAGTACCTGGGGATTAATACAAACTACAACACCAACTAATATTGAGTGAGGCAAGGGAAGACAGAAGCACTAAACAAACAAAAAAATAAACAAAAGAAGAATAAGCAAAACAATCAACCATAAAAGCATAAAAATTCGATATAATCTACATTCAAGCGAACAACAACAAAAGGACAGAGAGAAAAACAATTTTTTGGATAGTTAAGACAGCGAAGAGGGAGGTGTGTATGGACTTGGAGCAGGGGATTGGAGATTAGATATATAAGTAGGGTGAAATTTTAACGGGGGTAAACAGAAAGAATAGGGAAAATCTAAAGCAGGAAAGGGGTAAGATAAACAGGACACCGAAAAGGGAAAAGTGAGGATGGGAGTGATGGCATAAAGGTAGAGTTGAGATAGAGTAAAATGATGCTAAAGGAAAGATAAAAATAGAATGTAGAACATTAATCCCAAAACAAAATGAAGAGAAAATAAAATGACACTCAAAAAAAAAAAAGATAAAATAGCAGTAGTAATAATACGGATTGAAAATAAAAATGTAATAATTAAAAAGGTAAAATCAAGTGAGGAAAAAAGAAAAAATTAGTTTCTTGATTAAAAGATGCAAAAAATGAAAATAAAAAAATAAAAAATAAAAATAAAATGTGGAGTAGTGAAGGTTATTCACTTCCTCTGTTGTTCTGTTTGGCGTGCCTGTTTCTCAGTCTGGACAGTATTGCAGTTCCCTGCGTTCCACTGCTCTTCAGTGTTGTAAGCCAGTCCTGATTTTAAGCAGGCTGTGTGTCTTAATTCGTATTCCTTTATTTTTGATTACACAAGAGTCAATTTGTGATTCAGCCCCTGGGTGGCAGTGTTTCTGGATTGACTTCCGGGTTTATCTATGGCCTCTCTAGGGAGTGTTAGAGCCTTCTTTCCCTGTGGTACTCACTACCGGTTTGTGGGAGTGGGCTGCCTCAGAGCTGGCTCTCCGATTGTCACTCCCCGCTCCAATCCCCAGGTTCCAGAAAAACAACTTTCCCCTGCAGTCTCCCAGGGTGTCCCCAACTGGGTGATCCTATGTATTGGGCTTAGTAATCAGAAGCAAGAATTTCAAGAGGAAAAAGTCCAAGTGTGCGCACTCCGTGGCTGCGCGTAAGTCTAGCACACCCCTGAAATTCTTAGGGTGTCCCTGCACGTCAGATCAAAATGGGTTGCTTTTTAGAGAGCCCTTCTGTTAGCAGCTCTGAGGACCCCCTTCCACATTCACAGATCACGCCAGCCCCAACAGCCACGGATTTTTCTAGGCACAGACTTCCCTGGTCCTCCAGCTCCTGCAAAACGCGCATTCCTCTCTCGCGCCGCTGGGACCAGAGACCTCACCTTATTCTAGGCGAAATCTGACCTTTCCATGGTGGAGTGTAGAGCTCCTCTGAACCCGTGTGTATGCGCCAATTGGGGAGCGTTGTTCTGGGGCTCGCAGCTGTTCCGTGGGTGCCGCAGTTGTGGATTCTCAGGCTTCTGATAAGCTCCACTTTCCGGTTCCAGATGGCGCAGACTCCGCGTCCAAGCCCGCAGCTCCGGGAGGGGACCCAGCTGCAGTGGGAGCTGCCAGGTCAGGGGAACCCCATCTAGCAGTCTCCCACCTTCTTATGGAGTTCAGCTGTCCCCCAACTTGCCAACAAACACTCCTAGTGCGACCCTCAGCTGTTCTTTCTTTCTGCTCCGGGACAAGGCTCGGAACACGTCTGTCTATTCTGCAGCCATTTTTCTCTCTCTCTCAGCTTCTATTTTCTATGCTTTCCCCCTTCCTCAGATTTCTGGCTCTCTCCCTTGTGATCAAAGCCATGGACTTTCATTTAAGAACTTTTTCCGAGAGATCCAAGATGGCAGCTGACAGGACGGCAGTGAGCAAGATAGTGAGTGAGTGAGAGAGCGAAAGGAGAGTGCATGGATGTGCGAGGAGAGTGTGTATTTGTGAGTGAGGGACAGTTATATTCCACAGGGACTCTGGGGACTGGTGGAGCAGGCTCCCCTGGCCAGGCAGCCTCTATTACCACTGAAATCTATCCTGGGGTGGCCAGCTCTTCCACAGAGACCACACCATCTTGAAGGGGAGACTGGCTGTGATTGGAAGCCTGCCTTATTTTCCCCGCCGGGAGACCTTGGATACCACCTGGGACCCTACAGCCACAACGCCCAGGGACCAGCTGCCTCAGCTGCAAACCCACAAACACTGAGACTCCAGCGTCCCTGGCCATGGGTGCCTAAAATATTTGTCCAGGGGGAGACAAGGTGGCGGCTGAATAGATGGACGGGTCCTGCTTCTTCTCACAGAGCAGATAGAAGAAACAGCTGAATTGAATAACATCCACCCGGGATTGGTGAATTAAACACAGCTGGTGAGGCAATCTGTGGATGGAAAGGTAAGATATCGCCTGGAGCAGTGGTCGGCAAAGTCATTAGTCAACAGAGCCAAATATCAACCGTACAACGACTGAAATTTCTTTTGAGAGCCAAATTTTTTAAACCTAAATTTCTTCTAATGCCACTTCTTCAAAATAGACTCGCCCAGGCCGTAGTATTTTGTGGAAGAGCCACACTCAAGGGGCCAAAGAGCCACATGTGGCTCGCGAGCTGCAATTTGCTGACCACGGGCCTGGAGAGAGGTGGGATCAGGGATCTGGGCTGGAGGGAAAAACATGCACAGCCAGGACTAGAGTCTCAGAGGGAGACCACGATGCACCAAATCCCCATCCCTTGGGATCAGTGTAGCCATTGATTGTGGAAGGGGGTCCACAGGGCTGCTGGCAGTAGGGGACTCTAGATCCAAGCCCACAGCTGTGGGAGACTGCACCCAGAAAGGCAGCCTGAAGTTCCATACTGGCCATGCAGTGCCGGGGGGAGAAAGACGTGAGCGGGCGTAGTTGCTCTGTCTTTATAACTTCTTTGCTTTTATTTGCTAAACCCAGTGCATAGGATCTGTCCATTAAAAACACTCACCGAGACTGCAGGGGAAGTAGTTTTTGTGGAAACTGGGGAGTAGAATAGGGAGAGATGAGCAGGAAGCCAGCTCTGGGAAAGTCTGTCCGTCTAATCCTGAACAGACATTTTTTTTCCTGGAGACCAGGCTCCTCCTAGCAGTGCAGCCACACCCAGTCTTGAGCGCTGCAGGGAAAGGAAGATTCTAAATACCCCCAGGGAGCCCTGGGGGACTGGGTTGAGGAGCCATTTGGTCCCAGAAACTAATACAGAAACACCACCATATAGGGGCCATGTCAGAAATAGATGCTTGTGTAAATCCAACTGAAAGCAGGCAAAAAAACAGAGTGGGCAGATTGATTCTGCCTGCTTGAAACCAAGGTTGTGGCATATGATACAGAGGAGCAATGGATCGCTGGGAACTTCAACACTGTGCTGACTACCTGACAGGAAACTGAGACGTGGCAGGCAGAACAGTAGAGAGGGGTCTTAAACCTGTTCCCATGGGACATTGAAGCTCCACTGAAGCAAACGAACTCCACTTTTTTATTTGCTATCTTTTACTTAAGAAACTAAAATTTTTTTCTCTTTATTTTTATTATATTTATTATTATTATTATTTTACAATTAAAAAATTGTTTTTGAATTAGTGTTCTATATTCTATTTTTATTTTTAATCATTATTTTACTCTATCTCATTTTTTCCTTTAGGCCTGTGGTTGGCAAACTTCGGCTCGTGAGCCACATGCGGCTCTTTGGCCCCTTGAATGTGGCTCTTCCACAAAATACCACGGCCTGGGCGAGTCTATTTTGAAGAAGTGGCATTAGAAGAAGTTTAAGTTTAAAAAATTTGGCTCTCAAAAGAAATTTCAGTCATTGTACTGTTGATATTTGGCTCTGTTGACTAATGAGTTTGCCAACCACTGCTTTAGGCCAACACTTCCTTCCTCACTTTTCCCATTTTCATCCTGTTTCTTTTCTCCTGTTCCTGCTTTAGTTTTTCTCTATCCTTTCTTTTTACTACCTGTTAAAAATTGATCTTCTTTATCTGCTTTATTGATGCATTACTATTAAAGTAGTCTCTGTTGGCTTACTCATGTATCTAATTTCCTCTCCCTTGCTCAAAGTTTTTTTTTTTTAATATATTTTATTGATATTTCACAGAGAGGAAGGAAGAGGGATAGAGAGCTAGAAACATCGATGAGAGAGAAACATCGATCAGCTGCCTCCTGCACACCTCCCACTGAGGATGTGCCCGCAACCAAGGTACATGCCCTTGACCGGAATCGAACCTGGGACCTTTCAGTCCGCAGGCCTACGCTCTATCCACTGAGCCAAACTGGTTTCGGCTCCCCTGCTCAAAGTTTATGCACATTTCTCTTTTCCCTTTCTTCACTAACCATTTTTTTCTTTCTCTCTTTCTTGTTGCTGTTGTTTGTCTGCTTGTAGTTAGTCTGTTTTTGTTTTTATTTTATGCTTTTATTTTTTGTCTCCTCACTTGTTTTCTTCTACTAATAGCTTAATTAGTTTCAATCACCAACTCAGGCCTATCTGCTTTCTATAATCCTTTTCCAAAAATAGATGAACACATAGATAGATTAAAGAAAGGGAAAATTTATATATGTATTTTTAATTATTTTTTCAATTATTATTTTCTATTTTTTCAGTATTTTGTTTACTTTTCTTCTTATACACTCATTCTCTTTCTACCCCCTCTAAACTGAATCATGGCCACTTCTTCATTCATTCAATTCCTTGACCTTACCTTTGGGAAATAAGCTCTGCCTCTTCAGATTCAGCTCCCCTCCTTCTTTACTGGGTGTTTGTTGTTTGAATTTTTTGTTGGTTTTTTGGAGTTTCCTTCCCATATACATATGGGTTCCCCCATATTTTTCTTTTCTTTTCTCTCTTACCTTTTTTCTTTTCTCAGTATCATTTTTGCGTTCTTATCTCTCTCCTAATTCTCTTTTCTCTGGTGGTCACCTTTATTTCAGGTTATTTGTATCATGAATACATTCATGTTTTGTACCCTCTGTGTTGTGTCTTGTCAAGTTGTATTTTGTGCCTTTAATCAACACAGTAGAGAGTGAGCTACATAACCAGTCACCCTGACAGGAGCAAAAATGGGGAGACAAAGAAACAGCCCCCATACAAAAGAAAAGGAGGAATTACCAGAAAAGGAAGTAAACAAAATGGAGGCAAGCAATTTGTCAGAGAAAGAATTCAGAGCAATGGTCATAAGGACACTGAAACAAATTCAACAACATGTGTAAGAACCAAGAGGAAATGAAGAAGAACCAAGAAGAATGACATAGCTACAATAAAGAACACAATAGAAAGCATCAACAGAAGACTAGAAGAAGCTGAGGACCACATCAGTGAGGTAGAAGACAAGGTAGGAAAAAATACCCAAACAAAGCAGCAACTGGAAAAAAAAAAAACACCCCACAAAACTTATAAAACAGGAGGAGAGCCTAAGGGAGCTTTGGGACAACACAATACAAAACAACATCTGCATAAAAGGGGTGCCAGAAAGAGAGGAAACTGAGCAAGGAATAGAAAACCTGTTTGAAGAAATAATGTCAGAAAACTTCCATAACATTGGGAAGAAAAAATTCACACAAGTCCAAGAATCCCAAACAAGATGAACCCAAAAAGACCAACACCAAGACACATTAAAATTAAATTGGCAAACACCAATAACAAAGTAAGAATCTTAAAGGCTTCCAGAGAGAGACAGAAAGTTACCTATAAGGGATCTCCCATCAGACTATCAACTGATTTCTCAACAGAAACACATCAGGCCAGAAGGGAATGGTATGAAATATACAAAGTCATGCAAAGCAAGGGTCTAAATCCAAGAATACTATACCCAGCAAGGCTATCATTCAAAATTGAGGGTGAAATCAGGAGCTTCACAGACAAAAAAGGACTAAGGGAGTTTACTACTACCAAACCAACAATGCAAGAAATGCTAAATGGACTGCCACAAAAAGAAGAAATAGGAAGGGAAGAAGGAACACAGGCATAAAGAATAACAATAGCAACAAACAAGTACCTATCAATAATGACTTTAAATGTAAATGGATTAAATGCCCCAATAAAAAGACATAGGGTAGTTGAATGGATAAGAAAACATGACCCATATATCTGCTGTCTACAGGATACCCACCTCAGAACAAAGGATTCACACAGACTAATAGTGAAGGGATGGAAAAATTTTTTTTTAGACGAATGGAAATGAAAAAAAAAAAGCTGGGGTAGCAATACTTATACTGACAAATTAGACCTCAAAGTGAAGGCCATAACAAGAGATAAGGAAGGCCACTTCATAATACTAAAGGGAACAATTCAACAAGAATATATAACTCTGGTAAATATATCTGCATCCAATACAGACTCACCAAGAAGCAATGAGAGAGGACCCAAATAAATAAAATCAGAAACGAAAAGGTGAAATAACAACAAATCCCACAGAAATACAAAGCATTATGAAAAAATACTTTGAGCAACTAAATTTCATCAAACTGGACAACTTAGATGAAATGGACATATTTTTAGAAAAATACAAGCTCCCAAAACTCAATCAGTTAGAATAAAAAAACCTGAATAGTCCACCAACTAGTGAAGAAGTTGAAGCAGTAATAAAAAAATGTTCCAGCAAACAAAAGCCTTGGTCCAGATGGCTTTACAGGGGAGTTCTACCAAGCATGCAAATAAGAACTACAACCTATCCTCCTTAGACTATTCAAAAAAATTCAAGA
The DNA here is from genome assembly GCF_963455305.1 of Plecotus auritus. Classification (NCBI taxonomy): domain Eukaryota; kingdom Metazoa; phylum Chordata; class Mammalia; order Chiroptera; family Vespertilionidae; genus Plecotus; species Plecotus auritus. The sequence continues at coordinate 100,231,647 of NC_137784.1, forward strand.
AGAAGGAACACTTCCAAGCTCTTTCTATGAAGCCAGCATTACCCTAATTCCAAAACCAGACAAAGACACCACAAAAAAGAGAACTACAGGCCAACATCCCTCATGAACATAGAGGCTAAAATCCTCAAAAAAATTCTAGCAAATCGGATCCAGCATTACATTAGAAAGAGCATACACCATGACCAAGTGGGATTTATTCTAGGGATGCAAGGATGGTATAATATCCACAAATCAATAAATGTGATATATCACATAAACGAATTCAGAGACAAAAATCACATAATCTTATCAATCAATGCAGAAAGAACATTTGACAAAATGCAACATCCTTTCATTTTTTAAAATATATTTTATTGCCTTTTTTTTTTTTTACAGAGATGAAAGGAGAGGGATAGAGAGTTAGAAACATCGATCAGCTGCCTCCTGCACACCCCCTACTGGGGATGTGCCCACAACCAAGGTACATGCCCTTGACAGGAATCAAACCTGGGACCTTTCAGTCCATAGGCCGATGCTCTATCCACTGAACCAAACCGGTCAGGGCACAACACCCTTTCTTGATAAAAACTCTCAGCAAAGTGGGAATAGAGGGATAATATCTCAAAATAATAACAGCCTTATATGACAAACCTACAGCCAACATCATACTCAATGGACAAAACTAAAACCATTTCCCCTAAGAACAGGAACAAGACAGGGATGCCCACTCTCACCACTCCTGTTCAACATAGTACTGGAAGTGCTAGCCATTACCATCAGACAAGAAGAATAAATAAAAGGCATCCAAATTGGAAAAGAAGAAGTAAAACTGTCCTTATTTGCAGATGACATGATACTGTACATAGAAAACACTAAAGATTCCATCAAAAAACTACTAGACCTAATAAATGAGTTTGGCAATGTAGCAGGATACAAACTCAACACCCAGGAATCTATGGCCCTTTTATACACCAATAATAAACTCACAGAAAGAGAAACTAAAAAAAAAAAAAAATCCCAATTACCATTGCACCAAAAAAATTAAGATACCTAGGAATAAACTTAAATAAGGATGTAAAAGACCTGTACTTGGAAAACTATAGGACATTGAAAAAAAGAGCTAGAGGAAGACGTTAACAAATGGAAGAGCATACCATGTTCATGGATTGGTAGAATCAATATCATTAAAATGTCCATACTACCCAAAGCAATCTACAGATTCAATGCAATCCCCATTAAAATACTAACAGCATATTTAAAAAACCTAGAACAAACTCTCCAAAAACTCATCTTGAATAAAAAAAGACGCCAAATCGTCACAGCAATCCTGAGAAAGAAGAACAAAGTAGTAGGCATCTCAATACCAGATATCAAGCTCTATTATCAAGCCACGGTTCTCAAAATTGCCTAGTACTGCCACAAGAACAGACATATAGACCAATGGAACCGAACAGAGAACCCAGAGATTGACCCAAGCCATTATGCTCAATTAATATTTGACAAACGAGGCAAGAGCACACAATGGAGTCAAGACAGTCTTTTTAATAAATGGTGCTGGGGCCCTGACTGGTTTGCCTCAGTGGATAGGGTGTTGGTCTGTGGACTCAAGGGTCCCAGATTCGATTACAGTCAAGGGCGTGTACCTTGGTTGTGGGCACATCCCCGGTAGGGGGTGTGCAGGCAGCAACTGATTGATGTTTCTCTCTCATCGATGTTTCTAACTCTCTATCCATCTCCCTTCCTCTCTGTAAAAAATGAATAAAATATTTTAAAAAAATAAATAAATGGTGCTGGGAAATTTGGTCAGATACATGCAAAAAAAAAAAAAAGGGGGGGGGGAAGTAGGTCACCAAATTACACCATGCACAAAAACAAACTCAAAATGGCTAAAGGACTTAAATATAAGACAGGAAACCATAAAATCCTACAAGACTCCATAGGCAGCAAAATAGCAGACATATGTAGTAGCAATATCTTTACTGACACAGCTCCTAGGGCAATGGAGACTAAGGAGAAAATAAACAAATGGGACTACATCAAAATAAAAAGCTTCTGCACAGCAAAAGAAACCATCAACAAAACAAGAAAGCCCACTGCATGGGAGAACATATTTGCCAATGTTATCGCTGATAAGGTTTTAATCTCCAAAATTTGTAGAGAACTCACACAACTTAAGAAAAGGAAGATGAACAATCCAATCAAAAAATGGGCAAAGGACCTAAATAGACACTTTTTGAAAGAGGACATACAGAAGGCCGAAAGACATATGAAAACATGCTCAAAGTCACTAATCATCTGAGAGTTGCAAATCAAAACAACAATAAGATACCATTTCACACCTGTCAGAATGGCTATCATCAATAAATCAACAAATGACAAGTGCTGTGAGGATGTGGAGAAAAAGGAACCCTAGTGCACTGCTGGTGGAAATGCAGACTTCTGCAGCCACTGTGGAAAAGAGGATGGAGTTTCCTCAAAAATTTAAAAATGGAACTGCTATTTGACCCAGTAATCCCACTTCTAGGACTATATCCCAAGAAACCAGAAACACCAATCAGAAAGGATATATGCACCCATATGTTCATAGCAGCATAATTCACCATAGCTAAGATTTAGAAACAGCCTAAGTGCTCACCAGCAGATGAGTGGATTAAAAAAAAACTATGGTACATCTACACAATGGAATACTATGCTGCTGTAAAAAGGACAGAACTCCTACCATTTGCAACAGTGTGGATGGACCTGGAGTGCATTATGCTAAGTGAAACAAGTCAGTCAGAGAAAGATAAATATCACATGATCTCATCTCATTTGTGGAATATAATTAACAACAAAAAACTGATGAACAAAAATAGATCCAGAGACAGAGAAGCGTTGATCAGACCATCAAACCTCAGAGGGAAGGTAGGGGAGGGTGGGGGTAAAGGGAGAGAGATCAACCAAAGGACTTGTATGCATGCATATAAGCATAACTAGTGGACACAGACACCAGGGGGTGTGAGGGCATGAGAGGGGGTTGGGGGAGGCAATGGGGGGATAAAGACACACATGTAATACCTTAATCAATAAAGAAAATAAAAAATGAAGAAACCTTAAAAAATAAATAAATGTTGTTTTAAACTTTAAAACATAAAATGTAAAGAAAAGCAAATTAAGTGGGCTTGTGACCATCCTGTCACCACCTTACCTGGCATGATCTGGCCTCTGAAAGGAGCCTCTTACCAAAATGATCCTCTGCACTAGCCTCAATTCCACCATTCTTTGGTTTGAGGCTTCAGTGTATTTGAATGAATCTGTGGGATTTAATTGAGATATTTCTCAATGAACTGTCCAGTTTGTAGAGGGCAGCTTTGTGTGGGAGATAATGAGGAAGATTCATTCATACTTCTTTGCCCTCTTCAATTCTGCTCTGGAGAATCTATTAATGCTAGCTGCTGCTCTTCATGCAAGTTGTTTCTAATGGAATGCCTTCCTCTTAGCTTCTGTAAATCCTACTGTTTTTTGTTTGTTTGTTTGTTTGCTTGTTTTTAGGATGTAGATAAAATCCTTCTATCTCCATGAAGCCTTCAGTGATATTCCCCAGTGCTTCTTATTTTGATCTCTGAACCTGACTGGATTTGAACCCATGGTTCATCATTATGAAATATACTAGAGCAGTGGTCGGCAAACTCATTAGTCAACAGAGCAGCAAACTGCGGCTCGCGAGCCGCATGTGGCTCGCGAGCCGCAGTTTGCCAACCACTGTACTAGAGGTCCGATGCACAAAGATTCGTGCAAGAATGGACCTTCCTTCCCCTGCCTGCCAGCACCACCTTTGCTCTAGCTGGAGCTGCCTTTCTGCCTTTCTGCCTTCTCATGCTGCCCAGAGGCCCAGAGCAGCAGGGGTGGTGCAGAACACCTGCATCGACGATGCAAGTGTCCCATCCCTGGCCGCTAGACACCTGTGTATGCAAATTAACCTGTCATCTTTGTTGGGTTAATTTGTATACTCACTCCTGATTGGCTGGTGGGCATCACAAAGGTATGGTCAATTTGCATCTTTCTCTTTTATTAGTGTAGATGACCTTGGACAAGTTATTTAAGCTCTCTATGCTTCAGTTACCTTGCCTATAAAAGAGAATGATAATAATCTTTACTTCATCAAGTTGGCTGTTGTGAGGATTAAATGCATTAATATATGTAAAATACTGTGAATGGTGCCTGGGAGAAAGACCAGCACCTGCTCCGTAATTATTAGATACTCTTAATGTTATTATTTGTAACTTGGCTTACAAGATACACTTACTTTTTTAGTTGGTTTTTGTGACTCCTTGTTACATCCTTAACTGCTTGGGGTAATGTAACATGGTAGAAAAAGTATGAATTCTGGATCCAGACTGCCTGAGTTTTAGTCCTAGTTCTGTTACTTACTAGCTTTCTGATCTTGGACAAATCACTTAACCTTTGTGACTCTTGGTTTCATCATAGTATAATGGGGGTAATTATACAAACTTACTGCAGCCAGTCTTTGTGATCATTAAATGAGGTTATGTTCTTAGAGTACCAGATGTAGTGGATGCCTCCTAAATGGAAATGCTTTTATTATACATTTAATCTATAGTGCCTAGGCCTAGATTATGTTTGCTAAATGGTCAGAAAGTAAAATATTCTACTTCTTCAGGCATCTGTCTTTTGTGTTATTCAGAAACAGCAAGCACAGAGATAGCTGCATCTTTGAGCTCTTAAAGTTAAGGCCAGGCTCAATATCTTTCCTACCCATCAAGCTGTCCCTTTTTGTTATGTTAGGCCTAGTCATGATGATGATGATGATGATGATGATGATGATGATAATGATGATGAAGAATAACTAGCATTTATTGATTTCTTACCATATTCAGGTATGTGCTAAATGCTTTACATAAATTATCCCTAGTCTTATTTCCTCTCATGCTATATTCTCTCCCTAAGTAATCTCATCCATTATCTTGGCTGCAAATACCACCTATGTGCTGATGATTCCCAAATTTCTATCTTTACTACAGACCTCTTCTAAGCTCTAGACATGTATATATAACTGAAAACTTGACATTGGAATTTGTATATTCCAGAGGCAACTGAACCCAAAAGGTTTCAAAACTGGACTCTGTCACCTACAGCTTCCCCCACCTCAGTCCTATTCTGCTTTTCCTTCTGTGCATCCTATCACTGTGCATGGCACCGGCAACTATTCATTTGCACCCCATATTCAGAACCTCAGCAAATTCTAATAATTTCCCCCAAATATATATTAAATCTATTTATTTCATTTTTTAAAAGCAACACCATATTGGAAGCTACTATCACTTTCTCTGTGGATTATAATAACTTTCTAAATGGTCTCACCTATTACATACTTGTCCTCTTCCAATCTGTGTTTTTACCTTGGCCAGATTTTTTCTTTTTACTTCTTAAATTGAGATTTTACATACAAATTACACTGATCTCAGGTGTTTAGCTTCATGAATTTTTCTATAGGTGTATACTCAGGTAACTATTTCCCAGATCAAGATATAGGATATTTACAGCACACCAGGAGGCTTCTTTGAACCCCCTTTATGAGACGACTGCTATTGTACAGTAAGATTTCAAAAAGTGATCATTTGGAGGAAGGATAAAATAATCAAATGTTGAACTTCAGTTAATGATATGCATATTGTAGTATTTAGGGCAAAGTGTATTGATAACTGCAAATTACTTTGAAATACATGTGATAATAAGATGGACTGGATGCATTGAAATATGCATGAATGGATAAATATGTGACAGAGCAAGTCTAATAAATATAAATTATAAACTTAGTGGTGGGTATGTGGATATTCACTGGAAAATGCTTTCAAATTTTCTGTAAATTTGAAAGTATTTATTATAAAATTTTGTGAAAAGAGGATCTTTTGAAATCACAAAAATAATCTTTTTTTGTAATACCTAAACTCTCAAGGCTTTCAATTGCACTTGATATAAAATATGTAATATTTAATATGTCATAAAAGGCCCAACATTGCTCCTACCCTTTTCCTGCACTTTTTTCTCCATCCACTCTCCATCTACATCACTGTGTTTAAGTCCCACTTGACATTTTCCATTTCCACCAATATATAGTGCCAATTAAGTGAATAAAATCAACAAGGATGTTCTAATAGGCAGACAGTACACAACAGTAAGGCAGCCAGTGGAGAGAGTACTTTTTCAGAAATACAGGGTGGAGCAAAAGTAAGTTTATAGTTGTTAGTATGGAAGATAATACAATCCTATCTAATAAAAGAGTAATATGCAAATTAAGCACCACAAGCCACGCCCACCAGCCATTAAGGAGTGAGTATGCAAATTAACCACACCAAGATGGCTGCAGCCATGGAGCGAGCAGGAGGCTTGAGTTTGCCCGGCAATGGAGGAAGCCAAGCTTTCCGCATACCCTGGCCAGCCCTGGACTCCACTCAAGGCTACAAAGTTTCAATTATAGAAGATAAATAAATCCCAATAAAAATGGTGGCAGTCACGGAGCTGCGAGAGCAGGAGGCTTGAGTTGCCCCCGGTGATGGAGGAAGCCAAGCTTTCTGCAGCCCTGGCCTGCCTTGGTCTCCGGTCAAGGCTACAAAGTTTCAATTATAGGAGATAAATAAATCCCAACAAAAATGGCTGCAGCCACGGAGCAAGCAGGAGGCTTGGCTCCACTCAAGGCTACAAAGTTTCAATTATAGAAGAAAAATAAACCCCAGATACCAGGGCCTCCACTTGGGTCACGGGGGGTGGGGTGGCCAGCTGCAAACCACCACAAGCCCCTCACCCAGGCCGCCCCACACCCCAAGGGCACCCCCACCCTGATCCAGGACACCCTTCAGGGAAAACCAGCTGGCCCCCACCCGTGCATCAGGCCTCTATCCTATCTAATAAAAGAGTAATATGCAAATTGACCATCACTCCAACACACAAGATGGCTGCCACAAGATGGCCACCAGGGGAGGGCAGTTGGGAGGGACCAGGCCTGCAAGGGAGGGCAGTTGTGGGCAATCAGACCAGCAGGGGAGGGCAGTTGGGAGGGACCAGGCCTGCAAGGGAGGGAAGTTAAGGGCAAACAGGCTGGCAGGGGAGCAGTTAGGCATCAATCAGGCTGGCAGGGGAGTGGTTAGGGGGTGATCAGGCTGGCAGGCAGAAGCGGTTAGGGGCAATCAGGAAGGCAGGCAGGCGAGTAGTTGGGAGCCAGCAGTCCTGGATTGTGAGAGGTGGGATTGGGCCTAAATGGGCAGTTGGACATCCCTCAAGGGGTCCCAGATTGGAGAGGGTGCAGGCTGGGCTGAGGGACACACACTCCTGTGCACAAATTTCATGCACTGGGCCTCTAGTAATTAATAAAGAATAATACAGGATTAAACTTTAGTGTACTCACAAGTGTAAACCTACTTTTGCCCAATCCTGTATAGTCTCAGATAGTATTGTTTGGATGAAAGGTGGGTAAGAGGCCTAATTTCTAGTTACTAAAACACATCCAAACACCAATCACTACTGCCCTGCTGTAAGCAGGAAGTCAATTTATAGCATAGAGAGGACACTGTTATCTCCCCCTTATGACTGTTCCATGAGGATAAAAAAAATGTCTAGCTTTTTCTTAGTGATGTGTCTGTAGCACCAAGTACAGTCTCAGCCAGCCATAAAATAGACATTCCATAAACATTTATTGAATGAAACAATGAGCTCATTGAATCTTTATAACAGCCCAGTAGGGTAGTTTACCAATTTGACCTCCATTTTCAGATGAAGAAACTGAAACTCATTGAAATTAAACAACTTGCACAAGCCATAGTTAGTAATAGAAGGTTCATACCCAGGTTTGTATGACTCCAAAGCCCAGGCTCCTATGTGCCCTCCTGCCTCCCCTAATGTAAATATTATACTCTTTGTGGAGGTCACCCTAAGAGAAAATGGTGGCTATTTAGGCATAACATAAGTGCTGGATATTTGTCTACTAGGATGATATCCCCTCCTCCATAAACTCCTTTCTAGTGGTGCTGGAAGCTACAATTTGGAGCCCACACCTGGAAGTGAGCTGTGTTCCTGCTTAGCCAGCGCTCTTCCCTAAATTGGTGATTCATTTTGGTTAATCACTGTAGTTATACTCATTAGTTTCCTTTTCATTAAAGACAAATGTAATAACTGCCTTTTTAGCTGGGTGTGGGGTTAGGGTTGAATGAAGCATTTCAATGGAAAAATTGCTAGCATAAATGAAAAAATTCTTTTCTAAACAAACAAGCTTTGGACACTCTTAAAGAATGAGGTGATCCATAGGCTGTCTCTATGGCCTGACTTTCCATTGGCCTTTGGTTCAGAGCACTCTTTGGCCTCATGCCCAGGTGGAGTAAGTGGCTGCCTATACATGCTGTAAAGTGAGGCGGTTGGGGTTAAAATTCCTTGATTACCATCAAATCTCCCCCACGTATACTGGTATGTGCCAAAGTATTTGAGACCTGCATTGAAATCATTGATTGTTCCAAGGCCCCTATTTAAGTTTCAATATATCCAACTATAGAGGCCACCCCAACTCACTGTCAGACACTATCATTTTAACTTATTAGCTCTTGCCCTGTTTCCTTTGTTGAGCTCACAGACATTCAAAACTGTACATTTAGTCATGCTTCCTGAGCCAGATCTGAAAGAGAAAATAATAATCATAATTGTGAACATTTAATGAGTGCTTACTGTGTGTTAAGTACCATGTTTAAGTACCTTATATATACTATAACAATTTAATTCTTACAACAATCTAATGACATTTTTATCATGCCTATTTTGTAGAGGGTCAAATAGAGGCAACTTGCTGCAGTATGAACAAGCTGGGATTTAATCCAGATGGTTTGATTTCAGAGCCCATAGTCTTAATTTCTGTGCACTACTGCATTCGTCAGCCTTAGTCTGACCATTTGAAGTTGTCATATTCTGATATCCATACCTGGTATACTTGTGAAATATAGACTCCTACATGATCATTAAGTCACATCAAGAGAGAAACAGAGGCTGAGGAAAACAAATGGGCTTCAGAATTGGCCTAGTGGAAAGAAAGGGTAACCAAGTAGTTGCATTACAGATTTCTCAGTAATTATTATAGTAATAACTTCCACTTATTAAGGGCTTATTCTGTGCCAAGCACCATGCTATTTATGTCCATTATTTGTATTAACTCATCTGGAGCCAGTTGTTTCAGAGATCCAGCATAGATTCCTATCTTATCATTATCATTGCCTAGGACCATCTGGGATAGGATCTTCTCAGGAACATTGATGCAGTTAACTAAGGCTGTAATAGCCTAAAAATTCTTGCTAGTACCTTCTTGGGAGATTAGATACTATTCCCTTTTGGTTAGCTGCGGGTTTGGGGACCTGATATATATGGAAGAATCAATTAGAACCTAACTACTGACTGTATGCCTTTTAAGTGATTGCTTCTTGGAATCTTTACTGACTTAGTCACTGACCTTCTTGGATAGTAGATCAATATTGAATGTTTTCAGGTTTAAGACAGAAGCCACCATACTCTTTAGGACACTGGGCTGCCCTCTCCTAAGCTAACCTTTGGAACCAGTTTCCCATTGTCTTTCCAGACTAGTCCAATCCTCTTTCCAATTCACAAAGGGATGTTCTTGCAAAGTCCCGGCATGCCGTGGGCCTAAGCCTGCCTTGGTTTTATGACAGTGGCCACTCAAGCATAAGACAGCTACTTAGATTTTTTTCCTAAATGGGATCTTAAATTTCTTGTATGCTCTTTCGTGGAAATCAGAAAAGGATTCAGAAGTCCAATGAATCACGTTAAAATTATATTTCTTTTGAGACAGTAAAATACCCCCAAATTATTGCATTTTGCTTTTATTGATATATGATTGATAAATATAATGATATATCAGACTATTGCATTTTAAAGCTACCTTGGTGGAGTACTTTCCTCCATTTTACATCCATCTACAAAACATCAGTAGCCATACTGCACCACCCCCAGCTTGACTCTTAGAAGGATGCTTTAACATATCTAAATGTACAAAAGGCGGCACATGAAACCATTATATTTGAATTACCTCAGGTAAAAGACATGGTTTTACATTATTTAAAAAGGTAGTTCTCAACTCATTCTTATTAAAACATGTGATCTACATCTTTACAATATTTACACATAGTTGGGATGTCTTGCACAGAGCTAGGCACACTCATGTCCAGACCAGTTATATTTGCTCATTGGTGAGCTGGGGGAAGGATAGTCTGTTAAGTCATGGAGAAGAGCTATCTTGTTCATAGGTGGATTAAACTCAAAACCTTGACCTCATAAGTTTTATGCCTTAACACAGTGGTCAGCAAATTGCAGCTCGCAAGCCACAGGCGGCTCGCAAGCCACGGTTTGCCGCTCTGTTGACAAATGAGTTTGCCGACCACTGCCTTAACATAATGACACTAACGCACATGTGCAAATGCACTCCTTTTGTTACAGGCACCTCTCACCGACACCAGAGAGATGTTGCCAGGCAGCCCCTGAGTCAGTGGGAGAGGGCTGTTCCCAAACTTATCTTTGTCTTCTCATAGAAATGAATTTATATGAGAGACCTTGACTGCATTGTGAAAAGCCAACTTATTAAAGCAATTAAAGCATGCATTATGCTAAGTGAAATAAGTCAGTCAGAGAAAGATAAATATCACATGATCTCACTCATTTGTGGATTATAATGAACAACATAAACTGATGAACAAAAATAGATCTAGAGACAGAGAAGCATCGATCAGATGCTCAAACCTCAAAGGAAAGGCAGGGAGGGCAGGACTAAGGGGGAGAGATCAACCAAAGGACTTGTATGCATACATATAAGCATAACCAATGGATACAGACACCAGGCATGGGGGGGTGGTGGTGGTGAGAGCATGAGTGGGGGGATGCAGGGACAATGGGGGGGTAAGGACACATTTGTAATACCTTAATCAATAAAGGAAAAAAAAAATAAAGCATGCACCTTTATTGAAAAAGCAAAGCAAGTAAACTTATACATCTGGCTTATGAAGCACAGATGGGCTTTCAGCTAATCTGAAGAGCAAGTTGGGTGGGGGTCTGAGGCATTATATACGATCCTGTCTATAGGCTTCAAAATTCCTCTGCTGACTATTTTGGTACAGATTAATTCTCAAGGTCCAACACCTCTTTTTTTTTTACTCTGTTGTGGCCTTCCCAGAATTCATGAAAAGCATGTGGCAACTTTATCTTGTCAAACCTTGGGACTGTTGACTTCTCTGCTTAGGGTGTAAAACAGCCTTTTTTCCCCCTTTTCCATATTCCCCCCCTCCCTTTCTGCATTCTCTTGTTAAGGAGGGTGTTAACCATTTGCTCTCCTTTCCTTGGCTGGGGAAAATAATGGCTTGTTAGTTGCAAGCTGGCTGCAAATTGCCCACACTGTTGGGCCTTATTTTAACTTTCCTGTCTCAGTTTCCCTATTCCTCCTGCCCTGGAATCCTATAACACTTTAACCCCACCCTCCATCTCCAATTTTCAAGTACATTTTGCTTCATGTGCAAAAACTACCATTATGCTGGTGCCAAGAGCTCCGAAGCTGAAACACCATGAAGTACGATCTTAAAAGTTGAGGTGTCATAATGTTTGACATATGGGTGTTAGGTTACAATAAGTATCCCCTTCTTTATAGTTATACTAGAGGCCCAGTGCACAAAATTCGTGCATGGGGTAGGGGTGTCCCTCAGCTGAGCCTGCACCCTCTCCAATCTGGGATCCCTTGAGGGATGTCCAACTGCCCGTTTAGGCCCCATCCCACCAGGATTGGGCCTAAACGGGCAGTCGGACATTCCTCTCACAATCCAGGACTGCTGGCTCCCAACTGCTCGCCTGCCTGCCTTCCTGATTGCCCCTAACCGCTTCTGCCTGCCAGCCTGATCACCCCCTAACCACTCCCCTGCCAGCCTGATTGATGCCTAACTGCTCCCCTGCCAGCCTGTTTGCCCCTAACTGCCCTCCCCTGCAGGCCTGGTCACCCCTAACTGATCTCCCCTGCAGGCCTGGGTCCCTCCCAACTGCCTTTCCCTGCAGGCCTGGTCGCTCCAACTTCACTCCTCTGCCAGCTTGGTCACCCTTAACTGCCCTCCCCTGCAGGCCTGGGTCCCTCCCAACTGCCTTTCCCTGCAGGCCTGGTCGCCCCAACTTCCCTCATCTGCCGGCTTGGTCACCCCTAACTGCCCTCCCCTGCTGGCCTGATCGCCACAACTGCCCTCCCTCACAGGCCTGGTCCCTTCCAACTGCCCTCCCCTGCTGGCCATCTTGTGGTGGCCATCTTGTGTCCACATGGGGACAGGATCTTTGACCACATGGGGGCAGCCATCTTGTGCGTTGGACTGATGGTCAATCTACATATTACTCTCTTTTTAGATAGGATAGAGGCCTGGTGCATGGGTGGGGGCCAGCTGGTTTACCCTGAAGGGTGTCCCGGATCAGGGTGGGGGTTCCCTTGGGGCATGAGGCGGCCTGGGCGAGGGGCCTGTGGTGGTTTGCAGGCCAGTCACACACCCTGGCAACTCAAGCTGAGGCCCTGGTATCTGGGGTTTATTTATCTTCTACAATTGAAACTTTGTAGCCTGGAGCGGAGCCAAGCCTTCTGCTTGCTCCATGGCTGCCGCCATTTCTGTTTGGTTTTATGTATCTTCTATTATTGAAACTTTGTAGCCTTGAGTGGAGGCCTAGGCCAGCAAAGGCAGGCAGAAAGCTTGGCTTCCTCCATTGCCGGGAAACCCATGCCTCCCTCCTGCTCTCTGTGGCGGTAGCCATCTTGGTTGGGTTTATTTGCATATTCACTCCTGATTGGCTGGTGGGCGTGGCTTGTGGGTGTAGCGGAGTGATGGTTAATTTGCATATTACTCTTTTATTAGATAGGATGCAGAACAACAAAATAATGCACATAATATACTTGAAAAATTCAGTTTTTATGGGGTTAGAAAGACAGATAAAGGGAGAACTAGCTTCTTTTTAGGCAGGATTTGTTCAGCATACCATTACTGAGCAATACCAAGGGATGAATATTATATCTCAGTGGGGACATGGCCAATTTCTTCAGATGACCCAACTATCACCCTAGAGCCTCAACAGAATTTTCCTACACAATTCTACATATAAACACATTTTATGTGATGCACTAAGCCTGTTTCTAGACCAGTGTTTTTAAAGTGTGACCATCACTATCAGAACTGCATGGGACATTTGTTGAACATGCAGATTTTTAGGCCCTACCCCAGACTTATTGAGTCAGAATCTCTGGAGATGGGGGTCCAGAAATCTCCATGTTCAATACATGCTCCTATTCTGATAACCACTGCTCAACATTTTATATAGTTTTGCCTCATTTTAGAATGCTTTCCAAACCCCTTTCCTTGTCTGTGAAACTCATGCCCATCTCTCAACCTTGTTCAATGGTTGTCTGTTCAGTGCGGCCACCTTGATACACTTTCCTTATTCCCAACAGGTAAGTTGGCTATAAAATGGGGAATATGGAGGCATAAGAACTGGGGTTCAGAGAAGAGTCCAGAGAACTGAAATGGAATAGTTTGGACAGAGTTGAAAGGATGACTTGGTGTTTTACAAGGAGATTTTGCCCCAGCTTTTGCACATAAGTACATTTCAAGGAAGAAAAGCTTGATAAACCAACAGCAAACTAACAGTAGGCCTGATTGTTAAACATCTGAATTCTAGTCCCATAGCAACCATCTTTGAGGAGGAGGCTTGGTGGCCATATCAGGACAAGGAAGTAGGAGGAAAAAAGGGACAAAATGCCCACTTGACAACAACCTCAGGAGTGTGGAAGCATAACATTATTTTAAGAACTTCACAAAATACTTACAGGAACTTGATTAAATATATTACTTGCACACATATGTAGCATTTTTCAAATGTATATATCCTGAAATTCAGTTACTGTTTGCCACCATGTTTTCTCAACCATCAGTAGTGTACTACAGCTATTATCATGTGGAGGTCTGAGAAAATGTTTGATGGTAAAGAAAGTTAATCTCTTATGTTTTCTGAAAATATCTAGAAAGTATTAACCTAGTGTCTGAATCAGCTCAGGCTGCTGTAAAAGAATGCCACAGACTGGGTGGCTTATAACAAAAGAAATTTATTTCTCACAGTTCTGGAGGCTGAAAGTCCAAGACCAGGGTGCCAGCATGGTCTCGTTCTTGGTGAGGGCCTGCTCCCTGACTTGCACACAGACTTCTTACTGTGTCCTCATATAGTGCAAGGGATGAGAGATCTCTGTGAGGCCTTTCTAAGGGCATTAATTCCATTCATGAGAGTTCTGCCTTCATGAACCTTCTAAAAACCCACCTCCTAATACCATCACTTGAGGGGTAGGATTTCAACGTATGATTTTTTTTTTTGGAGGGACATAAATAGTTAGTGCATAATATTTGGTTATAAGACACCACAGTATATAAACAGTTTGAGAAAGTCTGCCAAAAAAGAAGGTTGAAACCAATTGAAGTTCTCTTTAGGTAAAAGGCAAATACCAGCAGGATTGGGCTCAGCCATGGTGAGAGTAGATGCAACTTGTTTTCCCCTCCAAGATCACCACTCTGGACTCTTGGTTTTTGCTTGTCTTCCTACATACCTCATTCCTCTGGCACCCAGCAGTGCATGCACAGGTGGGGAACTATGATATTTCTTGTTACCCTGGGACATGACTCCAGAGAAACTTTGGTTCACACACGTGTTATTTTAGCATGAGTGCATGAGCTTTTACTCCTTTCCCACCAATTTTCTGTCATGCTAAATGAGATAACTGGCATCCATGAACAGTAGACCCATCTCCCTCCCAGCAGTTATAAGGAGACAGAAAGGAAATGACAAAGGGTCACATATTGTTAAAAATAATGTTGGGTATCATAGTGCTCATTGCTTTGAAATACCAGAGCCTTTACATTTTTCAAAAGCCAATTTAATGATCTGCCTCATCTTAGGAAGCAAAAGATTCTAATTAAAAGGCCATGGGAGAGATAAATTTTCATTTACAGATAAACTGTCTTGTGACATGGAATGATCTGATTGCCTTGAGCACTCACTAATCTGTGTTACTCAAACTCACTGTGTATGCACACAATAAACAGTTTTAGCTTTTGAGAAGCACAGCAGCTGTATAACCCACGGAGGCTCTTAGTCACTACCAGAGTCTCATGCAATCATAGAATGACAGAACTCATTATTTTCCAAAGCCCTCATTTTATGTTTGGGGAAACTGAGGCATAGAGAGTCCTTGAATCAAGTCAAGGAACTAGCTCGAGTTATCAGACTAGGCAGGACCACATTCCTGAGGGAATGTATCATCATGGTTACTTTCAAAGTATGGCACTCACTACTGTCCAAGCACTTTACAAATATTAAATTTTTTTCACCTTCACAAAACACCTATAAAACAGGTAATATTATTTTCAGCCCCATTTAGAGATAAGAATATGAGTCACAGATTGTCACCCAACCCCATTGTCACCCAGTTACTAAATGTTTCTTTTAAATTTAAAACCTCAATGTTTTAAGATTATTGGAATAACAGAAATTATACATGTGAGGTTCTTAGCATAGGCTTTAGTATAGTGTAAATACTCATAATTATGGTTATTTTTACTACAGATTCTGAAGTTAGATATACCTGAGTTCCAATTTATGCTCTGCCACTAATTGGTTGAGTGATCTCTTAGAGCCTCACTTTTCTCATATGTGAAATGAGTATGATAATATTTCACAGGGTTAATGTGCAGATGAAATGAGATGATTTTTGTTAAGTATCTAATGCAACTTCTGGTATACAGCCAATGCTGTATTAACTTCCTATTGCTGCTACAACAAACTAGAGGCCCGGTGCATGAAATTCATACAGGGGTGTGTGTGTGTGTGTGTGTGTGTGTCCCTCAGCCCAGCCTGCACTGTCTCCAATCTGGGACCCCTCTCACAATCCAGGACTGCTTGCTCCCAACCACTCACCTGCCTGCCTGCCTGATTGCCCCTAACCACTCTCCTGACAGCCTGATTGACGCCTAACTGCTCCCCTGCCAGCCCAATTGCCCCTAACTGCCCTCCCCTGCAGGCCTGGTCCCCCCCACCTGCCCTAACCTGCAGGCCTGGTCACCTCAACTGCCCTCCCCTGCAGGTCTGGTCACTCCTAACTGCCCTCCCCTGCAGTCCTGGTCACCCCCAACTGCCCTCCCCTGCTGGCCTGGGTCCCCCCCCCAACTGCCATCCCCTGTAGGCCTGGATCCCCCAACTGCCCTCCCCTGCAGGCCTGGCCCCCCCCAACTGTCCTCCCCTGCAGGCCTGCCCCCCCAACTGCCCTCCCCTGTAGGCTTGGGTCCCCCGCAACTGCCCTCCTCTTCAGGCCTGGGTCCCCCACAACTGCCGTCCCCTGCTGGTCTGGTCCCCCAACTGCCCTCCCCTGCCAGCCATCTTGTGGTGGCCATCTTGTGTCCACATGGGGGCAGCCATCTTTGACCACATGGGGGCGGCCATCTTTGTGTGTTGGAGTGATGGTCAATTTGCATATTACTCTTTTATTAGCTAGGATTATCTATAAAGTTGGTGGCTTAACCAACATAAAATTATCATCTTACAGTTATAAGAGTCAGAAGTCTGGGATGAGATTTATGGTGCTAAAATCAAAGTGTCAGCATGGCTGGTTCCTTATGGAAGCTCCTGGGAAGAATTCTTTCCTTGCCTTTGCAGCTTCTAGTAGCTGTCAACATTCCTTGGCTTGTAGCCACATGACTACAATCTCTGCTCCAGTAGTCACATTGCCTTCTCTTCTCTGTGGTAGTATCTCCCTCTGTATCCTTCTAAGGATGTTTGTGATGGCATTTAGGGCCCACCTGGATAATTCAGGATAATCTTCTCATCTTAAGATCCTTAACTTAGTCATATCTGCAAAATTTCTTTTGTCATATAAGGTAACAATCACAGGTTCCATGGATTAGAACCTGGATATCTTTGTAAGGCCATTATTCAGTCTACCAGATGCTTATGACTCATTATTATTAGAACCAAGTTATTCTCAATATAGAGATGTTTCCTTTACATTTCACTTCATAATGTCAACTTCCCATGGACATTATCTGTAGAGAATTTAGAAACAACAATGAAAATAAAAGTTGATTAGCATTTTATCATCATATACCTACAATTAAAAAAAAATCAGTGATAATATATTTCTCTGAACTGGGTAGTCTTCTCTCACTGCATGCCCACTTTTGGTATATCACTGTTCAGGAATGATTATGAAGTCCTGGGATCAAAAGACAAGTAGTGATTTGGGCATAGTACTGTCTCCTTTCTTCTAGTTAACCCACCATCATTTATTCTTGTACTCACATTCTCTTCTGTAACTTATGGTCTCATCTTACCCCTTATCCAAGGGTCCTGGAGACTGCTGTGAGGATAGCCAGCATGTATTATAGATGGTGTCCTTCACTTCATTAGATAGCAATTCCCCAATCTTCCTAGAAAGGTCCTCATAAGTAAGAGGTTTGGGGAATGGATTCAGGGCTTCCTGTAGGCTTTAATTTAGAATAAATTATTCTTTATTGCCAGGAAATGAGGCAGAGATTTCCTGGTGGGAGCATACATAAATTACTTTTATGACAAATGGAAAAGGAAGATATAATTAGAAAATGAAGAAAAGATACAAGGAAAAGAAGACTTATGCAGTCTGCCTGTGGTCTTTGCATTTATAGCTGAAATCCAGGTTACAAAGGGAATTATAGAACCAGAGACTATGACAGTTACAAGAGACCTCACAGACCATTCAGACAGAAGCCATCAGTTTACACTTGGGGTACTTGAGTCCCCAAAGGGGAAAAGACCTTTTCAAGATCTACAAAAAGCCAGGGGCAGAAATGTATTTTCTCATGTTTTGAGAGGCAGATCATAATTTGTGCAAAACCTGCCTATCTCTATCTCTCCCTCCCTACTCCCTTCATCCTCCCTCACTCCCTCTTTCTCTCTCTCCCCCTCCTTCCTTCCTTCTCTCTCACATATACATATACATACTCACTCACACTTACATTCACAGCTGCACTCATACACACTTGTTTTCTTCCCCTTGTCCTTTAATTGATTTTAAAAAATCATTCTCCAAGTATGGGAAAACCACTTTTACTTGCTTTTATGGTGTTATTTGGCATCCTCTTCACTGTGGTCAGGCTGCCAAATGTAAGGAAACTCTGTCCTAGTCATAGCATAATCTGTAGCTATTTCCTTTACTATATGCAAAAAAAAAAAAAAAAAAAAAAAAAAAAAAAGCCTATGATGGTCACAATTGTGGCTCAGCTCTCACTGGGGACTAGGCAGTTTAAGTCTGTTCCAGGGTCTCAGACCATATTCTTATCTTGGGCATCCTCTTGAAAAAAGCTGTTCATTGGACTCAGAGTGAATATATGTAAATCCATTCTTACGCCTGGAAGGACAACTCAGCACTCATATCAGCTTACTGATAACCCCTTAGTACTCAGATTTAGAGATGAAGGAAGGCAGATTGCCAGTCTTCTGGGTCATGTTAATTTAAGCATCTAGCACACTGCTGGGTATTTTCCATTACATAGGCACCTAATCCTTGTAGGCAATCCATATTCCTGAATATGTCACTATACTTGTAGCAAAATAGTTACCATTGTGTTCAACAAGGTTGGTCTGAGTATGTGGTCTGAAAGGTAGCAGTATAGGAAGGCAGCTGGCAGCTCTAGATTCACAGTCTGGCTCTAGAGATATATCTCTTCTCCTATTGCTCATTCAACAGTCCCTTTATCAAAACCTATCTATGCTGAAGTCTTAATCCTCGTGGCCCTAATTTTTTGCCAGTCCTTGGCCCTTTATTGCCTTGTCTTTAGGCCTTTTCCTTGGTGGCTGAGGCCTAATCTCACAAGCTCTCAAGCTGTGGGTTTCATGTTCTTCCACACTTGCTTCAACAAGAGCCACTCCACTCATATTTCACAGACTGAGTTGCTATGTAAAATGTTTTTAAGTTGGTTGAGGGGAAAGTGTATTTTCTATTTTAAAGTTACTGTACTAGAGGGTGTATAAGGGACCTTATCTGATTCTATTTTAGAGCCTCAAGTATTTCTCAGCATGTTTTATATTTTTGATAATGATTTTTGTAGTCAAAACACTCAGATGTAGGGAGTGAATTTCTGGGAGCATTTGGTAATAATAAAGGTCTGGTTCCTTGAAGGCTCATAGAGAAACATTTTAAGATTATTTTGTCAAGGCTTTTGCAAATATCCTGAGCTAGGAAGGGGTGGAAGAGTTAGGTTAGGCAAAAACCAGCAGTAAGAGCAGGTGTATTTGTGAAAGCCAAGCCATTCAACTTGCTGGCTGCTTACTTCCACCCCTGCTATATTACTTACAAGTCACAAAATGGCATTAATGCCCAGAAAGTTGATTATAGTGGTATCAGAAATGATCAAATAACACAATAAACAAATGACAATAAGAACATTAAAGTTTATGATCTGGTGGAGATTAACACATGCTCTCAACATTGAAGCCTCTCTCTATGTCTGAAGAGGTGATTCAGTATAATTGCTTAGTTCTTTTAAAACTATACCCTCTAAACAAGTTTCTAGCCTATTTTCTTGAAAATTGAACACTAATTTTTAGAAATGCTTAGAGTGGGTGATAGGTGCTGTAGGAAGGAAGATGGAAGAAAGGGGAAGAAGATATTGTTTAAGGTTTTATAAGCAATTCAATCTTATAAGGAATTTACATTGCATGGAACAGACTGTCCAATCTCAGAGGGAAGATAGGGTTGGAAAGAGAGCAACCAAAGAACTTGTATGCATATATGCATAACCCCTGGACACAGACAATAGAGTGGTGAAAGCCTGGGGCAGGGGTGGAGGGGGTACATGGGTGGGCTAGAAGGGGTCAATGGGGGAAAAGGGTGTTATATGTAATACTTTCAACAATAAAGATTTTTTAAAAAAATAAACTTACATTGCATAAAACATCTTCCCCAATACACAGCATGCTATGTGATATATCTACTTTGTAGATTAACTTTTTATTATTGTGGTCAATGAGCTGATTGCAATAGCTGAAAACAGAGCAGTCACACTAAGGGAATTAAATTCTTTCTATGTGTATAATTTAATTGTAATTCTGAAAGTGATTCTATCCATACAGCTTTGTAGAAGACAGAAAATTTCTCTACTAATCTGTGTTGATGTTTTGAAAAATGGCAAAGCTTTGGAGGTAGAAGTAATAAGTGCCATTGACTAGAACACCTTGAGGACTATTACGTTAGTTTAAAACTTTGAATAATAAAGTATATTTAAAACACTGATATCTAGCACTTTCAAGTACACTTAATAATATCATTTGCTCTTTCACTTATTTAGCAATTAATTATTAAATAACCACATGCCTGGCACTGTTCTAAATGCTGGAAGTATTGCAATGAGCAAAACAGACAAAACTTTACCATCATTAAGCTTGAATTCTTGAGGAGGAAGAAAGACTAAAACAATTAAATTAATAAGAATTAGAAATATTAAACAGCATAGTTTAATAGGATTCCTTAGAGGAGTTGTTAGTGAGCAGCTAATGGTCTATAATTTTCATATCTGTTGTAGGCAAACAATGGACTACTTCTAAAATACTTGAAATCATTGATTAAAAGTATAAATATGCTCCCTGAAATTTTGTCAACATTATTATGTTGCATACCAAACTATTTTTTTTCAAATGACTGCAAAGTTCATATTATTGTGGTCTAAATTAATAAGATTCTCTTATCAAACTAGACATGCATTTGTCTTTTGTCTCATGGTAAAAAATCTTAACTGTTGACCTTGGCATTCTATGAAATGTCAATAACTGTAAATCATATAAGGTAGTTTCTTCAGTTTGCTAAAGATATATATAAAAAAACAAATGTGGTTTAGACAAATCTTTGCAAGATACATATTATGGCTATGATCATGTTACCCAGCAAGGGCCTGCTGCCCAATGTACATAGGAGCCAACACCATGGCACTGGCTTTTGAGAAAGGAAAAACTTTTATTGCAAACTGATCAAACAAGGAGACAGGAGGCAAAGCTCAGATATCCCTCCCTCACTGAGAGTTTTGGGGTTACATATAAAGGAAGAAGCAGGGGAACTTACGCATATTCTATGAAATTACATTATAATGAGAGTTTAGTGCACAGGTGCTAGAGGATCACCGGTTTTCATGCCTTGTGTGTCTGAATTTAGGGAGGTTTAGTATATAGTCCCTGGTGGATTTTAACCCAGTGATGTTGAAAGGTTATTCTAGGGTGAATTTTTTCTATAGTGGACATCCCACCATCTGACGACATGATCTGACCCCTTGCTCTGTTATCTCTGAAAAACAATTTAGTATCTTGTTAAGAACTAGACAAGGCCAGAATAGGCTGGTTCTATGCTTACAATCAGAAGATACATGTTGATTGCTTGTGTTGCCTTTTAATCATAGGTTAGAGAGAATGCCTTCATTCATGTGTAAATAAAACTTTAAAACAGGGGTCCTCAAACTACGGCCTGCAGGCCACATGCGGCCCGCCGAGGACATTTATCCGGCCCGCCAGGTGTTTTTGCCGCTGCTGCCTGTTCTGCTTAGCAGCCCACTCATCCCGGGCCCACAGTGCGCATGTGTGGAATGTGCACCGCACTCTCTGACTCCCCTCCTCTCTGTCTCTCGACTCCTCCTCTCAGTCTCGGGTGTGATTGGACGAGTCACGAGATTGCCTGTGCAGAGCCTGCTGCTGCCTGAGGACCGAGGTAAGAACAAGTTAGGATTTTTTTTTTTTTGAAGTTAGGAGGTCTATTTTTATTTTTAATTTTGCAGTTAGTAGGGCCTTTTTTTTTGCGGTTAAGGGAGGCCTTTTTTTCTGAAGTTAGGAGGTCTTTTTTTTTGCAGATAGAGGGCGCCTTTTTTGAAGTTAGGAGAGCCTTTTTTTTAAGTTGGTTAGTTGGTTGGGGGTGGTTTATAGGGAGGTTGCATCACAGTGATAACGCAAATAGCGCTCAGTGGTAATGTAAATTGTCAGTGCTCAGAGGTAATGCAAATGGTCAGTGCTCAGAGGTAATGCAAATAGTCAGTGCTCAGTGGTAATGATAATTGTAAGTGCTCAGTGTTAATGCAAATGGTCAGTGCTCAGTATTAATGCAAATTGTCAGCGGTCAGTGTTATCGCAAAGGGTCAGCCGTCAGTGTTAATGCAAATGGTCAGTGGCTCAGTGTTATCGCATGGGGGCCCCAAACTGGTAATCTGCCTAGGGCCCCATGGGAACTTAATCCGGCTCTGCAGACAGCCGAGGAGTAGGAAACCCAATTTAATTGACAGTAAGTGCATTTATATTTTGATTGCTATTCAGTTGTGTATGATGTTGTATGTTGTGTGCTGTGTAAGCCCCGGTTCACACTGTTGCGATCTCTGAGCAGTGTGAGTTCAGCCATATGCTTGTATGGCTGAACTCGCATTAGATTCGGAAGAAAAAAGGCATACGTGCCTTCTTTTTCCTGCAGTGGAATCTGATTGCATGGGTCTTCTCACCCATGCGCCCAGATTCCTGTGTGAGTTCACAGATCGCAGTGCGGTTCACACAAGGTAGTGTGAACTGGAAAGGTGGTGGAGGAACCGGCTCTGTAATCATGCCACTTCCCGCACCGCACCAGTGTGAGCCTGAGGTAAAAGCGGAGTTCCACCAATATGGCACTGGTGAGGCTGAAATGATGTGGACTGGCAAGGCTGCATTGATGGACACTGATCAGGCTGCATTGATGGGCACTGATAAGACTGCATTGATGGGCAGTGCAGTCTATATGTCTCTGTGTGGGCAAAGTTATTGCTGGTATATTGTTTTTGTAGCACTGTATATATATATCAGTATTTTACTAATAGCAATTTGGAATCCCTAGGAAACAATGATATCAAGAAAGAGAAAAATTGACTTGGAGTGTAGGATATTCAAAGAACAGTAGACTTATGATTACTTTTTCATGCAGTACAAGGAAAGAGCTGTGTGTTTGATATGCCAGAATATAGTGTCTGTGTTCAAAGAATGCAATTTGCGTCGACACTATCAAACTCAACATAAAGATAAATATGATTGTTTGGTCGGAGAAGTGAGAAAAGATAAAATATTAAAAGTGAAAAATACATTGACAACTCAGAAAAATACTTTTGTGAAGCAGAAGCAGCTAAATATTTCATCACTGCAAGCAAGTTTTCAAGTTGCCAAGCTAATAGCGTGCACTCGCAGACCATTTGTGGAGTGAGGATTTGTTAAAGAATGCCTTCTTTCTGTTGCCAAAGAGATGTTCCGAGTTATTTAGTACAGTGAGTCTTTCAGGACCTACAATTACACGAAGGATTGAAGAAATGGGAGACAATTTGCATCAGCATTTACAAATCTCCGCAAAAAAACTTTCCTATTTTTCCTCGACGAAAGTAATGATGTTCGTGATTCTGCACAACTTCTAATTTTTATTCTTGGGATGAATGACTATTTCCAAGTCACAGAAGAGCTTGCTGCACTGCAAAGCATCAAAGGAACAACTACAGGAGAGGATATCTTTGAAAAGGTTTGCCAAACTGTGAATGGTTTGGGGTTGGACTGGGCTAAACTAGCCAGTGTGACAACTGATGGTGCTCCTAGCATGGTGGGGTCTAAGAAAGGAGTAATTGCTCGCATTAACCAAGAGATGGACAAACATAACCATTCTCATCCAATAGCCATACACTACCTCATCCACCAACAAGGGCTGTGTAGTAAATCACTGAAGTGGGACTCTGTTATGAAAATTTTGGTATCTTGTGTTAACTTCATTAGAGCTAATGCACTAAACCACAGACAATTTCAGGAATTTCTGTCTGAGCTAAATGTTACCTATGAAGATGTTCTGTACCACACAGAAGTCCGTTGGCTGAGTCCAGGGAGAGTTTTGAAACATTTCTATGACTTACTTCCACAGATGACAGCGTTTCTGCTTTCAAAAAACAAAGAAGTACCAGAGTTCAATGATGCAGAA
The DNA here is from genome assembly GCF_963455305.1 of Plecotus auritus. Classification (NCBI taxonomy): domain Eukaryota; kingdom Metazoa; phylum Chordata; class Mammalia; order Chiroptera; family Vespertilionidae; genus Plecotus; species Plecotus auritus. The sequence continues at coordinate 100,255,693 of NC_137784.1, forward strand.
TGGAAATGGCACCTTGCCTTTCTGACAGATGTAACAGAGCTACTCAACAGTTTCAATGTACAACTTCAAGGAAAGGGGAAGCTCATATCTGATATGCAATCATATGTGAAAGCATTTGAAGTAAAATTAGGTCTCCTCATCAAACAAGTGAAGGAGGAAAATTTCTGCCATCTCCCTGCAACTCAAAATCTGTTAACGGAAAAACCATTGGTTGCATTCTCAAACAAAACATGTGTGGATTCACGGGAAAAGTTGCAAAAGGAGTTCCAATTTAGATTTAAAGAGCTTCATCTCCATGAACAGGACATACAGCTTTTCCGTAACCCATTTTCTATTGACATTGAAAATGTGGATACAATTTACCAAATGGAACTGGCTGAGCTGCAGAATTGTGACTCTCTGAAAGATGCATTCAAGTCAAGTAGCCTTCCTAATTTCTATGCATCTCTCTCCTCTGAGACATATCCTAATCTCAGGAACCATGCACTCAAAATGGCAACCATCTTTGGCAGCACTTATGTCTGTGAACAGACTTTTTCCAGAATGAAACATCTGAAATCTCCAACCAGATCTAGACTAACTGATGCACACTTGCATCACTTGTTATGACTAGCAGTGACAAATATGGAACCGGACATTGACCATCTCATTAGCCAAAAGCAGGCCCATAGTTCCCATTGAAATACTGGTAACTTTGTTGATTTAACTTTACTTGTTCTTCATTTTAAATATTGTATTTGTTCCTGTTTTGCTTTTTACTTCAAAATAAGATATGTGCAGTGTGCATAGGAATTTGTTCATAGTTTTTTTTTTTTTTAAACTATAGTCCGGCCCTCCAACGGTCTGAGGGACAGTGAACTGGCCCCCTGTTTAAAAAGTTTGAGGACCCCTGCTTTAAAATCTGTCTTTGAAAACCTATTAATTTATTCCATGGCCATTAACTAAGCATGCACTATTTACAAAGCTCTGTGCTGGAGGTGTATGTGTAAGAGGGCAAGAGGAGAGAAGGAAGGAGAGAGGGAAGAAAAAACTGCATGAGTTGAGACAGTTTCCAGTATGGGGGAATACATATATACAAATAGGATACAACTTTGAAAATGATAAGTTCCTTGTTAAAAGATTATTCTTTGTGAGTTCAAGATAGACATTCTTCATTTCTACTTGATGACAACTGGAAAAAAGCTTCATGCAGGAGGATGTCTATATTTAATTTTTTGATGTTTTATTAAATTCATAACAGGAACTTGATTTTAAGATTTGATGGGCACCAAAATGTTCACCTGCACAGAAATGTATCCTTCCTTGACCTTGTCACAGGACCCCAAATTCCCATTGGTACTTGATTCTTTGGAAGTTTATATTATAGCACAGTGTGGTTAGATGGATGGAAAAACATCCAAAACCATTTGGCCTTGATTAATACCTTAGTAGGGATTTGTTTCTGAAATAAACCATGAAAATTCCGTAGGAAATAGGACACAGAATAGGAAAGTTCTGCTTGTTAATGTGGTGAGTAGAAAAGTGTCAGGAATAGCCTAGAATGGTAGCCTAGTGAAGAGTCTTGGCCTGGGTTAGCAGACGACTGCATGAATTTTCTGGGTACTTGGTGCTGAGCAATGTTGAAAGACAAAAGACAAACTTATATCTTTGCCTAAATACCCAGTGTCTTCCACTGTTACCTATTTCAGTGTATGGCAACTTTATATATCCATTTGTACCAAATGGAAACATGGTGGTAGCAATTAGACTGGAACCTGACATGCCTGTCTCTTTCTGTTGCTCTCCTCTGCCATGAAGGAGAGGAAACATAGATTGGAAGCTTAGAGCATTAGTGAAAACAGCTGCAGTCTCTCTTTTTAAGATACTATAATAGGTAGCTAAGAGTCAATCTTGCAGGTGAGAAAATACTAGAGTGAAGAAGGTTCCTTATGAGTCTTGTCCTATAGCTCCAAATTACTACAGTAAACCTGATATATGCTACTGAGCTCCAGAGAGCTTTGATTCTAAGAAAGATATTCAGGGTATCCTGAGAGTCATTTTTCACTTCTCTCTCATAGGAAGTCAGAAATGATGGATAACAATTGAGTGTTCATGAACCAAAAGTTTTTATTTCTTTGTCTTGCTCTAAGATTTAACCTTACTTTTGCATATATGTCTTTTTATGTTAGTGAATTCAAAATTTTGAAGAAAAAAATGATAGAAAATACATATACTTTAGAATCAGTTTTCTATGCCTAGAGTTAGATTAGCTACTTTGTCAACTCAACATAAACCAGGTATCAATGCATACTTGATGGCAGTTACTCAAATTGTAAGCATAGTGCTAAAGAATAAATGAATAGCTGGTGAAGACCTAAGTTGGCAACCCTTACAATTGAGTCTTAGAGAAAATCATGGCACCTGTAGTGACATGTACTTGACTATAAAGGACAGTAGTTCTAAAATGCAAGTGAATTATCCATTAATGGAATTTAAAAATATGTATTTTATTGATTTCATAGAGGAAGGGAGAGGGAAGAGTGTTAGAAATATCAATGATGAGAGATAATCACTGATCGGCTGCCTCCTGCATGACCCCTACTAGGGATCGAGCACACAACCCGGGCATATGCCCTAACCAGGAATTGAACCATGACCCCCAGGTTGGGAATTGAACTGTGACCTCCAGGTTGATAGATTGATGCTCAACCACTGAGCAACACCGGCCAGGCCATTAATAGAATTTTTAAAAGTATAATCAGCATGATATCATTGTTCTATTCATGTTTACATAGTCATAGATTTCTCTGGGATTTGTAAAGATAAATTGGAGTTGCTGATTATACTTAAGCCCCTATATATCTATGTTAGGTAAAACCTAAGAGAACAAATTATGGGTGTCTTAAAACTAAAACTGAAGTCCAGCCCTTGATTAAAATTATATATATATATATATATATATATATATATATATATATATATTGCAGCATGATTTTATAACAACAGTAACAACATCTACAACAAAGACTTACATAGTGCTTCCTATATACTAGATACAATTTTAAGTGCTTTATGTATATTAACCAATTTAATTCCCTCAAATAATCCTTTGATATATAATGGTGTTTTACAGGTAAGGAAACTGAGAAACATTAACAGTGCTAACTCAAATGTCACTGACTCTTGCCTCTGCTTACTTATACAAGATCTCTATCTCCTTGCAAAGTCTGCCTCTCCATCTTGCAGTTCCTTATCCCTGTCTATTATTTCTCAGAGTGTCCAGATCCAACTTTTGAATCCACACAGCTTATGCTGTGTGCTTCTACAGAGCACTTCTTCTGTACTGTCTTTTATCTGGCACTAATTTCCCATGGGGTATACTGTCACTCTGTTAGGCATTGTAGTCTATTGTGTGTGCGTGGTGGGGTGGTATTTGGTACTTGTACTCTACTGACTCTTAGCAGGCAGCATCATTGTTCCATTACCCCTCAGGGGAAATAGCAATCTCCTGTTGGATGCTGTCACTCTTTCCTTGGACACTATTGCTGCTCCTCTAGGCACTCACCCTCTGTTAATTCAAAGCACTGATGGTGGCATATGTGAGCAGTGCTGCATGACAGACCCCTATTTCATTTTGTGCTATATGGTTAGAAGAGTTCCAGAACTCTGCTTATCTTTCAAAGTGTTAGAACATTTTGTTGAAACAACATTTGCAACTTTTACACATACTGCTTTCTAGTCTCAGAACTCAAAACTGTCTTCATGGGGCTGGGCCAAAGACATATGGTTATGTGTCTATGATATGGTTAATGTGCAATCACTACTCCTTTGAGATCACTAAGACTTGTTGCAGGATCAATTTTTTTTATCTTTTACCATACATCTCTCTCTTCCTATTGGATGAGTTTCCTACCAGGAGCCTCTTTATCGCCTAAGTCCATCTTACCAGTTTTGTTCAAGGTTTTCTTAACCACAGCAATGGCAATAGTTTAAGTTCAAGCTTGACTCCCCTTCATGGAGAAGAGGCCATTTGTTTTTGTAATACACAATATACCCTCTTCAAGGTGTTAGTCATCAACAAAGATAGTCCTGACTATAATCTAATTTTCCTAAAAAACAAAGTGTTTTAAGTTGTTGAATTAACTCATGGGAGCTATCTATCATATTGTTTTTAAAATGCATTATTACATTTCAAATTTTTAACAAAAGATTGTTTAATAAAAAATTAAACAATGCTCATCAGTAACCGAAACTCCAACCACTACCCCATTCACCTTTTGGATTTATGCTACACAATATTATTATTTCTTTCATGAAATCTGTCAGCATATTAGTTAGGGAATATGGCCAAAAGAGATAGCTTCATAGCTTTATATTAAAAAATTAAGCAGGTTTGCAAAGCCACACTTCCATCTGAATATATTTTCAAAATGCATTGCTGCAAAGAAAACTCACCCTGTGCTTTTAAAAATTTTTTTAAAAGAAAGAAAACTCACCCTGTTGCTGAGATCAAAATATTTTATTCTCTAGTGATCGAGTGTTGATGGTAATGCTTGAATTTAAAGAATAGTATGCATTAAATAATTTCTAGTGATTTTACAGAGGTTATTTCAGTAATATTCTATGCCTTGCTGTTTTTATGGAAAGGTTTGATAGTTTAAGGTCAGATTTGAGTGATTTAGACTAATGTTCATGGATGGAGTCTCCAACAATATTGCTAAACCAAAATTAATGTAATCAAATAGAGGATTCATCCATTATGGCCCCGGCCAGTTTCCAAAGTTGACAAATGGGATAAATTTGGAAGAAAGAGAGCAATATCCAATATACCAGTCAATTTCAAAGGTTACTAATAAAAAATATGGGCATTTCAGCTGTGCAAACTAAATGCAGCTGAAATGCTAAGATAATTTCTTATGTAGAAAGGAAGGCACATTTATGATTCTATGAACATTTATTATATACTTTCTATGTGTTAGGCACTGTACTTACAATACTTAAATAAAATATTTTAAAATGTCCTTAAAAGCCACTTCCTTAAATACTTCTCTGTATTCATACAGATTTTAATTATTTTTATTGAATATACTTAATAGTTACAAATATATTTATTATAGAAAATTAGAAAATATAGTCAAGCAAAATGTTTCTACAAATCATTCATAATCTTATCACCTGGAAGCAATCATTGCATCATCCAGGTGAACATCTTTCCAGGCCTGTTTTTATGCATATACTTCATTTTATAGGGATGTATTTCTAAAACAGCTTATTCTCTTCCCAACTTTCCTTCTTCTTAAGTATACTATGCTAATTATTATTTAACTTTATCTTAATTACTCAAAGCCAGGATTATAAACATCAGTTATTGTTCTGTTCCTTTAACCTAAGATTGCTATATGAAGTGTTCATTCCGAAGGCCTAGGAGAGGCATCTGAGAGGCGACTTTAATCTAAAGAGTTTCAGGACGCAATGAAATCAATACCATAATGGAACAAGGTTACACATAGTCAGAAATTGTTCTGAATCATCTATGGTCTTTACCAGTATACATCATGCTTGGTAGGGTGTTTTCAAAGAATACTTCAGTCTCAAGGGTGGTTATAAGCATAGTTATTTGAAGAGCTGATTTGAAACAAAACTGTGGCCATAGGTTTAGCTATTTTTTTTTACCAGTATGCAGACTAGCTGAAAGCTTATAGATTACTAGAGGCCCAATGCATGAAATTCATGCAAGGGGCTTGGCCCGCACAGCTGCGGTGGCTTGCCTTGGCCCTCACAGCCTCAGTGGCTTGCCTTGGCAGCTTGCCTCGGCCCTCGCAGCCCCGGCTTCATCCAGAAGGTCGTTCAGCTGTCTGGTCTAATTAGCATATTATGCTTTTATTATTATAGATTATTTGAAGGGTATTAGAGACTATAACAAAGATATCTCTCCAGAGATCTCTCTCACCATACACTTCTATGATGTGTAAATTCACCATTAGAATTACTTCTGGGTATAGGGTATTAAAAGTCACTTTGAAAATGCAAATTGTTATCTAGGAGGGAAGCACCATAAACTATCATCATCCAAAAACACCTGAGTTTGCCCCATTGACATGGCTCAGTAGTTGAGCATCGACCCCTGAACCAGAAGGTCGTGGTTCAATTCCTGGTCAGGGCACATCTCCAGTGTGAGGTGTGCAGGAGGCAGCCTATCAATGATTCTCTCTCATCATTGATGTTTCTATCTCTCTACCCCTCCCTTTCTCTCTGAAATCAATAAAAATATTAAAAACAAACCTTCCCCCCCAAGAAACAACAACAACAACAAAAACACCTGAGTTTGAGTGAGAAATGGAATTCAGCAAATTGCACAGTGCCTGGCATATAGTAGTTGTATGACAACTAATTTGTCACTTGAATGTTGAATGAAAGGGCAGACAGGTCTTAATATAAGCTTGAACAGAGAAATTGCCCAGAAAGTATGACAGAAGAACCTCAAAAACAAATAATTGCTTCACCGCTGGTCTCAGTTTATGAAGTGTTCAGATTAACAGCTTGTAAAATGGTGACTATATCAGTTAGAATAAATTAAGAAAAACATATTGTATATTTTACTATTTTGCAAAAGGCATTAGGAGAGAAGATCAAATTCCCTAATCCAATTTGAGATGAATATGATCCCCAGGATGACCAAACAAGAACTAGGTAGTATCTTTAAGGAGAAGAAAAGATACCCAGTTTTCTGTTTGAGGCTGAAGTTAAGGTCAGTTTTCAGCAAGGCAATTTTCACCTAAAGGTATGAGAAAGTTATTTGAGTAGGAAAAAGATCCTCTTTTGTAGTGATTTTATCTAGGTTTGAAGCTTCAGATCAAGAGTTTTCTCATCTTCTTCCAGTGCACTCTATTCACAGAAAATTACTCTAGATTGAATTAGTCTAGATTAATGCTGAACTGCCTGGTTTGGGAGCCAAGATCTGCCTACCCTATCTGATGAGCCTGTTACCACCCAGACACAAATGGCAGCGTATAGGATTATGAAAAGACAAGAAGCAAGGTTTGATAAAGAGGAAAGAAATTAGGTATCTTGTCCAGGAATCAGGAAAGTATCCTGAGTATGGCTTTGTCCAGAAAGAAGAGAAATTAGGGAAGTTTGAGAGGAAGAAGGTAGAAAAGCACTAAAGGATAAGACTGCTTCTGTGTCACTTTACCATGATTGGCAGAATATTCTTAGGCCCATGATGTACAGGAGAGGTAGGAATTTCAGGATATTACATTGGCTTTGCTCCTACTTCTCACTCCTTGGATTTTATACTACCTTTTCTGTATGTCCCTTTGTATAGGCCAAAACATTTTGTAATAGCTTTGGATGATGAAGATAGGCTATGTTAAAAAATGCCAGGAAGTCAAAACTCTGTTCAAAATTTAACTTTATGACTTCAACTTTTCTTTTCTCCGAGTAGATATTTTAGTTATGAAAATTCAAATTACAGTATAGGTGTCAGGGAAAAACCAATAAATGTAAACTAATGTACTTTAATATATGTTCAAAATTTATGCATACATTTTTTATTCTAGACGCATACTTAAAAATGTGGCTCTTATCTTTGGTGTGAGAAGTGGGGGAAAAAAATCTATGCATTCCAGGAAACAGCCCAATTTTAATTAAAAATGCCAGGCTAATTTGTCTCCCTCCTAGAGCCACTGATATTTTGCCTTTGGGCTGTTGTATAGAGTTGTCTGCCATTTGTCTGAATATAAATAACTCTCATTTTCACACTTGTCTTTTCTTGCAGTTTGTCAAAATGGTTGCTTATAGTGGTAAATTAATTTCATATCTGGTGAGCATATACTAGTATATATAGAGGGGGGAGAGAGGAAGGAGGAGTGGGAGCATGTATATCTGATTAACAAAAGACTGTTTTATCTGTTATGTGAAAATAAGGAAACATGGTTGTGTGTGTGTGGAGGGGGGCAGTTCCCAAGATTGTCCTCCGATTGGATGATTTGCTAGGACAACTCACAGAACTTAGAAATGCTGTATTCATCATCATGGCTCATTACAGTAAAGGATACAGATTAAAATTAGCAAAGGGGAAAAGTACATAGGGCAGTGTCCAGGACAAACTGGGCCACAGGCTTCCAATTGTCCTTTCCTAGTGGAGACTCACAGACAGCATTTAATTCTCCCAGCAACAAGGTATAATAACATATGAAAACTGTTACTAAACAGCAAAACTCATAGGAGCCTTAGTGCCCAGGGTTTTATTAGGTATTGGTTAGTCACATAAACATTGAGCTCCTTATGACTGACCTTAGATACTCATTTTCCAGCATTCATTCCCTTGCTCCTCCACCAATCCCATTTAGATCAAACTGCTATAGTGTGGCTCAGGGCTCCAGGTAATAAAAACAAGTGCTCAAGCTAAATGTCATTGTTAGCATATTTTATCTGGTATGGACCGAGGCCCCAGGTATAAAATGACACTCTTATCAGACAGGATATTCCAAGGGTTTAGAGGTGTTGGTCATTGAAGAGTAGAGGCTATAAAATCAGAAGTTTATTTGGGACCTTAAAGGATTTGAATCTGGGAGACCCAGATTCAGAGAAAACCTGAAACATGCTCCAGGGAAGACAAAGAAAGCCAGAGCTTATAAAGGCAAAAAAACACAAATTGTAACAAAGAAATTTTTTCCTATTGGCTGTCTAACATGGCCTGATGACTAGTTCAAAAGGATTGGTCAGATCCAGGTGGGAGGCATTGAGGTAGAAGTTGGCATGGAAACAAGTTCTAGGATGTGCTTCTGTGTCAAGCATAAAAGTCCAAAGGTTCAAACCTCATCTGGGTGTGGATGTGCATAAGTCTGACTCCCTAATGGCCTCCTGACTCCATTTTAGACTTTTCTGTTCATAGAGGTAATCTCCTAGAATTCTATCAAGGGTCAGTCAGTCCCAAAGATCTTTGGAATGTTCAGGATTTGGATAACCAAGGCCTTCTGACCACATGGTGGTGGTGCCAAACATAGTACACAGGCTTTTCACATGATTCTGAGTCCTGAATTACTTTTTTGGGAAAAGTGTGAAAGCAACATGGTTCCTTTGCTCTCAAAATGTTGAAGGGAAGTGGACACTATTGCCTTACCTTGGAGGGGCATCTTCTGTGGTATACATGTTCTGGGGCGGAGGGGGAGGTTGGCTACCTAGTATCGTGGAGGCCACTAGTGGAATAGGGAATACCACTAGTCTTATGTGTGTTATGGTTGTCTCTGGAGTCTCCTTATAACAATATTAAAATATTTCCCCGAACGGGAAACACCTTCTGGTTAACTCCTCTTGTCTCCACATAAATTTATTTTTCCTGTAATGCAGCATGTAATCTAGCAGAGAAGAAACCATAAGGGAATGATGGATGAAAACTTTTATTTGAAAAAGTAGGAAGAAAGGTCTGGGGCACAGACTGCTAAAAATGGTAGCTTGTGAGCATCCATAGGGATTCCTGAGAATTAAGGGAACATTCTGAAGAGAGGGTACATGGGGAATTTTCAATATGAATTCAATATGAAGATATCTTTCTCCAACTTCCCAATGTTTTTGGAGGCCAAATCCCTTGGGATATGATGTGTTTTTAGGTCTTTCTTTAACTCTCAATCTCACTTGGTTTTAAACATTTAGAAGAAATATAATGAATATATAGGGTATATGGATGTATATTGCTTATATCTAAGACCTCTTACTCATGGTAACAAGATTAATCCCAGACCCCAGCTACGGGTAGAACAGAGATGGATACAGTGGTGGGAGTTTAAAGGAAAGCCATGGTGGTTTGATTGCTGAAAAAAATTGGAGTGAATTGATCTTAGTCAACATAGATAAGGTTTATAAAAAGACCAATGTACTTTTATTTTATGAATATTATCATTTTATATCTAGATAATCTCAATTACCTTGAAATTGCAAAATTGTTTTTCAAAAAATGTTTTAGAACCAAACTGAGTTCTCTGTGATTTGGATCCTAAATGTATAATAGGGCACATTTAAGGATTATTTGGGAAACACAGATCTGCATAAACATGGGCCTTCACTATTAATAGAGATGCCTGAACAACATTTTTAAAAAATAATTTTTAAATTTTTCAATTACAATTGAGATTACAATATTTTATTAGTTTCAGGTGTACAAGGTAGTGATTGGATATTTATATGACTTACAAAGCGATTATTAGGGTTTGGCCAGTGATGAGGGCTGTGAAAGAACTCACAACTAAGAGAATATATAAACGCAGAGAGAAGGAGTTTATTTTACTTTCCAGGAAGGGAAAGGTCCTGTGCATTCCTGATCAATACAAGAGCAAGAAAACAAAGGGCAGCTTCCCCTTTTAAGCCCTGGCTGTTTCTAAGCAACAGAAAAGGAAGGGGAACCCTGGGCCTGAGTTGAGCAGACATCAGGGGTGTTGTAATTTATTTGTTTTTCAAGAGACAGTCTGGGCAGATGTCCTGAAAAGTCTTATCAGTATTTTTCCCAAGCCTGTAAAATATAGTTAGAGCAAAAGTTATGAAGAGTTCAAAAGAGGCTTATTTGAAGAGGAGGGGGGAAGGGAACTTTTTACTAATTATCCCTGAGTTGTAAAAAGAGCAGGGAGGAGGTGTATGCAAGAATATAGGCTTGAAAGTAGCTTATCTTGTCCTTCAGTTTGAACAGAGGGGCTGTTTGAATCAGAGGAGTTAACAGTCTTGGGGTTTAATTACCAGGTGCTTCTCATAAATTGTGGAAGGTTAAAACAAAGAAAATCACTTTCCTTGTCCTAATAGTGATCATTCATCAGTCTAGTACCCATCTAACACCATAAATACTTATTAAAATATTATTAACTATGTTCCTTATGCCTTACTTTATATCCCTGTGAAAGTTTTTATAACTAGCAATTTGCACATCTTAATCCCTTCCCCCTTTTCACCCCTGTCCCCAAACACTCTCCCCTCTTGGCATCTATGAGTTTGTTTCTGTTTTGTTTGTTTGTTTTCTTTTGTTTCTTAGATACCACATATAAATGAAACCATATTGTATTTGTCTTTGTCTCACTTCTTTCACTTAGCATAATACCCTCTAGGTCCATCCATGCTGATGCAAATGGTAAGATTTTGTGGTGATTTTTTCTATGGCTGAGTCATATTCCATTGTAGAGACATACCACATCTTCTTTATCCATTCATCTATCAGTGGACATTTAGTTTGCCTCCATGTCTTGGCTATTGTAAATAATGCTGCAGTGAACATAGGGATGCATATGTCTTTTCAAATTAGTGTTTTAGGTTTCTTTGGATAAATATGGAGAAGGGGAATTTCTGGGTCCTCCTTTGTCTCTTGTTATAGCCTTTATTTTAAAGTCTGTATTGTCTGGTGTAAGTATTGCTACCCCAGCTTTTGTTTTGTTTTGTTTCAATTGGCATGGAATATATTTTTCCATCCCTTTACTTTTATTCTATCTTTTGATCTGAAGTTGGTCTCTTGTAGGCAGCATATGTATGGATCTTGTTTGCTTATCTATTCAGCCACCCTATATTTTTTTATTGGAGCATTTAATCCATTTGCATTTAAAGTAATTGTCTTGTAATTACTACAACATGTTGAAAAGCATTTCTTTTCCCTAGTTAAATTGTTTTGGTGCCTTGTTGAAAATCTATTGACCATATATGTGTGGGTCTGTTTCTCAACTTTTTATTCTATCCATTGATCTATTTGTCTAGTGTACCAATAACCACATCTTATTAATTCTATCTTTAAATACAGTGTATTTATTATTATTACTAGAGGCCTGGTGTATGGATTCGGCCCGATCCCCATAGGCCAGGCCAAGGGACCCCACCGGTACACAAACCCATGCACCAGGCCTCTAGTATGCATATAAGATCGTTGGTTAATCTCTTCCTGCCCTCCCCTCTTCCCCCTTTCCTCTGAGAGCCATCAGTCTGTTCCATGTTTCCATGCCTGTGCGTTGAGTGTCTGCCCCTTGGTGGTCAGTGCGCATCATAGCTACTGGTTGAACAGTCGAATGGTTGAATGGTTGCTTAGGCTTTTATATATATATATATATATAGACTAGTGGCCCAGTGCACAAAATTTGTGCACATTAAAAGGGAATTAATTAGAGGAAATATTTTAATATTGCTATTTGCCCTTTCTCTATAATAGAAGTGTCAGAGATAAAAGAAAATTAGTAAAATGTATATGAAAATCTTCCTCCTGTCAGAATGTGGGGCATGCCCTGGGACCCAGAGTCAAGTCCCCACCCACCCACACCTTGAAATCGCTCAAGACCCAGACCCGGCTAGCCCCACCCCTGTCAAGCCCCACAGGGCGGGGGGCATGGCCTCAGGTCCCCTGGCCCTGGTGCGAGGGCATGAGGGCATGAGGGCACAATGGCCATTTGCATATTAGCTCTTTATTATATAGCATTATTATTATTATTATATTTTTATTGATTTTAGAGAGAGAGGGAGAAACATAGATTGGCTGCCTCCTGCACACCACCTACTGGAGATGGAATCCACAACCTTGGCTTGTGCCCTGACCAGAAATCAAATAGGCAACCTCTCAGTGCACTGGATGAAGCTCAACCAACTGAGCCACTCTGGCCAAGGCTGTTTTTAAATTAAGTAATGTAAGTCCTCTGATTTTGAATCTGTGGCTTAAAATTGGGTAAAAGTGATATTTTGAAGTCATGGATTGGAATTCATGAGTATAATAAATCTCTCAGTTTCCTTATATATTCTTTATTTTCTCTCATCAATATTTTGTACTTTTTGTATAGAGGCTTTACACAACTTTTATTAAATGTATTCTCAAATATCATTTTGGTGTTACTATAAACTATAATTTAAGATTTCTAATTTGCTTGTTTCTATGGTAAAATACAGTAGATTTTTGTGTTGTTTTTTTTTTTTACCTTTAAAATTGATTAACATTTTCATTAATAGTAGTTCAAGGGATTTGTAGGGTCCTTAGGATTTTCTTATATTTAAGATGTATCTCCTAATGAAGCATGTATATTTTTATTTAGTCTGACAATTGTTTGATTGGAGTATTTTTAAGTTACCTGCACTATAATTAATACCTATATTTGCACTTAAATCTACAATATTGCTAAATTCTTCATATGCCTCCCTTCCATTCTAAGTCTTTTTGTTTTCTTGCCTTCTTTTGGATTAACTAGTTTTTAGTTATTTTTTTCACCTGTATTAGCATGGTAACTATATACTCTTTTATTATTATTATTTTAGTGGATACCCTAGATACTATAGCACACATACTTGGCTTCTTCCAAACTTCAAACTTTATAATAACTTTATTTTAACCCCTTTCCAAAATATATGCTATTCTAATTGTGTATTTTAAATATCTATATATTTTAAAATCCACAAGAAAATATCATTGTTTTGTTGTTTATAGTCAATATTCATCTAGATTTACCCATAAATTTATGTTTTCCATTCTTTATTTCTTCTTGCATTTTTGTGTTTGATCTAGGATTGTTTTCCTTCTTCCTAAAGAACACCCATTTACAAATTCTCTCAGTGTGAGTCTGGGTGTTGAAAATTATTTTGGTTTTGCTTAATATTTATTGTTTTCAGCACATTGATGTTATCGTTTATTTTTATTCTGGAATTATTTGTCTCTGTTAAGGTAAGCAGCAAGTTTAATTAACATAGTGAATATAATCTATATTTTTGCTTTATTTTTTTCTTGAGATAAAATTCACCAGTTTCACCACCTTAAAGTATGTAATTTAGTGGTTTTCAGTAGTCTGATTCTTTTTAAGACTGTTTTTGTTTGTTTTTCATCAGTTTTACTATAATGTGCCTATATGTGGTTTTAATTATTGTATTTCCTGTTTTGGATTCATGGGGTTTCGTGAATCTTTTCTTTGATATCTTTCTCCAGTTTTAGAACATTATCAACTATATTATCTCAGATATTACTACCTCCTCAAATATTCCTTCTCCTCCACTCATCCTCTCTCTTCCCCTTTTGAGACTTATTTTCCCCACAATTTTTTCTTACCATGCTTCTTTCTGCCTATATTTTTCTGATCTATATTCTAGTTTACTGAATTTCCCTTCAGATGCATTTAATTTACTGTTAAATTCATCAATTGAATTACCAATTGTGTATATTGTAATATTAGGTCTATAATTTTTATTTCTTTGTATTAGTTTTCTAGTTTTATCCAAATATTCTTAATATTTTCTTTTATTCCTTTGAATATATTTACCTTAGTTATTTTAAAAATCTGTGTCTGATATCACCATTATCTATATATATATTTTTTATATTTTATTGATTTTTTACAGAGAGGAAGGGAGAGGGATAGAGAGTTAGAAACATCGATGAAAGAGAAACATCAATCAGCTGCCTCCTGCACACCTCCCACTGGGGATGTGCCCACAACCAAGGTACGTGCTCTTGACCGGAATCGAACCTGGGACCCTTCAGTCCGCAGGCCGATGCTCTATCCACTGAGCCAAACCGGTTTCGGCACCATTATCTATATTTTTATGTTTCTTTTTCGATCATTGTTGTCTTTTCTAAAAATTTCTTTATTGATTAAGTATTACATATGTGTCCTCATCCCCCCATTCTCCCCCACCCCCCCACTCATGCCCTCACCCCCTGGTGTCTGTGTCCATTGGTTAGGCTTATATGCATGCATACAAGTCCTTTGGTTGACTTATGCCCCTTACCTCCACCGTCCCCTACCTTCCCTCTGAGGTTTGACAGTATGATCGATGCTTCTCTGTCTCTGGATCTGCTTTTGTTCATTAGTTTATGTTGTTCACTATATTCCATAAATGAGTGAGATCATGTGATATTTATCTTTCTCTGACTAGCTTATTTCACTTAGCATAATGCTCTCCAGTTCTATCCATGCTGTTGCAAATGGTAAAAATTCCTTCTGTTTTACAGCAGCATAGTATTCCACTGTGTAGATGTACCACAGTTTTATGATCCACTCATCTGCTGATGGGCACTTAGGCTGTTTCCAAATCTTAGCCATAGTGAATTGTGCTACTATGAACATAGGGGTGCATATGTCTTTTCTGATTGGTGTTTCGAGCTTCTTGGGATATATTCCTAGTAGTGGGATCACTGGGTAAAATGAGAGTTCCATTTTTAGTTTTTTGAGGATACTCCATACTGTTCTCCACAGTGGCTGCACCAGTCTGCATTCCCACCAGCAGTGCACGAGGGTTCCTTTTTCTCTGCATCCTCACCAACACTTGTCCTTTGTTGATTTGTTGATGATAGCCATTCTGACAGGTGTGAGATGGTATCACATTGTCCTTTTGATTTGCATCTCTCAGATAATTAGTGACTTTGAGCATGTTTTCATATGTCTCTTGGCCTTCCTTCTGTCCTCTTTCAAAAAGCATCTATTTAGGTCCATTGCCCATTTTTTGATTGGATTGTTTATGTTCCTTTTGTTAAGTTGTATGAGTTCTCTGTACATGTTGGAGATTAAACCCTTATCGTTGATAACATTGGCAAATATGTTCTCCCATGCAGTGGGCTTTCTTATTGTTTTGTTGATGGTTTCTTTTGCTGTGCAAAAGCTTTTTATTTTGATGTAGTCCCATTTGTTTATTTTCTCTTTAGTTTCCATTGCCTTAGGAGCAGTATCAGTGAAGAAATTGCTTCGTCACATGTCTGAGGTTTTGCTGCCTGTGGATTACTCTAATATGTTTATGGTTCCCCATCTTATGTTTAAGTCCTTTATCCATTTTGAGTTTATTTTTGTGTATGGTGTAAGCTGGTGGTCTAGTTTCATTGTTTTGCCTGTATCTGTCCAATTTTCCTAACACCATTTATTGAAGAGACTGTCTTGACTCCATTGTATGTTCATGCCACCTTTGTCGAATATTAATTGGGCATAGTGGTTTGCATTGATTTCTGGATTCTCTATTCTATTTCTTTGATCTATATGTCTGTTCTTGTGCCAGTACCAGGCTGTTTTGAGAACAGTGGCTTTGTAATACAGCTTCATATCTGGTATTGAGATCCCACCTACTTTGTTCTTATTTCTCAGGAGTGCTGCAGCTATTTGGGGTCTTTTTTCATTCCAGATGAATTTTTGGAAAGTTCGTTCTAAGTCTGTGAAATATGCCGTTAGTATTTTAAAGGGGATTGCATTGAATCTATAGATTGCTTTGGGTAGTATGGACATTTTGATGATGTTGATTCTACCAATCCATGAACACAGTATGTTCTTCCATCTGTTTATATCTTCCTCTATCTATTTTTTCAATGTCCTGTAGTTTTTCACATATAGTCTTTTACCTCCTTAGTTAAGTTTATTCCTAGGTATATTATTTTTTTTGTGTGTGTGATGGTAAATGGGATTTCTGTTTTAGTCTCTCTTTCTGTAAGTTCACTATTGGTGTAAAGAAATGCCATAGATTTCTTGGCATTAATTTTGTATCCTGCTACATTGCCAAATTCATTTATTAAGTCTAATAAGTTTTTGATGGAGTGTTTAGTGTTTTCTATGTACAGTATCATGTCATCTGTGATAAGGACAGTTTTACTTCTTCTTTTCCAATTTGGATGCCTTTTATTTCTTCTTCTTGTCTGATTGAAATGGCTAGTACTTCCAGTACTATGTTGAACAGGAGTGGTGAGAGTGGGCATCCCTGTCTTGTTCCGGTTCATAGGTGAAATGGTTTTAGTTTTTGCTCATTGAGTATGATGTTAGCTATGGTTTTGTCATATATGGCTTTTATTATGTTGAGGTATGATCCTTCTATTCCCACTTTGCTGGGAGTTTTTATCAGCAAGGTGGAAACAGAAATGCAAGGGTGTTGGATTTTGTCAAATGCTTTTTCTGTGTCAATTCATATGACTATATGATTTTTATCTCTCAATTTGTTTATGTGATGTATCATGTTTATTGATTTGCAGATATTGTACCATCCTTGCATCCCCGGGATAAATCCTCCTTGGTCATGATGTATGATCTTTCTGATGTACTGCTGGATCCGATTTGCTAGGATTTTGTTGAGGATTTTGGCATCTATGTTCATGAGGGATATTGGCCTATAATTCTCTTTCATTGTGTTGTCTTTATCTGGCTTTGGTATTAGGGTGATGCTGGCTTCATAGAATGAGCTTGGAAGTGTTCCTTCCTCTTGAATTTTTTTGAGTATTCTGAGGAAGATAGGTTTTAGGTCTTCCTTGAATGTTTGTTATAACTCCCCTGTGAAGCTCTCTGGTCCCGGCCTTTAGTTTGCTGGAAGCTTTTTGATGACTGCTTCAATTTCTTCTATAGTTACTGACCTATTGAGATTTTTAGAATCTTCCTGATTGAGTTTTGGAAGGTTGTATTTTTCTAGGAATATGTCCATTTCCTCCAAGTTGTCTAGTTCGTTGGAATAGAGTTGGTCATAATATTTTTTAAACAATCCTTGTATTTCTGTGGGATCTGTTGTTGTTTCGCCTCTTTCATTTCTGATTTTGTTTATTTGGTTCCACTCTCTTTGCTTCTTGGTGAGCCTGGCTAGAGGTTCATCAATCTTGTTTATCCTTTCAAAGAACCATCTTTTGGTTTCATTGATCTTTTGTATTGTTTTTGAATTTTTGTCTCTATGTCATTTATTTCTGCTCTGATCTTTATTATCTCCTTCTTTCTGCTCACTCTGGGCTTTTCTTTTTGCTCTCTTTCTAATTCTTTGAGTTGTAGCGTTAGATGATTTACTACCTTTTTTTTCTTGTTTTTTGAGGTAGGCCTGTAGAGCTATAAACTTCCCTCTCAGGACTGCTTTCATTGTGTCCCATAGGTTTTTTATTGTTGTGTTTTTATTGCCATTAGTTTCCAGGATGTTTTTAATTTCTTTTTTGATCTCATTGGTAACCCAATCAATATTTAATAACATGCTATTCAGCTTCCAAGTGTTTGAGTGTTTTGGATTCTTTTTATGGTAGTTTATTTCTAATATTATGCCATTGTGGTCTGAGAAGATGCTTGATATGTTTTCAATCTTCTTGAATTTGGGGAGACTTTGCTTGTGACCCAATATGTGGTCTATTTTTGAAAATGTCCCATGTGTACTTGAGAAGAATGTATTTTCTGTGGCTTTGGGGTGAAATGTTCTGAAGATGTCAATTAAGTCCATCTGATCTAGTGAGTCATTTAAGATTGCTGTTTCTTTCCTGATTTTTTTTTGTCTGGAGGATTTATCCAGTGATGTCAGTGGTGTATTAAAGTCCCCTACTATGATTGTATTGTTCTCGACCTCTCCCTTGATATCTTCCAGGAGTTTTGTTTTGTTGTGTTTTTTTTTTTTTATGTATTTGGGTGCTCCTGCATTGGGTGCATATACATTTATCAGGGTTATATCCTCTTGTTGTATTGATCCTTTTATTATTATGAAGTGGCCTTCCTTATCTCTTGTTATGGCCTTCACTTTGAGGTCTATTTTGTCAGATACAAGTATTTCTACCCCAGCTTTTTTTTTATTTCCATTTTTCTGTAAGATATTTTCCATCCCTTCACTTTCCGTCTGTGTGAATTCCTTGTTCTGAGGTTAGTCTCTTGTAGACATTATATATATGGCTCATGTTTTTTTTTTTTTTTTTTTTTTTTTTTTTTTTTTTTTTTTATCCATTCAGCCACTTGATGGCTTTTGATTGGAGCATTTAGTCCATTTCCATTTAAAGTTATTATTGAAAGGTACTTGTTTGTAGCCATTTCTATTTTTTTGAGCCTGTCTTCCTTCTTACCTTTTTATTTCTTCTTTTTACAGCATTCCCTTTAGCATTTCTTGCATTGTTGGCTTGGTAGTGGTAAACTCCCTTAGCCTTTATTTGTCTGTGAAGCTCCTGATTTCCCCTTCAATTTTGATTGATAGTCTTGCTGGATAGAGTATTCTTGGATTGAGTCTTTTGCTTTGCATCACTTTGTATACCTCCTTCCATTCCCTTCTAGCTTGATGTGTTTCTGTTGAGAAAGCATTTGATAATCTGATGGGGGATCCTTTGTAGGTAACTCTCTGTCTCTCTCTTACAGCCTTTAAGATTCTCTCTTTTCATTAACATTTGCCATTGTAATTAGGATGTTTCTTGGTGTGGGTCTTTTGGGATTTATCTTGCTTGGGACTCTCTGTACTTGTGTAACTTTTTTCTTCCCCATATCAGGGAAGTTTTCTGTCATTATTTCTTCTAATAGATTTGCTAATCCTTGCTGCTCTTCTTGTCCTTCTGGCAGCCCTATTTTACGTATGTTACTTCATTTTGTGTTGTCCCAAAGCTCCCTTAGGCTCTCCTCCTGTTTTTTAATTTTTGTTCTCCAGTTGCTGTTCAGATTGGGCTTGTTTCTGTACTTTATATTCTAACTCACTAATTTGGTCCTCTGCTTCTTCTAGTCTACTGTTGAAACCTTCCATGGTGTTTTTGATTGTAGCTATATCACTTTTGATTTGTTCCTGATTTTTGCCTAGGTTGTTGATTTTCTCATCCATCCAGTGTATGAACTGTAAGACTATTACTCTGAATTCTTTTTCTGTCATGTTGCATGCTTCCATTTCATTTATTTCCTTTCCTTGTGATGTCTCCTTTTCTTTCCTCTGTAGATTGTTTCATTGTCTCCCCATGTTTCTCCATCTGACTATCATTTGAAGGTTCAAATATCGAGTTGCAGGGGCATGGGCCATGTTCAGTTGGAGCTTCGCACCCCACGAGTGTCACTGAAGAGCTCTGACACCAAGACATGTGGCTGCCGTGGGTTTGTAGGAGCCATGCTCGCCTAGGATCAGAGTCACAGGCACTTAGTGTGCTCTTGTGTGTGCACCTAGAATCAGGGACCCTGCCTGTACCACACTGAAACAGAGACCCCCTGGTGTGTGCCAAAAATCAGAGTCCCCTAGCATGTGTCAGGAGTCAGAGACCCCCTGTGTCCATGCCGAGAATCAAGTATCAGAGTCTCTTTTGCTTGGTGCGGTCTCACGCTGAGAATCAGAGTCCCTGTGTGCACATGCGCCAAGAGTTGGAGTCACTGGCTCTTAGTGTAAATGCATTGGGAATCAGGGATCCCAAGGACGCGTGATGAGAAACAGAGTCAAGTCACTGGTGCTCAGTGCTGCCTCTTGCGTGGAGAATCCAGGTCCCCAATCTGCTTGGGAGACCAGGTTGCACAGTCGCACTGTGTCTACAAGAGGTCCACTCCTGCCCTGCGGAAAACAGCCTTCCATGTGTGCTTGCTGTGAATCAAAGTCAGGTAGCACTGCTGCCCAGTGTGGGCGTAGGGTCTGTTCATGAGGGTGTGCACTGTGGGAAACAAACTCCCTGTGTCCATGCATGCAGGCTCAAATTCAGCACTGACTCCCTGTGTGGGCATGGTGTCTCATCACGGGAAACAAACTCCCCGAGTTCGCATGCCCAGGCTCAAATTCAACACAGCCTCCTTGCTTGGGGGCAGGGTCTGATCGCGGGAAACAAACTCCCTGAATTCGAGCCCCCAAGCTGAAATTCAGCGCTGCTCCCTTTGTGTGCGCATGGGGTCTGGTTGTGGTAACAAACTCCCCAAGATCACGCACCTAGGCTCAAATTCAGCGCAGCCTCCCTGCTTGGGTGCAGGGTCTGGTCGTGGAAAACAAACTTCCATGTCCGCACACCCAGGCTCAAATTCAGGTAGAACCACTGCTGCTGTGTGTGGGCAGGAGGCCTGTTTGTGCAGAGCAGGTCTGGCAGTTCCTATGCCACTTCCGTGGGGCCAGTAGGAAGGGGCATTGGCTCTGTGACTCACAGAAATCTGCGGCCGGGGTGCCTGGGGTCTTGGTGTCCGTGGGTCTGCAGCTGTGGTCGCAGGTCTTTTACCTGAGTGGCTATAGAGTCCCGGTTTGCGACTGAGACCAGAGTGGGTAGTGGCGAGGGTAGGATCCTAGTCTCAAGGAGTTCTGTTCTTCAAGATGGTGTGGTCTCTGTGCCAGTGGTGTTTTTCCTAGAGTGTTTGTGGTTGTAGTGGGGTTACGCTGTCTAAGACTGCCCGGTTTGGCAGCCCCTTGGAAGACTTGTAGGATCTAACTGTCCCTAGCTCTCACTCACACACACCACACACATTCACACACTCCTCTATTGCTCCCTCACTCTCTCACACACTCTCCCTCCCTACCTTCTTGCCGGTCACCATCTTTCAAGCCCCTGATCATTGTTGTCTTATTTCTTGGTCTGTGTACTCATTTTTTATTTGTTTGATATTGTATATCAAAATTACAGAATGAATTTGAGCTCTAATATGACAGTATCTTTCAAAAGACAGGTTCTCTGCCCTCTCATATTACACCTGGCAAATAGATGGCTTTGGGAGTTTACAATCCCAGATCATTTTAATCCAGTTTCAGTGACTATGAAGCATAGTCCCTGAGCAAGATAGTGCATTTCCAGTCCATCTTTATTCCTAGGACATAAACTCTTGTGGCCTCAACTTAAAGCATTTACCAGCATGCACCCACTGATCCCCAGTACTCTGGACTTCAATTTTTCTCCCCTCATTAGATTTTCAAATTCATTGTTTAGTTAGCCTCTCTGCTACCTATTCCAGAGTGAAAGGTCCAGCTCACCTTTATTGGTTTCTTTTTCCTTTTGTATCTTTACTCTAACATGTTGGCCACCTTATTAGTTCTCCAGTGCCTTCATAGAGATTGTAAAAATATTTCAGCGAGGTCTTCTAGTTGTGTCATGAAGAAAGTTGGTCCTTACTACTCAATTCATCTTCACACAAATTAGAAATATGCTAGTTATTTTTAAAATGTCCTTATTTGGCCCTGGCTGGTTTGGCTCAGTAGATGGAATGTCGACCTGTGGACTGAGGGGTCCCTGGTTCAATTCCAGTCAAGGGCACATGCCCAGGTTGTGAGCTCGATCCCCATTGGGGGGGCGTGCAGGAGGCAGCTGATCAATGAAACATCATTGATGTTTCTATCTTTCTCTCCCTCTCCCTTCCTCTCTGAAATCAGTATATATATATATATATCCTATCTAATAAAAGAGTAATATGCAAATTAACCATCACTCCGCTACACCCACCAGCCACACCCACCAGCCAATCAGGAGTGAATATGCAAATAAACCCAACCAAGATGGCTACGGCCACAGAGAGCAGGAGGGAGGCTTGGGTTTCCCCAGCAATGGAGAAAGCCAAGCTTTCCGCCTGCCCTTGCTGGCCTAGGCCTCCATTCAAGGCTACAAAGTTTCAATGATAGAAGATACATAAACCCAAACAGAAATGGTGGCAGCCATGGAGCTGGAAAGAGCAGGAGGCTAGGGTTGCTTGTGGCAATGGAGGAAGCCAAGCTTTCCGCACACCCTGGCTGGCCCAGGCCTCTGCTTAAGGCTACAAAGTTTCAATGATAGAAGATACATAAATCCCCCAATAAATGGCTGCCGCCACAGAGCAAGCAGAGACTTGGCTCCGCTCCAGGCTACAAAGTTTCAATTGTAGAAGATAAATAAACCCCAGATACCAGGGCCTCTGCTTGGGTCACCAGGGGGCGTGGCCAGCCTGCAAACCACCACAGGCCCCTCCCCCAGGCCACCCCACACCCCAAGGGAACCCCCACCCTGATCCGGGACACCATTCAGGGCAAACCAGCTGGCCCCCACCCGTGCACCAGGCCTCTGTCCTATTTAATAAAAGAGTAATATGCAGATTGACCATCACTCCAACACACAAGATGGCTGCCCCCATGTGGACACAAGATGGCCACCACAAGATGGCCAGCAAGGGAGGGCAATTGGGAGGGACCAGGCCTTCAAGGGAGGGCAGTTGTGGGCGATCAGGCCAGCAGGGGAGGGCAGTTGGGAGGGACCAGGCCTGCAAGGGAAGGCAGTTGGGGGTGACCAAGCCAGCAGAGGAGGGAAGTTGGGGGTGACCAGGCCTCCAGGGAAAGGCAGTTGGGAGGGACCCAGGCCTGCAGGGGAGGGCAGTTAGTGGTGACCAGGCCCGCAGGGGAGGGCAGTTGGGGGGGGGGGGACCAAGGCCTTCAGGGGAGAGCAGTTGGGGGAGACCAGGCCTGCAGGGGAGGGCAGTTAGGGGTGACCAGGCCTGCATGGGAGAGCAGTTGGGGGCGACCAGGCCTGCAGGGGAGAGCAGTTGGGGGAGACCAGGCCTGCAGGGGAGGGCAGTTAGGGGTGACCAGGCCTGCAGGGGAGGGCAGTTAGGGGTGACCAGGCCTGCAGGGGAGGGCAGTTAGGGGAAAACAGGCTGGCAGGGGAGTGGTTAGGGGGTGATCAGGCTGGCAGGCAGAAGCAGTTAGGGGCAATCAGGAAGGCAGGCAGGCGAGCAGTTGGGAGCCAGCAGTCCTGGATTGTGAGAGGGATGTCCGACTGCCCGTTTAGGCCCGATCCCACCGGGATCAGGCTTAAACAGGCAGTCAGACATCCCTCGAGGGGTCCCAGTTTGGAGAGGATGCAGGCTGGGCTGAGGGACACCCCCCTCCCCCGTGCATGAATTTTGTGCACCGGGCATCTAGTATATATATATATATATATATATATATATATATATATATATATACTGATACTGAATGCCCAGATTATTGTGATCTCTGAACACATAATAATCTGGCCACTCAGTGTGTGAGTGTGTGTGCATATATATATATATTAGAGGCCCGGTGCATGAATTCGTGCATGGGTGGGTCTGGCCAGCCTGGCCAGGGGGAGGGGACATGGGTAGTTGGCCAGCCTGCCTGCTGGTCGAACTCCTGGTAAAAGGGACAATTTGCATATTAGCTTTTTATTATATAGGGTATACACTGGGTGGCCAGGTTATTATGTGTTCAGAGATCATAATAATCTGCCCACTCAGTGTGTGTGTGTGTGTATGTATGCATATATATATATATATATATATATATATATATATATATATATATATTTATTTATTTATTTATTATTATTATTATAATTTGTCCTTATTTGGCCAAATGAAATTTTGAAAACTTTTATCAGATCCCCAGAGTCTTTCTGTGGAGATTTTATTTATGCATAAAAGCCATAAATTTTAAAGCCACTGATTAAAGGGATACAAAATAAATAAAAGCTTTCATTCTTGTGATCAAGGAGCTTTGTATCTATTTAGCAAATCATATTTATCATAGATGAAGTAATTAGTTATTTATAGAATACTATATTTGTGCAAGGCTGTGATTGGGTGGTATGACCTCCTAATAGCCGTTTAGAATTCACATCGAAGATAGTGCTGGAACTAGGGTTTGAAAGATGGAGATCACCAGAGGGAGGGGGAAGGGAAAGGCATGGGATAACATAAGCTAAGGCTCAGTACCATTGAACTGCTTTAATTTATACCATGATGACTAAAGAGTTTATCCCTTAATCCTTCTTTCTTTTGGCGTGTTGTTAATACTCATCAGGCTATTCTGAAAGCTTGGGAATTCAACAGTGCCTACTGTGATACATGTCTTAATTTGATTGCCTGTGGGTTTGTTTTTTTTTTTTTAGCAGACCCAGGAGTGCAGCAAACACACAGGTGATTGTTTAAAATCTGCATAGTCCCCAAGCTGAGTGTTTTACAATTAGCTCCACCTCAGGAGAACATCAGCTAATCCAGCTGTTTCTTCTAATGCTCAGTTGGGGAAATCCCTATACTCACTCCCGCAGTGGGACATTTGTCACTATGAGCCAAAAGCATAAGAGTAAAGATTAAGAAGGACCCACATTGCATCTGCCTATTCAGGATGCTGATTTTGCTTGGGTGAAGTGACTGCTCTTTGGAGCTCAATATTTTTTCCTATGAATGTGCTAAAGATGCATGAATCACTTTAGGCAACTCCTGAGGGCATGGAGCTCATATCTTTTAGGTTCTCAGTGGGTTTGAATCTCTGGCAGAGGTAGGGGAAGTAGAGAAAGTAGTATAGTGAGCATGAATTTAGCTTCATAAAGTCAGGTATACAAGAATTATTTTGTATGTTTCCACTAAATTTAATTTACTACAAGCCCCTAATTTATCAGGCTGGTTGGAAATTTAGTCTTGATTATTATTGGTCATTTCTTCTATCCCCCTGCCTCATAACATTGGGCAATGATCATAGGAGTTGTAGGACAGAACAGGGTACGCAGAGAGGGCTCTTTGATTTTTTGTTCACACTGATCATCAATGACATACATACTCTGCATCCAAGCCTGTACAAACCTTTGAAGGTAAGTTCCATGTTGGCTTCCAAGGAATTTTGCTGTCTTAGTGTTCCAGTGCCCAAAATTGATTTTTTTATGCCACTGTGCACCCATTTTCCTCTGAGATCCTGCCACCATCAGAGTGTGCTGTGAGGGAGAAAACATCCAAATATGGTTTCCTCCTTTGTCTTTCAGAATATTTCCTTCTTTCACAGAGGCAAAAATGAAAGTGTAATGGCAAGTACTCTGAAATTACTTTGAAACAATGCTGCTAGTAGGTGTTCCTTTTTTCCACTAGGTGAAAGGGGTTTGTAGGAGCCTGGCAATTATGAGAAGCAAAAGGACAACTGTTGGATTTTACAATTATCAGTTTATTTACTGATCACCTATCTGGTGTCGGGTTCTATGCAATGAATAAGATCTGGTCTGTTTCCTCAGGGATATTCTGTTCTAGTGGAGGATAAATATAATAGAAAAGGGGACTTTATTACTATCGATGTCTACTTGTGAGAGTAACATCTTAACTCATAGCTCTCAAATTGCCTTTTTAAGTTTCAATGGTAGTAATGAATTAGTTATTCTTTATGGATGTTTAGCTTATAACTGTGGAAGTGGGTGAATGTCTATTTTTGTACTAATTGCTCTTGGGCTGTGGCCTCAAATATGGATTTGGGTGGCTCAGGCACTTTTCTGAAATCTATGGTTTTACAAGACTTCCTACTGTAGATAAGGACACTGACTTCTCTTATCTGCTTGTTCTTAGGTACCTCTCTCTTGACCTACAGAGCTGGATTGCTTTTATCCCTGAACTATATACTGCAGACACTCAAGATTAGTGCCAGGAGAGGAGAAAGGGTAATTGTTTCTGAGGAAAAGAATTGTGCAGGTGGTAGTTGTTGGAAAAACTGGGGGCTAGAGTGCTATTTAGTCAAATATAGCTGCCACACAGCAATAAAAGAGCTTTTTGGCATCTTTTTCAAAGAGCTCTATGTTGACATGCTTTGTACTCTGACAGTTATTCTAGGGAAAAGTGTTTAAGCCTTTAAAAAAATCCCTTACCTGTTTTAGTTGTATATCACGTTTTCCTTGGGGCTTCTGGAATACTAATATATCAAGTTTATTAATTCAGTGATGCTGCATTGTAAATCATAAGGTTTTATGTTCTTGGCTCATACCGTTTTAATTTTCCAACCATCTGAGCAAACTGCAACTATTACTTGATTAGTATTTCAATGCTCTTCTTGTCAAGTATATATTTATCCTAAAAAAAAACTTGGTCCTGGAGAGAGCATTTTATATGCAATTTGACTTTATGTTTTGTAAGCCTATATTGATTTTTTTCATCTCCACAGAAGCTGGATTCCATTTCAGAGTTTTATCTCCTTTTAAAAAAGTGAGTAAATATAAATGGAACTTCCAGATAGAGCCCTTAAAATTGCCCTAATGACTTAGGAGTATGAAGGTTATAGGCATTCTTTTTTATTTAGGTAGAATGGAATTAATTGTGAGGGAAAAAGCATGTTACATCACATTCTCCCTGTAGGAGAGGTTAGTTTTTTAAATATCTGTCTTCCTATCACTTGTGATCTATATGAGGAGGAAGGACAGCATAACTGGGGAGCAGATAAAATAGATCACCCAGTTTATCTGATTTTCCCCTCTGCTTGTTTTCTCTTTTGCTTATTTGGAAAGCTCACATGATTTCAATACCGACAAAACTTGGTCTTATAAAGGAAATGAAAACATTCATGGTAAAGTCCGAATAAGTTAATGGCTTAACATATCACTATGCTAATGCATTTGCATTTGAATAAGCTGACAAAGCCCCCCCCCCCCCCAAAAAAAAAAGAAAAACTCTTTTAGGAGATTTTTAGGCATAAGTCTTTCAGTGGAAAGGGTATACTGGGTAGGAATATTTTACTGTATCACTGCCCAACCACCAAAATATCCATTTGGGGTCTGACTAGTTTTTTTCTGTAAACTGATCCTGACTACTATCCATGATGAGTGGCAGTTGAATTGCAGCTGACCTAGTCTCTGACTTGGTCTCTGACACTGTGTGTATGTATGTGGGGTGGTGGCGGCAGTGGAAGAGGAGGAGGAGGAGGAGGAGGAGGAGGAGGAGGAGGAGGAGGAGGAGGAGGAGGAGGAGGAGGAGGAGGAGGAGGAGGAGGAGGAGGAAGATCTTATGTAATAAAACCCTAATATGCAAATCGACCGAACAGCAGAAATACTGGAGGAACTACTGGTCACTATGATGCACACTGACCACCAGGGGCCAGACCCTCAATGCAGGAGCTGCCCCCTGGTGGTCAGTGCACTCCCACAGCTGGAGCACGGCTCAGCCAGAAACTGGGCTCCCAGCTGGTGAGCTCAGCTGCAAGCTAAGCATTAAAGAGCAAGCAGGTGAGCACTAAAGCGAGGGGTCCCGGATTGCAAGAGGGTGAAAGCCCGGCTGAGGGACCTTTACCCCCCCCCCCACACACACACACAAATTTTGTGCATCAGGCCTCTAGTGGAGATATAAAGAGGAAGAGCATAATGAGAGAGGAAAGAAGTCTGCCTTTATACATACATCCACTGTGGACTGAATGGAGCTATATGTTATGGGAAGATGGAAAAACAAGCAGATAATTCCTGGTTTTTATAATAAGAATCTTATGAATCTGATGATTAAGAAAGATAAAGATGTTATAACTTCGTAAAGCTACATTTGGAATTAGGTCCATCTGGATTTGTATATCATCCTAACTTCTTTTTAATTATATATTCTTGGAGGAATCCTTTACCTTCTTTAGACCTTAAATCCTCAAAAGTAAAATGAGACTTATGCCTACCTACTGTTCAAGGATGCTACAAAGAACAAATGAGATAATAGATATAAAAGCACTTTGCAAATCCCCAAACTATAAAGTGCTATATAGAGCTGAGATGTTTGTAACTCTGGATAATAGTTTAAGAATATTCAGCTGATATTTTTGACCACCCCCTCACCCCCACTTTTTCAGAAAATTGTGTTGCCTTTCACTTCTTTGGCTGAGAAAGGCCACACCAGTGTAAACATGTTTAGAAAGAAATAATTTAGTGCTCTTGGACAGTCACACAAGGCCCTATGCTCAGAAGGGCCCTTGCACTCGGCTTAATGCTCTGCTCTCATCATCTTGAAGTTCTTCATTTTTGAACAAGGAATCCCACATTTTCATATTGTATTTAATCCCCCAAATTATATAGCTGGCCTCCTCCTGGGCTTCTTTTTCTCTCTTCCTTTATAGAGCTAGAACAAGAAGTTTCTTTATGACCCTACTGGGAAGTACATATGGAAGTTAGCTGAGAGTCTGACTGGGAAGTTTGCCAGATGGAGTTCAGTGGCTGGAGTTAAGTAGCTCTCTAGATGAGCACTGTGGGGTGGTTAGCCTGGGCTGAGGACCAAATGTTAAACCAGAGCCAAACATCTGGGTGTCCATTGTGTTAACAAATGCCATGGTGGAGCCTAATCAGCAGCAAGGACCTGACCATGCTAAAATACAGCAACTTTGAATTCACTAATCTCTGTCTTCAGCAGCGAGACCCAAGGCATTGGTAAATTAGAGGACAGTTACACAGACCTATGCATAATTGTGAGCTTCCTTCACATTTCCTTCTGCTGCAAGGTTATGTAACAGTAACACTGACAAAGTGAAACTCCATAAAGTAAATTCATGAAATAACTGTATTCTTCTCATTTCTTTCACTGCCTGGTCAAACCTGTTTGGTGGTTTGGATTTTTCCTTGCCACTGGATGAAATCTTGGCAGGTTCTAAAGCTTTGGGATAATTAAAAATGCCCTGGTCACATTTGCCATAAGAATTGTCTCTTTTCAGTAATTACAATGTCAAGTCCTGGGTAATAGTTAATATTCTGAATTTAATTTGAAGTTATAGCTTCTCCCTTTCCTGAGACTGGTCTGTTTCAGACTTAACTGTAGTGGAAAAGGGGGCATATTTTCACCTTTTTTATTGTTCTCATTGTGCATCAACTTTCCCCTCCTCCCCCCAATTTGTTAGCTACTTGTTGCGAACTCTTTGGGTCATAGTGGGCAAAGGATCAGAAATAAAGAATAAGAAAAATCTTACATGAAAGGTCTTATTGTGGCTTGACTTTAATGTACCTGTTTGGCAGGTATTTAAACCTTACTATTGAGTTGACTTCTTTATTATTTGGTGATCTCTTACCTCTGCATTCTTTAACAAAGTTAAAGTCTCTCTTCTGGATGGCTATTAAAGAACTCTCTTCAACTCCTAATTTTGATAATATATCTCCAGTTTCTTTTTGCTGAGGTCCCATCACTCTAGGCTTAAAGCACTCTTAGAATGGAGGATTTAAGAAAGCTTAATTGTGGTCTGTGGTAGGCTGAATAATGGTCTACCAAAGATGTCAATATCTGCATTTCTGCAACCTGTGAATATGTTACTTTATATGATAAAAGGGACTTCGAAGATGTGATTAAGGATTTTGAGATGAGGATGCTATCCTGGATTATCTGGGAGAGCCTATATAATCACAAAGGTCTTAGAAGAGGGAGGCAGGAAATCAGAGGGGGAGAAGGCACTGTAACAATGGAAATATAAATTAGAATGATGTGGCCACAAGCCAAGAGATGCCAGCAATCTCTAGAAGCAGGCAGGGACAATGAATGGATACACTTTAGCAGCCCCCAGAAGAATCCAGTCCTGTCAACACCTTGTTTAGTCCTGTAAGATTCACATTGGACTTCTGACCTCTAGAACTGTGAGATAATAAACTCATGTGGTTTTAAGCCACTAAGTTTGTGGTAATTTGTTATAGGAACAATAGGAAAGAAATATATGGTCCAAAAGGGTTATTGTTGCATTATTTATGTGGATAGATTCTGAGAGTGTAGGCCACTGTCAGTGTATCATCCTCTCTTTACTCTCAGAACAGCTAGCTAGCCAGCCAACTTCTTGCCCTTTATATTTCTAAGTAGACCCTGGGATCCTGTGACTCCTAAATGGCAGAAGACAAAAGGTTGGTTCTCTGAATGTTCTTCTTAAGGTCCCTATCACTTGAATAGAGGTAAAGGGAAAACACCAACTCCCCTCTTCTCTGGGGAGAAGGAAGAGTAATATTACTACAAATCAATAACTATTTGTGAAAGAGATTGTTTCTTTCCATTTTCCAATCTCTCTTCAACCTCAACTCACTTATGCCAGAGGTGGCTATTCCACTAACGGTTGTAAAACCAGGTTTGGGCACCTTCTTCAAAATTCTTGCATTGGTGGTTCAAGAGCTTCACTTTGGAATGTAAGCATACTTGTGAACAATGATTTTTTTTTATTCTTAATCTTTTTGAGATGTCAGGTTAGACAGATGAGAGGGCCCCATTTTGATATCTTTTTACATTCATAAAAACCCTCCAATAGAACTCATCTTGGGGATGAAGAGGGGGACAAAGAGCACAATTTAAAGACTGAATTTGTGCAAAGAAATATGTAACTTAAAGAGTTTAAGTTATTAGCCCTGGCTGGTTTGGGTCAGTGGTAGGGCATCGGCCCGCAGACTGAAGGGTCCCAGGTTCAATTCCAGACAAGGGCACGTACCTTGGTTTCAGGTTCCCCAGCCATGGTCAGGGTGTGTGCAGGAGGCAACCAATCGATGTGTATCTCTCACATTGATGTTCCTCTCTATCACTCCCTCTCCTTTCCACTCTCTAAAAATCAATGGAAAAATATCCTCAGGTGAGGATTTTAAAAAAAGTTATTAAATTGAGCTAAAATGAACAAATTGAGCTAGATAAAATTTTCTCTCCTATCAAATGGATGAGGGCTTACGAAAACTATCAGATCAGTTATAAAGTAAATGCTTAAGCTACACTTTATTCATGCATCTGTGTGCTGTGAGTGTTTTTTTTTTTTTTCCTGCTACATGTCTCATTTTGAATACCTAATCATTGGCAAAGTCAGCAATGATTCCTCCACGTCAGGACTATTTGAAAGTTACCACAGTGATGGCTACAGAAACTGATTGCATAAACTCAATTAAAGACTTTACTGAGTCCTAAAAATAGAGAACTCTTAAGGTAATACCTGATCCCAGGTGGAGGAAAGAAGACCCATCTATACCCATCTAAATGTCTTCAATATTCCTAGTATATAGACAGCAATTGTGGGATATGGCACTTCCAAAGAAAAGATGTATAAAATAAAATTAAGAATTATATCTCTGTACTTTAGAGATACCCAGCTTGGAGGACTAGGTTCTAATCTTCATGCCTCCCATTAGGAGAGTTGTCTGTCAGTACATGCAATGCCTGCTTACTCGGTGTAATATCTCAAGTGAAAAAAATTATAAAAATAAACACCCAGAAACATCTGTAATATTTGAAAAAGCACAGTGCTTATTTACATCCAGAACCATAATCAGCGGAGAAATGAATTAATGGATGGCGTGTTTAATGTGCGGTATACAACACCTAAGTTTTAAGTGCCTCATCTTCAAACAGAATACAAACTTGGCTATTGCACCTATTGCTCAGATGGTAGTTAAGCAAATAAAGCTTACATTTAGATCATAAGTGATTCCAGGAAGCTAACAGTATGATTTCAGTTCTGGGAAAATGGTTTCTAAAAAGTAAGTGAACTTATGGGCTTTATTAGAAATACATGTGATACCCAAAAGGGATGGATGTAATAGAGGTTAGGAGACATAGGTTCTAATCCAGCCATGGGCAAACTACGGCCTGCAGGCCGGATCCGGCTGTTCTATCTGGTTCTCTTGCTATCCCCTCCTCTCCTTTACTTTGAATTTATATTAGTTCACACAAACACTCCATCCATGCTTTTGTTCCAGCCCTCCGGTCCAGTTTAAAAACCCATTGTGGCCCTCGAGTCAAAAAGTTTGCCCACCTTTGTCATGTGTTAGCTATTAGATCTTAGACAATTCAAAACTTACCTGGGCTTATTATTTTTATCAATTAAATGTAGATAATATTCTCTGTCCTGCCTGTTTCATGGGGTAGTTGTGAGGAAATACACATGAAAGAGCTTTATATAATATAAAGTGCTGAAAGATTAAATATAATATGAAAACGATTATTGTCCTAGCTTTAGAATGAGTCATGTACATGTCTTTATTGAATTCTCTTTCCCTTTTATTTTTCCTCTAAGGCATTCCCATCACTGTCTCAAGGATTGTCTATTTTCAGTAAGCCATCTTGAGTGTGGTCTGCTATTTTAGTTTCTAAACACATTTTCCTTTGCATTTATTTATTTATTTATTTATTTTTACTTTTTTTCTTTATTGATTAAGGTATTACATATGTATCCTTATCTCCCCATTGTCCCCCCACCCCCACTCATGCCCTCACCGCCCTGTTGTCAGTGTCCATTGGTTAGACTTATATGCATGCATACAAGTCCTTTGGTTGATCTCTCCCCCATATCCCCATCCTCCCTCTGAGGCTTGATGGTTTGATCAATGCTTCTCTGTCTCTGGATCTGTTTTTGTTCATCAGTTTATGTTGTTTATTATATCCCACAAATGAGTGAGATCATGTGATATTTATCTTTCTCTGACTGGCTTATTTCGCTTAGCATAATGCTCTCCAGGTCCATCCATGCTGTTGCAAATGGTAAGAATTCCTTCTTTTTTTACAACAGCATAGTACTCCATTGTGGAGATGTACTACAGTTTTTTAATCCACTCATCTGCTGATGGGCACTTAGGCTGTTTCCAAATCTTAGCTATGGTAAATTGTGCTGCTATGAATATGGGGGTGCATATATCCTTTCTGATTGGTGTTTCTAGTTTCTTGGGATATATTCGTGGAAGTGGGATCACTGGGTCAAATGGAAGTTTCATTTTTAGTTTTTTGAGGAAACTCCATACTGTTCTCCACAGTGGCTGCACCAGTCTGCATTCCCACCAGCAGTGCACGAGGGTTCCTTTTTCTCCGCATCCTAGCCAGCACTTGTCAGTTGTTGATTTGTTGATGATAGCCATTCTGACAGGTATGAGATGGTACCTCATTGTCGTTTTGATTTGCATCTCTCAGATACTTAGTGACTTTGAGCATGTTTTCATATGTCTCTTGGCCTTCTGTCTTCTTTCAAAAGTATCTATTTAGGTCCGTTGCCCATTTATTGATTGGGTTGTTTATCTTCCTTTTGTTAAGTTGTATGAGTTCCCTGTAAATGTTGGAGATTAAACCCTTATCGTTGATAACATTGGCAAATATGTTCTCCCATGCAGTGGGCTTTCTTGTTGTTTTGTTGATGGTTTCTTTTGCTGTGCAAAAGCTTTTTATTTTGATGTAGTCCCATTTGTTTATTTTCTCTTTAGTTTCCATTGCCCTAGGAGCTGTATTGGTGAAGAAATTGCTTCAGCATATGTTTGATATTTTGATGCTTGTGGATTCCTCTAATATTTTTATGGTTTCCCGTCTTATGTTTAAGTCCTGTATCCATTTTGAGTTTATTTTTGTGTATGGTGTAAGCTGGTGGTCTAGTTTCATTTTTTTGCATGTATCTGTCCAATTTTCCCTATACCATTTATTGAAGAGACTGTCTTGACTCCATTGTATGCTCTTGCATCCTTTGTCAAATATTAATTGAGCATATGGTTTGGGTTGATTTCTGGGTTCTCTATTCTATTCCATTGATCTATATGTTTGTTCTTGTGCCAGTACCAGACAGTTTTAAGAATAGTGGCTTTGTAATACAGCTTGATATCTGGTATTGAGATCCCTCCAACTTTGTTATTCTTTCTCAGGATTGCTGCAGCTAGTTGGGGTATTTTTTTTTTTTAATTCCAGATGAATTTTTGTAGAGTTTTTTCTAGGTCTATGAAATATGCTGTTGGTATTTTAATGGGGATTGCATTGAATCTATAGATTGCTTTGGGTAGTATGGACATTTTGATGATGTTGATTCTACCAATCCATGAACACAGTATGTTCTTCCATCTGTTTATGTCTTCCTCTACCTCTTTTTTTCAGTATCCTGTTGTTGTCCAAGTACAGATCTTTTACATCCTTAGTTAAGTTTATTACTAGGTATCTTAATTTTTTTTGGTGTGATGATAAATGGGATTGGTTTGTATTTTTTTTTTTTAGTCTCTCTCTCTCTCTGTAAGCTCACTATTGGTGTATAGAAATGCCATAGATTTCTTGGTGTTATAGCATTACCCTAATACTAAAACCAGATAAAGACAATACAATGAAAGAGAATTATAGGCCAATATCCCTCATGAACATAGATCCCAAAATCCTCAACAAAATTCTAGAAAATTGGATCCAGCATTACATCAGAAAGATAATACACCATGACCAAGTAGGATTTATCCTGGAGATGCAAGGATGGTACAATATCAACAAATCAATAAATGTGATGCATCACATAAACAAATTGAGAGATAAAAATCACATAGTCATATCAATTGATGCAATAAAAGCCTTTGACAAAATCCAACACCCTTTCTTGATAAAAATCCCTCAGCAAAATGGGAATAGAGGGATCATATCTCAGCATAATAAAAGCCTTATATGACAAACCTACAGCCAACATCATACTCAGTGGGCAAAAACTAAAACCATTTCACCTAAGAACATGAATGAGATAGGGATGCCCACTTTCACCACTCCTGTTTGACATAGTTCTGGAAGTGCTAGCCATAGCAATTAGATAAGAAGAAGAAATAAAGGCATCCAAATTGGAAAAGAAGACATAAAACTGTCATTATTCGCAGATGACATGATACTGTATATAGAAACCCTAAAGACTCCATAAAAAATTATTAGACTTAATAAATGAATTTGGCAATGTAGCAGGATACAACAATTCTTTGTATTTAATGGATTTCTACTACAGGGAATGATGGTGAGAGTCTGTTCTTGCCACCTGAAATTGTTTCAAAATTTATCTCTTTGCTTCTTATGTTAGAACTACTGTATTTGCTGGCACATACCCCCACCATTTGTTCTTTTTCTGTATGCCTTGTTTCAATGATTAAATACAATATTGTCTTTCTTTATATTATGTCATTCTTGGGAGAAGGTTAATTGCTAGCCGCAATTAGTTTCTAATCTTTGAAGAATGGATCAGAACAATTTAATGGATGTAAACTACATTGATTATAATAAAACAATTGTATTAGTCAGGACAGGCTATATTATGCTGCAGAAACAAAGAACCCTGAAATCTTAGTGGTTACAAACATAAAAGGTTTATTTCCTGTCTGTTCAAGCTACACATTCATCACAGGTCTTTGGGAGGGCTGTGCTCTGTATTGCCTCACCTGCTAACTCAAGCTGATGGAGAAGCTACTATAGGGAAAATAGCCAATCTTTTTTTTTAATATAAATTTTATTTTTCAATTACAGTTTATATTCAATCTTATTTTGTATTAGTTTCAGGTGTACTGCATAGCTTAGACAATCATATCCTTTCTAAAGAGTACTTCCAATATTTCAGGGAACCACCTGGCACCATACATAGTTATTACAATATTATAGACAATATTTTCTATGTTGTTCTTTCCATCCTCATGACTATTTTATAATTACCAATTTGTACTTCTTAATTCCTTCTCCTCTTTCACCCATTCCCCTCCCCCCCCAAAAAAATAACCCTCCGTTCTGGCAACCATTAGTTTGTTCTCTCTATGAGTCTGTTTCAATTTTGTTTGTTAATTTATTTTGGTCTTTAGATTCCACATATAAGTGAAATCATATGGTATTTGTCTTTCTCTGACTTATCTCACTCAGCATAGTACCCTCTAAGTCAGGGGTGGGAAAACTTTTTTTTGGCAAGGGCCATTTGGATATTTATAACATCATTCACGGGCCATACAAAATTATCAACTTAAAAATTAGCCTGCTATATTTGGTCAATCATTTAATTAACTCAGCCCTAATGCCTTGTTAGGACCAGACCAGATGATTTTGTGGGCCTTATGTGGCCCATGGACCAGATATTCCCCAGAACCTCCAACTGCTCCCCAGAAACAACCAGTTCCTTGGCCATTATAGCATGGTAAAATTGCATTATTTTTAATGGCTGAGTAATATTCCAGTGTATATATGTACCACTTCTTTATCCACTTGTCTATTGATGGGCACTGGGCTGCTTCCATGTCTTTGCTATTGTAAGTAATGCTGCAATGAACATCAGGGTGTATATATATATTTTGAATTAGTGTTTTGGGTCTCTTTGGACATATACCCATAAGTAGAATCCTGGGTCACAAGGCAGCTGAATTTTTAATTTTTTGAGGAATCTCCATAGTGTTTTCCATAGTGGCTGCTCCAGTCTGCATTTCCACCAAAGTGCACATGGGGTCCCTTTTCTTCACATCCTCACTAATACTTGTTTGTTGATTTATTGATGATAGCTGTTCTGACAGGTATGAGATGATGATACATAGCCAGGCTTTGTGTTGGAGAGAAAAAGAGTCCTCTGAAAGTTCTTACAATGACAATTCTCTATTTCATAATTAGCATATATAACTTTCAATAATAATTCATTGGCCAGAACTGGTCATGTAGGACCACCAAAAACAATAAGGAGGCCAAGAAGATCAATCCTACTATGTGCCTGGTAGAGGGGAAAAATAAATATTTGGAGAAGTTTAACTAAATTACTCGCACTTTTTTGAAGCCTCTGATGTACAAGAGAGGAATCATTCATCAGTATCTCTTTGGACTGCATTTTTGGTTTCTGGGTTATTGTCAATTTGCTTCTGAGCCTTGGTTTATAGAGTTAATTTCCCTGATAAAGTCAATATAAGCATTACTTATGAAGTCTTCCTCTATTTTCAGTGATGCCACTTGTTATTTGAAGGCAGGATCTAGTAATCTCCAGCCCTCTACATTTCTTTTTCTAAATCTTATTAGTGAAAAATGAAATGTCTTAGCAGTGTTAAGAAAACAGAAGGATTACTAGTATAGTTTATTCAT
This sequence comes from Plecotus auritus, assembly GCF_963455305.1. NCBI lineage: Eukaryota > Metazoa > Chordata > Mammalia > Chiroptera > Vespertilionidae > Plecotus > Plecotus auritus. The sequence goes on from NC_137784.1 coordinate 100,292,784, forward strand.
GTGATTGCTTTTGTTGATGCTTCAAGTTTCCTATACTTCATTTACTCATTTCTATCTATGCATCCATCTATACATCCATCCATCCAACAGACTTTTACTCTCAACATCTGTATTCCAGGTTCAGTAGGTGCTGGATAAAAAGTAGAATTTTTCCAAGGAAGTCCATTATTTCTTATTTTATAACCCATGCCCTTTTTGATAAATATGACATGTTATGCATTTATTTTTGTTTTAAATTTCAAAAACACTTAGTATAACTAAACACTATCAAAGAAATGACTATTTTCGGATTTCTTTTTTAAAATTACCTATCTTTCCCCCCAGAAGACTTTATGCTCCATGGGAAGTTTTCTCCTTGCTCTTCTCTTTAGCACTGTTTCACAATCCCTGGTTGAGAATCACTGTCTTAATTATATCATATGCATTTATATCCATTATTAAAATTAGGGATTGGAGAGCTTTTAAAAATGTGTGTATAAGCCTATGTTGGTCTTGAAGGATGAAAGGCTTTGGATGGTCAAATTCATATGGGAAGATATTTTAAACTGAATTATAATACATTATGATTCTCATTCCCATTCTGTTTTAATTTTTAGTTTCCTTTATATTTATTCAAAGTACTATCAACATTGTAGATGTTTCTTTCAAATTACTTGTTCTGTGAATACAGAGGTTGACCTGCCCTAAACTTCTCATTTGGGAGCTCAGATATTGACAGGGAGGTAACTGTAAAGTGAATTAACTGCAGCAGAAGCAAATCCTTAAATATTAAATCCTTTTTTTAACCTTTTAAAAGGTATTCTAAAAGAGTATAATAGTCTGCATATAGTAAGAGACTTTGAGGAAAAGAAGCTCAAATTCAATAATTGGCTGATTTAGATGAAGAGATATATAGTGTGAGACTGCAGAACCTCCCACTGCTCCCAGAAACAACCAGTTCCTTGGCCATTATATGAGAGCTTTGTATTGTGCTAGGTTAGCCAGATTAGCCAGAGTGCTTTAGGCTCTTATTATCTGGCTTGAAATTCCCACCACTGATGTCAGTTTGCAGATAAAGACCAGAACATTGGCTCTGTAAGACCAGTGTTAAAAAATCAGGGATAGTCCAACTGACATGGCTCAGTGGTTGAGTGTTGACCTATGAACCAAGAGGTCGCAGTTCTATTTTTGGTTAGGGCACATGCCCGGGTTGTGGGCTCGATCCCCAGTTTGGGACAAAAGTCTGCTCCAGAAACACCAAAGGGGAGCAAGAAGGGGCAAGGGAATGAGTACTTCATGAGAATATCTAAGAAACTCTATCTAGCACATAATCTCTGCTGATGCCCTTCACCAATTTGCATATGTCTCCATCTTTCCCTTCATTCTGTCCTTACTATAACCTTTACTTTCCCCCAGCCCACCTGACTTTGCTTGTAGCTTGGCTTTCTTCAAACTGTGTAGCTCTGCTGGTTGGCCTAAGGAATGACCTTTCTCACGTGCTTTACAGTTTCTTTCTGGTTTTTATAAAATATGGAAAGTCTATCACCTGCCCTTCTTGGCCACACCTCCAGATTTCACTTTGGGTAATTACCCAAGTGAATTCAAAGGGGGGTAATTGTTAATGGAATATATAAGCCATTGTTTTTAAGAAATTTATTTATTTATCTATTTATAGCAAAAATGATTTTGTAAATCTAATAATTGTCTCAAGTTATCTCTTTTGTAAAGAAAAAAAATCTATCAAGTTTCCTTAAAGCAAATATTCCTGTCAGCACAAACTTTCCTGCTGTTCCTTTCTCTGTAAAGCAGTTCTTCTGGTATTGCTATGGAAAATTTCAGTGTGTCGTCTTTGGAAACGGCAAAAGGAAAACAACCTGATATGCTCCTCAAAGAGTAATGCCTTTTTGGGGATATGGCCACTTTTCTACAGTCAGCAGCTTTGTTCTCTATAGAATGAGACACGTATAATTTGAAAATCATTTCCTGCATCTTAATATCAGACTTGATGAGGAAAGCAAAGTTGTATTTTTCCCCTTGCTCCATTCCTTTGCCTTTCAAAGCCAGTATCCTTCAGGCTAAGTGAACTCAGATCTTTTCTTTTTGCCCCTTTTCTCATCTCTCTCAGTTCTCCTGGAGCAGTGGTCAGCAAACGCATTAGTCAACAAAGTGGCAAACTGCGGCTCGCGAGCCGCATGTGGCTGGCGAGCCGCAGTTTGCCGACCACTGTCTTGGAGGATTAGTATTAAATGGATTACATTACTTTTTAATTTTCTGCATTGTGTATTTCTATTCCCTGAGTGAAAGGCTCCTCAGCCAGATCAGGTCATTACCTGATGATTCCATTTCCCTGATCACTCTTTGGCATTTAATGATTTCTAGCTTTGCCTTATGTATAAAATAAAAGCCACCATGAAACACAGAAAAATATGGATCAAGGCTAGGCTCATTTTCTAATTATGAGGTTTTTCTTCCTAGCGTGTTTTCTAGATATTGGGGAGTTACATTCAGAAAATTGTAATATTTTAATTAGAGTTACTAAACTACCCAGGAAGAGCCCTATGAGGTAGAGTTGAGAAGGGAAGGCAAGCTTGATATTGACCATACTGAGAAAATTCTAAGAACACCAAATTGGAGAGGCTTTTTATTCTATAGATTTTATAGTTATCAATATCCAGAGCAGAGCCCTTTAGATAAATTTTATAGTAACTATTAATAGTTTAAAGCATCAGAATTTGTTCCAATTGCTTTGTTACTAACCATGACTAAAAATCCCCTTTAAGGTTTATATCTGGGAAGATTCCTTGAGCACTCTAGACCAAATACATATTTTTCTTTGCTGAACTATTAGCAATTACTTGACACTTAAGTTACATATTACTCTGTGATAACTATTGTCTAAAATTGCTAATTTACTCTAGTATTATGATTTAAATGTTTATAAACACATTTATTAATATATCTCCTACCCCTTACTTGAGGACAGACTTCTATACTTTATTGTATCTCTTAAAACACTTAGTGTCATCCTTCGTAGAACCCTGGTAGAATAAATGAATGTATTGAGTGATAATTCCATTTTAAATTACCAGTGAACCATAAATTATTCCACGTAGATAAGTCCTTTTTTAAGACCATTCTAACCTTAGCTTGAGCATTCTCCTTTATGATTAATTTGAATTTCTTTTTTTGTTTTTATTTTTTAATTTCTTTATTGATTAAGGTATTACATGTGTTTACTTATCCCCCCATTGCCCCCCCACCCGCTACTCATGCCCTCACCCCCCTGTTGTCTGTGTCCATTGATTAGGCTTATATGAATGCATACAAGTCCTTTAGTTGATCTCTCCCCCTACCCCCACCCTCCCCTACCTTCTCTCTGAGGTTTGACAGTCTGATCGATGTTTCTCTGTCTCTGGATCTGTTTTTGTTCATCAGTTTATGTTGTTCATTATATTACATAAATGAGTGAGAACATGTGATATTTATCTTTCTCTGACTGGCTTATTTCACGTAGCATAATGCTCTACAGGTCAATCCATGCTGTTGCAGATGGTAAGAATTCCTTCTTTTTTACAACGGTGTTACAATGGCGTAGTATTCCATTGTGTAGATGTACCACAGTTTTTTAATCCACTCATCTGCTGATGGGCACTTAGGCTGTTTCCAAATCTTAGCTATGCTGAATTGTGCTGCTATGAACATAGGGGTGCATATATCCTTTCTGATTGGTGTTTCTAGTTTCTTGCAATATATTCCTAGAAGTGGGATTACTGGGTCAAATGAGAGTTCCATTTTCAGTTTTTTGAGGAAACTTCATACTGTTCTCCACAGTGGCTGCACCAGTCTGCATTCCCACCAGCAGTGCACGAGGGTTCCTTTTTCTCCGCATCCTCGCCAACACTTGTCTTTTGTTGATTTGTTGATGATAGCCATTCTGACAGGTGTGAGATGGTATCGCATTGTCGTTTTGATTTGCATCTCTCGGATAATTAGTGACTTTGAGCATGTTTTCATGTGTCTCTTGGCCTTCCGTCTTCTTTGGAAAAGTATCTATTTAGGTCCGTTGCCCATTTATTGATTGGGTTGTTTATCTTCCTTTTGTTAAGTTGTATGAGTTCCCTGTAAATGTTGGAGATTAAACCCTTATCGTTGATAACATTGGCAAATATGTTCTCCCATGCAGTGGGCTTTCTTGTTGTTTTGTTGATGGTTTCTTTTGCTGTGCAAAAACTTTTTATTTTGATGTAGTCCCATTTGTTTATTTTCTCTTTAGTTTTCATTGCCCTAGGAGCAGTATCAATGAAGAAATTCCTTCAGCATAGGTCTGAGATTTTGCTGCCTGTGGATTCCTCTGATATTTTTATGGTTTCCCGTCTTATGTTTAAGTCCTTCATCCATTTTGAGTTTATTTTTGTGGATGGTGCTGGTTGGTGGCCTAATTTCATTTTTTTGCATGTATCTGTCCAATTTTCCCAACACCATTTATTGAAGAGACTGTCTTGACTCCATTGTATGTTCATGCTTCCTTTGTCGAATATTAATTGGTCAAAGTGGTTTGGGTTGATTTACCCTAGTGTAACTATTAAAGAGAGGTACTGATTATTCTCTCTCCTTATCTTTTAAACACTTTTCTTCTATCTTATTCCATAATTAATGGTTGTTCCACCAACTCTGTTATTAGCCCTCTATTCTCCTTATATATTCTTTCTCTTGGCAAGTTTATCTACTGTCAGGCTTCAACTATGATCTTCTTGTAGTTACTTAACAAATCTACCTTTCCAGTCCTATCCTGTGGACCTTAGTACAGTGTTGTGAGAATGGGTGGAATACTACCACTTGGGTATATTTCCAATCACCACAAAGTTAATATTTTACAAAAGAAATTCATTTATTATACCACCCAAACAAACTCTTTTCTAATTTCCTTCTCCATTCTTGCTGTTTGTGTATACTTATATCATCTTAATTTCCTAGGTCTTGGAATCTTCTTTCTCACTCCTTTCTTCGCTGCACATGTGCAATCTACCCCAAAATCCTCCTTGTAATGTCTTTGGGAATCAAGCCCTCCTTTTTATGACCTCTGCAAACAACCTAGTTTTGGACTTTATCTAGTCCTAAATATTAGATTACTTCTGGAAATCAGCCACAGTTTCCTAATTACTTTCCCTGGTATTGTTGTTGTTAGTATTGATGATACTAACAATGATTATTAGCATTAATAGCTAATATTTATTATCTGGTGTGTACAAGACATAGTACTAATATACTTTATGAAGATTATCTTACTTGATTCTAATAATAACCAGATGAAGTATATATTTCTATCCACATTTTAGAGATTTAAAAACCTGTGACTCAAAGAAGTTACATAACTTGCCCATGGCCTCATAGGTAATAAGCTGTAAAAAAAAAAAACAAAAAAAAAACCTTGGGTTTTAATTTTGAAGGCCATGCATTAATAACAAGTACTCTGTTTATATAAATTTTCATTATGCCACCTATCTATATAGGGACATGTGGAGACTCCCAGTGCCTACAATAAGAATGAACTCTTTTATCTGGTTCTAATACCTTCCATGATCTTCTATCACCATTTCTCTCCAATCTTATTTCTCATGACTCTCAATACCTACCCAATTGCTCCAACTGCCCAGGAATATTTAACCATTGTTTCCCACTCTCTCTCCAATGCTCACTTCTGCTTAATTATTTTCTGTAGACCTGGGACACCCTTTTCTTACCTCTTCAAATTCTGCCTATACATAGTTTCAGGTCTTACCTCACTTCTGTATGAAACCTTTTCTAGATAGCCAAACATAGAAAGAGATCTATTTCTTTTTCTGACTTCTCTGCCAATTATTTTGCATACCATAAAACTTAGCACTCCATGAAGTACTCATGCAGTTTTAGTAAAATTTACCTTTGATACCATTTCCCCCTTTACCTCCTCACTATTCTGCTGCATCTAATATCTTTATAATCTTTGAATTTCTAAGCCATTGTCCCTACCCAACTGCTGGCATACCATGCCCAGACTCCTTTTAGTTCTTCTCAACTAGAAGTAAACTGCCACTCATCCACCTTCCATAATGCCTTTTATTCAAACTCAGCTATGTAGGTGTAAGGAACTTTTGTAAAGTTATATGTGATTGTCCAACTTTCTGAGGGGGCTGTATTTATGCAGTGATTACTTGTGAAACTATGTCTGCTTTGGTCATTGAAATTTCAGAAAGTTGAAAGTGTGTAGTGTGGCAAAGGGAAGTAAATGATCTCAAGGAGTGGGGAAGGGAATATATTGGGGCAGGTAAATTTTCCTGGAACCCATTAAAACATATCATGTAGGTCACCTCAATTCTGCCAGAGTATAAAGTTGAATCTGGCTGCAATGTCTTGATGTTTTTCTCTGTAGCAGTAGTTCCCTTCCTGTGGCCTGAAGCTATAAGATATTGCATAAGTGCACTTATGAAGAACTGTCTGGAAATGAAATAAATGCCTTCTCAAAAATGCATACACACCACTTTTTCAGATTCATGTATAGGCTTTATTTAAATAAAAATGTATTTAAGAACATGACTGAATTCTTAGCAGCTTTTGGTCATTGCCAATTTTCATAATCAGTGAGCACTAAAAGAATAATTGCTATCATGGGCAGATCCACAAAAATAGTGTGATGTTTTACAAGGATCATTTTAAAAGGTTCTACAACTAGAGCTCTACCAGAAATTCTTGGAGGGCAAAGATTGTGTCTTCCACTTTGTTTACATTTCCCAGAACATGCTACAATGCTAGTACATATTGTAGGGCTTTGAAACTCTTGAATAAATGGCAGAAGGAAGAATTTGAATGAGGATTTCATTTTCTGTGTCCCAGTCCTGTCATTTGTCAAAAAATGGTATTAGACTAGGTGATGTCTGAGTTCCTTTCTATCTGTCGCATCCTATGTTGGTGTGTACTTGGATATAATCCAAATGCTTAACTGGTTCCTTGGTACTAGGGAAAGTTTGAGAGGCCAGCTCTTCTTAGTATGGTTCTTGGCATCCAATTGAGTTTGGATTACCCATTGCCCAAAGTGTTATGAATCATGGAAAATTAATGAAAGGTTTTAGAAGTATTCTGAGTTCTTCCACACAGCCCTATTGTTTGGATAACAAGTTAAATGTAAACCACAGATTCATTTGCATTATCCATCTCTGTCGCATAAGGCCTAAATCCTGCTCTAAAAGCACAGATTCTCAAGAGTTGAAAGTATTACTCTTTCTCTGGTAATGGGACCTATTCATTTGGAGGAGTAGAAGAAAACGGCTTCTCACAGGTATGGTTTTGTCTTACCTAGACACATCAATACCACTTACATGTCTAGAAAAATTGATTCTTTTTCAAGTGGCCACTCCTCCTTGCCTAATTGGAATGGAAAATAGCTTCTTGCTCATGTGACAATAGGCAGCCACTTTGCCCCAGTTGTTTCTTTCCTTTTCTCTCTTACTTTCTACAAGCTAGTTACAATCCAGATTCTGTGTCTCATTATCTATATGATCTTGGGCAAGTAATTTTACTGTTTTGAATCTGTTTCCTCTTCTGTGAAACTAGTCATATTGTTGAGAGTATCAGAAATAGTGGCATGTTAAAATGCCTAGAGAAGCATCAGTCATATAATATATATTCAGTAAAAGGAGTTATCACTGTTACTCCCTCCTTTCCCCCCTCCTTTCCTTTATTCTTCTCTTTGTCCCTTATCTCTGTCTTGAGAAGAGAAATAATCATTTTTTTAAATTTTTTTTTAGAAATGATCTTTACCAACTAGAAAAGACTGACCTAGCATGTAGAAATATCAACCTTTAGCCTGGTTATCCAGTTTTCCCCTGAATTATTTTTCCTTGTAATTTGGGATTTCAGGCTTGAAACTGGGATACTAACTGAGTGCTTGATGGCAAGTAACAATTTAGGAAGCAGTTAATCCCAAGCCCACTGCTACTTTTCAGTGGCCGCAGTCCCAGGAATCTGAGCTAGGGATTGGAATGATGTGGGTTGTAGCTGCAAAGTTATTTCTGAATCTTCTAGATTTACAAATCATTTGGTACCCAGCTGTTATGCTGCATGATTCATGGTTATGGGTGCCTTACTTCAAATGCTTGTCAGCAGTTTCTTCCCTGTGGTTGCCTGGTGATTCAGTTGTTTTTGGAATGCTGTGCATCTCTTCACATTTATTTGGATTTTACCTCCCCCAATTTCTGTCATGGGACAAATGAGTCAGTGTCTACTGGTGCCAGCTTGCCATCCAATTTCTTCAAGTTTCCTCTGGTGGGTGGGTGCCAGAGAAGATGGTGCTGCTGGCTCCCAGTGGGAGCTGTCTGTCCTATTGCCAAAATGCCCTGAGAATGTGGAAAAGAATGGCCACATTTCCCAGAATGAATATTTAAGAAGCATTCAGGATAGTCAAGGCCAAGGAAAAGGGTGTACTTGTTCAGTAGGTGGCAGTGTGGTTTGGCTTAAAGAAGCACTGCAAATTCTTACATATATTTGCAGTGCTTTATTCTGATGCCTTTGACAGCTTTGACTTGAGATTTTATTCTGAGTATTTTAGTACCTTTTGTCAAGTGCTCTTTTTCTGAAAAAAAAAAATTAAAAACCTACTTTATTTCTTTAGAAACTTTCCTTGGTAGTGGGTGGCATCTGTTTATGGCAAGTACTGTCATCTGAAGCTTTCGGGAGCTCGGTGGCATAATTGTTCTTAGTTGGACATCTTACCAGGTAGTTTGGACTTCTGTTTCCAAGCTGTGGTTGTGGTGGTGGTGGTGGTGGTGGTGGTGGTGGTGGTGGTGGTGTTCTTTCCTAATGGAAGTGGTGGTTGTTTTTTATTTTTTTAAATATATTTTTATTGATTTCAGAGAGGAAAAAAGAGGGAGAGAGAGATAGAAATATCCATGATGAGAGAGAATCATGGATCGGCTGCCTCCTGCAAGTCCCCCACTGGGGATTGAGACCACAACCCAGGCATGTTCCCTTGACCAGAATTGAACCTGGGACCTTTCAGTTCGCAGGCCAACATCCTATCCACTGAGCCAAACTGGCTAGGGCTGTGGTGGTTATTTTGCTAACTTTATCAGTGGGTAGTGCTTCTGCAGCCCTGACATTTGACTGGTTTCTCTGTTGGGGAAGGAGCCTCCCAAAACCCTCTGTGTCACCTATATCAGGACCTATTCAGCCTTCAGGGAATAACATGCTTGATCTGGCTGGGTTGGCACTGTAATAACATGATATCCTCTGTCAATCTGAATACAAGGACAAATCCTACACTCTGACCCTATACCTCACCCCTCACTGCAAAGCCCTTTACCAGAATGGCTTATTCGCAACACAAGTAGCAATATTTGAAAAGCTTTAATTTTTAGTAAGAAGACAACTTGCTAGCATGAGGCCGGGACAGGAAGAAAAAAATATATCAAACTAGGCCACAGCAGTGTCATCTTTGGGGAAATAGGTGGTTTTTTGGCTGGGATTAATAAGCTTGAACAAGGGCTTGGATTTGCTGGTATCCTTATTTCAGAAGCTTTTCAAAATTATAGATAATACATCTTGAGGATGAGTTTGAGACTTTGGAGTCTCTGTTTATGTGGCACCATTCCTTGTTACCTAATCTGCTGCCCAGATGCTTGTAGATATGTGCATATGTGCTCCAGGAAGCCAGGGTGAGATGGTCTGTATTGAGCACAAATCCCTTACACCTCAGTAAAAAATAGGAGATTTTCAAAGTATATATAGTTGATTCTTGTTATTCATGGTGGATATGCTCTATAAAGTTGCCACAAATACTGAATTAGGTTAGGTTAGGTTCCTATGAGTTGCTTTGTCGATTAATCAATACATAACCTTGTTTTATATACAATTATATTTAATGACTCCTTATTTACTATATATTGTTGATTCATTAGCATTGAACTCATAGTCAACAGCACTATATATAACTCATGCCTGAATGAAGCTTCTCACTAAAGCACATTGCAGCCTCTTGCTCTTCACACCAGACAACACTTCAGCACTGTGCTTGGGGGTCATTTTAAACAGTGACATCACCAAGAAAAATAACAAAAATGTTGCACTAAATAGACTGTGAAAAGAATACTTGTTTACAATATGAGAGCTGAAACAAAAAGGCAGAGAATTTCCTTGTTCTGTCCCAACTGAAAATGTACACATTAGGGAGACTCAATTTTTTCTCCATTCTGCATATGTATATGCCCCTGAATTACCATAAAAAAACCATGGGTATTGATATAGGAATTAAAAATACATTTTAAGGAGTAAGCAATTTTTAAAATATGGAATATGTGCATATTGAAGATCAATAATACCTGCCAGTATTTTTTAGCTATTAGAATCCTTAATCTTATCCACATTCCTTTGTTATGGTAAACCAGGTTGATATTAATTGGTAAGTGTTCAGTTAATCAGATTGTAAGGGTTGGATTCCAAGCAACTGACTAAAATAAACAGACTTTCTCATAAATCATTGATCTGTTGGTTTTTCATATGAATTAGTTAGCAATTTATTGATCAGCAATTCTATGGACTAGTTATGTAGGCTAAAGATAGAGTTGGAGTAGAAAAATTCAAATCACATTCATAAACTCAAGCAAAACTACTACTTTATATATAGACTTGAATTTCAGTATTTAAGGTCAAAATTGTAGTTTATTTTCAAAAGGTAAAGGAGTAATGTCAGAGGAATGGTGTTCCCATTGGTCTCGACCCTTGAAATTTCAACAATTTGAACAGCTATAACTCAACAAAGGATTCCATGCTTAATGCACAAATACACCTGGGAGATCCACACATTGAAATATGTAAAGGTGGACAAGTGGGAGAGAACTGGGGAGAAGGGAGAAAAGCTGAGATGAGCCACTAATGCAGCACTACAGCCAGGAGCTCATGGTAGGGCTCTTCCTGGATAAAGGAGGAATCAGGTTATGGCTGGCACTCTGTATGCCAGGAGGAACAAAGAGATTCAGTGGAGAGATCTGGCTACAGTTGTTGGGTGGTTGGCATTCCATACAGAGAAACAAAGCAATGGAATCTGGCTGCCCTGTAAACTCCCAGTGCTCACCTCCCTTTGCCCTTGGTGTTGGGTTGTGGAGCACATTATCTGCAAACATGAGAACTGGTACTATAGAAACACTTCTTTTTCTTGAGTAAAGAGTGCTCTCTGTGACTGGTCCCAGTGTCAGGGCACAGGGGGCACTTTGCATAGGTCTAAGGTCACCATTACCAGAAAAGCAAAACAACATTGAAGGCTGCCAGGTTCCCCCTCCCCACACCCACCCCCATGTATCACAGCTATGTGGATAGCAGTGCCTAGTGGTGGCAAACAACCTGGAAGTTCATGAATTTGGAGTTCTATCACCCATCTAATTCCGCACCCACCTACTAGGGAAACTTTTGATTCAGTTCCACCTCTTTGTAATAATCTGCTAGGAAGTACTACTCATACATAGATGGCTAGACAGAGAAGGAATCCATCAAATAAGTCAATAGCCAAAGTAACAAGGCAGATCAGAAAGAAAATGAAAAATACCCAGAAAACTAACTTAAAGACATGGAAATATCCTATATAATAAAAGCCTAATATGCTAAGTGTCTGACTGTTTAACCAGTTGCTATTATGCACACTGACCACCTGGGGGAAGATGCTCAGACTGGTAGGTTAGCTTGCTGCTGGGGCCTGGCCGATCAAGACTGGGCGAGATGGGCTGGACATGCCCTGGAGCCCTCCTGCAGTCCCTCCCCAGTCCCTATCATGCACTGGTGGGGTACCTCGGCCTGGACTACACCCTTTCACAATCTGGGACCCCTCGGGGGATGTCAGAGAGTTAGTTTCAGCCCAATCCCCACAGGCCAGGCTGAGGGACCCCACTGGTGCACGAATCCGTGCACTGGGCCTTTAGTGTGATATAAATGGCAGAGAATTCAAGATTGCAGTTCTGAAAAAAACTCAATGAGATGCAAAAAAATATAGTCAGGCAGTTTATTGAGCTCAGAAAACAAATCAACAAACAAAATGAGTACTTTTTCAAAGAGATTGAAACTTTAATAAAGAAGCAAAGAGAAATTCTGGAGATGAAGAACTCAATAAAAGGGATAAAGAATGAACTATTGAGCATCAGAAAAAGAGCTGATTAGATGGAAGAAAAGATTAGTAATATTGAAGATAGAACTTTAGTAATGATGCAGAAGGAAGACAGACTTGAGCACAAAAAAAGAACGCTAAGAGAATTATTTGACTCCTTAAGAAAGAGCAATATAGGAATAATAGGCATACTAGAAGAAGAAGAGAGGGAGAAGGGCATGGAGAGCCTATTAAAATAGTTAGTGAGAACTTCCAAACCTATGGAAAGAGCTGGATCCTCAAATCCAAGAAAGAAACAGAACACTGATTTCCTCAATCCAAGAAGGCCTTCTCTAAAGCACATTGTATTAAAACTGTGAAAAATTAATGACAAAGAATTTTCAAGGCAGCCAGGAATAAGAAGAAAGTAACCTATAAAGGAAAGCCGGGTTATCATTAGACTTCTCAGCAGAAACTCTACAAGCTAGAATAGGATGGAACCAAATACTTAAACTAGTGAGAGTGAGAAATTACCACCCAAGAATAATATACCAAGCAAAGTTATCCTTAAGATATGAAGGAGAAATAAAGACTTTTCTAGGCATACAGAAGTTGAGGGAATTTATCACCAGAAGTCATCCATTGAGGAAGTACTCAAGGGGGTTAATCTACCTAAAACAAAGCACAAAAGGTCACAAACCTAAAAGTAAGATCACCAACAAACTTATAGCATAAACAGGGATAATTTGTGACAACAGAAACAAAATGGGATGGAGTAAAGGTCTGAATTTGCAAAGGTGGATGGAGATCAGATGCATTCAAAATAAAAAGGACTGAGTAAAAATGGCAGCTGAATAGGCAACAGTGTCATGCACCTCCTCCTAGGGCCAGGCCAGAAAAGCAACTAAATTGGAGAATATCCATCCTGAATTAACAAATTAGACATAGCCAAGGAGACAATTTTCAATAAGGAAGGGCAGAAGATGCCTAGAGAATGCTGCTTGCCAGCCATAACCCATGTGGATCCACCACTGTGCCCTAGCAGTCAGTGGCTCAGTACCTCCTGGCAAGCTTGCAGACGTCTGCAGGGAGTGTGTGAAACCAAAGAGAGCTCCAGCACCAGGCCTCCTCACCAGCACACTGGGACCCAGTGTCCTAGGATCTGGCTCTTAAGACCCTCAGTGAGTGCAAGCCAGGGGGAACCGTGTGCCCCACCCCAGCCCCAGACCCAGAACCATGCTAGTAGCCTGACCTGAAGCCACTGAGCACCCATTCTGCCCCTAGCACCAGGACCTGCTGCCAGGGTAACCTGGAGAAACCCAGAGCACACCACAGGGGAGCTCTGACTGTGAGACCCAGAGAAACCTATGCCCGCTCCATCCTGGTCCCCAGGACAGTCCTGCAAAGGCCATCTGGAGCAAACCAATATGTACCTCATTCCAGGCAATGGGAGCACAGACTGAGTGACCCAGGGTAACCTACCCCCACTCCACACTGAGGAGGGGTGAACTGGAGCAACCCAGCATGAGTCTCACTCCAGGCTACAAGAAAGTGGGGTCTGTGCAATCCAGAGCAACCCGTGCCCACTCCACCCTGGGCCTAGGGTCTTGCTGCTGGGGCAACCTGGAATAACCCAGCAGGTGCCCCACTCAGACTATAGGGCAGCATGGACTGAGCAACCCAGGGCAACCCACCCTCACTCCATACTGAGGAGGGTTGAACTGGAGAAACCCAGTGCACATTTCCCTCCCGGCTACAGGAAAGCAAGGACTGCATGACCCAGAGCAACCTGTACCAGCTTCTACCCAGCCCCTGGGACAGTCCTGCAGGGGCTACCTGGAGCAACCCAGCACATGCCTCACGCTGGGCAATAAGAAAGAGGTGCTAGGGTGCCCCAGAGCAAGCTGGTGTGCCCAGCCAGGGGCCACAAGACCATGCTGCAAGTGCACTGCCAGAGGGATCTAGGGTGACACCCTGCCACGGGTGCCAGGGCTGCACAGCAAATTGCATGTCAGAGTGCTCTGGGTCCTCACAGGGAATAGCACATCAGAAGAACTCTGCATGTGCTCCCATGACCCAGATCATCTGAAGCAGACAACTGAGGGGCCAGATCTGTGGGAGAAGGGGATACAACTCAGAGCAGTGATATAAAAGGCATGAGACTCAAGGCAGACCCAGCCTCTGGGCTAATGATTACTGGACCATTGCCCTGATAGGGTTCTCAACCTCTCAAACCCCAAGCAGAGTAACCAGGGCTGGAAAAAGAGCACAAAAATGGGGAGAAAATTAAACAACCCCCCAAAGAGAGAAAAGGAGGAATTGCCAGAAAAGGATCTAAATTAAATGAGGCATGCAATATGTCAGAAAAAAATCAGAGTAAGGGTAATAGAGTTCATAAACCACATGTATGAGAAAATCAACAACTTATGTAAGAATCAAGGGGAAATAAAAAATGATATAGCTACAATAAAAAACACAATGGAGGGTTTCAATAGTAGATTAGAAGCCAAGGACCGAATTAGTGAGTTAGAAGGTAGGGCAGAGAAACACACCCATTCTGAAAAGCAATTGGAGAAAAAAAACACAGAAAGCAAGTCCAAGAAGTACATAGAGTCCCAAACAAGATGAACCCTAAAAGACCAACACCAAGACACATCATAATTAAATTGGCAAACACCAACGACAAAGTAAGAATCTTAAAGGCTGCCAGAGAGAGACAGAGAGTTACCTACAAGGGATCTCTTATTAGAATATCAACTGATTTCTCAACAGAAACACACCAGGCCAGAGGGGAATGGAATGAAATATACAAAGTGATGCAAAGGAAGGGACTGAATCCAAGAATACTATTTCCAGCGAGGCTATCCTTCAAAATTGAAGGTGGAATCAGGAGCTTCACAGACAAAAAAGGGCTAAGAGAGTTTATTACTACCAAGCCAGCAATGCAGGAAATGCTAAAGGGACTGCTGTAAAAAGAAGAAACAGAAAGGCAAGAAGAACCACAAACAGTAACAACAAAAATGACAACAAACAAGTACTTATCAATAATAACATTAAATGTAAATGGGTTAAATGCACCAATCAAAAGACACAGGGTAGCTGAATGGATAAGAAAACATGACCCATATATTTTCTGTCTACAAGAGACCCACCTCAAAACAAAGGATTCACACAGACTGAGAGTGAAGGGATGGAAAAACATTTTACAGGCAAATGGAAAGGAGAAAAAAGCTGGGGTTGTGATACTTATATCTGATAAAATAGACATCAAAGTAAAGGCCATAACTAGAGATAAGGAAGGCCAGTACATAATACTAAAGGGAGCAATTCAACAAGAGTATATAACTCTGGTAAACATATATGCACCCAATACAGGAGCACCCAAATACATAAAACAACTTCTGGAAGGTATCAAGTGAGAGATCAATAGCAATACAGTCATAGTAGGGGACATTAATATCCCACTGACACCACTGAATGAATCCTCTAGACAAAAAATCAGCAAAGAAACAGCAATCCTAAATGACTCACTAGATCAGATGGACTTAATGGACATCTTCAGAACATTTCATCCCAAAGCTACAGAATACACATTCTTCTCCAGTGCACATGGAACATTTTCAAAGATAGAACACATATTAGGACACAGGCAAAGTCTCTTCAAATTCAAGAAGATAGAAATCATAACAAGCATCTTCTCGGACCATAATGGCATAAAACTAGAAATCAACTACAATAAAAACAATGAAAAAAATCAAACACTCAGAGGCTAAATAGCATGCTATTAAACAATGATTGGGTCACCAAAGAGATCAAAGAAGAAATTAAAAGCATCCTGGAAACAAATGACAATGAAAACACAACAATCCAAAATCTATGGGACACAATGAAAGCAGTCCTGAGAGGGAAGTTCATAGCTCCACAGGCCTACCTCAAAAAACAATAAAAAATGGTAATAAATTATCTAACCTTGCAACTTAAAGAACTAGAAAGAGAGCAACAAGAAAAGCCCACAGTAACCAGAAGGAAGGAGATAATAAAGATCAGAGCAGAAATAAATAACATAGAGACCAAAAAAACAATACATAACATCAATGAAACCAAGAGCTGGTTCTTTGAAAGGATAAATAAGATTGATGAACCTCTAGCCAGGCTCACCAAGAAACAAAGAGAGAGGGCCCAAATAAACAAAATCAGAAATGAAAGAGGTGATGTAACAACTGATATACAAAGGATTGTAAAAAAGATATACAAAGAATTGTCAAAAAATACTATGAACAACTCTACTCCAACAAACTAGACAACCTCGATGAAATGGACACATTCCTAGAAAAATACAAGCTTCCATAACTCAGTCAGGAAGATTCAAAAAGTCTTAATATACGGATAACTACTGATGAAATTGAAATAGTAATCAAAAAGCTTCCAGCAAACAAAAGCCCTCGACCAGATGGCTTCACAGGGAAGTTTTACCAAACATTCAAAGAAGAAGTAAAACCAATCCTTCTCAGAATTTTCCAAAAAATTCAAGAGGAATGCATACTTCCAAACTCTTTCTATGAAGCCAGCATTACCCTAATCTCAAAACCAGATAAAGACACCAAAAAGGAAGAGAATTACAGGCCAATAACCCTCATGAATATAGATGCTAAAATCCTCAACAAAATTCTAGCAAACCAGATCCAGCATTACATTAGAAAGATCATACATCATGACCAATTGGGATTTATTTCAGGAATACAAGGCTGGTACAATATCTGAAAATCAATAAATGTGATACATTACATAAACAAAGTGAGAGACAAAAATCACATAATCATATCAACTGATGCAGAAAAGGCATTTGACAAAATCCAACACCCTTTTCTGATAAAAACGCTTAGCAAAGTGGGCATAGAGGGATGATACCTCAACATAATAAAAGCCTTAAAAATAATAAATAAAAGCCGTATATGACAAACCTACTCAATGGGCAAATACTCAATGGGCAAAAACTAAAACCATTTTCACTAAGAACAAGAACAAGACAGAAATGCCCACTTTCACCACTCTTGTTCAACATAGTACTGGAAGTGCTAGCCACAGCAATCAGACAAGAAGAAGAAAATAAAGGGCATTCAAATTGGAAAAGAAGAAGTAAAATTGTCATTATTTGCAGATGACATGATACTGTATGAAGAAAACCCTAAAGACTCCATCAAAAAATTAATAGACTTAATAAATGTATTTGGCAATGTAGCAGGATACAAAATTAATGCCAAGAAATCTATCGCATTTCTATACACCAACAGTGAACTCATAGAAATAGAGACTGAGAAAATAATCCCATTTACCATCGCACCAAAAAAATTAAGATACCTAAGAATAAACTTAACTAAGGAGGTAAAAGACCTCTACTCAAAAACTACAGGGCATTGAAAATAGAGATAGAGGAAGACATAAATAGATGAAAGAGCATACCATGTTCATGGATTGGTAGAATCAACATCATTAAAATGTCCATACTACCCAAAACAATCTATAGATTCCATGCACTCCCCATTAAAATACCAACGGCATATTTCACAGACCTAGAACAAACTCTCCAAAAATTCATCTGGAATAAAAAAAAAGACCTCAAATAACTGTAGCAATCCTGAGAAAGAAGAGCAACGTTGGGGGCATCTCAATACCAGATATGAAGTTGTATTACAAAGCCACTGTTTTCAAAACTGCCTGGTACTGCCATAAGAACAGACATATAGATCAATGCAATAGAATAGAGAACCCAGAAATCGACCCAAAACACTATGCTCAATTAATATTTGACAAACAAGGCAAGAGCAATCAATGGAGTCAAGACAGTCTCTTCAATAAATGGTTTGGGAAAATTGGACAGATACATGCAAAAAAATGAAACTAGACCACCAACTTACACCATACACAAAAATAAACTCAAAATGCATAAAGGACTTAAACATACGACAAGAAACCATAAAAATACTAGAGGAATCCACAGCCAGAAAAATCTCTGACATATGCTGAAGCAATTTCTTCACTGATACAGCTCCTAGGGCAATGTAAACTAAAGAGAAAATAAACAAATGGGACTACATCAAAATAAAAAGCTTTTGCACAGCAAAGGAAACCATCAATAAAACAACAAGAAAGCCCACTGCATGGGAGAACATATTTGCCAATGTTATCAACAATAAGGGTTTAATCTCCAAGATTTACAGGGAACTCATGCAGCTTAACAAAAAAGAAGATAAACAACACAATCAAACAATGGGCAACTGATCTAAATAGACACTTTTTGAAAGAAGACAGAAGGAAGGCCAAGAGACATATGAAAACATGCTCAAAGTCACTAATCATCAGAGAGATGCAAATCAAAACAACAATGCGGAACCATCTCACAACTGTCAGAATGGCTATTATCAACAAGTCAACAAATGACAAGTGCTGGCAAGGATGCGGAGAAAAAGGAACCCTCGTGCACTGCTGGTGGGAATGCAGACTGGTGCAGCCACTGTGGAGAACAGTATGGAGTTTCCTCAAAAAACTAAAAATGGAACTCCCATTTGACCAAGTGATCCCACTTCTAGGAATATATCCCAAGAAACTAGAAACACGAATCAGAAAGGATATATACACCCCTATGTTCATAGCAGCACAATTCACCATAGCTAAGATTTGGAAACAGCCTAAGTGCCCATCAGCAGATGAGTGGATTAAAAAACTGTGGTACATCTACACCATGGAATACTACGCTGCAGTAAAAAGGAGCTCTTAGCATTTGCAACAACATAGATGGAGGTGGAGAGCATTATGCTAAGTGAAATAAGCCAGGCAGAGAAAGATAAATATCACATGATCTCACTCATTTTTGGAATATAATGAACAACCTAAACTGATGAACAAAAATAGATCCAGAGACAGAGAAATATCAATCAGAACGTCAAACCACAGGGAAGCTTGGGGAGGGTGGGGGTAAGGGGGAGAAAGCAACCAAAGGACTTATGTGCATGCATATAAGCCTAATAAATGGACACAGACAACAGGGGGGTGGGGGCATGAATGAAAGGTGGGGGGTAATGGGGGAATAAGGACACATATGCAATACCTTAATCAATAAAGAAATTTTTAAAAAAAGACTGTCTCTTCAATAAATGGTGTTGGGAAAATTGGAAAGATACAGGCAAAACAATGAAACTAGACCACCAACTTACACCATCCACAAAAATAAACTCAAAATGGATAAAGGACTTAAACATAAGACAGGAAACCATAAAAATATTAGAGGAATCCACAAGCATCAAAATCTCAGACATATGCGGAAGCAATTTCTTCACTGATACTGCCCCTAGGGCAATGGAAACTAAAGAGAAAGTAAACAAATGGGACTATATCAAAATAAAAAGCTTTTTCACAGCAAAGGAAACCATCAACAAAACAACAAGAAAGCCCACTGCATGGGAGAACATATTTGCCAATGTTATCAACAATAAGGGTTTAATCTCCAACATTTACAGGAAACTCATACAACTTAACAAAAGGAAGATAAACAACCCAATCAATAAATGGGCAACGGACCTAAATAGATACTTTTCCAAAGAGGACATAAGGAAGGCCAAGAGACACATGAAAACATGCTCAAAGTCACTAATCATCAGAGAGATGCAAATCAAAACAACAATACCGTACCATCTCACACCTGTCACAATGGCTATCATCAACAAATCAACAAATGACAAGTGCTGGCGAGGATGCGGAGAAAAAGGAACTCACGTGTACTGCTGGTGGGAATGCAGACTGGTACAGCCACTGTGGAGAACAGTATGGAGTTTCCTCAAAAAACTAAAAATTGAACTCCCATTTGACCCAGTGATCCCACTTCTAGGAATATATTCCAAGAAACTAGAAACACCAATCAGAAAGGATATATGCACCCCTATGTTCATATCAGCACAATTTACAATAGCTAAGATTTGGAAACAGCCTAAGTGCCCATCAGCAGATGAGTGGATTAGAAAATTATGGTGCATCTACACAATGGAATACTACGCTGCTTTAAAAAAGAAGGAATTCTTACCATTTGCAGCAGCATGGATGGAAGTGGAGTTCATTATGCTAAGCGAAATAAGCCAGTCAGTGAAAGAGAAATACCACATAACCTCACTCATTTATGGAAAATAAAGAACATTATAACCCGATGAACTAAAAGACAGATACAGAGGCAGAGAAGCATCAAACAGACTATCAAATTACAGCGGGGAGGTTGGGGAGGGGGGAGGGAGGTAAGAGATCAACTGAAGGACTTGTATGCATGCATATAAGCATAACCAATGGACGCAAGACACTGGGGGGTGAGGGCATGTATGGGAGTGGGGTGGGGAGACAATGAGGGGATATGGACACATGTAATACCTTAATCAATAAAAAAATGAAAAAAAATAAAAAAATAAAAATAACAAAACAAAAAATATATCTCCGATGAATACAGATGTAAAAATCCTAAACAAAATGTAAACTGAATACAACAATATATTAAAAATAATAAATCGTGATCAAGTGAGGTTCATTCCAGGAGCACAAGGATTGTTCAACATGTGCAAATTAATCAATGCAATACACCACATTAACAAAAGAAAGGATAAAAATCATATGATTTTTATCACAAAAAGACATTTGATAGGATACAGCATCCATTTATGCTTAAAACACTCAATAAAATGGGTATAGAAGGAAACTACCTCAACATAATAAAGGTCATATATAACAAACCATCAGCCAATATCATACACAATGATGAAAATTGAAAACTTTCCCTCTAAAGTCAGGAAGAAGACAAGGATGCTCACTCTCACCAGTTTTATTCATCATAGTGCTAGAAGTGCTAGCCAGAGCAATCAGTCAAGAGAAAGAAATAAAAGGCATCCAAATTGGAAAGGAAGAAGTAAAACTGTCACTTTTTACAGATGACATGATTCTTTATAAGAAAACCCTAAAAACTTCACCAAAAAAACTATTATAAACAATAAACAAATACAGTAAAGTTGCAAAATAGGAATCAATGTTCAAAAATCCACTGCTTTCCTGTATCCTAGCAATGAAACTTAAGAAAAAGAAATGGAAACATATACACACACACAATTCCTTTTCCAATCGCAACAAAAAGAATAAAATACCTAGGAATAAACTTAACAAAGAATGTGAAGAACCTATATACTGAAAACTAGAAAGCATTATTAAAAGAGATTGTAAAAAGACACAATGAAATGGAAAGATATTTTATGTTCATAGTTAGAAGAATAAACATAGTTAAAGTGGCCATATTATCAAAAGAAATACACAGATTTAATGCAATCCCCATCAAAATTCCAAAGTAATTTTTAAAGAAATAGAACAAAAAGTCAGACTTGTATGGAACAACTTGAAGCCTTGAATAGCCAATGCAATCCTGAGAAAAAAGAATAAAGCTGGAGCTATCACACTACCTGACTTCAAATTATACTACAGAGCTACAATAATCAAAACAGTATGGTATTGGCAGAAAATCAGACACACAGACCAATGGAACATAATTGATAGTCCAGATATAAAGCCACATGTATATGGGCAAATAATTTTTTTAATATATTTTATTGATATTTTACAGAGAGGAAGGGAGAGGGATAGAGAGTTAGAAACATCTATGAGAGAGAAACATCGATCAGCTGCCTCCTGCACACCTCCCACTGGGGATGTGCCCGCAACCAAGGTACATGCCCTTGACCGGAATCGAACCCGGGACCCTTCAGTCCGCAGGCCGACGCTCTATCCACTGAGCCAAACCGGTTTCGGCATGGGCAAATAATTTTTGACAAAGGATCCAAAAACACACAATGGAGTAAAGAAACCCTCTTCAACAAATGGTACTGAAAACAGTTTGTCCCCATGTACAAAAATTAATTAAAAATGGATCAAAGACCTAAATATAAGATCTGAAAAATAAGTTACATAGAAGAAAACATAGATACTGAACTTATAGTCCTTGGTCATAGAGAACATTTTGTGAATTTGACCCCAAAAGCATGGGAAGTAAAATCAAAATTAAATAAATGGAACTATATCAAACTAAAAAGCTTCCACACAGCAAAAGAAACCACCATCAAAACAAAAAGGCAACCAACTGAATGGAAGATGATATTTGAAAACAACAGCTCTAACAAATGGTTAATATCCAAAGTATATAAATAATTCATACAACTCAACACCAAACAATCTAATAAAAAAAAATTTTGTAGATAACTTGAACAGACACCTCTCCCAGGAAGCCATACAAATAGCAAACAGATATATGAAAAGATGTTCAACTTCACTAGGTATTAAGGAAATGCAAGTCAAAACTACAATGAAATATCACATCACTCCTGTTAGAATGGCTACTATCAACAAGACAGGTAGTAAGAAGTGTTAGAGAGAGGTTGTATAGAAAAGGGAACCCTTATTTACTGCTGGTGGGAATGTAAACTGGTACAGCCACTATGGAAAACAATATGAAGTTCCTCAAAAATTAAGAATAGAATTGCCATATGACCCAACAATCCCTCTTCTGAGTATCTACCTAAAAAACTTGAAAACATTTATTTGCAAAGATATATGTACCCCTTTGTTCATGACGGCCAAGATATGGAGGCAACCTAAGTGTCCTTCGATAGAGGATTAGATAAAGAAGATGTAGTACATATATACTATGGAATACTATTCAGCCATCAGAAAAGTTGAAATACTGCTATTTTCAACAGTATGGATGGACCGTGAGAATATTATGCTAAGTGAAATAAGTCAGACAGAGAAAGCTAAGAACCATATGACTTCACTTATATGTGGGATATAAAACCGAAACTTATAGACACAGACAACAGTATGGTGGTTTCCAGAGAGAAGGAGATGGTGGGATAGTAAAGGGTAAAGGGGGCCAAATATATGGTGACAGAAGAAGATTTGACTTTGGGTCATGGGCACACAATGCAATATACAGATAATGTATCATAGAAATGTATCTTGAAACCTTTATGGTCTTATTGACCAATGTCACCACAATACATTTAATTTTAAGAAATGTAAAGAAAATGGCCTGAACCAGAGTGATCAATCTGATGACTTCTAGTAAGTCAGCAAGCCTTTATGTTCTTTTGCCCTTTGTCCATATAAAGGAAACAAAAACACAATACTATTTTATCTGTTGATTTTCAATAAAAGAAAATATTTCATCTAGTGAGAAGTTTATGACTTCTCAAAATATCCCCATTCTCTTTCTGGACCATGATAACCATTAAAAATAATTCTTATTTTTAGTTAATAATTGATATAACTCTGCTCTTAGAGCCAAATAGAGTTTTAGAATAATATCTCTCCTACATGATTATCCTTTGTACATATTAAGTCATTCATTCATCCTTTCCTCTATTAATTCATTCATCCATTTATTTAAAAATATTTATTGATAATCTCCTATATTGTTAGGCATTGTTGTAGAAACTGGGGATATATGAGAGATTAAGAAACACATAATCCCTGATTTTATGGATCCTATGTCTACCTGAGTCTTTTTTTCTTCATGCTGAATATAATTTCTCACACTTTTTCGCACACGGCATGATTTGGAGTCACCTCACAGCCTTGGTCATTTTCTTTTAGATATGTTATCAGTTTTCCTCTAAGGAGTATGGGTCTCAAATCTGAAATGATCCAACAATTGTTTTACATATCTGGGTTCAAATAACAGCTCTGTGTATTATTAATTGTGTTACATTGAGCAAAGTATTTAATCTCTCTTAGACTCCATTTTCTATTCTGTAAAATGGGAAGAATAATAGTATTTGCTGGGCTGTTTTAAGGATTAAGAAAGATAATATACATAACAGCACTTATCATAGTACTGACATGAAAGTGCCTAATAAAGGATAAAACATTATTTTCTTCATATTTGTTAAACAGCCTAAGATAGCATTAGCATTTTTGGCAGATACATTCCTCTATCATTGCCTCCTGAGGTTACAATTACTCTAAACCCCCAAGTCATTTTCTGTCTTCCTGGGAAATTACTTTTATCTTCCAGAGCTGCGATCAGATGTCAAGACTCTATCAACCTCTTTGAGACATATTTTGACCAAGTCCATCTGTTTAACTAGCATGTATGTCATCTTCCTGAGAGATGGATGTAATTTCAGTGCCAGGATCAATCTCCTTGACTTGACTTTTCTTAATTTCTGGTTTTTCTGTGAATATGGAAATGCGGTTTGCAGCCTTCCTCAGTTTTAGAATCTTTTCTATAGGTGAATAGATTATGTATTACACTTCAAGCAATAGAGGGGAAATGTTGCCCATTCTATTTGTGCCTTGCTTCAATACATTTAGTAAGCCTTTGATGAATATGCCTTTATAAGATGACTATTGAACAAAATTAAACCCACTTCTTAATGTGATACATTTAATGATGGCTTGGCTGCCTTTGCCTGCTCTATCATTTTGTTTTAGTACTTCACCTGGACTGCAATTTCTGATTTTTTTTGGATGCACACACAAATACACATATCCTTTTTTGCCTCCCCTCACTGCTCTCAAATCTTTGGAAATAATTCAGAGGGTGAGGAATCATGAGTGGGAATGGGGATGGAGAAGAGGAGGGAAGATTTGAGCTCTGACTTACATATATAACACAAATATAATCTTATGGACAAGGCTTTTTGTCAGTGTTTCTGAGTCAGACTTAAAACAGGAGCACAAGATCTAGGGAACTAGGAAGCTTTATGAGGGCGCAGGTAGGAGAAAGCAGTACAGAAGAAGGGAGAATTGGAGGTTATAAAGGAGACCCCAAATCAAAACTCATTTAATTACTTAAGGCCTGTCTCATTTTAGACCTGAGTAATGGATGCAGCTGCCATGGGCTCCAAGCTCTTTAAGGTTCCCACTCAGGCTACCTCTCTCCACAGAAAGAGGACTTAGTGCCTCTAGTGTGTACACTCTTAGGCTTGGGGAAAATTTTGTGTGGAAGAGAGTACAGTGTAGGGTTGCCATATAAAATATATGACACCCTGTATTTTTATTTGCAGAATTTGGCAACTTTGGTATAGTCAGAACTTGGATTTTGTGGGCTGTAATGTCCACATACATGTGTGCAAGGAACTTCACTCTGTGGGACAGAGCCTGGAGTCAGAAAAGAAGGGATCAGTCTAGGGACATGGTGTCACCTCTTTCTAGAC
This sequence comes from Plecotus auritus, assembly GCF_963455305.1. Classification (NCBI taxonomy): domain Eukaryota; kingdom Metazoa; phylum Chordata; class Mammalia; order Chiroptera; family Vespertilionidae; genus Plecotus; species Plecotus auritus. The sequence continues at coordinate 100,318,092 of NC_137784.1, forward strand.
TGACATATTCTGGTGCAGAACTCTGGGGAATCTGAGAATTCAAAATTGAACCTGGCCTTCAAACTTGTTATGAATTTTATTTTCAAAGTAGGAGGAGCAAAAATTTCATTTAACTATTTTTTCAAATTGGGTTTATATTTTTAAATATGTAGATATCTGGTATGCGGGCCTTTATTTGTATTCTTGTCCCAGGCTCCACAAATATTACTAAGGGACATTAATGGCAACAGATTATGAAATGTGGTTCTGTGCCATGATCCAAAATTTTATTTAATGCTCATAACAACTTTAATTATCCCCATTTAACAGATAAAGAAACTGAGGTTCAGCAAATTGAGATAACTTATCCACGGTCAAAGAAAGAGTTAATGGCAGACCTGAGATTGAAACTCAAACTTTAGTCTATCTGAATGTATTATATAGGCTTTGAATTCACACTACTTGATCAGAATCCTGCTTCTGCTACTTGTTAGCTCTTTGGTTTTTTGTAAGTTATTAACTTCTCAGTTTTAGAGCCTTAGTTTGTTAAACTGAAAAACTGTAGGACTGTATGTGATAATAACAGTACCTATCTTATATAATTACTGGAAGGGTTCAAAAAGGTCTTATGTGTAAAGTGCTTAGCAAAGTGGCTGGAATATTGGGGGGTGGTTAACAAATATTAGCAATTATTAATAGTAGAACTAGTAATAGTAGAAGCAGCATTAAACTGAGATATAAGTATGGTATGGGTATAGTATTGTATTAATTATCTATTGTTTCATAACAAATTACCCCCAAACTTTGTGGCTTAAAACAACACACATGAATTTTCTCAATGTTACCGTGAATGGAGAATCTGGGCATAGCTTAACCGGGTCATCCAGTTCAGAGTCTCTAACAAGCTGTAGTCAGGCTCTGTTGGGGGGGAAATCTGCTTCCAAGATCACTCATGTGGCTGTTAACAAGTCTGAATTGCTTGCTGACTGTTGGCTGGAGGTGTCAGTTCCATGACTCCTGGGCCTCACCACAGGACAGCTCACTACATGGCTAGCAAAGATGGAAATCATAGTCCTCTGTAACCTAATTATGGAAGTAACATCCCATCACTTTTGCCACATTCTGTTCATTCGAAGCCAATTTCTAGGGAAGGAGATATAAAAGGGCAGGAATACCATGAAGCAAGGATAATGGGGGCATCTTTGAAAGCTGCCTACCACAAGTGGGTGGCATTATGCTGATATGTATGAGAAGGCTCCATGGGGTAAACACGATGCATCTTCTTGGAGAGGCAGGTTCACTATGTGTCAAATGCAATCTCAAGTCAAAATGGAGCTTTACCAGGTAATAGATAACAAAATTAACACTGACTGAAAATAAATAAAAACACGAAATTCTAAAAATGTCTTATGTTTGTTGCTGCTGCTTTGACTGCCTCCTGAATATATGTTGACTTAACTGCAGTGATTCTCAGATCTAAGGGGAAAAATTCATTTTCAATAGACTTGTTAAGGCGTATGGTTTTCTCTGTGTTCACCAGCATTCTGCTCCTTCTGGAATAAGCAGAACTGGTCATCTTTGTTGTCTCACCTCTCTGTAAGATTTGAAGGAGGTCAGGGAAATAGAGTGCACAGTGCAGTGGTCTTCAACCTTGGCTGCATATTAGAAACATGTTGGAAATTTTTGAAAAAATACTGAGGCCTGAGGCCTCCAGAGATTGTTTGTTGTTAACAAATTATGTCCAGAAGAAGTGGTAACACAACTTAACTATCAATTTATTAGAACTGATAAGGGAACTGATAGATGGAAGGATTTGTTTGCTTGGTGCTCCTTGTGCTTTTCACTACTGATAGTATGATAGTTAATAATTCACGTACTTATGATATGCCAGCAGATGCTATATTAGTAGCTTTATGTGCAGTATAAATCCTCACAAAATTATCATTATCCCTATTCTACATGCAAGGAACTTAAAGCTATGTTAAATAACCTAGTCAAGATTATAAAGCTCACACACAGTACATAATTGTAGCAAATCCTATCCTAATAAAGAGGGAATATGCTAATTGTCCATCACTCTGTCACAAAGATGGCTGCACCCACAGCTGAGGCCAAGATCCCTTAAGGAGCCTTAACGAGCAATCAACAGGGACCTGAGGCTATGCCCTCCTCCACCCCAGTGGGGCTTGACAGGGGACCTCAGGCCCCGCCCCCCACCCAGCAGGGCTTGACAGGGGACCTCAGGCTGTGCCCCCCACCCTGGTGTCAGGCTGGGGAACCTCAGGCTGCCTCCTGCCTTGGCACCATGTCAGGGGACCTCAGGCCACGCCCCCCACCCGGCGGGGTTTGACAGGGGAACTCAAGGTGCGCTTCTCCTCCCTGTGTTGGGCTAGGGGACCTCAGGCTGCTCCTCCCACCCCAGTGCCAGGCCAGGGGACCTCAGGCTGTGCCCCCCACCCAGTGGGGCTTGATAGGGGACCTCAAGGTGCACCCTCAGTGCTGGGTCGGGGGAACTCAGGCCGCACCCCCCGCCCAGAGGGGCTTGACGGGGCACCTGAGGCTGCGCCCCCCTGCCAGTGGGGCTTGACGGGGGACCTGAGGCTGCACCCCCCTGCCAGTGGGGCTTGACAGGGGACCTGAGGCTGTGCCCCCCTCCCAGTGCTGGGCCAGGGGACCTGAGGCTGCACCCCCCTGGCCTGGCGGGGCATGATGGGGGACCTCAGGCCATGCTTCCCACCCAGCGGGGCTTGACAGGGGATCTCAGGCCATGTCCCCTACCAGGCGGGGCTTGATGGGGGACCTCAAGGTATGTCCCCCGCCCCATCTGGGGGACCTCAGGCCACACCCCCCATCCTGGCACCAGGCCAGGGGACCTGAGGCCACACCCCCCTGCCCGGCAGGGCTTGACAAGGGTAGGACTGGCTGGGTCTGGATCTAACCCAATGCGGGGGGGCAGCCAGGTCTGGGTCTCACTCGATTTTGAGGCACATGTGGGTGGGTGGGGACTTGACTCTGGGTCTCCCTTTTAATGTGCACGAATTTCGTGCAACGGGCCACTAGTACTTATATAATGCTCACTGTGTGATAGTCACTTTCCCAAGTATGATTTAAAGAGTTATTTAATCTTCACAACAGCTCAGTGGAAGTGCTATTATTGCTATTAAGCAGATGTGGAAACTAAGGCCCAGTGATTAAGTGACATGTCTAAGATCACACTAGAACTAATATTTATACACAGGCTATCCAGCTTTGGAAACTACCCTCTGAACTATTCTGCATAGTGCTTCTTGGGTAATAGTCAAACCAAAGTAACATGCATCTAGTGTCTAAACCAACTGTCATGCTATACTGACTCAAAATACTGGCAGCTAATATTTATTAAGCTATCGTGATATGATGGACACACAATAAGGCCTTTATTTTCATTGTTTAATTTAATCTTTATGATAGCCCTGCAGAGCCAGTAAGGCCTAACAACCATATCTGACAAGTTCCAAAGGTCAAGTTCCCTCCCCTCACCCCCACCCCAATAATCTGTTTCTAGAGATTGAGTTTCTGCCTGCCTCTCTAGTAGTTAATTATGAGACCATATGCAATTAACCCAGCACTTCATATATTTGGAAAGAGTTATTCTTTCTGAGATTCCTTTTTGTCTCCAGGCTAGACATTCTCACTCATTTCAACTCTGTCTCTTGTGACATGGTTCCTAGACTCTTCCCAATCCTGGTTTCTCTTGTTGTTTAATAAATATTTCTCATTGGGGTTGTATGATGTTTAAATATTAGAGAAGAAACTTGTGTACATGTAGCACTCCTCTTGCACCATTGCAAGGTGTTTACCAGTTTTGGCCCCTACCCACTGGATACTAGTAGTTCTCCTCAGTCATTGTGACAGCTCCCCAAAACATCCAACTTATTTCCATATGCTCACTGAGGCAGTACTGCCTCTAGATAACAGTTATCATAAACCAAACACAGACTCTTGTGAAGAAGAACCACTCTACTTTTTGGATAAGTTACCTAATGCTGCCAATTTATTGGCTTTGTAATGACCGACAATACATTTTTCTTAAAGCAATTACAGTATATTGGCAGTTTTGAGGAGCCATAGGATATTGTTGACTTAATTGGATTTGTTGTTAACAGAAACATCTAAAACACTTTCATGTGTCAGATCTCCCTGTCTTGTACCTATACATTTGGTTTTTGGAATACAATTGTACTTTATTCCTATTCTGTTTGACTTCTTACATTTTGAGTCTATTAACCAGTGTATTTGCTATTCTTTCAAACCACTATCACCTGGAATTTTGACCAATAGGCTCTCTTTATCTTCATTCAAGTTATTGAGCCCGGCTGGCATGGCTCAGTGTTTGAGCATTGACCTATGAACCAGGAGGTTACTGTGTGATTCTTGGTCAGGGCACATGCCCAGGTTGTGGGCTCAATCTCCAGTGGGGGACATGCGGGAGGCAGCCGATCAATGATTCTCTGTCATCATTGATGTTTCTATCTCTTTCTCCCTCTCCATTTCTCTCTGAAATCAATTAAAAAAAAAGAAAAAAACCAACGTTATTGATTACTGTGTTGAACAGGATTAGGTAAAGGGCAAGAACCCTGGATGTTACTATAGATCTCTTCCCAGGTTGACAGTGAGTCATTAGTCAGCATCAATCAGTTAGGATTGTACCTCATTGCATCATTTTCTAGACATCCTATATTTCTTCATCTTACCATAAAAAAAGTATTTTTTATTTTTTTATTGTTTAAAGTATTACAAATAGTAGTACATATGTCTCATTTTTCTTCCATTGACCTCCCCTCCGGCCTCCTCTACCCCTGGCACATGACCTCACCCCCTACCCCCCAGTGTCTGTGTCCATTGGTTATCCTTCTATGCATGCATACAAGTCTTTTGGTTGATCTCTTACCACCACCCCAAACCTCTCCTGCCTTCCCGCTGTAGTTTGACAGTCTGTTCAACGCTTCTTTGTCTCTGTATTTATTTCTGTTCATTAGCTTATAATGTTCATCATATTCCATAAATGAGTGAGATCATGTGATATTTATCTATCTCTGACTGGCTTATTTTGCTTAGCATAATGCTCTCCAGTTCTATCCATGCTGTTGCAAATGGTAAGAATTACTTCTTTTTTTATAGCAGCGTAGTATTCCATTGTGTAGATGTACCACAGTTTTCTAATCCACTCATCTGCTGATTTATTTAGGCTGTTTCCAAATCTTAGATATTGTAAATTGTGCTGCTATGAACATAGGGGTGCATATATCATTTCTGATCGGTGTTTCTGTTTTCTTGGAATATATATTCCTAGAAGTGGGATCACTGGGTCAAATGGCAATTCAAATTTTTGGTTTTTAGAGGAAACTCCATACTGTTTTCCACAGTGGCTGCACCAGTCTGCATTCCCACCAGCAGTGCATGAGGGTTCCTTTTTCTCCGCATCCTCTCCAGCACTTGTCGTTTGTCAATTTGTTGATGATAGCCATTCTGACAGGTGTGAGATGGTATCACATTGTCGTTTTGATTTGCATCTCTCAGATGATTCGTGACTTTGAAAATGTTTTCATATGTCTCCTGGCCTTCTATATGCCCTATTTCGAAAAGTGTCTATTTAGGTCCTTTGGCCATTTTTTATTGGATTATTTATCTGTAAATGTTGGAGATTAAACCCTTATCAGAGTTAACATTGACAAATATGTTCTCCCAATCAGTGGGCTTTCTTTTTGTTTTGTTGATGGTTTTTTTATTTTTTGCTGTGCAGAAGCTTTTTATTTTAATGCAGTCCCATTTGTTTATTTTCTCCTTAGTATCCATTGCCTTAGGAGTTGTGTCGATAAAGATATTACTACCACAAATGTCTGCTATTTTGCTGCCTATGGCTTCTTCTAAGATTTTTATGGTTTTCCATCTTACGTTTAAGTCCTTTATCCATTTTGAGGTTTTTTTTCTTTTTCTTTATTAAAGTAATAGAGGCCTGGTGCATGAAATTCGTGCACGGGGGAGGGGGTGTCCCTCAGCCCAGCCTGCACCCTCCCTGATCTGGGACCCCTTGGGGGATGTCCGACTGCCCGTTTAAGCCCGATCCCGGTGGGATCAGGCCTAAACGGGCAGTCGGACATCCCTCTCACAGTCCAGGACTGCTGGCTCCCAACTGCTCGCCTGCCTGCCTTCCTGATTTCCCCTAACCGCTTCTGCCTGCCAGCCTGATCACCCCCTAACCACTCCCCTGCCAGCCTGATTGATGCCTAACTGCTCCCCTGCCAGCCTGTTTGCCCCTAACTGCCCTCTCCTACTGGCCTGATCGCCCACAACTGCCCTCCCTTGAAGGCCTGGTCCCTCCCAACTGCCCTCCCCTGCTGGCCATCTTGTGGTGGCCATCTTGTGTCCAAATGGGGGCAGGATCTTTGACCACATGGGGGCAGCCATCTTGTGTGTTGGAGTGATGGTCAATCTGCATATTACTCCTTTATTAGATAGGATAGAGGCCTGGTGCATGGGTGGGGGCTGGCTGGTTTGCCCTGAAGGGGGTACCGGATCAGGGTGGGGGTTCCCTTGGGGCGTGGGGCGGCCTGGGTGAGGGGCCTGTGGTGGTTTGCAGGCCAGCCATGGCCCCTGGTGACCCAAGTGGTGGGCCTGGTATCTGGGGTTTATTTATCTTCTACAATTTAAACTTTGTAGCCTGGAGCGGAGCCAAGTCTTCTGCTTGCTCCGTGTCGGCAGCCATTTTTTTGGGGATTTATGTATCTTCTATAATTGAAACTTTGTAGCCTTAAGCGACGCCTGGGCTGCCCAGGGTTTGCGAAAAGCTTGGCTTCCTCCATCGCCGCGGGCAACCCTAACCTCCTGCACTTTCCAGCTCCATGGCTGCCGCCATTTCTGTTTGGGTTTATGTATCTTCTATCATTGAAACTTTGTAGCCTTGAGTGAAGGCCTAGGCTGGCAAGGGCAAGTGGAAAGCTTGGCTTCCTCCATCGCTGGGGAAACCCAAGCCTCCCTCCTGCTCTCTGTGGCCGTAGCCATCTTAGTTGGGTTTATTTGCATATTCACTCCTGATTGGCTGGTGGGCATGGCTGGTGGGCTTGGCTGGTGGGTGTAGCAGAGTGGTGGTTAATTTGCATATTACTCTTTTATTAGATAGGATTACATATGTGTGCTAATCCCCCCATTGTCCCTCACCCCCCACTCATGCCCTCACCCCCCTGGTGTCTGTGTCCATAGGTTAGACATATATGCATGCATAAAATTCCTTTGGTTGATCTCTCCCCCTTAACCCGGCCCTCCCCTACATTCCCTCTGAGGTATGATGGTCTGATCGATGCTTCTCTGTCTCTGGATCTGTTTTTGTTTGTGTATGGTGTAAGTTGGTGGTCTGGTTTCATTTTTTTTGCATGTATCTGTCCAATTTTTCCAACACCATTTATTGAAGAGACTGTCTTGACTCAAGTGTATGCTCTTGCATCCTTTGTCAAATATTAATTGAGCATAATGGCTTGGGTCAATTTCTGGGTTCTCTATTATATTCCATTGGTCTATATGTCTGTTCTTGTGCCAGTACCAGGCAGTTTTGAGAACCATGGCTTTGTAGAATAGCTTGATATCTGGTATTGTGATCCTCCAACTGTGTTCTTCTTTCTTACGATTGCTGCAGCTATTTGGGGTCTTTTTTCATTCCAGATGAATTTTTGGAGGGTTTGTTCTAGGTCTTTGAAGTATGCCATTGGTATTTTAATGGGAATTGCATTGAATTTATAGATTGCTTTGGATAGTATGGACATTTTAATGATGTTGATTCTACCAATCCATGAACATGGTATATTCTTCCATTTGTTTATGTCTTCCTCTATCTCTGTTTTCAGGGTCCTGTAATTTTCTGAGTACAGATCCTTTACATCCTTGGTTAAATTTCTTCCTACGTATCTTAGTTGTTTTGTTTTTTTTGTTGTTGTTGTTGTTGTTGTTGCAATAGTAAATGGGATTGTTTTCTTAGTTTCTCTTTCTGTGAGTTCATTATTGGTTTATAAAAAAGCCATAGACTTCTGGATATTAATTTTGTATACTGCTACATTGCTGAATTCATTTATTAAGTCTAGTAGTTTTTTGATGGAGTCTTTAGGGTTTCCTATGTATAATATCATGTTATCAGCAAATAATGACAATTTTACTTCTACTTTTCCAATTTGCATGCCTTTTATTTCTTCTTATTGTCTGATAGTCATAGCTAGTACCTCCAGTACTATGTTGAAGAGGAGTGGTGAGAGTGGGCATCCCTGTCTTGTTCCTGTTCTTAGGGAACTGGTTTTAGTTTTTTCCCATTGAGTATGATGTTGACTGTAGGTTTGTCATATGTGGCTTTTATTATGTTGAGGTATGACCCTTCTATTTCCACCTTGCTGAGAATTTTTATCAAGAAAGGGTGTTGGGGCGGAGAACCAAGATGGCAGCATAGGTAAACACCTATACTTGCTGCCTCTCACAACCACATCAAAATTACAACTAAATGGCAGAACAACTACCACCCAGAACCCTGGGAAAGCTGGCTGAGTGGAAGTTCCACAATTAGACAGGTGAAGAAAGCACATTGAGCCTGGTAAGAGGTGCAGAGGCATGGAAAGTGCTGACACCTGGATGTGCTGCTCTTTTAATCAGGAGGGAGATACAAGCTCCTGCTTGCTCTGAACTCCAGTTCCAGGGGAGACTCTGGGGGACCCAGACACATACAGGGGAAAACTGGACTGTCTGGCATCAGGACAGGAACGCAAGTGCGGCTTTCTCTCAGAGGTGCTCGCAGTGATCATTGTTCCTGCACAGGGGCATGGGACATGGAGACCCAGGGACCTCTCTGGTGCAGGGCTGACTGGCAGCCAGTGCTGTTTGCTCCACCCTGGTGATTCCCAGATGCCCCGCCCCTCCCAATTTACAACCCCACCCAAGCTGTGCACATTGGCTTTTGCATATGAGTGGCCTGTCCTTTCTCCACCTAAAACTTGTCAAACTGCAGCTGGGTCACAAAGCCCCAGAACTTCCAAAAGAATGCCCAAGGCCTGGCAGTAGCAGCCTGCCTTGCTTCACAGCTGGGCCTCATCTGGGCACTTCCAAACCCCATACAAAGAGGAGGAATCTGCAGATGTCTCTGCAGCTCCTGCTGGGCGGCCCCAGACAGTGGCTGATCTTGCACCTCCTTGGAGATCCAAGAGCCAGTGTACCCAGTGGTCAGAGTGAGACCATACCAAATTACAACTCTTCACATCCATAAGAGACACATTCAAGGGGCAGACTCAGTGAGCACCAAAGTCCCACTGAAGTAAGTCCTGCCCCATAAGGTTGTCTCCTGTGCAACAGATCTTCCAGTGTAGACACAGCTGGTCATCACAGCCAATTGGCCTGAAGGTCAATTCCTCCCTGTGATACCAACGGCAATCAAGGGTTAACTACAACAAGACTTTGCACTCAGCTGACAAAGGGGTGCACCAAGAGCGTCCACCTCAGGTGACTGGGGAGGCTGAGCCACTGGGCCCTATAGGACACCTACCACACAAGTCCACTCTATCAACTCAAGGAGACTTAGAAGCTACCCAGTACATAGAAACAAACACAGGGAAGCAGCCAAAATGTGGAGACAAAGAAACAAGTCACAAATGAAAGAAATGGATGAAAACAAAATACTGGATATAGAGTTCAAAACCACGGTTATAAGGTTACTTAAGAATCTTCTAGAAACCTCTGAGAAATTTAGTGAGACCCTCAAGGAAATGAAGAAAAACCATTCAGAAATTAAGCATATACTGACTGAAATAAAGAATAATATACAGAGATTCAACAGCAGACTAGAGGATCCCAAGAATCAAGTCAAAGATTTGAAATACAAAGAGGCAAAAACCACCTAACCAGAAAAGAAAAAAAAATAATCCAAAAATATGAAGATAGTGTAAGGAGCCTCTGGGACAACTTCAAGCATACCAACATCAGAATTATGGGGGTGCCAGAAGAAGAGAGAGAGCAAGATATTGAAAACCTATTTGAAGAAATAATGACAGAAAACTTCCCCTACCTGGTGAAAGAAATAGACTTACAAGTCCAGGAAGCACAGAGAAACCCAAACAAGAGGAATCCAAAGAGGACCACACCAGGACACATCATACTTAAAATGCCAAGGGCAAAAGACAAAGAGAGAATCTTAAAAGCAGCAAGAGAGAAACAGTTAGTTACCTACAAGGGAGTACCCGTTTGACTATCAGCTGATTTCTCAAGAGAACTATGCAGGCCAGAAGGGAGTGGCAAGAAATATTCAAAGTGATGAATAGCAAGAACCTACAACCAAGATTACTCTACCCAGCAAAGCTAACATTCAGAGTTGAAGGTCAGATAAAGAGCTTCACAGACAAGAAAAAGCTAAACAAGTTCACCACCAAACCAGTATTATATGAAACTAGAAGCCTGATGCACGAAGATTCGTGCTAGAATGGGCCTTCCTTTCCCTGGCTGCCGGCACCTCCTTTCCACTCAAGCCCCGGCCCGGAGCCACTTCTTTCTGCTCTGGCCCTGCCTTTGCACACTGCCCAGAGGCCCTGAGAAACTGGGGGTGGGGTGGAATGCTTGCATCATCTCCATGGCAATGATGCAAGCGTCCCGCCTGCCTCCGGTCACTCGGTGCCTGTGTATGCAAATTAACCTCCATCTTTGGTGGGTTAATTTGCCTACTCACTCTGATTGGCTGGTGGGTGTAGCAGAGGTATGGTCAATTTACATGTTTGTCTATTATTAGGTAAGAAGATGCTGAAGGGTATTCTTTAAGAAGAGGAAGAAGAAGAAAAAGCTAAAGAAAAAAATTATGAACAACAAAGTGACAACAAATACATATCTATCAACAAGTGGACCTAAAAATCAAATGAATAAAAAAACCTGATGAACAGAACAGACTGGTGAATGTAATAGAATCAGGGGCATGGAAAGGGAGCAGACTGACAATTCTCAGGGGGAAGGGTTTGGAGGGGGGAGGGAAGAGATTGGAAAAAGAGCTTAAAATTATGGATGAGGTCAGTGTGGAGTGGGGGGAAGGCCTGGAGTGGGGTGGGAACTGGGTGGAGGGGATCTATGGGGGGGAAGAGGATCATCTGTAATAATCTGAACAATAAAGATATAAAAAATAAAAACAAACAAACAAAATAATTCCAAGGCCCAGCCAGCATCGCTTAGTGCTTAAGCACTGACCTATGAACCAGGAGGTCATGGTTCAATTCCTGGTCAGGGCACAGGCCCGGGTTGCTGGTTCAATCCCCAGTGTGGGGTTTGCAGGAAGCAGCCAATCAATTATTCTCTTTCATCATTGATGTTTCTGTCTCTCCTTCTCCCTTCCTCTATGAAACTAATAAAAATGTATTTAAAATAAAAAAGAAGAAGAAGAAAGGGTGTTGGATTTTGTCAAATGCTTTTTTCTGAATCAATAGATATGATTATATGTTCTTTATCTCTCAATTGTATGTGGTATATTATGTTTATTGATTTGCAGATATTGTACCATCCTTGCATCCCTGGAATAAATCCCACTTGGTCATGGTGTATGATCTTTCTAATGTAATGCTGGATTCAATTTGATAGAATTTTGTTGAGAATTTTGGCATCCGTGTTTATGAGGGATATTGCCCTGTAATACTCTTTCTTTGTATTGTCTTTACCTGGTGTTAGGATTAGGGTAATGCTGGCTTCATAGAAAGAGCTTGGAAGTGTTCCTCTTGAATTTTTTGGAATAGTCTGAGGAAGATAGGTTTTATTTCTTCTTTTGATGTTTGATAAAACTCCCCTGTGAAGCAGTTTGCTCCAGGGCTTTTGTTTGTTGGAAGTTTTTTTGATTACTGCTTCAATTTCCTCCATAGTTATTGGCCTATTCAGATTTTTTTAAAAATATATTTTATTGATTTTTACAGACAGGAAGGGAGAGGGATAGAAAGTTAGAAACATCGATGAGAGAGAAACATCGATCAGCTGCCTCCTGCACATCCCCTACTGGGGATGTGCCCGCAACCAAGGTACATGCCCTTGACCGGAATCGAATCTGGGACCCTTCAGTCTGCAGGCCGACGCTCTATCCACTGAGCCAAACCTGCTAGAGCATATTCAGATTTTTTTATTCTTGCTGGTTGAGTTTTGGAAGGTCGAATTTTTCTAGAAATATGTCCATTTCTTCTAGGTTGACCAGTTTGTTGGGATAGAGTTCCTCATAGTATTTTTTTATGATTCTTCGTATTTCTGTGGGGTCTGTTGTTATTTCACCTCTTTCATTTCTGATTTTGCTTATTTGGGTCCTCTCTCTTTGCTTCTTGGTGAGCCTGGCTAGAGGTTCATCAATTTTTTTTAATATATTTTATTGATTTTTTACAGAGAGGAAGGGAGAGGGATAGAGAGTCAGAAACATCAAGAGAGAGACATTGATCAGCTGCCTCCTGCACACTCCCTACTGGGGATGTGCCCGCAACCAAGGTACATGCCCTTGACCGGAATCAAACCTGGGACCCTTCAGTCTGCAGGCCGACGCTCTATCCACTGAGCCAAACCAGTTAGGGCGAGGTTCATCAATCTTGTTTATCCTTTCAAAGAACCAGCTCTTGGTTTTGTTGGTCTTTTGTATTGTTGAATTGTTTGTTTGTTTGTTTGTTTTTTGTCTCTATGTCCTTTATTTCTGCTCTAATCTTTATTATTTCCCTCCTCCTGCTCACCCTGGGCTTTTCTTGTTGCTCTCTTTCTAATTCTTCAAGTTGCAGAGTGAGATGGTTTATTACCAGTTTTTCTTGTTTTGGAGGTAGCCTCTAATCCTATGAACTTCCCTCTCAGGACTGATATCACTGTGTCCCATAGATTTGGGGTTGTTGTGTTTTCATTGTCATTTGTTTCCAGGGTGTTTTTTATTTCTTTTTTATCTCTTTGGTAACTCAATAATTGTTTAATAATATACTACTCAGTCTCCAAGTGTTTGAATTTTTGTGATTGTTTTTATTGTAGTTGATTTCTAAATTTATGCCATTGTGATCTGAGTAGATGCTTGATATGATTTCAATCCTCTTGAATTTGGAGAGACTTTGCCATTGTCCCAATATGTGGTCTATCTTTGAAAATGTCCCATGTGTGCTTGAGAAGAATGTATATTCTGTAGCTTTGGGGTGGAATGTTCTCAAGATGTCCATTAAATCCATCTGATATAGTGAGTTGTTTAGGATTGTTGTTTCTTTGCTGATTTTTTGTCTAGAGGATTTATCCAGTGATGTTAATGCGGGATTAAAGTCTCCTACTATGATTGTATTTCTGTGAATCTCTCCCCTGATATCTTCCAGAAGTTTTTTTTATGTATTTGGGTGCTCCTGCATTGGGTGCATATATGCTTTCCAGAGTTATATCCTCTTGTTGTATCTATCCCTTTAGAATTATGAAGTGTCCTTCTTTGTCTCTTATTATAGCCTTCACTTTGAGGTCTATTTTGTCAGATACAAGTATTGCTACCCCAACTGTTTTTCATTTCCATTTGACTGAAATATGTTTTTCCATCCCTTCACTTTCAGTCTGTGTGAGTCCCTTGTTCAGAGGTGGGTCTCTTGTAGACAGCATATACACTGAGTGGCCAGATTATTATGATCTCTGAATGCATAATAATATTGCCACTCAGTGAGTGTGTGTGTGTGTGTGTGTGTGTGTGTGTGTGTGTGTATTTAGAGTGTGTGTGTATTTAGAGGCCTGGTGCATGAATTCATGCATGGATGGTGTTGGGCCAGCCTGGCCAGTGGGAGGGGACATGGGCGGTTGGCCAGTCTGCCTGCTGGTCGAACTCCTGGTTGAGGGGACAATTTGCATATTATCCTTTTATTATATAGGATATACACTGAGTGGCCAGATTATTATGCATTCAGAGATCATAATAATTTGGCCACTCAGTGTATATGGGTCATGTTTTCTTATCCATTCAGTCACTCAATGCCTTTTGATTGAAGCATTTAATCCATTTATGTTTAATGTTATTATTGATAGGTACTTGTTTGTTGCCATTTCTATTCTTTATGCCCGTGTTCCTTCCTCCCTTTCTATTTCTTCTTTTTACAACAGGCCCTTTAGCATTTCTTGCATTGCTGGCTTGGTAGTGATAAACTTCCTTAGCTTTTTTTTTTTTTTTTTTGGTCTGCGAAGCTCCTGAGTTCCCCTTCAATTTTGATTTATAGCCTTGCTGGATAAAGTATTCTTGGATTCTGTCCTTTGCTTTGCATCTCTTTGTATGCTTCATTCCATTCCCTTCTGGCTTGATGTGTTGCTGTTGCGAAATCATTTGATAATCTGATGGGGGATCCTTTGTTGGTAACTTTCTGTCTCTCTTGCAGCCTTTAAGATTCTCTCTTGTTAATGTTTGCCATTGTAATTATGATGTTTTTTGGCGTGGGTCTTTTGGGGTTCATCTTGCTTGGGACTCCCTGTACTTGTGTGACTTTTTTCTTCCCCATATCAGGGAAGTTTTCTGTCATTATTTCTTCAAATATATTCTCTAATCCTTGCTGCTCTTCTTGTCCTCCTGGCAGCCCTATTACATGTATGTTACTTCGTTTCATGTTGTCCCAAAGCTCCCTTGGGCTCTCCTCCTGCTTTTTAATTTTTTCTCCAGTTGTTGTTCAGATTGGGCTTGTTTCTGTACTTTATCTTCTAACTCACTAATTCAATCCTCCACTTCTTCTAGTCTACTGTTGAAACCTTCCATTGCATTTTTTATTATAGCTATATCACTTTTGACTTCTTCCTGATTATTTCATAGGTTGTTGATTTTCTCATCCATCCAGTTTATGAACTGTATGACCATTACTCTGAATTCTTTTTTTGATATATTGCAGGCCTCTGTTTCTCTTATTTCCTTTCTTGGTGATTCCTCTTTTTCTTCCCTTTGGGGATTGTTTCATTATCTCCTTATTTTAGCTACCACCAGAAGGTCCAAGTGCTGAGTTGCAGGGGCCTGAGCCGTGTGTGGCAGGAGCGTCACACCACCCGAGTGTCACTGAAGAGCTCAGACACCAAGACATGTGGCTGCCATGGTCAGTGGGATCCGCGTGTGCTGAGAATCAGAGTCTCTGCATGCCTGTGCCGAGAATAAGAGTCATGGGCACTCAGTGTGGCCTCGTGTGTGGGCTGAGAATCAGGGGCCCCACGTGTGCGCTGACAATCAGGGTCTCCACACATGCTGAGAATCGGAGTCACTGGCACTTGGTGTAGCTTTGTGTGCTCACCTAGAATCAGGGTCCCTTCACACGAGTGCTGAGTAACAGAGTACCTGCATGCATGCGCCAATAATCAGAGTCCCCAAGCGCATGCTGGGAATCAGAGTCCCCCGTGCGAGTGCCAAGAATTGAGAATCGGAGTCTCTGGTGCTCGGTGCATCCTCGAGCATGCTCCAAGAATCAGGGTCTTCCTGTGCACACATGACGAGAAATAGAGTCCCTGCATGTGCATGCCGAGAATAAAAGTCATTGGTGCTCAGTGTGGCCTTGTGCGCATGCCCAGAATCAGTCCGCACATGCAGATAGTCAGAGTCCCCTCACAGGGAGAAACAGAGTTCCCACGTGCGTGGGCAGAAAATCAAAGTCAGTGTTGAGGGAGAGACAAAATGGCAGTGGAATAGACGGACGTGTCCTGAGCCTTGTCCCGGAGCAAATAGAGGGAGCAGCTGAAACGAGTGGAATCCAGCCCAAATTGGCGAAGGAGGAGCAGCTGGTGAGACAGTTTGCAGCTGGAAAGGGCAGAGATCCCCTACCAGGGGTGGGCAAACTTTTTGACTCGAGGGCCACAATGGGTTCTTAAACTGGACCGGAGGGCCGGAACAAAAGCATGGATGGAGTGTTTGTGTGAACTAATATAAATTCAAAGTAAAGGAGCAGAGGGGAGAGCAAGAGAACCAGATAGAACAGCCGGATCCGGCCCGTGGGCCGTAGTTTGCCCAAGGCTGCCCTAGGCAGTAGAATCTGCCGGACCTCTGTGCCCAGAAGGTCAGGGAGAAACTACATAGAGCCAAGCCGCATCCCTGAGGACAGGCAAAGCATCTGACTGAAAAAAAAAGAAAAGGGTCCACGGGACTGCGGGAGGTAGGGGATTTTAGACCTTGGAGTCTGGATTTGGGATCTGAGCTCAAAGGAAACCCTGAAGAGCTGCCGGACCTCGCAGTGCCGGCAAGAGAGGAACTTGCAGAGATGTGGTCCCACCTCGCGCTGGAGCCTGCGCCTTTCTCCACTGAACCTAGTTCGTAGGACCTTTTGGACACAGACACTTACCTCTGGCTGAGGTGCAGAAGAAGGGGTGGGCTTGTGGAATCTGGGGAGTGTAGGCAGCGGACGGTCCAGGAGAGGTGGAAGCGAGTCTGGTGCTGAGTCATATCTAAGCCCGGGTAGCCATTTTCTCCTGAGAGATAGCCCCTCCCTCCAGTCTCCAGGCAACCAATATAGCCACACCCAGATCCCACCCTGATTAACACTATGGAATCTGAATACTCCCTGAGGTCATAGGATCTGCCCTAAAGAGAAATCTTTAGAAGCTCGGCACCTCAATTACAAGGCTACACTGCCAGGGCCCTTCAGAGTGCTTCAGTGAGCCTTGTTGGCAAACTTACCATGGGTGCTCCTGTGAGCCGCCACTGGGAGTAAGCGCCAATCCAACACAGGTGCAGCAGCGAAAGCTGAGTCTGCCCACCCCATAACTACAGAACTCTGGGCATCACAGTCACACCTGTCCAGAGGGAAGGCCCCCTGAGCCACATCACCCCAACAGACAGTTCCTTGGTGCCACTGTGAGTCCCCACTGGGCATGCATGATTTGAATTAAGGGTGCAAGACAGCAAAAATTGGGATACTCCCCTCCACGGCTGCTGACTTCTAGACACGGCAGTTGTGCCTCTCAAGCTCGCAGGCCTATATCAAGAGAACCCAAATAGCTCAAGTAGGGAGCTACACTAGATTACTAAGCCCAGGAGAACTGAGAGATTACACCAGTAGCACCATCACCAAAAGAACCTGGGTAGCAAAGCAATTGGATCTACAATTAAAACATTACAGGAAAACATGGGGAGACAAAAAAGCAACTCCCAAAGGAAAGAAAAAGAGGAATCAGCAGAAAGGGAGTTAAATGAAATTGAGGTTAGCAGCTTATCAGAGAAAGAATTCAGAGTAATGGTTATAAGGATGTTTAAACGGATGGATGACAAATACACACAACTCAATGACGAATACACACAACTCAATGAGAACTATAAGGAGCTGAATGAGACTGTCACCAACATGAAAAGAAACCAAGAGGAGATGAAGAACGACATAGCTGCAATAAAGAACACATTGGAAGGCTTAAACAGTAGACAAGAAGAGGCTGAGGACCGCATCAGTGAATTAGAAGACAAGGTAGGAAAAAACACACAAACACAGCAGCAACTGGACAGAAGACTTAAAAAGCAAGAGGAGAGCCTAAGGGAGCTGTGGGACAACACAAAACGAAACAATATTAGAATAATAGGGATACCAGAAGGAGAGGAAGAGAAGCAAAACAAGGAGTAGAAAACCTGTTTGAAGAAATAATGACAGAAAATTTCCCTGATATTGGCAAGAAAAAAACTATGCAAGTCCAAGAAGTACATAGAGTCCCAAACAAGTTGAACCCCAAAAGACCTACACCAAGACACATCATAATTAAATTGGTGAACACTAATAGCAAAGTAAGAATCTTAAAGTCTGCCAGAGAGAGACAGAAAGTTACTTACAAGGGGTCTCCTATCAGAATATCAACTGATTTCTCAACAGAAACACACCAGGCCAGAAGGGAATGGAATGAAATATACAAAGTGATGCAAAGCAAGGGTCTGAATCCAAGAATACTATACCCAGCAAGGCTATCATTCCAAATTGAAGGTGGAATCAGGAGCTTCACAGACAAAAAAAGGGCTAAGAGAGGTTATCACTACCAAGCCAGCAATACAAGAAATGCTAAAGGGACTGCTGTGAAAAGAAGAAACAGAAAGGCAAGAAGAAACACAAACACTAAGGAAAAATATGACAACAAACATGTACTTGTCAATAATAACATTAAACGTAAATGGATTAAATGCACCAATCAAAAGACATAGGGTAGCTGAATGGATAAGAAAACATGACCCATATATTTGCTGTCTACAAGAGACCCACCTCAGAGCAAAGGATTCACACAGACTGAGAGCAAAGGGATTGAAAAACATTTTTCAGGCAAATGGAAATGAGAAAAAAGGTGGGGTTGTGATACTTACCTCTGATAAAATAGACCTCAAAGTAAAGGCCGTAACTAGAGATAAGGAAGGCCACTACATAATACTAAAGGGAGCAATTCAACAAGAAGATATAACTCTGGTAAACATATATGCACCCAATGCAGGAGCACCCAAATACATAAAAAAAAACTCCTGGAAGACATCAAGGGAGAGATTGACAACAATACAATCATAGTAGGAGACTTTAATACACCACTGACATCACTGGATAAATCCTCTAGACAAAGTCAGTGTTGCTCAGTGCGGCTTTCATGGCACCAAGAATCAGTCCATGCGCGCCCGTGACAAGAAACAGAGTCCCCTTTTGTGTGTGCCCAGAATCAAAGTCACTGGCACTCAGTGTGGCCTTCATCACATGCACTGATAATCAAAGTCCCTGGCCTGCTAGGGGGGCAGGTTTGCACAACTGCCTAGTGTCAGCTGGAGGCTCACTATGCTGCTGCGCTGTGGCCAGGATGTCTGGAGTCCCCGTGTACCTGGGTCTGCAGCTGTGGTAGCAGGTATTTGTCCAGAGTGGCTGTAGGGTCCTAGTTTGTGTCTGAGGCCAGTCTGGGTGGTGGTGAGTCTAGAATTCTAGTCACAGCAGTTCTGCCCTTCAAGATGGCATGGTTTCTGTACCAGCACCAGCAGCCCGGGAGTATTTGCAGTGGCAGTGGGGTGTCTCAGTCTCTGACCGCCTGGTCCGCCAGCCCCCGAAAGACCTGCAGGATCTAACTGTCCCTAGCTCACACACACTCCAGACATGTCTACACACTCCCCTTTCGCTCCCTCACTCTCTTACACACACTCTCTCTCTCTCCCTGCTGTCTTGCCAGTCGCCATCTTCCTCTTCTAGGAAATTATTTTTTTAAAGTCCTTGATATTGATCTATATGTTTCTCCTTAATACAGTACCACATTGTTTTGATTACTGTAGCAGAGTCGACCTGTGAACCAAGAGGTCATGGTTTGATTCCCAGTCAGGGCACATGCCCGGGTTGGGGGCTGAATCCCCATTTGGGTACATGCAGGAGGCAGTTGATCAATGATTCTCTGTCATCATTGATGTTTCTCTTTCTCCCTCTCTATTTCTCTCTGAAATCAATTTTTAAAAAAAAGAAAAAAAACAACAAGTTTTTGATTACTGTGTTGAATAGGATTAGGTAAAGGGAAAGAACCCTGAGTGTTACTGTAGACCTCCTCCCAGGTTGACAGTGAGCGATTAGTCAGCATCAATCAGTTAGGATTGTACCTCGCTGCATCATTATCTAGAAATTCTATATTTCTTCATCTTGCCATAAGGAAATTATTTTTTAAATCCCTTGATATTGATCTATATGTCTCTCCTTAATACAGTACCACATTGTTTTGATTACTGTAGCTTTGTAATGAGTTTTGAAATAAAAAGTTTAAGTCACTTTTAATTGTGTTTTCTTTTTATTAATGAGTTGTAATAACTTTTTATATCTTGGATACAAGTTATTTCATATATATATATATATGTATATATATATATATATGTATAGTGAACCATTTCAAAAATAAAATGCCTTGATACAATCAAGAATCACTTTGGCAATAGATTTTCTTTGATCTGTTACTTCAAAGTAATTTGCATATATATGTAACTATTATAAGAATCATTATTTCATAGACCAGCTCTATTAATGATTAGAAATTACATGACAATAAGAAATTTAGTAAGTGATTTAGGGCTTAGAAATTTTATTGTTTCCAACTTTCATGAGTAATATCAAGATGAACATTACATGCCAGATCTGTACTAGAAATCAGTCATAGTTTTGGATGGCATCTTGGAGTTCAGGGCACCTGAAAAAGGTTGCAACCCTCACACACACACACACACACACACACACACTGCTCACTAAATCCAGAAATCCTTTCAATAAGGTATGACAAAGCCTGTCATTTCACAAGGAGAAAGAGGCCTTGAAATTCACTCACTACTGGGGAAATACCCTAATGGAGGTATTAATAGCATTTTAGTTTCTTTTATAAAAGAAGATTTTGATACAAGGAGGGCAGAGAGAATAGTTCACTCTTTAGGTACAAAATTAATTTTAGAGGTTAGGAAAGAAAGAAGAACAAAAGTACCGAAAGGGAAGACATACCATAAAACATTTCTGTATTTGGCAGTCAGACCTTGGATCAGCTCTGTCCTCTACCAATGTCTATAGAGCCTGAAATTTCTACCTATTAGATTTAACTTTTGAAGATGTTTTCAAAACATGTGCATTTTCACTGGCTAGAGATGTCTATTTATCTGATTGTTACCTGCAGGCACCTAGTAGAGAGCAGGTGTTGAAGCCAGAGGGCTTCCTGGGAAGTCAGGGGATGGACAGGGGATATTTTGGGTGTGGGGAGTGGGACCCCAAAGGGGCTACAGGGATCCAGTAAAAAGAGCACCTGATTTGCTAAAGGGCTACATTATCTAATTAGCAATCTCAGGCTTTTGCCCATAGCATGACTATCCATATGGCCAGAACCTGTATTCCCTCCTCCCATTTATTTTTTTTTAATTTCTTTATTGATTAAGGTATCACATATTTGTCCTCATCCCCCTATTCCCATCCCAAACCCCTCCCCACGCATGCCCCCACGCCCCTGTTGTCCATGACCACTGGTTAGGCTTATATGCATGCATACAAGTCCTTTGGTTGATCTCTCTCCCTTACCCCCACCCTCCCCTACCTTCCCTCTGAGGTTTGACAGTCTGATAGATGCTTCCCTGTCTCCGGGTCTGTTTTAATTCATCAGTTTATGTTGTTCATTATTTCCCCTAGATGAGTGAGATCATGTGATACTAGAAATACACTTATAAGAACCGAAAATGAGACAAGCAATAATGGTTATGCTGAAAGGCAAATGAATCAGTCTGTAGTGAGTTTCTTTCTGGGCCAACAATTTTTTTTAGTCCCAATTTCAATGTCAAACAGTTCCTTATGTGTACATGTCAGCAATGATATTTCAGTTCTGGATGGTGGACAAATGGTGGTAATGCAGGTCCGACCCTCTCTGGTTTGGTCCTGTGCAACCTGCCGTGGCACAGCTCCTGACTGCTAGTATGGCAAGGCGTCGTCAGCATCTTTCATCTCTGGACTATTTCTCTTCTGTCTTCATGGCTGGAGCAGTCCTGTCAATTCCTCTCTGTTGCAGGAATCCACATGGTCTTGGAGTTGTTTTCTGAAAATATACAAACATATTCTTGACCAAAAGTTAATAAAGGAATCTTTTCTATAAATTTGACTTGGGATCCTTTTTCATTTTTTGCCCAAACGATTTTCCTTTGGCTTGTTTTGACACCACGTGTGTTTTTCATGGGTGTCTTGCTATTAGCATTACAATGAAAGTTAATTTTATAAAGTAAAAATTTTCTAGATGTAATTTACTTACAGGATATTTTTCCTTACATGATATTCTTCTACTGTCCCCCCTTTTTTGATTTAAATATCAGGAGGCTTTTGGAAATTTTATAATGTAGTCTTGATAGCTTTTAAATTTTAATTTTTTGCATTAAAATATGACTGCTTTAGGTTCATTACATGTTATGCAATTTTACCATGAGATGAACTACCAATAAAAATTTTAGTTAACACTTTAGGAACAGCTTTTTGTCCAGTACCATTAATTTTTCTAGAATATTTGCTTATTTCAATTAGGCAATTTAAATTAGTCTGAAAACTTGACTACTATTTTATTGTCAAATGGAAGGCACCTGAGCATTCTATATTGGCCCCTCTTGCCCTTTTGGCCAAGAGGGACCCTCTTCTCACAATCCAATTGCCCACAGCTGTTGCCTGAGCTTTCTGTTCATGCCGAGGTTGAAGCCTCGTGGTGTCTGGTACCATGGATCTGTCTCTCGCCCAGTGGGGTGAGCTGGGCCCTCCCTGGAGAAGAAACCTGGGTTCCCCAAGATATGTGATCAGTTCCAGGGCCCCACCAGCAGGCGAGGGTATCCCAAGGCAGGTGCTGGGCGTGGAGGCCACGGGGGCATAGGCTACCAAGGAGACAGAACTGAACCTCACATCACCCTGCTTGGCCCTGGAGGATGGCTGGTTAGCCAGAGATGGGTAAGATTCCTCAGGGAAGGAACAACCTAAGACAGGCACAGTCACAGAGGGGCCATCAGGAGAGAACTTGGGAGTCAACAGAGGTGGGGCACAGACCCTCACCCCCCCCAACTTTGCAGGGGCCTGAACCCTCACCCCTTCTGAGGGAGGTCTCCTGCTCTCATGGCTGCTTCGCTTCCCATGCCCAGTTCAAATTGGGACCCAGGCAACAGACAGAGACTTGGCTGACAGCAGCTGCCCTCTCACTGCAGCAAGACTTGTTTGAGTTGTCTTGTACCCATGGTGTGGGGAAGTGGGTTTTTGATATCTAAATCCAGCCTAGCACCAGGAATGCTCAGGGCCTACTCAAGAAGGCAAATAATCCTTTCCACTAATATTTACAGGGTAAAATAAGATTGTTGTTAGAGTATTAAATTTGACAGTAAAATAGTAGTCAAGTTTTCAGACTAATTTAAATTGGCTAATTGAAATAAGCAAATATTCTAGAAAAATTAATGGTACTGGACAAAAAGCTGTTCCCTCCTCCCATTTAGACACAGATCTTGACCTGGAAGCCCCATTCCCAGGGCAGGTCTGCCTCTCCAGTTTTTCTCTAGTTTGCATTTATGCTTTTGCAGGCTTCTGTACAATGCTTTATTGGAAATGTGGTTTTTGCATACTTCTCTTTAAAGGCTGGACGTTGATGCCAAAACCGGTTTGGCTCAGTGGATAGAGCGTCAGCCTGCGGACTGAAAGGTCCCAGGTTCGATTCCGGTCAAGGGCACGTAACTTGGTTGCGGGCACATCCCCAGTAGGAGGTGTGCAAGAGGCAGCTGATCGATGTTTCTCTCTATCGATGTTTCTAACTCTCTATCCCTCTTCCTTCCTCTCTGTAAAAAATCAATAAAATATATTAAAAATATAAAAAAAAATAAAGGCTGGACGTTGATAAATTTGGCTGCACTTCTTGTAGTACATGCAGCATTAAATAAAATGCCTGTGTGTCTTTTTCCTTTTTTTCTATTCCATTTGAGGTTTTAAATTGAAGTTGGTCAGCTGGATGCGTGACAAAAAGTTCTGTTCATGTGCAGCAATTGTGGGGTTATGATTTGGCCCTGATCACCTTAGCCCTCCTCTTCCTTGCTTCAGTCCTTGGATTTCTCAGCTGCCATGCTTATTGAGACTGAATCATGGATTCTAGTTAAAGGTGCTATAAATGAGCCTCAAAAAAGTGAAGTGAAATTTGTGGTTTTTCCGGTCTAGAACCCAGGTCTCTTGATCCCAGGCCATGGCTCTTTCTGTGGTATCATTCTGCCAGCAATATTCATTGAAATGTTTCTGATGGTGCCATAGTTGTCTTCTATATATTTTGGCTATTGGTGCTGCCACCCCCCAGGATTTAGCAAAAACCAAGAGAAATGGCAGCAGAGATGAAGGCAAGGATGATTCACTGATAGGATAGCCATACTCCCCTGACACCTTTTTCTCTTGTGGGACATGCTTGACACAAAGGAAGTAAATTTGAATTTTAATTCTCTATCATTTTCTCCCATTTCTCTCTCTTTTCATTTGGCTTCATCATAATTGCCTTCATCCTATTCCTATACACAATTACCTCAGGCTACCCCTAGGCTGACCAAGGTCCTCCTATTGCTATTCTCCTACTCCAGCAGTATCCCAAGTTTCAGTCTTACTCTTCCCTATATTTTAAGCAGAATTCTACAGAAGTCCACCTTTGCTTAAGAGCTGCTAGGAGCTCATGGGTCAATATGTTCATAGCATGTGATTCTAACAATGGGCAGTAGCTTAAGTGAAGGCATCCAAACTATTCAGAGTACTTGATAAAAATATATGCATTACAAGGACCTACCACAAATTTTCTAAATTAGAAACTCAAGGGGCCAGGACCCAAGAGTCTGCATTTTAATGAAATTTTTAGGTGATTCTGAAACATACTAACAATTGAGAATTACTACCTTATATTGTGCTTAGAATTAAAGCATTTGCTGCAGGTGTGTACACATGTTAGTAGGTAGCAATGGCCATTGTTGGGTTAAGTCAGTGGTCAGCAAACTCATTAGTCAACAGAGCCAAATATCAACAGTACAATGATTGAAATTTCTTTTGAGAGCCAAATTTTTTAAACTTAAACTTCTTCTAATGCCACTTCTTCAAAATAGACTCACCCAGGCCATGGTATTTTGTGGAAGAGCCACATTCAAGGGGCCAAAGAGCCGCATGTGGCTTGCGAGCCACAGTTTGCTGACCGCTAGGTTAAGTGATTATATCTTGCCTTTAAAATGACATTTAATATATAATTGTTCTCCACTTCCCACTCCATCCCCATCCAAAATACATACCACAGTGGACTAGACTCTTTGTTGGAGTCTTGCTTTGTCTTTCCAAGAATCTTGGGCTTCTTCTCTCATATATGGAAGGTATATGCATAACCTGTGACCTCTAATGAGTGTGTTTTTTTCCTGTAAAAAAATTCTAATTTCCATGTCTAGGTATACTTCATGCCATACACTATGTTTGATAAATATCTATTGAATGTACAACTGTGTTTTACACATGGTAGAAAACACTCTATTTCACCATAACAAAAGAACCCAACTCATCCTATCTAATAAAAGAGTAATATGCAAATTAGCCATCACTCCAACACACAAGATGGCTGCTCCCATGTGGTCAAAGATCCTGCCCCCATGTGGACACAAGATGGCTGCCACAAGATGGCCAGAAGGGGAGGGCAGTTGGGAGGGACCAGGCCTGCAAGGGAGGGCAGTTGGGGGCGATCAAGCCTGCAGGGGAGGGCAGTTAGGGGTGACCAGGCTGGCAGAGGAGGGAAGTTGGGGGTGACTGGGCCTGCAGGGGAGGGCAGTTAGGGATGACCAGGCCTGCAGTGGAGGGCTGTTGGGGGCAAACAGGCTGGCAGGGGAGCAGTTAGGCATCAATCAGGCTGGCAGGGGAGTGGTTAGGGGGTGATCAGACTGGCAGGCAGAAGCAGTTAGGGGCAATCAGGAAGGCAGGCAGGCGAGCAGTTGGGAGCCAGCAGTCCTGGATTGTGAGAGGGATGTCCGACTGCCCGTTTAGGCCCGATCCTGGTAGGCAGTCGGACATCCCTTGAGTGGTCCCAGATTGGAGAGGGTGTAGGCTGGGCTGAGGGACACACACCCCCGTGCACGCATTTTGTGCACCGGGCCTCTAGTTCTTTTATTATTTGAAAGCAGCTATAACATGAAAGAAAGAGGGAAGTTGGTAGGTAAATGGAGAGGTCTTCAAAAGATGACTGTATTTTATTTCCTGTATTGAAGTCTTGTGCTTCTCTCTGGGGAGGTTCATGCTTTATGGGTGTCCTGGGAAGTCAGATGGAAAAGGAAGAAATGCGAATAGCTTATAAAGCTGTTTCTCCCTTGGGCTTCAGTGTAATCTTTTCACATGGGTAGATGTTTTAAAACTCGGTATCTGAATTCACTGAAGAGATACATAGTAAATAAAAATATGACTCAAATGCCACCTTGATGCCAGGGGGGACTATTTCCTGCCTGTTCTTAGAACTGGTGCCATATCTTATCTATTGAATTTCATGTTCATGTAGTGGATAGAAAGACTCTGATTGCAGAGAAGCCAGGCTCAGCTAAGTAAAGAATCTCTGCTCTCAATCTAAACTGCACAGCCGCCCTGTGGTCATGGGTGATCAATGACACCAAAGTCATCCTTGGTCCTTCCATATCATTTGCAAGGCATGTTTTTCACTATTCTACTCATTATCCATCAAATAAGATAACTAATGTTGAATTTGTGAGAAATAGCTCTCTAAATTCCATGTTTAAAAACTCTCTACTGGGAAGGTTTACTGGGATTCTAGATTTGCTCACACCACCTTGCTGATTTTGAGGAAGGAAATGAAACTGGTGTTTGGTTAATATAGGAAAGAAGGTGATGATATGTGCTTATCAAATTTCAGCTGGAGACACTGACCCATTTTCAAACAGATTGGTCCTTTGGCAAATTCACTCACCTACTTATATGTATAAAATCTCCATTTAAGGCTTAAAATGTCACATTAAAAATCAAGTTAAAATGTTTTATTCATTTCACTCATTGATTTTAAAAATCACAAAATCTCAATTAAATTAATTTTTTCAAATATCTGAAAGCATCATCTTTAGTAATTTTAGTTTTTTTGGTGGTTTTCATATCTATTATATCCCTTCTTCCTTATAACAATCCCGAGTCGGAAATATGGGGTGGTGGTGGTGGTGGTAAGTGCTTTGAAAGTAAAAAAAACTGAGGCCTCACATGGGAAAGGGGCTTACCTTAAGTTCCACATCTAGGTTGAGGTAGAGCAGGGGTCCTCAAACTTTTTAAACAGGGGGCCAGTTCACTGTCCCTCAGACCATTGGAGGGCCAGACTATAGTTTAAAAAAAAAACTATGAACAAATTCCTATGCACACTGCGGGCCCGGGACGGGTCGGCTGCTAAGCAGGACAGGCAGCGGCACCCGGCAGGCCAGATAAATGTCCTCGGCGGGCCGCATGTGGCCCATGGGCCGTAGTTTGAGGACGCCTGATAGAGTCAGGCTTAAAATGCAAGTACTCCAGCTCCTATGCTTACTGCTTGGCACTTACTAGGCACCCAACTATTATTTGTAGGTTGATAGATATATCCAAAGGTGAATGGGTAATTCCATTCAGAAACAATGAAAAAGTAGCTAATCTTTTAATATACACAAATGCTCTGAGGGAACATAACAGAAGAAAACCCCTAGAGCCTCCAGCAAATCTTCCCATCTGAACCTCTTCACTTAAGTAAAGGCAATGCATTGTTCCCTTGTGCCTCTACAACAGATTTTGCCTTTGAGAATGCTCACCCTATCTCACCTCTCTGCAGCTGCTACCAGTGGAAATACCAATTATGTGGCTCAGTTTGGTGATTGCTACTGCAACATTTAAAAAATAAAATCTCCCCTGGGGTAAAACCTTGAATGACAATTCATCTACAAACAACTTTCCCAGGCAAATTAGAAAGCTCTGAAGATCATCTTTTAGAACCTGTGTACTGACAGGACCTAGCTTCTAATGGAATATTTGGAGCTGTGAATTGATGTATCCCTTTAACTGTTAAGCAGTTGCTACCTCTTCAAGCCAACCCTGAAAGGGCCTAGTGTTAAAGTATTATATATGTTTCAGTGCCACTGTTCTTTTTTATTTTTAAGTAATGACTGATTTAAATTGTCTTTTGAAAACAAATAATGAGATGTATATGTGTGTGTGTGTGTGTGGGGGGGTTATGGGGGATGGTTTTCAGTGCTATTTTATGATACATTAAATAGCTGTTAAACAGACCAGAAAACACATTCTGTTTTAAGAGCATCAAGGTTTCACTCAATATTTCACATGTTCTCTAAAGGTTTATGTTACCCATTTAAATAAAAAATAAAACAATCAGAGCATGGAACATAAGGTTGTAATTCTTTATCTTTATATATATATATATATAAACAAAGTGGAATTGAAGAGTGATGCTAAGGAAAGAACCATCTTAGAAACATGGTCTAGTGAGAAAATCTAGATTATAAAACAGTGGTTGTCAAAGAGGGAGTAAAGGTTCTGAGAAATCCTGATGTAAAGAAGCCTATTTTAACTTTTTTTTCAATCAGTGTTTCTAAGCTTGTTTGACCAGGGGCTCCCCTTTTTCTTAGAACACCTATTAACAAACCATTTCCATTTGGGGAATGCTGGTTAGACTATGGCTTGTATGAGGAGGTAGGGTGAGAGATAAAACTAGAAATAAAGATTGAAAACGTATTACAGACAGTCATGAATACTATGCTAAGAAGCGTCCAATTCATTGTATAAGCAATGGGGTAATTTTTCAGCTTTTTTTTCTTTAATAACTTCCTCACTTGTCTCTATGCTTCCATTCATTCTCCTTTCAGTCCACCCTGAATATAGCACTGCTAGACTATTTTCATAAAATTGTTCATATCATTTTTCTGCCCACTTTAGGACTTAAGTGTTACTTTTTAGGGCTCTACATTCTGGTATCTTTTTATCTTCAAACAGATGATGTCTTGTATTTCTGTTCACTGTTACCTATGCATCTGATATTCCATCATATAGGTTCTATTTATTTCTTTCAAAAAATCTTATAAAGTGGTTTTCAACCTTGGCTGTACGTTAGAGTTAGAATGACCTAGGGAGCTTCTAATATACCTGTGTTCAGGCCCTGCTCTGACTAATTATATCAGAATCTCTAGGGATGGAGCTCAGGTATCACTTATGTTTAAAACTTCCCAGATTATTCCAATGTGCAGCCACATTTGAGAACCAGTGCCCTGAAATCTGGCATGAAGCTGAGCTCACACTATATAAAAATTGTTGAAGTCACATTGATATCACATTGATCAATTTCCATGGAGCTTACATTTACTTATCAAGAGGAATCTCACCTTAGCTGATTTGGTTCAGTGGCTAGAGCATCAGTGTGAGGATTGAGGAGCCCTGGGTTCAATTCTGATCACAGGCATGTACCTTGGTTGCAGGCTTGATTCCCCACCATGGTGCCCAGGAGGCAACCAATCAATGTGTCTCTCTCACATTGGTATTTCTCTCTCTCTCTCTCTCTCTCTCTCTCTCTCTCTCTCTCTCTCTCTCTCTCTCTCCCCGCCACTTCCCTTTCACTCTCTAAAAATAAATGGAAAAATGTCCTCAGGTGAAGATTAACAAAAAAACAAAAAAAGAGAGAGAAGTCTCTAACTCGCCTGTGGGGGGGAAAAAAAATCAAAGCTGTCAGTTTTGTTTTGAAAGATGAAATGACTTTACTAATAAATAGTTTTGTTTTAAAGAGCACATCATAAGTACAACAGGGACTCCCAAGATCAAAGGACTATTGAAGTTTTTTTCCTGTTAAACTGATTGCAAATATTTTTTTCAGTCAATTTGATTGATTATAGCATATACACATTGAAGTACACCTCAAGCAGCCAGTTTGTCTGAAACCTTGCTGTTAAATCTCTTGTGAAGTAATTTAAGATTTAACCCCCAGAGAATTCTGAACTGCTCTTTTAAATCAGCAAGATCTAATAAATATACCATCATTGCATACTACTAGTATTGGAGAAATCAGATGTGCATTCAATTCTGGCATTTAACAATAATAACAAAGGTAATATGTTTAGAAATATTGCCTTTTCCCATTCTGTAAGCTTGCCTTTTAGAAGAAGGATGCCAGTGGGACTGTGGAAGAAAACAGGCTGTTTAGGCATATGGTGCTGAGAGAATATGGAGAGGAAGGGTTAAGCCCCATAGTATTTGCAGAACTCCTTAAAGAGGGTTTAAACTAAACCTTTGTCTTATTTTTTAAATGTTTTCATTGATTTCAGAGAGAGGAAGGGAGAGGGAGGGAGGGATAGAAACATCAATGATGCAAGAGAATCATTGATAGGCTGCCTCCTGAATGCCTTCTTCTGGGTATCGAGCCCAAAACCCAGGCATGTGCCCTGACCAGGAATCAAGCCACAACCTCCTGGTTCATGGGTTGATGCTCCACCACTGAAGCTCACTAGCTGAGCTAAACCCTATTTGAATAGGCTTATTTTTTTTTAACCTGGCTAAGCTACATTACTTGGCCCCTTTTCCAGCTTTTTCCATATGGACAACAGGAACAGCACTCTTCCACTTCATGAGCATGGCAAGGGACTTCACATAAGTTGGTTCTGGATAAATTCTACTTTTCTTCCCAAGAGTGCTTTAATTCTGACCTTTCATGGGACCCATCTTCCCTTGTTTCTTACCCTGAACAATAATCCCTCCATCTGCCAGATGATAATACTAAAGCTGTAAAACCTGGGCATCATCTTGTCTATCTCTTTGTCACTCTCTTCCCGTTCCCTTAATAAAATCACAATTCCTGTATGTCAACTAGAGGCTCAGTGCACAAAATTCATGCCCTCGGGGGGGTGTCTCTCAGCCTGGCCTGCACCCTCTAGCAGTCCAGGAGCCCTTGGGCCTAAGCCATCAGTCAGACATCCTTAGTGCTGCCACAGAGCAGGAGAGGCTCCTGCCACCACTGCTGCGCTCTCCAGCCGTGAGCTCGGCTTCTGGCTGAGCATCACTCCCCCTGTGGGAGCACACTGACCACCAGAGGGCAGCTCCTGCATTAAGTGTCTGCCCCCCAGTGGTCAGTGAGCATCATAGCAACCGGTCATTCCACCATTAGGTTGATTTGCATATTAGCCTTTTATTATATAGGATGGTTCTCAAACTTTAACAAGCACCAGAATCACCTTCAGGTCTAATTAAAGCACAGAGTGCTGGTACCTATTCCCAGATTTTCTGAATCAGTAGGCCTGGGGTGGGGCCTGAAAATTTGAATTTTTGACCAGCTCACAGGTGTTGCTGATGGTCTTGGGCAGGCATCCTCAAACTATGGCCCACGAGCCACATGCGGCCCGCCGAGGACATTTATCCAGCCCGCCGGGTGCCGCTGCCTGTCCTGCTTAGCAGCCGACTCGTCCCGGGCCCGCAGTGCGCATAGGAATTTGTTCATAGTTTTTTTTTAAACTATAGTCCAGCCCTCCAACGGTCTGAGGGACAGTGAACTGGCCCCCTGTTTAAAAAGTTTGAGGACCCCTGGTCTTGGGGAACAAACACACTTTGATTTTAAGCAGAATCTTTGCTCTAGTGCTGTGGCTATTCTCAGTCTTAGCTGGCCATTGGAATCACCTGGAAAGTTTTTAGTCTTATTCCCCAAAGTTTCTGCTTGATATGGTATGGAGTGCAACCCAGGCATGGTTGATTTTAAAAAGCTCTAATGTATAGTCAGGTTTGAGAATCTTTGTAAGTTTTGACTTCCAAATAGTTTTTGATTCCTTTTCCCTCTTTATGCCCATTACATGTACCTTTAAATATTTTTTTCATTGCCTAGAGAATATAGGTCATACTCCTTAGGATGGCTTATGAGGTCCTTTACAACCTCATTATATTCATTCATTCTTTCCAAAAAACCTGTTGATGATGATGGTTGCACAACAATGTGAATGTATACAATGCCACTGAAATTTTCAGTTAAACATGGTTAAAATGATACACATTATATATATATATATATTTGACCACAATAAAAAAATATTGAGCACCCTTTAAGTGTCAGGCATCTCCACAAATCATCAAACTTCTTGCTTTTTTTCTGAGCACACCAGGGTAATTCATATTCAGTCCCAACTGTGTAGAATGTCCTTCTTTTCCCTGACTGGCAAAATCCCCTTTGACATTAAAGACCCAGTAAACGTCTCTGCCTACATAAAGCCTTCTCAAATTGCTAGATACAAAGGAACTTATTACATTAAGATTATAATTAAGAGTATATCTATAACCCCCTCAACTAAACTATTTTCATTTTTGGTTCTGTCTTATTCCTACGTTGGGCGTGGGTGGGTTAGGTAAACTTGATGGGGTGTTGTGAGTGGAGTGTGAATTCTGAATTGCCAGTGTTGGAGCAGACACCAGGGAATAGTAGGTATCAGAGGAATGGGCCAAGCTAAAATCTGTAGGAGAAAGCTAAGGCTCAAAAGTCAGGGCCAAGCCACAAGGGACAAAAAATTCAGAGTTGGGTGAAGATGTGATCCAAAATCTTTCTCCCAATGATCTACACAAGCAGCTAAAACCCTATTATTAGAGATCATGTTATGCTCTAGGTGTAATGCCTACTGTAAATAAAATCTTGTGAACAATATCAATAACCACAGGATATGTATCACATTGACTCTCCTTTGACACCTCAGCACAAATGAGTTACTTAGGTTTTCAGTTATCACTTTGGAAAGGACCTGAGCAGCATTTCAGAAGGGAAGTGAAGGGTGTTTCATGTTCTAGTAGTACAAGTTGCAGGTCTAGGTGACTGGGGCAGCAGGAAAGCAGTGGGATCCTAGGGCAGTTGCTGGCAGAAAGAATAGAGATACACTTTACATTTATCCAGGTCCTGTTCAAAACTGAGTCTGTATCCAAAGGAAGCATGGTCCAGTCTTTGGTCATTGGGAATTTGGTAGCTATGTGCATAAAATGTGAATATTTTAAAGAAAATGAAGGCTACAGAAAAGTTTGAAAGTGAATGTTTTCTCTTAGCAGCAAAAACTGGAAGAAGAGAAGGACAATTAAGATGGACTTAGAGCCTTGCATCAATAGTAAGTGAGCTGAAGAGGGAATCTGTATACTAGTTTCCCTAGCTGGCACCTTCCCTTGAGTGTTTCAAGAGCCGAATTTTTCAGTTGTTTGTTTGCTTGTACACAGTAGGTTCATTGTATTAATCTTCCTGACTTTCAATTTATTGTTGCTATCAATTTTAGTAATTGCAGGTGTCTGTGGGGGCAGGAGATGCTTCTATGGCTTGCTACAATTTCAGATGCTCCCTTGTTTCCTGCTATGTGGACATTCTTAAGTTAGATTGTTTAGACTTTTTCAGTGAGGGTGCTATCTGCTGTAAATGACCGCAGATGTATAAGTTGAAATCGAATCTATACTTAGAATGCACTCAGTTGCTATAGTGTGTGTGTGTATGTGTGTCAGGGGTGGGGGGATTAGCTTGTGCAAATGTCTCTCTATGCATTTAAATAATCTAATAATAATCAAATCTGTAAGTCCTGCATGCAATGCTTGGTAGGAAATTCAGGTGCATATCAAAGTACTGTGAAAACTGTAAACCACTTTATAAATTGAAAGGATGCTAACAAATACCTAAACACGTTGGATAGCCACTGAAAATTACTCAGAGCCAGGTACAGAGATAAGAGTAAATTTCTTATTATCTCTACCCACTGGAGGAAAACATTGACCCAGTTAATCCAAGAACAGCAGCTAATCTAGGCATCCTTGATACTTTAGACATGCATCATATTACAGATTTACTTTCGTGTTTTATTGAAATCAATAGAACTACCAGTTGTTTGTCTCTGAGCAAAGGTACATAGGATAGAGAAAATTGATAATTTAGGAATTAAACATCACCCTGATTGACCTACAGAGTGATTATTTCTCTTCAAATTACCAATTTTGAGACCTGAGATTTGCATGTGATATCTCTGTCTATCCTATATAATAAAAGCCTAAGTGGTGTCACACGACACTCTCACATGACATCACAAGATGGCTGCCACGACGTCATGACAAGATGGCCACCACAAGATGGATGGCAGGAGAGGGTGGTTGGGGGTGCCCAGACCTGCAGGGGAGGGCAGTTAGGGGTGACCAGGCTGGCAGGGGAGGGCTATTGGGGGAGATCAGGCTGGCAGGGGAGGGCAGTTGGGGGCAATCGGGCCAGCATGGGAGGGCAGTTGGGGGTGATCCCGCCAGCAGGGGAGTAGTTAGGCATCAATCAGGCTGGCAGGGGAGCGGTTAGGGGGTGATCAGGCTGGCAGGCAAGTGAGCAGTTAGGAGCCAGCAGTCTTGGATTGTGAGAGGGATGTCCGACTGAGGGATCAGGCCTAAACCAGCAGTCAGACTTCCCCTGAGGGGTTTCAGATTGAAGAGGGTGCAGGCCGGGTTAAGGGACACCCCCCATGCATGAATCTTGTGCAGCGGGCCTCTAGTATTATCTTATAATATTCTCTATTTATTTTCAGTACATTAATTTATTGCTCTAACTAGATTATATGACTTTATAACAAATATCTTTTTTATTAAATTAAACTGTCATTTATTGAGAAAAGTTTTATGTGATTATTATTTTGCTGGTTTCTTTGAAAACATTATCTCATTGGCTTCTCAGAACATTCAGGTGAAGTTCAATTTTTATCTCTTATTATAGATGAAATGCTGAAATCTTAAGTTAAACCTGTGCAAGGCCACACCACCACTCGGTGAGCTGGGATTCAAAGCCAGCTATTTCCATCACACATTTCTGCTTTTTTTTTTATTTTTGATGCCACTTAGTCCCTTTTATCTGGCTCTATGATTTCTCCAAATGTTTGGGAAAATACATTCATTCCTGTGTCTCAGTTTATGGAGAAGTGACCCAGAATATCTTTGTTAGTTTGCAATATAAGAAAGGAAGCACTATTTTTAACTGGAAACAGGGGAGCCTAAAACCCATCTGACTATTATAAAAACCTGGAAATTCTCATGATACTTTCATTGTTCTGTGGTGTACACTTGAGGAAATTTTGGGAGGCATACTTTGAGTCTCTCATCTTATCTGTGAATTTCAAAATGTGCGTGGAAAATGGTATGATTGTCAAGGGAACAGAGAGGTAGCTATTTCTCTATGGGCACTAAGCCAACTTATCCATTTTTCACCAGTCACTCATTTCCTAAAATTGAGTCTGCCATATTTTTCCCCCCTTTATACAACATGGAATGGGAACTCACTTATGTTAACTTTTCAGCTATAAAATCCACTTTTAATCTTTCACTGGAATACTTTTCTCTTGGCCAGGAGAATAATATCTCATTAAAAACAAAAATGATATGCAGTGTCTTTTAATCAATTGGATGAAACTACTTTATGCCCTGAATGCAAAATGTTGAAATGTATCTCTTAAAGATCAATATTGTTTCTAAGTAACTAAAGCTAAATCAATATCAGCTCCACACTTCACTTTGGTAACAGGTCATTAGATACTAGTGTTTCTTAATCTGTAACTACAAATACA
Organism: Plecotus auritus; assembly: GCF_963455305.1. Classification (NCBI taxonomy): domain Eukaryota; kingdom Metazoa; phylum Chordata; class Mammalia; order Chiroptera; family Vespertilionidae; genus Plecotus; species Plecotus auritus. Next base: position 100,353,088 of record NC_137784.1, read on the forward strand.
GACTGCCCAGGAATAGTTTTCAGAGTAAATTTCCCCCCATTTGTCTTTTTAGATGTTGATTTATCTGTGTTTCCCCCATAGAGTGAAACCATTTTATAATATTACCTTTGAGGTAAGGCAGATTTTCTTAGCAGAATTTTGTTAGACTTTTATTATAGAAGTTTTTAAGTCTCAAAGGATTTAATTTGACCTATGTGTGTCCCAAATCATTTAATAACAGGGTTCAGCTGTATTATGTATTATTGATTTCTTCTCACTCATTTAAGCTTCAGTGCACACTGGACTTACGGAATTAATGAATTCTCTGTTAAATGTTTAAGGACAAAATGACAAATTATAAACCATAGCATTATTGCATTTCAGGATTAAAGAAAACCCTAAAAAAATATGGTTCAGCCTCTTATGTGAGGCTTGGATCAGTCCTCTGTATAGGATCCCAGGCAAGCTAATTAAAATATACATTGGATTAAATCAAGCATAATATTTAGAGGGATGGAGGTTGGGCCATTCAGAAACCTGTTGGAAAACAGATGATACCCTCTGAAGGCAAATTTGAGAGGAGTTTAATATAGGGAGGGATATAGATACTAAGAGGAGATAGTGAAGCACTCAGAGGCTAGCAATAATTTGGAACTGTGAGGGAGGAAAAATAATTTTCCCTCTACACTTTTGGGTTCTTGGCTCCTGTAATTAAAAACAAACAAACAGATTAACAGGAGAAAAACAAACAGAAATTGAACAATATGTATACCTCCTCTATACATGTGTTGAATGAACTAAAAAGAGTCTGGAGGCTTTGGCTAGAAATAAATGATAAATATTTATTCAAGGGTCATTAGGGTTTTCACAGTAGGAACACAACTATGTAATACACAGATTATTCCAAAGAAGAATGAAAAGGTAAGAGTTATTATAGTATGAGTACATTCTTAGGAAGAATCAGTGCTGCATTCTTAACCTTTGCATTGTTCCAAGATGATAATCTTCTAGACGATTGGTGGTCTGAATAATGGATGTCAGATGGTTTGAGTACATGACCATTCTTTCTTTAGTCCATCAGGGGCAATCAGAGGGATATCTGGAGTTTTAGTGTATATCCAGGTATTGACTCAGGACTAGAAAATGCAAAAATTTAACTTCCCAGGCTAGTTAAAAAAATAATGGAATTGATTCTTCATGATCCAGCCTACTTGATTTTGGTAATTTAGCAGCTTGACTATAGTGACTCCTTTTTTTTAATTTAATTAATCTTTATTGTTTAGATTATTGCAATTGTTCCTCTTTTTTCCGCCATAGCTTCCCTCCACCCAGTTCCCATCCCACCCTCTGCCCTTACCCCCCCTCCACTGTCCTCATCCATAGGTGTACAATTTTTGTCCAGTCTATTCCCACACCCCCCACACCCCTTTCTCCCCGAAAATTGTCAGTCCACTCCCTTTCTATGCCCCTGATTCTATTATATTCACCAGTTTATTCTGTTCATCAGATTATTTTATTCACTTGATTTTTAGATTCACTTGTTGATAGATATGTATTTGTTGTTCATAATGTTTATCTTTACCTTTTTCTTCTTCTTCCTATTCTTACAGAATACCCTTCAGCATTTCATATAATACTGGTTTGGTGGTGATGAACTCCTTTAGCTTTTTCTTATCTGTGAAGCTCTTTATCTGACCTTCAATTCTGAATGATAGCTTTGCTGGGTAGAGTAATCCTGGTTGTAGGTTCTTGCTATTCATCACTTTGAATATTTCTTGCCACTCCCTTCTGGCCTGCATAGTTTCTGTTGAGAAATCAGCTGACAACCATATGGGTGTTCCCTTGTAGGTAACTAACTGTTTTTCTCTTGCTGCTTTTAAGATTCTCTCTTTGTCTTCTGCTCTTGGCATTTTAATTATGATGTGTCTTTGTGTGGTCCTCTTTGGATTCATTTTGTTTGGGGTTCTGTGTGCTTCCTGGACTTGTAAGTCTATTTCTTTCACCAGGTGGGGGAAGTTTTCGGTCATTATTTCTTCAAATACGTTTTCAGTATCTTGCTCTCTCTCTTCTTCTGGCACCCCCATAATTCTGATGTTGGTATGCTTGAAGTTGTCCCAGAGGCTCCTTACACTATCTTCATATTTTTGGATACTTTTTTTTTTTTTGCTTTTCCGGTTGAGTGTTTTTTGCTTCTTTGTATTTCAAATCTTTGACTTGATTCTTGCGATCCTCTAGTCTGCTGTTAGGTCTCTGTATAATGTTTTTTATTTCAGTCAGTGCATGCTTAATTTCTAGTTGGTCCTTTTTCATATCCTCAAGGGTCTCACTAAATTTATCAGCCTTTTCTAGAAAATTCTTGAAAAACCTTATAACCGTGGTTTTGCACTCTATATCCAGTCATTTGCTTTCCTCCATTTCTTTCATTTGTGATCTGTTTCTTTGTCTTCACATTTTGGCTGCTTCCCTGTGTTGATAGAGTGGCTTTGTGTGCTAGGTGTCCTGTAGGGCCCAGTGGCTCAGCCTCTCCAGTTACATGAGGTGGACACTCTTGGTGCACCCCTTTGTGGGCTGTTTGCACAGTCTTGTTGTAGTTAAGCCTTGATTGTTGTTGGTATCACTGGGAGGAATTGACCACCAGGCCAATTGGCTGTGAGGATCAGCTGTGCCTATGCTGGGAGAACTTCTGTGCTGCAGACATCCTTATGAAACAAGACTTGCAAAAACCTCTGTGCTCAGCTTGGATGGGGCGGAATCTCAGGGCGGAACAGACAGCATTGGTTTCCTGTCAGCCCTGACCTAATAGGCCCCTGTGTCTCAGTGTCCCATGGTAATTGCTGCAAGCATATCTGAGAGAAAGCCACCCTCGAGTTTTGCCCACTGCCAGAGAGTCCAGTTTCTCCCTGAATGATTCTGGGTCCCCAGAGTCTCGCCCGGAACTGGAGTTCAGTGCAGTTGGGAGCTTTTGTCTCCCTCCCACTTGAGAAAGCTAGCCGTATACTCAGTTGCCCACCCTCTCCGCGCGCGCATCTCAGTACTTCTGCCTCGTGCAGCTCCTCTGAGTCTCAGTGTGCTTTTCTCTTTCCTTCTAGTTGTAGAATTTCCACTCAGCCAGTCTTCCTGTGGTTCTGGATGATGTCCATTTTGGTTTTTAGTTGTAGTTTTGAAATTGTTGTGCAAGGTGCAATTTAGGTGTTTACCTATGCTGCCATCTTGGTTTCTCCGCCCATAGTGACTCCTTTTTATTTCCTCACTTTATTCCTTACTGATAGATCCTCCCTTCTCCCAACTGATGGACGGAGTATGACATAACCTGCACCTGTGGCCTGGACATTCCTGAGCACCTAACCAGGCACCTTATATAGACTATACATTGAACCACCAATCAGCACCTGCCAAATACCCTACGCTCTTGATTCCTAAGTACCTAAGTGCCTAATCATGTGCCTTATATGAAACCTCCAATCAGTGCGTGCCGAGTACCCTAAGCCCCATCCCTTCCCATTTCTCCCCTCAAAAGGCTTGTTCACCTCTGCATGTGTTGCTGTTCTCCCTTTGTGAGACAGCCCGGCAGGTCCTTCTCCTTTAATAAAACCTGTAGTCCTATTTTTTTGGCCCTCTATCTCATCTTTCATTTGGTGCTGAAATCTGGGAGAGGTGCATGGGAGCATGGACAATCCTAGAACCTAGCCCCGAGCTTCTGACTTCTGCTCTGGCTCTGCTCAGTGGTATGGTTCTGAGTTGATTGGCCTGCTCTGGACACCTCTTGAGTCCTGCCATACCAGGACATATGGGGATCTAGTCACTTCCTTCTCACCTGTAGGCTTCAGGAACTCTCCCCCACATCATTCCCTTGACCTGGAAGGGCCTCAGAGTTTCCCATCTACTCGGCTACACATTCTATGTTCTACAAAAGCCCAGGTACCTGGCCAGGAAACTGCTCTACTCCATGGGAAAGGTCTTGGGGTGATGACCTTGGAATCTTTTCTCCTCTCTCTCTTTCTCTACAGGCTGGCTGAGGGAAAAGGAGGACACTTCTTGTTCCCTCCCCAACTTCCTGGTGTTCCTTCCTTCCGGTCATGGGGGCCTCTCAGTCCAAACCCCTCGAAACACACCCTTAGGGTGTCTCCTTGCCAATCTCTCGACCCTTGGTCTTTCTGCCTACATCAAACCAAAGAAGCTCTACCTGGCCACAATATAAACTTGACAATGTCTCTCAGTGGCCCCAAAATGACACTTTCAATTCCAATATCCTCCGAGACTTTGATAATTTTTGCCACCGGACAGGGAAAGCTTTCGAGATTCCCTACGTACAGGCTTTCTTTTTCCTCCGCTCTCGCCCCTCGCTTTATTCCTCATGTTCCACTCATCAGATCCTCCTCACAAAGTCCTCTTCACTCCCTCAAACCGGTCCTCAGCCCCTTTCTCTGTCTTCTGACTGCTCTTTTGACCCAGTTGATCATTCCTCTCCACCTGTCTCACTCTCACCACCTCCTTACAACCCTGCCACAGAATCCGCACCCCACGCTCTACCTCTGAGAACTCTAACCACCCACCTTCCCCTGTGCTCTCCACCAAATTTCTGCCCCCGTGACCGCCAGCAACCGAATTCACAGGTGGTTGGCCATTCCCTTCTCACTTTCTGATCTTCCTGAGAGGTCAAATCCTGAGAACATGATCTCCAAAACAGCCTTTCCCATATAACACTCATTCTCAGGCCACCCAAAGACTGCCTTCCTCAACAGCCTCTTCTATTCCCACATCCATTCTACCCTTGAGGGAGGAAGCAGGAACTGAGGGCATAGTCTGAGTCCATGTCCCATTCTCTATGTCCAGCCTCACAGATTGAGAGGCATCTCAGGTTTCTTTTTCCACTGACCTGACCACCTTTACTCCCCCCACATACGCCACAAACTTCAAAAAACAGATACAGGTCCACAAACCCCTCAAAAAGATCTCGTTAACCTGACCTTTAAGGTCTTTAATAATAGAGATGAGGAGACCCAAATCTAAAATCAAAAGCGAGATCAGGCCAAGGCTGAACCTTTTCTCCTCTCTTTTTCTCTACAGGTTGGCTGAGGGAAAAGGAGTCTTTCTGGCTACAGAAGGAGGCTTTCCAGCTCCTAGCCACCGCTCTCATGAACCCCAAACAAAGTGCAGGTCCTCCAACTGTGGGTAAGTCAGGGGCTAAGCCTCCTCCGGGCCCATGTTTCAAACGCAGCAAGGAAAGACACTGAGCCAAGTCCTGCTCAAACCCGAGACCCCTGCCTGGGCCCTGCCCAAGGTGTGGAAGGGAAGGCCACTGGAAATCAGACTGTAGTCTTGCCCCTCCAGTTCAGGCCTCAGCCAGTCCAGCATGGCCGCCCCCTGGATCCGGTTTGGAGCTCTCAGACACCCTGGGACTGGCCACGAAGAAGCTTCCCAGGCCCTGACAGAGCCCCACAGACTTACATCACCAGGACAGAGCCTCGGGTAACAACTGTGGTGGCAGGTAAGCCAATCTCCTTTTTAATTGACACTGGGGCCACTTATTCTGCCCTCTCTGAATTTACTGGGACCCTTGTCCCCTCCTCAGTCTCTATTATGGGGGTTGATGAATTAGTCTCACAGCCATTAGCCACCTCACGTCTACACTGCATCTTACTAAATTGCCCCATTCACTCTTTTCTCATTCTACCTTGGTGCCTGGCCAGGGCTACCATGCATCCCCTCATAAAGCCCAGTTGCCCCAAACCACAGTCACCTACCTCAGTTTCACTCTCTCACCCTACAAGGCTGAGCCATTCCTTGGACTATAAATGCCTTATCTCCTTATCTCCTCTATGATCATTATCTCTAGGAAAAATGCGGAGGTTTAAAATTCAAGCGGCTAGAGGCCTGGGAACGGGCTGCGGGGCCTGCTCCCTCCTCCCCCTGTCTTTTCTAAATATTTTAAAATAGCATACAATACTGAAACATTGATTGCTAGATATGTTTAGAAATACTTAATGGAAGGTCTGAGGCATGGTTATGCATTTTTGAAGAACATAGAAAGAAAGTTTGAAGGCTAATTTGAAAGTGTGAAATTTGTGAAGGTTGTGTATGTGATGAGAGGGAAAAGAGAAATGTTGAAAGAAAGAAAGAAGTTCTAAAGTTAACTGTTGACAAGAATTGTAAAAGGGCCATTTTACTCTGAGCAAGGAAGTGAGGCTTCAGTCTCCAAGCCTGGCAGGACAAGGTTGTTGGATACTTCTTAAGCTAAACCAGAATATTCACAGTGTCTAACCTCTTATCCAACCATCCAGGTCCCGGGCTTCCACTACTCCTTTCCTTCCCTTTCCCTCCCACTTTCACTGCAATACAATCTCAACCACTCATCTGTCACTCCTTATTGGTAGCGCCATGGTGACCACCCTCTCAGCTTGGAGCATGGAACTGTGAAAGGGAATCTCATACCCTTTAGTCCACCTCTTTTCCTTACACCTATCAGCTTGTCCCCATGATCAGGGATTTTTCTTCCTCTGTGGGGAAAACACATACATCTGTCTCTCCATCAGCTGGACAGGAACCTGTACTCTCATTTATCTCTCACCCAATGTAGATGCAGCCTCCAATAATCGGTCTTTACCTGTCCCCATAACCCATTATATCTGACACAAGAGTCCAGATAATCCCTCGCCTCATAACCCTTGGCATCACAGCAGGGGTTGGAACTGCCATAGGGAGCTTAACCACTGCTCTAAATCATGCTGCTGCACCCTTCGTCCAATACGGAAAACACTACCTGTTTAACAAACACCTCTCAAATGACTACCTCAACTACTCCTATACCTTACTACTGTGCACAATCTATGAATTTACTCCCTCCCTTAGCCTGCCCTCCACCAGGTATTTTTCTCCCCCAGGACCTGTCACACTCACTCTGCCTTTATGTCTTCCTAACCCCCAATATTTCTATCAGAACATAGGGAGAACTTGAATCCTCTCTTGGTCTTCTCAGGCCTCACCACAAAAGGGCAGCCCTTGTTCCCCTCTTAGTGGGTACGGGAGTCCTCACTGCAGTAGGGACAGGAGTAGGAGGCATTTTCTCCTCTGTTTATTTCTACCACAAATTGTCTGCTGAATTTTCAGAAGATATCTCCATCATTAGCAATTCCATTGAATCCCTTCAAAGGCAGGTAGACTCCTTAGTAGTGGTAACCTTACAGAACCGGCGCACTTTAGATCTCTTTACAGCAGAAAAAGGGGGTACCTGTGTCTTTCTTGGGGAAGAATGCTGCTACTTTGTAAATTAATCAGGAATTGTCAAAGATCACATTAAATCCCTTCGGGACAGGATTGACCAAAGATGATGTAACCAGCTAGAAGGGGGTATGCCATCTTTGGCTCACTTTCCCCATGGCCCTCCCACTATTAGGCTCACTGGTATTTATTCTTTTAATTTTGCTCTTTGGCCCCTGTCTCATGCTCTGTTTCACTAGTTTTTTGCAGAACAGAATGCAGGTGTTCGCCAAACAGAAGGTGGGAGAGATCTATCTGGCCTTGAATTCAGAACCTAGAGACACCTGTGTCACCAGAATCCTTGAGAGTCCGGGTAGACGCCCCTGATGACGCGCCCCTCTCAATAGGAAGAAGCTACAGAAGATGGACCTTCACCCCCTGACCTTGCCCGGACTCTCAATTTTTTAAAAAATATTACCAAAAGCCTGGAATGATAGATCCACCCTTCCCCCAACTGATGGACGGAGTATGACGTAACCTGCACCTGCGGCCTGGACATTCCTGAGCACCTAACTAGGCATCTTATATGGACTATACATTGAACCACCAATCAGCACCTGCCAAATACCCTAAGCTCTTGATTCCTAAGTACCTAAGTGCCTAATCATGTGCCTTATATGAAACCTCCAATCAGCGTGTGCCGAGTACCCTAAGCCCCATCCCTTCCCATTTCTCCCCTCAAAAGGCGTGTTTACCTCTGCACGTGTTGCTGTTCTCCCCTTGCGAGACAGCCCTCAGGGTCCTTCTCCTCTAATAAAGCCTGTAGTCCTGGTTTTTGGCCCTCTGTCTGGTCTTTCACTTACATGGGAGACACCCACAAAAACTGAGTAACTCCCTTAAATGGTCCAAGCTGCCATCTTACATACCATCTCCAGCTAAAGTGAAAAGAAGATGTGGGGTGTGGGGTCAATTATAAGAGGTTACCTTGGAAAACACAGTAAATAAGGGCAAGGTTGTTATATATATTTAAGTATTTGCCATTTTCATTGATAAAAATTTTTAGAGACTTAGATTCATCCTTCTGGAGAGAGAGAGAGAGAGAGAGCTTACAAATAGAGATTTCCCTTATTAATGTAAATGTATTTTACAAAAGGGTAACTTTTACTCAGTTTTCAGAGCTTTTCCTGTGTCTGCTGTTCCTTAAAAATAATTAACCTAAAATAATCCTACTGCCAAAAAGGCATATTTGGTGGTGGTATATTCTGTTCCAGAACCATCACCTTTCTTAGATCTGAAGGAAAAGGTAGAGAGAGGAGTTCCTGGAACTCCCACAGGGTAGCTTAGAGAGCGGTCTACTGGTAGAACTGTGGCCTTAGGTAGAGAGCATCACAACTACAGCCAATCTGAGACCTAGCAAGGGTGAATATCAGGGGAGTAAATTATCCTCTCCTCATCTTCATGTTCCTCCTCCATTCTTGCTTCAATGATTTCTGTAGGCCCAAACCAACTGGAAGCCATAGGGCAAAAAGCCCAGTTAATGCATTATGTAGAGGTCAGTTTTGTAGGGCACAGAGCAGTAGAAGTAGATTGGAAGAGGAAAACAGATGATATTCAGCATGGAGATGACAACCCCTTTCTACCCAGGCTCCATCAGAGCATGTCTAGAGTGCAGTAATTAGTTCTGAAAAAAAGAGTTATAGTCAAACAAATGTGTTCAAAGAAGAAAAACAACAACACAATGAGCGAACTCACAAGCATTCCATATAAAAATGTTTAGAGGAAGTAGTACTATTACTTCTAGAAAAGAAAATATTTGAGGGTCAATCTAACATTATAGTTAAAAGTACAGACCCTAGAGCCAGCTCTAAATTTATTATCTGGGTGACATTGGATAAGCCACTTTACTTATTTTTTTTGCTTCCATTCTCTCATTTGTAAAATTGAGCATAATAATAGCATCTACTTCTTAGGGTTGTTAAGAGAATTAAATAGTGCTTTGCAAAGGTTGGGGACAGAAAGAGATTTTGCTTTGGGTGATGGGTACACCAGAGGCAATGTGCAGATACTGTTTTATTGAATTATACACTTGAAACCTGTACCCCAATAAATTCAATAAAATAAAATATAACAGTGTGTGGTACATGATAAATGTTATATAAGTTATGTAATTGGGTAGAGGCATGGTAGAGAAATTTGAGTGGGTCTATGTGTTCTGAAAGCAGTTAAGTCTAGTTGGTGAAAACTCTAAGATGACAGGTTTTTATTCAGTTTAAAGTTAAATCGGCTCATAGACATAATAAAAAAAATGATCTTCCATGGTAGTGAGTTCTTCATCCTAGAGGTGTTCAAATTTAGACTAAATGACAAGTTATGTTGTAGGGGTGGAAAAGTTTTCCATCTTATCCTCTAGGTTTTTTGGTTGGTCTGATAATAAAACTGACAAAAAACAGAATAACAGGGAAAAACCCCAAAAGTTTAATAACTTGTACACCTCCTGAATGCATGGGAAAGACCCAAGAAAACTAAGCAACTCCCCAAAATGGTGGAGGCCATCACCTTAAACATCATCTTTAATTAAAGACAAAAGAAGATGTTAAGGGTGAAGAGTCAGTTATGGAAGGTTACCTGGAAAAGCACAGTAAACTGGGTAGTGTTGTTGTACAGCTCTAAGTCCTTGCCTTCTCCATTGATAGAGATTTAGAGACCTTCCCCTCTTCCTAGTATAGCCAGGGAGATGATCTAACAAATAGAGATTTCCCTAACAAATGTACATGTCTCTTACAAAGGATAACTTCTACTTGGGTTTTAGAGCTTCTCCCATGTCTGTTTCATTAAGAACAAAACAAGCAAAACAAACAAACAAACAAACAAACAAAAAACAGCCTAAAGTAATCCTATTCCAAAGAGAAATATTTTGGGTGGCAAATTCTGCTACACTATAATATCATAAAGAGATCCAAGCATTGAAGAGTGTTAGAACAGGCCTCTCCAAGATGTGCCACTTTGGCATGTGAATTACTTTGAGCTGAAGTCAGTCAAGACCCTGTGGGCTCACACACACAAAAAAACCCCTTTTACCTCTTCCTTAAAGTATTTAAATTAGGGACCGTGGTGGTTCAGAACAAGTCACCCCAAGATGTGCCCCTCTGGTATATAGATTATTTTGAGCAAAAGACAACTTTAGCCATAGGATCTGGATAAATTTCTGCCCTTCTCTTTGCTATCTAGAAGAACTTGAATTAGGTGCTGTGTCCATAATAAGTTGTTATCAGAGATAACCTATTTTGATCTATCTATAGGGCAGGACAAACTTCTATTTACTAAGCATCTGCTCCTTATCATCCCATCCTGCAATGACCTTTGAAGTCCCCAAGGCATATACGGATGTTCTCTTTCTATCTCTGAATCTCTCTTGCATTTGGGGTCTCTGACTCTCTGACATATGCAGGGTTCCCATACATATGTATTTATTAAATTTGGTTATTTTCTCTTGTCAATCTATTTTGTACATTTATTAGACCTGCCAGAAGAACCTATGGGAGTAGAGTGAAGTTTTTTCTTCCCCACCCCACAGCATTAATTAGAAGGTTGGATTAGAAGACCTTCAAAACTCATTGTAATCCTGCCATATCTCTGATTCTTCAGCAAAATCATATGCAATGCCATTGGAAATATAACCTTGTTAGCTAAATCTCTGCCTAAAAAAGCCAATGACTATTTTAGGCTATAGATTGCCCAGATGTCATTCTTGACCTTTAGGTAGTGCACTATCTTCTGGGAAACAGATCCTTTGCTTCTGAAAGAGTTCCAGCATTATTATTATGTTATTATTATGTTATTATTCTGGTCTTGTCCTGGTCTTTTGGTTTTGTGGGCTGGGAGTAGATTTGGTTCTGGGTATTATTAGAAGTCAAAAGTCTCTCCTTTGTACATGCTTTGGCTGTATGACTTTTGGTTTTATTCTATTGTTTCTGAAAAACAACTCAGTATCTTGTTAGAAACAGGATAAGGCCAGTTTGAGTTCGTTGTGTGGTTACACAACTGTATCTACCTCCAATTTCATTTTCTTCAATTAAAATAAATGGAGAAATTGTCATAGTTTTCTATTTAAGATTATTCCTCTACAGTGACATAATTTAGATTTAAGATTTAAGGTCAACCTCCTACTACATGTGTGATTTTGGACAACTTACTTAACTTCTTAGAGCTTGCGTATTTTTCACTATAAAATATGGATAATAATAGTATCCATTTTGCATCACAGGCTCATTGAAAGATTAAATGACATATTGTTTGCAAAGTTACTGGCATATATTAAACTTTGAATAAATATTAGCACTTGTTATAATAATACTAGAGGCTTGATGCACAAAATTCATGCAAGAGTAGGCCTTCCTTTCCCTGGCTGCCAGCACCAGCTTCCCTCTGGCACCTGGGACCCGGGCTTCCCTCATAGCCCCGGCTTCATCTGGAAGGTCATCCGGAAGGATGTCTGGTCTAATTAGCATATTATACTTTTATTATTATAGATATTTTATCATATATCAATTAGTGGTGATGTGGGCTCTTGGTTCGTGACTGTGTAGGAAAGATTTCACAATAGAAGTCCAGGTGATTTTGAGAATACATTTATTAAAGCTGGGGTCAGTGAAACAAAGGAAGGGCTTATGATAGAAGAGGCAAGATCATACCAACAGGAGTGAGCCTAGTCAGAGCTGCCTTGGCCCTTTAGGAGGAAAGTCACAGAGGCAGAAGAAGAGTCCTTGGAGATAGGTTCAGGGGCCTAGCCCAGGATGAGCTGCTCTCCTGGTTGCAAGTCTCCTGGGAACCTTTAGAGCTTAGGAGAAAGAAAAGGAAAGATACACAGCAGTGGAAAGAAGTGGGGGAAAGGCATGGGCATATTCCAGAGAGTGAGAGCACACACTGGGTCCTTTGCCTTAAAGGTTTTTATCTAAAGGTTTTATAAAGGCAGAAATTTTAGGGGAGCTCTCAGGGGAGGATCTCAATAGAATATTCGTTAGCTTTCCAGGTATGTCCTTTCAGGGTTGTTGTCTCTACTGATTGGTCATTGCATCTAGTCCTGATGTCAGCCATTGCATCACTTTATCTGGTTTTGCTGCTTATCTGGGTCCAGAGCTGAAACACAACTAAGGCCTATATGCTATCTCTAGTTTGACCAAAACTCTGTCTCTGTGGTCAACAGACCAAAGGCTTTGTTCCTAAGATTATTTGATGTGTGACCCTTGTCCTGAGGGCTTAATGCTTAAGGGAGTGGATGCTCAAGGGAGGAGGCAGGTGAGTCAGGGTGCTGGAAGGGACCAGTTTGAATCAACCATCTGTCTCAGTTTCCTCATTCTACTTGCCAAGGAATTTTCTTAAATTTTTACCATCCTGCAGTATATCAATGATATATTGTAAAATATGTTGTTATTATTCTAAAACTAGTTCCTGAGATGCCTGGTTACCTTGGGTGCAGCAAGTTTTCACATTTCCCTTGACTGGAGCCTACGTTCTTCAGTTAATTCTGGACTATTTCTGCAGGGATTGTAATACTGCTGGGGAAAGGGAAAAGAGGTAACCTTTGTTTCAATGATAGACTTCCTCTGAGGCCGTCCTCACCCCAATGCAAGTCCTGAGAAACTATATGCAGCAGAAAAGCAATCCTGGCAGTTCCTTCAGCGGTGTAGATTGTGTCAAAGAAGGGATTCTTGCCTGTCAGCAGGCAACCATGAAGCTTATATTTGGATTTTCATATGAATAAAACTTCAGAAGATAAAATAGCCAGCTGCAAAAGGCATGACTACTCTTTGATCTGCGAAACAAGAGATTATAATAAAGAAAAATAAAAGAGAGAAAAATATCACCTTCCTAGACTTTGTCTCTATAATGAAAGGAGTTTCCAAACTTCCTTTAGATGCAAATAATTTCAATTAACATTTTAGGGGGTTAAATGTAAATACCATTCTTCTATAGGCTGGAGCTAGTTGCTTAATCATTGTGTGAAGTGCTAACCACTACTATTTGCAAGATGAGGAAAATTACACTCTCATGTTTGGCCTTCTCTTCTGGTCCCCACCAGAAGCATTGAGTCTTATCTTCCTTCCTCTCTTATTCATGCACCCACCCACAAATTCATTTTTTATGAGTGGCATCTCAGTGCTAGGATGACAAGGAAAGGAAACTTAAGGGTATGTTGGCAGATTCACCCAGTTTGTCTATCCCAATTTTAACACTGAAAGTCTTGGGAACTCCCTCAGTCCTGCACAAACCAGGATGTTCACTGTAACTGCCCCTATCAGGAAGCATTATTCAGGAAACTAAGGGTTTAGTCCCCTGTGAAAAACCTTGGCAGGCTAGGTGGCAGTATCTCTATTCCCTAGACCACAAAGAAACAACAACAAAATTCTAGAGACTCAGTGAATAAGCTGAAACACACCAATTGGAGGATGAACAATATTGATAATGATGAGGAAAAAGAACAAAAGGAAGAGGAGGAGAATGAATCACAGCTAGCATTTATTAATGCTTTCTACATGCCAATGCCCATGTTGTTATTTTATAGATATCACCTAATTCAGTCCACCATTATTATCCCCATTTTATGAATGAGAGCCTTGGTGTCTTGTAAGGTCAAGTGGAGCCAGGATTAAAATCCTTGTCTATCTGACTCTGAAGTGTATTCTCATAACCACTATATGATATTGGCTTATTTATCGAGGATTTCCTATATCTTCCAATATTCTCAACATTGTGCCATACCTTTGGGAGAGAGCAGTGAGCAAAGGACACATGATCACTACCCTCTTGAAAGTTCAATCTATGTTAGAATTACCCATATGAAAATTAGATATTTTTGTTTTAAAACCTTTATAGTTGCATGAATGCAACTATATCATGTGAATCACAATTCCAGAGAGAGAAGGGCATGTTATTTCTTGATGTTCATGCCTAAGCAATTATAAGAAGTGATTAGACCAGCTATTGACTAGGCTTAGAAGGATAAGGCCCTTGTTTTAGGAAGCTGAATTAATTATGCCAAGATGAGCAGCTGCTGATCAAATAGGAAAGTGAAGGTGATTGTTCTCTGTGAGTTTCCTATTATAAATCAAACAAAAAGAAAATGATTTAAAAACATTTATTCATGGTATTTTCTTTTTGAGCCAAAAGATATCTATTGACATAGATCTCCTGCCAATTGCAAGTCCTTTATTCCCTTGTTGTCAGAAACTGCCAAACTTAAGATTTCATATTTAGAGCTATTATGGCAGAGACTTGTGTCTCTCTAAACCTGAGTATTTGAGTATTATGAGAGATAACGCATCAGGTGACCCTGATAGTTAGTGTATCCTATTAATTATTTCTATGATAAATTTCTGACTCTACAAGACAAATAGCAAAGTCAAAATACTTATCACCTCCTCTTAGGATGTGCATGGTCCATGCCTAGGTTAGGAGTTGGCAATTATGGCCTAAAGGCCAAATCCAGTCTGCTGCCTGTTTTTGAATAGCATGTGAGCTAAGAATAGTTTTTAAATTTTTAAATGGTTTTTAAAAAATCAAATGAAGAATAACATTTTGTGACATGGGAAAATTATATAAAATTCAAATTTCAGTGTCTATAAATAGTCTTATTGAAACACAAACATACTCATTCCTTTATGTTTCCTTATGAAAAGAGTATGTTGACCTCTAACCTAGAGGAAGGGGCTAACTTCCTGTATAAGACATGTACATGGGAAAGCTCACAATTACTTGAAAAGTAAATTATCAGTGCTATGTTTTGGAGGAAACAACAATAGTAAAAGTAAGTTGATCTATTGATTTCAAGTCACATGGAATCTATAAAAGTTAAGAAAAACCTTACATGATATATGTAGTCATAGTCTTCCTAGATATTTTCTAAAATGTCTCTTTATCGTGGCTATTATCAATAGCCATTGATCACTAATAATTAGAAGATACAAATACGTTAAGATTCATATTTTAGTTAATAATATTTACCTATGTCGTATATGTATTACATATACTAGGTGTACCTGTTAATAATGCAGATCTTTTTTCAATAGATGGAGTTACACATATGTTGATATATATGCGATTTGATATGTATGCTATTTTGTTGTATGACAACAAGCTTTAAAACTTAATATGTCAAATTTTTTTAAAGGTGTTAACATCATAGATATTTTTACACTTAAATATGTTGAATTTCGTGCCAGAAAAAAGCATCTGTGGGAAGTTTTTTTTTCTGTTTTTTCAACTTTTCTTTTTTTTAAATTTCTTTATTGATTAAGGTATCACATACGTGTCCTTATTCCCCCATTACCTCCCACCTCCAATTCATGCCCCAACCCCCCTATTCTCTGTGTCCAATGATTAGGCTTATATGCATGCATATAAGTCCTTTGGTTGATCTCTCCCCCTTACCCCCACTATCCCCTACCTTCCCTGAGGTTTGACATTCTGATTGATGTTTCTCTGTCTCTAGATCTATTTTTGTTCATCAGTTTATGTTGTTCATTATATTCCACAAATGAGTGAGATCATGTGATATTTATCTTTCTCTGCCTGGCTTATTTCACTTAGCATAATGTTCTCCATCTCCAACCATGTTGTTGCAAATGGTAAGCACTCCTTCTTTTTTACCACACCGTAATATTCCATTGTGTGGATGTACCACAGTTTTTTAATCCACTCATCTGCTGATAGACACTTAGGCTGTTTCCAAATCTTAGCTATGGTGAATTGTGCTGCTATGAACATAGGGGTGCATATATCCTTTCAGATTCGTGCTTCTAGTTTCTTGGCATATATTCCTAGAAGTGGGATCACTGGGTCAAATGGGAGTTCCATTTTTAGTTTTTTGAGGAAACTCCATACTGTTCTCCACAGTGGCTGCACCAGTATGCATTCCCACCAGCAGTGCACCAGGGTTCCTTTTTCTCTGTATCCTTGCAAGAACTTGTCATTTGTTGATTTGTTGATAATAGCCATTCTGAAAGGGGTGAGATGGTACAGCATTGTTGTTTTGATTTGCATCTGTCTGATGATTAGTGACTTTGAGCATGTTTTCATATGTCTCATGGCCTTCCTTCTGTCTTCTTTCGAAAAGTGTCTATTTAGATTAGTTGCCCATTTTTTCATTGGGTTGTTTATCTTCTTTTTGTTAAGCTGCATGAGTTTCCTGTAAATGTTGGAGATTAAACTCTTATCGTTGATATCATTGGCAAATATGTTCTCCCATGCAGTGGGCTTTCTTGTTGTTTTATTGATGGTCTCCTTTGCTGTGCAAAAGCTTTTTACTTTGATGTAGTCCCATTTGATTATTTTCTCTTTAGTTTCCATTGCCCTAGGAGAGGTATCAGTGAAGAAATTGCTTCGGCATATGTCAGAGATTTTTCTGCCAATGGATTCCTCTAGTATTTTTATGGTTTCCCGACGTATCTTTAAGTCCTTGGACCATTTTGAGTTTATTTTTGTGTATGGTGAAAGTTGGTGATCTAGTTTCATTTTTTTTGCATGTATCTGTCCAATTTTCCCAACACCATTTATTGAAGAGACTGTCTTGACTCCATTGTATGTTCATGCCTCCTTTGTCAAATATTAATTGAGCATAGTGATTTAGGTTGATTTCTGGGTTCTCTATTCTGTTACATTGATCTATATGTCTGTTCTTGTGCCAGTACCTGGCAGTTGTGAGAACAGTGACTTTGTAATACAGCTTGATATCTGGTATTGAGATCCCACCTACTTTGTTCTTCTTTTTTTTTTTTTAATTTTTTTAATTGTTTGAAGTATTACAAATAGTAGTACATATGTCTCTTTTTTTCCCCCATTGACCTCCCCCCAGCCTCCCCTTCCCCCCAGTACATGCCTTTACCTGCCCCCCCCCAGTGTCTTTTATCCATTGGTTATGCTTATATGCATGCGTACAAGTTCTTCAGTTGATCTCTTACAGCCCCCCCCCCAAAACCTCCTCTGCCTTCCCGCTGTAGTTTGACAGTCTGTTCAATGTTTTTTTTGCTTCTGTATCTATTTTTTCCCCTTTTCTTTCCTTTAAAAAATCTTGCCTCTGCAGACTAAAAATAGACATATAATAACAAAAAATGTTTGAGTCCCAATTTCAATGTTCAACAGTTCTGAGTCCCCGTTTCAATGTCAAACAGTTCCTTATGTGTACATGTCAGCAATGATATCTGGATGGTGGGCACATGGTGGCAATGCAGGTCCAACCCTCTCTGGTTTGGTCCTAGGCAAGCTGCTGCGTCGCACAGCTTTTGACTGCTAGCGTGGCAAGGCGTCGTCAGCGTCTCCCATCTCTGGACTGTTTCTCCTCTTGTCTTCATGGTTGGAGCAGACCTGTCAATTCCTCTCTGTTGCAGGAATCCACATGGTCTTGGAGTTGTTTTCTGAAAATATACAAACATATTCTCGACCAAAAGTTAATAAAGGAATCTTTTCTATATAATTGATTTGGGATCCTTTTTATTTTTGCCCAAACGATTTTCCTTTGTCTTATTTAGACACCATGTGTGTTTTTCATGGGTACCTTGTTGTTAGCATTACAAATAAAAATTAATTTTGTAAAGTAAAAATTTTCTAGATGTAATTTACTTATAGGATATTTTTCCTTACATGATATTACCCTACTATCCCCGTTTTTTGATTAATGGAGGCTTTTGTAAATTTTATAATGCAGTCTTGATAACTTTAAATTTTAATTTTTGCACAAAAATATGGCTGCTTTGGAAGGAACAACCTAAGACAGGCACAGTCGCAGAGGGGCCATCAGGAGAGAACTTGGGGATCATCAGAGGTGGGGCACAGACCCCCACCCTCCCAACCTTGCAGGGGCCTGAACCCTCACCCCGTCTGAGGGAGGTCTCCTGCTCTCATGGCTGCTTTGCTTCCCATGCCCAGCTCAGATCGGGACACAGGTGACAGACAGTGTGACTTGGCCCAGCTCAGATTGGGACCCAGGTAACAGACAGAGACTTGGCTGACAGCAGCTGCCCTATATCTAAATCCAGCCTAGCACCAGGAATGCTCAGGGCCTACTCAAGAATGCAAATAATCCTTTCCACTAATATTTACAGGGTAAACTAAGATTGTTGGTAGAGTATTAAATTTGACAGTAAAATAATAATCAAGTTTTCAGATTAAATTAAATAGGCTAATTCAAATAAGTGAATATTCAAGAAAATTTAATTGTACTGGACAAAAAGCTGTTCCTAAAGTGTTTACTAAAATTTCTATTGGTAGTTCATCTCATGGTAAAATTCCTGAACATGCAATGATACTTTGTTCTTCTTTCTCAGGATTGCTGCAGCTATTCACGGTCTTTTTAATTCCAGATGAATTTTTGGAAAGTCCTTTCTAGATCTGTGAAATATACCATTGGTATTTTAATGGAGAGTGCATTGACTTTATAGATTGCTTTGGGTAGTATGGACATTTTGATGATGTTGATTCTACCAATCCATGAACATGGTATGTTCTTCACCTGTTTATGTCTTCCTCTATCTCTTTTTTTAGTGTCGTGTAGTTTTCTGCATATAGGTCTTTTACCTCCTTAGTTAAGTTTATTCCTAGGTATCTTAATTTTTTTGGTGCGATGGTAAATGGGATTGCTTTTATAGTCTCTCTTTCTGCAAGTTCACTATTGGTGTATAGAAATGCCATAGATTTCTTGGCGTTAATTTTGTATCCTGCCCTCTTGCCAAATTCATTTATTAAGTCTAATAATTTTTTGATGAAGTCTTTAGGTTTTTCTATGTACAATATCATGTCATCTGAAAATAAGGACACTTTTACTTCTTCTTTTCCAATTTGGATGCCTTTTATTTCTTCTTCTTGTCTGATTGCAATGGCTAGTACTTCCAGCACTATGTTGAACACGAGTGGTGAGAGTGGGCATCCCTGTCTTGTTCCTGTTCTTAGGGGAAATGGTTTTAGTTTTTGCCCATTGAGTATGATGTTAGCTGTGGGTTTGTCATATATGGCTTTTATTATGTTGAGGTATGATCCTTCTATTCCCACCTTGCTGAGAGTTTTTGTCAAGAATTGGTGTTGGATTTTGTCAAATGCTTTTTCTGCATCGAATGATATGACTATGTGATTTTTATCTCTCAATTTGTTTATGTGATGTATCACATTTATTGATTTGCGAATATTGTACCATCCTTGCATCCCCAGGATAAATCCTACTTGGTCATGGTGTATGATCTTTCTGATGTACTGCTGGATCTGATTTGCTAAAATTTTGTTGTGGATTTTGGCATCTATGTTCATGAGGGATATTGGTCTGTAATTCTCTTTCATTGTGTTATCTTTATCTGGTTTTGGTATTAAGGTGATGCTGGCTTCATAGAAGGAGCTTGGAAGTTTTCCTTCCTCTTGAATATTTGGAAGAGTCTGAGGAGGATAGGTTTTAGTTCTTCCTTGAATGTTTGGTAAAACTCCCCTGTGAAGCCATCTGGCACCGGGCTTTTGTTTGCTGGAAGCTTTTTGATGACTGCTTCAATTTCGTCCATAGTTATCAGCCTATTGAGATTTTTAGAATCTTCCTGAGTAAGTTTTGGAAGGTTGTGTTTTTCTAGGAATGTGTCCATTTTCTCCAGGTTGTCTAGTTTGTTAGAATAGAGTTGTTCATAGTATTTTTTAATAATCCTTTGTATTTCGGTGGGGTCTGTTGTTATTTCTCCTCTTTCATTTTTGATTTTGTTTATTTGGGTCCTCTCTCTTTGCTTCTTGATGAGCCTGGCTAGAGGTTCATCAATCTTGTTTATCCTTTCAAAGAACCAGCCCTTGGTTTCATTGATCTTTTGTAATTTTTTTTTTTGGTCTCTATGTCATTCATTTCTTTTTTTTTTAAATTTCTTTATTGATTAAGGTATTACATATATGTCCTTATTCCCCCCTCACCCCCCATCTCCCATTCATTCCCCCACCCTCCAGTTGTCTGTGTCCATTTATTAGGCTTATATGCATGCATACAAGTCCTTTGGTTGATCTCTCTCCCTTACCCCCACCCTCCCCTACCTTCCCTGAGGTTTGACGTTCTGATTGATATTTCTCTGTCTCTGAATCTATTTTTGTTCATCAGTTTAGGTTGTTCATTATATTCCACAAATGAGTGAGATCATGTGATATTTATCTTTCTCTGCCTGGCTTATTTCACTTAGCATAATGCTCTCCATCTCCAACCATGTTGTTGCAAATGGTAAGAACTCCTTTTTTTATTGATCCCTTTATTATTATGAAGTGGCCTTCCTTATCTCTTGTTATGGCCTTTACTTTGAGGTCTATTTTGTCAGATATACGTACTGCTCCCCCAGCTTTTTTTTTTTTTTTCATTTCCATTTGCCTGAAAGATGTTTTTCTATCCCTTCACTTTCAGTCTTTATGAGTCCCTTTTTCTGAGGTGGGTCTCTTGTAGACAGCATATATATGGGTCGTGTTTTTTTTTTTTATCCATTCAGCTACTTGATGTCTTTTGATTGGAGCATTTAGACCTTTTATGTTTAAAGTTATTATTGAAAGGTAATTATTTGTAGCCATTTTTATTTTTTGTGTCTGTGTTCCTTCTTACCTTTTCATTTCTTCTTTTTATAGCAGTCCCTTTAGCATTTCTTGCATTGCTGGCTTGGTAGTGATAAACTCCCTTAGCGTTTTTTTGTCTGTGAAGCTCCTTATTTCCCCTTCAATTTTGAATCATAGCCTTGCTGGGTAGAGTATTCTTGGATTCAGTCCCTTGGTTTGCATCACTTTGTAAATTTCTTTCCATTTTTTCTGGCCTGATGTGTTTCTGTTGAGAAATCATTTGGTAATCTAATGGGAGCTCCCTTGTATGTAACTTTCCGTCTCTCACTTGCAGCCTTTAAGATTCTGTCTTTGTCCTGAATATTTGCCATTGTTATTATGATGTGTCTTGGTATGGGTCTTTTTGGGTTCATCCTATTTGGGACTCTCTGTGCTTGTGTGACTTTTTTCTTTGCCACATCAGGGAAGTTTTCTGACATTATTTCTTCAAATAGGTCTTGTAACCCTTGTTCCTCTTCCTGTTGTTCTGGCACCCCTCTCATTCATATGTTGCTTCGTTTCATGTTGTCCCATAGCTCCCTTAAGCTCTCCTCCTGTCTTTTAATTTTTTTTTCTACAGTTGCAATTCATTTTGGCTGTGTTTTGCTTCCATGTCTTCTAATTTGCTAATTCGGTCCTCCGCTTCTCCTAGTCTACTGTTGAAACTTTCCATGGTGTTATTTATTGCAGCTATATCACTCTTCATTTCTTCTTGATTCTTACATAAGTTGTTGATTTTTTCACCCATTTCTTCTTGATTCTTACATAAGGTGTTGATTTTTCCTTCCATCATGTTTATGAACTCTATGACCCTTATTCTGAATTCTTCTTCTGACATATTGCATTCCTCTGTTTCACTTAGCTGCTTTTCTGGTAATTCCTCCTTTTCTTTCATTTGGGGGCATCTTTGTCTACCCATTTTTGGTTTCACTGACTGATATAGATGTCGAGCTGTGCAGGGGCTGCTCCTTGGGTGGCAGTGGCTTCTCTGGTTGTGGTTGCTCCTCGGGCGGTCATGGTAGCAGCTGCTTCTCAGTTGGCAGTGGCTCCTCTGGTGGGTGCTGTTCACAGCAGTGGTGTCTCCTCTGGCTGGTGGGGGAGTTTGCTTGTATAGTTGCTGTTCCTTGGACGAGGGTGGGCTGATTATGAGGTTGTTGCTCCTTGGATGGGGACGGGTTGCTCATGTCTGCTGCTCCTTGGATGGGGGCTGGCTACTCACATGGCTTCTGTTCTTTAGATGGGGGCTGGCTGCGTGCTGCTGCTGTTCCTCAGATGGGATGGGGTACTCGTGATGCTGCCGCTCCTTGAACTGGGTCAGGTTGCTTGCAGGGCTGCTGTTCCTCGTACGGGTGTGGGTTGCTCGAGCTGCTGCTTCTCCTCGGATGGGGGGTGGTCTGCTCATGCGGCTGCTGCTTCTCGCATGGGAGTGAGCTGCTCATGCTGTTGATGGTCCTCGGACAGGGACGGGCCGCTCACCCGGCTCCTTCTCATTTGTCAGGTGCAGGCTGCGTGTGGGTGCTGCTCCTTGGTCCAGTGTGGACTGCACAGGGCTGCTGCTCCTTGGACGTGGGCGGTCTGCTTACGTGGCTGCTGCTCGTCAGATGAGGCGAGACTGCTCTTGTGGCTGCTGCTCCTCAGAAGGGGGTGGGCTGCTCACACAACTTCTGCTCCTCGGATGGGGGCAGGCGCTTCGTGTGGCTGCTGCTCCTCGGAAAGGGGCGGTCTACTCACACAGCTGCTGCTTCTCGGATGGGGGCGGGCTGCTTGCACAGCTGCTGCTCCTTGGAAGGTGGCTGGCTGCTCGTGCGGCACAACTGCTGCTCTTCGGACAGGTGCAGGGTTTGGGCTGCTTGTAGCTGCTGCTCCTCAGAGGGGGGCCAGCTGCTGGGGCTGCCACTCCTCAGTAGTGGGTGGGCTGCTCAAGCGGCTGCTGCTCCTCAGATGGGGCGAGCTGGTCGCATGGTTGCTGCTCCTCAGACGGGGGAACTGGCTGCTCACACAGCTGCTGCTCCTTGGACAGGGGCAGGCCACATGAAGCTGTTGCTCTTAGGCCTGTGGCAGGTTGCTCGTGGGGCTGCTGTTCCTTGGACAGGAGTGGGCTGTTCATGTTGTTGCAGTGCCCTGGGCTAAAGCATTGGGCTGGTCAGAGGGGAACCTGCTTCAGAACTCACAGGAGCCTGCGCCCAGGGTGGCTGGAGCGTGGTTGACCATGGGATCACAGCCTAGGTAGCATGTCCCTGGCAGGGGTGGCTGTAGAGTCTCAGGTGTTATCTGAGGGCACTCTGGGTGGAGTTGAGGCTGGGAACCCAGTTACAGCAGCTCTCCCCTTCAAAAAGGCTAGGCCTCTGAGGATAAGCTGGCCTCCCAATACTGTTTGCAATGGTAGAAGAAGCTGCCTAGTTAGGATATCCTGATTAGTCTGCCATGAAGGTCCTGTGGAATCTAACTGCCTCACTCACACACACACACACACACACACACACACACACACACCACCTGACCACACAGTCCTCTTTTACTCCCTCAATCCCACATGCTCTTTCCCTCACTGCTGCATTCTTCCTGCCTCTATAGTTGGGTCAGGGGTGTTATTGACCTGTTCGTGGATGAGTTTCCTCTCCAGGTGTCTGGTTATGTGGCTTGCTCTCAAGCCCCTTGGTCAGACAGGATAAAATTCACCTCAACAAGACACAACACAGAGGGAACTAAGCACAAATGTACACATGACACCAATAATCCCAATATAA
Source organism: Plecotus auritus (assembly GCF_963455305.1). Classification (NCBI taxonomy): domain Eukaryota; kingdom Metazoa; phylum Chordata; class Mammalia; order Chiroptera; family Vespertilionidae; genus Plecotus; species Plecotus auritus. Next base: position 100,376,592 of record NC_137784.1, read on the forward strand.
GTGACCACCTGAGCAAAGAGAGTTAGGGCAGAGAAAAGAGAGCACAAATGCTATCGAAGAGAGAGAAAAAGATAAGGGATAAAAGACAACGGAATAAAAAGGAGAAAATATATATATATAAATATATAATATATAAATTATATAATAATTTATAATATATACATATTTTATATAATATATACATATTTTATATAATATATAAAATATGTATATATATATGTATATATATGTGTGTGTGTGTATATATATATATATATATATATATATATATATATATATATATATGTAAGACACCACAGAACCAATAGATAAACCAAAAAAAAAAAAAAATACAAACACCACACATCCAACAAAGAGGGTTGGGGCAGTATCTGTAGAGGCTGAGCTTATATAGTGAAAATAAGATTAAGAGTTGGATGAATATGGGGAGGACCTCAATTTAGTATTGAGGAAGTAGAAAGGGAATAAGTGGATGAGAAGAATGAGAATGAGAAGAAAAATATAATAAATTTACAAAAAAATAAAAAAAATTGATTTCAAAAATGGTATAAAAATTAAAAATAGCAAATAAAAAATAGTGATGGACAAACAATGTGAAAAGAAATAGAAAATAAAGCAACAAACAAAAACAGGAAAACATAGAAGAAAAAAAGGGAAAATAAAAAAAATAAAAATAAAAGTGAAAAAAGTAAAGTGTCGTTCCTTAGGCTGCCTTATGATTCCAGTCATCTGTACTGTACTGTTTCTCAGTTTCTGGTTGCTGGGGCTACAGTTTTCTCTTTAGGCCAGTTCCTTTGACCTAAGGTAGTATTCATATTCCTTTCTATTATTCAGGGTCAGATCTGGGTGTGGCTATATTGGTTGCCTGGAGACTGGAGGAAGCGGCTATCTCTCAGGAGAAAATGACGACTCAGGTATGACTCAGCACCAGACTCGCTACCACCTCTCCTGGACTGCCGCCTACTCTCCCCAGATTCCGCAAATCCACACCTTCTCCCGCACCTCAGCCATGGGTAAGTGTCTATATCCAAAAGGTCCTACGAACTAGGTTCAGTGGAGAAAGGCACAGGCCCCAATGTGAGGAGGGACTGCATCTCTGCAAGCTCCTCTCTTGCCAGCACTGTGCAGTCCAGCCAGCCCTTCAGGGCTGCCTCTGAGCTCAGATTCAAAATCCAGACTCCAAGGTCCAAAATCCCCTACCTCCTGCAGTCCCGTGGTCCCGTTTTTTTTTTGTTGTTTGTTTGTTTTTTCACAGTCAGATGCTTTGCCTGTCCACAGGGACAAGGCTTGGCGCCCTGTAGTTTCTCCCTGACCCTCTGGGCACAGAGGTCCGGCAGACTCTCTTGCCTAGATCCTTGATTTCACCTTTATCCAGGGGACCTCTGCCCTTCCCGGCTGCAAACTGTCTCACCAGCTGCATCTCCTTTGCCAATTCGGGCTGAATTCCACTCGTTTTTACCGCTCACTCTATTTGCTCCAGGACAAGGCTCAGGACACGTCTGTCTACTCTGCCGCCATTTTGTCTTCCCTCTGTGGGAAGTTTTAATTCATTACTTTATTTTGAAGAAAAGTGTTGCTGAATACTTCGGGAAGCTTATGGTGAATATGCTCCATCTCAAGATACTTGTGAATGCTGGTTTAAATGCTTTAAAAGTGATGATTTCAATGGGAAAGACAAAGAACGTCCAGGTCAATCAAAAAGTTTGAATGCCAACAATTACAAGCATTTTTGGATGAAGATGCAAGTCAAACTCAAAAACAACTTGCAGAAAGATTAAATGTTGCTCAGCAAACAATTTCTGATCATTTACAAGCAATGGGAAAGATTTTAAAGGAAGGAAAATGGGTGCCACATCAACTGAACAAAAGACAAATGGAAAAACAAAAAGTCATCAGTAAAATGTTGCTTCAATGGCACAAAAGAAAGTCTTTTTTTCCATCGAATTGTGACTGGCAATAAAAAGTGGATTTATTTTGAGAATCCCAAATGCACAAAATCATGGGTTGATCCAGGTCAACCATCAACATTGACTGCAAGGCCAAATTGTTTCGCAAAGAAGACAATGATCTGCGTTTGGTGGGATCAGGGAGGTGTGGTGTATGATGAGTTTCTAAAACCTGGTGAAACCATTAATACTGATTGCTACTGACAACAAGTAATCAATTTGAACCACGTTTTGGGCCAGAAGACATGGCAAAGTAATTTTGCTTCATGATGACACACCATCACACACTTCAAAACCAGCTAAAGACATTAAAAGATCTTGCCTGGGAAGTATTAACCCATCCACTGTATTCACCAGACCTTTCTCCTTCAGATTACCACTTGTTCTGATCGATGGCACACACACTTTCTGAGCAGCACTTCAAAACATACAAATAAGTGGAAAATTGGGTCTCTGAATGGTTTGCCTCAAAACAAGAAAAGTTCCATTGGGAGAGTATCTACAAATTACCTGAAAGATGGGGGAAATGTGTAGCTAGCGATGAACATTACTTTGAATAAAGCACTTTTGATGTTTCTCTTGAAATTATTGTGTTTTCTTTGATTACAAAATCCACATTATTAACCGATACACCTAGTATACAATGTGTATATTTTATATGTTTCTGTCATTTGAGTTTGCATTGAGGCTTTACTATGACTGATATTAACCCTGGAAAAGCCACTGAGTGAATTGAAAAGTAAAGACAATATTTACTTTTTTGTGGTCCTTTCTCAGAATTTCATAACACTTCTGACTTGAAACTGTGGTTATAATTTTTCCTCCCAAGCAAAAAAAGGAAGATTTTTCTCCCATGCTCCCTTCTGCCTTGATTTTCTCCCAGCAGTACCATTACCTGCTATGCAGAGATTATGTACTCAAAAGTATTCAGTTAAGATGTTCCTGTCCGTATTGGTTTAATAAATCAACACTAGAAATTAAACTATTAATTTTTCAAAACATTAAACAGCAAAGGAACATATGAAGACAGATGAGGGGAATAGGAAATTAGAACCTAAGAAATATATACCTTTCATGGTACTCCCTGTATAACATTGTAGGTTGAGATTTTATCATTTGTTAAGGAATAATATAGCAAAGAAAACATATTGCTATATATACACCTTCTTCAGAGCTGGCCTGGCTACTGGGCCAGTGAGGAAGTAAGCAGAGGGTTAGGGGCTGAGTGTGCCAGGTCAAAGGCCATTTGCAATGAAATATGGAGCAGGCTTAAATCTTCTCATTATACAGAGGAAGCATTTACTGGCTGAGGGGGTCTTAGTTATTTAATATTAATAAACTTTAGTTTCCTCATTTGTAAAATAGAGATAATAAAACTATTTTCTTTATGGGGTTTTTATTAGGATTGAATTTTATATATATATATAAAAATGTGCTTAGCACTGGCAAAAGTACTCAAAATATCTATACTAATAAAAGGGTAATATGCTAATTAGAGCAGACATCTTCTGGACATCCATCCAGACAAAGCCACAGTGGCTGTGAGGCCTGGGGCTCAGGCAGCCGTGGGCTCAGGAAGCTTTGAGCCCTGGTGGCTGCGAGGCCTGGGGCTCATGGCAGTCATGAACCCCGGCGGCTACGAGGCCCGGGGCTCATGGAAGCCATGGGCTCATGGCAGCCGTGGGCTCAGGCAGACGTGAGCCCTGGCGACTGCGAGGCCTGGGGCTCAGGCCTCACAGCTGCCACGGCCAGCAGTGACAGCAGCAGTGGGTGATGGGGGCAACGCCTTCCCCTGATCAACCAGTTTCCTCCCCCAGAGGGAGGCCAGAATGAGGGCTCCCAGACTGTGAGAAGGGTCAAGCCGGGCTGAGGGACCCCCCACCCCAGTGCACAAATTTTCGTGCACTGGGCCTCTAGTATTTATTATAATTATATATTTTAATATGTTTTCATTGATTTTTAGAGAGAGAGAGGAAGGGAGAGGGATAGAGAGGTAAAAACATCAATGAGTGAGAGAGAAACATCATCCATTGGTTGCCTCCTGCACACCTCTTACTGGGGATCAAGCTTGCAACAGAGGCAGGCGCCCTGACTGGGAATTGAACCAGTGACCTCTTGGTTCATAGGATGATGCTCAACCACTGAGACACACCAGCCAGACTATATTTATTATTTTTATTGTTAGTGTGAGTGCTCATTGAAATAGTATAAGAAATCATTGCACAACTAGCCAATACTTTGTTATATGGCAATGTTCTGCCTACTCACATGAAGGAAGGTAGTGAAAGAAATAATGAGTAGATGCTAGGGGACTTGTATTTAGTCTGATTAATAATAATGATTACAATAACAATAAAAGGTTAGTATTTATTAGGCCTTTACTACATATTTAATACAACCCTAAATAGGTAATATCATTATCTCCATTTTAAATATGGGGGAACTGAGGTTTAAAAAGATTTGGCTTCTTGTGTAGGATAACACAGGTAGCAAATGGCAGAGAAGTAGGATTTAAACTCAAAAGACTAACTCCAGAACCTCCATGCTGAACCATGAGAGTATACTACCTTCCTGGTTCTGCAATTTGGTAGCTGTATGAACAGGGGCATAAAAGGTACTCATATTTTTGTGAAGATTATGCACTACACAAATCAAAGGGTGTTCTACTTTTTTTGGATACTAGAAGCCCACTGCATGAAACTCGTGCACTGGGGGGGTCTCCCTCAGCCCAGCCTGCACCCTCTCCAATCTGGGACCCCTCAGGGGATGTCCAACTGCCACAGGGATCAGGCCTAAATGGGCAGTCAGACATCCTTCTCACAATCTAAGACTGCTGGATCCCAACCGCTCACCTGCCTACCTGCCTGCCTGCCTGATTGCCCCTAACTGCTTCTGCCTACCAGCCTGATCGCCCCCTAACAACTCCCCTGCCAGCCTGTTCATCCCTAACTTCCCTCCTCTGCAGGCCCGGTCCCCGCCAACTGCCCTGCCCTGCTGGCACAATCACCCCCAACTGCCCTCTCCTGATGGCCTGTTTGCCCCCAATTGCCCTCCCTTGCCGGCCATCTTGTGGTAGCCATCTTGTGGTAGCCATCTTGTGACCACATGGGGGCGGCCATCTTGTGACCACATGGGGGCGGCCATTTGTGCAATGGTGTGACGGTCAATTTGCATATTACCTCTTTATTATATAAGATGTGTAGTGAATAACCTGTGCAGTCATATGGGTTGTCATGTGGAAGTTCCTTAACTTATCTGTGTTTTAGTTTCCTTGTTTCTAAAATGGAAGTTTGAACTAATTGGTTACTAGGCCTGTTTTAGCTGAGGGTCTAGTGTGAATGTGTGGATAATCCTATATAATAAAAGGCTAATATGCAAATTGACCGAATGGCAGAACAACAGGTTGCTATGACGTGCACTGACCCCCAGGGGGCAGACGTTCAATGCAGGAGCTGCCGCCTGGTGGTCAGTATGCTCCCACAGGGGGAGCGCTGCTCATCCAGAAGCAGGGCTCATGGCTGGCGAGTGCAGTGGTGGTGGCGGGAGCCTCTCTTGCCTCTGCGGCAGCGCTAAGGATGTCCAACTGATGGCTTAGGCCCGCGAAAGCCATCAGTTGGACATCCCCTGAAAGCTCCTGGACTGCGAGAGGGCACAGGCCAGGCTGAGGGACCCCTCAAGTACACAAATTTCATGCACTGGGACTCTAATTCAAAAATAATTTCTAATTTTCATTGGAGAGTTTTATACATATATTGGAATTTGTACTTATCTTATGAAATAAATTCCTAGAATAAATTAAATAAGGACATGGCACTGGGAATATCGGGAACTGGAGGTTTAGGAGAGCTGCCTAATCTTTCCCCATGGTCCCCTGCTCAAGTACTCCATGCCATGAAGCGACAGTTTATATCTGCAACTGATACATAGAACAGCAGAAACAAAATGTCCCTTTCTCAAATATCCCCAGGAGTGGGGATATGGTTAAGTGAATGGATTTGAAAGGCTTTCTTTGCTATGATGTGAACTGAATGAAAATTAAGTGTCAACACCACAGGTTCAAAAGCAGATATTCAAGTAAATTTGCTGTTGTCTACAAAAACACATTTTAATGAAGCATTTAATTAAGCAAGAATTGTGTGTGCTACCCATTGATAAATCAAGGGCACAATTTAGTTGATGATATGTAGAGATAAATTAGATTTAAGTATTGAGATATTAATATCATTATATTGGGACACAAGACAATTTTCTCTTAGATACTTTACTTGCTTTCAATTAAATGGTACTTTATGTAGTCATTCTTAACTGAAAAAATAGATTAGGATGTTCTCTTACTCAATTGTATTCCACCACTAAATGGAATTCTTTATTAAATAGTTATACATTACCATTAAAGATGTACAGTTAAGATAAATTTAAAAAATAAGTACAGCATTTTCATTTTTCCCATCCTCCTACCCTACCAGGCTTCTTTCTAACTCTTCTTAGAGTTACAATTTCTCCCCATACCCAAGAAGTTGGCACCTCTGGAATCTTACCAACTGTCACAGCTCTGACAGCCCTTCTTATGTCAATAGCCAATTTAGCTCTCCTGGGAGAAAGACAACTACCTGCTTACAACCAATCAAAGGTCAGGAGTTCCTTTACCATTTCTAAAGTTCCCTATGCTTTAAGATGACCTCCTGTTTACTGCTCCAGTCACACTGGTTTATTCATTACTAGTGGCCCGGTGCATGAAATTCATGCACATTAAAAGGGGATTAATTAGAGGAAATATTTTAATATTGGTATTTGCCCTTTATAATAGAAGTGTCAGAGATGAAATAAAATTAGTAAAATGTATATTAAAATCTTCCTCCTGTCAGAGTCTGGGGTACACCGTGGGACCCAGAGTCAAGTCCCCGCCCACCCACAGCCCCTCAAAATTGTGCAAGACCCAGACCCAGCCGGCCCCACCCCCATTGGGTGAGATTCAGACCTGGCCGGCCCTCCCCCGTCAAGCCCTGCCAGGTGGGGGAGCGCAGCCTCAGTTCCCCTGACCAGACACCGGGGTGGGGGATGGGGGTGGGGGATGGGCCCTGAGGTCCCCTGTCAAGACCCACTGGGTGGGGGGCTAAGGCTCAGGTCCCCTGCCCCTGCCCAGCGCCACGCAGCCTCAGATCCCTGCTGATTGCTCCTTATGGCTCTTTAAGGGAACTTGGCTTCCGCTGTGGGTGAAGCCATTTTGTGTTACGGAAACCCTGCCTCCACTGTGGGTGCCGCCATCTTTGTGATGTTGTGATGGTCAATTTGCATATTCCCTCTTTATTAGATAGGATTTCTTGGCACCATTCTTTACCTTTCTGCCTCAGAGCTTTTGCTTAGGCTGGTTTCCTTTCCTGAAATTTCTCCCTGCTTCTCTCAGTTCTGCCTTTTACTCTCCCCATTCACAACCCAGTGCAAATCACACTTCTTCTAACAATTCTTCCTCAGAACTCATCTTTTCATCTTCTATACCCCCATAAGATTCTTTGTATACTTTATTTATAACTACAGCCATTGCATTTGCTAAACTCTAAAATTAGAACGCATGCTTTGACAACTATAACTGTACTTATAGGAACAATGTGATAGATAATTTGAAATAAAAGATGATTCTAGAAAATTCAGAGTGCATGTTTGCCTTAATTGTAGCATTCATTACAGTCAGTCTCGTGTTGCATTAATCATATATTTGTTTGGATCCTTCCTGATGTTGTCAGCAAGAATTGTGTCAGATGAATCCCTACATTACCTCACACCTGTCAGATCTCTTTGTCTATAGTCGGAATTCATCTTTTTATGCAGCAATCAACTATTTATTAAGCTTGTATGATGTAGTAGGCAGTGTGCTAGGTGCAGGGGATGAGATGAGGTACTTCCCACCATGAAATAATTACAACACTGTAAGATGAGTGCTATGTTAGGATAAACCTGAAACACTTAAAACGAGTCCCCTCACACGCACTTGGAGAGTCAGGGAGGTCTTGAAGGAAGTCATTAATAAGTAGATAACAGAAAGATGAAAAAAGATGTCAGGGAATATTAGGGTCTAAATTGGGACTCAGAGTAGCAGGAACAGTACTATGTGAAGAGGTCCAAAAGTGAGGGAAAGAATTGCTTGTTTCAGAAAATCAGATTTTTTTTCAGTCCCATTGAGAGTGTAGAGCACATAATGGGGAATGAAAGGAGAAGAGGCTGAAAGAGGAAGCAGGTCCCTGGGCCAGGTGCACAGGATGTAGAAATGAATAAGACACAGCCCTGGTCTCCCAGAATTCACATGAAAGGGAAGATAGAGAATTAATGGAGAAATTATGATACAGTACAATTACTGTGCTCTGACTGGAGAGATTCTGTGTACTATAAGAACACATTATGGCACCACACCTTTCTTAGGGCAGGGGAGGTTTCCCATAAGATGTGATTTTTCAGTTTAAATCTAGATCACTAAGTACTGAAAAAATTAAATTGCCAGCATTTAACTATTTTTCCTTTTCCCCTATTCTGAAACTTAGCTTGAGACAGAAACTGTTAGGGAGTAGAAGGACAGCATGTCCTCTCTGCTTCAGTGCTACTAGCTTTCCTCTCTACATCTATGCACAGTGGCTGAAAAACAGAGGTTGATTATATATAACACTAGTGGCCTAGTGTACTAAATTCATGCACGGGGAGGAGGTGTCCCTCAGCCCGGCCTGCACCCTCTCCAATCTGGGACCCCAACTGCCCTCCCTTGCTGGCCTGATCATCCACAACTGCCCGCCCCTGCTGGCCCAATCACCCCCAACCGCCCTCCCCTGCAGGTCCTATCGCCCCCAACTGCCCTTCCCTGTAGGCCCGATCGCCCCCAATTGCCCTCCCTGGCTGGCCCGATCACCCCCGACTGCCCATCCCTGCCAGCCTGATCACCCACAACTGCCCTCCCCTGCCTGCCCAATTGGCCCCAACTGCCCTCCCCTGCTGCGACCCGCCTCCTCCACTGGGACCCGTCTCCTTCACGCGAGGCTGCGGAGATGCGGGAACCAACCTCCTTCTGCCATGCAGAGCCAAGGGACCCCCAGGCCTCACCACGTGGAGCAGCTGCCAGGCCCCACCTCCACTGTGCATGTGGCCATCTTGTGGTGGCCATCTTGTGGTGGCCATCTTGTGGTGGCCATCTTTGTGGTGGCAATCTTGTGATGATGTCGCGCGAGGACCACCTAGGCTTTTATTAGTATAGATAACCCCCCCAATTCCAATCAGAAAGCAGTTTCTCAATAACTTTATTACTTGGTTTGAAGCTTCTTCCTCTTGTCTGATTAATATTTTAACTGCGTCTTATGTAAAATGAAATTTACATTCAGGTGTTTCCTTAGCAACCATCACAAAAAAATCAAATACATCTGCTTTCAGAATCAGTTCTTCTTTTGAAAAACCTTGTAGTTATCCAATCTACTTTTATTATCAAAATGACTTTTTAAATGGGCTACCATTTCTTTAAAACATAGCATTCAAGAATGACATTTAAATAGAGAGGCTTTAAAAAAGAGGTATGAAAAAATGGAGATATAAACTGACTTTACTAAAACTTTTATTCACTTATTTATTCTATCAATCAATAAACATTTTTTAGTAACTATAGATGCTGTGCTAGGTGCTATGAATTACAAATATGACAAAGATATGGTCCTTGCTCTCAGTAATTTTATAATGTAATAGAACAGACACCTACAGCAATAACTGTAGTACAAGGTTTAAAGATGATGAAGCACACACATATGAGTTGTTTTAATATGATTTGTTAAAATGATCTTTGACCTCCATGGGACTGAATATGAGAGATCACCAGTCAGGTCCTGATGCTCTAATCCCAGAAGTAAATTCTATAGATCTATAAAGTTTTTGCATCTGGGAGTTTTTATATTGTCATAGGAATCTGGAAAAAATCCAAAAGTTCCATGAGAAAATTGTTAGAAACTGTGTGCTACATTAAGTCAATGTAAAGTTCACAGAGGAATTTCTGGACTTTAACTTTGTAGTAAATGTGATGTTCTTGCCATGGAAGAACATAGAAGACTGAAAGGATGTAAAATGTTCAAATATTACTGTACTTAAAATAACATTTAAAGTATTATACTTTCTTCAAAAAATGGAAGAAGTGGGAGACTGTGCCTAAGTCCACATTATGGAATTTAAAACTATTTATAGAATCCATGTTCCATGGACTCTTTGTCTTTTGTAATATTTCTCAGAATTCTGCTCTGTTGGATAGTCGCAGGTCTAAATTGTTGGTGAGCCTAGCTCAAATGATCAGAATAGTGGTGTTTCAACTTCTCCAAGCACCTGTCTCCTTTACTAGTATAGGTAGCAACATGTGCTTGTGTTTCCTCAGTAAGTTCTCTCTTGCCATTATAATTAGGATGAAGATTGTATTTCTTACCATGATTTACAGAGCACTGTGTGATCTGACACCTACTTGACTTTCCAACCTCATTTTATACAACTCTCTGTCTTGTATTTTAAGCTCCATCAGGATTAAACTACTTGTCTTTCCTTTAAAACAGCATGTTGTTCCAGGTTTATCAGCCTTAATTTACAACACTGCTATTCATGCTTCCATTGTTCTTCTATTGCAACTTTGTCTGATTGATTCATTCATTATACAAGATTAAGCTCAATTATCAATTCCTCCAGGCAGCCTTTCTTACCTTTGATTTCTACACTTTGTGTTGCATAGTCTCCCTCTCTATTCCCATAGTACCTTGTAGCCATATCTGGCAACTCTCTCTCAGAAATTTAAACTTGGCTCAAGTCCCCAATTTTAAAACTTGGGTTACCAGTTCAGTGCCTTCCTGTGATCTTTGTAAATTTCCAACCTTACCTTCTTCTGGTCTCTATAGTCTCTATTTTTGGATCCACACAGATTCCTGGGTTCTGCTATTACTGATCAAGGAAACCAAACTCTTCTCATTTGATGTGTTCTACTAAAAGTTCAATCACCTTCATTATATAGCTTTTAAGGGTATATTTAAAGGATCTGTTTACTTGTTCCTCTCTTCAACTGTAAGGAGGGAAGAGACCACATTTGTTTTATTCATTATTGCGTCTCTAGAGTTGAACACAGTGCTTGACAGATAATAGATCTTCAATAAATTTATGGTGAACTGTCTTTTGAATATATTTAGGAAAACTTTGAATTAGTGCTCATGCTAATGTGTTAAAGGTTTGTAGGTTTTATCTCTGGGTACACAATTTTCTTTTGTACAGTTCCATTGTCAATGTTTATATCGCAATATCATGTTAACTGGTACTTTGTAAACAGATACTATATTCTATGCTCTATATTAAGAATATGTTAAAAGAACTAATAAAAGCCACCTAATGAAAATTAACACTGTTATAAGCACTTTATGCATATTAAGTTGTGTTTTCCAACAACCTCTCTGAAGTAGATGATGATATCATCTCCATTTTCCAAAAGAAAGGAAATTAAGGCACAGTGATGCTAAGTAACTGGTCCAAGGTTATATATCTAATAAGTAGAATAACTGGAATTTTTGTCTAGACCAAATTTCTAAGAGCCTGCTCGCTTATAAAGTCATTATATAATGTTGCCTTGAAAGTATAAGAATTAGGTTGTCAGGTAAAGATTGGAAAGGCTGTAAGCATTAGAGAAGATAATCTTCTAAAGGGCTGGTATAATTAGGAAGGCTGCATGAAAGAGGTGCACTGTAAGACAAACAGACATCTTTTTTTTTTTTTTTATTCAACTCTATTTGGCCAGATTTGTTTGTTTTCACAATCCAGTTTATGTAAAGACTATAACCTTTGGATTAGTAGTCAGCAAAAGCCAAAGCTGTGATGGGTTACCTGACTTTTCTCTCACTGTGTGAGTCTTTTCAAATGACTGTTATAATCTTTAAATTGGCTTACTGGTACTAGGACACCTGGTTTGTTGAGTGTCTCAGAAATGAGAAATCCCTTAGTGTTTGCAACTGAAAAACAAAAGTCTACTGATTATTTGCTATCTCTTTTGTTGATATAATTATCTTAGTTCAGACTTTAGTTCCCAGAAGATTTGAAGCCATATGTCCTTAGAATTATTTGCAATTTCTATTTTAAAAGTCTGTACTCAAAAAGTTCCCCTTCTCCTAAATATTCAGCTAAAATAAGTTCAATTATAACAAATACTGTGTAAATCCATTAAATATGCTAGAATGAAACCCACAGATAATATAACCTTCCTATAAAGAAAAAAAGGATGGGAAATAATTTTTAATAAAATACGTATTTGAATATATAAATGTTCAGGTACTCCTACACTAGAAGTTATAATCAAGTAAACATTTTAATCCTCATGCAGAAACACTATGAATAAAACATGTACAAACACAAAATGTAGAGTGGTGTGTTGATAACTTAAGTATAATGAGCTTCATTGCCATTGGTGACATAATTACCTTAAATGATGAACAATTATAACTTATGTTATGAACAAAAAGTACAATCTTCTGTATATATAGTTGGTGCTTTCTTGGAAAATTCAGTGTATATTAAAACCATGCAAAAGTATTTTTATATAAAATTAAGTTAAGCTCTTAGTTCAGATAATTATAAAAAGGTTTTTCATATGAGTAAATATCTTGTGGTACATTCAAAGATAGTAAGAAACATGGTTACATCAAGTTTTGGTTGTATGGTTGTGCTTAGGATATCTAGGAACCCTAGACCTCTTCTTGTAAGTATCTCCTCCCTCTCCAACAAAGTAGACTTTAAGGCTTAACCACTCAGGAAGATATAGCAATTGTAAATTTGTATGCACCAGTAATATAGCCTTAAAAATATATAACAAAAATTGACAGAAACACAGGGGAAATTTGGCAAACCCACAAACATAGTGAGATATTTTACACATTTCTCTTGATAAATAATAGAATAAGAAGATACATGTCTTAATCCATTCTGGGTGGTCTAACAAAATAACATAAACTGTGTGACTTACAAAAAACAAGCATTTATTTCTCACAGTTATGTAGGTTGGGAAGTCAAATATCAGGGCATCATCAGTTTTGGTGTTTGGTGAGGGCCCTCTTCCTTACAGATGGCCATCTTCTTACTGTAATTTCACATGGTAGAAGGGGACTTGGGAGGTCTGTGAGGTCACTTTCATAAAACCACTAATCAGATTATAAGGACTTCACCCTCATGACTGAAGCAACTCCCAAAGTCTCCACTTTCTATCACGTTGGGCATTACGTTTCTACATATGAAAACAAAAGTTTCTATGTATGAATGGGGGAGGCACAAATATTTAATACATAGAAATAAATAATCAGGATATAGTATATTGAACTACACAATTAAAAACTTGACCTAATAAGACATATACACAGTGGTATACTGGTAGAAACTCATACTGACTTGTGAGAGTCTCATGTGTACATCTCTTTCCAACTCTGCGTTCATTGATCTCATGTTATTACCTAGTATTTGGCCATGGTGGGAGCATCACACCATAGAAATTGGCCAACAGTACACATCCAAGTCTCTGTTTGTTTGAGATCCAGTTAAACATTTATCAACATACCACCATATGTACAGAGCACTACATCTAAGACTTGGAGACTGCATTTTCTTTTCAATTATGTATAGAAATCTTCCCCAAATTGACCATATGCTGGGCCATAAAGCAAGTCTGAATAAATTTCAATGGATTCAAATTATACAAAGTATGTTATTTTACCATAATGGAATAAAGCTTAAAATCAATAGCAAAATGATAACTAGTAAATCATGATTTATTTGCAAAATTAGCAGTATACTTCTATATAATTCATATGTAAAAGTAAAAATTATGGGAATTAGAAAATTGAATGTCAATGAAAATATATATCAACACTTGTGTGGTGTAGCTGTGGTTCGAGGGGTATTTGTATCCACACATAGATTAGAAAGAAGACAGACTGAAAAGCATCAACTTAATGAAGTTAGAATAAGACTAGCAAATTAAACTCAAGAAATATAGGAACAAGGAAATAACAATAAGGGCAGAAGTGTAGTAGCAAACTAAAACACAGTAGATAAATTTTACAAAGCCAAAAGTTGGTTGTTTGAAAAGACTAATTAAGTTCTAACTTTGTTCAAGAAAAACCCAAGGAAGGCACCATCCCAATAGATTTTTTAAAATCCTCACCTGAGAATATGTTTTTATTGATTTTTAGAGAGAGAGGAAGGGAGGGAAAGAGAGAAAGAGAAACATTGATGTGTGAGAGAAACATGGATAGGTAGTCTTCCGTACATACCCCAACTAGGTATCAATCCTGCAACCTATGTATGTGCTCTGACCGTGAATCAATCCCACAACGTTTTGATGTATGGGACGATGCTCCAACCACCTGAACCACCTGGGCAGGGCCAGGGTCCAATAGATTTTTAAATGTAAAAGAGAATATGAACAACTTGATCTCAGCAAATTTGAAAATTTAGATGTTAAGGACAAATTCCTAGGAAAATACTGCTTTCCAAAGCTGCCAGGAGAAATAGAAAATTATAAATTGTTTTATACCTATTAACATGGTTGCATTACTGTATATGTATCATTTTATGCTCTGATATTTTTCACATAACTATTTTACATATGTAATTATATATAACAATACATTTCTTACATTTGTCACTTTTAATGCCTATAGAAAACCTCTTTGTTACCATGTCAGTAATAAAGGGCATTTAGACTCTTTCCTATTATTTTATAGTTGAACAGAACATGGCCATGAGAATCATAGTACAAATCACTCTTTCCCTTTGGTTATTTCCTTGGGAGTATATTCCCTACAATGGACTTACTAGCAGAAACATTTGAATGGTTTCTCTTTTCTTTTCATATATAGCCAAACTACCTTCTGCAAAACTGAATCAATTTACAGAGCTAATAGCAATGTATAAGGTGACCCATTTCCCCAAATTCCCACTTACAATTGACTTTATAAACTGTATGTATTTATGCCAGTTTAATAGATAAGCAATGGTACTTTTGTTTTAATTTGTATTAATTTAGTTGCTATTGAGGTTTATCTTTTTTTACATGATTATATTCTATTTCAATTTATTTTTATACAAACTGCCTGTTCATCTTCTTTGTTAACTTTTCAAGTAAAATCTAAATATTAGCCTGATATACGTGCATTAATGTTTTATTCAAATTGGGTAGTGAACTTTTATCAGTTACATTTTCCTCGTGAAGATTTTCCATTATGATGCTTTCTTTTTCCCCCCATAATTTTTTCTCAGAAATGTTTTGTAATATTCAGTGTGCAGGTCTTTCATATCTTCTGTGAGATTTATCCTAAATAATTTCATATTTGTTGAAGCTGTTTTATTATCATTATTTTTTAAAATTATCTTTATTGTTGAAAGTATTACAGATGTCTCCCTTTTTCCCCCATTGACCTCTTCTAGCCTCTCCCTGCCCCGTCACCTCCCCCACCCCGCTACCCTTCACTCTGCCCCCACCCTGCTCCAGACCTTCACCACCCTATTGTCTGTGTCCATGGGTTATGCATATATGCATACAAGTTTTTTGGTTGATCTCTTCACCCACACCCTCCCCCGCCTTCCCTCTGAGATTTCTCAGTCTGTGCCATGCTTCTTGTCTTTGGATCTATTTTGTTAATCAGTTTATTTTGTTCATTAGATTCCACATATGAGTGAGATCATGTGATACTTGTCTTTCTCTGACTGGCTTATTTCCCTTTCTTTTGATATTAATTTTTATTACATTTCATAGCTTAACAGTTTTTTAAGGCATTTGAATACATTTATCTTGTATGTGATGGTATACTCTACTTCTTTAAAGTCATAAATGTATCTCCCTTCTCCTACACTAGAATAAAATGGTATTTCATAGTAAGCTACCTGGTACATTATCCCCAAACTCTAAATTTTCACATTTGGAACTACTTAACCTCTGCTTGTACAAGAAGCCTGAACTGGATGAACCCATTTTCTACTAATTTGATTTTTGCTTCATTCTTAATCATGCTGTAAGTTGCACAGCAGTTCTATGAAAAGGCCTCTGATTTTGCAATCTACCTAGTACTATGCTTCTTCTAAGACTGGGACTTTACTTTTGCCTCCCTTGTTCTTTCAGGAACTCAAAATTCTGATTCTAAATCCCAGTCTAGCAACTGGGACTGCAGAATCTGCTGCTGCAACACCAGATATCAACTGCCTATTCAAATAGTGCCTATCTGTATTGCCACTCACATTGCTATTCTTTACCAGTTTACCAAATCACCAACACCTTACCCTTATGGCCTTCCCTAATGCTGACTGCTTACCTGGACTGCCATTCTCCAGGCATTATCCTACCTGGCTGATTTCTTTCCTATTGACTTTAGCTGAATCTGTCTTGCCTCAATGTAGTGAATGCATTTAATTCTCAGACACAAGCTTTGTTTGTCTGACCTCTCCTGACAGTGAATTTTAATTTTAAAAGCATAATTTAACTTTATAATTTAACAACATACACATTGTCATTTAAAACTTTGACTATTATCTGGAATTTATTGCAAATCTACAGTGTAAGGCATGGGTCTAAGTTATTTATTTATTTTTTTACCATATATTTAACCAGTTGGCAAAACATTTATTAATGATTCTATTCCCTATTGCTGTTTACTTATATTTTTTTACAATAGTTTTAATTCTCATGATAGTAATTTGAATCTGTTATTGGATGATCTATTCCACTAATTAGTCTCCCTCATTTAGTTAACATATCACATAATTCTGACAACTGTTGTAGTACAGAGTGGGCCAAAAGTAGGTTTACAGTTGTGATTACACAAAACACAGTATATTCTTATGTTATTATTTATTAATTATTGTATTATTTTTCCATACAAACAACTGTAAACCTACTTTTGCTCCATACTGTATGTATTTGTGAGTTTGAATACTCTCATATTCATTTAAGTTTTCTAACAATGAGAATGGTATATTATTTAAATCTTCCATTTTTTGTTCATTAGGGTATCACTTTTCTTTGTGTCACAAATGTAATTAGCACAAAAGCATTTCATATTTCTAGTAACTATTGTGATGGAATCTCATTTCTTTTTTGAGTTATTCATTGTATTATTAGTAAATAAGGATACATTTAATTTATTTTTGTGGATTTACTTCACTCCACAACTTCAATGAACTCATTTATTACCTCTGGTAATTTTTTGGTTGACTTATTTGGATTTTCTGAGCATATATTCATGTCATAAGCAAAAAATGATTTTTAATATTTTCCTTTCCTAAATGTACCTTCAATTCCTTTTTTCTCTCTGATAACCACAGTCAATATTCCATTGAAAGAGAGTGACAAATAGGAAAAGAAAAAGAACTAGCATTTGTGGAGTTCTATTTTTACCTGTCTTGATTTTAGAGGGAATAATTCTAGGCATACTTCTCCATTAAATATATTGTTGATTCTGTTTTTTAAATGTGCCCTTTTCATGTTAGGAAGAAAAACATTTAATTTTGTTAATCAAGAAAATATGTTGAATGTTACCAGTGTTTCTTGGCAGAAATAATTTCAAATATTTTCCCATTAACACATATAATAAGCCCATGTTTATGAAATAAATAGGAATAGTCATATTTCATACTTAAAAATTATGTTCTAGTTTTATATATATTAGCATTTTATTTACAATACACACACATACATGCAAAAACACACATAGATGGAATAATATAATATATTAAAATATATATTATATATGTACATATAAGAACATATACCAATTTTTGTTGTGGTTGTTAATCCTCACAGAGGATATTTTTTCCATTGCTTTTCAGAAAGACTGCAAGGGAGGGAACGAGGGGAAGAGAGAGAGAAACATTGATGCGAGAGGTATATATTGACTGGTTGCCTCCTGCAGGCACCCAAACCAGGGACAGGGAGTGAAGCCACAACCCAGGTACATGCCTTTGATTAGGAATCAAATCCCTGACCCTCTGGTGCATGGGCCAATGCTCTAACCACTGAAAAACACCAGCCAGGGCAAACCTATTTTTTTAAGTGAGATCAGCTCTAATTCCCTCATTTAATATTTTCCTTTTCAGTTTTTAGAAGAAAGCTGTATCTTCCTTATACAATGACATGGGTGGCATAACTTCAGTTTTATATTTGCAAATAGGTTGAAGCAAAAGAATATGTGGTCTCAGAAGGTTTAAAAGAGTTTCTACTAAATCCATCAGTTCCTGTTGATTTAAGCAATTTAACTTCAAAAATTAATTTTTCTATTGCTGGAATATACATTTTTTTTATTTCTTGTGGTGCTGATTTTTAACATTTTAGTAGGACTTCATTATTTTTTCTTTTGTATGTGATTACCAGATTTATTTGAAAATATTCAAGAAGATTTCATTTTTCCTCTCATTCTGATTAAAACGTGTGGTTTAATCTATTTTTTTGAGCAATTAGTATATGCTAAATACTGATTTAGGCACTAAAGATGAAGCAGTAAAAAAGAAAAACTACATAAGAAGTCTCTGTCCTCATTTATGGAACTTATAGTCTAGTAGATGAGACAGACCTAAAAGCAGAAAGCAAATAATTAAAGATTATTGTAGTCCAGCCAGTGTAACTAAGTGGTTGAGTGTTGACCTATGAACCAGGAGTTCATGGTTCAATTCCGGGTCAGGGCACATGCCTGGATTGCTGGCTCAATCCCCAGTAGGGTGCATGTAGGAGGCAACCAATCAATGATTCTCTCTCATCAATGATGTTTTTATATGTCTCTCTCCCTCTCCATTCCTCTCTGAAATTAATAAAAATATATGTTTTAAAAAGATTATTGTAACTGCTATAAAGAAAATAAATGAAACTGGTGATGCAATAAAGAGTGCTTAGTCTTGGGGATAGGGTGGTCTACTTTAGATAGGGTTATCAAGGAAGGCTTTTCTGAGGAGGTGTCATTTAAGCTAAGCCATACAGAAGAAGAGAGAGCCAGCCAAGGTAAGGGCTGGGGGAGGAACATTCTAAGCAGGGGGGGATAATAAAAGCAAAGATCCTGAGTTGGGAGAGAGCCTGGTGTACCTATGGTTTACATTTTTTCTCTCTTTTTTTCCCCTAAATATATATTTATATTTATTTTTTTTTTTAACAGAGAGAGGAAGGGAGAGAGAGAAACATCAAAGTGAGAGCTGAACATTGAATAACTGTCTGCTGGGCGCCCCCTACCAGGCATGTACCCTGACAGGAATCAAACCAACAACCCTGTGCTGCATGGAAAGATGCCCAACCAACTGAGCAACACAGTCGAGGGCCATTTTTTCTCTTTCTGGTTAACTGGTATAATCTTTCATTTGTCAAATTGTAGTATTTTTCCCTTGTACCCAAGCATTGGTTTTTATTTATTAACTCTGCTATATTTTTCTTTCTGTATTTTGCCTCTATCTCCATTTTCTTGTTTTTCTTTTCCTATGCTTTTTTCTGGCTTGAATACTTCAATCACTTTGTTTCCTAAGCAATTGAATAGTTTACGTCTTTACTGAGCAACAGCAGGACTCATGTAGTTCATTGGATCTTTAATGTAGCTCAATTGTACCAATTGGTAGGAAACCTTGAGCTAAATTTGTGACTATCCTTTAATAAATAGAAAGACATTATAACATGCATTATTATATTATCCTCACCACTAGTTTAATCTGAATTGATCCACCCTTATTTTTCCTTTGCAATGATTTCCTCATTCACTCTTTTGGGAGGAAGGGTCTTTCATGATCACAATTTATTATATTGGCTTTTTTTTCCAAATGAAATGATTACAAATGTAATTTTTACATTTTGCTTTAGATGTATTTGTAGCTACATACACTCCTTTTTGAAGCAATATGGAACACAAAAATTCAAATAGTTTCCTTATAAGTTCTTTAAGTGAGGCTTTTTACTTTAAAAATTAAAGTATAAACTATATATAGTAAAAATTGTCCTATTTAGCACACAGTTCTGATGGTTTTGACAAGTGCAAACCAACAAAATCCTATATAATAAAAGAGTAATATGCAAATTCACCATCACTCTGCTACACACACAAGCCACGCCCACCAGCCAATCAGGAGCGAATATGCAAATAAACCCAACCAAGATGGCTACATCCACAGAGAGCAGGAGGGAGGCTTGGGTTTCCCTGGCAATAGAGGAAGCCAAGCATTCTGCCTGCCCTTGCCAGCCTAGGCCTTCACTCAAGGCTACAAAGTTTCAATTATAGAAGATAAATAAATCCAAACAAAAATGGCGGCTGCCACGGAGCTGGAAAGAGCAGGAGGCTAGGGTTTCCCCGGGCGATGGAGTAAGCCAAGGTTTCCACACACCCTGGCTGGCCCAGGCCTCTGCTTAAGGCTACAAAGTTTCAATTGTAGAAGATAAATAAACCCCAGATACCAGGGCCTCCACTTGGGTCGCCGGGGGGGCGTGACCAGCCTGCAAAGCACCACAGGCCCCTCGCCCAGGCCACCTCACGTCCCAAGGGAACCCCCACCCTGATCCGGGACACCCTTCAGGGCAAACCAGCTGGCCCCCACCCGTGCACCAGGCCTCTATCCTATCTAATAAAAGAGTAATATGCAGACTGACCATCACTCCAACACACAAGATGGCTGCCTGCATGTGGTCAAAGATCCTGCCCCCATGTGGACACAAGATGGCCAACACAAGATGGCCAGCAGGGGAGGGCAGATGGGAGGGACCAGGCCTGCAAGGGAGGGCAGTTGGGGGTGATCAAGCCTGCAGGGGAGGGCAGATAGGGGTGACCAAGCTGGCAGAGGAGGGAAGTTGGGGGGGACCAGGCCTGCAGGGAAAGGCAGTTGGGAGGGACCCAGGCCTGCAGGGGAGGGCAGTTAGGCATCAATCAGGCTGGCAGGGGAGTGGTTTGGGGTGATCAGGCTGGCAGGCAGAAGCGGTTAGGGACAATCAGGAAGGTATGCAGGCGAGCAGTTGGGAGCCAGCAGTCCTGGATTGTGAGAGGGATGTCCAACTGCCCGTTTAGGCCCGATCCCAGTGGACATCCCTCCAGGGGTCCCAGATTGGAGAGGGTGCAGGCTGAGCTGAGGGACACCCCCCCAGTGCACGAATTTCCTGCACCAGGCCTCTAGTTAAGATATAAAATAGTTCTGCTACCCCTCCATACTTCTTTGTATTCAACCCCACTTCCGGGGTTCTGACTGTTTTAGTTTCCACCCCCATTTTTCCCCATTTCCAGAATGTCATATAAATGGAATCATACAACGTGTAGCATTTTGTCTTGGCTCCTTTCACTTATCATAATGATTTGACATTTATCTGTGTTGTGCCATATCTGTGCCTCATCCCTTTTTTTTAAAATATATTTTATTGATATTTTACAGAGAGGAAGGGAGAGGGATAGAGAGCTAGAAACATCGATGAGAGAGAAACATCGATCAGCTGCCTCCTGCACACCTCCTACTGGGGATGTGCCCACAACCAAGGTACATGCCCTTGACCAGAATCAAACCCGGGACCCTTCAGTCCGCAGGCCGACGCTCTATCCACTGAGCCAAACCGGTTTCGGCTGCCTCATCCCTTTTAATTGCTGAATAAACTCTGAGATTTCTTATACCGTGTACCACAATTTGTTTATATATGCACCAATTTATAGGACAATTGCTTTTTTCAAGATTTTCATGATTAAGGGTAAATCTGTGTAAATATTAACATTCCTGTTTTTGTGTGAACATACATTTCATTTCACTAAAATAAACACTGAGGAGTGTAATCCCTGGGTCATATAGTAAATGTATTTTTTTTAATGAGACACTGCCAAACTGTTTTTCAAAATGGCTGAACCATTTTACCTTCCACCTAGGTAGAGATTTAATTCATTGTATTTCTCTTTTTCAAGTGCCCCACATATTTTTCTCCATAATTTTACTGCTGTAATTTTAAATGTATATTTATTTATTTATTTATTTATTTATTTATTTATTTATTATTTTGTTAATCCTCACTAGAGGATATTTTTTTTCCCATTGATCTTTAGAGAGAGTGGAAGGGAGGGGGGAAGGAAGGAGAGAGAGTGTGCAATATCAATGTGAAAGAGACACATCGATTGTTTGCCTCCCACATGTGCTCTGACTGGGGCCAGGGCTCTGCAACCCAGGTATGTGCCATGCCCTTGACCCTTGATGGGAATCAACCCCACGACCCTTTGGTGCATGGGCTGATGTGATAACCACTGAGCTCACCAGTTAGGGCCATTGATTTATTTCGTGAACAAACATTTAATGACTACCTACTCAGTGCAAGTGACTGGACTATGTGTCCTAGATCATACAAAGATGAATGACATAGAGTCTCTACAATAAAGTAAACTCTTGTGGTGTCACTCTCTCAATCTCTTTCCTAGACTTAGTTTTTCATTTGATATATAAAAGATTGTATTATGTGTGCAATTGCTGCTGCCTTTGAAATGCAACAAACCCAGATTCAAACCTTGGCTATGCTACTTGCTAGATGTGTGACCTTGAGAGCAAGTTGCTTATAGTCTCTAAGCATCATTTTCTTCCTCTAAAAATTGGGCACATAATACATTTTTTATAATTCATTATGAGGATAATAATTTAAAAGCAATGATGTGGTGATAGAGTAACTGACATAGTAAGTGCTCAGAATTGTACCTTTAAAAAATTGTTCCTGGGACTTGGAAGATGGCAGCCAATGGGAGGGAAGGCTGCAAGATAGTGTGTGAGTGAGAGAGTGAAAGGAGAGTGCGTGGATGTGCGGGGAGTGTCTGTATTTGTGAGTGAGGGACATGCGAGGAGTGTCTGTATTTGTGAGCTATATTCCACAGTACTTTTTGGGACTGGCGGACCAGGCTCCCTTGGCCAGGCAGCCTCTATTACCACTGAAATCTCTCCCAGAGCAGCCATCTCTGACACAGAAACTGCACCATCCTAAGGGGAGAGCAGCCCAGACTTACCTTCAACCAGGCAGACCTCAGATACCTCCCAGGACCCTACAACCACATCACCAGGGACCAGCTGCTACAGCTGCGAACCCACAAACACCGAGACGCCAGCCTACCCAGCCGCAGGCACCTAAAATATTTGTCCAAGGGGAGATAAAGCAGCACTGAATATGCAGATGGGCCCTGCACCTTCTCACAGGACATATAGAAGGAAAAGCTGAATCGAACAACATCTACCCAAAACTGGTGAATTAATCACAGTTGGTGAGGCAATCCATGGACAGAAAGGTCAGATATCGCCTAGAGAGGGGAGAGAGAGAGCTATATAATCAGACACCCTGAGAGGAGCAACCTGGGGAGACAAAGAAACAGCCCCCATACAAAAGAAAGGAGGAATCACTGGAAAAGGAAGTAAACAAAATGGAGGCAAGCAATATGTCAGAGAAAGAATTCAGAGAAATCGTCATAAGGACACTGAAAAGGATGGAAGACAAATTCAATAATATGTGTAAGAACCAAGAGGAAATGAAGAAGAACAAAGAAGAAATGAAAAATGACATTGCTGCAATAAAGAACACAATAGAAAGCATCAACAGTAGACTAGAAGTGGAGGACCACATCAGTGAGCTAGAAGACAAGGTAGGAAAAAATACCCAAGCAGAGCAACAACTGGGGAAAAAAAAACACTTAAAAAACAGGAGGAGAGCCTAAGGGAAATTTGGGACAACACTAAACGAAACAACATCCACATAATAGAGGTCCCAGAAGGAGAGGAAACTGAGCAAGGAATAGAAAACCTGTTTGAAGGAATAATGATAGAAAAGTGCCCTGATATTGGGAAGAAGAAAAAACTCTCACAAGGCCAAGAAGCTCACAGAGTCCCGAACAAGATGAACCCCAAAAGACCAACACCAAGACACATTATAATTAAACTAGAGGTCCGGTGCATAAAATTCATGCACGGGGCGGGGTGGTTCCTCAGCCCAGCCTGAACCCTCTTCAGTTGGGGATCCCTCTCACAATCTGGAACCACTGGCTCTTAACCGCTCACCTCTCTGCCTGCCTGATTCCCCTAACTGCTCCCCTGCCTGCGTAATGGCCCTAACTGCTCTCTCCTGCCAGCCTGATCACCCTAACTTCTTTCCCCTGGCCTGATCCCCATAACTGCCTACCTGTGCTCCCCACCTGGCCTGATCCCCCTAACTGCCTACCTGCTATCCCCACCTGGTCTGATCTCCCTAATTGCCTATCTGTGCTGCCCTTCTGGCCTGATCACCATAACTGCCTGATTGCCCTAACTGCCTATCTGCTATCCCCTACTGGCTTGATCCACCTAACTGCCTATCTGCTCTCCCTTCCTTTTCGCACCCTTCAGACCCTTGGGGCAGGCATGCTGAGAGCTCAGTGCTGCAGCCCCACCCCCATCCTGATTGGTCATTATGTGATGGTATCCTGGACAATTTGCATATTCCTCTATTATTAGTATGAATTGGCAAACACCAACGACAAAGTAAGAATCTTAAAGGCTGCCAGAGAGAGAAAGAAAGTTACCTACAAGGGATCTCCCATTAGACTATTGACTAATTTCTCAAGAGAAACACATCAGGCCAGAAGGGAATGGAATAAAATATACAAAGTGATGCAAAGCAAAAATCTGAATCCAAGAATACTGTACCCAGCAAGGCTATCAATCAAAGTTGAGGGTGAAATCAGGAGCTTCACAGACAAAAAAGGACTAAGGGAGTTTATTATCACCAAACCAACAATGCAAGAAATGCTAAAATGTCTGCTGTAAAAAGGAGAAATAGGAAGCAAAGAAGGAACACAGGCATAAAGAATGAAAGTGGCGACAAACAAGTACCTATCAATAATAACTTTAAATGTAAATGAATTAAATGCCCCAATCAAAAGACACAGGGTAGCTGAGTGGATAAGAAAACATGATCCATATATCTGCTGTCTACAGGAGACCCACCTCAAAACAAAGGACTCACACACACTCATGGTGAAGGGATGGAAAAAGGTTTCACAGGTGAATGGAAATGAAAAATATGCTGGAGTAGTAATACTAATATCTGACAAATTAGAACTCAAAATGAAGGCCATAACAAGAGATAAGGAAGGCCACTTCATAATACTAAAGGGAGCAAGTCAACAAGAAGATATAACTCTGGTAAACATATATGCACCCAATACAGGAGCACCCAAATACATAAAAAAACAACAACTTCTGGACGATATCAAGGGAGAGATTGACAGCAATACAGTCAGAGTAGGGGACTTTAATACCCAACTAACACCACTGGTCAAATCCTCTAAACAAAAAATCAGCAAAGAAACATCAATCTTAAATGACTCACTAGATCAAATGGAATTAATTGACATCTTCAGAGCATTTCACCCCAAAGCCACAGAATATAATACATTCTTATCAAGTACACATGGATCATTTTCAAAGATAGACCACATATTGTGACACAGGCAAAGTCTCTTCAAATTCAAAAAGATAGAAATCATATCAAGTATCTACTCAGATCGCATCGGCATAAATTTAGAAATGAACTACAATAAAAACGATGAAAAAAACAAACACCTGGAGGCTAAATAGCATGCTATTAAAAAATGATTTGGTTACCAAAGAGATCACAGAAGAAATAAAAAGCATCATGGCAACAAACGACAATGAAAACACAACAATCCAAAATCTATGGGACACAGCGAAAACAGTCTCGAGAGGGAAGTTCATAGCTCTACGGGCCTACCTCAAAAAATCAAGAAACAATGGAAATAAATTATCTAACCCTACAACTCAAAGAGTTTGAAAGAGAGCAACAAGAAAAGCCCATCATAAACAGAAGGAAGGAAATAATAAATATCAGAGCAGAAATAAATGACATAGAGACCAAGAAAACAATACAAAAGATCAACAAAATCAAGAGCTGGTTCTTAGAAAGGATAAACAATATTGATGAACTTCTAGCCAGGCACAGCAAGGAGCAAAGAGAGAGGACAAAAATAAACAAAATCAGAAATGAAAGAGGTGAAGTAACAACCGATCCCACAGAAACACAAACGATTATGAAAAAATACTATGAACAACTCTATTCCAATAAAATGGACAACCTAGACGAAATGCACATATTCTTAAAAAAATACAAGCCCCCAAAACTTAATGAGGAAGAATCAAAAAACCTGAGTAGGATGATAAAGAAATTGAAGCCGTGATCAAAAATCTTCCAGCAAACAAAAGCCCAGGTCCGGATGGCTTTACAAGGGAGTTGTACCAAGCATTCAAAGAAGAAATAAAATCTATCCTCCTCAGACTATTCCCAAAAATTCAAGAGGAAGGAACACTTCCAAGCTCTTTCTATGAAGCCAGTATTACCCTAATCCCAAAACCAGATAAAGACACCACATAAAAGAGAACTACAAGCCAATATCCTTGATGAACATAGATGCTAAAATCCTCAACAAAATTCTAGCAAATCAGATTCAGCATTACATTAGAATGATCACACACCATGACCAAGTTGGATTTATTCCGAGGATGCAAGGATGGTACCATATCTGCAAATCAATAAATGTGGTACATCACAAAAATAAATTGAGAGACAAAAATCACATAATCATATCAATCAATGCAGAAAAAGCATTTTACAAAATCCAACATCCTTTCTTGATTAAAAACTCTCAGCAAAGTGAGAATAGAGGGATCATAACACAACATAATAAAAGCCTTATGTGACAAACCTGTAGCCAACATCATACTCAATGGGCAAAAACTAAACTCATTTCCCCTGAGAATGAGAATAAGACAGGGATGTCCACTTTCACCACTCCTCTTTGATATAGTGCTGGAAGTGCTAGCCATAGCAATCAGACAAGAAAAAGAAATAAAAGTCATCCAAATTGGAAAAGAAGAAGTAAAACTGTCCTTATTCACAGATGACATACTATACATAGAAAACCCCAAAAATTCCATCATAAAACTACTAGACCTAATAAATGAATTCAGCAATGTAGCAGGATACAAACTAACACCCAGAAATCTATGGCAATTTTATACACCAACTAGAGGCCCAGTGCATGGAATTCATGCATGGAGGGGTGTCCCTCAGCCCAACCTAAGCCCTCTCCAATCTGGGACCCCTCGGGGGATGTCCAACTGCCTGTTTAGGACATCCCTCTCACAATCCGGGACTGCTGGCTCCCAACCGCTTGCCTGCCTGCCAGCCTGATCACCCCCTCACCACTCCCCTGCCAGCCTGATTGACACCTAACTGCTCCCCTGCTGACCTGGTCACCCCTAAGTGCCCTCCCCTTCTGGCCTGATTGCCCCTAATCACCTCTGCCTCAGCCCCCACGACCATGGCTTTGTCTGGAAGGACATCTGGATGGATGTCTGGTTTAATTAACATATTACCCTTTTATTAATATAGATAACATATATGCCCTTATAAAGTTATATTATTTTACACACTTTAAATTATACAGTACATATTCAACCTCTTTTACCCTGTTTTTTTTTTTTTTTTTTCTAAATATATCTTATTGATTTTTTTCACGGAGAGGCAGGGAGAGGGATAGAGAATTAGAAACATCAATGAGAGATAAACATCAATCAGCTGCCTCCTGCACACCCCCAACTGGGGATGTGCCTGCAACCAAGGTACATGCCCTTGCCTGGAATTGAACCTGGGACCCTTCAGTCTGAAGGCCAATGCTCTATCCACTGAGCCAAACTGGTTAAGGCCCCTCCACTTCTTTTTTTAGATTATCCACATTTGTAGATATGGCATTAATTCATTTTTCCATTGATTTTTAGAGAGACTGGAAGGGAGAGGGATAGAGAGAGAGAAACATCAATGTAAGAAACATCTCTTCTATTGACTTCCTTAGGAGCCCTGACCAGGGATCCAACTTGAAACCCAGGTATGTGCCAGGTATGTTCCCTGACCTGGAATCGAACCTGCAACCTTTCCTTGCATAGGACCAAGCTCACGCTCAACCAAACTATCCACTTCAGCCTGGCTCTTATACAATTTCTGGAATTTTATTTCAATTAATTCTCGCAAAGTCTGTGGTTTAGGTAATATTCACATTTTGCTGATGAGAAAGAAAGAAAGAAAAAAAACCTCTTCGTTTTGAGACATTATTCTTCCCTCATTGCTGCGTTTTCCTGCCAGCCCTAGGAAGGCTCTTGACAGCAGTTTCACTGGGTATCCAGAGTCAGAAGCATTCTCCTCACCACTACCCTCTCCAAAGCCTCCTCTGCACTGGTACTGAGGCTGTCCTGGAGGGCGCAGAGGCTAGGTAATGGAGACAATGACAGGATTTGGACCACTGGATCCATCATATCTGCCTCTCCTCTCTCAGCCTTTCTCCACCTTGCTGGAAAAGGCGGGGCCAGCAACTTCCAGAAGCACTGAGCTTCTGGATAAGCCAAGGTTTGTGGCACTAGCTCTTTGGACACCTAAAGTGCTGAAGCCTCTCCTTCTGCTGAGCCGCTGTCGCCCCCGAGGTTATAGAGCTGCCCTGGAAGTCCTCTGCACGCCTCCTGTGGCAAACATGGCAGTGGACTTGGCGATGGAACTGCTATTTTTAGATACTTTTAAACTCCCCAGCGCTGAGGTAAGACTTCGCTTCTTGATTCTGACTCTGCTTCTGGACTGTGGGACATTTACAAAAAATCCTTAGGCATGCTTCGACTTTCCCTCCCGCTGGTGGCCTTAAATTCTGCATGTACACACCCCCTCCCCCAACTGGGTGTGGGCACCACATCTGCGGGAGAGCCAGGACATTTCTCTGCGTTATCTTAGGCTCCTGCATCTTTGGTTGAGTTGGCTGTTCTGCTGGCTTTGCTCCCCTGCCCCCTTACCCCCGTCGACTTTGGGCCTTGAAAATATCTTGGTTCTCAGGTTTAGATCAGGTGGTGTTTGGGAAGGTCTCAGACTGCCTGTGTTTGACAGCAGTTCCAGAGACTGAGCAGGTCATGATGGCTTCCTGATTCCTAAATTCCTCCTCCCAGGGCCTTTCTCTAAAGGGAGTTAGGTTGCCCAGATGTGACACTCATTTGGTTTAGGATTCACCCATTAGGACATGACATATTTTCATGGAATGGCTTTTGCATGGAAGATAACTGTGAGGAGGGGAATCAGCGGTGAAAGGAACCAATGGTGGATTTGGAACCCCCAGACAGGGAACCTTGCTCACTCCCGGCATGTCTCCCCACTGCACTCCCCACATGTCTCCCTCGGCGGCCAGCCTGGGCATGTGGGAGGCCTGGCTTCCTTCCTCGCCTGGCAACAAATGAAGCCAAGCCTCCTGCCCGCTCCGCCGGCTCCATGACTCCAGCCGGCACTTCCATCTTTGTGGTTATGGGTGCCAATATCTTTGTCGCAGAGTGATGGTTAATTTGCATATTACCCTTTTATTAGATAGGATAATGAACTCACAGAAAGAGAAACAAACAAACAAACAAAAACAATCCCATTTACCATTGTACCAAAAAAATTAAGATACCTAGAAATAAACTTAACTAAGGAGGTAAAAGACCTATATGCAGAAAACTACAGGACATTGAAAAAAGAGATAGGGGAAGAAATAAACATATGGAAGAACATACCATGTTCATGGATTGTTAGAATCAACATCATTAAAATGTCCACACTACCCAAAGCAATCTACAGATTCAATGTTATCCCCATTAAAATACCAATGGCATATTTCAAAGATCTATAACAAACTCTCCAAAAATTCATCTGGAATAAAAAAAAGACCACGAATAGCTGCAGCAATCCTGAAAAAGAGGAACAAAGTTGGAGGGATCATAATACCAGATATCAAGCTATATTACCAAGCCACAGTTTTCAAAACTGCCTGTTACTGGCATAAGAACAGACATATGGACCCATGGAACAGAACCCAGAAATCAACCCAAGCCATTATGCTCAATTAATATTTGACAAAGGAGGCAAAAGCATACAGTGGAGTCAAGATAGTCTCTTCAATAAATGGTGTTGGGAAGTTTGGTCAGATACATGCAAAAAAATTAAAGTATACCACCAACTTACACCATACACAAAAAGAAACTCAAAATGGCTAAAGGACTTAAATGTAAGATGGGAAACCATAAAAATCCTACAAGACTCCATAGGCAGCAAAATAGCAGAAATATGTCATAGCAATGTCTTTACAGACACAGCTCCTGGGGCAATGGAGACTAAGGAGAAAATAAACAGAGAGGAGAAACCAAGATGGTGGCATAGGTAAGCACCTAAACTGCGGCCTCGCACAACAATTTCAAAACTACAACTAAAAGACAGAACGGACACCATCCAGAACCACAGGAAAGCTGGCTGAGTGAAAATTCTACAACTAGAAGGAAAGAGAAAAGCTCACAGAGAATTGGAGGTAGGGCAAAGGGTCTTTGTGCGCACAGAGAGGAAGGGTGGCTGAGAGCCTGGCTGACTTTCTCTGGCGGCAGGGGGAAGGAAGCCCCGACCGCACTGAACCTCAGTTCTGACTGCACTGAACCCCAGTTCCGGGTGAGCTTCTGGGGACCCACGCTCTTACGGGGGGAGTCTGGACTCTCGGGTGGAGACTCGGGAGCTGGGGAAGGCAGAGGTCTGAAGGAGCACACGTGCCAGAGCGCACAAAGGCTGCGGAGGTTGCCACAGGCTTTCCCTAGTGGAAGGGAGTCAGAGGCTCCTGACTGCACTGAGCCCCAGTTCTGACTGCACTGAACCCCAGTTCCAGGCGAGCCCCTGGGGACCCACGCTCTTGTGGGGGGAGTCTGGACTCTCGGGCGGAGACTCGGGAGCTGGGGAAGACAGAGGTCTATGAGTGCCCACAAGGGCAAGGCTAACGGGAAGCCAAGACTGTCTGCTCAGCCCTGAGACTCCACCCCATCCAAGCTAAGCACAGAGGCTATTGCAATTTGGCAAGTCTAATCCTATAAGGCTGTCTCCAGCACCCAACTTCTCCCAGCATAGACACAGCTGATCCTTACAGCCAACTGGCCTGGAGGTCAATTCCTCCCAGTGATACCAACAACAATTAAGACTTCATTACAACAAGGCTGTACACACAGTCCACAAAGGGGTGCACCAAGAGTGTCCACCTCAGGTTAACTGGGGAGGCCGACCCACTGGGCCATAAGAAACCTAACACACAAATTTACCCTGCCAACTCAGGGAAGCAGTGAATATGCAGCATCAAAGAAACAGATCACAAACGAAAGAAATGGAGGAAAACAAACAACTGGATATAGAATTCAAAACCATGGTTATAAGGCTTTTCAAGAATATCCTAGAAAAGGCCGATAAATATAACGAGACCCTCGAAGATATGAAAAAGGACCAACTAGAAATTAAACATACACTGACTGAAATAAAAAATATTATACAGAGACCCAAAAACAAACTAGAGGAATGCAAGAATCAAGTCAAAGAATTGAAATACAAAGAAGCAAAAAACACTCAACCGAAAAAGCAAAAAGCAAAAAGAAAAAAAAAATCCAAAAAGTTGAAGATAGTGTAAGAAGACTCTGGGACAACTTCAAGCGTACCAACATCAGAATTATGGGGGTGCCAGAAGAAGAGAGAGAGCAAGATACTGAAAACCTATTTGAAGAAATAATGACTGAAAACTTCCTCCACCTGGTGAAAGAAATAGACTTACAAGTCCAGGAAGCCCACAGAACCCCAAACAAAAGGAATCCAAAGAGGACCACACCAAGACACATCATAATTAAAATGCCAAGAGCAGAAGACAAAGAGAGAATTTTAAAAGCAGCAAGAGAAAAACAGTTAATTACCTACAAGGGAGCACCCATACGACTGTCAGCTGATTTCTCAACAGAAACTATGCAGGCCAGACGGGAGTGGCAAGAAATTTTCAATGTGATGAATAGCAAGAACCTACAACCAAGATTACTCTACCCAGCAAAGCTATCATTCAGAATTGAAGGGCAGATAAAGAGCTTCACAGATAAGAAAAAACTAAAGGAGTTCATCACCACCAAACCAGTATTATACGAAATGCTGAAAGGTATTCTTAAAGAAGAGGAAGAAGAAAAAAGTAAAGATAAAAATTATGAACAACAAATATATATCTATCAACAAGTGAACCTAAAAATCAAGTGAATTAAAAACCTGAGGAACAGAATAATCTGGTGAATATAATAGAATCAGGGGCATAGAAAGGGAGTGGACTGATAATTCTCAGGGGGAAAGGGGTATGGGGGGTTCAGGAAGAGACTGGACAATAATCATACACCTATGGATGAGGACAGTGGTGGGGAGGTAAGGGCAGAAGGTGGGGTGGGAACCGGGTGGAGGGGAGCTATGGGGGGAAAAAGGAGAAACAATTGTAATAATCTGAATAAAGATTTATTTAAAAAATAAAAGAGTAAAAAAAATAAAAAGAAAAAGAAAATAAACAAATGGGACTACATCAAAATAAAAGCTTCTCTACAGCAACGGAAACCATCAACAAAACAACAAGAAAGCCCACTGCATGGGAGAACATATTTTCCAATGTTATCTCTGATAAGCATTTAATCTCCAAATTTTATAGGGAACTCACACAACTTAAGAAAAGGAAGATAAACCATCCAATCAAAAAAATGGGCAAAGGACCTGAATAAACACTTTTTGAAAGAAGACATACAGAAGGCCAAGAGACATATGAAAATATGCTCAAAGTTACTAATCATCTGAGAGATGCAAATCAAAACAGCAATGAGATACCATCTCACACCTGTGAGAAGGGCTATCATAAACAAATCAACAAATGACAAGTGCTGGTGAGGATGTGGAGAAAAAGGAACCCCCATTCACTGTTGTTGGGAATGCAGACTGGTACAGCCACTGTGGAAGACAGAATGGAGTTCCCTCAAAAAGTTAAAAATGGAACTCCCATTTGACCCAGTAATCCCACTTCTGGGACTATATTCCAAGAAATTATAAACACCAATCAGAAAGGATATATGCACCCCTATGTTCATAGCAGCACAATTCACCATAGCTAAGATTTGGAAACAGCCTAAGTGCCCATCAGCAGATGAGTGGATTAAAAAACTGTGGTACATCTACACAATGGAATACTACGCCACTATAAAAAAGGAGCTTTTACCATTTGCAACCACATGGATGGAACTGGAGAGCATTATGCTAAGTGAAATAAGCCAGTAGGAGAAAAATAAATATCACATGATCTCACTCATATGTGGGATAATTTAATGAACAACAATAGATCCAGAGACAAATGGCAGGGGAGCGGGGTTAGAGAGCAACCAAAGGACTTGTATGCATGCATATTAGCATAACCAATGGACACAGACAGTGGGACAATGGGGGCTTGTCCAGGGTGTTAATGGCTGGGTGGGGGGGGCGGTCAAGCATGGAAAAAGGAGACCTATGTAAAATTTTAGACAATAAAAAAGGAAATAAAAAGAAAGAAGTACCTATGAAATTAAAAAGTAAAAAAAAATTGTTCCTATGACATATACTTCTTATATACTTCTTATAATCTAGTAGTGAAGATAAGACATGTACATAAATATTCTACCACTGTAGCACTATTTTGGTTTAGTTGCCTTGTATAACTATGAAATGGTTCCTTTGTTGCGAACAGAATCTGCATTAAATGTAATTGTTTGATTAAACAAGTTCTAGTCATTTTTTTTATCATTGTTAGAGTATGAATATTTTAGATGCAGCATGGGATATGACTAGTGCCAATTGAGAAAAACTCAAGAGACTATTTTTCTTTAAAAATGTAATAAGTTAAATTTATAGTTGTGCTTTGGCAACTGAGAGACAAGTTCTAGCTAACTCACTGATGGAGAGGCAGAAGAGCTGTCAATTTAAAAGTTTGCAAATTTTAAATGGAAAAATCCTATTGAAATAGTTGAAGAAGGGCAAATGTGAAGAAGGGCAAATGTCACAGAGAATTGTGAGCTCTCAAAATATACATATTTTGACCTTTTCTCTTTGTTCGTTTTAGCTTTCAGCGCTGTACAGTACACTATTAGAAGATGGAGGACTTTGGACAGTTTGGTAAGTTGTAATGGACTTTTATTTCAAATTGCTCTGATCCAATACCAGTTTCCTTTTTTGGATATGGCTTTGTGCCTGTGAGCCCAAGGGAGAAGTCCTTGGCTTGGACTGATTTGTGGCCTGGTGTTGAGGCAATGTAGATCTGTGGAGCCATGTCCAGAGTAGATGTGTAGGACTAAGTAGTTGGTGGCTCTGAACAAAGAGAATTATTTTCCTGCCAGGTAGATTTCCTCAGCATTTTATGTCTTCTCATTCCAGGGCTACAAGATTTCTATTATTTCTAATTTTAATTAATGTTTTAATTCTATTCTTATTGTTAACAATTATAACATTATTTATAAACCAGAGTCCTCTTTGATCAACAATCCCAACTCCAGTCCACTTTTTCTTCTCAGAATTAACTACTACTTGAGTTGGTTTTTATCCTTCCAAAAATTTGCCATGTTTTTTCTTGTGTATGCTCCCATTGACATGGGTATGTGCATGTTTTTCTGTGTGTGTAGGTGTCTGTGCATGCCCACTTGCATGATCACAGAATTGGTATCCTTTTGTAAAAATTGTCTTGCAACTTGTTTTTTTTTTTTTTTACTCAACAAAATGTCTTGGGAAAGTATTTATGTTGTTACATATGTAACAACACACCTGTTAGAATGGCTATCAAAAGCTCATTTCTTTTAATAGCTTTGTATCGTTGTGTAATATGAACTTTCCATAGTTTATTTAGCTGTTCTCTTATTCATGGGTATTTAGGTTGTTCCCAAATTGTTGCTAGTAGAAACAGGGCTATAGTCAATAATTTTGTATATGGCACTTTGTATACAGGTGCAAGTATTTCTATACCTTACAGAGAGGTACTTGCAGGGGATTGAACTTACTATATCTTTGGCTACAAGCAATCTTAATAACTATGTATTATCAAATTGCCTTCCAAAGCTTTTCTAGGCATTTTCTCCATATCGTACCTAAACCTTAACAAAATCAGTTTTAATTTTTACAAAAGTGATAATAGCTCATATTTATGATTTATATCTGCTGATAACTGAGTTATTTCTTTAGGTTGTTATCAACAATTTGTATTTCTGCTTTTGTAAATTGCATGTGTAAATTATTTGTCTATTTTTCTACTGGGTTATTTTTTATACTAGGGGCCCAGTGCATGAATTCGTGCACCTTGAAAGGAACTATGGGCCACGAGGCTGCAGTGGGCACAGGGGCAGGTCTCGGCCCATCCTCCATGCCCCCGCTTGGCCCCTCCCGCCAAGCCTCCTGGTCCCTTGTCTTCCAGCAGCCCCACTCGTGCCACTGCAGCTCCCACACGCTAAAGGTGATGGCCCCGCTTGCACCCACTGATGGTGCAGAGCAATTGGGGCTGGTGCCAGCAGTGGGTTCAGGTGGCCGCTGCTGCCCCAGTTGCCCCTCAGGAGCAGGGCCAGGTGGAGAAGCCCTCAGGGGCAATCGGGGCTGGCAGCTGCTGCTCGCACATGCTGACGGCGCCAAGCAATCAGGACTGGTGTAGGGCGCTGGTAGCGGGTGCGAGTGGTGGCTCTGGCACTGGCTGTGGGTGCAAGCAGGGCTGGCACTGGCAGCAGATGCAAGCACCCAGCAGGACTGTGGTGTGCAGGAGCAAAGAATTTTCAGTAACTACCAGAGGCTAGCCCCAATGACAGTGACTAGCACCCCATCTTGGTCTGGTGCCCCTGTTCACCTGCTCCACCATCCCGCCACAGCCAATGCCTGCCATGTTCCATGCTCTGCCACCTGCTGCCGACACCTGCCATGTTCCATGCATGCCCCCTGGGGGTCAGCGCATGTAATAGTGACCGGTTGTTTGGTTGTTCTGCTGTTCAATCTATTTGCATATTAGGGTTTTATATATATAGAGACTATGGATTTGTAGGAATCCTTTGATTATCGTTGGCTGCTTCAATGCATTGTACATATTTTCTCCCACTCTGTTACTTGCTTTTAACTTTGATTTGGTAATCTTTTTGCATATTATTTTTCTATTTTGGGAGAATTACATTTATCATTTTCTTCCTTTATGGGTTTTGAGTGTGAGAATTGTTTTTTCTATTTTGTTAGTTTACTTTGTTCATTAGATTGCACATATAAGTGAAGTCATATAGTATTTGTCTATCTCTGTCAAGCTTATTTCACTTAGCATAATGCTCTCCAGGTCCCTCCATGCTGTCTCAAAGGGTAAGGGATCTTTCTTTTTTACTGCTGCATAGTATTCTGTGGTGTAAATGTACCACTTTTTTTATCCACTCATCTATTGATGGGCACTTGGGATGCTTCCAAATCTTGGCTATTGTAAATAACACTGCAGTGAACATGGGGATACATATATTCTTTCTGATTGGTGTTTTGGGTTTCTTCGGATATATTCCCAGAAGTGGAATCATTGGGTCATAAGACAGTTCCATTGTTAATTGTTTGAGGAAACTCCATACTGTTGTCTATAGTGACTTTGCCAATCTTCATTCCCACAAACAGTGCATGAGGGTTCCCTTTTCTCCAAATCCTCATCAACACTTGTTGTTTGTTGCTTTATTAATGATAACCATTCTAACAGGTATGAGGTGATATCTCATTGTGGTTCTAATTTGCATTTCTCCGATGATTAGTAATGTTGAGCATTTTTCCATATTTCTGTTGGCCACCTGTATATCCTCTTTGGAGAAGTGTCTATTCAGCTCCTTTGCCCATTTCTTAATTGGATTGCATTTGTGTGTGTGTGGGGGGGGTTGAGTTGTGTAAGTTCTTTATAAATTTTGGATATTAACCTCTTATCAGATGTATCATTGGCAAATATGTTGTCCCATTCAGTGGGTTGTATGGGAATTGTTTTCAAAGGACATCTTAAACCCTTATCTCAAGCTCCTAAATTTTTTTCTTCTAGTCTTTTAATAGATTTTTTTTTATTATTGATTAGTGTTGTTTTTAACTTTTAAGGGTTTAAAATATTTGCTATATATATGTGTATATATGCATGTGCATGCACATGTGTCTATCTGAGGTGAGTAAAATTAATTTTTTCTTAAGTTTTTTTTTGTATGTTAGCTTCCAGAATACTCAAAATGTTCCTTTTTTTCTCTCCCTCTTCCCCAGCTTCCTCTTCTCTCCTTATGTCTGGGTTATCCACCTTACACCTGTGCTTGCTTCTGGTTCATATATACAATTTTTATTTGGTCAGCTTCCAGAATTATTATTCTAGAAGGTTCCACAGGTGTAGAATAAATAATTCTTACTCTCAATGATCTTTGTAAAGTCAAAATTATTATGTCAGATCTATCTCAAAAGGAAGGAAAATAGCATTTAACACTTCATGCATGCAAGACAGTATATAAAGTGTTTGACCATTTTTTATTGTTTACACTATTACAGATGTCCCTCCATTTCCCCCCTTCTTTACCCACTTCCATTCTACCATCACCACACTATTGTCATGTGTCCATGGGGTATGCATATATGTTCTTTAATAATCTTAATATCTCTATGAGTTAGTTATTCCCCTGATTTCATACATGAAGAAACTGGGGCTTGGAGTGGTTAAATAAATTGCTTAAGGTTACATAAATATTGTATCAGTCAGAATTTTCCAGAGAAATAGAACCAATAGAGGACTTAAATAGATATTTATTTATTTATTAGATTTATTTAAAGAAATTGCTTCATGAAATTGTGGGGTATGGCATGCCTGAAATTTATAGAGCAGGCTGTCAAGCTGGAAACACAGGCAGGAATTGATACTGTCATGAAGCAGAATTTTTTTCTCTGGGAAACTTCAGTTTTTGCTTTTAAGGTCTTCTAACTGATTGGATGAAAAACATCTGCATTATCAATGATAATCTACTTTACTTAAAGGCAACTGATTGTAGACATTTACAGCTACAAAATACCTCATGGCAACACCTAGATGAACACACTGAGTAACTTAGCCTAAAAAGGTTGGTACAAAACTGACCATCACAAATGGTAAGTGGAAGAAATGGAATGTGAACCCTTTTGTGACTGGCTATAATACCTCCATTTGTAACCACTGGGATCCTGTCTTGTTTCCCTGTATACTAGTATAAGTTTTCTACTGTATATGGTATATAATTTTAATGAATGAATCAATAAAATCAATCCCGTAAAAACTGAAGTTTTTGACTTCTTGAACCCTAGTATCTCTGGGGCACAGCATATTTGCATTAGGATCTCAGATGTTCCAACTGACAGGCAGCCTGTTTAGCCTAATGCTTAACTGAATACCCAACATTTTGGATTGTTTTATTTCCCACTGCCCTACCTATCCTTCCTCATAGAAATATCTGGTTTTGGATCTTCTCGTGCTCGTCCATCAATTGTGGTAAAACCTGATCGTGTTCCCTAGTTCAGATCCTTGGCTTCTCTTGCCCCTAAATTCCAGGACCCAGGCTTCCTTAGTCTCCTGTCCTCTTCTGACCTGAACCCCAGTTCAAGGCCTTAAGGATATCATAGTGGAAATCAGTGGTTGTGGTCCAGGATTAGCAAGCAAGTGGGCTGAATCTGTACTGACCTCTGGGCTTTCCCTAGAATTTAGCTTGTTACTGCTACTGTTTTTAATAACCCTCTAATACAAGCTTATCTATGGTAATAATTTTTCTATAAAATGTGAACACAGGGGGAAATAATTTAATTGAAAGAACTGTTAGTTGGGTTCCACTTAATTGAGATTTTATGGTATTTGTTATCATAATAGTCATCCTGGCACAATCTTATTTAATATCTGCTAAAAACATTGTTGAGAACTGAATTAAAATAAATGACAAGGAAGCCCATTGCCAGTCATTAATTCTTATGAATTAGTGAGAATGTAAATGAGCATGGTGGTAAATCAAAGTTACTACTCAACCAAATAGAGTATAATTCATTTCAAGTAGTTTCATTTTCTCCACAGTATTTGGACATCAGAAAATATCCTGTGTTGAGTTCTAAGAAATCATTGAGGAGCTAAGCACCCTTAAGCCTTGCCTTTAGCACTCTAGGCTGATAGTTTCCTGTTAAGTGACATGAGACCACTGGGTTTGTGAATACTCATATTTAACAATTGGCAAAGCAATTTATTCTTAAAAGGATATAAAAAAATTAATTCCTCCC
Organism: Plecotus auritus; assembly: GCF_963455305.1. Lineage (NCBI taxonomy): Eukaryota > Metazoa > Chordata > Mammalia > Chiroptera > Vespertilionidae > Plecotus > Plecotus auritus. The sequence goes on from NC_137784.1 coordinate 100,415,703, forward strand.
AAAGGTCAAGTTTGGAGTGCTTGCTTATGAAAAGGGCTGGTCTCAGATAACAGCTCATATATGTTGTACCTAACATTCTCATTATTGTTCTCAAGGGGGACATTTCCTAGAAGCATTCTGGAATAAGCCTGGCCCACAGGATCATTCCCTTGCTCTGAATAATTTCAGCACTTACATTGTTTTAAAATATTTACTACTTATAAGAACTTGATTAAAATCCAGTAATTCAACAAGTATGCCTACTGTGAGCCTGCATAGCACCTACTTTGTGCCATGCTGTGTTCCAGGTAATTGAAGAAAAACCAGTGAATGTACTCTCAAGAGTCTTTATCCCTGCTCCAACTATCCCCACACAGGATCTTACCTTGGTCCTCTTATAAATGTTGTTGCTTCAGCTTCAATCTACCTGACCAACTAAATCTGGATTCTTTCTACTTTGATTTTGAAAACCTGCCTGATCACGAGGTCTAGTGGAGTCAGAGTAGATTTCAATCCCATTCTGCCAGTTTTCCTAAAGATCTGGATTTTGTAGTTCTCAGATGTCTTTATTTTAGTGACGAGACAACTTTGTTAGCTTTGGTTTCTTTTATTCTCCTGTGGGTATCTTGATGTAAAAATTTTCAAGTACTGAATTAGTCAAATATGTTAAATAGCTTCCAACACAAGCTTAATGGTTAGGAACTCTTTAGGGATGTGTGGTACTTGGAACATAAGGACTTTTTATGAGGTGCAGGAGAGGGAAGTAGGGGTTGCTTGTGTGATTCAGATTTTATAGAGGCTTTTAAGTAGTCTTTGCTTAGTTGGAAAACTGAGTTTGCTTATTAGCAAATTCTAGTTGATCCAACTTTTCTGTTCACCATGTTTTAAAGTAATGGGGTAGAAGGGAAGGAAAACAGTAAAGGAAATTAAGAGAATAAAATTCTCCTTCTTTATTTGTCACCGACTAGTTATATGACCTTAGGCTGGTCATTGGGTAATAATTGGTGATATTTGGGTTGGAGAAGAAGATTCAGTTAGAACATGATAGCTGTTTTTCAACATGTAACTTTTACAAGGTCACCTAAACTATAATATCTAGGACCAATGGATAGAAGCTGTAGCAAATATAGACTTAGACTTAATATGAAAAAGCAGTATAAAAAAAGAAGTAAAGTTCCCTCATTGAGTTTTCTATAATGAATTTTTCAAGCACCTGGAGGGATTGTTGTAGAAGGAACTCAAACACCTGATGAAGTGTTAGTCAAGAAGACCTTTAAGAGTCTTTCCAATATTGAGATTCCATTTTTAGTTACTTTACTTCTGTAGACCTCAGTTATTCCCTCTGTAAAATGAAAAGCATGAATTATGATTGTGTGGTTGCTTTCTACTTTTAAATGTTTACAGTCTCTCTTGTGACATGTAGATGAAGTTCAAACTAGATTTCTTTTTTCTGACTCTCTTCTGAAGCTTGCTTTTTGGGTCATGAGACAAGTCATTAGACAAGCATGGTAGAAGAGGCCCAATTGTCTTTGCCTGACAGCTGTTTCTATCAACCCTTTGGCACCCCCAGTCTCTTTTAAAATTTCATTTTAGCTTATTTATCTTTTTTTTCCCTGTGGCAATTCATAAATTTTGCTAGTTATGGGGAATGCTAAATGTTTTATTTCTTTTATGGTGATTTGTTCATACTAGCACCATAGAGAATTTCAAAGTAATGTATTCCTTCAATTTCCTGTATTTTCTCTTGAAGGGAACTATTATTAGTCAGGTCAGCTCATTATAGCAAAGTATGTAGTGGTATGGGAATCTATCAGAAGGGAGAATAAGCTGTAACCTTCACAATCTATAAGCTCCACACATGGACAATGGCTTCTTTGTAGTGATCTGACAGGTAGAAGGAAATATTTTGGATAAAGTAAAGAAGGGAGGGAAATTACTTATAACTAGCACTATTTCTATGGTTAAACCTCAGAGGCTGTGTTACAGATGAAGACAGGCTGCTTAATTAGAGGAGTCCTGTACAAAATGAAATTATGAGGCCTCTTGTTCAAAATGCAAGAGATAAGTGCTATTAAAAAATACATACTAAAATATAAAGCATTTTCCTTTCTTCCTTGATGTCTTTTGTCTCTCTCTTTATCTTTATCTCCATCTCATTATGGTGGTTTTATTTGCTATTTAGTGTTATTATAAGTAAAGAAAAATTAAAATTTTAAATTATTAGTGTGGGTTTCACCATTTATTTTTGTGTTGTACAATGTCTGTTTTAAATGAAAATATAAGTATTTAACTTGTATGCAGAATCATCAAAATCATACAATTCATATTTTATAGCTCATCCATGCATAGGTATTTTACTCTTACCAGAACAGTGACCATTGCATAGAACTAACTCAGCTGTTTTAATTTCATTTCTTAATATATGCACACTCTATCAAGACTGTCTAGCTTTGAGTTACTGATGAGTAAGGAAGTGCTGATGGAAAAGAAACTATGAGTGTCCTGTCTTTCCCTTTCTATATGGTCATTTTTAGCATGAAATATTGGATAATATAAGGAAGTAGCATGAATAACAGTATTTCTTGGTTGTTCATGATTCTTATAATGCCATTGCCTTCTTTTTGCATTCAAAGAAGAACTCATTGTCTTGATTTGGAACAATAGTTTCTTTCTGCCTGTTTTTGTACTTTATTTAAATGAAATATTCAGTACGGACTCTTTGGCCTCTTTCACCTAATATGTTTGTGGAAGTTATCCAATTTTGTGTGTATTTGTAGTTTGCTCATTCTTTTACATGTTTAGCACTCTATCATGTGAATATACTATAATTTATCTGTTCTACTGTTGATGGGCATTTGGATGGTTTCCACATTTTAGAGATGGGAGAGAATAAATATGGGGGCATTTGTTAGGAGGTTACTATAGAAATTCAACATGAAGTATTAAGGGTCTGAAAGCATAGTTATTACACAGGAAAATCCTATATTTTACTCAGGCATTACCTCTAACTTCATAGAAGTTGCAGGGAGATGTTGGCATTATGATTTCAAGCTGCAACTGGTGGTTCAGAGGAAAGCTGACAACATGTTGTACACATATTGCAGAATATCAACCACACCCAGCAGAGCTAGTGAATACTCATGTTCTCTGTCCCTTCTGTTTTAACGGGGAAAATATGGGGAGATGAGTGGAAGAGGTATTTTTGTTTCCTCAGGAGTGTAACCAGGGACCATTAGAGAGCTTGGGAGAATGTATCCAACAAGTTTCAGCTCTTGATATTTGGTGATTTCTTAAAAATGAAAATTTTCTTAATTTTTGTTATGGTTTTCAAAGCAACTCTTTTTCCTAGAATTTTTACTAAAAACTCTAGTTATTCTAGTAATGATAGCCAGATATAACACCTATAGCTAGAAACAGTAAATGTTTTTCCTTGACTAAGTAATAGCATTTTACTTTTGATATTTCTTTTTTTATATAATGTACAGTATCTGGATTCTTTTTGCTAATATAAATTTACCAAGGGGACAGACCAATTGACAGGAAAAAATATACATTTATCTTACCTGACATTTGGTCATTATGCAGGTCAAGAAATGATAAGTATTTCCCACCAATTCTCACTAATTGCACCCTTCCTTTTGTCTATAATGCCTTCTCTCCTCTGTGAACCTGGTGAACCAATCAATGTCATTTCAGTGTGTAAGCCTTCTCTGACCCTTTCATTCAAATAAATCACTTTCTCCTTTTCATTCCTTAGTATTTTTAAACCTAAATCTATTATATAATTTATCATGTTATATTAGGGTTATTCAGTTCAGATCCCAGCCTTGAGTTGTGTTCAAGAAAGCATTCAGAAAAGTTTTGGCCCACTAAAGTTCTATACTATGTAGGGTTAAAAATGTCTGGGAAATAATTTATCATAGAAAGAATGGAGGCAATGTGAGTTGCCCAACCCTATGAACTTAGGTGGTGACTTCTCAGGATAGTATGTTATTACTCATATCTTTTTTCCATGCCTGAAATAAGTGTGACTAAAATTTTGAATAGCTCATTCCTTTATTTTATTTTATTTTATTTTATTTTATTTTATTTTATTTGTAACAAGTTCTTGAGAGTTTAAAATATGACCATCATTGGTGGCAATAGTGCATTTAACATAGTTTTGGCATGGAGCAAAGGTGTCTGTGGTACAGACATTAGTGCCACTGCCTTGGTACCGACTTCAGAGCAACAGACTTTAGTATCTTTGGTGGGCTTTGATTATGTAACTGCCACTTTTGACTTTGGCAGCCATAAGGAATTTCCTTTACTAGCTGAAACAGAAGAGGAGAAAAATGTCAGATACCACATGATAGTTGAGAATGCCAGGTTTGAGAATCATTTGAGATACCCATTAAGGGTCCAGAACTCTTACAGGGGAATTTTGGGAAAATAAGTTCTTCAGAGTAGATGCAGTAAAGTAAAAATAAAAAAAAAGTATGAAATGATAAAAGTGAGTTTTAATTGTTGTTGTTGTCCCCCCCCCCCCCCAAGTATCTCCCTGATTGGGCTGGGAGTTGTTCATGATAGACACCATGTGGATAGATTGTATTATTTGCTCACAATGCTTCCTCTCATGTTTACCCTGCTTGTGACTCACTGTGGGCACAATATATTTCCCTGTGCCATTGATTTTGGGCTTGGGCATATGATGTTGGCCAGTGAGTGACTATAACAGCCTGACGATTCTGGGTCAAGGCCGAAAGAGGCATCATGTGTTTCCATATACCCTTCTTGTGCTTCTGAATTCTGCCATAAGAACCTGCTCCAGGTATCCATTGACCTTTCAGTCTAGGTCCAGCGATGAAGACTGGAACAGACCTGGACCTAACCTGAAGCCTAAGGTCCAGTCTATCTTAGATCCACAGGCCCATGAATGTGAGAAATAAACATTGGTTATAGACCACTGAGATTTTGAAATTATTTGTGATACAGTGTCATTGCAGCAGAAACCTAACTAATATAGATCACAGCTTGGAGGTTTTGTATCCATAACACCTAATTCAGTGCCTAACAAAGGTAGACACTTCATGAACAGTTGTTGAATGAGTGAAGGAAGGACCTTATGAAGGTTGAACTGATTATCTTTCCTTATCTACCTCAATGGTATTTTATTTGTTAGAGAAAGGCACTTAGGGGAGTCAAATCCAATATTTATGGACTACTCTTCTTTACTTTAAAACTGAGGCAGATGTCTCAACAATATATATGCCTTTCAAACCACAGAGGTCTACCCAGAAGGAAAAACAATGATAATACACAGCTATACTACTTCCACAAAATCGCTATACATGTCTTGCTGCTGTGGATCAGAAGGAATATCTCTATATATGGATATTAGCTCCTAATAAACCAAACAATTCTATTTTATCCTTTTAGTGTGCACTTCAGACTATCTCTTAGGACACCAAGGATTTGGAGTTTGGGTACTTGAAGGGTTCTGGAAGAGATGGAAGTGGTGTAGTTTGGGCTTGTAACAAGCAAAAAGGCAACAGAAAAGAAGAGGTGGTTTTATTTTTTTATTTTTAAAATATATTTTTATTGATTTCAGAGAGGAAGGAAGGAGAGAGAGATAGAAACATCAATGATGAGAGAGAATCATTCATTGGCTCCCTCCTGCACTCCCCCTACTGGAGATCGAGTCCCCAACCTGGGCATGAGTAGTCCTTGGCTGGAATCGAACCCAGGACCCTTCAGTCCACAGGCCTATGATCTATCCACTGAGCAAAACCGGCTAGGGCAAGAAGAGGTGGTTTTAAAAAGCAGAGATATGCAAGCATGGAACAGACCAATTAATCTTAGAGGGACCAGGGTCTGGGATCTGAAGAGATTAACCAAGGATGTTATATGCATTTATGCATAACCCATGGACACAGGCAATAGTGCAGTGAGGGTGTAGAGGGGGTGGGTGCAAGGTGGAGGGGGTTAGTGGGGAAAAGAGGGACATCTGTAATACTTTTAACAATAAAGATAAATTTTAAAAGTTTAAGGATTTGGAACTCAGACAAATACTGATTTTCTTGCTGAGATAGAACTTGGAATTAGGTCTGATTAGCCTTTTGATTGCTTCAAAATATATACAGCATTTTATTTTCCTCTTGTATCTTTGAGACTAAGGAACAAGGAAAGAAAAATTGTGCTCTGAGTACTAAAAGATCTTATTTTGATTGTAGGATTCCTAAAATTAAATAATCATTTGCCAGTCAGATTGCTTGGTGGGGCTGCTCAAAAACAGATTTTTTCAAGCCTTTTTTTTTTCTTTGCTTAATTATGGGATTCAAAACTTGGTTATTTTTCTATGAAAAATAATTTTATTGGATTTGGTGATTGATCACAGCAAAATGCTTATTAATAAGAATTTAATTCTTTGGCATTTCTAATCAATAACACTTGAGGCATAAGAAAGGATATTAGTTATTTTTGGCTTAGTTATTTTTTGAAAAGACAATTTGTGATGTTTTGTTGTGAATGCATTTTGATCAAAGAGTATGAAGTCCTAAGTCTCACTGGTAAATATCTTTAAGTTGACAGCTACAGTAAGAATATTCTGGCACAGTAGGTGTTCCATAATTTTTGAATATCCTTTAAGAGATAGGTAAGTATCCAGGATTTTTTTCCAATTAATTCTGTTGTTTCTGTTTGAAAGAGACATCAGGTAGCTTTGATGAACAATTTCATTGATACTCTTATTTAACAACTTTTTACACATGTGACAAACCAGGGTTGGTTAGTTTCTTTCAATTTCTTTCCTCCTTTCTTTCTTCCCCTCCTTTCTCCCCTTCTTTTTTTTTTCTTCTTTTGAATTCTGGAGGTCCTTTATAGATATGTATATCTGAGTCTTCACTTTAGTTGTTCCCAAATTTCTTAGTCTCCTAAATCTTATACCTCCCTCCACTTGCCTTCTGATTGCTTATTTTAATCTTGTTTTTGAAGAGAATAGATTATATTAAGATAAGCCTTGTTGTTGTTAATCCTCACCCGAGGATATTTTTTCCATTGATTTTTTTTTAAAAAAATATGTTTTTATTGATTTTTTTAAAGAGAGAGGAAGGGAGAGGGAGAGAGATAGAAGCATCGATGAGAGAGAAACATTAACATCCATCGGCTGCCTCCTGCATGCCCCCTATTAGGGATTGAGCCTCAACCCTTGCATATTCCCTGCCTGGGAATAGAACCAGGGTCCTCTTGGTGCATGGTACAATGTTCAATCCACTGAGCTGCACCAGCCTGACTCCATTGATTTTTAGAGATAGTGGAAGGGAGGCAGGGAGAGGGGAGAAAGAGAGAGAGAGAGAGAGAGAGAGAGAGAGAGAGAGAGAGAGAGAGGTGAGAGAATGTTGTGAGAGAGATACATGGATTGGATACATCTAGCACATGTCCTGACCGGGCCTGGGGATCAAACCTATTACCTAGATATGTGCCTTGACTGGGGAATCAAACCCATGACCCTTTGATCCATGAGCCGATGCTCTAACCACTAAGCAAAACCTGCCAGGGCAAGATAAGCCTGTTTTTAATCAAATGCATATATGCTCATATCTATCTTATAAAACAGAATAAAGACACAAGATATAGTTATAGATGTCTGCCATCTTTATTTATTCACTAGAGGCCCAGTGCATGAAATTTGTGCACAGGTGGTCCCTAGTCCTGGCCGGTGATCAATGTGAGTGTCTGCGTGGAAGGGCAGGTCCCAGCTGACATTTGGGACCTGGGCAGCACCTGGGCCTCTGGGCCCCCACAAGCCCCCCTCTGCCTGAGTCATGGCGACCCAGTCCCCACACGGAGATGCAGTGAGTGCAGCTGGATGCCATGGACCAGGGTGCAGCATGGGCCTCTGGGCTGCCCAACGGTGCTGCACAGAAGCCAGGCAGGCAGTGTGCTCTCTCCTGGCCAGCCTCGCAGACAGGATCCTGTGTGAACCTATGGGGAGCCCAACAGGCCCCTGCGGTCCTGGCGGCTGCAGTCTGGCTCACCTGGAAGATGCTGTGCAGGTGCAGGGCGGCCTCCTCACAGGAGGGTAGCAGGAGGAGTGAGCACAAGCTTGATGGACACCTCATATTCTCACCACACCTCCGTCCCTGTCACTCCCATCCCCAGGTAGCAGGCGAAAGGTTGCAGCACATCGCCTATGCCCGCCATGTTCTGTGCCGCTCCCTGGTGGTCAGCGCACGTCATAGCCAGCAGTCAAACTCTGGGTGGAAGGACCACCAGAGGGGACAATTAGCATATTAGGCTTTTATTATATAGGATTCATTCATTCATTAATTTAAATCCTCACCAAGAATATGTTTTTAATGATTTTTAGAGATAGATGAAGGGAGAGAGAGGAGAGAGAGAAACATCAATTTATTGAGAAACATCAATCAGTTGCTTCCCATGTGAGCCCCATTGAAACTGCAATCTAGATATATGCCCTGACCTCAATCGAACCAGCAACTTTTTGGTGTATAGGATGATGCTCCAACCAACTGAGCCACCTGGCTAGGGAGGTGTCTGACATCTTTAAATAGACCCAAGATATGAAAAGACAGGTTTATGCCTGGATGGTGTGGCTCAGTGGTTGATCGTTGACCCAGGGACCAAAACATCCCTGGTTCAATTCCCAGTCAGGGCACATGCCTGGGTTGTGAACTCAATCCCCAGTAGGGGACGTGCAGGAGGCAGTGGATCGATATCTCTCATTGATGTTTCTCTCTATCCCTCTCCCTTCCTCTCTCTCTAAAACCAATAAAAACATGTTTTAAAAAATTATAAAAAGCAGATTTATAAAATTAAAATGATTTGCTTTGTAAAAACATTTTCACTTTAGTAAATAATTCATAGGAGCATTTATAGAATTAAAGAATCATAAAATTTAAAATAACTTTAAAAGTTACTATACAGCCAATGACTGAAATGCCTTACTAAATCTCTGCTAAGTGTTTATCTGCCTATCCTTGGATGCCTCTAGTGACAGGAGACCCACTACCACCAGAGGCAGCCTACCTCCCACCCTCTTTTTTTAAGTGTTTTGTCATATTATTATTTCATGTTATTTCAAATAACCTTGCAGGTTATTTTATCTGTTCTTTCACAACGTTTACCTATTGCTTCCAGTTTTATTTATTGTGTTTGCTTAGCCTACATAGTAAAAGGGGATTAGTTGGCTGAGGAAGGTGTCCTTTTAAAAGTATTCTCAGGTAAGAAGTTTGAAACAGAAAATATGTGGTTTTCCTAAGATCTGGTAAGAAATTAATAAATTCCTGACCCCAGTCCTTTTTTACTTTTCATAATTTGGGTAACAAAATGCCATTTACATTCAGCTGTTAGGGAAAGGTATGCTATGTGAAATACAACAGAGTATGAATGTTACTTGCTAGCAAATCTAAGCAAGTAACAACACTTGTTCTGGTACACTGAGGTTCAAGTTTACAGTATGACAAGCCTAAAGAAAGGTTTGGTTTATGACATAAGAGATAGTTTGGATTCTTTTCGTGTCTGAGGAAGTAATTCTTAAATATGCCTACAATATCAGCAGGGCTAGTGCCATTGAGAAGCCAATAAGACAGGAAAAATGAAGACATCTTAAAGGTCTAGAAGCCACTCTGTAGACTACTCATCACACTGCAAAATCCATTCCCCCACAATACACATAACCTTGCATAAACACACACACACACACACACACACACACACACACACACACACAAAGAAAGCAAACAGTATGCATTTTAAGTTATGGACTAAGGACCAATCTAATTAGCCAAAAAAATTATGTCATTATCTTGTATTTTCTGTTTCTTCCCATTATACCTATTATGCTCTTAAAATCCATTTAAGAGGCATTTCAATTTTATTCAGATGGTAGTGGGACTAAAAATTCAGTAAGAAAGAAAAGTAGTTCTAGCAGTTGAAACAAGCATAAATTTCAACATTAGATTATTAAATTGCTTGTTCCGGAAATGTAGCTACATGGAGTTTTTTCACATGCAAATATAAATATACATACAAGCTAACCAAACAACCAATTTTAGTTGTCAGGGATATATAAAGAAATCATTGGATAGTGTAGGAGAACTCAAGTATAGTTGTCCCACAAAATATGAAAAATCAGAGTAACTCTAAATTTTCATTTACCCCAACTTTAGCACCATTATTACTATTATATATATACTGAGTGGCCAGATTATTATGATCTCTGAATGCATAATAATCTGGCCACTCAGTGTATATCCTATATAATAAAAGGCTAATATGCAAATTGTCCCCTCGACCAGGAGGTTGACTAGCAGGCAGGCCGGCCAACCGCCCATGTCCCCTCCCCCTGGCCAGGCTGGCCAGACCCCACCAATGCACAAATTCATGCATGGGGCTTCTAATATATATATATATATATATATATATATATATATATATATATATATATATATATATATATAGTGGCCAGATTATTATGAGTTCAGAGATCATAATAATCTGGCCATTCAGTGTATATAAAAACACATGTAGTGAGTGAGTGTGACTATTTCTTTAATAAGGAGACAGCCTTAAATTCAAAGCTTATGTCATCATAGATTCAAACATGAGACATCTGCCCAGAGCTCTTAGCTAGAATTCCTTTTGCTTTTAACTGACTTTGGACATCTTCCCAAGATTAAAAGCCAGAGGGAACACTCTCAACTATCTACCTATAACTTAAAAATAAAAGAACGAAGTGACTTACAGCTCCAGTGGGAGGAGGGGTCAAGGAATAAGAAAATGATGTCCTTTTTTATTCTAAGATAATAGGCAATCAATATGCCCAATCAATAGTACCCAAAAAGCGGTTTAATATTTAAATATCTATATCTTTTTTTTTTGCCTTCTCATAGAAGACTAACAATATTCCTTTACAGAGCTAGAAAGAATTATACTGAAGCAACAGTGATTATAAATACAGTTTGGAAACATATTGGAGGGAAAAGAAAGAAGATTCTGGAAATCGTTTTTTCTTTTTTTTTTTTTTTTTTTTTTTTTTTTTTGCACTCAGCCGTCAGGTCTATGTTCTATAAGTTACATTCATACTCTGTTATATTTCACATATCATGATTTGTTAGTCATGAAAAGTGAAAACAGACTGGGGATCAGGATTTTATTAATTTCTTACCAGATTTTAGGCAAATCATATAGTTTCTCTGTTTCACATTTCTTACCTGCAAATTTAAAAAAATGACCTCTTTTTCAACCAACTAATCTTTTATTATGTAGGCCAAACAAGCACAATAAATAAAATTGGGATAGGCAGATTAACACTTAGTTGAGTGGAGGAGAGAAGAGAGAAAATAGTCATTTATGAACATGTACACTAGTATTTGTAGGTTTTTCAGATTCTTATTATTCTTGTTAGAGAGTAAAATAGCTTCCCATAGTATGGATCCTTTCATCCCTTAGTCTTTCAGCAATAAATGTATATAAATTATATCTCCATGTGGTAAGCATTTCATTTTTGAAAGTCTTTGTTCCTTTTACTATTCCACACATGATATTTTTTTCAAGTCAAATCCCACCCTTTGCCATGAATTTTTTTCTTGGGATAAATAAACCTGCCTGCTATAGGTCATACTGGTAGCTGCTCCTGTTTCTCTCTTACATGGCCTGGGTTTACTGACACTGGAATTAGTCAGTCATTGAGATCAACATATGACAGCCTGCAATTGATACTGGGTAGGCAGGTAAAGAAGCCTGCCATATGAGGAAGAGAATTAGCATGAACCAGACCTTATACTTCACCTACCCATCCTCAGTAAAAATCAGCTCTTTCCAAACTCATTTCAGATTTTCAAATCTTGATGTGATTAATTTATATAGGCAAACAGCTTTGTAAGCATATTCTTCTGGTAGGAGGAGGATGACTCATGTCAATTCAAGAATAAAAATAGGGAGTACTAATATCCACAGATTTTTTATAGAACATGTCCCCAAGTTTGTCATTCTTTTCTTCTCCCTGTTCCTTTTAAATCAGGAGATTTGCTATCCCCTGGCCCTTCTCTGAAACCGTTTGTGCATTGAATAGGCAGATGGTGGGCTGAGCTTTGAGAGACCAAAAAGGGCACTTTCGTGCCTCAGCATTTTTTCTCCAGCTTGATAGTACAGATGCTTGTTTGGGAGTTAGCATGTAGTGAACCATCAGTTATTGCAGTTAGATTTTAATATTTGGTGTAGATTTTTTGGAACTTTTCTTTTCTTGAGTTTTTATGGTAGTTAGCTTCTCACCTGACCACAACTATTCACCTTCACTTGCTCTGCATATCCATATCCGTATATAAAGGAAGAGGAGGAGGTTGCAGCATTCCAAAATCAAAGCAGCTGAATTGAGGTCTGGCTTGTTGGGAGTCATCTTGGTAATAGTATTTGTAATATTGGCTAAGAAGTGGGAGACAGAAATTGAAGTGGGGAAAGACAGTCCTTGATTAATCATCACACCTCTGGACCTTATTCTAAGCTTTTCCAGAAAAAAATCATGAAGGAAAATTCTGCACCCAATGTCTTTCTTCTCTTTGTGGCACCTTACTGTAACTTAACTTTGATTATTTTGGTTGGGCATCAGCTTCAGACCTGTTCTTATATTAATCTCTTCTTTATTGTATTCTTATATGTATTTCTTTTTTCCATGTGGATTTTTTTGAGAAGTAAGGAAATTTAGAGAGAAAACCTAGAGAAGTTGACCAAAAAGATACTCAAAGTGCCAGAATGAGGCTCTCTTTCAGTCCTCCCTACTCAAATATTAGAAACAGGTAATATATCTATGATAATTTTACCCTTAGGATATATCCTAAACACCATCTTCTGTTCTAAGACCTCTTAACTTCCTGAGATTTTTCCCTATAAATTATTCCCTCTATAAATGATTTCAGTCCCTATTACCTCCTATACTTATCCTGTAACATACTTACACTAGAGGCCTGGTGCACAGATTTGGCCTGGCCTGCACCTTCTTGCAATCTGGGACCCCTTGGGGGATGTTGGACTGCTGGTTTCAGCCTGGTCCCCGCATGCCAGGCTGAGGGGCCTCTAGTATGCATATATCTCCATATATAAAAGCCTAAGCCACCAGTATGACCGAACGACCAGAATGACTGGAATGAGCAGTCAACCAGTTGCTATGATGTGCACTGACCACCAGGGGGAAGACACTCAGCTCAGGAGCTGCCCCCTGGTGGTCAGTGTGCTCCCACAGCCAACCTCCCACAGCCAGCTAACCTCCCCCGGCCCCTCCTCCCCGGCCAACAAACCTCCCGCAGTCCCTCCCCTTATCCGGCAGGCCCCATCCGGCAGGTGCCATCCAGTGGCCGGCAGGCTCCACAGGCCTGGCCACGATCAGGACTGGGGCAAGACCGCCCCGATAGGCCCTGATCACCAGCCAGGCCTAGGGACCCACCCATGCACGATTTTCATGCACCAGGCCTCTAGTATGCATATAAGATCTTTGGTTAATCTCTTCCCACCCTCCCCCATGCCCTCTTCCCTCTGAGATTCATCAGTCTGTTCCATGTTTCCATGCCTGTGCATTGAGCATCTGCCCCCTGTTGGTCAGTGCATATCATAACTACCTGTCAAATGGTCACTTAGGCTTTTATATATATACTAGAGGCCCAGTGCATGAAATTTATGCACACTGGGGGTCCCTCAGCCCGGCCTGCATCCTCTCGCAGTCTGGGAGTCCTTAGGGGATGTCTGACTGGTGGCTTAGGCCTGCTCCCTGGGGGACCCCTCATTCCTTACTGCCCACCTGCTTACTGCTCCTTACTACTTGGCTTGCTGCCACAGAGGCGGGAGAGGCTCCTGCCACTGCTGCTGTGCTCGCCAGCCGTGAGCCTGGCTTCTGGCTGAGCAGTGCTCCTCCTATGGGAGCACACTGACCACTAGGGGGCAGCTCCTGCATTGAGCATCTGCCCCCTGGGGGTCAGTGTGTGTCATAGTGACCAGTCATTTCACCATTTGGTCAATTTATGTATTAGGCTTTTATTATATATGATATATATAGATAGCTTTAGTTAAGAATAAAATCTTCCTTTGGTGCTATATTTTGTGATAGATAGTATTCTATCTCTCTTTTTCAGTACAGATAGTGCTTACAAGCTCAAACTTTGGAGCCAGATGTCTTAGTTTGAATTTTAGCCATTCCAATTACAAAGTGTATGAACTTGGGCTTACTTTAAAAAAAAAAAAAAGCCTGGCCTTAGTTTCCTCATTTGTAAAATGGAAATAAAAATGTACCTACTTCATAGTGTTATAAATTGGTTTATATGAGTAAATATATACATAGCACATAGAAGTTTGTGACAGTACCTTTTATTTAAATATATGTTGTTATCATTCCTTTAGAGATAAGCTTTACTATTTCAATTCCTTTTTTGTCACTTATCACTTTCCAACATACTATATGCTCAATTAATTTGACTTCGTTTTCACAATCTCTTTCCCTGCCAAATTATAAACTCTATGAGGACAGGGTCTATTGTCTATTGTCTTCATTGCTGTATATCCTCTGTGCTTAGTACATAAATATTTGTTGAATGAACACATTTTAATCTGGCTTTTTCTCCTATCAATTTATTTAAATTGCTGTGGCAGAGGTCACTAGTAATTGCAAACTTGTGAAACATCTTTAACACCTCCCTTTCTCTTGTTCACAATACCTAATCAATGATGACATTAGCATAATTTTACTGCCATGCATTTATCAAATACACCTGTGTTCTCCCAGATGCACTGCCACTACCTTCTATAGTCCTAGTCACCATCAATTTTCTGAATTTTGCAATGAACCTCTAATTAATTTTTCTTTATCCATTTTTGCTGTCCTTCAACCCATTCACTATATAGTAGTCAAAGAAGATTTTTAAAATATAAGTTAAATAATCTATCCCCTTTTCTAAAAACTTTTACTATAACATAAAATGCAAAATCATTCTATGGTCTACATAAAATTGTAAATCTGACCCTTTACGTACTGAAAAACTTAGTTACCATTTGACCCAACATTTCCACTCCTAGGTGTATACTCAAGAGATTGAAAACATGTTCACATGCAATCTTGCATACAAGTGCTCTTAGATGCATTATCCTAATATATAAAAACCCTGGGTCCATCACATCTGCAATGACTGGAGACTCGACCTAACGCCCAGGCTGCATGCGCAGCAGGCTCTGGTGGGTGGGGACTTGTGGCAGTGGAGATGGGATGGGGGAGGCAGAGTCGGCACTCACACTCACTCACAACCACACACACACACAGACACACACAGCACCCACCAACTCACAGCCTTTTCTCCCTTTCTTTCCCTCCCTCCAAGCTCGCTGTCAGAGCCTCTCTCAGAATGAGGAAACAAAGCAGACTGGGCCTGAGATGCCTGGATGGAAGGGAGGGTGGGAAAGAGGAAGAGGGAGACAGGGAGGCAGGGAGGCCTGCAGGAATGCTGAGAAAAACAAAGAGAGACAAGAGACTGGGTGAGATCATGCTGGCAGAGGAGGGCAGTTGGGGGCGAGATCAGGGTAGTTAGGGGTGATCAGGCAAGCAGAGGCAGTTGAGGGCAAGATCAGGCCTGCAGGGGAGATCAGTTGGGGGCAAGATAAGGCCAGCAGGGGAGGGCAGTGAGGGGCGATCAGGCAGGCAGGCAGAGGGGTTAGGGGCAATTAGGCAGGCAGGCAGGTGAGCAGTTAGGAGTCAGTGGTCCCAGATTGTGAGAGGGATGTCTAACTGCCAGTTTAGGCCCAATCCCATTGGAGAGGGTGTAGACTGGGCTGAGGTACCCCCATGCACGAATTTTGTGCACCGGGCCACTAGTTCATAATAACCAAAAAGTAGAAATAGCTCCATGTTCCTCATCTGATGAATAGATGAACAATTGTGATATTATGCATACAAAGGAATATTACTCAGCTGTAAAAAGGAATGAATTACTGACATATACTACAACATGTAACAACCTTGAAAACACTGTGCTAAGTGAAAGAAGCCAGATTAAAAGGCCACATATTATATGATTCCATTTATGTGAAATATCCAAAGTAGGCAAAACTATAGGGGCAGAAAGTAAATTAGTGATTGCCAGAGATTGGGAGGAAGAAGAAGTAAATGCTAATGGGTATGGGACATCTTTTTGGAATGATGAAAATGTTCCGGGAATAGATAGTGTTGGTGTTGTATAACTTTGTGAACATGCTGTAAAACGATTAATTGTAGACTTTAAACATAGATTTATAGTATTTTAATTATAACTCAATTTTTACAAAGTTAGTCTTTGCCTACACTCTACTCTCATCTCCTGACACTTTCTTTCTCACTTACTGTACTCCAGCTACAATGGTCATTTATCAGTTTCTAAAACATACCATGTTCTCTCTTATCTCAGGACCTTTGCATATACTGTTGTGGGTTATAAAACTCATTTCTCATCTTCTTTATCTAACTCACTCTTTTTTTTTTAAATATATTGTATTGATATTTTACAGAGAGGAAGGGAGAGGGATAGAGAGCTAGAAACATCGATGAGATAGAAACATTGATCAGCTGCCTCCTGCACACCTCCCACTGGGGATGTGCCCGCAACCACAGTACATGCCCTTGACCGGAATCGAACCTGGGACCCTTGAGTTCGCAGGCCGACGCTCTATCCACTGAGCCAAACCGGTTTCGGCAATCTAACTCACTCTTGTTCATTATTCAGAATGGAGATGAAACACTACTACCTCTTTCAGGAAACAATCCTTGATTCCTGTCCATTAAAATCACTTGATCATATCTATCCTTCAGATTGGCTCAAGAGAACATACACTAAGTGGCCAGATTACTATGCATTCAGAGATCATAATAATCTGGCCACTCAGTGTATACTCCATGAGATCAGAGACCATACCTATCTTTGCTTACTCTTCTTTCCCAACCTCCTCTCCACTCTCTTTTTCAAAGCCAACACATATTTACTGAGCAGATACTATTGTACCAGTCCCTGTGCTAGCTGCTATGAATAAAAATAATAGGCAAAAGAAATAATGCCTACATTTTTATGAAGTTTCTTTTCAGTGGAATATAACAAATAACAAAACAATTCTAAGATCCCATTTCTTTCATATTTTAATATAGTCTATGTAATTGGGATGTGTCTTAGACTCAATGCAACAAGAAGCATTTTCCTTCTTTTCTATTAATACGTAAAATATTTGTAAGCACTACAATGAAATATTTGCTGAAATAAGATAGTTACCAGATATGTTAAATAGTAGAAAGAAAATGAAGCTATATGAAAGATGATAAGTTTGGAGGAAGACAAGCTGTATTAGCAACATTGACAATCATGGTTGGTAACTAGTATAAATATATCTTGAACTCATCTTTTCCCTCTTTCTGTATAACCTCTTTCCTCCCTTCCCCTCCCCTGGAACTATCTTGTTTGTTTAAGGACACTTAGATCCAATTAGTTGCCAAATCCAGAAACATATGTGATGTACTTAATTTTTGTCTGTCCCAAATCTTTTAGTGTACAATTGATTTCTGTTGAAATCGATGTTCTAGTATATCTTCCTTGTCCCATTCCCCCAATCCCCACTGACAATGCCTTTTAATATTAGGCATTTATTGTTTATTGACTTAACTATTGAAATAGCTTTCTAATTTAGTCTCTCTGATTTTATTCTTTCAATTCTTCAACCTATTCTCCACAGTGCTAACAAAGTGATATTTATGCATCACAAATATCCTCATTCATCACCCTCCATCACCAAAGATCCAAAACTCTTTGAATGTATTTTGGTTTATAGCTTTTATAACCTTGTATTATCCCTTATTAAGTACCAAAAGAATAGGGAATCATGTCTTTTTTTAGTTCACCACTATATCATGGTAATCCAGACACCTAGTAGATACTCAGTAAATGCTTTTGGAATTACTATTATGACTTCTCCTTTTTAACTTAGCTATACAAGCATCAACACAGATGAGTAAATGTTGGAAGATTATGTGATTTTCTGGTTAAAACTGAATATTCCCAAATGTGGCTCTTGTTGACTTTATTTTTTTTTTCAAATTTTTATTAAGGTATTATATGTGTGCATATCTTACCCTTGCCCCCCCCCCCCACCTCTTGTTGACTTTAGACATTCTCACTCTGTGAACTTCTTTATAGTGTGTCAATTTTCTTGGCATTTTGGATTTTTTTTTGGGGGGGGGGTGGTGATGGTGGTGGTGGTGGTAAGTAAAAACATCAAACTAATTGCTCATGTGTATACATCCACTGATACTATAACAATATGTCTTATTTTTTATATGATATAAAATGCCTCCCACTCCACCATGGGAATTTTTAGCAAAGCGTTGTGGAAATAGTAGGAGGTGTAAATTGTCATTCTGTTATGAGCATTCAGTGATATAACTCTCTTAAGCAGAAGAAATTTTAAACTTTATTAATCTCAGAGAGGAACAGAGAGGGAGAGGGAGATAGAAACATCAATGATGAGAGAGAATAATTGATTGGCTTCTTCCTGCATGCCCCACACTGGGGATCAAGCCCGCAACCAGGGCATGTGCCCTGACCTGGAATCTAACTGTGACCTCCTGGTTCATAGGTCAACACTTAACCACCAAGCCACACCGACTGGGCAAGTAGAAGGAATTTTTATGCCTATTAAAATATACCTGTTACATTATAATCATTTTACAATATGGAGCTAGTATGTGAAACTTGAAATGGTGGAGCCAAAATGAAGTTGAAAAGAGAAAGTTGAGTGATTCTGTGAGTTGCATAACAATAGTCTGTTCTTCCTGAGAGCTCACCATAAATGATTAAAAATCACCCCTCAGGGTCTTGGCTTGAATCTCCTACTCATAACAGGAGGTTTGTGAGTAAAAGAACAGCTGCCCATCTGCTAAGAAAATGAAAAGAAATAAATCAGACTTATCTGTTTCATGCTGAATATCTACAATATGGGGTGACTTTTTAAAAAATTCTTTTTACCTTTGCTTAAACTAGATGAAGATAGAATTTATTTTCTAGTCATAGAAGAAAAAAATGTTAGTTTCTTAAAAGGAATCAACCTCAATGAGGCCATTGAATAATTAGTGACCTAACATTTTTTAATTGGTTATTTTATTTATTTATTTTTGACATAAAAAGCTATACATAATTCATGTATACAATTTTATGAGTTTGGAGATAAGGATAGACCTGTGAAACCATTACCACAATCTATGCCAATCGGTGTGGCTCGGTGGTTAAGTGTTCACCTCCAGAAGTGAATTATTGCTCTCTATTTATTATTCTTTTTTGGTAATAAGAACAGTTAGCATAAGATCTACCATCTTAGCAAATTTTTAAGTATACAATAAAGTATTGTTAACTATAGGCACTATGTTATACAGTAAATCTTTAGTTCTTATCATCTTGTGTAACTGAGCCTTATACCCTGGCTCATTTAAAAAAACACGAATGTTTTATTTTGTTTTTATTATACAAGTAATGCATGACCATTTTGGACAACTGAAAAATCAGGCAAGCCCTGACTGGTGTGGCTCAGGTTGTAGCATTGTCAAGTATACCGAAAGGTTGTAGGTATGATTCCTAGTCTGGGCACATATGGAAGGTAACCATTTGATGTTCTCTATCTTTTACTCTCCCTTCCCGTCTCTCTAAAATCAATAAGCTATCCTCAGGTGAAGACTGAAAAAAAAATTAGACAAGCAGAAAGTTTTAAAAAATCACCATAAGCTCATCAACAGTGATAACCAATGTTAACATTTTGGTTGTGCACATGGTGTGGGTACATATACGTATATGTACATATGTATGTATGTATATATATATATGTGACAAAACTTGGATCATACTGTATATATTTTTTGTTCTAATTCTTTTTTTTAATTTAATAAATCTTTATTGTTCAGATTATTACAATTGTTCCTCTTTTTTCGCCCCATAGCTCCCCTCCACCCGGTTCCCACCCCACCCTCTGCCCTTACCTCCCCCGCACTGTCCTCATCCATAGGTGTACGATCTTTGTCCAGTCTCTTCCCAAACCCCCCACACCCTTTGCCCCCGAGAATTGTCAGTCCACTTCCTTTCTATGCCCCTGATTCTATTATATTCACCAGTTTATTCTGTTCATCAGATTTTTTATTCACTTGATTTTCAGATTCACTTGTTGATAGATATGTATTTGTTGTTCATAATGTTTATCTTTACCTTTTTCTTCTTCTTCCTTTTCTTAAAGAATACCTTTCAGCATTTCATATAACACTGGTTTGGTGGTGATGAACTCCTTTAGCTTTTTCTTATCTGTGAAGCTCTTTATCTGACCTTCAATTCTAAATGATAGCTTTGCTGGGTAGAGTAATCTTGGTTGTAGGTTCTTGCTATTCATCACTTTGAATATTTCTTGCCATTCCCTTCTGGCCTGCATAGTTTCTGTGGAGAAATCAGCTGACAACCGTATGGGTGCTCCCTTGTAGGTAATTAACTGTTTTTCTCTTGCTGCTTTTAATATTCTCTCTTTGACTTCTGCTCTTGGCATTTTAATTATGATGTGTCTTGATGTGGTCCTCTTTGGGTTCCTTTTGTATGGGGTTTTGTGTGCTTCCTGGACTTGTAAGTCTATTTTTTTCACCAGATGGGGGAAGTTTTCTGTCATTATTTGTTCAAATAGGTTTTCAGTATCTTGCTCTCTCTCTTCTTCTGGCACCCCCATAATTCGGATGTTGGTACACTTGAGGTTGTCCCAGAGGCTCCTTACACTATCTTCAAATTTTTGGATTCTTTTTTTCTTTTTGCTTTTCCAGTTGAGTGTTTTTTGCTTCTTTGTATTTCAAATCTTTGACTTGATTCTTGTGGTCCTCTAGTCTGCTGTTAGGTCTCTGTATAATATTTTTTATTTCAGTCAGTGTATGTTTAATTTCTAGTTGGTCCTTTTTCATATCTTCGAGGGTCTCTCTAATTTTATCAGCCTTTTCTAGGAAAATCTTGAAAAACCTTATAACCGTGGTTTTGAACTCTATATCTAGTCGTTTGCTTTCCTCCATTTCTTTCATTTCTGATCTGTTTCTTTGTCTCCACATTTTCTCTGCTTCCCTGAGTTGGTAGAGTAACTTTGTGTGCTAGGTGTCCTATAGGGCCCAGTGGCTCAGCCTCCCCAGTTACCTGAGGTGGACACTCTTGGTGCACCCCTTTGTGGACTGTGTGCACAGCCTTGTTTTAGTTAAGTCTTGGTTGTTGTTGGTATCACTGGGAGGGATTGACCTCCAGGCCAATTGGCTGTGAGTATCAGCTGTGTCTATGCTGGGAGAACTTCTGTGGTGGAGACACCTTTATGAGACAAGACTTGCAAAATTGCAAAAGCCTCTGTGCTCAGCTTGGATGGGGTGGAGTCTCTGGGTGGAGCAGACAGCCTTGGCTTCCCATCAGCCCTGCCCTACGAGGCCCCTGTGTCTCAGTGTCCTGTGGTAATCACTGCAAGCACCTCTGAGAGAAAGCCTCCTTCAAGTTTCGCCCGCTGCCAGACAGTCCAGTTTCTCCCTGAATGATTCTGGGTTCCTAGAGTCTCTCCCAGAACTGGAGTTCAGTGCCATCGGGAGCTTTTGTCTCCCTCCCGTTTGAGAAAGCCAGCTGCACACTCAGCAGTCAGTCCTCTCCGCTTGCGCATGCGCCTCCATACCTCTGCCTTCCACAGCTCCCCTGAGTCTCAGTTTGCTTTTCTCTTTTCCTTACAGTCCTGATTACCCCCGAATGAGACTGGGTTCCCAGAGTCTCGCCTGGAACTGGAGTTCAGCACAGTCGGGGGTTTCCGTCTCCCTCCTGCTTGGGAAAGCCAGCCACGCACTCAGCCGCCAGTCCTCTCCGCGCTCGCATCTCCCTACCTCAGCCTTTTGCAGCTCCTCTGAGTCTCAATATGCTTTTCTCTTTCTTTCTAGTTTTAGAATTTCCACTCAGCCAGCCTTCCTGTGGTTCTGGATGATGTCTGTTTTGTCTTTTAGTTGTAGTTTTGAAATTGTTGTGCGAGACAGAAGTTTAGGTGTTTACCCATGCCACCATCTTGGTTTCTCCTCCCATACTGTATATTTTTAATAAAGTGTCAATAAGTATATGTCTATAAAGTCACTTTTCATCGGTACATAGTATTAACTATATGTAATTTTAAATTCCAATATTGTAGGACTTTTAGGTTGATTCTAATTTTCTAGCATTATTTAAAAATGGATTTATACAAATTTGAATTTATTTTTTAGAATAAACTGCTCTATCAGTCAGGATAGGCTAGGTTATATTCTGATAACAAACACCTTGATCTCTATAGATTCAAAAAGCAGTTGTTTATTTCTTGTTCATACTAAAACTATAGAACAGGTTGACAGGAGAGTTCTGACCATTAAATAGAGACCCAAACTTCCAGAAGTCTCATCATTTTCTGATGATGCCCTTCAACAGTGCTTTCACAAACACCTTGGCAGGGGATGAGGATATAGAAAATAGCTTACTGGCTCTTAAATGCTTTTGCTTAGAAGTGAAATATAGATATTCATGTTTCACTGGCTAGAACTAGTCCTATGGCCACATTTAATCTCAAAAAGGTAGAGAAAGGCAGTGTTCCCATTTTCCCAAAAGTGGAGGAAAAGCAGGTATTGTCTCCCACAATAGTAAAATGCTGAATTTAATGCTAAAATAGCTATTAGACAGAGCATGCATGTTTAGTAAATGTTTGTGTTACTGATTTTTAAAATATATAGTTGTATTGATTTCAGAGAGGAAGGAAGAGGGAGAGAGAGATAGAAACATCAATGATGAGAGAGAATCATTGATTGGCTGCCTCCTGCATGCCCCCTACTGGGTATCAAGCCTGCAACTCAGGCATGTGCCCTGACTGAGAATTGAACCATGACCTCCTGATTCATAGGTCAACGCTCAACCACTGAGCCATACAGGCTAGGCTATGTTACTTATTTTAAAATTATTCTCCAAGAAGATTGTAACATTTTATCATCAAACTATTAGTGATTAAGGAAATTTCCTTATACTTTTCCTCTTTAATCCACTGATATAATTAAAAACTTTTTTCATAATTTTATGGGTAAAAATGGCATCTATATTTTTAACTGACATTTCTTTGATTATTAAGAGAATGACAATTTTAATATATGTATATGGCCTGATTCATTTGATAACTTTAAGGAAGGTTATAAAATCATGATTTTGAGCATGATGCAGTGATGTTGTTATATCTGGAGAGACTATAGTAATGGAATGCATCTTAAAACACATAAACTGCAATGAGTGTGTTACTCTATTGGCAGCATTTTCTTGTCTGTCAAATTCAGGAAGCAATTGAGTTCATGTATACAATTAAATTTGGAATGAATATAGCTTTCTCAAAGAAGGATGTTAAAGAACAAAAATTTAATTGAGTAAACTTGAAGATTTAATTGGATTTATGAATGATTCATGAATTGGACAACATCCCATATACAAGTGCCTGTTATTTCATTTTTAATAATTCTCTTCTTTAGGTCAAACTCAGCCTAACTCAGAAATTTAAGTCATTAAAGCCACTCTCAGCTACCATTATGTAGTTCTCATAGCTTTGTTGATCCTTGGTGTGGTATCTATAGATAATGATATTCTGTTTAATCCCTATGACATTCACAGGTCATAGTTCCAGGTTCATAATATTTAAGTAGATCTTACTCTTTATTACTTTTTTTACTTATTTTTTATTTTTAAATATATTTTATTGATTTCAGAGAGGAAGGGAGTGGGAGAGAGAGATAGAAACATCAATGATGAGAGAGAATCATTGATTGGCTGCTTCCTGCACATCACCCACTGGTAATGTGCCCTTGACCAGAATCAAATCTAGGACCTTCAGTCCACAGGCCAATGATCTATCCACTGAGCCAAACTGGCTAGGGCCGTGGTCGGCAAACTGTGGTTCCCGAGCCACATGCAGCTCTTTGGCCCCTTGAGTGTGGCTCTTCCACAAAATACCATGGCCTAGGCGAGTCTGTTTTGAAGAAGTGGCGTTAGAAGAAGTTTAAGTTTAAAAAATTTGGCACTCAAAAGAAATTTCTATCGTTGTACTGTTGATATTTGGCTCTGTTGATTAATGAGTTTGCCGACCACTGGGCTAGGGCTTCATTCCTTTTTTAAAATGTTCTAGTATAAGAGAGAACATTAGCCTGGCAGTCAGCAGCTACAAACATACATTGAAAGCTTTTGAGAGGATACAAAGGGAGATTAATGTCGTAATTATAAGCAAGACACTTCCCAGTATGTGGAGTGCACTTCAGAGCCATGGTTCCCAAGACTTAAACCAATCAAAATCAAATAAGTCAAAGAAAGGCCCTGTTAAAGTATTCACTTTTTAAAAGCCAAGTGGCTTGCTCAGTGATCTTATGTAACTGAGTTTCAACTTCCCCAGAAGTATTAATCCAGGTGCATCAGGTGGTGTTGGTCCCAGGAATGGCTATTCACAATTTGAGTCATCCTATCTAATAAAAAGAGTAATATGCAAATTAACCGTCACTCTGCGACAAAGATGGTGGTGCCCATAGCCACAAGATGGCAGCGCCCAATCCTCTCAGCCCTGCCAGAGTCCCCCAGTCTCGGGGGCAGTGTCAGTGGCCTGGCAGAATGCTGCCCAGAGGCCCTCCTGACCCTTTATAAAAAAACAAAGCAAAAAACAAATTCACTCCCCATGGAGTGATCCCCCCCCACACACACCTGCAGCCTCAAGTTCTCAGCTTCAGAAGTGCCTGTGCTCCCACAGAGCGATCCCATCCCAGTGGCAGCCTCTGGGTCTCAGCCTCTGAACCTTGCATGTTCCCGGCGAGTGATCCCACACACACACACCTGCAGCCTCAGGGTCTCAGCCTCGGAAGTGTCTGCGCCTCCAGCGAGTGATCCTGGCCCACTGGCAGCCTCAGGGAGTCAGCCTCGGAACTTCCCTCATGCCTAGCCAAGTCATTAGAGTCGGGGGTTGAGGGGGTGGGAAGTATCTGGGCAACGCTGCCTAGCAAACCTCTCCCATTAGGTAGAACCTTGTGACCGGGTTAGGGAGGTAAATGGGTTTTGTTGAAAATCTTTACAAACCATAAAGGAAATGTCTGAGGTAGGATTTCACATTGGAAGTAACTTACAACTAATTTCTGAAGGCAAACTGCTACATTGCAATTACATTACTAGAGAGTACCCCGTAGTCCAGAGATCAGGCTCCGCAGCGGCGGTGGTGGGCGCTCCCAACCCTGGTTCCTCAGCACCTCGGGCTGGGCTTGAGCCCACCCAGGAAGGCCTTTTCCCCTACAGTTTTCACCAAGGCAGGCAGGTTTTGTAGACATGAATAAGAAGTGCCCATGCACAAGTCCTGAAGATGCCGGGCCCGCAGAAATGACAAACCGGGAAAAGAGCAAAACCAGAAACACCACCGATCCCAACATAGATCATCTTTTTCTTCAGA
Source organism: Plecotus auritus (assembly GCF_963455305.1). Taxonomy (NCBI): domain Eukaryota; kingdom Metazoa; phylum Chordata; class Mammalia; order Chiroptera; family Vespertilionidae; genus Plecotus; species Plecotus auritus. Next base: position 100,441,176 of record NC_137784.1, read on the forward strand.
TGACAGTGTGTTTCCCTCTTCTTCGTCTTCTGGAAGCAAGACAGATTCAAGTACTGATGATTCTACCAGCAGAAAAGTTTAGAGAAAGAGAGGACAGAAAAGGAATAAAAGGAGAAAAGAAAGAAAGGACAAAAGATGAAACATCAAGAAAAAGAAAGGGAAGGAAATAAAGGAGGAAACAACCACATGATATCACCTTTCCAAGGTCTCATGAAATTCCTGTTTAAGGAGTTTATTTTATGACACTTTTAGTTTGGGTTTACATTTTTACTGGTTTGTCAAGACCACGGCAGGTACACTGTCCAATATGTTAAAGAAAAAACCCTATCTAATAAAGAGGGAATATGCAGGGGAGGGCAGGTGAGGGAGATCTGGCCGGCAGGGGAGCAGTTAGGCGTCGATCAGGCTGGCAGGGGAGTGGTTAGGGGGTGATCAGGCTGGCAGGCAGAAGTGGTTAGGGGCAATCAGGCAAGCAGGTGAACAGTTGGGAGCCAGCAGTCCCGAATTGTGAGGGATGTCTGACTGCCGGTTTAGGCATTTGGACATCCCCCGAGGGGTCCCAGATTGGAAAGGGTGCAGGATGGGCTGAGGGACACCCCCCCCCCCAGTGCACGAATTTCATGCACCAGGCCTCTAGAATTAAATATATTATGGTGGATAAAGGAGTGAAAAAACTGAAAAATGGGGTTTGTCAAGGAACTTGAAAGAACCAAGTGGCCATTTTGAGTTTCCAAAATCCCTGCCTGTTTGTTTAATTTACACCAATAGTTTACCCATCTTAATTTTTCTGATTCAGGAGCAGACTGCTGACATGTTACAAGGACTTCAGAGTAGTAAAAGTCTTATTATGCTTCCTTTGCATGAAAATGAGCTAGGGCATTTCCTTGATACTCAGGTTTAGTCCTTTTAGTGTGAGCCTTAGTTTTGATGACACCAGTTCTAGAAAGTTAGAAAATATGTTATTCATTTGTTGGCCATAGTTGAAGATCTTTAATGGAAATGATAAGTATTTCTGTGGCACACAACATTCCAAGGTAGTAACTAGAATTCTGAGTGATTCCATTATACCAGGATATATCAGATCTCTAGGAATTTCGTAGATTGTCACACTTAAAACATTTACTTATATGGACTCAACATAAAAAAGAGTTAGTATTACTTTTTATTTGACAATGATTCCCATGTAAATTAATATGTCAAAAAATCAAATTAGTTTAATATCTCTCATTTTATAAGAATAGGGAACAGATCTCTGGACATGCTCCAGGGATCCTTTGTAAAACTTCAAAGTTAGTTCAGGGTCAAAATATTTCATTTAGAATTTAATTTTTTTTGAAGTTTGTAAAAAATATCAAAGAGGCCTCTAAAACATTGGTCAAATATAATAATACAGGGTGGGGCAAAAGTAGGTTTACAACCCTAGCTGGTCTTGCTCAGTGGTTAGAGCATTGGTCTGAGCACTGAAGGGTCTCTGGTTCAATTGGGTCAAGAGCACATACGTGGGTTGCAGGCTTGATCCTTGATTCAGGTTGGGAAGCCTGCAGGAGGCAACCAATCAACATGTCTCTTTCTTTGTCTCTCCTATTCACTTCCACTCTCTAAAAAAATCAATGGAAAAAAAAGAACTTATATAAGTATATAAGTAGCCCATGAACATGGACAATAAGGTAGTGAAAACCTGTGTGTGTGTGGGGGGGGTGGAGTCTGGGAGAAGGGGCAAAAGGGGCAAAAATGGGAGATATGTGTAATACTATCAACAATAAAATATATTTAAAAATGAAAAATCAATGGAAAAAAATATCCTCAGGTGAGGAGTAACAAAAAAAGTATGCTTACAGTTGTTCATATGGAACATACCATATTTTTCCATGTATAAAACGCCCCCCACTTTCCAACCCAAAATTAAGAAATCAATATTTTAAACACAAAACAGAACATATTTTTATTTAATAATTACTGCAGGTACTGTTTACATACCAGTACTATGATATTATGCAGCATATCACTTTATTCAGCCTCTGTTGCATCACTGCTCTCTTCTTCATCAGTAATAGTTCCAGTCATCAATTTCTTCAACTTCTATTGTATCACTGCTGTCTTCTGAGCCACTGTCCATATATGTGATATCATCTTCATAAACTGGTGGTGTTTTCTGAGCTTTGTTCGTGTTCTCATGGCCAACCCTTCTCTCCTCATGAAATTGAAGCACCATTTTGCCTTTCCTGTAAAATCAGCAATGTTCATTTAGCCTGCAAGCATTCTTGCCTGACATTGAATAAGCTTGGTTGACACACATAAGCCACTCTGGCGCTACTCCATAATCCATGTCTTAAGCCTCTGCTCCAGGTTTGTCCATTTTGCTGGTTTTCCTCTTCAGGCATTCTTTTTTTTTTTTTTTTTTTGGCATCTTAAGGAGTTGTTCTTCCTGTTTTATCCACTGTCTGATCATACACTCAGTGGGAGGAGGTCCAAATTGTCTCCCTGCAGCTTTATTTCCATGCTCTTTTGCATAGCTGATTACATTCAGTTTGAATTTTGCAGAGTAAGACAATCGCTTACTGGTATTTATCTTTTTATTTTTTGACATTCTTATGGGCTCAGAACACTACTGTCCCTGTTGCATCTGCGCACTCTCCACCTCCAATTGAGGCATTAGCTGAAGTCAGTAACAATAAGGCTCCTGATTGGAGGAAGCCTGTTTGACAAGGTATGGGCAGCTATGCACCCGTGTGGCTCCCTCCTTGGCTGACTTCCATATATAACATGCCCCTCGATTTTCAGTGTAAGGATTTTAGGGAAAAAAAATAGCATCTTATATATGGAAAAATATGGTAATACGATAATAAATAATAATACAAGAATAAACTCTGTGTTTTTTTTATATTCACAACTGTAAACTTACTTTTACTTCACCCTGTAGGTCACTATAAATTTTAGTATAAAACAATGGTTAGTTATCCATTTAACCAAAATGATCATAGAAGATGTTAAAAACAAATACAGAAGGCCATATAGTTGTTAGCAAAGCTTAGCTCTTTTAATATTGATAAGATTCTGTTTTCTTAGTTAATTGAAAGTCCCAATAAAGTGAATATAGGAAATTATTTTGCTTAAATATAGAATTTTTGTTTCCTGGGGAAATTATCCAATAGGCAAAGAAAATCCTTTTATGATCTTATCAAGATTAGACTAATAGTTCAAGGAACTTTTTCCTTTTAACAAAGAAAAAATTCTAATTTTGCACCAGCTTACTTTTGATATTAACACTCATGTACTTAATTAAATTTATTCTGATTATTAACCATTCCTTACTACACATAAAATTCCTTTCCAAAGATTTATTTTTCAAAACCTTTCACACCATTCTTTCCCCTTAACAAAAATGCATCTCCATCTCTCATACCTTCTTTTGCATATGGAGACATTTTCCTTATTATTTCTAGTAGTTTCAGTCACATATATTAGAATTTTTAACTCTCAAAAACTTTACTCTATATAATAAAAGCCTAAGCGACCATTACAGTGGAAAAAACAGACCTACCGGTCACTATGATATGCATTGACCACCAGGGGGCAGACTTTCAATGCAGGAGCTGCCCTCTGGTAGTCAGTGTGCTCCCACAGGGTGAGTGCTGCTCAGCCAGAAGCCAGGCTCATGGCTGGTGAGCTCAGCAGCCATGGCGGAAGCCTCTCCCGCCTCTGCAACAGTGCTAAGGAGCAGCCAGCCAAGCAGTAGGGAGCAGCGAGCAGGTGGTGGTAAGGAGCAGTGAGAGCTCCCAAACTGGTCACATGCCCCCCCACCCCAGTGCATGAATTTCATGCATCAGACCTCTAGTTTTATAATAAAAACTAAATATTAAGCAATTGTGAACAATTGTAAGCAATTGTGACACCAGCATTCTTTAGATCAGGAAACTTATTAATACATTTGAGCCAAAATGATGACAGTTGCTGGGAAGCAAAATCTCAACAGGCTGAGACAATGCTCCAGAAAATGGCAGTTTTGCACCCTGCATTATACATTATAATCAAAAGAGGAGGTATAAGTGGGTTACCTGAAAGCCATTGGTGATAAGCTAGGGAGGAGGGAGAAAGCAAAGCAGCAGGGGGTGGGGGCAGAGGGACCTCTGGGATTGAATAAAAAGTAATATAATAGACACATACTTCTTTTACATATGTGAGTACAGCATAGTTGATAGTCAACAATTAACATGATAACAATAATAATGAGGGGATTTGTGGTGTACCCTCTACTGGTGCAGTGCCTATATGTTTTTGTAGATGCAAAAAGACAATATACAGGCTCAATTAAGGGAAAGATTGACTTTTCTCAGGGAATATTCTAGCCTAGGACATGACTACCCACCATAAACTGCTTTTAATTAAAATGTTTTAATTTCAGACCATCCTGTGAGGTAACTTTAGGTCTTTGGCTGCCATGCAGGCCTCCCCTGAGCTGGTCAGGTTTAGTATGTGGCCTCTTTTTATCCACAGGCTAAAACAGCAGACTCAAGTAAATGGAGACAGTGGATTGGAACTGGGAAAAGGGACTTCCAAACAGTGGGCAATTCTGGATGAAATCCTCTGCTAGCTCCAAGCTGATGCACTAAGTTCTTTGCAGGAAAGCCAGTTATGTTGGAAGCTCCATGCAGAGTGGAACTCAAACTGAGAACTCATGAATGGCCTTTGGAAATAACAAGAAAAACAGAGAACTCAAAGGGTTTGAGGACACCATGCCTGTGTTCCTCATTGTCCCTGGATGCTCTCAAAAATTGGCTTCAGATATCATAATTGCCACCAATTCATTAAAGAACAGTAATTCAATCAAGTAAATCCAAAGATCCAATAGGCTTTATTGAGCAACTCATGTTGTGTTCAGCAGCCTATCTAGCAAGTAGACAAGTAGCCACTGTCCTCAAAACAGCCTGGTACTGGCACAAGAACAGACATATAGACCAATGGAATAGAATAGAGAATCCAGATATCGACCCAAAGCACTATGCGCAATTAATATTTGACAAAGGAGGCATGAACATACAATGGAGTCAAGACAGTCTCTTCAATAAATGGTGTTGGGAAAATTGGACAGATACATGCAAAAAAATGAAACTAGATCACCAACTTACACCATAAACAAAAATAAACTCAAAATGGATACAGGACTTAAATATAAGACGGGAAACCATAAAAATACTAGAGGAATCCACAGGCAGCAAAATCTCAGACATATGCCGAAAGAACTTCTTCACTGATACTGCCCCTAGGGCAATGGAAGCCAAAGAGAAAATAAACAAATGGGACTACATCAAAATAAAAAGCTTTTGCACAGCAAAAGAAACCATCAACAAAACAACAAGAAACCCCACTGTATGGGAGAACATATTTGCAAATGTTATCACTGATAAAGGTTTAATCTCCAACATCTACAGGCAGCTTATACAACTTAATAAAAGGAAGATAAATGATCCAATAAAAAAATGGGCAATGGACCTAAATAGACAAGTACTCTTGAAAGGTTTTTATAGGCAGGGAAGGGTGGGTAAAGGAAGTTACCAGCAAAAGAAAAGAAAGAATTGTTTCAAGCCAAGACATCATCTTTTTTGGGGGAATGACAGAGTGTCCTATCATGCAGATTACTAGTGCTCATCAGGACATTTCAGATTGACCTTTTAATGGTCACATTCTTGGGAGAGGTTGAAATTGCAATTAAGCCTCAGTTTTGTTTTTGTTCATCGGTTTATTTGGTTCATTAGATTCCACATATGAGTGAGATCATGTGAACAAAATAGATCCAGAGACATAGAAGCATGGAACAGACTGTGGAATCTCAGAGGGAAGGCATGGGAGAGTGGGTGGGTGGGAAGAGATCAACCGAAGAACTTGTATACATATATGCATAAACCATGGACACAGACAATAGAGTGGTAAAGGCCTGGGGCGGAGGACTGGGACAGGCTAGAAGGGATTAATGGGAGGAAAAAGGGGACATATGTAATATTCTTAACAATAAATATTTTTTTAAAAAGTAAAAATAAATAAATAGGAAAAAAGTCTTGGTTTCATTATCCTTCTGACAAATGACTCCATTTTGGGTCTATTATTTCTTTTTCAACATAGATTATTTGAAAAGTATGCCTTTGTGCTTTAGTCAAGAAAATAGGAAATTCTCTATTTGTACCCAGAGTTTAGTAATATATTAGTTCTGTAATTGTTGTATGCATGAAGTCTCATCTCCCTAACAATATTAGGAATACCTTGTTAAAGGCAATATCTTCTTTTGATTCCCCATGTGTATAACCCAGTGGTGGGTATATAAGTAGGAGCTTAGTAAACATGTATTCAATGAAACTAACTGAAATTAAAAGGAAACCTATTTTGTATTGATACCATTGTAATAACCTGGTTATTATTTAATAGGAAAGGAGTAAAGGGGAGATCAAATAATATAGGCATACCATTTATACACTTTGCCAAAAGCTGCATTTACAATTCTCCAAGTCTATTCCCCATCAATTGATGGGGGAAGAGACTGGACAAAGGCAGTTTAGACACATGCCCAGTAAGGTCTGAGTGACATAGGAAGGTGCTTGCCTGTCAAGTGTGCAAAACCTGAATATTTAAACTTTAAACAAAGGAGCAGGCTGACCAAGACTAGTTCCCAAAATTCTAATAATAGCGATATTGTATTTAGTCTATAAACATTAGCTGGAGGAAATAAGGCATTCACTCATCAATAATATTCATTGTCATATTAGCAGTCAAATGTTCATCAATCAAGGTGAATTGTAGTCATATGGAGTAATTCCCAGAGGAAATATTACATAGGACAAAGATATTTTGGTATAAAAGAGAGTTATAGAGCATGGATCGTTTTTTAGGGTATTTTAGTCTTGAACTAGCCACTTCTGTTAAGATGAGATGAGGGGTGAAGGGGGCGTGTGCTCTGGAATACCACGTCCAAAGATGACAAAAAGCAATGTGAGCCCTGTCAAAGACTGATTTTTCCTCCTATACAACCTTCCCTTTATGAATTCCTGAGGAAACATGACAAATCATCCGTGTAATGGATTATGCCAAACTCTTTATAGATTTCAGAGCTAGCTTTTAGTCAAAAGATTGTTATCAAAATCTACATATATTGATATACACTGACTGAATATTTTGAAGTTATTTTCTTAAGATGGGAGACATTTAGAACTGTAAAGATCCGTAGGAAGTATCAAGGACTCTGTGGCTTTCAAATTATGTTCCCTGAAACCTTGTGATTCTGAAAAAACATGTCTTGGATTCACTATAGGGGCAAAGAAAAGGAATAGCAGAGATAGCTCTAGATTCCCTTCTCATGGATTATGTAGAACAGGTATAGTTCAATCTATTTTCTCTGTTATATATTTAATAAGCTTTTATTTTAAAAAGCTATTCCATTGATTTTTAAAAAATGGTTTAAAAAAACACAAATTTATTCTAATTTCTTTGTGTTACAGATGGAGAGTTTGAGTTAGAGACAAATATCCCTACTTCAGAATCTTGGGGAAAGGCCAGCCTATCTCGAAGTGGAATTTTAAAATACTATTTAATTTTAAAATATTTCACATGTTATAGGTTTATATAAATAGCTGCTAATAATCAGAATGAGGTAATTTAATGGGAAAATTAAAATACAGACTATCCTATATAATAAAAGGCTAATATGCAAATCAACCAAACGGCAGAACAACTGGTCGCTATGACGTGCACTGACCACCAGGACACAGACGCTCAATGTAGGAGCTTCACCTGGTGGTCAGTGTGCTCCCACAGGGGAGTGCCGCTCAGCCAGAAGTTGGGCTCATGGCTGGTGAGCGCAGTGGATGTGATGGGAGCCTCTCCCACCTCCTGGCAGCACTAAGGATGTCCGACTGAGGGCAAGAGGGCACAGGCCGGGCTGAGAGACACCCCCCCCCCGCCTCAAATGCACAGATTTTATGTACCAGGCCTCTAGTTAATCAAATAATAAGCTACTGTAAATAAAATATCCTATTAGTATGCAGTAATTAATTATAGGACCTAGTTGAAAGCATGCTTAAGGTATTCTTAATTTATTGAGTTTTGCTTTATGACAGATACTGATTTTAGATTTGACTCATTCTTTTAAAAGAGACCTTGAAAATTTATAAAAGAAAGCATTATTTGCAAAGTTGTGCCCAGTTAGGATTTTAATATGATATTTGAATTATTAAAAATTTTCCAACATTGGCCATAGTCATATTTTCACTGTGCCTCATGAATGCCCTGTGATTTTTCTCATGGCTTCTTTTCCTCTTAAGCTTCCATTACCCTCCTCTTTGCTTCTCTAATATTACTTATTCTTCAAGATTCCATTGGTTTCATCTTGTTTAGGAAGTCTTCTCTGACCATGCCAGCCCTCACTAATCTTGCCTTTCCTTCAACAACTAACTAAAGCACTTCCTCTCTATGTCTCCCATTTGAAACATAGTACATGCTGGCTTATTTTCTTATTTTTTCACTTAGTATGTGTTTGTCCAGATCACCTCTAAGTGCCCTAACCCCATGATGTACTTCTTAAAGTAGAGGCCATCTTAAATCAATTTTGACCCCATCTCCCTCAGAAGATACATTGTTTATAAAAAATGATCAGTAAATATTTGTTGGTTGACTGTCAACATCAGTTTAAGAAACAATGACAGAAAATTTCCCCTACCTGGTGAAAAAATAGACATACAAGTCTAATGCATATTAGCATAATCAATGGATACAGACACTGGGGCGGTGGGGGCTTGCCCAAGGAAGGAATGGTTGGGGGGGGGTCAATTGGGGAAAAAGGAGGCATATGTAAAACTTTAGACAATAATATATATATATATATATATATATATATATATATATATATGTATATATATATATATATATATATATATATATGTGTGTGTGTGTGTGTGTGTGTGTGTGTGTGTGTGTGTGTGTGTGTGTATAAATCCACATGGATAAAAGAAAAAAAATAGACATACAAGTCCAGAGGCAGAGTCCCAAACAAGATGAACCCAAAGAGGCCCACAGCAAGACACACCATAATTAAAATTGCAAAGTTAAAGACAAAGAGATAATTTTAAAAGCAGCAAGATAAACTTACAAGGGAGCTCCCACAGGACTGTCAGCTGATTTCTCAACAGAACTTTACAGGCCAAAAGGGATTGGCACAAAGTATTCAAAGTGATAAAAGCAAGGACCTACAACCAAGATTACTGTTTCCAGCAAAGCTCTCGTTTCAAGGGACAGATAAAGGGCTTCTCAGAAGAAAAAAAAAAAGCTAAGAGTTCACCAAGAAACCAGTATTTACAAGAAATGTTAAAAGGTCTTCTTTAAGAAGAAGTAAAAGAAAAAAAGGTAAAAATATGAATAATAAAATGGCAATAACTACATATCTATCAATATTTACTTTAAATGCTAATGGATGAAATGGTCCAATCAAGAGACATAGGGTGGCTAAATGGATAAGAAGACAAGACCTATATATATTCTGCTTACAAGAGATTTACTTCAGATCAAAGACACACACAGACCAAAAGTAAAGGGCTGGAAAAAGGTATTCTATGAAAATTGAAATAGAAATAAAAAGCTGAGGTTGAAATACTTATATTAAACAAAACAGACTTTGCTATAACAAGAGACAAAGAAGGACCCAGTAATTCTGGATATTTATCTGAAAAAAAAATAAAACAACCACACAAAACAAACCAATACACTAAATTAAAAAGTCATATCCACTCATATGTTCATTGCAGAATTATTTACAGTAGCCAAGATATGGAAGCAAAACCTAAGTGTCCATCAATAGAAGAATGGATTAAGAAGAGGTGGTATATATATGCAATGGAATATGAATCAGTCAAAAGAGAGTGCAATCTTACTATTTGTAACAACATGGACCTAGAGGGTATTGTGCTGAGTGAAATAAATCAGACAGAGAAAGACAAATGCCAGATGATTTCACTTATATGTAGACTATAAAAATCTGAAAAACAAAATAAATGAGCAAGCAGAAGAGAAACAGAGTCATAGATACAGAGAACATTTTTATGGTTGCCTGATCAGTGTAGGTTTAGGGGGATGAGTGAAAATGATGAAGGGATTAAGAAGTAGAAGTTGTTAGTTACATAATAGTCACAGGGGTATAAAGTACAGCATAGAGAATATAAGTCAATAAAATTGTAATAACTATACTTTATATTGATGGTGTCAAATGAGTACTAGACTTATTGGGGGCAATCACTTTGTAAGTTAGATAAATGTCTATTCACTGGGTGGTACACCTGAAACCAATATAATATTGTACATCAACTGTAATTGAAAAATAAAAACATATTTTATCCCACAGATAATTAAAAAATTGCAAAGACAAACATGTACCTTTATAAAGGAGAAAATTGGAGCTCAGTATCTCAATCAAATGATCAAACTTCCTATCACTAATAGTTGAATAACTAGACATTTTGTGCCTTGATTCTTTGATGTGGGTAAAATGGATTACACAAAATCACCTCTGGAATACTCTTAACCAAACATGTCCAATATAAATCTAATTGAACCCCTAGATCTTAATGTTATAGGGAATAGAGGTACAAATTAAATAATATCACAAACAATCAGACAAATCCAGAATGTGTCATATTCTAAAGGACAGTTGGCCTAAACTCTTGAAAAAGTCAGTGTCTTAAAAAATGATGGAAGAACTAGTTAAAATATACAGGAGACATAAAAACTAAATGCAGTATTTGAATATTGGATGCAAGCTAGTCACAATAACAGTTATAATATATACTTGGGACAGTTGGATAGCTTAGCTGGTTCCACCATCTCTGAATGAACCCGTATGGGAATTTTCTACTCTCAATTTTTATTGACCTTCTATGAAATGTGAAATGCATAGTATATAGTTTTGAGTCATAATTGCTAATACCTAGACAATGGAAGAAACCCAATCCACATTTTTTCAGCATTTATTATTATTTTATCAAAAGAGACATTTATAGTTTCCAGTATATTCAAAGATATTAAAAGAAGAGCAACTGCCCTGGCTGGCATTGCTCAGTGGATAGAGCCTCGACCTGCACACTGCACTGGAGGGGCACGAATTTGATTCCTGGTCAAGGGCACATACTTTGATTGCAGGCTTGATCCCTGGGCCTTGGGTGTGTAGAGGAGGCAACCAATCGATGTGTCTCTCTCATATTGATGTTCCTCTCTGTCTCTATCCCCCCCTTTCATGCTCTCTAAAAATCAATCAAAAAAACATCCTTGGGTGAGGAATAACCAAAAAAAAGAAGAGCAACAAAGCAGAGTTTTTAAAATCTTATTTTTGCTCCTATTTATCATGTCATGTTTCCTGTTTATCACTATTAATGACAACATTATTTATCAAACATCTACTATGTGCTGAGCACCTTTTTTTTTTTTTTTTTTTTTTTTTTTTTTTTTTTTTTTTTTGCTGGGATAGAGCAGTGAACAAAACATACAAATCACTTTCCTTCCAGAACTCAAATTTTAGGGGGAAATAAATAAATAATATTGTTGATGGTGATAAATGTCATGTAGAAGATTAAAGAAGAGAAGTGGAGTCAGGAGTCTCAGAGAATATGGTTTACATTTTAATTGAAATGGTTGGATGGGTCTTTGCCAAGAAAATGAATTTGAGCAAAGATCTTTAGTTATCTGGGAGAAGAGTTTTCCTGGCAGAGGTAATATCACTCAGCATGGAGACAGTGTGACTGGAACAGAATAAGCAAGAGAAAAGCATAGTAGGAAATGAAGTCACAGATGTGGTGGGAACTGAATATGTAGGGTTTTATGAGCCCTTTAAAGATTTTGATTATTACTCTGAATGTGATGGGGAGTACTGGAGACTATTGGGCAAAGAAATGATATAATCTAATTTTAGTTTTTACAAGAGTATTCTAGCTGTTGTAATGAGAATAGACTAATATTGGCAAAGTTGGAAGCAGTGAGACCTATTAGGAGGCTATTGTAATAATTCAGGTGAGAAATAATCATGACTTGTCTTCCATAATGGGAGATTGGCATCTCATTTCCTGATAGGGCATCCATTTTGTTAATATCAACCTTGTTGAGCAGGGATAAAGGAGAGCAGAATAGGATGAGAAGATGTGCTTCAGTGAATCAGTTTACACTTTCCTGGTTTAGTGTGGCAGGGATGCATGAATTTTCCAGGGGTGAGTTGTTCACTGCAGAAGGTACCTAGACTGATCTGTCTTGCTGATACACATCCAAGAGGGTTACTCTTTAACAGCGACATAAGCTGCTCTACAAGAGTGTGAGAGTGGTGGAAGATACTGAACAGGAGGCAGATGTCTCACATTAGGGAGCTGTACAGTACAAGGTCTTTTGTACCAGTTCCCCAAAATCTTATGTATCCCATTTGATGCCTGATAGAGTATCCATGGTGAGTCAGCATTAGCCAGAAAAACAGTAACAATGAGCAAAGAGGAGATTGCATTTGTGGGCAGTTAAGAATGGCATTTGTCTTTCCTTCACTATTTTCCTTCCAGTACCCCAACACTAGAGAAGTTAGTCATTGACTAGAGGGAGGAGAAATCCCAGAACTAGACTAGCAATTCCTCCACCCCATAGCACTGGCAAGGAAAGGGAAGTGTAAGTGAAACCCATTCCTTATTTTCACTTCTCACTTTGGGTTCGGGGAGCAAAAGCCTGGCCAGCTTGGAGGGGGGAGGGCAGTGAAGGCAAGTGGTAGGGGCAGTGAAAGGAATGTAATTAAATTGAATGTGATATTAGAATTTTAAATTGGATTTACTTGTAATAGTTGAAAGTGACTAAGTATTTTTGAAATATGCCTAGGAAGCAGAAAGTGCCTAGTAAATCAGTTACACACAGAGAACTTATTATATAATGCACTTTATATGTGAATATCACATTTAATCATCATTGGCAACCTGAATCCCAAGAGAGAGAGAGAGAGAGAGAGAGAGGAAGAGAGGGAGGGAGGGAGAGAGAGAGAGAAAAAAACCAAAAACATGCTCAGAGACTTAGATAATTTAATAACATGTTCTATCTCACATAGGTATCAAGCAGCAAAGTAGGGATTCAAACCCATGAGGGATGAATTTAGAACCCAAGTTCTTAATAGTCACATTCAGTAGAGCAGAGGAAAGGGAATTAATGATTCCACTGCCAATAAGCCATGCAATCCTAGTCACTTAACTTGTTTTGTTTCTTAGTTTCCCTATCTTTAGAATACGGAGACTAAATTTTTCCTTACTCCATTGGATGCATGTGTTAATAAAAAGAGATGATAAATGGAAAATAATTTGCAAAATGAGGCATATTATATTATATTATCATGTATGTATTTGTAGTATCCTGAAATAAGACAATGTAGAACAGGTGTTTCCGGAAATGGGAAGAATTAATATCCTTCTCTTAACTTTTCCTCAAATCCTTCAACTCCCACTCTTGGAAGATCAGAAAAGAAGTCCTTCCCTTGTGGGTTTAAGCCAGCCAATTAAAGATATTAAATGACATAGAATGGGGAGTGCTGGGATGCTTCATGAACCTGACAATATTCCTATTCCCTTTGAGATTTCCTTAAGAATGGCTATCTCTAAGCTCTCAATTTTGAATAGGTCCCAAGCTTCTCATTCTCCTTGTATGCAGCTAATTGGGTCATACATTGTTCTCACTTATTAACAACTAGTGACCCAGTGCAGGGATTTGTGCACATTGAAAGGAAATTCATTAGAAGGTGGCTGGCAGGGCGGGACTGGGGGAGATGGGCCAGACATGCCCTGGAGCCAACCTCCTGTGGTCCCTCCCTTGCTGCTGCACCTGGGGTGGCGCCATGGCTCAAAGCATGTCTGTGGAGTGAGTGGGATCCCTCTGGCAGATGGGGTCCCATGGCCTGGTGGAATTGCATGGCCCCATGAGGAATCAGGGTTCCTCCTCACTGGTTCCAGGGTGCATCACCCAAGAACCACCACTGCCAAGTCACCGCAGCTCGGCAGCTTCTGCGTTGATTGTCTTCCCCCTGGTGGTCAGTGCGCATCATACCTACTGACCAGTCAGATGGTCTGACGGTTGCTTAACCATATATATATATATATATATATATATATATATATATATATATATATACACACACACACACACACTAGAGGCCCGGTGTATGGATTTGTGCACATTGAAAGTAAATTAACTGACTGGGAGAGACAGGCCAGATATGCCCTGGAGCCAACCTCCCATGGTCCCTCTCCAGCCAGCAGCACCTGGGGCAGTGGTGGGGCTCAAAGGGTGTCTGCGGAGTGAGCGGGGTCCCTCTGGCAGGTGGTGTCCCTTGGACTGGCCTGTGAGGATCAGGCCAAAATTGGCAGGCCAACATCCCCCTAGGGGTTCTGGAGTGGGAGAGAGCACTCTGCAAAGTTGCTGTCCTTTGGAAACTCCTGCATTGAGCATCTTGCCCCTGGTGGTCAGTGTGCATCAGAGCTACTGGCCAGCCAGTTGGCCGGTTGCTTAGCCTTTTATATATATAGATTACTACTCTGTTCTCTCTCAATACTGAACTCCTTGGCATTTGCAAGTGATTGTATTATTGAGCCAACTCATCAGCTAAGGATAATGAGATATTCCTTGTATGTGTTTGCTTATCTTCCCCCATCTTTGATGTGCCTCACGTCCTCTCCATTAGCAGTCTGGCATAGAATACACTCTCTGTGATAAAAGTAATATGAAACCATAGAGGAGCTGGTGAAATTTTACCTAACTGAACCAATTTTTTTCTTTTATTTATTTATTTTTTTAATAAATCTTTATTGTTCAGATTATTACAGGTGTTCCTCTTTTTTCCCTCATAGCTCCCTTCCACCTGATTCCCCACCCCACCCCATGCCCTTACCGCCCGCCACTGTCTTCAACCATAGGTGTAAGATTTTTGTCCAATCTCTTCCCGCACCCCTCACACCCCTTTCCCCCTGAGAATTGTCAGTCCACTCCCTTTCTATGTCCCTGATTCTATTATATTCACCACTCCATTCTGTTCTTCAGATTTTTTATTCACTTGATTTTTAGATTCACTTGTAGGTATGTATTTGATGTCATTTTGTTGTTCATAATTTTTATCTTTACCTTTTTCTTCTTCTTCCTCTTCTTAAAGAATACCCTTCAGCATTTCATGTAATCCTGGTTTGGTGGTGATGAACTCCTTTAGCTTTTTCTTGTCTGTGAAGCTCTTTATCTGACCTTCAACACTGAATGATAGCTTTTCTGGGTAGAGTAATCTTGGTTGTAGGTTCTTGCTGTTCATCACTTTTTTTTTTAAATATATTTTATTGATTTTTTTACAGAGAGGAAGGAAGAAGGATAGATAGTCAGAAACATCAATGAGAGAGAAACATCGATCAGCTGCCTCTTGCACACCTCCTACTGGGGATGTGCCCTCAACCAAGTCACATGCCCTTGACCGGAATCGAACCCGGGACCTTTCAGTCCACAGGCTGACGCTCTATCCACTGAGCCAAACCGGTTTTGGCTGTTCATCACTTTGAATATTTCTTGCCACTCCCTTCTGGCCTGCATAGTTTCTGCCGAGAAATCAGCTGACAGTCGTATGGGTGCTCCCTTGTAGGTAACTAACCATTTTTCTCTTGCTGCTTTCAAGATTCTCTCTTTGTCTTTTGCCCTTGGCATTTTAATTATGATGTGTCTTGGTGTGGTCCTCTTTGGATTCTTCCTGCACTGGGTTCTGTGTGCTTCCTGAACTTGTAAGTCTATTTCTTTCACCAGGTAGGGAAAGTTTTCTGTCATTATTTCTTCTAATAGGTTTTCAATATTTTGCTCTCTGTCTTCTTCTGGAACCCCCAAAATTGGGATGTTGCTACGCTTAAAGTTGTCCCAGAGGCTCCTTACACTATCTTTATATTTTTGGATTCTTCTTTTTTTTTCTGGTTGGGTGTTTTTTGTTTTCTCATATTTCAGATCTTTGGTTTGATTCTTGGGGTACTTTGATCTACAGTTGAGTTTCTGTATATTCTTTATTTTAGACAGTGTATGCTTAATTTCTGACTGGTCCTTTTCCATTTTTTTGGCATTCTCATTAAGGACCTTGAAGGTCTCACTAAGCTCCTCGGAGGTCTCATCAAGTTTCTTGGCGGTTTTTAGAAGATTCTTAAGTAACCTTATAAATGTGGTTCTGAACTCTATGTCGTCCAGTAATTTGCTTTCCTTCATTTCTTTCATTTGTGACATGTTTCTTTGTCTCCGCATTTTGCTGCTTCCCTGTGTTGATGAAGTGGCTTTGTGTGGTAGGTGACCTATAGGGGCCAGTAGCTCAGCCTCCCCAAATCACTTGAGGTGGACGCCTTTGGTACACCCCTTTGTGGGCTGAGTGCAAAGTCTTGGTGTAGTTAAGCCTTGATTGCTGTTGGTACACTGGGAGGAATTGACCTCCAGGCCAATTGGCTGTGAGTACCCGCTGTGTCTTTAATGGAAGAACTGCTGTGCTGGAGGCACGCTTATGGTGCAGGACTTGTTTCAGTGGGGCTTTGGTGCTCACTGAGTCTTCCTCTTGAATGTGTCACTTATGGATGTGAGGAGTTGAAATCTGGTGTCTCACACTGACCACTAGGTACACTGGCTTCTGGATCTCCAATGGGGTGCAGGTCAGCTACTGTCTGAGGCCATCCAGCAGGAGCTACAGCGAGAACTACAGTTTTCTCCTCTTTGCTTGGGGTTTGGAGGTTTTGCAGCAGTTTAGGTGTTTACCTACACCGCCATCTTGGATCCTTTCCTGAACCAATTTTTTTCAATGAATGCTCAGTTTTTCTTTGTTGCTCAGATTGACAATGCAGCCCTCATTAACACTACTTATATTCCTTATAAATATTCCTTGGTTCACTTGTCACCATGGGCTACTAATTAAAAGGATATATCTAGCTATCTCAGTGCAAACTCATCCTTTCCTGTGAAATAACTCATAGAGCATGTTCTAGTATTGGTAGACCAGGATGTCATTATTGTCTATAAAAGAGCAACACATTCTGACAAAATGCTCAGTATAGGAGGAATGAACAAGTCTTAATAAGTTGGAATGAATAAACCATTTATTTTATAATGTCATATCCTAATTTTTATATTATTTATTTCCTCCTCTTTGTAATTAGTTTTCTCCTTTAGTTTGATTTAGTTAAGTTCTAGTTTTCTATAGTATTTACTTTGAACAAGTGTTTATATTTGGGCTAAATCCATGGTTGCCATAATGATCACCATTACGTTTTCCCTCCATTCTAGAATCATTGTCTTTTTCATAGATTATATTCTCTCACGTTTTCACTAGTAAATATTTGTTGATCATGAACTCCCACACTTTTGTTTGTCTGAAAATCTTTAACTTGCCTGCATGAAGATCGATTTCTGGATATACAATGCTAAGCTAACAATGATTTTATCCTAGCACTTTTAAGATATTATTACACTATTTCTAGCTTTTACTATTACTCTTGTAAAGTTATCTATCCATCTATATTTTATTTAATTTTTTGCACGTACATTCTGTCTTTTCTCTCTGGCAGCTTTTAAGTTTCTATAACTGAATTTGCTATTCTGCAGTTTTACTGTGACAAATTGTGGTATAGACTTCTTTATCTTGCTTGAAATTTATTGTGCTTCATGTATTTGAGGATTTATTTATGTAATAATTCTGGAATATTTAGAGCTATTGTCTCTAAATATTGATTCTTCTTCATTCTTTCTCTTACTTCTTTCTTTAATACAGTAGATACACATTAGGTGTCTCTACTCAATCTTAAATGTTTCTTCAGTGTTCATATTTTCCAACTTTTGTTACTGCTACATTTTCTGCTACTTTTAAGCTATTTTCTAGTTCATAAATTTTATTTTCAGCTATACTTATTCGTTTGTATACTATTGATTGGTTTATTTTTATAATTTTTATTATGTATTATTATTTCTAGAAGTTCTGTTTAATTCTTTCTGGTCATTTTAAAAGTCTTTTTTTATTATGAGGAAAGCAGAGTTTGTACCCCAAAGTAAGCATTTTGGAATAGTAATTATTATTATTTTTTGGAATGAAAAAGGTTTTATTTTTTTAACTTTCTTTTTTATTATTATAGTTTACATCCAATATTACTTTATATTAGTTTCAGGTGAACAGCAGTGGCCAGTCATGCACTTCACAAAGTGCTCCTCCCAAAATTTCCATTGTGTGCCCTATGGTATCAGAAAAGCCTGACATAGACAATAGTTCAGTGAAGGCCTGGGTAGGGCCAGGTGCTGGGTGCAGGGGGTGAGTCGGGGGGGAGGAGACATCTGTAATACTTTCAATAATAAAGATAAATTTAAAGAGAAAAAAGAGGGATCCAAGATGGCGGCCGATGGGACAGCAGGCTGCAAGATAGTGTGTGAGTGAGAGAACGAAAGGAGAGTATGTGGATGTGTGGGGAGTGCTTGTATTTGTGAGTGAGTGACAGCTATATTCCATAGGACTGTTAGGGACTGGCAGACCAGGCTCCCCTGGCTGGGCAGCTTCCACTGCTGCTGAAATCTTTCCCAGAGCAGCCGGCTCTGCAGCAGACACCACACCATCTTGAAGGGGAGGGTGGCTGTGACCAGAAGCCCAGCCTTAACTTCAACCGGGAAGACCTCAGATACCTCCCAGGACCCTACAACCACATCACCAGGGACCAGCTGCCTCAGCTGTGAACCCATGAACACTGAGACTCCAGCCTCCCAGGCCGCGGGCTCCTAAAAAGTTTGTCCAGGGAGAGACAAAGTGGGACTGAACATGTGGATGGGTCCTGCACCTTCTCACAGAGCAGATAGAAGGAACAGCTGAATCAAATATCCACCTGGAATTGGCAAATTAAACACAGCTGGTGAGGCATTCTGTGGACAGAAAGTTCAGAGATTGCCTAGAACAGTGGTCGGCAAACTGCGGCTTGTGAGCCACATGCAGCTCTTTGGCCCCTTGAGTGTGGCTCTTCCACAAAATACCACGTGCGGGCGTGCACGTACAGTGCGATTGAAACTTTGTGGACTATGCGCAGAAGTCGGTTTTCGGCTCTCAAAGGAAATTTCAGTCATTGTACTGTTGATATTTGGCTCTGTTGACTAATGAGTTTGCTGACCACTGGCCTAGAGCAGTGGTCGACAAACTCATTAGTCAACAGAGCCAAATATCAACAATACAACGATTGAAATTTCTTTTGAGGGCCACATTTTTTAAACTTAAACTTCTTCTAACACCACTCCTTCAGAATAGACTCACCCAGGCCATAGTATTTTGTGGAAGAGCCACACTCAAGGGGCCAAAGAGCCGCATGTGGCTCGTGAGCCACGGTTTGCCAACCACTGGCCTAGAGAAGTGAGATCTGGGATCCAGGATGGAGGGAGAAACATGCACAGCAGGGAGTAGAGTCTTAGAGGGAGACTGTGCTCCACCAAACCTGCAGCCCTTGGGGTCAATGTAGCTCTGGAAAGTGGTCCACAGGGCTGCTAGCAGAGGGGAACTCTAGATGTAAGCCCACAGCCATGGGAATCTGTGCCCAGAAAGGCAGCCTGAAGCTCTATATCGGCTGTGCAGTGCCAGGGGAAAAAGATGCAAGTCAGCGTGGTTCCTTTGTCTTTTTTTTTTTTTTTTTAACCTCCTTGCTTTTGCTTGCTAAATCCAGTACATAGGATCTTCCAATTAAAAACAGTCACTAAGACTGCAGGGGAAAGTTGTTTTTGTGGAAACTGTAGATCAGAATAAGGAGAGAAGAGCAGGAAACCAGCTCTGGGTCAGTCTGTCCCTCCAGCCCAGTATTAAGTGTGGCAGGGAAAGAAGAATCTAAACACTGGGTAGAGGGGTCATTTAGTCCTGGAAATCTCTATCATAAAAACCCCATGGTCATGATGCTGTCATGGTGGAACAACCAAAGACTGGTCATCAGGAGGCTGCATGTGCAGCAAGATGTGTGTGGGTGGGCGGGGACTTGACTCTGGGTCCCAGGGTGCAGTGGGATTGACTCTGGGTCTCGAGGCACAGCAGGAGTCAGTCTGGGTCCCGCCTCCCACCAGGAGCGGCGAGTCTGGGTCTTACAAGATACCGCACACTGGGCCTCTAGTTAATTCAAAAACACTGCCACCCAGGGGTTGTGTCTGAAATTGACTCTTGTGTAAACACAACTGAAGGCAGGCAGAGAAACAAAGTGAGCAGAGAGATCCTGCCTGCTTGAAAACAAAGTTGTGGCTTATGACATAGAGGAGCAGTGGATCGCAGGGAACTTCAACACTGTGCTGACTACCTGACAGGAAACAGACATGCAAAGCAGAACAGTAGAGGAAGTAAATGACCTTCACTACTTCACTTTTATATTTTTTATCTTTTTTTTTTTTTTAAATATATTTTATTGATTTTTTTACAGAGAGGAAGGAAGAGGGATAGATAGTCAGAAATATCGATGAGAGAGAAACATCGATCAGCTGCCTCCTGCACACCTCCTACTGGGGTTGTGCCCGCAACCAAGTTACATGCCCTTGACCGGAATCGAACCTGGGACCCTTCAGTCCGCAGGCCGACGCTCTATCCACTGAGCCAAACCGGTTTTGGCTATATTTTTTATCTTTTACTTAAGAAACTAAAAATTTTTTTCTCACTTGATTTTACTTTTTTATTATTATATTTTTATTTTTAATTAGTATTATTACTACTACTACTATTTTACTTTTTTAAGTTTTATTTTATTTTTTCTTTATTTTATTTTGGGATTAGTGTTCTACATTCTATTTTTATTTTAGCATTATTTTACTCTATCTCAATTTTTCCTTTATGCCAACAATCTCTTCCTCACTTTTCCCCTTTTTCATCCTGTTTCTTTTACCCTGTTCCTGCTTTAGTTTTGCTCTATCCTTTCTTTTTACTCCCTGTTAAAAATTGATCTTACTCATATATCTAATTTCTGCTCCCCTGCTCGCAGTCCATACACACTTCTCTCTTCTCTTTCTTCACTAGCCAAAATTTTTTCTTCCTTTTTTTCCTTTTTCTTTCTTTCTGACTTGTTGTTGTTTGTGTGTTAATTTTTTTTCTTTTTTTGGTTCTGTTTTTCCTCTCCTCACTTGTTCTCTTCTAATGGCTTAAGTAATTCCAATCGCCAACTCAGGCCTATCTACTCTCTATTCTCCTTTTCCAATAATAGAATACATAGGTAGATTAAAGAAAGGGGAAAATTATATCTATCTATCTATCTATCTATCTATCTATCTATCTATCTATCCACACACACACACACACACACACACACACGCACACACACACACATATATATATATATATATATACTAAAGGCCCAGGGCACAAAATTTGTGCACGGATGTGGGGGGGAATGCCTCAGCCCGGCCTGCACCTTCTCCAATCTGGGACCCCTTGGGGTATGTATGACTGCCTCTCGCAAATCCGGGACCACGTGCTCCTAACCCCTCTGCCTGCCTGCCTGATCACGCTTAACAACCTGTCTGCCTTCCTGATTGCCCTAACTACTCCTTTACCAGCCTGATCACCCCAGACTGCTCCCCTGATCACCCTAACTGCCTCTGCCTCACCCCACACTCAGGACTCAGGATTCCCTCCTCTTGACAGTCACAGGCACCTGGGACCCAGGCTTCCCTCCCTCTGGCCGAATGCAGGCTCCCAGGACCGGGCTGGCTTTATCCAGGATGGCCACAGCCACAGGGGACCATGGGCAGGTGGCTTTGCTTGGGCTGTATCCGCAGATGCTGGTGCCCAGGACCGTGGGGCAGGCAGTTTGTCCCTCTCCAGGGCCACAGATGCAGGCACTGGCACCCAGGACCATGGGGTGGGCAGCTTGTCCCTCTCACGGGCCACAGCCTGGCTGGTCCCCATTTCTCTCACGCAAGCTCCTTTGTGCCTGGATGGTCCCCATTGCTCTCTCCCCAGTGTTGAGTGTCTGAGCCATTATGGGGTGATGGTGTGATGATCATTTGCATATTAGCTCTTTATTATATAGGATATATTCGGGGCCTGGTGCACGAAATTTGTGCATGGGGATGGTCCCCTCAGCCCAGCCTGCACCCTCTCCAATCCAGGACTTAAACTGGCAGTCAGACATCCCTTTTATAATCCTGGACTGCTGGCTCCTAATTGCTCACATGCCTGCCTGCTTGGTCTCCCCTAACTGCTTCCCCTGCCAGCCTAATTGCCCCTCACTGCCTCTGCGTGCCAGCCTGATTGCTTCTAAATGCCCCCCTACCAGCCTGGTCACCCCCACCTACCCCCCTGCCAGCCTGGTCATTCCTAACTGCCCCCTGCTGGCCGGATCACCTCTTATTGCCCATCCTGTTGGCCTGGTCACCCCCAACTGCCCCCCTCTGCCAGCCTGGTTACCACTAACTGCCCCCCCTGCTGGCCTGGTCAACCACAAATGCCCCCCCACTGGCCTGGTTGCCCCCAACTGCCCCCCCTCCTGGCCTGGTCACCCCTCATGTCCCCCCGCCAGCCTGGTCACACCATACAGCCTGCTGTTCAGTCATTTGGTCATCCCTCACTAACCCTCCTGTTGACCTGGTTGTAGGCAGCCATCTTATGAGGGTGTGATGGTTAATTTGCATATTACCTTTTTATTATATAGGATATATATAAATTTCCATATATATATATAATATTTATTTCAATTATTTCAATTTTTTTCTTTTCTTTTTTCTCTTTTTTTTTGTATTTTCTTTTTTACTTTTTTTCTTCTACACTCATTCTATTTCTACGTCCTCTATACTGAATTGTGGCCATTTCCCCATTCATTGAATTCCTTGACCTTACCTTTGGAAATAAGCTCTGAATTCTCAGATTCATCTCGGTATTTGTTGTTTGCATTTTTTGGATTAGTTTTTTGTAGTTTGCATTCATCTCTGGGTGTTTGTTGTTTTCATTTTTTCAATTAGTTGGGGTTTTTTTTGGAGTTTTCGCCCCATATACATATATTTTCCCCTTTCTTTTCTCTCTTACATTTTTTTCCTTTTCTCAATATCTTTTTTGCACTCTTTTCAATCTCCTAATTCTCTTTTGTCCAGTGGTCACCTTTATTTTGGAGTTGTTGGTATTGTGAAAACATTTGTGTTTGGTGCCTTGTGCGTTATGTCTCATCATGTTGTATTTTTTGCCTTTAAGTCAATTCAGGAGAGAGAGTGCGACATAACCAGACACCCTGAGAGGAGCGATCATGGGGAGACAAAGAAATAGCCCACGTATGAAAGGAAAGGAGGAAGCACCGGAAAATGCAGTAAAAGAAATGGAGGCAAGCAATATGTCAGAGAAAGAATTCAGAGCAATGGTCATAAAGACGCTGAATAGGATGGACGACAAATTCAACAACATGTTAAAGACCAAGAGGAAATGAGGAAGAACAAAAAAATTGAAAAATGACATCGCTGCAATAAAGAACACAAGAGCATCAACAGTAGACTAGAAGAAGTGGAGGAACGCATCAGTGAGCTACAAGACAAGGTAGGAAAAAATTCCCAAGCAGAGCAGCAACTAGGAAAAAAAAAAACCTTAAAAAACCAGGCAGAGAGCCTAAGGGAACTTTGGGACAACACGAAAAGAAACAACATCCACATAATAGGGGTGCCAGAAAGGGAGGGAACTGAGCAAGGTATAGAAAACCTGTTTGAAGAAATATAGACAGAAAACTGCTCTGATGTTGGGAAGAAGAAAAAATTCACACAACTCGAAACATCTCACAGAGACCCAAACAAGATGAACCCAAAAAGACTGACACCAAGACACATTATAATTACATTAGCAAACACCAATGACAAAGTAAGAATCTTAAAGGCTGCCAGAGAGAGACAGAAAGTTACCTACAAGGGATCTCCCATCAGACTGATTTCTCAACATAAACACATCAGGCTGAAAGGAATGGAATAAAATATACAAAGTGATGCAAAGCAAGGGTCTGAATCCAAGAATACCGTACCCAGCAAGGCTATCAATCAAAGTTGAGGGTGAAATCAGGAGCTTCACAAACAAAAAAGGACTAAGGGAATTTATTACCACCAAACCAGCAATGCAAGAAATGCTAAAGGAACTGCTATAAAGAGAAGAAATGGGAAGCGAAGAAGGAACACAAGCATAAAGAATAAAAATGGCGACAAACAAGTATCTATCAATAATAACTTTAAATGTAAATGGAATAAAATGCCCCAATCAAAAGACATAGGGTAGCTGAGTGGATAAGAAAACATGACACATATATCTGTTGTCTACAGGAGACCCACTCAGAACAAAGGACTCACACAGACTCATGGTGAAGGGATGGAAAAAGGTTTTTCAGGCAAATGGAAATGTAAAAAATGCTGGGGTAGCAATACTTATGTGTGACAAATTAGACCTCAAAGTGAAGGCAATAACAAGAGATAAGGAAGGCCACTTCATAATACTAAAGGGAACAATCCAACAAGAAGAATTAACTGGTAAACATACACACCTAATACAGGAGCACCCAAATACATAAAAAAAAAACTCCTGGAGGATATCAAGGGAGATATTGCCAGCAATACAATCATAGTAGGAGACTTTAATAGCCCACTATCACCACTGAAGAAATCCTCTAAACAAAAACTCAGCAAAGAAACATCAATCCTAAATGACTCATTAGACCAGATGGAATTCATTGACATCTTCAGAACATTTCACCCCAAAGCCACAGAATATGCATTCTTCTCAAGTACACATGGGTCATTTTCAAAAATAGACCATATATTGTTTCACAGGCAAAGTCTCTTAAAATTCAAGAAGATAGAAATCATATCAAGCATCTTTACAGATCACAGTGGCATAAAACTGGAAATCAACTACAATAAAAACAATAAAAAAATCAAACACCTGGAGGCTAAATAGAATGGCATTAAACATTGATTTGGTTACTAGAGAGATCAAAGAAGAAATAAAAAGCATCATGGCAACAAACGAAAATGAAACACAACAATCCAATATCTATGGGACACAGTGAAAGCAATCTTGAGAGGGAAGTTCATCTCTCTATGGGCCTACCTCAAAAAACACAAAAAAATGGTAATAAATTATCTAACCCTACAACTGAAAGAGTTAGAAAGAGAGCAACAAGAAAAGCCCAGTGTAAGCAGAAGGAAGGAAATAATAAATATCAGAGCAGAAATAAACGACATAGAGACCAAGAAAACAATACAAAAGATCAACAAAACAAAGAACTGATTCTTTGAAAGGATAATCAAGATTGATGAACCTCAAACCAGTCTCACCAAGGAGCAAATGGAGAAGACCCAAATAAACAAAATTAGACAGGAAAGGGGTGAAGAAACAACTGATCACACAGAAATACAAAGGATTAAGAAAAAATGCTATGAACAACTCTATTCCAACAAAATGGACAACCTAGAGGAAATGGACATATTCTTAGAAAAATATAAGCTCCCAAAACTCAATCAGGAAAAATAAAATACCTGAATGGGCTGATAACTACTGAAGAAATTGAAGCAGTGATTAAAAATCTTCCACCAAACAAAAGCCTTGATCAGGATGGCTTTAAAGGGGAGTTCTACCAAGCATTCAAAGAAGAACTAAAACCTATCATCCTCAAGACTATTCCAAAAAATTCAAGAGGAATGCACACTTGCAAGCTCTTTCTATGAGGCCAGCATTACCCTAATCCCAAAACCAGATAAAGACACCACAAAAAAGAGAACTACAGGCCAATATCCTTGATGAACATAGATGCCTATATCCTCAACAAAATTCTAGCAAATTGAATTTAGCATTACATTAGAAAGATCATACACCATGACCAAGTGGGATTTATTCCAAGGATACAAGGATGGTACAATATCTGCAAATGAATAAATGTGATACATCACATAAACAAATTGAGAGAAAAAAATCATATCATCATATCAATTGATGCAGAAAAGCATTTGACAAGATCCAAAATTCTTTCTTCATAAAAACTCTCAGCAAAATGAAACAGAGGGATCATACCTCAACATAATGAAAGCTTTATATGACAAACCTACAGCCAACATCATACTCAATGGGCAAAAACTAAACTCATTTCCCCTGAGAACAGGAACAAGACAGGGATGCCCAGTTTCACTACTCCTGTTTGATATAGCGATCAGACAAGAAGAAGAAATAAAAGGCATCCAAATTAGAAAAGAAGAAGTAAAACTGTCCTTATTCACAAATGACATGATACTATATATAGAAAACCCCAAAGACTGGATAAAAAAACTACTAGACCTAATAAATTAATTTGCCAAAGTAGCAAGATACAAAATTAACACCCAGAAATCTTTTGCCTTTTTATACACCAGTAACGAACTCAGAGAAAGAGAAATGAAAAACAAACAAACATACAAAAAATCCCATTTACCATTTCACCAAAAAAAATTAAGATACCTAGGAATAAACTTAACTAAGGAGGTAAAAGACCTGTACTGGGAAAAGTACAGGACATTGAAAAAAGAGATAGAGGAAGACATAAACAAATGGAAGAACATACCATGTTCATGGATTGGTACAACCAACATCATTAAAATGTCCATACTACCCAAAGCAATCTACAGATTCAATGCAATCCCCATTAAAATACCAATGGTGTATTTCAATGATCTAGAACAAATTTTCCAAAAATTCATCTGGAATAAAAAAATATCCCGAATAACCACAGCAATCCTGAAAAAGAAGGAGAAAGTTGGAGGGATCACAATACCAGATATCAAGCTATATTACCAAGCCATGGTTCTCAAACTGCCTGGTACTGGCATAAGAACAGACATATAGACCAATGGAACATAACAGAGAACCAAGAAATCGACCCAAGCCATTATGTTCAATTAATATTTGACAAAGGAGGCAAGAGGATACAATGGAGTCAAGACAGTCTCTTCAATAAATGGTGCTGGGAAATTTGGTAAGATACATGCAAAACATTAAACTACCACCAACTTACACCATACATAAAACAACTCAAAATGGCTAAAGGACTTAAATGTAAGATGGGAAACCATAAAAATCCTACAAGACTCCATAGGCAGCAAAATAGCAGACATATGCCTTAGTAATATCTTTACAGACACAGCTCCTAGGGCAATGGAGACAAAGCAGAAAATAAACAACTGTGACTACATCAAAATACAAAGCTTCTGCACAGCAAAAGAAACCATCAACAAAACTTCAAGAAAGCCCACTGCATGGGACAACATATTTGCCAATGACATTTCAGATAAGGGTTTAATCTCCAACATTTACAGGGAACTCCTACAACTTAACAAAAGGAAGATAAATGATCCAATCAAAAAAATGGGCAAAGGACCTGAATAGACACTTTTTGAAAGAGGACATACAGAAGGCCAAGAGACATATGAAAACATGCTCAAAGTCACTAATCATCTGAGAGATGCAAATCAAAACGACAATGAGATCCCATCTCACACCTGTCAGAATGGCTATCATAAATCAACAAATGACAAGTGCTGGTGAGTATGTGGAGAAAAAGGAACCCTCGCGCACTGCTGTTGGGAATGCAGACTGGTGCAGCCACTGTGGAAGACAGTATGGAGTTTCCTCAAAAAGTTAAAAATGGAGCTCCCATTTGACCCAGTAATCCCACTTCTAGGACTATATCCCAAGAAACCAGAAACACCAATCAGAAAGGATATATGCACCCTTATGTTCATAGCAGCACAAGTTACAATAGCTAAGATTTGGAAACAACCTAAGTGCCCATCAGTAGATGAGTGGATTAAAAAACTGTGGTACATCTACACAATGGAATACTATGCCACTATAAAAAGAAGAAACTTTAACCATTTGCAACAGCATGGATGGAACTGGAGAGCATTATGCTAAGCAATATAGCCAGCTGGAGAAAGATAAATATCACATGATCTCACTCATATGTGGGGTATAATGATCAACATAATTTGATGAACAAGAATAGATCCAGAGACAAATGGCAGGGGAGGGGGGTGGTTAGAGAGCAACCCAAGGACTTGTATGCATGCATATTAGCATAACCAATGGACACAGACACTGGACGGTGGGGGCTTTTCCTGGGTGTGAATGTCTGGGGGAATCAATTTGGAAATAAGGAGACATATGTACAACTGTAGACAATAAAAAAATAAATAAAAAAGAAAAAGAAAAGAAAAGCCTGAGTGTGTGCTTAAGGGTGTTATGCTTAGAGTAAAACTGAATGTAATTAAGCATTTCAATCCTGGTGAATGAGATAAAGACTTTTTGTATGTGTTGAACTTGCCTACATTTACCATATGTTCTGTTTACATGCAGAGAGAGTTTTCAAAGCTACTGAAGTTACTATTGGTTCAGCTAGTAGCAAAGTAGTCTCTTTTATTTGGCATCCAGTAATGAATAAAGTGGAAAGTCTGTTGCTTGACTGGACTGACATGTGTATAAAGTGTGGTGTTCTGTAAGATTATATGGGAATGCTCAAAAAATTTTCCATATAAATTAATGTAATTGTTTCTTTGCTTTATGCTATTTCAGCTTACCAAGTTTTCATAAAAAATTCTACTTTTGGTTAGCAAGGGAAACCTGTAGTTCTTTGTAGTCCTCACTTTATTCAGGAGTCACCTACCAGATCTCCACCCTAGAGCACTCGAATTCTTTGCTCTGTATTGCCATCGAAGCAGAGGCTCAAGATCAACAGGAGTTAGTAGATGTTTTCACAGTAGCTAAGACTTCAGTATTCTCATATTTACTTCTTTAATTAGGCCTGTGCAGATTCCTTTACTTTCTTTTTACTTTATGGAAACATGTATTCTCAACCATCACTTTTAAGTATTTTACAGCAAGGTATTTTTATGATACAGTATTAATTTTATAAATGAACACACAAACCAGTATTGTCAAATTTACAAGTATTTACTCTGCAAGGAATATGAAATGAGACTAAATATCTTCTTTCCTTATGCAGTTTTCCAATTTAAATGGGAAGGAATTACAAACAGAGAATATCATAAGAACACATAATACAATAATGAATTTGGTGCCCTAGCCAATTTGGCTAAGTGAATAGAGCTTCAGCCTGTGGACTGAAGTGTCCCAGGTTTGATTCTGGCCAAGGGCACATGCCTGATTTGCGGGCTTGATCCCCAATAGGGGGTGTGCAGGAGGCAGCCGATCAATGATTCTCTCTCATCATTGATGTTTCTATCTCTCTATCCCTCTCCCTTCCTCGCTAAAACCAATAAAAATATATTTTAAAAAATAATGAATTTGGCTTTAAATACCAATTTCATTGTGGGTTTAAGAAGTAAAAATTGACTTCTTGGAAGAAGAAGTTTTTAAAGAGTTCAGATAGGCAGAAAAGGAGCTTGTAGAGAATTTTATATCTTAAACATATTGAGTGACTCTCTGGTTCTATATACTATATTATATACTATATTACTATAAAAACATAAACTCAGGTAAATTTCTCTTATGTGCCATATGAAACATTTGGAAAAAATTTATTAGTGTTTTACCTAGGAGCTAGAGAGAGCATAGACTTGTATTGTTTTTTGTTCACTTTGAGACAATATAGCTAAAAGACTTCTATGTCATTATTATAGAAATAACTATGAAGTGTCAAGAGATTAGATTATGTATATGTGTATGTATGAAGTTGATTAGATCTGGAACCAAGTGTAAAAATAATTTAGAAATCCATATTGTTCTGTATAGCTGCTTCTATTAATAGAGATAACTGGCTATATTATCAAAAAGCCAAATTTTTTATTCTTAGTAAAGTGAAAGAGATCCCCATAGGTGTTTAAAAATCTTGCCAGTCTTAATTGACCAGATATTTTATTGTATTTTCTCTTTTAAAAATTTTTCTTTATTGAATTTATTGGAGTGATATTGGTCAATAATAAGATATAGGTATCAAATGTATAATTCTGTAATATATCATCAGTATATTGTGCTATGTGTTCACCACCCAAGGTTCAGTCTCTTTTCATCACCATTTATCCCCCCATTACTCTCTTGTACCTCCTTCTACCCCCCATTTCCCTATTTCCTCTGGTAATCACCTGTTATCTGTGTCAATGAGTTTTGGTTTTGTTTTGTTTTTTGCTTAATCCCTTTGCCTTTTCCACCCAGGCCTCAAAACCCCTTCCTCTAACAGCTGTCATTCTGTTTTCTGTATTTATGAGTCTGTTTCTATTTTGTTTGTTAGTTTATTTTGTTCATTAGATTCTACATATAAGTGAAATCATATGGTACTTGTCTTTCTCTGGCAAACTTATTTCACTCAGCATATTACTCTTCAGGTCCATCCATGTTGTTGCAGAAAGTAAGATTTCCTTCTTTATTATGGGCAACTAGTATTCTATTGTGTAAATTTACTTCTGCATTTTTGTTCACACCTCTACTGATGGGCACTTGGGGGCTGCTTCCAAATCTTGACTATTGTGAATAGCGCTGCAATGAACATAGGGGTGCATATATAATTTGAAAGTGTTTCAGGGTTTTTTTGGATATATTCCTAGAATGGAATTGCTGGGTCATAAGGCAGTTCCATTTTTAATGTTTTGATGAAACTACACACTGTTTTTCACAGTGGCTGCACCAATCTGCATTCCCACCAACAGTGCACGAGGGTTTCCTTTTCTCCACATAGTTGCCAACACTTGTTATTTGTTGATTTGTTGGTGATAGCAATTCTGATAGATTTTATTTATTTAAATCTTTATTGTTAAAAGTATTACATATGTTCCCCTTTTTCCACCATGACCTCTTCTAGCTTGCTCCTGCTCCCCACCCCAGGCCTTTACCACCCTATTGTCTGTGTCCATGAATTATGCATATATGCATACAAGTTCTTTGGTTGATCTCTTCCCACCCACCGACCCTCCCCAGCCTTCTTCTGAGGTTTGACAGTCTGTTCCATGCTTCTGTGTCTCTGGATCTTTTTTGTTCATCAGTTTATTTTGTTCTTTATGTTCCACATATGAGCGACATCATGTGATACTTGTGTTTCTCTGACTGGCTTATTTCACTTAGCATAATACTCTCCAGGTCCATCCATGCTGCTGCAAATGGTAAGAGTTCTTTCTTTTTTATAGCTGCAAGACTAGATATTTTAATAAAACTTTTCAATATATGTTTACTTGATTTTCCCACAGTGGCTGAGCTAATTGGTTTTAAGGAAGTCCAGTTAACATTCATTTAAAACTATCTTTTCAGTAAAAATTTTAGAAAACATACACAAGTAAAAAAAGAAAATCATTTTGTAATGTAAGTACATACATGGAATAATCAATTTTAGCATTTTGGTTTATATTCTTTAAAAAAACATATAACTACATATACTCATATTATACATTTTTATGTTCCAAATTATTTCCAGTGTTTTACATGCATTTCAATTTTGTTTATTCTGTTTTATTATCATTATTATTTACTACTAAGAAGTTTTGTTAAGTTTTATATAGTCAAATTGGTCAATCATTTTTATTATAGTTTGTGGCTTTGAAGTCATATTTAGAATTATATTACATTACATTAATATATTCTATTATATATTATAGAATCATATACTCATTTTAAATAATATCTTAAAATGAAATCATACTGTAGAAATTGTTTAATAAATTATTTTACACTTAACATATTGTGACTATCTTTACATGGCATTTAATATTATTCACCAATATTATTTATTATTATTCTTTTTTTTTGCAGTGTAAAAGTAGGATTTATTATTTATGCTGTAATCATTAACATTTTGCTCTTTTAAATTTTGAAAAATAATAGTGGATTAGATATTCTTTTTTTTTAATAAATCTTTATTCAGATTATTACAATTATTTCTCCTTTTTCCCCCCATAGCTCCCCTCCACCCATTTCCCACCCCACCTTCTGCCCTTACCTCCCCCCCACTGTCCTCATCCATAGGTGTATGATTTTTGTCCATTCTCTTCATGAACCCCCCATACCCCTTTCCCCCTGAGAATTATCAGTCCACTCCCTTTCTATGCCCCTGATTCTATTATATTCATCAGATTATTCTGTTCCTCAGGTTTTTAATTCACTTGATTTTTAGGTTCGCTTGTTGATAGATATGTATTTGTTGTTCATAATTTTTCTCTTTACTTTTTTCTTCTTCCTCTTCTTTAAGAATACCTTTCAGCATTTCATATAATACTGGTTTGGTGGTGATGAACTCCTTCAGCTTTTTCTTATCTGTGAAGCTCTTTATCTGCCCTTCAATTCTGAATGATAGCTTTGCTGGGTAGAGTAATCTTGGTTGTAGGTTCTTGCTATTCATCACATTGAAAATTTCTTGCCACTCCCGTCTGGCCTGCATAGTTTCTGTTGAGTAATCAGCTGACAGTCGTATGGGTGCTCCCTTGTAGGTAATTAACTGTTTTTCTCTTGCTGCTTTTAATATTCTCTCTTTGTCTTCTGCTCTTGGCATTTTAATTATGATGTGTCTTGGTGTGGTCCTCTTTGGATTCCTTTTGTTTGGGATTCTGTGCGCTTCCTGGACTTGTAAGTCTATTTCTTTCACCAGGTGGGGGAAGTTTTCGGTCATTATTTCTTCAAATAGGTTTTCAGTATCTTGCTCTCTCTCTTCTTCTGGCACCCCCATAATTCTGATGTTGATACGCTTGAAGTTGTCCCAGAGTCTTCTTACATTATCTTCAACTTTTTGGATTTTTTTTTTTGCTTTTTGCTTTTTCGGTTGAGTGTTTTTTGCTTCTTTGTATTTCAATTCTTTGACTTGATTCTTGTGTTCCTCTATTCTGTTTCTGGGTCTCTGTATAATATTTTTTATTTCAGTCAGTGTATGTTTAATTTCTAGTTGGTCCTTTTTCATATCTTCGAGGGTCTCGTTATATTTATCGGCCTTTTCTAGGATATTCTTAAAAAGTCTTATAACCGTGGTTTTGAATTCTATATCCAGTCATTTGTTTTCCTCCATTTCTTTCGTTTGTGATCTGATTCTTTGACCCCGTATTTTCACTGATTCCCTGAGTTGGTAAGGTAGATATTTGTGCTAGGTTTCCAATATGGCCCAGTGGGTCTGCTTCCCCAGTTAACCTGAGGTGGACACTCTTGGTGCACCCCTTTGTGGACTGTGTGTACAGCCTTGTTGTAATTAAGTCTTTATTGTTGTTGGTATCACTGGGAAGAATTGACCTCCAGGCCAGTTGGCTGTAAGGATCAGCTGTGTCTATGCTGGGAGAAGTTCGGTGCTGGAGACAGCCTTATAGGATTAGACTTGCCAAATTGCAATAGCCTCTGTGCTCAGCTTGGATGGGGTGGAGTCTCAATCTTGGCTTCCTGTCAGCCTTGCCCTTGTGCGCATGTGCGCTTTCAGTCCTCCGCCTTCCCCCGCTCGAGTCTCCACCTGAGAGTCCAGACTCCCCCCACAAGAGCATGGGTCCCCAGGGGCTAGCCTGGAACTGGGGTTCACTGCGGTCAGAACTGGGGCTCAGTGCCGTCAGGAGCCTCTGACTCCCTTTCACTAGGGAAAGCCTGTGGCAACCTCCGCAGCCTTTGTGCGCACTGGCACGCGCACGTGCGCTCAGTCCTCTGCCTTCCCCGGCTCCCGAGTCTCCGCCCGAGAGTCCAGACTCCCCCCGTAAGAGCGTGGGTCCCCAGGGGTTCGCCCGGAACTGGGGTTCAGTATTGTCAGAACTGGGGTTCAGTGCGGTCGGAAGCTTCCTTCCCCCTTCCGCCAGAGAAAGTCAGCCAGGCTCTCAGCCGCCCTTCCTCTCTGCGTGCACAAAGCCCCTTTGCCGTACCTCCAATTCTCTGTGAGCTTTCCTCTTTCCTTCTAGTTGTAGAATTTTCACTCAGCCAGCTTTCCTGTGGTTCTGGATGGTGTCCGTTCTGTCTTTTAGTTGTAGTTTTGAAATTGTTGTGCGAGGCAGCAGTTTAGGTGTTTACCTATGCCGCCATCTTGGTTTCTCCTATTATTATTCTTTTTAATCCTCACCTGAGGATATGTTTATTGATTTTAGAGAGAGGGGAAAGGAGAGAGAGAAGAGAGTGAGAGAGAAACATTGATGTGAGGGAGATCATCGATTAGTTGCCTTCTGTACATGCCCCACCAGGGATCAAACCTGCAACCTAGGTATGTTCCCTGACCGGGAATCAAACCTGCAACTTTCTGGTGCACACAACAACCCTCCAGCCAACTGAGCCACCCCAGCCAGGGTTCACCAGTATTATTTTTAATGGTTGTATAAAATATTTTTGCAATAATGCACTATAGTTTTTTTTTTTAACTAATCTTAATTTTTTAATATTTAAGTGGTTACTAATTTTTTAACTATTGCAAACAATATTTCAGGAACCTCAATATAACTTGATATGTTAACAAATGAACAATAATTTTCTTAGGAGAACCTCTATAGTTTAGGGTTGACACATCAGGCAGTATGCATTTAATATTTTGAAACTTATTGCCAAGTTGCCCTGAAGGAATATTGCATTATTTATACAGTCCACAACAGTGTCTAAGGTTGCCCATTTTCTCATACATTCAAGAACACTGGGAGTTTTGACAACACAGACAAAAAGAATTCAGTCATTTGGCAAATGAAAGATTATAATTTATTCTTAAAATTTATTATTAATATGAGTTAAGATATTTGAAAATCTTTATTGGCATTTTGTATTTGTGTTTTTAAAATCCCTGTTTTAGTCCTAGTGAAGAGCTTATTTTAATTTCTTTTTGTTCCTTTATTGAGTTTCAAATGTGGATGCTAATAATCAGTGAAGGGCCTAGTTTAAAAGAAGCTATGGAGCTGAATGATCCATAAACTAGGTTCCTGAATTTATTCATTCAACACATATTTATTGAGTATTTTTTTTTATTTTTCACGAACTTTTCTAGCTGTTGGAGAAAAAGACAAAGTTCCTGCTTCACCCCCAAATAGTTGAAGAAATAGGTGATATAAGATCTCTTAATGATAAGTGCTAAAAAGAAATATAAAGCCAAGTTAGAAGATAAAGAGTGATGCATATCGTAGCTATTTCAGTTAGGGAAGTCAAAGGTACCTGTGAGGAAATGACATCTGAGAATAGATCTGAAGGAATTTAGGAAGCAAGGCATGTGACTATCTGGGGAAAGAAAATTCCAGGCAGAGAAAACAAATGGAAAATTCCACTGGCAGTCTGGCTATTCTTGTAGCATAGAAACCCACACCTGAAGCCTATATGTTAATGTTGACCAATGTCACCCCAATAAATTTTAATAAATAAATATTACAATGAAATAAATTTACTTCAGTTATTAACTAAGGTAGAACACTTTTTCCTCTTGAGACCATCGGTAGCTTTTCTTTCCAAGGGGCTTAGTTTTAAGACTAGTGTGCTAATGGAGATGAAAATCAACTAACTCTTCCTAATCAAACTTGCATGATAATTAAAATTTTAAGAAAACACAGAAGGAAATGGCTGTTTTAAGTTAAATTTAGTATCATGGTGATAGTTTTACTTACTTAGTTTTGAGTACCATGTAATTACCAGGAAACGGTTTCTATGAAAGTGCTGAGTAATCACAAACAGTTTATTGCTTTATAAATTCATAAGTGATGGAAATTATTTCTTAAAAAGAAAAAGAAAAATCAGAGGATATATAATGGGTTATAAAAAGAGGCTAATAAGAGCTAGGGCTCAATTACAATTTATTCTTCACAACTGATGGTACTAGTTTTATTTGTAAGAAAATAGCTAACAGGTGGGGCTGATTAAAGCACATTAATTTCAGTGAAGATTTTACAGAAAGGTATCATCATTTGAATGAGTGACAGTGTACTATGGTGTTAATTTCACATGGAATAGCAAATGACAATAAGCTTCTTCATGTAGTGCAGTCATTGGGTTTGAATTTCAGGGTGTTAACTAGGTGCCATTCTTCTATCTGATTCTGTTCACAAGGAGGTTACTTATTGCCATCTCCACTACTATCTCAAATTGAACATTGCCGGATGATGGGCGCCATTTAATGCCGGTGGGGTTGATCCATCATCTAGAAGGGTTTTGGAATCTGGAGAAGGGGCTGTGCATAAATTAAATAAGAGTCCAGAAACAAAACATAATTTTGAAAGGCATTATAGGAAGTCAGAGGAGTTTGGCTAAAGAAACCAAGTTCTCCTTGTCTCAGGACCCCTTGCTTTTTATCAACACAAATTGTCCTAAGGCAATGTAGAGATACACACTGCAAAGGGTAGGGTTTCCATACAGAATCCATTGTCCTAATTGAGGAATTGCCTTCTGCTGTTCAGGTGTTTGGCCAACAGGAGGCAATAACATGTAGATTAAGATGCCCTGAGCTGTCTGGCAGCAAGCAATCATCCTTTTCCGGTTTGGGTAAATGCCTTTAGCCATTCCCAGTAGGCAATAACATATGTGACTCAGCCCTTGTTGAGTCCCCAAGTTCCATCAACCTTTTTATAAAACTCTTGCAATTATGACATGCTGGAATTGGCTTCCGGCAGAACATGTCCAAAACTGAACTACTGATACTTCCCATGTCTTTGTCCTCCAAGGTGGCATCTCCATCTATTCAATTATTTGAGTGAATAACTTATAAACATTCCCAACTCTCTTCTTCTTTTTTTTTTTTTTTAACAGACCACACATTCAATCCTCCAGGAAATCCTTTTGAACTTACCTTTAAACATAACTATAATTTAACCACTTATTGCCATCTCCACTACTATCATTGTTGCCTGAGTCACCATGATCTCTCACCTGGATTATTTTAATAATCTTCTGTCTGGTCTTTCTGCTCCCATTTTTGCCACTTTAGAATCTATTATAAATACAGCAGCCAGAGTATCCTTTTAAAATGTAAGTCAGATGGTTTCACTCTTATATTTAAAACCCTCAAATACATTGTCTTCTCCCAGTATAAAAACTAAAGTGTTTACAATGGACCTATAAGGCCCCACTTTGTTATGTTCCCATCCACCTTTCTGAACTAATCTAGCACTCATCACTCATTCTTTTCCAGGTACATCAATTGCCCTGCTTTGCCATGAACACTCCTGTCGTACTAACCTTTGTATTTACTGTTTCTTTTTCATGGAATATTCTTTCCCAATATTTCAATGAGGCCTCCCTGCCCTGTCCACCTTATTTTATGATTATAACTCACCCTCTCCCCACACTCTTAATTCCCTTTATTTGCATTTTATTTTTTGATGTTACTTTTATCACTTTCTAACATACTATATAATTTACCTGTATTATGGTTTGTATTTTCTATCTCTCTTGTGTAGAATGTAAGTTCCTATTGGCATGAAATTTTGTTTGTTTTGTTCCATGCTATAACTCCAGCACCCAGAATAGTTCCCCAGCACTCATTAAATATTAGATGAATGAATGGATATGGAAAGGCAAATAGAAATAAACTAAAGTGTTTGAAAGGGTCTTGTAAGTTGTAGGCACACAACAAATAGTAGTTTGCTTTCTTTTAAAAACATGCTAGTTGGAATCTCTATAAATAATTGTCAATCCACATTGTACCAATTGGTAACAATATGTTGAGAGTACATGGCATTAACATAGGGTGCTTGTAGGAAGGTGAGATGCTGGATACCAATTCTAGCATGTAATAATTACAAGAGTTCCGTCAAAATGTTGATGGGACTTGGAGGGCTCAACAAGGGTGAGCCACATATGTAGTTTACCTGTTGGAAATGGCTAAATGGCACTTCCCCCAAACCTGAATAGGATTATTAACTGCCAGACAGCTCAGGGCATTTTATTGCCTCCTGTTGGCCAAACACCTAAACAACTGTAGGCTATTGCCCGAACTGACAATGCTTCTGTACCCTTTGGTACCTTACCCTTTGAAGTGTATATGTCCACCTTGCTTTAGGATAAATCATGTGAATAAAAGCACGGGTCCTTGGTCAAGGAGGAGTCTTTAGCTCCCTTTAGCTGAAGCTCCTCTGACCCCCAATGCCTTTCAAAATTATCTTTCATCTCTGGACTCTTTAATCATCTATGTGCAGCTCCGTTCTCCAGAATGTTGAAACCTTTGTAAGGCTGGGAAAAGAACCCCAGCATTATGCTGAACGAGGGGCACCAGTGAGACTTCTTAGAGCAGGTTACAAAAAGCTCAGAGTTCTTATTCTGAATCTTTTATATCTTGTTGACTGGATTTGTTCTATGATATTTTCCTCCTGTTAATGTTTCAGTTTCCCTATATTTCTTTGGGTCATGGTTAATCCTAGAGGCAAGAGTCTTTGGAGATAGTCCTGTTTTGTGCCTCTTACTGACAGAGCTATGAGCCAAAAATAGAACTGGAAAAGGTGAAAGTCTGCTTTTCATCCCCTCATTTTCATCTTATTGGCTTCTTTACCCCTTTGTTAGTAGTGGGGGCAGGGAAGTGAACCCACAACTTCATTTACATTTCTAATTTCTCTGCATGAATAACAAGGATATTAAAAACTCTCTGATAAATAATAGGACATAAATTTGGCCCTGGGTTATTCTTGGTCAAAGAATCTCCAATTCTAAAAGGACTGTTCTAAAATAATATTCTTTCTCTTGAGATAAAATAAGAGGATTTTTTTTTTTTAGTTTCTGGAGGGTCTCTGTGCTTCTGAGCCAAATGAAATCCTCAGCACTGTCAAAATGCCAAGGTTGGCCCTAAAAATATCCCACTCTCATGAGAGTGCTTAGTCTGTGAGTTCAAAGGGATAGCAGGGACTATCAAGTTCACCTCACAAGGACATTTTAAAAGTAATGTCATGTTTGTTTGTTTTGCTTTAATTCCTTAATGTGTTACAAAAATGTAAATCAAGGTAGCCCCAAAGCTTTAGTAGTAGTTTACTCATATATTTTCCACATATAAAGTAATGGAAGTATTAGGGTGAGTAAACATCACATCAGATGTTCTTCATTGTGTAGTGTCTAACCTGATGCCCAACTGAGGCAGGAGTGAGAACTACTCCTATGGAATAATGTTGTGCAATGCACTATGGTGAAATTTCCATTCTGTCTTAAAGCCACAACATTGACCATCATACCTAGTAGGATAGATATCTAGAAGGCTTAGGGATGGAAATAGCGCCCATAACTGCTGTATTCCTGTATCACAAAATTCTGCTGTAACAATTATGTAATGGCAAGTAATATTAGCACTAGATCTGGTGACACTTGGATTTTTTTTTGCTGTGTTTTGTTTATTGAGATATATAAATTAAAGATGTACTTGCTTTGATATCATAGCAAATTGCATTGCT
The DNA here is from genome assembly GCF_963455305.1 of Plecotus auritus. Classification (NCBI taxonomy): domain Eukaryota; kingdom Metazoa; phylum Chordata; class Mammalia; order Chiroptera; family Vespertilionidae; genus Plecotus; species Plecotus auritus. The sequence goes on from NC_137784.1 coordinate 100,480,461, forward strand.
TGCTCTGCTAATTAATCACCTCAGGAAATTTACAGTCTTTTTATTTGAAGTAAAACATTCAATCTCCCACGAAGAGCTGGGCAAAAAAATGCTGCTGATTTCCCCAGGAAGAATGTAATTTTCTGTTTATTTTCCAAACCTGAGAACTGGAATCCATTTTTTTCCCAGCTGACTTCATTCCAGGTACCACTTATGTTTATGCTCTGCATGAGCCATGGTTACTTTTCAAATAGAAGTTTTCTAATCCTTTTCAGGATTATGAAGCAGATAATTAGGATAAGTTTTCTATGTTGTGAGTGTTGTACTGTGCCCTGCGAATTGCACAAAGGACTCCCCAATCAAGAAGTCAAATGAAGGAGTCTTTATTCAAAAGCCAGCGGCTACAAGGGGGCATTAGCTCTCCAAATCTCGAAGCCCCGAATGACTACAGTAACGAGCTTATAAACGCAAAAACCACATCCTGCTAGACGTTGGAATGTGGAGCTATCTTGTGAAAGCAGATTGTACAGAAGCAAAATTGAGCAAAGTTAATAATCTCTAAAGGTCATCTATAGTCTCAACTCCTGGAGTCACTGAGTCAACAGGAAGCAATCTTTTGTGGTTCTTGTCCTCAGGCACAGAAGAATAACCTTTGTGATGTGGGCTGGCAACATAATGGGGTGATTTATGTGAGTTTCCAGGTCTCAATCTGGAAACTGAGGTAACTACCCTATTATTTAAGCAAGCAGGTGTGTACAGAAGCCAGAATAGCAGGGTTAAAATTCAAACAGCAGTTTTTACCTCATATGAATGTTACCATGCTTCATTGCTTCATTCCCCACTGGTTTTATACATGAGTCAAATCGTGGACTCATCTTCATTAGTTAGGGCATTGCAATGCCTCCTAACTACTAGTGAAGCATCCATCTTATATAAAAACTGCTGTTCAAAATTTTAACCCTGCTATTTTGGCTTCTGTAAACGCTTGCTTGCTTAAATAATAAGGAAAATAAGACTACTCCCATTCTAGAGAGGCCATGGACTATGCCCCAGACAGAGTTGTCAGTGCTGACACCAGGCCAGGCCTTGAGATATGGTCTCATGGCCCCTTCCCAGCATGTAGGCCTTCTTTCCCAGAAGGCCAGGAAGTCTCATTCCAAATTTGTGAGACAAAAGAGCTAGGAAACGTATAAATAGAAAAGGTTTCCTCCATGTGGGGGGGCCCAGAATTTGAAAGGCGCATTTTTCTCTGGCCCTGCACTTAATAAAATGTAACTCCCTTTCTCTAAGCATGGCTTGTTTTTTTTCCAGTCTTCTGTAACACTAGTAGTTTGACTGAATTAATTCTTCTGTGTATGGTCCTAATAAAGCAGTTGATAAGGCATGGTCCGATATTTAGGGCTAACAGTAGAAGGAAAAGAGGGCCTTCCATAGCAGACAAGAGAGTTGTAAGCCAAGGAGACCAGTTAAATATACTTTGAAACCAATTCTCTGACTATTGTCATTTTCTTTCTCTTTCTTAGCAGTTAGGAGAATTTGGGTGGAAAGGAAAATATATACATACATATGTCCATATATATGTATATATAATACACATGAAAATATATTCTATTATATATAAAATATAATATTCTCTTCTTTTATTACTTTATTTTTTTTGTTGACACTATTACAGATGCCCCTCCCCCCCTTGCCCACCTCCACCCAGCCCCTGCTCCCCCTTCCCACTGGCCATCACCACACTGTTGTCTGTGTTTATAGCCTATGCATATATGTTCTTTGGCTAATTTATTCACCTTCTTTCATCCAGTCCTCCCCCAACGCCCCTCCTCTCTGACATCTGTCAGTCTGTTCCATATATCCATGCTTCTGATTTTTTTTTCTGACAGTTTATTTTGCTCATTAAATTCTACATATAAGTATTTGTCTTTCTCTGACTAGATTATTTCATTTAGCATAATAATCTCTAGGTCCTTCCATGCTGTCGCAAAAGGTAAGACTTCCTTCTTTTTTATAGCCATGTGGTATTCCATTGGGTAAACATACCACAGCATTTTTATCCACTCATCCTATCTAATAAAAGAGTAATATGCAAATTAACCATAACTCTGCTACACCCACAAGCCACACCCACCATCCAATCAGGAACGAGTATACAAATTAACCCAACCAAGATGGCTGTGGCCACGGAGGGAACAGGAGGCTTGGGTTTCCCTAGCAATGGAGGAAGCCAAGCTTTCCACAAACCCTGGCAGGCCCAGGCCTCCACTCAAGGCTACAAAGTTTCAATTATAGAAGATAAATAAATCCCAGATATGAGGGCCTCCACTTGGGTCGCCAGGGGTCATGGCTGGCCTGCAAACCACCACAGGCCCCTCACCCAGGCCGCCCCATGCCCCAAGGGAACCCCACCCTGATCCAGGACACCTTTCAGGGCAAACCAGCTGGCCCCCACCCATGCACCAGGCCTCTATCCTATCTAATAAAAGAATAATATGCAAATTGACCATCACTCCAACACACAAGATGACTGCCCCCATGTGGTCAAAGATGGCTTACCCCATGTGGACACAAGATGGCCGCCACAAGATGGCCTGCAGGGGAGGGCAGTTGGGAGGGACCAGGTCTGCAAGGGAGGGCAGTTTTGGGTGATCAGGCCAGCAGGGGAGGGCAATTGGGAGGGACCAGGCCTTCAAGGGAGGGCAGTTGCGGGTGATCATGTCTGCAGGGGAGGGCAGTTAGGGGTGACCAGGCCTGCAGGGGAGGGCAGTTAGGAGCAAACAGGCTGGCAGGGGAGCAGTTAGGCATCAATCATGCTGGCAGGGGAATGGTTAGGGGGTGATCAGGCTGGCAGGCAGAAGCAGTTAGAGGCAATTAGGAAGGCAGGCAGGTGAGCAGTTGGGAGCCAGCAGTCCTGGATATGTGAGAGGATGTCCAACTGCTCGTTTAGGCCCGATCCTACCAGGATCGGGCCTAAACAGGCAGTTGGACATCCCTCCAGGGGTCCCAGATTGGAGAGGGTGCAGGCTGGGCTAAAGGACACATCCCCCTGTTCATGAATTTCATGCACCGGGCCTCTAGTCTACTAATAGGCACTTATGCTATTTCTAGATCTTGGCTCTCATAAATAATACTGCTATGAACATAGGGATGCATATAAAATTTCTGATTGGTGTTTTGGCATTCTTAGGATATATTCCCAGAATTGGGATTTCTGGGTCAGAAGGCAGTTTCATTTTTAATTTTCTGAGGAAACTCCATATTATTTTCCAAAGTGTCAGCACAAGTCTGCATTCCCACCAGCAGTGTACTAGGGTTCCTTTTTCTCCACATCCTCACCAGCACTTGCTGTTTGTTGATTTATTGATGATAGCTATTCTCGTAGATATAGGTAATATCTCATTATACTTTAATTTTGCATCTCTTTGATGATTATGACATTGAGCAGTTTTTAAATTTGATCCTTACCTGGGGATATTTTTTTTTATTTATTTTAGAGACAGAGGAAGGGAGAAAGAGAGAAAGAGAAATATCAATGTGAAAGAGAAACATTGATGGGTTGCTTCCTGAACTCTCCTTGACCACAACCTAGGTATGTGCCCTAACCAGAAATCGAACCTGCCACCTTTTGGTGCACTCCCACCAACTGAGCTACCAGGACAGGGCTGCCCATTTTTTAATTGGATTGTTTGTCTTCCTGGTGTTGAGTTGTATAAGTTTGTTATATATTTTGGAAATTAACCCCATATCAAATGTATCATTGCCAAATATCTTCTCCCATACAGTCTATTCCCTTTTCATTTTGTTGACCATTTCTTTTGCTGTGCAGCATCTTTTTAGTTTTATGTAATCCCATTTGTTTATTTTTCCTTTGTTTCCCTTGCCTTAGGAAATATATCAGTAAACATATTGCTAGGAGAGATGACTGAGATTTTTCTGCCTATGGTTTCTGCTAGGATTTTTATGGTTTTATGTCTTACATTTAAGTCTTTTATCCATTTTGAGTTTATTCTTGTGTATGGTATAAGTATGTGGTCTAGTTTCATTTTTTTGCATATACCTATCCAATTTTCCCAACACAGTTTATTGAAGATACTGTTTTTCTTTCATTACTATTGGCCTGGTACATGGATTCATGCACATTGAAAGGAAAATAATTAGAAGAAATATTTAATATTGCTCTTTGCCTTTTCTCTGTAATGGAAGTGTCAGAGCGGCCGCTGGTTGCTGTCTGCGGGGCGATTGGCGGGACAATCAGATCCCACCCAGCTCCCTCAGCACCTGGGAGCCAGGCGGCGGCCCTGCCCCCTGCTGCCACCGCTGGTCACCATCTGCAGGGTGATCTGTGGGTGATCAGCAGGGCAATCGGGCCCCCGCTCACACCCGCCTTGGCCTGGCATCGCCCACTCACCTGCTCCACCATTCCTCCATGATCCCACTCTTGTTGGGGCCCATTGGGGCGGCAGCACTTTCACTGCCACCTGCTGCCAATGCTGGGTCGCTGACACCTGCCATGTTCCATGCCGCCCCCCTGGTGGTCAGCACACATCATAGTGAGTGGTGGAACTCTTGGATGAGGGGACAATTTGCATGTTAGGCTTTTATTATATAAGATAGGCACTTGACTCCTTTATCATATATTAATATACAGTAAAGGCTTGGGTTTATTTCTGGTCTCTCTGTTCTGTTCCATGTATCTGTATACCTGTTCTTATGCCAATACCAGGCTGTTTCAATTACGATGGATTTTTAGTATAGCTTGGTATTTGGTATTGTGATATGTGCAACTTTGTTCTGCTTTATCAAGATATAATATTCTCTTCTGTAATGAGTTTGTATTTATTTTGTGATTGCCAGTCATGGTGATAGATTTCTCCTAGTGTGATGAGTATTCTCCAAGATCTCATGCCATTTTACTTGATACTGGGTATCCTGGAGTTAGGGAATCTATAAAATGTCCAAAGTTTTTTCCTCATCTAATAGATTTTAGGAGCAATATGTCAGGAAATTATATTCAGTGAAAGGCATGAGAAGGGTTATAGAAACAATACAACAACAAAAATGCAATAATTAGTATAGTAGTAGATAAATGAGAAGCCTTCAATAAGTGATTAATAAATGAATGAAGTAATATGGTTAAATCAAGCATTTACTGTGTTCCTAGTAGTGATTATTTGTGTTGGCTCTTTATTTGATGATAGAAACTACACTTTGAGGGTTTTTTTCCTTGGATTGGGAAAACAAGCATATAATACAGATTAAAAATAATTATAAAACAAATGGGGAATAGTACAAAATGAACCATATGGCTAATTCAAGGCCCATATAAGTCAAGCCAAATATTTGGGATCATTCACAAAATGTACCTAGATATCTGTTGGATTTGGATACTTAGTAGCCCAATATTTTGGCTTAATATTTTTATAATATCATTTGTTGAATCTCTCTTAGATCTGACATAGGAAATAGAAAAATGATATTGTAGTCTCCATTCCTGACAACATTACCCCATAATTACTTTCCTCAGTCCCAACACATGTTATTTTATTAGTCATTTTTCCATAGGCCAGAGTTATGTTAACTGTTCCTCAACTACCAGTACTATATTTGAATGCATTTTTGTATTATTTTGTGCTGAAGTGATGGCAGAATACCTATAGCCTGCCATGATGTATGTTCTGTTCACATATTTAGTTATGTTTGACTGGCAATTCCAGTGATATGAAAATATATTGATACATGTAGATCCCTACTGGTGGATATTTTATTTACAAATTTGCTGTTTGTTTGTTTGTGTTTTTTTTTAATCTACTATGCAGCTGTAAAAAAGAAGAATATCTTACCTTTTGAGACAGCATAGAGGGACCTGGATATTATTAAGCTAAGCAAAATAAGCCAGTCAGAGAAAGACAAGTATCACATAATCTCACCTATATGTGAAATATAATGAATAAAATAAATGGATGAACAAAATAGGTCCAGAGACATGGAAGCATGGAAGAGACTGATAAATCTCATAGGGAAGGAGGGCAGGGGTGGGAAGAAATTAACCGAAGAACTTATATGCCTACATGCATACTAGGGGCCCAGTGCACGAATTCGTGCACCTTGATAGGAACTGTGGGCTGCGAGGCTGTGGTGGGCACAGGGGCAGGTTTCAGCCCACCCTCCACACCCCCACCTGGCACCTCCTGCCATGGTCCCCTGTCTGCTGGCAGTTCTGCTCCTGCCACCACCGCTGCCACCCGTGGCTGGCGCCGGCCCCACTCACACCTGCTGATGGCACGGAGCAGTTGGGGCTGGTGCCAGCAGCGGGTGCAAGCAGGGCTGGTGCTGTCAGTGGGTGTGAGTGGTGGCTGCTGCCCCAATTGCCCCTCAGGAGCAGGGGTAGGTGAAAAAGCCCTCAGGGGGCAATCAGCACTGGTGCCAGGTGCTGGCAGCGGGTGCAAGCGCTGGGCAGGACCGTGGCATGCGGGAGCAAAGAAATTTTAGTAACCACCAGAGGCTTACCCCGATGACAGTGATCGGCGCCCCTTTTTGGTCTGGTGCCCCCAGTCACCTGCTCCACCATCCCACTGCAGCTGACACCTGCCATGTTCTGCGCATGCCCCCTGGTGGTCAGCGCATAAGTGCATGTCATATTGACCAGTTGTTCAGTTGTTTGGTTGTTCCGCTGTTCAGTCTAATTGCATATTAGGGAGATTATATATATATATATATATATATATATATATATATATATATATATATATTCATAGCCCATGGACACAGACAACAGTGTCATGAAGGCCTGGGGGGCACAGGTGTGGGGTGTAGGGGGTCAACAGGGAAAATGGGGACAGCTGTAATACTTTCAACAATAAAGATACATTTTAAAAAATCTACAATGAACATTTGTATACATGTGCACAAATGAGAGAGTTTCACTAGGGCATATACATGAACATGCAATAGCTGGGTCCTAGTGTATGCATATCTTAAATTTTACTAGTTATTTCTCTGTATGTGCTATATATATTATATATATATATATATGCTAAATTTTATATATACTATATGTATGCTGATATCTATCAGTATCTATATATATAAAAGCCTAAGCAACCGGTTGACCAGTTGACCGGTAGCTATGACATGCACTGACCACCAGGGGCAGACACTCAATGCAAGAGCTGTCCCCTGTTGGTCAGTGTGCTCCCACAGCAGGAGCATCACTCAACTGACTAATGAGCTGACCAAAAGGCGCCAGAGCCAGGCACATGGCTGGTGAGTGCAGCTGTGGCAACGTGAGCCTCTCCCATGGACACTCCCTCTGCGTGCTCCTCCCCAATCCAGACTGGGCCTGGGATCTGGGTGAGCCTATGGTTGCTTTTCTGGTGCCATGTGAGGAGCGAGGCTGCAATGATGAGCGGTGGCTGTGCGGTTATGGGTGCACCAGTATTGCCCTAGGACGGGTGTGCAGAGACTGCAGCAAGCGGCAGTGAGCCTTTAGTCATGGGGGCAGGCACAGTGGGGCCAGGATAAACGGGAGTGGTGCAGCACCTGGCCCAGGCTCAGGCCCTCCCTGGCCACCTGCTGCTTCGTACACTACTTCGTGCTGTGTGGGATTGACGCGGACAGCGGGCTGGAGCCCAATGAGCTGGCAGGTAAGGCTGAGCTGCAGCAGTGTGGAGGTCCACTGATCCCCACAGGCCAGGCCAAGGGACCCCACTTGTGCATGAATCTGTGCACCAGGCCTCTAGTATACATATATATGTGTATATGTGTATATGTGTGTGTGTGTATGTGTGTGTGTGTGTGTGTGTGTGTGTGTAGCAGTTTATTCCAACCTATAAGCATTTACATTTTCCACATCCTTACCAATACCTGTTTTATCTTTGTCTGTGTTATTGAATATAAATTTTTGCTTGTCTTACTCAAGAAATCTTTACCTGCCACAATGATATAGTTATATCTTATAATTTATGTGTTCATAGTTTATGTTAAGACTCAAATTTTATATTTCTATAGGCATAACCAATAGTCTTACTTCAATTTAATATAGCCCATCTTCTTCCAACTAATTTGTAATGCCTACTCTGTTATAAACCTTATTCCTATATTTACTTTAATCTACTTTTGATCTCTTCATTTTGTCCCATTAGTCTATGAAGCATTGTAATAAATTATGATATATCATCGAGCTAAGTATTTGCTTTATGTTCTTCAAAATTTTCTTGGCTATTCCTTACACATTATAAAGTCAGCTTCTCCAGTTACAGGAGAAATTCTACTAATGATTTAATTTGGGATAATATTGATTTTACAGATTAATATGTGAAGGAGATATAACTTCATAGTATTTAATATTTTTATCAATGAGTATGGTATAGCTTTTAATTTATTAAATATTAAAGCAACATACTCTCCTCCCAAACAATTCAAGGAGCTTATAACAATTCAACCCCAATCAATTCCTTCTATAGCCTATATAATAGTGTTTTAGTTTCACTTATTTTTATTATAATTGGTCATTATTGTGTTTATTGCTTCGTTGTAGCTAATTTTATTTAAAACTTCTTTTTCATCACTGTCTTTGTTCATTAATGCCTTTTGTATTCTACTCCTTCCTTTGGGTCATATTTTCTTTCTTATTGAACTGCATTCTTTAGTAAATTTTCCAGGGAATGTCTATGAGTACCAAAATTAGGGATTCTTTATTTATAAATACCTTTAATGTCTAGGTGTGGCTTTATTTTTGTCTCTGATGATCAGTAATCTTTGTAGATGTTAAATATGATTTTCTTCAATTTTGGAAAATTTACTAACATAATTTGTTAAATATTGCCTCTCATTTTGTTTCTAATACCTCTTTCTGTGACTTAGATCAGACTCATATTAACCCCATATTATACCTTGCTTTGTCCTTCACATTTCTTAAACTCCCTTTCAAATTCTCCATCTTTTCATTTATATGGGTTGTATTTTGGATAATTTTTTGAGGTATAGTTTTCAGTCTACAAATTCTTTCTTTGCCTATGTCTGTCTCACTTATTATTCAGCCTGCTCATGGAGTTTTATTTGTAGAATTCTATTTGGTTATTTTTCAAACTGAACCAGTACTTTTGCTAATGTCCTGCTTATTCCTTGTGGTTTCCATCCCTTCTTTTATTTATTAAATCATTTTAAAATACTTAATTTATGATTTATCCCAAATTGTTTCTTCTTAAATTCTTAGATGTACTAATCTTTCTGTGTGTTTTGACTAATGTATCTCTCCTAAGATTGTTTTTCCATATCTATTTTGTAATTATTTTTATTAAGAGCTAGTCTTGCATTTATTTAGAGGGGTTAGAATCATTGAGGTTTTTTATATGTCCCTGGTTGTTGGTATTATATAATATCAGTTTTATATTTGCTACTGCCCAGTGTCCCAGGAGTTTCTCCATTTTTAAACATTCTTTTTTTAATATATTTTCACTGATCTCAGAGAGGAAGGGAGAAGGAGAGAAAGACAGAAACATTAATGATGAGAGAATCATCAAAAGGCTGCCTCCTGCATGCCCCACACTGGGGAACAAGTCCACAACCTGGGCATGTGGCCTTGAACGGAATTAAACCTGGGACCAGTCAGTCCACAAGTTGACACTCTATCCACTGAGCCAAACTGGCTAGGGCCATTTTTAAACATTCTTAATGTTAATTTTGTGCTTCAGGGTTACTTATGCTATGTGTATATTTTAAATTCAGATTTGACACTGGTGTGGAACATATGTGGGGACTTTGATTTTTTAAGGGATATATTTTCACCACCCTGAACTCCAGTTAATTAATATTTCAATTATCCTCCCTATAGCTGATGAGAGGAGCTTTTCTAGTCCACGTTGTTACTGTGCTCTCATCTTCATTCCATGGGCCTAAGGTAATTTCTTGTCCTTCAGTAGGCATTACACCCTAAACACTAGGACCTATAAACATCAACTAGCACCCTGGGCTGCCTAAGCTTCTGCTCAGGTGTTAACTGCTCCTGTTTTAAGTTCTGCCTATTTATTTACAGCTAGGAATTTTGCTTTCTTTTTCTATACTCAGGCATTTAATTATTTTTAACTAGAGGCCCAATGCACAAAATTCGTGCAAGAGTAGGCCTTCCTTCCCCTGGCCAGCACTGGCTTTCCTCTGGCACCTGGGACCTGGGCTTCTCTCTGGCCGCCAGCAGGCACCCTGGACCTGGGCTGCCCTCACAGCCCTGGCTTCGTCCTGAAGGTCATCTGGAAGGACGTCTGGTCTAATTAGCATATTACGCTTTTATTATTATAGACTAGAAGTCCGGTGCATGAAATTCATGCATGAGGGGTGTGTCCCTCAGCCCAGCCTGTACCCTCTCCAATCTGGGACCCCTGGAGGGATGTCCAACTGCCCGTTTAGGCCCTGGTCCCACTGGGATCGGGACTAAACGGGCAGTCAGACATCCCTCTCACAATCCAGGACTGCTGGCTCCCAACTGCTCGCCTGCCTGCCTTCCTGATTGCCCCTAACTGCTTCTGCCTGCCAGCCTGATTGATGCCTAACTGCTCCCCTGCCAGCCTGTTTTCCCTTAACTGCCCTCCCCTGCAGGCCTGGTCACCCCTGACTGCCCTCCCCTGCAGGCCTGGTCACCCCTAACTGCCCTCCCCTGCAGGCTTGATTGCCCCAAACTGCCCTCCCTTGCAGGCCGGGTCCCTCCCAACTGCCCTCCCCTGCTGGCCATCTTGTGGCAGTCATCTTGTGTCCACATGGGGGAAGCCATCCTTGACCACATGGGGGCAGCCATCTTGTGTGTTGGAGTGATGGTCAATTTGCATATCACTCTTTTATTAGATAGGATAGAGGCCTGGTGCATGGGTGGGGGCCAGCTGGTTTGCCCTGAAGGGTGTCCCGAATCAGGGTGGGGGTTCCCTTGGCGCGGGGCGGCCTGGGCGTGGGGCCTGTGGTGGTTTGCAGGCTGGCCATGCCCCCCGGCAACCCAAGCAGAGGCCCTGGTATCTGGGATTTATTTATATTCTATTATTGAAACTTTGTAGCCTTGAGTGGAGGCCTTGGCCCGCCAGGGCAGGTGGAAAGCTTTGCTTCCTCCATTGCATACTTGCTCCTGATTGGCTGGTGGGCATGGCTTGTGGGTGTAGCAGAGTTACAGTCAATTTGCATATTACTCTTTTATTAGATAGGATAGTATTTTACCCAATGGTTCCTTGTGTCTTTAGCAAGAATGGGATTTCCACATTAGCTCAGTTTTTTCATGATGCTATAACCCTCTCTTTATACTTTTCTTCTTATTTTATTGTAATTTATGCTCTCAAGGGTCAACTTGAACTTGTTGTGTATCCATATTCTTGTGTATACATGGTTGTGTTCATGGGATTTATGTATCAGTTTCTAATCTGCTTTCTCTACTAGGTCCAGATGTCATTATTTTCCATTTTTGACACGAAGTTGTATACTTTCCTGACTTAAGCTTACATTAGTATTTTTAGTGTTTGTTTCTTTTAGTTTGTATTTGTGGGGGTTACATAGTTATTTTGTCCTATATAATAAAAGAGTAATATGCAAATAGACCAAATGGCAGAACAACCTATCAAAGCGTAATATGGTAATGATATGCTAAGGCTGCTAAAACACTTGCTATGACATGCACTGACCACCAGGGGCCAGATGCTCTGACTGGTAGGTTAGCTTGCTGCTGGGGTCCAGCCTGATCTGGACTGAGCGAGATGGGTCCAACATGCCCTGAAACCCTCCCATGGTCTATCCCTGGCCTGATTGTGCACTGGTGGGGTCCCTCAGCCTGGCCTGTGCCCTCTCACAATCCAGGACCCCTTGGGGGATGTCGGAGAGCCAGTTTCAGCCTGATCCAGCAGGCCAATCCCCTTGGGAGGGTGCCAGACGCTGGGCTCATGGCTGGTGAACACTGCTGTAGCAGCATGAGCCTCTCCCCATCAAGACTGATTGGGCGAGAGCCCATGGCAGGCACAGTGGGGCCGGGATAAGTGGGAGTGGGCAGGTAGGAGCTGCAGGTGGCGTTGGACTGTGGGTTTGGGCTGAACCCTGCAGGCCACCCAGAGGGACCCCATCCATGCATGAATTTGTGCACCAGGCCTCCAGTATATATATAAAAATATGTGTGTGCTTTCCGTGTTTTATTTTGTTCTCAGTCCTTTGATTTGTAAAAAGGGGGAGATGTCATATGTATGACTTGTAAAATCCTTTAAATCTCTAAAATGTGGTAAACAGAAATTGTGCAGTACTGCTCCCCTTTAAGAAAGAGCTGGATTTTAGTTTTCATAGCATTAGGTTCATCTTGCCATTTGCTGTTCTGATATGTCTTATTGGAGTTGATGGAGTTGCAAATCAAGCTTCTTCTGAGAAATAGAAATGACCTCATTTAATTTAAATCTTTTTTTATGTTAATGTGCATTATTTATAAAGGATTCACTTTGAGGAATTCAATTTGCAGCATGGATAGTTCAGTTTCCCAGTGTAGTATGATTTGGGACACAGTTTAATTACAGTTAAGAAGTGTCATGGAGTCAATGAAGTAAGTATTTAGTTAACAAAACCCAGCAAACATTTTAAAACACATATAGAGTTTTCCTCTGGAAAATCCATAATTTTTTCCTAATGCATAGCAAGTAAAAGTGCATTTAAATACTTTAGAATTAAAAGTTGAAGTGATGGACAGTTTTTTTGATTTTGGAGGTATCGTTATCTTAGCAGAAATAAGTTATCTAAAAGTTAAATTTTTTATAGAAATATCTTAATTTAATGGTTTTTAATAGGTGCTCACTTATAAATCATACATTAAAGAGAATGCTATGTATTCCATGATTTGAATCATATAGTGTACTATTTTTGTTTAGGCTTAGGATTGCATTTATGACTCCAGATGGCAGTTGTTATAAGAGGCAATTTGCCAAAAGTATACTTAATTAATATTTGTTTAATGTGCACAAAAGTCAAAGGACTTCATCTCATCTTTTTACTTCCTTTTAATGTGTTTTAGGTGCTCCCTATGCATACCTTGTGTTAATTCATTTTCCTTGGCATGCACAATTTTCGGTCCGATTTTCTTTATTCAGACATCTACTTACAGCAGTTCCCGGCTTTTAGTAAAGTCCAGAAATGAATAAATCAGGGAAAATCACCACATTGTTCCCTATGCACAAAAGCTGGTTGCTGATTGCAGTTACCTCAGGAGATTTAAAAGATTTAAGGCTTTTTATGCAGTATAATGGTTACTTGCCTGTACACAGTATTGCAATTACTAAATTCTAGCAATGCTGCATTTAAGAAGAGAAAATGCATATGGCTTTGAAGAGCTTATGTTCTATACATCCATAAGGTTGCTAATGGCAAGTGTAACACACACAAAATATTTATATAAAGAAGATAATTTGACAAAGTGGGGTTTACTAATTATTGATGCATTTAAAGGCATTAACTAACTTTGCAATACATAAAAAAAAAAAACAATTCTGAAGGAAGTTCTTTTCTCATAGTACCACAGCAGGGACAAAGATTGAGAGGCTGGCCTTGAAAGTATCACTGAGCATATCTGAACTTTTGGGTCCTTTGCTATGGAAGCCATATTAACTCTTTTCTGTAGTGTTTACTTCAGCAAGGATGAAAATAACAAAATGGTTCCCAGAGCGTGACAATAAATTGCAGAAAACCAGAACATATGCAATCAAACTGCCCTTCCTTTTTATTCATTTACTAGAGGCCCAGTGCATGAAATTCGTGCACAGGGGGGCGGTGTCCCTCAGCCCAGCCTGCACCCTCTCCAATCTGGGACCCCTCAAGGGATGTCCAACTGCCCATTTAGGCCTTGGTCCCACCGGGATTGGGCCTAAACAGGCAGTCGGACATCCCTCTCACAACCCAGGACTGCTGGCTCCCAACTGCTCACCTGCCTGCCTTCCTGATTGCCCCTAACCGCTTCTGCCTCCCAGCCTGATCACCCCCTAACCACTCCCCTGCCAGCCTGTTTGTCCCTAACTGCCCTCTCTTGCAGGCCTGGTCCCTCCCAACTGCCCTCCCCTGCTGGCCATCTGGTGGTGGCCATCTTGTGTCCACATGGGGGCAGGATCTTTGACCACATGGGGGCAGCCATCTTGTGTGTTGGAGTGATGGTCAATCTGCATATTACTCTTTTATTAGATACGATAGAGGCCTGGTGCATGGGTGGGGGTCAGAGAGTTTGCCCTGAAGGGGGTCCTGGATCAGGGTGGGGGTTCCCTTGGGGCATGGGGCGGCCTAGGCGAGGGGCCTGTGGTGGTTTGCAGGCTGGCCCCATCCCCCAGCGACCTAAGGGTAGGCCCTGGTATCTGGGATTTATTTATCTTTTACAATTGAAACTTTGTAGCCTAGAGCAGAGCCAAGCCTACTGCTCACTCCGTGGCAGCAGCCATTTCTGTTGGGATTTATTTATGTTCTATAATTGAAACTTTGTAGCCTTCAGCGGAGGCCAAGCAGGCCAGGGCTGCAGAAGCTTGGCTTCCTCCATCACCGGGGGCAACCCTAGCCTCCTGCTCTCTCCAGCTCCATGGCTGCCGCTATTTTTGTTGGGATTCATTTATCTTCTATATTTGAAACTTTTAGCCTGGAGTGGAGGCCTGGGTTGGCCAGGGTGTATGGAAAGCTTGGCTTCCTCCATCGCCGGGGAAACCTAAGCATCCCTCCTGCTCTCTCCGTGGCCGCAGCCATCTTGGTTGGGTTAATTTGCATACTCACTCCTGATTGGCTGGTGGGTGTGGCATGTGGGTGTAGCGGAGTTACAGTCAATTTGCATATTACTCTTTATCATATAGGATTATGAGCTAACTTAAAATGTCTCTACTTACTAATAAGGACAGGGTTCTCAGATGTTCCTGTTGAGATATGATCTTGATATCAGTAGTAATTTTCCATGTAGTGGAGATATTTTAGTGGTACAGATCTTCTTAGCTAGATGTCCATGAAATCCTCCAGCTTATGGAATAACTGGCTGATATGTTTCAGGTCACCCCACCTTCCATCACTTCTCCACCTTAAACTGCTTCTCTTTTGGGGTCCATAAACACGTTTTGTTTGCTTCTATCATAAATTAAATGTACTTCAAAAGTGATTTTCAAGTCCTCTTAAATGCCTAAATCATACTAATACAAAATCTTTAAATTATTGAATAATAAAATTATCAGGATTCATTATATACTACAGCAGGGGTCCTCAAAAATTTTAAACAGCGGGCCAGTTCACTGTCCCTCAGACCATTAGAGGGCTGGACTATAGTTTAAAAAAACAAACAAACTATGAACAAATTCCTATGCACACTGCACATATCTTATTTTGAAGTAAAAAAAAAAGGGGGAAAAAATAAAATATTTAAAATGAAGAACAAGTAAAGTTAAATCAACAAAGTTACCAGTAATTCAATGAGAACTATGGGCCTGCTTTTGGCTAATGAGATGGTCAATGCCCGGTTCCATATTTGTCACTGCTAGTCATAACAAGTGATGCAAGTGTGCATCAGTTAGTCTAGATCTGGTTGGAGATTTCAGATGTTTCATTCTGGAAAAAGTCTGTTCACAGACATAAGTGCTGCCAAAGATGGTTGCCATCTTGAGTGCATGGTTCCTGAGATTAAGATATGTCTCAGAGGGGAGAGATGCATAGAAATTAGGAAGGCTGCTTGACTTGAATGCGTCTTTCAGAGAGACACAATTCTGCAGTTCAGCCAGTTCCATTTGGTAAATTGTATCCACATTTTCAATGTCAATAGAAAATGGGTTATGGAAAAGCTGTATGTCCTGTTCATGGAGATGAAGCTCTTTAAATCTAAATTGGAACTCCTTTTGCAACTTTTCCAGTGAATCCACACATGTTTTGTTTGAGAATGCAACCAATGGTTTTTCCGCTAACAGATTTTGAGTTGTGGGGAGATGGCAGAAATTTTCCTCCTTCACTTGTTTGATGAGGAGGCCTAATTTTACTTCAAATGCTTTCACATGTGATTGCATATCAGATATGAGCTTCCCCTTTCCTTGAAGTTGCACATTGAAACTCTTGAGTAGCTCTGTTACATCTGTCAGAAAGGCAAGGTGCCATTTCCATTCTGCATCATTGAGCTCTGGTACTTCTTTGTTTTTTGAAAGCAGAAAAGCTGTCATCTGTGGAAGTAAGTCATAGAAATGTTTCAAAATTCTCCCTTGACTCAGCCAATGGACTTCTGTGTGGTACAGAACATCTTCATAGGCAACATTTAGCTCAGACAGAAATTCCTGAAATTGTCTGTGGTTTAGTGCATTAGCTCTAATGAAGTTAACACAAGATACCAAAATTTTCATTACAGAGTCCCACTTCAGTGATTTACTACACAGCCCTTGTTGGTGGATGAGGCAGTGTATGGCTATTGGATGAGAATGGTTATGTTTGTCCATCTCTTGGTTAATGCGAGCAATTACTCCTTTCTTGGACCCCACCATGCTAGGAGCACCATCAGTTGTCACACTGGCTAGTTTAGCCCAGTCCAACCCCAAACCATTCAGAGTTTGGCAAACCTTTTCATAGATATCCTCTCCTGTAGTTGTTCCTTTGATGCTTTGCAGTGCAGCAAGCTCTTCTGTGACTTGGAAATAGTCATTCATCCCAAGAATAAAAATTAGAAGTTGTGCAGAATCACGAACATCATTACTTTCGTCGAGTGCCAAGGAAAAATAGGAAAGTTTTTTTGCGGAGTTTTGTAAATGCTGATGCAAATTGTCTCCCATTTCTTCAATCCTTTGTGTAATTGTAGGTCCTGAAAGACTCACTGTACTAAATAACTCGGAACATCTCTTTGGCAACAGAAAGAAGGCATTCTTTAACAAATCCTCACTCCATGAATGGTCTGCGAGTGCACGCTATTAGCTTGGCAACTTGAAAACTTGCTTGCAGTGATGAAATATTTAGCTGCTTCTGCTTCACAAAAGTATTTTGCTGAGTTGTCAATGTATTTTTCAGTTTTAATATTTTATCTTTTCTCACTTCTCCGACCAAACAATCATATTTATCTTCATGTTGAGTTTGATAGTGTCGACGCAAATTGCATTCTTTGAACACAGACACTATATTCTGGCATATCAAACACACAGCTCTTTCCTTGTACTGCATGAAAAAGTAATCATAAGTCCACTGTTCTTTGAATATCCTATACTCTGAGTCAATTTTTCTCTTTCTTGATATCATTGTTTCCTAGGGATTCCAAATTGCTATTAGTAAAATACCAATATATATATACAGCACTACAAAAACAATATACCAGCAATAACTTTGCCCACACAGAGACATATAGACTGCACTGCCCATCAATGCAGTCTGATCAGTGCCCATCAATGCAGTCTGATCAGTGTCCATCAATGCAGCCTTGCCAGTCCACATCATTTCAGCCTCACCAGTGCCATATTGGTGGAACTCTGCTTTTACCTCAGGCTCACACTGGTGCGGTGCGGGAAGTGGCATGATTACAGAGCCATTCCTCCACCACCTTTCCAGTTCACACTACCCTGTACGAACCGCACTGCGATCTGTGAACTCGCACAGAAATCTGATCGCATGGGTGAGAAGACCCATGCAATCAGATTCCACTGCAGGAAAAAAGAAGGCACGTATGCCTTTTTTCTTCCGAATCTAATGCGAGTTCAGCCATACAAGCATATGGCTGAACTCGCACTGCTCAGAGATCGCAACAGTGTGAACCGGGGCTTACACAGCACACAACATACAACATCATACACAACTGAATAGCAATCAAAATATAAATGCACTTACTGTCAGTTAAATTGGGTTTCCTACTCCTTGGCTGTCTGCAGAGCCAGATTAAGTTCCCATGGGGCCCTAGGCAGATTACCAGTTTGGGGCCCCCATGCGATAACACTGAGCACTGACCATTTGCATTAACACTGACCGCTGACAATTTGCATTAATACTGAGTGCTGACCATTTGCATTAATACTGAGCACTTACAATTATCATTACCACTGAGCACTATTTGCATTACCTCTGAGCGCTGACAATTTGCATTAGCACTGAGTGCTGACTATTTGCGTTATCACTGTGATGCAACCCCCCTAGAAACCACCCCCAATCAACTAACCAACTTTAAAAAAAAGGCTCTCCTAACTTAAAAAAAGGCTTTCCTAACTTCAAAAAAAGGCGCCCCCTATCTGCAAAAAAAAAGACCTCCACCCTTCAGAAAAAAAAGGTCCCCCTTAATCGCAAAAAAAAGAGGCCCTACTAACTGAAAAAAGAAAAAAAAAATAGACCTCCTAACTTAAAAAAAAAATCCTAACTTGTTCTTACCTCGGTCCTCAGGCAGCAGCAGGCTCTGCACAGGCAAGCTTGTGACTCGTCTGATCACACCCAAGACTGAGAGGAGGAGTCGAGAAACAGAGAGAAGGAGAAGAGTGGGAGAGTGCTGCGCACATTCCACACATGCGCACTGCGGGCCCGGGACGAGTTGGCTGCTAAGCAGGACAGGCAGCAATGGCAAAAACACCTGGCGGGCCGGATAAATGTCCTCGGCGGGCCGCATGTGGCCCGTGGGCTGTAGTTGGAGGACCCCTGTACTACAGCATAATCTCTGAGTCAGTCAGGAACTCAACAGGAAATAAATACAACATTCATAGTACAGTAATTTGAGGAGGGTTTATTTACAAAGGGTCTATTCACAAAGTTATGGATAGAGTATATGGGAACCACAAGAGAGAGTGCAAAAACCAAGGGAGGTTAACAATATTACCATTCCTAGTACTTAGAGAAAAAGTTACATGAGTGGTTACTGGAATCCATATGGACAGAGGTTTACATAAAGCTGGTAGTTAAAGAGCAGTGACTTCTCTTGACAGAGATAGCCAGCCAGAGTAAAACCTCATAAGAAGGGAACCAGGGGAATAAATACCCTGCCCTTACTCCTTTTCCCTCTTTTATTCTGCTAGTGCTGTGGATTGGCTGAACCCAACTGAAAGCCTGAGGGTAGTTTAGATTTCAATTGTGTAGTCCAATGATGTCCATACATATCAGCCTCCTAGGCAAGAAGCCAGATAGAAAAGAGTAGGGAGTGAAGCTGGGTATGCAATTATATTTATTTAATATGTATGGTGTGCCAGATCCCTTATATATATTATTTATTTTAATTATTATAACTCCATGAGGGAATATTTTTATTAGACTAATTTTACTGCTTAGAAATTGAAGCATAAAGAGCTTAATGAATTTGACCTGGATTACCCAGATAATAAACTCAAGTCTGGGACCATACATATCATTCTATATTTTTTTTCTGTGCAAAACTCGTTATTAGCAAGCATTTATTAAATGATTATTGAATCAGATATTCTTGACTATACTAAGAGGTAGCTACTATTATTGTCCCGTTTCACAAATAGGGAAACTTAGGCACAGTTTCATATAATAAGTTAAAGAAGCTCTATAACTTGGATAAGTGAAACAACTTATCCAAGATTGTATATATAATAAGAGACAACAGCAGTATTTGTATCCAGAAAGTCTGGTTCTAGAACTTACGCTGTTACACTATACTCTGCCATATGCTGACCTTTCATTTGTTTTCTAAGCAATTTGATTTAATTTTGTTTATCCTTTCCTCTACATTACAAAACAGCAATTATAATAGCTTATATGACCCATTTCCTTCTAATTCAACTCCTATGGCAGTCTTTAAATGAAAAAAACAAACAAACAAAAAAAAAACACAAACAAACAAAAAGACTTGTAAATACATTGCCCCAATTCTTCATTCCTTTCCAAAATAAGGGAGCAGTTATATCCTTCACCATAGTAATCATAGCCTTTTGTTCCTGTCTGGCCCAGAATTTCACCTCTAGGATTCTAGAACTGAGATTGTGACCTGTACAATTAGAATGTCAAGCTGGTCTTATACCTGAGCTGGTTGTGAAAAATCTCTCACCTAAGTATTTTCAAATTCTGATCCAAAATGCACCCCTCTCTCTCTTTTTCCCTTCCTCCCTCCCTCTCTCTATCCCCCTTTCTCACTTGAACAGAAATAAACCCTAAATCACCATTATCACCACCACAACAAAATATTGGAGTGAGTGCTTCTAAATCTGTTTTGACAAATTAAATGAGTCCTTAATAGTACTAAATCATAGATTCCAGGGTAAATGGCTTTATATTTTATAATTTTTATTATTTTAAATATCTAAATAACACATAATAATTTTTAGAAAATAGAGGTAAACGGCAAGAAGAACATAAAAAGTGATCCATAATCTTACAACCTAGACATAAATACTGTTTACATTTTGATGTAACTTTTCCTGGAATATTATCTTATGTATGCATATATATGAATTTAATTTGATGGAAGTTTAAAATACACTGAGTGGCCAGATTATTATGGTCTCTGAACTCATAATAATCTGGCCACTCAGTGTATATACATATATATTAGAGGCCTGGTGGATGAATTCGTGCATGGTTGGGGTCCGGCCAGCCTGGCCAGGGGGAGGGGACATGGGCAGTTGGCCAGCCTGCCTGCTGGTCGAACTCCTGGTCGAGGGGACAATTTGCATATTAGCCTTTTATTATATAGGATATACACTGAGTGGCCAGATTATTATGTGTTCAGAGATCATAATAATCTGGCCACTCAGTGTATATACTTCTAAAATAATTTTTAAAAATACAGAAGTGATACATGCCTATTGGAGAAGAAAATTAAATAATGCAGTTAAATAAAAGGAATCAGCCCTAACCGGTTTGGCTCAGTGGATAGAGCATGGGCCTGCGGACTGAAAGGTCCCGGGTTCTATTCCGGTCAAGGGCATGTACCTTGGTTGTGGGCACATCCCCAGTAGGGGTCGTGCAGGAGGCAGCTGATCAATGTTTCTCTGTCATCAATGTTTCTAACTATCCCTCTCCCTTTCTCTCTGAAAAAAAAATCAATAAAATATATTTTTAAAAATAAATAAAAATAAATAAATAAAAAGAATCAGTGTTAACATTTTGGTGATTGTCCTTCCAGGTTATTTTCTATGCCTATGCCTGTGCATATGTACACCGAACATATAAAACTGGCAGCATGCTCTCCATATTTGTGGCCTCTTTTGTGACTGCATAATACCTCCCTATTTGGAGGTACTGCCTTAATTTCTTATATTTGGTATTTAGATTGTTTTTTATGTTATATATAGTTCTGATAAACATATTTATAGTTAACTATTTGTGATTATCCATGGTGATTTTCTTAGGCTAAATCTCAGAAGTAAACTTTATGTGTCAAAGAATAGGAGCGTTTTTAAACATTTGATTCATTTTTTTTTCAAATTATCTCTCAGGAAGAATTAGTAATTTACATTCAGAATGGTAGTTTATGAGAGTGCCCATTTTTATATCACTTACTTACTCTGAACACTGTTTTATAAAAGAGGGAAATGATTGCTTTAAGATAATAGAGTAGTATTTCATTTTGTATTTTTATTACCAATATGTTGGTGTGTGTGTGTGTAAGAGAGAGAGAGAGAGAGAGTTGCCTAAGTAAATGAGAAAATGATACTATCTAGTCAAAGAAACATTCTTTCTGGAGTAAGTCTATGTGTAGAGACTAATTGTAGAAGAGGGTGGAAAAGAATAGCAAACTGATCTATGTGGGCAAAGGGAAGATACATTAGTATAATATTAAAAAGTATTCATCATAAATTTAAATAGTTGCACAGGATGTGATTTGTTATAGTTTAAGAATTTATACTTTGAAATAAAATAGTTATATCCCTTTTAAATTTTTATTCTTACCATCGTTTATTTGGAATATACATGAACAAGTTCAAAATACTTTAACACTTGGAAGATTTACATCATTCATTTTCTTTTTAAACTTATTTTTTTCATTTTACACTTCCTACAGTATTTTATCTTAATTTATATGATTTAGAGCTTAAAAAGCCATGTTGATCATCTATATTTCTCTTGTAAAATATGTATATAAATTTAGTTTTTTCTCTATGTCTATAAAGTTATGTGTTGATTTTTTTCTACTGGAATGAGCTATCATTACAAAATGTTGGTACACAGCTGATCAAAACAACTGAAGTTTATCAACCTTTTGACAGATAATTAAAAATAAAATTCTTTTGGAAATGTAATTCTTTTTTTTTCTTTTTTTAAAATATATTTTATTGATTTTTTACAGAGAGGAAGGAAGAGTGATAGATAGTCAGAAACATCGATGAGAGAGAAACATCGACCAGCTGCCTCCTGCACACCTCCCACTGGGGATGTGCCCGCAACCAAGTTACATGCCCTTGACCAGAATCGAACCTGGGACCCTTCAGTCCGCAGGCTGACGCTCTATCCACTGAGCCAAACTGGTTTGGCATGGAAATGCAATTCTTAATGAAATTATAGGAGTTGATTTTTTAATTAGTTTTTTAAATTTGTGGATGAATTTTATTTTTATAAGCATGAGACAAGTTTTACCTTTTTTCTAATTTTTCATTCATTTTTAGAATATCTAAGCATAGGGAAAATTGTTCTCATAGACAATTAGATGTGAGTAGAAAGAATTTTATTATATCCATATCTCTTAATCCTTTGAATGCCAAAAATCATATATAGTCATGCACTGTATAATAATGTTTGGTCAATGATGGGCACTGTGTACTACTGTGGTCCTATAAGATTATAATGGAGCTGAATTTCCTGCAAGAAATAGAAAGATATGTGGTTCAGGAGGAATTTTTTTCTCTGATGGGTACAATATTTGTGGATCCTAACCACGGATTTCCTCTCAATCAGAGCACCTCAGTTTTGCATACACAGATTACATTCCAGTCAGTCAGTCATTGACCTGTTTCAGCACAGAGAAGCCTGTCCCCCTAGCAGTACATATTCAAAGGGCACTACAGTCCTTCCAGATCTAGCTTGATGGTCTTCAGAGTACATTGCTATAAATTTTTTGTTGAGGACGTAAGAGTCTATACAAGGAAGTCCACAGGAGGTACCTTAACAAGTATTAAGTGCCACTTCACTTATTAAAAGCTTTCTGTAGTAGTGTGCAACCAGCCTATCTTTGTATTTTGGAAATACTTTCTGTTGTGATGATGTAAAGCACAGATAAGTTTTATCTCCTACATCAGTTCAAAGCCAGGGAAAGCCCTTTGTGCCAGACAGGGTCAATGGAACCAAAAACAAATTTCCAAAGTCAAAATTTTGAGTCCTCAGTTCTACAATCTCTCCATGTTAAACAACCTATTTTTTTAAAAAATTAATTAAATTTATTGGGGTGACATCTATAATAATAAAAGCATAATATGCTAATTAGACTGAACAGCCAAGCAACCTTCCTGATGTCATTCCAGACATCCTTTTGGACGAAGCCATAGCAGCGGGGGCCGAGACAGAGGTGGTTAGGGGCGATCAAGCAGGCAGGCAAGGGGTTAGGGGCGATCAGGCAGGCAGCAGAGTGGTTAGGAGCCAGCGGTCCCAGATTGTGAGAGGGTGCATGCCACGCTAAATGACTCACTAGACCAGATGGAATTAATGGACATCTTCAGAACATTTCACCCCAAAGCCACAGAATATACATTCTTCTCAAGTGCACATGGGTCATTTTCAAAGATAGACCATATGTTGGGACATAGGCAAAGTCTCTTCAAATTCAAGAAGATAGAAATCATATCAAGCATCTTCTCAGGCCACAGTGGCATAAAACTGGAAATCAACTACAATAAAAACAACCCAAAGAAATCAAACACATGGAGACTAAACAGCATGCTATTAAACCATGACTGGGTTACCAGAGAGATCAAAGAAGAAATAAAAAACATCATAATAACAAATGACAATGAAAACACTACAATCCAAAATCTATGGGACACAGCGAAAGCAGTCTTGAGAGGGAAGTTCATAGCTCTACAAGCCTACTGCAAAAAACAAGAAACAGGGGTAATAAATTACCTAACCCAACAACTCAAAGAGTTAGAAAAAGAGCAACAAGACAAGCCCAGTGTAAGCAGAAGGAAGGAAATAATAAAGATCAGAGCACAGATAAACGACATAGAGACCAAAGAAACAATACAAAAGATCAACAAAACCAAGAGCTGGTTCTTTGAAAGGATAAACAAGATTGATGAACCTCTAGCCAGGCTCACCAAGAAGCAAAGAGACAGGACCCAAATAAACAAAATCAGAAATGAAAGAGGTGAAATAACAACAGATCCCGCCAAAATACAAAGGATTGTTAAAAAATACTACAAACAACTCTATTCCAACAAACTGGACAACCTGGAGGAAATGGACATATTCCTAGAAAAATATAACCTTCCAAAACTCAATCAGGAAGAATCTAAACAGCTCAATATGCCAGTAACTATGGAAGAAATTGAAGCAGTCATCAAAGAGCTCCCGGCAAACAAAAGCCCGGGGCCAGACGGCTTCACAGGAGAGTTTTACCAAACATTCAAGGAAGAACTAAAACCTATCCTCCTCAGACTATTCCAAAAAATTCAAGAGGAAGGAACACTTCCAAGCTCCTTCTATGAAGCCAGCATCACCCTAATACCAAAACCAGATAAAGACAACACAATGAAAGAGAATTACAGGCCAATATCCCTCATGAATGTAGATGCCAAAATCCTCAACAAAATTCTAGCAAATCGGATCCAGCAGTACATCAGAAAGATCATACACCATGACCAAGTAGGGTTTATCCCAGGAATGCAAGGATGGTTCAATATCTGAAAATCAATAAATGTGATACATCACATAAACAAATTGAAAGATAAAAATCACATAGTCATATCAATTGATGCAGAAAAAGCATTTGACAAAATCCAACACCCTTTCTTGATAAAAACTCTCAACAAGGTGGGAATAGAAGGATCATACCTCAACATAATAAAAGCTATATATGATAAACCCACAGCTAACATCATACTCAATGGTCAAAAACTAAAACCATTTCCCCTAAGAACAGGAACAAGACAAGGATGCCCACTCTCACCACTCCTGTTTGACATAATACTGGAAGTATTAGCCATTGCAATTAGACAAGAAGAAGAAATAAAAGGCATCCAAATTGGAAAAGAAGAAGTAAAGCTGTCCTTATTTGCAGATGACATGATATTGTACATAAAAAACCCGAAAGACTCCATCAAAAAACTAACAGACTTAATAAATGAATTCGGCAATGTAGCAGGATACAAAATTAATGCCAAGAAATCTATGGCATTTCTATACACCAACAGTGAACTTACAGAAAGAGAGACTAAAAAAGCAATCCCATTTTCCATCGCACCAAAAAAATTAAGATACTTAGGAATAAACCTAACCAAGGAGGTAAAAGACCTATATGCGGAAAACTACAGGACACTGAAAAAAGAGATAGAGGAAGATGTAAACAGATGGAAGAACATACCATGTTCATGAATTGGTAGAATCAACATCATCAAAATGTCCATAGTACCCAAAGCAATCTATAGATTCAATGCACTCCCCATTAAAATACCAACAGCATATTTCACAGACCTAGAAAGAACTCTCCAAAAATTCATCTGGAATAAAAAAAGACCCCGAATAGCCACAGCAATCCTGAGAAAGAAGAAGAAAGTAGGAGGGATCTCAATACCAGATTTCAAGCTGTATTACAAAGCCACTGTCCTCAAAACAGCCTGGTACTGGCACAAGAACAGACATATAGATCAATGGAATAGAATAGAGAATCCAGATATCGACCCAAACCAATATGCACAATTAATATTTGACAAAGGAGGCATGAACATACAATGGAGTCAAGGCAGTCTCTTCAATAAATGGTGTTGGGAAAATTGGACAGATACATGCACAAAAATGAAACTAGATCACCAACTTACACCATACACAAAAATAAACTCAAAATGGATACAGGACTTAAATATAAGACGGGAAACCATAAAAATACTAGAGGAATCCACAGGCAGCAAAATCTCAGACATATGCCAAAAGAACTTTTTCAGTGATACTGCCCCTAGGGCAATGGAAGCCAAAGAGAAAATAAACAAATGGGACTACATCAAAATAAAAAGCTTTTGCACAGCAAAAGAAACCATCAACAAAACAACAAGAAACCCCACTGTATGGGAGAACATATTTGCAAATGGTATCACTGATAAAGGTTTAATTTCCAACATCTACAGGCAGCTTATACAACTTAATAAAAGGAAGATAAATGATCCAATAAAAAAATGGGCAACAGACCTAAATAGAATCTTTTCAAAAGAAGACAGAAGGAAGGCCAAGAGACACATGAAAACATGCTCAAAGTCACTTATTATCCGAGAGATGCAAATCAAAACGACAATGCGATACCATCTCACACCTGTCAGAATGGCTATCATCAACAAATCAACAAACGACAAGTGTTGGCGAGGATGCGGAGAAAAAGGAACCCTCGTGCACTGCTGGTGGGAATGCAGACTGGTGCAGCCACTGTGGAGAACAGTATGGAGTTTCCTCAAAAAACTGAAAATGGAACTCCCATTTGACCCAGTAATCCCACTCCTAGGAATATATCCTAAGAAACCAGAAACACCAATCAGAAAGGATATATGCACCCCTATGTTCATAGCAGCACAATTTACAATAGCTAAGATTTGGAAACAGCCTAGGTGCCCGTCAGCAGATGACTGGATCAGAAAACTATGGTACATCTACACAATGGAATACTATGCTGCCATACAAAAGAAGGAATTACTACCATTTGTAGGCACCTGGATGAAATTAGAGAACATTATGCTAAGTGAAATAAGCCAGTCAATGAAAGAAAAATACCACATGATCTCACTCATTTAGGGATAATGAAAAACATTATAAACTGATGAACAAAAAGATAGTTACAGAGGCAGTAAAGCATCAAACAGACTGTCTAATTACAGCGGTAAGGTTAGGGAGAGGTGGGGGAAATAAGAGATCAACTGAAGGACTTGTATGCATGCATATAAGAGTAACCAACGAATGCAAAACATTGGGGGGTGAGGGCAGGTATGGGAGTGGGGTGGGGGGGGGCAATGGTAAGATATGTACACATATAATACCTTAATAAAAATTTGAAAAAAAAATAAAATAAAATAAAAATTAAATTTATTGGGGTGACATCTATAATAATAAAAGCATAATATGCTAATTAGACTGGACAGCCAAGCAACCTTCCTGATGTCATTCCAGACATCCTTTTGGACGAAGCCATAGCAGCGGGGGCCGAGACAGAGGTGGTTAGGGGCGATCAGGCAGGCAGGCAAGGGGTTAGGGGCGATCAGGCAGGCAGCAGAGTGGTTAGGAGCCAGCCGTCCTGGATTGTGAGAGGGTGCACGCCACACTGAGGGACCCTTCCCTCCATGCACGAATTTCACACACAGGGCCTCTAGTTGGTTAATAAGATTATATAGGTTTCAAGTGTGCATTTCTATGATCCATCATCTGTATATTACATTGTGTGCCCACTACCAAAAGTCAAATCATCTTCCATCACCATATACTTAGTCCCCTTTACCCTTTACTACCCCCTAACCCCATTCCCTCTTATAACCACCATACTGTTGTCTGTTTCTATGAGTGTTTGTTTGTTTTCCTTGGTTGTTAATTTGTTGCTTTCAGTTTTACATCCCACATATGAGCGAAATCATATGGTTTTTAACTTTTTCTGACTTGTTTCACTTAGAATGATATTCTCAAAGTCCATCCATGTTGTCTCAAAAGGCAGTATTTCATATTTTCTTATGGCTGAGTAGTATTCTATTGTATATATGTACCACATTTTCTTTATCCCGTTATATATCAAAGAAATCTCTGGTTGTTTCTATGCCTTGGCAACCATGAATAAGGCTGCAATGAATATAGGGGTGCAAATATCTTTGCAAATGTTTTCAAGTTTTTTGGGTAGATACTCAGAAGAGGGATTTCTGGGTCATATGGTAACTCTAGTTTTAACTTTTTGAGAAACCTCCATATTGAACACCCTCTTTTTATGAATACCACAAAGAATACCAACATGCAATAGCCCAAATCACATTGTCATGCCAATCCCCTATGTTTCTTTTTTAAAATATATTTTTATTGATTTCAGAGAGGAAGGGAGAGGAAGAGAGAGATATAAACATCAATGATGAGAGAGAATCATTGATTGGCTGCCTCCTGCACGCCCCTTACTGGGGATCAAGCCCACAACCCAGACATGTGCCCTCACCAGGAATCAAACCTGGGACCTTCAGTCCACAGGCCAAAGCTCTATCCACTGAGCCAAACCAGCTAGGGATCCCCTATGTTTCTTTATCACACCTTCTTGACTTCTTATTCCTACTGATGCTCAGGCCACCTTTCATTCCCTTCTGACAGTCACTATTATAGTGATCTGTGCCTTCCCAACCTGGTTTCTCCGCAATATTTCCAATCAGTCCAGCCCTTAAACCTTTTTGTAGAGCTGCATTGACAGATGCAATGTTCTGTTTCTGACCCCATCAGAAAGAAGCGGTGGTAGGGTTTGTGGGTCAGTGTTTTTAAAGTGTACAGTAATTCCCTTGGCCTTCATTTTCATGCACCACTCACTGATCCACCCAGAGTAACTTTCAGTCCTTCAGGCTTCATTCATGGTAAGTGACCTATTCAGATGGACCATTTTTCAACTTTTATACTATATTTTTCCATATCTAGATATGCTTAGATACACAGATACTTACCCTTGTGTTGTAATTGCCCATAGTATTCAGTATGGTAACATGCTTTATAGGTTTGTAGCCTAGGAGCAATAGGCTACACCATATAACCTAGGTGTGTAGTTGGCTATACCATCTAGGTTTGTGTGAGTGCACTCTTTGATGTTCTTACAAAAAAAATTGCCTAATGATGCATTTCTTATAACCTATCCCTATTGTTAAGTGATGCATGAATGCACTAATTTATCATCAAAAAATTATTTTTGATGATCTGCCAGTTGACAATTCAATTAGGTTCTCCTTCAATTTTGTTAAAAGCAAAGAATTAGAAATTACCTAAATTGCATGAAGATATTACTCAGCCATTAGGCATTCATTTTATTGACTTCATTAACATAATTTCAAATTGTCTCTTTGTTTGACACACCACAGATTTTTCCATCCTGTGGCAATGCAAAATATTAAAAATCACTGATGGTTGAGAGGTATGCTTTTCCTTGTTGAAGTGGGAGAAGGGGGTTGTGAATGGGGAGCTGGAGAAAGAGAATCAGCAGATTGTAGGTGTGGTCTCAGGCAGATAACTAGTAGGAAAATTCATAAGGAAGTCGAAAGTCTAAAATTTCTTATCTAAAAAATATCAATTTTTCTACAAACCCTTTGGTTAGATTTTCATCTATCTCCAGGTATATATGTGCCATGGTTTATGATCTTTAATATGCAACATGATATGCTATTGCATTATTTCCATTAGTCTTCTTTCTCTCAATAAAATGATAAAGTCCTTGATGACATAGATTCTGTGTTAATATCTTTTTTCCACCTTTCCCAATTTTGGGCATGCAATAGGAGCTCAGCAAGTATTGCATTAATGTAAATAGAATCTTGAGGCTATTCCTTCTATAAAATGAGAACTGAGCTAAATATAAGCATAATGGAGGAGAAAGTAGAGGTACTTCCTGGAGACGGCCAAGGACATTTTCTGGATCAGAATAATTGTCAAACATCTACTCTCACAGAAAATCAGTGTTAATTTTAGGAACTTTTGTGTGTTTTTTTTCCATGGACTTTGTGGTTTTTTACAACTTTTTACCTGTCTGAATATCATTCATACTTCAGGAGCCACTGACCATGTTACACTTCTTAATTAAATCTTTCATGAGTTCTTGGTTTTCTTTTATTTTTCTGAACAACTAGACTACTTATAACCTGTATCATAAAATTTAGGACTCAGTTATATACTATACAGTAATGTTTGAAGTTGTCCTAAATTCATCTAGTTTCCCCAACTAGATTGAAGGCAGGATTTAAGTTTTATTGCATACTAGAGGCCCAGTGCATGAATTCATGCACATTGAAAAGAAATTAATTAGAAGAAATATTTTAGAGGCTGGGGAGGGACCGTGGGAGGTTGGGTCCAGGACACATCCAGCCTGTCTTACCCAGTCCCCATCAGGGCCAATCAGGGTCAGCTGGCCGGGGAGGGACTGTAGGAGTTTGGCTGGCTAGGGAGGGACCGCGGGAGGGCTCCAGGGTGTGTCCAGCCTGTCTCACCCAGTCCCAATCAGCTGGACCCCAGCAGCAAGCTAACCTACGGGTTGGAGCATCTGCCCTCTGTTGGTAAGTGTGCATGATAGCAACTGGTTGAGCAGTTGACCAAACAGTCGACCAGTCGGACACTTAGCATATTAGGCTTTTATATACACTGAGCAGCCAGATTATTATGATCTCTGAATGCATAATAATCTGGCCACTCAGTGTGTGTGTGTGTGTGTGTGTGTGTGTGTATAACATATATATATATATATATATATATATATATATATATATATATATATATAGCCCGGTGCATGAATTCCCATGGGTGGGGTCTGGCCAGCCTGGCCAGGGGGAGGGGACATGGGTGATTAGCTGGCCTGCCTGCTAGTCTGGTTGAACTCCTGGTCAAGGGGACAATTTGCATATTAGCCTTTTATTATATAGGATATACACTGAGTGTCCAGATTATTATGTGTTCAGAGATCATAATAATCTGGCCACTCAGTGTATATAGATGCTTAGAAATGCTGGTCCTAAACTATAAAGAACTTGATTAAGAATTAGATAGATTGACACCTTCCCCTTTTTGTTTTGTATTATCTTTAAGGTTTTATAGGAATTGTTCATTTTATTACCAATTAAATGCAGACTATTTTATCATTTATAATAAGAAGAATTCACAGTAACCTTGGTTAAACAGTCATTTAGCAACTATATTATTATCAAACATAGACCTAAGTCTACTGGAGATTTTGGTCATTGTAGCTAAAGATCTATTAGGTTGTTGGTACCATTAAATTTTCAATGTTATAAAGACTTCAAATGTAATAGCTAATAACCTTAAAACCATTTCCTTCCATTGTTTCCCTTAAATATAATCATTTATATTTTATTAGCAAGGAAACATTTTCCCACATTGAATCTTCTGTTTTGTGGCTGAGGCATGCCATGGAGTTACAGTGAAGCAGGGAAATGATTGAACTTTGAAGTTAATAAGAGTTTCCAGAACTTTAAGGTTCTGCATAAGCATTTTCTCTCTTTAGATCAGTATTTCTCAGTATATTTGGTTTGAATTTTAAGAGGTTATTGATTTTCTTTACCTTTGATTTTA
The DNA here is from genome assembly GCF_963455305.1 of Plecotus auritus. NCBI lineage: Eukaryota > Metazoa > Chordata > Mammalia > Chiroptera > Vespertilionidae > Plecotus > Plecotus auritus. Next base: position 100,511,778 of record NC_137784.1, read on the forward strand.
TAGTAACCTTGTATTTACTTGAGGCTAATTAACAATAAAAATAAACACAAAATAAAGACAATGGCTATAAAAGGAATAAAAGTGGGAATATTTACTTACCCTGCCCTTGAAAATTATTGCTCAGGTTTGTAAACTTCCTGAGATAATCTGTCTGCCATAGGTCTAGAATTCTGTGGCACAATATAGGCATTGGACAACTGTTTTTGAATAATTGAATTAAAAGTGCAATGACTAGGTACTACTATAATCCAGTATAGACTAGCCTATACATTGATAATAAAGAATACTAATAATTATAACTTTAGAATTCTTCTTGTTTTTAATTTCTTGTTTTATTGATTTCAGAAAGCGGAAAGGAGAGGGAGAGAGATATATATATAAACATCAATAATGAGAATCATTGATCAACTACCTCCTGCATGCTCCACACTGGGGCTTGAGCCCACAACCCAGGCATGTGCCCTGATCAGGAATCGAACTGTGACCTCCTGGTTCATGGGTTGATGCATAACTACTGAGCAATACTGGCCAAGCTCAAATTACTCTTGAAATAATAAAATGTTTATGACATACTATTGAGCGTACAAAGCAGATAAAACATATTTTTAAAAAAATCTTTATTGTTGAAAGTATTACATAGATCCTCCCTTTTCCCCCATTAACCTCTTCCAGCCCACTCCCATCTCCCCTTCATGCCCTCGCCACCTCATTGTCTGTGTCTTTAGGTTATGCATATATGCATAGAAGTTCATTATTAGTGAAATTCTGTATTCATATATCTATATGTATGAATACATATATGTATCTGTGAGTTCATGTGCTTCAAATTATCAAGCTTTGTTATACTACTTATATTTTTCTATGTCTAAATCCAGGTCAAATACCAGAACTGAATGTTGGTGTTTCCTGGATTTCATTAGCTACCACTATCATGGTATTACTCAAAGAAACTTTGCTCTTTGATAGACAAATAAAACTTCATATGTTAGAAGAAATGTTTCCTTCACAAAATTGCTCAGAATTCTTCAGTCATATGTCCTCATGGTCACTCCTGCCACTAATTTTCTGCTTCCACTAAACTTTCAGTCTTACTCAAATTTTACCTACCATAGATATCCTATATTGTCCTTGCTGAGCTCTCCTAAATGTCAAATTTAAGCATTTTATATGATTTTTACACACACACACACACACACACACACAGTGTTATTTGTATGAGTTTCAGACTTTTAGAAAGGCTTCACTTAATGAGCAGAAAGTTTTCTTTGTAGCAATGCTGATAACATAGCTTTGAATATTAGGCATCATTCTTCCTAAAAGTTTACATATGCCATTCTGCATAATGGTATATCTCACCTTACATGTTTTTCCTCAGGCACAATTCTCTGACTTTTTGCCTACTCCCTCACTCTTTTCACATCTCCACGATTATCTTTTATCACATTATTTTATTTTGTTATAACAACCCCCCCAAGCAAAACAAAATTAACTTATCTGATTATGCAGAACAGTATATAATTCTATTTTCTACTGGCTCATGGATATCTTTATATATTTAAAGAGTCATTAATGTGCTCTGCTAAATCAAGGGCCATTTACTTGGGGGTCTCAACTGCCTCAGAACTGGTAGAGGCATTGAAATTGTCTTACCTTTCTCCTTTCCATTTCAATCTCCAAAAGCGGGGGAGTGTCACACAACCTCAAGGATAGGAATTAGAAGGCAGAAGTGGCTATATTAAGTTTCACTTTATAACAACATTTTAATGTAGTAAATGTGAACAGATAATCTCCTTTATTTCTTGTGATTGTTGCTGAATTTCCTTCTCAGATAGCAGCTTTGTTTTCTTGATTCCTTGCTCTCACTCCTGTTTCACTTACACTTACTATTGTTGTTATTAATACAAGGCAGCAAGTAAAAAGGGCAAAAGGGTGTACTTCTCTATTTAACCTTTTCCTCAGAAACATGTGTTGGGTTTACTTACTTTCTTTTATGAATATACACTTTTAATAAACTTGAATCAATATAATAGGATGACAGTTTTAAATCCATTACCAATCAAAGTTATCACTTATTAAAGTCATGATATAGTATAGTAACAAACCATAGTTGCTTCCATAGTTTCTTCTCTTCAATATTAAGAAATTAAGTTAAGCTCCAGGTAATTCTCCCAGGCTGACTTTTACTTGTTAAGCAGTAGGAATCCTATATACTTCCAAGCTTTCCTTTAGCTACTAAAGACTTAAGAATGATGTTTAGCTTCTGTTCACAACTGTTTAACTTCTCTAACCAAACTTTATAGTCCATTCTTGACAGAACTGGTGTTGGCGCTCTCATTGTTAGAACACTATCACTAAATAATCTCCCATCTTGTATTTTATTGGTAAAAGGTGTCCAGAATAAAATAAATAGAATAAGGCACGTGAATTCATTTGCTACTAGCTATCTTTTAAAATAGTTAAGGAACCTTTCACTGTTAATTTCCAAATGCTTCTCCCTTTGCTTCCTCAAGACTTCACTTTCTTGATTCATCTCCTTTTCCCCTAATTGGTCTTTTTCTATACTCCTTACTGACACTTTACTTTTCAGCTTCTTGTGGGTAACTGTATGTTCATTTCTGTATTTTGATTTCCTCAAAAAGCTCACCCACTCTCATAATGTCAAATATCACGTGAATGGTTTCCAAGTTCATTATATTGACCCCTACCAATATGTCTTCCCATTCTTATTTCCACATTCTGTTTTTCTACTTATTATCCCTCCAGTGTTCATGTGAAACTACTGGAGATAACATAGACTGTTCTTTGATATTTATATAGTCCTTGATTAAGTTCTACCCATTCCTTATCAAATGTTTCACTGCTACCTTTCTAATTGAGGACCTACCACCTATCTTGATTGTTATAAAAATCATCTAACTGGTTTCTCTGATTGAATCCCGGAATCAATTATGCAAACTCCCTAATTCTCTCTTTCTCTCTTTTTTAAATTCTCACCTGAGAATTGATATTTTTTAGAGAGAGTGGAAGGGACAAAGAGGGAGAACGATGAACGTAAAAGACATATCAATTGGTTGTCTCCCACACATGCCCTGACCAGGGCCAGAGATATAGCCTGCAACCAAGGTATGCGCCCTTGACCAGAATCAAACCCAGGACCCTTCAATCTGTTAAGATACCATTTTGCTTATAGATCTAGGCTTTTTCCTCCTTAGGAATCATACCCACAAAGTGGATAGAAGCCACAAAGTGAATTGAGATGTTTGGCTATGGCTCCTAGTGTATCAGCTGGATGATAAGGTCTTCTCCATATGTGAGTAATTGAGGATAAATATTGATGTATTTTCTACTTGACCTTTTCCCCCATAAAGTGGACTCTTAATATAATAAGCATAAATGTTAAAGTTTTAAAGAAACCAATATTTAGTTACAAATTAAATATCTTAGTCAATAAGTTTCAACTCTCCCCCTTTAATCACTGCTAAATTTAACATTGTCTTATTTCTCTAGTCTAAGGAGAAAAAGGATATTCAGACATTTTGACCTTGTCAAAATTCATTTCATAGATATAAATGTGTATATATATCTTATTCTTGCACATAAAAGCTTCATACAAGTGGATGGGGTGAAAGGCTAATGTAAGAAATAAGGCGAGCCCCCAAATTCAGGGATCCTGGCAGAACACAAAACATACTCAGGAGCCAGGCAGCAAGGCACATATGTTTACTCCTGTAGAAGGGTGCGCAGCACATGGTCTGGAAGCAACACACACTGAGCAGGTGGTCTGCTCAGCTTTTTAATCCTGATGCACGTGTCCTGTTCCTTACTCTTGATTGGAGCTCAGGCACACAGTCTTTCATGATTGGATAATTTGAAGGGAGAGGTTGGCCTTTGCCATTTCAAGATCGTGGCCCCAGGGGAGCTGCAAGTCATGAGGCCAAAATGGTAGCTTCCAAGTTACACAGTCCAAAATGACAGCTGTTTAAACTGTTCTTTGACAGAAAAGGTTACTTGTTTATTCTCAGACTACTAACTTCCTCATGTAATTGCTTATGAAGAATGTTGTATTTAATCAAGATAACTTACACTAGTGACTGGAATAACCTAGCATCAGTGCTTTAACACAAAAAAAATATTTCTCAGTTATGAAAAGTTCAGTGTGGAAATTCTAGTTTTGTTGGTTCTCACTGGTGACTCTCCATCAGTGATGACTCAGTATCATAGTTAGTTTGGGATGCTGTAAGAGAATACCATAGACTGTCACTTATAAACAGCAGGATTTTATTTCTCACAGTTCTGAAGGCTGGAGGTTCAAGATCAGGGTGCCAGCACAATCAGGTTCTGATGAAAGCCATGTTCCAAGCGCGGACGACCATTCTCTCATTATATCCTCATGTGGGCAGTGAAGAGGGCAAGATAACTCCTGGAGGTCCCTTTAAAAGAGATATTAAACCCTTTCATGAGGATTCCACAGTCATTAACTAATCACCTCCTAAAGGCTCCACCTCTTAATACCATCATATTGGAGATTAGGATTTTAACATATGAATTTTTTTTTTGGGGGGGGGGGCACACACATTCAGTCTAACACTCAGGCATCATGATTCCTTCATCTAGTAGCTCAACATCTCCTATGGCCTTGGTGTGCTATGCTGGATCCTTTACATTAGTGAGCACAATGAAAGAATATTAAGGGTCACATAGGACATTTTAACAAACAGGTCTTAGTAGTATGTTATTTTCACCTACCTTTTATTGGCCAGGAATAATCAAATGGCTTCACTTAGATGCAAAGGGGTTGGAAAATAATAGTTTTTGTGCCCAGGAAGAAGAAATGAGTTATTAGCATTAAGCTATTTTTTGGTTTTATGAATAATACCAATTAGCACTTTGGTTTCTGACTTATTTGTCCAGTTGCCTACTCTTCATAGCAAAGAAAGTTAATTTGTGTTGTTTTAGTTCCATGTAAAGACCTTAAGATAGAAATAACAAATTGCTGCTATATGTTTATACAGACTTCATCTGGTAGTGGTGGCGGTGGTTAACATTAGAGAAGACTGGGGAGATGATGGCAAGTATTAAATAAGTTAATTACAAAGTAAATGTGAGCTATTGATAAGATGTGGCTATTGTAAAATATATTTAAATTTTATTAAACTATTTTGAGTTTGCATTCACTATGTGTTTGTGTGGCAAATATTGATAAAGTATATTTTTCTTGAAATAAATTCATATAACATAAAAATTCACCCTTTTAAAATCTACATTTCAGTGGTGTTTAATATAATCATCTCCACTGTATAATTCTATAACATTTTCATTATCCCCAAAATGAAACTTTATACCCATTAGTATTCTCCCCTATTATCTTCTCCCCATAGTTCTTGGCAGGAATTTAATTGCCTATATAGATCAATTTTGGAGTATTCCTATGTTATCAATTTAATCTTCCAATCCATGAGCAGTAGATGTCTTTCTATTTGTTCAAGTCTTCATTAATTAATTTCAACCATGTTTCATGGTTTTTAGTATACAAGTCTTGCACTTCCTTTGTTAATTTTTCCTAAGTATTTTATTCTTTTGATTATTTTGTTTCCTTAAATTCCTTTCCAGATTATTCATTGCTAGTATATAGAAATAAAATTGGTTGTATTGCTCTTGTATCCTGGAACTTTGTTGAAATCATGGATTTGTGTGTGTGTGTGTGTGTGTGTGTGGATTTCCTAGGATTTTTCCTACATAATATCATATCATTTGCCAGTAGAGATAGTTTTATATTTTTCTTTTTCAATTTGCATGCCTATTCTCTCCTTATTTTTCTTGCCCAATTTCCCTGGCAGTTGGGACCTCCAGCATGATGTTGGCTAGAAGTTCCAAGATTAGACAGATATCCTTGTCCTGTTCCTGACATTAAGGGAAAATCTTTTAGTCTTAAACTACTCAGTCTGATAATTTTTTTTTTATAGATGCCTTTATTGGGTTGAGAAAATTTCCTTCTACACTTAGTTTTTCTGGAGCTTTTGAAAAAAAATAATGGAATGGTGTTGGATCATTTTCCAGAGCCTTTTCTGCATCTATTGAGATATCATGTGGATTTTGTCCTGTATTCTATTAATACGGTGTATTAAATAGATTGATATTACTTGTTGATACAATCTTGTATTCCTAGGAAAAATCCTACTTGGTTGGGGACTATATTACTTTATTGTGTTGGTGGATTAGGTGTCCTAATATTTTGTTGAGGACTTTTGCATCTTTATTCATAAGGAATATTGGTCAGTAGTAGTTTCTTGTTATATATTTGTCTGGTGTTGGTATTAGGGAAACAGTGGCTCTTAGTTTGAGTTGGGAAGTATTTCCTCCTCTTTTATATTTTGGAAGAGTTTATATAGAACTGGCATGAATTGTTCTTTAAACATTTCCTAGAATTTATCAGTGCAGACTTATGGTCTTTGGCTTTTCTTTGTGGGAAGCTTTTTGATTTGCTGATTTAATCTTTTACTTGTTATAGATCTATTTAGATTTTTTATTTATTTTTTGAGTAAGTTTTAGTCATTGGTGTCTTGTAGGGAATTTGTCAATTTCATGCAGGTTATGGTTATATTTTGGCTATTTTTTTTACTTCTATAATATCCCCTATTTCATTTCTGATTTTAATAATTTGAGTATTCTACCTTTTTTTCTTGTTTAGCCAAAAGTTTGTCAATATTGTAAATTTTTTAAAGACCCAACTTTTCTATTCTTTATTTTTTCCTTCTGCTAGCTTTGAATTTAGTATGCTCATAATTTCTTAGTTGTTTTAAGGTGGAAAATTAGGTTATTGGTTTGAGATCTGTTATTTTTTTAATATTGATGATTACATTCTTCTCAAGTATACATGCAACAATTTCCAAGATAAATCTTTGCTATATCATAAAAGAAGGTGTATACTTCTGTTGTGAGGTAGAGTGTTTTATAGATGTCTATTAGGTTTGTTTGGTTTATAGTGTTCAATTATTCTGTTTCCTTGTTGGTCTTCTGCTTAATTGTTTTACCCATTATTAAGTTGTGATATTGAAGTCTCCAACTATTATTGTTGATTTGTGTATTCTCTTTCAATTCAGTCATGTATTTTGGAATTCTCTTATGTGCATATAGGCTTAAAATTGTTATTTATTCATTATATATTGACTTTTTATCATCATAAAATGTCCTTTTTTGTCTCTAGTAACAGTTTTGATCTTAAAGTCTATTTTGTTTTCTATTAGTGTGGCCACTCCAGCCCACCTTTGGTTATTGTTTGCATAGTATATCATTTTCTATACTTTTACACTCAATCTAGTTGTGTCTTTGGATACATGGAACAGACTGACAGCTATTAGAGGGGAAAGGGGAGGGAGGACTGGATGAAAGAAGGTGAAGGGATTAGGCAAATAACATATATGCATAACCCATAGATACAGACAATAGTGTGGTGATGGCCAGAAGGAAGGGGGGTGGCGAGGGCTGGGTGGAGATAAGCAAGGGAAGGGAAATGGGAACATCTGTAATAGTGTCAACAATAAAAATAAAGTTAAAATTTTGCTAAAATGATTAAAAAATAAAGTGTATCTATTCTTAAGAGCATATAGATGAATTATGTTTTACTAATATATTTATTTCACTAATCTTTTTTTTTTTGCTTAGAGGATTTAATCCATTTACATTCATTGTTCTCACTGATGATTTAGAAATTCTACGGTATCTGTCCAATTCTTTGTTTTCTATGTCTTTTTCTTCACCTAATAATCTCTTATTGCCTTATTTGGGTTAAATAGATATTTTCTTGTATACCATTTAAATTTTTATTAGTCAGCATTTTTCAGATTGTTTTTAAAGAATTTGACTCACACAATTATAGAAGTTGGAAAATCCTAAGATCAGGGGGTTAAGTCAGGAGGCTGGAGACCTAGGAAGCCAATGGTGAAGTTCCAGTCCAAAGACTAGCAATCTTGAGAACCAGGAAGATCTGCTGTTTCAGTACAAAAGCTGCCTAGTAGAAAGATTTTCCTCTTACTCAAGGGTTAGGCTTTTTGTTTTATTCTGGCCTTCAGGCTCACCCATATTAGGTAGGACAATCTGTTTTATTTAGTTTAATGATATACATGTTAATCTCATCCAAAAATACCTTCACATACAGAAATATTAAGAATAATGTTTGAACAAATACATGGGAACCTTGTAGTCCATTGAAGTGCACACATACAATTAACTATCACATAATTTCTTTGTCATTTATTTTGCTATATTTTTAGTTATTTCCTAAGTTGTTTCTCTGGGAGTTACAATTAACACTTAATTTATAACTATCTAGTTAAATGATAATAATAATAATCTATAATAATAAAAGCATAATATGCTAATTAGACTGGACAGCCGGACGGCCTTCCGGACGAAGCCAGGGATGCAAGGGCTGAGGCAAGCCATTGCAGCTGTGAGGGCCGAGCCCCTTGCACAAATTTCATGCCTTGGGCCTCTAGTAATAATAATAATGTACTTTTAATTGTATACAAAGCTTTGCTCTTTTATAGCTTCATTTTATTTCCCCTCATTTGTGATATTATTGTCATAACAATTACTAGTCTATAATTTATATGCTCATCAACATAGATGTATAATTATTGATTCACACAGTTGCCTTTTAAATTATATAGAAGAGAATAGTTATAAACCAAAAATACATTTATACTTACCTATATTTTTTATATTTACCTATACATTTACTTTTACCAGTGCTCCTAATTCTTTTTTTTAATATTCACTCAAGGATATGCTTGATTTTTTCTAGATAGAAAGGGAGAGAGATGAGAGAGAGAGAGAGAGAGAGAGAGAGAGAGAGAGAGAGAGAGAATACTAATGGAGAGATAAATATCTATCAGTTGCCTCCTGTATGTGCCCCGGCCTGGGACCTAACACGTGCCCTGACCAGGAATTGAACCCACAACCTTACAGTATACAGGGCAATACTCCAACTAACTGAGCCACATGACCAGGGCCCAATGCTCTTAATTCTTTATATGAAATCAAGTTATTGTCTATTGTGTATTTCAGCCTGATGGACTCTTTTTAGTATTTCTGTTTTTAATTTTATTTTTAAATACAGTTTACATTTAATATTATCTTGTATTAGTTTCAGATGTACAGCTAGTGGTTAGACAATCAAATCCTTCAAAAAGTGATCCACCTCATATTTCAAGTACCCACCTGGCATCAGAAGTAGTTATTACAATATTATTGACTATATTATCTACGCATACTTTACATCCCCATAACTATTTTGTTTCTTTTTTCCCCCATGAATATTTTTTATCTACCAATTTCTATTTACTAATCCCTTCACATTTTTCACCAAGCCTCCCAACCCCCCTACCCTCTAGCAACCATCAGTTTGTTCTCTGTATCTATGGGTCTCTATGTTTATTGCACATCCTATATCATAAAAGGCTAATATGCAAAGTGTCCCCTCAGGTGGTTGTTCCACCAGGAGACCAGGAGTTTGACCACTCGCTATGATGTGTGTTGACCACCAGGGCGAGGCACGGAAAATGATGGGTGTTGGTGACATGCTGAGAACTCTCACTGGCTACCTGGGGGTGGGGTGATGGGGACAGAGGTGCCATGAGAATGTGGGGTGTCCACCGAGCTCACTCTCAGTCCCTCTGCTACCCTCCCCCGGGATGCCAGGGCTCACGCGCCAGCAAAGCCCCTGAGCTAAGGTGCCGGGAACCCATGAGGACCCCACCCCACACCCACGTGGCCTCTTCCAGGTGAGCTGGGTCACAGCTTCAGGGACCACAGGGGCCAAGTGGGTTCCCTGTGGGTTCACATAGGAGCTGGTCTGTGAGGCCGGCTGGGAGAGAATGCGCTGCCCTCCCAACTTCCATGCAGCACTGCTGGGCAGCCCAGAGGCCCACGCTGCACCCCAGCCTGCAGCATCTGGCCACACCCACCACATCTCCATGTGGTGACTCAGGCGCTGTGACTCAGGTGAAGGGGAATGTGAGGGGGTCTGAGGGCCCAGCTGCCCAGGGCCCAGAGGTCAGCTAGGACCTGCCCTTCCACGCTAGATGCCCATGCTTCGATAGATGGCCAGGCCTAGGAACTGCAACTGTGCAAGAATTTTGTGCACAGGGCCTCTAGTCATTTATAATAGCCAAGGTATGGAAGCAACCTAAGTGACCATCAATAGACAAGTGGACAAAAAAGTGTTGATACATACATACAATGAAATATTAGTTGGCCATAAAAAGGAATGGACTCATACCATTTGCAACAGCATGGCTGGACTTGGAGGGTATCATGCTAAAGTTAAACAAATCAGTCAGAGAAAGACAAATACCATATGATTTCACTTAGATGTGGAGTCTAAAGAACAAAACAAATGAACAAAATATTGAAACAGACTCCTTTTAGTATTCCTTGTAGCTAAAGTCTTCTAGTGGCATATTATTTTAGCTTTTACCTAGGAATGTCTTATTTCTTCATTTTTGATACCTTTGAGGCATATAGGATTCTGGTGTTATAGTCTTTTATCTTAATACTTTGAAACTGTCATACCCCTGTATTATGGCCTGCAATGTTTCCGATGAGAAATTAGCTGTTAATATTATTTTGTATCCCTTGTACATGATAAGATGTTCCTCTCTTGTTACTGTAAGATTTTATATTCATCTTTCAACAATTTGATTATACTGCATTGTAAGTCTTGTTCAGTTCTTCTTACTTGGAGTTCATTTAGCTACTTAGATGAGTAAATTTATTTATATCATCAGATTCAGAAAGATTTCACCCATTGTTTCTTAAAACATACTTTCTGCCCCTTTCTTTTCATTCCTGGGATTCCCATTGTACCTACACTGGTATAATTGTTTGTGTCATACAGGTCTCTTAGGCTCTTCAATTTTCTTCATTTTCCCCCCTGATTTAGTAATCTGAATCAACATATCTTCAAATTCAATGATTCTTTCTTTTGCCTGTCCAATTCTGATGTTAAGCCCTCTAGCGATTTTTCAATTGTTATTGCTCTTTTCAACACCAGAATGTCTACTTTGTCTCTCTAAAAAATAATTTCTATATTTTGTTGATATTTTCAGTTGAGTGAGGCAATATAATTATACTTTTCCTTTATAGTTCTTTAGACAGTTTTCAATAGTTCTTTGAATAAATTTAAAATAGTTGATTTAAAGTCTTTGTCTTATCCTCTTCAGAGACAGTTTCTATTCCTGTTTTTAAAATCTTGTCTATGGGCCTTTTTTTGTTGCTCTTTTGCATGCTTCTTAAGTTTTTTTTTTGTTGTTGTTGAGAAGTGGACATTTTGTGGAGTATATTTTAGCAACTCTAGAAGTCAAATTCTTTCCCCATTCCAGGGTTTGCTGTTATTGCTGTTTGTTGATGTTGCTAGTTTACTGAGTTTTCTGTACTACTTATGTAATATGTATATTCTTTGTCTTGTGTGGCCAGTGGAGTTTCTGCTCAGTTTGCTTTGTTGTCAACAAATTTTTCTTGGATTCCTGTAACTGATAAGTCACTTTTTTTTTTCTGAGGAGCTCTGTGTTATGACATGTCTCAAAATCCTTAGCCAGGCAGTTTACTTCATTGCCTTAGTTTTTACTTCCTGTTAGTGCAAAGCATCAAGGTTAGCCACTGGTTAGAGTTTACAGATGTTTTAAAATATATATTTCTTTATTGATTTCAGAGAGGAAGGGAGAAGAGAGAGATAGAAACATCAATGATGAGAGAGAATCATTGATCAGCTGCCTCCTGCACACCCCTTACTGGGGATCAATCCCGCAACCCAGGCATGTGCCTTTGACTGGAATCGAACCTGAGACCCTTCAGTCCACAGGCTGATGCTCTATCCACTGAGCCAAGTTGGCTAGGGCTAGAGTTTACAGATTTTTATGTCTTTATTGAGCATTAGCACAGTTGTACACAGTCACATGGGCTTTTTGATTCCCAAGAACGAAGTGCCTGTTGATATCTCATTTCCCAGGTCTTCCTTTTAAGCTTTTTGTTTACACCAATTCTTATCCTCTGCCCCAGGCTGCTGTGATATTAAACCATTGCTACTAATTATTTTTGACAAATGCTCCCAGGGAAAAATTGCTCACACTGGACAAGCTCTGACTCAGGTCAGAGAAAGAGATATATTGTGAATGAAGTATTCTGGGAAAACACAAGACTATTTAAATTATGATAATTCTCTGGAAATAGGGCTTTTTCTCAAATAAATTATCCACAATTGCTATAAGAATTTGTTTAATTTTCATAATTCTGAACAAGTTTATTCTGACAATTTTTAGCATGGTTATTTTTTATTTAATTAAGTGAGAGATTTTCTGAGGTCCTTACTCTGCTATTCTCACTGATACTCCATGATGTTTAAATATCAATAAACTAGAGGCCCGGTGGAAGAATTCGTGCACCAGTATCCCTCGGCCTGGCCTGCGGGGATTGGGCTGAAACTAGCTCTCGGACATCCCACAAGGGTTCCTGGATTTTGAGAGGGCAGTTTTCGGGTGATACACCTTGGAATCGGGCTCCTTCCTCTCTGGTTCCGGGTGTGTCACCCAAGAACCACAGCTGCCAAGTCACGGCAACTTGGCAGATCCTGCGTTGAGAGTCTGGCCCCTGTTGGTCAGTGCATGTCATAGCTACCGGTCAGACAGTTGGATGGTCGCTTAGGCATCCTATCTAATAAAAGAGTAATATGCCAATTGACCATACCTCCACTACACCCACAAGCCACGCCCACCAGCCAATCAGGAGCAAGTATGCAAATTAACCCAACCAAAATGGCTGCAGCCAAGGAGAGAGCAGGAGGCTTGGGTTTCCATGGCAATGGAGGAAGCCAAGCTTTCTGCCTGCCCTGGCTTGCCTTGGCCTCCACTTAAGGCTACAAAGTTTCAATTATAGAAGATAAATAAATCCCAACAAAAATGGCTGCAGCCATGGAGCTAGCAGGAGGCTTGGCTCCGCTCAAGGCTACAAAGTTTCAATTATAGAAGATAAATAAATCCCAGATACCAGGACCTCCACTTGGGTCGCCGGGGGGCATGGCCAGCCTGCAAACCACCACAGGCCCTTCATCCAGGCTGCCCCATGCCCCATGGAAACCCCACCCTGATCTGGGACACTGTTCAGGGCAAACCAGCTGGCCCCCACTCATGCACCAGTCCTCTATCCTATCTAATCTTCCTATCTAATGAAAGAATAATATGCAAATTGAACATCACTCCAACACACAAGATGGCTGCCCCATGTGGTCAAAGATGACTGACCCCATGTGGACACAAGATGGCCACCACAAGATGGTCAGCAGGGGAGGGCAGTTGGGAGGGACCAGGTCTGCAAGGGAGGGCAGTTTGGGGTGATCAAGCCTGCAGGGGAGGGCAGTTAGGGATGACCAAGCCGGCAGAGGAGGGAAGTTGGGGGTGATCATGCCCGCAGGAAAGGGCAGTAAGGGGTGACCAGGCTGACAGAGGAGGGAAGTTGGGGGGGGACCAGGCCTGCAGGGGAGGGCAGTTGGGGGCAACCAGGCCTGTAGGGGAGGGCAGTTAAGGGCAAACAGGCTGGCAGGGGAGCAGTTAGGCATCAATCAGGATGGCAGGGGAGTGTTTAGGGGGTGATCAGGCTGGCAGGCAGAAGCAGTTAGGGGCAATCAGGAAGGCAGGCAGGTGAGCAGTGGGAGCCAGCAGTCCTGGACTGTGAGAGGGGTCCCAGATTGGAGAGGGTGCAGGCTGTGCTGAGGGACACCCCCCCCCCATGCATGAATTTCATGCACTGGGCCACTAGTTTAATTATAATGTATAATAATTTTATACTAGAGGCCTGGAGCACAAAATTCGTACATGGGGGGGTGGGTGTCCCTCAGCACAGCCTGCACCCTCTCCAATCTGGGACCACTTGAGGGATGTCTGACTGTCTTTTTAAATGGGCAGTCGGACATCCCTCTCACAATCCCAGACTGCTGGCTCCCAACTGCTCGCCTGCCTGCCTGCCTGATTGTCCCTAACCGCTTCTGTCTGCCAGCCTGATCACCCTCTAACCACTCCCCTGCCAGCCTGATAGACGCCTAACTGCTCTGCTGCTGGCCAGATTGCCTCTAACTGCCCTCCCCTGCAGGCCTGGTTGCCCCCAACTGCCCGCCCTGCAGACCTGATTGCCCCTAACTGTCCTCCCCAGCAGGCCTGGTCCCCCCCAACTCCCCTCCCCTGCAGGGCTGGGTCCCCCCCAACCTCCCTCCCTGTAGGCTTGGTCACCCCTAAGTGCCCTCCCCTGAAGGTCTGATCATTCCCAACTGCACCCCTTGCAGGCCTAGTCCCTCCCAACTGCCCCCCTTGCAGGCCTGGTCCCTCCCAACTGCCCTCCCCTGCTGGCCGAGTCACCCCTAACTTCCATCCCTTGCTAGCCTTATTGCCTCTAACTGCCCTCCCCTGCAGGCCTGCTCCCCCCCAACTGCCCTCCCCTGCAGGCCTTGTTGCCCCCAACTGCCCTCCCCTGCAGGCCCAGTCACCCCCAACTGCCCTCCCCTGCTGGCCTGATCACCCACAACTGCCCTCCCTTTCAGGCCTGGTCCCTCCCAACTGCCCTCCCCTGCTGGCCTGATCACCCACAACAGCCCTCCCCTGCCAACCATCTTGTGGTGGCCATCTTGTGTCCACATGGGAGAGGCCATCTTTGACCACATGGGGGTGGCCATCTTGTGTGTTGGAGTGATGGTCAATTTGCATATTACCTCTTTATTAGATAGGATATATACACTGAGTGGCCAGATTATTATCATCTCTGAATGCATAATAATCTGGCAACTCAGTGTATATCCTATATAATAAAAGGCTAATATGCAAATTGTCCCCTCGACCAGGAGTTCAACCAGCAGGCAGGCCAGCCAACTGCCCATGTACCCTCCCCCTGGCCAGGCTGGCTGGACCCCACCCATGCATGAATTCATGCACCAGGCCTCTAATATATATATATTTATTATTTATATATATTT
Source organism: Plecotus auritus (assembly GCF_963455305.1). Taxonomy (NCBI): domain Eukaryota; kingdom Metazoa; phylum Chordata; class Mammalia; order Chiroptera; family Vespertilionidae; genus Plecotus; species Plecotus auritus. The sequence continues at coordinate 100,526,791 of NC_137784.1, forward strand.
ATATATATATATATAGACACACACATGGACACACACACACACACACACACACACACACACTGAGTGGCCAGATTATTATGTTCAGAGATCATAATTATCTGGCCACTCAGTATATATAATATATATATATATATATATATATATATATATATATATATATATATATATTATCATAGAAAAACAGCCTGGATTAGTTTAATGCCATTTTTTCTGCTTCAAACCTTTGTGTTAAAAATGAGCTATTTTGTATTTTAATGATCAACCTTTTCTCAGAGTTATATATTACCCTGATAATTACAGTAAAATATATAGAAATTGCAATAAAACGTGTCCAATTTTCTGAATACTCAATCACTACAATAAAAATAGCAAAAATCATAAAAGTAAATGTCTTTTGACATTTTTAATAATGAGAAAATGAAATGTTAAACAATTTCATTTTCTTTTAATTTAACCCCTGAATTTCTGCTACATTTCCTGGGTTTCTACTGTGTTGCTTTGGTGTTTGTATGTTTATTTTGCCCAATGTCTTTCTAAGACAGTTTCAGTTGTATCCTTACTTGCGTATGATGGCCTTTTCAAAGGATCTGCCTGTATCATTCAGAGGATTGAAGTCAATCACTCTGTCAATATTAAATCTAGCTTGTAAACCAGAAGGCAGTTGATGTTTTGTAATAGAGGCAAGTAAAGAATACTTGCCTCTGCCTTTGTAAACTAATTATACCCAACTTCAAGTTGGCCCTTTTATGTATAAGACTACTCTGTCTAGGCTCATACATTGCTCAAAGTATTCCTTGCATTTTTTAAAAAATATATTTTATTGATTTTTCACAGAGAGGAAGGGAGAGGGATAGAGAGTTAGAAACATCGATGAGAGAGAAACATCGATCAGCTGCCTCCTGCACACCCCCCACTGGGGACGTGCCCGCAACCAAGGTACATGCCCTTGACCGGAATCAAACCTGGGACCTTTCAGTCCGCAGGCCGACGCTCTATCCACTGAACCAAACCGGTTTCGGCAGCATTTTTAATATATACACAAAGCATATGTATACGGAATGTCAATTCAAAATACAACTGGAGAATTTTGGTAGTGTAGCTCAGAGAAGACAAAATTCTGAATTGTTTGCTGAGAGCACTTGTCAAGTTCATACAACTCAGTTTCATGCAAAACTATGTTTAAAGAAAAGAATGAAAAGTAGAGAGTATTGCTTACTCCCTTCTGAAAGGCAAACATAGAACTATTAATATATTTTATATCTATTCAAACTAGAAGCCATAGAAAACTAGTTTGGCAGAAAGAAATAGGTCGAAAGTAGAATTAGTCAAATTACTAGATATTAATTTTGCTTGTTGTATTGGTTGAATTCTTCTAGGCATGTCCCAAAGCTTCATAACACTCTTGGGAAAAAGAAGCTATCATATAAATAAATAAAAAATGAAATGATCAATAGGCAGAGATGTGAAAGCAGACCTACAAGGTGAAAAGAGAAAAAAATGATTTCTGTAAATTCCTGAAAGGAAGAGAATGGGACATTGCTTTTGAAAATATTTTCTTTTTTAAATTAGTGAATATATTTTTTCATAAAAATTAAAACATAAAAAATACAGTCAATAGCTGAAGTCCCATGACCCTTAGCCTCCTCAATTTCATTTTCTTCATAATGTCCCTGAACGGATATTTCATAAATTTGATTTATACAGTAATTTGCATACACACACTTATGGTTATTATTCTGTAACTTACTTTATTTACCTGATAATATTTCCATGTTCCTCATAAGACCTGGTTCATTCTTTACAACTATTGCTGAGTATTCATACATCTATTGATGCACACCTAGATTTCAAAATTTGCTATTGTATACCTAATTATGTATTGGTCAGCTCTCTCTCACATATGTGTGTATATGTATATATGTATATATACACATTATGAGGTAGATATGACTTTATACATTTTATATATATCTATCAACATGTCACATATATAGGGAAGATGTCTATAATATACCGAAAATTGTGGTGACATTTACTGATTTATATAAAAGTTAGAAAAAAAGATAGAAAGTTGCCTAGTAATTGCTCAATAAATATCACTTCTCTCATTATTAGAACATAGATAGTATTCAAAAAACATCTGGGATTTTGAGAGAACAGTTCTTACTGCAACATTTAATAATAGGATGTCCTTCAGTGAAATCAGTAAGTTCTTATAGATTAAAAACCAACGTTACAATATTGTCAAAAAGTTGTCCCTGTTTCTTTATTCAAGTCCTAAAAATAGCAACTGTGGTGACTAGCATTTTATTCAGTGATTTAGGGAAAACTTTAATTTTTTTGAAATAATAGAAAACATGTGAATTTTAGAGAAGATTTAAATATTTTCAGTTTGAAATTATTTATCTCTATACATGAATATCTACCTTCTAAAAGCTTACCTCTCCTTTCTTTTTTTTATTAAGGTATTATATGTGTACATATCTTACCATTGCCACCCCCCACCCCACTCCCATACATGCCCTCACCCCCCAATGTTTTGCATCCATTGGTTACTCTTATATGCATGCATATAAGTCCTTTGGTTGATCTCTTATTTCCCCCACCTCCCCCTAACCTTCCCACTGTAATTTGACAGTCTGTTTGATGCTTTACTGCCTCTGTATCTATCTTTTTGTTCATCAGTTTATAATGTTTTTCATTATCCCCAAATGAGTGAGATCATGAGGTATTTTTCTTTCAGTGACTGGCTTATTTCACTTAGCATAATGTTCTCTAATTCCATCCAGGTGCCTACAAATGGTAATAATTCCTTCTTTTTTATGGCAGCATAGTATTCCATTGTGTACATGTACCATAGTTTTCTGATCCAGTCATCTGCTGACGGGCACCTAGGCAGTTTCCAACTCTTAGTTATTGTAAATTGTGCTGCTATGACCATAGGGGAGCATATATCCTTTCTGATTGGTGTTTCTAGTTTCTTAGGATATATTCCTAGGAGTGGGATTACTGGGTCAAATGGGAGTTCCATTTTCAGTTTTTTGAGGAAACTCCACACTGTTCTCCACAGTGGCTGCAGCAGCCTGCATTCCCAACAGCAGTGCACGAGGGTTCCATTTTCTCCGCATCCTCACCAACAGTTGTCCTTTGTTGATTTGTTGATGATAGCCATTCTGACAAGTGTGAGATGGTATCGCATTGTCGTTTTGATTTGCATCTCTAGGATAATTAGTGACTTTGAGCATGTTTTCATGTGTCTCTTGGCCTTCCTTCTGTCTTCTTTCGAAAAGATTCTATTTAGGTCCATTGGCCATTTTCTTATTGGATCATTTATCTTCCTTTTATTAAGTTGTATAAGCTGCCTGTAGATGTTGGAGATTAAACCTTTATCAGTGATAACATTTGCAAATATGTTCTCCCATACAGTGGGGTTTCCGGTTGTGTTGTTGATGGTTTCTTTTGCTGTGCAAAAGCTTTTTATTTTGATGTAGTCCCATTTGTTTATTTTCTCTTTGGCTTCCGTTGCCCTAGGGGCAGTATCAGTGAAGAAGTTCTTTTGGCATATGTCTGAGATTTTGCTGCCTGTGGATTCCTCTAGTATTTTTATGGTTTCCCATCTTATATTTGAGGCCTGTATCCATTTTGAGTTTATTTTTGTGTATGGTGTAAGTTCGTGATCTAGTTTCATTTTTATTGCATGTATCTGTCCAATTTTCCCAACACCATTTATTGAAGAGACTGTCTTGACTCCATTGTATGTTCATGCCTCCTTTGTCAAATATTAATTGCGCATAGTGCTTTGGGTCGATATCTGGATTCTCTATTCTATTCCATTGGTCTATATGTCTGTTCTTGTGCCAGTACCAGGCTGTTTTGAGGACTGGCTTTGTAATACGGCTTGAAATCTGGTATTGAGATCCCTCCTACTTTATTCTTCTTTCTCAGGATTGCTGTGGCTATTCGGGGTCTTTTTTTATTCCAGATGAATTTTTGGAGAGTTCTTTCTAGGTCTGTGAAATATGCTGTTGGTATTTTAATGGGGAGTGCATTGAATCTATAGATTGCTTTGGGTAGTATGGACATTTTAATGATGTTGATGCTACCAATCCATGAACATGGTATGTTCTTCCATATGTTTACATCTTCCTCTATCTCCTTTTTCAGTGTCCTGTAGTTTTCCGCGTATAGGTCTTTTACCTCCTTAGTTAGGTTTATTCCTAAGTATCTTAATTTTTTTGGTGCGATGGTAAATGGGATTGCTTTCTTAGTCTCTCTTTCTGTAAGTTCACTATTGGTGTATAGACATGCCATAGATTTCTTGGCATTAATTTTGTATCCTGCTACATTGCCTAATTCATTTATTAAGTCTGTTAGTTTTTTGATGGAGTCTTTCGGGTTTTTCATGTACAATATCATGTCATCTGCAAATAAGGACAGCTTTACTTCTTCTTTTCCAATTTGGATGCCTTTCATTTCTTCTTCTTGTCTAATTGCAATGGCTAATACTTCCAGTACTATGTCAAACAGGAGTGGTGAGAGTGGGCATCCGTGTCTTGTTCTTGTTCTTAGGGGAAATGGTTTCAGTTTTTGCCCATTGAGTATGATGTTAGCTGTGGGATTATCATATATAGCTGTTATTAAGTTGAGGTATCATCCTTCTATTTTCAACTCGTTGAGAGTTTTTATCAAGAAAGGGTGTTGGATTTTGTCAAATGTTTTTTCTGCATCAAGTGATAAGACTATGTGATTTTTATCTCTCAATTTGTTTATGTGATGTATCACATTTATTGATTTGCAGATATTGTACCATCCTTGTATTCCTGTGATAAAGCCTACTTGGTAATGGTGTATGATCTTTCTGATGTACTGCTGGATCCGATTTGCTAGAATTTTGTTGAGGATTTTGGCATCTACGTTCATGAGGGATATTGGCCTGTAATTCTCCTTCATTGTGTTGTCTTTATGAAGTTTTGGTAATAGGGTGATGCTGACTTCATAGAAGGAGCTTGGAAGTGTTCCTTGCTCTTGAATTTTTTGGAATAGTCTGAGGAGGATAGGTTTTAGTTCTTCCTTGAATGTTTGGTAAAACTCCCCTGTGAAGCCATCTGGCCCCGGGCTTTTGTTTGCCGGAAGCTCTTTGATGACTGCTTCAATTTCTTCTAGTTACTGGCATATTGAGCTGTTTAGATTCTTTCTGATTGAGTTTTGGAAGGTTATATTTTTCTAGGAATATGTCCATTTCCTCCAGGTTGTCCAGTTTTTTGGAATAGAGTTGTTCATAGTATTTTTTTTAACATTCATTTGTATTTCGGCAGGATCTGTTGTTACTTCACCTCTTTCATTTCTGATTTTGTTTATTTGGGTCCTCTCTCTTTGCTTCTGGTGAGCCTGGCTAGAGGTTCATCAATCTTGTTTATCCTTTCAAAGAACCAGCTCTTGGTTTTGTTGCTCTTTTGTATTGTTTCTTTGGTGTCTATGTCGTTTATCCCGCTCTAATCTTTATTATTTCCTTCCTTCTGCTTACACTGGGCTTTTCTTGTTGTTCTTTTTCTAACTCTTTGAGTTGTAGGGTTAGGTATTTTATTACCATTGTTTCTTGTTTTTTGCAGTATGCTTGTAGAGCTATGAACTTCCCTCTCAAGACTGCTTTCGCTGTGTACCATAGATTCTGTATTGTAGTGTTTTCATTGTCATTTGTTGCCATAATGCTTTTTATTTCTTCCTTGATCTCTCTTGTAACCCAGTCATTGTATAATAGGATGCTGTTTAGCCTCCATGTGTTGGATTTCCTTGGGTTGTTTTTATTGTAGTTGATTTCCAGTTTTATGGCACTGTGGTCTGAGAAGATGCTTGATGGGATTTCTATCTTCTTGAATTTGAAGAGACTTTGCCTATGTCCCAACATATGGTATTTCTTTGAAAATGACCCATGTGCACTTGAGAAGAATGTATATTCTGTGACTTTGGGGTGAAATGTTCTGAAGATGACCATTAATTCCATCTGGTCTAGTGAGTCATTTAGGATTGATGTTTCTTTGCTGATTTTTGTTTAGAGGATTGGTCCAATGGTGATAGTGGGGTATTAAAGTCTCCTACTATGATTGTATTGCTGTCAATCTCTCCCTTGATATCCTCCAGGAGTTTTTTTAAGTATTTGGGTGCTCCTGTATTGGGTACATATATGTTTACCAGAGTTATTTCTTCTTGTTGGATTGTTCCCTTTAGTATGATTTAGTGGCCTTCCTTATCTCTTGTTATGTCCTTCACTTTTAGATCTAATTAGTCAGATATAAGTATTGCTTCCTCAGCTTTTTTTTTTCAGTTCCATTTGCCTGGAAAACCTTTTTCCATCCCTTGACCCTCAGTCTGTGTGTTTCTTTTTTTCTGAGGTGGGTTTCTTGTAGACATCAGATATATGGGTCTTGTTTTCTTATCCAATCCGTTACCCTATGTCTTTTGATTGGGGCATTTAATCCATTTACTTTTAAAGTTATTATTGATAGGTACTTATTTGTAGCCATTTTTATTCTTTACCCCTGTGTTCCTTCTTTGCTTCATATTTCATTTTTTTTACAGCAAACTCTTTAGCATTTCTTTTTTTTTAATATATTTTATTGATTTTTTTACAGAGAGGAAGGAAGAGGGATAGATAGTCAGAAACATCGATGAGAGAGAAACATTGATCAGCTGCCTCTTGCACACCTCCTACTGGTGATGTGCCCGCAACCAAGTTACATGCCCTTGACCGGAATCGAACCTGGGACCTTTCAGTCTGCAGGCTGACACTCTATTCACTGAGCCAAACCGGTTTTGGCTCTTTAGCATTTCTTGCATTGCTGGTTTGGTGGTAATAAATTCCCTTAGTCCTTTTTTTTGTCTGTGAAGCTCCTGATTTCACCTTCAATTTTTATTGATTGCTTTGCTGGGTACAGTATTCTTGGATTCAGAGCCTTCCTTTGCATGACTTTGTATATTTCATTCCATTCTCTTCTGGCCTGATGTGTTTCTGTTGAGAAATCAGTTGCTAGTCTGATGGGGGTTCCTTTGTATGTATCTTTCTGTCTCTCTTGCTGCTTTTAAGATTCTTACTTTGTCATTGGTGTTTGCAAATTTAATTATAATGTGCCTTGGCGTTGGTCTTTTGGGGTTCATTTTGCTTTGGACTATGTGAGCTTCTTGGATTTGTGTGGGTTTTTTCTTCCCTATATCAGGGAAATTTTCTGTCATTATTTCTTCAAAGAGGTTTTCTATTCCTTGCTCAGCTTCCTTTCCTTCTGGAACCCCTATTATGCAGATGTTGTTTTGTTTCGTGTTGTCCCAAAGTTCCCTTAGGCTCTCCTCCTGCCTTTTAATTTTTTTTCTAGAAGTTGCTCTACTTAGTTATTTTTTCCCATCTTGTCCTCTAGCTCACTGATGTGGTCCTCTGCTTCTTCTAGTCTACTCTTGATGCTTTCTATTGAGTTCTTTACAACAGCGATGTTATTTTTTATATCTTCTTGGTTCTTCTTCATTTCCTCTTGGTTCTTGCTCATATTGTCAAATTTGTCTTCCATTCTTTTCAGCCACCTTATGACCATTTCTCTGAATTCTTTTTCTGGAAGGTTGCTTGCCTCCATTTCATTTACTTCCTTTTCTGGTGATGCCTGCTTTTCTTTCATATGCGGGCTGTTTCTTTGTCTTCCCATGGTCTCTCTTCTCTGGATGCCTGGTTATGTAGTTCTCTCTCTCCTGCGATGATTTAAAGGCACAAAATACAGCACTACCAGGTACAACACACAAGGCACTGAACAGAAATGTATTCACGATATTAATAACCTGCAATAAAGGTGACCCCCAGAGAAAGGCAAATTAGGGGATAGGAGAGAAAGAAAAAGAGGAAAAAGAAAGAAAGGGAAAAAAAAGTAGTGTCAAAATGAAATTGGGAAAAGGAAAAAAAAAAGTAAGAGAGACAAGAAAGAGTCTAAGAGAGAAAGGGGAACAAACTATATATATGGGGATAAAACTCCAATAGCACAATCACTAATCCCAGCAAATGCCCGCAACAAGTACCTGGGGATTAATACAAACTACAACACCAACTAATATTGAGTGAAGCAAGGCAAAACAGAAGCACAAAAAAAACAAAAAAATAAACAAACAAAAGAAAAAAAGCAAAACAATCTCACAAATAAGCATAAAAATTTGATATAATCAACATTCAAGCAAACAACAACAAAAGGACATAGAGAAAAACAATTTTTTGGATAGTTAAGACAGCGAAGAGAGAGGTGTGCATGGACTTGGAGCAGGGGATTGGAGATTAGATATGTAAGTAGGGTGAAATTTTAACAACAGGTAAACAGAAAGAATAGGGAAAATCTAAAGCAGGAAAGGGGTAAGATAAACAGGACACCGAAAAGTGGAAGGTTAGGAAGAGAATGATGGCATAAAGATAGAGTTGAGATAGAGTAAAACGATGCTAAAGGAAAGATGAAAATAGAATGTAGAACACTAATCCCAAAATAAAATGAAGAGAAAATAAAATGACCCTTAAAAAAATAGCAGTAGTAATAATACGGATTGAAAATAAAAATGTAATAATTAAAAAGGTAAAATCAAGTGAGGAAAAAAGAAAAAAAACAGTTTCTTGAGTAAAAGATGCAAAAAATGAAAACATAAAAATAAAAAAATAAAAAATAAAAATAAAATGTGGAGTAGTGAAGTTCATTCACTTTCTCTGTTGTTCTGTTTGGCACGCCTGTTTCTCAGTCCAGACACTATTGCAGTTCCCTGCGTTCCACTGCTCTTCAGTGTTGTAAGCCAGTCCTGATTTTAAGCAGGCGGTGTGTCTTAATTTCTTGCATTCCTTTATTTTTGATTACACAAGAGTCAATTTGTGATTCAGCCCCTGGGTGGCAGTGTTTCTGGATTGACTTCCGGGTCTATATATGGCCTCTCTAGGCAGTTTTAGAGCCTTCGTTCCCTGTGGCACTCACTACCGGTTTGTGGGAGTGGGCTGCCTCAGAGCTGGCTCTCCGATGGTCACTCCCTGCTCCAATCCCCAGGTTCCAGAAAAACACTTTCCCCTGCAGTCTCCCAGAGTGTCCCCAACTGGGTGATCCTATGTATTGGGCTTAGTAATCAGAAGCAGGGATTTGAAGAGGAAAAAGCCCAAGTGTGCGAACTCTGGGGCTGCTCGCAAGTCTAGGCAGCCGGCACACCTTTGAAATTCTTAGGGTGTCCCTGCACGTCAGATCAAAATGGGTTGCTTTTTAGAGATCCCTTCTGTTAGCAGCTCTGAGGACCCCCTTCCACATTCACAGATCACGCTAGCCCCAACAGCCACGGATTTTTCTAGGCACCAACTTCCCTGGTCCTCCAGCTCCCGTAAAACGCGCGTTCCTCTCTCCCGCCAGGACCAGAGACCTCACCTTATCCCAGGCGAAATCTGATCTTTCCGTGGTGGAGTGTAGAGCTCCTCTGAATCCATGTGTTTGCGCCAATTGGGGACCAGTGCTCTGGGGCTAGCAGCTGTTCCGTGGGTGCCGCAGTTGTGGATTCTCAGGCTTCTGATAAGCTCCACTTTCCCATTAAAGATGGTGCAGACTCTGCGACCGAGCCCGCAGCTCAGGGAGGGGACCCAGCCGCAGTGGGGGCTGCCAGGTCAGGGGAACCGCGTCTAGCAGTCCCCCGCCTTCTCCTGGAGTTTAGCTGACCCTTAAGTTGCCAACAAACTCTCCTCATGCAACCCTCTGCTGTTCTTTCTTTCTGCTCCGGGACAAGGCTCGGAACACGTCTGTCTATTCCACCACCATTTTTTTTTCCTTACCTCTCCTTTCTTATTTTGTATAGCCATTGATATTAATCAGAAAATGAATCAAATCATTTCACATTGAAAATATTTCTTAAATAGGAATATTACTGGTTTGATAGTACATGGAAGTATCTAAAATCTGGTTAGTGCAAACTTTCATTTTTTTACTTTCTTTCTAATATATTTTTAATTTGCCATTTTTGGTTAGATTTTTCTGCTCAAAGGGCAGAAAACAAAACAAAAGAAAAAGTAGAAATGATTTTCATAGTGCATAATGCTTCTAACAAACATTTGGGTTTATATTATTTAATTTTGTTCTAGAAACATTTTACATTTGTCAATATTTTAACATAAAATTTTCTTATTTTGAGTATGATTCAGGAAGACATTATGTTGTAATCACAGTCACCAGTTTCCTCAAAAAAAAAAAAAAAAAGGAAAGAAAGGAAAAAACCCTGGATGAATAGAAACAGCTGTCTTATTGTACAAAAGCTGAAACAAAGGCTTTATAAAGAAAATTCACTTGGCATGGTATACCCCTAGTATTAGGATACATAATGTTTGAATTTCTTTCTTTGTGTATATTTTGTGCACTTGAAATGATGTATTTACATGTGAAAAGAAAAAGCAAAATTATATTCCAAGATTCATGATAAAAAAATTACTGATTGGGCAAACACCATATGAACCACTTTCTCCATTTATTTTCAGCCTCACCATGAACTGAAACCTTCTCTTCAGTGAAATTAATGTTTGTTGCATGAAGTTCTAAGTCTAAATATTATATCACTACAGGCCCGGTGCATGAAATTTGTGCATTGGGGTGTGGTGTCCCTCAGCCCAGCCTGCACCCTCTCCAATCTGGGACTCCTCAGGGGATGTCCAACTGCCAGTTTAGGCCACAGGGATCAGGCCTAAATCAGCAATCAGACATCCCTTTCACAATCCAGGACTGCTGGCTCCCAACCACTCGCCTGCCTGCCAGCCTAATAACCCCCTAACTATTCCCGTGCCAGCCTGATCAATGCCTAACTGCTCCCCTGCCAGCCTGATTGCCCCCAACTGCCCTCCCTTGCCAGTCCAATCACTCCCAACTACCCTCCCCTGCAGGCCCAGTAACCCACAACTGCCCTCCACTGTTGGCCTGGTCACCCCTAATTGCCCTCCCCTGTTGGCATGATCCCCCCACAACTTCCCTCCTTTGCAGGCCCGGTCGCCCCCAACTGCCCTCCCCTGCAGGCCTGGTCACCCCCAACTGCCCTCTCCTGCCGGCCAGGTCACCCTCAACTTCCCTCTCCTGCTGGCCTGGTCACCCTTAACTGCCCTCCCATGCCAGCCTGGTCACCTCTAACTGCCCTCCCCTGCTGGCCTGGTTGCCTTTAACTGCCCTCCCTTGCAGGCCTGGTCACCCCCAACTTCCCTCCCTTGCTAGCATGGTTGTCCCTAACTGCCCTCCCCTACCAGCCTGGTCACCCACAACTGCCCTCCTCTGCTGGTCTGGTTGCCCCTAATTGCCCTTCCCTGCCAGCCTGGTTGCCCCCAACTACCCTCCCCTGCAGGCCTGGTTGCCCCCAACTGCCCTCCCTTGAAAGTCTGGTTCCCCCCAACTGCTCTCCCTCTCCTACAGGCCTGGTTGCCACTAACTGCCCTCCCCTGCTGGCCTGATCGCCCACAACTACCCTCCCCTGCCAGCCATCTTGTGGTGGCCATCTTTGACCACATGGGGATGGCCATCTTATGCAAGGGCATGAGGGTCAATTTGCATATTACCTCTTTATTATGTAGGATGGTCTATAGAAGAAGAATATCTTAACACTTGGTCCTATGGTCATCCCTCTTTATAGTTTTTACTCTTTTAAAATAAATGTAAAACCTTTCTTTAGCAATGCTACTCCTTTCTGCAAGAGGCTCAGTGCCCTCATGTAGTGGTAATAGTTCTCACTTTGGTTTCTATTCACTCATGTCCTTCTAAATCAGTGACCTATTCTCTCCTCTTAACTCCTAACCTTCATAGATAGCATAATTGTCTTGTATCCTCTTACTTTAGGTTACAATCTCAAATAGTTATATTGGCTAGGCAGCTAACATAAAGAAATAAAATGGGTCATGTAGGGTATGTAAACAAAAGGAAAGCCTATGACCCATCTAATGTGGACAACAGATGATTGCTACATAAGAATATTGACCTTATATCAATAGATTGATTGATCTCTCTTCTAAGTTCCTGTGAAAAGCCAGACATATGGATCCCTAAAAACATGATATCTGTTTTTTCAATGCTAGTGACCAATTTAAAAAAAAAAAAAACATTGTTCTGGATTACACAATATGAATCACAGAAAGCTCATCTATGGGCTACATGTAACTTGAAAATCCATTGGTTTGCAACTCTGCTTTAGAGGCTTGCTTTGTGCTCTGGGTGATAATGGCTTAATAATATAAATTCCTGTCATTGTAACTTGCAATTCATATATTTAATACTTCTACCTCTCTCCATTCAGTTTTGCATTCATGAAATAGTCACTATGCAAATATGACTTAATAGGCTTTGGTTACTGTTCTAGGAACTGGAAATACAATCTAACTGATCCCTTTCCCCAAGGATCTAAGAGCCTATTTGAGAGTCAGAATATAAACAATCATGATACAGCGTGATGAATATTATGAGATAGTATAATGGTAACACAGAAGAGAGATATGTGACTTTCTCAGTAATACAATCTCTTAAATGTGTGAAATGACCATATCACCCTTTAGCAGTTCTTGGAAAGATGGTGATGCAGAATGTTCAGGAAACCTGATATGTGGTAGGGGAGAGATTTGTGGGAAGATGGGCATTTCAGTTCACCCTAAATAGAGCATCTTTGTCATTTGGCAATTGAAAAAGATGATGCTTTCATTGTACCCTTTGACATCTATTGAGTGTTATGTCTAAAGTGAAATGCTCAGAGAGTCAATAGACTGTTCCCTTTTTTATATTGCCTTGACTATGTGTCAGCAATTCCAATTGTATCAGATCATTTATTACTCTGAGAAAAATCCCATGACAAACTCAGAGATTAATTTGTTGTTGGTGAGCTACTCAGGAGAGATTTCTACTTTTTCCCATAATAGAGAGAGATGTTCACAGTTCAGGCCAGGTTTGGTATTATGGCTTTGTATGAAATATAAGCATCTAAGAGAAGGGAATCAAAGTGAAATCTTGACTTGGTTTCAAATCAAAACCAAATCTCCATGCAGTGTCAAAATCTTGGGCTTTCTTTATTGTGAGGACAGTTCATGCAGAGAAAAGATAAGAGTTCCCAGTAAACAAGTAACTTTTGGATAGCAAATAAAACTGTAAAATGAAAGTACTTGACTGATGGATGGAAACATGTCATTTATCTGTCTTGAGTTGGCATTATATATTATGGAAGGTGAAGTAATACTGCAGATTATCACGTGTTTCTATCAATGGCACACACATTTTCTGAGCAGCATTTCAAAACATACGAAGAAGTGGAAAATTTGGTCTCTGAATGGTTTGCCTCAAAACAATAAAAGTTTTATTGGGACGGTATCCACAAATTACCTGAAAGATGGGGCAAGTGTGTAGCTAGCGATGGACATTACTGTGAATAACGCACTTTTGATGTTTCTCTTGAAATTATCGTGTTTTATTTGATTACCAAATCCGCATTATTAACTGATACACCTAGTATTTGGCAATGAGTTTATAGAATTTTAAGGAAAAATTAATATTAGGTGTTGATTCATTCCCTCCACCCAAAAAAACAAAACACCAGAAGCCTCTAAAAGCAATATTAATTAGAAGCTGGAAATTGGACAGTTATTTCCTTTATGAGCCAGCAGGAGCTATGGACTGTGCAGAAGGCACACATTCTCATAGTGTTATATGAACAAAAGCTCTTATATTCACAAGGATCTCTGAAGAGCAGGTGACATTAATCTTTGAAGCTTATGTCACTTCACAGGGAAATTTCTTTAAAAAGTAAGTTAAAAGTACTTAATTTTCCCACTCTCATCTGCCAAATTAGCTAATTCACACTTAGAGGAAGATTCATGGTATCTCCTCTTAGGCCGATTGATCCTCAGCAGTAGTTTGAAGTTATTTGTGGGTCTCCTTGTTATGAGCATAGGATCTGGAACATGATATCTGAATTTGAATGTTGTCCCTGCCAGTTGTTTGTCTTGTGGTCTTGGACTATTTGTTGAATTCCTTGTGCCTCAGTTTATTCATCTATTTGTATTTATTTATTTATGTATTTATTTATGTATTTATTTAAATATGTATTGTTGAAAGTATTACATATGTCCCCCTTCATGTAGAGAACGCTCCTAATAAGTACAAAAGGAACTTTGTCTGATAAAGAACTGTAGGACTTGGCCTACTATTTGTAGTTATTTTTCATTCAAGAGAGTTTTGCAGATATTGTGAGCATAGTTTCCTTCCCCACATTGTCCCCAGTGGGAATCTTAAACAACCTACCTGCTGAGATCTGCATTCTTTAATGGACAAACCATTCATGTGGTCTAGATCATCAGCTTAGACTTTCAAAAATATAAAAAGTCCTTCTCTGAGAGAGGGAATGGGGTAGTGTATTTGAAAGCCCATTATTTTAACTCTACCAGGGATAAAGTATTGATATGATAAAAAGAAAAGGGTTACAATTACCAAAATTTAATTTAGAAATCATTATTGTGATGGTAAGGAAATTATCATTTTCTCTGTTGTTGGCTTTTTTTTGTGAACAGAATAAATAAATCTATTTCTAACTTCCTAGGAAATATCATCCTATCTATTAAAGAGGGAATATGCTAATTGACCATCAAACCCTCACAAAGATGGCAGCACCCACAGCCAATAAGGAGGGAATATGCTAATTGACTGCCACGCCCTCAGAGATGGTGGCACCCATAGCCATAAGATAGCAGTGCCAGTGCCCTCAGCCCCGCTGGGGCAGCAGGCGCATGGCATGGCCAGACCCTCCCCCAGGTGGGTCCTACCACTCCACATGCCTGCCTCCGGAGTCCCCCTGTCCCTTCAGCCCCCAGCTGCACAGGGCCAGCCTGAGGCACAGGCAAGTTTTGGTTGGCATCTTCCCAGCCACCCAGGGCCAACCTGAGGCACAGACAAGCCTCGGATGTCAACTGCCCAGCTGCCCAGGGCTGGCCCTAGGTGCAGGCAAGCCTCGGAGGGCAGCTGCCCAGCCGATGCCCATGATGCAGGCAAGCCTGGGATCGTGGCTGCCCAGCCGACGCCCAAGGCACAGGCAAGCCTCGGATGTTGGCTGCCCAGCCGCCCAGGGCTGCCCAAGGCTCAGGTAACCAGGGCTGGCCGAGGCTTGCACTGCCATCAGTGGCAGCAGCAGAGGTGTGATGGGGGCATTGCCTTCCCCTGATCGCCGGGTCTCCTCCCGCCCCTGAGGGCTCCCGGTCTGTGAGAGGGGCAGACCAGGCTGAGGGACTCCCCTCCAGTGCATGAATTTTCATGCACCGGGCCTCTAGTAAAATATAATTAGGATAAAATTAACACAGTTATTAATCAGTTGACCAAGCACTGAGCATACATTTATCCCTGAATCAGCTCTCAGCTGTAGTTTTATATCTAGGCTATGTAGAAAATATGGACTCTACTCTCAAAGTATTTATAGAATATTTTGGAAAACATAGTGTTATATGTAATAAATGGAACATATTACAAAATATACTATTCTGGGTACTTTACATTCCTGAAAATCTTCCTAACACTGGCGACTTATGTCAGTTTGTTTTTACCAAAGTTTCACGTAGTAATACAACTCATTCATGCTGAGGTTTAAATGACTGATAGCTGGTTTTGTGTGCTTTTTTGTTTTTGTTTTTGTTTTCAGTTGTCAGGCAAAACAGGAGAAACAACTTGCTAAGCATCAGAAAGGTAAGGGGGCTTGGGAGAATGTGTGTTGGAAGAGAAAATATTACAAAAAGAGCCAATAGGTGGGTACTGAAGACAGCTTTGCCTCAGGCTGTCTTTCCTGAAGTCCATGCGACTACATCCAGGAATAAGTATCAAATAAAAGCCTTGAAATCCTAAGTCTTGTATGCATATATGAATAAACCATGGACACAGACAATGGAGTGGTGAGGGCCTGGTAGGGGGGTGGGAGCAGGCTGGAAGAGTTCTATGGAAGGAAAAGGGGAACATATGTAATACTTTCAACAATAAAGATAAAAAAATAAAATGAAAATCTTAATTTTGGCTATGATTTTAAAAAAGTACGATTTTCTCTGATATTACTATTTTTCTAATATACTTTTGGGACAAAATTTATGTATTGTCCACCCTTGTATTCCTGTACCTAGCATGCAAACACTTTATAAGTGTTTGATATATATTTAATACTAGAGGCCCGGTGCTCGGAATTCTTGCATGGGAGGGGGGTGTCCCTCAGCCCAGCCTGCACCCTCTCCAATCTGAGACCCCTTGGGGGAAGTCCGACTGCCTGTTTAGGCCCGATCCCGGAGGATCCCATAATCCAGGACTGCTGGCTCCTAACCATTTGCCTGCCTGCCTGCCTGATTGCCCCTAACCACTCTGCCTGCAAGCCTGATAGCCCCCTAAACACGCCCCTGCAAGCCTGATTGACCCCTGACTGCTCCCTTGCTGTCATGATGGTCCCCAACTGCCTTCCCCTGCTGGCCCGATCACATCCAACTGCCTTCCCCTGCAGGCCTGAGGGTACTGGGGGACTCCAGCTGAATGAGGCAGGGTTAAGGGGACAGGGGGACTGAGACTGGATGAGTCTGGATGCTGCGGGGACTGGGTGAGGCTGTATGAGGCGGAGCTGAGGGGACTTTAGCTGGATGAGGTGAGGCTGAGGGGACTGGGCGCTGCTATCTTGTGGCTGTGGGCACCGCCATCTTGTGAGGGCATGGAAGTTAATTAGCATATTCCTTCTTTATTAGATAGGATCTTTCCAAGAATCTACTCTTTTCTCATCTTTAGATTAATCTTTTCTTTCCCTTTGTGAGTGAATCTTTCTGTCTGGCCCTCAAGTTATATTGTTCCAAAGTTCCATCCACAGACCCTTAGTTTCTTCTTCTACACATTTTTTCTATGTCCATTTATTCTTTATTAATCACCTTTTGTTTTCTAATGACCAGGAAGTATAAGTTAGTAAGTTAAATTTCAGGGGTGGACTTTGGAATAAAACAAACCTGAGTTCAAATTAACTTTTACTACTTACTAGCTATGGGACCTATAGCCTACTAATACATAACTTGTTTGATATTTAGCTTACCCCTCTGTTAAAAAGGGTCAATGATAGTACTTGACAGTGTTATAATGAGAATTAGGTGAAATAACTGTTAAGCAAATAGCGCAATGGTGGGAAATTAAAAAGTACTTAATAAATGTTAGCTGGTTTTTCTTTTGCTTGTAAAGCTTTATTGGGTTATTATAATTCATATGTTGTATAGTTTACCCATCCCAGTATACAATTCAATATTTTTGGTAAATTCATAGGTTTTACAACCATCACCATAATCTAATTTTACATTTTTATCTTCTCAGAAATAAACCAGTAGCCATTGGTAGTCTCCACATTTTCTACTCCCCAGCCCTAGAAAAGCACTAATATTCTTTCTGTGTCTATAGATTTGATTACTCAGGACATTTCATATAAATGGACTTTTAAAACACAGAATGATACTTAAGCTTCCTAGATGTTATAGCATATATCAGGAATTCTTTTTTTGTTTTTGAACAATATTCCATTGTATTAATATACCACATGTTATTTATTCATCAGTTGATGGACATCTGGTTGTTTCCACCTTGTGGCTATTATAGATAACTAGAGGCCTGGTGCACAAATTCGTGCACAGGTGGGGTACCTTGGCCTGGCTGTTAATTGGGGCCAATTGAGGATATCTCTCCCAGTCCTGATTGGGGCCGATTGGAGCTGGCAGCAGGAGGTTGGCTGTGGGAGTGCGCTGACCACCAAGGGACAGCTCCTGTGTTGAGTATCTGCCCCCTGGTGGTCAGTGTGCATCATAGCGATCAATCTATGGTCATTCGGTTGACTGGTTGTAACGGTTACTTAGGCTTTTATATATATAGATGCTGCTATAAATATTTGTGAATAATTTTCTTTTGCAATGAAATGTTTCCACTTCTCTTTGGTATATAATATATACCTACTGAGTCTTATGGTCACTCAATGTTTAAGATTTTGAGGAAATGCCAAACTGTTATTTAAACCAGCTGCAGCATTTTATATCCCCACCAATAATTTACAAAGGATCCAGTTGTCCTACATCCTTGCTAACACTAGTTATTGTATTTTTTTTAAATTAGCCATTCTAGTGAATGTAAAATTGTTTCTCATTGTGGTTTTGATTTATATTTCCCAAAAGGCTAATGATTTTGAGCATTTTTATTTTTAAAATATTAACACGTTTTTATTGATCCTGTATTCAGCAACTACTGCTATAAAAAGAGTGTGGGGTGCATCTGTGAGCTAAACCATACACTATTTCTGCACACCTGATGCTTACAAATCAGAGAAAGAGATAAAAAGTGAACAAATCATTTCACTAAAAAAGGCAAAATAAGTGAACAATCCAAAAATTAAATTAAGAAGACAATTTCATTCACAACAGCATTAACAGAACAAAATACCCAGGAACAAACCCAACCAAAGAGGCAAAGACCTGTATATCAGAAAATTACAAAGCATTGCTGAAAGAAAGAGTGAAATACCTGGGAACGAATTTGACCATTGACCAGGCATATAAGGGGCCTGTACTCAGAAAATAATAGGACACTGAAAAAGACATTGAAGAAGATACAAATGGGTGAGGGGCATATATTGTGTTTAGGAATAGGAAGAATTAACATCATTAAATTTCCATACTACCCAAAGCAATCTATATATTCAAAGCAATTCCTATCAAGATACCAATGGCATAGTTCACAGAACTAGAAAAACATTCCAAAAAATTATATAGATCCACAAAAGACCCTGAATATCAGCAGTGATCTTGAGAAAGAAGAACAAATTTGGAGAAATCATGCTACTTGATATCAAACTATACTACAAGGTCATAGTAATCAAAACAACATGGTTCTGGCATAAAAATGCACATATAGATCAATGGATCAGAACAGAGACCTCAGAAATAAACCCGCACTTTTATAGTCAATTAATATTTGACAAAGAAGACAAAACCATACAATACAGTAAAGATAGTCTTCAATAAATGGTGTTGAGAATTTTGGACAGAAAGGTGCAAAAATATAAAACTAGATTACCTTCTTATACCATACATGAGAATAAACTCAAAATGGATTAAAGACTTAAATATTAGACTGGAAACCATAAAAATCCTAGAGGAAAACAAAGGCAGTAAAATCTCGGACATTTCTCTTAGCAATATTTTTTCTGCTATATCTCCTTGGCAAGGGAAAGAAAAGATAAAATAAACAAATGAGATTATATCAAACTAAAAAGTTTTTGCACAGCAAAGAAACAATCAACAAACTGATAATTTTTTAATGTGCATAGTGGACAATATACTATATCTTCTTTAGAGAAAAGTCAAATCAAATATTGTGATATAATAAATATTTATTTGTCTTTGCCCCTGGTTCCTGACACAGAGCTCCTAAAACGCTTCTAATTTCTTGAGTGATGGGGATGATTGGAGAGTTACACAGACCGCCAAAATCCCTTGGAATTTCCTGGAGGGATAAGAGCTTCTTTTGTTCTAATCAGGGGACTCTTGGTTGGCTCCTGAATTGCTTCAGTTTGGGGGCTAGTCACCAGAAACACCAAGGCATGATTAGGAACTTGGAACTGTCAGCACCATCCCCATCCTGCAGGAAGGGAAGGGGAGGACAGGGGCTATAGATTGAGTTAATAATTGGTGATGCCTATTTGATGAATTCTCCATAAAAATCCCTGAACTATGGTGGGTTCATAGTGCTTTCAGGTTGGTGGATGCATCCACATGCTTGGAGGGTGAGTCATTTCCAACTCCAAGGAAACAGAAACTCCTGAACTTGTGGCCCTCCTTTACCTTGCCCTATGTACTTCTACATCTGCATGTTCTGTATCCTATCTAATAAAAGAGCAATATGCAAATTGACTGTACCTCTGCTACACCCAAAAGCCACGCCCACAAGCCATGCCCACCAGCCAATCAGGAGCAAATATGCAAATAAACCCAACCAAGATGGCTATGGCCACAGAGAGCAGGAGGGAGCCTTGGATTTCCCTGGCAATGGAGGAAGCCAAGCTTTCCGCCTGCCCTTGCCGGCCTAGGCCTCCACTCAAGGCTACAAAGGTTCAATGATAGAAGTCACATAAATCCAAACAGAAATGGCGGCAGCCACAGAGCTGGAAAGAGCAGGAGGCTAGGGTTGCCTGTGGCGATGGAGGAAGCCAAGCTTCTGCAGCCCTGGCCAGCCCAGGCCTCTGCTTAAGGCTACAAAGTTAAATCCCAACAGAAATGGCTGCCACCACGGAGTGAGCAGAAGACTTGGCTCCGCTCCAGGCTACAAAGTTTCAATTGTAGAAGATAAATAAACCCCAGATACCAGGGCTTCCACTTTGGTCTCCAGGGGGCATGGCCGGCCTGCAAATCACCACAGGCCCCTCACCCTGGCCGCCCCACACCCCAAGGGAACCTCCACCCTGATCTGGGACACCCTTCAGGGAAAACCAGCTGGCCCACACCTGTGCACCAGGCCTCTATCCTATCTAATAAAAGAGTAATATGCAGATTGACCTTCACTCCACACCCAAGATGGCTGCCCTCATGTGGCCAAAGATCCTGCCCCCATGTGGACACAAGATGGCCACCACAAGATGGCCAGCAAGGGAGGGCAGTTGGAGAGGGTGAAGGCTGGGCTAAGGGACACCCCCCCCCGTGCAGGCAGTTGTGGGTGATCAGGCCAGCAGGGGAGGGTAGTTGGGAGGGACCAGGCCTGCAAGGAAGGGCAGTTGGGGATGATCAAGCCTGCAGGGGAGGCAGTTAGGGGCAAACAGGCTGGCAGGGGAGCAGTTAGGCATCAATCAGGCTGGCGGGGGAGTGGTTAGAGGGTGTTCAGGCTGGCAGACAGAAGTGGTTAGGGGCAATCAGGAAGGGATCTCCAACTGCCCATTTAGGCAGGCAGGCGAGCAGTTGGGAGCCAGCAGTCCTGGATTGTGATAGGGATGCCCGTTACTGGCAGTCGGACATCCCTCGAGGGGTCCCAGATTGGAGAGGGTGCAGACTGGGCTGAGGGACAACCCCCCCCCCCCGCATGAATTTCGTGCACCGGGCCTCTTGTCTTTTATAATATCCTTTGTAATAAATACATAAATGTAAGTAAATATTTCCTTGAGTTTTGTGAGACATTTAAACAAATTGAAATCAGGAAGTGGGAGGTGTGGGAACCTCCAACTTTTTTGCTACTGGTAAATTGGACAGAAATGTGTCTAATCTAGGGACCCATTACTTGTAGCTGGCCTCTGAAGTGAGGGCAGTCTTGTGAGACTGAGCCATTAAACCTATGGAGTCTTACACTAGCTACCTGGAGTAATGCTGAGTTGTGGTATAGGACACCCAGTTGGTGTCTGGAGAGTTGAGAAATCTGGTTTGTGTGGGGAAACCCCCAACAGAAATGTTGTGAGTAGAGAAGCTTTCCTTGAATTATATTGCTCATTATTTAAATTTGGTTGTCTTTTTATTATTGAGTTTTTAGTGTTTTTTTTTTTTTTATTCTCAGTACAATTCTCTTACCAGATATGACTTGCAAAATTTTCTCCCATTTTGTGGGTTGACTTTTTATTTTCTTGATAGTGTTTTTTTAATAAGAAAAGTTTTTTTTATTTTTTATGTAGTCCAATTTATCTATTTATTTTTATAGGATTTATGTTGAATCTGTAGATCAATTTGGGTAGTATTGCCATAAAATATTAAGTATTCTAATTCATGATCATGTATGTCTTGCCATTTGCTTAGGTCTTGCCATTTGCCCACTCCAGTGTGCCTAAGCTGCAGTCTGGCCTCCCTCTGCGGGAGGCAACCGGGCTGATCAGGGAAAGGTGCCAGCCCCATCACCCCACTGCTACAGCCACTGCCAGCCACCGCAGCCACCAAGGTGTTTTCATCAACATGGACTCCAATCCCTTCACCATGAAAAAATGACAACTTTCTTTAGGGATTTTCAAGATGTGTCTTTCATAGGATATGACATTTCTTTCTTTCTTTTTTTTCATCCACACCTGAGGATATGTTTCCATTGACTTTTAGAGAGTGTGGAAGAGAGAGAGAGGGAGAGACAGAGAGAAACATCAGTGTAAGAGGGACACTTTGATTGGTTGCCTCCTGCATGAGCCCTGACCTGGGCCCCGGCCATAGAGGAGACTGTAACCTAGGTACATGCCCTTGATCAGAATGGAACCTGGACCCTGCGGTCAGCAGGCTGAGGCTCTATCCACTAAGCCAAACTGGCTAGGGCAGGATATGACATTTCTTAGCCCCTCCAGCAGCAGACCTTCATTTTTTCCTCCAGGAGTGTGGTGGAAAAACCCTAGATCACCTTCTTGGATTCTTATTACCCAAGTTACCAAGAACACTGCAAGTGGCGGTGTACAGGGAGCTTAGCTAATGAGCGGTCAGAAAAGGTGTTTACCCTTGAACTGGTTTGGCTCAGTGGATAGAGCATCGGCCTGCAGACTGAAGGGTCCCATGTTTGATTCCTGTTAAGGGCATGTACCTTGGTTGGGGGCACATCCCCAGTGGGAAGTGTTCAGGAGGCAGCTGATTGATGTTTCTCTCTCATCAATGTTTCCAACTGTCTATCCCTCTCCGCACTTCTCTGTAAAAAAATCAATAGAATATATTTTTAAAAAAACAAGAAAAGGTGTTTCCTCTGTAGCTCATGCACATAGGACCCCCTGAATTTTGTCCACTGGGCTAGGGGCATGTTCCATGGCCTGAGGGGGCATGCCCCCAAGGCCAGCAGCCCTGCATCGTGTGCACCAGGCTGGGGATGTGGACCCAGGACGCTGCTTGGTGCTGGCATACCCACAAGCAGCCTTAGGGCGGATGTTCTTCCCCACTCCCAGCTGCTCGGCGCCTGCACCTGTAGGCCCAGAGTGGCCGGCGTCATTCTGGGACCCCGGCTGCTCAAGGCCAACACACGGGACTACAGGCTAGGATTGCCCTGGGTCCCGAGGATGTTCCTGGGACCCAGGGCACTCAGTGCCTGCATATGCAAATTAACCCACCATCTTTGTCGGGTTAATTTTCATACCCACTCCTGATTGGCTGGTGGTGTTGTGGAGGTATGGTCAATTTGCATCTTTCTCTTTTATTAGTGTAGATTGCTAGTGTTTCGAAATAGGTAGTTTTTGCATATTGATTTTGTATACTGTAACCTTACTGAACTCATTCATATTTACTATAATACACTGAGTGGCCAGATTATTATGATCTCTAAACACATAATAATCTGGCCACTCAGTATATATATATATATATATATATATATATATATATATATATATATATATATATATTAGAGACCCAATGCATGAATTTGTGCATGGGTTGGGTCTGGCCAGCCTGGCCAGAGGGAGGGGACGTGGTGATTGGCTGGCCTGCCTGCTTGTCGAACTCCTGGTCGAGGGAACAATTTGCATATTAGCCTTTTATTATATAGGAGGATATACACTGAGTGGCCAGATTATTATGTGTTCAGAGATCATAATAATCTGGCCACTCAGTGTAGTTTTTTTTTAATGGTTTACTCAGGATTTTCTATGTACAAAATCATGTCTTCTGCAGAGAATTTTATTTCTTCCTTTCCAGTCTAGAGACCTTTATTTTCTCTTGCCTAGTTGCCGTAGCTAGGGTATGTAGTACCGTGTTTAATAGAGTGTTTAGAGCAGATATCCTTGTCTTGTTCCTGAACTTAGGTGAAAGAATTCAGTCTTATACCATTAATTATGTTAGCTGTGGATTTTCATAGAAAATAATTGATCAGGCTGAGGAACATCCCTTCTATTCCTAATTGTTGAGTGTTTTTATCATGTAAGAGTCTGGATCTTGTCAAATGCTTTTTCAGCATCTGTTTGTGATGATGATGTAGGCTTGGTCTTCATTTTTGTGATAGAGTGTATTACATTGCCTTTTAAAAAATATATTTTTATTGATTTCAGAGAGAGGAAGAGAGAGGGAGATAGATAGAAACATCAGTGATGAGAGAGAATCATCTATTGGCTGCCTCCTTCACACCCCCTACTGGGGATCAAGGCAACCCAGGCATGTGTCCTGACTGGAATCGAACAGTGACCTCCTGGATCATAGGTCAATGCTCAAAGACTGAGCCACACAGGTTGGACTGCATTGACTTTTTAATATTCAACTAATCTTGCAATCCTGGGATAAATCTTACTTATTTATGATGTATATTCCTTTTTTATATGATGGTGGATTAGGTTTTCTAATGTTTTGTTGAGTATTTTTGTGTGAATATCCATGAATATTAAAAGTCTATATTTTCTTTCTAATATCCTTGTTTGGCTTTGGTATAAAGGTAACACTGGCCTCATAGAATGAGTTGGGAAGATTTCCTTTTCTTCTTTTTAACTTTTGGAAGAGTTTCTGAAGGATTGGTATTAATTTTTCTTTAAATGATTGGTAGAATTCACCAAATTAAACCCTCTGGTCCTGAATGTTTCTTTATTATCACTCATTCAATCACTTTACTTTTCATAGGTCTACTCAGATTTTCTGTGTGTATGTGTGTGTGTGTGTGTGTGTGTGTGTGTGTGTTTTAGTCCATGTCAGCAGCAGTTTGTGTCAATTCAAGAATTTGTGCATTTCCTGGATTATTTCATTTTCTGGCAAATAGTTGCTCAGAGTGTTTCCTTTTTATTCTTTTGTAAGATAGTCTTCTCCCTTTTTTCAGTCTAGCCAAAGGTTTGTCAATTTTGTTGATTTAAAAAAAAAGAATCAACCTTTGGGATGGGGGTAGGGGACAATGAGGGGATAAGGACACATATGTAATACCTTAATCAATAAAGAAAAAAAAAGAATCAACCTTTGGTTTCATAGACATTTTTTCTAATATTTTTCTATTCTATATTTCATGTTTTCCTCTCTAGTCTTTCTTTTTATCCTTCCTTCTTGTTTTAGGTTTCATTTGCTCTTATTATTCTAGTTTCCTATAATGGAAGGATAGATTAATAGGTTATTGATTTGAGCCATGTGTACCATAGCTAACAAACATCAGTTTAATAGAACCAACTGTATGCTCTTATTCCAAACTTTACATTCAGTGGTGTCACTTTCATAGGATGAAATCAGTCTAGGTTGGGGCATTTATGGCACAAATATTAGCAAATGATACAAATATTTTTGGAAATCTGTTTTATAAGCACACCATTGATCATAGCCAAGTTGATCCAACCTACCTAATTAAACTACTGGCTTTATGAGTATCTTTCTAGGTTGCATTGCAATTTTGGATTAATTTTTTTTGGTCAAAGATATTCATACACACAGTTTGTATGTTTGTACACATTTATTAAATTATTAGGTATCTCCAGGTACAAGCAAGTTGTTATCTTCAGTTTCAAGTCAGAATATTTACTTCACTTATTTTGGACCTATGTTCTCATGTTCATTTTTCTTTCTTTGGTATCTGCAATATTTGTGGTGATAAAATTGTAGCTTGATAAACCTTCTGAAAATGGAAGTGAATATTTTTAGATGAGGGCATTGGCTGAGCTAGCTGTAGCTGTAATTATTTTTTCTACAGTTTGCTTATTTGTTGCAGGTGCAAATACACAGCAGCCATCTTCTGGAAAACATAAAGCAAATACTTAAGTCTGACATCTGGCTGTGAATTACAATCAGGTGCAAAATATGCTTCTGTTTGTGTGCCTCATTCAAACTGAAGTTGGCTAAAAGGAGTTTTTATTTTCAAGTTGCTCTTGAGGCATGACCTTTAATGACAAAGCTCAGCCCAACATAGATTGATTATGGCTGAGTTGCAAAGTGCCCCTACAACATTTAGAATGGAAATGCTGACCGCATGTGCCTTTAGCAGAGCCAGGCTAGCAGGTGCAGCAGAATTGTAGTTCACAAAAAGGTTGGCAAAGTATTTAAAGCTGAAGGAATTGAGAATCTCTTCATTATTTAGAGATTCATGCAGGGAGAATTCACTTTCTATTTGGAACTTCTGTCATAAAACCAGTGAATTTTTCTAGTATGATAAGGAAATAGAAATTTGCAACTCTATTTAAATCCTGGTTTTTCCATTTACTAACTGTGTGACTTCAGTCAAATTTAAGTTTAAACCTCAGTTTTCTCAACTGCATAATGGAAATAGTATAATGCATAATGCACTGCATAATGGAAATCTGCCTTGCTGATTATTACAAGATTTAAATTAAAGCTATATGTATATTCATATGCATCTAGCATTATATATGTTCCTTTACCTTGAACTGCTAGTTATCATTTGCTCAGAACATTAATAAAAAAAATATCACTTTTTTTCCTGTGGTTGAAATAAGTAATTTCTTTTAAGTGATCAGAGTAACTCAACTGCCAAAAAGTATCTGAGACTTTATCATAATGATTTCTATAATTGTCACTTTTTATTTGGAAGCCAAATTATGTTAGAGATTTATATCATTTATTGTATACTTACTCTTTGGTGAGGGCCTGAGTGGGGGGATAGGGGGGTAATGGGGGAATAAGGACACATATGTAACACCTTAATCAATCAATCAATCAATCAATCAATAAATAAATAAATAAATAAAATTTTTTAACTTTATTTTTAATGTTGACATTATTACAGATGTCTCCATTTTACTCCCACCCTTTTCCCACCTCCACCCAGCCCCTGTACTCCCTTCCCTCTGGTCATCACCACACTGTTGTCTGTGTTTATGTGTACACTTATTCTTATTAGATACTTTTGTAATTATTTTTACATGTATTATCTCCTTCAATCTTTGTGTTCCAAAGTGTAGGTGCTATTATTATCGCTACCTTAAAGATGAGGAAACTAAGTTACTTGCTTATATAATTGTTACAGAAATCAGATGAAGTTGTTCATGCTAAGCCCCACATAAGCAAACCAAAACTCAGGTAAGTTTCTTTGCTTAGATTTCCCAGAAAGGGAAAGCTCAAGTCAACCAGTCGATGCTTACTTACTGCTCAGCACCTACATTACTAACCTGGATCCAAGACTTCCCTTTGTTTCACATAAGGAAACTAACCTTGTTTTAACCAATCAGCAAATGCTCAGTATGAGTTCTTTGTTCCTGGTCACTTTGGTCTATAAAATATCTCCCCTTGTACAGCTCTTCAAAGCTCCTTTCTATCTGCTAGATTGGATGCCGCCTAGTTCATGAATCAATAAATAAAATCTTATTAGATAAGTAAATTTTCTGTGGAAAATTGTCCTTTAACATATCCAAATTACTTGGAGGAGGTGGAATTTTAACCAAGCAGTTTGTCTTCAGTGTTTGTATATTAAATACTTGCTACTCAGTTTGTGGCCCATGGACCACCAGAATTGGCATCATTTGGAGCTTGTAGCAATGTGAAATCTCTGGCCCAATCCTAGACCTACTGATGCAGAATATGCATTTTAACAAGATCCTCAGTTCTCATATGTACATTAAAATTTGAGAAGTACTTTTTAAAACCACTAATGGATGGTAATATGAAACTAGTCCCTATATAACATGCATTTCTTAGACAACCATTTACATCAATAGTAGAATATAACCCCAGAAATAACCCCATACCTAAAAATGAAAAAAGTAAAACTTCTACATAACTAAAAACTAAAATAAACATGTGCTAGAAATAGTTTAGAGGAGAATGAATTGAAAACAAGCACTAAGGTCTGTCTGGCAGCTCTCTTTTGAGGTTGAAAATAATTTACCAGAGTAAACCAAAGGACAATTTATAGACTGTCTGTTGTGTTCTCAATGAAATTGGATTCTACCTTTTTAAAAAGAGGAAAAAGACATGCTAAACTGAACTGGAAAGCCAAATCCATGTCCTCATATCCCCATGCCTCAATCAGGGAGAAAAATTGAAATGAAAAAGAAGATAAAATGAGCTTGTTTTCAAGTTTCTTGAATGTAAAAAGAGAACTTGGTGTTATGGTTCTTATAATGTAAGTATGGTTCAGGAAATACTTAGCAAAATAATACATAGGCTTGTTTTAATTTTGCTTATTGTTTGAAAGGAATACATGGTTATACTCAAGTTTGTAGGAAAATATTCTTTGCTCATTTGAGATTAGATTGTCATATTAACTCCAAGAAAAATATCTCAACATGTAAGGTGTATATGCCTATTCAAAAAACCAGTTAATATATCAGCTGTGGATCTCACTGGGGGAGAGGTATAGCTGAGATGAGGGCATCTACTTTTACTCTTTGAGAGACTTGTGGTTTGCATATGAGTCCTATGATGTAGAGAGTGCCCAGGAAGACACATGAGCATTTCTTTAATTATTGTCAACTGAATCTAGTGGCATTGGCAGAGCCATGTCCTGGAAACACACCTTGCCAGGGGCAGGAGTGTTGTCCAGCTTGACCTTCAGCCCAGGCGCCAGAGGGTGGGTTTTGTTATTTAAATCCAGCCAAGCACCAAGAATGAATACAACTCAGGCCCACCCAAGAATGCATATAATTCCTTTGACTTGACCTTTAGTAAAACTTCCTGTTTTTTGCTGTATAAAAAAACACACGCTGTATCAGCTCTGGGTCACTGTTCCTATTCCTGTCCATGTCAGAGGACAGTGGTCGCACCCAACCTCACCTTTATCCTTCTGTCTCTGTGTCTGTCTCTTTCTTTCATTTTCTCAATCCCCAGCTGCCCCTACTCAGGAACTGGACAGCTCTCTAGCCACGCTGGACGTGGAAAAGAGAGAAATATTTACATCTGGCACCCAATCAAGGGACCCAGTACAGGGGTACTTTCAAAAGTCAGGTGAGGGGGTTGCTCCAAGAAGTGCGCCACGCAACAGGTTGAAAAAGTAAGGTAAGGAGCAGATTGTTGAAAGTTGTATTAGCTGGGTGTAAAACATGGGTAATTCAGGGTCTCAGGAAAGAGATCTCTACTCTCAAATGCTTAAAACTATGCTCAAAGCTCAAGAATACTGTTAAGCATAGTCAGATTCTTGATTTCTTAAGTTTTGTTAAAGAAACGTGGGAAAAGGTCGGAAAGAAGTTGCGTGACCGATACACAGCAGAAGGTCCAGAGAAGATTCCTATTCCTACATTAATTCGTGATTGCCTTGATCCCGCACAGGAGAGTTTAAGAATGTCTAAGCAGGGTGTAGCCATGGCTTTACAGCCTACAGTGGAGGGGTGCGAATCTCTAAAAATACCACTTCGCCCCTTTGTACCTCCTCCACCTCCATGTGTCTCTCCCGCAACCTCAGTCAAGAGCCCACCTGATAAAGATTTACATCATAATTATGAGCAGGAGCTAGAGTTTGAGGCAAAGCAGAACAGGCATCACTGTGAGAGGGATGACTCAGATGATAAGAAAGGTTTTGCTCGCAGCTGCCCAGCATTTATGCCCGGATGCAGGCACTTGGCCGAAAGTGATTTGATATTTCATTTTGTTGGAGGCTCAAACTACTTGTATTGGGCTGAACCAAGTAGAAAGGATTAAAGGAATTTCACAGCAACTGCCAATGATTCTTTATCTTAAAAAATCTTTTCTTTCCCTAAAATAAATAAATAAATAAATAAATAATAAATAAATAAATAAATAAATAAAAATAAATAAAAATAAAAACAGTAGATGCCAGACCATCACTGAATGTTCCCCCAAAGCAAGAAGGAGGTGGGGGAAGAGAGACACGTAGCAATTCTGTGTGGACGCCCACTCCCTGAGAAAGCCGTTTTAAATGGTCTCATCTTCGCCATGCTTTTTTCTGGCTAGTGACTTAAAAGTTTTACAAAATTTAGAAATGTGTCCGGGATTTCTGTGCACATGTAAAGAGAAAAGCTAGCTTAAAACAAATGCGCGCAACTGTCCAATTTTTGGACATTTAGATAGAGTTTTTGAGCTAAGCTTAACTCTGTGATGGCACAGGATAAAACCCCAAACACTGTTTTTTTTCCTCAGAAAGATGGCGATTTGACCCAGGAAAAAATACAAGCTGGCTTCCCAAGGTAATCTCTAAAGAATAAATGTGGCTCTTTTAAAATTTCCCGCCCAGAGGCAAGTAACCAGCAGGAAGTAGATAGCAATTTTGCATTTGAATAGCTACAAGTTTGCTTCTTGACTTCCCCAACAGAAAAAAATTATGGTCGTTTTAAAAGTCAAGTGGCTGGGCCAGGCCTGTGTTGCTAGCCTCAAGCATGGTTTTCCAGAGCCGAGTGAAACTTAGACTTTGAAGTTTACTAAATCAAATGATAAAAACTTATATCTAAATAGTTGGAAATGACATATACTGAAATATTAATCTGAGTATGCCTCATATGAAATCTAGAGGACAAAATTGAATCTATTAATTGATCATATCTTGTATTTTTGAAGTTTGTTCTTGAAAATGTGGAAGTGTTACTGATCTAGAAATGCTAAATATTTGACTTGCCAGCTCTAAAAAAGTTTAAGGTTCAAATTAAATTGGGAGAAATTATATAATTGTGGTAACTAAATGCCTAAAGTATAGACATTTATTTTTGAGAAAATAATTTTTGTGTTTTCTTTGAAATAATTAGGAATTCAAAACATGTTACTTATTGGTATAATTTAAAAAAGGAGGATTAATTCTCTGATCTCAACCAATTTTTAAATACAAAAACTGGTTTAAATTTAATTGATATTCTTTAAGATAATTATAGAAAATATATAACCTTTAAATCTTTGTTTGATGGTCTTTCCAAGTTAAATTTCAAGGCTTTAACAGAGAGATGACTCTTGGAAAACTCCAAGGGCCCGGAGTGATTCAAAGAATTTGTACTCTCTTCTTGAAGGAAATATTTTAAATTAAACCAAACTAGTATACTTGAAATCACGTGGAAAGCTTTATCAAATGAAATTATTAACTATATTTTACTTATATACATATATTTTAAATGTTATGAAGATTTTGGCCTCTAAGGAGGGCAAAATGAAGTAGCTTAAATATTTCTTAAAATCCAACAACAGAATATTAAGACAGAATTTTAATGGCAAAAGCCTCTAGCCACCTGCATTTTGGACAGGCTGGAGGTGAGGCAGCATTTGTGCCTTGTGAATCAGACGTATAAGTTTACTAAATTTGCTTTGCTTTTTCAATAAAAATACCTACTTTAATTACTTTATAAATTAGCTTTTTAAATTATAATCAAGGATTCATATAATTTCAGCTAAATGAAAAGCCAATATTTCTATAAACAAATTCTAATAAAGCCCTCTGAAGGTTGCTGGGACTACCCATGACCCCTCTGTATATGCAAATAAGCCAAAGGAAGTACTCTTTAGAAATAATATTCTGAGTTTAATGAAAAGGAGAAATTTTGAAATCTCTTCCAATAATGTTTACAGGGTAAACTAAAGATTGTTGTTGAAGTATTAAGTCTGACAGTAAATAGTGGTTGGCTTATTGTAATGAGCCATACCTTGTGGTATGGCTACTCGGACACATGGTTCAGTGTCCAGGCAGTGGCCCTGTAAGTTGCTTGTTGTAGAAAGGAAAGACAAAGATTTTTGGATGGAACTCTCTGTAGCCTGATAATTATTCTGGAAGGGTATAAAAAGAGATTTTCTTCAAATGTATAAAAAACTATAATTAAAAGTCAATATATTAGGCCTTATAAAGACAAGTAAGTAATTTGTGTTTTTGCTTTCCTGACAAAGCTTATGTAAGGTTACTCAAAGACTAATAGCAGAAATTTAATTAATGTCATTTATTGTCCATAACCTAGGACATGTAAAGTTAAAAATAAACCTAACTTCAGATTGGTTTAAATTGGCTAATTAAATTAAATGAATGTTCATAAAAACACCAGCCTACGTTCAGGTGTGAGAATAAACAAGTCATCTTTTCTATCAAAAAACAGTTCAGACAGCCACCATTTTGGACTGCATGACTTGGCAGCCGCCATGTTGGCTGCATGGATTGCAGCTCCCCTGGGGGCTGCCATCTTGAAACAGCAAAGGCCAACCCCTTCCATTGAATTAGCTAATTGCAAATGACTATGTGTCTGAGCTCCAACCAAGAGCAAATGTCAGTATGGGCACTTCCAGACTATGTGTGAACACCCTTCTGCATAGAAGTCAAGATGTTTGCCTTGCTGCCTGGATCCTGAGTATGTTTTGTGTTCTACCAGGACCCCTGACTTGGCGGGGGGGGGGGTCTCACCTTATTTCTAACACAAGGAATGGTTAGCTGCCCCATTAAAAGAGATGTTATACCTCAAGCATTAACCATTTTTACAGATGGATCCACTTCTGGAAAGGCTGGATCTACTGCAGCAGGACAGCAAAGTCCTTCAAACCCTTTATATTTCAGCACAACAGGTAGAAATACAAGCTCTTATTTATGCCTTGACAGATTTTGCTACAGAGCCCATCAACCTATAGTGATAGTGCCTATGTGGTAAGTTTGGCCAAAATTATTGAAACAGCTACTACAGGGCACACTAATTCAGAGGAACTCTTTCATTTATTTTTCAGCCTTCAAAAGGTTGTTTGAGAATGACAATTTTCATGTTTCATTGGCCATATTAGATCCCATTCTGGCCTTCTGGGTCCTTTGGCTGCAGGTAATGAGGAAGTAGATTGCCTCGTTGCCTCAGTAGAGGAGGTCACTCCATTTTCAATGGCACAGGCCTCGCATGCCCTACATCATCTAAATGCTTCTGCCTTGCACACGGAACTCCATATTTCCCAAGAGCAGGTTTGCCAAGTGTCAAGCAATGCCCTCAGTGTGTTATCCACCTCCCTGTGCCAGCATTAGGGGTAAATCCCCGAGGACTGAAACCTAATCAAATCTGGCAAAATGGATGTCATTCAATAGTGGAAAGAGCCAATCGTACTCTTAAAATGCAATTACTAAAACAAAAGGGGGAGATGGATATTATGTGTCACCTCAAAACAAACTCAGTCATACTCTTTATACTTTAAATTTTTTGAATTGCAATGCAGAGGGTCATACAGCAGCTGAGAGGCATCAGGCCTCCTGTACAATAGCCTCTGCCGAGTTAGCCTGGTGGAAGGAAGCACAAACCAGACTAGAGTTTTACCAGATTTAGTAATAATGTGGGGAAGAGGTTGTGTTTTGTATCTTTCCAGAAGGAGCAGTGCAGCCAATTTGGGTGCCAGAGCGTTACGTGCATCACCACAATAGACCCAGAGAAGCTCCTTGTTTCTTAACTCAAAAATACTGAGAGTTGCCCTGATGAAAGCAAAGTGGAAGAAGAAAACTGAAAGCTACACAAGGGACTGAGGTGCCAACATGGGGTCATCTGAAGAAGTTAACAACTGAAGTCCAGCAGATAGTAGAAAAGCAAGAAGTGGAAGCTACTTCTTCAACCATGTCTCTGGCTATGCTAGCATTGGTTAGCTGCCAGTCTTCTGTAAAGTCTTGTGCAGCCACGTCCGAGGACTCTGAGTAAATATACACCATCAGCAAAATAAACTTTTATTTAGTTGCTAAAAATGTTAATATGTCTGTAGTTTTGATTTCTCTCTTATTGCCGTGTTGCATTGGCATTGTGTTGTTATTATTTTAATAGCCAGAGTTTTGCTTTTGACATTCAAGTTTTAAAATGATAACATGCATATAGTTTGTTTTTTGCATTGGCATTGTTTGCAATTGTTTTAATATTAGAGCTTTGTTCTTAATGTTTAAATTTCACTTTTATTTTAGTAGCTTAAAAACAAAAAGAAGGGTGAGATGTAGAGAGCCCTTGGGAAGGCACATGGGCATTTCTTTAAATTGTCAGCTGAATCCAGGGCAGTAGGCAAAGCCAAGTGCTGGAAACACATTCTGCCAAAAGGCAGGAGTGTTGTCAGCTTGACCTTAATTTCTGCCCAGGTGCCGGGGAGTGGTTTTATTATGTAAATCCAGCCAAGCACCAGGAATGAATACTACTAGGGCCCACCCAAGAATGCAAATAATCTCCTTTGTCTTGATTTTTAGTAAAACTTCCTGTTTTTCTTGCTGTATAAAATAAACACGCTGTATTGGCTCAGGGTCACTGTTCCTGTTCCTGTCCATGTCAGAGGACAGTGGTCCCACTCGGCTCCAGCTTTTTCCTTCTATCTCTGTGTCTGTCTCTTTCTTTTCTCAATCCCCAGCAACCCCTACTCAGGAACCAGACCGCTCTCTAGCCATGCTGGATGTGGAAAAGAGAGAAATATTTACACTACAAAGGCAATGATGTCTATCTATGCAGATGAGAGTCTCTGTTAGCACTTAGCTGATGCCCAAGAAACTCCACTTTGCAGAAAAACAGGAAGTAATTAAGGGGAATCTCTTCTTGTGAAGAAGGATGAAATTTCTCAAGGGAAGAACAGCAAGGGACTATACTTGGGAAATTGTGAGAAGGGGCTGCTTAGAATGGAATGGTTATTGAATAAAGCAACAGCAATGGCAAGTTGATGGAAATAGAAGGTTGGTTTGGAAAGCCCTTCCATTGTGTGATATAATAGAATGACTAAGACTAATAAACTTATAAATTCTGTCATTCCCATACTGTGTTACTGTTTAGAGATATACATGACCCCTAAATAAAGGACTTGATATAAAACCATTATAGTCTAGTGTGAGTTTGGTATGGGGAAGACTGGGGAAGGGGCAGTAACTTTTCCCTAGTTATCTTACATGGATTCCAGTAGAGAAAGGTATTTAGGAGTATCAGTCTTCCCTGTGAATTACCAAGTGGGATCACTGTTTATAGATGCTGGGTCTGACCGGCAAACCCTGAATGACAGATGAATGATTACTCTGACACATGTGTCTGTGAAACAGAAGCTAAGGGGCTGGTTGGCATAAGGAGCCAAAAAAGCCTCGATTGCCTGCCTCGTTAGCCTTTTATTGTCACAACAGCTTGAACTAAAATTACCCTCTACATACAATCAGCAGGGTAAGCATCCTTGAGAAAGTATATGCATCTGTCCTGTCCTTTAAGCAAGGGCATGTCTAAGTAAATATTTAGGGGTTCAGACTTGTTTGGAAAAGTAAAGATAGGGGCTGCCGCCTTCTGCAAGGTCCCCCCAGAGGCCCCCAACCTTTCAGAGAATCCTCCTTACAGACATTCCAATCAAGTCCCGTGCTTCCCCACATATGGACAGCAGTGGTGATATCCACTTACCGGAAAAGACTCTGAGTAGGTGTATGACTGAATTCAGTCAGGGGTTTGATCTAATTAGGTTAACTAGAAATTAAAGATGATTGGCATAACTAATATTTTCATTTATATCTTAGAAATTATTCTATATTAGTATATTATAGGCCCGGTGCATGAAATTCATGCAAGGGGGGGGGTGTCCCTCAGCCCAGCCTGCACCCTCTCCAATCTGGGACCCCTCGAGGGATGTCCAACTGCCCGTAGGATCAGGACTAAATGGGCAGTCGGACAGCCCTCTCACAATCCAGGACTGCTGGCTCCCAACTGCTCGCCTGCCTGCCTTCCTGATTGCCCCTAACCACTTCCGCCTGCCAGACTGATCACCCCCTAACCACTCCCCTGACAGCCTGATTGATGCCTAACTGCTCCCCTGCCAGCCTGTTTGCCCCTAACTGCCCTCCCAGGCAGGCCTGGTCACCCCTAACTGCCCTCCCCTGCAAGCCTGGTCACCACTAACTGCCCTCCCCTGCAGGCCTGGTCCCTCCCAACTGCCCTCCCTTACTGGCCTGATCACCCACACTGCCTTCCCTTGCAGGCCTGGTCCCTCCCAACTGCCCTCCCCTACTGGCCATGTTGTGGCGACCATTGTGTCCACAGGGGGGCAGCCACCTTTGACCACATGGGGGCAGCCATTTTGTGTGTTGGAGTAATGGTAAATTTGCATATTACTCTTTTATTATATTAGATAGGATGGAGGCCTGGTGCACGGGTGGGGGTGGGGGTCAGCTGGTTTGCCCTGAAGGGTGTCCCAGATCAGGGTGAGGGTTCCCTTGGGGCGTGGTGCAGCCTGGGCGACGGTCCTGTGGTGGTTTGCAGGCCAGCCACACCCCCTGGCGACCCAAGTGGAGGCCCTGGTATCTGGGATTTATTTATCTTCTATAATTGAAACTTTGTAGTGGAGGCCAAGGCAGGCCAGGGCTGCGGGAGCTTGGCTTCCTCCATCGCTAGTGGCAACCCAAGCCTCCTGCTCTCTCCAGCTCCATGGCTGCCACCATTTTTGTTGGGATTTATTTATCTTCTATAATTGAAACTTTGTAGCCTTGAGTGGAGGCCTAGGCCTGCCAGGGTGTGCGGAAAGCTTGGCTTCCTCTGTTGCCAGGGAAACCCAAGCCTCCTGCACGCTCAGTGGCCGCAGCCATCTTGGTTGGGTCAATTTGCATACTCGCTCCTGATTGGCTGGTGGGCGTGGCTTGCGAGTGTAGCAGAGTGCTGCTTAATTTGCATATTACTCTTTTATTAGATAGGATATAGAGAGATTTTCACTTTTTTTCTTTTATTTTAAAATTTGTTTATTCAAATATAACAAATACAGAAAAGTGTACAAGTCCTAAGTATACTACTTCATGAATTTTTACGAAGTGAATACTTTCATGTAACCACTACCCAGGTCAAGATATCCTATATAATAAAAGCGTAATATGCAAATTGACCAAACTGTGGAACCATGGGTTGGTGGGGGGGCAGGGCTGGCAAGCAGGCAGTGCCAGGCCAGCCAAGGCATGTGCCAGTGAGCAGAGGGGATGGTGATTGGGGGGTGGCAGTGACCAGTGACTGTGGAGGGGTGATCAGGGGAGCGGGGCTGACCACTCGCAGCCTGTGTATCCCCTGATTGGCCAGCCAGTCACCTCCCACAGAAGGAGGCCATACTGTGGCTTAAGCCCACTCCCCACAGGGATTGGGGCCTACACCATCAGTAAGACATCCCCTGAGGGCTCCCAGACTGTGAGAGGGTGCAGGCCTGGCTGAGGGACACCCCCAAGTGCACGAATTTTTGTGGACTGGGCCTCTAGTAGAATTTAACCAGCACTATAGAAGCCTCTATGCAGCTCCCCCAACCTATCATTATCCTTCCAAAACACAACCACTATTCTGTAATCCTATCTTAATTTTGCCAATTTTTGAAGTTTAATATGAATTGAATCATACAGCATGTACTATTTTGTGTCTGTCTTCTTTTGATCAAAATTATAATTGTAAGTTCATCCATGCTGCTGAATATTGCTATTTTTCCATCCCTTTTCATTGCTCTGTCTGTAGTATTTCAATGTATGGATGTACCACAACATTATACTATTTCCAGTTTTGGTGATCTGAATAGTACTTCTGTGATCCCTCTTGTGTATATCTCAAGGAGTATATATGTTTGCATTTCTGGACTGGAGTTGTTTAGTTGAAGGGCAAACACTTGATTGGCTTTATTAGATACTGCCAGTTTGCCTAAGTGGATGCACCAATTTTTACTCTCACCATAAGCATATGAGAATTCTAGTTGCTCTATCTCCTCACTAATACTTGCTATTAAGAGCTACTGCTGTAAAACAAACTACCACATACCTCAGTGGCTTAAAACAACAATTATTTATTACTAGGGGCCCAGTGCACGAATTCGTGCACCTTGAAAGGAACTGTGGGCCGCAAGGCTGTGGTGGGCACAGGGGTGGGTGTTGGCCCATCCTCCAAGTCCCTGTCTGGCCCCTCCCACCACAGCCTTTGGTCCCCTGTCTACTGGCAGCCCCACTTTCGCCGCCACCGTTCTCAAGTGCTGACTGTGCCAGCCCCACTTGCACCCACTGATGGTGTGGAGCTATTGGGACCAGCACCAGTAGCAGGTGCAAGTGGCGGCTGCTGCCCCAATTGCCCCTCAGGAGCAAGGGGAGGTGGAGAAGTCCTCAGGAGCAATCTGGGCTGGCAGCCACCACTCACACCCACTGACAACACCAAGTGATAGGAACTGGTGCCAGGAGCTGGCAGCGGGTGCAAGTGGCAGCTGCTGGCCCCAATTACCCCTCAGGAGCAGGGGGAGGTGGAGAAGCCCAGAGGAACAATTGGGTCTGGCAGCTGCCGCTCGCACCGACTGATGGCACCAAGTGATCAGGGCCGGCGCTGGGTGCCGGCAGTGGATGCAAGTGGCTGCTCTAGCAACAGCAGTGTGTGTGACTAAGGCCGGCACAGGCAGCAGGTGTGAGCACCGGGTGGGACCACGGTGCGTGGGAGCAAAGAATTTTCAGTAACCACCAGAGGCTCGCCCTGATAACAGAAAATGGTGCCCCACCTTGGTCTGGCACCCCTGCTCACCTGCTCCACCATCCTGCTGTGGCCAATGCCCAACATGATCCGCATATACCCCCTTGTGCTCAGCAGACATCATAGCAACTGGTTGTTTAGTTGTTCCGCCATTCAGTCTATTTACATATTAGCCTTTTATTATATAGGATTCCTTATACATCTGCAGTTGGGTCAGCTGATATAGGTTAAGTGCTCCCAGGTGGCTCTCCTCTAAACAATGGTTCTGACTGGTATTGACTCTTTAATGTGGTCTGTTCTATGTGTGTTCATTCAGTGGCACAGACCAGAGAGTGAGTGAGCAGCAGTTGCACAGGGAAAGCTCTGCTTGTGTAGATGGCAAAAATACATGCATGGAAGCAGAAACACTCAAGGCCCTAAGGGTTAGTCTTGAAAATGTCACACATTTACTTTTGATTTTTTCTAGGGCCAAAGCAAGTCATAAGGCTAAATCCAAGGTCAAGGGATAGAGAATATACTCTCCAAATTTTATGTGAGGAACTGTAAAGTCCCATGGCAGAGAGTAGATACAGTGAAAGATGAAGAATTGAAACTATTCATACAATCTATTACATCAGGGATTTTTTTCTTTTTTCCTTTTTTGGTCATCCTGTTTGGGGTATAGTGATATCAT
Organism: Plecotus auritus; assembly: GCF_963455305.1. Taxonomy (NCBI): domain Eukaryota; kingdom Metazoa; phylum Chordata; class Mammalia; order Chiroptera; family Vespertilionidae; genus Plecotus; species Plecotus auritus. Next base: position 100,565,651 of record NC_137784.1, read on the forward strand.
ACTGTGTGGTTTTTTTTAATTTTGTATTTCTCTGATTGCAAAAATATGTTTCCATTGATTTTTAGAGAGGGAAAAGGAGGGGGAAAGACAAAGAGAAACATTGATGTGAATCTGTGAGAGAGACTCATTGATTGGTTGCCTCAGCATGTGCCTGGACCAGGGCCAGGGATTGAACTTGCAACCTAGGCATGTGCCCTTGACCAGCATCGAACCCAGAACCCTCCAGTACATGGGCTGGCACTCTATCCACTGAGCCATACTGGCTAGAGCAAGAATTTTTTAAAAAATACGTTTTCATCCATTTATATATCTTTTGTAGAGAGCTTTTCCCATTTAAAAATTTCAGTTGTCTGGCTGAGCCCTGGCTGGGTAGTGTCAATGGTTACAGCATTATCCAGATATACCAAGGTTGTGGGTGGGTTCAATTTCCCATCAGGGCACATACAGGAATCAACCAAAGAATACATAAATAGGTGGAACAACAAATGTATCTCTCTCTTTCTCTCCATCCTTCAACCCTCCCTCTATCCCTCCTCCCTTCCCTCCCTTCCTTTCTCTCTTTCAAATCAATAAGATAAACTAAAAACTTTTTAAATTGAGTTATTTGCTTTTTCTTAGTAATATGTAGGATTTTTAATAAAAGTATATATGGATCTGAGTCCTTCCTCAGATATATGTATTGCCATTATCTCTTCCCACTCTGTACCTTGTTTTCTCACTGCCTTAATGTAATCTTTGGATAAGCAAAAGTTCTTAAATTTTAATGAAATACAGTTTTATCAACCTTTTGTTTCATGTTCTCTAGTTAAGAAATCTTTGTTTATCTAAAGGAAATGATGACATTTTCCTATTATTTTCTGGATGCTTTATTAATTTAATTTTCATATTTGAAATTGATTTAATATGTACAAGCTTTATTTTTTCATACAGATATCCAACTACTACAGAATCATTTATTGTAAAGAAAATAATTTTCCTACTGCATTATAGTGCCACATTTATGGAAAATCATGAGACCATATGTGTGTGAATTTGTGAGGAAAGCAGAATTTTAAAAAGGCTCTATAAGATGCCACATACAAATTATGGGAATCTGTGAATATGATGATATAGCACTTCAGCAATTATGTTGTATTATATGGCACAGTGGATCATATAGTGGACAGGTAAGGAGATTATCTGGGTGGGTCTGATCTAGACAAATGAGCCCTTAAAAACAGAATGCTTTCTCAGACTAGTGGCAGAAGAGAAAGCCAGAGAGATTTGAAATATAAGGACTTAACATACTGTTGCTGGCTTAATGATAAAAGGGGCTCTGTAAGACAATATGTACTAGTAGACAGTCTTAAAATGAAGATAACAGCTCTCAGATGACAAACAATAAGGAAATAAGGAATTCAAATCTGCATATTAAAGAACTGAGGCTCTGGGAGACAAAATGGCGGCAGAATAGAAGGACATGTCCTGAGTCTTGTCCTGGAGCAAATAGAAGGAGCAGCTGAAAGAGTGGAATCCAGCCCAAATTGGCAAAGGACGCGCAGCTGGTGAGACAGTTTGCATCCGGGAAGGGCAGAGATCCCCCCGATAAAGGTAAAATCAAAGATCTAGGCAGTAGAATCTGCTGGACCTCTGTGCCCAGAACGTCAGTGAGAAACTACATGGTGACAAGCTGCATCCCTGTGGACAGGCAAAGCATCTGACTGAAAAAAAAAAGGGGGCCCACGGGACTGCGGGAGGTAGTGGATTTTAGACCTTGGAGTCTGGATTTGGGATCTGAGCTCAAAGGCAGCCCTGAAGAGCTGCCGGACCTCGCAGTGCTGGCAAGAGAGGAACTTGAAGAGATGTGGTCCCTCCTCGCACTGGGGTCTGCGCCTTTCTCCACTGAACCTAGTTCGTAGGACCTTTCGGATACAGACACTTACCTGTGGCTGAGGTGCAGAAGAAGGGGTGGGGTTGTAGAATCTGGGGAGAGTAGGCAGCGGGCGGTCTAGGAGAGGTGGATGCGAGTCTGGTGCTGAGTCATATCTAAGCCCCAGTCGCCATTTTCTCCTGTGAGATAGCCCCTCCTTCCAGTCTCCAGGCAACCAATATAGCCACACCCAGATCCCACTCTGAATAACACCATGGAATCTGAATACTCCCTGAGGCCATAGGATCTGCCCTAAAGAGAAATCTATAGAAGCTCGGCACCTCAGTTACATGGCTACACTGTCAGGGCCCTTCAGAATGCTTCAGTGTGCCTCACTGGCAAACTTACCACGGGTGCTCCTGTGAGCCGCCACTAGGAATAAGTGCCTATCCACCACAGGTGCAGCAGCGAAAGCTGAGTCTGCCCACCCCATAACTACAGAACTCTGGGCATCACAGTCATGCCTTTCCAGAATGCAGGCCCCCTGAACCACATCACCCCGACAGACAGTTCCTTGGTGCCACTGTGAGTCCCCACTGGGCATGCGTGATTTCAAATAAGGGTGCAACACAGCAAAAATTGGGATACTCCCCCCCACGGCTGCTGACTTCTAGACACTGTAGTTGTGCCTCTCAAGCTCGCAGGCCTACATCAAGAGAATCCAAATATCTCAAATAGGGAGCTACACTAGATTACCAAGCCCAGGAGAACTGAGAGATTACACCAGTAGCACCATCACAAAAAGAACCTGGGTAGTAAAGCAATTGAATCTACAATTAAAACATTACAGGAAAACATGGGGAGACAAAAAAGCAACTCCCAAAGGAAAGCAAAAGAGGAATCAGCAGAAAGGGAGTTAAATGAAATTGAGGTTAGCAGCTTAACAGAGAAAGAATTCAGAGTAATGGTTATAAGGATGTTTAAATGGACGGATGACAAATACACACAACTCAATGGCAAATAGACACAACTCAATGAGAACTATAAGGAGCTGAATGAGAATGTCACCAACATGAAAAGAAACCAAGAGGAGATGAAGAATGATATACCTGCAATAAAGAACACATTGGAAGGCTTAAACAATAGACTAGAAGAGGCTGAGGACCGTATCAGGGAATTAGAAGACAAGGTAGGAAAAAACACACAAACACAGCAGCAACTGGAAAGAAGACTTAAAAAGCAAGAGGAGAACCTAAGGGAGCTTTGGGACAACACAAAACGAAACAATATGCCAATAATAGGGATACCAGAAGGAGAGGAAGAGAAACAAGGAATAGAAAACATGTTTGAAGAAATAATGACAGAAAACTTCCCTGATATTGGCAAGAAAAAAAAAAAACTATGCAAGTCCAAGAAGTACATAGAGTCCCAAACAAGTTGAACCCCAAAAGACCTACACCAAGACACATCATAATTAAATTGGCGAACACTAACGACAAAGTAAGAATCTTAAAGGCTGCCAGAGAGAGACAGAAAGTTACCTACAAGGGATCTCCTATTAGAATATCAACTGATTTCTCAACAGAAACACACCAGGCCAGAAGGGAATGAAATGAAATATACAAAGTGATGCAAAGGAAGGGACTGAATCCAAGAATACTATACCCAGCAAGGCTATCATTCAAAATTGAAGGTGGAATCAGGAGCTTCACAGACAAAAAAGGGCTAAGAGAGTTTATCACTACCAAGCCAGCAATGCAAGAAATGTTAAAGGGACTGCTGTAAAAAGAAGAAAGAGAAAGGCAAAAAGAAACACAAACACTAAGGAAAAATATGACAACAAACATGTACTTGTCAATAATAACATTAAACGTAAATGGATTAAATGCACCAATCAAAAGACATAAGGTAGCTGAATGGATAAGAAAACATGACCCATATATTTGCTGTCTACAAGAGACCCACCTCAGAGCAAAGGATCCACACAGACTGAGAGTGAAGAGATGGAAAAACTTTTTTCAGGCAAATGGAAATGAGAAAAAAGCTGGGGTTGCGATACTTATATCTGATAAAATAGACCTCAAAGTAAAGGCCATAACAAGAGTTAAGGAAGGCCACTACATAATACTAAAGAGAGCAATTCAAAAAGAAGATATAACTCTGGTAAACTTATATGCACCCAATGCAGGAGCACCCAAATACATAAAAAAACTCCTGGAAGATATCAAGGGAGAGATCAACAACAATACAATCATAGTAGAAGACTTTAATACACCAATAACATCACTGGATAAATCCTCTGGACAAAAAATCAACAAAGAAACAGCAATTCTAAATGACGCACTAGATCAAATGGACGTAATTGACATATTCAGAGTATTTCACACCAAAGCCACGGAATATACGTTCTTCTCAAGTGCACATGGAACATTTTCAAAAATAGACCACATATTGGGTCACAAGCAAAGTCTCCCCAAATTCAAAAAGCCTGAAATCATATCAAGCATTTTCTCAGAACACAATGGCATAATATTAGAAATAAACTATAATAAAATCATTCCAAAAAATTTAAACACTTGGAAGCTGAATAGCATGCTATTAAACAGTGGTTGGGAGATCAATGAGATCAAAGAAGAAACATCCTGGAGACTAACGACAATAAAAACACAACAATGCAAATGCCATGGGACACAATGAAAGCAGTCCTGAGAGGGAAGTTTATAGCTCTACAGGCCTACCTCAAAAAACAAGAAAAAATGATAATAAATCATCTAAACCAACAACTCAAAGAATTAGAAAGAGAGCAACAAGAAAAGCCCACAGTGAGCAGAAGGAAGGACATAATAAAGATCAAAGCAGAAATGAATGACATAGAGAACAAAAAAACAATCCAAATATCAACAAAACCAAGAGCTGGTTCTTCGAAAGGATAAACAAGATTGATGAACCTCTAGCCACGCTCACCAAGAAGCAAAGAGAGAAGACCCAAATAAACAAAATCAGAAATGAAAGAGGTGAAATAACAACAGAACCCACAGAAATACAAAGGATTGTTAAAAAATACTATGAACAACTCTATTCTAACAAACTACACAACCTGGAGGAAATGGACACATTCCTAGAAAAATACAACCTTCCAAAACTCACTCAGGAAGATTCTAAAAATCTCAATGAGCTGATAACTATGGAAGAAATTAAAGCATTCATCAAAAAGCTTCCAGCAAACAAAAGCCCGGGGCCAGACGGCTTCACAAGGGAGTTTTACCAAACATTCAAGGAAGAACTAAAACCTATCCTCCTCAGACTACTTTAGAAAATTCAAGAGGAAGGAACACTTCCAAGCTTCTTCTATGAAGCCAGCATCACCCTAATACCAAAATCAGATAAATATAACACAATGAAAGAGAATTACAGGTCAATATCCCTCATGACTATAGATGCCAAAATCCTCAACAAAATTCTAGCAAATTGAATCCAGCAGTACATCAGAAAGATCATACACCATGACCAAGTAGGATTAATCCCAGAGATGCAAGGATGGTACAACATTTGCAAATCAATAAACGTAATACATCACATAAACAAATTGAGAGATAAAAACAACATAGTCATATCAATTGATGCACAAAAAGCATTTGACAAAATCCAACACCCTTTCTTGATAAAAACTCTCAGCAAGGTGGGAATAGAAGGATCATTCCTGAACATAATAAAAGCCATGTATGACAAAACCACAGCTAACATCATACTCAATGGGGAAAACTAAAACCATTTCCCCTAAGAACAGGAACAAGACAGTGATGCCCACTCTCACCACTCCTGTTCAATATAGTGCTGGAAGTACTAGCCATTGCGATCAGACAAGAAGAAGAAATAAAAGGCATCCAAATTGGAAAAGAAGAAGTAAAACTGTCCTTCTTCGCAGATGACATGATACTGTACATAGAAAACCCTAAAGACTCCATCAAAAAAATTACTAGACTTAATAAATGAATTTGGCAATGTAGCAGTATACAAAATTAACACCAAGAAATCTATGGCATTTCTATACACCAATAATGAACTTACAGAAAGAGAAACTAGAAAAGCAATCCCATTTACCATTGCACGCCAAAAATTAAGATATCTAGGAATAAACTTAACTAAGGAGGTAAAAGACCTATACGTGGAAAACTACAAGATACTGAAAAAAGATGGAGGAAGACATAAACAGATGGAAGAACATACCATGTTCATGGATTGGTAGAATCAACATCATCAAAAAGTCGATACTACCCAAAGCAGTCTATAAATTCAATGCACTTCCTATTAAAATACCAACGACATGTTTCACAGACCTAGAACGAACTTACCAAAAATTTATCTGGAATAAAAAAAGACCCCAAATAGCTTCAGCAATCCTGATAAAGAAGAACAAAGTAGGTGGGATCTCAATACCAGATATCAAGCTGTATTACAAAGCCACTGTTCTTGAAACAGCCTTGTACTGGCACAAGAACAGACATATAGATCAATGGAATAGAATAGAGAACCCAGAGATTGACCAAAATCGCTATGCTCAATTAATATTTTGCAAAGCAGGCACGAACATACAATGGAGTCAAGACAGTCTCTTCAACAAATGGTGTTGGGAAAATTTGACAGATACATGCAAAAAAATGAAGCTAGATCACCAACTTACACCATACACAAAAATAAACTCAAAATGGATAAAGGACTTAAACTAAGACAGGAAACCATAAAAATACTACAGGAATCCACAGGCAGAAAAATCTCAGACATATGCCGAAGCAATTTATTCACTGATACAGCTCCTAGGGCAATGGAAACTAAAGAGAAAATAAACAAATGGGACTACATGAAAATAAAAAGCTTTTGCCCAGCAAAGGAAACCATGAATAAAACAACAAGAAAGCCCACTGCATGGGAGAACATATTTGCCAATGATATCAACGATAAGGGTTTAATCTCCAACATTTACAGAGAACTCATACAACTTAACAAAAAGAAGCTAAACAAACCAATCAAAAAATGGGCAACTGATCCAAATAGACAATTTTCGAAATAAGACAGAAGGAAGGCCAAGAGACATATGAAAACCTGCTCAAGTCACTAATCATCAGAGAGATGCAAATCAAAACAACAATGTGGTACCATCTTACACCTGTTAGAAGGGCTATCATCAACAAATCAACAAACGACAAGTGTTGGCGAGGATGCGGAGAAAAAGGAACTCTTTTGGACTGCTGGTGGGAATGCAGAATGGTGCAGCCACTGTGGAGAACGGTATTGAGTTTCCTCAAAAACTAAAAATGGAAATCCCATTTGACCCAGTGATCCCACTTCTAGGAATATATCCCAAGAAACTAGAAACACGAATCAGAAAGGATATATGCACCCCTATGTTCATAGCAGCACAATTCACCATAGCTAAGATTTGGAAACAGCCTAAATGCCCATCAGCAGATGAGTGGATTAAAAAACTGTGGTATATCGCCGAAACCGGTTTGGCTCAGTGGATAGAGCGTCGGCCTGTGGACTGAAGGGTCCCGGGTTCGATTCTGGTCAAGGGCATGTACCTTGGTTGCGGGCACATCCCCAGTGGGAGGTGTGCAGGAGGCAGCTGATCGATGTTTCTCTCTCATCGATGTTTCTAGCTTTCTATCCCTCTCCTTTCCTCTCTGTAAAATATCAATAAAATATATTAAAAAAAATAAATAAAAAACTGTGGTATATCTACACAATGGAATACTAAGCTGAAGTAAAAAAGGAGTTCCTACCATTTGCAACAACTTGGATGGAGATGGAGAGTATTATGTTAAGTGAAATAAGCCAGGCAGGGAAAGATAAATATCACATGATCGCACTCATTTGTGGAATATAATGAACGGCATAGACGGATGAACAAGTACAGATCCAGAGACTGAGAAACGTCGAATAGCACATCATACTTCAGGGAAGGTAGGGGAGGGTGGGGGTAAGGTGGAGAGATCAACCAAGGGACTTGTGTGCATGCATAGGAGCCTAATCAATGGACACAAACAACAAGGGGGTGGGGCATAAGTGGGGGATGGGGGGTTATGGGGGAGTAAGGACATATATGTAAAAAATAAATAAAAAAATAAATAATAAATAAATAAATTATAAAAAATAAAATAAAATAAAAATAAAATATTAAATCTAATCCATACTATTGGTCACCATAAACTTAAGAGAAATTGTTTCATGTGACAAAGGTTTTTAAATGGAACTCTCTGTAGCCTGAAAATTATTTTGGAAGGAAACAAAGAGAAGTTTCCTTCAAAGGTCATAAGGATTGTAATTGAAAGTCAATATATTTGGCCTCTTGAACTAAAGTAAGTAATTTGAGTTTTTGCCTCCCTGACAAGGTTTATATAAAGTTACAAAAAGAAATTGACAGCCAGTTTGAAATTGAATTGCCATGGCCTAGAGTAAAGAATATCCTTACATGATATTATTCTACAATGTCACTATAATTTTAGATATTTCACAAGAGCATATTGTACAATTATCCCAAACAAACTTACAAACTAATTCTTTGAATGTTTGGCAGCAATTTAAAAAAAAAAAAAAGGACATGAAAGGATTTAATCCCTTTCAGAAGGAATTAAGGCACTGGGAAGGCACTTGAGCATTCTATATTGGCCCCTCTTGCCTTTGTGCCAAGAGACCCTCTTCTCACAATCCAATTGCCCTCATCTGCCTGAGCGTTCTGTTCATGCTGAGCTTGAAGCCTCGTGGTGGCTGGTACCATGGATCTGTCTCTCACCCAATTGTGTGAGCTGGGCCCTCCCTGGAGAAGAAACCTGAGTTCCCCGAGATATGTGATCAGCGTTGGGGCCCCGCCAGCAGGCCAGGGGATCCCAAGGCAGGTGCTGGGCATGGAGGCCATGGGTGCATAGGCTACCAAGGAGACAGAACTGAACCTCACATCACCCTGCTTGGCCCCGGAGGATGACTGGTTAGCCAGAGATAGGTAAGATTCCTCAGGGAAGGAACAACCTAAGACAGGCACAGTCGCAGAGGGGCCATCAGGAGAGAACTTGGGGGTCAACAGAGGTGGGGCACAGACCCTCACCCCCTCAACCTTGCAGGGGCCTGAACCCTCACTCAGTCTGAGGGAGGTCTCCTGCCCCCATGGCTGCTTTGTTTCCCACGCCCAGCTCAGATCGTTACACAGGTGACAGACAGTGAGTTGGCCCAGCTCAGATTGAGACCCAGGTAACAGACAGAGTCTTGGCCGACAGCAGCTGCCCTATATCTAAATCCAGCCTAGCACCAGGAATGCTCAGGGCCTACTCAAGAATGCAAATAATCCTTTCCACTAATATTTACAGGGTAAATTAAGATTGTTGGTAGAGTATTAAATTTAACAGTAAAATAATAATCAAGTTTTCAGATTAATTTAAATAGGCTAATTGAAATAAGTGAATAGTCAAGAAAATTTAATTGTACTGGACAAAAAGCTGTTCCTAATGTGGTAACTAAAATTTCTATTGGTAGTTCATCTCATGGTAAAATTCCTGAACATGCAATGAAACTAAAGCAGTCATATTTTTGTCAAAAAATTAAAATTTAAAGTCATCAAGACTGCATTATAAAAGTTACAAAAGCCTCCATTAATCAAAAAAGGGGGGATAGAAGGGTAATATTATGTAAGGAAAAATATCCTATAAGTAAATTACATCTAGAGGCAAGATTTTTTAAAGGAAAGAAATGGGGAAAAAATAGATACAGAAGCAAAGAAGCACTGAACAGACTGTCAAACTACAGCTGGAAGGCAGGGGAGGTTGGGGTGGGCTGTAAGAGATCAACCGCATAACCAATGGATACAAGACACTGGGGAGGGGGCAGGTAAAGGCATGTACTGGGGGGTAGGGGAGGCCGAGGGGGAGGTCAATGGGGAAAGAAAAAGGAGACATATGTACTACTATTTGTAATACTTCAAACAATAAAAAAATGTTGTAAAAACAAAAAAAATAGTAAGGAGAAAGATCATCTGATTTTCTCAAGAAATAAAGAAAAAAATTGAATGCTTCAAAAAAGAAAAAAAAAGAAAAAGAACTGTGGTTCTGCCTACAATCTGAACAAGCTTGAAAACCAATTCTTACCCTAGCCTTCAGATAAAATCCCAGCCCAGATGATTTATTAATTTCAGCATTGTGAGACCCTGAGTAGTGAGCCCAGTTGAGCCTATCTGTATTTCTGACCTACAGAGCCATGAGATACTAAATGGTTGCTGTTTTATGTTGGTAAGTTTGAGATGATTTGTCATACAGCAATAGAAAATTAGTATAGTCTGCTTCTTGATTCTATATTCTGTTCCATAGTGGGTTCTTTTTGCCACAATAACAATAGGCTGCCTTACTTACTATAGGTTTATAGTAAGCTTTGCTTTCTGATAAAGTATGTCATCCCTTCTTGAGATTATCTTGATTCTTTCTAACTTTTCATTTCCATTTAATTTTAGAATTACTTTATCAACACCCACCCTCCCCTGCCTCAAATACAACACAGCCATGATTTTACTTGCAATTACATTAAGGAGAATTGTATTTAAATTTTGAGTCCAGTAACATTATATATATGCTCCCATTAAATGAGGTCTTCTTTAATATTTCTGAGTAATGTTTTTTAACAGTTTCATTGAAGTATAATTTACATACCATAAAATTAATCAATTTTAACTGTACAATTTGATGTTTAATTTATACAATTTTGCAATAAATATGACAAGCCATGTTTAGAACATATCCATCACTTCAAAAAATTTCTTCATGCTTCTTTGCTTCAAATCTCTACTCCTGCCCCTGTATCCAGGCAATCCCTGACATTGTGTCTCTATATACAGTATAGTTTTGCCTTTCCTACAGATTTAATATAATGGAATCATACAGTATGCAGTCTTTTGGCTTTGTCTTCTTTCACTTAGCATGATATTTTTGATATTAATCCATGTTATTACATGTAACAATAATTGTCTCCTTTTAATTTAATTGCTGAGAAAGTACTCAATTGAATGCCATATTGTATTTACTCATTTCCCTGGTGATTGACACAAAGGCTGTTTCCATTTTGAGCAATAACGAGTTGCACAATTGTAAATATTCACATGTTTGTGTGGGCAGGTTTTCATTTCTCTAGGATAGATACCTAGGAGGAGAATTGGCTCCTTATATAGGAAGCTTATGTTTAACTTTTTAAGAAGCAACACAATTTTTTCCCAAAGTGGCAGTATCATTTTACATTTCCACCAACAGTATATGAGGGTTCAAGTTTCTCCAAATTCTTATTAACGCTTACTTTTGTTTGTCTTTAGTGGTTGTATAGTGGCATTTCATTGTTATTTTAATTTTCTTTCCTCATATGACTAATGATGGTGAGCAAATTTTCATGTGCATATTTGCCATTTCTACATGCAGAAGTGAAGTGGCTATTTGATTCTTTTGCTCATTTTTTATATGTTTGTCTTAGTGATTTGAAGAGTTTAAAAAAAAATCCAATTGGATACAAGTACTTTATTAGATATATATATTTTTAAAAAACTATTTTTTATTCTGTGACTTTTTTTCTTTTTCATCTTTATTGTTGTGTATATTATAGATGTCTCTCATTTTCCCCCATTACCCTCCTCCACCTGGTTGCCACCCATCCCAAAGCTTCTGTGAGTTGTTTTTATTTTTAATTTCATTACTGCTGTCTTTGGAAGAACAAAAGCTTTAATTTTTACAAAGTCTAGTTCATACTTTTAAATTTAATTTTCATAAATTTTTGTTTCATATTTGAGAAATATTTGCTTAACCCAATGTCACAAAGACTTTCTTATTTGTTTATTTTGATAGAAGTTTGTTAGTTTTATACTTTACATTTATACATCTGATATATTTTGAATTATTTTCTAAATAATGTGAGTTAAGGTTTCAGGTTCCTTTTTTTGTTTTATTTATTTATTTATTTATTTATTTAAAAAATGAATATCCAATTGTTTTACCACTAGTTGTTGAAAAGACTGTCTTTTCCTCATTGAATTACCTTGGCATCTTGGTCAGAAATCATTTAATTACATACATAAAGGTGCATTTCTGGACTATTTTGTACCATTGATCTATATGTCTATCTTTATGCCAAGACTGTACTTTTTTAATTACCGTAGTTTGATAAGAATTCTTATAATCAGGTGGTATAACTTTCCTTTGTTCTGTTTAAATTGTTTTGGTTATTCTACATAGTTATTTCATATAATTTTTAGTATTAACTTCTTAATATTTACAAACCTCTAGAAGTGTTATGGAATTGTATTGAATATATAGACACATTTGGGGAAACAATATTAAGCCTTCCAACCCATATAGTAGGAACATTTCTTTCAAATTTGTTCTAAAAATATTTTTTATTTGCATTGCACAGATATTGCATTTTTGTTAAATTTAATATATTATATTCTTTTTATGTTATTTATCAAGAATGGGTTTTGTATTTTATCAAGTGATGTTTCTGTATCTGGTGAGATGGTCTTATCATTAATTTTTCACATTATTTCTAGATATAGTTCTTGCATATCTTTCTTTGCTAGTGCGGATTTTTAAAAAGCCTTTCAACTTTATAATATATGTGATGCTATTATAAGTGGTATCACTTTTAAATTTTATATTGTGGTAATTAGTTGTTGATATGTGAAGTACATATAGTATTTGTATGTTTATATATTTTGGTCATTCTTATCAGAGCTTTACCAATATTATTAGTTTTTTAAATGAACAAATTTGATGTTATTTATTTTCTCTGAAGTATTTTTATTTTCTATTTTATTGGTTTCTGCTCTACTCTTTATTATTCCCTTTCTTCTTTCTGTATTACTTACAATTAGCTTGTTATTCTTTTCAGATGGGAGTTTAAATAATTGTTTTTCTGCCTTTTTTAAATAAAATATGTATTTAAGGTTTATGTTTCTCTATAAGTATAACCTTAGCTAAATCACCAAATATTTGATATATGGTATATTCATTATTGTCTAGGTTAAATTATTTTAAAATTTTCTTTTCATTTTTCCTATGACCACATGGCTTATTTAGCAGTATGTTACTTAATTTTTAACCACTGAGGGATTTTCTACTTAAGATATTGTAACTGGTTTCAAGATTAATTCATTGGTGTCAGAGGATATACCGTTAGAACTAGAGAAAAGATAGTTATATAGTGTTTATATATATAGTGTTTTAGGTGCATATAAATTTAGAATTTTTAATCTTCCTAGTAAATTTAAACATGTATAATTTTGAAACATTATCTTATTTCTTCTACTTGTTTTTGCTATTCAAGCTTTCATTTTCATTGAAGTTAAAAGAGTTTTGCTGCCCAAAAATTTCTTAAGAAAATGAAATGGAACATAGGGGTATCCCTTTACTGGGTATAGAGTATACCCCCAAAACTTAAAAACACTTTTTTTTAGCTATATGCACCCCTATGCTCATTGCAGCACTATTCATGGTGGCCAAGACATGGAAACAACCAAAGTGTCTTGTGATAGAGGACTGGATAAAGAAGATGTGGTACATATACACAATGGAATACTACTCAGCCATAAGAAAGGATGAAATACTGTGATTTGCAACAACATGGATGGACCTTGGGAACATTATGCAAAGTGAAATAAATCAGTCAGAAAAAGCTAAGCACCATATGATTTCACTTATATGTGGAATATAAAACTGGAACTCGTGAACACAAACAGCAGTGTGGTAGTTGCCAGAAGGAAGGGGGTGGGAGGAGAAGGGGGTCCTAATACAAGGTGACAGGAGAAGATTTGACTTTGGGTGGTTAGCACACAGTGCAATGTACAGATATTGCAACAGAAACTCACAACTGAACCTATATGATCATGTCGACCAATGCCACCCTAATAAATTTAATTGAAATAAATGAATAAAATAGCAATTTGATGAAAAAAAGAAAATGAAATGGAAAGATACACAATGGGAAAATATTTAAAAATATATCTAACAAAGGGTTTGTATTTAGAATATATAAAAACTGTTACAAGTCAAGAATAAGAAGGTAGACAACCCAATTAAAAATTGGGGGAAATAGTGATGGAAGGAGACTTGACTTTGGATGTTGAACACACAATCCAATATACAGATTATGCATTATAGAATTATACATTTAAACATATATAATTTTATTAGCCAATGTCACCTCACTAGGCTAGAACATCTTTTGGGTCATACCCTTTTCCATAATGTATCATCCTAGGTCTCTACCAGTGCTTTACTTAAAGCAGTTTCTAAATAAATTGTTTATGATTTAATGTACCTTGGGAGGTATATTACTTTTCTACTTCAGCATTTATGATTTTCTTTTTTATGTTAACATTTATACATTTATAATAAACTTAGAATAATTTTAATAAAATTTGCTATACTCTTGTAACATTAATGTCAATCTTAAAAGCTTCTAATATAGTAAGCTAGTGGTAAATTGAGGTATTAAAATAGCGAAGATCCATAAACTCAGTATTATCTTGTGGTTCTATACCTATGAATACCTATAGTTATTGTTTAAGATTTATGAAAATATTCAATTGTATGGTTACATAGCCATATTCATATATACATAGTTATCATATTAACATCATATAAAGTATCTAATGAAGTCTCAAGTGTATTGCATTACTCTTATATAATTGCATGTTCAGATATTTACTAGCAAAGTTTTGGATGATAAATATCATGCAATCATTTTCATAGAAGTGTTGGACCTAGTAAAAATTGTTTTTTTAATTTTATTTTATTTTTCTTTTATTTATTTATTTATTTATTTATTTATTTATTTATTTATTTATTATTAAGGTATTATATGTGTACATATCTTACCACTGCCCCCCCACCCCACTCCCACACATGCCCTCACCCCCCAATGTTTTGCATCCATTGGTTATTCTTATATGCATGCATATAAGTCCTTCGGTTGATCTCTTATTTCCCCCACCTCTCCCTAACCTTCCCGCTGTAATTTGACAGTCTGTTTGATGCTTTACTGCCTCTGTATCTATCTTTTTGTTCATCAGTTTATAATGTTTTTCATTATCCCCAAATGAGTGAGATCATGTGGTATTTTTCTTTCTTTTTTTTTTTTAACATCCCCATTTCTTTTTTTTTTTTCAAATTTTTATTAAGGTATTATATGTGTACATATCTTACCATTGCCCCCCACCCCCACCCCACTCCCATACATGCCCTCACCCCCCAATGTTTTGCATCCATTGGTTACTCTTATATGCATGCATATAAGTCCTTCAGTTGATCTCCTATTTCCCCCACCTCTCCCTAACCTTCCCGCTGTAATTTGACAGTCTGTTTGGTGCTTTATTGCCTCTGTATCTATCTTTTTGTTCATCAGTTTATACTGTTTTTCATTATCCCCAAATGAGTGAGATCATGTGGTATTTTTCTTTCATTGACTGGCTTATTTCACTTAGCATAATGTTCTCAAATTCCATCCAGGTTGCAACAAATGGTAAGAATTCCTTCTTTTTTATGTCAGCATAGTATTCCATTGTGTAGATGTACCATAGTTTTCTGATCCAGTCATCTGCTGATGGGCACCTAGGCTGTTTGCAAATCTTACCTATTGTAAATTGTGCTGCTATGAACATAGGTGTGCATATATCCTTTCAGATTGGTGTTTCTAGTTTCTTAGGATATATTCCTAGAAGTGGGATTATTGGGTAAAATGGGAGTTCCATTTTCAGTTTTTTGAGGAAACTCCATACTGTTCTCCACAGTGGCTGCACCAGTCTGCATTCCCACCAGCAGTGCACCAGGGTTCCTTTTTCTCCGCATCCTCGCCAACACTTGTTGTTTGTTGATTTGTTGATGATAGCCATTATGACAGGTGTGAGATGGTATGGCATTGTCGTTTTGATTTGCATCTCTCAGATAATTAGTGACTTTGAGGATGTTTTCATGTGTCTCTCGATGTTCCTTTTGCCTTCTTTCGAAAAGATTCTATTTAGGTATGTTGCCCATTTTTTTATTGGATCATTTATCTTCCTTTTATTAAGTTGTATAAGCTACATGTAGATGTTGGAGATTAAACCTTTATCAGTGATAACATGTGCAAATATGTTCTCCCATACAGTGGGGTTGCTTGTTGTTTTGTTGATGGTTTCTTTTGCTGTGAAAAAGCTTTTTATTTTGATGTAGTCCCATTTGTTTATTTTCTCCTTGGCTTCCATTGCCCTAGGGGCAGTATCAGTGAAGAAGTTCTTTCGGCATATGTCTGAGATTTTGCTGCCTGTGGATTCCTGTAGTATTTTTATGGTTTCCCGTCTTATGTTTAAGTCCTGTATCCATTTTGAGTTTATTTTTGTGTATGGTGTAAGTTCGTGATCTAGTTTCATTTTTTTGCATGTATCTGTCCAATTTTCCCAACACCATTTATTGAAGAGACTGTCTTGACTCCATTGTATGTTCATGCCTCCTTTGTCAAATATTAATTGTGCATAGTAGTTTGGGTCGATATCTGGATTCTCTATTCTATTCCATTGGTCTATATGTCTGTTCTTGTGCCAGCACCAGGCTGTTTTGAGGACTGGCTTTGTAATACGGCTTGAAATCTGGTATTTAAATCCCTCCTACTTTATTCTTCTTTCTCAGGATTGCTGTGGCTATTCCGGGTATTTTTTTATTCTAGAAGAATTTCTGGAGAGTTCTTTCTAGGTCTGTGAAGCATGCCATTGGTATTTTAATGGGGAGTGCATTGAATCTATAGATTGCTTTGGGTAGTGTGGACATTTTAATGATGTTGATTCTACCAATCCATGAACATATTATGTTCTTCCATCTGTTTACGTCTTCCTCTATCTCTTTTTTCAGTGTCTTGTAGTTTTCCGTCTATAGGTCTTTTATCTCCTTGGTTAAGTTTGTTCCTAGGTATCTTAATTTTTTTGGTGCGATGATAAATGGGATTGCTTTTTTAGTCTCTCTTTCTGTAAGTTCACTGTTGGTGTATAGAAATGCCATAGATTTCTTGGCATTAATTTTGTATCCTGCTACATTGCCGAATTCATTTATTAAGTCTGTTAGTTTTTTGATGGAGTCTTTCAGATTTTTTATGTACAATATCATGTCATCTGCAAATAAGGACAGCTTTACTTCTTCTTTTCCAATTTGGATGCCTTTTATTTCTTTTTCTTGTCTAATTGGAATGGCTAATACTTCCAGTACTATGTCAAACAGGAGTGGTGAGAGTGGGCATCCCTGTCTTGTTCCTGTTCTTAGAGGAAATGGTTTTAGATTTTGCCCATTGAGTATGATGTTAGCTATGGGTTTATCATATATAGCTTTTATTATGTTGAGGTGTGATCCTTCTATTCCCACCTTGTTGAGAGTTTTTATGAAGAAAGGGTGTTGGATTTTATCAAAAGCTTTGTCTGCATCAATTGATATGACTATGAGATTTTTATCTCTCAATTTGTTTATGTGATGTATCACGGTAATTGATATGCGGATATTGTTACATCTTTGCATTCCTGGGATAAATCCTACTTGATCATGGTGTATGATCTTTCTGTTGTACTGCTGGATCCAATTTGCTAGAATTATGTTGAGGATTTTGGCATCTACGTTCATGAGGGATATTGGCCTGTAATTCTCCTTCATTGTGTTGTCTTTATCTGGTTTTGGTATTAGGGTGATGCTGGCTTCATAGAAGGAGCTTGGAAGTATTCCTTCCTCTTGAATTTTTTGGAATAGTCTGAGGAGGATAGGTTTTAGTTCTTCCTTGAATGTTTGGTAAAACTCCCCTGTGAAGCCATCTGGCCCTGGGCTTTTGTTTGCTAGAAGTTTTTTGATGACTGCTTCAATTTCTTCCATAGTTACTGGCATATTGACCTGTTTAGATTCTTCCTGATTCAGGTTTGGAAGATTATATTTTTTTCTAGAAATATGTCCATTTCCTCCAGGTTGTCCAGTTTGTTGGAATAGAGTTGTTCGTAGTATTTTTTAACAATCCTTTGTATTTCGGCGGGATCTGTTGTTATTTCACCACTTTCATTTCTGATTTTGTTTATTTGGGTCCTCTTTCTTTGCTTCTTGGTGAGCCTGGCTAGAGGTTCCTCAATCTTGTTTATCCTTTCAAAGAACAAGCTCTTGGTTTTATTGATCTTTTGTATTGTTTCTTTGGTCTCTATGCCATTTATCTCCACTCTGATCTTTATTATTTCCTTCCTTCTGCTTACACTGGGCTTTTCTTGTTGCTCTTTTTCTAACTCTTTGAGTTGTAGGGTTAGGTAATTTATTACCGTTGTTTCTTGTTGTTTGCAGTATGCTTGTAGAGCTATGAACTTCCCTCTCAAGACTGCTTTCGCTGTGTCCCATAGATTTTGGATTGTATTGTTTTCATTGTCATTTGTTGCCATGATGTTTTTTATTTCTTCCTTGATCCCTCTGGTAACCCAGTCATTGTTTAATAGCATGATTTTTAGTCTCCATGTGTTTTATTTTTTTTTTGGATTGTTTTTATTGTAGTTGATTTCCAGTTTTATGCCACTGTGGTCTGAGAAGATGCTTGATATGATTTCTATCTTCTTGAATTTGAAGAGACTTTGCCTATGTCCCAACATATGATCTATCTTTGAAAATGACCCATGTGCACTTGAGAAGAATGTATATTCTGTGGTTTTGGGGTGAAAGGTTCCTAAGATGTCCATTAATTCCATCTGGTCTAGTGAGTCATTTAGGATTGATGTTTCTTTGCTGATGTTTTGTTTAGAGGATTTGTCTAACTGTGATAGTGGGGCATTAAAGTTTCCTTCTTTGATTGCATTGCTGTCAATCTCTCCCTTGATATCCTCCAGGAGATTTTTTATATATTTTGGTGCTCCTGTATTGGGTGCATATATGTTTACCAGAGTTATTTCTTCTTGTTGGATTGCTCCCTTTAGTATTTTGAAGTGGTCTTCCTTATCTCTTGTTATGTCCTTCACTTTGAGATCTAATTTGTCAGATATAAGTATTGCTACCCCAGCTTTTTTTTTTAATTTCCATTCGCCTGGAAGGCCTTTTTCCATCCCTTCACCCTCAGTCTGTGTGCATCTTTTTTTTTTGAGGTGGGTTTCTTGTAGACAGCAGATATATATGTCCTGTTTTCTTATCCAGTCCGTTACCTTATGTCTTTTGATTGGGGCATTTAATCCATTTACATTTAAAGTTATTATTGATAGGTACTTAATTGTCGCCATTTTTATTCTTTACCTCTGTGTTCCTTCTTTGTTTCCTATTTTTTTTTCTTTTTACAGCAGACCCTTTAGCATTTCTTGCATTGCTGGTTTGGTGGTAATAAATTCCCTTAGTCCTTTTTTGTCTGTGAAGCTCCTGATTTCACCTTCAATTTTGATTGATTGCCTTTCTGGGTACAGTATTCTTGGATTCAGAACCTTCCTTTGCATGACTTTGTATATTTCATTCCACTCCCTTTTGGCCTGATGAGTTTCGGTTGAGAAATCAGTTGCTAGTCTGATGGGGGTTTCTTTATATGTAACATTCTGTTTCTCTCTTGCCACTTTTAAGATTCTTACTTTGTCATTGGTGTTTGCCAATTTAATTATAATGTGCTTTGGTGTCGGCCTTTTGGGGTTCATTTTGCTTGGGACTCTGTGAGCTTCTTGGATTTGTGTGGGTTTTTTCTTCCCTATATCAGGGAAGTTTTCTGTCATTATTTCTTCAAACACGTTTTTTATTCCTTGCTCAGTTTCCTTTCCTTCTGGAACCCTTATTATGCGGATGTTGTTTTGTTTCATGTTGTCCCAAAGTTCCCTTAGGCTCTCCTCCTGCCTTTTAATTTTTTTTCTAGAAGTTGCTCTACTTAGTTATTTTTTTCCCATCTTGTCTTCTAGCTCCCTGATGTGGTCCTCTGCTTCTTCTAGTCTACTCTTGATGCTTTCTATTGAGTTCTTTACAACAGCGATGTTATTTTTTATATCTTCTTGGTTCTTCTTCATTTCCTCTTGGTTCTTGCTCATATTGTCGAATTTGTCTTCCATTCTTTTCAGCCACCTTATGACCATTTCTCTGAATTCTTTCTCTGGAAGGTTGCTTGCCTCCATTTCGTTTACTTCCTTTTCTAGTGATGCCTGCTTTTCTTTCATATGCGGGCTGTTTCTTTGTCTCCCCATGGTCTCTCTTCTCCGGATGTCTGGGTATGTAGTTCTCTCTCTTCTGCATTGATTTAAAGTCACAAAATACAACACAACCAGGTACAACACACAAGGCACTGAAGAGAAATGTATTCAAGATATTAATAACCTCCAATAAAGGTGACCACCAGAGAAAGGTAAATTAGGGGATAGGAGAGAAAAAGAAGAGGAAAAAGAAAGAAAGAAAAAAAAATATGGAGTGTCAAAATGAAATTGGGAAAAGGAAAAAAAAGTAAGAGAGACAAGAAAGAGACTAAGAGAGAAAGGGGAACAAACTATATATATGGGCAGAAAACCCCAAAGAACAACTGCTAATCCCTGCAAATGCCATCAAAAAGTATCTGGGGATTAATACAAACCACAAAACCAAGTAATATCAAGCGAGGCAAGGGAAAACAGAAGCAAAAACAAACAAACAAACAAAAAAAAACAAAAACAAAGCAAACAAAAAAAACAAAGAAACCAAAAAAAAAGAATAAGCAAAACAATCTCACAAAAAAGCATAAAAATTCGATATAATCAACATTCAAGCAAACAACAACAAAAGACAGAGAGAAAGACAATTTTTGGGGTAGTTAAGACAGCGAAGAGAGATGTATGTATGGACTTGGAGCAGGGGATTGTAGATTAGATATATAAGTAGGGTGAAGTTTTATCAGGAGGTAAACAGAAAGAATAGGGAAAATCTATAGCAGGAAAAGGGGAAGATAAACAGGACACCAAAAGGGGAAAGGTTAGGAAGAGAGTGATGGCATAAAGGTAGAGCTGAGATAGAGTAAAACGATGCTAAAGGAAAGATGAAACTAGAATATAGAACACTAATCCCAAAGTAAAATAAAGAGAAAATAAAATGATACTTAAAAAAAAGTAAAATAGTAGTAGTAATGATACTGATTGAAAATAAAAATGTAATAATTAAAAAGGTAAAATCAAGTGAGGGAAAAAGAAAAATATTAGTTTCTTGAGTAAAAGATGGAAAAAATGAAAATTAAAAAAAAATAAAATGTGCAGTAGTGAAGGTCATTCACTTCCTCTATTTTTCTGTTTGGCACGCCTGTTTCTCAGTCCGGACAGTGTTGCAGTTCCCTGCATTCCACTGCTCCTCAGTGTTGTAAGCAAGTCCTGATTTTAAGCAGGCGGTGTGTCTTACTTTCTCATATTCCTTTATTTTTGATTACACAAGAGTCAATTTGTGATTCAGCCCCTGTGTGGCAGTGTTACTGGATTGACTTCCAGATCTCTTTGGCCTCTCTAGCCTGTATTTACATCCTTCTTTCCCTGTAGGACTCAAGACCGGTTTGTGGAAGTGGGCTACCTCAGAGCTGGCTCTGTGATGGTCACTCCCTGCTCCGATCCTCAGGTTCCAGACAAACAACTTTCCCCTGCAGTCTCCCAGGGTGTCCCCAACTGGGTGATCCTATGTATTGGGCTTAGTAATCAGAAGCAAGGATTTGAAGAGGAAAAAGCCCAAGTGTGCGAATAATGGGTCTGCGCTCAAGTCTAAGCAGCCGGCCCACCTTTGAAATTCTTAGGCTTTCCCTGCACATCAGATCATAATGGGTTGCTTTTTAGAGATCCCTTCTGTTAGCAGCTCTGAGGACGCCCTTCCACATTCACGGTTCATGCCAGCCCCAACAGCCACGGATTTTTCTAGGCACAGACTTCCCTGGTCCTCCAGTTCCCGCAAAACGCGCGTTCCTCTCTCCCGCCGGGACCAGAGACCTCACCTTATTCCAGGCAAAATCTGACCTTTTAGTGGTGGAGTGTAGAGCTCCTCTGAATCCGCGAGTTTGTGCCAATTGGGGATCGGTGTTCTGGGGCTCGCAGCTGTTCGGTGGGTGCTGCAGTTGTGGATTCTCAGGCTTCTGATAAGCTCCACTTTCAATTTCAAGATGGCGCAGTCTCCGCGTCTGAGCCCGTAGCTCCCGGACGGGACCTAGCGGTGCCGCAGTGGGAGCTGCCAGGTCAGGGGAACCCCATATAGCAGCCCCCCACCTTCTCCTGGAGTTTAGCTGTCCCTTGCCAACTAACACTCCTCATGCAACCCTCAGCTGTTCTTTCTTTCTGCTCTGGGACAAGGCTCGGAACACGTCTGTCTATTCTGCCACCATTTTTTTTCCCCAGCATTTATTATTTTCAATTTTACTTTGTATCGGTTTCAGGTGTACAGCTTAGTGGTTAGACAATCATATATTTTACATTTCACCTTGATATTTCCAGTACCCCAATTGGCACCATACATAGTTATCACAATATTATTGACTATATTTCCTATGCTTTACTTACTTCCACATGACTATTTTGTAACTACCAATTTTTGTTTCCTAGTCCCTTCACCTCTTTCACCCAGTCCCTCAACACCCCTCCCCTCTGGCAATGACCACTGTGCTCTCTGTGTCTATGAGTCTATTTCTGTTTTGTTTATTTATTTTGTTCTTTAGATTCCACATATAAGTGAAATCATATGCTATTTTTTTCTCTGAATGGCTTATTTCACTGAGCATAATACATTCTAAATCTACCCATACTGTCACAAATGGTAAGATTTCATCCTTTTTTATGACTGGCTAATATTCTAATATATATATATATATATATATATATATATATATATATATATATATATATCTCACAGCTTTATTTTGTCCACACATCTATTGATGGGCACTTGACTTGCTTCCATAGTTTGGCTATTGTAAATTACACTACATTAGACACTTCTCTGAAGAGGACATACAGATGGCCAATAGACATATGGAAAGATGCTCAAAGTCACTAAATGGCAGAGAAATGCAAATTAAAACCACCATGAGATATCACCTTACACCTATCAGAATGGCTTTCATAAAAAAAATCCACAAATGGCAAACGTTGGTGAGGATATGGAAAAAAGGGAACCCTTGTGTACTTTTGGTGGGAATGCAGATTGGTGTAGCCACTATATAAAACAGTATGGAGTTTCCTCAAAAATTCAAAATAGATCTGCCTTATACCCCAGCAATTCCACTTCTAGGGATTTATCTGAAGAAACCCAAAATTACTTTTAAAGAATAAATGTACCCCTATGTTCATTGCAGCAGTATCTATTGCAGCTTTATAAGTTACCACAAACTTAGCAGCTAGATAAACACAAATTTATTATCTTATAGTTCTTTGGAATAAAAGTCTGACATGGATTTCTCTCGGATGAAGACAAATGTGTCTCTAAGGCTGTATTCTTTTCTGGAGGCTCTAGAGAATCTATCTTCTTGTTATTTTTTAGTTTCTAAAGGACATATTCATTTCTTACAGCCCCCTTTCTTCATATTCAGAGCTAGCAAAAGTAAGTTGAGTCACACAATGCATCACTTTCATTGTTATATTTCCCTCTAATTTCTATCTTCTGCTGCCCTCTTCTACTTTTATGGACCCATTGGGATAATTAATGATAATCTCTCTATATTAAGGTCAGTTGATATGTAGCCTTAATTCCCCATAACCATGTAACTTAATATATTCATAAATGTCAGAGGTTAGGCCTCCTAGAAGATAGTGCTCAATGTGAAATCTAGAAATGATCTGCTAGGCCTAAATGTTCTAAGGGCCATAAGCTAGATGAACCTACTAGTCAACTTTGAATCATAGGCCTATTGTTAACCTCACCATATCTGGACTCCAGAGCCAAAAGCCTGAAGGACCCTTTATCTAGGGAGCCAAATGGGAAGAACTTGACCTTGGAGGATTTGTTTCTTCCAAGAAGCTGGATGCTTGTTATCACTGTTCATATAAATTAATTCCACTAGTGTCCCTTCTGTGAAGTAAATTCCCTTTCTCTAGAAGACCTCAGGAGAGGGAAGGGATATAAGATGTTCATAGCACTGGCAGTAAAATAAGTTTATAAAAGTGTCTGTTGTGTGCTGACATATGTTGACAAAAGCTTTTTCTATAAGATAGACCTATGGTTAAGCCAACTTTTCACAGGGAGCATTCATCAGTGCTAGGTTGTAGGTTACTGTATATAAACATCTAGCATAACTTTCAGGAGATAACTATTTGCCCTTACTCCAACCCCAGTAACAACAAAGTCTGGATCCTACATTTATTGACATGAACATGAACTCCCAGATTTGTAACAAGAACAGGATAGCCAACAGACCAAGATATCCTACCAGATTCTTGACAATCTGAGGCAATAAGTTCAGATTGGATAACAGAAAACTGAGATGATCTATGTGAGCCTTTGGAAAAGCAGGGAGGATGGGAAAGTTGTCTGGTAGTAGCCAGGAAATGAATGCTCTTCAAAACATATAAGGAAAACTTATTGGAAGGAAATGGAATAATTCATTAAAACACTGAGGTTTAAATACAGCCATGGTACATTGGAGATTAAAGATAAGGCATTCAAACTAGTAGTTTATGGTGAAGGATGGGAGACAAAATGAACTAGGGATATGGTAGACAACCATGAGGAATGGCTTAGAGGTAACATCCTCATCTGGCCATATGTACCACCAGAATTGAACGTGGGAAGGTGAGAAAGTATAGGTCATTTGGGAAGTCTCTTTATGGGTGCCAAAGAAATATCCTCTATTTCAAACCATAGTACATTGTCCATTCCCCCAGCATCTCCACCTTCCATAGACATGTCAGAATGGTGATTTGTGAGGTATAAGCCTCCCATAGCTACCATTCGCTTGGGATATGCCTTGATGACCAAATAAAGCTGAAAGGGTGTGGTCCTCAGTGTCTTGGGAAGTGTTTTGAACAGGAAGTACAGGACTTTGGGGGCAGAAACTTCTGGGGCAGAGTTTTTCACATTGGTAATGTGACCAGGAAATACAGGAGCCTAGTGTACTTAGTAGACAAAGAACTACAAGTATGAAAGGGAGGAATGAGAGGAAGACCTTTTTAAAATTCTGGTCCAGAGATGGTGGCAAGTTCAGATGACTCTATTCAAGCTCTTTTTCTTTATTAATTACTTCCTCTCAAGATGCCTTCCTGCCTGGCACAAATCTCTTCAGCCTGGACCTATTCTCATTAAGCCTTCTTCCCACTTACCTTCATTCTCTTTCTGTAACCCAGTGTTTTTCTGAAGTCACCCTCTTGTCCTGATTGCAGAAGTCTTGAAGAAAAGCATAAAGATTGCTTCACGGAAGTTCAGGCTATATATCTCTTCACAGAACTGATACTCCTTTAAGAAAGCAGAACACAGGCCCTGGCTAGTGTTGCTCAGTGGTTAGAGTGTCAGCCCAAGCACCAAATGGTCAAGGGTTTGATTCCTGGTCAAGGGCACATAACTTGGATTGCAGGTTTGATCCCCAGCCCCAGTTGGGGAATGTGTGGGAGGCAGCCAATTGATGTGTCTCTCTCATAATTGATCTCTCTCTCTCTCTCTAAAAAAGGGAAAAATACCCTTGGGTGAAGACTAACAAAGAGAGATAAAGAGAGAGAGAGAGAGAGAGAGAGAGAGAGAGAGAGAGAGAGAGAGAGCAGAACATAGGAAGAAGGGTAAAATGCTTTGGTCATTACCACAGAGACAATGCTACAATGCTACAACCAACAGAACCACCTGGCTCATGCTGGAGAAACATATTTGATAAAAGTTTTACAGTTCTGAGATGAAGCCTTAATGATATGATTATATAAATCTTCCCAACTCCACACTTTATAACCATAACACCAGAGAACCAGTATATTAAAAGGGTATTAAACCTGAAAGAGTTGCAAGAAACAGATTCCTTCTGACTGAAATATTTAAGAAAGCCCAAAGGCAACATGGGAAACAAAAAAGGACATTAGAGAAATTTGAAGCCACTGGCACCTATACAGAGAGCAAATATAAAACACAACATAAGCCCTAGCCAGATTAACATAAACCCTAATAATAAAGGCTTATTTATTTCATTTCATAATACTGATACATTTCCATCTTTCGACAAAAAATTTACAAGGATATTAAAGACATAAAAAACACCATATTAATTGACAAAATAAATCCTCAGAACCAAATTCAGAAATGATGTAGATAGGCAATTTAAAATAAATATGAATAATATGTTGACTCCAATAAAGATATCATGCAAGAATAGATGGGCAACAAAAGCAGAGTGGTAGAAACTAAAAAAGAATAAAAAGAAAATGATAGAAGTAAAAAAACACACTCTCACAAAAATTAAGAATGCCCACAATGGGCTCATCAGTAGACAGTACATGACCAAGGGAAAAATCAGAGACTTTGAAGATGGGTTATTCTAAACATCCAAAGCTGAAGTGCAAAGAGAAAAAACTATAAATAAACAGAACAAGCATCCAGTGATAGGGAAAATATAAAGAGCTGTAACTGAATAATTGGAATATCAGGAGAAAAAAATAATGGAGTAGAAGGAATATTTGAAGTAATATGGCCAACAATTTTTCAAGTTCAATGTCAGACACTGAATTACACAGATCCAGCATACTCAGAAAAGCCAAGCAAGATTAAAAACTTATATCTAGATATATATTTAAAATGCAAAGAAAGCAAAGACGAAGATAATATCACTGAAGAAGAGACAGAAAACCATCTTACCTATAGAAGAATAAGTAGATGAAATATAGAAGACATCATCAGAAATTATGCATCAACAAGGAAATGGGGTGAAATACTTAAAGGGTTGAAAAAATTAGAATTATTATTTTTAAATAAATCGTTATTGTTCAGATTATTACAGATGTTCCTCTTTCCCCCCCCCCATAGCTCCCCTCCACCCAGTTCCACCCCCACCCCATGCCCTTACCCCTGCCACTGTCCTCATCCATAGGCCAGATTTTTGTCCAGTCTCTTCCTGCACCCCTCACAACCCCCTTCCCCCGAGAATTGTCAGTCCACTCCCTTTCTATGCCCCTGATTCTATTATATTCACCAGTTTATTCTGTTCATCAGATTTTTTATTCACTTGATTTTTAGATTCACTTGTTGATAGATATGTATTTGTTGTCACTTTGTTGTTCATAATTTTTATTTTTACTTTTTTCTTCTTCCTCTTTTTAAAGAATACCCTTCAGCATTTCATATAATCCAGGTTTGGTGGTGATGAACTCCTTTAGCTTTTTCTTGTCTGTGAAGCTCTTTATCTGACCTTCAATTCCAAATGATAGCTTTGCTGGCTAGGGTAATCTTGGTTGTAGGTTCCTGTTATTCATAACTTTGAATATTTCTTGCCACTCCTTTCTGGCCTGCATAGTTTCTGTTGAGAAATCAGCTGACAGTCATATGGGCACTCCCTTGTATGTAACTAACTGTTTTTCTCTTGCTGCTTTTAAGATTCTCTCTTTGTCTTTTGCCCTTGGCATTTTAATTATGATGTGTCTTGGTGTGGTCCTCTTTGGATTCCTCTTGTTTGGGGTTCTCTGCATGTCCTGCACTTGTAAGTCTATTTCTTTCACCAGGTAGGGGAAGTTTTCTGTCATTAATTCTTCAAATAGGTTTTCAATATGTTGCTCTCTCTCTTCTTCTGGCACCCCCATAATTAAAATGTTGAATTATATTTCCAGAGAAATCACCACTCAAAAACCGAAAGAAAAATAATTAGGTTATCAAACAAAAGAAAAAAGAGAATTAATCAGCAGCAGACCTATTAATTCTCTCCTGAATTTATCTAATTGCAATAACTATCCCTTTGGGAATTTGGGGATCCTAAAAAGCATTTTGGGGAAAAAACATGAAGGGATGACTAAGAAAGTTTTAGACAAAAAATAGTGTGCAGATACTTAACATATCAAATACTGAAATATGTAAAAAGAGATGTATTATTCCAGAAATGTCATTTAAATGCATTTAATTTAAGGCGAAGGACATATCAAACATGGATACTTCATTTTTTCCAGAGTCACCTTATGTCCACTTTTGTCCCCCTTGAAATATTTTCTTCACACTGCAGTATTAAAGTATTTTAAAACTTCAGATATGGTCATCTTCTTTTGTTGCTTAAAACTTAGGTCTAACATTTAGGGTCCAGACCTTGGTTTGTAAATACCATCATTCAATAAAAGAAACCAGGTCTTCTTGGAGAAATGATGATTCTAGGGCTAATGCAGAGAGTATATATGATGTACTTGGAGAATCCTTCACTAGAAAGTAAGAAAATGCTCAAAAAAACAGAAGAATGAATATGTAATATGCCTAGGAGCCAACATGAAAGCACTCCCAGTAGTCAAAGCTGGAACAATTTGAGCAACAAAATAAATAGTGTAGTATAATATAAAGTATAACATAAATATGTACACGTCTATACTGACACAAGTAAAATATTCAGTAAAATAAGTGAATGAAGAAGAAGAGACAAATCTTTCTTATAGAAGAATTACAATATTATATGTAGATACTCCCCACTCCAGGAGGTGGAGGTAAACCCTCATTGAGTATGAGCTGGAATTAGTGACTCTCTTACAAATAATACAGTAAGGAAAGGGAAAAAGGTTTACAGTTGAGAAACAGGCTAATATTACCTTAGTTAAGTGATGAAGGGTAACATCACCAGTGCTAAGTGATATGGATATTATATACCTCTTGATAGAAAGTGATATGATATGATGTAATACTTAACCTTGTAGTGTTATTTCCAAAAGCTAAAAATGCCATCTAATCACAAGAGGGACATTCCACAACACACCTGACCAGTATGCCTTGAAACTGCCAACTTTATGAAAAACAAGGAAAGACAGATCCTTAGTATCAGAGGATACTAAGGAGGAGAAATGGCAACTAAGTGCAATGGGATGCTGGGACAGAAAAATAAATAATGGAAAAACTCATGAGATCCAAATGAAGCCTAAAGTTTCATTAATCTTAACTAATAAAGAGGCAAATGCAAATTGACCATCACTCCAACACACAAGATGGCCGCCCCCATGTGGTCAAAGATGACCACCCCCATGTGGATACAAGATGGCCACCACAAGATGGCCTGCAGGGGAGGGCAGTTAGGGGTGACCAGGCCTGCAGACGAGGGCTGTTGGGGGTGATCAGGCCTGCAGGGGAGGGCAGTTGGGGGGACCCGGCCTGCAGGGGAGGGCTGTTAGGGTGGACTGGACCTGCAGGGGAGGGCAGTTAGGGGTGACTGGACCTGCAGGGGAGCAGTTAGGTGTCAATCAGGCTGGCAGGGGAGCAGTTAGGGGTTGATCAGGCTGGCAGGCAGAAGTGGTTAGGGGCAATCAGGCAGGAAGGCAGGCGAGCGGTTGGGAGCCAGCAGTCCTGGATTGTGAGAGGGATATCCGACTGCCTACTTAGGCCCAATCCCACCGGGCAGTCGGACATCACTTGAGGGGTCCCAGATTGGAGAGCTTGCAGGCTGGGCTGAGGGACACCCCCCCTCCATGCATGAATTTTGTGCACCGGGCCTCTAGTATTAGTATAACAATGTTGGCATCTTAGTTTTGAGAAATGTACTATAGTAACTAAAGTATATTATCATCTTACATGACAGTATGAAGGTATATGGGAAATCTTGTATTCTCTTTATAATGTTTCTATCAACGTATGCATGTTGAGAAAACTAGATACTTTCCCCCTAAGATCAGAAATAAGACAGGATGTCCTCTCTAACCACTGCTATTCAACATCATATTGTTAGTCCTAGGTAATGCAGTAAGAAAGAAAATAAAATAATAAATATGCAAATTGGAAGAAATAGATAAACTCTTTGTTAACTGATGACATAGATGACTGTCTATGTAGAAAATTGCAATAAATCATCAACAACAACAACAAAATCCTGGAACTAATAATCAAATATAAAAAAATTGCAGGATACAAAGGTCAATGTGCAAAAGTCAATTCCTTTCCTATATGTCAGCAATTAACTGACGTTTGAAATTAAAAACACAATACCATTTATGTTAGCACAATTAAAAAGCAGTATTTAAGTATACATTTAATAGAACATGTATAGAATTTACATGAGGAAAGTTATGAAACTCTTCTGAATGAAACCAAACTAGATCTAAACAAATTGAAAGCAATACCATGTCCATGAATAGGAAGACTCAATATTGTTAAGATATCAATTCTTCCCCACTTGATCTATAGATTCAATGAAATTCCAATTTAAATCTTTCCAAGTTGTTATGTGGATATCAACAAACTCATATTAATGCTTATATGGAAAATAAAGGACCTGTAATAGCCAACACAATACTAAAGATAGATAAATAGAGCAATGAAACAGAGTATAAAGCTCAAGAATACACCCTCATTAAATATAGTTAACTGATCTTTGACAAAAGATCAAAAGGCAATACAATGAAGAAAGAATAGTATTTCAACAAGTAGTACTGGAACAACTGGATATTCATATGCAATACACACAGACACACACAGACACAGACACAGACACACCCACACACCCAGACACACATACGCCTTTCACAACAATTAACTTGAAATGTATCATCCTAAATGTAAAGTGCAAAACTACAAGATTTCTATGTGATAACAGAAAAATGACGTAACCTTGGGTTTGTCAACGTGTTTTAGATACAATACCAAAAACACGATCCATGAAAGACAAAAATTGATAAATTGGACTTCATTGAAATTAAGAACCTCTGTGGAAGTTTAAGAGAATGAAAAGACAGAGACCATCAAAAATACCTGCAAAGGAAATATCTGATAAAGGAATTATATACAAAATATATAAAGAATTCTTAACACACAACAATAAGAAAACAAATGACCCCGTTAAAATATAGGGAAATGTTTTGAACAGAGATTTCCCCAATGAAAATATTCAGGGACAAATAAACATATAAAGTGGTGACCAATATCTTATGTAATTAGGGAATCGCAAATTAAAATAACAATGAAAAACTATTACACAACCTTAAAATGCCAAATATCCAAAAACTGATGATGATAGCAAATGATGGTGAGGATGCAGTGCAACATAAACACTCATCCATTGCTGGTGGGAATGCAAAATGGTACAGCTACTTAGGAAGACAGTTTGGCCATTTCTTACAAGTCTAAAAATAGTAGTAACATACATTTCAGCAACTGTACTCCTTGTTATTTACTCCTAGTTGAGTTGAAAACTTATGTTTATACAAAAACTTATGCACAAATGTTTGTAGCAGTTTCATTCATAATTGCAAAAACTAGAAGCAGCCAAGATTTCCTTCAATAAGTGAATGGATAAACAAACAGTGCTATATCCATATAATGGAATATTATCCTCTTTAATAAAAGAGAAATATGCGAATTGACCATCAGTCCAACACACAAGATGGCTTTCCCCATGTGGTCAAAGATGGCTGCCCCATGTGGACACAAGATGGCCACCACAAGATGGCCAGCAGGGAAGGGCAGTTGGGAGGGACCAGGCCTGCAAGGGAGGGCAGTTGGGGGAGATCATGGCTGCAGGGGAGGGCAGTTAGGGGTGACCAGGCCTGCAGGGGAGGGCAGTTAGGGGGTGATCAGGCTGGCAGGCAGAAGCAGTTAGGGGCAATCAGGAAGGCAGGCAGGCGAGCAGTTGGGAGCCAGCAGTCCAGGATTGTGAGAGGGTTGTCCGACTGCCCGTTTAGGCCCAATCCTACCTGGATCGGGCCTAAACGGGCAGTTGGACATCCCTGGAGGGGTCCCAGATTGGAGAGGGTGCAGGTTGGGCTGAGGGACACGCCCCCCCCGTGCATGATTTTCATGCACCAGGCCTCTAGTTCATTGATAAAAAGAAATGAACTATCAAGCCACAAGAAGACATAGATGGATTTTAAATGTATATTGCTGAGTGAATTAAGTAATTCTGAAAAGGTGACATATTGTATTATTCCAATTATATGACATTCTGGAAGAGGCAAAACTTGCAGACATAATAAGGTCAGTGGTTGCTGGATAATGAAGGGGAGAGGGGAGGTTGGAATGGATGAAGCACATAGAGGAATTTTTAGTGAGATAAAACTATTCTGTATGATACTGTAATGGTGGGTATTTCATCTATGCCTTTGTCAAAACCCATAGAACTGTAAAACAAAGAGTGAAAATTAACATAAATGTAAAATATGTTCTTAGTAATGTATAATTAATATTTGTTCCTTAATTATAACAAATGCATCAGGCTAATGAAGATGTTAATAATAGAGAAAATAGTTCTTCCCTATGTGATGGAGAAAGTGAAGTTTTCTCATGTGACCATAACATCCACAAAATCATGACATAACTTCAGGTGAAATGTGAAGGGAAAGTTATGTGAGGGAATTAGTAAGAGGAAACATTCAAGGTTCCATATATCTTGGAGACCAGACAGCATTTTCCTGGCTAGAACTAAAACACTGAAGAAGTCTCCCTAGAGCAGAGAAGGTGGAGCAGAGCAGAGCTGTCTAGCCTGAGAGGAGCCTCACCCAAGGGCCACCTCATAACCATACTGTGCCATAACTTTGCTGTTTCATAATTGATCTGTAACACTATTGAGCTGTCTAACAGCCATGCTGTTCTCACAGCCATGCTCTTTCACAATTGAATAGTTTGCACTGAATAAGTTTCCTTCACTGCACCCCAAACTGGGGATTCCTGTTGTCGAATTAATGCAATGACCATTGGTGGACAATGTTCACTCCAAAACATTATGTTATCTCCCTTTCACCTGTAATCATGAGTAAGAGATCAATTGAAGGACTTGTACGCATGCATATAAGCATAACCAATGGATATAAGACACTGGGGGGAGGGCAGGTAAAGGCATGTACTGGGGGGTAGGGAAGCCCGGGGGAGGTCAATGGGGAAAAAAAAGGAGACATATGTACTACTATTTGTAATACATTAAATAATAAAAAAAATTTAAAAAAAGTAATGTGAAAAATGGCTTTCAGGTGATTCTGATATCCAGAAAAAAATTTGAAGTTTAAAGAAAAATTTGATGAGTGGATGAAAAAAGCTGTGATACATTTACACAGTGAAATACTATTCAGCCATAAAAAAGAAGGAAATCTTACCTTTTTGCAACAGCATAGATAGACCTGGAGAGCATTATGCTAAGTAAAATAAGCCAGTCAGAGGAAGGCAAGTTCCATATGATTTCACTTATATGTGAAATCTAATGAACAATAAAACCTAGCTAACAAAGTGGAGACAGACTCATGGTTATAGAGAACAGACTGACAGCTGTCAGAGGAGAGGGTGGAGGCTGGGTGAGAAAGGTGAAGGGATTAAGCAAAGAAACAAAAGAGAAAGACTCATGGACACAGACAACAGTATGGTGATTGCCAGAGGGAAGGAGGTTGGGTGAGGTAGAAGATGGTAAAGGGAGGATAAATGGTGATGGAAGGAGACTTGACTTGGGGTGGTGAATACACAATACAGTGTACAGATGATGTGTTGTAGAATTGTATACCTGAAACTTATATAATTTTATTAACCAATGTCACCCCAATAAGTTCAGTAAAAAATAACAATTAAAAATAAAGGCAACTTTAATTGTGTTCATTTGACTCCATTTGATAAGGCAGAAGGACATATTAAGAATATTTTTAGCATATAAAGTTAGAGGAGTAGGTTTTATATTTAAAACTAGGGGACCAGTGCACGAATTCATGCACCTTGAAAGGAACTGTGGGCTGCGAGGCTGCAGTGGGCACAGGGGCAGGTCTTGGCCCATCCTTTGCGCCCCTGCTTGGGCCCTCCTTCCGCAGCCCCTGGTCCCCTGTCTGCCAGCATCCACATTCCTGCCACCGCTCACAACTGCTGACTGTGCGGAGCGATTGGGGCTGGCACCAGCAGCGGGTGCAAGCAGGGCAAGTACCGTCAGTGGGTGCGATCAATGGTTGATACCCTGATCACCCCTCAGGAGCAGCGGGAGGTGGAGAAGCCCTCAGGGGTGACTGGGGCCAGCAGCCACCACTAGCACCCACTGACAGTGCCCAGTGACTGGGGCCGGCACCAGGCACTGGTAGCGGGTGCAAGTGGCAGTGCTGGCAGCCGGTGTGAGTGGGGCCAGCGCTGGCAGCAGGTGCAGGCACCTGCAGCAGGTGCGAGTGCCTGGCGGGACCATGGCGCACAGGAGCAAAGAATTTTCAGTAACCACCAGAGGCTTGCCCCAATGACAGCGACTGGTGCCCCGCCTTTATCTTGTGCCTCCACTCACCTGCTCCACCATCCTGCCATGGCCGATGCCCACCATGTTCCGTGCTCTGCTGCCAACGCCCACCATGTTCCGCATGCATCATAGCGACCGGTTGTTCAGTTCAGTTTTTTGGTTGTTCCACCGTTTGGTCTATTTGCATATTAGGGTTTTATATATATACTTGAGGTCTGGTGCATGAAATTTGTGCATGGGGGGGTTCCCTCAGCCTAGTCTGCACCTTCTCCAATCAGGGACCCCTTGGGGGATGTCCGACTGCCCTGTGGGATTGGGCCTAAACCGGCAGTCGGACATCTCTTTTGCAATCTGGGACCGCTGGCTCCTAACTGCTCACCTGTGTGCCTGTCTGATCACCCCTAACCACCCAACCTGCCTGCCTGATCGTCCCTAACCTCTCTTCCTGCCTGCCTGATTGCCCCTAACTGCTTCTGCCTGCCTGCCTGATCACCTTTAACTGTGCCCCTGCCGGCCTGATTGCACCAACTGCCCTCCCCTGCTGGCCTGATTGCCCCTAACCCCCTACCAGCCTGATCTTGCCCCAAACTGCCCTCCTTTTCTGGCCCTGATGGCCCCTGACCGCCCCTTCCTTGGCCACCAGCACTATGGCTTTGTCCAGAAGGAAGTTGGATGTCCGGTCGACCCAGTCTAATTAGCATATTACCCTTATATTAGTATAGATAGATTATATAGGATAGGATTGCTTAAATGGGGGGGTGGTTAGCAGGAGGAGATGCTCTTAGCAGACAAAAATACATAATCCCTATGTCTGGACTGATAGCCAGCCATATGCACTATACTGCCAAACTGGTTATTAAAAAATCGAACCACTTTCTTACACCTTACACCAAACAGCTGTTGCCCTTAAAACCCCTCCTCAGCCCCCACCTTAGGTTCTGCCTTCACAGTTCACCCAGATTTGGTTCTGATTGGTCAGTTTCTATGCCAGTCAGCATCAAAAGCTCTGCCTCCTAGGCAGCCATTGGCTCTTCTGGGAAATCCAGAACAGCCTTGCTGACAGCTGCCTTTCTCTCTGGGCCAATCTCTGGGCCCGATCCTCAGCCTCTGCGGCAGCTGCTGATCACGCCTTGCCTCTCTCTCTCTCCAGACCTTGCCAGAAGCTGCAGCAGCTACTGATCAGGCCCCACCTCTCTCTCTCTCTCTCTCTCTCTCTCTCTCTCTCTCTCTCTCTCTCTCTCTTTCTCTCTCTCTCTGAGCCTCACCAGCAGCCACAGAAGCTGTGGATCAGGCCCTGCTTCTCTCTCCGGGCCTCTCTCTGGGCCTGATCTGTAGCTGCCGCACCCCATCCACCCCCCCCCCCCCGCCCTGCCTGCCCGCCTGCTGCCAGTCTTGCTATGATAGAAGCCTGTAGGCCACGGGGAAAGGACCGAGAGGTGCTCCATGCACTTCCTGCTGACCAGTTGTCCATCTGGTCATTTAGGTCATGACAGCCCTAGGCTATTATTAGTATAGATAGATGGTATTCCCTGCAACCTGAATATATCTTGTCATAAAATTTATCCCACCATTTGAAAGTCTTCAGTATAGAGTTCTTGACATGAACTTTGTTTGAACCCTTTTATTTCAATTTGAAGTTAAAATACATTAGAAATTCTTAGGTACATAATTTCAGGATCATGTACCAGTGCACGCCTAAGTGTAAGAAGTTGTATATTTGGGCTTACTTATTTTAATGACATAACATTTTGTATTTACTAGCATTATTTCTGTAGGCTAGCTATATACATTTCAAGGAGCCTTTAATTCCTTCCTATGCTCAGACTTAAAAAAAATAAATTCATAAATGGGCATCTTAGAAATGTCATGGATGTTTTATAATACTATCTCCTAATTTCATGTCCTAAAATTGATTTCTGCACGTAGTTTTGATACTTGTATCATGAAAGTAAAAAGTTGAATTGGAAACTAGATTCACAAACTAATGAATTGTAGTCACCTTTAGCAAATGACTGTTGACCTAGACTATGATCATGTGGGGAATTTTTCTGATAGAGTAAGGAACACAGTAATTCAATTACCTTGTGATTGAATTTCACTCTGATAAGCAGAAATTTCTATAGTATCAAATTCTACCAATGTTATTATGTTGGAAACTGTTCATCTCCTGAGACAGACATGAGACCATTTTGAGTTAGTCACTTACCTTAGTTTGTGGAAGCAGTGTATTAATTGTTTGTGAAAACAAAGCTTGAGCTTTTCTTAAGCATTTATTTGTTGTCATCTGAGGAAAAATATATTTCTGTTCCAGAGACTGCTGAACACTTACTGGAGTTCCTGGACCAGCCTTTTTTTTTTTTCTTTTTAGATTTGAACACTTAGTGAGTAGAATATGAGTGTATCACTAAATCTCATCTTTGCCAATTCAGTATTCATAGCACATTTTTACCTTTGGTGAGTTAGCGGAAATATCTACAGGTATGTTACATATTGGAGAGTGATGAAACACCTGAAATCACATCCTTTTAGTAGTCACCAAGAGTCAACAGGAATCTTAAACTGTGATTTTAGCTAATTGCAGGTACAGGACTAGGGTTAGGTGAGTGAGGTGTATAGGACACAAAATTTAAGAAGGTGCTCATTCTCAGGGCTTTGCATCCTTATATTTTGTGCCCTTGGCACCTCACTAGGGTCGTCCTAATCCTGACCCCACCCAGTAGCCACATATCTATAAAACTTATCATATGTATTTGTATGTAAACAAAGTAAACTAAGAACAAGATTCATTTATGGACCACTATACTGTTTTGATATACTCAATTAATTTACCATTTCATAAAATTTTAAAGCATTTTAAAAAGCAATGCGAACCATAAATAGAAATGCCTTGTTGAACCAGTTCTGACTGTAGCCAGGCATACATGTTTTCAAACACTATTGAAATGAGACATTTTAGAACATTAAAAATTTGAACCCAAAGGAAACCTAATTATACTCATACTTT
The DNA here is from genome assembly GCF_963455305.1 of Plecotus auritus. Classification (NCBI taxonomy): domain Eukaryota; kingdom Metazoa; phylum Chordata; class Mammalia; order Chiroptera; family Vespertilionidae; genus Plecotus; species Plecotus auritus. The sequence goes on from NC_137784.1 coordinate 100,602,763, forward strand.
TATTGCATCCCCAATTTATTTATGATTATTTATCTATTGTATACATGGCAATAAACAAGCAGCTGTATAGATGGCTTTACCTGGAATTTCCTCGCTATACAATTCTTATCCTTCTGTACCCCAGTATTCAGCAGGTGAGTGCTGAAGGCTGCCCTTGAATGTGTAAATATATATATATATATATATATATATATATATATATATATATATATAAAATTTCTGACTGTCACTGTATAATCTATCTTGGGAAATATTTTTGGCCTCTGTTATTCTTGGTTTTATCATAAAAAATAACTAACATTTATACCTTAAGAGTCTTGGGGTGATTAATGAAATAAATATAAAGTAATTAACATGGTGTCTCATGCTATTTCTCAAAATATTGTAACTATCATAATAAATGATGCTAATAATTTGTGGTAATATGGGATGTCAGTAAAAGTAAGATACCCAAAACCAGATTTTTTTTATTTTTATTTTAGGAAAGCACTGTAGGGGAGAATGGGACAATGGAAAATATTCATCTTATTTTTTCACATGTATCCAATTTTACTTTTACATCATTTTCTTTTTTTAAAGATTTTTATTGATTTTTTTAAAATATATTTTATTGACTTTTTTACAGAGAGGAAGGAAGAAGGATAGATAGTCAGAAACATCGATGAGAGAGAAACATCGATCAGCTGCCTCTTGCACACCTCCTACTGGGGATGTGCCCGCAACCAAGTTACATGCCCTTGACCGGAATCGAACCCGGGACCTTTCAGTCCGCAGGCTGATGCTCTATCCACTGAGCCAAACCGGTTTTGGCGATTTTTATTGATTTTGAGAGAGAGAGGAAGAAAGATGATAGCTACTGGTAAATAGATGATAGATAGATGATGATAGATGATAGATTGATAGATGATAGATAGATAGATAGATAGATAGATAGATAGATAGATAGATGATAGAGAAACATTGATGTGATAGGCAAACATCCATTGACTGCCTCCTGTGTGCCCCCTACTGGGGATCGAGTCTGCAACCCAGGCATGTGCCCTGACCAAAAATCTAACAGGCAACCTTTAGGTGCACAGAATAACCAACTGAGCCACACCAGCCAGGGCTTTGCATCATTTTCAAAAGCCCCTCTGCAAATTGAATCTGCTTTTTCTTCAGGATCCATCCCAGCACTTACTTTTCAGATGGTGGAGAACCTTTAGAAAGAGGATTATATGATAAAAGCAGGTTCCAGGAAGAGATCTGTCTTTCATCTTTGGGGATGGTTTATTGTAGAGAGACTTTTGTGGTAGGAAAGCACAAGCACTTGTAATTGTATTCTCTGAAATAAACATGATTCATTAACTTTTATTGGTATTAAACAGTAAGTAGAATACATTCTAAACTGCTATTGTCAGGTTAAAAGTGGTCATTATTGATTGGTGTTACATATTCTTCTTGTATAGCATATGCTTTTGCTATGAAGACCTCCACGTAGGATTTGGAGCTCAGTGATTGTATTGATTCCATCCACTGACAGTTTACTGTTCTAATTTTGGTTACCTCTGTGACTCTGTAGAACTTACAACCTTTTATACCCTTTCTGATTGGAATGCAATATGTTTTTGCAACCATGGCAAATTGCTATGGTGTATGTTATTGATTTTGGTTAATGAAAAACTTTTTACTCTTTTTTTTTTTTTTTTAAATAGGCTAGTGCCAGAATTTTATAACTGTAGTCCAACGTTTCTTTATGAAGACTCGCTGTATTTTGAGGGTTTAGGACAACATATAATGTTACAGTGAAAATAATTGAAGCAAATTTATCAACATTGTCCCAAGGACTGTGTGCTTATAAACTAAGCAAAGTTGCCAGTAATAACATTGAGTAAACAGACTCCATTTAATGAATAAGCAATTCCCTGACAAATACTGTTCTATTATGTGTGTGCTTTTGTTGTTTACAAGTATGAGATAAGCAATAAGTAGTGCTTATTTAATTGCATCACAATATCAATCTTGTTTACCCCAATTAAGTGGAGATAGTGGAAAAAATTAGAATGTCATTTTGCTTAGATGAGACCTCTAGATCAGTGATAAAGGTGGACCACATTTATCAGTAGAGTGAAGGGGAGTTGGTTTTCCTAATTGATATTTCTATCCATTGCCAGCTCTAAGGACAATTGTCAAGTCATCCAAAGAGTACATTTGCTACTCTCTAACTACTCCTTTACTTCTTTTGACTTTTTCATATGCCCATTGCCCATAACCTGCTCCTCAGTTGCCCAAAAGTCTTCTTTAAGTCTTCTTTAATGGAATGCTCTTTGTTTTAGATAGATTCTTCAATTCATCCCCTCTACACTGCTCCTGCCCCAAACTTCCATCATAAATTCTTCTCTGGTAGTCTGTTGTCTCTCTGTGAACTAAGAAACTTGGTTATATCCTTGTATACTGAGAAAACATGGGCCATGATTTGCGATGGGATAAAGAATTTCTCTCTCTAAGATACTACTCTGGACCAGCATTGTTGACCCAGCAATATGTGTTATACTAGGAGTTGTTTATGAATGTATTCGAATATGGATTTATTGTTTATTATTCTTTCTCTAGTGGAATAAGAAATAAGAGGCCTATTATGCATACCCAGGGAAGGTAACAGCAGAGTATTAAGGGTATAGAAAATACTTATCTTACTATTATTCTTCTTGACCTCCACCATAAATATTGAAAAGTTGTTTTCAGAGACAATTATGACCCAGTGATTTTTACAGAGTAGGATTAAAAATGCTTGGAATTGCAAGTGGATGTGGGGTTTCTTTTGGGGGGAACAAAAATTTTTCTAAGATTAGATTGTGGTGATAATTGTACAACCATGTAAATATACTAAACAGTATTGAATTGTATGCTTTAAATGGGTAAATTGTGTGGAATATAAACTAAAGCTTGATAAAGCTATTTTTAAAAGATGAATTGGGTCTGAATAGCAGGGATATTAATGATTACTTTAAAAGACTGTAGATTATAGTATAGATTCGAATTCAGGCTTTGGAGTCAGACTGACCTGGGTTTGAATTTTAGATTCACCACATACTAGCTGTGTGATCCTAGGAAGTTACTTAAATTCTCTGAGCTTAATTAGCACCCTGTAAAATGAGGTTATTTTCTCATGGCTATTTTGAAGACTGCATAGAAGTTATGCATGTAATGTGCTTAACAGGATATCTGGCATCATCATTATTACAGATGTAATTTTTTCTTAATGTACTCTCATCTTTTTGAAGATAATTGAACACAGCTATTTCCATTGTCATTGACAGGTAGAGAAATAGCAAGTGAATCACAGAACCAGATAAAATGCACAAAACTTCTTGTATCTCTTAGTTTATTTTCCATCAGTAAAATAATAATAGTAGTTACAACCCAGCTCAGTGGTTGAGCACTGACCTATGAACCAGGAGGTCACAGTTGGATTCCTAGTCAGGGCACATGCTTGGGTTGTGGGCTCAATCCCCAGGGTGGGGCATGCAGGAGGCAGCCAGTCAATGATTCTCTCTCATCATTGATGTTTCTATTTCTCTCCCTCTCCCTTCCTATCTGAAATCAATTATATAATAATAATAATAATAATAATAATATGCTAATTAGACCAGACAGCCAAACTACCTTTGGGATGTCACTCTGGATGTCCTTTTGGAGGAAGCCACAGCAGCGGGGGTGGAGGCAGAGGAGGTTAGGGGTGATCAGGCAGGCAAGCGAGCAGTTAGGAGCAATCAAGCAGGTAGGCAGAGTGGTTAGGGGCGATCAGGCAGACGAGTGGTTAGGAGCCAGTGGTCCTGGATTGCGAGAGGGTGCAGGCTGGGCTGAGGGACCCCCTGTGCATGAATTTTGTGCACCGGGCCTGTAAAAAAAAAAAAAAATATATATATATATATATATATATAAATTATATATATATAAATTATATATATATATAAATTATATATATATAAATTATATATATATATATATATATATATATATATATATATATATATATATATATACATATATATATATTAGTTACCGAGTGCACAGGGCCTGTAAAAAATATATATGTATATATATTAGTTACCTAGTGGAGGTGGTGTGAGGATTAGGATAAATTAAATTTCACCAGTAGAGTGATTTACACAGTGCTTGGCACATAGGTAGTACTCAGTAAATGCCAATTCCATTCTTTAGTCATACCTAAATAATGCTTCATGTTTGGCACATGTTATTGGTTTCAGTAATCCTCCCAGATGGAAAAATAATGAAGCTATTTACTTAAAATATTGGACATCAGATACATTTATTGTCATTTAGTTGTTCATTCCTTTGATAAATACTGATAACAGTGGTAAATAAGACAGGTTTAACCACCTTCATGCTAAACTTTTAGTATCTTGTGATCAATTTCTATGAACCATGGTAATTGCTACTAAGTATATAGAAAAACATAGAATGTTCTGGGAGGTCCTTGGGAAAAAACCCTAATCCAGTGAGAGGGGTGAGAAGATATGGAAATGCTTCCCAGAAAAAAGTGACATCTAAGCTGAAATCTATGTTCAGATTGGGAAAAAGATGTGTTTGCCAATGCCATTCCTCAGTAAAGTGTCAGTGATTCTTAGGATTTGAGTGCAACCCTTATTTCTGAACATTTTAGAGGAGTTCCATAGTTCAGCAGTGTTATAAGGATCAGTTGTAATTGACCAAATGTTCCCTAGGACTGCCTTGACAGAGAAACATAAATTGTTTGGAAAATAATAAAGATGAAATTGCCTCTGGTGTTTGAGATGCCTTAAAATGAATTCTCTCATTATGCACCTAGAGTGGGCCCAATCAGTATAATTCTCCCAGAATCCTAATCAATATCTTCTCTTCATTTCATATTGAGCTTCACAGAAACAAACCTGAATGGGGGAAAATGTTTTAAAATTATTTTATCAGCTCTGTTCATAACAGGTAGTTCAGCGGAATTCAGATATTTATATTTGTGGCCTGACTCTGTCATGTCTATCTTGTGGGATGAATGGGCAAGCCACAGAGCCACACCTTCTATCAAGATAATTTATTTAAGAGTAACCTATAATTAAGTCGATGTAAACAAAACAAAAATGATTATGATTAAAATTAATCAGAACAATGGAATTAGGCCTTGTTTATAAAACTTACAGGAGGCAACTCAGGTCTTTCTGGTGTCTCCTAGATATCACAGGATCTGTAGGAAGGTTCTGTATACAATGCAGATAAATACACTTTGAAAATTGCCAGCATACAAAGTGATATTTTCTTGAGACTGTGCTAGAATTACTAACAGGTATTTGGACAAAAGAGATGGTTTAAATTATTTATTTCTGCTATGGCTTATTTTTCAGAGTTTGTGCTTCTCCAGTATGGTTGACTACTTTTTTTTCTTTTTATTATTATTTATTTAGGGAAATGGATGTCATAGACAGAACTAAACAACAACAAAAACAAACAAAACACTTATGTTATGACCTTTACAGGGTAGTCACCATGGTACATTTGTCCTTACCATTTCTATAACTCAAAATTATCAGATGCCAGATTGGTATGTGTGACTTGAGGTGTAATACCAGGTATAATTTCAATTTAAAGTGGAGTTACAACCAAGGGCAATTATATGATGGTAATCAGAGTAACGTGATTTTAGAATTCAAAGTTTTTTGCTCTACATTGTGATAGGAGTAATTTGGAGTAGTAAAGAAAAATATGTTTCTTTCACTAACATCTAGGAATGTTAAATTTGAGAATAATTCTTGGTCCTTCAAATAATAATTTTGTTTTGGAATTTATCCAGGAGGCAAGAAGAAATAAAGGTCATGGATATGTTTGGGCTTTGGATTTGAATTTTTTTTTGTATCACGTGTGATCAGGATTGCATAATTGGAGTGTAAAAGTACTTATTTTTGAAACTGTTATCATTGCTCTAACATGTTTAAACTTTTATAGGCCTGCTCTAATTGGACTTATGCTGAACTGAGTTAGATACTTTCCAGGGAATCTAATGAGTAATTCCAAAACGTGATGAACTAGTGAACCTCAACCTGTGTGTGGAAACTCAGTTATCTACATATTGCCTCAAATTCCTAGATATTAGGTCAGTCTGCTTTGAAGAAGAAACGTGCTATTGATTTAATACTCTATTGATTTCATTTTCCATGTGTGGGTGTTTTTTTTTAACCTATCCCCTGTAAAAAATATGTGACCAATTTTATATTTCTTTACGTGGTTTGCCATTTCTCATATCACTTCTTTCTGCCACTTTTCTGAACACAGCTCTTTTGTTTGGATGGTGGCTGTTACATAGCCAAGGCCATTAAGTTATTGGCTATGCATTGGAATAAGTTTTCTAAATATAAATTATATCACATAGACCAAGAAATAAATGAAAAAAATCTCTCCAATGGAAAAAGTTACTGTAGGTTGACAAAATGTAACTAATTTTGCATATACATGCAATGATTGCTTTTTGCAATTCAAAATATCCTCTGCTATTAAATTTGTATATGTGAAAACTATTTTCCTAAGATGAGATGCTTCATATTCAATTATATAAAATTTCTCATCTATGACTCTTGATTTCAGACTTCACTGTTTGTTCATCTATTTAATTTGAGACAATGTGCAATAGAAATGTTTTTTTCAATTTTTGCTAATTAAGACAGAGGAGGGGAACTATAAGCAAACAAAACCCAATTATAAATGCTTTAGACTCTTCAGAAAATATTGGCGTTAGAACTGGGAGTTTGGTGTGATTAATTGGACTGGGTTTTTTTTGTTTGTTTGTTTGTTTGTTTTTGTGTGTGTGTGTGTTTTATTTCACCTGCTACTACCAGCCTGAGTAAGATTAAATGTGGGACTATAAAGCAGAGAAATGAGCTATGTTTTAGAGTGTCCTTTTAGTGCCATTAATTTCAAGAGGCTTGGGCAAGGGAAAACAAAAGAACAGTAGGTCTTTATGAGAAATGCAAGGTAGAGAATGTAATTGTAATCTGTTTTATCCATGTATAAGTATAACCACTGCATTAGGAGGGTATTAAAGTTCAGTGCTGATGATACTTGGAGAAAGAATGTCAGGACAAAGCTGCTTTGTCATGTTAGCCAGAGCCATGTTGATGGAAGCATCTTGGGTTAATAAAGGTGGGTATGTGTCCTTTTAGAAAGTAAATATTGTTTTATTTATGACTTCAGAGAGATTCAACTAGGTCATGTGCCTTCCCAACCTCTCTAAAGCAGAGTGGATAGGGATCAGTTTGAAAGTGTCAGTGTTGTGAGATTTTTTTACCGACTCACAGCTGAAGCAAAGAGTTTTATACACTGTTTTAATTTTTATAACAGCAAAAGTATGGAAACCACTAAGTACTCATCAATAGAGGAATGGTTACATATACATTGTGCATTATTGCAACTGTAGAAAAGAACGAGTAAGCGCTCTTTGCACTTATATGAAAAGATCCAATATATACTACTAAATAAAACAAGGTACAAAACAATATGAATAGTGTGCATATTTTTGTATATAAAGAAAATAAAAATATATTTGTATTTGATTATATTTGTATAAGTAAGCTCTGGAAAAACATAAGGAATATTAAAAATAACATATATAATACAGCCCTAGCCAGTGTTGTTAAGTGGTTGGAATGTTGGCCTCCACACTGAACAGTCTCAGGTTTGATTCCCGGTCAAGGGCATGTACCTAGGTTTCAGGTTTGATCCTGGCCCCAGCCAAGGCATGTGTACATGCAGGAAGCATCCAATCGATGTGTCTCTCTCACATTGATGTTCCTCTCTCTCTCTCTCTCTCTCTCTCTCTCTCTCTCTCTCTCTCTCTGTGTGTGTGTGTGTGTGTGTGTGTGAATGGAAAAAATATTCTCCAGTGAACATTGACAAAAAAAAATCTGTGAAACAAATGCCTCTTTTATAAATGTTAATCACTATTTATAATGGGTAGAATAGTGTGCCCTGTCCTCCAAATTATATGTCCAACTGGAACCTCAGAAAGTGACCTTATTGAGAATAGAAGTCTTTGCAGATGTAATTAAGGTAGGGATCTCAAGATGAGATCAACTTGAACGGGGGTGAGCCATAAAGTCCATTGGTGGTACTGTATCATCCTTTTATGATTCTGAAAAGAATACACAGAGACGCAGGGAAAAGCCATGTGAGACAGAGGAAGAGATTGAAGTTATATTGTCACAAACCAAGGACAGCCTAGAGCCACCAGAAGGCGGAAGAATCAAGGAAGTATTTTCTCCTAGAGCTTTCAGAGGGACCATAGCCCTACTGATACCTTGATTTTGGACTTCTGGACTCCAGAATTGTGAGAAAATTGTATTATTTTAAGTTTGTAGTTTAACTGAATTAGACACTTGCCCTAAGAAATGACTACAATATTCTATAAAGAGTTCCTACACATAAAACAGAATAAAATTATCAAACATCTCAATAGAAAGATGGCACTGAAAGCAAAGAAGGAAGCCCTTGCCCCTCCCAAAAATGAAGCCAAAGCAAAGGCTTTGAAGGCAAAGAAAGCAGTGCTGAAAGGCATCCACAGCCACAAAAAATTTCACTTAATTTTTCTGACATATTTTGCAAAAGTAATGCACTATAATCCAGTAAGATTTATTCTAGAAAAGCAAAGACTTTCTGTTAACCTGTTTCATAATACTAATAGGCTAAAAAAGAAAGCTATATGATTATTTCTTTCTTTTAGAAGGATATAAAGTGTTGTGCTTAATGCTTGTTTTCTATTTTAAAGTGGATTAGGTTTTTTTAAAAAATTTTTTTCCTTCTTTGTAAAATTTATTGCTGACACTATTACAAACGCCACACTGTTGTCTGTGTCCATGAGATATACATATGTGTACTTTGGCTAACCTCTTCACTTTCTTTCAGCCATTCTTCCCCATCCCTTCCCCTCTGACCTCTGTCAGTTTGTTCCTTGTATCCATGCCTCTGGTTATGTTTTGTCTGATTATTTCAATGAACAGTAAAACATTTTTGTGTTTAAAAGTCAAAGTATAAATACAAATATTTTCTCTAAATTTATAACTATAATTTCCAACAACAACAAAAATGTATGAGTTTAAAAGCAAATCAATATAAAACAATGTTCTTCAGAATATTTTCTATAGATTACTTGCATTTTGAGAAGCACAGTGACAATAGAGTTCTGTAATAGTACTACATGCTCTCCTTTAGCTATAAACAAACAAAAAATAATAATAAAATCTCTGAGAAGTCAAACACTTAAATTATTTAATGTTGCTATTGTTTTTCAATGTATTTAATTATGATAATATTCCTTGAAATGCATATTGATGTATAGTCCTATCAAACTTCTCAGAACATACTGAAAACTACTCATCTAGAAGTGTTTCTATTGTCAGGACAGGGCAGAAAATATACCATAAATGGTGTTAGAAATAACTACTTAGACATTTTGAGAGCAATAAAGTGTACCTTTACCTCACTTTTTAACACAAAATAAATCCAAGATAGATTAAATGTAAACAAAACCAGAAATGACCTGGGCAAACAATTAGGTTACTATTTTAATAATATTATGATGATGAGGAAGCTTGCAAGTATTATCCCCAACCTGAAAACTATAAAGGAAAAAAAATGAAAGAATTATCCACATTCAAAAAGGGCACAAGAAGAAACAACAAGAACAAAAGTCCATCTTATTTCAAAAGTCACCATAAACAAAGTGTGTTTAAAAGTTGGAAAATATTTGTTAAATACATGGCAGACAAAGAAGTAATATTCTTAATATTGAAAAGTGCTATAGCCCAGGCCAGTTTTTCTCAGTGGTTAGAGCCCATAGACTGAAGGGTCGTGAGTTCCATTCCTGTTCAAGAACACATACCTGTCTCCAGTTGAGGCACATGCTGCAGGCAACTAGTCAATGTGTATCTCTCACATTGATATTTTTCTCTCTCTCCCTCCCTTTCACTCTCTCTAAAAAAAATCAATGGGAAAAATATCCTCAGGTGAAGATTTTAAAAAGTGCTATAAACTGCCTTGCCATTGTGGCTCAATGGTTGAGTGTTGAACCATGAACCAAAAGATCACTGGTTTGATTCCCAGTCAGGGCATATGTTTGGGTTGAGGGCTTGATCCCCAATAGGTGCTGTGCAAGAGGCAGCCAATCCATGATGTTTCTCTCTCATCAATGTTTCTTTCTATCCCTCCCCCTTCCTCTTTCTCTAAAAATTAATAAAAATATTAAAAATGTGCTATAAACTAATAAGAGAAAGTAAAACATACCCCAAGACAATGGGTACAAAAAGTCATCTTACCAAAGAAGAAATTTAAAGGGCCAATAAAAATGAAAAAATGTGCTTACTATTTCTTATATAAATGCAAATTAAAAAACAAGATGTAATTTTTCATGCATCATTATGGCAAAAAATTATTCTGGCAATAACTATGCTGATAAATTATGCAGTAAACAAAGCTGATAGACTTTAATAAGAATATAAGTTGAAAAAACTATTCTGGTGGCCAGTCAAGCAATTGATATAAAAATTAAAATTTTGCTTATACTTGTTATTTGTTATTTTCCAGAATGACTAATTCTTATATTTTTCATCAAGGTTTTTATCTTATTACTCTATGGAGTTTATGTTACTATTTCTTCTCTTCTGCTTTTCTTAGGTTTGTTTTGATTTTTTTCATTTCTTAAATTTAATGCTTGCTTCTATTATCTCCATCCTTTCCCACATAATAATAAATTTAGGAATGTTAATTATCTGACTTTTTCTTTCACTTCATCTATGGCCACATACAAAAATTGGATAAATTCTGATTTTTGTTATTTTTTGATCTATTATAACCCAAGCCACCTTTATTCTTTTCTCTGAACCTTGTTATCTCAAATTGTTCTGTGCCAGAAGTCTTAGTGATTTTTCAAAAAAGTAAGTCCTTGAATGGCCTTCAATTGCTCTTAGAATGAAATCCAAACTATCTCCATTAACCAGAATAATCTAACTCCTCCCTAAAATTCCAACCTCAACGTGGCTCACTGTCCTCTGCTCTCCACAATCCAGCCAGATTGTCCTTCATGCAATGCCTTGAGCATACCAAGTACTTTTTGCACATACCCTCATTCATCTTTCATTGTGGAGTTCTTATCTTTCTTACGGTCTCCCCTTAACTATTAAATCCTCAGACTTTTTATAACACCACTTCGTTTACTTAAATTTCTTACTAAAATTTATTTTATTTATTCTCTTTATCTGTTTTCTTTTTCCCCTCACAGAAAATTGGAGGTTTTTATTTTTACTTTTCCCAAAAACATACAGTATAAATATAGGAGGAGATAACTTATGGTGTAAAAGTTCACTGTGTTCTATTTTTTTTTTTTTCTTTATAGTGACCAGATATAAGCTCAATGAGGACAGGGAGCATGTCTGTTCTGTTTTATTCTTTTTTAATTTAATTATAAAACAAAGAGAAAGCAAAAAGAAAAATTTTAGAGGCATATAGAAGTTTATCTAGAAGTTCCAATGTTTAATATTTTCAGGATACAAGAACTGAGAAAATGGAATAAAAGAAATAATATAATAAAATTTTGTTATTAAAGTACAAATATTTGGTATTGCTAGGGAAATTGTTTAAAGTGTATGCTCATTTAAACATATGCTGTTAAATTTTTGGAACTCCAAGGATGAAAAGAAAATCCTAAGAGCCTCCAAGAAAGAAAATTATGACTATCTATAAAAGAAAGAGAAACATATGCAGTAGCACAAAAATTCAAGGACATAAGGAAACAAATATGTTTGCAACATGTAAGGAAACAGAAACATTTCATCCTACACAACCCCTCTGAAAAATTTCCCAATAATAAATGATAGCAAAATGAAAAATAAATTGATAAAATATGACATAGGTTACATAAAGTAGAAAAATATCAATGACACTAGTTAAATAAGTCATATAATCTAAATATGGGTTAATGCATAAAGTAAAATAAAATTAATATCCACCTGGAATTAAAATTTCAGATTTTAAAATGTCCTACTCTCAGCATCCAGAATGTTTCATGGAACATAATTGGTGCTCCATATATGTTTATTGAATAAATTAGGAGAAAGAAATAAGAGAAAGAGAGCCAACTTTCTTGTTTTATTTAGTGGGAGGTTATGGATAATGATTAATTCTAGACCAAAGTTAAGCAACTTTTTTCTTAAACAAAGATAGTAAATATTTTGGGCTTTGGAGGCCAAAGGCATCTCTATAAAATACAAAATACCATTATAAAATACTAGAGGCCCGGTGCATGAAAATTCATGCACTGGAGGCGGGGGTCCCTCAGCCTGGCCTGCCCCTTCTCACTGTCCGGGAGTCCTCAGGGGTGGGAGGTGACCTGGCTATCAGGGGAAGTTGATGCCCCCTTCACACCTCTGCTGCTGCCACTGCTGCAAACACAAGCCTCGGCAGCCCTCGGCGGCTTGCCAGCCACCATCCGCAGCTTGCCTGCACCTTGGGCTGGCCCTGGGCACCTGGGAAGCCGCCATCTGAGGCTTGCCTGAACCTCGGGCTGGCCCTGGGCACCTGGGAAGCCGCCATCTGAGGCTTGCCTGAACCTCGGGCTGTCCTGGTTGGCTGGGCAGCTACCATCCGAGGCTTGCCTGCACCTTGGGCTGGCCCTGGGTGGCTGGGGGGCTGAGGGGACTGGGGGACTCCAGAGGCAGGCACATGGAGTGGCCCAAACCGCCTGGGGGCGGGCCCAGGTGTGCTGCATGACTGCCGCCCCAGCATGGCTGAGGGTACTGGGTGCCACCATCATGTGGCTGTGGGTACCGCCATCTTTGAGGGTGTGGCAGTAAATTAGCATATTCACTCCTTATTAGCTGTGGGAGCTGCCATCTTTGTGAGGGTGTGATGGTCAATTAGCATATTCCCTCTTTATTAGATAGGATAAAACACATTCTTAGTGCATGGATAATAAAAAATATGTTGGTCTAAATTTTAATTTGACCCATAGGCCATAGTTTGCTGACCTCTGCTCTAGAAAATGATAGCAATGCTTATTTAAAAATTTGAGAGCAATAGAGAATGGCAATGTGAAAAAAAATAATAAAAAACATTATCCATCTCATACTGGATGTGGAAAAAAGAAAAACAGCAGTGTATGATAAAACAGCAGCACAGACTGATAGCTGTAAGAAGGGAAGGGAGTGGAGGGACTGGATGAAAGAAGGTGAAAGGATTAGCCAAAGAACATATATCTGTAACTCATAGATTCAGACAACAGTATGGTGATAGCTAGAGGGAAGGAGGGAAGGGCTGGATGGAGATGGGCAAAAGCGGGAAGGGGGGGGATGGACACATATGTAATAGTGTCAGCAATGAAAATAAAGTTAAAATATTAAATATTTACCAACACAGTTCCTAGGGCAATGGAAATTAAGGATAAAATAAACAAATGGGATTACATCAAAATAAAAAGCTTCTGCACAGCAAAAGAAACCATCAACAAAACAATAAGAAAGCTCACTGCATGGGAGAACATATTTCCCAATGATATCACTGATAAGGGTTTAATCTCCAACATTTACAGGGAACTCATACAACTTAACAAAAGGAAGATAAACAACTCAATCAAAAAATGGGCAAAGGACCTAAATAGACACTTTTCAAAAAAGGACATACACAAGGCCATGAGACATATGAAAACATGCTCAAAGTCACTAATCATCCGAGAGATGCAAATCAAAACAACAATGAAATACCATGTCACACCTGTCAGCATGGCTATCATCAACAAGTCAACAAATGACAAGTGCTGGAAAGGATGCAGAGAAAAAAGGAACCCTCATGCACTGCTGGTGGGAATGCAGACTGGTGCAGTCACTGTGGAATACAGAATGGCGTTTCCTCAAAAACTTAAAATGCACTCATCTGCTGATGGGCACTTAGGCTGATTCCAAATCTTAGCTAACATAAACCTATGAACAAAAACAGATCTAGAGACAGAGAAGCATTGATCAGATGTTCAGACCTCAGAGGGAAGGTAGGGGAAAATGGGGGTAAGGGGGAGAGATCAACCAAAGGACTTGTATGCATGCATATAAGCATAAGTGATGGATGCAGACAACAGGAGGTGAGGGCAGGACTTTGGGGATGGGGGGGACAATGGGGGGATAAGGACGCATTTGTAATACCTTAAGCAATAAAGAAAAAAAGGAAAAAATTAAAAATGGAACTTCCATTTGACCCAGTAATCCCACTTCTAGGAATATATCCCAAGAAAACAGAAACACCAATCAGAAAGGACATATGCACCCCTATGTTCATAGCAGTACAATTTACAATAGCTAAAATTTGGAAACAGCCTTAGTGCTCTTCAGCAGATGAGTGGATTAGAAAACTGTGGTACATCTGCTGTAAAAAAAGGAATTCTTATCATTTGCAACAGCATGGATGGAACTTGAGAGCATTATGCTAAGTGAAATAAGCCAGTTGGAGAAAGATAAATATCACATGATCTCACTCATTTGTGGAATATAATGAACAATATAAACTGATGAATAAAAGTAGAGTCATAGAAGCATCGAACAGACTGTCTAACCTATGAGGGAAGGCAGGGGATGAGTGGGAAAGAGATCAACCAAAGGACTTGTATGCATGCATATGAGCATAACCAATGGACACAGATGTGAGGCAGTGAGGGCATGTGCTTGGGGATGGAGTTGGGCGGGGAGAGGTCAAGGGGGGAAAAGGAGACTTATGTAAGACTTTAAAAAATAAAGAATTTAAATTAAAAATGTCAAAATATTTAAACTAAAAAGAGAAACCATGGTGAATAGAAAAAAATAAATGGCAGGAATAATTTTAAATCTAGTATCAATCATCCTATCTAATACAGAGGGAATATGCTAATTGACTGTCATGCCCTCACAAAGATGGTGGCGCCCACAGTCACAAGATGGCGGCACTCTGTCCCCTCAGCCCCACTGGGGCAGCAGGCATGTGGCATAGCCAGTCCTGCCTGCCTCTGGAGTCCCCCAGTCCCCTCAGCTGCCCAGCCACCCAGGGCAGGCCCAAGGCACAAGCAAACCTCAGATGTCAGCTGCCCAGCCGCCCATGGCCAGCCTGAGGCGCAGGCAAGCCTCTGATGGCAGTTGCCCAGTCAATGCCCAAGACACAGGCAAGCCTCAGATGGTGACTGCCCAGCCAATGCCTGAGGCACTGGCAAGCCTTGGATAATAGCTGCCCAACCCAGGGCCACCAGAAGCTCAGGTAACCAGGGCCGGCTGAGGCTTGTGCTGCCGGCAGTGGCAGTAGCAGAGGTGTGATGGGGTGTCGCATTCCCCAGATCGTTGGGTCGCCTCCCACCCCTGAGGGTGCCTGTACCATGAGAGGGCCAAGCCAGGCTGAGGGACCCCCCTCTAGTGCATTAATTTTCATGTACCGGGCCTCTAGTCTTATGTAATAAAGAGGTAATATGCAAATTAACCATCACACCATCACAAGATGGCTGCGCCCACAGTGGAGGCAGGGTTCCCGTAACACAAGATGGCTGTGCCCACAGCGGATGTGGTTTCCCATAAAGAGTGATCAGCAGGGACCTGAGGCTGTGTGGAGCCGGGCAGGCGTGGGGGACCTGAGGCTGCACCCCCATCCAGCGGGACTTAATGGGGGAGCTCAGGCCATGCCCCCTGCCCAGTGGGGCTTGATGATTGACCTCAGGCCTTGCCCCCCACCTAGAAGGACTTGACGGGGGATCTCAAGGCACACCCCCACCCTGGTGCCAGCCCAGGGGACCTCAGGTCACGGCCCCCACCTTGGCGTTGGGCCAGGGGACCTGAGGGTGCACCGGGGGACCTCAGGTTGCGCCTCCCATCCAATGTGTGCTAGAGGACCTGAGGCTGCTCCCCCCGCCCAGCAGGGCTTGACGGGGGACCTGAGGTTGCACCCCCTGCCCGGTGCAGGCCAGGGGACCTGAGGCTGTGCCCACTGCCCAGCAGGGTTTGATGGGGGTGGGGCTGGCCAGGTCTGGATCTCACCCAATGGGGGTGGGTCTCGTGTGATTTCGAGGCATGCGTGGGTGGGCAGGGACTTGAGTCTGGGTCCTGCGGCGCACCCGAGACTCTGCCAGCAGGGAGATTTTCATATATATTTTACTAATTTTCTTTCATATCTGACACTTCTATTATAGAGAAAGGGCAAAGAGCAATATTAAAATATTTCCTCTAATTAATTCCCTTTTAATGTGCACAAATTTCATGTACCAGGCCACTAGTCTATATATATATATATATATATATATATATATATATATATATATATAAATAAATATGCTAAGTGTTCGACCATCTGACCAGTTGCTATGACACACATTGACCACGAAGGGGCAGATGCTCAATGCAGAAGCTGCCATGATATGCACTGGCCATTTACAGAGAAATGGCACCATGTACCTGATGCTCACAAAGCAACACTCAGCTTTCCCCAAGTGGGACACAGGTCTCACCACCACCCCAGAGCAATACCCCACCAAATCACAGCGGACACTGGCAATACCCCATGGTGCAAAATGTGGCCCACAGCCCAGCCCAGCCTGGAAATAGCAGCTGTGGGCTCCAGGTAATGACTTCATGTAGCAATGCCTGGCTTTCTCTCCCTAGCGGCTAGCCTCCTTGTAGTTTCTTTAGCCCAGGAACATGACTTGTTTTATAGCCAGGTGGAAACATTTTACACTTTAACCAAATGTCTGTGAAACGTTTTCCCATGCCTCATCTCATTTTCCTCACATAAGTCCTGGAGTAGGTAGATAGGAGACTCAGTGGAATCCTATTTTCTTTTCATTAGCTGGAAAATGGAGATTTAGAAAGCTTAGAAACTTGACCCGACTGAAAAGAAGTAAGAAATGGTGGACCTTGAAAATGACTTCAGGTTTTCTCACTGTGCAGAATAGTCAAACACTACTGAAGTTAAATATTTTACCCTTTGTTCTCCCTGGGTGATCTACAATAATAATCTGTTTCGTGTTGATATTTACTGCTGTGTGGCTGACAATTACCTGAAAGAGAAGTTGGGGTGTTTCACTGGGCTGGAAAAAGTTTACTTAAGTTAGAAAGCAGGTTTAATTAAGCAAGTTTATCTATATATATAAAGCTCTTGCTGGTGCCAATTGCATGTGTGTGTTTTGATCTGTCATTATTGATCATGAATTTGGTTGACACTTCTATTGTAGAGAAAGGGCAAATAGCGATATTAAAATATTTCTTCTAATTAATTTCTTTTCAATGTGCATGAATTCGTGCACTGGGCCACTAGTAATATATATGAAAGAGTTAAGTTGCTCCATAAAGACAAATATACTCATTTTGGACATTGAAAAATTTGGCATAATAAGAAAAAAAGTCTAAAACAAAATGATACAGAAAGTTTAAATAAAGTAATATAAAAAGATATACCAGGTTAAAAAAAATCAGGTTTAATGTTAATTTCAAATAAATTTCAAGGGGGGAAATGCATTAAATTCAAAGGACTAATTTAAATTGCTAAAAGGTGTAATCCACGGAGAAGATATAGCTTATGAACCTTAGACTCTAGTATCAAAGATGTGTATTTAGAGGAAAAATTGATAGAAACACAAAGAGAAAATTATTCCATAATCACTGTGAAAGAATGTATCAATTAGGGATTTCAGTTACAAAAAACAGAATCTATTTTGGTTTGTCATGTTTCACAGAATCTCTTGGAGAACTGGAGAAAACTTGCTGGAAATTAAGCTTCTTAAAACAATGTGCAGAATCACATTTCAAAACTGGCCAGATAAAGAAACTGCTGTTCTGACCACCTGTGCCACTATCCAAGCCATAAAAACAGATGCCCAAGCATAGCCCGTTTCCACACATTGCTTATTTTCAAATCTTGCATTGGTGTGTGTGTTTAGTTATTAACAACATTATACCTGATTGGTGTGTCTCTTGCCTGTACACTATCTCCACAGGAGACAGAGAAACAGAATTCCCTGAGAAGATGGGACTTGCAATGTGGAAAATTATCAGATGTGAAAGGGTGTTAGATGGCTAAGAATAGCACATGTTCATGACAGCCTAGTGTAGTCCACCTTCCTGGGCTGTATCTGGAAAGATTATAAGCCTGTCTACCATTCTTGTCTCAAGCAACAGCAATAAGTTCCTACTTAGTATAATGCATAGTCTCACCATTTTAAGTCCAGGATCTCTGGATGTTGGTCATTTTTTTTTTCTCTGGATCATTCACATTTTAAAGAAATCTCTTAAACCTGTGTACTAATATATGATTAAAAAAATACCATATCGCTACTACGGTCCTCATTTCTACAACTGGTTAAGAAGTCACTTATTATAGCTGCGTGTTCTCCCTATCCTCTCCATATTCCCTTTGAAAATTCAGTTGGTTAACATTTTTTACTTGGTACCTTAGCCTGTTCAGACTGCTATAACAAAATACCACAGACTAGATAGTTTATAAACAACAAACATTTCAACATGCCTTCATGACTAAGTGTAATCATTTGGAGCTTTTGATTGAAAGTTAGAGTCTTATGACTCTTCCTTCCACTTGAACATTTAGAGGTCAGTGGAGGGTTATTAATTGGTAAATATTGTTGTATCTCAGGGAATAGGGAGCTTTGAGAAGAGAGAGATGATGAAGCAGTTAGAACACATAACATTTGACAATTAGGTTTGCCATCTTATATAGACATGGTTCATGGCACCTCAAAGCAATTATAATAAATAACATCAAAGATCATGTATAACAGGTCACCATAACAAATATAAAGAAATGTTTGAAATATTGTGAGAATTACCAAAATGTGGGAAACAAATGCTATTGGGAAAATGGTGCTGATAGGCTTGCTTGATGCAGAGTTGCCGCAAATCTTCAATTTGTAAAATATGTAATATCTGAGAAGTGTAATAAAGTAAAACTCAATAAAATGAGGTGTGTCTGTAAACATTTTAGGGAGACACATTCAAACTATAGCACTAGGGGAGATCAAATTTTTATTCCTGAGATATGTCATTAGTGGTCCTATCTATATGGAATTTCTATGATCTTCCAATAACTCTGTTCTGAACATACTTCTCCCTTGCAACACTTTATGGCAGAAATAAAATTTATCCTTGATAATTTAAACAATAAATATTTATTGTATATTTTTTACTTGCCAGACACCTGTTAAGTGATAAGAACATATCAGTAAAGAAAACAGACAAAAAAAAATTCTGAGAGAACTGGAGAAAACTAGTATTATGGGGCAAGCAATACAGGCATACCTTGAAAATAGTGCAGGTTCAGTTCAAGACCACTGCAGCAAAAGGAGTATCACAAATAAGTGAGTTACTATCTTTTTCCTAGTGGAGGGTCTTGCCTTCAATTTTTAAAACAACAACAAAAAACCTCATCATCTGTGAAGTGCAGTAAAGCTAGGTATTCCTGTAAATAGTATTTTCTATGGTGATAAAATACTATGAACAAAAGCAAAGAAAGGAAGAGGGATGGCAAGATAAAGGTGCTGGGGATAAAGGTAGGGACTTTGCAATTTTCAATAACATTTTCAGACAAGACTAGGCTAGGAAGATAATATTTTAGACTTCTCCAGATTTCAACAAAACACAAAGTTCCTTCCATTTTTAAAGTGCCTGACCATCAGGTTGAACAATTATCTATTGCCCTAAATTAGTGTAGATGTTCATCTAAGGTCATCTCCTCAATAGGCAAGGAGTTAAAGAAGTAAGTTGACACAAAGATTTAAAGGAGGTAATGCACTAGCTAAGCAGAGATAATTGCAAGTGTGGCTATGGTAGAAATAGTACCATTTATTGGGTACCTTTCAAGGTACCCAATTGCTTCCATACTGAGTTTCCCATTAGGTACCTCCAAAATTTCATTTAGCCAGCTACCTATGTGAAATGGGGTTCAAGGTGCAAATAGTAATTTCCCAGAATTTTAGTTTCATAGTTTTTTTTTTCTTTTAATGAATAAAGGTCAAAATTCTTAACATGTTTTTATGTTACATAAGGCATTCACTAAGTTCATGGATGGTGTTGGATAGAAGCATGGTATGAAAGGAAGAAAAATCCATATCCAGATAATCTATCCCAGTGATAGAAGGGATACAATATTTTCCATCTGCCAGTACAGATCTCTCTGGTTATTCGAGGTAATAACACTGTACTTAGTACTCAGAGTTGGTTTCTACCATTACTAATTCAGGCATGGGAGAATATTTTTTCCAGTGATGCCCCAAATAATGTCTTCCATCCTGTATGCTATTTCTTTAAAATGACTTGCCATTCTTGCATCAAGAAATTCAGTCTGTGTCCTTTCCCCTTGATTTTGGGTGGATTTCTTTGACTGACTTTACCAATAGAGTATGGTAGAATGGATATGTGAATTGTAGTACTAGGCCACAAAGAGGGCTTTTTCATGGGATTCTCTCACTTTTGGAACCCAGTAATCATGCTAGGAGGAAGCCAAGCAGTTCATGGAGAGGCCCATGTGGATAGGAACTGAAGCCTGCAAACTTTAACTGCAGCCACACTTCCAGTCAACTCTCAGCTACAATCGCCAGCCATGAATATAGCATATTGGAAGTGGAGTTGCCAGTCCTCATTTGAGCTGCCTCAGCTGATACTACTTGAAACAGAGAGGTGACTTCTATCTAAATTCATGCCCAAATAAACTACTTTTATTTTCAGCCACTATATTTTGGTGTGTGTTGTTATGCAGCAATAGATCACTTGCATAGGAGCTGAAAAAGAATAGTAGTTAACTCAGCTTGGCAAGGCGAGGCTATAGAGAATCATCATTTCTGCTACTATGACAACTTTATCTATGAACTCATTAAAAAAAAAACTAGCAAAAGAGCCTTGTAATTTGCATGACTTACCATCTTGTTCTTTGGATTATTGACAACTCTTTTTTTTTTCAGTAAAGATGGGTCTTTTGATAGTTATTCAAAAAGGACACATATATTCAAGCCTTTGCCAATTATAAAATGCCAGTATATATATTTCTTCTTCAGACTTTTCACTAATCTTCAATCCCTGACAATATGGCTAAATCCCAGACAATATAACAAAATCATTATCTGCTGCCTATTAATTACTATAGATCCATCTCTCAGATAATCTCCCCTTACAAACAGAGTGGACAACCATATTGCTACCAATATGGGGAGGAATTTCTTTCCTCACTGCTCTTCAGGGCTATCATTGAGTGGGACTGAATAATTGAGGCAATACACTTTAGGAAGCTGCCATATTGTGCAGAGTCACAGTTAAGTGAGGCTTGATTTTTTTCCCTCTTACGGAATTCCCCCATTGAGTCCATATGTGTAGGTAGAAGTGATGGCAGTGTGTCGGAAGTAGTCACGCTGGTATTGTAAACCAGCTGCTGTTGCTCATGCAACTTACATGTGCCTCCAAGCACAATCCCTCAATTCCACTTCCACTTGATAGAGGAGTCATCCTTGGCATATATATTTTGTGTGGGCTGAAAGATTCAGAAGGTTTTACACTGTCGGGCATTCAGTCTCTAGCAGGGGCAACCAATAAGTCAAAAGTGGTTTCCATAAAGGCAAATATTTACTAGAGGAGACATAATTTGACTTTAAAACTCTATGAGTCTCTGCTGTGAGCCTCTCATGAGATATTGGCATGGATTTTTGCACAGAATTTCATATAATCCAATACACTTTCAAAACTGGATCACCTGGGACATAGTAACCAAGTGGCAAAATTGCTTACAAATCAGTATAGTCTAGAATATTTGGAGATGCTACTTTTTTATTGAATTTATTGTGCTGACATGGGTTAATAGAATTATATAATAGTTTCTGGTGTACAATTCTATAATACATCATCTGTATATTATATTGTGTATTCACCACCCAAGTCAAGTCTTCCATCACAATATAATTCCCCTTTACCCTCTTCCATCTCCCCCAACATGAGGATTTGGCTTTGTGAAGGGAGGACTCTGCTGTGGTCAGGCATGCAAGGGGAAAATGCACTCATCATTAAGCCACACAACTCAGTCTGTTCCAGATTCTGCCTGGAAGCCAATCTCAACAGGGCATTGCCACCAGGAGTTGAGAGGATGGGGCAAATGGATCTCCCATGAGGGGGAGGTGCTGGTTAGGCTTGGGGTAAGGTGGGAGGAGTGGCCCCTACCCCAGAGACACACAATTCAGTCTGTCCCAGATTTTGCCCAGAGCTTAGCAGGACGGAGCTACCAGAAGAGTGGTGTCCTCAGGAGTCCTGATGGTGGGTCTAGGGCAGTGGTCGGCAAACAGAGCCAAATATCAACAGTACAACGATTGAAATTTCTTTTGAGAGCCGAAAACCGACTTCTGCGCATGGACCAGGAAGTTTCAATTGCACTGTACGTGTGTGCCCGCACGTGGACTTTTGTGGAAGAGCCACCACATTCAAGGGGCCAAAGAGCCGCATGTGGCTCGCGAGCCGCAGTTTGCCGACCACTGGTCTAGGGGCTCTCCAGTCTAGCTGTGGCTTCTTCTGTAAATCCTTGGTTATAAGAATTCTCTTTAGCTGGCCTTTAGTTGGTTTTTCATGTTAATAGCTCTATATTGTAGTTGCAATTCCAGTTTGGTACTGAGAGGTGGTAAGTATAATAATTATCTACTCCACCATTATCTATTTATTTATTTATTTATTTATTTATTTATTTATTTATTTTTAATCCTCATCTGAGGACATTTTTCCCATTGATTTTTACTGGTAAATAAAGTCCAAGGGAGGGAGGAAGAGAGAAATGCCCTTGACAGGAAATCGAACCCGTGACCCTTTGGTGCTTGGGGCCACACTCTAACCACTGAACAATGCCAGCCAAGGCTTCACTGACATTTTGGATCAAGAATTAAATATATAGAAATATATTTTTTTATCTACAACCAACATCTTATAGGTTATTTAATATATGGTTTGGAGAAGCATACTCAAATGTGGCTTATGTGAGGAGTCCTGTAAATTATTTTATGTCTTTCTTAAAGTTTGGAGGAATAATTTGCAGGGACTCGTCTTTCACTTTGGAAGGATTATCACTTCATTCTCCAGGCCAGTGGACACCCAGTAAACTATATCAATGTTTAGGCTTTCAGATTTTCATGTGATTTATACATTCTGATTAGCATGTGGATGACTAAGGTATCTAAAATAACTGCCCCTAGTTCATGCTTACATGGTCTTATTACAATACTGTCAACAACTATGGTGTCCTGGGCATTATACTGTGATCAACGTCTCTGTGGACTAAATTAAAACACAAATATGGAGAGTTAATACATCCCTGAGGCAAGATGGTAAATGTTCAGTACCATAGCTACAGATGAAAGCTAACTTATTTTGGGGGATGGGAGAAAAAGTATTTGCCAGTACCATAGTTATATAGCAGGTGCTGGAGATTATGTTGATTTGTTCCAGAAAATTGACCTGTCTAAGCTGCAGCTGCAGTTGGAGTCACCACCTGATTGAGCTTAATATAATTCAAAATTTGTTATTCTGTTCCAAGATGACTTTGTATTGTGCACAGGCCAAACAGATCATTTAAATGAAGATATGAAATGATGTACATATTTCCAACATTTGATAGTGCCATTAGTCACTTTAGTTTCCCTAGGCAGTGTTTTTGGTTGGAGTGAGGAGCCCAGAAGTTTTCCCATGACACATTTCTCCCATGAGTCAGGGAGCTAATGTGGGTATTCTGTTCACCGGTGAGTATATTTGTACCGACTCTTAACAAGCATTCCAAATCATAATAACTACTTGATGGATTTGGAGATACACTGAGCTCCAAAACTCCATGTATCAATTAAGCTTATAAATCCTCTCTTTGATCATAGGAGTACAGTGGTGTTCTGAGTTCTTGGATATTAATTTTATATTAGAGGTAGTGTTCAGTAATACCTGAAATATATGAGTAATTTTTTTTTCTCTGAGGCAAAGACTCATTGATAATAGCATAAATGCATGTAATTTTATCACAGGGTCTTTTCTCAAGGATTCCCTGCCACCCTTTCATTCAAAGGTGGTGTCTGTTAACTAGCTTTAGGTTTGTGACTTGATTGAGGGGCAGTGACTCATTATCTTGATATTTCAAGTTGTAATCTTGTAAGATTTAGAATTGTTTTCAGTTTTACATGTCAAATAAGAGCTTCTCATCTGTTTCAGTACTAGGGAATCAATAATCAGTTTTCTTTTACCAATGATTCTTGAGGTTCAATTCAATATTATTAAAAGTTGGCCTTGCTTATTTCATTTACCCTGCTACATTGCCTCAGGTGGTCAAGTGCTCCAATTTGGCATCTGCCACCTTGAGAAACCAATTATCCCCATTGAAATTAGAAGTCATGGTTAGTGGTAGCATCTCCTCTCTTCATCCTCAATCTAGGGAGAATACCCATCATAGGACTTTTCACAGATGCTGTACTACCTTAATCAGTGGATTTCTCAAAGTTATGATGAAGAGAGTCTTCTGAACCCTCTTGTAGGACAAATTTAAAGGGTGGTTTAATATATTGCACATGATAATTCCATTCCAATGCTGTTGTTTTTACAATAATTTTTATTCAATTTCCATTTATTATAGCTAAGGGTTTCTTCTATCTTTACTTAGTATAGGCCAAAACTACAGTGCGGTCAATAAAGTTCACTCAATCAGCCAAGCACATAGACATACTCGCAGTTCTTTAGATTAGCACCTGCAAAACTGAATCTCTGGTAAAGGCACAGGTATCAGTAAATATCTTGAATAAAATTGTGTTCCAATTATTTTAGTATGTAATCCTTTTAAGCCAATATTTGACCTTGAAATTTGTCCCCTGGGGCCTTCTGGTTCTAACTCCAGTCACAATTTTAGTGGCTGTGAGGGCTCTTAAACACTGCCCAGGGAAATCTCATTGGGACCTACGGAAAATTGACACTCATGTACAAAGTCACTGTCTCAGGAGAGATTGTTGCAGTGGTCTTCAAGCAAGGTTGATTGAGAGAAGAATTTTTTCTATTGGCAAGGGAGTCTTGGTAGTACTAGGAGACCAAAGATCATCTCAGTCCTCCTATATGCTCTCTTGTTTTTTTGTTTTTGTGGGTTTTTTTAGGTTTAGAGTTTTCCAAATCATTTGAATCTTCTCATTTGTTCTTCTATTAGTTGTGCCAATTAATGCTAGTCACTTTAATAGGGAAATTATTCAGTCTCAGTGACTTAATAGATAGACATTTTTTCCAACATTATAGTCATGGATAACTATTCTCCAAGTAATGACACAAGGATCAAAGCTCATTGCATCATGGAGTTTTGCCATCTCAAAACTTCTTTACATCTATTCACATGGACATCGAGAGAGAGAGAGAGAGAGAGAGAGAGAGAGAGAGAGCTAAGGTTTCTCAAAGGAGATTTTAGGGATTAGTCCTGGAAACTGTATACACCAATTTAGTCCACATTCCATTGGCCAGAAATAGTCATGTGGCTCCACTAAGATACAAGGAAGGCTGGGCCTCCAGAAAGATAAAATGAGATCAGTGAATATCTAATTCATTTCACTTGTCCTCCCACACCTAGAACACAATTACCCCTCATCAGGAGGTATAAACTGTAGTTCCAAACCCTGTATCAAATTCAAAATCCAAGATTTTTGGATGATAAAAAAGTATTCTATAATAGGTACTGATGTCAGTATTTTTTTCTTTTTTATAGCTGAACAATATTCCATTATAGGAATATATTACATTTTGTTTATCCATTCTTCAGTAGAAAGCCATTTGAGTTGTTTCTACTTTTTTGGCTGTTATAACTAATGCTGTTATTAATGATCATGTTTGAATTTTTGCATGTACAAATGTTTTTATTACTTATGAGTATACTAGGAATGAAATTCCTGGGTCATATAATCCTCTGTTTAATATTTTGAGGAACTGTAAAATTATTTTTTAATTTTACATTCCCAGTTTTCTTTGCCAGTAGCAGGTTATGAAAATTTCAGTTGTTCCACATCTTCATCAACACATTATTTTCTGTCTTTTTTATTCCAGTTATTTTAGTTAGTGTAAAGTTGTATCCCATTGTAGTTTTTATTTACATTTCCCTAATAGCTAATGCTATTGAGGCTGGTTTCCTACTTCATGGCCATTTGTATATATTATTTGTAGAAATTTTTATTCAAATCCTTTGACCTTTCAATAAATAGGTTTATCTGCCCCTTTTTATAATTAAGTTTTAATAGTTATTTCTGTAATATTCTGTAGACAAGTTTCTAGTCTTTATCAGATATATTTTTCAAATATGATCTTCCTTTATGTTTTCTTTTACTTTCTTCATAATATCCTTTGATGTACAAACTTTTTTAATTTTCATAAAATCCAATTTATCTATATTTTCATTTTCGTGTGTCTAAAAAGATGTTGCCTAACCTATGGTCATGAAGATTTTCACCTATTTTTGCTTCTAAGAGATTTATAGTTTTGCTATTATATGTGGATTTATGATACATTTTGATTTAAGTTTTAGAAATGGTTGAGAAAGGGATCTAACTTCATTCTTTTACATGGGAGTATCTAGTTGTCTCAGCAGTTTGTTAAAAAGAGTATTCTTTCCCCATTGAATTGTCTTGGCAGCCTTTTAAAAAATCACTTGATCATAAATGTGAGGTTTAATTTACGAATTCTCAATTCTATTCCATTGATCTTTATATTGGTATGACAGTGCCTTAGTGGTTTTTTATTATTATTATTTTTGTTAGTCCTCACTTGAGAATATTTTTTTCATTGATTTTTAGAGAACACAAGGGAGGGGCAGAGACAGAGAGAGAAAGAGAAACATTGATGTGAGAGACACACATCAACTGGTTGCCTCATGCATATGCCCTGACTGGGGCCAGGGATCAAGCCTGTAACCAAAATAGGTGCCCTTCACCAGAACCAAACCTGCAACCCTTCAGTCCACAGGCCAACACTCTAATCACTGAGCCAAACCAGCTAGTGTTTTTATTATTATAGCTATGCCCTGGCTTTTGAAATTAGGTTATGTGTGCCACCCAACTTTATTCTTCTTTTTTAAGATTGTCATTATTCTTAGTCCCTTGCAATTTTATATTCTTTTAGAATAATACTGTAAATTTCTACAAATAGCAATTTAGGTTTTCAGTAAGAATTTAGATGGCATCAATTTGGAGCATATTACCATCAATCCATTAGTATGGGAAGTCCTTTTACTTATTTAGTTTGTCTTTAATTTCCTTCAAAATGGTATGTAGTTTCTAGTATACAAGTCTTGTACTTTGGTTAAATTAATTCATAGTTATTTAATTCTTATTGATGCCATTATAGATTATATATTTTTAAATTTTATTTGCTGATTGTTCATTGCTAGTGTATAGGAATATAATTGATTTATAAGGATCTTATATCTGCAACCCTCTTGAACTCATTTATTAGCTCTAATAGGTTTTTAGTGAATTCTTTCGTGTTTTTTTTCCTATATGAGACTGTCATATGCAAATATTGTTTTGCTCTGTACTCTCCAATCTAGATACTTTGATTTCTCTTTCTTGCCTGAATTCCCTACCTAGAACCTTTAGTGTAGAGTTGAATAGAAGTAGTGAGACAGGCATTCTGTCTCATTTTGAATTTTAGAGGGAAAGCATTCAGTCCTTCATCATTAAGAATCATGTTAACTGTGAATTTTCTCATAGATGCCCCTTTTTCAGCTTACATCAATTTCCTTCCATTACTAGTTGACTGAATGTTTTTTCTTAATCATGAATGGATATTGGATTTTGTTAAATTATCTTTCCTCATCTATTTACATAATAATGTTGTATTTATTTATTAATAAGATATATTACATTGATTATGTTGTAAATCTTAAACCAACCTTGTATTCCTGGGGTTAGCATATATTCAGTCATAGTATATATTCTTTTTAAATATTTTACTGGATTCAACTTGCTAATATATTGTCAAGGATAAAATGTGCTATTATCTTTATATGTATTGGGAAAAGGACAGAGTTGCTGGCTAACTCGACTTTTAATTTAGGATGTTTTAGTCTTAGTGACAACTTCAGATAGGTTAACTGAGAAATTTCTAATAAGTTTGCATTTATGAGTTCAATGCTAGTCTAGTATGCCTTTAACACCTAGGTGATTCATGTCCATGAGACAGATGGGATTACTCTTGCCTAAGTCACCAAGTACATTCTTATTACAACCAAAGCTGACTTTGTAATTCTTATGTTTTATTCTCTAAAAAATTGACCATGCAGTCTTTCTGGAAACATTGTGAACCTATTACACCAGAAAATTCTGGATTTATTCCTCCTCTTCTTTTGTTTTAAATATATTTTTGATTGTTTACAGAGAGGAAGGGAGAGGGAGAGAGAGTTAGAAATAATGATGAGAAAGAAACATCAATCAGCTGCCTCCTGCACACCTCCTACTGGGGATGTGTCCGCAACCAAGGTACATGCCCTTGACCGGAATCGAACCTGGGACCTTTCAGTCCACAGGCTGATGCTCTATCCACTGAGGCAAACCAGTTAGGGCTATTCCTCCTCTTCTTAATGTTCCCTGTTATTCTACTTTGTGGACTATTTTCCCTTGCCATCCCTTAAAATTTAGTATTGTTTATGTGTTCATCCTTGGCTACCTCTTAGATCCTAAACATTTTTGACATGTTACCCATTCTTGTTGCTTAAATAATTAATATAGTGCAGATTCTTGAATTTATATACAATTCTATATCCCTCCCTTGGATATTTCTTGTGTCTGTGTGTGTGTGTGTGTGTGTGTGTGTGTGTGTGTGTGTGTGTGTGAGAGAGAGAGAGAGAGAGAGAGAGAGAGAGAGAGAGAGAGAGAGAGAGAGTAATATCACTCAGATATCTCATATTCAATATATTCTATACTGAATTCATTGTTTTTCCTAAATGTCCAACATATTCCACTTCCTGGGTTCCCTAACACTAGAGTAAACTGTTTCAACACTTACTCAGTTGCTCAAATAAGTTGTCTAATCATAGTTCTTGTTTACTCCCTCCATTCCCAAGTATCACTGAGCCTGCTGTCTAAATATCTCTCAAATCTATCCATTTCTCTTCTTCCTTATATTATTTTCTTTAAGGTCACTTTCAGATCTTATCATAGTCTTATAGTAGTATTATAAATGGTTTTCCTAAGCAATTCAACCTCCACATATCACCCAGAAAGATCTTTCTTCAGTATATATCAGATCATAACACTCTCCTCTTTACAACCATTCTTTGAATTGCAATTGCTCTTAGGATAAAACCTAAACTTTCTAATAGGCCTTTTAGATTCCTGTAATATCTAGCTTACCTTGCTATTTATGCTGTTACCAGTTCATTCTACACACTACGTACTACAAAAAATTTGTTGAATGAATGAATTGAATTTTAGTTTTAACTTAAATAATCAACATTAAATAGGAAAAGTTTCAAACTGAACATTAAGGATCCTTGAATAAGTCACTTACTGTTTTCATTATTAAAATGGACATAAAACTACCTAATTCACTTTTCTTACAGGTTTTATGTGAGACATGTGTAATAAGACATTTATAATTTGAAAAATACAAGCACTCTACAAATGTTACACTACATTTTGTTATACTTAATCATATTAATGTCAATAATATAATAGTAATAGTAATAATATTAGCTAAACTTTTCTGTACTTGAAAGTGATTTGAGTTTGACATTTTAAATTTGAAGCCCAGAGTTCTAGCTTATGAATATATGGTCTTAGGGAATGAGTCTTTTTTTCCTTCCTTCTTTCCATTTTTTATTCACAGATTCAGTGCACATCCAACCTTTTTTGAATTTGTTTACTTATCTGTAACATGAAGATAACAAAAGTTACCCTAAGTAAGTTTAGCAACATTGTTGGGAAGATTAAATGAAGTATTCCATATTACATAATTTTATAAACTCTAAAATGCTATGGATTTTTAATTTAATTTAGCTTAATTTAATTATGTTAATTATAAAACCAGTATAAAGATGTGTTTCATTGTCAAGTTTTGAAGATAATGTATGCCATCCCTCTTTTCTGTTTTTCTAACCTTTAATAAGGTGACCTTCAAGCCAATATCATCATAATCAACATCATTAATTAATTAAATCTATTGAATACCTACCTTGTTGCAGAATGTGCTATATGCACTGTGGATATCTACTGAATCATTATGGAGTCCATTCCAGTCAATTAATTTGTAGATTTGTTCAGACAAGATAGTATATTATTTTCATGAATGTGGGAGCTTAGTGAGGAAGGCTAAGGACAAATTTAAGCAAACACAGAATTATCATTTTCTAAAAAGTATCCATTCCAAAATGTTATTATTTTTCATATAGGTACACAACTTTCTGCACAAACAGATCATAACTACCATATATCAATCAGAATGGGTGAGTTTCTGATATTAGTGAAATGGGAAAGTTTCAGCTTTGGTGATAGAACACCAACAAGTTTTATTCTTGATACACTTTTATTTCAAGTACTAGAGGCCTGGTGCATGAAATTCGTGCACTTGTGGGGGGGTCTCTCAGCCCAGCCTGCACTGTCTCGCTGTCCAGGACCCCTCAGGGGATGTTCGCCTGCCGGCTTAGACCCGGTCGCCATGGGAATGGGCCTAAGCTGACAGTTGGAAATCCCTCTCACAGTCTGTGACCCCTCGCTCCTTACTGCTTGCCTGCCCATTGCTCCTTACCACTCAGCTCACTGCTCCTTAGTGCTGCCATGAAGGCAGTAGAGGCTCCCTCCACTGCCACTGCACTCACCAGCTGTGAGCCCTATCGTTCTGTGTAGTTGTCTGTTGGCCAACTGCTCTCTTCCTTCTCACTTAGGGTGAGCAGCATGTGAGGGCAGAGTGCACTGTCTTCGAATGCAGAGGGCTGCCCAGAGCTGAGGGGAGTGGCCGGGTCCATGGGGTGAGAGGTGGACACAGAGGACGCTATCTCACCCAATTGTGGGGTGGGCTGGCTGGCCTTCATCTGCCTGACCCCACCCAGGGAGGGACCGAGCATGGTGTCCCCCTCTCCATTCTCCATCCTTCCATCTGTGGCACCTGTCACCCTTGCCAGGCCTCCCCAAAAGTGAGTTCAGCTCAATCTCTAAATGTAAAAGGTCACCGGGGGTGGGCCACTCCACTCCAGTATCCTCTGATTCCCAGCGACAGGACCTGGTCTCAGGATGGTGGCCACAGCTACAGAACATAGATCAGTTTCAAGAAAAGTTGGGAATGCAAACTTTCCTATGAGCCCCTATTCCAAAAGGTGACAGTTTATTCACATTGTGGCAAAGACACCTTCAAGAGTAACATAAGTGGGTAAAGTCAGGGCCAAACTGGGTCATTTCCTCATCCAATCTCTCTGAGGTGTGTGGACAGAACCAAGTCTCAGCTCTTCACAGGACACTTCCGGAGTTTTTTAAGCCTAAGGGACAGTAGTCTGTCTCCATTCTTGTTCTTTGGGATTTTTTCATCGTCAGATAAAAGGATGGGTACATTGGGACAATCCTCTCGAGATACAATATTCCAGTTGCACCCATGTGATGACGACAGCACCCCTCAGAGGGAGGGAGCCGACAGATGGGGAGCAGGGAATTCTGAAAACCAAAGCAAAGGTTCAGGCCACGGAAGAAGTCCTTGGTGTTCTGCTGAGAAACTTGGACTCCTTCCTCTGTGGTCACCCACCAGGCAGTCACTCAGAAATATCTTGACATTGGCCAATTTATGGAATTCTCCCTTCTCTCCATTCTCCTGAGCCATACTCCAGACGTTGACTGCGGCATTCTCTTGGTCATCATTTTTTTTCCCAAAATGTTACAAAGTTTATATGAATAAAACATACAAAGATGCAGCCTCCTTTGTAGGAACAGGGAAGGAAGTGGTGGTTAAGTGAGGCACAGGGAGCTGCAGCAAGCACCAGCTATGGGGAGGGCCAAGGGGGAGAGGAGGTTGGCACAGGGGCCGAGGCCCTAGAACCGTTGCTGGGGAAGTAGGGATCCCCTCTGAGTGCCACGTTCTGAGGCTGAACTAATTGGTCAAGCTGAGGCAGAGATGGGTGGCCATATCAGCCATCTTTGGTGCTGTTTACCCTTTCCCACCCCAGCTCTGTTGTAAAACCTCTGGTGGTTACTAAAAATTCTACTCTCGCGTGCCACAGTCCCACCTGGTGCTTGCACCTGCTGCTGGCACTGACCCGCTGGCACCCACTGCTGGTGCCGGCCCCAATCGCTCTGCGCCATCAGTGGGTGCAAGCAGAGCCAGCCCTATCAGTGTGTGGAAGTGGTGGTGGCAGGAGGGGGGCTGCCAGAAGACAGGGGACCTAGGGCCACAGTGGGAGAGGCCAGGCAGGGGTGTGGAGGATGGGCTGAGACCTGCCCCTGTGCCCACTTCAGCCTAGAGCAGTGGTTCTCAACCTTTCTAATGCCGTGACCCTTTAATACAGTTCCCCATGTTGTGGTGACACCCAACCATAAAATTATTTTCGTTGCTACTTCATAACTGTAATTTTGTTACTGTTATGAATCGTAATGTAAATATCTGTGTTTTCCGATGGTCTTAGGAGACCCGGCTAGCGGTCATGACCCACAGGTTGAGAACTGCCGCTGTAGAGTCTAAGACCATCGGAAAACACAGATATTTACATTAAGATTCATAACAGTAGCAAAATTACAGTTATGAAGTAGCAACGAAAATAATTTTATGGTTGGGGGTCACCACAACATGAGGAACTGTATTAAAGGGTCACGGCATTAGAAAGGTTGAGAACCACTAGCCTAGATTCTCACAGTTCCTTTCAAGGTGTGTGAATTCATGCACTGGGTCCCTAGTGTTAAATGATACAATCATCTATATATATAAAGAGACAGGTTCCATAACATCCACAATGACCGGAGGCTCTACTGAACACCAGGCTGCATGCACAGCAGGCTTGGGTGGGAGGGGACTTATGGCAGCGGGTACAGGAGACAGGGGTAGGGGAGGCAGGGCCCGGCCGAGGACGGCCTGTACTCCCCAAGTGGCTGGGGGGCTGTGAGTGCTCCTGATGGCCCACAGGCACTGCTTCAGCTCAGCCTGCAGGCTCAGCTTGGCGCTGTTCACAGAAGCACAGTCACCAGTTCCATGCCACACTTCCACTTCCGTCAGTCCCACCGGCCCTGAGGCACCCTCCCCGAGCTGTTTCTGGGAAGATCCCGCCCTCTGAGCGTGCCTGGCTCCTGAGGAGGCGGGCAGCACCTCAGACAACATTTGGTGGCCATTATTCTGCCTACCACAGTATGAATCAGAAAGAATAAAGTGAAAAGGGAAAATGGCAACAAACATGTAAATCTAGAAGGCAGATGAATGTGGTCCATGCTTTAGCAGCCCGAGGACATTGCCCCTGAAGTGAACCCTAAACCAGGAGTGAGAAAAGTGAAGGGCCACCAGGGGTTACCCCACAAAACCCCCAAAGGTGCCTGTGTTAATGAACTTAGTACCCCTGGAAGTGGGAGCAAAGCTGGGGCCAAAAACAAGAGGATTGGTCTACAAAGGTCTCTAATCCTCTGATTTCCGTCTCCACTCTGCACAGTGGGCAACTGTCCTGCCCCCACCCCAACAAAGACAGAAGGTTCATTGTCCTGAGAGGATAAAACAGGGTCTCTGAACCCAGGACACAGCAGGACAACTGGGAGGGGCAACCCTGTGACCCACCAGTGGCTCATTTGACTGCTCCATCCTGAATGCGGGAAGCCTGCCTCCCATCCCATCACCTGGGGCCCCCTCCCCTCTGGCTCCCAGACAGTGAAGTCAGGGCTAAACTCTCCTTACAGGACACTCCAGAATTTATTCCCTTCAATCTATGACTATATTAACAAGTATTTTGTCACTGTTGTTTCATTTCCTGTTTGTTTTCATTTTCTTCTCCCTGCATACTGTTTTCTCCAAACTGTTTTTTTTTTTTTTTTCCTGTTTGTATTAGTTCTCTTTCAGAGTCCAACTCACCAAGAAAAGAATACCTAAATAGTTTGGGATCAGAGATTTCCCAACGAAACAGCCCAACCCCAACTCTCTGTATTGACCCCCCCCACGCCTCGCCCCGCATAGGGCTACTCAGCAGCTTGCTTTCATAAACCGTTTTTTATATTCTTTAAGCAATTATAGGAAAATGCAAAGGTATTAAGTGGTCAGTATAATGGCTCTTGGCAATTGTATACACCTGCACAACCCATACCTCACTCAAGATATAGCACATCTCCATCTCCCCAGGAAGTTTCGTCATGCCCCAGTCAGCACCTCCCCCACCACAGAGGCAACCGCTATGCTATTCAATCTCTTAGACATGAGCAGATAAGCAGGGGTCATCAATATTTGAGAAAAACCTCTAATATAACAAAAACAAACAGAATTTTGAGGAAACAATATGCAGGGGGGCAAAACTTAAAAACAAAACTATTATTACTAGATTCAGACTTAGGAAAATATATGGCACATGTGAAACAACAATTAGATGCTGTTTTGGGGGGGAAAAACACTCTGAGAATGAACAAAACAAAACAAAAAAGTTCTTAACTTAGATAATATCCTAGCAGAAATGCAAACTTACTTAAAAGGGGTCAGCAGCCCTGACTGGTGTGGCTCAGTTGGTTAGGCATCGTACCCTGCACCAGGAGGTAGCTGCATTACTTGTCAGGGCACATGCCCTGGTTGTGGGCCTATTGATGTTTCTCTCTCTCTCTCTCTCTCTCTCTCTCTCTCTCTCTCTCTCTCCCATCCCCTTTCTCTCTCTCTCTCTCTCTCCCTAAAAATCAATAAACTATTCTTTAAAATAATAAAATAAAATAAAATAGGTCAGCAAACTACAGCTTGCAGGCCAAATCCAGCTCCACCTGCTTTTTAAATAAAGTTTTATTGGAACACAGCTACACCCATTTATGTTTTTTTTAATCTTTATTGTTGAGAATATTACAATGTCTCCTTTTTTTCCCTCCATTGCCCCCTCCACCCTGTTCCTGCCCTGCCCCAGGCCTTCACCACCCTATTGTCTGTGTCCATAGGTAATGCATATCTTAATAATAAAAGGCTAATATGCAAATGGTCATTACACGAGATCAGCAGGAGGCTTTGTCCCCTGCCCAGGAGGGCTTGACAGGGGTGGGGCCGGCTGGGTCTGGGTGTCATGCGATTTTGAGGCACGCATGGGTGGGTGGGGACTTGACTCTGGGTCCTGCGGTGCACCCGAGATTCTGACTGGAGGGAGATTTTTATATACATTTTACTAATTTTCTTTAATCTCTGACACTTCTATTATAGATAAAGGGCAAATAGCAATATTAATATATTTCCTCTAATTACTTCCCTTTTAATGTGCACGAATTTTGTGCACCAGGCCACTAGTTAATAAATAATAATACTATAATAAACTGTGTTTTGTGTACTGTAAACTGTAAACCTACTTTTCCCACCCCTTATAATACAGTATAGTTGATTACAGGTACAGTGATGTACAGAATATTTCTAGAACTTAATTATAATGCATATTGAGACTTTAGACTCATTGAATAGCAGCACAGCATTCCCCCTCACCCAAGCCCCTGGCTACTACAATTTTACTCTGTGCTTCCATGTGTTTGAGTATGTTATATAACTCATAGCAGTGGTATCATATAGACTTTATCCTTCTGTGACTGGCTTATTTCACTTAGCATATTACACTCATGTGTTGATGGACAGTTAGGTTGTTTTCACATCTTAGCTATTGTGATAAGTGATGCAGTGAACATGGGAGTGCAAATATAACTTCAAGGTACTGATTTAAATTCTTTGTATCCACAGGTTTTAAAACTCTTAGGTAAATCCAAAAGATGTCTATTTCTAGAACTCTTCAGAAAGTTTACAATTAAAATGAGCTGTTGAATTTTTAAAAACTAGTTTATTATGAATTGATACTAAATTACATAAAATTTGAATACTGAATGTCTCAGGAATTGTGCCAAATGTTTTACATGTATCATCTCATTTAGTCGTCATGTTTACTCTATCAAGTAGGTACCATTATTATCCCCATTTTATAGATCTAAGCTGAAGCTTACACAGGTTAATTCACTTGCCCAAGGTTACACAGATGGTAAGAAGCAAAGTGAGAAGGTAACCCTCATTTTTATGCTCCAAAGCTGAATCTCTCCACTTTTTCAATGCATCACCATACTTTATATCAGCCAAGCACTGAACTAATTACTCTACCTGGATCATCCCATTCAGTTGAACAGAATGCCAAACCTCAGAGGGAAGCATTGAACAGACTGTCAAACATTAGAGGGAAGGCGGGGGAGGGTGGTTGGGAGGAAGAGATCAACCAATGAACTCATATGCGTATATGCCATTGACACAGACTATAGGGTGGTGAATGTCTGGGGTGGGGGCTAAGATGGAATGGGAGAGGTCAATGGGGGAAAAAGGGGACATATGTAATACTTTCATCAATAAAGATTTAAAAAGAAAAAAAAAAAAACGTATGAAGTAAATGTTACTAGAGCCAGATATTACAGCTGAGAAAATTCAAGTTTAGAGAAATTAAATTGCTTGATGAAGTCCAATAAATTAGTGAAGTCAAATTTTCATTCAATTTTATCTGATTCCAACGTTCATGCTTCTTCCACACAGCAACTCACTCACTTATAGTGCATGGACTATTGATATTAATAAAGTGAGCATTTGCTTTTATGCAACAATTTAAAAGAACTTGAAAAAAATAATCTCTTCTGCTAGTTTATCATGGAGTCCACAATGTCCCAGTATTGCTTAAGGGTCACCTCAATAAAACTTGTGATGGTAATATTTAGCAGGTATATTTTGATTAAAGTTTTCAATAATATGGTTCCTGTTGAAGACTATGGTATACACTATGTTGTGCCACTCAGAAACCCCTCAAGACTGAAGGAATTGTTTTCTTAGCTGCCAGGTGAGGGGAAGAAAAATGCCTCACCCAAGAAGCAGTTCATATCAAAGACTGATAGATAAAGGGGTACAAAAGTTCTTGTGCCACCGAGCTGGTGTGGCTCAGTGGTTGAGCATTGACCTGTGAACCAGGTGGTCATGATTTGGTTGGGGCATGTGCCCAGGTTGTGCGCTTGGTCCCCAGTATGGGGCATGCAGGAGGCAGCCGATCGATGAGGCTCTCTCAACATTGATGTTTCTCTCTCTCTTCCTCTCCCATCCTCTCTGAAATCCATAAAAATATATATTTAAAAAAAAAGATCTTGTGCCAATACTGTAGGCTGACCCTGTAGCAACACACATATATACATAGATATATACACATATATACCCATACCTATGTATTTGGGTACCATGTTAGAAAAATAGCCTTTTGATTGACTGATATATTACTTTTATACCAGGTGTTTTGTTTGGGCTTCATGTTGTAAGCTTCAGAAAATGGGAGCTCTTTGACTATGTAGTGAGGAAAATAATTAAGTTCCATACTGCTGAGAAGCCATGTCAGCAGCATTCAGTAACAATGCAGGGTGAGGTACAGGATATGAAAATTTCAATGTGCTAACAAATGGAAAACTTTCTACTATCAACAAATTAGATTGCTTCAGTACTGTTCCAAGCACTTCCTGATTATTTTTGCTTTTCTGTTTTAATTCTGAGATCAGTCTGGAATGAGGAAAGACAGGAGGCAAAGGGAGAAGCAAATTACAGCATTTCCTGTTTTGTTTTGTTTTTAAACAGCCTTGTGGAATATTCTGTCATGATATATGCTTTCCTGTCCCACTTTGTGTCAGCCCAGGGGGCTAGCTAAGATCTTCTAGCATTAGATTTTTGCATAATGCAATGACAGGGCATAAATACCCATATATTCTGTCAGAATGCCCCTTTCACTAATTATAATGAAAAAAAACAACAAAAAAAAAATACATGGTTAGAGCTGTTTGTGGCTTGTCACTTATCCAATAGGACTAGGTCTCACCTTAAAAAACTGGACCTATTGAGAAGAATTCAAAGTTGAAAAAGAAACTTTAAACTGAAGCTTTCACATAAAGAACTCTAGTGGGAATACCAAGGAAATAGAAGACATAGTCCATGCTCTTGAAGAGCTTGCAATCTATTTGGCAACATCAAATATACACACATGAAAAAAATTGAATATAGATAATAACTTAATGTAGTAGTTCTCAAAGTGTCTATAGGAAGACTAAAGTCAAATCACACACCAGAGAATTTGTGGGAGCTTATCTTAAAAGAATACACACAATAAAAACACTTTACATGTGAGATATTTTTTGTTTTGTCTTAAAACTCATGCACAAATCTAATTTATTTTAAAACATGTTTATGTATAGAAATAATGATCTTACCTGTCCCAAATCTACAAGCATAAAATTGACAAAATTGACACTCCAGCAAGGTGAAATATGTTTGCACTGTGATGTTTGCACTGTGGTTTTCTTTTTCTTTTCTTTTTTTTTAAATAAATCTTTATTCAGATTATTACAATTATTTCTCCTTTTTCCCCCCATAGCTCCCCTCCACCCATTTCCCACCCCACCTTCTGCCCTTACCTCCCCCCCCCACTGTCCTCATCCATAGGTGTATGATTTTTGTCCATTCTCTTCATGAACCCCCCATACCCTTTTCCCCCTGAGAATTATCAGTCCACTCCCTTTCTATGCCCCTGATTCTATTATATTCACCAGATTATTCTGTTCCTCAGGTTTTTAATTCACTTGATTTTTAGGTTCGCTTGTTGATAGATATGTATTTGTTGTTCATAATTTTTCTCTTTACTTTTTTCTTCTTCCTCTTCTTTAAGAATACCTTTCAGCATTTCATATAATACTGGTTTGGTGGTGATGAACTCCTTCAGCTTTTTCTTATCTGTGAAGCTCTTTATCTGCCCTTCAATTCTGAATGATAGCTTTGCTGGGTAGAGTAATCTTGGTTGTAGGTTCTTGCTATTCATCACATTGAAAATTTCTTGCCACTCCCGTCTGGCCTGCATAGTTTCTGTTGAGAAGTCAGCTGACAGTCGTATGGGTGCTCCCTTGTAGGTAATTAACTGTTTTTCTCTTGCTGCTTTTAATATTCTCTCTTTGTCTTTTGCTCTTGGCATTTTAATTATGATGTGTCTTGGTGTGGTCCTCTTTGGATTCCTTTTGTTTGGGGTTCTGTGGGCTTCCTGGACTTGTAAGTCTATTTCTTTCACCAGGTGGGGGAAGTTTTCGGTCATTATTTCTTCAAATAGGTTTTCAGTATCTTGCTCTCTCTCTTCTTCTGGCACCCCCATAATTCTGATGTTGGTACGCTTGAAGTTGTCCCAGAGTATTCTTACATTATCTTCAACTTTTTGGATTTTTTTTTTTTTTGCTTTTTGCTTTTTCGGTTGAGTGTTTTTTGCTTCTTTGTATTTCAATTCTTTGACTTGATTCTTGTGTTCCTCTATTCTGTTTCTGGGTCTCTGTATAATATTTTTTATTTCAGTCAGTGTATGCTTAATTTCTAGTTGGTCCTTTTTCATATCTTCGAGGGTCTCGTTATATTTATCAGCCTTTTCTAGGATATTCTTAAAAAGTCTTATCACCGTGGTTTTGAATTCTATATCCAGTCATTTGTTTTCCTCCATTTCTTTCGTTTGTGATCTGATTCTTTGACCCCGCATTTTCACTGATTCCCTGAGTTGGTAAGGTAGATATTTGTGCTAGGTTTCCAATATGGCCCAGTGGGTCTGCTTCCCCAGTTAACCTGAGGTGGACACTCTTGGTGCACGCCTTTGTGGACTGTGTGTACAGCCTTGTTGTAATTAAGTCTTTATTGTTGTTGGTATCACTGGGAAGAATTGACCTCCGGGCCAGTTGGCTGTAAGGATCAGCTGTGTCTATGCTGGGAGAAGTTCGGTGCTGGAGACAGCCTTATAGGATTAGACTTGCCAAATTGCAATAGCCTCTGTGCTCAGCTTGGATGGGGTGGAGTCTCAATCTTGGCTTCCTGTCAGCCTTGCCCTTGCGAGCATGTGTGCTTTCAGTCCTCCGCCTTCCCCAGCTCGAGTCTCCGCCTGAGAGTCCAGACTCCCCCCACAAGAGTGTGGGTCCCCAGGGGCTCGCCTGGAACTGGGGTTCACTGCAGTCAGAA
The DNA here is from genome assembly GCF_963455305.1 of Plecotus auritus. Lineage (NCBI taxonomy): Eukaryota > Metazoa > Chordata > Mammalia > Chiroptera > Vespertilionidae > Plecotus > Plecotus auritus. Next base: position 100,642,953 of record NC_137784.1, read on the forward strand.
CTGGGGCTCAGTGCCGTCAGGAGCCTCTGACTCCCTTCCACTAGGAAAAGCCTGTGGCAACCTCTGCAGCCTTTGTGCGCACTGGCCCGCGTGTGCCTTCAGACTTCTGCCTTTCCCAGCTCGAGTCTCCACCCGAGAGTCCAGACTCCTCCCGTAAGAGCGTGGGTCCCCAGGGGTTCGCCCGGAACTGGGGTTCAGTGCAGTCAGAACTGGGGTTCAGTGCGGTCGGAGGCTTCCTTCCCCCTTCTGCCAGAGAAAGTCAGCCAGGCTCTCAGCCGCCCTTCCTCTCTGCGCGCACAAAGCCCCTTTGCCGTACCTGCAATTCTCTATGAGCTTTCCTCTTTCCTTCTAGTTGTAGAATTTTCACTCAGCCAGCTTTCCTGTGGTTCTGGATGGTGTCCGTTCTGTCTTTTAGTTGTAGTTTTGAAATTGTTGTGCGAGGCAGCAGTTTAGGTGTTTACCTATGCCGCCATCTTGGTTTCTCCTCTCTCTATATATATTTTAAATCCTGCTTGCTATAGCCAGTTTTGCTCAGTCGATAGTCAGCCTGTGGACTGCAGTGTGGTTTTCTTGTGGCTTTCCTAACATCTAGAACTATGGGGATATGCATATACCATTTTGAAAATCTTGGAGTTAACTTGTATTTCCCCAGATGACCTATTTGTGTTAGAGTTCAGGCCTTTTTCTTAAAGAATCTGTGTAGGTAATATTAAGAAATGTGACAAGTTTTTAAAAATATATTTTTCAAGAGAGAGGTCTTTCATGCATATCTTATAACACTATATAAGTGTTATTTTAGAGCCCTGGGAGTACCTCTACTTGGAAGTATGTTAATCATTAGTTTGGAATAACTAGAAAGTAACCACAAGATATGCCTCCTTCATTTAGTTCAAATGATTAAATTATTTTTACCTGTACCTTTTTAAGTAAAGTTTATTTTATTATTTTACTATTGCTGCTGTAAGAAATTGCCACAAATTAATGGCTTAGCACAACACAAACGTATCATAGCTTTCTGAAGGTCAGAAGTCTGAAATGGCTCTCACTGGGCTAAATTCAAAATGTTAGCAGGTGTGTGTTTTCTTGGAGGCTCTAGGGAGGCATCTGTTCTTGTCTTTTCCAGCTTCTAAAGACTTCCCATATTCCTTAGCTTCATGGCTTATTTCTTTTTCAAAGCCAGCAATGAATGTTCAAGTCTTTCTCACATTGCATCACTCTGAAACTGACTCTTCTTCCTTCCTTTTTCACATGTAAGGGACCTTGTCCTTATATTGGGATAATCCAGAGAATACAGGATAATTTCTTTATTTTAAGGTTAGCAACAGATTACTGACCTTAATTTCACCTATTACCTTAAGCCTCCTTTGCCATGCAATTTAACATATTTATAGGTTATGGGGATTTGGGTATGGACATCTTTGGAAAGCCAATATTTTGCCTTTTACATACATTGAAACTGACCTCTCTGAGACTGAAGAAAAACTTCCTTTTCACCCCTGCATATGGCTATTTGAAAATAAAGTGAAAATCTCTATTCAGATGGGAAAGGGTTTCTATGAGTATGTTTGTAAGCATTCTTGTGTTCCGGTCAAGCATTGATAAATAGGAAAATGGAAAGATTTCTTTTGTAAACTTTAAGCAAGTATATTTAAAAGAAGGGCATGTTTGAGAATTTAGTATATTTTTGTTGTGTTATTTTGTTTGATTTTTTAATGGGGGACTTCCTATGTAAGAGGAAGGAAAGCTAAATCTCATTCATTACTCTCTAACCCCCCCCCCCCATATGCAATACAAATATTAGCATTTTTCTGTGTGCCATCAAGTGAAGATGGTTGGACTTCACTTCCTTAATCTACATCTGGCCTCACATGTGGTTCCAATGTTCAACAGACTGAAAAACCACTGCTCCCTCTGTGAATACTTAAGGTATTCTGGAAATTGTTCAAATGCTGTCTTAACTGTTTTACTAATTCTTTCTGAACTTTAAGCTTTGTATTTCTATCTGATACAGTTGTTTCAATGAATAAATAACTTCTTATTTTTATTTTATTGCTAATATCCTGGATCAGAATCTGAATAAGTAGCTCATAAGTAGCACACAGAACTAATTTTTTAATTTACATTACATAATGACAAAAATATCTCCTATGATGAGAGAGTGTGGTAAGCGTTCACTTTGGAGACTCTGATGCCTGGTACTTGTGTGTTCAGTGACAAGGCATTTGAATGAAAGACTTGCTCATTAGGATTCAGTGCTTATTAGGCTAAAAATATCAACCTCACTGCTTGAGGAGCTTTTCTGATTAGTACAATGTAGGGAATTGCTACAGCCCAATCTTCCCATCCAATCTCATCCCCCTCATGAATGGTACCATAATTAGTGTGGTGGCTGACTGCCAGTCAGATTTCAATATGTCATGCTATGCTGTTGACTATGTGTTCATCAGGCATCCTTGTCAGATTTATAAGAAGTGCTTAAATATGTACCTAATCATCCTTTGTGCTAGGCATCCTTTGGGAAGTGTGGTTGGAAGAACGTGGAGGAATAAGAGTATAATCCAGTCTAGGCTATTTAGCAACTGGTTATGTGAGTGCTACAAGATTACCACAAATTCAGTTTATATATGAATTTAGTCAAATGTATAGTGGTATTTATAATCATTTTATTGATCATTTATAGGCAAGGCACTGTGCTAAGCATTTTACATGAATTATTGTATCTAATATTGTTAACAATCATGTGAGGTAGATGCTATTATTATACACATTGACACAGAAACTGATACTCAGAGATTAATAAATTGTCCAAGGCCACACAGCTAATAAGTAGTAGAACCATAATTTTAGTTGTGATCTGTATGAACTTGTCTTAATTTAGGTTCTTCTGAAAGAGCCTGTGACAAAGACTTGACTCAATGTTTATTTGGAATGTGATCCCAGAAAACAAAGTGAGAGACTAAGACAGGAAAGAAGGTAAAACCAAGAAAAGAGTGCATTTTTAAGTCACTACTATGGGCCACAAGGTCTCAGTTTTACTGGGACCTTCTGAGAAGTATACAAAATACCCCATAGAATAATCTACCTGAAAAGATAGCTGGAGGGCTTATTCACTTATTCCCATCCTCCAATGGTTTAAGGTTGTCCCTGAGAATGACACTTCTGGGCTGCATTTGTTCAAAGACCAAGAGGTATGAAAGAAGGCTTTTGGTAGAAATCAGAAAGACTTCAATTCAGCAGGCTTGAAGTGGAACAGCAGTCAGCAGGAGGTTGTTGGAACTCCTCTGGAACTGTCTACCACAACAGCTCCTGAAATCAGAGGTGTTCCAAGAGGCTATGACATGGGGCACTAGAGGCATGTTACAGAATTCCAAATCTTGTGCTCTGTAACCATTATTGATATCAAACTATTCCACAAGCAATGATTTCATTATACATGTTTCTAATGCTTTCCCAATATATTATCTTTGTACAAATATTAATTTACCTCTTATTATGTTCTATATACCTTACAATATTCTGCAATCTAGAGATAAAAATATGTAAAAGTCTTGCTCTCAAGGATCTGTTTATTTCTGTGCATGTCTGACAAGCAAGTGGGCATAACTTAGTGTAACCACCATTATAGGATAATGGAACAAAAATGGTTACTCAGTCCTTGTTTGTGTGGCTGATGTATTCAAGTCTGTAATGTCTCTCATTTCCTAATTACACCTGTGGAACTGATTAAGTTTAGATTTAGAATTATTGGAATGTATGTGAAGATATTATGAATCAACTATGCCTAGCCAGTATGGTTCAGCTGTTGAGCGTCAACCCTTGAACCAGGAGGTCAAGGTTCCTTTCCTGGTAAGGGCACATGCCTGGGTTGTGGGCTCAATCCCCAGTAGGGGGCGTGCAGCAAGCAGCTGATCTATGGCTCTCTTTCATCATTGATGTTTCTATCTCTCCCTTTCCCTTCCTCTCTCTGAAACCAATAAAAAACATATTTTAAAAAAAGAATCAGCTAATCAGGCAATTGAAAGTGGAGGTGGAAAATAGGGATTAGGAAAAACATGTCAGAATGTCAGCAGCTTGGTATTTTCTTGGCAGCATATGCAGCACACACTTGCCTTCACTTTCCACAACTTTAAACTCATCTTGACACATCAATTAGAGTAAGCCTCTGACAAGCCTGTGTGCTAGAATTAAGACCCAAAATATGATTTCCTGACAATTAACAAATATTCAAGTCATGGAACCTGTGTGTGTGTGTGTGTGTGTGTGTGTGTGTGTGTGTGTGTGTGTACATTGTAAAGGATGAAAGGCAGACCTGGGCCAAACATGCTTGAAATATTCAAACTATCATTCACAGTATGCAGGGTGGGGCAAAAGTAGGTTTCTAGTTGTTAGTACACAAAACAGAGTTCATTCTTGTATTGTTATTTATTAATTATTGCATTATTTTCCATACGAGCAACTGTAAGCCTAATTTTTTCCCATCCTGTATTTTATTATTCAAGATCCAATAAGAGTACAAATTTCAGTAATGTATTCTTGGCTACTTTTTGCTATTTCAAATCCTTACCACGATGCTTTGTTCTTATGCATAAACAGGATAATTTAATTGGTTATGTGATTTGAAGAATTGGTTGTGTGATTTCAAGAGGGGAAGAATAGCCCCTCTTCCAAAGCAATCTGTTTCACCAAGGTATTGTAGTACCTTAAAATTCACCTTTAGCTATTCCTTCTTTTCCCACCAATTTTCTTTGGGATAATGACACTTAATTCTGTTATATGACTTAATTTGTAAATGAGTTAAGAGAGGTAACATGGTAAAGTAAAGAGTAAGAGACTTAAGTTCAGACTAACTAGGATTTTGTACATTAGCAATGCCATCTATTGTGTAATCTTAGGCAACTTATTCTCTCTGGAAAAAGTCTGTTTTTCATATATATAATTTATTTCAGAAAGGAAGGAAGAGGGAAGGAGAGAAAGAACTATCAATTATGAGAGAGAATCATTGATTGGCTACCTTTTGCACACGCCCTACTGGGAATGGAGCCTGCAACCAGAGTCACCAAGCGGCCCTGCTAGCGGTTCTCAACCTGTGGGTCGCGACACAGGTTGAGAACCGCTGCTGTAGAGCCTAAGACCATCGGAAAACACAGATATTTACATTACAATTCATAACAGTAGCAAAATTACAGTTATGACGTAGCAACGAAAATAATTTTATGGTTGGGGGGTCACCACAACATGAGGAACTGTATTAAAGGGTCGCGGCATTAGAAAGGTTGAGAATCATTGAACCAGAGCATGTGCCCTTGGCTGGAATCCAACTCCAAACCCTCAGTCCACAGGCTGACACTCTATCCACTGAGTCAAATGGTCTAGGTCTGTTTTCCTGTTTTTGAGAAAAAGTTTGATCATACCTTCTAGATAAACTTAATGAGAGAAGTAATAAAATTATGTATATTAAAGTGCCTAGCATAGTGTCTCTATAGTTACTGATGAATAAAAAGTAGCATTTTTTTTTCTATGAAAGGAAGGCTGAGAACATTGTGGGGGTTGCTGAAAGGGCTTGGAGTAACCAGCCCAGAAATAAGTGATTGTGACATTACTGAGGGTTGATCCTGCCTTTCAGCTATTGGTAATGACTAGAGGAAGAGTTGTTTATAAAAGACAGACTCAAAAGCCTCTTGCCTTTTTCTGCCTATTGCCTTCTTCTCTCTAAACTCTGAGTCTCAGTTTCTTTATCATCAAAACGTGGGGCATTTTATTTCAACTTATGTTTATAGAATATAGGAAGGATAAAATAACCAGCTAAGCCTTGAAAGTTCTATACAAGCTGAAGGCATGGTGGAATTATAAGCTAGGAGAACAGCCAACAGCTCAGCAGCCTGTTGTTACACTCAGTTCCCCCAACCCCCACCTTTCCTCTGTAGGCTTGAGATGTGTGTTCATTTAAGAAAAGGTCAAGACATAAAGCTTCAAAATTTAGGTCAGCCAACTCCAATTAACTCTCAAGAACTATACACCCCACTCCTCATTATGCTGAGCAGATATCAGAATTCTCTGAGGTAAGGGCATACTAATACATTTGTCAAGATTCTCTGATTCAGCCAAAACCGGTTTGGCTCAGTGGATAGAGCATCGGCCTGCAGACTGAAAGGTCCCAGGTTCGATTCCGGTCAAGGGCATGTAACTTGGTTGCGGGCACATCCCCAGTAGGAGGTGTGCAAGAGGCAGCTGATCGATGTTTCTGACTATCTATCCTTCTTCCTTCCTCTCTGTAAAAAATCAATAAAATATTTTTTTTAAAAAAAAGATTCTCTGATTCAGTGCAGGTTTGCAATAGAAAGATAAGGGCAGTAGAAAAAAACATTTATTAATTTTAGCCATGGAGGTGAAGGGATCTACCTAAACAAAAATAAGGATCCCATTATTTAAAAAGGAGGCTGATACAATATGATGGTCCAAACTATTTAATTTTTGTTTAGAATTACATATATTACATATATACACTGAGTGGCCAGATTATTATAATCTCTGAACACATAATAATCTGGCCACTCAGTGTGTGTGTGTGTGTGTGTGTATTAGAGGCCTGGTGCATGAATTCGTGCATGAGTGGGGTCCAGCCAGCCTGGCCGGGGGGTAGGGGGGAATGGGCAGTTGGCCGGGCTGCCTGCTGGTCCAACTGCAATTGGTTATTCAAATTCTTTTTTATTTTGGATATGATAGAGTAGATAAAAAGAATAATGGATTGGAAATTGGGATTCAGGTAATCTGGGTGCTAATCTCTGATTGATTATAACTAGCTATATAACCTTGAGCAAATATTTTAATCTTTATATGCAAAATAAAGGTATTTATCTATGACAGATGACCTCTAATGTTTCTTTTACCTATGGCATTCTATAGTTTTCTCTTAGTCAAATAAATTATGGATCAAAATGAGATTCTGTGTGCATTTGCAATATATTATTGCTAATGTCAGAGCTAAAAAGAAACCTAGAGTTTAACTTTAATTCATATATTGCATTTCATTAATTTAAAAAATATACAAAGTAGTTTGAATATTACAATATTTTTAAAATAGAGCAATTAAAATGTTAGCAAGGAAAGCACAGAAACCATCAGAACAAAGAGGGATACATGTTTCAGAACTCTTGAATAAGTTAGTACCTCATTCAAGTTTGAATATGAAATTTGGTTCTGAGTATCCTGGAAGCCAAGGGAAAAAGTGAATATATTGGGTTATATTTATTTCATTATTGCATGAAATGAAATACAAATTTGTCTTTAGAAAGAAACTTCTTTAACCCTAAAATTAAAATTGTACAAAGATTTCACTGCCTGGATCCTTATATAAAAAACCAGTGGTAACATTACATAATGGACAATCTCTTCAAAAAAGATTGTAAAATATATAGATATATTTTTCTTATTTTAGTTTTTTTATTATCTGCAAGTTAGGAATAATTATCTAGGAATTAAAAGATATATCCATATATAATTAGATCTAGGTGTGGTAATATTATTATCTAACATGGAAAATGTATTGGTCAACATAAATTAAAAGTTTAGGGGTGGAGCCCTCACCAGTATGGCTCAGTTAGTTGAGCATTGTCCAGTACACTGAAAGGTCACTGGTTTGATTCCCAATCAGGGCACATACCCAGGTTACGGTTCGGTCCCTAGTTGGAGTGCATATGGGAGGCAACCAATGGATGTTTTTCTCTCACATTGATGTTCCTCTCTCTCCCTTTCCCTTCCTTTCTCTCGAAAATCAATAAAAACATTTTTTAAAACTTTAGGGTTGGATCCAGGGCCTCAAATAATATCCTCAGCACTCAGTCCTTCTCTCTCTTTCTGAATTGGCTTTATTCTCAGGCAAAGCTGGCTACTGGCAACTTTAGGCTCACATCCACTTATTAGTCAATGATTTCAGCCAATGTCCTGAATATGGCTTTGTTGTTCAACCTTGTATTATGTGCCTATCACTGAACCAATCACTGCAGCCAGTGTAGGGGAATGTTTTTCATTAGCCAGGCATGGGTCGTGTTCATCCATGGGAGAAGAACTAGAATCAGTCCCTCTAAACTACATGCACTGCTAATGACAAGGTGGAGTAATGTGGGGTGAGGTGGGGTAATGTGGGTGAGAAGATGCTTTACCAAAAGTTAGAGATGCAGGACAGTGAAAAAAAACTGTTATATATCAATTACAATCAAGTCATATTCACAAGTTTGGTTGGTTAGCATGGAATGATGAGGAGATAATTTAGTTGAACTGAAATATCTAATATATCAAGAAGGGATAGATTAAATTATTCATTTTATCACAGCAATATTCTTGCCTATTGGATGGGATTTTTCAAATATCACTAACCAAAGTTTCTTCTTCCTTAGAAAGCTAATGTACCCCAGTATCACTATATGTTTTCTATATTTCCAACTTGCTAAACTCGCTTTTAACGGACAGTTATCCATTAGCTATATAAATACATTCCAGCAATTTATAAACTCTTGCTGGCTTAGATCTTCTGTCTCCATAGGAGACTGTGTACATTCTCTTTGATCCATTAGTTGTATATCCTTTTGTTTGATTATCAGAGGGTAATTTTATTTCCCCCATTTCTTAGTTCTTGATGGGAGGAGGCTCACTTCAGCACCACCACACTGGCAACATTTTCTTCTTCAAAGGGTTGTTGTGAGGACCAAATGAGATAATATATCATATTTGTAAAGCACTTAGTTTGGCAATGATAGGCATTCAATATACAATATAGTAACAATTAATATGATATTGTTCAAATAACAATGAAAAATAAGAAACAAGATCGGATAATTATGGGACCCATCCTCTCCCAAACTTTTCTATCTTTTGAATGCCCTGTTGCTCAAAGGTTCCAGTATTTTTCCAGTTAGTCAGGCTGAACCATATTAATTAATTATTTCCTGTATTTGGTTTCCAACATAATATCCCTTTCCAAATCCTATTGTTTGCATTTCTGGAATATCTCATAATTCTTTTTATCATATTTCACTGCCACTAAACTAGTTCTGACTCTCATTTTTCATTTATTTAAAAATATAAATTTACCTTTAAATAGAGATGTATTTATTTCCAGACTTTTCCATATTCTGTTGTCAGGTTAATAATGTTAATATCACTTCATTGCTTAGAAATCAACAATGTCACCCAGTGGATTGTAGAGTGAAGTCTGTACTCCTGATATTTATATCTATGGCTTACCTCAGTGAGGCTTGAAACTAGGTTTTCAGTCTTATGAGTATCCTGTTTCATAAATTCTAAGCTTCAGCAAACTGAATTATTCACATTTTCTCATAAATTCTCGTGCTTCCCTGCATGTATACATTTGCTCTTCTTTCTTCTTGGAATGGCCTTATTTCCCATCATAGTATATCTAAATTTTCCATGTTTATCAAGGACCAGTTAAAATGCCTCCTCTTCCATGGAGCTATTCTTGATTTTTTTTTTCAAAATTTAAATTCTTAATTGTTTAAAGTATTACATATAGTATTACATATGTCTCCTTTTTCCCCCATTGAGCTCTCCCCGGCCGCTCCCACCACCCAGCATATGCTTCACCACCCTACTGTCTGCATCCATTCCTTATGCTTATATGCATGCATACAAGTCCTTTGGTTGATCTCTTACCCCGCCCCCACCCTCCCCTGCCTTCTCTCTGAAGTTTGACAGTCTGTTCGATGCTTCTCTGTCTCTGGATGTATTTTTGTTCATCAGTTTATGTTGTTCATTATATTCCACAAATGAGTGAGATCATGTGATATTTATCTTTCCCTGACTGGCTTATTTTACTTGGCATACTGATCTCCATGTCCATCCATGCTGTTGCCAATGGTAAGAGTTCTTTCTTTTTATAGCAGCATAGTATTCCATTGTGTAGATGTACCACAGTTTTTTAATCCACTCATCTGCTGATGGGCATGTAGACTCTTTCCAAATCTTAGCTATTGTAAATTGTGCTGCTATGAACATAGGAGTGCATATGTCCTTTCTGATTGGTGTTTCTGTTTTCTTGGGATATATTCCTAGAAGTGGGATTATGGGGTCAAATGGAAGTTCCACTTTTAATTTTTTGAGGAAATGCCATAATGTTTTCCACAGTGGCTGCACAAGTCTGCATTTCCACCAGCAGTGCACGAGGGTTTCTTTTTCTTCACATCCTCACCAGCACTTGTGGTTTGTTGACTTGTTGATGACAGCTATTCTGACAGGTATGAGATCGTATCTCATTGTCATTTTGATTTGCATCTCTCTGATGATTACTGACTTTGTCCATGTTTTCATATGTCTCTTGGCCTTCTGTATGTTCATTTTCAAATGGTGTCTATATAAGTGCTTTGCCCATTTTTTGATTGGATTATTTAGCTTCCTTTTGTTAAGAACTATGAGTTCCCTATAAATTTAGGAGATTAGGCCCTTATCACATGTAACATTGGCAAATATGTTCTCCCATTCAGTGGGCTTTCTTGTTTTGTTAATGGTTTATTTTGCCGTGCAGAAGCTTTTTATTTTGATGTAGTCCCATTTGATATTTTCTCCTTAGTTTCCATTGCCCTAAGAGCTGTATCAGTAAAGATATCGCTACGACATATGTCTTCTATTTTGCTGCCTGTGGAGTCTTGTAGGATTTTTATGGTTTCCCGTCTTACATTTAAATCCTTTATCCATTTTGAGTTTATTTTTGTGAATGGTGTAAGTTGGTGGTCTAGTTTCATTTTTTTTGCATGTATCTGTCCTATTTTCCCATCACCATTTATTGAAGAGACTGTCTTTCTCCATTAAAGGCTCTTGCCTCCTTTGTCAAATATTAATTGAGCATAATAGCTTGGGTTGATTTCTGGGTTCTCTGTTCAGTTCCATTGGTCTATATGTCTGTTCTTGTGCCAGTACCAGGCAGTTTTGAGAACAGTGGCTTTGTAATATAGCTTGATGTCTGGTATTGTAATCCCTACAACTTTGTTCTTCTTTCTTAAGATTGCTGTGCATATTTGGGGTCTTTTTTTTATTCCATATGAATTTTTGGAGAGTTTGTTCTAGGTTTGTGAAATACGCCATTGGTATTTTAATGGGGATTGCATTAAAACTATAGATGGCTTTGGTAGTATGGACATTTTAATGATGTTGATTCTATCAATCTATGAACATGATATATTCTTTCATTTGTTTATGTCTTCCTATATCTTTTTTTTTCAATGTCCTGTAGTTTTCTGAGTACAGGACTTTTACCTCCTTAGTTAAGTTTATTCCTAGGTATCTTAATTTTTTGTTGTTGTTGTTGCAATATTAAATGGGAATTTTTTTTCTCTTTCTGTGAGTTCATTATTGGTGTATAAAAAAGCCATAGATTTCTGGATGTTAATTTTGAATCCTGCTACATTGCCAATTTCATTTAATAAATTTAATACTTTTTTATGGAGTCTTTAGGGTTTTCTATTTACAGTATCATGTCATCTGAAAATAATGACAGTTTTACTTCTTCTTTTCCAATTTGGATGCCTTTTATTTCTTCTCCTTGTCTGATCACTATGGCCAGTACTTCAAGTACTGTGTCGAACAGGAGTGGTGAGAGTGGGCATCCCTGTCTTGTGCCTGTCCTTAGGGGAAATGGTTTTAGTTTTTGCCCATTGTGTATGATGTTTGCTGTAGGTTTGTCATATAAGGCTTTTATTATGTTGAGGTATGATCCCTCTATTCCCACTTTGCTGAAAGTTTTTATCAAGAAAGGGTGTTGGATTTTGTCAAATGCTTTTCCTGCATCAATTGATATGATTATGTGATTTATGTCTTTCAATTTGTTTATGTGATTGTATCATGTTTATTGATTTGCCCATGTTGTACCATCCTTGAATCCCTGGAATAAATCCCATTTGGTCATGGTGTATGATCTTTCTAATGTAATGCTGTTTCTGATTTGCTAGAATTTTGTTGAGGATTTTAGCATCTATGTTCATCAGAGATATTGGCCTGTAATTCTCTTTCTTTGTTGTGTCTTTATCTGGTTTTGGGATTAGGGTAATGTCAGCTTCATAGAAAGAGCTTAGAAGTGTCCCTTCCTCTTGAATTTTTTGGAATAGTCTGAGGAGGATAGGTTTTAGTTCTTCCTTGAATGTTTGGTAAAACTCCCCTGTGAAGCTGTCTGGTCCAGGGCTTTTGTTTGCTGGAAGTTTTTTTATTACTGCTTCAATTCCTCCATAGTTATTGGCCTATTCAGATTTTTTATTCTTCCTGATTGAGATTTGGAAGGTCAGATTTTTCTAGGAATATGTCCATATCTTCTAGGTTGACCAATTTGTTGGAATAGAGTTGTTCATAGTATTTTTTTTAAATCCTTTGTATTTCTGTTATGTCTGTTGTTATTTTACCTCTTTCATTTCTGATTTTGTTTATTTGGGTCCTCTCTCTCTGCTTCTTGGTGTGCCTGGGCTAGAGGTTCATCAATATTGTTTATCCTTTCAAGCTCTTGATTTTACCTTTTGTATTTTGTTTGTTTGTTTCTATGTCATTTATTTCCGCTCTGATCTTTATTATTTCCTTCCTTCTGCTCACTCGGGGCTTTTCTTGTTGCTCTCCTTCTAATTCTTTAAGTTGTAGAGTTAGATAATTTATTAGCAGTTTTTCTTGTTTTTTTTTTTGTTTTTTTTTGTTTGTTTGTTTTTGTTTTTTTGAGGTAGGCCTGTAATGCTATGAACTTCCCTCTCAGGACTGCTTTCACTGTGTCCCATAGATTTTGGATTTTTGTGTTTTCATGGTCACTTGTTTCCAAGATGTTTTTAATTTCTTCTTTGATCTCTTTGGTAAACCAGTCAATTTTTGTGATTGTTTTTATTGTAGTTTATTTCTAATATTATGGCATTGTGATCTGAGAAGATGCTTGATGATTTCAATCTTCTTGAAATTGAAGAGACTTTGCCTGTGTACCAATATGTTGTCTATCTTTGAAAATGTCCCATGTGCACTTGAAAAGAATGTATATTCTGTAGCTTTGGGGTTAAATGTTCTGAAGATGTCAATTAAGTCCATCTGATCTAGTGTGTCATTTAGGATTGTTTTTATTTGCTGATAATTTTTGTCTAGAGGATTTATCAAGTGATGTCAATGGGATATTAAAGTTTCCTACGATGATTCTATTGCTGTCGATCTCTCCCTTGATGTTTTTCAGAAGATTTTTATGTTTTTGGGTTCTCCTGCATTGGGTGCATATATGTTTACCAGAGTTATATAGTCTTGTTGTAGTGATCACTGTAGTATTATAAAGTGGCCTTCCTTACCTCTTGTTATGGCCTTCACCTCGAGGTCCATTTTTCCAGATATAAGTATTGCTACCCCTTTTTTTTTTTTTTTCCATATTCACTTGCCTGAAAAATATTTTTCCATCCCTTCACTTTTACTTCATGTGAGTCCCTTGTTCTGAGGTGGGTTTCTTGTAGAGCATATATATGGGTCATGTTTCTTATTCATTCAGCCACTCTAAGTCTTTTGATTGGAACATTTAGTCTATTAAGTTTATTATTGATAGGTACTTGTTTGTAACCATTTTTTTTCATTATGCCTGTGTTCCTTCTTCCCTTTCTATTTCTTCTTTTTACAACAGTCCCCTTAGCATTTCTTGCATTGCTTGCTTGGTAGTGATAAACTCTCTTACTCTTTTATTATCTGCGAAGCTCCTGATTTCCCCTTCAAGTTTGAATGATAATCTTGATGAATAGAGTATTCTTGGATTCTGTCCTTTGCTTTGCATCACTTTGTATACCTCCTTCCATTCCCTTCTGGCCTGTTGTGTTTCTGTTGAGAAATCATTTGATAATCTAATGGGAGATACTTTGTAGGTAACTCTTTGCCTCTCTTTTGCAGCCTTTAAAATTCTCTCTTTGTTGTTAACATTTGCCATTGTAATTACGATGTGTCTTGGTGTGGATCTTTTCAGGTTCATCTTGTTTGGGACTCTTTGTGCTTGTGTGAGTTTTTTCTTCCCCAAATCAGAGAAGTTTTCTGTCATTATTTCTTCAAATAGGTTTCCTAATCCTTGTTCCTCTTTTTGTCCTTCTGGCACCCCTATTATATGAATGTAACTTTGTTTCATATTGTCCTAGTGCTCCCTAAGGCTCGCCTCCTGCTTTCTAATTTTGTTCTACAATTGCTGTTCACATTGTGGGTTTTTTTTTGTGTTTTTTTTTTTTTTTTTTTTTTCAGCCCTGTCTTCTAACACTAATTCGGTCTTCCGCTTCTTCTGGTCTACTGTTGAAACCTTCCATTGAGTTTTTTATTGTAGCTATATCATTTTTCATTTTCACTTGATTCTTACATAGGTTGTTGATTTTCTCATCTCTCCTGTTTATGAACTGTATGACCCTTACTCTGAATTCTTTTTCTGACAGTTGCATGCCTCTGTTTCATTTCATTCATTTTCTGGCGATTCCTCCTTTTCTTTCCTTTCAGGGTTGTTTTCTTGCCTACCCATTTTTGGTCTCACTAAAGGGTCCAGGCACCAAGCCATGCAGGGCCTGTGGCTGAAGCAGGGGGCTCGGCAGGCATGTCACACACCCCTAGAATCACTGGAGGGCCCAGGTGCTGGGATCCGGGGCACCTGTGTTGCAGAGGTGGATCAGGGGGGAGGATTGTGCACTCCAGGACTCATAGGAGCCTGGAGCTCGGGAGGCTGGAGTCCTGGTGTTCATGGGTCTGCAGCTGTAGTAGCAGGTCTTTGGCCAGAGTGGCTGTATGGTCCCAAGTGGTGTCTGAGGCCAGTCTGGGTGGTGGTGAGCCTGGGCTCCTAGTCACAGCAGCTCTCCCTTTCAAAATGGTGTGGTTTCTGTGCCAGAGATGACTGCCTTGGGAGTGCTTGCAGCAGTAGCAGGGGCTCCCCATCTAAGACAGCCCAGTCCACCAACCTCAAAAAGTCCTGCAGGATCTAACTGTCCCTCACTCACACACATTCTCCACCTCATTGCCGTCCTGCCAGCCACCATCTTCTCCTGGAGCTATCCTTGATTTTCACAGCAAGATGCAATCTTCCATTTTTCTAATCATCATGATACATATTATTTTTTACTTTATACTGATGTATATATATATGATCTCACTTATCTTGTCAGTTCCTTAAGGTTAGGATCTATATCAGTTCATGTATTTAATCTTCCAACACAGAACTCACAGTGGGAACTAAATTAAGGTTAATTGTTTGAATAAATTAAATTGTATATTAATTAAGCATACCCATATACCCTGACTTCTGTTCTAATAGTAAATACTCATTAATTTACTAATATGGATAAGAATACTATATAATAAAAGCCCAGTGACTAGAACGACCATGGCCCCTCCCCTCGGCCAGCCCTGCAAACCACCCTCAGCCCCTCACCCTTGGTCCCTCCTCCAAGCAACCCCAACACCCCTAAGTCACTGCCTGGCTCCCTGGTCCATGTACATTTAGTGAAAACATAAGACAATAATTATCAGTCCCCAACCAGAGTCTCCAGAGGACTCTGCTAATACTGCAGCCAAGGTGTGGAATTCTCCCTCCACAGCCTGCAGCCCCAGGATACCTTCCAAATTAGCCAAAAAGGCAACCTAAGCATTAATGGGATAGTGGCCCTTTGCTGAGGCATGTAAAGAGGGTGGGTGGGGATTTTGTGAAATTGTGGTGCCTTGCAGATTAGGTGAGTTTTCAATCTCTCTTTAAAAGGGGTGGCAAAGAGGACCCACGGGCTGCCAGGAGCAACAGTGCAGGGTAGGTACATTCAAAAACAGAAAAACTTTTAAACAAACAGACATGAAGATCATATTGGGAAACTAAGGGTGGAGCCCCAGGAAGAATACAAAAATAATTAAAGGGCCATCATCTATCTTGATATATGTTTGCAAACAACAGGTAAAAAACTTCATCTCATGGCACGTGAAATGCAAAACAGTTCTGTTGTGGGTTTTCTTTTGGCCATCCTTAAAGTATATTTAGATCCAGCTGGGGGAAAGCTATAGCTTCCAGCATTAGACCCCATGGCCTGCCCTGCCCGATGGGCCTGCCAGACCCCACCCATACATGAATTTGTGCACCAGGCCTCTGGTATAATTATAACATAGTATATAAACGTATTTCCTTACATGGCTTTTCAAATGTATCTAATAAGCTTCAAAGGCAATTCTTGATTGAATTCTCACATTAATATGTGAGGATCCAGTATCTTTGCTGTTGATTAAAAAATAATTAATATGCCCTGGGTAACATACATATAATAATAAAATTGGCATGTTTTTATGCAAAAGAAAATGCCTTGTTTATAATATTGCCCAAGGACTATTCTAGCCTTTCATGGAGGTAGGCCATAGTGATACCTCTAAGCAGAGTAAATTATTTTATACAAAAAGATTTTGAATTACCATAAAATTGTTGGATGAAGCTATGTGCTATAAAAAATGTAAGAGATGCTGTTGAACTGATATATGGGTTGCTTTTGAAAAAAAAATTTAATATCAAAAGGAAAAATACCAAAGATGGCTTCTATAAAATGTCTGACTTAGAGTAAAACTGTCTCTGGAGTTAAATATCAAGCATAATTTTCTGTCTATTGAAAAGCTTCTTTTCTGTGGCAGAGTTTTTATTCCCATACAGTTTGATCTCTAAACAGGATGGTTCACCAAATTAGTTACAGTTACAAAATTTTGTAATGTATTGAAATAGTACTATGTACCAAGCTTTCTTTTGGTGCTATTGTTCAGTTCAAAAATGAATGGGATGTGATCACTCCCTTGAGGGATTTTTTAATTGGTGGAAGATATTTATTTATTTATTTATTTATTTATTTATTTATTTATATTTTATTGAGGTGGCATTAGTCAATATGAACATATAAGTTTCATGTGTGAATTACTAATTTACAAAATCTGTATATAGGACCATGTGCCCTCCACCCAAAGTCAAATCTTCTCCTGTCACTTCATATTAGGACCTCTGTCTTCCCCCACCCCTTTCCTTTGGCAACCACCACACTGCTGTTTGTGTTCATAAGTTTCCGTTTTTATTCCACATATGAGTTAAATCATATAGTTCTTAGCTTTTTCTGTTTGACTTATTTCACTTTGCATAATATTCTCAAGGTCCATCCATGTTGTTTTAAATGACACTATTTCATCCTTCCTTATGGCCGTGTAGTACTCCATTGTGTACCTATACCACATCTTCTTTATCCAGTCCTCTATTGTAGGGCACTTTGGCTGTTTCCAACTCTTGGCCACTGTGAATAATGCTGCAATAAACATAGGGGTGCATATATTTTTTGTGTATAAATGATTTCAAGTTTTTTGGGTATATACCCAGGAGTGGGGTTGTTGGGTCACATGGTAGCTCAATTTTTAATTTTTTGAGGAATTGCCAGACTGCTTTCCATAGTGGTACCAGTCTACATTCCCACCAACACTGAATGAGGGTCCACTGTTTTCCACAACCTCTCCAATACTTGTTGTTGCTTGTCTAGTTGATAATGGCCACTCTAACTGGTGTAAGATGGTATCTGATTGTAGTATTAATTTGCATTTTCCTGATTCCCAGTGAGGTTGAACATCTTTTAATATATTTGTTGGCTGTTTGTATATCTTCTTGGGGGAGGTGTGTTTTCAGGTCCTCTGCCCAGTTTTTTATTGGATTGTTTATTTGTTTGGTGTTGAGTTTTACAAGTTCTTCATATATTTTGGAAATTAAACCTTTGTGAGAGCTACTGTTTGCAAATATTATCCTGTAAGAGATTTTTAAATTGGCACTATGGTGTGGAGAGATTGTTTCAAACTACATATCTATTGTGTGTTTGACTTTATAGTGTCTTACACAGATATGAGGCCTATTCATCAAACCCTTCTTTATAATATGATTTTTATTGTTATGTATCTCCCATATGTAACTTTTTTTTACATAACAAGGCATTCATATCTTATAACTGAATGTTTGTACCTTTTTTACTACCCCCATCCCCTGCCTATAACAACTACCTGTTCTATTCTTAATATTTTGAAGAACCTCCATACTGTATGCCATAGTAACTGTAGGAATTTACATTTCCACCAATATTGCACAAGTGTTTCCTTTACTTCACGTCCTCACAATATTTATCTCTCATCTTTTTAAAATTGAATTTACTTGGGGTGAGATTGGTTAATAAAAATGTATATGTTTCTGGTGCATAATTCTATAATATATCATCTGTATATTGTATTGTGTGTTCACCACATCAAGTCAAGTCTCCTTACATCACAATTTATCCCCCCTATACCCTCTCCTACTTCTCCCACCTCCCTTTCCATCTGGTAATCACCATACTATTGTCTGTTTATGAGTTTGGGATTTTTTGCTTAAGTCCTTCACCTTTTTTTATCCAGCCCTCTCAACCCCTCTCCCTTCAGACAGCTGTCAGGCTGTTTTCTGTATCTATGAGTTCGCTTCTATTTTGTTAGTTTATTTTTGTTTATTAGATTACACATATAAGTGAAATCATATGGAATTTGTCTTTCCCTGACTGGCTTATTTTATTTAGCATAATACTCTCCAGGCCCATCCATGCTGTCCCAAAAGGTAAGATTTCCTTACTTTTTTTTACAGCCAAGTAGTATTCCATTGTATAAATGTATAACTTTTTTATGCACCCATCTACTGATGGGCACTTGGGCTGCTTCTAAATCTTGGCTATTGTAATTAACACTGCAATGAGCACAGAGGTGCACATATTCTATTTAATTAGTGTTTCAGGCTTTTTTGGATATATTTCCAGAAGTGGAATCATTGGATCATAAGGCAGTTGCATTTTTAATTTTTGAGGAAACTCCATACTGCTTTCCACAGTGGCTGTACCAGTCTGCATTTCCACCAGCAGTGCACAAGGGTTCCATTTTCTCCACATCCTCACTAACACTTGTTGTTCGTTGATTTATTACCATCACAACTCAATAGTTTGGTAGAATAAGCATGGGGTTTGGAATCATTCCTAAGTTCATTCCCCTGCTCTGCCATTTACTGGCTGTGTGACCTCTAGCTTGTTACTCAATCTCTCTGAACATTAGTTTCCTCATCTGTATAATAGCATAGTAATACTTACATCATAATTAAATAATGTATGTGCCTGGTACATAGTAGATTCTCAATAAATGGTAGTTTGTAGATCCCTGTCTCACTTCTTGCATCAAAATAAATTGCAGATGGATCAAGGATTTATTTGTTAAAAAGTAAAGAAAATAGGAATAAAGATATAGATTAGTAGAAATATCATTTTTGAGTAAGATATTCATAAGTATAATTAGGAAACTTTTGAAACCATAAAGAAAAAAAATGGTATATTTGATGTATAAAATAAAAGGTTCTGTGTAGTAAAAATTACCTTACTCAAAGTTGAAGGAAAACCACAATATTGGGAAAAAGATATCCAATATATATGACAATGTAAGATCTCCAAAAATTATTAAAAAAAATAAAAAGAATTGATAAATAGATGAACTTCTGAACCAAATTATATTAATGATATTAGACTTGGAGTAGACGTAGTGTTGGCAATGATGGTGGTAGGAAGGGAAGAATAAAAGGTTCTGTTTTTGTCTAATTTAAAATATGATATGCTTATTAGACATGCAAGGAAAATGTTGGGTAGGCTTTAGTTATCATGTACTTCTGCCTGAAATGCTCTCCCCCCTCCTTGTTTCTTTCAACTAACTTCAGAGGTTAGCTTAAATGTCACTGTCAGAGAAACCTTCTCTGACAGAGGTAGCCTAAGTCAATTTTAATATATAACTAATGTGTGAAATGAACAACAGAAGTCTGAGATCAGGGTCTCAGGATGGTGGGGGAGATATTCTAGCAGTTACTGTGGCTTTTCATTTGTGTTTGATTTCAAATGTTGCCCTTGGAGGACAGTTAAGAAGAGTCCCAGTCTTGGTGAAATTGGTTCACTCTGAACATTGAGACATGTGGAAACCATACAGATTCCAGTTATAAATTTGATCACACGAGAAAAAAGATGACTGGTTGAACAGGAGCATGAGATCTGAGTGTATCTAACAAAGACAACGTCATATCATATTGAATCTACCGACTAAAATTGGGCTTCTTAAATTCACAAGAGATAGAACAAAAATTTTCTCAGGGCTTGGAGAAGACTTAACCTCTATATTCATATGTCACTGATTATGGGAATTTTAGCACCCCTCAGAAGGGAGCAAGTTGGATTATTATACCACATCCCGTTGAAATCACCACAAAACTTAATTATTGGTTTGGTTTTAGGTGTTTGATTGAAATTTTAATTTTCTGTTTATTGAGTCTTCTCCATTTGTATGGAGTCTTGGTTTGGATACATATGTTTTCCTATATATATTTGTTACCAATAAGTAGTTCTATATTTGTATAATCCTTGAAACGGAGCTGAAGCAATTGAAATATGAGTCTTGTTTGCTAGATGACATTATTTCTAGTTGCAGAGAGATGATGTTATTTCTGTGTTCAGCTAATGTCTTCATTAATGACTTTGAAAAAAATTTAAATGGTGTGTTAATTAAGTTTTAAGTAATAGTAAAGGAGAAAGTATTGTGAACATTATTGAGAATCTAAACAATAATATCTCTAGAAGAGGTTAAGGATGTAAGCAGACAAGAAAACCAGATTTAACCTATCAAGTAGAAGCAACTATGCAGTGAAAATGATCAAAAGTAAGATATTTTAGTCTAAGGAGAATACTGACTGGAAATCAGCCATACTGTGAGCACTTGGCAGTCACCAGAATAGAATTAGGCTAAATAAAATTCTCAAGCAAGAATTGAAAAGATTCACACTGAATGTCTAACGTCTCTCTAAAATAATACATTTTGAAGTGTTCTAAGTATCAGTGGAGACCACGGACAAAGGGTCACAACCTTTAGAGATAGATGTGATCAGAGAAAGTTCCATATATTTTACTGAAATGGTCAAAAATCTCTATGACATGGATAAAATTAGTTATGTAAGGAAAACCTGATCAGTAGTACCACATTAGAGAGTGCTTTGAAAAAGGCTAAATGATGGCATAAATCTGCATTTTAGTCACTGTTTCTCATGGACCACTTACTTTAGAACCACCAGGAGTATTTTTTTTAAATGTGGATTTCTGGGATCTATTCTGACCTACTGAAAAGGAGTAAGTACCTGGATGCAGGTATATGGAAGATGCATTTTAAACAAGGGTTATTTTTCTTTTGTTTTATGTAATAATTTTTGGAAACCACCATTTTATGTTATTAGGACATCACACTAAAATGTGATGAACAGAAAGTAATGTACAAAATAGGGACTGTGTTTCAATATGGAAGCTTGTTGTGATGTCTTAGAATATAAGGGCACAGATTACCAGGTGTTAGCTGAACCCACACATAGAAAGGAGAGGCATAGATAGAATCATCAGAGTTACTGTGTTCAACTTCACAAATTGGGTACTACACAGCTCCATGGAGTATCATTCACATAGATAACAATGTGAATTGCACCCCCTAGAGTTCTGCATTGCACATCCTGAAACAGTATATACAGGTGTTCCCATTTTGTACTAATATGATACTATTTTGGAGAAGGGAAGTTTATTAGTTTTTATCAAACTCTAAATGAAAAGAATTATGGTTTATTTTTTTAATCCCTGTTCACCAGCATTTACAATTTGATATTCCAGGTACCTTGATTTCACTGGAAATAAGTATTATAGGGATTCAGAATGAGTAACCCCCAAAATGTGCTTTTCTGTGCTATGCAGATTGGTTTGAGCTAAAGGCAACCCAACCAAAACCCTGTGGGCTCAAAAGAAACTTCTGAGCCCCCTCCATTAATTACCTAGAAGAATGTGAATTGGGGTCCTTGCCCATAAGAGATTATCAGAGATAACTTTTTTGACATTTCTATAGGACAAGACAAACTTCTAATTTCAGCTCTTCTTATTATCCTGCAATGACTTTCCTACCCTCTGAAGCCCCAAGGTCATTCTTAGCTCAGAATGTCATCTGTATCTCATTTTTCTCTTTCTATCTTTGAACTTCTCATGTTTGTGGGGTCTATAACTCTCTCATATAGGTGGATTTCCCATACATATATATATATGTATGCTAATTTGTCTCATGTTTATTGGCTTATTACACCAGCTAAAAGAATCTGAAGGTAGAAGAAAGTTTTCCCCCACAACATATACCTGTTATATTATAGTCATAATTTATTCATAAATAGTTCTTCTGCTATTTAGATTTCAGTGAATCATAGTTTAATAACCTACAGGGTTGAAGGCCATACCCAAAAAAGATTCCATTAAAGCATATTGATCTCATGAAAGCCACCCTGAAACTATCAGCTAGCTTTGCCCTTGTCATGACTACTGTTGCTATACTGTCACATTACATATTCTCTCTGGTAAAGGGAAAAAAATTAAGAAAAGTCAGAGACAGCTTGATGAACCATAGATTCCATTTAGAATATTTTTCTTCACATGCAATTTTTTGCACCTGCAACCAGATTGTAACCTTGAGAAGAATCTTATCACAAAATTAGAGGTCACAGTGGAAAATTTACTTCTGAGAGTAGGTCATCAAAAATAGCATGCTGAGTCCAGATGTAGAGGAAATTAGAACCTTTGTTCTCTCTTTGAGGACAATTGTGCCCTCTGTGAAAGTTATACAGCCCTTCCTTATACTGTTTGAGGCAGAGAAGAGCCTATTAACAAAACAAGTAAGGAAAATATTGGAGCACAAAATTAGGAGGAGGAGTTAGGGAAATAATTGAGTTTGAAAACTGCTGAGCCATTAGGATTTATTGTATAAGCTGAATAAAGGGAAGGAGACAGAAATATGCTACCTGAGCTAAGAGAGCAGATGGAACTCACTGAAACAGTGACTAACAGGTCATAGTTTCTCCCATAGGTCTTCTTTTTCCTGAAAATAATCTTTACCTGACCCTATTGCCCTTTCTAAATTCTCCCTTATTTCTTTCTTTTCTCTTTATAAATTCACTTTCTGTATCCAACACCCCAGTCCGTCCTCACCCCTAACTTAAATACGTTTCATCTGATATTTCTTCCTACCATTTTACTAAATCTATACT
Organism: Plecotus auritus; assembly: GCF_963455305.1. NCBI lineage: Eukaryota > Metazoa > Chordata > Mammalia > Chiroptera > Vespertilionidae > Plecotus > Plecotus auritus. Next base: position 100,666,066 of record NC_137784.1, read on the forward strand.
CATAAAACCCATCAGTGACATATCAAACATTTATTTCCAGGTCCAAATATCTTTTTCCATCTGATTGCTTTTGTAAATATCTGCTGGAATTTCCCTCTAAATACAACAGCAACAACAAAAGCAAAAACAAAACCAGCAGAGGTAATACCAATAACAATGAGACATATTAGTTATTGAGCACTGCCAGGCATTATTCCAAGGATTTTGCATGTACTAATTATTTGATTCTCTGAACAACTCTATAAGGTAGATACTTTAATTATCCTCATTATACAGGTGAAGTAATAAGTTTGAATAGGATGTATAACTTCCCCAAGTTCACATAAACTAGTAAGTCGTGGAGCTAAGATTTGAACTCAAGTACCTTGACTTCTAAGTGCTTGACCAGTTGTTATAAATTAGTTTTAGTATTCCATGCCATTTCAAATTCAACATACTAAAATTAAGCTCCTAAATCCTTATCCCTAAACCTAAGCAAGGTTCTTCAATTCTTTAATGAAATCACCATTTTCCCAAATCCTAACAGTGTCATCTTTAAGCATGGATAACACAGTCATTTTCAGTGTTCTGATTTATGAATGCATAAGAATGTTCATCAAATACTCCACAACTTTTTTTAAATATATTTTTATTGACTTCAGAGAGGAAGGGAGAGAGAGATAGAAACATCAATGATGAGAGAGAACCATTGATCGGCCTCTTCCTGGATGCCTCCTACTGGGGATCAAGCCTGCAACCCGGGCATGTGCCCTTGACCGGAATTGAATCTGTGACCTTTCAGTCCGCAGGCTGATGCTCTATCCACTGAGCCAAACCAGCTAGGGCAAAAACTCCACAACTTTTAATGCTGGATGTGTTTACTTTGATCTAACAATATACACACAGATCTGTGAACATGAATTCATACTTCTTAACATTATAGATGCATTTTAATGCTTTATTGCAAATAAACTTGAATTTTAAATACTTAGCCAGAGTGTGCAGCATCTGGCAAAATTGCCTTTGCCTATATTCTTTTCTAGTTATTCCCTAGACCTTCATCAGATATGTAAACACTCTAATAGCTTGTGTGAAGAAAAAGGTCTCAAATATCTCTCTCTCCAGATTAAAAGTTATATAATTGAATAGTTCTTCACATTAAAGTATCTGTGAACTGAACTTGATAGCAGGTTAAATGTGAGGATGGAGGGTTTTTATAGCTAAGAAACATAAAGTAGTTCAAATGAGAAACACAGTTTCATTTATTTTTTAAAATTTTAAATTATTTTATTTTTTATTTTGGGAAACATTATTTTAAACAATTCAGACATTTTTTTCTCTCTCCATGTTTGGTAACAGATAGCATTTTGCCATAGTGCAGATCAATCATCTTTGTGTAGATGTTTGCTGTCAGACTTAGACAACCTTTGTATTTTAATATTGTTTACAGATCAAGGCATAAAAGAGAAAAGCCAGTACATTAAAAGTTTGACTAAGTTCTGCCCTTTAATACATCTGAACTCCAAAAGAGAGGTCGTTTACCTATTATCAATAGTTTTAAAATTACCACAGATTCTAGCAATAGTCCTATTCCCTAGTAAAATGTATGTTAGTAATCATTGGCCAATAGCTCAACATCAAGGTACTCTTGCCAAGGATGCCATTCTGACTTTATACGATAACTGAGCCCTTTCTTGCTCTGTTTCCTATGATCAGGTAGGTCCCTGCCTTCTTCAATACTCATAACTGAGCCTCTATTTTATTGTGTGCTTGATCCTTTGCCGAGTATTTTAATTTTTTTTAAATTCTATTCTTACATTTTCTTTATCATTATATATTCCTAGAGACTAAATTCCAGACCTGTAATTTAATTTTGCATATCTTGACTTTTGATAAGTTCTACCTGATTTCTCTAGCACTGCCTGTTTATCTGCCTAAATCTCAGGACTGTCCCATATGGCCAAGCAAGCTATATACTCAACTCCAAGGGACACCATTGTGAAGACTGTGGTATGAATGGAGACTCTGAAGTTGTGCACTGAGGCAGCCCTAACTAGATCTTCATCTATTATGTGCTGACAGACTACCCTCCCTCTCTGCCTTTTGTTAACACCTCGCACCACCTATGTCTTAGAAATTTGCCTAGTGTTTATTACTAGACCTCCCTGACTTCCATTTTCTGCCTTCTTAGACCACCTATTAATGCCTGCTGTTTAAGTACTATTGCCAATGATTACAAATGTGATTTTTTAAAAAAAAAAACTCACATAAAAAACACTCAGAAAAAGTCAAGGTATTAGAAGGACAAAAATTGCTAAGCTCAAGGGTACGTGGAATAGCTAGCTATCAATGTCCTAATTTTCAGTCTGTTCATTTGAAAGCATATGTACATGTATGTAGTCTTGGTAGTTTACAATATTTATTCTTCATGTTGCATTAATATCAATATGAAGACTATTTTGCATTTATACCATCAGATAAGTGAATCAAATCAAGACTAATTCTGTCTTTGATAATTCAAATACATATGCTCTATTAGGAATGGTTTTGAAAAGGATCTAAGAAAAAAACCTAAAAAAAACAAAACTAGATTCTTTCTATAATTTTTAAAACTTTTAACTGAAGCCAAGACCGGTTTTGCTCAGTGGATAGAGCGTCAGCCTGCGGACTGAAAGGTCCCAGGTTCGATTCCGGTCAAGGGCACGTAACTTGGTTGCGGGCACATCCCCAGTAGGAGGTGTGCAAGAGGCAGCTGATCGATGTTTCTCTCTCATCGATGTTTCTAACTCTCTATCCCTCTTCCTTCCTCTCTGTAGAAAATCAATAAAATATATTTTAAAAAAAAACTTTTAACTGAAAAAGGTGGACCACAGTGAGTAGTTTATATCCTGTTTGGGGATTGAAAACATTGTTCAGGCTTTGTTTACCTGGTCATTTTGGAAATTATTTTAAAAGGAATGTGAATAGGAATACTGTTAGGGTTGCCATGAGAAAGCACATTACTTATGCATCAGATAGTTTGAATACTATTCTTTTACAATTAACCATTTTCGGGGGGAAATCCACACATTTCCTAAAAGTGAGTTGCTAGCCATTTATTAAGTTGCACCAAATGAAGTTTCCAAACTCTAGAGATTAGTTGAAAAGAACAAATCAATAGATTTGGTGAGCAATCAACTTGTGGTTCTCTGAATGGTGGGAAGTTCAGAGCTTGGTTCATGAATTTAATATAGTGCCTTTTCATTTCATTACTAAGCATAATGAGATTCAAAATATGCTTACAGACTCTAACCCCAAAAGTTTTATCTCTCAACTAATTTGAAAACTTATTTCATTTTTATTTTTATACAATTCTAGAGTCTCAGTGCATGCAATTGGTGCACTTGGGGGCGGGGGGAGGTCCCTCAGTCCAGCCTGCAACCTCTCACAGTCCAGGAGCCCTTGGGGGATGTCCGACTGACAGCTTAGGCCTGCTCCCTGGACATCCTTAGTGCTGCGGCAGAGGTGGGAGAGGCTCCCGCCACCACCTCTGAGCTTGCCAACTGTGAGCTGGGCTTCTGGCTGAGCAGCACTCACCCTGTGGGAGTGCACTGACCACCAGGGGGCAGCTCCTGCATTGAGCATCTGCCTTCTGGTGGTCAGTGCTCGTCATAGCGACAGGTCATTCCACCGTCAGGAGGAAACTGGTGCATGATTGGGGCCGGGGAGGGACACAGGAGGCTGGCCAGCTGGGGAGGGGCCACAGGAGGGCTCCAGGCTGTGTCCAGCCTATCTTGCTCAGTCCCAATCAGCCGGACCCCAGCAGCAAGCTAATCTACCAGTTGGAGCATCTGCCCCCTTGTGGTTAGTGCATGTCATAGCAAGCAGTTGAGCAGCCTTAGCATGTCATTAGCATATTATGCTTTGATTGGTTGAACGGCTGACTGGCCAACTGGACACTTAGCATATTAGGCTTTTATTATATAGGATGGAGATTAAAGTCAAGGGATAAGAAGAAACACCCTCATTGACTGTAGAGAAAGTGACACAAGTGGTATCATTTTCTTGCCCCATGTAAACTGCCTCATTGATCCAACATTTTGATTGTCTTGTGTTTTTGCTGTGTTGCTGAGCATATTGGCTAATAGCACAGATTCATAACAATCACTCTGCTCTGAGGCAAATAATTGAACAAGTAATTTTCTAGCCCGCTTAATATAAATGATACCCAATACCATCATATCTTTGTTTAAAGTTTATCAAGTAGGATAGAAATCACAAATATCTAAGATTCTTGTTTCTTCAACAACTAGGCTGAGCACTTTTTTTCTCTTCAGCCTCCTTCCATAATTCCCTCAAAGGCAACTATATTAAGTTAACAAATTCTAGCTAGATTGCTTCACTAAGCTTTATGATTTTGAAGCAATAGTAATCTGAAGCATATTTGGTGATATGGAAAACCATAGCAAGAAGCTCTTCATTTTATTGCTTGGAAGAAAAAAAAAAAAAAAAAAACAAGGTAGAGTTATTATTCTATGCTAGGAAACTTTATTCAGGGTATACCCTTTTTATTTGTAAGTAAAATGAGCAACCAAGGGAGTATTTAGTGCCCAAAGCTAGTTCTCCACATTTTATCAGGTAGCATTCAAAGAGGAGTACCCATACTGGTTTCCTAATATCTAATGTAAACTTTCCTAGGAAGTGAGTTGATCTGGGGCTCAAGCCAGGTCAAAAATCCAGACTTAAATCTATAATTGTTATTTTAAAACAGAGATTTACAAATTTTAATGCCTTTAAGAACTAAGAAGGTAACACATTTGTAAAGAGCTAGAAGTCGGATTTTTAAGTAATGGTAGGGTCTGCAGTGAACTTGAGAGTGTATCCTACTTTTAAATAATTTCAAGTGTGCTTGTGACACTTTAAAAATAGATGTTAGATCATACCTATCCTCACATGGTAGCTTATTACACTACAGTAATAAAGAGCCAACCTAGTAGAACATTAAAGCATATTAAAGGCTCTGAGAAGTATTATAGTTGATATACATATTTAACCAAGTTTGTCAAATGTGACAGCAAAACCCTCTATTCTTTTTTTTTTAAATATATTTTTTATTGATATTTTTACAGAGAGGAAGGGAGAGGGATAGAAAGCTAGAAACATCGATGAGAGAGAAACATCGATCAGCTGCCTCCTGCACACCCCCCACTGGGGATGTGCCCGCAGCCAAGGTACATGCCCTTGACCGGAATCGAACCCGGGACCCTTCAGTCCACAGGCCGACGCTCTATCCACTGAGCCAAACCGGTTTCGGCGAAAACCCTCTATTCTTAATATCACTGTCCCGCCCCCTTTATGCATGGGCATTTGGCAAATACACAATGCCTATTTGTTTCTTGTGGGATTTTGGTAATCTATGGGAAGCTGTTTAGTAAATACTATTCTTAGGGAAACGTACTTAAAAACAATCACAAAAAATAAGCCAACAACAATTTAGTAAAGTGTACTTCTCTTAGGTGCTATATAATAGGCACTTGATCTCTGACTATTCACATTCTAAAACACTAAACACTTGGGCTGTCATTCCTTATGTATCTCAAAGCCAATTAAAAATGGAAGCTTTCAAATTTAAATCATTCCTCATACAAGGTGACACTTTCTGGATTTGTAATATTTCTCATAAGCTAAAGTGATGTAGTCTATTGGTTAAGGAACAGGCAAAGTGGTTATAATAAAAAAGAGTCCCAAACAGTGGTTCCAATACAAGAGAAGTAATTTCCTCTCTCACAGAACAGTCCATGGCTGTTCAGGGCAAGTCACTATAACCCAGGAGCTGCACACTGTACTTCTTCCCATTGTCCAGAACTTATAATGTGGGCATGCCTAACTGCAGGGAGGCTGGGAAATGTAATTTCTAGCTGGTTAATTATGTTCCCAGCTGAAATTGAGAAGAAGGAGGACAGAATGCACATTAGTGTATAGTTAGCATTTTTTGGTCATACTTAGGAAGCATTAATGGTCATGGTACAATATATTAAAATGTAGGAGAGGAAACTTCTAGGTAAGTAATTCAGTTAAAATTCAGGGAATGTCTATAGAAAAAATTATTTGATAATTTGATGAGTGCAATGATAGAGATTTAGGCAAATATGTTTACTGAATAGGCAAGACAATATGATTTAGCTCTCTCTTTTACACTGATAGCCATTTAACCCGAAAAAACTCCTGGTGTATGCTTGTATTTATTAAACACTAATATATTAGGAACATCTTTTGTCAGTTACTGTACTAGGTATTAGAGATGCTATGGGTAACACTTGGCAACTGCCTTTAGAAGGTCATAATTTAGTGAGGATATGTGGTGTTCAATAATCCCAGAATATCACACATGGGCATTTTTTTTTTCTTGTTGCCAAAAGTAAAATAGTAAAATAACACAGAAAAGTTCTTTTTGGAGGTGGGTGGGGAGAAATTCCTTCTGTCAGTATGCAATTCTAGCTAAAGAAGTTTTTAAGTTTCACATCCTTAGAGGAATAAATGCTTTTTTCAGCAATAATGCTTCTATTTTTTACAGGTCTCCATAGCAATGAAAATCTCAAGAAAAAAGAATATATGATTTGTTAACAAAAGACACTGTATGGATAGTGCCATTTTTCACATTTTCATGAGACTGCAATGCAGTGGAGTATAGGACTTGTCTGGGACTCAGGAAAACTAGTTCTAGCCTCGTCTCCATTGTTTCAGTTTTACAAAGTGTAAAATGGAGATAATGAAACCTGTTCCACCTATTTCATATAATGTGAGGTTCAAATAAGATATATATATATATATATATATATATATATATATATATATATATATATGATAATACCCCTAAAGTAATGAGCATTTATTAGTTGCTATTTTTGTGAATGATACCAGGACATTTGGCATTCTTATCATAGAGTACTTTCCTCATAATTCTTAAATATATTCCAACTCCCTTCACAGTTTATATGCAGTGGGTAGAGAGAGGTGACAAAAGATAAAGTAGAAGAGTAGGCAGAGATTATGTAGGCCATGGTAAAGAGTTTGAATAATTTACCAAGGGAAATGGTAAGCTATTGAAAAGCTTGAAGCAGAGAAGTAGTGTGATCTGATTTGCCCTTTGGAAAGATTTATTCTGGCTATTTTGTGGGGAGTAAACTTTAAGATGAAAATTTAAAGGCAGGAAACAGAACATTGAGAGATTTTTATAGAGGTTCAAGCTAAAAAGAAATGGTTGTTTGGGTTAAGGTAATGGCTGTAGAGATGAAGAGGATAGGACATATTTGGGATAAGTTGGAAGTAGAGCTGATGCAATTAGCTAATAATGACTCTGTAGGTAAAATATTATTATAGTAGCACAGATAACAGGATTAAACCTGATTCTAGGCATTTTGTGTTTGATATGTGCAACACACTATTTTAAATAAACAACTCATCTTTCTCAATGTCATATATCCCGTGAATTAGGGGGAATATTATGGATACTTTGGTGCAAAGACAATTTCTTTGATTAATTGAAGACAGGGGTATATTGTATTTACTTATTTATTTTTTATTTTTTGCTAAATTGTCAGGAAATTGTTTATTTTTATTTTTTTAATTAATATTTATTGTTGAGATTATTACAGAGGTCCCTCTTCCCCCCCATAGCTCTCCTTCACCCATTTCCCACCCTGCCCCAGACCCTCGCCACCCTATTGTCTGTGTCCATAGGCAATGAATACATGCATATAAGATCTTTGTCTAATCTCTTCCAGCACCCCCACACCCCTTCCCTCTGATAACTGTCAATCTGTTCCATTCCCATGCCCCTGATTCTATTCCATTCACCAGTTTGTTCTGTTCATCAGATTTTTTTTCGTTTGATTTTTAGATTCAGTTGTTGATAGCTATGTATTTGTTGCCGTTGTTCATATTTTTTATTTTTACCTTTTTCTTCTTCTTCCTCTTCTTAAAGAATACCCTTTAGCATTTCATATAATACTGATTTGGTGGTGATGAACTCCTTTAGCTTTTTCTTGTTTGTGAAGCTCTTTATCTGACCTTCAATTCTAAATGATAGCTTTGCTGGGTAGAGCAATCTTGGTTGTAGGTTCTTTCTATTCATCACTTTGAATATTTTTTGCCACTCCCTTCTGACCTGCATGGTTTCTGTTGAGAAATCAGCTGACAGTCTTATGGGCACTCCCTTATAGGTAACTAACTGCTTTTATCTTGCTGTTTTTAATATTCTCTCTTTGTCTTTTGCCCTTGGCATTTTAATTATGATGTGTCTTAGTGTGATCCTCTTTGGGTTCCTCTTGTTTGGGGTTCTCTGGGCTTCCTGGACTTGTAAGTCTATTTCTTTCACCAGGTAGGGGAAGTTTTCTGTCATTATTTATTAAAATAGGTTTTCAATATGTTGCTCTCTCTCTTCCTCTGGCACCCCCATAATTTGGATGTGTGGGACAAGTATGAACTTGTCCCAGAGGCTCTTTACACTATCTTCATATTTTTGGACTCTTTTACTTTTTGCTCTTCTGATTGGGTGTTCTTTGCTTCCTCATATCTCAAATCATTGATTTGATTCTCGGGATCCTCTAGTCTACTGTTGAATCCCTGTATGTTATTCTTTATTTCAGTCAAGTGTATGCTTCATTTCTGACTGGTCCTTTTCCTTTTATTTATTTATTTATTTTTATTTATTTATTTTTTTTTGTATTCTCACTAAGATCCTTGAAAGTCTCACTAAGTTCCTTGGAGGTTTCTAGAAGATTCTTGAGTAACCTTATAACTGTGGTTTTGAACTCTATATCCAGTAGTTTGCTTTCTTCCTTTCTTTCATTTGTGACATATTTCTTTGTCTCCACATTTTGGCTGCTTCCCTGTGTCTGTTTCTATGTATTGGGTAGAGCTGCTAAGTCTCCTTGAGTTGATAGAGTGGCCTTGTGTGGTAGGTGTCCTATAGGGCCCAGTGGCTCAGCCTCCCCAATCACCTGAGGTGGACACTCTTGGTGCACCCCTCTGTTGGCTGTGTGCACAGTCTTGTTGTAGTTGAGCCTTGATTTCTGTTGGTGTCACTGGGAGGAATTGACTTCCAGGCTAATTGGCTGTGGGTACCAGCTGTGTCTACAGTAGGAGAGGTGATGTTCAGGAGGCAACCTTATGGAGCAGAACTTGCTTCAGTGGGGCTTTGGTGCTCACTGAGTCTGCCCCTTGATTGTGTCACTTATGGATGTGAAGAGTTGTGATCTGGTATGGTCTCACACTGACCACTGGGTACACTGGCTCTTGGGTCTCCAGGGAGGTGCAATGTCACCCACTGCCTGGGGCCACCCAGCAGGAGCTACAGTGAGATCTTCAGATTCCTCCTCTTTGTATTAGGTTTGGAAGTGCCCAGACGAGGCCCAGCTGTGAGGCAAGGCAGGCTCGTGCTGGTGCCTGGTCTTGGGCCTTTTATTGATAGGTTTGGGCCTCCTGATCCAGATGCAGCTTGTTTGACAGGTTTTTAGTCTGAGAAAGGACAGGCTATTTATATGCAAAAGCTGTTGCCCACAGTTTGGGTGTGGTGGTGAATTGGGTGGGTTGGAGTCTCAGGAAATCACCAGGGCAGAGCAAACAGAAATGGGTGCCAATCAGCCCTGCCACCAGAACAGTCCCAGCATGGGAACAATGACCACTGCAAGCACCTCTGTCTGGAAGAAAGCCACCCCTGAGTTCCTGCCCCGATGCCAGACAGTCCAATTTCTCCTCTTATATGTCTGGGTCCCCCAGAGCCTCACCTGACACTGGATCTCAAAAGAAGCAGGACCTTGTAAGTTCAGTTCATTTTGCCGGCCTTTTAAGAGGAGCAGCTGGGTATCCAGCAGCTTGTGTGTCACTCAGCTCCAATCTTCACTGGTTTTTACAGCCGTAGTTCTTACTGCTCATAGCGCTTCTTTTCCCAGCTCCCGGACTCTGGGCTGGGGGTCTGGTGTGGGGCTGGGACCCCTTACTTCTCCAGGCAGCCTCCACAGAGGTGAACTCCCTACTGATTAAAAACTCAGCCCACGTGGGTACCAGACCAGCCCTTTCCATGCCTCCGCACCTCCTACCAGTCACAGTGTGCTTTCTTCTTTACTTCCCTAGTTGTAGGACTTCCATTCAGCCAGCTTTCCAGCAGTTCTGGATGATGGTTGTTCTGTATTTTAGTTGTAAATTTTGATGTGGTTGTGGGAGGCAGTGAGTACAGGCTTTGCCTATGCCGCCATTTTGGTTCTCTAGAAAGTTGTTTATAATTAGCCAGCATTGGCAATCAGTTTGATTAGTAACTTTAGAGTGAATGGTGGTATAGTGGGATCAGTAATGAGCCATAGAGAGAGAAAGCAAGAGAGTAAAAGAGGAAGAGCAAGCAGGAGCCTGTCTTTAGCCCTACTCTTTTTCTATCTGATTACTTCTTGAATTGCTTTTTTTTTTACATTTGTAATTGAAATATATCTGACATAACTATGTAAATTTAAGATGTACAACATGATGATGTGGTACAATTATATATTGTAATATGATTTCAATTGTAGAAATAGTTAGCATGTCTATCATGTCATGTAATTATCATTTCTGCTTTGTTGTGGAAGTAATTAAGATCTTAGTCTCTTAGCAAGTTTGATTTCTATAATACCGTATTATTGTCTGTATTCACTATACTGTGCATTAAATCTCCTGCACTTATTTGTATACTAGTTTCAAGTTTGTGTTTTTAAACATCTCTCCTATTTCCCTATCCCTCCCCCCCAATCCCTGATAACCACCATTTTACTCTATTTTTATTAATTTGGCTTTTTTTTTAGATTGTTCATGTAAGTGATATCATACAGCATGTGTCTGTCTCTGCCTGACATATCTCACTTAGCATAATGTCTTCACAATCCATCTATGTCTTCTTAAATCTACGGTTAAAGAGCAATACCTCCTCAAATCCAGTAATAGTTGTAGTTTAGTCATAATGTTACATGGCATTGTCATTTTTTCCCCTTGAATAAGCTGTGAGAAGTTTCATCAGGATCTGTTAACCAGATAACATTTTGAAACATCTACTCAAGATTTTACCCCCTCAAGTGAATAGGTGCTTAGCATGCCATTTTCAAGTGTTAGATTCAAAGCAGGCTTGTGAATAGACATTAAATGCTTTGGCAGATCTGTAACATTTTGCAGGTGACATTTTATCAACCATGGCTTGTTTTTGCATGTCTCTTTCCTTGGTGCCTCTGCTAGAGAGAGAATTCCAGGTGGGTACTCATTTTGTCTGGTCCTAGGAGGCATTTCTGATTTTCTCAAAATTACATGTATGTGCCCATCTTAGATATTGTTTAGCTCTTTTCCATAATGTCTAATTTAGTGCCATATTATGATGATGCCCCAACTACTCTTAATTTCACTTTTGTTTTAGTTCCAGTGAATCATTAAGTGTACCAATCAAGCCTTGGATAACTCTGGTTCTTTAAAACAGTATAATCATGTATAAATCTCTATCTCACTAGTCTTTTCAAAAATCCCTTAGACAAGATACATTCAGAAACTTGCTAAATTCCATCTTTCATGAACTTCTTTTTTCTTTTTTTTCTGCTTGGGAAATATCTGTTCCTCTCTCCATCAAGTCCTCTATGTCTTCCTCATCTAAGTTTGGATAGCTTTTGCATATTATAAAATATGTCTAATTTTTCTGCTACTACAACATTTTAAATGATTGTCCTGTTTTGATGATTTTCTTCTTTATATGCCGTGGATACCTGTGTCATGTGTAAAATTAAGCTCATTAAAGTCAAGAATTCTTTAAGAAATACCCCTAAACATTTACCTTAAGCATATTGTATTTAACATTACTCTGTACTTAAAGAAACAATAACTTGCCCGGCTGGTGTGGCTCAGTGGCTGAGCATCAACCCATGCACCAAGAGATCAGGGCACATGCTTGGGTTGCTGGCATGATTTCCAGCAGGAGGCATGAAGGAGGTAGCCGATCAATGTTTCTCTCTCATGGGTGTTTCTATCTCTTTCTCCTTCTTCCTTCCTCTTTCTTTAATATCAATAAAAAACATATTTTTAAAAGAAGTAATAACTCAATTACAGCTAGTTTAAACAAAAAAAAAGGAATTAATTGGGTCATATAAAAATGGGAAGCCTAAAGGCAGATATCCGTTACTACTGCATCTTGTCTCTATTTCTCTCTGTGCATTAATATCATTTTCAGAGTTCTTTCTATGTAGCAAGGAAAATGGCCGCAGTCATCCTTAAGTCTACACCTTTACAGCTGGTAACACATAACGAGTTTCTCTCACTCCCAGTGTGCATACAGCAAATTTTATATAATAACTCTGATTACTCTTGCTTGAGTCATGGGCCTATCCTTGGCATAAGAGATTATGATGTGATTGGTAAGGTTTGGGTCACATGCCCATTAACACATTTAGGGAAGGGTCAGGCAATATGATTAACAGTCCAATTAGAATCATTTACAATGTGGGTGAAATAGCTCCTCCAAGGAAAGAATGCTGACAGGAACAATTAACATATTTACTATACCTATGTTATTATGCTTTACATAATATTTTCCATATTTCTGTCTGTAAGAAGACTTTTTTTTTTACCTCAGTGAATGAGAGTACTCACAGAATCAGTCTTTTCAAAAATTTATTTAATGCTTATATGGTGCTTACTATGTACCAGATACTGTTTTTTAGTATATATTATATTAAACTAGTGGCCCGATGCACGAATGAAGATTCCTGCAAGAATGGGCTTTCGTTCCCCTGGCTGCCAGCACCGCCTTTGCTCTGGATGGAGCAGCCTTTCTGCCTTCCTATGCTCCAGAGGCCTGGAGCAGCTGGGGTGGTGCGGAAAGCCTTGAATTTCAGTTTGGTTTCATTTTCTTTATGGTTTTCCTTCAAAGGTATTTGCTTCATTTGTGAAGAGTTTTCACCAGATGTGAAGACTAAGAAGGAGCCCTGAATCAATTTTTTCAGAAATGGGACTGTTAGTTTTTTGTTGAAAGCAAGACAAATTGATCTTTAGTACAATGCAAAGCAAGGTTTTCTCTAACAGAATTAGAGACTTACTATGGGGAAAGAGGAAAAAGGGGAAAGGGATTGATCCTCTCCTGCTTCCTCCTGCTCTCTATTATTGTGTGTGTTGTTTTCTAGTAGCCTAGGTTTTGGAAGCAGTCAGATTAGAGTATGCATCATGACTCATTGATTTCCTAGCTGAGACTTTGGGCAAAGTTATTTAATCTCTTTAAGCCTCAGTTTCTTCACAGTCAGATGGGGATAATAAAAGCACTCATCTTGTAGGACTGTAAAAAAGATCAAATGACATAATGCTTGTTAAGAGCTGGATACAATGTAAGCAATCAGTAAACATTAGCAGCTGTTATTATGATTAAATATTACTGCTGTCCCATGGGTTGATGAAGAATTATATTTTCTAGCATGCAGCAAATTTAATTTAAAATTTCTCAAGTGATATATTTTATTGAATTTATTGGGGTGACATTGGTTAATAAAATTATGTAGGTTACAGGTGTACAATTCTATATTATATCAGCATCTCTATTTTGCATTGTGGGTTCACCATCCCAAGTTAAATCTCCTTCCATCACCATTTATCCCTCTTTTACCTGATTCTACCTTCCCCACTCCCCTTTCCCTCTGGTAATCACCATACTGTTGTCTGTGTCTATGAGGGTAGTTTTTTTTCTTAATCACTTCACATTTTTCACTCAATCCCCATCCTTTCTGACAGTATTCAGTCTTTTCTCTGTGTCTATGTTTCTGTTTCAATTTTGTTTGTTAGCTTATTTTGTTATTTAGATTTCACATAAGAGTGAAATCATATGGTACTTGTCTTTCTTTAACTGGCTTAGTTCATTTAGCACAATATTCTCCAGGTCCATCCATACTGTAGCAAAAGGTAAGATTTCCTTCTTTTTTATGACCAAGTAGTATTCCATTGTATAAATGTACCATGGTTGTTTTTTTGTTTGTTTGTTTGTTTTTAATCTACTCATCTATTGATAAGCATTTAGGCTATTTCCAAATCTTGGCTATTGTGAATAATGCTGCAGTGAACACAGTATATATTCTTTCTACTTGGAGTTTTGGGTTACTTCACATATATTTTGAGAAGTGGAATCACTGGGTCATAAGGCAGTTTCATTTTTAATTTTTGAGGTACCTCCATACTGCTTTTTGCAGTGGCTGTACCAGTCTTCATTCCCACCAACAGTGCACAAGGGTTCCCTTTTCTCCACATTCTCACCAACACTTGTTGCTTGTTGATTTGTTGATGATGATAGCTATTCTGAATGGTGTGCGGTGATATCTTATTGTGGCTTTAATTTTCATCTCTCTGATGGTTAAAGATGTTGAGCATCTTTTCATAACCATCTGAATGTCCTTTTAGGAAAAGTGTCTATTCAGGTCCTTTGCCCATTTTTTATCATTTCATTTTCTTTTTAAAAGTTATACCTGGTAGTCTCCTGCCTCACTTTCCTTTTTTGTCCTTATTTCTCACACAAACTCCTTTTTTCCTTTATTTTATTTTTTCCATCAGCATTTATCCCCCTTATACTCTATTTTACCTCCAACCACTCCCACCTCCCCCATGATCACCATACTGTTTTCCATGTCCATGAGTTCTTTCTCTTTTTGCTTAATCCCTCCACCTCCCTAATACCTTGCCCTCCACCAAAATGTATGTTCCCCTATGTTCATAGCAGTACAAATTACAATAGCTAAGATCTGGAAACAGCCCAGGTGCTCATCAGTAGATGAGTGGATAAAAAAAGCTATGGTATATTTACACCATGGAATACTATGCAGCAATAAAAAAGAAGGATCTCTTACCCTTTGAGACAGCATGGAGGGACCTAGAGAGTATTATGCTAAGCGAAATAAGCCAGTCAGAGAAAGACAAGTATCACATGTTGTCACTCATATGTGGAATCTAATGAACAAAAAAAACTGATGAACAAAATAGATCCAGAGAAACAGAAGCATGGAACAGACTGTCAAATCTCAGAGGGAAGGTGGAGGTGGGTGGGTGGGTGGGAAGATTTCACCCAAAAACTTGTTTGAATATATGCATAACCCATGAACACAGACAACAGGGTGGTGAAGGCCTGGTGGGAGTGGGGTGGGCTAGAAGGAGTCAATGGGGGAAAAAGGGGACATATGTAATACTTTCAGAAATAAACATTTTTTAAAAAGTAAAAAAAAACAAAAACACATAAAAAAAAAAACTCCTTCTTACATAAATGACAGGATAGGAGGGAAAGAGGAAGAAGTTAGGCAACATGGGAAAAGGCCAGAGCCTATAGAAGGATATATCCAGTGATACAATATCAATGATAGGGTAGTTGAAGAACTTTTAAAAGCAAAAATCAATAATATTCTCTATTATAATATTTTATATTATCTTAATAATAAAAGCCCAGGATTGTAATGACTGCTCACGACCAAACACTGACCATCACGAAGTCAGCACTGGGTTGCGCAGCTGCAGCCTGGTGACCCAGCACTGACTGCCCAGGTGGCTGAGACCCAGAAAGTGAGTCAGGGTCTGATCTACAGCCTCAGTGGAAGCTGTTGATCAGTGTACATACCTCTATCTTTCTCTCCCTCTTTCTTTCTGATCTTCACCAGCAGCCAGGCTTTTCTTTCTCTCCTGGCCTCCAGTGGGGGCTGCTGTTAAGCCCCACCTCTTTGATCAGGCCCAGAGATAGGCCTGGAGATGCTGACTGGCATAGGAACCAACCAATCAGAACCAAATCTGGGTGCTGTGGGGAGCCAATGGCTGCCTAGGAGACAGAGCTTTTGAAGCTGGCATCAAAACCAACCAATCAGAACCAAATTGGCCAGCAGAGGAGGGCAGTTGGGGATGACATCAGCCCTGCAGGGGAGGGCTGTTAAGGGCAAGATCATGCCGGCAGGGGAGGGCAGTTGGGGGCATCCAGGCCAGCAGTGGAGGGCAGTCAGGGGTTATCAGGCTGGCAGGCAGAGGCAGTTAGGGACAATCAGGCAGGCAGGCAGGTGAGCAGTTAGGAGCCAGTGGTCCCAGATTGTGAGAGGGATGTCTGACTGCCAGTTTAGGCCCAATCCCGGGATCGGGCCTAAAATGGCAGTTGGACATCCCGCAAGCAGTCCCCAATTGGAGAGGGTGCAGGCTGAGTTGAGGGAACCCCCCTCCGTGCATGAATTTTGTGCACCGGGCCTCTAGTCTATATATATAAAAGGCTAATATGCAAAGTGTCCCCTCAGGAGTTCCACCAAAAGACCGGGAGTTCAATAGCTCACTATGATGTGCACTGACCACCAGGGGGCAGCACGGAATGAAGGAAGGCCCTGGCCAGCAGCCAGAAGGCCCTGATTAGCCCTGATTGCCAGCCAGGCCTAGGGACCCTACCTGTGCAGAATTTCATGCACTGGGCCTCCAGTATAATATAAAATCCTGATCCCTTTTCAAATCTTCAGTAAAGTCTTATATATTCATATAGTCTTATGTATGAAAGTTGCTTGGACTGAATTAGTGCAGGCCTAAAGGGAAGTATTGTTTTGCCCTATACCAGCTCTGATGATGCTTTGTGGAGATTAAAGCATTGAATCAGGAGGGAGAAGTCTAGGAGTTCCAAAAAGTGACCACACAAATGGAACAGAGGCCAAATATGTTAATTTGAGTAATGCAGACAAAAAAAAAAAAAAGCAAAACACAGTTTTAATCTGTTTAGACTAAAGTGTGGCTATTTGACAAACTCCTGCCTCCCACTAGAAATACACAG
The DNA here is from genome assembly GCF_963455305.1 of Plecotus auritus. Classification (NCBI taxonomy): domain Eukaryota; kingdom Metazoa; phylum Chordata; class Mammalia; order Chiroptera; family Vespertilionidae; genus Plecotus; species Plecotus auritus. The sequence goes on from NC_137784.1 coordinate 100,682,837, forward strand.
GAGAAGTAATTTTAGAAGGCTGAAAGCTGATGGGAAGCTGACATCAAAGTTTCATAATACAATGTGATAAGTTCTGTAATAGAGGTATGATCAATACATTTCTTGGTTCTAATGTGAATTGACATTTGCATGTAAAGATTTCCCATAACAACCCTCAATTACACTTTGATTCCAAACTAAAAGTTAGAAAAATTGTGACTGTAGAGGACACATTTTTTCACTACAGTACATATTATCTTTTTTTAGAACAACTTTGTCAATAACCTTCCTACAGAACTTAAAACATGTATAAAAAATAACAAGAGTCATCAATGTAGGGTAAACTTAGGATCTTTTTCTGCCTCTTTCTAAAAGACTCAGCCCTTCTTCTCTGATGTGGTATTTTGTTGACATCCATTTTTTTATTTGGGCTTCAGTAATAGTGCACGTGTGCTCTAATAATATAATGAAAATCTATTTTTATAAAATTTATTGGGGTGACCTTGGTTAATAAGGTTATGTAGGCTTCAAGGGTACATTTCGATGATGTATAATCTGTATATCGCATTGTGTGCCCATAATCCAAAATCAAATCATCTTCCATCACCATATATTTGACTCCCTTTATTCTTTACAACCCCCCACCCCTCTTCCCTCTGGTAACCACCATGCTGTTGTCTGTGTCTATGAGTTTTTGTTTGTTTATTTTTCTTGTCTGTTCACTTGTTGCTTTCAGTTTAACATCCCACATATGAGTGAAATCATACAGCAGTGGGCAAAATTAGGTTAATATTAATAAATAATAATAACACAATAAATAATAATACAAGAATAAACTGTTTTCACATACTCACAACTATAAACCTACTTTTGCCCATCCTGTATGGTTCTTAACTTTTTCTGTCTGACTTATTTCACTTAGCATGATATTCTTAAGGTCTATCCACATTGTGGCAAATGGCAAAATTTCACTTTTTCTTAGGGCTGAATAGTATTCCATTATAAAATTAACACAAAATGAATCAAAGTCCTAAATATAAGACCTGAAACAATAAATTACACAGAAGAAAACATAGGTACTAAACTTATTGACCTTGGTCTTAGAGAAGATTTTATTAATTTGACCCTTACAAAAGGGAAGTAAAGGCAAAAATAAATGAATGGGACTATATCAAATGAAAATCTATTTTAACAACTTGTCATTACAGACTATTAGATATATCACAGGTCAAGACCTAGTCCTAAAATAAGATGACTTTGTATAGTAAAAGCCTGATATAACATGTTTAACTTGTCACCAGGTATGTTATTAATATATCCCAATAAAGGAGTTCTCTTATATTGTTTTGATTGATTAGTTATGCTGATAAAAAGTATGTGCCTTAACTCTTGATCTATTTTCTTTTTTAATTTTTTTTGTTTTATTAATTTTAATTTGATTGCATTTTTCCTTTTTAGTAAATTTATTGGGGTAACATTGGTTAACAAAATTATATAGGTTTCAGGTATACAAATCCACAGCACATTATCTGTACACTATATTGTGTGTTTACCACCCTAAATCAAGTCTCCAACCATCACCATTTATCTCCCCATACCCTCATCTATCTCTATAGCCCTCTCCACATGACAATCACAACACTGTTGTCAATTCCATGTTCATGAGTTTTTTTTTCTCTTTTTTGTTCAATTCCTCCACTCCTCCACCCAGTCCCCCAACCCCCTCCCCCAACAGCTGCCAGCCTGCTTTCTATGAGTCTCTCTCTATTTTGCTTGTTTATTCATTTTGTTCATTATATTTTACATATGAGTAAAATCATATGGTATTTGTCTTTCTCTGACTGGTTTATTACACTTAGCTTCATGCTCTCAAGATCCATCCATGCTGTTGCAAAGGATAAGATTCCCTTCTTTTTATGGCTGAATAGTATTCCATTGTGTAAATGTACCACAACTTTTTTATCCACTCACCTATTGACGGACATTTGGGCTGCTTCCAAATTTTGCCTATTTTCTTTCCACTGTAATGAAATTCCACTTCTTGAGTTCCTATGAGATGTTAGTTGTTTATAATATCTTTCTAGTTGTCAGACAATATTCCAGATTCTATTGTCGTTCATAGCTCTGTAGGGGGTAGACTTGTCTGGAGGCCTGGGATATGAAAGCAGAATATCTCCTATTGGTGATTAAAATATAGAACATAAAAATAGGTACCAAAAAGAAAACACACAAACACAATTTTCCCTACCAGGAGAAGCGATTTAAAATCAGGTTTTAAATCAGAATGGAGTTACAGAAATTGGGTGCTGACATGCAAAGTAAAATAATGCAGGAACTAATGAGTGGAAAAGTGAGGAGATGCAAAGCAGTAAAAGGTAGATGAGTTTAGAGTAATTTATGACATGAATCCTGAAAGATATGGAAATTACTTCGTTCTAAAGACTACTGACATAGTAATGTTGAGGATAATTTAAAATAGAATTTCTTAACCTCAGTGCTATTGTCATTTTGGACCAGATGATTCTTTATTGTGAGGGAACTGTCCTGTACAATAGAAGATGTTTAATAGCATCCCTGACCTCTACCCACTAGATGCCAATAGCACAGACATTGTCAAATGTCTCTTTGGGAAGGAGGGTCAAATTACCTAGTTGAGAATCACTGATTGAAGGGATTGACAAAATATAGTTAAGAGGGTTATAATGCATACTATACTTAGGCTATATTTCCAAGATGTGTATAAACTCATAATGCTGTCTTATTGTCCTCCTCTCTACCTTGTATTTCCAAAGTTGTACCATCTGTTATTTCCCTCATATAAAAATTTAGACTATTGTCCAGCTGGTGTTACTCTGTGGTCGAGCTTAAACCTATGAACCAGGTGGTCCAGTTCAAGTCCTGATCAGAGCACATGCCCGGGTTGCAGGCTTGATCCCCAATAGGGGGCATGTGGGAGGCAGCCGATCCATGATTCTCTCTCATCATTGATGTTTATATCTCTCCCTCTCCATTCCTCTCTGAAATGAATAAAAATATATGAAAGTTCAGGCAATAGAGTAATGATAAATTCCATATGCTCCTTAGGTTAGAATATGCACTTAGGGACTACCTTAAATGAGGAATGGTGTCATCAGGCACAAAATTCTTGGATCAATTTCTGGCTTTTAGTCATTCTCAGATGTCTAGACATAGTTCTAAATAGATGCAAAGATAATTGCTATTCAAATATATTTTAATGGGTTTTCTGTTTATCCAATGCCCCACTTTAGCTGTGCAATATAACCTCTGTGCATGTATGTGTGTTTCTGCACATTTGTTGATTTTCTGAGTTTCTTTAGAATTTTTCCATTCGTTATTATTTAAAAATGGAAAATAAAATAATACAGCTGCTGCCAATGACACTACTATTCCAGTGTTATTTTTGTCTTCGATCTGTCTAGTGCTTGGTGATTTTCCTTTAACTTTTCAACCATTTTTTCAAGACAGCTAAAAATATTACATGAAATGTTTTCCTTATTTGTTTGTAAGTTAGGTTTTTAGAATTCAAGCAATGATCCCAAAATATCCTCTTCCATTGATTTCTGCAATTTCTCATTTTAATAACTTCTCTTGGACAGCAGGGGATCAACTCTAGTGTTGCAAAACTGCATTACCTTTCTTAATGCAAAAACATTGTTATGACACGAAGATTTATTGACCTAAACCATTCATAATCTTTTGTTATATTTGTGCTGGACATTAGCTGAGCTACATACTAGTATTATAATTTCAGAACAGGTAGGTTACTATTAGTACCTTATCCTTTGTTGACAGAATAATTGAGACTTCTTTTTAAACTCAATGCTATTACTTTTCACAGTATTTTGTCTCTTAAATGGAGGATTTTGGAGAACTATATTAAGCCAAGTAATTCCTAAATTTAAGAATTTGACTTCTGGTTTAATTTGCCATCTTCAAATACCATATCTAATAAAAGTTTCCAACTCTGCAATTTTTGTAGGCAATAGGAAATTTGGAAGATATATTGAAATTTTCTCTAATATGCTAAAACCATTCCAAAACCAAAAAAGTACCTTGTTGTGTACAAATATAACCACTGTGTGAAAATCCAATAAATGAAAATGTGTTTTTGTTTTTTTGTTTTTTAAATATATTTTATTGATATTTCACAGAGAGGAAGGGAGAGGGATAGAGAGCTAGAAACATCGATGAGAGAGAAACATCGATCAGCTGCCTCCTGCACACCTCCCACTGAGGATGTGCCTGCAACCAAGGTACATGCCCTTGACCAGAATCGAACCCGGGACCTTTCAGTCCACAGGCCGACGCTCTATCCACTGAGCCAAACCGGTTTCGGCCCTGAAAATGTGTTTATATAATCAGTTTATTTCAACCAGGTGGCCCTTTGGTCCAGTTTATTTATGTTCTAATTATAAAATTGTATTCATTATAAACATTTAAATACAGAACTGTACAAATATGAAAAGTGAAAGTCTCTTATTTATCTCTACTCTGCACAATCATATTCTCATAAATCTCTGCTGATGATAGTTTGGTGTATAACAGACTATTCTATACAAAAAAATTGCACATGAGCTATTTTTTTTCATGATATGCGCACATCCACCCACCAACCCAGCCAACACACACATGATTTTTTAAATGACTGCTTTAGTATTTCATTGTATTTGTGTAGCATAATTTTCTAACCATTTCTTAAGTGATAGAAATTTATTTTTACCATTTTTTAATTTTACAAGTGGTATTTCAATATAAATGTGTGTTCTCTAGAAAGACTCTGGGATCCATCAGGGTGCAAGCCCTATTTTATTAGTTGTTTTATTAGAGATTCAAATACCACTTCAGTTAAAGTCCAGTCCACTCACTTTCCTTACATGTATGCCACTGGGTTAGGAGAGGAAAGGGGAAGTTAGATTAGGATGAAGGAGACGAGATGATATCTGGTAATTGGTTGAAGACCAGGCCTTCAATCAATAAAGGAGCAACAGAATGCATAGTGGAAAAGAAAATTCAGCAAAAGCCATAAATCAGGGCCATAGAGGATTAGCAAAAGCCTAAATTCCCAGGATATGCAGAAATATTACAGTATACTAGACTCACATGACAACTGACCTTTTAAGCCAAAATTTTTGCATCATTAGTTAAAGTTAATTCCAGTTGACATCTAGATGTTAATGAAAACTAAATGATATGCTTTAAAACTTAAAAGCAATCCATCTAGGATAAATATAAACAAGAACCAAGGAACCTAAACTACAGTTTACATGAGAACATGGGCCATTTTTATGTTGCTCACCACTTTAATGTACATATATTAAGCAGCATGCTAAATACTTTCTTAAGGAAGAAAAGAAATGAAAGAAGGAAGGGAGAGAAAGAGGAAATAAGGGATGGAGGTGAGAAAGGGAGGGAGGGCAGGAGATAAGGAGGTAGGAAGAGAGGGAGGGAAGAAAGAAGGAAAAAAGGAAGAAAAGGAGGGAAGTGGGAGGGAGGAAAAAAGGGAGGAAGAAAGTAAACTTATGGATAACATCATTTCAAACAGTGTTTGATTTTATCATAGGAAAATAAAGGTCCAAATAGAAAGATCTTAAAATTTAGGAAAAGTTATGAAGTCTCAGGTACATCCTTAATTTATGAATGCATAATCATGTTCTTTATAAACATATTGCTCAGTGGGCCTGTAAAAATTTAAACATTGATCTACAATTATTTATATTTGCATTTAATAAATAATTATTGAATAGCATTGCATATGTAGCATTCTGAAACATATGGTCTTTGCCTTTAAGGAGTTTATAATCTAGGCTTAAACACACATCAACATAATTTAAATGATTAAAGAGAGAAAATAAAACAGTAGTGGTGGCCACAGTAGAAAAAAACATGAGTTTTTAAGTAAGATAGATTTAAATTCAAATACTGGCCAGCCATGTGACCTTGGCATGATACATGCTATTCTAAATGTCAGTTTCATCATCTATGAAATGAGGAAATTCATATTATCTACCTCATAGGGCTACAGTGAAGATAATTAGTTAAAAACACAATGCCTGAAATACTGTAAGCACCTCATAATTATGATATGGTTAGTACAGTTACTGTCTACCAATAACAGTGAACACAGGTTATGTCTTTAAACAGTATTTAATTAAGTGCCTAATGAGGGTTATAAATCAGGGGTTAGTAAACTTTTTTGTGTAAAGGAACACATAGTAAATATTTTAGATTTTGCAGCCCGAATATAATCTGTCACATATTCTTTATTTTTGTTTACAACTCTTTCAGAGTATAAAAACTAATCTTAACTCATAGATTGTACAAAAATCTGCCTGCAGCTGTACTTAGCCAGAGACTAGTTTTTCAATCCACGCTATAGATGATAAAATACAATAGCGGGCATGTAGGAGTTTCTTTTAAAAGGTGGGGCTTGATCTGCTTCTTAGACAATGCACCATAAATATAGTTTGGAATGATAATTCTTATCTTCTCAAAGCAATTGATAAAAATGTTGCTCAAGGTGTCACTCTGAAAATGTATGGATTACCAATTGTAATAGCTGAAAACAGAGTTTAGAAATAGCCTTTTAAAGCTTTTGCCACTCAGTGAGTCTCCTGGACTTACAGATGAGGATGGCATTCTTTGATCCTCACCCCTTCTATGAGATTTCCCTTAATCATTTATCTCTATATACTAACCATTTAATTTTTTTACTTCATAAGGATACAAATTTGATAATTCAGCGTATATGAAAGAGTGGCACAAATATAACAACAATTGCTTTGTGCTAGGTGATGTTCCAAAAGACGTACATTCATTAACTCATTTAATCCTTACAATAACCTTATAATGTACATATTGTTATCATCACCCCTATTTTACAGAGAAGAAACCTGAGGCTTAAAGAGTTCTGGCAGATTATCATATATTGTAGTGAGTGGCCAGAGGTAAGATTTAAGCACATGTAGTCTGGTTCTGGAACTTATACTCTTATTATACCTCTTCTAGTAGATTCTGATTCATTAATGGTCTGAGGCAGATGAAATTAAAACTCAATTTTATAGAATTTAAAATGAGATTAACATTTTCTAGTATATAAATTTTTATTTATATATTTTGAAAAATATACTGAAGTAAGACAATTTTTTACTATCCACAAATTTCTATAGTTTTTCATCTACACACACAACATAGTGATAAATACTGTGTGTGTGTGTGTGTGTGTGTGTGTGAAGGGGCACTCATGTCATCCCCACTTCACAAGTGAGGAAACTGAGATTTGAGGAGATGAAGTAACTTGTTCAAGGTCATATAGCTAGTCAAATGGCAGACCCAGGATTTGATCCCAAGACTGTCTGATGCTAAGTCCAAACTTTAACCATCTTACTGCTAATAAATAATTTATACTCTAACTAGAGGCCCGGTGCACAAATTCATGTATGGGTGGGGTCCCTTGGCCTGGCTGGTGATTGAGGCCATGGAGGAACCACAGGAGGTTGGCTGGCTGTCTGGGGAGGGACTGTAGGAGGGCTCCAGGGCATGTCTGGCCCTCTCTCCCAGTCCCAATGGGCCAGACCCCATCAGCAAGCTAACCTACAAGTCAGAGCATCTGCCCCCTGCTGGTCAGTGCACATCATAGCAACTGGTCCAGCGGTTGACTGAACGGTCGGACACTTAGCATATTATGATTTTATTATATAGGATTGGGAAAGTCAGGCATTTATGAAATAAATTTAATAGACATTAATTCAGAGGAAGGAGAAGGCTCTTTGGATTAGAGTAGACAAAGAGGGAGTGATGGGGATGTTAATTTTTTATAACAGTGAGATGCTAGATGAAAATCGCACATTGGACAAAGTTGCCTATGCTATAATTTATTGTTATGGAAATTATACACATTAACAGTAAATGTTCAAAAAACAGAACTAAAAAATAAAGGAAAGTGGGAAATGCCATCTGAAATCTACCTCCAAAAGATTAAATAATAAATCATATTAAAAACACTGAGCAGGAGCGTTAAAGATGATTTCATTTTGCTACAAAACTATCCTTTCATACAATAGCAAAAGATTAGAATTAGCAATTATATATTTTTTTCAAAAGGAACACTTGTTCTGTGGATACTAACAATATTTAACACTATGCTTGCAATTTAAGTTTTCATGTTATGGAAACATATTATGATTTTTATACCAATAATTTTTGGGCATCTTAAAATAGTTGCCATAATTTAAACATAATTCTTATAATCACCTATATCTGCCCCATTATTATATTTTGATTTTTTAGCCTCAGTCTATACCATGATCATCCATCAAGAAGTATATTATCTTGTCCCATTCATCTCTCTTGGTATTCTGTTGAAAAATGTTTGATTTATTTTGTAATTAGTGACCAGGTGGGTATTTTTCTTTCTATTAGAAAGTCATTACAAATTTCTGAGTAGATTGATGAAACGGTTAATTTACCTGTCTAAAGGGGGCCACACATGTATCTGAAGGAGATATACCAATGGCATGGCACTAATGCAATTTCACTAATGACTTAATGGAGCACAGAAAGCATATATCCTCTATTAAATACACATAGCATGGAGTCATATCTTGCTTTGCGGGCTGTGAAAAATGTTTTAATCAGCTAAAAAATGAAGAGACTCTTCAAGGTTATGCAGACTAATTTATAAAAAGCTCTGAAATGCATAATCCTCAATGAGTGTTCAGGAAGGAAATTTTCAATCAGGGATGTTTGTTTAGATTGACAACATTTGCGAGTTTCTTAAGTTTCCAAGAGGAATTTAAGGAGGAATTTAGAATGTATTGGTTTTTTTTTTTTAAAACCGAAATAGAGAAAATGCAGTTATTCAAGGCTTATACGCATTAAAAAATGTCTACTTAACTGTAATAGATTGTTGACCTTTCCTCTAGCCAGAGAGCAATTATAGTTATAGTTGTTTTATTTGTTTGCTCTCAATTACCTGACCACCGACAAATATTTCTCACTGTCCTTGAGACCATGGTCACCATTACCTTCTCCTTAGCAGAAAGTAATTATAAAAACACCTTTAAGTACCAAGTTTCTGCCTTCAAGATAAATAATCTTTTATACTTCATGGATTCATTAATTTATTTGCTCAACAAATCTATAACTTTTATAATATGCCTATCACTCTAGTAGGCACTGGAGATTTAATAGAGTTCAAAATATTTCTTTATGTCAATTATCCCTCCATAAAAAACAATCTGTGACACTGAGCTATTAGGAAGTGGCTAGGCCTTAGACTGAAAATGTACCAGGTAAGGGTTTTGGCCCCTTAATAAATAATTGAGGGGGAGCTACCAGAAGAGTATAATGCAAGAACTGGAAAACTGGCAGTTAAGTTAGAGTTCAGGGAATAAGATGTGGCTGGAATTAAGCAAAAGGCCTCTAAACCAGAAGGTTGAGGAAGACCAAAGAGCTTTCAATCACCTGCGTTAGATGAGATGCAAGCCTAAGGTCTCCCAACCATGGAATCAACCTTCATGACCTCTGCTTTAACTTCTGAGCTTCCAACTTTTGGCTTGCCCCTAATGATGATGATGATGGTGATAAAGTTGATGGTCAGAGAATTGGGGGCCCTGAAGCATGTAAGGTCTTTAATAATTCCAGAATGATTAAAATTATTTTCAGTATATTATTCTTCCCAAATCAAACTTTCTTAAAGCAAATCTTCAAGAAGATGTGAATTCAAAATTGGTTCCCAATTTATATTAAAATATATATTTTTAAATATTTTGAGAATTCCATCAAAGCCTCACGAACTGAATGTTGGTCTCAGCTGTTCTGAACTATGTGATCTTGTGCATATCACTTAATTTCCTGGAGCTGCAGTTTTCATCTATATAAAAAAAGGATGCTAAAACTGGCCTTGCCTAACAGTTGGGGTTGTGTGAGGAGAATCCAATGACACTAAATGTAAGAGCATTTTAAAATTTGTTCAGCAATATACAAATGTAAGGAATTTTTATTTGAGAATATCTCAGGTCTTGAAAAAGTCTGCCTTAGTACTTCAGCAGAGAACTCCTTAAGTCTCATCTGAAATTTGTTGCAATAGAGAAAAGTATTTTGAGAGTTTACTGGAATGGACAAATATTCTTACTTTATTATGGGAAAGATGGAATTGCCAATCATTAGGTGAGTTTAGGACTGCTTCTTTTATTCTTAATAAATAAACTCTGTAATGACTTTATATAATACTTGTTCACAAATAGTTGAAAGCATTTAGATCTGTTCTAGATTCTGTGCCACTTTTTATGAGAGGTGCTTTGTCTAATAGATTGAAGTAAAGGTGGTTGTATTGTATCAGACGAGGAAGTGTAATATCTACTCAGGATAGGAGGACAGAAATAAAGGCCCTACACCTAGTTAATGGCCTGGCTAATGATCAATATTACTAAGGTTTTGCAGCATAGAAAGTATAGCAATAATCCAGAATAAAAATAAAAGCAATAAAACAAAAACATGCAATTATATCTGACCCAAAGTTGTCAAGACATACTGTTCTTCTGGATTCTAAATGTGGATATGATTATGATTCCATTTTTTGTCCTATCCCAATTTTAAAAATTTCATGCATCAAATTTACATGTACTCTTTATCCTATACAGTTGTGTCAGTTTTAACAAATGCATGGAGTCATGTAACAATCACCAAGATAAAGATACAGAATAGTTCCTATACCCCAAGCAAACGCCTTCATGCTGCTTCTTTGTCATCAAATCTTCCTCCCATTCTTTTTTTTTTCAAATTTTTATTAAGGTATTATATGTGTACATATCTTACCATTGCCCCCCACCCCCACCCCACTCCCATACATGCCCTCACCCCCCAATGTTTTGCATCCGTTGGTTACTCTTATATGCATGCATACAAGTCCTAAAGTTGATCTCTTATTTCCCCCACCTCTCCTTAACCTTACCGCTGTAATTTGACAGTCTGTTTGATGCTTTACTGCCTCTGTAACTATCTTTTTGTTCATCAGTTTATAATGTTTTTCATTATCCCCAAATGAGTGGGATCATGTGGTATTTTTCTTTCATTGACTGGCTTATTTCACTTAGCATAATGTTCTCTAATTCCATCCAAGTGCCTACAAATGGTAGTAATTCCTTCTTTTTTATGGCAGCATAGTATTCCATTGTGTAGATGTACCATAGTTTTCTGATCCAGTCATCTGCTGATGGGCACCTAGGCTGTTTCCAAATCTTAGCTATTGTAAATTGTGCTGCTATGAACATAGGGGTGCATATATCCTTTCTGAGTGGTGTTTCTAGTTTCTTAGGATATATTCCCAGGAGTGGGATTACTGGGTCAAATGGGAGTTCCATTTTCAGTTTTTTGAGGAAACTCCATACTGTTCTCCACAGTGGCTGCACCAGACTGCATTCCCACCAGCAGTGCACGAGGGTTCCTTTTTCTCCGCATCCGCGCCAACACTTGTCGTTTGTTGATTTGTTGATGATAGCCATTCTGACAGGTGTGAGATGGTATTGCATTGTTGTTTTGATTTGCATCTCTCGGATAATTAGGGACTTTGAGCATGCTTTCATGTGTCTCTTGGCCTTCCTTCTGTCTTCTTTCGAAAAGATTCTATTTAGGTCCGTTGCCCATTTTTTTATTGGATCCTTTATCTTCCTTTTATTAAGTTGTATAAGCTGCCTGTAGATGTTGGAAATTAAACCTTTATCAGTGATACCATTTGCAAATATGTTCTCCCATACAGTGGGGTTTCTTGTTGTTTTGTTGATGGTTTCTTTTGCTGTGCAAAAGCTTTTTATTTTGATGTAGTCCCATTTGTTTATTTTCTCTTTGGCTTCCATTGCCCTAGGGGCAGTATCACTGAAAAAGTTCTTTTGGCATATGTCTGAGATTTTGCTGCCTGTGGATTCCTCTAGTATTTTTATGGTTTCCCGTCTTATATTTAAGTCCTATATCCATTTTGAGTTTATTTTTTGTGTATGGTGTAAGTTGGTGATCTAGTTTCATTTTTGTGCATGTATCTGTCCAATTTTCCCAACACCATTTATTGAAGAGACTGCCTTGATCCATTGTATGTTCATGCCTCCTTTGTCAAATATTAATTGTGCATATTGGTTTGGGTCGATATCTGGATTCTCTATTCTATTCCATGGATCTATATGACTGTTCTTGTGCCAGTACCAGGCTGTTTTGAGAACAGTGGCTTTGTAATACAGCTTGAAATCTGGTATTGAGATCCCTCCTACTTTATTCTTCTTTCTCAGGATTGCTGTGGCTATTCGGGGTCTTTTTTTATTCCAGATGAATTTTTGGAGAGTTCTTTCTAGGTCTGTGAAATATGCTGTTGGTATTTTAATGGGGAGTGCATTGAATCTATAGATTGCTTTGGGTAGTATGGACATTTTGATGATGTTGATTCTACCAATCCATGAAAATGGTATGTTCTTCCATCTGTTTACATCTTCCTCTATCTCTTTTTTCAGTGTCCTGTAGTTTTCCGCATATAGGTCTTTTACCTCTTTGGTTAGGTTTATTCCTAAGTATCTTAATTTTTTTGGTGCAATGGAGAATGGGATTGCTTTTTTAGTCTCTCTTTCTGTAAGTTCACTGTTGGTGTATAGAAATGCCATAGATTTCTTGGCGTTAATTTTGTATCCAGCTACATTGCCGAATTCATTTATTAAGTCTGTTAGTTTTTTGATGGAGTCTTTCGGGTTTTTTATGTACAATATCATGTCATCTGCAAATAAGGACATCTTTACTTCTTCTTTTCCAATTTGGATGCCTTTTATTTCTTCTTCTTGTCTAATTGCAATGGCTAATACTTCCAGTACTATGTCAAACAGGAGTGGTGAGAGTGGGAATCCTTGTCTTGTTCCTGTTCTTAGGGGAAATGGTTTTAGTTTTCGCCCATTGAGTATGATGTTAGCTGTGGGTTTTTCATATATCGCTTTTATTATGTTGAGGTATGATCCCTCTATTCCCACCTTGTTGAGAGTTTTTATCAAGAAAGGATGTTGGATTTTGTCAAATGCTTTTTCTGCATCAATTGATATGACTATGTGATTTTTATCTTTCAATTTGTTTATGTGATGTATCACATTTATTGATTTTCGGATATTGTACCATCCTTGCATTCCTGGAATAAACCCTACTTGGTCATGGTGTATGATCTTTCTGATGTACTGCTGGATCCGATTTGCTAGAATTTTGTTGAGGATTTTGGCATCTACATTCATGAGGGATATTGGCCTGTAATTCTCCTTCATTGTGTTGTCTTTATCTGGTTTTGGTATTACGGTGATGCTGGCTTCATAGAAAAAGCTTGGAAGTGTTCCTTCCTCTTGAATTTTTTGGAATAGTCTGAGGAGGATAGGTTTCAGTTCTTCCTTGAATGTTTGGTAAAACTCTCCTGTGAAGCCGTCTGGCCCCGGGCTTTTGTTTGCCGGAAGCTCTTTGATGACTGCTTCAATTTCTTCCATAGTTACTGGCATATTGAGCTGTTCAGATTCTTCCTGATTGAGTTTTGGAAGGTTATATTTTTCTAGGAATCTGTCCATTTCCTCCAGGTTGTCCAGTTTGTTGGAATAGAGTTGTTCGTAGTATTTTTTAACAATCCTTTGTATTTCGGCGGGATCTGTTGTTATTTCACCTCTTTCATTTCTGATTTTGTTTATTTGGGTCCTCTCTCTTTGCTTCTTGGTGAGCCTGGCTAGAGGTTCATCAATCTTGTTTATCCTTTCAAAGAACCAGCTCTTGGTTTTGTTGATCTTTTGTATTGTTTCTTTGGTCTCTATGTCGTTTATCTCTGCTCTGATCTTTATTATTTCCTTCCTTCTGCTTACACTGGGCTTTTCTTGTTGCTCTTTTTCTAACTCTGAGTTGTTGGGTTAGGTAATTTATTACCATTGTTTCTTGTTTTTTGCAGTAGGCTTGTAGAGCTATGAACTTCCCTCTCAAGACTGCTTTCGCTGTGTCCCATAGATTTTGGATGGTAGTGTTTTCATTGTCATTTGTTGCCATGATGTTTTTTATTTCTTCTTTGATCTCTCTGGTAACCCAGTCATAAATTAATAGCATGCTGTTTAGCCTCCATGTGTTTGATTTCTTTGGGTTGTTTTTATTGTAGTTGATTTCCAGTTTTATGCCACTGTGGTCTGAGAAGATGCTTGATATGATTTCTATCTTCTTGAATTTGAAGAGACTTTGCCTATGTCCCAACATATGGTCTATCTTTGAGAATGACCCATGTGCACTTGAGAAGAATTTATATTCTGTGGCTTTGGGGTGAAATGTTCTGAAGATGTCAATTAATTCCATCTGGTCTAGTGAGTCATTTAGGATTGATGTTTCTTTGCTGATTTTTTGTTTAGAGGATTTGTCCAATGGTTATAGTGGGGTATTAAAGTCTCCTACTATGATTGTATTGCTGTCAATCTCTCCCTTGATATCCTCCAGGAGTTTTTTTATGTATTTGGGTGCTCCTGTATTGGGTGCATATATGTTTACCAGAGTTATTTCTTCTTGTTGGATTGCTCCCTTTAGTATTATGAATTGGCCTTCCTTATCACTTGTTATGTCCTTCAGTTTGAGATCTAATTTGTCAGATATAAGTATTGCTACCCCAGCTTTTTTTTCAGTTCCATTTGCCTGGGAAACCTTTTTCCATCCCTTCACCCTCAGTCTGTGTGCGTCTTTTTTTCTGAGGTGGGTTTCTTGTAGACAGCAGATATATGGGTCATGTTTTCTTATCCAATCCATTACCCTATGTCTTTTGATTGGGGCATTTAATCCATTTACATTTAAAGTTATTATTGATAGGTACTTATTTGTTGCCATTCCTATTCTTTACACCTGTGTTCCTTCTTCGCTTCCTATTTTTTTTTTTTTTTTTTTTTTTTACAGCAGACCCTTTAGCATTTCTTGCATTGCTGGTTTGGTGGTAATAAATTCCCTTAGTCCTTTTTTGTCTGTGAAGCTCCTGATTTCACCTTCAATTTTGATTGATAGCCTTGCTGGGTACAGTATTCTTGGATTCAGACCCTTCCTTTGCATGACTTTGTATATTTCATTCCATTCCCTTCTGGCCTGATGAGTTTCTGTTGAGAAATCAGTTGCTAGTCTGATGGGGGTTCCTTTGTATGTAACTTTCTGTCTCTCTCTTGCCGCTTTTAAGATTCTTACTTTGTCGTTGGTGTTTGCCAACTTAATTATAATGTGCCTTGGCGTCGGTCTTTTGGGGTTCATTTTGCTTGGGACTCTGTGAGCTTCTTGGATTTGTGTGGGTTTTTTCTTCTCTATATCAGGGAAATTTTCTGTCATTATTTCTTCAAAGAGGTTTTCTATTCCTTGCTCAGCTTCCTTTTTTTCTGGAACCCCTATTATGCGGATGTTGTTTTGTTTCGTTTTGTCCCAAAGTTCCCTTAGGCTCTCCTCCTGCCTTCTAATTTTTTATTCTAGAAGTTGCTCTACTTGGGTATTTTTTCCCATCTTGTCTTCTAGCTCACTGATGCGGTCCTCTGCTTATTCTAGTCTACTCTTGATGCTTTCTATTTAGTTCTTTACAGCAGCGATGTCATTTTTCATTTCTTCTTGGTTCTTCTTCATTTCCTCTTGGTTCTTGCTCATATTGTCGAATTTGTCTTCCATTCTTTTCAGCCACCTTATGACCATTTCTCTGAATTCTTTTTCTGGAAGGTTGCTTGCCTCCATTTCGTTTACTTCCTTTTCTGGTGATGCCTGCTTTTCTTTCATATGTGGGCTGTGTCTTTGTCTCCCCATGGTCGCTCTTCTCTGGGTGTCTGGTTATGTAGTTCTCTCTCTCCTGCGTTGATTTAAAGGCACAAAATACAGCACTACCAGGTACAACACACAAGGCACTTATTCCAGCAAAACCTTTCCGTGGTGGAGTGTAGAGCTCCTCTGAACCCGTGTGTTTGCGCCAATTGGGGAGCGTTGTTCTGGGGCTCGCAGCTGTTCCGTGGGTGCCGCAGTTGTGGATTCTCAGGCTTCCGATAAGCTCCACTTTCCTGTTCCAGATGGCGGCGACTCCGCGTCCAAGCCTGCAGCTCCGGGAGGGGACCCAGCCGCAGTGGGGGCTGCCAGGTCAGGGGAACCCCATCTAGCAGTCTCCCACCTTCTTCTGGAGTTCAGCTGTTCCCCAACTTGCCAACAAACACTCCTAGTGCGACCCTCAGCTGTTCTTTCTTTCTGCTCCGGGAAAAGGCTCGGAACACGTCTGTCTATTCTGCCGCCATTTTTTTCTCCTCTTCCTCCCATTCTTAATCCCTGTAAATCCATCCTGTGTCCCTATAGTTTTGCCTTTTCCAGAGTGTCATATAAATCTAACCATACCTCACTAGTACATTGCCTTTTGGGACTGGATGCTTTCACTTAGCATATCATGCATTTTAAATTCATCCATTGTTACATTTATCACTAATTCCTTTCTCTTTATTGCTAAATACTAGTAAGTATCCCATTGTACAAATTTACCACAGTTTTGTTTTCACATTCACCTGTTGATGGACATTTGGATTGTTTCATTTTTGGTAATTATGAATGAAGTTGCTATAAATATTTTCATAATAATTTTTGTATAAAAATAGCTTTTCATCTCTCTTGCCATAAATGCTTAGGAGTACAATTGGTGGGCCAGATGTAAAGTGTATATTTAACATTGTCAGAAACTACCTAATTATTTTCTAAAGTGGTTTTACCATTTTTAATTCCCATATGCAATGCCTGAGAGTTCTAGTTGCTCTGCATCCTCTCCAGCCTTTGGCTTTGTCATTCTAATAGTTGCATGGTAGTATCTCATCATTATATTAATTTGTGTTTATTTCCATAATGATTAATGAGACTGAACACCTATATTCATGTGCTTATTTGCCATCCATATATCTTCTTTGGTGAAATGTAACTTATATGTTTTATCCATTTAAAGAACTAGGTTGCCTCCTTATTTTTATTTTTATTTTTGAGAGTTCTTTATATTTTGTGGATATAATCCTTTGTTAGATATATGATTTGCAATTTTTTTTCTCAGAATGCATCTTATATTTTCATTCTCTTAACAGACTTGATTGTAGAGCAAAAGTCTTTGCTTTTTATAAAGCCCAACTTATCAACTTTCCTCTTTAAATTATTTCTGCTTTAGAGGTAATACATAAGAACTCTGCCAGACACAAGCACAAAAAGATTATGCTCCTTTGTTTTCTCCTATAGGTTTTATACTTTCTCATTTTACATTTACACCTATGATTTCTTTTTAGTTAAACTATACTAATAAAAGGGTAATATGCTAATTAGACCAAACAGACCGGACATCTTCCAGATGTCCCTCTGGACATCCTTCCAGACAAAGCCACGGTGGTGGAGGCCAAGGCAGAGGTGGTTAGGAGCAATTGGGCAGGCAGGCAGAGGTGGTTAGGGGCAATCAGGCAGGCAGGCAGAGGCAGTTGGGGGTGATCAGGCAGGCAGGCAAAGGAGGCTAGGGGCGATCAGGCAGGCAGGCAGAGGTGGTTAGGGGCAATCAGGCAGGAAGGCAGAGGGGTTAGGAGTGATCAGGCAGGCTAGAAGAGTTGTTAGGGGCAATGAGGCAGCCAGGCAGGTGAGCAGTTAGGAGCCAGCAGTCCCAGAATGCTAGAGCAATGTCCGACTGCAGGATCAGGCCTACACCGGCAGTCAGACATCCTCCTAGGGGTTCTGGATTGGAGAGGATGCAGCACAGGCTGAGGGAACACCCCCATGCACGAATTTCATGCACCAGGCCTCTAGTGTTTAAATAAGATGTAAGCAATAGATTAAAGTTTATTTCTTGGATGTGAAAGTTAAATTGTTCCAGACCATGTGTTGAATAGCTTTATTATTGAGTGAATGAACATTTATGATTAGTGCTTCTTAAAGAAGTAATCCATTTATCATTATGTGATGTCCCTCTTTATTCCTGGTAAATTTCCTCATATATGTATGATTTGTTTCATATCAGTGTGATTACTTCAGCTCTCTTTTTTTATTAAGGTATTATATGTGTACATATCTTACCATTGCCCCCCCCACCCCACTCCCATACATGCCCTCACCCCCCAATGTATTGCATCAGTTGGTTATTCTTATATGCATGCATATAAGTCCTTCGGTTGATCTCTTATTTCCCCGACCTCTCCCTAATCTTCCCGCTGTAATTTGACAGTCTGTTTGATGCTTTACTGCCTCTGTATCTATCTTTCTGTTCATCAGTTTATAATGTTTTTTATTATCCACAAATGAGTGAGATCATGTGGTATTTTTCTTTCATTAACTGGCTTATTTCACTTAACATAATGTTCTCTAATTCCATCCAGGTTGCTACAAATGGTAAGAATTCCATCTTTTTTATGGCAGCATAGTATTCCATTGTGTAGATGTACCATAGTTTTCTGATCCAGTCATCTGCTGACGGGCACCTAGGCTGTTTCCAAATCTTAGCTATTGTAAATTGTGCTGCTATGACCATAGGGGAGCATATATCCTTTCTGAGTGGTGTTTCTAGTTTCTTAGGATATATTCCTAGGAGTGGGATTACTGGGTCAAATTGGAGTTCCATTTTCAGTTTTTTGAAGAAACTCCATACTGTTCTCCACAGTGGCTGCACCAGTCTGCATTCCCACCAGCAGTGCACAAGGGTTCCTTTTTATCCACATCGTCACCAACACTTGTCGTTTGTTGATTTGTTGATGATAGCCATTCTGACAGGTGTAAGATGGTATCGCATTGTCGTTTTGATTTGCATCTCTCGGATAATTAGTGACTTTGAGGATGTTTTCATGTGTCTCTTGGCCCTCCTTCTGTCTTCTTTCAAAAACATTCTATTTAGGTTTGTTGCCCATTTTTTTTATTGGATCATTTATCTTCCTTTTATTAAGTTGTATAAGCTGCCTGTAGATGTCGGAGATTAAACCTTTATCAGTGATAACTTTTGCAAATATGTTCTCCCATACAGTGGGGTTTCTTGTTGTTTTGTTGATGGTTTCTTTTGCTGTGCAAAAGCTTTTTAATTTGATGTAGTCCCATTTGTTTACTTTCTCTTTGGCTTCCATTGCCCTAGGGGCAGTATCAGTGAAGAAGTTCTTTCGGCATATGTCTGAGATTTTGCTGTCTGTGGATTCCTCTAGTATTTTTACGGTTTCCTATCTTATATTTAAGTCCTGTATCCATTTTGAGTTTATTTTTGTGTATGGTGTAAGTTGCTGATCTAGTTTCATTTTTTTGCATGTATCTGTCCAATTTTCCCAACACCATTTATTGAAGAGACTGTCTTGACTCCATTGTATGTTCATGCCTCCTTTGTCAAATATTAATTGAGCATAGTGGTTTGGGTCGATATCTGGATTCTCTATTCTATTCCATTGGTCTATATGTCTGTTCTTGTGCCAGTACCAGGCTGTTTTGAAAAGAGTGGCTTTGTAATACAGCTTGAAATCTGGTATTGAGATCCCTCCTACTTTATTCTTCTTTCTCAGGATTGCTGTGGCTATTCGGGGTCTTTTTTTATTCCAGATGAATTTTTGGAGAGTTCTTTCTAGGTCTGTGAAATATGCTGTTGGTATTTTAATGGGGAGTGCATTGAATCTACGGATTACTTTGGGTAGTGTGGACATTTTAATGATGTTGATTCTACCGATCCATGAACATGGTATGTTCTTCCATCTGTTTACATCATCCTCTATCCCTTTTTTCAGTGTCCTGTAGTATTCCGCGTATAGGTCTTTTACCTCCTTGGTTCAGTTTATTCTTAGGTATCTTAATTTTTTTGGTGCGATGATAAATGGGATTGCTTTTTTAGTCTCTCTTTCTGTAAGTTCACCATTGGTGTATAGAAATGCCATAGATTTCTTGGCATTAATTTTGTATCCTGCTACATAGCCGAATTCATTTATTAAGTCTGTTAGTTTTTTGATGGAGTCTTTCGGGTTTTTTATGTACAATATCATGTCATCTGGAAATAAGGACAGCTTTACTTCTTTTCAAATTTGGATGCCTTTTTTTTCTTCTTCTTGTCTAATTGCAATGGCTAATACTTCCAGTACTATGTCAAACAGGAGTGGTGAGAGTGGGCATCCCTGTCTTGTTTCTGTTCTTAGGGCAAATGGTTTTAGTTTTTGCCCATTGAGTATGATGTTAGCTGTGGGTTTATCATATATCGCTTTTATTATGTGGAGGTATGATCCTTCTAATCACACATTGTTGAGAGTTTTTATCAAGAAAGTTTGTTGGATCTTCTCAAAAGCTTTTTCTGCATCAATTGATATGACTATGTGATTTTTATCTTTCAATTTGTTTATGTGATGTATCACATTAATTGATTTTTGGATATTGTACCATCCTTGCATTCCTGGGATAAATCCTACTTGGTCATGGTGTATGATCTTTCTGATGTACTGCTGGATCTGATTTGCTAGAATTTTGTTGAGGATTTTGGCATCTACATTCATGAGGGATATTGGCCTGTAATTCTCCTTCATTGTGTTGTCTTTATCTGGTTTTGGTATTAGGGTGATGCTGGCTTCATAGAAGGAGCTTGGAAGTGTTCCTTCCTCTTGAAATTTTTGTAATAGTCTGAGGAGGATAGGTTTTAGTTCTTCCTTGAATGTTTGGTAAAACTCTCCTGTGAAGCCGTCTGGCCCTGTGCTTTTGTTTGCCGGAAGCGTTTTGATCACTGTTTCAATTTCTTCTATAATTACTGGCATATTGAGCTCTTTAGATTCTTCCAAATTGAGTTTTGGAAGGTTATGTTTTTCTAGGAATATGTCCATTTCCTCCAGGTTGTCCAGTTTGTTGGAATAGAGTTGTTTGTAGTATTTTTTAACAATCCTTTTTATTTCGGCGGGATCTGTTGTTATTTCACATCTTTCATTTCTGATTTTGTTTATTTGATCCTCTCCCTTTGCTTCTTGGTGAGCCTGGCTAGAGGTTCATCAATTTTTTTTATCCTTTCAAAGAACCAGCTCTTGGTTTTGTTGATCTTTTGTATTGTTTCTTTGGTCTCTATGCCATTTATCTCCGCTCTGATCTTTATTATTTCCTTCCTTCTGCTTACACTGGGCTTTTCTTGTTGCTCTTTTTCTAACTCTTTGAGTTGTAAGGTTAGGTAATTTATTACCATTGTTTCTTGGTTTTATTGCAGTATGCTTGTAGAGCTATGAACATCCCTCTTAAGACTGCTTCACTGTGTCCCATAGATTTTGGATTGTTTTGTGTTCATTGTCATTTGTTGCCATGATATTTTTTATTTCTTCCTTGATCTCTCTGGTAACCCAGTCATTGTTTAATAGCATGCTGTTTAGTCTCCATGTGTTTGATTTCTTTGGATTGTTTTTATTGTAGTTGATTTCTAGTTTTATGCCACTGTGGTCTGAGAAGATGCTTGATATGATTTCTATCTTCTTGAATTTGAAGAGATTTTGCCTATGTCCCAACATATGGTCTATCTTTGAAAATGACCCATGTGCACTTGAGAAGAATGTATATTCTGTTGCTTTGGGGAGAATGTTCTGAAGATGTCAATGAATTCCGTCTGGTCTAGTGAGTCATTTAGGATTGATGTTTCTTTGCTGATTTTTTGTTTAGAGGATTTGTCCAATGGTTATAGTGGGGTATTAAAGTCTCCTACTATGATTGTATTGCTGTCAATCTCTCCCTTGATATCCTCCAGGAGTTTTTTTATGTATTTGGGTGCTCCTGTATTGGGTGCATATATGTTTACCAGAGTTATTTCTTCTTGTTGGATTGCTCCTTTTAGTATTATGAAGTGGCCTTCCTTATCTCTTGTTATGTCTTTCACTTTGAGATCTAATTTGTCAGATATAAGTATTGCTACCCCAGGTTTTTTTTTCATTTCAATTCGCCTGGAAGACCTTTTTCCATCCCTTCACCCTCAGTCTGTGTGTGTCTTTTTTTCTGAGTTGGGTTTCTCGTAGACAGCAGATGTATGGGTCTTGTTTTCTTATCCAATCCGTTACCCTATGTCTTTTGATTGGGGCATTTAATCCATTTACATTTAAAGTTATTATTGATAGGTACTTATTTGTCGCCATTTTTATTCTTTACCCCTGTGTTCCTTCTTTGCTTCCTATTTCTTTTTTTTTTTTTTTTTTTTTTTTTTTTTACAGCAGACCCTTTAGCATTTCTTGCATTGCTGGTTTGGTGGTAATAAATTCCCTTAGTCCTTTTTTGTCTGTGAAGCTCCTGATTTCACCTTCAATTTTGATTGATAGCCTTGCTGGGTACAGTATTCTTGGATTCATAGCCTTCCTTTGCAAGACTGTATATTTCATTCCATTCTCTTCTTGCCTGATGAGTTCCTGTTGAGAAATCAGTTGCTAGTCTGATGGGGGTTCCTTTGTATGTAACTTTCTGTCTCTCTCTGGCTGCTTTTAAGATTCTTATTTTGTCATTGGTGTTTGCCCATTTAATTATAATGTGCCTTGGTGACGGTCTTTTGGGGTTCATGTTGCTTAGGACTCTGTGAGCTTCTTGGATTTGTGTGGGTTTTTTCTTCCCTATATCAGGGAAGTTGTCTGTCATTATTTCTTCAAACAGGTTTTCTATTCCTTGCTCAGTTTCCTTTCCTTCTGGAACCCTTATTATGCAGATGTTGTTTTGTTTCGTGTTGTCCCAAAGTACCCTTAGGCTCTCCTCCTACTTTTTAATTTTTTTTTCTAGAAGCTGCTCTACTTGGGTATTTTTTCCCATCTTGTCTTCTAGCTTACTGATGTGGTCCTCTGTTTCTTCTAGTCTACTCTTGATGCGTTCTATTGAGTTTTTTACAGCAGCGATGTCATTTTTCATTTCTTCTTGGTTCTTCTTCATTTCCTTCTGGTTCTTACTCATATTGTCGAATTTGTCTTCCATTCTTTTCAGCCACCTTATGACCATTTATCTGAATTATTTCTCTGGAAGGTTGCTTGCCTCCATTTTGTTTACTTTCTTTTCTGGTGATGCCTGCTTTTCTCTCGTATGCGCGCTCTTTCTTTGTCTCCCCATGGTCTCTTTCCTTCGGATGTCTGGTTATGTCCTTCTTTCTCTCCTTATCCCAGGCGAAATCAGACCTTTCCGTGGTAGAGTGTAGAGCTCCTCTGAATCCTCATGTTTGAGCCAATTGGGGACGGGTGTTCTGGTGCTCGCAGCTGTTCCATGGGTGCCACATTTGTGGATTTTCAGGATTCCAATATGCTCCACTTTCCCTTTCAAATGGCACAGTCTCCGCATCTGAGCCCGTAGCTCCGTTAGGGGACCCGGCCGCAGTGGGGGCTGCCTCTTCTGGGGAGCCCTGTCTAGCAGTCCCCCACCTTCTCCTGGAGATTACCTGTCCCTTAACTTGCCAAGAAACACTCCTCGTGCGACCCTCAGCTGTTCTTTCTTTCTGCTCCGGGATAAGGCTTGGAACACATCTGTCTATTCTGCCACCATTTTTTCCCCTCTTCGGTTCTCTTTTTATTAGTGTTTGCCTGGTATTTCTTTTCTTTTTAATTAAATAGTTTTAAATGGTAATGTCTTTTTTCTTCTTTTTTTTTTGTTGTTTCAAGTATTACATATAGTAGTACATATATCTACTTTTTTTCCCCATTGACCTTCACCCAGCCTCCCCTTCCCCTTGTCACATGCCCTCATCCCACCCCCTAGTGTCTTGTGTCTATTGGTTATGCTTATCTGCATGCATACAAGTCCAGTTAATCTCTTTCCCCCCTCCCCAACACTCCCCAGCCTCCCCGCTGTAATTTGACAGTCTGTTCGATGCTTTACTGCCTCTGTATCTATATTTTCATTCATCAGGTTATAATGTTATTTATGTTCCATAAATGAGTGAGATCATGTGGTATTTTTCTTACGTTGCCTGGCTTATTTCACTTAACATAATGCTCTCCAGATCCATTCATGCTGCTGCAAATGGTAAGAATTCCTTCTTTTTATAGCAGCGTAATATTCCATTGTGTAGATGTACCATGGATTTCTAATCCACTCATCTGCTGATGGGCATTTAGGCTGTTTCCAAATCTTAGCTATGGTGAATTGTGCTTCTATGAACATAGCAGTGCTTATATTCTTTCTGATAAGTGTTTCTAGTTTCTTGGGATATATTCCTAGAAGTGGGATCACTGGGTCAAATGGGAACTCCACTTTTAGTTTTTTTGAGGAAACTCCATACTGTTCTCCAACAGTGGATGCACCAGTCTGCATTCCCACCAGCAGTGCACAAGGGTTCCTTTTTTCTCCACATCCTCGCCAGCATTTGTCATTTGTTGATTTGTAGGTGATAGCCATTCTGACAGGTGTGAGATGGTACCTCATTGTCGTTTTGATGTGCATCTCTCGGATAATTAGTGACTTTGAGCATGTTTTCATGTGTCTCCTGGCCTTCCTTCTGTCTTCTTTCAAAAAGATTCTATTTAGGTCCGTTGCCCATTTTTTTATTGGATCATTTATCTTCCTTTTATTAAGTTGCATGATTTCCCTGTAAATGTAGGAGATTAAACCTTTATCAGTGATAACATTTTCAAATATGTTCTCCCATACATTGGGCTTTCTTGTTGTTCTGTTGATTGTCTCTTTTGCTGTGCAAAAGCTTTTTATTTTGATGTAGTCCCATTTGTTTGTTTTCTCTTTAGTTTCCATTGCCCTAGGAGTGGTATCGGTGACAAAATTGCTTCAGCATATGTCTAAAATTTGGTGCCTGTGGATTGCTGTAGTATTTGTATGGTTTCCTGGCTTATGTTTAAGTCCTTTATCCATTTTGAGTCTATTTTTGTGTATGGTGTAAGTTGGTGTTCTAGTTTCACTTTTTTGCATGTATCTGTCCAATTTTCCCAACACCATTTATTGAAGAGACTGCCTTGACTCCATTGTATGTTCATGCCTCCTTTGTCAAATATTAATTGAGCATAGTGGTTTGGGTCAATGTCTGGGTTCTCTATTCTATTCCATTGGTCTATATGTCTGTTCTTGTGCCAGTACTAAGTGGTGTTGAGAACAGTGGCTTCGCATACAGCTTGTAATCTGGTATTGAGATCCCACCTAATTTGTTCTTCTTTCTCAGGATTGCTGCAGTTATTTGGGCTCTTTTTTTTTATTCCAGATAAATTTTTGGAGAGTTCTTTCTAGGTCTGTAAAATATGCCGCTGGTATTTTAATGGGGAGTGCATGGAATCTATAGATTCCTTTGGGTAGTATGGACATTTTAATGATGTTGATTCTACCAATCCATGAACATGGTATGTTCCTCCATTTGTTTATATCTTCCTCTATGTCTTTTTTCAGTGTCCTGTAGTTTTCTGCATATAGGTATTTTACCTCCTTGGTTAAGTTTCCTCCATTTGTTTATATCTACCTCTATGTCTTTTTTCAGTGTCCTGTAGTTTTCTGCATATAGGTCTTTTACCTCCTTGGTTAAGTTTACTACTTGGTATCTTAATTTATTTGGTGCAATGGTAAATGGGATTGCTTTTTCAGTCTCTCTTTCTGTAAGTTAACGATTTGTGTATAGAAATGCCATGGATTTCTTGATGTTAATTTTGTGTCCTGCTACATTGCTGCCTTCATTTATTAAGTCTAATAGTTTTTTGATGGAGTCTTTAGGGATTTTTATGTACAATATCATGTCATCTGCAAATAAGGACAGTTTTATTTCTTTTTTCCAATTTCGATGCTTTTTATTTCTTCTTCTTGTCTAATCACAATGGCTAATACATCCAGTACTATCTCGAACAAGAGTTGTGAGAGTGGGATTCCCTGTCTTGTTCCTGTTCTTAGGGGAGATGGTTTTAGTTTTTGCCCATTGTGTATGATGTTAGCTGTGAGTTTATCATATATGGCTTTTATGAGGTTGAGGTATGATCCTTCCATTCACACCTTGCTGAGAGTTGTTATCAAGAAATGGTGTTGGATTTTGTCAAATGCTTTCTCTGCATAAATTGACATGACTATGTGATTTTTATCTCTCAATTTGTTTATGTGATGTATCACTTTTATTGATTTGCGGATATTGTACCATCCTTGCATCCCCAGCATAAATCCTACTTGGTCATGGTATATGATCGTTCTGATGTACTGCTGGATCCGATTTGCTAGAATTTTGGTGAGGATTTTGATATCTATGTTCGTGAGGGATATTGGCCTGTAATTCTCTTTCATTGTGTTGTCTTTATCTGCTTTTGGTGTTAGGGTGATGCTGGCTTCATAGAATGAGCTTGGAAGCATTCCTTCCTCTTGAAGTTTTTGGAATAGTCTGACGAGGATAGGTTTTAGTTCTTCCTTGATTGTTTGGTAAAACTCCCCTGTGAAGCCATCTGGCCCCAGGCTTTTGTTTGCTGGAAGCTTTTTGATGACTGCTTCAATTTCTTCTAGAGTTATCAGCCTATTGAGATATTTAGACTCTTCCTTATTAGTTTTGGAAGGTTATATATTTTTTAGGAATGTGTCCATTTCATCCAGATTGTCCAGTTATTTGGAATAGAGTTGTCCATAGTATTTTTTAACAATCCTTTGTATTTCTGTGGGGCCTATTGTTATTTTTTTTTCATTTCTGATTTTGTTTATTTGATCCTCTCCCTTTGCTTCTTGGTGAGCCTGGCTAGAGGTTCATCAATCTTGTTTATGCTTTCAAAGACCTGCTCTTGGTTTTGTTGATCTTTTTTATTTTTTGGTCTCTATGTCATTTATCTTCACTCTGATCTTTCGTATTTCCTTCCTTCTGCTTACACTGGGCTTTTCTGGTTGCTCTCTTTCTTACTCTTTGAGTTGTAAGGTTAGGTAATTTATTACCATTGTTTCTTGTTTTTTTGCAGTAGGCTTGTAGAGCTATGAACTTCCCTCTCAAGACTGCTTTCGCTGTGTCCCATATATTTTGGATTGTTGTGTTTTCATTGTCATTCGTTGCCATGTTATTTTTTATTTCTTCGTTGATCTCTCTCTTAAGTCAGGCATTGCTTAATAGCCTGTTATTTAGTCTCCATGTATTTGATTTTTTTGGATTGTTTTTATTGTAGTTGATTTCCAGTTTTATGCCACTGTGACCTGAGAAGATGTTTGATTTGATTCCTATCTTTTTGAATTTGAAGAGACTTTGCCTATGACCCAACATATGGTCTATCTTTGAAAATGACTCATGTGCACTTGAGAAGAATGTATATTTGTGGCTTTGAGGTTAAATGTTCTGAAGATGTCAATGAATTCCATCTGGTCTAGTGAGTCATTTAGGATTGATGTTTCTTTGCTGATTTTTTTGTTTAGAGGATTTGTCCAATGGTGATAGTGGGGTATTAAAGTCCCCTACTATGATTGTATTGCTGTCAATCTCTCCCTTGATATCCTCCATAACTATTTTTTATTTTTTTGGGTGCTCCTGTATTGTGTGCGTATATGTTTACCAGAGTTACTTCTTCTTGTTGGATTGCTCCCTTTAGTATTATGAAGTGGCCTTCCTTATCTCTTGTTATGTCCTTCACTTTGAGATCTAATTTGTCAGATATAAGTATTGCTACCCCAGCTTTTTTTTCAGTTCCATTTGCCTGAAAAACCTTTTTCCATCCCTTCACACTCAGTCTCTATGCGTCTTTTTTTCTGAGGTGGGTTTCTTGTAGACAGCAGATATATGGGTCATGTTTTCTTATCCAATCTGTTACCCTATGTCTTTTGATTGGGGCATTTAATCCATTTATATTTAAAGTTATTATTGATAGGTACTTGTTTGTCATCATTTTTATTCTTTACCCCTGTGTTCCTTCTTTGCTTCCTATTTCTTTCTTTCTTTCTTTCTTTCTTTTTTTTACAGCAGACCCTATAACATTTCCTGCATTGCTGGTTTGGTGGTAATAAAGTTCCTTAGTCCTTTTTTGTCTGAGAAGCTCCTGATTTTACCTTCCATTTTGACTGATAGCCTTTCTAGGTACAGTATTCTTGGATTTATACCCTTCCTTTTCATGTCTTTGTATATTTCATTGCATTCCCTTCTAGCCTGATGTGTTTTTGTTGAGAAATCTGTTGCTAGTCCGATGGGGGTTCCTTTGTAGGTAACTTTCTGTCTCTCTCTGGCCTCTTTTAAGATTCTTATTTTGTCGTTGGTGTTTGCCAATTTAATTACAATGTGCTTTGGCATCGATCTTTTGGGGTTCATTTTACATGGGACTCTGTTAACTTCTTGGATTTGTGTGGGTTTTTTCTTCCCTATATCAGGGAAGTTTTCTGTCTTTATTTCTTCAAACACGTTTTCTATTCCTTGCTCAGTTTCCTCTCCTTCTGGAACCCCTATTATGTGGATGTTGTTTTGTTTCATGTTGTCCCAAAGTTCCCTTTGGCTCTCCTTCTGCTTTTTAATTTTTTTTTTCTAGAAGCTGCTCTACTTGAGTATTTTTTCCTACCTTGTCTTCTAGCTCACTGATGCAGTCCTCTGCCTTTTCTAGTCTACTGTTGATGCTTTCTATTAATTTCTTTATAGCAGTGATATCATTTTTTATTTCTTCTTGGTTCTTCTTCATTTCCTCTTGGTTCTTACACATATTTTCGAATTTGTCTTCCATTCTTTTCAGCCACCTTATGACCATTTCTTGGAATTCTTTCTCTGACAGGTTGCTTGCCCCCATTTTGTTTACTTTCTTTTCTGGTTATGCCTGCTTTTCTTTCATATGCGGGCTGTTTCTTTGTCTCCCCATGGTCTCTCTTCTCCCGGTGTCTGGTTATGTAGTTCTCTCTCTCCTGCATTGATTTAATGGCACAAAGTACAACACAATAAGGCACAACACACAAGGCACTGAACACAAATGTATTCACAATATTAATAACCCCAAAGAAAGGTGACCACCAGAGAAAGGCAAATTAGAGGAGAAGAACTAAAGAAGAAGAGGGACAAAAAGGAGTGCAGAAATGAAATTTGGTAAAGAAAAAAAAATAATAGAGAAAATAAAGAGAATTAGAAAGAAGAGGAGAACAAACTAAATATATGGGGAGAAAACTCCAATAGAACAGCCACTAATCCCAACAAATGCCAGCAACAAGTACCTGGAGATGAATGCAAACTACAAACAATGAGTAATATCAAGTGAGGAGAGGGAAAACAGAAGGAAAAACAAATAAAAACAAAACAAAACAATAACAAAAAGAATAAGCAAAAAAATCTCATAAAGAAGCATAAACAATCCGATATAATAAAAAATCAAGCAAACAACAAAAAAAAGGATAGAGAGAAAAAAATTTTGGATAGTGAAGAAAGAGAAGAGAGAGGTGTTTATAGACTTGGAGCAGGGGATTGGAAATTAGATATATAAGTAGGGTGAAATTTTTACAGGGGGTTAAAAGAAGGAATAGGGAAAATCTAAAGCAGGAATAGGGTAAGAGAAATAGGACAACAAAAGGGGAAAGTGAGTAAGAGTGTTGGCACAAAGGTAAAGTTGATATAGAGTAAAATGATGCTTAAGGAAAGATGAAAATAGAATGTAGAACACTAATCCCAAAGTAAAATAAAGAGAAAATAAAATGACACCTTTTTAAAAAAGGTAAAATAGTAGTAGTAATAATACTGATTGAAAATAAAAATGTAATAATTCAAAAGGTAAAATCAAGTGAGAATGAAGAAAAAAAATATTTTCTTAAGTAAAAGTTGAAAAAAAATAAAAATAAAAATGTGCAGTAATGAAGGTCATTCACTTCCTCTACTGTTCTGTTTGTCATGCCTGTTTCCTAGTCAGGACAGTATTGAAGTTCCCTGTGTTCCACTGCTCCTCAGTGTTGTAAGCCAGTCCTGATTTTTAAGCCAGCAGTGTGTCTTAATTTCTTATACTCCTTTATTTGTGTTTATACAAGAGTCAATTTGTGATTCAACCCCTCTGTGGCAGTGTTTCTGGATTGACCTCCAGGTCTATAGGTCCTCTCTAGGTAGTGTTGAGATTTTGTTTTCTCTGTGGCACTTAATACAAATTTGGGGGAATGGGTTGCTCCAGAGCTGGTTCACTGATGGTTATTCCCTGCTCTGATTCCCAGGTTCCACAAAAACAACTTTCTCCTGCAGTCTGTTAGATTGTCCCCAATTTGGTGATCCTATGTATTGGGCTTAGTAATCAAAAGCAAGGATTTAAAGAGAAAAAGAGAGAGAGAGAGAGAGAGAGAGAGAGAGAGAGAGAGAGAGAGAGAGAGAGAGAGAGAAAAGAGCCAGAGTAAGTGTGCGAACTCCTGGGCTGCGCGCATGTCTGTGCAGTCTTTTTTCCCCTTGGGTCTAAGCAGCCGGCACACTTTTAAAATTTTTAGGCTGTCCTTTTGCACCCAGTTCAGCTATGGGTTGCTTTTTAGAGTTCCCTTCTGTTAGCAGCTCTGCGGACCCCCTTCCACGTTCATGGATCACACCAGTCCCAACGGCCGTGGATTTTTCTGGGTACAGACTTCTTCAGGTCCTCCAGCTCCTGCTGTGCAGGTTTCTGTCTCCTGCCCGGACCACAGACCTCACATTATCCCTGGAGAAATCTGACCTTTCCATGAGGGGGTGCAGAACTCCTCTGAATTCGCGTGCTCGTGCCATGTGGGGACCAGTTTTCTTGGTTTCGCAGCTGTTTGCTGGGTGCAGTAGTTGTAGATTCCCGGGATTTTCAGGCTTCTGACAACATCCACTGTCCCCTTCAAGTTGGCAAGGTCTCCACATCAAAGCCCGTTGCTCCGGGAGGGAACCCAGCAGTAATGGGGGCTGCCCGGTTAGGGGAACCCCGTCCAGCAGTCCCCCACAGTCTCCTGGAGTATAGCTGTCCCTCAACTCACCAACAAACACTCCCCGTGCAAATACGCATTCTCCCATTGTTCTCACACTCACACACTATCTTGCAGTCTGCCTTCCCATCGGCAGCCATCTTCCCTTCCTGCCTGGCATTTCTTTTTCCAGCCTTTCATTTTTAACCTATCTATATCTTCTTATTTAAAGTTAGTTTCTTGAGAGCATCTAGTTCGGTCTATAGTTTTTTGTGAGTTTATTTTGTTTCTAAATGTATATTTTTATTGATTTCAGAGAAGAAGGAAGAGGGAGAGGGGGATAGAAACATCAATGATGCGAGAGAATAATTGATCAACTGCATGCTGGGAATTGAGCCCACAACATGGGTATGTGCCCTAACCAGAATCAAACCATGACCTCCTGGTTCATAGGTCCATGCTCAACCATGGAGCCATGCCACTGGGCAAGAGCACATAGTTTTTTTTTTTACATTCAATATGACAGTCTCTGTGTTTTCATTTGTGCCCTTATACCACTTACATTATATTAGAGCTATAATTTTATTCTTTGTTTTCTGTTTGTCTATTTTTAGTTTCTCTGGTTCTCCATTTCTTGCCTTACTTTGATTATTTGAATAGCATTTAGTATTTAATTTTAATTTATCTACATTCTTTTTGTCTATATACATTTATATTTTTTTAGTGGTTGCTCAAAATACTATGGTATACATATCTGTCTTTTCACAGTCTATTTAGAGTTAATATTTTATCGCTTCAAGTACAACATGGAACCCTTACAACTATATAGGGTTCTTTATCTTTTCCCCTCTATGTTATAGCTGCCATATATATTTCATTTATATATATATATATATATATATATATATATATATATATATATATATGTCATTCAGAGAAAGGTAAGTATCACATGATCTCACTCATATGTGGAATCTAATGAACAACATAAAATGAAGAACAAAAATAGACCCAGAGACACAAAAACATCAAACAGACTGTCAAACCTCAGAGGGAAGGCAGGGGAGGGTGGGTGGGTGGGGAGTGATCAACCAATAAATTCATATGCATATATGCATAACCCATGGACACAGACAATATGATGGTGAAGGCCTCGGGTGGTTGGCGGGGGCAGAGTGGGAGAGGTCAATGTGGGGAAAAGGGAACATATGTAATATTTTCAACAATAAAGATCTTTTAAAAAGAAGAAAATTAAAAAAAAAAAGAAAACCTCCCTTGTTATACTTGCTTTTGAGAATCATACTAAATTTAAAGAATTGAAGTGGAAAGAATATCTGCCATTTAAATCTTTTTTTTTTTTCATTATTGAATTTCCATGTTTCTCTCTGGTATAATTTTCCTCTAGCCTGAATAAATTCTTTTACCATTTCAATAAAATCAGATCTCATAGTGACAAATCACCTTAGTATTACTTTACCTAAAAGTGTCTATCTTTCCTGGATATAGAATTCCAGGTTGACAGTTCTTTTAGGTCTTCAAAGATGTTGTTCTATTATATATTGTTTGGCCTGTTTGGTTTCTCATGAGCAATCTACCAATCATACAAATTATGTTATATATAATGTGTCATTTTTTTCTGGATGCTTTAAAACTTTTTTCTTTCTCCTTTGATTTTTAGCTGTTTATTATGTATCTGGTCATGGTTTTATTCCAATTTATCCTTTTTGTAGTATACTATACTTCTTGATTCTATCATTTTATATCTTTCATCAAATTTGAGAAATTTTCAGCTATTATTTTATTCAAATATATTTCATATACCAATCTTTTCCTCCTCTCATTCAGGAACTCTATTGATACCAATATTAGTTATTTTGATATATCTCACAGGTCCCTGAGCCTCCGTTCATTTTGTTAAACTCTGTTTCTCTGTTATGATTGTACTAGAGGCCTGGTGCACAAAAATCGTGCAAGGGTGTGGTCTCTAGGCCCGGCCAGCAATCAGGGCCGATTGGGGCCAGGCTGATCAAGGCGGGCCCAATTGGGGCCCGAAGGTCCCGGCAGTGTCAGGAGAGGAAGCGTGGAAGGAACAGACACAGGACACCAACACTGCCATTGTTGGCATCCTGCCAACATGCAGTTCCCTGCCTCCCTCCCTCCTCCTTCCATAGCTGCCACGCTGCCACCATGGCAGACAAGCAACAGGCTGATCAGGGACTGCCAGCCAGTGGGAGGGACAGGGCATGGGAGGTTGGCCTCTGCCCCCGAGGAGGGAGCTGGCTCTTGGCCCCCCTGGGAAAGGGGCTGTGTCCACTGCCACCCACCCCTGGTTCCCCATCCCAGCCCAGGGAAGGACTGCGGGAGGTTGGCCAGCCAGGGGAGGTTGGCTGTGGGAGCACACTGAACACCAGGGGGAAGCTCCTGCATTGAGCATCTGCCCCAGGTGGTCAGTGCGCATCATAGCGACTGGTTATTCCAGTCGTTCAGTTGTAATGGTCAATTAAGCTTTTATATATATAGATAATGTTACTTAATCTATCTTCAAGTTCACTTAGTATTTCTCTGTGATCTCATTATGCTAATGAGTCTGCCTTTGAAGTTTTTATTTTGGATTCTTTATTTTTCAGTTTTTTAAACTTTCTATTTGTATCTTATACTTTTTGCTTAAAACCTATTTTTTCAAGAGTATTCAACTATATTTTTTGGTGGATGATTACAATAACTGCTTTTTTATTTATTAATTAAAACATCTAGTTTATCTCAGAAGTGCCATCTTTTGACAGCCTTTTCCCTTGAAAATGTGCAAGATTTTCTTGTTTTTTTAAAAAAAATATTAAAGATAGAGGTGGAACTTGAAGATGGCAGCCAGGAGGATGGCAGTGAGGGAGAATATGAGTGAGTGAGGGAGCAAAAGGGGAGTGTGTGGACATGTGGTGTGTATGTGTGTCTCAGGGAGGGACAGTTAGATATCACAGGACCTTCTGGGGCTGGCAGACTGGGCTGGCATAACTGAGTAGCCTCTGCTACTGCTGTAATCTCTCCTGAAGCTCTGGCTCTGCCACAGAGGCCATGCCATCTTGAAGGGGAGAGATAGCAGCCATCGCCAGGGACTGCATGCGTGAGTGGAGCCAGCAGCCACTGCCCGAGACCACGCGCAAGTGCAGGGAGCCAGCAGAAGCCACCCATGACCACACAGGAGGGAATCCAGCAGCCACTGCCTGTGACCACACACACACGCAGGGAGCCAGCAGCCACTATCTGTGACCTCTCAGAGAGCCAGCAGCCACTGCCCATGACCATGTGAATGCGTGGCAAGCTAGCAGCTTCTGTCTGTGACCTTGTGGAGAGTCATCAGCCACTGCCTGAGACCACGCACATGCAAGTCGAGCTAGCAGACACCACTCGTGAGTGCTCTGGGAGCCCACTGCCACTGTCTGCGACCACACAGAGAGCCAAAAGCCACTGCCCATGAACATGGGTGGTCAAAAGCTGCTGAGAAACAAGGGACACACAGAGACTGAAAGTGAAGGAATGGAAAAATATATTTCAGGCAAATGGAAATGAAAAAAAAGCTAGGGTAACAATACTTATATCTGACAAAATAGACCTCAAAGTGAAGGCCATAACAAAAAATAAGGAAGGCCACTTCATAATACTAAAGGTATCGATACAACAAGAGGATATGACCCTGGTAAGCATATATGCACCCAATGCAGGAGCACCCGAATACATTAAAAAAAAAAAAAAAACTCCTGGAAGATATGAAGGAAGAGATCGACAACAATACAATCATAGTAGAGGACTTTAATACCCCACTGACATCACTGCATAGATCCTCTAGACAAAAAATCAGCAAAGATGGCTGAGATGGCAGCAATCCTAAATGATTCACTAGATCAGATGGACTTAATTGACATCTTCAGAACATTTCACCCCAAAGTCACAGAATATACGTTCTTCTCAAGTGCACATGGGACATTTTCTAAGATAGACCACATATTGGGTCACAGGCAAAGTCTCTTCAAATTTAAGAAGATTGGAATCACATCAAGCATCTTCTCAGACCACAATGGCATATTAGAAATCAACTACAATAAAAACAATAAAAAATTCAAACACTTGGAAGCTGGATAGCATGCTATTTAACAATGATTTGGTTACCAAAGAGATCAAAGAAGAAATTAAAAACATCCTGGGAACAAATGACAATGAAAACACAACAATCCAAAATCTATGGGACACAGTGAAAGAAGTCCTGAGAGGGAAGTTCATAGCTCTACAGGCCTACCTCCAAAAACAAGAAAAAATAGTAATAAATTATCTAACTCCACAACTTAAAAAAGTAGAAAGAGAGCAACAAGAAAGCTCAGAGTAAGCAGTAGGAAGGAGATAATAAAGATCAGAGCAGAAATAAATGACATAGAGACCAAAAAAAAAAAAAAGAAAATACAAAAGATCAATGAAATCAAAAGCTGGTTCTTTGAAAGGATAAAAAAGTTGGATGAACCTCTAGCTAGGCTCACCAAGAAGCAAAGGGAGAGGACCCAAATAAACAAAATCAGAAATCAAAGAGGCGAAATAACAACAGACCCTACAGAAATACAAAGGGTTGTAAAAAAATACTATGAACAGTGCTATTCCAACAAACTTATCTTAGAGGAAATGGATATATTCCTAGAAAAATACTAACTTCCAAAACTCAATCAAGACAAGTAAAAATATCTTGAAGCAGTCATCAAAAAATTTACAGCAAACATAAGCCCAGGTCCAGACGGCTTCACAGGGGAGTTTTATCAAACATTCAAAGAAAAACTAAAACCTATCCTTCTCAGACTATTCCAAAAAAATCAGGAGGAAGGCACACTTCCTAGTTCTTTCTATGAAGCCAGAATCACCCTAATCCCAAAACCAGATAAAGAATTGCAGGCCAATATCTCTGATAAACTTAGATGCTAATATCCTCAACAAAGTCTTAGCAAATCGGATCAAGCATTATATTAGAAAGATCATCCACCACGAACCAGTGGGATTTATCCCTGTGATGCAAGGCTGGTACAATATCCACAAATCAATAAATGTGATACATCACATAAACAAAGAAACAAATCACATATTCCTATCAATTGATGCAGAAAAGGCATTTGACAATATTCAACATCCTGTCCTGATGGAATATCTCAGCAAAGTCTGAATAGTGGGATCATTCCTCAACATAATAAAAGCCTTATATGAAAAACCTTCAGCAAACATCATACTCAATGGGCAAAATCTAAAACCATTTCCCCTAAGAACAGGAATGAGACAGGGATGCCCATTTTCACACTCCTGTTTGAAATAGTACTGTAAGTGCTAACCATAGCGATCAGACAAGAAGTGGAAATAAAAGGCATCCAAATTGGAAAAGAAAAAATAAAATTGTCATTATTCGCAGATGACATGATATTGTACTTAGAGAACCCTAAAGACTCCATCATAAAACTACAAGCCTTAATAAATGAATTTGGAAATGTAGTAGGATACAAAATTAACACGCAGAAATCTATGGCATTTTTATACACCAATAATGAACTCATAGAAAGAGAAACTAAAAAAAAATCCCATTTACCATTGTAATTTAACCAAAGAGGTAAATGACCTGTACTCAGAAAATTACAGAATGCTGACAAAAGATATAAAGGAAGACAGAAACAAATGGAAGAATATTCCGTGTTCATAGATTGGTAGAATTAACATCATTAAAATGTTCATCCTACCCAAAGCAATGTATAGATTCAATGCAATCCCCATTAAAATACCAATGGCATACTTCAATGATCTATAACAAACTCTCCAAAATTTTTTCTGGGACAAAAAAAGACCCTGAATGGCTGCAGCAATCTTGAGAAAGAAGAACAAAGTTGGAGGGATCACAATACCAGATATCAAGCTATGTTACAAAGCCACTGTTCTCAAAACTGCTTGGTACTGGCACAAGAATATACATGTAGACCAATGGAACAGAACAGAGAACCCAGAAATTGACTCAACCCATTGTGCTCAATTAATATTTGACAAAGGAGGCAAGAGCATACAATGGAGTCAAGACAGTCTCTTCAATAAATGGAGTTGGGAAAATTGGACTGATACATGAAAAAAAATGAAACTAGACCACCAATTTACACCATACACAAAAATAAACTCAAAATGGATAAAGGACTTAATGTAAGATGGGAAACCATAAAAATCTTAGAAGAAGCCATCAGCAGCACAATAGCAGACATTTGTCATAGCAATATCTTTACCGATACAGCTCCTAGGACATTGGACACTAAGGAGAAAATAAACAAATGCGACTACATCAAAACAAAAAGCTTCTGCACAGCAAAAGAGAAACCATCAACAAAACAAAAAGAAAGCCCACTGCATGGGAGAACATATTTGCCAATGTTATCTCTGGTAAGGGTTTAATCTCCAATATTCATAGGGAACTCCTAAAACTTAACAAAGGGCAGATAAACAATCCAATGAAAAAATGGGCTAAAGACCTAAATAGACCCCTTACAAAAGAGGACAAAAGAAGGCCAAGAGACATAAGAAAACATGCTCAAAGTCCCTAATCATCTGAGAGATGCAAATCAAAATAACAATGAGGTACAATCTCTCACCTGTCAGAATGGCTATCATCAACAAATTAACAAATGAGGGAGAAACCAAAATTGCGGCATAGGTAAACACCTGAACTTGCTGCCTTCCACAACCACTTCAAAACTACAACTAAAAGACAAAACGGACATCATCCAGAAACACAGAAAGGCTGGCTGAGTGGAAATTCTACAACTAGAAGGAAAGAGAAAAGCACACTGAGACTCAGAGGAGCTGCAGGAGGCAGAGGTACTGAGATGAATGGCAACTGAGTGCCCGGCTGGCTTTCTCAAGCGGGAGGGAGACAAAAGCTCCCAACTGCGCTGAACTCCAGTTCTGGGCAAGACTCTGGGGACCAAGACTCATTCGGGGAGAACCTGGACTGTCTGGCAGTGGGCGAAATTCAAGGGCAGCTTTCTATCAGAGGTGCTTGCAGCGATTAACCCTGGGACTGAGACACAGGGGCCTATTAAGGCAGGGCTGATGGGAAACCAATGCTGTCTGCTCCGCCCTGAGACTCCGCCCCATCCAAGCTGAGCACAGAGGCTTTTGCAAGTCTTGTCTCATAAGGGTGTCTCCAGCACAGAAGTTCTCCCAGAATAGACACAGCTGATCTTCACAGCCAATTGCCCTGGAGGTCAATTCCTCCCAGTGATACCAACAATAATCAAGGCTTAACTACAACAAGACTGTGCACACAGCCCACAAAGGGGTGCACCAAGCGTGTCCAACTCAGGTAACTGGGGAGGCTGAGCCACTGGGCCCTATAGGACACCTAGCACACAAAGCCACTCTATCAACACAGGGAAGCAGCC
Source organism: Plecotus auritus (assembly GCF_963455305.1). NCBI lineage: Eukaryota > Metazoa > Chordata > Mammalia > Chiroptera > Vespertilionidae > Plecotus > Plecotus auritus. The sequence continues at coordinate 100,720,987 of NC_137784.1, forward strand.
AAAATGTGGAGACAAAGAAACAGGTCACAAATGAAAGAAATGGAGAAAGCAAACTACTGGATATAGAGTTCAAAACCACGGTTATAAGGTTACTTAAGAATCTTCTAGAAACCTCCTAGAAATATAATGAGACCCTCAAGGATATGAAAAGGGACCAATTAGAAATTAAGCATACACAGACTGAAATAAAGAATAATATACAGAGATCCAACAGCAAACTAAAGGATCCCAAGAATCAAGTCAAAGATTTTAAATACAAAGAAGCAAAAAACACCCAACCAGAAAAGAAAAAAGAAAAAAGAATCCATAAATATGAAAGTAGTGTAAGGAGCCTCTGGGACAACTTCAAGTGTACTAATATCTGAATTATGGGGGTGCCAGACGAAGAGAGAGAGCAAGATACTGAAAACCTATTTGAAGAAATAATGACAGAAAACTTCCCCCACCTGGTGAAAGAAATAGACTTACACGTCAGGAAGCACACAGAACCCCAAACAAAAGGAATCCAAAGAGGTCCACACCAAGACACTTCATAATTAAAATGCCAAGGGCAAAAGACAAAGAGAGAATCTTAAAAGCAGCAAGAGAAAAACAGTTAATTACCTACAAGGGAGCACCCATACGACTGTCAGCTGACTTCTCAACAGAAACTATGCAGGCCAGACGGGAGTGGCAAGAAATATTCAATGTGATGACTAGCAAGAACATACAACCAACATTACTCTACCCAGCAAAGCTATCATTTAGAATTGAAGGTCAGATAAAGAGCTTCACAGATAAGAAAAAGCTAAAGGAGTTCATCACTGCCAAACCATATTGTATGAAATGCTGAAGGGTATTCTTTAAGAAGAGGAAGAAGAAAAAGGTAAAGATAAAAATTATGAACAACAAAGTGACAACAAATACATATCTATCAACAAGTGAATCTAAAAATCGAGTGAATAAAAAATCTGATGAACAGAATTAATTGGTGAATATAACAGAATCAGGGGCATAGAAAGGGAGTGGACTGACAATTCTCGGGGGGAAGGGGTGTGGGGGGTGCGGGAAGAGAGTGGACAAAAATCTTACACCTATGGATGAGGACAGTGGGGGTGGGTAGGAGCAGAGAGTGGGGTGGGAACCAGGTGGAGGGGAGCTATGGGGGGAAAAAGAGGAACAACTGTAATAATCTGAACAATAAAGATTTATTTAAAAAATCAACAAACGACAAGTGCTAGGGAGGATTTAATTTTTTTCCTCAAAAAATTAAAAATGGAAATTCCATTTGACCCAGTGATCCCACTTCTAGGAATATATCCCTAGAAATAAGAAACACCAATCAGAAAGGATATATGCATCCCTATGTTCATAGCAGCACAGTTTACAATAGCTAGGATTTGGCAATAGCCTAAGTGCCCATCAGCAGATGAGTGGATTAGAAAATTGTGGTACATCTACACAATGGAATACTATGCTGCTGTAAGAAAGAAGGAATTCTTACCATTTGCAACAGCATGAATGGAAGTGGAGAGAATTATGCTAAGGGAAATAAGCCAGTCAGAGAAAGATAAATATCACATGATCTCACTCATTTGTGCAATACAATATAATGAACAACAAACTGATGAACAAAAACAAAACCAGATTCATAGAAGCATTGAATAGACTGTCTAACCATGAGGGAAGGCGGGGGTGAGGGCTAAGAGATCAACCAAAAGACTTGTATGCATGTATATGAGCATAATCAATGGATACAGATGGGAGGCTGTATAAGGGTATGTGCTGGGGTTTGGGGGCGGCCAGGGAGAGGTTAATGGGGGAAAAAGCAGACTTATGTAATATATTAAACAGTAAAGAACTTAAATTTAAAAAATATATTAAGTAGTTTTGGCTTATATTCTCTAAATTATTAATATTATGTTATGATATCATGCATCCTATTAAAATCCTGTGAAGTATGTTGATTTTGTTATTTTATTCTCTAGTCTCCAGTTATGTTCTGATTGCAAGTTCTGTCTTGCTTTCTAAGAATGTTGGTTTCAATGTCAGTTCATTTTTTTCAAGCGTTTACTCTGCTGTTTGAGTCTGATCAGCACATGTACACTCAGAAGTTACTCTGGCCTGGTTGGGGTCGCACAATGGTTGAGCCTAGATCTATGAACCAAAGGGTCGCAGTTTGATTCCCAGTTGGGGTGCATGCCTGGTTTGCGGGCTCAATCACCAATGTGGGCCATGGAGGAGGCAACCGATCAATTATTCTCTCTCATCATTGATGTTTCTATCTCTCTCTTCATCTTTTAAATAAATAATAAAAAGATACTAAAAAAGAAGTTACTCTGAGGCATGAGTGATAGTTTATATCATATTTTGGTTCTCATAGTCTCTGCAGTATTTCTCTAAGTCTGCTCTTTTCATGTGCAGCTGGAGTGAACTTGGGTTGTATGCCAGTTCCTACATAGTTTTAGGGGATCTCCTATTTCAGCTCTTTTACAGCTCCCAAGGGCCAATTGCCCAAAGTTCTTCTGGCTAGAAAGACAAGTTTTGCTTTAGGTTTTAGCCTTACTGTATAGCCATGCAGTTCCTCTAAACTAGGCTGCATATGGGATAAATTGGCAACTAAATAAGAGATACTTTCCACAGTGTTTGAACATTACCCCCTTTCCTCATCCCTTTCCTCATTCTCTAAGTTTCCATGACTTCTGTGTATCATAGACTAGACCATATTATCTTTGGGAAATCTCTAGAATACAGTGAGGAATGGTTTCAGGAATAACCATGTTCCCTCTTCCTAGTTATTAAACTAATGAGTACATTTTAGGTTTTATTTTACTTTAATCGCTCTATAGGATTTGTAATTGTTGTCTACACTTGCCTTCTTAAAAAAGATATATTTATTTGGCTTCTACATTTCACACTCCATTTCACACTCTTTTTACTTTTCTATTCATTTATTCTCTCTCTCCTTATTTGGATCCTCTTCTTCTACCTACCCTTCAAACACTAGTGTTATCCAAATCCTGCATTTAACTTATTTCCTTCTTAATCTATACAATCTCTGTGGGCAGTTTATTGGTTCCCGTAGTTTCAACTACACCTCCACCACTAGTAAAGTGATGCTTTCTAATCTATATCTCCAGCCCAGAAGTCTCTTCCAAGCTCTAGATTTATATATCTAACTCTGTAGACCTCTTGAAATATATATATAAAAAACACGTATTATCTTTGCCCCAAATCCACTTTTCTCATGGTAAGCTCTAACTCAATATAAAGTATCAGTGCCCATTCATAAAGTCCTAAGCAGTAATTTGATTTCTTTCTTTCCCTTTTGCCTCCACTGTGGCAGAATATAAATGGCTAAAATTTCTTTTCAGTTCTTCCCATCAAGAAGTGGAGTCAATTTTCTCACCCATTGAATCTCAACTGGCTTTATGACTTTCTTTGATGGAAGCGATGTTGGATGATTTATAAACCTTTGTTTAAGGGCCTTGCAGCTTTATTCTTATTCTCTTGAAACCTGGTACCATCATGTGAAAATTCCCAGGCTAGTTTTCTTGGTGTTGAAAACATGCAGAGAAGAACCTAGCTTAGCTGTCTTTAAGATGAAACCAATCACTTTAGCATGATATGAAAGACCCTTGCATGAGCTGGTTTCAGTCCTGATCTTGCTAAGCTATGGCAAGGTATACTTTTAGTGTGTCATATTTTCTTTATGTCTGTATTTTTGCACATATGTTTCTGTCTGGAATGCAAGAATTAGTTCAATCATTATACCTCCTTTGATAAGTCTTCATTGAACCCCTACATTCCTAATCTGAGTTAATGCACCATCTTTGTGATCACATAGCCCCTGCTTTTTCCTCTATCCTGATACTTATTAAGTTATATTGTCTATGTACCTACTTATATTCCCAAGAGGCATTATCTTCTTATCTGTAGGAAATGTGGCATATTTATTTCTATATTCTTGGTATTTAAAAAACAAAGAGTAAGCAACTGAAAATTTGATGAGAGCATTTATTTAACCAATATAGAGACTGACAAGGAAGGTCCAGAATTTCTAGGGCCTGAGGCTGTATATGCAAAGTACATTTATAAATCAGTGTATCCCAATAGATATTACAGTGAAGACTGGGGGAAGGATTTTCTTTGTCATCCACTAAATAGTGCCATATATTTATAGTCCAAAAGTATCATGATATGTCTGCTAATAGAACTATTTTGGAAAGAAATAGTATACCGCATTTCAATGTTTTATACAATTGGCCTTGCACACAGACGCCCATATATTTACTTACACACTCACAGACATGCACGCACACACACACACACACATACACACATGCAATATTCCTGCATAAGAAAGTAAGGAAAAACTTATTTAATTTTGTATTGTTTTTGAATTTTTACCTAATATATTTAAATTAGAGGCCCAGTGCATGAAATTCATGCACTCAGGGGGATCCCTCAGCCCAGCCTGTGGGAGCAGGCCTAAGCCGTCAGTCGGACATTCTTAGCGCTGCTGTGGAGACAGGAGAGACTCCCTCCACCATCGATGCACTTGCCAGCCATGAGCCCAGCTTATGGCTGAGTGGGAGCCCACAGGGGGAGCACACTGACCACCAGGCGGCAGCTCTTATGTTGAGCATCTGCCCCTGGTGGTCAGTATGCATCATAGCGACCAGTCATTCCACTGTCGGGCTGAAACCGGCTCTCCAACATCCCCCGAGGGGTCCCAGATTGTGAGAGGGCAAGGCCAGGCTGAGGGACCCCACTGGTGCACGATCAGGGTCGGGGAGGGGCATGGGAGGTTGGGCAGCTGGGGTGGGGGGACCACGGGAGGGCTCCAGGGCATGTTTGGCCTGACTTGCTCAGTTCCGATCAGCTGGAACCCAGCAGCAAGCTAACCTACCAGTTAGAGTGTCTGCCCCCTTGTGGTCAGTGCATGTCATAGCGACTGGTTGACCAGTCAACTGTCTGTCCTCTGGTGGTCAGTGCACATCACAGCGAGCAGTTGAGCAGCCTTAGCATATTACACTTTGATTGGTTGAACAACCAACTGGATGGCCGGATACTTAGAATATTAGGCTTTTATTATATAGGATACCCTGTTACAAATAACATGAAACCAGTTATACTTTTCTTCTGCTCAGAATATTTACATAGGATAGAGGCATGAAACACCTGAGAGAAGCAGTTTGGGACAATGTCTGATTAAATAAGGATCTGATTTCATTTAAATGCTTATTTATATCAAACAGGTGCCTGAGTATGTATAAGTGTATGTGTGTACATATATAGAAAATAATCATTTTCTGTTTATTTATATGCATACATGGTCTGTACATATAGACCTATGTTTCTAGTTTATCAAGCAACAGAAAAATGCTGTATAGTCACTACATTTAATATATATCACAGTGCATGCTTGACAAATTTTAGGGATATATATATATATATATATATATATATATATATATGAGGCCCAGTGCACAAAATTCGTGCACGGGGGTGGAGGTGTGTCCTCAGCCCAGCCTGCACCCTTTCCAATCTGGGACCCATCAGGACTGGGCCTAAACAGGCAGTCGGACATCCCTCTCACAATCTAGGACTGCTGGCTCCCAACCACTCGCCTGCCTGCCTGCCTGATTGCCCCTAACCACTTCTGCCTGACAGCCTGATCACCCCCTAACCACTTCCCTGCCAGCCTGATCGATGCCTAACTGCTCCCCTGCTGGCCCAATTGCCCCTAACTGCCCTCCCCTGCTGGCCTGGTCACCCCTAACTGCCCTCCCCTGCTGGCCTGGTCACCCCTAACTGCCCTCTCTTGACAGCCTGGTCGCCCCTAACTGTCCTCCCCTGCAGGCCTGATCACCCCCAACTGCCCTCCCCTGCAGGCCTGGTCCCCCCCAACTGCCCTCCCCTGCAGGCCTGGTTGCCCCTAACTGTCCTCCCCTGCCGGCCTGGTTGCCCCTAACTGCCCTCTCCTGCCAGCCTGGTTGCCCCTAACTCCCCTCCCCTGCAGGCCTGGGCCCCCCCTAACTGCCCTCCTCTGCTGGCCCAGTCACCTCTATCTGCCCTCCCTGTAGGCCTGATCACCCTCAACTGCCCTCCCTTGCAGGCCTGGTCTCTCCCAACTGCCCTCCCCTGTGGGCCATCTTGTGGTGGCCATCTTGTGTCCACATGGGGGCGGCCATCTTTGACCACATGGGGGCGGCCATCTTGTGTGTTGGAGTGATGGTCAATTTGCATATTACCTCTTTATTATATAGGATATATTGCACTTGTAGAAATCTGACATCTTGTAAACAGTCATGAGCATTCATATTGAACCTTATCAAATTGGAGGAAATGTTTATCTTTTGGCATTGGGATCAAGTGGAACTGCAAGGATATTTCCATTTCTGTTCATTTGTGTTTTTGTTATTTTTATGTTTCACTAAGTGCTTATTTTACTTTTGCAATCAGAAAAAGGAAAAAAAAATAGTTGTCAAGTTACTTCTGACCTGAGTAGATCTAATAAAGCAGTCAACCCATTAGATAGTATAATATCATGTGGCTTCTGACAGCTTTGCTAAGATTTCTTTGAGAGTCATATAATTATTTCATATTTGACTCTGTATTTTATGCTAAATAAAGACCATGCACTCATATTTAAATTAATGAAAATGGAGATTATAAAGGGTACAACAATTTCAAAATTAAATATATGAATAATCAGAATAAGATTTGAGTCCCTGGTTGCTGCATATATACAAATTTTCTTCAAAATTTATAAAGGCAGCTATGCATAATAAGAGGAAACTGGAAAATTGGAACCATAACCATCTACCTTAATGTGTAAAGTATTTATTTTTATAGTGTTTTGGCCTATTTTTTATAGTAGTCATCTTACTTGCTTCCCTTTTACTGGTTGACTTTTGGTCACCTTCACATGTCACTTACTCCCCAAAATCAGTCTTCTTTTGCTTTCGCCAATGTGTGGCACTCTCTTTCCCTTTCAAGAGAAAAACATACTAATTTTATATAGTAATCTGTATCATCCAGTTAAACCATGGCCAATGGAATACAAGTAAGCGCAATTGCAGTCTAACACATGAATTGGCTCATAAAAGTAATCTGAGGATTCTTTGTGTATAAAGTATCACAATAGGGAAAAAGTACATTTTGATGAATCAGTGTAAATGAATCAGAAATATATAGACCTGAACTTCCTTTAATTTTAAGACCTAGGAATGATTCTAAATATTTCAACTAGAACATTATAAGTTTAAGGATGGCATATCAAGCTGAATGCATGGCATTTGATCTGAAGTTCAAAAAATTTGAACTGAAAACAAGGTCTGCCCTCTGTGGTCAGGGATGCATTTATTACATTAGCTGGTGAACAGATGAAGTTTATTATATTCTGATTTTCCAGGTTTTTATCTTCCCCTGTCATTAATTTGGTACAGTTTTCTGATAAGTGACCATTGTGTAAGAAAAATAAAACTCTACACAATGATAATTGAATGTTTGAGTTTTTTTTTTATATTAACCTAGGATTTACCTCCAACTTGGCATAGACTTAAAATAGGATATTTATTGGATTATCTGTAGTTTTCATTTTCTGTACCAGTGCTCCCCATCATTAGTGCAAATAATTGATACCTGTAATGATCTCAAATTCTAGTCTTCCTCTTCTATCACTTTGTTATTATTTTGAGTCTTAACAGTTTTAGATGAAGATGTGGCCATTCCTAGAAATTACATAAATTCTTGTTCTCTGCATTTATTATCAAATGTGGTTCTAGGATTTGAGGATGTGCTTCTCTGGGGGAAAAAAAAGGTTTATTTTTCTATTGCTCAGTGGGAGTGTTTGCCAGCCAAATCTTTCTCCTTGCTCTGTGTGAAATTTTCAGGTTCATTAAACACTGTGTAACCTCAGCCCACAATACAGACTGAAGAAATGTTGGTCATTTTATGTGATGGAACCCACTGATAGGACCTCTATTAATGAGAATTTAGTTGGGGGGAGTTGGCAGCAACTGAAGAGATTTTGAATAGTATGTCTCAGTCTTTTGTCAACCACTAGGGTCTGAGTACAAAGCTCAGAGGAAAGAAAATAAAGCTTATCTGTTTGGGACAGGAGTTACATAAGAATTGTTTTAGGCAGATTCCTAGAGAGATAATCTGTTTTTTAAGGTTTTTTGAAAATGCTGAGGTCATGGGTGCTGTACTTTAAGATAGAATTAAGACACTAAGAAAGTGTCAGCAAAGAGCAAATCTTGTTGTGAAAAATCTTGCTCTAATAGGCTTATTACATTTACTTTTGAAAAAAATAGTGCTGAAGAGGATGATAGCCTTTTATTTTTTTAAATGTATCTTTATTGTTGAAAGTATTTTAGATGCCCCCCCTTTTCCCACCCCATTGACCCTTTTCTTACTTTGATTCCCTGAGAGAAATAAACACTCCTGGATGGGGTTGTAATTCATGATTTTATATTAGATGCCCTTGATAACAGTTTTGGCTGTATGCAATCACAGTAAAATTACTAAATATCCATGATGCAGTGTTAATACTGCTGTGGGAAAAAAAACAAAACACACTTTTTATTGATGTATGATTGGCATACAATACTATATTAACTTCAGGTGTTCAACATAATGATTTGATATTTGTTTATATTGTGAAATGATCACCACAGTAATTATAGTTAACACTAGAGGCCCGGTGCACAAAATTTGTGCACTCGGTGGAGGGTGTCCCCCAGCCTGGACTGTGCCCTCTCACAGTGCGGGAGCCCCGCAATCGATCCTCCCAAAGAAGTAGGCCCCGCCCACCCATCCGGGGCTCCTCGATGGATTACCCCAAAGAGGTAGGCTGGAGCCGGGGTCCCACCTTCGCAGTGGGCACCGGGCTGTGGGAACCCAGGTGGAAGCCACATGAAGAGGCCTCCGGGACCCGGCCCCGCTGTGTGCACAGCCATCTTGTGACAGCGTGAGGGCATCACGGTGTGACAGTGTGAGGACCACCTAGGCTTTTATTAGTAAGGTTTGTCATCATGTATAGCTACTAAATTTTTTCTTGTGATAAGAACTTTTAAGATCTACTTTCTTAGCAAAGATTAAATATGTGCAACACAGTATTATTAACTGTAGTCACCATGAGGTATATTACATTTCTATGATTTATATATTTTATAACTGAAAGTTTGTATTTTTTGACCCCCTTCATCCATTTCACCCACCCCCAACCCCACCTCTAGCAACCACCAATCTGTTCTCTGTATCTATGAGCTCAAAAAAATCCACAAACTTTTATTGGTGATGCACTAACAGAGGGAAAGGAACAAATAGCATGCATCCAGAGCAATTCATTCTACATAGAGTTGTGTGTGTTTGGAGATCTATATGTGTTATTTATTTAAGGGTAGACTCTCCAGCACTGTTTTCTCCTTCTAGGTTGAAGCCTAAATACATAGCAGAAGTTAAATAAATGAACAAGGACTGGGAAAATAGGAATGAGTTCAGGACAGAACATGGAACAGCATAGGCCAAGATCAGAGATTAAAAAGAACATTATACTTTAAATAAAGCAACTGAGGATAGATTTAAAAATATATAAACAAACAAACAAATCAAACAAGCAACTGAAAAGAATTCAATACAAAGGTACATACGTGGTAAAGCAAAAGTAGGTTCACAGTGGTAAGTATGTAAACAGTTTCTTCTTATTATTATTATTATTTTCCATATGAACAATTGTAAACCTACTTTTGCCCCACCTTGTATCATCCCACAGGCATGAATACTGGCATGATGTGAGGGTGGGGGAGAAAAAGAAGGATGAGGTCATAAAAGCTTTTTATAAGCCAGTTTTGGGAGTTTGAGCCTTATCCTAAGTGTATTGGGAAACCATGGAAGGTTTAAGCAGGAAAAGGACATGATCAGTTTATGTTCTATAACGCTTATCTGACAGCAGTATAAAGAATCAATTTGAGGGCTCAAAAATGGAGGTAGGGAGACTATTTTGGAAACTACTGGAGTAATTAAGGTAAAAATTAACAATGAGTAACTAAAAGGAAAAAAAATGTCCAGTAGCATAGTAAGTTACCTAGGGGCTATTGGAGAGTGACAAATGAATCAAGGGCCAAGGAAATTGAAATGTTTTTTTTTTTAATACTAATGAAAATGAGATGGTAATGATGATTATTACCTAATATGTATAGTGCTCTACAATTTACAAGTAACTTTCAAAAGTGTTATCTAATTTAAACCTTAGTAGCTTCAAAAGGTAGATATATGTATTCTGATTATCATATATCTTATGCAAATAAACAAAGTTTGTAGAAGTTCTATGATGTGCACTGTCATAATTATCAAGAACCATGAAAGGCTGAGACTTCACCCTACTTGCAAGCTAACAAATAGCCTGCCACAGTTTCACTGAGGCTAGAATAAAATATGGAATTCCTAGGTCAGAGACAAAGGACTTTATTACCCATAGGTAAACAGGCAGCATGATCATATTTATATCTCTGTCCTTTGCCTATCAAATAGCATGAATGAAAGTAGTGTGAAATGGCTCAAGTGGCTGTTGCCCATGCAGTAGCTGTGCTTCACAGTTGAGAAGACCTAAGCTTAGAAAATCCCAATATTTTAAGCTCTCCACCATTTGCCCTAGAGGATGACATTATCTTTATTCCTTGACAGCAAACAAATCTGCCCTCTGCCTTTGTGGAAAACACTATCTCCATTTTCCAAAGTTGTTTGCAATACAAACATCCTGGAAAACATAGTCTGGAATAAAAGCTCCCAATGCTTCTGATCAGATGATGTACAGAACTGTAAGAAACCCATGGACAATTGTCTCTGAACTATTATCCTTGCCCTTGGATGCCAAATCCCATGAATGTTCTATATTCCTGTACTTGCATAGGATTTACAATTTTATGAGCCCTTTCACAACATTGAATTAAGTAAAAGCCTATATTTAGAGACCAGTTTGCTCTAAGATCTAGAGATTTTTGCTTATGATTATACAATTATAGAATTGACTAAGTTGCCATAGAAATATTCTCATATTTTTCTTGTTCCAGCATTTAGGGGATTTCAATAATTGCCACTGTCTAGATTTAGAGGGATGGGAACTATGGGAGCATGGTTGAATTGTTTATTTTTAGGCTTTCTAAATTGTTCCTTCATGGTGATTGAAACTGCAGGAGAACATCACTGCTTCCAGAACCATTCAACATGAAAGGAAATGACAGGAGCCACAAGGAACAAGAGAAATGCTTAACTAGTGGAGTCTCAACAAACAATAAAGCTACATTGGATGTATACTTAAGTGTGTTAGGACTCAGTGTATCAATTATATTCTGTGATAAAACACAATTTCATATAGAAAAATGTAAAATACTTATTCTACTTTATAAAGTTCCTGAAAAACTCTAAATCTCAATTAAGTTTACAAAGCAGGAAGGGAAGGAACCATGAATTACTGACCACTGCCCATTTGCCATATGCTTGTATGTAATACTCACAGCAACCCAATAAGATTATTATTATCTCCATTTTAAAGATGAGGAATATGAATTTTGGGAAAACTAAGGAATTTGCTCAAAATTTCACAGTTTTTAAGTTACCAATTTTAGATTTGAGTTTATATACAACTTTCAATTTTTGTGTTTATTCTTTGCCACCACTCTACCTGTGTATAAATTCTTACAATTTTATATAATAGATAGAATTAGTATTTCAAAGAGCACTTGGCACCTTTTAATGAATTATATTGCCAAGTAAATATATTATCTTATTTGGGGAAACTTAAAAGTATAAACTAGAAGATAGGTCAGACAGAAAAACAGTGACTGCGTTAGCTTGGAGATGGGAAAGAACAAAATTTGCATTGACTCTTAAAGAGTGGAAAGCTCTTTAGACACCACCAATGTGTATATGTATTAGCTAGTTGGATATAAGAGGATATCTAAATCATATCTGCCAAATTCTGCCTAAAAGAATGTGTTCACAGTGGATATGGTTGGACTGTCAAGACTACTCAGTCAGATCAACTATCTGGAGATTGCTTCATTATTCAGAAACAGTTCATTAGAGTAGTTAAAAAAAATCGTGTGGTCTGATTGACTGCACTTTTTATAAGAAATTGATCAATTAAGTTATAGAGTTCAGAGAAACTGATTAGATGGGTCCTGTGGATAAATTAAAATAGTGGTATAACAGTGTATTCTCCCTTTCACTTAAGTTGGCTTTCTGTAGACATACCTTTAGTCTTATGAGACTGAATTAAAAAATATTGATTTTCTCATTCTTCTCTCATGTCTTTAGTACAGGCTGTGTAGGATTTTGAGAAAATATAATAAGAAACAGTAATATATATGCTTTCTGGTGTCAATTGGGGAGGTGTGCTGATACGACAGTGTTGCCTTACCTGCCTGGAGTTACTGATGTGTATGATCCTGCTTGGACTATGAAAAGTAATATCAACACATTTCCAAGAAAATGAAAACCTCTGGAATGAAATACATTACTGGAAATGGAGTCAAGATCCCAAATGATCTGAATTAAATAGTTGAAGAAAGGCTATATAGAATGAATTATGATGAAAAGCTTAGCAATATACACTGGAAAATGATTTTGAGAGAAGAGTGGAAAATTTATTATTTGTTTATGAATTTGAATAAACATGTGTTCCACTTATTGCCTTTGATAAGAATCCTTGAAATATAATTAAAAATGGATGAAAAAGCCTTAGCCGGTTTTGCTCAGTGGATAGAGCTTCCGGCCCTGGGCTGAAGGGTCCTGGATTCAATTGCAGTCAAGGGCACGTACCTCCATTGTAGGCTTGATTCATTGCCCTGTTTGGGGAGTATAGGAGGCAACCAGTCGATGGATCTCTCTCACATTGATGTATCTCTCTCTGTCTCTCCCCCTCCCTTCCACTCTCTCTAAAAATCAATGGAAAAATATCATTGGCTACGGATTAACAAAAAACAAACAAACAAAAACGGATGAAAAATATCTTAAGCAACATAAAATTAATCTTTGAGACTCATAAATATAGTTTTTATAAGGCCAATAAGGATTAACAACTGAAAAGCACAATAAATTGGTTAATAATTGGAATTAACTTTAAAAATGTCCCAAAAGTAACATATGATGTCTGAGGAGTTAGTGATGTTCCTCATGCTTCTGTGCAATTAACATTATATGGGATTAACTATATTGCTTGTCTTTCTTCATTGAAAATAGCAACTTTTAATTGATATTGAAGATCCTGCAACATGTTATTTTGGGCGGACTTGGAAATGCCAGGCTGATGGCAAATTTATTTTTTGATTAAGAATTAAAGCAGGGGAGGGTGGGGGGGATAAGTGATTAACCAAATTTCTTGCATGCATGCATATAAGCATAACCAATTTACAAAGACACTAGGGGGGTGAAGGCATGTGCTGGGGGGTGGGAGTGTGCAGGGTGGGGTCAATGGGGGGAAAAGGGACATATGTAATACTTTTAACAATAAAATTTTTTTTAAAAAAATTAGAGCTTGTATAGGTAAGAATTTGGGAGTGTGGAGCTATTCTTCTTCCCTCAACAGGAAAAAACTAAAAACAAACAAACAAAATGTTTATTTCAAGCAAATGCCTGAGATAATTGTACCCAATGAACAAAGTTGAGACCCTTCTATACTGGATCTTCAGTTTTTCTTTTCCTTCCTTTTCCTCTCTCCTTTAAACTTCACCAGAAAAAAAAAATGATTAAGCTGCTATGTGTTAGATATTTTTACTTAGCTATAGTAATTTAATGTTAAATAAGAGCATGACTCATGCCATCTTGGAGCTTTTAGTGTAATGTTGAATATAGAGAAGTAAATAAATTCAAATACAGTATTATAAGTGCTAAAGTTCAGAGCACACTAGTCCTCCTTTATTCCTGGTTTCTCCTTCTGCAGTTTCAGTTACCTACAATAAATCATGGTGTGAAAATATTAAATGAAAATTCCAGAAATATTTTATAAATTTAAATCACACACCTTTCTGAGTAGCACAATGAAATCTCTTGCCATCCTGCTCCATCCCACCTGGGATGTAAATCATACCTTTATCTATTGTATCCATGCTGTATACACTCCCCACCAATTAGTCACTTAGTAACTGTCTTGATTATTTGATGAACTGTTGTGGTATCACAGGAATTGTGTTCAAGTAACCCTTATTTTACTTAATAATAGCCCCAAAGTGCAAAACTAGTGATTCTGGCACTTTGGATAGGCCAAAGAGAAGCCACAAAGTGCTTCCTTTATTTGAAAAGTTCTGTTTGTATAGGCCAACACATAGTATATATTGAGTTTGGTAATATGGTTTCAGGTATCTGCTGAGGGTCTTGGAACATATCCCCTGTTATATGTAAACAGAGAGGAAAAGTATCTAAGTCAGCTTGGTTTTCAGGGAAAGCTTCCTAGAGGGAGTTAACATATAGATGAGATATGAAAGTTAGGTAGTAGTTAGCCAAGAGAAGAATGAATGAATGAAGGTGGTTTTGTAAGAAACTGATTATAAAATAGTTTGTAGGTTAAAGCAAGCAGAAACTCTTCAAGAACTGCAAATTTAGTCTAGAGCAGAAATTTTGAAGATGAGAGTAGTAATAGATAAGACTTGGTAGGGAAGCAGAAGCTAAACAATAAGGACTTTAAAGCCATGTATTAGATTCAATACTAATTGCAATGAGAAATCATAGAATGGCTTTAAGCAGGGAAGCGCCACAATCAGATATGTGTTTTAAAAGTTTACTCTTATTTCTCGGTTGCGCATCATAATAGGGAAGAGTGGAATGGAAGGATAAAAGGGAAGGCACATGATCATTTAGGAAGGTTTTACAATAATCTATGTGAAAGATAAACGAAAGCATTGGCTAGTGTTATGGCAATGAAGATGAATTCAGGAGATTTTGGTGTTATAGTTCACAAGACTTAGTGATGCATCAGCTAGAGCAGAGAGTAAAAGATAAGACAGTTGACTCAATATTGAATCCTGCTTTCTGGCTTAGACAGCATGGTATGTACCAATTTCTAAGACAGGCAACACTATAGGAGAAGGATTGTGAAATGGGAGTGATGATAATTTAGTTTATCTAGTGAGACATCCCTTTGGAATTATTTACAAAACAGTTAGACATATGTGTGTGGAATGTAGAGGAGAATTCGGGATAAAGATATAAACTTGAGAGTCATCACCATATGGGTAGTGATTGAAGCTATTTGAATTGAGAACATCCAGGATGAGTATATAGAGTAGTATGAAAAGAGTTTAGAACAGAACCCTGAGGAGTGATCACATATTTAAAGGATAGTCATAGTAAAAACAGTCATCAAAATAAATTGTAAGGGAGAAAATTTTGGAGAATGTGGTTTTATGGAAAGCAAGGGAGAAGAATCTCTTGAAAAGGAGGTGTTAGGGTAAGTATTACAAAAGATTTTAGGATAGCCGAAGCTGGTTTGGCTCAGTGGATAGAGTGTCGGCCTGTGGACTGAAGGGTCCCGGGTTCGATTCCGGTCAAGGGCATGTACCTTGGTTGCGGGCACATCCCCAGTGGGGGGTGTGCAGGAGGCAGCTGATCGATGTTTCTCTCTCATCGATGTTTCTAGCTCTCTATCCCTCTCCCTTCCTCTCTGTAAAATATCAATAAAATATATTTAAAAAAAAAGATTTTAGGATAAGTATTACAAAAAGATTCATTAGATTCAAGAACAAGGATGTCTGTCAACTTGGCAAGAGTAGTTTGAGTAGAATGATGAGTATGGAAACAACATTGGAGTAGGTTATAAAGTAAATGAGATTTGATTGGATACTTGGGGTTAGCTATGTTTATATCATGGGCCAGAAATGTTTATAATGGGAGTAGGGGAAATGCATCTTAGAATTCTGCCTACCACAGTGTCATATCTAAGAATTGTTTGCCTAAATCAAAGGCATGATATTTTCCTCCTATGTTTTACTCTAGATGTTTTATAGTTTAAGGTTCATGCTCATGTCTGATCCATTTTGAGTCACTTTTTATACATGGAGTGAGGGTTTTGATTTGTTGTACCTACAAATATCCAATTATTCTAGGACTATTTATTGAAAAGGCTATTCTCCAATTACCTTTGTTGAGAGAGAGAAAATGCCTCTTTAAACCTACTCTTTCCCTCAAATTGGTAGAGAGAGGTGCTGTGTAACTGGGCTCATACCCAGCAGTTGATATATATCTTGCTATTCTGCAGATTTTGGTTATTTCTGGAGAGAAAAATCTCATAGCTGAACCTATTCTAGTCCATTTTCATTCATAGTACCAGATAATTTTGAAAGAAATAAGTAGCTAGAAGAGTGTGGGGTGGGAAATTGTATACATACATGAACAAATGAAAATATGCATACACATTCATGGCTAGTACCAGATTAAATGACTCTCAATTAGTTAAATTCAAAGGATCTAAGTTGTCAACATCATTTTCAGAGTGGAGAGGGGTTCAAATTTAGGGGACTGGGTCCAACACACTTTTTAATATCAATATACAGATGATATATTATAGAATTGTATACCTGAAACCTATATAATTTTATTAACCAATGTCACTTCAATAAATTTAATAAAAATAAATTTAAAAATAATTTTATACTACAGTTAGGGGATTCATATTGCTTATGAGCTTCTCTTATAACTGCTAGAAAACTTTTACAGAGAAAGTGGGCACGACAAGGCAATATATATAAAATTAACACTTATCATTATATAAATTATTTGTATTACTTTACAAATATAATAACTAATGGTTAATTTCTTTATATGAATTATTTATATGGATCAATAAATTATTTACATGGAATGAATAACATTCCATTATATGTATGCACACCATTTATTTACCCATTCATCTATTGGTTGTGTCAACTGAAGGTCATTGTTGCCAATTCAGTGCCAACAAGAGTCCCCAATTGGGGGTGCAGTGAGGAGAGAGAGGGATTTTATTCAGTGCAAACAGCTCAATTGTGAAATAGTAAGGCTGTGGAACAACTCAATTGTGATATTGTTTGGCTATGGAATAGTGTGGCTGTGAGGCAGCCCAGGTAAGGCAGCCTCAGTGTTCTGGATCTAGTGTCATAGCTCCATTCTGATATTCCAGCTCAGCTGATGTTGCAGTTCCTACTGATGGTGCCAGCTAAGTAAAGGCAGTCTCTGATGCACTCTACTGAGACACAGGGGAGGCTGACTTATATAGAGAAATGTGCTCACCCCATTCTTGATTGGTCCATTTATATGCAAATGTGGACTCTAAATCCTCAGTTTGGTTGGTTCAAAAAGCACTCTTCTAATTGGTCAGAATGGAGCTGCTCTGATTGGTGGGTGAAGATGCTAATGAGGATATAGCTGTGCAGCTTTGATTGGATGGGAAAAGTGTCAGTCCTATTGGTTGAAATACAATCCTAGGCACCTAAATGATGCCTTTACTTAGCTGGCACCATTATAAGGGGTGACCCAGACAGCAGGAGCATAGTGTAGAAGGCTTGGCAGCACAGTCTGTACCTTTTCCCCAAAAAGCAGCATGTGTGAAGGACCTTTGCAACAATGGCTGCTAGACTTTGGTTAAATTTGAAACCAATTAACCATGAGGAGGCCTTTGTGGCATGTGTGTTCTTCATGAGGTCAATAGTGCATATTTGTGTTGTTTCTGCCTTTTGGCTCTTAAGAATAATACTGCTGTAAACATTCTTGTATATTTGTTTGAGTACTTGTTTTTAGTTGTTTGGGGGATATGCCTAGGAATAGAATTATTGGGTTATATGTTAATTATATGTTTAAGTATTTGAGGAACCACCAAACTGTTTTTCACAATTTCTCTGATGGATGTTGGATTGAGAGAAGTTTATTACTTGTATGTATTCACAAAGTAGCAGAAATGGGACTAGCATCCTGGTCTTTTCAGTAGATGCCCATTATATTACTAGAGGCCCGGTGCACAAAATTCGTGCACTCAGGGGGGGGTGGTCCCTCAGCCCAGCCTGTGCCCTCTCACAGTCCAGGAGCCCTCAGGGAGTGAGTCTAAGCCAGCAGTCGAACATCCTTAGTGCTGCCGCAGAGGTGGGAGAGACTCTCCCCACCCCCGCTGCACTCGCCAGCCGTGAGCCTGGCTTCTGGCTGAGTGGTGCTTCCCCTGTGGGAGCAAACTGACAACCAGAGGGCAGCTCCTGCATTGAGCATCTGCCTCCTGGTGGTGAGTGCACATCATAGTGACCAGCCATTCTGCTGTTGGGTTGATTTGCATATTAGCCTTTTATTATATATGATTCTGCTGTTCAGATGATCCTATTTTGGTACAGAACAATAAGTAGTTGTGATTTCTGATTATGTAGAAAAGGCTTGTGTATAAATGAGTTTAAAAAAAACAAAACAATAAAAGGGATTTGTCAAAAATTCTGTCAGTTGTCAAGCTCCCTTAACCTGTGTTTTATTGCTTGGTTAAATGTCATAATGATCAGCTTTCCTAAGATTGATCTCAAAATGTCATACAAGATAATTTATGTAACATTAAATTCACTCTTCTTTTTTTAAAACATTGTGTCCTTTTTTTATATATTTTATTGATTTTTTACAGAGAGGAAGGGAGAGGGATTGAGAGTTAGAAACATCTATGAGAGAGAGAAACATTGACCAGCTGCCTCCTGCACACCTCCTACTGGGGATATGCCCGCAACCAAGGTACATGCCCTTGACCGGAATCGAACCTGGGACCTCTCAGTCCGCAGGCCGATGCTCTATCCAATGAGCCAAACCAGTCAGGGCTAAAATTCACTCTTTTAAATTGTAAAATTCAATCATTGTTAGTACATTCATAGAGTTATGCAACTGTAACCACATCTAAGTTTAGAACATTTTCATCATCCTACAAAAAACCTTTGTATTCATTAACAGTCACTTCCTGTTTCTCCTGCACACCCAGTAATGACTAATCTACTTTCTATACATTTACCTATTATAATTATTTCATATAAATGCAATAATACCATATATGGTATTTTATGACTTTTTTCTCACTTAGCTGAATGTTTTCAAGGTTCATCCATGTTGTATAGTGTACTTCATTCCTTTTTACAGTCAAGTACTATTCCATTGTATGAATATATCACACTTTGCTAATCAGTTTGATGGACATTAAGATTGTTTCTATTTTTTACTTATTATCAATAAGTCTGACATAAACATTCATGTACAATTTTTATGACAAATATTTTAATTTATCTTAGTTATATACCTAGAAATTGAATCAGTGTTTTATATCATATCTCTATGTCTCACATTTTTTGGCAAACTATCAAAATATTTCACAAAGTGGTGAACCAGTTTACAATACCACCAGCAATTCATGGAGGTTTCAATTTGTCCACATCTGCACCAACATTTGTTATTATTTAACTTTAAAATTTGTACTTAATTTAGTGTGTAAGAAGTAGTATCTCATTGTGGTATGCTTTGCATTTACCTGATGGCTACTGATGTTGAGCATCTTTTTGTGTGTGTATTGGCTATTGTATATCTTCCTTGGAGAAATGCCTATTAAAATTCTTTGAACATTTTTAAATTGGTTAATTTATCTTTTTATTATTGAGTTGTATGTGTTCTTTATATATTCTAGATACAAATCCCTTATAGGATATATGGTTGGAAAGTGTTTTTTCTCACTCTGTTGGTTGACTTTTCACTCAAATTTAAAACCCAAATGTTTTAAATTTTGACAAAGTCAAACATCAGATTTGTTCTTGTGTTGCTTGTGGTTTTGGTGTCATATGGAAAAAGGTTTTGTCTAACTCAAGGTTTGGATAATTACACTTATTTTTTATTCTAAAATTTTTATATTTTAGCTACTACATTTAGATCTATGGTCCATTTTGAATTAATAATTGTGTATGATGTGGGGTAAGGATTCAATTTAATTCTTTTGCATGTGTTAGGAGTCAGTCACCAGGTATCAAGGTGGATAATTAAAACAACAAGCTAAAGTGAAAGTAACAATCAAGCTTTTATTCACTTACTGTGATCTAATAAGCAAGAGACAAAAAAGAAAGTGCTAGTGTTCCAGTTTTCTCCTCAAAAACTTAAGGGTAGGGTCCAGATGAGCAGAGAAAGGGTGGGGAGGGTAGTGAGTGATCTTCCAAACAAAAGTCTTCTGCTATTTTAAGAATCCACGGGCAGGGATAGTTAGAGGAGGAATATCTTGTAGTAGAAAAGTACTAAATAGTGAAGATAAGGCCCTTGTAAATGAGGTCTCAATTGAAGCACATGATATAAAAATACATAGGTGCTGATACATCTGATAAGGGGTTAGAATCCAAAATGTATGAGGAACTTATAAAACCCAACACCAAAAAATCAAACAATCCAATTAAGAAATGGGCAAAGACCTGAATAGTCACTTCTCCAAAGGGGACGTACAAATGGCCAATAAACGTATGAAGGAATGTCCAATGTTACTAATCATCGGAGAAATGCAAGTTAAAACAACAATGAGCCCTGGCCCGTGGGGTTCAGTTGGTTGGAATGTCCTCTTGTACATGGAAAGGTTATAAGTTTGGTTCCAAGTCAGGGTATATACCTAGGTTGTGGGTTTGATCCAAAGTTGGGGTGTGGGCAGGAGGTAACTGATCAATGTTTCTCTCTCTCCCTCTCCCTTCCTCTCTCACTAAAATTTTTGGGTAAGGATAAAGAAAAAAAAAATACAATGAGATGTCACCTCACACACCTGTCAGAATGGCTATCATCAAGGTGCATAAATCAATAAGCAAGTGTTGGCCAGTATGTGGAGGAAAGGGAACCCTTATGAACTATTGGTGGGAATGCACTGTGGACAAGTATGGAGTTACCTCAAAAATTAAAAGTGGAACTGCCTTATAAATCAGCAATTCCACTTCTGGTAATATATCCGAAGAAACCTGAAACACCAGTCAGAAAGACTATATTCACCCCTATGTTCATAGCAATATCCTATATAATAAAAGGCCAGCAACCATAATGGTGTAATGACAGAACAAGTGATCAACTTGTCGCTATGAGATGCATTGATCACCTCTTGGTCCCTCCCCGCAGACCGCAGGCTCTGATTGCTGGATGGCCAACGGGAAATCACAGGGAACGGGGTTGGGTGGCAGTGGGGTGGGACCAGGGACTGGCGAATGGGCAGAAGGCAGACCTCTTGGTCCCTCCCCCTGGCCTGCAGGCTCTAATTGCCAGATGGTAAATGAGGAACCACAGGGATGGGTGTCAGTGATGGGGCAGGACTGGGGACTGGCAAGCAGGCAGAATGTCTGACCTCTTGGTCCCTCCCCCCGGCCCGCAGGCTCCGGTTGTCAGATGGCGAATGGGGAACCATGGATAACTGGGGTGGGTATCAGTGGCTGGGCAGGACTGGGGACTGGTGAGCAGGCAGAATGGCCGACCTCTTGGTCCCTCCCCTGGCCTGCAGGCTCCGATAGATTGCCAGATGGTGAATGGGGAACTGGGGTGGTTGTCAGTGGTGGGGGTGGGACTGAGGACTGGTGAATGGGCAGAAGATGGCCCTGATGGCAGGCTAGGCCTAGGGACACTACCCATGCACAGTTTCACACACTGGGCCTCTAGTTATTTATAAAGGCCAAGATTTGGAAGCAGCCCAAGTTCCCATCAGTAGATGAGTGGATAAAAAGAGCTGTGGTACATTTATACCTTGGAATACTATGAGGCAGTAAAAGAAGGATCTATTACCCTTTGAGATAACATACAGGGACATGGAGAGAATTATGCTAAGTGAAATAATCCAGTCAGAGAAAGACAAATACCATATGATTTCACTTATATGTGGAATTGAATGAACAAAATAAACTAACAAAGTGGATACAGACACATGGATACAGAGAACATACTGGTAGTTGTCAAAGTGGAGGTGGTGGGGCCTGGGTAAGAAAGGTGAAGTTATTGAGCAAAGGAAAAAAAAGAAAGACTCATGGACACAGACAACAGTATGGTGATTGCCAGACTGAAGTGGGAGTAGTTGGAGGAAGAAGAGGGTAAAGAGGGGATAAATGGTGATGGAAGGAGACTTGACTTGGGGTGGTAAGCACACAATACAATCTACAATTATACAATTCTATAATACAATGATGTATTATAAAATTGTATAACTGAAAGCTATATAATTTTATTAGCCAATGTCATCCCAATAAATTCAATTTCAAAAAGGGAAGAAATGTATAGGAGCATGGCTAGTGTTGGGGACCAGATATCTGAGTCTCTCACTGCAAGTCCCTTCAGAGCTTGTAATGCACTGGCTGTGCACCTCATCAGGTCTGGGGAAGGCAGTTTTCCCCCATGAGGCCTGCCAGATAAAGCCTTTATAATTGCTTTTGGTCTGGCCTGAAAGATCATATATAGAATTTTGGAATGGAGCTGGACTCCTCAGCATGTGGATAGCTATTTGTCCCAAAAGCAATTGTTGAAGTGACTATTCCTACATCATTGAATCATTTTCACAACCTTTTTGAAAATAAACAGGGATTTAATTGTGGACTCTCAATTCTATTCCATGGGTCTATATATCTATCCTTATGTAAAACTACACTATCATGGTAGCTGCAGCTGTCTAATACGTTTTAAAGTCAAGAAGTGTGAATCGTCCAACTTTGTTTTTCTTTATCAAGATTGTTTTTGGCTATTCTGAGTCCCTTGCAGTTCCATATGAATTTTAGGATAACCTTGTCAATGCTTAAGCGCTTTTTTAAATATAAAAATTAAAATTTTATCAGTATAATTTAACACATTATATAGATTTGAAAATTATTACTTTGATGTGTCATATATGGTAGCTTTATTAAGAGAAGAGAATACATGATTACCTGGAATACTGTGCTTGGTTTTGCTTATTAAAAACTTTTTATTAAAGGATAAAGGAAAAATCTGTAAAATTTGCATTAATTAAAAAAACATATAGGTATATCTCATTACTTGATTTATTGGGAATATTTTAAAACATGGATGTAATGCAAAGGAATCCAAAGAAATAAAGAATATTAATTATTTAATAGAAGAGAACCCATGAGGGAAAGTTGTAAATGAAATGTAATTTTTTTATTAAAGGACAGTTACAATGTTTCATTAAAAATAACTAAATTTTTATATATACTTTGATGACTAATTTTAGTCTCACAACTCCCAATAAGAGGAGGAGAAGGCCATGCTATTATCCAATTTTTCAGAGATGGGAATTGGAACTCAGAGATTTTTTTTTCCTTAATCCTCACCCAAGAACATATATTTTCCCATTGATTTTTAGAGAGAGTGGAATGGAGAGGGAGAAACAGAGAGAAACACCAATGTGAGAGAGAAATGCATCAATTAGTTGTCTCCCGCAAGCCCCCAACCAGGGCCAGGAGCCTGCAACTGAGGTATGTGCCCTTGACTGAATCGAACCTGGGATTCTTCAGTCTGCAGGCCAATACTCCATTTGCTGAGCCAAACCAGCTAGAGCTGGAGTGCAGAGATTTGAAAATATTTGCCCCAAGTCACACAGTAAACCAGGATAGCCCTTCAACATATTTTCTGTCAGCATAGATAATGCTCTTTCCTCTGAATCAGCTGACTTCTTGTGCATGTAAATTACCATTTTACTCAATATGAAATTCTGCATTTAAGTTTAGAAATAGAATTACATGAGAGTTATTGATTTTATAAAATTTGAGAAATTAATCCCTTGATGCTGTTCACCCAGTCTTTTGTATATATGTATATACTTTGACTACTCAATCACTTTGAAGAGCTTAACATCCAGATACATAGAACTATGTGCATATTTGAGGCAATATGAGGGCAAAGTAGCAGGTAAACAAACAAAAAAAAAAAGGTAGTGACATTCACAGTGGTGAAAATGTCACTGAGCTTGGTGGCCAAAGTTTTTATTTGGAGACAGGATTCTAAAGCCAAGCATTTAAATACATTGACATGTGATTCGAAAAAATGGTGGCAGAAGAGACAGATGTGTCCCGAGCCTTGTCCCGGAGCAGATAGAAAGAACAGCTGAGGGTCGCACGGGGAGTGTTTGTTGGTGAGTTGAGGGACAGCTATATTTCAGGAGATGATGGGGGACTGCTGGACTGGGCTCCCCTGACATGGAAGCCCCCACTACTGCTGGGTTCCCTCCCGGAGTGACCGGTTCAGACGCGGAGACCATGCCATCTTGAAGGGGAAAGTGGATGTTATCTGAAGCCTGAAAATCTACAACTATGGCACCCACTGAACAGCTGCGAACCCCAGAACACCGGTCCCCAATTGGCTCAAACATGCGGATTAAGAGGAGCTCTACACTCCACCATGGAAAGGTCAGGTTTCGCCTGGGATAAGGTGAGGTCTCTGGTCCTGGCAGGGGAGAGAAACGCTTGCACTGCAGGAGCTGGAGGACCAGAGGAAGTCTGCACCTAGAAAAATCCGTGGCTGTTGGGGCTGGCATGATCCATGAATGTGGAAGGGGGTCCTCAGAGCTATTAACAGAAGGGAACTCTAAAAAGCAACCCATTTTAATCTGGGTGCAAAAGGACAGCCTAAAAATTTTAAAAATGTGCCAGCTGCTTAGACCCAAGGGGGGAAAAAAACTGCACAGACTTGCACACAGGCCTAGAGTTCACACACTTACACTGGCTCTTTTTTTTTTCTTTTTTCTTTTTCCTCTTTAAATCCTTGCTTCTGATTACTGAGACTACAAGGGAAAGTTGTTTTTCTGCAACCTGGGGATCAGAGCAGGGAATAACCATCAGAGAACCAGGTCTGGGGCAACCCACTCCCACAAACCGGTATTGAGTGCCACAGGGAAAGCAGGATCTAAGCACTGGCAAGAGAGGACCTATAGACCCAGAGATCAATCGAGAAACACTGCCACAGAGGGGTTGAATCACAAATTGATTCTTCTGTAAACACAAATAAAGGAATACAAGAAATTAAGACACACTTCCTGCTTAAAAAGCAGGACTGGCTTACAACACTGAGGAGAAGTGGAATGCAGGGAACTGGAATACTGTCCTGACTAGAAAACAGGCGTGACAAACAGAACCGTAGAGGAAGTGAATGAGCTTCACTACTGCACATTTTTATTTTTATGTTTTTTTATTTTTTTCATCTTTTACTTAAGAAACTATTTTTTTTCTTTTTTCATCACTTGATTTTACCATTTGAATTATTACATTTTTATTTTCAATCAATATTATTACTCCTACTATTTTACCTTTTTAAAAAAAGTGTCATTTTATTTTCTCTTTATTTTACTTTGGGATTAGTGTTCTACATTCTATTTTCATCTTTGCTTTAGTATCATTTTACTCTATCTCAATTTTACCTTTATGCCAACACTCTCTTCCTCACTTTCCCCTTTTATTGTCCTGTTTCTCTTACCCTTTTCCTGCTTTAGATTTTCCCTATTTTTCCTTTTTAACCCCTATTAAAATTTCACCCTACATATATAACTAATTTCCAATCCCCTGCTCCAAGTCCATACACACCTCTCTCTTCTCTGTCTTCACTATCCTAAAAAAGTGTTTTTCTTTCTGTCCTTTTGTTGTCATTTGCTTGATTGTTGATTATATCCATTTTTTATGCTTGTATGTGAGATTGTTTTGCTTATTCTTTTTTTTGTTTGGCTTTTGTTTGTTTTTTGCATTTGTTTTTCCTCACCTTGCTTGATATTAGTTGTTGTTTGTAGTTTGTATTCCTTTCCAGGTACTTGTTGCTGGCATTTGTTGGGATTAGTGGCTGTTCTATAGGAGTTTTCTCCAAATACATAGTTTGTTCCCCTCTTCCTTCTTATTCTCTTTCTTTTCTCTCTTACTTTTTTCCCCTTTCCAAATTTCATTTTTGCACTCCTTTTTTTTCTCTTCTTATTTCTCTCCTGCACTCTAATTTGCCTTTCTCTGCTGGTCACCTTTATTTAGGGTTATTAATATCGTGAATACATTTCTGTTCAGTTCCTTGTGCATTGTACCTGGTTGTGTTGTATTTTGTGCCTTTAAATCAATACAAGAGAGAGAACTACATAACCAGATACCTGGAGAAGAGAGACAATGGGGATACAAAGAAACAGACCACATATGAAAGAAAAGCAGGCATCACCAGAAAAGGAAGTAAATGAAATGGAGGCAAGCAACCTTCCAGAGAAAGAATTCAGAGAAATGGTCATAAGGTGGCTGAAAAGAATGGAAGACAAATTCGACAATATGAGTAAGAACCAAGAGGAAATGAAGAAGAAACAAGAAGAAAAGAAAAATGAAATCGCTGCTCTAAAGAACTCAATAGAAAGCATCAAGAGTAGACTAGAAGAAGCAGAGGACCGCATCAGTGAGCTAGAAGACAAGGTAGGAAAAAAAATACGCAAGTAGAGCAGCTTCTAGAAAAAAATTAAAAATAAGGAGAGAGCCTAAGGAAACTTTGGGAGAACATGAAACAAAACAACATCTGCATAATAGGAGATCCAGAAGGAGAGGAAACTGAGCAGGGAATAGAAAACCTGTTTGAAGAAATAATGACAGAAAACTTCCCTGATATAGGGAAGAAAAAACCCACACAAATCCAAGAAGCTCACAGAGTCCCAAGCAAAATGAACCCCAAAAGACTGACGCCAAGGCACATTATAATTAAATTGACAAACACCAACGACAAAGTAAAAATCTTAAAAGCACCAGAGAGACACAGAAAGTTACCTACAAAGGAAATCCCATTATACTGGTGACTGATTTCTCCACAGAAACTCATCAGACCAGAAGGGAATGGAATGAAATATACAAAGTCATGCAAAGGAAGGGTCTGAATCCAAGAATACTGTACCCAGCAAGGCTACCAATCAAAATTGAAGTTGAAATCAGGAGCTTCATAGACAAAAGAGTACTAAGGGAATTTATTACCACCAAACCAGGAATGCAAGAAATGCTAAAGGATCTGCTGTAAAAAAAAGAAGTGAAGAAGGAACACAGGGGTAAAGAATAAAAATGGAGACAAATAAGTACCTATCAATAATAACTTTAAATGTAAATGGATTAAATGCCCCAATCAAAAGACATAGGGTAATGGATTGGATAAGAAAACAAGACACATATATTTGCAGTCTACAAGAAACCCACCTCAGAAAAAAAGATGCATACAGACTGAGGGTGAAGGGATGGAAAAAGGTTTTTCAGGCAAATGGAAATAAAAAAGCTGGGGTAGCAATACTTATATCTGACAAATTAGATCTCAAATATAAGGACATAACAAGAGATAAGGGAAAAACCAAGATGGCGCCATAGGTAAACACCTAAACTGCTGCCTTGCACAACAATTTCAAAACTACAACTAAAAGACAGAACGGACACCATCCAGAACCACAGGAAAGCTGGCTGAGTGAAAATTCTACAACTAGAAGGAAAAAGAAAAGCTCACAGAGAATTGGAGGTACGGCAAAGGGGCTTTGTGCACGCAGAGAGGAAGGACGGCTGAGAGCCTGGCTGACTTTCTCTGGCGGAAGGGGGAAGGAAGCCTCCGACCGCACTGAACCCCAGTTCTGACTGCACTGAACCCCAGTTCCGGGCGAACCCCTGGGGACCCACGCTCTTACGGGGGAAGTCTGGACTCTCGGGCAGAGACTCGAGCTGGGAAAGGCAGAAGTCTGAAGGCGCGCGCGGGCCAGTGCGCACAAAGGCTGCGGAGGTTGCCACAGGCTTTCCCTAGTGGAAGGGAGTCAGAGGATCCTGACTACACTGAGCCCCAGTTCTGACTGCAGTGAACCCCAGTTCCAGGCGAGCCCCTGGGGACCCACGCTCTTGTGGGGGGAGTCTGGACTCTCGGGCGGAGACTTGGGAGCCGGGGAAGGCGGAGGACTGAAAGTGCGCACGCGCGCGCATGACAGTGCGCACAAAGGCTGCGGAGGTTGCCACAGGCTTTCCCTACTGGAAGGGAGTCAGAGGCTCCTGACGGCACTGAGCCCCAGTTCTGACTGCAGTGAACCCCAGTTCCAGGCGAGCCCCTGGGGACCCACGCTCTTGTGGGGGGAGTCTGGACTCTCAGGCGGAGACTCGAGCTGGGGAAGGCGGAGGACTGAAAGCGCACATGTGCGCAAGGGCAAGGCTGACAGGAAGCCAAGACTGAGACTCCACCCCATCCAAGCTGAGCACAGAGCCTATGGCAATTTGGCAAGTCTAATCCTATAAGGCTGTCTCCAGCACCGAACTTCTCCCAGCATAGACACAGCTGATCCTTACAGCCAACTGGCCCGGAGGTCAATTCTTCCCAGTGATACCAACAACAATAAAGACTTAATTACAACAAGGCTGTACACACAGTCCACAAAGGGGTGCACCAAGAGTGTCCACCTCAGGTTAACTGGGGAAGCAGACCCACTGGGCCATATTGGAAACCTAGCACAAATATCTACCTTACCAACTCAGGGAAGCAGTGAAAATGCGGGGTCAAAGAATCAGATCACAAACGAAAGAAATGGAGGAAAACAAACGACTGGATATAGAATTCAAAACCACGGTTATAAGACTTTTTAAGAATATCCTAGAAAAGGCCGATAAATATAACGAGACCCTCGAAGATATGAAAAAGGACCAACTAGAAATTAAACATACACTGACTGAAATAAAATATATTATACAGAGACCCAGAAACAGAATAGAGGAACACAAGAATCAAGTCAAAGAATTGAAATACAAAGAAGCAAAAAACACTCAACCGAAAAAGCAAAAAGCAAAAAAAAAAATCCAAAAAGTTGAAGATAATGTAAGAAGACTCTGGGACAACTTCAAGCGAACCAACATCAGAATTATGGGGGTGCCAGAAGAAGAGAGAGAGCAAGATACTGAAAACCTATTTGAAGAAATAATCACCGAAAACTTCCCCCACCTGGTGAAAGAAATAGACTTACAAGTCCAGGAAGCACACAGAACCCCAAACAAAAGGAATCCAAAGAGGACCACACCAAGACACATCATAATTAAAATGCCAAGAGCAAAAGACAAAGAGAGAATATTAAAAGCAGCAAGAGAAAAACAGTTAATTACCTACAAGGGAGATCCCATACGACTGTCAGCTGACTTCTCAACAGAAACTATGCAGGCCAGACGGGAGTGGCAAGAAATTTTCAATGTGATGAATAGCAAGAACCTACAACCAAGATTACTCTACCCAGCAAAGCTATCATTCAGAATTGAAGGGCAGATAAAGAGCTTCACAGATAAGAAAAAGCTGAAGGAGTTCATCACCACCAAACCAGTATTATATGAAATGCTGAAAGGTATTCTTAAAGAAGAAGAAGAAAAAAGTAAAGAAAAAAATTATGAACAACAAATACATATCTATCAACAAGCAAACCTAAAAATCAAGTGAATGAAAAACCTGAGGAACAGAATAATCTGGTGAATATAATAGAATCAGGGGCATAGAAAGGGAGTGGACTGGTAATTCTCAGGGGGAAAGGGGTATGGAGGGTTCATGAAGAGACTGGACAAAAATCATACACCTATGGATGAGGACAGTGCGGGGGGGAGGTAAGGGCAGAAGGTGGGGTGGGAAATGGGTGGAGGGGAGCTATGGGGGGAAAAAGGAGAAATAATTGTAATAATCTGAATAAAGATTTATTTAAAAAAAACAAGAGATAAGGAAGGCCACTTCCTAATACTAAAGGGAGCAATCCAACAAGAATATATAACTCTGGTAAACATATATGCACCCAATACAGGAGCACCCAAATACATAAAAAACTCCTGGAGGATATCAAGGGAGAGATTGACAGCAATACAATCATAGTAGGAGACTTTAATACCCCACTATCACCATTGGACAAATCCTCTAAACAAAAAATCAGCAAAGAAACATCAATCCTAAATGACTCACTAGACCAGATGGGATTAATTGACATCATCAGAGCATTGCACCCCAAAGCCACAGAATATACATTCTTCTCAAATGCACATGGGTCATTTTCAGAGATAGACCATATGTTGTGTCATAGGCAAAGTCTCTTCAAATTCAAGAAGATAGAAATCATATCAAGCATCTTCTCAGACCACAGTGGCATAAAACTGGAAATCAAGAACAATAAAAACGATCCAAAAAATGAAACACATGGAGACTAAACAGCATGCTATTAAATAATGACTGGGTTGCCAATGAGATCAAAGAAGAAATAAAAAACATTATGGCAACAAATAACAATGAAAACACAACAATCCAAAATCTATGGGACACAGTGAAAACAGTCTTGAGAGGGAATTTCACAGCTCTAGAAGCCTACTGCAAAAAACAAGTAACAATGGTAATAAATTAACTAACCCTACAACTCAAAGAGTTAGAAAGAGAACAACAAGAAAAGCCCAGTGTAAGCAGAAGGAAGGAAATACGAAAAATCAGATCAGAGATAAACGATATTGAGACCAAAAAACAAAAACAAACAAACAAACAAACAAAAAACAACAATACAAAATATCAACAAAACCAAGAGCTGGTTCTTGGAAAGGATAAACAAGATTGAGGAACCTCTAGCCAGGCTCACAAAGACGCAAAGAGTGAGGACCCAAATAAACAAAATCAGAAATGAAAAAGGAAAAATAACAACAGACCCCACCGAAATACAAAGAATTGTTAAAAAATACTATGAAGAACTCTATTCCAACAAACTGGACAACCTTGAGGAAATGGATATATTGCTAGAAAAACATAACCTTCCAAAACTCAATCAGGAAGAATCAAAACATCTCAATAGGCCAATAATTGTGGAAGAAATTGAAGCATTCATCAAAAAGCACCCAGCATACAAAAGCCCAGGGCCAGATGGCTTCACAGTGGAGTTTTACCAAAGATTCAAGGAAGAACTAAAACCTATCCTCCTAAGACTATTCCAAAATATTCAAGAGGAAGGAACACTTCCAAGCTCCTTCTATGAAGCCAGCATCACCCTAATACCAAAACCAGATAAAGACAACACAATGAAAGAGAATTACAGGCCAACATCCCTCATGAACATAGATGCCAAATTCCTTAACAAATTCTAGCAAATCGGATCCAGCAGTACATCAAAAAGATCATATATCATGACCAAGTAGGATTTATCCCAGGAATGCAAGGATGGTTCAGTATCCACAAATCAATAAACGTGATACATCACATAAACAAATTGAGAGATAAAAATCACATAGTCATATCAATTGACACAGAAAAAGCATTTGACAAAAGCCAACACCCTTTCTTGATAAAACTCTTAACAAGTTGGGAATAGAAGGATCATACCTCAACAAAATAAAAGCCATATATGATAAACCCACAGCTAACATCATATTCAATGAGCAAAAACTAAAATCATTTCCCCTATGAACAGGAACAAGACAGGGATGCCCACTCTCACCACTCCTGTTCAACATAGTACTAGAAGTATTAGTCATTACAATTAGACAAGAAGAAGGAATAAAAGGCATCCAAATTGGAAAAGAAGTAAAGCTGTCCTTATTTGCAGATGACATGATATTGTACATAAAAAACCTGAAAGGCCCTAACTGGTTTGGCTCAATAGATAGAGCATCGGCCTGTGGTCTCAAGGGTCCCAGGTTCGATTCCAGTCAAGGGCAAGTACCTTAGTTGCGGGCACATACCCGGTGGGGAGTGTGCAGGAGGCAGCTGATCAATGTTTCTCTCTCACCGATGTTTCTAACTCTCTATCCTTCTCCCTTCTTCTCTGTAATAAATCAATAAAATATATTAAAAAAAGAAACCGAAAGACTCCATCAAAAAACTAATAGACTTAATAAATGAATTCAGCAATGTAGCAGGATACAAAATTTATGCCAAGAAATCTATGGCATTTTTATACACCAACAGTGAACTTACAGAAAGAGAGACTAAAAAAGCAATCCCATTTACCATCACACCAAAAAAATTAAGATACCTAGCAATAAATTTAACTAAGGAGGTAAAAGATCTATACGTGGAAAACTACAGGACACTGCAAAAAGAGAGAGGAAGACATAAACAGATGGATGAACATACCATGTTCATGGATAGGTAGAATCAACATTATTATAATGTACATACTACCTAAAGCAATCTATAGATTCAATGGATTCCCCATTAAAATACCAATGGCATATTTCACAGACCTAGAAAGAACTCTCCAAAAATTCATCTGGAATAAAAAAAGACCCCAAACACCACAGCAATCCTGAGAAAGAAAAATAAAGTAGGTGGAATCTCAATACCAGATTTCAAGCTGTATTACAAAGCCACTGTTCTCAAAACAGCCTGGTACTGGCTCAAGAACAGACATATAGACCAATGTAATGTAATAGAGAATCCAGATATCGACCCAAACCACTGACCTCAATTAATATTTGACAAAGGAGGCATGAACATACAATGGAGTCAAGACAGTCTCTTCAGTAAATGATGTTCATAAAATTGGACAGATACATGCAAAAAAATGAAACTAGACCACCAACTTACACCATACACAAAAATGAACTCAAAATGGATACAGGCCTTAAACATAAGATGGGAAACCATAAAAATACTAGAGGAATCCCCAGGCAGAGAAATCTCAGACATATGCCGAAGCAATTTCTTCACCGATACCACTCGTAGGGCAATGGAAACTAAAGAGAAAATAAACAAATGGGACTACATCAAAATATAAAGCTTTTTCACAGCAAAAGAAACCATCAACAAAACAACAAGAAAGCCCACTGCATGGGAGAACATATTTGCAAATGTTATCACTGATAAAGGTTTAATCTACAGCATCTACAGGGAACTTATACAACTTAATAAAAGGAAGATAAATGATCCAATAAAAAAAAATGGGCAACGGACCTAAATAGAATCTTTTCGAAAGAAGACAGAAGGAAGGCCAAGAGTCACATGAAAACATGCTCAAAGTCACTAATTATTCGAGAGATGCAAATGAAAACGAAAATGCAGTACCATCTCACTCCTGTAAGAATGGCAACCATCAACAAATCAACAAAGGACAAGTGCTTGCATGGATAGGAGAAAATGGAACCCTTGTGCACTGCTGATGGGAATGCAGACTGGTGCAGCCACTGTGGAGAACAGTATGGAGTTTCCTCAAAAAACTAAAAATAGCCCTAACCGGTTTGGCTCAGTGGATAGAGCGTCGGCCTGCGGACTCAAGGGTCCCAGGTTCGATTCCGGTCAAGGGCATGTACCTTGGTTGCGGGCACATCCCCAGTAGGGGGTGTGCAGGAGGCAGCTGATCGGTGTTTCTCTCTCTTCGATGTTTCTAACTCTCTATCCCTCTCCCTTCCTCTCTGTATAAAATCAATAAAATATATTAAAAAAAAAAAAAAAAACTAAAAATGGAGCTCCCATTTGACCCAGTGATCCCACTTCTAGGAATATATCCCAAGAAACTAGAAATACCAATCAGAAAGGATATATGCACCCCTATGTTCATAGCTGCACAATTCACCATAGCTAAGATTTGGAAACAGCCTAAATGCCCATCAGCAGATGAGTAGATTAGAAAACTATGGTACATCTACACAATGGAATACTACGCTGCTATAAAAAAGGAATTCTTACCATTTGCAGCAGCATGGATGGACCTGGAGAGCATTATGTTAAGTGAAATAAGCCAGGCAATGAAAGAAAAATACCACATGATCTCACTCATTTATGGAAAATAAAGAGCAATATAACCTGATGAATAAAAAGATACAGAGGCAGTAAAGCACTGAACAGACTGTCAAATTACAGCTGGAAGGCTGGGGGTGTTGGGGAGGGAGGGAAATAGATCAACCAAAGGACTTGTATGCATGAACATAAGCACACCAATGGACACAAGACACTGGGGGGATGAGGGCATGCAACAGGGGGTAGGGGAGGCTGGGGGAAGGTCAATGGGGAAAAAAAAGGAAATATATGTACTAATATATGTAATACTTTAAACAATAAAAAATATTAAATAAATAAATAATTAAATAAATTAATACATTGACATGTGGCATGTTAGATACAATAGGCAATATGAGATTGAAGTTTCCCTAAGGGAATGACCATGTCCTATTTATTTAATTATCTTTACTTTTTTTGAATCTTTAAAACAAGTATTTATTGTTGAAAGTATTACATATATATCCCTTCCTCCCTTATTTATTCCTTTTAGCCCACTTCCACTCCCAACCCTAGACCTTCGCCACCCTAATATCTGTGCCCATGGGTTATGCATATATGCATACAAATTTTTGGATCATATCTTCCCACCCACCCTTCTCTCTGAGACTCAACAGTCTGCTCCATGCTTCTGTTTCTCTGAATCTATTTTGTTCATCAGATTATTTTGTTAATTAGATTTCACATATGATTGATATCATGTGATACTTCTCTTTCTCTGACTGGCTTATGTCACTGAGAATAATGCTCTCCAGGTCCCTCCATGCTGTCTCAAAGGGTAAGGGATTCCTTTTTGTCTGCTCTATAGAATTCCATGGTATAAATGTACCAGAGTTTTTTAATCCACTCATCTGCTGATGGGCACTTAGGCTGTTTCCAAATCTTAGCTATGGTAAATTGTGCTGCTATGAACATAGGGGTGCATATATCCTTTCTGATTGGCATTTCTAGTTTCTTGGGATATATTCCTAGAAGTGGGATCACTGGGTCAAGTGGGAGTTCCATTTTTAGTTTTTTGAGGAAACTCCATACTGTTTTGCATAATGGCTAAAGAAGTCTGCATTCCCACCATCAGTGCATTGTTAAGTTGTGTGAGTTCCCTATAAATGTTGGAAATTAAACCTTTATCCGTGATAACATTGGCAAATATGTTCTCCCATGCAGTGGGCTTTCCTGTTGTTACGCTGATGGTTTCTTTAGCTGTGCAAAAGCTTTTTA
This sequence comes from Plecotus auritus, assembly GCF_963455305.1. Classification (NCBI taxonomy): domain Eukaryota; kingdom Metazoa; phylum Chordata; class Mammalia; order Chiroptera; family Vespertilionidae; genus Plecotus; species Plecotus auritus. The sequence continues at coordinate 100,755,880 of NC_137784.1, forward strand.
TTTTGATGTAGTCCCACTTGTTTATTTTATCTTTAGTTTCCATTGCCCTAGGAGCAGTATCAGTGAAGAAATTGCTTCGAAATATGTCTGAGATTTTGCTGCCTGTGGATTCCCCTAGTATTTTTATGGTTTCCCATCTTATGTTTAGGTCGTTATTCCATTTTGAGTTTATTTTTGTGTATGGTGTAAGTTGGTGGTGTAGTTTCATTTTTGCATGTATCTGTCCAATTTTATCAACACCGTTTATTGAAGAGACTGTCTTGACTCCATTGTATGTTCATGCCTCCTTTGTCAAATATGAATTGAGCATAGTGGTTTGGGTCAATTTCTGGGTTCTTTATTCTATTCCATTGATCTGTATGTCTGTTCTTGTGTCAGTACCAGGCTGTTTTGAGAACAGTGGCTTTGTAATGCAGCTTTATATCTGGTATTGAGATCCCACCTACTTTGTTCGTCTTTCTCAGGATTGCTGCAGCTATTCAGGGTCTATTATTTCAGATGAATTTTTGCAAAGTTCGTTCTAGGTCTGTGAAATATGCCGTTAGTATTTTAATGGAGAGTGCATTGAATCTATTGATTACTTTGGGTAGTATGGACATTATAATGATGTTGATTCTACCAATCCATGAACATCGTATGTTCTTCCATCTGTGTATGTCTTCCTCTATCTCTTTTTTTCAGTGTCCTGAGGTTTTCCACGTATAGGTCTTTTACCTCCTTAGTTAAGATTATTCCTAGGTATCTTAAATTTTTTGGTGCGATGGTAAATGGGATTGCTTTTATAGTCTCTCTTTTTGTAAGTTCACTATTGCTGTGCAGAAATGCCATAGATTTCTTGGTGTTAATTTTGTATCCTTCTACATTTCCAAATAGATTTTTTAAGTCTAATAATTTTTTGATGGAGTTGTTAGGGTTTTCTATGCACAGTATCATGTCTTCTACGAATAAGGACAGTTTTACTTCCTCTTTTCCAATTTTGGTGCCTTTTATTTCTTCTTCTTGTCTGATTTCACTGGTTAATACTTCAAGTACTATGTCGAAAAGGAGTGGTGAGAGTGGGCTTCCCTGTCTTGTTCCTGTTCTTAGGGGAAATGGTTTTAGTTTTTGCCCATTGAGTATGATGTTAGCTGTGGGTTTATCATATATAGCTTTTATGATGTTGAGGTATGATCCTTCTATTTCCACCTTCTTGAGAGTTTTTATCAAGAAAGGGTTTTGGGTTTTGTCAAATGCTTTTTCTGCATCAATTGATATGACTATGTGATTTTTATCTCTCAATTTGTTTATGTGATGTATCTCATTTATGGATTTGTGGATATTGTACCATCCTTGCATCCCTGGGACAAATCCTACTTGGTCATGGTGTATTATCTTTCTTATGTACTGCTATATCCAATTAGCTAGAATTTTATTGAGGATTTTGGCATCTATGTTCATGAGGTATATTGGCCTGTAATTCTCTTTCATTGTGTTGTCTTTATCTGGTTTTGGTATTAGGGTGATGCTGGCTTCAAAGAAGGAGCTTGGAAGTGTTCCTTCCTCTTGAATTTTTTGGAATAATCTGAGGAGAATAGGTTTTAGTTCTTCCTTGGATGTTTGGTAAAACTCCACTGTGAAGCCGTCTGGTCCCGGGCTTTTGTTTGCTGGAAGCTTTTTGATGACTGCTTCATTTTCTTCCATAGTTATCAGCCTATTGAGATTTTTAGATTCTTCCTGATTGAGTTTTGTAAGGTTCTATTTTTCTAGAAATATGTCTATTTCCTCCATGTTGTCTAGTTTGTTGGAATAGAGTTGTTCATAGTATTTTTAAACAACCCTTTGTATTTCTGTGGGGTCTGTTGTTATTTTACCTCTTTTGTTTCTGATTTTGTTTATTTGAGTCCTCACTTTTTGCTTCTTGGTGAGCCTGGCTAGAGGTTCATCAATTTTTTTTATCCTTTCAAAAAACCAGCTCTTGGTTTCATCAAACTTTTTTTTTTTTTTTTTGGTCTCTATGTCATTTATTTCTGCTCTGATCTTTATTATCTCCTTTCTTCTGTTCACTCTGGACTTTTCTTGTTTCTCTCTTTCTAACTCTCTAAGTTGTTGAGTTAGATTATTTACTATCACTTTTTCTTGTTTTTTTTTGAGGTAGGCCTGTAGAGCTATAACCTTCCCTCTCAGGACTGTTTTCATTGTGTCCCATAGATTTTGAATTGTTGTGTTTTTATTGTCATTAGTTTACAGGGTGTTTTTAATTTCTTCTTTGATTCCTTGGGTAACGCTATCATTGTTTTATAGCATGCTAGTGAGCTTCCAAGTGTTTGAATGTTTTGGATTGCTTTTATTGTAGTTTATTTCTAATACTAGAGGCCCAGTGCATGAAATTCGTGCAGAGTGGGGGGGGGTCTCCCTCTGCCCAGCCTTCACTTTCTCCAATCCGGGACCCCTCGAGGGATGTCTGACTGCCAGTTCAACACATTATGCAAAGCAACTTGTCCTTGGCAGCATGGCTCTAACCTAACAGCATTCAATGTCTTCAGTAATGTCTGATAGTTTTTCTGAGAGTTCTATGTCAAACCAAATAGATCAATCAACACTGTTTCTGACATTCTTCAGTAACTGTACAAAACCCTTTAAAGAAGACTTGTTTGCCTCCCTGAAGTCACCTGTTAAGAAATATTAGCATAAATAAGAATGCAACATTAGATCAGTCTTATAGTTACAATAGAAATATATGGCTGAGGGGAAAAAAATCACATTGATCTAAAAATATGACCAAAATTGTGACTCTAGACCCCTCCCAGAAAAATTTGTCATAAGAGAATCATGACAATTAAACCAAAGCTATTTCTTAATTCATTTTTCCAAAAAGATATGTACATCTTTCCAGAAAGGCAACAGTTCCTCTGTTTTTATTTTCATATAGGGAACTGTAAATAGGAATTTACCTGTTGACTTAGACAAAGTCCTGTTTTTTAACTACATGGTATCAATTTAAGTGATATATCATTAATTCTGAAATGATTGCCATGTTAGGTCACATCCCTTCATAAGAAATATGGGGCCTTACATTCAGTATTTTAAATGGACCTACAGTGTAAAAATGCTGTTTTTAAGAGATAAAAGCCAAATTGACCAATACATTTCTCTCCACGGTTTACACAATACTCCAGGCATGGCCATTACCACAAAGCGACTGAGATTTGTGTGTGGCATACTTGCTGCCTGCTCCCTACTCCTTCCCGTCTGCAGATCTTTTCTCCTCATCTTGTCCTCCCACCCAGGCATGCGGTCAGTCTTTGGGTACCTGCTTCCATGATCCCCTGTACCCAGGCATCCTCTTGCCACCACTCCTAACATCCACTCCCTACTCTACAGGACTCCTGCTCGGGTGCATTGCGCCAGTTTTAAAAATATTAAGAGAAGTGTGGGATGACCATGAAATTCCACAGAACGTGTCTGTCACGGGTGGGTCCAGGCGGTCCTGTGTTGGGCTCCCAGGCACAGTCTCCACCTACCCGGACCCACCCTGCACCTCCTGGCTGCACCCACCCCACAGGGACTTCCAGATGGATGACGCCCTCTGTGGGCCACGCCCCTCCCAATCTGCACTAAACCTTGGCTCACACCCCTGCCAGCAACCTGCGGTGAGGTTTTGCCCCCACCTACCCCACCCCACCCCAACTCATCACAGCCCTCCCCACCTCAAGCCCAGCCCAGCAGCACCCGGAAGCCACAGGCAAGCCACCTGAAATCTCAGACCATCCCCATGCTGCAGGGACCACCACAGCCCACGCACCTGCCTCACCCACCTCAGCATGGACTACGCTGGGCACTGCCTGCCTAGGGCCCCGCAGTCTGTGGGTGGACTGCCAGGCAAGGTGAGTGGCATGGAAGCCGGGGCAAGTGGGGAAGCGGTGGGCAGAGGGTGGGGGGGTGTCAGCAGTTCCAGGTGAAGGTTGCCTATTGATGCTGCTCCCTGCTGCCCTGCCCCCCTGTGAGCAATGGCATTTTGTGACAGTGTGATGATCAATTTACATATTCTCTCTTTATTAGATAGGATTATGCCATTGTGGTCTGAGAAGATGCTTGATATGATTTCAATCTTCTTGAATTTGGGGAAACTTTGCCTGTGACCCAATATGTGGTCTATTTTTGAAAATGTCCCATGTGAACTTGAGAAGAACGTACATTTCATGTCTTTGGGGTGAAATGTTCTGAAGATGTCAATTAATTCCATCTGCTCTAGTGAGTCATTTAGGATTGCTGTTTCTCTGCTGATTTTTTGTCTAGACGATTTATCCAGTGAAGTCAGTGGTTTATTAAAGTCCCCTACTATGATTATATTGTTGTCGATCTCTCCCTTGGTATCTTCCAGGAGTTTTTTTATGTATTTGGGTGCTTCTGCCTTGGGTGCATATATGTTTATCAGGTTTATATCCTCTTCTTGTATCGATCCCTTTAGTATTATGAAGTGGCCTTCCTTATCTCTTGTTATGGCTTTCACTTTTAGGTCTATTTTGTCATATATAAGTATTGCTACCCTGCTTTTTTTTCATTTCCATTTGCCTGAAAGATATTTTTCCATCCCTTCACTTTCAATCTGTGTGAGTCCCTTGTTCTGAGGTGGGGCTCTTGTAGACAGCATATATATGGATCTTGTTTTTATATCCATTCAGCCATTCGATGTTTTTTGATTGGAGCATTTAGTCCATTTTACATTTAAAGTTATTAATGATAGTTACTTCTTTGTCGCCATTTTTATTCTTTATGTGTGTATTCCTTCTTACCTTTTTATTTCTTCTTTTTACACCAGTCCCTTTAGCATTTCTTGCATTGCTGACTTGGTAGTGATAAACTCCCTTAGCTTTTTTTGTCCATGAAGCTCCTTATTTCCCCTTCAATTTTGAATGATAGTCTTGCTGGATAGAGTATTCTTGGGTTCGGTCCCTTGCTTTGCATCACTTTGTAAATTTCCTTCCATTTTTTTCTGGCCTGATGTGTTTCTGTTAAGAAATACTTTGATAATCTAATGGGAGATCCCTTGTATGTAACTTTCTGCTTCTCTCTTGCAGTCTTTAAGATTCTCTCTTTGTCCTGAACATTTGCCATCAGAATTATGATGTGTCTTGGTGTGGCTCTTTTCGGGTTCACCTTGTTTGTGACTCTCTGTGCTTGTATGACTTTTTTCTTCCCCACATCAGGGAAGTTTTCTGATATTATTTCTTCAAATAGATTATCTAACCCTTGTTCCTCTTCCTGTTGTCTGGCAATCCTATTTTTCGTATGTTGCTTCGTTTCATGTTGTCCCATAGCTCCCTTCGGGTCTCCTCCTGTCTTTTAATTTTTTTCTCCAGTTGCAGTTCAGTTTGGGTGTGTTTTGCTTCCATGTCTTCTAATTCGCTAATTCTTTCCTCTGCTTCTCCTAGTCTACTGTTGAAACTTTCCATGGTGTTTTTTTTTTTTATTGCAGCTATATAACTCTTCATTTCTTCTTAATTCTTATGTAAATTGTTGATTTTTTCATTCATCTGGTTTATGAACTGTATGACCATTATTCTGAATTCTTTTTCTGACATATTGCATGCCGCTGTTTCACATAGCTGTTTTTCTGGCGATTCCTCCTTTTCTTTCCTTTGGGGGTTTCTTTGTTTACCCATTTTTTGTCTCATGGAGGGATCTAGATGTTGATTCATGCAGGGGCTGCTCCTTGGGTTGCAGTGGCTCCATGAGCTGCGGTTGCTACTCAAGCAGTCGCAGCAGTGGCTGCTCCTCAGTTGGCAGCGACTACTCTGGTGGGTGCTGTTTGCAGCAGTGGTGGCTACTCTGGCTGATTGGGGGAGGCTGCTCGCAGAGCTGCTACAACTTGGACAGGGCCAGGCTGATATAAGACTGCTGCTCCTTGGACGGGGTGGGCTGCTTGCGTGGCTGCTGCTCCTCAGACGGGCAAGCAGCTAGTGAAGCTGCTGCTCCTTGGACAGGAGCAGGTTGCTCACAGGGCTGCTGCTCCTTGTACGGAGCAGGATGCTTATGCAGCTGCTGCACCTCAGACAGGGCAGGCTGCTCGCATGGCTGCTGCTCCTTGGACTGCTGCGGGCTTCACAGGGCTGCCGCTTCTCAGATTTGGGTGGTCTGCTCTGGTGGCTGCTGCTTCTCAGACAGGGGTGGGCTGCTTGTGTGGCTTCTGCTTCTCAAAAGGGGGTGGACTACTCACATGGCTGCTGCTCCTTGGATGGGGGCTGGCTGTGTGTGGTTGCTTCTCCTTGGAGAGAGTGAGTTGCTCGTGAGGCTGCTGCTCCTTGTACAGGGTTAGATTGCTCGCAGGGCTGCTGCTCCTAGAATGGGGGTGGGATGCTCACACAGCTGCTGCTCCTCTAATGGGGGCAGGCTGCTCATGCAGCTGCTGCTCCTCGAATGGGTGTGTGCTGCAGGGGGCTGCCACTACTTGGTTGTGGGTGGGCTGCTCATGCAGCTGCTGCTCTCAGATGGGGGCAATCTATAGATTTAACGCAATCTCCATTAAAATACCAACAGTGTATTTTACAGACCTAGAACAAACTCTCCAAAAAATTCATATGGAATTAAAAAAGACCCTAAATAGCTGCAGAAGTCCTGAGAAAGAAGAACAAAGTTGGAGGGATCACAATGCCAGATATCGACCTATATTACAAAGCCACGGTTCTCAAAACTGTCTGGTAGTGTCACAAGAACAACATAGAGACCAGTGGAACCGAATAGAAAATCGAGAAATTGGCCCAAGCCATTATGCTCAATTAACATTTGACAAAGGAAGCTAGAACATATAATGGAGTCAAGACAGTGTCTTCAATAAATGGTGCTGTGAAAATTTGGCTGATACATGCCAAAAAATGAAAATATACCACCGACTTCCACCATACACAAAAATAAACTCAAAATGGATATAGGACTTAAAGGTAAAATGGGAAACCATAAAAATCTTAGAAGAATCCATAGGCAACAAAATATTAGACATATGTTGTAGCAATATCTTTACCAATACAGCTCCTAGGACAATGGAAGTTAAGGAGAAAATAAACAAATGGGACTACATCAAAATAAAAAGTTTCTGCACAGCAAAAGAAACCATCAACAAAACAAGAAAGACCACTACATGGGAGAACATATTTGACAGTCATATATCTGATAAGGGTTAAATCTCCAAAATTTACAGGGAACTCATGCAACTTAACAAAAGGAAGATAAACAATCCAATCAAAAAGTGGGCAAGGGACCTAAATAGACACTTTTTGAAAGACGTATAGAAGGGCAAGAGATATATGAAAACATGCTCAAAGTCACGAATCATCCAAGAGATGCAAATCAAAACAACAATGAAGTACCACCTCACACCTGTCAGAATGGCTATCAACAACAATTCAATAAACGACAAGTGCTGCCAAGGATGTGGAGAAAAAAGAACCCTCGTGCACTGCTGGTGGTATGCAGACTGGTGCAGCCACTGTGGAAAACAGCATGGAGTTTTCTCAAAAAATTAAAGATGCAACTCCCATTTGACGCAATAATCCCACTTCTAGGGATATATCCCAAGAAATCTGATACACCAATCAGAAAGGATATATGCACCCCTATGTTCATAGCAACACAATTTACAATAGCTAAGATTTGGAAACAGCCTAAATGCCCATCAGCAGATGAATGGATTAAAAACCAGTGGTACATCTACACAATGGAATACTACACTGCAGTAAAAAAGAAGGAACTCTTACCATTTGCAACAGCATGGATAGCCCTGGAGAACATTATGATAAGCGAAATAAGCCATTTGGAGAAAGATAAATTCCACATGATCTCAGTCATTTGTGGAATACAATGCATAACATAAACTGATGAGGAAAAATAGATTCAGAAATATAGAAGCATGGAACAGACTATCAAACCTCAGAGGGAATGCAGGGGAGAAGAGGTTTGAGATCAACCAAAGGACTTGTTTGCATTCATATAAGCATAACCAATGGACACAGACAGTAGGGGGGTGAGGGGTGGGAACAGCTGGGCAGAGGTCCATAGGGGAAAAAGGAGACATATGTAATACTTTATGTAATACTTTAAACAATAAAGAATTTTAAAAAAATAACCAAACCTCTATCTCCATTAGAGGAGAGCCTGTGCTTTATTTTAGATACCCATTTTTGTTTTTTATCCTCCAGCCACTGACCAAGCCATTAAGAGATATTCTTTTGGATGTCTCCTTTTTTTTCCCCATTGACCTCCCCCCCGGCCTCCCCTACCCCCCAGTACATGCCTTTACCTGCCCCCCCACAGTGTCTTGTATCCATTGGTTATGCTTATATCCATGTGTACAAGTCCTTCGGTTGATCTCTTACAGCTCCCCCCCCCCAACCTCCCCTGCCTTCCCGCTGTAGTTTGACAGTCTGTTCAGTGCTTCTTTGCCTCTATATCTATTTTTCCCCATTTCTTTCCTTTAAAAAATCTTGCCTCTGCAGAATAGAAATAAACATATAATAACAAAAAAATGTTTGAGTCCCAATTTCAATGTCCAACAGTTGTGAGTCCCCGTTTCAATTTCAAACAGTTCCTTATGTGTACATGTCAGCAATGATATCTGGATGGTGGGCACATGGTGGCAATGCAGGTCCGACCCTCTCTGGTTTGGTCCTAGGCAACCTGCAGCGATGCACAGCTGCTGACTGCTAGCGTGGCAAGGAGTCATCAGCGTCTTCCATCTCTGGACTGTTTCTCCTCTTGTCCTGGTGGTTGGAGCAGACCTGTCAATTCCTCTCTGTTGCAGGAATCCACATGGTCTTGGAGTTGTTTTCTGAAAATATACAAACATATTCTCAACCAAAAGTTAATAAAGGAATCTTTTCTATATAATTGATTTGGGATCCTTTTTATTTTTGCCCAATGGAAGAATAAAAGAAAGCTCTTTGGCATGTAACTACACTGGAGCAACCTAGTAGTCACTACCTTAACCCAATTGTCCTTTTTTTTTGAATTTAGAATTCCACAATACATTTCCTGTACCATTTCACAGCCTCTAATACTTTCTACCTTATATTAGAAATATTGGTGGCAATTGAGTTAGACGTTATAGAATACAAAAGTTTAATCAGGAAGAAATTGGTAATGCTGAACTCAATAATCAAAGATAATAATGCTGAATTCAGAAATTCAATGGAGCTTGGGAAGAGTCAATTCTCAGCATTTCTGAGGGTATCCAGTGAGTTTATACATTACTTCCTATTGGTAGTTTGTCACTTCTAACTCGGAAGCTCTGTTATTTGCTATCCTGAAACTATCCAATCACTATTTGTACTTCACTGAAGGTTTGGGAAATTATAGTCAAACATGGAAAAATACAAGTTTTTGTTTTTGTATTTTGTTTGTTTTGTTATATCAAGGGCAGATGCCCTGGCATTTCTTAGGGATTGGTGAATATAATTTCTGGGAATCAAGTTAAAGAATCATTTTCTTCTGTTCCTCTTACTCCATCAAAATAACAAAAGTTCAGTTGGAGGCTTGGAATTTAAACAATTTTCTGATCATTAATATTTTGTCATAGCCAACTTTTTTCATGAGAACTGAGAAACTTAAATCTCTGGATTATGCATTTTAGTATTAACTAAAATTTTAGATGGCATATGAGCTATTTATAATCCACATAAAATTTTGGAAAGAAACTTTAGAAGATGATGGAAATTTTCTTTGGCCAGACTTGTGATATTCAATTTTCTGTGGAAATGACAACTACCCAGTTTTAATACTGAAAGCCCATTTCAAATGTAAAATCATAAATAGGAATAAAAGATTTAGGACTCTCTGATAGTCCTGAGTCCATCATGTGAAAATTAAGCCTGCCCTATCATACTGTTTTGCAAAGACTCTGACTGATGTTGGCCATACTTATTATAAAACAACCTGTTTTACTTCATTAGTCCTTTATCAGAGAAATCAGTTATCTCCTGGAAATTTAAAACCTATATTAAAATGTCAGGGACAGATCCTCCTATTTCCTAGTGAAGTAATTTATTAGAATCAGTGTATATATTTATAAGTTTACTGAAAACTGAAGATGTGCCTATTTAGGCTATTCATAAAACAGTGTTAGAGTTAAGAAATTATTGATGTAAAGCTTACATATCACATGCTAACCATTCTGGGTACATATATGGCTAATGCAGTGGCCGGCAAACGGCGGCTCACGAGCCACATGTGGCTCGCGAGCTGCGGTTTGCTGCTCTGTTGACTAATGAGTTTGCCAACCACTGGGCTAATGCTATAGGAGCCTCTGAGACTTCTCTGCTGCCTTTGTTAGGCTTTAAGCCTAGAAACTCAAGACAGCAGAACATGGAGAGTCACATGAGTCAGAAGGCTTATTTTAAAAATATCACCTCCCGTCTGTCAGAATGGCTATCATTAATAATTCCATCAATGACAAGTGTTAGTGGGAATGAACAATGGTGTAGTCACTGTGGAAAACATTTGGAGTTTCCTCAAAGAATTAAAAATGAAACTGCCTTATGACCTGATGATTCTACTTCTGAGAATTTATCTGATGAAACCTGAAACATTAATTTGAAAGAATATATGCATCCCTATGTTCATTGGAGCATTATTTACAATAGTCAAGATCTGAAAAAAGACCAAGTGCCCATCAGCAGATGAGTGAATAAAAAAGCTGTGGTACAACTACATGATGGAATACTACTTAGGCATAAAAAGGGATCATACCTTTTGCGACAGCATGTTTTGGATGGACCTAAAGAGTATTATTCTAAGTGAAATAAGCCAGTAAGAAAAAGACAAATACCATATCATTTCACTTATATGTGGAATCTAATGAACAAAATCCTATATAATAAAAGGCTAATATGCAAATAGAATGAATGGTGGAACAACCAAACAATTGGTCACTATGACATGTGCTGACCACCAGGGGGCGTGTGTGGTATATGGCAGGTGTTGGCCACAGTGGGATGGTGGAGCAGGTGAGCGGCGGCACCAGACCAAGGCAGGGCACTGGACGCTGTCATCGGGGCGAGCCTCTGGTGGTTACTGAAAATACTTTGCTCCCACATGCCATGGACCCGCCTGGCACTTGCACCCACTGCCAGTGCTGGCCCCACTTGCACCCGCTGCTGCTGCCAGGCACCGGTCCTGATCACTCGGCACCATCAATGGATGCAAGTGGCAGCTGCTGTCCCTGATTGCCCCTAAGGGCTTCTCCAAATCCCCTTGCTCCTGAGGGGCGATTAGGGGAGGAGAAGCGGGGCTGCTGGCAGACAGGGGACAGGGGGCCGGGCGGGGTCGCAGATGATGGGCTGAGATCCACTCCTGTGCCTAATGTACCCTCGTGTCCCACAGTTCCTTTCAAGGTGCACGAATTCATGCACTGGGCCCCTAGTAAAGTAATAAAATAGAAACTGACCCATATATATGGAGAACAGTCTGACAACTGTCAGAGAGGAGTGGGGCTGGATGTCTGGGTGAAATAGGTGAAGGGATTAAGCAAAAAAAATCTGCATGGACACAGACAGCAATATCATGATTATCAGATGGAAGGGGGCATGAGAAGGTGGAAGAAGGTAAACAGGGTATAAATGGTTACAGAAGGAGACTAGATTTTGGATGGTGAGCATACTATGCAATGTGCAGATTATGTATTATAGAATTTTACACTTGAAATCTATATAATTTTATTGAAGAACTAGAGGCCCGGTGCATGAAATTCGTGCACGGGGGTGTGTGTCCCTCAGCTCAGCCTGCACCCGCTCCAATCTGGGACCCCTCGAGAAATATCCTGGTGGGATCGGGCTTAAACGGGCAGTCGGACATCCCTCTCACAATCCAGGACTGCTGGCTCCCAACTGCTCGCCTGCCTGCCTTCCTGATTGCCCCTAACCACTTCTGCGTGCCAGCCTGATCACCCCCTAACCACTCCCCTGACAGCCTGATTGATGCCTAACTACTCCCCTGTCAGCCTTTTTTCCCCTAACTGCCCTCCCCTGAAGGCCTGGTCACCCCTAACTGCCCTCCCCTGCAGGCCTTGACCCCCCAACTGCTCTCCCCTGCAGGCCTGGGTCCCCCCCAACTGCCCTCCCCTACAGGCCTGGTCACCCCTAACTGCCATCCCCTGTAGACCTGGTCCCCCACAACTGCTCTCCCTTGCAGGCCTGGGTCCCTCCCAACTGCCTTTCCCTGCAGGCCTGGTTGCCCCCAAGTTCCCTCCTCTGCCAGCTGGGTCACCCCTAACTGCCCTCCCTTACAGGCTTGATCACCCCCAACTGCCCTCCCTTGCAGGCCTGGTCCCTCCCAACTGCCCTCCCCTGCTGGCCATCTTGTGGTGGCCATCTTGTGTCCACATGGGGGCAGCCACCTTGTGTGTTGGAGTGATGGTCAATCTGCATATTACTCTTTTATTAGATAGGATAGAGGCCTGGTGCATGGGTGGGGGCCAGCTGGTTTGCCCTGAAGGGTGTCCCAGATCAGGGTGGGGGTTCTCTTGGGGTGTGGGGTGGCCTGGGTGAGGGGCCTGTGGTGGTTTGCAGGCTGGCCACACCCCCTGGCGACCCAAGCAGTTGCCCTGGTATCTGGGGTTTATTTATCTTCTACAATTGAAACTTTGTAGCCTGGAGCGGAGCCAAGCCTTCTGCTTGATTCGTGGCCGCAGCCATTTCTATTGGGATTTATGTATCTTCTATAATTGAAACTTTGTAGCCTTAAGCGAGGCCTGGGCCAGCCAGGGTGTGCGGAAAGCTTGGCTTCCTCCATCGCCGGGTGCAACCCTAGCCTCCTGCGCTTACCAGCTCCATGGCTGCCGCCATTTCTGTTTGGGTTTATGTATCTTCTATCATTGAAACTTTGTAGCCTTGAGTGGAGGCCTAGGGTGGCAAGAGCAGGCGGAAAGCTTGGCCTTTCCTCCATTGCCTGGAAAACCCAAGCCACCCTCCTGCTCTCTGTGGCCATAGCCATCTTGGTTGGGTTTATTTGCATATTCGCTTCTGATTGGCTGGTTGGTGTGACTTGTGGGTGTAGCGGAGTGATGGTTAATTTGAATATTACTCTTTTATTAGATAGGATGTAACCACAATAAATTCAATAAAAATAAACTAATAAATTATAAAATAAAAAAAATAAATTGAGAAATTATAGGCTCTGGGATAGAACAACAGTTTGATTGATTGGGGTCCCTTAGCTTCTGTGCTCCTTTTCTTCCATCCACAAGCATTTATCAATTATTTACCAAATCCTAGGTACTATCAAATATTATAATCTAGGCAATTCCTAGATACTTGAGATATAGAAATTAAATAATTATAGGCCTTTAATGAGACCCAGTTAAATAAAGAAGATAGACAGAAATTCACTGTGACATAAATAAATCTCTCTATTATAGGCACAACACAGATAAAGTGGTTGGGAGTGATTTGGTTTAATTGGATGTAGTTATGGTGGAGGTCGCCATGCATAGTGCATGGCACATAGTGCCCAGTAGTAATAGTTAAAATATAGAGAGCACTTACTGGTTGTCAGGCACTGAACTAATCTTATTACTTATGTAATCTTCCTTAATTTTCAACAGCAATTTAATGCACTAGGTACTATTATTATCCCCATTTTATAGAAAACTAGAGGCCCAATGCAGGAAGATTCATGTAAGAATGTGCTTCCTTCCCCGGGCTGCCAGCACCGCCTTCGATTCAGCCAGAGCCACCTTTCCACCTTTGCTCCAGCTGGAGCCACCTTTCCACCTTCCCATGCTGCCCAGAGGCCCAGAGTGGCTGGGGCTGTGCAGAACACCTGCATCATCGCCATGATGCAAGCATCCCGCCCTCAGCCACCCGGTGCCTGTGTATGCAAATTAGCCCACCATCTTTGTGGGGTTAATTTGCATACCCACTCCTGATTGGCTGGTGGGCATCATGAAGGTAGGGTCAATTTGCATCTATTTTATTAGTGTAGATGAGTCACAGAGAGGTTAATTATCTTGCCCAAGGTCACACAGCAACTAAGCAGTATAATAAAAATTTGAGCTCAGGCAGTGTGACTCTAGAGACTGTTTTCCTAGTTAACATATTGTAATGCCTTTCATTAAATGTTAGTTGATATAATTGTTATTGTAATTGATATTATTTTCTTGATATGCCCCTGTCGGTTGGGTGATATCAAAGTATGAATGATTTTTCTTTATTTTTACATTCATAGAAATTTTATAATTTCCATGCCATTGAGTTGATATTAGTTGTTTTAAATTTTATGTTGTAGTGATGATAATGATAATAATAGTTAATTACTAGGTGCCAGACACTATCATAAATTCTTCACAATACTTAACATATATATTATCACAACAACTCCATGAGATAGGTATAATTATTACCTGCTTTACACATAAGAAAACTAGGGTAAAGAAACTAACTTACTCAAGGTCACACAGCTGAAAAGGAGCAGGATAGGGACTCCACAGTCTATATGTTTAACTTCCATATTATATAGCTCATGTAATTTTGACAGTTCTATCACAACGTTTTCTTTAGGAAGTTTGGTAATATGTGCTCTTCTCCCATCTCTTCCACAGTGTTACTCCTAGATCCTCTGCTTTACTTAGGAGAGAGTATAGTGATATCAAGGAATTAGCAAAAGGCACAGAAAATGTCAGGAAATACATGTTGAATATCTGATGTGTATAAAGCCTTTTTATAGCACTGTGAATGCAGCATGAAATAAAATAGACAAGATTCTCTACCCCATGTAGTTTGCATTCCAGTGGAGAAAGATGAACAATGAGTGAATTGCTACAAATGTCATGGAGAAAAGTAGCCCAGGGAGTAAGAATAGAGAATGTCATGACAGGGGAGGAATGCTATCAAGTTAAATAGGATAGTTAGAGCAAGCCTGGATTAGAAGGGGATATTCGATTTTTAAAAAGATAAAGGATATGTCTTTACAAAAAGTTGTATAGCAATGTTCATAGCAGTATCCTATCTAATAAAGAGGGAATATGCAAATTGACCGTCACACCATTACAAAGATGGCAGCATCCACAGGGGAGGTGGGGTTTTTGTAACACAAGATGGCTTTGCCCACAGCAAAGGTGGGGTTTCCATAACACAAGATGGCTGCACCCACAGCAGAGGCCGAGTTCCCATAATGAGCCTTAACGAGCAATCAGCAGGGACCTGAGGCTGCATGGTGCTGGGCTGGGGCAGGGGACCTGTGGCTGTGCCCCCACCCAGTGTGGCTTGACAGGGGACCTCAGGCCACACCCCACACCCCAGCGCCAGGTCAGGGGATCACAGGCCACTCCCCCCACCTGGCAGGGATTGATGGGGGGCCTCAAGGTGCACCCCCTGCCCCAGTGCTGGGCCAGGGGACCTCATGCCATGCCCCGCCTGGTGGGGCTTGATGAGGGACCTCAGGCCACACCCCCCACCTAGCAGGCCTTGACAGGGGTGGGGCCGGCTGAGTCTGGATCTTGCCCAATGGGGGTGGGGCCGGCCATGTGTGGGTCTCATGCGATTTTGAGGCACATGGATGGTGGGGACTTGACTCTGGATCCCATGGCATGACCCAGACTCTGACAGGAGGAAGATTTTCATATACATTTTACTAATTTTCTTTCATCTTTGACATTTGTATTATAGAGAAAGGACAAATAGCAATATTAAAATATTTCCTCTAATTAATTCCCTTTTAGTGTTCATGAGTTTCATGCACTGGGCCACTAGTTATTTATAAAATTCAAAAAATTGGAGCAAACCAATTTTCATCAATGGATGAATAGGTAAACAAAATGTTATATATCTATATGATAGAACATTATCTATATATATAAAAGCCTAAGCAACCTTTCTACCATTCCGCTTTTCGACCATTCGACCAGTAGCTATGATGCTCATGGACCACCATGGAAACATGGAACAAACTGATGAATCACAGAGGGAAGGGGAGAGGGAGGGAGGGAAGAGATTAAGCAAAGGTCTCGTATGCATACTAGAGGCCCAGTGGGGTCCCTCAGCCTGGCCTGTGGGGATCCAGCCAAAACCAGCCCGGTGCATGGACTCATGTACTGGTAGGGTCCCTCAGCCTGGCATGTGGAGATCAGGCTGAAACTGGCTCTCCAACATCCCCTGAGGGATCCCAGATTGCAAGAGGGTACAGGCCAGGCCACAGGACCTCACTGGTGCATGAATCCGTGCACCAGGCCTCTAGTTAAGCCATAAAAAGGAATAAATTCTAATACACAACATAAATCAACTTCAAAGACATGATAAATGAAGGAAACAAAACACAAAAGGACACAGTGTGTATATTATTTATATGAATTTTATAGAATAGGAAAACCATACAGACAGAAGATTGATTAGTGATTGTCAGGGTCTGAAGAGGGAGAGTGGGAATTACTATTTCTGTGTATGGGGTTTCTTTGTGGTATGATGAAAATATTCTGAATGTAGATAATGATGGTGATTGTACAACTCAATGAATATATTAAAATCTAATAAACTATATATATTTTAAGTGGTAACCTTTATAGTATGTGAATTAGATTACTTTTAAAGATCACAAGACAAATTTTTATTTGGCCAGAGTCTAAGCAAATTTGGCTAAGTGGGATTTCTTCAGATCTAAAGGCAGCCAGACTTCCTCTGGAAGTGAAAAGAAACAGTAGGCGGCCAGGGACATTGCCAGGCTGAAGCTCATTCTTCAACAATAAAAGCCACAGACCCTGAGTACTGTGCTGGATGGTGGATCCCTGAGAGTTATGATGTCACGAATACCTCTCAGAATATTCCATCCATCTTTGAGCACAGCACACAAGTATGTTACAGGATTGAATGCCTCACTGAATAGCGTCTTGAACAGAAAAACATACTGTGGCACAGCTGTTTCTGTGATGGTTGAATTCCTGAGGGTGATGTTTAGTATTCTCTTATTCCATATCAGATCTGTGGTTATAAATACAGTGGGATACTCTTTCAGGCACAAACTGAAAACTCCCTTATTGTCCTGGGATATCTGGCTTACCCCTCCCCAAATACAAATTCTCAGAGATAAAATATTGATGAAAATACTATGTTCACATATTTAATAAAATAAGAGCTAAAATGACTTTATTAAAAAACCACTTGCTGAGAATTTACATACAATTTGTACATGGCATATTGTTCACACCATGTATAATCCTGTGACATTACCAATTAAAACTGGATACACTGATGTTGAATTTATACTTTTAATACTTAAAAGTTAATGTTCCTCTCCAACAATAAGCCAACAAATACATAGACAAATTATAGTGTATCCATACAATAAAATATTTTCACCCATAAACAGGAAGTACTTTACATGCTACAGCATAGGTGAACCTCAAAAACATGATGCTAAATAAAAGAAGCCAGGCACATTTTTGTGAAATGACCAGAAAAGCCAATTCCAGAGAGAGAGAAAGTAAATTAATGGTTGCTAGGGGCTGACAAGATGGGGGCAATGGGGAAGTGACTGTTTAATGAGTACAGAGTATTTTTTGAGCTGATGAAAATTTTCTAATTATAAGATTGTGCAACTATGTGAATATCTTAAAAACCATTGAATTGTACACTTTAATATGGTGAATATTATACGATAAAAATGTATTTTTAAAATACTTCCAAAAAATGGTGAAGGAAGTGAAGGGAAAAGCCATGCTAAGTTGCTGGGGAATGAACATTTAAGACAGAAGAAATAGCTTGTTCAAAGACCTCAAGGCCAGAGCATTCCTAGTATGTTTTAGGAACGTCATGTGTGAATGTAGTGCAGTGGAACAGCAAGGACAATCCTAGGAAACAAGGTGATGGAAGTAGAAGGAGGCCTTGAGCATCCTTGTAAGCCATTGTGTAGATTTTTACTTATATGAAATGGAAAGTCATTGAAGGTTTGAGCAGAAGAGAAACATTATTTGACGGAATTTTTAAGACACATTTTGGCTTTTGTATGGAGAAGAGTATGTAAGAGCACAAAGTGGGAGGCAGGGTGATGGGTTTATGGAGTTTTACAATATTCCAGGCAAAACATAATGATAGTTTTAAATAGTCTTTAAAAGTCAAGGGCATAAGAAATATTTAGTTTTGCGGACCTACTTTTAAGTTTGAGGAAACAACTTTCCTGACAAACTGGATGTTGTCAACCATAAAAGAAAGGTTGATTAGGTGTTCCATAAATATGGCAAGTCATGTGCACACATTGAACTGGACAAAGATGGAAGAAATACTTTATAGAGGGGAAGACAAAATTAAGGGTAGGGGTGGTTACAACCATAGAGCTATGTTGTAACAAGAATACTACTAGTATATTACAACATAGAGTTTTCCTGTAGTTCTCTCACAATGACTATGTGATAGCTCCTCCCATAGGCCCTAGTTCCTCCCACAGGCCTTCTAGATTAAGGTTAAGGTCACTGTCATAAATTGTATCAATGTGAACAACAAGAGAAAGAATGGAGTCACCTTTTACTGATACAGGGGAGACTATGGTACTAGCAGCTCAGGGATGGAATTTTTGGACACATTAGGATTAAGATGCCTATTAGTTATTTAGTAGAAATTTGGAGTAGACAGGTGCATATATACAACATACCTGTAAGGGATACAGGTTGATATCTCTTCTGATTGGCCAATATTCAGGCATTACTAATCTTAAAATATTCTGATACATCAGTCTTGAGTTCAAGGAAAAGGTCTCTACCAGCACTATAATCTGGGAGATATAAAGCTATGGATATAGCTTCTCAATACATTTATTCTATAATGTGAGGTACATGGATTGTGAAAAAGAAAATGTGTTCTATTAGTGAGGCCTGCATATGAAGGATATACAAAGTCTGTTTGAGCTAACTGATGTAAGGATGAATTTTTTAAAAATGATTTTTTCCTGCTGCCAAGAAGGAAAGTGATCTTTCCCCCTCCTTTTATCAGTAAATTTCTGTGAGAAACCTACTGTCTATGAATCCTTCTTCTCACACTCTGATATCTCTGGAGATCTTTTTAAAGTCTAGGCAAGCCTCTTGCCAGGTTTACAATGCAGGAGTGTTTTTCTTTCTTTTCAATGGAATTTATTGGGGTGACATTAGTTAACAAAATTATATAGGTTTCAGGTGTACAATTCTATAATACATCATCTGTGTATTTTATTTTTTATTTCTTTTTTCTTTATTGATTAAGGTATTACATATGTTCCCTTTTCCCCCCATTGTCCCTCCACCCCCCAACTCATGCCCTAACCTCCCCCTGGTGCTTGTGTCCATTGGTTAGGCATATATGAATGCATACAAGTCCTTTGGTTGGTCTCTCCCCCTTACGCCCACCCTCCCTTACATTCCCTCTGAGGTTTGATGGTCTCATTGATGCTTCTCTGTCTCTGGATCTATTTTTGTTCATCAGTTTATGTTATTCATTATATTCCAGAAATGAGTGAGATCATGTGATATTTATCTTCCTCTGACTACCTTATTTCACTTAGCACAATACTCTCCAGTTCCATCCATGCTGTTGCAAATGGTAAGAATTCCTTCTTTAATACCGCAGAGTAGTATTCCATTGTGTACCATGTTTACCCGAAAATAAGACCTCCTCCGAAAATAAGACCTACTTACATGTTTCCTTCTGAGCGAAATATAAGGCATCCCCCGAAAATAAGGCCCAGGCTCTGTCTCAGAATGAAAATTAATTTACCATAAACTGGTCGCTAGGGCCGCCCCAACTGGCGTCTAGCAACCAGTGACGTTATGCGGAGTCCTGACATCACTGCTGTGTGGAGGCGGAGAGGAGGTCGGAGTGAGTGGTGAGCGCGGGGCGGGAGAGAGGAGGAGACTTTCGCAGATGCGTGTAGAAGAACAGGAGGATTAGAGCAGACGGGACGCGACGAAGGTAGTGAGTGCTGGTCTGTCTCTGGTGACACTACCTGATGCTCGTGGCCACCTTCATGATGACTGAAGGTTCTCAGTCAGTGGCAGACCCTGCTCCAGCCCAGATCCAGGCCCCAGCAAGCCCAGTGACAGTCCCCAGGCAGGCCCCAGGGGGTAAATGTCTGATAAAGGGGTAGGGGGGATGTCTGGTGAAGGTGTTCAGTGGCACATTGGTGGGGGGAGGGGGATCACTTAAAATGACACAGGAGGATCAGAGGGGGCAATCAAAATGACACAGGAGGATCAGAGGGGACAATAAAAATGACACAGGAGGGTCAAAGGGGACAATCAAAATGACACAGGAGGATCAAAAGGGGCTACTAAAATGGTAATCCCCCCTCTGATTCTCCTGTGCCATTTTGATTCCCCCTTCTAATCCCCCCTGTGTCATTTTGAGTGATCCCCCTCCCCCCACCTTGATACCCCAATTCCTTTTTTTTTACCCCTAGAAATGAGCGCAAAAAGAAAAAGCTACTCCGTGGAGTACAAGAAAGGAATCGTGGAAGACTCTTGGGGCCAAAATCTTACTGCTTTCTGCAAAGAGAAGATGTTGAGTGTCCGATTGGTCCGAAAATGGTGAGCAGAGTTTGGTAACCTCATTGAACAAGTGGACAAGGGAAATGCTAAAAAGCACAAGTGTGGATCAGGTCGGCAACCATTATTTTCCGAGCTGGAAGACCTGATCTGTGAATGGGTTGTTGACAGGAGAGCAAAGGCTTTGGTTGTGAATAGGGCTCAGATTCAAGAATTTGCCCTTGCAATGGCACCACAGTTTGACATAGCCCCCAAAGACTTCAAAGCATCATAACACTGGCTGGATAATTTCCTTCAGCGAAGTGAACTGTCTTTAAGAAGATCTACAACATTGTTTAGGTTGGAAGATACTCAAGTTATTAAGCGAGCATTTGCATTCAAGTCCTTTATTGATGATGCTGACTTCTCTAAATACAATCTTTCCAACATGATTGCTATGGATGAAACTGCAGTGTTTATGGGCCAATCATCTCAAACAACAATTGAACAGCGGGGTGCCCCCTTAGTGTACATTCCCTCCACTGCTTACGAAAGTGCACATGTTTCCTGTATTTTGGCAATTCGTCTGAATGGCACTAAAATTCCACCTTTAATCATTTCTAAGGGCAAGAAGGAAAAGATTGAACGTGTTTTGGGCATTTTTATTCCTGAAACTGAAAAAGCCTGGGCCACACAAGCAGTTATAAGGAAGTGGGTCGATTTAATGCTGCCACTTGTTATGCGAGGGAGCCAAAGAGGTCCGCTAGTCTGGGATGCAGCCAGCACTCACCACGCTAAAGACATGAAGACATTTTTTCACGAAAGAAAAATAGATCAGATAATGATTCCCGCAGGAATGACGGCCTATCTCCAGACTCTTGATATTGCAATAAACAAGCCTTTCAAAGACAATTTGTGCATGGAAATTAATGACTACATTGAAAATAGAATGGAGAGAAATCAGCGTGGAAACTTTGTGAAACCTAAACTGCAAGAAGTTGTGACTTGGGTGAAGAATTCATGGGAGAAAATCACCGACAGTTGCATTGCAAATGCACTGCGAGCAGGCTACCTTGACAAGAAGTACTCATTTAAAGACAGTGCTATTGGTAAACATGAGAGATTTGGTCCACTGATTCTGAAAGAAATGGAGTCTCAAGAAATTCACCAGGAAATTCAGGAATTGGATTGTTATGATGATGTTCCAGAAGATGATGACATGATTGTCATTGAATAAATGAGTAAATTCTTGATACTGTAGGATTCAGTTTGTCTGGTTTGTGTTGACAACTACCGTACTACCGTACCGTATACAGGTAATATATTTCCTTTATTTTCATTTAACAATAAATGTGTACCATATTCTTCTTCATGGAAAAATAAGACATCCCCTGAAAATAAGACCTAGCGTGTCTTTGGGGGCAAAAATTAATATAAGACACTGTCTTATTTTCGGGGAAACACGGTAGATGTAGTACAGTTTTTTAATTCACTCATCTGCTGATAGGCAATTAGGGTGTTTCCAAATCTTAGCTATGGGAAATTGTGCTGCTATGAACATTGGGTTGCATATATCCTTTCAGATTGGTATTTTTGGTTTCTTGAGATAAAGTATTTCTAGAAGTGGGATCACTGGGTCAAATGGGAGTTCCATTTTTAATTTTTTGAAGAATCTTCATACTGCTTTCCACAGTAGCTGCAACAGTCTGCATTCCCATCAGCAGTGCACTAGGGTTCCTTTTTCTCTGCATCCTCTCCAGCACTTGCCCTTTGTTGATTTATTGATGAGAGCCATTCTGATAGGTGTGAGATGGTACCACATTGTTGTTTTGATTTGCTTCAAATATTAATTGAGCATAGTGTTTTGGGTCAATTTCTGGGTTCTCTATACTATTCCATTGGTCTATATGTCTGTTGTTGTGACAGTACCAGGCTGTTTTGAGAACAGTGGCTTTGTAATACAGCTTAATATCTGGTATTGAGATCCCACCTACTTTGTTTTTTTTCAGCATTGCTGCAGCTATTCAGGGTCTTTTTTTTTTAATTCCAGATGAATTTTTGGAGAGTTTGTTCTAGGTCTGTGAAATATGCCTTTGGTATTTTAATGGGGAGTGCACTGAATCTATAGATTACTTTGGGTAGTATGGACATTTTAATTATGTTAATTCTACCAATCCATGAACACAGTATGTTCTTCTATCTGTTTATGTCTTCCTCTATCTCTCTTTTCAATGTCCTGTAGTTTTCCGAGTACAGGTCTTTTACCTCCTTAGTTAAGTTTATTTCTAGGTATCTTAATTTTTTTGGTGTGATGGTAAATGGGATTGTTTTTTTTCAATATCTCTTTCTGTAAGTTCACTATTGGTACATAAAAATGCCATAGATTTCTTGGTACTAATTTTGTATCCTGGTACATTGCTGAATTCATTTATTAAGTCTAATAATTTTTTGATGGAGTGTTTAGGGTTTTCTATATACAGCGTGTCATCTGCAAATAAAGACAGCTTTACTTCTTCTCCTCCAATTTGGGTGCCTTTTATTTTTTCTTCTTGTTTAATTGCAATGGCTAATACTTCCAGAACTATGTTGAACAGGAGTGGATAAAGTGGACATTCCTGTCTCATTCCTATTCTTAGCGGAAATGGTTTTTGTTTTTGCCCACTGAGTATGCTGTTGGCTGTAGGTTTGCCATATGTGGCATTTATTATGTTGTGGTATGATCCCTCTATTCCCATTTTACTGAGGGTTTTTAATCAAGAAAAAGTGTTGGATTGTGTCAAATATTTTTTTTTATCAATTGATATGACGATATGATTTTTATCTCTCAATTTGTTTATGTGATGTATCATGTTTATTGATTTGTGGATATTGTACCATCCTTGCATCCCCAATCAATCCTGCTTGATCATGGTGTATAATCTTTCTGATGTAATGCTGGATCTGATTTGCTAGAACTTTTTTGAGGATTTTGGCATCTATGTTCATGAGGAATATTGGCCTGTAATTCTCTTTCATTGTGTTGTCTTTATCTTGTTTTGGTATTAGGGTGATGCTGGCTTCATAGAATGAGCTTGGAAGTGTTCCCTCCTTTTGAATTTTTTGGAATTGTCTGAGGAGGATAGGTTTTATTTCTTTCTTGAATGTTTGGTAAAACTCCCCTGTGAAGCTGTCTGGCCCTGGGCTTTTGTTTGCTGGAAGCTTTTTGATGACTGATTCAATTTCTTCCATAGTTATTGGCCTATTGAGATTTTAGATTCTCCTGATTGAGTTTTAGAAGGTTGTATTTTTCTAGAAATATGTCCATTTCCTCTAGGACTAGGTTGTCTAGTTTGTTGGACTAAATTTGTTCATAGTATTTTTTAACAATCTTTAGGATTTTGGTGGGTCTATTGTTATTTCGCCTCTTTCATTTCTGATATTATTTATTTGGGTCTTCTCTCTTTGCTTCTTGGTGAGCCTGGCTAGAGCATCACCAATATTGTTTATCCTTTCAAAGAACGAGTTCTTGGTTTCATTGATCTTTTTTTTAAGTTTTATTTTATTTTTTAATTGTTTGAACTATTACAATTAGTAGACATATGTCTCCTTTTTTTTTCCCCATTGACCTCCCCCCGACCTCCCCTACCCCCCAGTACATTGATCTTTTGTATTGTTTTTTTGTTTGTTTGTTTTCATTTGTTTGTTTTTTGTTTTTTATTTTTTTTCTATGTGTCATTTATTTCTGCTATGATCTTTATTATCTCCTTCCTTCTGCTCACTCTGGGCTTTTCTTATTGCTCCCTTTCTAATTCTTTAAGTTGTAGAGTTAGATGATTTGTTACCATTTTTCTTATTTTTTGTGGTAGGCCTGTAGAGCTATGAACTTCCCTCTCAGGATTGCTTTCTCTATGTCCCATAGATTTTGGATTGTTATATTTTCATTGTCATTCATTTCCAGGATGTTGTTAATTTCTTCTTTGATTTCTTTGGTAAGCCAAACTTTGTTAATTAGCATGCTATCCAGCTTCCAAGTGTTTGAATTTTTTTATTGTTTTTATTGTAGTTGATTTCTAATATGCCATTGTGGTCTAAGAAAATGCTTGATATGATTTCAATCTTCTTAAATTTGGAGAGACTTTGCCTGTGACCCAATATGTGGTCTATCTTTGAAAATGTCCTATGTGCACTTGAGAAGAACTTAGATTCTGTGACTTTGGGGTGAAATGTTCTGAAGATGTCAGTTAAGTCCATCTGATCTAGTGAATCATTTAGGATTGCTGTTTCTTTGCTGATTCTTTTGTCTAGAGGATTTATCCAGTGATGTCAGTGGTGTATTAAAGTTCCCTACTATGATTGTATTGTTGTTGATCTCTCCCTTGATATCTTTACAGGAGTTTTTTTTTATGTATTTGTGTATTCCTGCATTGGGTGCATATATGTTTACAGGGTTATATCCTCTTGTTTTATTGATCCCTTTAGTATTATGAAGTGGCCTTCCTTATCTATTGTTATGGCCTTCACTTTGAGGTCTATTTTGTCAGATATAAGTATTGCTACCCCAGCTTTTTTGTTTCATTTCCATTTGCTTGAAAGATATTTTTCCATCCTTTCACTTTCAGTCTGTGTGTGTCCCTTGTTCTGAGTTGGGTCTCTTGCAGACAGTATTTATATGGGTCATGGTTTTTTATCCATTCTGCCACTTTATGTCTTTTGATTAGTCCACTTACGGTTAACATTATTATTGATAAGTACTTGTTTGTTGCCATTTTTATTTTTTGTATCTGTGTTCCTTCTTACCTTTTCATTTCTTCTTTTTACAGCATTCCCTTTAGCATTTCTTCCATTGCTGGCTTGATAATGATAAACTCCCTTAGCCTTTTTTGTCTGTGAAGCTCCTGATTTCCCCTTCAACTTTGAATGATAACCTTGGATGGAGTATTCCTGGATTCAGTCCCTGGCTTTGCATTACTTTATAAATTTCCTTTCATTTCTTTCTGGCCTGATGTGTTTCTGTTGAGAAATCATTTGATAATCTAATGGGAGATCCCATGTATGTAAATTTCTGTCTCTCTCTTGCAGCCTTTAAGATTCTCTCTTTGTCCTGAATGGTTGCCATCATATTTATGAAGTGTCTTAATGTGGATCTTTTTGGGTTCATCTTGTTTGGGACTCTCTGTGCTGTGTGATTCTTTCTTCCCCACATCTGGGAAGTTTTCTGACATTATTTCTTCAAATAGATTTTCTAACCCTTGTTCCTCTTCCAGTCGTTCTGGCACTCCTATTATTCATATGTTGCTTTGTTTCATGTTGTCCCAAAGCTCCCTTAGACTCTCCTCCTGTCTTTTAATTCTTTTTCTCCAATTGCAGTTCAATTTGGGTGTGTTTTGCTTCCATGTCTTCTAATTCACTAATTTGGCCCTCTGCTTCTCCTAGTATACTGTTGAAATTTTTCATTTTTTTTTATCACAGCTATATCACTCTTCATTTCTTCTTGATTCTTACATAAGTTGTTGATTTTTTTATCCATCTGGCTTATCAACTCTATAACCCTTATTCTGAATTCCTTTTCTGACTATGTTGCCTGCCTCACTTTCACTTAGCTGCTTGTCTGGCAATTCCTTCTTTTCTTTTCTTTGGGGGTTTCTTTGTCTCCCCATTTTTGCTCTCATCAAAGGATCTAGGTGTCGAGATGTGCAGGGGCTGCTACTTGGGTAGCAGCCACTCCTTAGGCCTTGGCTGCACTTCAGGTGGTTGCGGCAGCAGCTTCTCCTCAGCTGGCAGTGGCTCCTCTGGTTGGTGCTTCTCACAGCAGTGCTGCCTCCTCTGGCTGGCGGAGGCAGGCTGCTTGCACAGCTGCTGCTCCTTGGATGGAGGTGGGCTGCTCGCTAAGCTTCTGCTCCTCAGATGTGGGTTGGCTGCTCACAGGGCTGCTCCTCCTCATGGGTGTGTACTGCTTGCATAGCTGCTTCTCCTCAGATGGGGTCAGACTGTTCACATGGCTGCTGCTCCTCAGACAGAAGCAGGCCCAACGTGGCTGCTGATCCTCAGATGGGGGGGCTGCTCACGCAGTTGCTGTTCCTCAGACAGGGGCAAACTGCTTGCAGGGCTGCTGCTCCTTGTATGGGGACGGGCTGCTCCTGAGATAGGGGCAGGCTGCTCATGCAGCTGCCACTCCTTGGATGGGGGTAGGCTTGTGCACAGGCTACTGCTCCTCAGACAGGGGTGGTCTGTTCACATGGCTGCTGCTCCTGGGATGACTGTGTATTGTATTGTGTGTTCACCACCACAAGCTGAGACTCCTTCCATCACAATTTATCCCCCCTTTACCCTCTCTCACTTCCCCCACCCCTCTTTTTCTCTGGTAAACACCCAGCCAGGAATTTTTCTTAAGGGTAAGGGGGCCATCTCTTTGAAATGTAAACATCAAGGAATATAGGGCCTCTATTTTCCAGTCACTGTGGCAATGCCTTGCCCTGAGCCATAACCAAATGTTTTTCCTTGGGATAGAAGTTTTATTTTTCCTTCAAACAAAGGCAGTTGGTTAACACAAATGGCTACATCAATGCCAGGTGAATTTGTGATGGACTATGAAAAATGCATAACAAATAGTGTTGTAAAGTTCTCTTATGGAAGGACAAGTTATGGTTAATCTTGAGAACATGTATGTCATGAATTGAAACTGCTTGGTGATACATAGGGTGGAATTTCTTTATGCCTTTGTAATCTCCTAGCAGATTGACTATGATGCACATTGTAATCTGCTTATTCAATAATACTAGAGGCTCGGTGCACAAAATTTGTGCACTGGGGGGGGGGTGTCCCTCAGCCCAGCCTGCACCCTCTCCAATCTGGGATCCCTCTCAAAATCTGGGACTGCTGGCTCCCAACTGTTCACCTGCCTGCCTGCCTGCCTGCCTGCCTGCCTGATTTCCCCCTAACCACTCCCCTGCCAGCCTGATCGATGCCTAACTGCTTCCCTGCTGGCCCAATTGCCCCAAGCTGTCCGCCCCTGCAGGCTTGGCCACCCTTAACTGCCCTCCCCTGCAGGCCTGATCCCCCCAACTGCCCTCCCCTGCAGGCCTGTTCCCCCCCAACTGCATGTCCCTGCAGGTCTGGTTGCCCCCAACAACCCTCCCCTGCAGGCCTGGTCCCCTCAACTGCACTCCCTCCCCTGCCGGCCTGGTTGCCATCAACTACCCTCCCCTGCCAGCCTGGTCACCACCAACTGCCCTCCCCTGCTGGCCTGGGTGCCCCTAACTGCCCTCCCCTGCTGGCAATCCTGTGACTACATGGGTGTGGCCATCTTGTGTGAGGGCCTGACGGTCAATTTGCATATTACCTCTTTATTATATAGTATAACTTTTTCTTTCTTTTCTATATTTCATAAAGAGGATTCTCTGCTTTGACAGGATGATTTTAAATAGTAATAAAGGGGAGGAGGAACCCCTGAAATTGTAAAGTTTCTGTGATTGACTGGTACTGCTAACATAAAAATATCCCAGAAGAGAGAGCACTTTACCATATATAGCATATCACTTCATAGATTTAGTTTCTAGATATAATGGGCAAACCAAGTGGCAGTCCCCTTCTTCCAAACTTTGATGCTAGCCCATTTTTAGGCTGCTTACCTGGCCACTGATTCTCTGAAGTAAAAAATAAATAAATCTGTGGCTATAGGATAGGAGGCCTATTTACTAAACAAAGTTATTTCGAATCATTATGCTAGGGATTGAGAATATAATAATCAGGAAAGGTAAAATTATTTTCATGGAGTTTACAGTTCAGTTAAAAACTAGACAAATAAACAGACAATTAAAATTAAGTGGTATGATCAAAGAATTAAGAAGTGCTCTGATGGACACAGACAGTAGGGGGATAAGGGCTTGTGCTGGAGGGTAGGAGTGGGCCAGGAGAGGTTAATGGGAGGACAAGGAGACATGTAATACTTTCAACAATAAGGACTTTTTTTAAAAATGTGCTCTGGTAAAATGATGTAGGGATACTTAACACAGTCTTTGAAAGTCAGAGTAGTCTTTCTGGAGGAAGGCTATTTTAGCTGAGATCTGAAGAATGAATAGCATTAGAAAACTCTGGGTATGATGTTAAAGGGTATACATGGCAGAGGGACTAGTGTGTGCTAAATTCCGGATATAAAAGAAAATAAATATGTATGGAGTTGTAAGCAGTTTGGCTAAAATTAGAACATCCTAATATATAAAAAGCCAGGGGCCATCACCACTGGAAACAATTGGATGGACCACTGAAACAAAGGCTGCGTGGGGTGGCAAAGCTGGTAGGGGGGTTAGTGAGGGACGACCAAATGACTGAACAGCAGACTGCATGGGGTGACCAGGCTGCCAGGGGAGGTAGTTGGGGGCAACAAGCCTGGTGGGGGGGGGCAACTGTGGGTGACCAGACTGGTAGGGGGGGCAGTAAGGGGCGATCAGGCCAGTGGGGGGAAGTTAGGGGCCACCAGACTGGCAGAGGGGGGCAGTTGGGAACATCGGGCCTCTAGTGAAATATAACTGCATAAGGATGGGGATGGTTAGTGACAAGAGATGAGACTTGCACTTGTAAGCCTTGTTAAAACATTTGAACTTAACTTAGCAGGCAATGGAAAGCCTGAAGGCATGGCACAGGGCAGCATAATCAGAATTGTGCTTTATTTAGAAAGATAAATGATGCTGCAATATGAAATGTAGTTTTGAGTGGGGAAAGACTGGATGCATAATGTATTCCAAGAGTATTTAGGAGGTACAAGTCATAAAACACTGGCGTTGATTAGATATAACAGGTGAGGCAGAGGGAAAAATTTCAGTGCCCACTGGCACATTCTTTTCCAAATTTCTTTTTATTTTTATTTTTTCTGTGTAAAAAAGGTGAAGGGATTAACCAAATCATTGAAAATTCTGCTTTTAAAAAATTGAATAATTTTGGCATGTTCTATGTTGTGCACATGTATATAAAACAGAAATGATATCTACCAATGGGATGGGCTTTCCATGTTCCAGAGCAGCATGGGGTGAGGTCTCATGTTCAAATTATCTTTCATCCAAGAGACCACAGGTAAATGCATCCTACTTGGTATTTTTTCAGCAGTTTACCCTTTACCAACTCAAACCCAATCTGATTTAAATGCATCATCTTTGAGAGAGATGAATTTTTTGTCACCACCACAGATGCCTAAAAACAGGCTGAAGTAGAATACATTATCAAGTAAACGATAAGAAATACAAATATTTACCCAAAGTAGCCATAGGTAAGATTCTGCTGATTGTTATAAACGTAACAACTAAGTAAGAGAATTTAGAAATTGGCAAGAATGTTAAAATAGTAAAGTGAAACCCGGTAATTTTTACAATTTTATTTAATATATTTGATCATGTAGAGCAAAATCCATTGTATTCAGTATGGTAAGGAGTTGGAGTAAATGCTTAATGACCTTCAAAGTTATTCTCAATTAACCTGAATATTCAGACACCATTATTATTCGCTGTCATTTCATCCACAGTTCTGAGTACATCTTGCATAAAGTAGGCATTCAAGGGTATTTCTTAGGCAAACATATAACATATGTGCGTTAGGGATTACCAAAAATTGGTGATTATCAAAATACATCTTGACTCCAGATTTTTAAAATGAAAACATGCCAACTTTGTTTTAAATGCACTACTCAGATATCTTGGAAGCTTTTTGAAGTCTTGAAACTTTGAAACTAAGAATGACCAGCTTGAAACACTGATTGTGAAAAAAGCATACTTCCAAATTGGGGGGAGGGGCTTTAGTTAAATTATCACTTTTCATGGTAGACAAGATCCACCTTGCTTATAAATCAGGCAGTGTTTGAAGTACTGAAAGATTTAATGTTTTTGTGTTTTTTCTTCTTTTTCTTGAAATACACAAGTCCTCTCAGTTTGTCATTCATTTTGGAAAACAAAAATATTCTTATTATTAGGAAGAAAGCAGTGAAAATGTAGTGATAAAATGGCAACTAATGTTCATTATCTGTATTGGTAGAAAAATCTGGTGCCAAAGAGTTAGTGACAAATTGCAGGGAACATGTCCTATCTATAAGGAACAGCCACTAATCAATGATACTGACAATTATTATCATTTATCAAGTGCTTAATATGTATTAAGCTCTCTCTGTTTATCTAATTTAATCCTAATAACACTTTTCTGACCCAGATGTCATTATCTTCACTTTGCAGATGAGGAAACTAAGATTAAGAATAAAGTGATTTAGAGTCATTGTTCTCTATATAGGAAAGTTTGAGTTTAGTTTTGCTAGATTTCACGAATTTTCAAAAGAATATACATGCTTATGTGAAATTTCTCCATCTTTAAATGTAGATTTTAATTGCTTTCTAGTCAATAAAAATACCATCTGCAAGGCTGATATAGTTCATAGGCCATTATGTTTAAGCTATCTTCCATTCAGATGATAAGATTATGGATACCAGAAGTCTTTATAAAGTCTATCCAAAGGGGTGAATAATGTGAAGATTTCCAGTTCTTAAAAGGGAAATAAATGTCTGGGGCAGAAGACTTCTGATGCCATCAAATTATATAAAGACAACTTAATATTTGTAGTTTCTGGGCACTTAGGGGAGAGGAAGTTCTTTCAAGGGAGAAGTCTCTGCAGATATCTTTGTGCTTCGTATAACTACATCTCTCCCAATACCCTAGAGTGGTAAAGCTTTCTACTCCATTCTATTCAGTGCAAAAATATAGCCATATACAACCTTGTGTTTTACAACAAACTAGCAATTTACCTACTTTATATAATTCTCTGCATTACCTCGTTATTATATGAAAAAAAGCAAAAGTAAGGTTCTTTTCAATTCATATTCATTACTTTTTTCCATTTTTCCATTGATGCTGTAACCACTAGAAGTAGTTTTGATACACATTAAAGAATTTCAGGACCCCTGGTATTGGAAATCATATTAGTAGCTGGTAGTTTCTTCCTCTATAATTTATACCTTTTCATTAGTTTTTCTGTAAGTGCATAGCACAGGGCCATAATCTATAGCCCTGGTGGTGAATTTACATTAAGAATGATAAATATATATGAGAGTAGAGGGTACACATGCAATTGTGAGCAAATAACCATTACAATCCAATGCAATGGTGTGGAATAAAGAATAAAAGGCCTCATTTGGACATTGAGTCTGAAATTGTAGCAATGATTCAGTCATTTTAGAAACAAAAGCAGCTCTCCATATATTATTTGGTTGTTCATGCAGTACATTTTTCTACCATCTCTGCTATTTCAAAGAGAATGGTAAATATAAAATGAAAAATATAGATCACAGTTTAACTCCAACTCCAATGTATAATTCTACATATTTTAAATGAGAAAATGATTCTATTTTACCCATGAAAAGTGCTACTGTATTTGGTAAAAACTGCATTTTATAATATTGTTGAAGAAGATTTCCCATTTATTCATGAAACCACTTATTTTTTGGGAAATTTGGGGAAAGAAGAAAGCCCAATAAACTGAAAATAATGGGGAAGGATTATGGAATAACCAAAAGATAAGGATAATTGGAATCCATATATAATCCTTCTCATTTAAATCTTTAGTTTCAATTTGTTCTGCCTTCAAATAATTTACCAAAACAGCTCACACATAAGACAACTGGTTTGAATTTAAACTCTTTACTATCTAGTTTACATATGAATATCCTAGTAACAATAATTTTTATAATTTAATGAGTGCTTCATACATACAAGGCTATATACCTGTATTATCTCAAGTCTTACAACCATCTGCAAACTAGATAGTACCACCAGGAAACTGAGGTGCAGTAAAGTAATGTAGCTGAAGCAAAGCCATACTTGAATTTAAACCATGTTTCCTGACTCTAAAACCAGTATTATTTTATCTCATTGAGCAACAGGGAAAGATACAGTCTTGATAATTTAGAAATTGGATGCAGAGCCCTAGGAATGGATACTTATCTTTAATGTTATGTCCTCCCACTTACATATATTTTTATCTTTTATTACCCACTTTGGAAGAATCTTTCACAGTGGTGTAACAGTTTTTTCCATAGGGTTTAAGACTCTACACACCATCAAACAAATAATTTAATTTATATAGATAAGCAATAAATACCTTTCTGAGAATCAGTTAAAATGCATATAGCAACACATTTTGAGCAATGTTTTGTAAGAAAACAGACCTAAGTATCTTGCCAAATTCTAAAATTTATTCAAAATGAATTTGAGGTCACCAAGATTTGCATTCTATTAGTTTATTTAGTATATATTTAAAATTCATATGATATACTTGGGAATTTTTTAGGTACTTTGGGGCAAAAAAAAAGATGAGTCCCCGACCTTGAGACAATTACAGGAGAGATTAAATAAATACAGGTTACTTCAATAGAAGGTACTTTAGTATGTGATAAGTGCCTATTCTAAGTAGGATATAGACATTGAGTATATGGAGTAGAAGGGTGATTATTATTTACTTGCTAAAACAGTGATTATTTTAGAAATAGAAAATTCCAATGTGATTCCATTAAGGTATGAGGAAAGAAAATAAAACTACATAGTAACATCCGAAGGAGAAAAGTGATCAACCCAGCAATCCAACTAAATGAATAAAGGAGATTGTACTACTTTTTTCTCTTTTTGATTAAAAGAGGGCAATAACAAATCTATATATATAAAAGCCAAAGCGACCATTATAACTGAATAACCAGAATGACCGGAATGACTGGTCGACCAGTCACTATGATGCGCACTGACCACCCTGGGGCAGACGCTCAACGCAGGAGCTGCCCCCCGGGGTGGTCAGTGCACTCCCACAGGGGGAGCACCACTAAGCCACAAGCCGGGCTCACAGCTGGTGAGTGCAGCTGCAGTGGCAGGAGCCTCTCCCAACTCTGACTCTGCAGCAGCGCTACCCAGCAGCAGTGGTAGGCGCAGCAGGCCAGGATGAGCGTGAGTGGTGTGGTGCCTGGCCCCAGCTCAGGCTCCTCCCTGGCTGCCTGCCACTTGGCACACTGCTATATTCCCCCAAGGGGTCCCAGATTATGAGAGGGCACAGGCCAGGCTGAGGGACACCCCTCCCCCCTGTGCACAAATCTGTGAACCAGGCCTCTAGTTAATATATAAAGCCTTTAAATAATGCCCTCCCTGGCTGTTGTGCACTGTCCTGAGCACTGAAAGGTTGCTGGTTCGATTCTAGGTCAGTGCACCTACCCATGTTTCAGGTTTGATCCCCAGTAGGGGGCGTGCAGGAGGCAGTCAATGAATGCATTGCTCTCATATCCATGTTTCTCTCTCTCCCTCTTCTTTCCTCTCTCTCTAAAAGTCAATACAAATATATAAAAAATATTTCAGGCCCTGTACTAGGCATATATATATATATATATATATATATATATATATATATATATATATTAGTTAACTCACTTAATTCCCACAACAGTACTAGAGATAGATACTATCATTATCTTCCTTCTAATGTTGGAGACATTGAGACCTAAATTTAAGTCTGATTTAACTCCAAATGCTGATTTAATGATACTATCAATAACTTCTTTGTGTAAGTGGAAGTAACAACATGAATACAAATGCTATATGTTATACTGGAAAGAACATGAAATCAGCCCAACTGGGTTTACCCCTGCTTTGCCAGTCGTAATCTAGTATATCACTCTAGGAAAGTTACTAAATCTATCCAAGTCTCAATATTTATATCTATCTAAGCCTCATATTCATAATGGAAATAATATGTTCACTTCACAGCATAATGATTTGCTTAAGTATAAAGCATAGTGACATATAGTAATTTTACATATGTAGAGAATTTGTAATATAATGGCAAACAAAAGGAATTGACTCTCATTTATTTATGCTTGACTCCAGAAGGAGTTGGTGAAGAAAGAATGTTCCTTTTATGCCTACATAAGGAAATTGATTACAAAGGCTTTGTATACAGAAAAATATTGGGATGACTGCAAATGTTTGCAGATGAGCACAATTTTGAAAATACCCATGTATAGTCATACAAATCTATATACTATGATACCTTCATGTACAAAACAGTATGTGTATGTGTGGGGGGAAACAATGAAGTTCACCCCTAAGAAATTAAGTCACTGGGAGTTTAAATGTGAAGTCAGCATATAGGAAGTACAAAAGAGATGCAATATCACCTTTAAGGAAAATAAATGGCTTCTGCAGCAGCAGGACTTGATATATAATTCAAATGAAAGTATTGCTGTAAGTTAAAAGAAAGCCTGCATCGCTAAATAGGAGCAATTGGTCAGGTACAAAAGCATGGGAAAGAGTCATAGAGATATAAAGTGACATTGCTAATGCAAGGCTGATTAACATATCCAGTCTCCATGGCATGTAATCCACACTACAGATGAGACTACATAATAGATCTTAGATAAATCTGTCCTATTGATGGACATTTAGGCTTAATCCTATATTTTGCTATTACAAACATCACTGTAGTGAACATGCCTTTTTTGCATATATATATGTACTATCTGGGCTTAATTATGACTATTTATGAAAATATGATTAATACTGTGCTACATATGAGAAGGTCCATCCTCTCGAAAGTTGTTTAATGTGTTTGGAAAGTTAAATCTAACATATATAATTGTGGGAACCCCTTTCACGTCCCGCGTGGTTCAGGGTTCCAGTTCAGGGTTCAGGTTCTGGAGAAGGCTGCACACAAATGAAAAGAGACTTGGAAGAGAGTTAATTTGGGAAAAATTGGGGGGCCAGGCAGGAGCCCACCTCTAGTGGGAGGACTACCCCTAGGCTCTGGCCTTGCTATCCCTTTTATTGAGGCTATGGGATGCACCCATTACCCTTAAGCAGCTTTGGGAAACACCCATAGCCCTTAAGCAGGTAATAAGCAGATTATCATATCAGTAAGGATTTACATGATTACAATATGGGGAAGTTGCCTCAATTACCATTGTCTCAATTAGATAGGGAGTGGTTGGCTCTGACCTTTCAGAGCTTCAAGGTTGACCAGCCTTCCAAGGTTCCTTGTCCACACTTTTCTAATTAGTGTGACAATGATCGGTTTCCGGCATCTCCCCCATTTCTTTCCTTAAAAGAAAATCTTGCATTTGCAGACTAGGAATAAATGTATGAGAACAAAAATGTTTGAGTCCCAATTTCAATGTCCAACAGTTCTGAGTCCCAGTTTCAATGTCAAACAGTTCCTTATGTGTACATGTCAGCAATGATATTTCAGTTCTGGATGGTGGACAAATGGTGTTAATGCAGGTCCGACCCTCCCTGGTTTGGTCCTGGGCAACCTGCAGCGACACACAGCTGCTGACTGCAGCGTCTTCTATCTCTAGACTGTTTCTCCTCTTGTCTTCATGGTTGGAGCAGACCTGTCAATTCCTCTGTTGCAGGAATCCACATGGTCTTGGAGTTGTTTTCTGAAAATATACAAACATATTCTCGACCAAAAGTTAATAAAGGTGTCTTTTCTATAAATTTGACTTGGGATCCTTTTTATTTTTGCCCAACTAATTTTCCTTTGGCTTATTTTGACACCATGTGTGTTTTTCATGTGTGTCTTGCTGTTAGCATAACAAATGAAAATTAATTTTCAAAGTAAAAATTTTTCTAGATGTAATTTACTTACAAGATATTTTTCCTTACATGCTATTTTTCCACTATCCCCCCCTTTTTTTTTGATTGAGGCTTTTAGAAATTTTATAATGCAGTCTTGATAACTTTAAATTTTAATTTTTTGCACAAAAATATGACTGCTTTAGGTTCTTTGCATGTTAAGCAATTTTACCATGAGATGAACTACCAATAGAAATTTTAGTTAATACTTTAGGAACAACTTTTTGTCCAGTACAATTAAATTTTCTTGAATATTCACTTATTTCAATTAGCCAATTTAAATTAATCTGAAAACTTGACTACTTTTTTACTGTCAAATTTAATACTCTACCAACAATCTTAGTTTACCCTGTAAATATTAGTGGAAAGGATTATTTGCATTCTTGAGTAGGCCCTGAGCATTCCCGATGCTAAGTTGGATTTAGATATAGGGCAGCTGCTGTCAGTCAAGTCTCTGTCTGTTGCCTAGGCCCCAATCTGAGCTGGTCCAAGTCACTTTCTGTTCCCTGGTTCCTGATCTGAGCTGGGCGTGGGAAGTGCGAAGCAGCCATGGGGCAGGAGACCTCCCTCAGAAGGGGCTAGGATTCAGGCCCCTGTAAGGTTAGGGGGGTGAGGGTCTATGCCCCACCTCTGTTAACCCCCAAGTTCTCTCCTGATGGCCCCTCTGGGACTGTGCCTGTCTTAGGTTGTTCCTTCCTTGAGGAATCTTACCCGTCTCTGGCTAACCAGCCATCCTCCGGGGCCAAGCAGGGTTCATTTCTGTCTCCTTGGTAGTCTATGCCCCCGTGGCCTCCACGCCCAGCGCCTGCCTTGGGATCCCCTTGCCTGCTGGCAGGGCCCCAGAACTGATCACATATCTTGGGGAACCCAGGTTTCTTCTCCAGAGAGGGCCCAGCTCACGCCATTGGGCCTGAGACAGATCCATGGTACCAGCCATCACGAGGTGTCAACTTCAGCATAAACAGAAAGTTCAGGCAACAGCGGCCAGTATAGAATGCTCAAGTGCCTTCCCAGGGAGGCCTCAATTCCTTTCTGGAAGGGATTAAATCCTTTCATGTCCTTTATATTACTGCCAATCATTCAAAGAATTAGTTTGTAAGTTTGTTTGGAACAATTGTACAACATGCTGTTGTAAAATATCAAAAATTATGACGACATTGTAGAATAATATCATGTAAGGATATTCTTTGCTCTAGGCCATGGCAATTCAATTTCAAACTGGCTGTCAATTTTTCTTTGTATAGACAAGGTCTAGTTACGTTTTCTGCACCTCTCCCAGGAGCAAGTAATGATAGTAGACGTGTTTTTGCTTTTGCTCCCCTCCTTTGGTGTCCATGCAAGCCAGAGGCCTCTCTTTAATTTTTACACACAAAGGAGCAGTGGTTTGATTTTTGTGTCATACAAAAAGGGAAGCTGAGTGGCGACACCTGTGTAATTATACTTCCTTGCCCCACCCATGTTCCTCCTGGGTGAACCAAGGTGTTTGGTATTATTGATGACTACATTAGGCGGGGATCAGTCCACATAAGGGTTTTTACCCATGAAGGGTCAGGAACATAAGTCAAAAATACTTCCCCATTTTTGCCCATTTTCCCCAGGTAATATTACCGTACAGCTGATCACTACTAGCATGGCAACAAAGACGTTCTCAGGAGTCTGTACCGTCTTCTTTACCATGCTCCAGGTGGTCTCTGGGCTGTTTGTTGTCCAGCTCGTCTTCCTCCTGCTCCTCATCTTCAGTGGATTGCTTGGAGTCGCTGCTCTCTGTGGCTGAGGTAGTTGATTGTCTGCAGCTGCATGGTGTGGCTCCAGGTGCAAGGTCTTCATTTGTTTGGCTAATTTCTCTCATGGATCCCTGTTGCAGTTTAATATTTCTAGCAGGAATCCACACGGGTTTGGAAAAATTCTCTGGAAATATACAAGCATACCCTCTGCCAAAGGTTAATAATGGATCAGGTCCCTTCCATAAACCAGATTCGGGATCCTTCCATTTAACTAGACCATTTTCTTTTGTTTTGTTCTGACACCAATGCAGCTCCATAGGTGTCTTTCCATCAGCATCACAAGTGAAAAAATTTAAAGTAATTAAGGCTTGGTGCAATCTACCTGCAGGTGATTTCTCCATCATCCCCCCTTTTGTTTTTCAAGTTGGGATTTTAGCCGCTGATGCTGTCGTTCAATAATGGCCTGTCCTTGGGAATTATATGGTATTCCTGTAATATGCTGAATTTTCCACCTTTTACAAAATTCCTGGAATTGACAGCTCGTGTAAGCAGTCCCATTATCAGTTTTAATAATTTTTGGAATTCCCATGACAGCAAAAGCAGCTAGGCAATGATTAATAACCTGTTTTGCCATTTCTCCTGTAGATGCAGTAGCCCATAGGACTTTTGAAAAGGTATCTACAGAGACATGTAATGCCCTAAGGCGTCCAAAGGAATTATAATGCGTTATATCCATTTGCCAGATATGGTCTCTTTGCAAACCTCTAGGGTTGACTCCTGTGTTAAGCCCTTGAGGTAGATGTAACATGCAAGTTGGACATTCCTTAATAATCTGTTTTGCCTGTTGTCCAGTGATTGAGAATTGTTTAGACAACATTTTGGCAGGCTGATGTAAAAGCTGATGAGATTCTAAGGCTTCTTTTAATAAAGCAACCAATTGATCAGCATGTGCATTTTCTTTTGTTAAGGACCAGGTAAGACACTATGAGCCCTGATGTGAGTGATATAAAAAGGATATTGTCTCTGTTGTACAATCTGCTGAACTTGTTTAAATAGTAAAAATAAACTGGTCACTGAGCCATTTCAACCGGGCAGTTTCAATTCTATTCACTAAGTTTGCAGCATAAAAGGAATCAGAGACAATATTAAGAGGTTCTTGGAAATCCTGCAATGCAGCCTTAATGGCTTCTAATTCAATTCTTTGTACAGAAGTATGATTGGTCAGTATGACTCGGTCTGAATTCATTGTATGATAGGCAGCTTTCCCATTATCAGTAAAGACAGTTAAAGCTCCAGGAATAGGTTCCTGCCTAGTATTTTTTGGTATAATGATGGAGGTATTATATAAAAATTGTAGTAATTTATCTTTTAATAGATGACAGTTAAGTTCCCTTCAATATCCACTTAACCCAATTTGTCAATTTATATCAGTCTGAAATAACATTTATAATTGCTTCCCAGTGAGGGGGAGATAGATACACTGGGCTCTTCCCCGCTAAGCTGTTTACAACGTTTTATAATTTGAAATATTAATTGGGCCAATAGTTCTACATAAGTAACCACAGTTTTAGAGGATTGATGCCCTAGGTGGACCCATTCAATAATGGCAGGAGAATTTTTATTTTGAAAGATGACTCCAGTGGGACTATTTGCAGTAGGGTTAATTTGTCCCAATAAAGGTAATTCGGGCTGTACCCGTGCTACTTGGGCTGAGGAAATTGCCTGCTCAACCCTTAGCAACTCATTCCTAGCTTCATCTGTTAATGTTCGGGGAGAGGAAAGATTAGCGTCACCTCTAAGTAAATTAAATAAGTTTGTCATTTCTCCTGTAGAGATCTTCAGATAAGGTCTTAACCAGTTAATGTCCCCTAATAATTTCTGAAAGTCACTTTAAAGTTTTAAGACAATCTTTTCTTATCTCCACCTTCTGAGGTCTAATGCATTGGTTATCAATTACAATCCTTACGATATTTGAAGGAAACCTCTTTATTTCCTTCCAAAATAATTTTCAGCAGTGGAGTTTAATTTCTTATTACAGATTTTAAATTCCAAATACCAATTAAGATTTTTATTTGAACAAGAAGCCACATTATTTTATAATCTAATTCTTCCCCATTAGCCTGGCTGAAAAAGACGTTCCCACCCTACTTACAGTTCGCAACTCTGCAGCTAGTCCGTGGGCTTTGCGTGCGGTGAATTTCCCTCACCTTTTCTCGGTGAATTTCCCTCACCTTTTTCTGGTGAATTTCCACACCTTTTCTCGGTGTAATTTTTTTCCTTCCTCTTAGGCGAAAAATACCTTCTCCTCCAGATGCCCCACGTTGGGCGCCAGATGTGGGAACCCCTTTCACGTCCCGTGTGGTTCAGGGTTCCAGTTCAGGGTTCAGGTTCTGGAGAAGGCTGCACACAAATGAAAAGAGACTTGGAAGAGAGTTAATTTGGGAAAAATTGGGGGGCCAGGCGGGAGCCCACCTCTAGTGGGAGGACTACCCCTAGGTTCTGGCCTTGCTATCCCTTTTATTGAGGCTATGGGATGCACCCATTACCCTTAAGCAGCTTTGGGAAACACCCATAGCCCTTAAGCAGGTAATAAGTGGATTATCATATCAGTAAGGATTTACATGATTACAAGATGGGGAAGTTGCCTCAATTACCATTGTCTCAATTAGATAGGGAGTGGTTGGCTCTGACCTTTCAGAGCTTCAAGGTTGACCAGCCTTCCAAGGTTCCTTGTCCACACCTTTCTAATTAGTGAGACAATGATCGGTTTCCGGCATATAATCAATATAAATGAGGATATAAAAACAGTACCAAACTGTTAGAATCTCATTGCTCGGGAATTAGAAGTTCTTGGGAGGGTGACAAGGGCTTTGTAGAAGCACTCATGAACTTAAAAATTAAGGTAAACCTTTCCTAGATATTAGAAGTTCCCTGCACTATAATCTTCCTGTTAATCATCTCATAATGAAATTCTGCTCTCGTTAGCTGACTTGTGTAATTTCCTAAGAAAATAATAAAAATAATTTTAATAACCTAATTAAGAAAATGCAGCAATCCTTATTTTCAGTTAAATATGAAGTACTAGACTTGGATGGCTAGAGACTGAATTTCCATAGGCAGTGTTCACATTTCCAAATTCTTATTAATGTAGTAAATGCCATAACAACTGCACATACTGTCACTTCTCTCTCTCTCTCTCTCTCTCTCTCTCTCTCTCTCTCTCTCACATACACACACTACACAGCATAATTTAATCCTCATAACCAATTTATTTATAGCTAGATATCATTATTATCCAATTTTAATGAGGATTTACTGAAAATAAATAATTTAACAAAGAACTGCAGAGCCACTGGCTCCAAAGTTTAGCTACTATATTAAAATTTATTTTTATTGTGTTCAGTAAGTTTGAGGTAAAAGAGATAGGACATGTCTTGAATAATCAGAGAACAAAAGAATAAACAATTTGCCCCCCCCCCCCCTTAATTTTCATTATGGAAGATACCATGTGGTGAGAGAGTTATTTTGGAGATCAGTGTATTTATTTCTGCACAGTGTTGTAAATAGGAATATTTGAGTTAGTTTTGCCTTAGTATTCTAAGATAAAAAGTAATATATTGTGCTGGTTAAAAGCAGGGTCTCTGGAAACAGACTAACTGGTTTTTTAACATGACCCTACCATTTATTATCTGTGTAACCTTGGGCAAGTTACTTTAGTTCATCGTTTTTTTTTTGTTTTGTTTTGTTTTGTTTTTGTTGTTGTTGTTGTTAATCCCCACCCAAGGAAAATTTTCCATTGCTTTTTAGTGAGAGAGGAAGAGAGGGAAAGACAGAGAGAAACATTGATATGAGAGAAACACATCAATTGGTTGCCTCCTGATCAAGCCCTGACCAGTGCCTGGGCCAGGGAGGAGCCTGCAACCAAGGTATGTGCCCTTGACTGGAATCGAACCCGGGACCCTTTGGTCTGCAGGCCAACACTCTATCCACTGAGCCAAACCAGCTAGGGCTTTAGTTCGTCATTTGTAAAATGGAAATAATAGTACTTACCTCATATGTATGTGTAAGAATAAATGACATTATTTTAAGTGTTTAATATAATGCTTGGAACATAGTTAAGTACTTAAAAAGTTTTAGGCACTATTATTCTCACTCTGACTGTGCATTTATAGGTATCAAATTTTCTTACAGTAGTGGTTCGAAAACTTGACTATGTATTGGTATCTCCTTAAGAGTTTATTAAATTACAGATTACTGAGCTCCACACACAGGGTTACTGATTCAATAGTGCATGGGTGGGCCTAAAGCTTTGGATTTCTAA
The DNA here is from genome assembly GCF_963455305.1 of Plecotus auritus. Taxonomy (NCBI): domain Eukaryota; kingdom Metazoa; phylum Chordata; class Mammalia; order Chiroptera; family Vespertilionidae; genus Plecotus; species Plecotus auritus. The sequence continues at coordinate 100,797,980 of NC_137784.1, forward strand.
CAAGTTTTACTATGCTGCTGGCCCAGGGACCACACTTTGAGAATCAGTGGATTAGAGTACCATGTTAATCCAAGCTAGATCATAGCTTTGGCCTTAGTCCTGGTCTTTTTAATTTAATTTTATTTTTTTTGGTCCTCCACCATCTAAACATAGGCTCTTCTCCTTAGAATAATCAAACCTTTCAGAGAGGCACTGGGCAGCATCATGGTTACCACTGACTGCATCACGGAAAAAATAACTGAAATTCAAAAGTAGAGAATAAGTGAATTCATCAAAATCTTAATCCTGATTACCTCTGGGTAGTGAGATTATAAATGTTGTGAATTTCTTTTACTATTTTCCTCTCAGCACTGTTACACAAAATCCTATCCTATAGAATAATATGCAAATTGACTGTCACATCCTTGCACAAGATGGCCGCCCCCATGTGGTCACAAGATGGCTGCCCCCATGTGGCCACAAGATGGCCACCACAAGATGGGCAGCAGGGGAGGGCAGTTGTGGGCGATCAGGCCAGCAGGGTAGGGCAGTTGTGGGCAATCAGGCCAGCAGAGGAGGGCCGTTGGGGGGGACCAGGCCTGCAGGGGAGGGCAGTTAGGGTTGACCAGGTCAGCAGGGGAGGGCAGTTTGGGGGGACAGGCCTGCAGGGGAGGGCAGTTTGGGGGGACCAGGCCTGCAGGGGAGGGAAGTTAAGGGGTCCAGGCCAGCAGGGGAGGGCAGTGGGGGCAACCGGACAGGCAGGGGAGCAGTTAGGCGTCGATCAGGCTGGCAGGGCAGTGGTTAGGGGGTGATCAGGCTAGCAGGCAGAAGCAGTTAGGGCCAATCAGTCAGGCAGGCAGATGAGTGGTTGGGAGCCTGCAGACCTGGATTGTGAGAGGAATGTCTGACTGCTGATTTAGGCCCGATCCCTGTCAGGCATCCCCCAAGGAGTCCCAGATTGGAGAGGGTGCAGGCTGGGCTGAGGAACAACCCCCTCAGTGCACGAATTTTGTGGACCAGGCCTCTAGTTAATTTTATAATTTGAAAGAATATTTAAAAGACATAGCCTACTTAAGAGATACTAGTAAGTTAGTAATGTTAAATCCAAGAGAAAACTGAGGTGACTTTTATTCATTTTCTACCAGTAAACCCTCATCACAACTCACTTCATTCAGTCTCTCACCCTGAGACATATATATATATATGAGGCCTGGTGCATTAACTCATGCATGGGTGGGGTCCAGCCATCCTGGCCAGGGGGAGGGGAGACATGGGCAGTTGGCCGGCCTGCCTGTTGTTGAACTCCTGGTTGAGAAGACAATTTGCATTTTAGCCTTTTATTATATAGGATATACACTGAGTGGCCAGATTATTATTCATTCAGAGATCATAATAATGTGGCCACTCAGTGTACTGTCTTTGGGAGATTTCTTGTTATAAACTATTTCATCTTTATGTATAAAGAAAGTTATGTTATAAACTATTTCATCTTTATGAATAAAACTAGAGGCCCGGTGCATGAAATTCATGCACAGGGGTGTGTGTCCCTCAGCCCAGCCTGCACCCTCTCCAATCTGGGACCCCTCGAGGGATGTCCGACTGCCAGTTTAGGCCCTATCCCAGTGACATTGGGCCTAAACATGCAGTTGGACATCCCTCTTACAATCCAGGATTGCTGGCTCCCAACCGCTTGCCTTCCTGCCTGCCTGATTACCCCTAACCGCTTCTGCCAGCCAGCCTGATCACCCCCTAACCACTCCCCTGCCAGCCTGATTGTCCCTAACTGCCCTCCTCTGCAGGCCCGGTTGCCTCTAACTGCACTCCCATGCAGACCTGGTCCCCCCCAACTGTCCTCCCCTGCAGGCCTGGAAGCCCCCAACTGTCCTCCTCTGCTGGCCAAGTCACCCCTATCTGCCCTCCCCTGCAGTCATGGTCCCTCCCAACTGCCTTCCCCTGCTGGCCTGATCGCCCACATTTTCCCTACCCTGCTGGCCATTTTGTGGCAGCCACCTTGTGTCCACTTGGGGGCGGCCATCTTGTGTGTTGGAGTGATGGGCAATTTTCATATTACCTCTTTATTATATAGGATGAATTGCAGAGAAAGTAAGTACTCTAAGCATTCAGAGACATGGGATTTCAAGCACTAGCTTAAATTTTTTTTTATCTATCTGACTGTGGACATATCTATTAATTACTTGATACCTCAGTTTCCTTGCTTGTAAAAAAAATAGAAAAAAATTGTTTCTAGTTCATATGATTGTTATGAAGATTAAGTGACTTAATATATGTAAAATCCCTAGATCTAAGTCTGGCTTTTACTAAATGCCCCCTTGCAAAAGTCCCCCTCACGACCCGCATGGTTCAGGGTTCAGGTTCAGGGTTCGTGCTCTGGAGGAGGCCGCACACAAATGAAAGAGACTGGAAAAGAAAGTATAAATTTGGGAATATTCAGGGCCAGGTGGGAGCCCAACTCAAGGGGAAGGACTCCACCCTGCTCTGGCCTTGCTATTCCTTTTATTAAGACTATGGGATACACCCATAGCCTTTATGCAGGCAATTCTAATAATAGCCAATCAGAAAGAATTTACATAAAACTAAAAGGTGGAAGTTGCTTTAGCTACCATTGTCTCAACTAAACAGTGGGTGGTTGGCTCTGACCTTTCTGAGCTTCAAGGTTGACCAGCCTTCCGGGTTCCCTGTCCACACCTCTCTGCTAGTGAAGGCAATGGGCAGCTTCCAACATCTCCCCCGTGTTTTTTTTTTTCCTTAAAAAAATCTTGCATCTGCAGACTAGAAATAAACATATAAGAACAAAAATGAGACAAGCAATAGTGGTTATGCTGAGAGGCAAATGAATCAGTCTGTAGTAAGTTTCTTTCTGGGCCAACAGTTCTTTGAGTCCCAATTTCAATGTCCAACAGTTTTGAGTCCCAATTTCAATGTCCAACAGTTCCTTATGTGTACAAGTCAGCAATGATATTTCAGTTCTGGATGATGGACAAATGGTGGCAATTCAGGTATCTCTGGTTTGGTCCTGGGCAACCTGCAGTGACGCACAGCTGCTGACTGCTAGCATAGCAAGGCATCATCAGCGTCTTTCATCTCTGGACTGTTTCTTTTCTTGTCTTCATGGCTGGAGCAATCTGGTCAGTTTATCTATGGAATCTGTTGTTGCAGGAATCCACATGGTCTTAGAGGAGTTTTCTGAAAATATACAAATATATTCTCAAGCAAAGGTTCATAAAGGAATTTTTTCTATAAATTTGAGTTGGGATTCTTTTTCATTTTTTGCCCAAACAATTTTCCTTTGGCTTATTTTGACACCATGTAATTTTTCATGGCTGTCTTGCTATCAGTATTACAAATGAAAATTAATTTTCAAGGTAAAAATTTTCTTAATGTAATTTACTTACAGGATATTTCTCCACTATCCCCCCTTTTTTGATTTAAATATTAGGAGGCTTTTGGAAATTTTATAATGCAGTCTTGATAACTTTTAATTTTAATTTTTGCACAGAAATATGACTGCTTTGGATTCATAGCATGTTTGGCAATCTTACTATGAGATGAACCATCAATAAAAATTTTAGTTAATACTTTAGGAACAGTTTTTGTTCAGTACAATTAAGTTTTTATTTTTGAATATTCATTCATTTCAATTAGCCAATTTAAATTAGTCTGAAATAAGGTATATATATATATATATATATATATATATATATATATATATATATATTAATTTAACTTTACTTGTCCTTGGTTATGGACAGTAAATGATATTAATTGCAATAAGTCTTTGAGTAACTTTACATTAGCTATATTCAGGGAGGCAAAATCACAAATTATTTACTTTAGTTTGTGAGGCAAAATATATTGACTTTTAGTTACAGTCCTTCAGATGTTTGAAGGAAACCTCTCTTTATTTCCTTCTAAAATAATTTTCAGGCTACAGAGAGTTTCACTTAAGAATCTTTTTCTTTTTACTAAGCAACCTACAGGGCTGCTGCTTAATATTTGCCCGTGTATCCAAATAGCCATGTCACAAGAAATCTCATTACAGTAAACTTGATTACTATTTTACTGTCAGATTTAATACTCTAACAACAATCTTAGTTTACCCTGTAAATATCAGTGGAAGAGATTTCAAAATTTTCAAATTTCTCCTTTTTATTAAGCTAGAATTTTATTTTTAAAGAGTATCCCCTTTGGCTAATTAGCATATACAGAGGAATCATGGGAGGTCTCAGTAACTTTATTCAAAGAGAGGGGTTGGCCTTTGCTGTTTCAAGATGGTGGCCCCCAGGGGAGTGGCAAGCCATGTGGCCAACATGGCAGCTACCAAGTCAGACAGTCCTCTTGATGGCCGGATAAACTGTTAAAGCCAAAACTACACTGCAGACAAACAGAAATCTCACTAGCTGTTTCTGGTGGCTTTATTAGAATTTAATTGTTTATAATTTAAGTAGGTATCTTTAATTAAAAAAGCAAAGCAAACTTAGTAAATGTTTATGTCTGATTCACAAGGCACAAAGGTTGCGCCACCTCCAGCCTAATTAAGATTGCAGGCGGCTATGGGCTTGTTATTATTTTAAATTGTTTTAAAATTCTGCTGTTAAAAATTTGGCTTTATTTAGAAATTTTGTTTTGTCCTCCTTAGAAGCCAAAACTTTCATAACATTTATAAGTAAAATATAGTTATTAATTTTTATTTGATAAAGCTTTCCATGCAATTTCAAGTATATTAGATCAGTTAAATTAAAAATATTTCCTTTAAGAAAAGAGAATAAATTCTTGAATTACTCTGGGCCCTTAGAGCTCTCCAAGAATGATCTCTTGGTTAAAGCCTTGAAATTCTAACATGGAAAAAAACATCAAACAAATATCTATATATGATTTAAAGATTATATTACTTTTTATAATTATCTTAAGATATTAATTAAATTTTAAACTTGTCTTTATATTCAAAATTTGGTTGGGATCACAGAATTAATACCTCTTATTTAATTATACCAATAAGCAACATATTTTGAATTCCTAATTATTAGAGAAAACACATTTTAAATTTCTATACTTTAGGCATTTAATTACCACAACTATATAATTTCTCCCAATTTAATTTGAATCTTGAACTTTTAGAGCTAGCAAGTCAAATATTTAGCATTACTTTAGATTATTAACACTTATATTTTTAAGAATAAATTTCAAAAATACAAGACATAATCAATCAATAGATTCAATTCTGTCCTCTAGATTTTTCTCATAAGGAAGCAAGCTTCCAAAATTTTAAGCTGCCATTTCTGGATGGCAAAATAGGTTCTGCAAGGGCTTAATCAATTGACTTTAATCCAACCATGTTTTTTCTCTGCCGGGGGAAGTTGAGTAGCAAGCTTGTAGGTATTCAAATGCAAAATTATCCTTAAAGAATGGCTACTGGCGGGAAGCTGATTTACCTGTCTGCTGGTGGAAGGGCAACTACCCCTTCCTCCATTAACAAAGGGCGTAGCCAGTCTATATGTGGGCTACTTGATCTTTATAATATATTTTTCAACATTTTTTGAGTTTCAAATCCAATTCCAATTATTTTAAGGCATTTACTTTGGATAAATTCTTTTGTAACACAATTCACTGATTTTCTTGAAGGCCTTAAAAGTTAGCTTTTTAACACCCTTCATTAGCATTTTAAAAACTACTCTTTATTATGGAAATGTGAATCCTGTTGTTGGAACTAGCTTGAATTTCTTTCCTTTTGGTCAAATCTGCCATTTTTCTTAGGAAAAAAACAGTCTTGGGTTTTTCATTTCTGTAGCCCTTGTAAAGAGTCAAGTCTAGTTCAAGACCTATCTAATATCCAAAATCGGACTGTGTGCACATTTTGTCCCAAATTAGCTTTTCTCTTTACATGTGCACAGATATTCCAGACACATTTCTAAATTTTTAAGGCAAGAAGACTTTTTCATGGCCAGAAAGGAGACTTTAAATTAGCATACTGGGAGAGTGGCCTTCCTTATTGGATTGCCATGTGTCTCCCTTCCCCCATATCCTGCTTGCTCTGGGGGAAGTTTTCAGTAACAGATCTGGCTGCATATCTTTTCAGGCTTAATAGATAAAGACAGATCTTAAAATTTTTTTCTTTCTTTTTAGCTTTCCAAAGTAATTACTAACACCCAATTTGGCCAAATTTTGCATTTCCCTGTGAGTTCTTCTATAATTTTTAAACAAAACTTTAAGTAATCTCATTACGGGAGAGCGGATAGCCCTGCCCTCTCCTGCCACCTTTGAATTTCTCTGCACCAGAGGTGGTTTCAGCAGCGGCGTTTCATTTCTTATTACAGATTTTAGATTCCAAATACAAATTAAGATTTTAATTTGAACAAGAAACCACATTCCTTAAGCATGCAAACCAAAAGTCTATAATAAAGTTTACTTTATAACCTAATTCTTCCCCATTAGCCTGGCTGAAAAAGACGTTCCCACCCTACTTACAGATTGTGACTTCTGAAGCTGATCGTGGGCTTTGTGTGCGGTGAATTTCCCTCACCTATATGGTGATCTTTTCCCCACCTTTTTGGTGTAATCTTCCCTTCTTTGCTCTAGGCGAAAATATCATCCCCTAGAGAGGTCCCACGTCGAAGGCACCAGTTGCAAGTGTCCCCCCACGTTCGGCATGTTTCAGGGTTCAGGTTCAGGGTTCGGGCTCTGGAGGAGGCCGCACACAAATGAAAGAGACTAGACAAGAAAGTATAAATTTGGAAATATTGGGGGCCAGGCGGGATCCCAACTCAAGGGGAAGGATTCCACCCTGCTCTGGCCTTGCTATCCCTTTTATTAAGACTATGGGATACACCCATAGACTTTAGGCAAGCAATTCCAATAATAGCCAATCAGCAAGGATTTACATAAAACTAAAAGGTGGAAGTTGCTTTAGCTACCATTGTCTCAACTAAACAGTGGGTGGTTGGCTCTGACCTTTCAGAGCTTCAAGGTTGACCAACCTCCAGGTTCCTTGTCCACACCTCTCTGCTAGTGAAGGCAATGGGCAGCTTCCAACACCCCCTAATCATAGGTATTATTTATTAAGAAGGGAAGAGGTCTGTCTTCAGGATCCTATAAATGCCTGACATTTTCACAGCTCTCTCCTGAGGCAAAAGTTGTTTCTGTATAAGGGGGTCTTGTGCTGTTTTACTCTGCTTCTAACCTGAACTGGTAACATTGTCCTTATTTATCAATGCCACAATTTAAAATTGTTTTTATTTATCATAGGCAGGTGAATTGCTGTCTACAAAAAGGATTTTCACTTATTAGAATAGAAGCTATATCCATATTTAAAGACTCCTGGCCCATTGTTCTTTTTTGTAGGATTAAGTGACACTTCCACTAACATAGGTTATACCTGTATGTTCATTGGTGCTTCACCAACACTCACTTTAAATATTTGCACAAATGTTCATAAAATTTACCTGCTGACTATAATTTAGAAGTTTGACTTTTTTATTAATCAGGGAATAAAAACCTCTTACAGGGTTGCATTGGCCCCAATATGCTTCTCTTGGAGTACTAGAACTAGTACCTGCTCATGGGTTGCTCTGGGAGGATTAAACAAGATAGCTTAGACCTTAAATTTCAAGCTTATTTTACTAAATTTAATATACTACAAATGTCAAATACAATTCCGATGAGATTTGTGCCTAATAACACTCGAAAATAACAGCACACTGAAATAATTTTCTCCTTTTTTCAGTAATATTGACATTAATTTAATTAAGATATGGTGTATCTTTGTAAAAACTTTCTCTACTATGATCTTATTAGGTTATATGTATTGTTAGGATCTTTCTGAGGCTACTGTCTACTGATGTAACCCAAAGAGCTAAAAGGCTACAATAAGTCTGGAAGAGGAATAGTTTTGAAATTCCAAATTGATTATGGTTATTAGGCTTTCTAATTATGGCTTATAGGTTATTGGAAGATGGATCTCAGCTCAGGTTTGTTACTCTTTTCTATTTGTGATGGCTCAATGCTTTCTATAACAAACAAATTGTTTCCAGGTTGCCACAAAAGATCTGATTTGTAGTATTAAAACTTTAGTGTGAAATTTGTTTCCTAAAATTTACTTGGAGACCACTAAAAGAATAATAAAAAGCAGTATAACTTAAAATTGTGAGAAGGAAAAGTAAATTAAGGAAGAAAAAATACAAAAGAGAGTAAGAAAGGATAGGGGAAAAAGAAGCATGGAAAAAGAAACAAATAGAAGATAAAAAATAATATGGTATAACTAAATCTAAATAGAGTAGGATCACAGTAAAAATAAATCGAGTAAACTTTCTAGTTAAAAGACAAAGTTTGAGAGAACAAGTTTTTAAAAGCCCAACTATAGCCCTGTTGGTGTATCTCAGTGGTTGAGTGTTGACCTGATTCCCAGTCAGGGCACATGACAAGGTTGTGGGCTCAATCCCTAGTGTGGGGCATGCAGGAGGCAGCCAATCAATGATTCTCTCTCATCACTAAGGTTTCTATCTCTCTCTCTCCCTCTCCCTTCCTCTGTCTGAAATCAATAAAAATATTTTAAAAAATAAAACCCCAACTATTTGGTATTTCTCAGAGCACTGTTAAAATTTAAGAACACAAAAATGTTGAAACTTTATATATAACTAGGGGCCTGGTGCATGAAATTCGTGCTCTGGGGGGGGGGGGTCCCTCAGCCCAACCTGCCCCCTCTCAAAGTCTGGGAGCCCTCAGAGGATGTCCTACTGACAGCTTAGTCCTGCTCCCGTGGGGTGTGGGCCTAAGCTGCAGTCTAGCTTCCCTCTGCGGGAGGTGACCGGGCTGATCAAGGGAAGGCACCACCCCCATCACCCCACTGCTGCAGCCACTGCCAGCCATCACAGCTGCCAAGGTGTTTTCATCAACACGGACTCCAGTCCCTTCACCACAAAAAAAATGACAACTTTCTTTAGGCATTTTCAAGATGTCTCTTTCATAGGATATGACATTTATTTCTTTATTTTTTTTATACTCACCTGAAGATATGTTTCTATTGATTTTTAGAGTGTGGGAGAGGGGAAGTCAGAGAAAAACATCAATGTGAAAGGGACACTTTGATTGGTTGCCTCCTGCATGAGCCCTGACCTGGGCCCCAGCCAGGGAGTAGCCTGCAGCCTAGGTACATGCCCTTGATCAGAATTGAACCCGGACCCTGCAGTGGGCAGGCCGAGGCATTATCCACTGAGCCAAACCCCCGAGGGCAGGATATGACATTTCTTAGCCCTCCAGCAGCGGACCTTTGTTTTTTCCTCCAGGAGTGTGGTGGAAAAACCCTAGATCACCTTTTTGGATTCTTATTATCCAAGTTACCAAGAACATTACCAGTGGCGTACAGGAAGCTTAGCCAATGAGCAGTCAGAAAAGGTGTTTCCTCTGCAGCTCACATGCAGAGGCAGGACTGCTGGCAAGCTGAGGCTGGCACTCCCCCACCCCCCGCTTCCTGCTCAAACCTCCGCCGCGGCTTGGGCAGGGCCCCCCAGCTCTGATCAAGCCTCTGCCATGGATTGGGCAGGGCCCCCCTGACTCCGATCAAGCCTCTGCAGCAGATTGGTTAGGGCCCCCCTGGCTCCACTCAGGCCCTGCTCAAGCTTCCGCCATGGCTTGGGCAGGGACCCTGGCTCCCATCAAGCCTCTGCTGTGGATTGGGCAGGGCCCCCCGGATCTGATCAAGCCTGTGCCACAGCTTGGGCAGGGCCCCCTTTGCTCCACTCAGGCCCTGCTCAATCCACTGCCGCCCCACCCCTGGTTGATCTGGGCCAAGGCTGGTAGGCTAGGAGTGGCTGGGGCTTCTGGCACCCTGGCAGCACAGGGCCTACGTGCAGGCCTACAGGCTCGGAATAGCTTGGGTCCTGAGGATGTTCCCAGGATCCAGGCTGCTGGATGCCTGTGTATGCAAATTAACACACCATCTTTGGGGTTAATTTGCATACTCACTCCTGATTGGCTGGTGGGCATAGCGGAGGTTAGGTCAATTTGCATTTTTCACTTTTATTAGTGTAGATGCAAGCAAGATTCTAGCCAATGTAATGCTATGCTGACTATACACTGAGTGGCCAGATTATTATGATCTGTGAACGCATAATAATATGGCCACTTAGTGTATATCTTATATGATAAAAGGCTAATATGCAAATTGTCTCCTCAACTAGGAGTTTGACCATCAGGCAGGACGGCCAACTGCCCATGTCCCCTCCCCCTGGCCAGGCTGGCTGGACCCCACCCATGCATGAATTCATGCACCGGGCCTCTAATACACACATACACGTGTGCGCGCGCACACACACACACACACACACACACACACACACACACACTGAGTGGCCAGATTATTATGCGTTCAGAGATCATAATAATCTGGCCACTCAGTGTATTAATACCAGTTAAAAGAGACTTTATTAAAAGAAATTACTAAAAATAAAGAAAGTCAGTGCATAAGAATAAAGGGTAAGTTCCTTAGGAAGACTGAGCCATTCTAAACTTGAATGCACCTAATGACACAACTTCAATATAAAATATAATAAAATGGAAAGAAGTGGAAAATTCACCAAAATAGAGGATGATTTTTTACATACTTCTCTTACTATTTTATAGTTCAACTAGAAGTCCGGTGCACAAAATTCATGCACTTGGGGGGGGGTCCCCTCAGCCTGGCCTGTGCCCTCTTACAGTCCAGGAGCCCTGGGGGTATGTCCGACTGACAGCTTAGTGGGCCTAAGTCATCAGTCAGACATTCTTAGCATTGCCACGGAGGCAGGAGAGGCTCCCACCACTGCTGCTGTGCTCGCCAGCCGTGAGCCTGGCTTCTGGCTGAGCGGTGCTCCCACTGTGGGAGCACACTGACCACCAGGGGGCAGCTCCTGCATTGAGTGTCTGCCCCCTGGTGGTCAGTGCGCATCATAGTGACCAGTCATTCTACCATTCGGTCATTTGCACATTAGCCTTTTATTATGTGGGATATGCTGTAGATGAGGCCCCCTAGAACCATAAGAAATGCAAAAAATTCACTGTTAACTCATTCTCGAATTGCCCCCACTTAAAATCAAATTGCCGCCCCCCCCTGTGGGATGTGTGCTGCACCTTCGGAACCAGTGGGCTTGACAATTTTCCTCTCTGAGCTTCATTTCTGAATACATAAGCATATGCCATGGGAAGTGTAATCTCTTCTCCGCCTACCTCACTGGGTTGTCATGAGGAGGTTCTGAGCTAATAAACCTAGAAATGTTTCATCAAGTAAGTGATGTTCAAATGGCAAGGGATTGTTATTTTAAGCCCATGGGTACCCTCTCAGGTAGCAGGTGCTGATTAGGGGAGGAGGGCATGATTGTTTCCTGGGACTGTAGCTGTGGAAGCTTTGCAGAGTGTTCCGCAGGCCTCGGAAGGGCAGGCTCTGACCAGCAGCCCTGTCACAGTGGTCGTCCCTGGAGGTGCTGGCAGGGGGCAGGGAGTTAGGGGGATTGTGAGGCTGAAGGGGGAGTAATTGTCAAACCTTCCAGCTTGGTGCCATTCTTTAAATTGTACATGGCTGTTTCCCAGCTGTACCTGCTCAGGGCAGGGCTCCAATCTCCTGGAGCAGGGTGAGGGCCGGGCCAGGGTGAAGCCAGGCAGGCTAGGAGGGCGGGTTTAGCTGCACCCCCTGCGAGGTTCAGTGTGCTTCCTCTGCAGAGAGGGCACTCCTGCAGTCAGGAGGAAGGGTCTGACCCTGGGGGTCCTCAGGCATGCCTCCACCCGGGTCTGGAGTTGTAGGGAGGAGAGGCGTGCCCGGCCCCAGCAGGCCTTGGGCCCCGGGTACGGGTACGGGGGCGCTGATGGGTGGTCGCAGGTGTGCTATTGTTGTGGGCACCCCTGGCGGGGGTGGTGGGGGAAGAGATTGGAGTCGGAGGTGCGGGCTGCAGCTACCCCAGTAGCTGGGTCTTCTCCCCATCTGGTCAGCCTCCCCATCTCCCCAAGGGTGCGGAGGCTGGGGTAGGGTGTCCATGCAGGGGGATTGGAAGAGCTCCCCGTGGCCGCTTCCTCTTCCTTCTTTGCAGTCCGGGCTCCTGTCAGGCACTCTCCTCAGACCCCCGGGAACTTGGCTCCGGCCACCTGCCCCTTCTGCACGTGCATCAATATGGAAATTGGTTGTTATGGGGACACCTTCACAGACAAATTAGCATAGTACCTCTCCATATGTATAGAAGATATTTTAAAATAGTAATTAAATTATAGATTTTCTGTATCCCTATATTTATTGTATATAAAACAAACAAGCTTAATCAAATTGATGTGATTCATGTGTGAGTGTGAAAAACTGCATATACAGGATATCCCAAAAATGTACACACACTTTGAATGCAGTGTCTTTTACAATACATTTCATTTTCAAAATGTAATAGAATATGTTATATTTTATAGCTGTTAAAGTGTATATACATTTTTTGGGACACCCTGTGTATATTAACTACAGGATATTCATTATTTTCAAGTCTTTATGAAACATATTTGAAAAATCATCATGCTTTCGTTACAAAGCAAGCTTATACAAATTTCAAAGTATAATTAAGACCACATTTATGACCAAAACACAATTAGATTAGAACTCAATAACAGAAAAGTATATATATATATATATATATATATATATATATATATATACATATATATATATATACACACACACATATATATATATATATATATATATATATATATGACAAGCACACTTGTAAATAACTCATGATCAAAGAAGAAAGCATAATGAAAATTAAATATTTTAACTGAAGATTTAAATACTTTATATTAACCTTCTGGAATGCAGCTAAGGTGGTATTTAGGAAGCAGTTATAGTATAAATCAAGCATACAAAATAAGAATTTTTTTTAAAAAGCAATATAAAAATACCTAACTAAAGAGTGGACAAGTAACAAAATGGACAAAAATACAATAGAGAGGATGAAAAAAACACCAAGAGAAATTATAAATAAAATAGACAACACTTTGGCAAGACTGATCAAAGAAAATCAAGAAAGAGAAAACAATCATTATTAGGAATAAAAACTGGATCATAAATACAAATTTAGAAGGGAACATAAAATTTTTGAAACCATTATGATCAAATTTATGCATTATATATATAAAGACAGACCAAATGGACAAATATCTAAGAAAATATAAATTATCCAAACTGACTCATGAAGAAGTAGACAACTTTAATTATTCTATATGTATTAATGAATTTAAATTAGTAAACTATGGTGCAATATCACCTCTTCATCAAGAATGAAGAAAGGGCAAGCGTCCTGAAATGATAGGGTGAGAAGGCAAGAAGGATGAAATACTAGTGATGATCTGAAAGTAGAATATGTGAATTTTAGATTTAAAAGCTTTATCAGTTCCAGCTCTGACAAAGACCAGGTACGACAGAATGGTAGGGATAACATAGATGAGGACGCTGGAGATGAAGAGTTCAAGGTTGCAAGGATTTGGCATGGTCATCATGGAGTTATTGAAATCACCTAAAATTATGGGAGGACTTGTGCTGAAAAGGAGAGATTATAAGACAGATGCCTAAAATTTTTGAAAATTGAAAGAAAACTTGGTTTAGCCAGATAGTGTCTGTCTTGGAGGAAGAAGTATTTTCACATGGAGGTGATTGAAAGTGACATTGGAGCGTAAGAGATATATCATTTTCATTTTCAAATTCTAATGGTATATGGAAATTCTGAGAAAGCTTTGCTGAGGAAACAAGAGTCAGGTAAGTTAAAACATTGACAGGATCAGTGAAGAATTAGAATCCTGAACTTAAAATTTAATCAATAATTTATTATATTTGTAATTATAGCAGTAGTTTGCCATGAAAAGAAGCTGTTTGGGGTCAGATGTTAGAAAGAACATTCAACCGGAAATTTGATTTTATAGAAGAAAATGAGTAAAACACTTGAGTTTTTTGTTTTTTTCTTATATTCCTGAGTACATGGGATAGTTAGAAGATAAGGAAGGCTGGAAAATATTATTTTTTATTCCACAATACATCACTCTTCATTGGTCCTCCAGTTTGGAATGTTCTAAGGTCAATTCCTTTCTGTATTGATTAAGCATTCAGAAAATACCTTTGGGTTTACTTAAGAGTTGGGATTGAGTTCAGAAAAGGTGAAGTTAAGACCTTAGCCTTGCTGATAACTAGTAACTTGTCTAGTTTTAAAGCCTTTTTCTTCATCTCAAAAGATATGTAATTCTGCTCTTTACCTCTACCACTGCAGGAAACAAAATATGGCAACTAGGTTAAATAATTCTGTGGACTGTGTTCATTTGTCAGGTTCAGAGAAACCAAAGTAGCACCATCCAGAGGTGTGTACAAAACAGAACTTTGTACTTATTTTCTTTCCCTATTAATAGTGATGAATATTTTTAGTGCTAGCATCCATAGAAAGTGACACCCACATGTTTCTCTCTATCTTTTTTTTTTTATTAAGTTACTAGAGGCCCGGTGCATGAAATTTGTGGAAGGGGGAGGGGTGTCCCTCAGCCCAGCCGGCACCCTCTCCAATCTGGGACATCCATCTCACAATCCAGGACTGCTGGCTCCCAACTGCTCACCTGCTTGCCTTCCAGATTGCCCCTAACCGCTTCTGCATGCCAGCCTGGTCACCCCCTAACCACTCCCCTTCCAGCCTGATTGATGCCTATCTGCTCCCCTGCCAGCCTGGTCACCCCTAACTGCCTTCCCCTGCAGGCCTGGTCACCCCTAAATGCCCTCCCCTGCAGGCCTGGTACCCCCCAACTGCCCTCCCCTGCAGACCAAGTCACCCCCAACTTCCCTCCTCTGCTGGCCGGGTCAGCCCTAACTGCCCTTCCCAGCAGGCTTGATCGCCCCCAACTGCCCTCCCTTGCAGGCCTGGTTCCTCCCAACTGCCCTCCCCTGCTGGCCTGATCGCCCACAACTGCCCTCCCTTGCAAGCCTGGTTCCTCCAACTGCCCTCCCCTGCTGGCCATCTTGTGGTGGCCATCTTGTGTCCATATGAGGGCAGCCATCTTGTGTGTTGGAGTGATGGTCAATCTGCATATTACTCTTTTATTAGATAGGATAGAGGCCTGGTGCATAGGTGGGGGCCATCTGGTTTGCCCTGAAGGGTGTCCCAGATAAGGGTGGGGGTTCCCTTGGGTGTGGGGCAGCCTGGGCGAGGAGCCTGTGGTAATTTGCAGGCCAACCACGCCTCCTGGTGACCCAAGCAGAGGCCCTGAGATCTGGCATTTATTTATCTTCTACAGTTGAAACTTTGTAACCTGGAGTGGATCCAAGCCTTCTGCTCGCTCAGTGGCGGCAGCCATTTCTGTTGGGATTTAGGTATCTTCTATAATTGAAACTTTATGGCCTTCAGCAGAGGCCAAAGCAGGCCAGGACTGCAGAAGTTTGGCTTTCTCCATCACCGCGGGCAACCCTAACCTCCTGCTCTCTCCAGCTCCGTGGCTGCCGCCATTTCTGTTGGGATTTATTTATCATCTATAATTGAAACTTTGTAGCATTGAGTGGAGGCCTGGGCTGGCAAGGGCAGGCAGAAAGCTTGGCTTCCTCCATTGCCAGGGAAACCCAAGCCTCCCTCCTGATCTCTATGGCTGCAGCCATCTTGGTTGGGTTTATTTACATATTTGCTCCTGATTGGCTGGTGGGCGTGGCTTGTGGGCATGGCTTGTGGGTGTAGTGGAGGTATGGTCAATTTGCATATAACTCTTTTATTAGATAGGATTATATGTGTACATATCTTACCATTGCCCCCCTACCCCACTCCCATACATGCCCTCACCCCCCAATGTTTTGCATCTGTTGGTTATTCTTATATACATGCATATAAGTCCTTCGGTTGATCTCTTATTTCCCCCACCTCTCCCTAACCTTCCCGCTGTAATTTGACAGTCTGTTTGATGCTTTACTGCCTCTGTATCTGTCTTTTTGTTCATCCATTTATAATGTTTTATATTATCCACAAATGAGTGAGATCATGTGGTATTTTTCTTTCATTAACTGGCTTATTTCACTTAGCATAATGTTCTCCAATTCCATCCAGGTTGCTACAAATGGTAAGAATTCCTTCTTTTTATGGCAGCATAGTATTCCATTCTGTAGATGTACCATAGTTTTCTGATCCAGTCATCTGCTGACGGGCACCTAGGCTGTTTCCAAGTCTTAGCTATTGTAAATTGTGCTGCTATGAACATAGGGGTGCATATATGCTTTCTGATTGGTGTTTCTAGTTTCTTAGGATATATTCCTAGGAGTGGGATTACTGGGTCAAATGGGATTCCATTTTCAGTTTTTTGAGGAAACTCCATACTGTTCTCCACAGTGGCTGCACCAGTCTGCATTCCCACCAGCAGTGCACGAGGGTTCCTTTTTCTCTGCATCCTCGCCAACACTTGTCATTTGTTGATTTGTTGATGATAGCCATTCTGACAGGTGTGAGATGGTATCACGTTGTCGTTTTGATTTGCATCTCTTGGATAATTAGTGACTTTGATCATGTTTTCATGTGTCTCTTGGCCTTCCTTCTGTCTTCTTTCGAAAAGATTCTGTTTATGTCCGTTACCCATTTTTTATTGGATCACTTATCTTCCTTTTATTAAGTTGTATAAGCTGCCTGTAGATGTTGGAGATTAAACCTTTATCAGTGATAACATTTGCAAATATGTTCTCCCATACAGTGGGGTTTCTTGTTGTTTTGTTGATGGTTTCTTTTGCTGTCCAAAAGCTTTTTATTTTGATGTAGTCCCATTTGTTTATTTTCTCTTTGGCTTCCGTTGCCCTAGGGGCATTATCAGTGAAGAAGTTCTTTCGGCATATGTCTGAGATTTTGCTGCCTGTGGATTCCTCTAGTATTTTTATGGTTTCCCATCTTATGTTTAAGTCCTGTATCCATTTTGAGTTTATTTTTGTGTATGGTGTAAGTTGGTGATCTAATTTCATTTTTTTGCATGTATCTTTCCAATTTTCCCAACACCATTTATTGAAGACACTGTCTTGACTCCATTGTATGTTCATGCCTCCTTTGTCAAATATTAATTGCGCATATTGGTTTGGGTCGATATCTGGATTCTCTATTCTATTCCATTGATCCATATGTCTGTTCTTGTGCCAGTACCAGGCTGTTTTGAGAACAGTGGCTTTGAAATACAGCTTGAAATCTGGTATTGTTTCTCTCTTAAACCTAGAGCCATTTGAGCTAGGCACATAACTGTATAAACTAACTTTTGAGAAGTGGATCATATTTGTAGATGAGTACTATTACCTTTGAATAACTATTCTTCAAACTTGCTATTTTCCCCAAAGAAACTGAGTTGGAGTTAAAAGTTATTTGACGTATTGCCAGTTTTAAAAATGTATATCTCTAGGAGAACGACATGCCAAAATACTTGAACATTAATATCATGGCATCTAAAATCAATATAATGATATATTTCTTAAAAGAATCTATTTTCCAATTTAGTAAAACTTGAAAAAACATTTTCACTTGTTGAGCTCACTATGATAGGATGTTATAAATGTCCCATATTATATTGGAGCCTTACATAATAGAGTCAAATGATTGAGTATCAACTTACCTCATGATCAACGGGATAGGAAAATTTATTATCTTCGTTGGTGTTTTTAGTGCTTCATAGCAGTGCCAAAAAAATCATAAGAATTAAAATATATTAAGTACTGAATTTAATGACATTTTACTGATTTTTATGATAGTTTAGAAATACAAATATCTATTTTCAGACCTCTTTTTAGTGCCCCAAAAGAATACTCCATGGTTGAAAAACAACGTAGTCACCCTAAAACAGGACAATTAATAATGAGGTAAGTCAGAAAGGAGAGGAGAACTCAAAGAGAAACAGGAAAGCTTTTCCCTAGTAGTCCCTGTTAGGAAACTAAATGTAAAAATAAAACATACCCAAATGGTTTTACAACTTTTTCTTCATTTGTATTTTTATATTCTTCATTAATATTTCTGATGGCAGAATGGATATCTGTAGGGTTGATGATATTAGAGGTTTTTGGGGTAATTATAACTGTTTTCTTTTGTCATTCCAACAATTTTAATTTTTAAATGAGCTCCTCTTGACATAAAATAAAAAGGAGACACTCTTTGTGAGGATAAAAACAGTGGCCCAAGAGCATTGCTCAGCTTTTCAAAATGGCAATATTTAACTCAGCTACTTATTATCTTACCAAGTTGTGGTCCACAACAGGCCAGGCCTGATTGGGATCATATAATTTGTTATTGCAGCTCTAACCTCACAGTTTCTAGAGTCCTGGTGGTCAAAGAAACACAAGTAGCACCAGTGGATAGTGTTTGTGACTCATTCATGGAGTTGTAGGATCTCTGTTGGGTCAGAGTTGCTGGAGTATTCTTTTTCTCTTTTCATTTTGATAAAAATCACATAAAATTTATGCTCAACCATTTTTAAACATTCAGTTAAGTAACATCAAGTGTATTTACATTGTTGTGAAACATATCTTCTGAACTTTTTCATCTTGCACATCTGAAACTTTGAATGCGTTTAACAACACCTCCTTTTTACCCCTCTCACCAGCCTCTGATAATCACCATTCTGCTTTTTGTTTCTAGGAATTTTACTACGTTAGATATCTATATCAGTTGAAATCAGGTGGTATTTGTCTTTTTGTGACTGGCTTGTTTCATTTAACATAATGTCCTCATAGAATGTGACAGGATTTCCTTCCTTTTTAAGACTAAATAATTTTTCATTTTATGCATATACCATATTTTGTTTATTTGTCAGTTGATGGATACTTTGGTTGCTTCTACCTATTGGCTATGGAAAATAGTTTTGCTTTGAACATGGCTGTCTAAATATGTCTTAGAGGCCCTGCTTTAAATCATTGTGGATATATACCCAAAATCAAGATTCCTGCTTTTTTTGGGTTACCATTTACATGGAATATCTTTTTCCTCTGTGTGTCCTTAGATCTAAATGAATCTTGTGTAGACAGCATATAGTTGGACCCTGGGTTTATTCTTTTTCAAAATTATTCAGATAATGCATGTCTTTTGACTGGAGAATTTAATCCATCTATAGTTAAAGTAATTACTGTTAGATATGATCTTAGTTTTGCCACTTTGTTTAGTTGTTTCCTGTATGTCTTGTTGCTTTTCTGCCATCTTTTATTGCCTTCATTAATTTTCATTCATTTTATATTGATATGCTATGATTACCTTCTCAACGCCTTTTGTTTATGTTCTGTAGATATTTTTTGTGGTTCCACTACAATCACATAAGACATCTTAAAATTGGAGCATTCTATTGTAAACAGATAAAAACTTAACTTATATCATATACAAAAACTCGAATCTTTACAGCTCAACTTCTTCCATTTTATTATTGTTTTCATAAATCACAGTTTTATATATAGTATAATCCTTAACATAGATTTATAGGGAACTTTTTATGTTTTTTGTCATGAAAATATATGGACCAAAATTGCTATAGTACAGGTTGCTTCATTTTCCATGTATTTAGCTTACCAGATAAACTTTTATTTTTCTACAGCTTGGAGTTACTCTCTACCATCCTTATGTTTTAACTTAGATTCCCTGTAGTATTGCTTGCAAAGTAGGTTTAGTGATAATGAACTCCTTCAGCTGTAGTTTATCTTAAAAGATCTTAATTTATCCTTCATTTCTGAAGGACACTTTTGCAAGATACAATATTTTTGGTTAGCAATTTTATTTTCTTTCAGAACTTTTAATATATTATCTGACTGCCTGTGGCCAGCAATATTTTTACTGAGAAACCTGCTAGTTGTCTTATGGAAGTTTCCTTTTATGTGACAAATTACTTTGCCCCTGTCTATTTCAAGATTTTCCCATTGACTTTGACTTTAGTCAGTCTTATTATTTGTCTCATCATGGTTCCCTTTGGATTTATTCTAGTTGGACTCCTCTAAGCTTTTTGAATTTGTATATCCATTTACTCAGAGTTGGGAAGTTTTGATCATTAATTATTCAAATAAGCTCCCTGCTTTTTTCTGTTTCTTCTTCTGAAATTTCCATACTTCATATATTGGTCTTCTTGGTAATGTCCCATAAGTTCTTTTGGCTTTCTTCACTTTGCTTTGTTCTTTTTTTTTTTCCTTTTTGGTATTCTTACTCAATGATTTCACCTGTCTTCATGTCCACTAATTCTTTTCTTTTTTGGCCTGAACAAGTCTGCTGTTGAATCCTGTAAAACAAGGTTAATAATAATCTCATATGGTTGTTGTAAGGTTTAAATGAGTTAATACATGTAAAGCACTTATAAAAGTGTCTGACATGTCATAAGTATGCATTTATTTTTATCAATAGTGATCTTTTCAAAGGAAGAATGCTTAAACAATTATATCCTGAGATCCCTGGTATACTGGCATTATGGAATACCTTGCTATCTATCATAACTCCCTTTCCTTTGGTATTTCTGATTTATCAATCTATTCTATTATTGGTTCAATGTGTTCAAACAACCTAATAATTTTTTAACTAGATCACCTGCCAATTCATTCTGACAGTACAAAACTTCTGCTATGAGCTTTATGAGTGATAAATAATGGTTTTGCCCCAAAGAAATGACATCCCTTCCCTTTATAACATTGTCTCCTTCTCATTTTATTGAAATAGAATAATACACAGGAATGACCCTAGACTAAGGGCCTACCTACATTCCATATTAGCTATGTAACTATGAGTAAGCAATCTCTTTGAGTCTCAGTCATCTCATTGATTAAATGGCATTAAACAATCCAGGACTATTAGTGCCACAACTTTCATGGAGGGGTTCAGGATCTGAAGGAGGGACCAACTTACAAATGAAAATGCTATACAAAAAATATGAATTTAGAAGGCATTGGGGCCAGGTGGAGGAGCCTATTTCTTGAAGAGACACACCAACTTTGGGCCTGGCCCGCTATTTATTTACTTGAATACACATTTGCCCTTTAGCAATGCATACAGGCATATCAAAGGTAAGTTTGGTAAGTAGCATAAGGATTACGAGGTTAGGAAATTGCCTTGAGCCATTGAGCCCACAGCAGGGCAATGTTATGCTGATTTTCAGCCCAGCTGAATATCAAAATCCATTGGACTTCTAACAGGTATTTTTGCATTAATATGTTAACTACTGTTTGCTTTAGCCTCCAGCATTTCCCCCTTTTTGTTTTCTTAATAAAGCTTGAAAGGTGTAGAGGAGAACCAAGATGGCGGCATAGGTAAACACCTATACTTGCTGCCTCTCACAACCACATCAAAATTACAACTAAAAGGCAGAACAACTAACACCCAGAGCTGTGGGACAGCTGGCTGAGTGGAAGTTCCATAACTAGAGAGGTGAAGAAAGCGCATTGAGAGTAGTAAGAGGTGTGGAGGTGTGGAAAGTGCTGGCACCTGGATGTGTTGCTCTTTTAATCAGGAGGGAGATACAAGCTCCCCCTTGCTCTGAACTCCAGTTCCAGGCGAGACTCTGGGGGACCCAGACACATACGGGGATAAACTGGACTGTCTGGCCTCGGGACAGGAACATGAGGGCAGCTTTCTCTCAGAGGTGCTCCCAGCAATCATTGTTCCTGTACAGGGGCATGGGACGTGGAGACCCAGGGACCTCTCCAGTTCAGGGCTGACTGGCAGCCATTGCTGTGTGCTCCACCCTGGTGATTCCCAGATACCCCGCACCTCCCAATTTACAACCCCACTCAAGCTGTGCACATCGGCTTTTGCATATGAATGGCCTGTCTTTTCTCCACCTAAAACCTGTCAAACTGCATCTGGGTCAGAGAGCCCCAGGGCTTCCAAAATAAAGCCCAAGGCTTGGCAGCAGCAGCCTGCCTTGCTTCACAGCTGGGCCTCGTCTGGGCACTTCCAAACCCCATACAAAGAGGAGGAATCTGCAGATGTCTCTGCAGCTCCTGCTGGGTGGCCCCAGACAGTGGCTGACCTTGCACCTCCTTGGAGATCCAAGAGCCAGTGTATCCAGTGGTTAGAGTGAGACCATACCAGATTACAACTCATCACATCCATAAGTGACATACTCAAGGGGCAGACTCAGTGAGCACCAAAGCCCAACTGAAGTAAGTCCTGCCCCATAAGGGTGTCTCCTGTGCAACAGATCTTCCAGTGTAGACACAGATGGTCATCACAGCCAATTGGCCCGGAGGTCAATTCCTCCCAGTGATACCAAGAGCAATCTAGGGTTAACTACAAGACTGTGCACACAGCCCACAAAAAGGTGCTCATAGAGTGTCCATCTCATGTGATTGGGGAGGCTGAGCCACTGGGCCCTATAGGACACCTACCACACAAGGCCACTCTATCAACTCAAGGAGACTTAGCAGCTACACAGTACATAGAAACAAACACAAGGAAGCAGCCAAAATGCGGAGACAAAGAAACAAGTCACAAATGAAAGAAACGGAGGAAAGCAAAATACTGGATATAGAGTTCAAAACCACGGTTATAAGGTTACTCAATAATCTTCTAGAAACCTCTGAGAAATTTAGTGAGACCCTCAAGGATATGAAAAAGGACCAATCAGAAATTAATCATACACTGACTGAAATAAAGAATAATATACAGAGATTCAATAGCAGACTAAAGGATCCCAAGAATCAAGTCAAAGATTTGAAATATGAAAAAGCAAAGAACACCCAACTGGAAAAGCAAAAAGAAAAAAGAATCCAAAAATATGAAGATAGTGTAAGGAGCCTCTGGGACAACTTCAAGTGTACCAACATCCAAATTATGGGGGTGCCAGAAGAAGAGAGAGAGCAAAATATTGAAAACATATTTGAAGAAATATTGACAGAAAACTTTCCCTACCTGGTGAAACAAGAGGAATCCAAAGAGGACCACACCAAGACACATCATAATTAAAATGCCAAGGAAAAAAGACAAAGAGAGAATCTTAAAAACAGCAAGAGAAAAACAGTTAGTTACTACCAGGGAGTACCCATAGAACTGTCAGCTGATTTCTCAACAGAAACTATGCAGGCCAGAAGGGAGTGGCAAGAATTATTCAAAGTGATGAATAGCCAGAACCTACAACCAGGATTACTCTACCCAGCAAAGCTATCATTTAGAATTGAAGGTCAGATAAAGAGCTTCACAGATAAGAAAAAGCTAAAGGAGTTCATCACAACCAAACCAGTATTTTATGAAATGCTGAAGGGTATTCTCTAAGAAGAGGAAGAAGAAGAAAATGGTAAAGATAAAAAATTATGAACAACAAAGTGACAACAAATACATATCTATCAACAAGTGAACCTAAAAATCAAATGAATAAAAAAACCTGATGAACAGAACAGACTGGTGAATGTAATAGAATCAGGGGCATGAAAAGGGAGTAGACTGACAATTCTCAGGGGGAAGAGGTTATGGGGGGTGCGGGAAGAGATTGGGCAAAGAGCTTACTTCTATGGATGAGGTCAGTGAGGGGGGGGTGGAGGCCTGGAGTGGGGTGGGAACCGGGTAGAGGGAAGCTATGGGGGGAAAGAAGAGGAACATTTGTAATAATCTGAACAATAAAGATTTTTTTAAAAAAAAGCTTGAAAGGTGTATGCCATCTGCAGGGCTCGAATACTTTTAAGACTTTTCATTCTGCATCTGCAGACTAGAATTAATCATATAAGAACAAGAATGAGACAGACAATAGTGGTTACACTAAAAGGCAAATGTAGGGAAATCCAATGAAAAGCATTGAGTTCTTTCATGTCCTTTTAAAATTGTTGTCAGGCATTTAAGGAATTAGTCCATAAGTTTAATTGGGGCTTCTACTATTTGGAGCTGGAGCAGTCATCTGTCTGCAGCTACAGGTACAGGTTGAGGCTCCAGGTGCAAGGTCCTCATTAGTTTGGTCAGTTCTCTGTGGATTCATGTTGGAATTTGATGTTCCTTGCAGGAATCCACACAGGCTTGGAAAAGTTTTCTGGAAATACACAAGCATATTCTTGACCAAAGATTAATTAATAAAAGGTTGGAACTTTTCCATAAACCAGACTCAGGATTTTACCATCTTATCAAACCCTCTTCCTTAGGCTTATTTTGACATCAGTGTAATTTTGTTGGTGTTTTGCTATCAGCGTTACATGTGAAAAATTTTAAGATAATTGAGGCTTGGTGTAGTCTACCTACAGGAGATTTCTCCAGCATCACTATTTCCCCTTTTTGTTTTTCAAGTTGGGATTTTAGCCTCTGATGTTGGCATTCCATAATTGCCTGTCCTTGGGAATTGTATGGTATTCCTGTAATGTGTTGAATTTTTGCAAAATTTCTGGAAATTAGTTTGTGTATGTATGTTTATTGTTAATTTTAATAATTTTTGGAATTCCTATTACGACAAAAGTAGTTAGGCAATGATTAATTACCTGTTTTGCCATTTCCCCTATAGATTCAGTGGTCTATAGGACCTTTGAAAAGGTATCTACAGAGACATACAATTCCCTAAGGCATCCAAAAGGAGTACAATGTGTTACATCCATTTGCCAGATACGATCCCTTATCAATCCTCAAGGGTTAATTCCTGTATTAGGCCTTTGAGGCAGATGTAACATATAAATGGGGCATTCCTTGACAATTTGTTTTGCCTGCTGTAATAAAACAATTAACTGGTCGGCATATACATTTCCTTTTGTTAAAGGACCTGACAGGGTGGTATGAGCCCTAATATGAGTAATATAAAAGAGATATTGTATTTCCTGTATAATTTGCTGTACCTGTTTACATAGTATAAATAGATTTTGGTTATTGAGTCATTTTAATTGAGCAGTCTCAATTTTGTTTACCAGGCCAGCATAGGCAGAATCAAAAATAATATTAAGATGCTCTTGGAAATCCTGCAATGCAGCATGATAGCTTCTAATTCAATCCTTTGTAAAGAAGTGTGACTGGTCTGGATGACTTGGTCTGAATTCATTGCATGATAATCAGCGTTACCATTAGATGAACCATTAGTAAAAAGAGTTAATGCTCCAGGAATAGGTTTCTGTCTAGTATTTTTTGGAATAATAATAGGGGTGTAATATGAAAATTGTAGTAACTTGTTTTTTAGTAGGTGACAACTAAGTTCCCCTGAATATCTACTTAGTCCAATCTGCCAATTCAAATCAGTCTGAAATAGCATTTCTAATTGCTTCACAGTGAGAAGAAGATAAATGCATTGGGGTTCTTCTACTCTAAGCTGCCTACAGTGCTTTCTGAGTTGAGATATTAATTGAGCCATGAGTTCTATATATGTAACCATAGTTTTAGAGGATTGATGCCCTAGGTGGACCCACTCAATAATAGTAAGAGAGTTTTTATTTTGGAAAATGACTCCAGTGGGACTATTTGCAGTAGGATTAATCTGTCCTAACAAAGGCAATTCAGGCTTTACCCATGTTACTTGGGCTGAGGGGTTTGCCTGCTAAATTATTAGTAACTCCTCCCTAGCTTCATCTGTTAATGTTTGGGGTGAGGAAAGATTAGAGTCACCCCTAAGTATGTTGAATAAATTTGTTATTTCTCCCATAGAGATTTTTAGATAAGGTCTTAACTAATTAATGTCCTCTAATAATTTCTAAAAGCCATTTAAGGTCTTTTGGCAATTATTTAGTATTTCTATCTTTTAAGGCCTAATACATTGATTTTCAGTTATATTTGAAGGACATTTCTTTCTGTACATTCCTCTGAGCAGTTTTTAAGCCCCATTGAGGGAGTTTTTTTTTAATTGGGTAACATTGCTAAAGTTTGCTTTTCCTGTGGGCTTGCCATAAATTGCTACATTAAAGACTTTTACTTTCTTTTAGACAGAACAACCAACTTGGTTGCTTTTCAAAAAAAACAGGTAGGAGAGAGACACACGGGACAATACTGCAATGCATATATCTCAAGTAAAAGTAACTTTCTTTTTAGTATGTATGGTGTCTCATTAATGGTTAGATTTAATGCTTGAATAACAATTTTTAGTTTACTTTGTAAATAGTAGCAGAAGAGATTTTAAAATTTATCCATTTTAAGCTTTAATTTATTTTTCAACAGCATTCTTTTTGGCTAGTGCTTATTTGCATATGTATGCAAATTTTACTTTGGACCTTGTTAGCACCAATTGTTCATAGAATATTGGCTTCTCATACAAATGAGTTTATATGAGACCTTGATTATATTGTGAAAAGCTAACTTATTAAGTAATTAAAGTAGGCATCTTTATTGAAAAAGCAAAGTAAGCAAACTTATACATTTGACCTATGAAGTATAGATGCCACACCACCCCCCCAGCCAATCTGAAGAGCAAGCTGGGTGGGGATCTGAGGCATTATATATGCTCCTGTTTTGAAATTCCGCTGCTGAATATTCTGGTTTTGCTTAAGAAGTATTGAGCAACTTTGTTCTGCCAAGCTTAGAGGCAGAAACTTTTATAATATTTAAAATATATGTATATATATATATATATATATATATATATATATATATCATAGTTATTAATTTTTATTTGATAAAGCTTCCTACATGATTTCAAATATATTAGATTGGCCTAATTTAGTTAAAAAATATTTCTTTTAAGAAGAGAGAATAGACTCTGGAAGATGGCGACTGGCAGGAAGGTAGGGAGGGAGAGAGTGTGAGAGAGTGAGGGAGCGATAGAGGAGTGTGTGGACTTGTGTGGTGTGTGTGTGTATGTGTATTAGATAGCAACAGCTAGATCCTTAAGGTCTTCCAAGGGGCTGCCAAAGGAGGCATTCTTGACGGCAAAGCCCTGCTGCCACTGCCGACACTCCAGGGGCGGCCAGCATGGGCACAGAGACCACGCCATCTTGAAAAACAAAGCTACTTGAGACTAGGATCTTGGCCTCAGCACCACCCAGTCTGGTCTCAAATGCAAACTGCAACCCTGCAGCCACTGGGGACAGAGACCTGTGACCACAGCTGCAGACCCGCAGACACCAAGATTCCAGACATCCTGGCTGCAGACTTCTGTGTGTCACAGAGCCCATCCCCCTCCACGCAGGCTCACTGCAGCACCATAGGAGCTGCTAGACCAGCCTTGGGCAAACTATGGCCTGCGGGCCGAATCCGGCCTGTTCGGCTGTTCTATCCGGCTCGCGGAGCTGAAAGAGCGGAGGGTTCTCTTGCTCTCCCCTCCGCTCCTTTACTTTGAATTTATATTAGTCACACAAACACTCCATCCATGCTTTTGTTCCGGCCCTCCAGTCCAGTTTAAGAACCCACTGTGGCCCTCGAGTCAAAAAGTTTGCCCACCCCTGTGCTAGACCCACCCCTTGCACAGGGCCCCAGCGCAGCAACAGGAATTTGAGCCTGGGAGCACACAGACACTGGGAATCTGTTCCCTGCAACGGAATCAGGTGACCAAACCCCACTCCCACACAGGGCGGCAGTGCCACCTGACTTCGATTCTAGGCAAGTGCATACAGAAGTCTGTTTTCTGCAGTGCAGAAGTGGACCTCCTGCGGACACAGTGCGACTGTGCAACCCAGTCCCCCAAGCAGACCTGGGACCCTGATTCTCTATGCGAGAGGCAGCACTAAGCATCAGTGACTTGACTCTGTTTCTCATTGCATGCACCTGGGATCCCTGATACCCTGTGCATTCACAATAAGAGCCAGTGACTCCAATTCTTGGCACATATGCACACAGGGACCTTGATTCTCGGCATGAAGCTGCAGAGACTCTGATGCTCAATTCTTGGTGCTGGCACAGGGGGACTCTACTCCTGCCATGTGCTAGGGGACTCTGATATTCAACACACACCAGCGGGGCCTCTTTTTCAGCTCAGCACAGGTGGGGTCCCTGATTCTAGGTGCGTGCACAAGGCCACACTGAGCACCAGTGACTCTGATCTGGGGTGAGTGTGGCTCCCACCAACTTATGGCAGCCACATGCCTTGGTGTCAGAGCTCTTCAGTGATACTCAGGTGGTGTGAAGCTCCCACTGCACATGGCCCAGGCCCATGCAACTCGATGTTTGAACCTACTGGTGATAGTCAGAATGGGGAGACAATGACACAAACCCCAGAGGAAAAAAAATGAGGAATCACCAAGAAAGGAAATAAGTGAAATGGAAGTAAGCAATATGACAGAAAAAAGAATTCAGAGTAATGGTTGTACAGTTCATACACCAGATAGATGAGAAAATCAACAACCTATGCAAAAATCAAGAAGAAATCAAAAGTGATATAGCGACAATCAAAAACACCATGGAAGATTTCAACAGTAGACCAGAAGAAGCAGAGGACTGAATTAGTGAGTTAGAAGATAAGGTAGAGAAACAAGTCCAATCTGAAGAGCGACTAGAGAAAAAAATTAAAAAGCAGGAGGAGAGCCTAAGGGAGCTTTGGGACAACATAAAACGAAGTGACATACATATAATAGGGCTGCCAGAAGGACATGAAGAGCAACAAGGATTAGAAAATCTATTTGAAGAAATAATGAAAGAAAACTTCCCAAATATGGGGAAAAAAACAGTTACACAAATATAGAGAGTCCCAAGCAAGATTAAATCCAAAAGAACCACACCAAGACATGTCATAATTACAATGGCAAATTTTAATGACAAAGAGAGAATCTTAAAGGCTGCAAGAGAGAGACAGAGAATTACCTACAAAGGATCCCCCATCATATTATCAAATGATTTCTCAACAGAAACACAAGAAGCTAGAAGGGAATGGAAGGAGGTATACAAAGTAATGCAAAGCAAAGGACTGAATCCAAGAATATTCTATCCAGCTAGACTATCAATCAAAATTGAAGGGGAAATCAGGAGATTTGCAGACAAAAAAAAGGCTAAGGGAGTTTATCAGTACCAAGCCAGCAATGCAAAAAATGCTAAAGGGAATGCTGTAAAAAGAAGAAATAGAAAGGCAGGAAGGAACACAGGCATAAAGTACAGAAATGGCTACAAACAAGTACCTATCAATAATAACATTAAATGTAAATGGATTAAATGATCCAATCCAAAGACATGAGTGAGTGAATGGATAAGAAAACATGACCCATATATATGCTGTCTACAGGAGATCCACCTCAGAACAAGGGAATCACACAGACTGAAAGTTAAGGGATGGAAAAATATCTATCAGGCAAATGGAAATGAAAAAAAAGTGAGGGTAGCAATACTTATATCTGACAAAATAGACTTCAAAGGGAAGACCATAACAAGAGACAATAAAGGCCACTTTGTAATTCTAAAGGGATCAATACAACAAGAGGATATAACTGTAAACATTTATGCACCCAATGCAGGAGCACCCAAATACATAAAAAACTTCTAGAACAGGGGTGGGCAAACTTTTTGACTCGAGGGCCACAATGGGTTCTTAAACTGGACCGGAGGGCCGGAACAAAAGCATGAATGGAGTGTTTGTGTGAACTAATATAAATTCAAAGTAAACATCATTACATAAAAGGGTATGGTCTTTTTATTTATTTCAATAGTTTGATTCATTTCAAACATTTTAACAAGAAGAATGTAAACACTAATTATTATAATTTGAAACTTCAAAAAATGGAGGAATCATAGCACAATAACATACCTTATATTGAAGATGGCAAAGGCAAAATAAAATTGCCTAACAAAAGAAAGGTACAAAAGCCTTTCAAATTAAACTTAAATATAATAAAATAATTTAAAACTAAAACAAATAGAAAAGAACAAAATGTGTAAACAGTAAATTAAACATTTTCTTTAGTTCAACTTCCAAATTATGCCCGGGACGTAGATGTAGATGGCAATGTAGACTGGGTTGAAAGGTTTTTGGTCTTTAAAACATCAACTTCAGTGGGAACAATGTTGTTGGTCTCCTTTTTCAGCTAATGCATCAAAGTCTGGAGTTAGTTTTCTTGTGGCTATTCTCATGATAGATCTGAGGTGTTCGTCAGTTAAGCTGGATCTGTGAGGGGCTTTGTTGATGTTCATGATGCTAAATGTCTGCTCACAAACATAGGTTGACCCAAACAGCACCAGTATCTTCTGTGCCATCCTCCGGATGTTTGGAAAAGTGACTTCATTAAGTGAAGCATAAAAGTCTCTTAGTTCAAGAGAGCTGAATTTCTCCTTTAGGACAAAGTCAGACTGAAGATCTATGAGTTCCAGTTGCACCTCTTCTGGTGCTGTTTCAAGGTTTTGTGACAAAGACAGGCCACCAGTTGAAGTGACTGGTCAATTTTTTCAACATCAGAAAACCGACGACAGAATTCTGCATGCAGGTCATCCAGTGATTTGCTGTATTTCTTCACGTTTTGGATGGTCTCCTTCTGTGTGGCTAGTGTGGCAAAATGAGTGAAGACTTTGTCTGAAATTTGTCTGGAAAAGAAAATCAGCTTCGATTTAAAGGCTTTCACATTAGTGTACATGTCATGTACATACTGATCTTTTCCTTGTAGCTTCACATTTAGCTCATTCAAATGTGAAAATATATCTACAGCAAATGCAAAGTCACACAGCCAATTCTTGTCACTCAGCTCAGTAAATTCGTCAGACTTCCCCTTTAATTTCAAAAATGCACCAATCTCTTCTTTGAGCTCCCACACTCGTTGGAAAACTTTGCTCAAACTCAACCAGCGGACACGAGAGTGGTAAAGTAAGTCGTGGTGATCCGCATCAGTTTCCTCCAGAAACTTAATAAAGTGAGGGTGCTGAAGTCCCTTTGCTCGAATGAAATTAACAAGCTTTACGACTGGATTAACAACATGATTAAGTTGTAATATAGACTTGCACAATGATTCCTGGTGAATAATACAGTGAAGAAAAATAACATCTTGGTTAGGGTTCTCCTCTTTCACTTTATCCTGAATTCTTTTTAGCAGTCCAACATTTTTTCCAGTTAAATTTGGAGATCCATCTGTCGTGACATTAGCAAGTTTACTCCATGGTAGCTTCATTTTCTCGATGACAGTAGACATCCGGTCATACAAGTCCTCTCCCCGTGTTTTTCCTTTCAGTGGCTCCATGGCTAAAAACTCCTCCGTAATTTCAAAATTGTCACTAATCCCTCGGATAAAAATTAAGAGCTGAGCAGTGTCCTTTACATCATTACTTTCATCCAATGCTAGTGAATAAAACTTAAAGAACTCTGCCTTACTATTTAACTTGCTGGCCAAGTCTTCATCAATCAGTTTCATTCGACGAGTCACTGTCCTACGCGATAAGCTGAGTTTTTCAAACTTGCCTTTCTCTCTGGACACAAGAGACCTGCTGTCTCTATCATACATTCTTTCAAAAACTCGCCTTCAGAGAGAGGTTTGCTAGCTTTTGCTAATTTGAATGATAGCATAAAACTTGCTTTGGTAGTTGTCTCTTGAATTGCAGTTTGTCTGTGAAAGACATTTTGCTGAGCCTGTAATTTAGCCATCAACCTCTGTGCAGTAGCCTCCCGTTCTTGAGGTGACTGCTTGCTAGCATAGTTGCCATGCTTTGTGGCAAAGTGACGGCTGAGATTGTACTGTTTGAAGAGTGCAAGTGTTTGCTGGCATATCAGATATACCAGCATTGATCGGACTTCGGTGAAAAAAATATTTTGTTGTCCACTCCCTCTTAAACACTCGGCATTCACTGTCCACTTTCCTTTTCTTTTGTTCACTCATGTTTAACATTGGGCTAAAACCAACAGTACCGTTCTCTTATTAAATTCTTTACTAAAATAAGACAGTAAAGTATAAAAACAAGTGATTAAATTTGCTCTACTATAACATTTTTGGTCTTCTAAAAATATATATAAAACAAAATCATCTGAAAAAGTTCAGACATGGGACAGAGGCACACCCTGACCATAGAGAACAACCTCTTTCCTCCATAGGAAACCTGTGTGTCTTTCACACAGGCCCTTTGTTTATGGTAACACACATAGCTGCACATTGCTGTGTCTTCCAGACACACCTGTATGGGAGGTGCTACGGCAGTGCAAAACATGGGTAACCAGTAGTTACCACTAGCAATTCCGTTACTGGCAAAAAACAGCCGCAGTGCAAATAGTGTGAAAGAGCCCATTATCAATGTCAGATTGCATCCACTGGACTCTATAAAAACAACCAAGTGCCACTTTTAAATGCCCATTGCAACAGTTTTTCTTATTAAAAGCTGGAAATCGCAGGATATTTATATATATACCCCTACTGTGACAGCCTGGCAGAGCATTTACAAAGGAGAAAACCCAGCATCTGGTGATGTCCATAAGTACAAGACTTTAGGCTGTCATTACCAGGAAAGGGTTTCATCCAAGTATTAGATATGAACATTTGATTTTAAGTTTTTCATTTGTCCAATTACTTCTGAAACCCTGAAATTAAGCGATTTTGTAATAAAATCTTTAGTTCATCACATTTCTATACAATCTTTTTGTTCAACCCACTGAATTAGGGTTCGTTCACCCTAGCCGTGCTGCCGTTGCAGTGTGGTGCAGTACTGCAATGCAGCGCAGCTAGGGTTATGCAGAGTACACAGGTTTCCATCATGTTTGCATTGATGCTAATGTGCAGTGGTGCATGTTAACACAAATGCCCTGTAGCACACATTTTTATAGGCGCAAGGGGGAGAAGCAAACACAGCGCAAAATGCATTTGTTTTGCCACTAACACATGCGGTTAGAGGCCACGGTAGCATTACTGATACCGCATCCGTATCAGCAAAAAAATGCAGCCGCAGCATGGCTAGTGTGACATGTCCTCTGTGTGTCTTTTTCCCTGCTGCGCGTGTCCACAGTGGGGAAAAAAACTGCAGTGGATACAAGCCCTAAAAGCTGAAATTCTTTGTTGTTTTATTAACAAGTCATTGTGATGTACAGAATGTGGGAACAGGAAAAAATTGTGTTTGAGTAGAGCTCTTAATCTTACCTCAGAAAGGCTCTGATACTGTGCTCTCCAGGGGCGTGTCTCCCTACATCACCATGATAAGGTGTCTACACATTCCCAGGGTGATGTCGGGGGACACGTCCGCGGGCATTACAAGGAGCCTCTGGAAGATTGAGAGGTTGTTCCTTCTACTGAATGGGCGGATATAAATCCGCCCACTCAGAAGAAGGAGCTGCGGCCGTGTTTCCCGACGTTGCCATGTTAACACTGCTGCTGGTGAAGGAGCACAGGGGAGAGCAAGAGAACCCTCCGCTCTTTCGGCTCCGCGGGCCAGATAGAACAGCCAAACGGCCCGTATCCGGCCCGTGGGCCGTAGTTTGCCCACGGCTGTTCTAGAAGATATCAGGGGAGAGACTGACAGCAAAACAATCATAGAAGGAGACTTTAATACCTGATTAACATCACTGGATAAATCTTCTAGAAAAAAAATTAGCAAAGAAACATCAATCCTAAATGACTCACTAGATCAGATGGACTTAATTGACATCCTTAGAACATTCTACCCCAAAACTATAGAATATACATTCTTCTCAAGCGCACATGGGACATTTTCAAAGATAGACCACATATTGGGACACAGGCAAAGTCTCTCCAAATTCAAAAGAATTGAAATCATATCAAGCATCTTCTCAGATCGCAATGGCATAAAATTAGAAATCAATTAAATTAAAAACAATCACAAAAATTCAAACTCTTGGAGGCTGAATAGCTCACTATTAAACAATGAGTGGGTTACCAAAGAGATCAAAGAAGAAATAAAACACATCCTGGAAACAAATGACAATGAAAACACAACAACCCCAAATCTATGGGACACAGTGATATCAGTCCTGAGAGGGAAGTTCATAGGATTACAGGCTACCTCCAAAACAAGAAAAACTGGTAATAACCATTTAACTTGGCAACTTGAAGAATTAGAAAGAGAGCAACAAGAAAAGCTCAGTGTGATCAGAAGAAAAGAAATAATAAAGATCAGAGTGGAAATAAATGACATAGAGACCAAAAAAAATAAAATACAAAAGGTCAATGAAAGCAAGAGCTTTTTCTTTGAAAGGATAAACAAGATTGATGAACCTCTAGCCAGGCTCACCAAGAAGCAAAGAGAGAGGACCCAAATAAACAAAATCAGAAACGAAAGATAAAAAATAGATGGGAAACACCATGAATGTTTAATAGGGCCCTTCAGGGTAAAACAGTTCCCCAACCCTCATGGGGTCCCCATGGCAGATTCAGAGAACCAAATGCATGGGGTCACCTTCATGCACACATATGAGAGGGCAGGTGGGCTGCCGCAGGGCTGGCAGTGGTTTTGTAAGAATCACACATGACAGTGGATGGCCAGAGTGACCCATCAAGCCAATATCCCTCATGAATATAGATGCCAAAATCCTAAACAAAATTCCAGGAAATTGAATCCAGCATTATATTAGAAAGATCACACACCATGACTAAGTAGGATTTATTCCAGAGATGCAAGGATGGTAAAACATCCACAAATCAATAAATGTGATACACCACATAAACAAACTGAGAGATAAAAAAACACACCATATAATCCTATCCATTGATGCAGAAAAAGCATTTGACAAAATCCAACACCCTTTCTTGATAAAAACTCTCAGCAAGGTGTGAATAGAAGGATCATACCTCAACATAATAAAAGCTATAAATGACAAACCCATAGCCAACATCACACCCAATGGACAAAAACTAAAACCATTTCCCCTAAGAACAGGAACAAGACAGGGATGCCCACTCTCACCACTCCTGTTCGACATAGTACTGGAAGTACTAGCCATTACAATCAGACAACAAGAAGAAATAAATGGCATCCAAATTGGAAAAGAAGAAGTAAAACTGTCCTTATGTACAGATGACATGATATTGTACATAGAAAACCCCAAAGACTCCATCAAAAAACTATTAGACTTAATAAATGAATTCAGAAATATAGCAGGATACAAAATTAACAACTAGAAGTCTAGGGCTTTTCTATACACCAATAATGAACTCACAGAAAGAGAAATTAAAAAAGCAATCCCATTTACCATTGAAACAAAAAAATTAAGATACCTAGGAACAAACTTAACCAAGGAAACAAAGGACCTATAGTCAGAAAATTTCAGGACACTAAAAAAAGAGATAGAGGAAGACATGAACAAATGGAAGAATATACCATGTTCATGGATTGGTAGAATCAACATAATTAAAATGTATATATTACCCAAGCAATCTATAAATTCAATGCACTTTCCATTAAAATACCAATGGCTTATTTCACAGACCTAGAACGAACTTTTCAAAAATTCATCTGGAATAAAAAAAGACCCTGAATAGCTGCAGCATTCTTGAGAAAGAAGAACAATGTTGGAGGGATCACAGTACCAGATATCAAACTATACTACAAAGCCATTCTTCTCAAAACTGCCTGGTACTGGCACAAGAACAGACATATAGATCAGTGGAACAGAACAGAGATCCCAGAAATCGACACAAGCCACTATGCTCAATTAATATTTGACAAAGAAGGCAAGAGCATACAATGGAGACAAGACAATCTCTTCAATAAATGGTGTTGGGAAAACTCTGCAGATACTTGCAAAAAAAATGAAACTAGACCACCAACTTACACCACACAAAAATAAACTCAAAATGGATAAAGGACTTAAATGGAATATGGGAAACCATAACAATCTTAGAAAAAGCCATAGGCAACAAAATAGCAGACATTTTTTATAGCAATATCTTTACCTATATAGTTCCTAGGGCAATGGAAACTAAAGAGAAAATAAACAAATGGGACTACATGAAAATAAAAAGCTTCTGCACAGCAAAAGAAATCATGAACAAAACAACAAGAAAGCCCACTGAATGGGAGAACATATTTGCCAATGTTATCTCTGGTAAGGATTTAATCTCCAACATTTATAAAGAACTCATACAACTTGACAAAAGGAAGATAATCAATCCAATCAAAAAATGGGCAAAGGACCTAAATAGACACTTTCAAAAGAGGACATTCAGAAAGCCAAGAGACATATGAAAACATGCTCAAAGTCACTAATCATCAAAGAGATGCAAATCAAAACAACGATGAGGTACCATCTCACACCTGTCATAACTGCTATCATCAACAAATCAACAAATACAAGTGCTGGAGAGGATGCAGAGAAAAAGGAACCCTTCTTCACTGCTGGTGGGAATGCAGACTGAGCCACTGTGGAAAACAGTATGGAGTTTCCTCAAAAAATTAAAAATGGCACTCATATTTGACCCAGTAATACCACTTCTAGGAATATATCACAAAAAAACAGAAACACCAATCAGAAAGGATATATGCACCCCTATGTTCATAGCAGTGCAATTTACAATAGCTAAGATTTGTAAACAGCCTAAATGTCCATCAGTACATGAAGGTTTTAGAAAACTGTGGTACATCTACACAGTGAAATACTATGCTGGTGTAAAAAAGAATGAACTCTTACCATTTGAAACAGCATGGATGGATCTGGAGAGCATTATGCTAAGTGAAATAAGCCAGTCAGTGAAAGATAAATACCACATGATCTCACTCATTTGTGGTTAATAAAGAACATTACAAACTATTGGACAAAAATAGATAGAGGCAAAAAAAAGCATCCAACAGACTGTCAAACTACAGCGGGAAGGTAGGGAAGGGTTGGGGGTGTAAGAGATCAACCAAAGGACTTATATGCATGCATATAAGTACAACCAACAGAAGCAAGACACTGGGGGTGGGGGAGACGAAGGCAAGTGCCAGGGGGTAGGGGAGGCTGGGGGGAGACCGGTGGGGGGAAAAAAAAGGAGACATATGTACTACTATTTGTAATACCTTAAACAATGAAATTAAATTAAATGTAAAAAAAAAGAAGAAGAGAGAATAAACCCTTGAATCATTCCTGGGCCCTTGAAATGTCCCAAAGCTATCTCTCGGTTGAATTCTTGAAATTTAACTTGGAAAGACTATTAAATATACATAACCCAAAGATTATATTACACTCTTTTTGTAATTATTCTAAAAGATATCAATTCAATTTAAATCGGTTTTAATATTAAAATTTTGGTTCAGACCATAGAATTAATCCTTTTTTTTAAAAATTAGGCCAATAAAATATTATATTCTAGGTTGAAATTTTACCACACGTAGTACACATAAGGACTACAATATATTTTGAACTATTAATTTTTTCCAGAGAAAACATAAGAATTATTTTTCTCAAAAATGAATTTCCATACTTTATGCATTCTATTATCACAACCATATAATTTCTCCCATCTTAGTTTGAACTTTTAACTCTTAGAAGCCTCAAAGTTAAATACTTAGCATTTCTCGGATTAGTAATATATTCATACTAGAGTCCCGATGCATGAAGATTCGTGCAAGAATGTGTCTTCCTTCCCCTGGCTGCCAGCACCGCCTTTGCTCTGACCTGGAGCCACCTTTCCACCTTTCCATGCTGCCCAGAGGCCTGGAGCTGCTGGGGCTATGTGGAATGCCTGCGTCATTGCCATGGCAGCGACACAAGCATCCTGCCCCGCCCCCAGCCGCTCAGCACCTGCATATGCAAATTAACCCTCCACCTTTGTTGGGTTAATTTGCATACTCACTCTTGATTGGCTGGTGGGCATTGTGAAGGTACAGTCAATTTGCATCTTTCTCTTTTATTAGTGTATATTTTAAGAGATATTTCAAATAAAATACAAAACATATTCAATTAATAGATTCAAATCTATCCTCTAGAATTTTCATACGAGGCAAACACAGATTAATATTTCAGTATTCTGTTATTTCAAAATACCTAGATATTTAATAATTTTTATTATTTAACTCAGCAAACACCAAAGTTTTAAGTTACCAAAGACTATGGAAAACTGTTTAGGCATATATAATAACCACTGAAGAAGTTTTATCATATACCTTTCATTTTAGTTATGTGTATTTTGCCTTAACAACTTTGAGATTTTAAAGCCAACTATTATCCAAGGCATTTTCTTTGGCAAATTCTGTATCAGAGATAAGTCCCTGGCTTTCAGTGGCTTTAATGTTTAAGTATTATTTTATTTTTCTTTATAAAAACAGGAGTGCCATGAGATTTGGGATGCAACCTTGGAATGTGGTCAATTATTATTCAAAAACTATCCAATATTATGGTAACTCTAATCTTGTTGCCCAATCCCAGCCTTTATATTTTCCTTGTGTCATTTTATCCATCTTCCAAAGAAAAACAGAGGCTGAAATTTTTTAAGATAATTAAAATGTTTGCCTGTTCTATAGCATCCGTGAATAGATGGGGCTTAGGCCAAGAGGCCACCCAAAACTGGGTGGGGCGCACCTTCTCTTGATCTATCCTTTTCCCTTCCACAGATGTGTTT
The DNA here is from genome assembly GCF_963455305.1 of Plecotus auritus. Classification (NCBI taxonomy): domain Eukaryota; kingdom Metazoa; phylum Chordata; class Mammalia; order Chiroptera; family Vespertilionidae; genus Plecotus; species Plecotus auritus. Next base: position 100,836,231 of record NC_137784.1, read on the forward strand.
CCAAATTGTGAGAAATGGCATATTTATTTACATTTCAAATGACAGACTAGGAAACAAAATATGGTGAAAATGAGACTTTTACTAACACTCCTGAGAGCAGGCATCCATTTTATAGGATCACCAAGAGACCTAGTAATTAACAGGCTGGAGCCTTTTTTAGTTACCTTTACTTTACCTCTCTTTGTCTAGGGCAGTGTTTGGCAAACTCATTAGTTAACAGAGCCAAATATCAACAGTACAACGATTGAAATTTCTTTTGAGAGCCAAATTTTTTAAACTTAAACTTCTTCTAATGCCACTTCTTCAAAATAGACTCACCCAGGCCGTGGTATTTTGTGGAAGAGCTACACTCAAGGGGCCAAAGAGCCGCATGTGGCTCACAAGCCGCAGTTTGCTGACCACTGGTCTAGGGGAATCTTTCTAGGACTTGTTCTATCAGCCATGTGTACCGCTCATATTCTCTCTCCCCACCCCCACATGCTATTTGCTCTGGGCAATTTAGCAATGGCCTGGCCATCTACTGTTTTTTTTCTATGAAGATAAATTAAAGGCATACTTATTAGACTAACAATAAACAAATTAAACTAAACAACAAAGACAGAGAAAACAACAATCAACAGATAAGCGTGCATAACACATAGACAAGATTTAATAAATCAGAGTTCTTTTCATGGATCTTTCAGATGTTTTACATTGTCTGGAACTTACAGCCAGATGCAGCCTAGATCTCAGCCTGTTGTTCACAGATTTTTCTTTTTTTTTTTCACAGATCTTATCATATTCTGCTCTCCATAGCACTGACTGGTGTCTAAAGTTGTTTTAGCTAAAATCTGCCAGTCCCAAGGTATCATATGGTAATTTTCAGACAAAGCATTAAAGAGTCCTTTTGTACTAGTAAAAGGACGGTTAGCCCCATTTTCTCTAGTTGAGCCTTCCCACATAAGGGACAGAGGATCTGGGGCCTTAGGTGTTACAGATTTTTGATCCTCAATACGAAGTGGGCATACTACAGTTCTAACAAGAGGCCACATTGTCAAAGATGACAAGGGCACTTGTTTTCCTTGAGCCTGATTTAAGAGAGTACCTTTTGACACCTAAGTTTCTCTATCCTTGAGCATGCAAAGCTAAAAATTTATATATATATATAAATATATATATATATATATATATATATATATATATATATATATATATATATATTTTTTTTGCCTTATACTCGAATTCTTCCCCATTATAACCTGGCTGATTAAAGTCATTCCCATCCACTTACGGTCATAACTTCAAAGCTGGCATGGGCTTTGTGCGCGGTGAACGTCCCACCTTTCCGGTTAATTTCCACTTTTCCTTTTTCACTTCGTTTTTCACTCAGGTGAATATTCTCCCCCAGATTCCTATTCAGGTGCCAGATGCCACGGCCTTCACAGTGGGGTTCAGGATCTGAAGGAAGGGCTGATACACAAATGAAAATACTATGTAAGAAATATGAATTTAGAAGGCATTGGGGGCCAGGTGGAGGAACCTCTTTCTTGAAGAGACACACCAACTTCTGGCATGGTCCGCTATTTATTTACTTGAATACACATTTGCCCTTTAGCAATGCATACAGGCATATCAAAGGTAAAGTTTGGTAAACAGCATAAGGATTATCAAGTTAGGAAATTGCCTTGAGCCACTCAGCCCACAGCAGGGCAATATTATGTTGATTTTCAGCCCTGCTGAATATCAAAGTCCATTGGCCTTCCAATGGGTCTTTTTGCCTTAATATGGTAACTACTGTTTGCTTTAGCCTCCAGCATACTAGTAAGATTAAAGTTAGCTAAGAGTAAGTTTACGTACAATGACATTATTATATTGCATGGAAAGATAACTTTAGTGTATCCTTAATATTAATCACAGTACACAGCTACTCTACCACTCTCTCTATCACCATCATGACTAGTTCTTTCTCTTCATGTCATATCCCCAGAAAATATTTCTCTGAACACTCAATCTAAACTAGATAACCTTTATTGTGCTTTATAATATTATCCTGCTTATTGATTTACATTACTTATCATAATTTGTATTAATCATTTTTACATATTGAATGTTAAATGTACATGTCTTCCAGGATGATATTTTGTCTTTTGTGGTCATTGTGTAGTAGACAGTGTGGTAGCACTTGGTAGAGTTCTGAGGGTACTAGGAGAGTGACATTGAACTTTCTATTTTCTAATGGCAGAGTGGCTATAGCCTATGCCAGTGGCTAGGAACTATGGCTACAGATGTGCCCCAATTATACTTCTTCTACCATCTCCTTTTTGAAATCCTTTTTTTCACCAGAACTTTTCCCCTCTTCCCTTCTCTTCAAATACAAAAGTAACCACCAAGTAGGAGAAGAATAAAGTAATGGTTCTAAGTGTAGAAAATGTAGAGAAGTCATTTCTATTTTATTTTCTGTTTTTCTAACAAAAATCTTTTGTGCTGTGAATACTAGAGAGTGAGAGCATCCTGCTTGTGGCTTTGTAATTCTTTATAAATAATGTGTTAAGACTAGTTAACCTAGCTGCAATAGAAAAATTAAGCAGTGAATCTTCTTTAGGTTTGTTAATAGGATTTATAGGTCTCTGAAAACAAAAAGTTAATAGTTGAAAGGTACATGGGTTCAGAGTCAGAACACAGGCAGTGAACATAATTCCTTTAGAGGAAGTAACTGAATTTTATTTGCCTTGAGACTTTCCATGCCTGAGGTCAGTGAACTGATGAATTTGATATGCTCACCCTCTCTCTCAGTGCTCTATCAAATTCTTAAAAGATGTCTACTAGGATGTCTTCCATTTGTGTTCTTTAACTGTATGGCTTTAAAAGTAAACTAACAACCAAAGTGGAGATAGACTCTGAGATATAGAGAATGGACTGACAGCTATCAGAGGGGAGGGGTTAGAAGGCTGGGTAAGAAGGGTGGAGGGATTAATCTAAAAAAAAGAAAGACTCATAGACACAGACAACTGTATGGTGATTGCCATCAGGAAGGAGTGGGGCAGGGGGAGGTAGAAGAAAGTAAAGGAGGGATAAATGGTGATGTAAGGGAACTTGACTTGGGTTGGTAAGCACACAATACAATATACAGATTATGTATCGTAGAATGTTATACCTTAAACCTATGTAATTTTATTGACCAATGTCACCCCAATAAATTCAATAAAAATGTACAATTGAATGATTAAAAAAATAAATGTATGGCTTGAAACAGAAGAAATTTCCCCATCTCCTTTAGATGCATCTCTCTTGTTAAAATCCAACAAACATGGAGAGAAATTTCTTTGCAGAAATTATATAGAACGTGGGGGTATAAAATAACTTACAGTTGTAAATCTCAACTTGGTCCTAGTGACTCAGCACCCACACAGCAGCAATTTTCAGCCTTCCAATTTCAATATAAACCTCTGTTATTTATCAAGGGACTAAATAATGCTATTCAACTATGTTTGAGCTGCTGCTGCTTTCCAGCTTTTGGTGTCTGTAGGTGTCCAGATGCTACATACTATTCCTCCAGGAGTTCAGTCATTAAACAAAGACTCTCTTTTCTCCTAGAGTTTGCAGCCTTCATAAATTAAACAGGCCCAATTTGCTGCAAATCCTTCTTTTAGCTAATAGGTTCCTTCATGCTCCTTGTTTAAAATATTGCTTCAGCTAGTTCTTGCTTAAGCAGCTCCTCTAGAGCCCCAAGATGTCTCTTATACAAATTCTGTCAATGCTAAAGGAAGGATTTGAGTAATTCCTATCTTTTGACTTTTGTGGAGATCATAAATGTAAAGAATACCAGTTAAGAATTAATTTGCCCTGAATCTTCTTAGTTTCACCTTGAAATGAGACTAGCTTGCTAGGGAAATCAGTTTCAGATGCTTTTCAAATTATGTGATCTCTGATTATATGGTGCAAATGATAGAAAGAATTGTGTTATTTCTGTCTTCTTCAGCTCATTGTATTATGCTGTCTCTGAGCTATTTGAAAGAATAGGGTAACTGACAGTGGTTGGGTAAAAGATATAATGCATATGAATGGATTACAATATATAAACCAATAGGGTAAAGTTTAGAAAATATATACATTAATTCATTAGAGCCATGACTTGAGGAATAAAAAAATAAAAACTGGAATGGACTTTGATAATAGTACACATAACAAGAGAAGTTAAGTAGGTAAATAAGAAAACATACCAGAGAACTCTAGAGCACTTTATTCTTACTACAATTTCACCTGTCAGAAATACTGCTAAGGAACTCTAACAGGGTGAGATCCAAAATGGCGGTGGAGTAAGTGAAAGCTACACTGACACTCTCCCAGGACTAAACTGAAATTACAACTAAAATACAGAAAAACCATACTGAATAATCAACTGAAGACTAGCTGGAGAGAACCCTGATAACCAAGAATGGAAAGTAGAGACTGCATAGAGACTGGTAGGAAGTGCAGAGGCGTGAAGGGCTGGCTGGACTCCCACAGACAGTATCTCAAGTTTTGGAAGGATATCTAAGTTGTGGGGATTCCCAATGAGAACCATGGGGTCTAAACCTCAAGCTGGGCTCCCCATCCAAGAGAACTAAAACTGAGAAAGGTGCCCACATCACATTTGGCTGTGAAAAGCATCAGGTTTGCTGTCTGCCAGGGAGAGACAGCTGGAAATGCAGGCACCTTCTTAAAGGGCCAACTCACAAAATTTCCTGTGCAGCCAATCACCTTGGACTTCAGCAAAGGGAGGGCACAGTGGACTGGAGCTGTGTGAGGAGAATCCAGGGTTGGGGGCTCTGGGGTTAGAGCTTGGGAGGCAGCTACCCTCATTTCCCTCCCTCAAGCTGTGGAGGTCATATTTCTCCAGCAGACCTGTAAGCTTTTGCCAGGGATGGGGGGTAAGCAATTGCCCCACCCTGTTGGAAAATCTCTTTCCCCAGCATGTGGAATATATGCCTTGCTATGGTTGATAGCCTGAGGCTAATCAAAACTGAATAACAATCAGACTGCAAGCAGAGACAGATCTCTGGAGGCTTTGAGACTTTGCATGATCTCCTTCTGGGCCCCGGGCTAGGAAAAGCAGACCCTGGTACACATCTTGGTCCTTTCCAAAGGCACCCAACCACAGCAGAGGGAGACATAAGCTGTGGATTGCTGATAGCTCCAAAACAGGGTGCTCAGGGCTAGTTACAGTGTCTGACATTGTCCTGTGCTAGAGACTGGGAATCATAGCAGATCTACCTAATACACAGACACAAACCCAAAGAGGCAGCCAAAATAAGGAAACAAAAAACAAGACCCAAGTGAAAAAAAAAAAGAGAATTCTCCAGAAGAAGAGCTAAATGATATGAAGAGAAGAAATTTAGGGGATATAGAGTTCAGAATAATGATTTTAAGGATGCTCAACTATATGAGAAAAGACAGAAAAAAGACCAGTTGGAAATGAAGACTGACATAGCACATTGGAAGTACTGTATGTGCATGTCTAATTGTTTCAGCACTTAAAAAGTCTATCTTTGCTCCATTGTATTGCCCTTAGTTCTTTGTCAAATATTAGTGACAATATTTATGTGGCTCTATTTCTGGGCTATGTATTCTATTACATTGAGCTATTTGTCTATTATTTCACCAATAGAACACCATCTTAATTACTGTAGTATTATATTAAGTCTTAAAGTTGGGTGATTTCAGCTTTCCAACTTCATTCTTTTTCTTCAGTATTGTTTTGGCTACTCTGGGTCATTGGTCTTTTTATATAAACTTTACAATCAAGTTGTTTATATCCATGAAATAACTTCATGGGATTTTGAATGGAATTGTATCAGATTCATAGATCAAGATTGGAAGAACTGACATTTTGACAATATTGATTTTTTTCTATCCATGAACAGAACATTTTTGTTTATTTAGTTCTTTAATTTTGTTCAGCAGAGTTTTGTAGTTCTCATATAGATCTTGCACACATTTGTCAAATGTATACCTAAGTATTTCATTTTGGAGGTGTGCTAATGTAAATGATATTGTACTTTTATTTCAAATTTCATTTTTAATGCTATTATCTAGAAATTGATTAATTTTGGTTTATGAAAAGTTCCCCAAAGGTTTGATTATTTTCTTTCTCCAAACACCTAGCTCTTTATAAACTATCAGTGTTTTCTTTACTACTGGAAATAGAGTCATTCATCTTTAAATCTTATCAGATAAGAGAGTGAAATTTCAGCAACCCCAGACCAATTTAGTCTTCAGAAAACAAATCCTTAAAATTGTATTCTTTTAGCACCACTCCTGGTACCAAGTCTGTATTAGTTGGAATTTTCCAGAGAAACAGATCCAGTGGGGGATATATATTTTTAAATATAGTTTCATATTTTATTCATGAATTTATATTTATTATTTATTTTTTTAAATTCTTTATTGTTTACAGTATTACATATGAGTACTTTTCCCCCCATTGACCTCTCCTCGTTCCATCCCACCCCACACCAGCACATGCCCTCACCCCACCTACTGACAGTGTTCATGGGTTATGTTTATGTGCATGCATACAACTCCTTTGGTTGACCTCGCCCCCTCCTCATCCCCCCAACTCCTCTCACTCCTTCCCCCTGAGGTTGGATGGTCTGTTCGATGCTTCTATGTCTTTAGATTTATTTTAGTTCATCAATTTATGTTGTTCATTATATTCCACAAATGAGTGAGATCATGTGATATTTATCTTTCTCTGACTGACTTATTTCGCTTAGCATAATGTTCTCCAGTTCCACCTATGCTGTTGCAAATGGTAAGAGTTCCTTCTTTTTTATAGCAGCATAGTATTTAATTGTGTAGATGTACCACTGTTTTTTAATCCATTCATCTGATGAAGGGCAGTGAGGCTGTTTCCAAAACTTAGCTATAGTAAATTATGCTGCTATGAACATAGGGGTGCATATGTCCTTTCTGATTGGTGTTTCTGGTTTCTTGGGATATATTCCTACAAGTGGGATTACTGGGTCAAATAGGAGTGCCATGTTTAATTTTTTGAGGAATCTCCATACTGTTTTCCACAGTGGCTGCACCAGTCTGCATTCCCACCAGCAGTGCAAGAAGGTTCCTTTTTCTTCACCTCCTCACCAGCACTTGTTTGTTGAATTGCTGATGATAGTCATTCTGACAGGTGTGAGGTGATACCTCATTATCATTTTGCTTTGAATCTCTCAGATGATTAGTGACTTGAAGCATGTTTTCATTTGTCTCTTGGCCTTCTGCATGTCCTCTTTTGTAAGAGGTCTATTTAGGTCCTTTGCCCATTTTTTATTGGACATTTTATCTTGCTTTTTAAAAGTTGTATGAGTTCCCTATAAAATTTGGAGATTAAATGCTTATCAGAGATAACATTGGCAAATATGTTGCCCATGTAGTGGGCTTTCTTGTTTTGTTGATGGTTTCTTTTGCTGTGAAGAAGCTTTTTATTATGATGTAGTCCCATTTGTTTATATTCTCCTTAGTTTCCCTTGTCCTAGGAGTTTTATCAGGAAAGATATAGCTATGACATATGTTTGACATTTTGCTGCCTATGGATTCTTGTAAGATTGTTATGGTTTCCTGCCTTACATTTCAGTACTTTACCCATTTTGAGTTTGTTTTTGTGAATGGTGTAAGTTGGTGGTCTAGTTTCATTTTTTGCATGTATCAGGCCAATTTTCCCAGCACCATTTATTGAAGTGACTGTCTTGACTCCATTGTATGCTCTTGCCTCCTTTGTCAAATATTAATTGAACATAATGGCTTCGGTCGATTTCTGGGTTCTCTCTGTTGTTCCGTTGGTCTATATGTCTGTTCTTGTGCCAGTACAAGGCAGTTTTGAGAACAGTGGCTTTGTAATATAGCTTGATATCTGCTATTGTTATCCCTCCAAATTTGTTCTTCTTTCTCAAGAATGCTGCAGCTATTTGGGGTCTTTTTTTATTCCAGATGAATTTTTTGAGAGTTTGTTCTAGATCTGGGAAGTATTCTGTTGTATTTTAATGGGGATTGCATTGAATCTATAGATTACTTTGGGTAGTGTGGACATTTTAATGATGTTGATTCTACAAATCCATGAACATGGTATGTTCTTCCATCAGTTTATGTCTTCTTCTATGTCTTTTTTCAGAACCCTATAATTTTCTGAGTACAGGTCTTTTACCTTCTTAGTTAAGTTTATTCCTAGGTATCTTAATGTTTTTTTGTTGCACTGGTGAATGGGATTGTTTTTCGTTTCTCTTTCTGTGAGTTCATTGTTGCTATATAAAAAGCTATAGATTTCTGGATGTTAATTTTATATCCTGCTACATTGCCAAATTCATTTATTAAGTCTCATAGTTTTTTGATGGAGTCTTTAGGGTTTTCTATGTACAATATCATGTCATCTGCAAATAATGACAATTTTACTTCTTCTTTTCCAGTTTGGATGCCTTTTATTTCTTCTTCTTATCTGATCGCTATGGCTAGCACCTCCAGTGCTATGTCAAAGAGGAGTGGTGAAAGAGAGCATCCCTGTCTTGTTCCTGTTCTTAGGGGAAATGGTTTTAGTTTTTGCCCATTGAGTATGCTGTTGGCTGTAGGTTTGTCATATAAGGCTTTTATTATGTTGAGGTATGATCCCTCTATTCCCACTTTGCTGAGAGTTTTTATCAAGAATGGGTGTTGGATTTTGTCAAATGCTTTTCCTGCATCTGTTGATATAATTATGTAATTTTTGTCTCTCAATGTGTTTATGTGATGTATCACATTTATTCACTTGCAAATATTGTGCCAGTCTTGAATCCCTAGAATAAATCCTACTTGGTTGTGGTGTATGATCTTTCTAATGTAGTGCTGGATCCAATTTGCTGGAATTTTGTTGAGGATTTTAGTATCTATGTTTATCAGGGATATTGTCCTGTAATTATCTTTCTTTGCAGTTTCTTTATCTGGTTTTGGTATTAGGGTAATGCTGGTTTCATAGAAAGACCTTGGAAGTGTGCCTTCCTTTTGAATTTTTTTGAATAGTCTGAGGAGGATAGGTTTTAGTTCTTCTTTGAATATTTGGTCAAACTCCCCTGTGACACTGTCCGAATCAGGGCTTTTGTTTGCTGGAAGTTTTTTGATTACTGCTTTAATTTCATCATTAGTTATAGACCTTCTCAGCTTTTCTTATTCTTACTGATTGAGTTTTGGAAGATTGTATTTTTTCTCAGAATATGGCCATTTCATCTAGGATGTTCATTTTGTTGGAGTAAAGTTGTTCATAGTATTTTTTTATAATACTTTGTATGTTTGTGTGTTTGGTTGTTACTTCACCTCTTTCATTTCTGATTTTGTTAAATGGGTCTTCTCTCTTTGTTTCTTGGTGAGCTTGGTGAGAGGTTCATCAATCTTGTTTATCTTTTCAAAGAACCAACTCTTGGTATTATTTATCTTTTGTATTGTGTTTTTTTTTTTTTTTTTTTTTTTTTTTTTGGTCTATATGTCATTTACAACTTCTCTGATCTTTATTATTTCCTTCCTTCTGCATACTCTGATACTCTGAGCTGCTTTTCTTATTTCTCAAATTCTTTCAGTTTTAGGGTTAATTTATTAATATTTATTTATTTATTTATTTATTTATTTATTTATTTATTTATTTTGAGGTAGGCCTGTAGAGCTATGAACTTCCCTCTCAGGACTGCTTTCATTGTGTCCCGTAAATTTTGGATTGTTATGTTTTCCTTGTCATTTGTTTCCAGTATGTTTTGTACTTCTTCTTTAATCTCTTTGGTAACCCAATCATTGTTTAATAGCAGGCTATTTAGCATCCACGTAGTTGTTTGTTTTTTTTCATTGTTTTTATTGTAGTTCATTTCTAATTATATGCCATTGTGATCTGAGAAGATGCTTGTTATGATTTCTATCTTCTTGAATTTTCTATCTTCTTGCCTATGTCCCAATATGCAGTCTATCTTTGAAAATGTCCCATGTGCACTTGAGAAGAATGTGTAATCTGTTACTTTGGGATGAAATGTCCTGAAAATGTCAATTAAGTTCATCTGATCTAGTGAGTCATTTAGGACTGCTGTTTCTCTGCTCATTTTTTGTTTAGAGCAGTGGTCGGCAAACTGCGGCTCGCGAGCCACATGCGGCTCCTGAGCCGCGGTTTGCCGCTCTATTGACTAATGAGTTTGCCGACCATTGACCTAGACTCTTAATTCCAATAATTACAGGCTTTTGTTGTTCCTTGTCATTAAGCCCCTATCCCAGTGGTCGGCAAACTCATTAGTCAACAGAGCAGCAAACTGCGGCTTGGGAGCCGCATGTGGCTTGGGAGCCGCAGTTTGCCGACCACTGGTTTAGAGGATTTATCCAGTGGTGTCAATGGTTATCAAAGTCCCCTACTATGATTGTATTGCTGTCGATCTCTCCCTTGATATCTTACAGAAGTATTTTTATGTATTTGGGTGCTCCTGTATTGGGTGCATATATATTTTCCAGAGTTATATCCTCTTGTTGAATTGCTCCCTTTAGTATTATGAAGCTGCCCTCCTTATCTTTTGTTATGACCTTCACTTTGACGTCTATCTTGTCAGATATAAGTATTTGCTACCCCATCTTTTTTCTCATTTCCATTTTCCTGAAATTTTTTTTCCATCCCTTCACTATCAGTCTGTGTGAATCCTTTGTTCTGAGATGTATCTCTTGTAGACAGCTGATATATGGGTCATGTTTTCTTATCCATTCAGCTATCCTATGTCTTGATTGGAGCATTTACTCCATTTACATTTAAGGTTATTATTGATAGGTACTTGTTTGTAGGCATTTTTATTCTTTCTGTTTGTATTCCTTCTTCCCTTTTTATTTCTTCTTTTTACAGCATTCCCTTTAGCATTTCTTGCATTGCTGGCTTGGTCATAATAAACTCCTTTAGTCTTTTTGTGTCTGTGAAGCTCCTGATTTCACCTTCAATTTTGAATGATAACCTTACTGGGTATAGTATTCCTGGATTTAGTCCCTTGCTTTGCATCATTGTGTATATATCTTGCATTCATTTCTGGCCTGATGTGTTTCTGTTGAGAAATCAAATGATAGTCTAATGGGACATCCCTTGAAGGTAACTTTCTGTCTCTCTCATCATCCTTCAAGGTTCTTAGTTTGTCATTGATGTTTGCCAATTTAATTATGATGTGTCTTGGTGTCGGTCTTTTTGTGTTTATCCAGTTTGGTACTCTGTGCTTCTTGGACTTGTGTGGCTTTTTTCTTCCAAAGATCAGGGAAATTTTCTGTCATTATTCAAACAGGTTTTCTATTCCTTGCTCAGCTTCCTCTTCTTCTGGCACCCCTATTGTGCAGATGTTGTGTCATTTCCTTTTGTCCCAGAGCTCCCTGAGGCTCTCCTTTTGCTTTTTATTTTATTTTTTCCAGTTGGTGCTCTGCCTGGCTGTTTTTTCCTACCTTGTCTTCTAACTCGCTGATGTGGTCTTCAGCTTCTTTTAGTCTTTTGTTGAAGCCTTCCATTGTGTTCTTTATTGCAGCTATGTCATTCTTCATTTCCTTATTCATTTTCATGTTGGTGACATTCTCATTCAGCTCCTTACAATTCCCATTGAGTTGTGTGTATTTGTCATCCAGATATTTGAGCACCCTTATAACCATTACTCTGAATTCTTTCTCTGGCAAGTTGTTTGCCTCCATTTCATTTAATTCCTTTTCTGGTGATTCCTCTTTTTCTTCCTTTGGGAATTCTTTTGTCTCCCCATTTTTTGCTGTAGCGTTTTAATTGTTTCTATGTCTTAGATCCAACTGCTTTGCTACCCTGGTTCTTTTGGGGGTGGTGCTATGTAGGTGGTTATTTTTGGGACTCAGTGGTGCGGTCTCTCAGATCTCCTGAGCTGGGTGATCTAGTGGAGCCCCCTACTTGAGCTCTTTGGGTTCTCCTGATGTAGTTGGGTCTTGAATGTTAGTTTCTCATTCGTGGATGAAGTCTCATCATGGATTGTCTGCCAATGTGACTCACCCCTGGCCTCATTGTGCAAGCTGTTGTGGATGTTATCATGGTTCCAGCTCTTATGGAAAGGGTTGCCTGAGGTCTCAATAGTATGTGCTTACTGTGAGATCCTGGAGTTCACGGTCTGGGAGGAAGGGGTCTTGGGGCCTGAGGCTCAGGTAATGTGACTTTGGCTGGTGTTGTGTGACTCTCACTGGGGTAGCATCACTCTGAAACTCACTAGGAGGTTCCTAGAACCCGTGACAGCGGGAGGCAGCTGTCCTGTAGTCTGTAGTTAAGGAAGTGAGACTCTGGGTAGAGTGATTTCCCTCTGCGAATCACGAGACAGTCCAGGAGCCAGCAGCTGCGGATGTGGGGATCTTGAAGTCTATGGCTGAAACAGCGTGACTTTGTCCAGGGAGGCAAGTCCTCAGTAACTCACCAAGGTGTCCAGAAGCAGGCAGCTGGGAGGGGGAAGTCATGGATCCTGCTGAGGGATCTGTGTGCCCTTGGTTGGAGAGGCACATGCCCAATGACAGGTCACAGAGGGGCCCAGAAGCTGTCTGCTGGGGCTGTGGACTCATGGGGCCCACACACTGGAGCAGCATGATCGTGATGTCCAGATGCCACTGGGGATGGGAAAGTCCCAGTTTCTGCTTGGAAAGTTGTGCAGATAAGTGCACTGGTTGTATATGCGCACGCCCCACAGCAGCTCACAGAGGCACCCAGGAGTTGCCTGCTGGGCCGGTGGGCTCAGGGGGCCCGCATGATGGAGCGGCACACTGCAGAGACTGTATGCCAGCCGACGGGGAGGTAGAAGAACCAGCTTCTTCTGCAGGAGCCCTGCACCCTTGGTTGGGTATGCACGCATGCAGTGGTGGCTGCCTGCCTGAGTAGCAGGCTGGGGAGGAGTGGCGCATGATGGAGCAGCATGACTGCAGAGTCTGGAGGTTCGGCAGCTGGGGTGGGGGGAGTCGCAGTTCCTGTTGCAGGAGCTGTGTGCCCTTGGTTAGGTATGCGCGTACCCAGTGGCAGCCCACAGAGGCACCTAGGAGTTGCTGGCCAGGGCGGCGGGTTCGGGGGCCCAATGCACTGGAGCAGTGTGACTGCAGAGTCTGGAGGTCAGCAGCTGGGGAAGGGGAAGTCCTGGTTTCTGCTGTGGGAGCCCTTTGCCCTTGGAGATGGACATCTGGGGTCTGCAGGTCTGTGGGTGGGGCAGTATGACTTTGGCTGATTTGACTGCAGGGTCCCAGGCAATGTCCAAGGCCAGTCTGGGTGGTGGTGCTGATGAGTTCCTAGAGGAGGCCACTTTTCTCTTCAAGATGGCGTGGGCTCCATGCCCGAGCCTCGCAGCCCAGGGAGTGCCCACAGTAGTGGCAGGGGCTCCCTGTCCAAGAGAGCCTGGTCTGCCAGACCCTGATACTCCTGCAGGATCTAACTGTCCCTCACTCACACACACACACAAACCACACATGTCCACACATTCTCCTTTTACCCCCTCACTCACACCCTCTCCCTCACCTCTGTTCTGCCAGCCACCATCTTCCTTCTATTATTTATTTTTGAGAACCAGGAAAGCCAGTGGTGGTAGTGTAGTTACAATCTAATACTGAAGGACTGATAATGAGGAAAGCCAATGGCCTGAGGACAAGGAGAACAGATGATACACGTCTCAGTCCAAAGCTAGGAGAAGCTCAATGACCCTACTCACACACTGAGGCAGAGAGATGAAATTGTCCCTTCCTCTACCTTTTATTCTATTCAGGCCCTTGATGGCCTAAATGATGACCACCCACATTGGGAGGCCAATCTGCTTTACTTAGACTACTAATTCAAATGTCAATCTTATGAAGAAGCACCCTCACAGACACATTCAGAAATAATTTTTAACCGAATCTCTGAGCACCCTGTAGTCATGCCAAATTATCACGCAAAAATAACCATCACACCTAGCTTCTACTTTCTTTGGCTTTCAAAGGGTCTTTTGTTAACCTGTGCATTAGTTCTTGTATCAGGCAATAGTTAGTTGTCTTTTTATTAGATTCCAGAGTTTTGAAAAACTCAATTCTGACAGTTTTTGTCAGCTTATTATTGCTTCAGTGAAGAAACAGACCCTTGGAACTCCTTACTCTGCCATTTTGGTGATATTACTCTGTATAAGGATATTTCAATACCAAACATGTTAAAGAGAATATTATAAATTGCACTAGAGGCCCGTTGCATGAAATTCATGCATGGGGAGGTCCCTCAGTCTGGCCTGCACCCTCTCCAATCTGGGAACCCTCGGGGGATGTCCAACTGCTGGTTTAGGCCCCATCTGATTTAAGCAGTCGGACATCCCTCTTGCAATTCAGGACCACTGGCTCCTAACCGCTAGCCTCCCTCCCTGCCTGATCACCCCTAACCACTATACCTGACTGCCTGATTGCCTCTAACTGCCCCCCTGCCGGCCTACCTCCTGCAGGAACCCTCACCAGGGCCCGGGTTGGGGAGGAGCCTGTAACCGAGGTACGTTCCCTTGACCTGAATCAAACCCAGGACCCTTCAATCCACAGCAGACATTCTCTCCATGGAGCCAAACCAGCTAGAGCTCTCGTGGTTTTAATTTACATTTCTCTGATTAATGACGTTGAGCATTTTTTCATATATCTGTTGGCCATCTATATGTTCTCTTTGGAGAAATGTCTATTTAGATAATTTGCCCATTTTTTTTATTGGATTGGTTGTCTTCCTTTTGTTGAGTTGTATGAGTTCTTCTATATTTTGGAAATTAACCCCTTATCAGATTTATCCTTGGCAAATATGTTCTCCCATACAGTGGGTTCCCTTTTCATTTTGATGACGGTTTCTTTTGCAGTGCAGAAGCATTTTAGTTTAATGTAGTCCCATATGTTTATTTTTCCTTTGTTTCTCTTGCCCTAGGTCAGTGGTTGGCAAACTGCGGCTCGCGAGCCACATGCGGCTCGCGAGCCGCGGTTTGCCACTCTGTTGACTAATGAATTTGCTGACCACTGGGATAGGGGCTTAATCACAAGGAACAACAACAGCCTGTAATTATTGGAATCGAGAGTCTAGGTCAGTGGTTGCATGTGGCTCGCAAGCCGCAGTTTGCTGATCACTGCCCTAGGTGATGTATTGGTGAAAATGTCTGAGATTTTGCTGCCTATGTTTTCCTCAAGGATTTTTATGGTTTCATGACTTATATTTAAGTCTTTTATCCATTTTGAGTTTATTCTTGTATATGGTATAAGTTGGTCGTCTATTTTCATCTTTTTTCATGTGCCTGTCCATTTTTCCCAATATCATTTGTTGAAGAGACTGCTTTTACTCCATTGTATGTACTTGATTTCTTTGTTAAATATTTATTGGCCATAATGGTATGGTTCAATTTCTGGGGTCTCTGTTCTGTTCCATTGATCTATATGCCAGTTCTTGTGCCAGTACTGTTTTTATTACTATAGATTTATAGTATAGTTTGATATTAGGTAGAGTGATCCCTCCAACTTTGTTCTTCTTTTTCAAGATTCTTGTGGTTATTTGAGGTCTTATTTTTGGTTCCATATAAATTTTTGGAATGTTTGTTCTAGATCTGTGAAATATGCCATTGGTATTTTAAAAGGGATTTCTTTGAATCTATAGATTGCTTTGGGTAGTATGGACATTTTAATTATGTTAATTCTTCCAATAAATGAAAATGGTATATTCTTCCACATATTTGTATTTTCCTCTATTTCTTTTTTCAATTTCTTATAGTTTTCCGAGTATAGGTCTTTTACCTCCTTAGTTAAGTTTATTCCTAAGTATCTTATAGCTAGCTGTGTGTTTTTCATAGATGTCCTCATCAACTCCAGTACATTTATTTCTATTTCTAAAGAAATGTTTATTTGTGTCAAATGTTTTTTCTATGTTATTGATATGATAATACAGTTTTTGTTCTTTATGTTAATGATACTGGTATATTATATTACTTAATTTTCTGATGGACCACACTTTGATGATTATATTTTTCTTTGCCCAGAGAACAGATGAGACTAATAGCTTTTGACCATTGGCCCTAAGCCAGATGTGCCAAAGCCTCTCTGGACTTTACAGATCTGTAGTGAGGGAGAATGATACCTCTTTAGTTTGGGATATTGTATTTTCATTCTTTTTTCTATAAATATTTTATGAAGGAACATTTCCCCCTTTGAATCCCAATTAACTCATAGACAGGTTGTAATTTGATTTCACCTTAAGTCAGCAGTATCTACCCATAGAAATGAATAAATGTATTAGAGTATCTAGTTCCTTTTTTGGAATACTCACTCTGTAGTATAATAGCCCTGCTGTTGACTGTAGGTAAAATAACTTTTGTCTATACCACAATCAATAATGGAGTAGCATAAATTCTGGGGTTATAAGTATATTACCACTGAATATTTGTGCAGTGAGCTAAACACATTGTTGATATTATCTGAATAGTGTTTGAGTATTTTGTTGGATAGGAAATAAAGCTTTAGGTGATTTTCTTTTAAATATCTATATTTTAGTGATAAGACATTTCCACTTCATCATTATGAAAATATCAGTCTGTCATAGAAAAAGTGAGCCATCCCTATTGGTATATTTTAAATTGTTCAAGTAAAGAATACCAGTAATTTTACCCAGCATGTTAATTTGTTCAACTATTTGGAGATACCCAATCTGACAGGCCATTTCAATGAAGTGCAATTTCAAATCAGATGTTCTACAAGATTATGAGCCAGGATGATTTAGATTCATGATAAGGTTTTTCTTAACTTTTTCTAGGTCAAGATGATCTCTTCCATGACCAAGGATTCGGGGCTTTGCAAATGCAACTGGATTTCTGTTTAAGCACTAGAATAGATTCAAATTTTCTCTTTTAAGTAAACATTTGGCTATGCCTAAAGGCAATCCTGCAGGCAGTTCTATGTATAGGTGGGCTAACTCTACCTCAGCAAGAATACAGGTTGGGCCTCTGAATTGTCATATAATATAACATTAGCTTAGTCTTTAACTTATCAGACATCTAAAGTATATGACTTTCACTTTAATTAATTACTTGGGATATCAGGGTTCTAGAAACACTCCTGAGAGATCAGACTTGAATTGACTGCTATCTTGCTGCTGACAGAAGTACAATTGAGACAACTGGTATTTGAGATTGAATTACTGTGCTACGTTAACTATCAATTATTTTAGATTCTTGTAGTTATATTCCTTTGCCAGGTTACATCACAGAATGCAATAGACTGGGCTCTGTTAGCTGAGTTTCCAGTGGAAATACTTTCACTTGAGTTACAATTTAATGGATTGCCCTTGGCTTTTATGAGTGGTCTAATAAGAAACAGCTGTTTGATTAAATATCACATGATCTCCCTCATTTGTGGAATATAATGAACAACATAAACTGATGAACAAAAAATAGATCCAGAGACATAGGATGATTGAACAGACCGACCAACCTCAGAGAGAAGACGAGTGGCGGGGGGGGGCAGGTAAGAGATCAACCAAAGGACTTGTATGCATGCATATAAGCATAACCCATGGACACAGACAGTACGAGGTGAGGGCATGTGTTGGTGGGGGGACGGCTGTGGAGAGGTCAATGGAGGAAAAAGGAGACATATGTAGTACTTTAAACAAAGAAATTTTTAAAAAAGAAACAGCTGTTTGCAAAAACTTTTATTTTCTGGAAAAAAAAACCAAACACTGTGGAAGATATTGCCAACCATGTTAATCAATAAAAATAATAGAAGATAATATAAATTATCAACTCTTATCCCTTCAACAATAATTCTTCAGATTGCCTTCTAAGAACATATACATCAAGACAGGTTCATTTTGAGGAAGGGAAATGTGATAGATATATTGCATCAGAAAACTACTCTGAAAGAGCAAGAGTGGTGCTTCTTTTGGTAACTTGGATGAGAATTCAACACTAGTTTTGCAGAACACTGAATACAAACTTTGGAAAAGATATGAAAATTTATTGATAACTGGTAACCTGGTTTCTTCATGTAGTATTGCAGTGTGAGTTTTATAAGCAATTTGGTAGGTATAATTCATACTACTTGAATAACTTTGCTAGAGGCAAATGCCTCATAATAGGCCATTTTATTTTACAAGTCCATGGAATGCCATTGACATTGTTGCCTGTATGAATGGTGACCCTTTAGTTGTGCAGTGTACACTTTGCTTAGCTGTACATGGCAAACCTGCCTCAGTCTCCATTGAAGTTATGATATTTTGAAAGGATAATTAAACATTGCCAATAATGTTTATTACACATCTGTGAACATATGCTTGTCATATGTGTATTTGTGTGTCTCTGTGCATACTTGCACTCTTCTCATAAATAAGTGTCTGTTTTCACTCTTCTTGAATCTTGGTTGATTTTTTAAGTTTTTTTTTATTTTTTTTTATTAAGGTATTATATGTGTACATATCTTACCATTGCCCCCCCACCCCACTCCCATACATGCCCTCACCCCCCCCCAATGTTTTGCATCCGTTGGTTACTCTTATATGCATGAATATAAGTCCTTCAGTTGATCTCTTATCCCCCCCACTCCCTAACCTTCCCACTGTAATTTGACAGTCTGTTTGATGCTTTACTGCCTCTGTATCTATCTTTTTGTTCATCAGTTTATAATGTTTTTTATTATCCACAAATGAGTGAGATCATGTGGTATTTTTCTTTCATTGACTGGCTTATTTCACTTAGCATAATGTTCTCCAATTCCATCCAGGTTGCTACAAATGGTAAGAATTCCTTCTTTTTTATGGCAGCATAGTATTCCATTGTATAGATGTACCATAGTTTTCTGATCCAGTCATCTGCTGACGGGCACCTAGGCTGTTTCCAAATCTTAGCTATTGTAAATTGTGCTGCTATGAACATAGGGGTGCATATATGCTTTCTGATTGGTGTTTCTAGTTTCTTAGGATATATTCCTAGGAGTGGGATTACTGGGTCAAATGGGAGTTCCATTTTCAGTTTTTTGAGGAAACTCTATACTGTTCTCCACAGTGGCTGCACCAGTCTGCATTCCCACCAGCAGTGCACGAGGGTTCCTTTTTCTCTGCAACCTCGCCAACACTTGTTGTTTGTTGATTTGTTGATGATAGCCATTCTGACAGGTATGAGATGGCATCTCATTGTCGTTTTGATTTGCATCTCTCGAATAATTAGGGACTTTGAGCATGTTTTCATGTGTCTCTTGGCTTTCCTTCTGTCTTCTTTTGAAAAGATTCTATTTAGGTCCATTGCCCATTTTTTTATTGGATCATTTATCTTCCTTTTATTAAGTTGTATAAGCTGCCTGTAGATGTTGGAGATTAAACCTTTATCAGTGATAACATTTGCAAATATGTTCTCCCATACAGTGGGGTTTCTTGTTGTTTTGTTGATGGTTTCTTTTGCTGTGAAAAAGCTTTTTATTTTGATGTAGTCCCATTTGTTTATTTTCTTTTTGGCTTCCGTTGCCCTAGGGGCAGTATCAGTGAAGAAGTTCTTTCGGCATATGTCTGAGATTTTGCTGCCTGCGGATTCCTCTAGTATTTTTATGGTTTCCCGTCTTATATATATAAAAACTCTCAACAAGGTGGGAATAGAAGGATCATACCTGAACATAATAAAAGCTATATATGATAAACCCACAGCTAACATCATACTCAATGGGCAAAAACTAAAACCATTTCCCCTAAGAACAGGAACAAGACAAGGATTCCCACTCTCACTACTCCTGTTTGACATAGTACTGAAAGTATTAGCCATTGCAATTAGACAAGAAGAAGAAATAAAAGGCATCCAAATTGGAAAAGAAGAAGTAAAGCTGTCCTTATTTGTAGATGACATGATATTGTACATAAAAAACCCGAAAGACTCCATCAAAAAACTAACAGACTTAATAAATGAATTCGGCAATGTTGCAGGATACAAAATTAATGCCAAGAAATCTATGGCATTTCTATACACCAATAGTGAATTTACAGAAAGAGAGACTAAAAAAGCAATCCCATTTACCATCGCACCAAAAACATTAAGATACTTAGTAATAAACTTAACGAAGGAGGTAAAAGACCTATACGCGGAAAACTACAGGACACTGAAAAAAGAGATAGAGGAAGACGTAAACAGATGGAAGAACATACCATGTTTATGGATTGGTAGAATCAACATCATTAAAATGTCCATACTACCCAAAGCAATCTATAGATTCAATGTACTCCCCATTAAAATACCAACGGCATATTTCACAGACCTAGAAAGAATTCTCCAAAAATTCATCTGGAATAAAAAAAGACCCCGAATAGCCACAGCAATACTGCGAAAGAAGAATAAAGTAGGAGGGATCTCAATACCAGATTTCAAGCTGTATTACAAAGCCACTCTTTTCAAAACAGCCTGGTACTGGCACAAGAACAGACATATAGACCGATGGAATACAATAGAGAATCCAGATATCAACCCAAACCACTATGCACAATTAATATTTGACAAAGGAGGCATGAACATACAATGGAGTCAAGACAGTCTCTTCAATAAATGGTTGGGAAAATTGGACAGAAACATGCAAAAAAATGAAACTAGATCACCAACTTACACCATACACAAAAATAAACTCAAAATGGATACAGGACTTAAATATAAGACGGGAAACCATAAAAATACTAGAGGAATCTGTCTTTGTAAGTTTTTGAACGATAGAATGAAGTAGAAGTGATGCTTTGCTACTTCTGGGAATCAGCATTCAGGGCTTGTGAAATTCCTCTTTTGATCTTTTAGAAACCAGCTATTATTTTGTAAGGAAGTCTATGCTATCCTTCTCTTATAGAGGCCATATCAAGAAGCACTGGGAGATTAGACACCCTATGGTGAGAAAGCACAGTGAAGGAGACTGAAATAACCCAGTTTAATGCAGTCTGGTGAGTGATTCCATCTGATACTATGTGGAGAAGAATAACTATGGAGTCAATCTATAGACTTGCAAGAAATAACAAATCATTGTTGGTTTTAAATTACTAGGTTTTGTATTGTTTATTAAACAACAATAGATAGCTAAAATAGAAATGAGGTCTTTCTGTAACAAAAATGTAACATAGTTGTCTTTGAGACTAGGTGACTGGAAGAGTGCTGAGGACATTGTTACTTATTAAAGATTGATAGAGCAGTGAGGAAACTGCTATTAGGGCCTGGAAAGGGGGTTTATGTGTTATATATTGGTGTTACATTGACAAGATTGTCACCTGTGATAACTTGAAAGGTAGACAAAATACCTAACAAACACTTACAACTTGTTAAGGTGATAGCCAGGAAATCAAATTATCAAAAATTCAAAAGTGTCAATTGGTTTCTTTAAGCTGTCTGTGATAAAGTATGAGACGAGAGAGATGATCTAAAATTCAGTTTTCAAGAATAATGTGGAGTAAATAGTTCCAATATAAGACTTACTTGTTTGGAGAATAAAACTTGTTTGTTTGTTTTTTTCTCATTTGCAGCCTTTCAGCTGGAAAAATGGTTCTCAAAGTAAGGAATGGCCTCATGGAATTGATTAAAGTCTGAGAATGTCTCAAGTCAAGATCAAATCAAAATGTAGGAGGTCCTGGAGAATAAGACAATATTAAAAGAGACTCCACATAGATGAGAATCAAGGCACTCCAGCTAAATGAATGAAGCTAGATGAGTGACTCAAACTGGCACAACTTGCAGTGGAAGAATACCAACCCACATAATTGTAAGTAATTTTGTTTTTTGTTTTTTCTCTTTTTATTTTCTCAGTTTTTAGAAGTTAAATCTTACATCTTGGCTATATGATGATTAGGTTGTATTTTAATTTATTTTCTCTTTTTTATTGGATACATTTACTTATTTTTCATATCTAATTCATAGTGAAGTGTGATTTTCCTCACAATAGTAATAAATGTTTCAAAGGGGGAGTGGCAGGGGTAGGTGAGAGGGAGAATTTTTCAGTTTTACTATAGAAACATGCATATTGTTGGACTATTACTTTAACAAGCATTTCTACTTTGGTAAGATAAATACAAATTTAAGTGTGTTTTATAGAGGAAAACACTATATATAAAATGGTATTCCTTCATAGACTGGAGTGCAGGTCATGATTTTCTATTTTTCCATGTTGAAGTGGATTACAAGCTACCATCCAGTTATTTCTCATAAAGTTCACGGATGTACTTCATCAATTCCTATACTGTTGGCCTGCCCATTAAATATTTTTAAAAATTGAATTAATTGCCAGCACTTTAAAAATTAGGTGATTTTTACCATAAAAATATAGAGTATTCCCCCCCAAAATGTATACATACACTTTGAATAATTATAAAGGCAGTGTTTCTTAAAATACATTTCATTTTCAAAATTGAGCTTTTAGCTGTGCATACATTTTGGAGGGATACCTTGTATATGGTAGATAAAGTAGATTGCGCCCTAACCGGTTTGGCTCAGTGGATAGAGCATCGGCCTGTGGACTGAAGGGTCCCAGGTTCGATTCCAGTCAAGGGCATGTACCTTGGTTGCGGGCACATCCCCCAGAAAGGGGTGTGCAGGAGGCAGCTGATCGATGTTTCTCTCTTATCGATGTTTCTAACTCTCTATCCCTCTCCCTTTCTCTCTGTAAAAAAAAATCAATAAAATATATATTAGAATAAAACTAGATTGCTACTCTGCATACTTCACATACACACAAGTTTTTAACTAAGATGTTATAAATTACACTTCTAAGTGAGCTTCCAGATACTATTGAGCTTTAGCTTTCACGAGTCAGGTTAACTTAAGTGAGATTTTAAAAACAGTTTCCAGCTGCTTCTGGTGGCAAGCATGATCGTGGAGGTTATGGTTTATCTGTAGTGGTATCCTGTCACCATTTTGTGGGAATCAAGCAGTGCCAGAAGATGCATCCTTTAGTTGTTGTTGCTATTATGTTTGTTGCCAGTGTGGACCTAATTTGAAAGGCATGTCCCTGGAACTAACCATTCACAGCAGTAGTAGCTTCCTAATTGTATTGTTCTTGGAGCTGACAGTTCAACTGAAATATTCAGGGTTTCCCACTTTCCTGATTGAAGTTGGCAGCTTACTTGAGGTCTGATTCTTCATTGTTCTTTTTGCAGTCATTCCTAAAGATCCACCCTCAGTAAATTGCAAACACTTAGTTTTCCATATTGAGGCCCTTTAATCTATATTTAAAATAGTCTTAGTGGTTTCTATTTCCTGTAACTGACCTCTGAGTAATACGCAAGGAAAACTAAGATAACTAGCAATACCTCACCATATTTTAGTTGTGGTAAAAATAGGTTGATTGGAAGGAGTAGACTCTAGTTTACCATAGCTCTCAATCCCTCAAATGGAGGTGGTCATATGTTACATACCATTTTTCTATGTATTTGTAACTTGTTTTTAATTTTTTAAAAATCCCACTTCTCTCATTTATTTTACTGTCCTCACCCTTGTAGAGATCTGCATTTGCCATTCTTTTAATACATATCTAAAACGTGGTTGAAAAAAATTGTTGATGGAAAATTTCTTTCATTTTGTAACTACTCCAAAATGTCTCAAAGTAAAAGTCGGGCCATCAGAAAACTATACACATAACCTAAATTATTTAAGCTGCTGATAGAACTAGTTTTACTGAATTAAAATTTATCATGATCTTACAAACATACATGAAAAAGAACTTCCCTATGAAAGTAGTTGTTTTTTTTTTTTTTTTTTTAACCCTGGTTGTTTTTTTTATTTTTTTTCAAGGTCCACCATTTCTTTTATTTATTTATTTATTTATTTATTTATTTAATATATTTTTATTCATTTTTTACAGAGAGGAAGGGAGAGGGATAGAGAGTTAGAAACATCGATGAGAGAGAAACATCGATCAGCCGCCTCCTGCACACCCCCTACCGGGGGTGTGCCCTCAACCAAGGTACATGCCCGTGACCGGAATCGAACCTGGGACCCTTCAGTCCACAGGCCGATGCTCTATCCATTGAGCCAAACTGGTTAGGGCTCTTTTTTATTATTTATTATTTTCTTTATTGATTAAGATATTACATATGTGTAACCCTGGTTGTTTTTGTGTCAATTGTAATGTCACCTCTATGAGGACACAGAAAGGAAATTTTTCAGGTCAAGTTTTTTCTTAAGATCAGGTAAGAGATAATATTTTGCTTTTACATTGGTTGTTAGAAAGGAAGAGCCAAAGCCCACTTGAATAGTTAACTTCTAGTAAGTATACAAGACTTCATGCATGCACCTTGCATATAAAACTTAATACTGGATGTCTTATTATGCAACTCTTATTTTATCTTTACCCATATTTATTCAGACAATTAAAAACAATCTTATTGAACAATATTTTGAAACCTATATTGAAACTCAAATTGTTTTCCACAGATGCTGCACCATTTTATATTCCAACAATCAATATATGAGTTTAAATTTTCCACATCCTCTCCAATAGTTTTTTTTTTCCTTTTTGTTGTTGTTGTTCTTGTTACAGCCTTGCTACTGAGCATGAAATAGTATCTCATTGTGGTATTGATTTGAATTTCCAAAATGACTAATAATGTTGAGGTTCTTCTCATGTACTTATTGGGCATTCCTATCACTTTTGGAATAATGTCCACTCAAGTACTTAACCATTTTAAAAATAATATGGAATTCTTCAAGAATTTGTGTCATCTTTGTACAGGGGCCATGCTAATCTTCTCTGTATCATTCCAATTTTAGTACATGTGCTGCTGAAGTGAGCACTTTGTCCATTTTTAAATAGTTATTTTTTATTGTTTAATTGAAAGAGTATTATTTATATTTTTTCTAGATACAAATCCATTGTCAAATATTTGAATTGAAAATATTTTTCCCATTTTGTGGGTTGTATTTTTTTTTTCTACTCAGCCCATTTTCAATAGACTAATTTTTTAAAATATTTTGCAGGGGAGTAGGAGGGAAAGCTATCTTAGGGAGAAACACATTTATCCTTTTATTAAGTATGATATTAGTTCTAGTTTTATGGTAGGTGCTCTTTATCAAGTTGAGGAAATTCCTTACTTTCTTAGTTTATTGAGAGCTTTATTATGAATAGGTGACAAATTTTGTCTAACCCTTTTTCTCATCAATATATGTGATCATATGACTTTTCTTCTTTACCTGTTAATATAGTAGAATACACTGATTGGTTTTTGAATAATGAGCCAGTCATGCATCAAGTGAGAAAAAATCTCACTTGGTTGCAGTGTGTAATTCTTTTTATATATTAGTGAATTTTGTTTGCTAATATTTTGTTAAGAATTTTCATACATATATTGATGGAAAATATTGATCAGTAGTGTCATGTTTTTGTACTGATTTGTCTGGTTTGGGTATTAGGGAAACACTGGCTTTATCTTTTCAATTTCCTGATGAATACCAAGAAACATAAGTTTCTTTTTTTTTCCTTCATCCAACTTATTTATTTTCTTTTTGATCACTTGTGCTTTTTGGGTCATATGTGTCAAATCATTGCCTAACACAAGGTCATGAACATTTACTCTTATGTTTTCTCCTGAGAGTTTTATCATTTTAGCTCTTAAATTTAGGTATATGAGATAGTGCAGTTAATTTTTTAATATGGTATAAGGAGTCCAACTTCATTCTGTGCATGAAGATATCCTGTTATCACAGCACCATTTGTTGAATAGACTATTTTCCCCTATTGAATTGGCTTGGCACCCTTGTTAAAAATAAAATGACCATAAATTTAACAATTTATTTCTATATCCACAATTCTATTCCTTTCATCTATATATCCATTCTTATCCCAGTACCACACAATCTTGATTATTATAGATTTGTAATAAGTTTTAAAATTGGGAAGTGTAACCTGGCTGGTGTTGCTCAGTGCTTGAGTGTCGACCTATGAACAAGGTCACGGTTCCATTCCCTGTCAGGGCACATGCCCAGGTTGCGGGCTCAGTTCCCAGTGTGGGGCGTGCAGGAAGCAGCTGATCAATGATTCTCTCTCATAATTGATGTTTCTATCTCTCTCTCCCTCTTCCATCCTCTCTGAAATAAATAAAAATATTTTAAAAATTGGGAAGTATGACTCTTCTTACTTTATTTTTCATTTTAAAGATTGTTTTGTCTCTTCTGGGTCCTTAACATTTCTGCATGAAAGACAGCTGGGACTTTTAGGGATTTCATTGAATCTATAGAGTGTTTAGGGAATTTTTCTTTTTATCATTATTAAATCTCTTGATTCATTAACATGAATTGTCTTTCCATTTATTTAGATCTACTTTAATTAATTTCAGCAATGTTTTATAGTTTGCACAGCATAAGTTTTGAATTTCTTTTGTTAAATTTGTTTCTGTTTTATTCACTTAAATTTTTTATTGTTTTCTTAACTTTATTTTCATTGCTAGTATACAACTATATAATTTATTTTTGTATATTTATCTTGTATCCTGTAAGTACGCTGAACTTGTTTATTAATTCTATAGTGTTTTTAGTGGCTTCATTAGGATTTTCTAAATATAATAGTATGTCATCTATTATTAGAAAGTCTTCCTTTCCAATACAAATGCCTTTTATTTTATTTACTTGCCTAAGTGACCTGGTTGAAACCTTCAGTACAATGTTGAATATAAGCGGCAAAAATAAACATCTTTGACTTGTTCCTTGAATTAGCAGGAAAGCACACAGGCTTCTCAATGTAATCTGATGTTACCTGTGTTATTTTATAGATGACTTGTACAGGAGATAAATTATTTATATTCCTATTTTATTTAGTGTTTCTTTTTCATGAGGAGTTGGATTTGTCAAACATTTTTTTCTTCATCTATTGAGATAAGCATGCAATTTTCTGTCACTTTTTCTATTAATTTGCTGTATTACATTGACATAGATAGATGATAAACTACCCATTCTGGGATTAATTCCACTTTGTTATTTTGTATAATCCTAATGATATCTTCTGATTCAGGTTTTCTAGTATTTTAATTGAGAACTTTTATATTTATATTTATAAGAGATAATGGTCTATATTTTTCTTTTCTTGTGGTTCCTTTGTCTGATTGTAGTATGAGCATACTACTGGCCTCAATGAGTGAGCAAGTGTTTCTTCCTCTTCTGTTTTTATAGAGTTTGCTAATAATGTTATTAATCCTTCATTAAACATTCAATAGAATTCATCATTAAAGTCATCTAGGCCTAGGCTTTTTTGTAGAAAGTTTTAAAATTAATAATTTTCTTTTTTATAGGTCTATTCAGGTTATTATTTATTTATTTATTTATTTATTTATTTATTTATTTTTGTTATTGACTATAATCCTTATGCTGCACTATAAATTTCCATGACTATTTTGTAACTATTAATCTGTACTTCTGAATCTGTTCTTTCACCTTTTTCACCTAGTTTGCCAATGGCCCGCCCCTACCCCTGAGCAACCTTCAGTCTTTTCTCTGTATTTATGAGTCTCTTTCTGTTTTATTTGTTTATATTGTCCTTTAGATTCCAAAGATAAGTGAAATAATTTGGCATTTGTCTTTCATTGACTGACTTATTTCACTTAGCATAATACCCACTAGGTCCATCCATGTTATTGCAAACGGTAAAATTTCATTCCTTTTTAAACTTTGTTTCTGTTTCTCAAGATTGCTGTGGCTTTTGGGGATCTTTTATGGAGACCCATATAAATTTTTGGAATATTAGTTCTCCTTTTGTGAACTATACCATTGATATTTTGATAGGAATTTCATTGAATCAATAGATTGCTTTGGATAGTATGGAAATTTTTATGATATGAATTCTTTCCATGAGCACAGCATATACTTCCATTTATTTCTGTCTTCTTCAGTGTGTTCTAATTTTCTGACTACAGGTATTTTGCCTCCTTGGTTACATTTATTCCTAGGTATTTTTGGTACAATTATAAATGGGATTGTTTTCTTATTTTTTGCTTCTGATCATTCATTATTGTATTGCTGTATAAAAATGCAACCAATTTCTGATCATTAAATTTGTATCATGCAACATTACTGAATTTATTTATCAGGTTTAGTAGTTTTTTTTAATTAAATCTTTATTCAGATTATTACAATTGTTTCTCCTTTTTCCCCCCATAGCTCCCCTCCACCCGGTTCCCACCCCACCTTCTACCCTTACCTACCCGCCACTGTCCTCATCCATAGGTGTATGATTTTTGTCCAGTCTCTTCCTAAACCCCCCATACCCCTTTCCCCCTGAGAGTTATCAGTCCACTCCCTTTCTATGCCCCTGATTCTATTATATTCACCAGATTATTCTGTTCCTCAGGTTTTTAATTCACTTGATTTTTAGGTTCACTTGTTGATGGATATGTATTTGTTGTTCATAATTTTTATCTTTACTTTTTTCTTCTTCCTCTTCTTTAAGAATACCTTTCAGCATTTCATATAATACTGGTTTGGTGCTGATGAACTCCTTTAGCTTTTTCTTATCTGTGAAGCTCTTTATCTGCCCTTCAATTCTGAATGATAGCTTTGCTGGGTAGAATAATCTTGGTTGTAGGTTCTTGCTATTCATCACATTGAAAATTTCTTGCCACTCCCGTCTGGCCTGCATAGTTTCTGTTGAGAAATCAGCTGACAGTCACATGGGTGCTCCCTTGTAGGTAATTAACTGTTTTTCTCTTGCTGCTTTTAATATTCTCTCTTTGTCTTTTGCTCTTGGCATTTTAATTATGATGTGTCTTGGTGTGGTCCTCTTTGGATTCCTTTTGTTTGGGGTTCTGTGCGCTTCCTGTACTTGTAAGTCTATTTCTTTCACCAGGTGGGGGAAGTTTTCAGTCATTATTTCTTCGAATAGGTTTTCAGTATCTTGCTCTCTCTCTTCTTCTGGCACCCCCATAATTCTGATGTTGGTACGCTTGAAGTTGTCCCAGAGGCTTCTTACACTATCTTCAACTTTTTGGATTCTTTTTTTTTTTTTTTGCTTTTCTGGTTGAGTGTTTTTTGCTTCTTTGTATTTCAAATCTTTGACTTGATTCTTGCGTTCCTCTAGTCTGCTGTTGGGTCTCTGTATAAAGCTCCCCTACCAACTCAGGGAAGCGGTGAAAATGCAACAACAAAGAAACAGATCACAAACGAAAGAAATGGAGGAAAACAAACGACTGGATATAGAATTCAAAACCACGGTTTTAAGGCTTTTCAAGAATATCCTAGAAAAGGCCAATAAATATAACAAGACCCTTGAAGGTATGAAAAAGGACCAACTAGAAATTAAACATACACTGACTGAATGTTTTAGTAGTTTTTGTTGGAATCTTTAGAGTTCTCCATATATAATATCATGTCATCTGCAAATAATGACAGTTTTATTTATCCATTTTCAATTTGGATACCTATGATTTCTCCTTCTTGTCTGATTGCTATGGCTAGGACTTCCAGTACTATGTTGAATAAGAATGATGAAAGTATACAACCCTGTCTTGTTCCTGATCTTAAGAAAAATGCTTTTAGGTTTCTTCATTGGTTATAATATTAGCTTTAGCTGTGGATTTGTCATATATGGCTTTTATTATGTTGAGGGATGTTCCTTCTATTTCTACTTTGCTGAGAATTTTATAATAAATGGGTGATGGTTTTTTTTTCATGAATGTTCTGCATCTATTGATATAATCATATGGTTTATCCTTCATTTTGTTTATGTGTTGTATTAAGTAATTTGATTTGGGGAGATTATACCAACCTTGTATCTCTGGAATAAACCACGTTTGATCATGCTGTATGATCTTTTAAATGTATTGCTGGATCCAGTTTGTTAAGATATTATTGAGGATTTTAGTATCTATGTTCATCAGGGATATTGGCTTATAATTTTCTTTTTTTGTTTTGACTTTATCTGGTATTGGAATTAGGATAATGCTGGCCATGTAAAATGAGCTTGGGAGTCTTTCCTCCACCTAAAATTTCTGGAATAGTTTGAGGATAGGTGTTAATTCTTCTTTGAATATTTGGTAAAATTTACTTGTGAATCAATCTGATCCAGAAATTTTGTTTGTTGGTTTGTTTTTTTTTAGTTACTTGCTTCAATTTCATTAGTTGTAATCAGTCTGTTTAGATTTTCTGTTTCTATTTTATTCAGTTTTGGAAGGTAGTATGTTTTTATAAATTTAGCCATTTCTTCCAGATGGTTTAATTAATTGGCATTTAATTGTTCATAATATTTTCTTATAATTCTTTATGTTTCTATGGTGTCAGTTGTTATGTCTCCTCTTTCATTTCTGATTTTATTGATTTGGTTTCTCTCTTTTTTTCTTGATGAATCTGGTTAAAGATTTATCAATCTTGTTTATTGTTTCAAAAAAAAACAGCTCATGGTTTCATTGATCTTTTGTATTTTTCTTTTTAGACTATTTCATTTATGTATGATCTGATCTTTATAATTGCCTTCATCCTACTCACTTTGGACTTTGTTATTCTTTATCTAGTTCTTTTTGGTGTAACATTAGATTGTTTATTTAAGAATTTTCTTATTTCTTGAGTTAGGCCTGTAATGCTATGAATTTTCATCTCAGGACTGCTTCTGCTATGTTCCATAAATTTGGGGTTGTTTTGTTCCCATTTTTATTTTTCAAGGTATTTTTTTATTGCTTTCTTTATTCCATTGTCAACCCATTCATTATTTAGTAACATGTTATTTAGCTTCCAGGTGTTTGTGTGTTTTTCAGTTTTTTTTCCTTGTAATTGGTTTCTAGTTCTGTGGTCAGAGAAGATGCTTGATATGATTTCAATTGTCTTAAATTTATTGAGACTTGTTTTCTGATTTAACATATGGTCTATCCTAGAAAATGTTCCATGTGCACTCAAAAAGAATGTATATTCTGCTGCTTTGGGATGATATGCTCTGAAAATATAAATTAAACTCATCTGATCCATTGTGTCATTATGGCTTTTTTTTTCTGTTGATTTTCAGTCTGGAAGATCAAGACATTGATGCAAATGGGGTGTTAAAATCCCCTATTATGACTGTATTACTGTAAATCTCTCCTTGCCCATAAATATTTCATTTATATATTTAGGAGCTCCTATGTTGGGTGTACAAATGTTTACAAAGTTAAGTCCTGCTGTTGGATTCATCTCTTTATCATTACATAATGTTCTTCTTTGTTTCCTATTTATAGCCTTTTTTTAAAAAATTACTCCTCACCTGAAGTTATTTTTTCCATTGATTTTTGGAGACTGTGAAAGGGAGGGAGAAGGGGGAGAAACAAAGAGAAAGAGATAGAGATAGAGATGATAGAGATGATAGAGATAGAGATAGAGAGATAAACATCAATGTGAGATAGACACATCAATTGGTTGCCTCCCTCACTCACCCTGAACAGAGCCAGGGATTGAACCTGCAACCCAGGTACATACACTTGATTGGGAATTGAACTTTTGACCCTTCAGTCTCAAGGCTGACACTCTAACCACTGAGCAAAACAGGCCAGAATTATAGCCTTTGTTTAAAGTGTGTTTTGTTTAATATAAGTATTGCTTCCCCTCTTTTTATTCATTTGCATGAAATATATTTTTCCATGCCTTGACTTTCAGTCTGTGTGTGTCTTTCATTCTGAGGTGGGCTCCTCTAGGCAACATATACATGGGTCTTATTTTGTTTTCCATTCAGCTATCCTATGTCATTTAATTGGAGCATTTAAGCCATTTACATTTAAAGTGATTTTTTATTTATTTATTTTTTTTTCAAATTTTTTTATTAAGGTATTATATGTGTACATATCTTACCATTGCCCCCCCACCCCACTCCCATACATGCCCTCACCCCCCAATGTTTTGCATCCGTTGGTTACTCTTATATGCATGCATACAAGTCCTTCAGTTGATCTCTTATTTCCCCCACCTCTCCCTAACCTTACCGCTGTAATTAGACACTCTGTTTGATGCTTTACTGCCTCTGTAACTATCTTTTGGTTCATCAGTTTATAATGTTTTTCATTATCCCTAAATGAGTGAGATCATGTGGTATTTTTCTTTCATTGACTGGCTTATTTCACTTAGCATAATGTTCTCTAATTCCATCCAAGTGTCTACAAATGGTAGTAATTCCTTCTTTTTTATGGCAGCATAGTATTCCATTGTGTAGATGTACCATAGTTTTCTGATCCAGTCATCTGCTGACGGGCACCTAGGCTGTTTCCAAATCTTAGCTATTGTAAATTGTGCTGCTATAAACATAGGGGTGCATATATCCTTTCTGATTGGTGTTTCTGGTTTCTTAGGATATATTCCTAGGAGTGGGATTACTGGGTCAAATGGGAGTTCCATTTTCAGTTTTTTGAGGAAACTCCATACTGTTCTCCACAGTGGCTGCACCAGTCTGCATTCCCACCAGCAGTGCACGAGGGTTCCTTTTTCTCCGCATCCTCGCCAACACTTGTCGTTTGTTGATTTGTTGATGATAGCCATTATGACAGGTGTGAGATGGTATCGCATTGTCGTTTTGATTTGCATCTCTCGGATAATAAGTGACTTTGAGCATGTTTTCATGTGTCTCTTGGCCTTCCTTCTGTCTTCTTTCGAAAAGATTCTATTTAGGTCCATTGCCCATTTTTTTATTGGATCATTTATCTTCCTTTTATTAAGTTGTATAAGCTGCCTGTAGATGTTGGAAATTAAACCTTTATCAGTGATACCATTTGCAAATATGTTCTCCCATACAGTGGGGTTTCTTGTTGTTTTGTTGATGGTTTCTTTTGCTGTGAAAAAGCTTTTTATTTTGATGTAGTCCCATTTGTTTATTTTCTCTTTGGCTTCCATTGCCCTAGGGGCAGTATCACTGAAAAAGTTCTTTCGGCATATGTCTGAGATTTTGCTGCCTGAGGATTCCTCTAGTATTTTTATGGTTTCCCGTCTTATATTTAAGTCCTGTATCCATTTTGAGTTTATTTTTGTGTATGGTGTAAGTTGGTGATCTAGTTTCATTTTTTTGCATGTATCTGTCCAATTTTCCCAACACCATTTATTGAAGAGACTGTCTTGACTCCATTGTATGCTCATGCCTCCTTTGTCAAATATTAATTGCGCATATTGGTTTGGGTCGATATCTGGATTCTCTATTCTATTCCATTGATCTATATGTCTGTTCTTGTGCCAGTACCAGGCTGTTTTGAAAAGAGTGGCTTTGTAATACAGCTTGAAATCTGGTATTGAGATCCCTCCTACTTTATTCTTCTTTCTCAGGATTGCTGTGGCTATTCGGGGTCTTTTTTTATTCCAGATGAATTTTTGGAGAGTTCTTTCTAGGTCTGTGAAATATGCTGTTGGTATTTTAATGGGGAGTGCATTGAATCTATAGATTGCTTTGGGTAGTATGGACATTTTGATGATGTTGATTCGACCAATCCATGAACATGGTGTGTTCTTCCATCTGTTTACATCTTCCTCTATCTCTTTTTTCAGTGTCCTGTAGTTTTCCGCATATAGGTCTTTTACCTCCTTGGTTAGGTTTATTCCTAAGTATCTTAATTTTTTTGGTGCGATGGAAAATGGGATTGCTTTTTTAGTCTCTCTTTCTGTAAGTTCACTGTTGGTGTATAGAAATGCCATAGATTTCTTGGCGTTAATTTTGTATCCTGCTACCTTGCCGAATTCATTTATTAAGTCTGTTAGTTTTTTGATAGAGTCTTTTGGGTTTTTTATGTACAATATCATGTCATCTGCAAATAAGGACAGCTTTACTTCTTCTTTTCCAATTTGGATGCCTTTTATTTCTTCTTCTTGTCTAATTGCAATGGCTAATACTTCCAGTACTATGTCAAACAGGAGTGGTGAGAGTGGGCATCCTTGTCTTGTTCCTGTTCTTAGGGGAAATGGTTTTAGTTTTTGCCCATTGAGTATGATGTTAGCTGTGGGTTTATCATATATAGCTTTTATTATGTTGAGGTATGATCCTTCTATTCCCACCTTGTTGAGAGTTTTTATCAAGAAAGGGTGTTGGATTTTGTCAAACAAACTGGACAACCTGGAGGAAATGGACATATTCCTAGAAAAATATAACCTTCCAAAACTCAATCAGGAAGAATCTAAACAGCTCAATATGCCAGTAACTATGGAAGAAATTGAAGCAGTCATCAAAGAGCTTCCGGCAAACAAAAGCCCGGGGCCAGACGGCTTCACAGGAGAGTTTTACCAAACATTCAAGGAAGAACGAAAACCTATCCTCCTCAGACTATTCCAAAAAATTCAAGAGGAAGGAACACTTCCAAGCTCCTTCTATGAAGCCAGCATCACCCTAATACCAAAACCAGATAAAGACAACACAATGAAAGAGAATTACAGGCCAATATCCCTCATGAATGTAGATGCCAAAATCCTCAACAAAATTCTAGCAAATCGGATCCAGCAGTACATCAGAAAGATCATACACCATGACCAAGTAGGGTTTATCCCAGGAATGCAAGGATGGTTCAATATCCGAAAATCAATAAATGTGATACATCACATAAACAAATTGAAAGATAAAAATCACATAGTCATATCAATTGATGCAGAAAAAGCATTTAAAGTGATTATTGATAGGTACATATTTATTTCCATTTTATTCTTTATAATTGTGTTCCTTTTTTTTTTCTATCTTCTTCCTCTTCTTCAAAAAGTTCCTTTAACACTTCTCATAATGCTTTTTCTCTATGGGAAAACTCTTTATTTGTCCTTTAATCTATATCATAAAAGGCCTGTGGTTATGATGCCGTAACGGTGGCACGACCAAACAACTGGTCACCAGGAGGTGCATGGAGCACCTCTCGTGGGACTCGCAGCTTGCATGGTGAGGCAGGGCTCCTGCAGGGCTGGCGGGGCTGGCGTGGCAGAGGCGGGGCCCGCGGCTCACACAGGGCAGGTCTGGGGTTCCTCGGCTTGCACAGGGAGGTCTGGGTTCCCACTGTTGCAGTGGGTCTGGGTCTCACGCGATTTTGCATGCTGGGCCTCTAGTTTTAAATAATAGCCTAGCTGTGTAGAGCATTATTGGTTATAGGTCCTTGCTTTTTGTCATTTTAATTATTTTGCATCAATCCCTTCTGGCCTGAAAAGTTTCTGTTGAGCCGAAACCGGTTTGGCTCAGTGGATAGAGCGTCGGCCTGCGGACTGAAGGGTCCCAGGTTCGATTCCGGTCAAGGGCATGTACCTTGGTTGCGGGCATATCCCCAGTGGGGGGTGTGCAGGAGGCGGCTGATCGATGTTTCTAACTCTCTATCCCTCTCTCCCTTCCTCTCTGTAAAAAATCAATAAAATATATTTAAAAAAAAAAAGTTTCTGTTGAGAAAACAGCTGACAGTCTTATGTGAGCTCTCTTGTAGGTAACAGTCTTTCTCTTGCTGCTTTTAAGATTCTCTCTTTGTCCTTAATTTTTGCCATTTTAATTATGATATGTGTGGGCCTCTTTGGGTCCATCTAGTCTGGGACTCTCTGGGCTTCCTGGACTTGTGTGTACTTTCCCTTCACCACATTAGGAAAGTTCAGTCATGATTTCTTAAATAGGTTCTCAATCCCTTGTTCTCTCTGTTCTCCTTCTGGTACCCCTATGAAATGGCTGTTTTTATGCCACTTATTGTCCCTGAGGTCCCTTAAACTATCCTCATTTTTTTTTCCTAGTGGTGTGAATGGTATCTCATTGTGGTTTTGATTTGCATTTCCCTGATGGCTAATGATGTTGAGCATCTCTTTTTTTTTAATTTTTTTATTAAGGTATTATATGTGTACATACCTTACCATTGCCCCCCCCTCCATTTTTTTAAATTATTTTTTATTTTTGCTGTGCTGATTGTGTCTTCTGCTACGTTGTCTTCCAAATCACTAATTTTACCCTCTGCTTCAAATTACCTACTGTTGATTCCTTCTAATATATTCTTCA
This sequence comes from Plecotus auritus, assembly GCF_963455305.1. Taxonomy (NCBI): domain Eukaryota; kingdom Metazoa; phylum Chordata; class Mammalia; order Chiroptera; family Vespertilionidae; genus Plecotus; species Plecotus auritus. Next base: position 100,872,066 of record NC_137784.1, read on the forward strand.
TTTTAGTTATTGTATTGTTTATTTTTGCCTAGTTTTTTATGGTTTCTATGTCCTATTTTATACTTTCTATCTCTTTGCATAAGATCTCACTGAGTTAATTCATTCTTCCACTAAGTTTCTTGAGCATCCTTCTAACCATTGTTTTGAACTTTGAATTTTGTAGATTGATTGTCTCAATTTCACTAATTTCTTTTTCTGGTGATTTCTCCTGTTCTTTTATTTGGAACTTGTTTCTTTGTTTCTTATTTTTCTGTTTCTCTGTATTTTCCTCTATGTATTAGGTAGATCTATTATGTTTCCCAGTCTTGGTAAGGTGGCCTTATGTAGAAGGTGTTCTGTGGGGCTAAGTAGCACAATCTCCCTGATCACCCAATCAAGGTGCTCCAAGAATGTCCATTGTGTGGTTTATATGAGCCCTTTTATTGTAGTTGAGTCCTGATTGCTATTGGCCCCTGCATGCTTGGGGTTGACCCTTAGGCTTACTGATTGCTAAAATCAACAGCAAACACAGAGTAGGAGTTGCTGTGCAGGTGCTGATCGCAGGAAAAGAATTCACTTCAGTAGGGGTTGGTGCCTGCCAAGATCTCAAATTGGATATCCTGATTTTGGAACTAATGTGGTCCTAGTCTGATGTGGTCTGAAGCCTACTACTGGGATGTGTTGGTTCAGAAGATTCTTGGCAGGGACTTCAGTATAGATATCAGATGCTGCCTGTGACCAGTTTTGGGCTACCTGTTTGTATTTAAAAGTAATTCACAGTTTGTGGCTGCCTCTGCTGGGCCTGAGTGTGCATAGGAAGAGCCAAAAAGCGTGCACCAATACTGCTATCACCAGTACCAGGCTCAAGGCACATCAAACAAAAGCCCAAGGCATCCTGAGATCCTCCTCCATCTGCCTCTACCTACCAGCTGCCTTTTAGACTCAGTCACTTAAAGAGCTTTTTGTAGTATGGGAGTTTATGGGAGGTAAGTTCTCAGTGAGTCACCAGGTAGGGATGAATGGTGTTCCCCAGATTGATGCACGTTCAAACTTGGTGTCAGTCTTGGGTCTGAGGCCACTCAGCAAAAGTCACAGGATACACCAAGGCCAGCCACCTCCTGTGGGTCTGCATAGACTTTTGTGGTGGGACAAGGTCCTAGAGAGTCATCAGAGTGAGACCAGAGTTATCAGACCCAAACAAACCAATATTTTGCTGTGTTCAGTCAGGCAGGTGAAGGAAAAATTGCCCCTGCCCTAGAGCCATACAACTTAGTTGGTCTCCGATTCTGTCTGGGCCTCCCAGAGAGCCCCAGATCAGCAGGGTGGAGCTGCTGTGAGTCAGGAGGGTGGGACTAATAGATCTCCCCTGGGGGGTGCAATGCCAGTCAGGTTCATGGAAACCTGGGAAACATCACCTACCCCCAAATCACAGAACTCTATCTCTGACACACCCTGAGTCTTTCCAGACCTCTATACCCCTTGTCCAGCCATCTGACTCCTCTGTAGAGCATGATCTCTGCAGAGTGGGGTCATAGGGAGTGAATAGGGTAAGAATTCCCAGGCTGATGCAATATGGAGGGGAGTGCTCCACCCAAGAAAAATGGTATTTGTGTCCCTCAGCACAGGGACCTTAACAGTTGTCCCTTCAGCTCTCTTCCTGGAGCTGCACAACCCAGTCTTGACTCACACAAGGGTGAGTGGCTGTGAACCAAATTTTATACGTTGGCTCTTTTAGAAGACACCTGTGTCTCTAGCAGACTCTGTATTTTCCTGGCAGATAGAATCCCCACCGATTTTCACAGCCAAATGTTATGTTGGTGCCTCTTCATGTTGGCTCTGGTTTGCTGGAATGTGGAACCTGGCTTGGGGTTTGATCCCATGCTCCTCAGGGGAACCTTTGCAGCTGTGATATCCCTCCACAACCTTAGCTGCTTCCCACGAGAACAAGGCCACCTCTTTTCGAGTCTCCGCCCTTTGTAACAGTCTCAATGTGGCTTCTTCTGTGAATCCTTGGCTTTACGACTTCTGTTCAGCTAGTCTTCAGTTGGTAATTCAGGTTTACTTTTTTATATTTTAATTACAATTCCAATTTGGTAGTAAGAGGAGGTGCATTTAACTTCCATCTACTCTGCCGCCATCTTAGATTCTCTCTTGTATTTATTCTTCAGTCAATTTTGATAGGTTTTATTTTTCTAGAAATTTATTACATCTAGGTTATCTAATCTGTTGAAATACAATTATTTCTTAATATATATATATATATATATAATTTCTGTAAGATCAGTAGTCATATACCCTCTTTCATTCCTGGTTTTAGTAATTTGAATCTGCTAATTTTTTCTGGGATCATCTAGCTGAAAGTTTATTGATAATGTTGACCTTTTTGAAGAATCAACTTAAGCACTAGCTGGTTTGGTTCAGTGGATAGAGCATTGTACCATGGACTGGAAGGTCCCGGGTTTAATTCTGGTCAGAGCACATGCTTGGGTTTCAGGCTTGATCCACAGTAGGGGGCGTGAAGGAGCCAGCCAATCAATGATTCTCTCTCATCATTGATGTTTTTATCTCTCTCTCCCTCTCCCTTCCTCTCTGAAATCAATAAAAATATATTTAAAAAAACAAAGAATCAACTGAAAATTTTTTCTATATTATTTTTCTATTCTTTAGTTTATTTTCATTTTAGTCTTTTTTGTTTGTTATTGAATTTATTGGCATGACATTGGTTAGTAAAATTATATATAAGTTTCAGGTATATCTATCCTATGAAATAAAGAGGTAATATGCAAAATGACCATCACTCCAACACACAAGATGGCTGCCCCCATGTGGACACAAGATGGCTGCCACAAGATGGCCAGCAGGGGAGAGCAGTAGTGGGTGATCTGACGAGCAGGAAAGGGCAGTTGGGAGGGACCATGCCTGCAAGGGAGGGCAATTGGGGATGATCAGGCCTGCAGGAGAGGGCAGTTAGGGGTGACCAGGCCTACAGGGGAGGGCAGTTGGGAGGGACCAGACCTGCAGGGGAGTGCAGTTAGGGGCAACCAGGCCTGCAGGGGAGGACAATTAGGGGCAACCAGGCCTGTAGGGGAGGGCAGTTGGGGTGACCAGGCCTGCAGGGAAGGGCAGTTAAGGGCAATTGGGCTGGCAGGAGAGGGCAGTTAAGGGCAACTGAGCTGGCAAGGGAGGGAAGTTAGGGGTGACCTGGTCAGCAGGGGAGGGCAGTTGGGGGTGACCAGACCTTCAGGGGAGTGCAGTTAGGTGCAACCAGGCCTGCAGGGGAGGGCAGTTAGGGGTGACCAGGCTGGCAGGGTAGGGAAGTTGGGGGCAACCAGGTCGGCAGGGGAGGGCAGTTAGGGGCGACCAGGCTGGCAAGGGAGGGCAGTTAGGGGTGACCAGGTCAGCATGGGAAGGCAGTTGGGGGTAACCAGGCCTGCAGGGAAGTACAGTTAGGGGTTATCAGGCCACAGGGCAGGGCAGTTAGGGGAATTTGGGCTGGCAGAGGAGTAGTTAGGCATTGATCAGGCTGGCAGGGGAGTGGTTAAGGGGTGATCAGGCTGGCAGGCAGGTGAGTGGTTGGGAGCCAGCAGTCCTGGATTGTGAGAGGGATGTCCGACAGCCCATTTAGGCCTGATCCCACTGGTGGGACATCTCTCAAGGAGTCCCAGATTGGAGAAAGTGCACACTGGGCTGAGTGACACACACACCCCGTGCACGAATTTCATGCACTGGGTCTCTAGTCTATATATATAAAAGCCGAAGCAACCGTCACAACTGAAACAACCGAACGGACGACTGAACAGGCCGCGAAGGGCAACCAGGCCAGCAGGGAGCTTAGTGAAGGATGTTCAAATGTCTGACCAGTGGACTGTGGACTGCGTGGGGCAACCAGACTGGTAGCGAGGTTAGTGAGGGATGACCAAATGACTGAGCAGCAGGCTGTGTAGCAGGCTGTGTGGGATGACCAGGCTGGCCGGGGGGGGGGCAGTGAGGGGCGACCAAATGTCCTAACAGCAGGCTGCGTGGGGCGACCAGGCTGGAAGGGGGTGCAGTTAGGGGCGACCAAGCCAGCAGGGGGGCAGTAAGGGGTGATCAGGCAGGCAGGCAGGTGAGCAGTTAGGAGCCAACAGTCCTGGATTGTGAGAGGGATGTCCGACTGCCAGTGGGATCGGGCCTAAACAGGCAGTTGGACATCCCCCAAGGGGTCCCAGATTGGAGAGGGTGCAGGCTGGGCTGAGGGGACCCCCCCATGCACACATTTCATGCACTGGGCCTCTAGTATATATATAAAAGGCTAATACACGAAGTGTCCCCTTGTGAGTTTGACTGTGAGACCAGGAGTTTGATCACTTTCTATGATGTGTGCTGACCACCGAGGGTGGCACAGAACATGGCAGGTGACCAGTGGTGGTGGTGGAGTGCTGAGGGAGTGAGGGAATGAAGAGGCAGGGCAGCGAGAAACCTGATCGGTCCTGATCACCAGCCAGGCCTGGGGACCCTACCTGTGCACAGATTTCGTGCACTGGGCCTTTAGTAATTCTATAATACATCATCTGTATATTGTATTGTATGTTGTGATCACCACTCCAAGTCAACTCTCTTTTTGTCAGAAATCATAACCCCTTATGCTCCTTTACCTTCCCTAATACCCTTCCCTCTGATATTCACCATACTGTTATCTGTGTCTATGAGTTTTTGGTTTTCTTTTTTGCTTAATACCTTCATAATTTTCACCCAGCCTCCCAATTCCCCTCCCCTCTGACAGCTATCAGTCTGTTCTCTCTATCTATGAGTCTCTATTGTGTTTGTTAGTTTATTTTGTTCATTAGATTCCACATATAAGTGAAATAATATGTTATTTATTTTTCTCTGAATGGCTTATTTCACTTAGCATAATACTGTCCAGGCCCATGCATGATATTGCAAAAAGCAAGATTTCCTTCTTTATTACAACCAAGTAGTATTCAATTGTGTAAATGTACCACAGTTTTATATCAACTCATCTACTGATGGGCACCTGGGCGGCTTCCAAATTTTGGCTATTGAAAGGAATGCTGCAATGAACATAGGGGTGCATGTATTCTTTTGAATTAATGTTTTGGATTTTTTCAGATATATCTCCAGAAGTGGAATTGCTGGGACCTTTAGTATACTATTTTTAAGTTTTATTGAGATATAAATGATACATAATATTGCATACATTTAATGTATACATCTTGATGAGTTTGAACATATGCATATACCAGTGATACCATCACCACAATCAAGGTACTAAACATATCCATCATCTCCAGAAATTTTCTTGAATTAGAGTGTGTGTTGTGTGTAGTAAGAACACTTAACATGATATCTATGCTCTTAACATATTTTAGGGTGCACAGTACTGAATTACCAACTATAGTTACTAAGTTGTTCAGCAGACCTCTGTAAATTTTTTGTGTTGCATAACTGAAACTTTATATCTGTTGAGCAAGAATTCTTCATTTCTTTCTCCCTCTAGATCCCTGGCAACCAATTTTCTGCTTTTTCACAATTCAATTTCTATTGAATTTTACAGTATTTTGCATATTGTGAATATTATTTTTGCGTGTCTATTTATACATGTTTTTCTATAAACAGTAATGAATTTTGTTCTGACAAGCAGTGAAGAGAATTGTATGTTTGTTAAATCCTTTTGAATCTTTTAAAAGGTTTCTTAGTGTACTTCTAGAGATGTATTTACCAGTACCAATTTAGTTCTATCTCTGTTTTGTGAACTTCCTTGTGTTCATACTAAATGCCTTGGGTGCTCAATGAGGTCTCTCTCTTCTAATTGCTGAGAAATCAAACATCTCTTAGTTTTGTATGAATAATGGTAGTTGTTTTTGTTTGTTTCTTTTACTTTCCCCCTCTAGTAGTTATTCTTGACCTGATATTTGCTCTTTGCCTGACCTTATGAAGTTTCATCCAATGGTCATTCATCTTAGTATTCTGTAAAGATGCAAGTGGACCCCTATGCAAATTTCTAGAGTTCTTTCCCTGGTTTTAAATTTTATTTGGTATTCTATCCCCCAAAAAATCTTGGATGTCTCAGCCTCCCTGAATTCTTATCTCATTCTCCTCATATCAGGGAAGATTTTGTGGCTCTGGAATTTGTTGCAGATCTACTTAATATCAGTTCATATTTACAGTGAGAAATATATACTCTTGTGACTTCCTAAAGCATAACCAAAAGAGAAAGCCTCCCATATAGTATCTATATTTTGGTGTTTTTTTAGTTTGCGTATTTTTCCTCTACCTCATCTACTTCCTATGAAAATTATAAAAATAAATGTGCACTTATAACTTTATGCTTTTATATGAAAAGAAAATTTTTGATGTGCTTTTTCTACATGTAATTCACTTCACTTTAGATGCATCATTTTAGGGAAAACACAAAAGATTTTTAGCTCCTTGTTGAAATAAAAATAACTCTCACCCAAAGTAAAATACTGCCATTCTAATTGAGGTAATAAGCAAAAAGTTATTAGTGACAAGAATAAATACTCAGTCTGGTATTTATCATTATTTCCCTTTAATTTCTGAACTGACAAATGATAATTGCTCAGGCAATTAAAATAATTAGAAAATGTGGAAGCACAAAAGAAAACCCTCTTAGAAGTGCAATTTAAATTCATAAGAAATGATTCACGTATGCTTTCTGTACCTTATTCTGGAGTAGGATGATTATCAGGTGCTTTTTACTGTATTGATTATTGATAGATCACATGCCATATGAGTTCTCTCAGGGAACAAGCCCCAATAGAAGCACGGTTACCTCAGAATGTAGGGCTAGTTTTAAAGAAGACTCCTGGGGATCTTGGGATTTGTATTTTGTAAGTGTCTTGGTAATAAAGGACGGGTTTCAGAACTCACATTTGATTAATATCTTGTAAAATTTTAATGTGTCCTTTTGAATACATTATTTTGTGCTATAAGTAAAATCACTGGACGGTCTTACCATTTAAGAATACGCATTCACTTTTTGAGCTGCAGGCGGCAGTCTGAGGGAGGCTGTGGAAGAATTACAAGCTTGGCAGTGGCTTTATGAGAGAAATGACAGTTTCTGTGAAGGATATAATATTCCTAGGTGAAATAGGCCAACCTTAATTTAGAGAGAATACACTTTAAAATCAATCAAAATGGGAATTTACTGAGAGAACCACTATGGTGTTTTAGTGCACAACATACACTTAAGCTACTCCATATTCTGATAGGATAGTGACAACTGGGAGTGGTGTCAGAGATTGATGATACCAATTTCTAAGGAGAGAGTATCTCAGAAGTAAATAGATAAAATTTTGCTACAATTTTGTAAAATTTGTTCTATTAGGCATGACTTTCAGTTTAGGTATACTTCTTATTAAGTTATGCATTCAGAATATTTCAATAGACTACTGACAGTTGTATGAACCAATATCAAATTATTTATCTCAACTAAAACTATTTTGATTTAACTAATTTCAAGGTATATTCCCTTTAAATTAAAATTGGCCTTCATTACATACAATTTTGTTTTCTCACAAGAACTCATTTATCATATTAAAACCCTGTTATTCAGGACATGAAATACTTTGCACACAGTGCTGTTTGTGCACAGGGGGAGTTCATCTCATAACAAAATTTAGAAGACTATGAGACTTGAAAGGAGAATATTCAATGAATTTGGACAATAGGGAGTTTTATTAAAAATTATACTAGCTGATATTAGGGTTAGCAACAATAATTTAGGAGAGATTCTTGAATGTGTTAAACTGGGAGGCTATTTCAAAATAAATTAATATGTTGTTCTACTTTCTATTATTTAAATATGATGAATGATACTAAATACATGACTTTGATTTAAGAAATAACTCTCCTAAATGATATTTAGAAAAATGTTTAGAATAATACCAATCAATAATATTTATTGCCTGCTCATTTTGTTTATGTTAATTATGTTATAAAGCACAAAAATTTATTGAGTATCTGTGCATATCATGCTGAAAGGTACAGAGAGCATTTACTAGGCATTATGAAATAAGTGGGTTGACTGTGAGTAAAGAGTAAACAGAAGGTGTTGTTCCTACTCAACAAGTAAGTACAAGTGAATATAGTATAAAAATTAGTTATATATCCACGCAGAGCAAAGGAGTGAGCTGAGTAGGGTAAACTTAACTAGAGAAGCTACCAATCTGGTTGGCACCTAAGTTAAAACTTTTTCAGCCTCAATAGGTATATTCAATAAATAGGACTATTATGAAGCAGCACCAGAATGCTTTTTCTGTTCAGCAAGGCAATTAACTTGCCTTTACCTATTCAAAATATAAATACCCTTTCATATACATGAATGAATTTTAAGCATACTTTCTCAAAGATTATTATTTTTTTAATATTTTATGTTTTTCTTTATTCTACCAACTGTATTACTTCCTGACTCAAAGACCAAAGTAGACTGCTAGTGATTATCTCAAGTGAAGAGAAAAGTCTGAAATAGATTGGTGTCATCTAACTTCTCCTTAATCACAACCAAGGGACTGGAACAAGAGTTGCTGCAATGTAAATACATGAATATTGAAAACCATACCATGGGAATGCATACTCAACCATTTTCCCCAACCATACCTCCCAGCTTTCTTGAAGATAAAAGGTCTTTAAATGTTTTAAAATACTGGCTATAATTTGCATTGCTTTGGGACCAGAGCTATGGAAATATTCTGAGTGAGAATATGGTAGAAAAAAATCTATAATTTCTGATATTGGGGTAAAACAAAATTTCTCCAATGTCTTTGGCAGCAAGAGACCACCTAACCAGCCAAAACCGGTTTGGCTCAGTGGATTGAGCGTCAGCCTGTGGACTGAGGGGTCCCGGGTTCGATTCCGGTCAAGGGCACGTAACTTGGTTGCGGGCACATCCCCAGTAGGAGGTGTGCAGGAGGCAGCTGATCGATGTTTCTCTCTCATCGATGTTTCTAACTCTCTATCCCTCTCTCTTCCTCTCTGTAAAAAATCAATAAAATATATTTAAAAAAAAAAAAAGAGACCACCTAACCAGTTACATATATATTCCAAATATGGATTTAGATAGATCTTGGTTTCATATCAACTTTGCTATGAAGTATGTTCTTTTAATTTGGTGTATTTTTCTGATTATCTTTGTTAGAGCTAAAGATGGATATGGTATCATTTTGGAAGTAAGGAATAACATGTAACAAGTAAAAAAATTATTTCCCTATTTATAGTTTAGTTTCAAAAGCAACATGTTAATCTAAATCACTTTTTGAGCTTAATCAGAGGCCTTTTCTATGAAAAATAGTTGATTTAGCTTGGCTCCCTGAGGTTAACTCTGAAGATATTTTAAAAATTTAAACCTGCATGCATATTAGCATAACCAATGGACACAGACACTGGGGGAGTGGGGGCTTCCCCATGGTGGGGATAGCTGGGGGGGAGGGTCAAAGGAGACATATGTAAAACTTTAGACAATAAATAAATAAATAATTTAAAAAGACAAAAAAAATTTTAAACCTGCAATGCATTTTAAGTATATCTTTATTATTTTAAATCCCTTAATATTTTAACAAAGCACAACCTACAAGCTGAGTAGATAAACATATGCATTTGAGAGGTAAACAGAACGTACTTAACCTATTTTCTTTTTTTTTTTTTGAGACGATATTACCTTTATTTAAAATTTATTTACTTATAAGTTTATATAAATTAATTTTTGTTTTAAAAATTTTTACTGTTCTTATTGAATTTATTAGGGTGGCATTGGTTAATAAAATTAAGCAAGAGGACAAGAATAAATATAATCAAATGAGCAAAGAGAATTGACATCAAAGAAATACAAAGGATTGTAAGATTGGACAATCTGGATAAAATGGATAAATTCTTAGAAACATACAATCAAAACTGAATCAGGAAGAATTAAAGTATCTGAATAGACAGATGACAACTAGTGTAGTTGAAGCAGTAATAAAAAAGAGCTCTCAACAAACAAATGTCTTGGACTAGATGGCTGCACAGGAAAATTTTATCCAACATTCAAAGAAGAACTAACACCTATCCTTCTCAAACGATTCCAAAAAATTCAAGAGGAGGGAAGACCTTACCATATTTTCTACTATATTGTTCTTCCCTCTTCTGATCTCTGTTAGGAATAGTAATCCACTTTTATGCCTTCCAAAGAGTTCTGGTAAGGAAGTCTTCAATTTTTTGTAAGACTTCAAATAAACCATAATGGCATTCTGGAATATAACTGGTTTGGGATTTCTTTCCAAATTATTTTTTTGAACAGCAACACTTTTAAGCAAAGAAGTCTTACAGAACTTCCTATGAAGTCATTGGCTAGGTGCTTCAATGAATAATCCATTCATAAACTATTCTCCCACAATGAAGCATTAGACTGGTTTAAATGATTTTGCAATGACTGTCTAATATGAAGGTTTAAAAAGTGGCATAGTGTATTTGTTTTTTTAAGCTACAATAGGCAGTGCAATAGATCCTGGGATACTATATGGAGGTTGTCCTTTGGCTTCTATTGAAGCTATTAGCCACTGGAATTTGCAGAAAGACAGCAAAGAAAGATTGGGCTTCAATCAGAGATGGTTACACCCAAGTATTGGGTATAGTCAATGTTAACACCGAGAGGGAAGAAAGTTCCAATGAGATTGAGTTGGGTACATATTTATATTAACCTTCCTGCTTAGATTAATGTAGACATAACTATGGATCTATTCTATATGTTTTAAATATACATATATATGTATAATTTGTATACATAGTTATATACATAAGTTTTTCTCATTCATTCACTTACCACCTATGGTCTACTTTGTTCATGCATGTATGCATGTGTATACACTGAGTGGCCAGATTATTATGATCTCTGAACGCATAATAATCTGGCCACTCAGTATATATCTTTTTTTTAAATAAATCTTTATTGTTCAGATTATTACAGGTGTTCCTCTTTTTTTCCCCCTAGCTCCCCTCCACCTGATTCCCCACTCCACCCCATGCCCTTACCCCCCGCCACTGTCTTCAACCATAGGTGTAAGCTTTTTGTCCAGTCTCTTCCCGCACCCCTCACACCCCCTCCCCCCTGAGAATTGTCAGTCCATTCCCTTTCTATGTCCCTGATTCTATTATATTCACCAGTCCATTCTGTTCTTCAGATTTTTTATTCACTTGATTTTTAGATTCACTTGTTGGTAGGTATGTATTTGATGTCATATTGTTGTTCATAATTTTTATCTTTACCTTTTTCTTCTTCTTCCTCTTCTTAAAGAATATCCTTCAGCATTTCATGTAATCCTGGTTTGGTGGTGATGAACTCCTTTAGCTTTTTCTTGTCTGTGAAGCTCTTTATCTGACCTTCAACTCTGAATGATAGCTTTGCTGGGTAGAGTAATCTTGGTTGTAGGATCTTGCTGTTCATCACTTTGAATATTTCTTGCCACTCCCTTCTGGCCTGCATAGTTTCTGCCGAGAAATCAGCTGACTATCGTATGGGTGCTCCCTTGTAGGTAATTAACTGTTTTTCTCTTGCTGCTTTCAAGATTCTCTCTTTGTCTTTTGCCCTTGGCATTTTAATTATGATGTGTCTTGGTGTGGTCCTCTTTGGATTCCTCTTGTATGGGGTTCTGTGTGCTTCCTGAACTTGTAAGTCTATTTCTTTCACCAGGTAGGGAAAGTTTTCTGTCATTATTTCTTCTAATAGGTTTTCAATATTTTGCTCTTTCTCTTCTTCTGGCACCCCAAAAATTCGGATGTTGGTACGCTTAAAGTTGTCCCAGAGGCTCCTTACACTATCTTCATATTTTTGGATTTTTTCTTTTTGTTTTTCTGGTTGGGTGTTTTTTGTTTCCTCATAGTTCAGATCTTTGGTTTGATTCTTGGGGTACGTTGATCTACAGTTGAGTTTCTGTATATTCTTTATTTCAGACAGTGTATGCTTAATTTCTGACTGGTCCTTTTCCATTTTTTTTGGCATTCTCATTAAGGTCCTTGAAGGTCTCACTAAGCTCCTCGGAGGTCTCATCAAGTTTCTCGGCGGTTTTTAGAAGATTCTTGAGTAACCTTATAAATGTGGTTCTGAACTCTATGTCGTCCATTAGTTTGCTTTCCTCCATTTCTCTCATTCGTGACATGTTTCTTTGTCTCCGCATTTTGCTGCTTCCTTATGTTGATGGAGTGGCTTTGCGTGGTAGGTGACCTATAGGGGCCAAGTAGCTCAGCCTCCCCAATCACCTGAGGTGGACGCCTTTGGTACACCCCTTTGTGGGCTGAGTGCAAAGTCTTGGTGTAGTTAAGCCTTGATTGCTGTTGGTACACTGGGAGGAATTGACCTCCAGGCCAATTGGCTGTGAGGACCCGCTGTGTCTATTATGGAAGAACTGCTGCGCTGGAGACACGCTTATGGTGCAGGACTTGTTTCAGTGGGGCTTTGGTGCTCACTGAGTCTGCCTCTTGAATGTATCACTTATGGATGTGAGGAGTTGAAATCTGGTGTCTCACACTGACCACTAGGTACACTGGCTTCTGGATCTCCAATGGGGTGCAGGTCAGCTACTGTCTGAGGCCACCCAGCAGGAGCTACAGCAAGAACTACAGTTTTCTCCTCTTTGCTTGGAGTTTGGAGGTTTTAGAGCTGTCTGACCTGGGCTGCAAGTTTGCTAGGTTAAGCTGCGATAGGGCACGCCATTCATATGCTAAAGCCGCTGCTTGGAGCTTGGGTGGGTTCGTAGATTGTGCAGGGCGGGGTCTTAGGGCATGACTAGGCTAGGGCATGGCAAACAGCGATGGCTGCCAGTAAGCCGGCTCTGCGGCTCTGCGTCTCGGACCGTGTCCCACGTCCAGTGCCCCAGCACAATAAACAATTGTTCCTGCGCACAGCCCTGCAAGCAAGCCTCCCTCACTTTCCGACCCCACGGCAGACAGTCCAGCTTCTCCCCGTAGGAGTTTGGGTCCCCCGTGTCTCCCCAGAAACGAGTTCAGAGTAATCGGGAGCTTATCTCCCGTTGGGTTGAAAACAGCAGCGCTTTCAGTCACCCGTCGCCAGCCCGATTCCCGCGTCTCCGTACCTCAGCTTTTCAGTGCTTGTGCACCCCTCAATGCTGTTTGCTCTTTCCTTCTAGTTGTAGAACTTCCACTCAGCCAGCTTTCCTGTGGTTCTGGGTGATAGACGTTCTGTCTTTTAGTTGTAGTTTTGAAATTGTTGTGCGAGGCAGCAGTTTAGGTGCTTACCTATGCCGCCATCTTGGTTTCTCCTCAGTATATATCTTATATAATAAAAGGCTAATATGCAAATTGTCCCCTAAACCAGGAGTTTGACCAGCAGGCAGGCCAGCCAACTGCCCATGTCCCCTCCCCCGGGCCAGGCTGGCCAGACCCCACCCATGCACAAATTCATGCACCGGGCCTCTAATATATATATATATATATATATATATCTCTGAGTAGCCAGATTATTATGCGTTCAGAGATCATAATAATCTGGCCACTCAGTGTATATAATATATAGTATTTTATAGACAGAATCTTTGTCTATAAAATATTTTCAGAATAAAATACAGTATATTTGATCCAGCAACACTATGAAATTGTAACAATTATTTGAAAGGGGAAATTGATTGTTGTTTTACTAGATATAAAATTATGACTTTCCTGAAGAGATTAAAAATGGCAGCACTGTAAATGGATGCTGCATGGATGTGCTCTCAGCAACAGACTGGAATTCCAACTGAAATACAGAAAAACTTCCTGAATAATCAATGAAAGACTTGCAAGAGAGAATCTTGATACCCAAGGAACAAGGGTGGAGACCACATAGAGACTGGTAGGAGGGGCAGAGGTGTGAAAGGGCTGGCCAGGTGACCACAGATAGCAGCTGAAGTCCAGGAGAGATATCTCAGCTGTGGGGGGTTGCCAGTGAGAACTCTGGGATGTAATCCTCAAGCTGGCCCCCCAGCAGAGAGTACCACAACTGAGAAGGGTACCCATATAACATCTGGCTGTGAAAATCAGTGGGTTAGCTATCTGCAGGGAATGATGGCAGAAAATTCAGGCACCCTCTTAAAGGGCCAATGCACAAAATTCCCTGTGGAGCCACCCACCTTGTGCTCTGGCAAAGGGTGGGCAGAGTGCACTGGAGCTGTGTGAGCAGAAGCCAGGATTGGGGAATCAGGGGTTGGAATTCAGAAAGCAGACACCCGAGTTTCCTGTGCTGAGTATTCCCTCACACAGCAGAGGTTATCTTTCCCACACAGACATCTGCCTTGCCTTGGAGAATACAGTTGACCTACACTATTGGAAAACAACTTGCCATAAGTCCATTTAAGAGACTAAAAATAGCAATTAGCTTCCAGGCAGAAGCAACTGCCTTACCCTGTTGAAAAAACTCTGGCCACACCTGAGGATGATTGCCTGGGGTCAATTCAAGTTGGAATCCTATCAGTCTATAGGTAGAGGTGGTCTCTGGAGGCTTTGAGTCTTTGCCTGATCTAATTAGTCAGAAACAGTGTTTTTCACTGTCCTGCACTAGAGATTGAGAGGCATAGAGGATCTACCTAATATATAGTCACAAACCCAGACAGCCAAAATGAGGAGACAAAGAAACAACCCCCAAATGAAAGAACAAGAGAATTCTCCTGAAGAAGAGATAAATGAAGCAGAGATAAGAAATTTATCTGAAAGACAGTTCAGAGTATTGGTTCTCAACAGCATGAAAAAAAAAGATATAGTAACTACGAAAAATGAAAAATCTAAGACAAAGAATGACATAACAAAAATAAAGAACACATTGGAAAGAATACATAGCAGATTAGGGGAAGGTGAGGATCCAATCAGTGAATTAGAAGACAGAATTGAAAATATCACTCAATCAGAGAACTGAAAAGAAAAAAAAAAACAAGAGGGCAGCCTAAAGGAGCTGAGGGACAATGTGAAATGTAACAATATTAGAATAGCAGGTGTGCCAGAAGAGGCAGAAAAGGAGAAAGGGATAGAGAATGTGTTTGAAGAAATAATGGCAGAAAACTGACCTAACCTGAAAAAGGAAAAAGTCACACAAGTTTGAGAGGCACAGAGAATCCCAAACAAGAAAAACTCAAACAGACCCCCATCCAGACATATCATAATTAAAATGCCAAAAACTAAAGGCAGAGAGAATCTTAAAGGCAGCAAGAGCAAAGCAAACTTTTACCTACAAAGGTGCTCCCATAAGGCTAAAACCTGATTTCGCAACAGAAACATTACAGGCCAGAAGGGAATGGCATAAAGTACTCAAGGTAATGGAAAGCAAGGATCTAAAACCAAGATTACTATATCCAGCAAGGCTATCATTCAAAATAGATGGTCAAATAAAGAGCATCCTAGACCAAAAAAAAAAGGGTTGGGGGCGGCTAAAAGAGTACATCACCACCAAGTCTGCATTACAAGAAATGCTAAAGGAAATGTTGTAATGAGAAGAAGAAAAAGAGAGAAACCTAGGCATACAGAATTAAAATGGATATAAATAAGTACCTGTCAATAATAACCCTAAATGTAAATGGATTAAATGCTCCATTCAAAAGCCATAGGATAGCTGAATGGATACAAAAACACGACCCAACTATATGCTATCTTCAAGAGACCCACCTCAGAACGAAAGATACACACAGCATGAGAGTGAAGGGATGGGGAAAAATCCATACACATGGAAAAGAAAAAAAAAAAACTGGAGTAGCAATACTGATATCTGACAAAACAGACTTTAAAATGAAGGCTATCACAAGTGACAACATATGTCACTACATAATACTAAAGGGATCAATCCAACAAGAGGATATAACCCTGGTAAACATATATGCACCCAATATGGGAGTACCTAAATAATACACACACACACACACACACACACACACACACACACACACACACACACATATATATATATATATATATATATATATATATATATATATATATATACACACACACACACACTCACACTGAGAGGCCAGATTATTATGATCTCTGAATGCATAATAATCTGGCCACTCATTGTGTGTATGTATGTATGTATATGTGTGTGTGTGTATATATATATATATATATATATATATATATATATATATATATATATATATATTAGAGGCCCGATGCTTGAAATTCATGCATGGGGGGGGGGTGTGTGTCCCTCAGCCCAACCTGCACCATCTCCAACCTGGGACCCCTCAAGGGATGTCCGACTGCCCGTTTAGGCCCGATCCCACCTAAACGGGCAGTCGGACATCCCTCTCACAATCCAGGACTGCTGGCTCCCAACTGCTCGCCTGCCTGCCTTCCTGATTGCCGCTAACCACTTCTGCCTGCCACCCCCTAACCACTCCCCTGCCAGCCTGATTGATGCCTAACTGCTCCCCTGCCAGCTTGTTTGCCCCTAACTGCCCTTCCCTGCAGGCCTTGTCACCCCCAACTGCCCTCCCCTGCAGGTCTGGTCCCCCCAGCTGCTCTCCCCTGCAGGCCTGGGTCCCCCCCAACTGCCTTTCCCTGCTGACCTGATTACCCACAACTGCCCTCCCTTGCAGACTTGGTCCCTCCCAACTGCCTACCCTGCTGGCCATCTTGTGTCCACATGGGGGCAGCCATCTTTGACCACATGGGGGCCGCCATCTTGTGTGTTGGAGTGATGGTCAATTTGCATATTATTCTTTTATTAGATAGGATTAGATAGAAGAGAGGCCTGGTGCATGGGTGGGGGCTGGCTGGTTTGCCTTGAAGGGTGTCCCAGATCAGGGTGGGGGTTCCCTTGAAGCATGGGGCATCCTGGGCGAGGTGCCTGTGGTGGTTTGCAGGCCGGCCATGCCCCCCAGCGACCCAAGCGGAGGCCCTGGTATCTGGGATTTATTTATCTTCTATAATTGAAACTTTGTAGCCTTGAGCAGAGCCAAGCCTCCTGCTCGCTCCGTGGCTGCAGCCATTTTTGTTAGGATTTATTTATCTTCTATAATTGAAACTTTATAGCCTTAAGCGGAGGCCAAGGCAGGCCAGGGCAGGTGGAAAGCTTGGCTTCCTCCAGCGCCGGGGAAACCCAAGCCTCCTGCTCTCTCCGTGGCTGCAGCCATCTTGGTTGGGTTAATTTGCATACTCACTCCTGATCGGCTGGTGGGCGTGGCAGATGTACAGTCAATTTGCATATTACTCTTTTATTAGATAGGATGTGTGTGTGTGTGTGTGTGTGTGTGTGTGTGTGTGTGTATATTAGAGGCCCAGCCTGGTCCATGAATTCATGCATGGGTGGGGTCCTGCCAGCCTGGCCAGGGGGAGGGGACATGGATGGTTGGCTGGCCTGCCTGCTGGTCAAACTCTTGGTCGAGGGGACAATTTGTATATTAGCCTTTTATTATATAGGATATACACTGAGTGGCCAGATTATTATGTGTTCAGAGATCATAATAATCTGGCCACTCAGTGTGTAAATATATATATATATATATATATATATATATATATATATATACACACACACACACACACACACACACACACACACACACTTCTAGAGGACTTCAACAGAGAGATTGACAACAATACAGTCATAATAGGGGACTTTTACACCCCACTGACTTCACTGGATATATCTTCCAGATAAAAACTTAACAAGGAAACAGTAACTCTAAAGGATCAGATAGATTTGTTTTTTATGGAACATTTCACCCCAAAGCAGAAGAACATACATTCTTCTCAAGTGCACATGGATCATTCACAAATATAGACTACATATTAGGACACAAAACAAGTCTCTACAAGTTCAAGAAGATTTAAATGACATCAAGGATCTCCTCAGATCATAGTGGAATGAAATTTAGAAATCAACTACAGTAAAAACACCCCAAAACATTCAAACATATGGAGGCTAACTAACATGTTATTAAACAATGAATGGGTTACCAACAAGATCAAGAAAGAAATAAAAAAAAAATTCCTGGAAACAAATGAAAATGAACATACAACAACCCAAAATCTCTAGGATACAGCAAAAGCAGTCCTGAGAGGGAAGTTCATAGCACTACAGGCATACCTCAATAAACAAATATCAGCAATAAAGTATTTTACCCTACAACTTAAAGAACTAGAAAGAGACCAATAAGAAAAACCCAGAGTAATTAGAAGGAATGAGATAATAAAGATTAGAGCTGAAATAAATTACATAGAGACTAAAAAATCAATACAAAAAAATCAATGAAACCAAGAGCTGGTTCTTTGAAAGGATACACAAAATTGATAAACCATTAGCCAGACTAATAAAAAAAGGAAAGAGGACCCAAATAAATAAAATCAGAAATGAAATTGGAAAAGTAACCACTGACACCACAGAAATACAAAGGGTTGTAAGAAAATACTATGAACAACTATATGCCAACAAGCTGGACAATGTGGATGAAATGGAAAAATTCCTGGAAAAAATACAATCTCCCAAAACTGAATCAGGAGTAATCAGAAAACCTGAATAGGCCAATAACAACTGATGCAATGGAAGCAGTAAACAAACAAAAGCCCAGGTCTGAACAGCTTCACAGGGGAGTTTTATAAAAGAACTAACACCTATACTCCTCAAACTATTTCAGAAAATCCAAGAGGAAGGAACACTTCCAAGCTCTTTTTATGGGGCCAGCATTATCCTAATTCAAAAACCAGATAAAGACACTACAAAGAAAAAGAATTATAAGCCAGTATCACTGATAAAGCTGACAGTTGGAAATCCCTCTCGCAGTTCAGGACCCCTCGCTCCTTACTGCCTGCCTGCTCACTGCTCCTTACCACGCAGCTCACTGCTCCATAGTGCTGCCATGGAGGCAGGAGAGGCTTCTGCCACTGCCACTGCACTCGCCAGCTGTGAGCCCTATCTTTCTGTGTAGTTGTCTGTGGGCCAACTGCTCTCTTCCTTCTCACTTAGGGTAGCAGGATGTGAGGGCAGAGTGCACTGTCATCGAATGCAGAGGGCTGCCCAGAGCTGAGGGGAGTGGCCGGGCTCACGGGGTGAGAGCTGGCCACAGAGGATGCTATCTCACCCAATTGTGGGGCAGGCTGGCTGGCCTTCATCTGCCTTACCCCATCCAGGGAGGGACCGAGCAGGGTGTCCCCCTCTCCATTCTCCATCCTTCCATCTGTGGCACCTGTCACCCTTGCTAGGCCTCCCCCAAAGTGAGTTCAGCTCAATCACTGAATGTAAAAGGGCACCGCGGGGCGGGGGGGGCCTCCACTCCAGTGCCCCCTCATACTCAGCGACAGGACCTGGTCAACAGGACCTGCTCTCAGGACGGTGGCCACAGCTGCAGAACATAGATCTGTTTCAAGAAAAGTTGGGAATGCAGACTTTCGTATGAGCCGCTATTCCAAAAGGTGGCAGTTTATTCACATTGTGGCAAAGACACCTTCAAGAGTAACATAAGTGGGTAAAGTCAGGGCCAAACCGGGCCATTTCCTCATCCAATCTCTCTGAGGTGTGTGGACAGAACCAAGTCTCAGCTCTTCACAGGACACGTCTGGGGTTTTTTAAGCCTAAAGGACAGTAGTCTGTCTCCATTCTTGTTCTTTGGGATTTTTTCATTGTCAGATAAATGGATGCGTACATTGGGGCAATCCTCTCGAGATACAATATTCCAGTTGCACCCATGTGACGACGACAGCGCCCCTCAGAGGGAGGGAGCCGACAGATGGGGAGCAGGGAATTCTGAAAACCAAAGTGATGACAGAGATGCTAAGCCTTTCCTTCACATGTCTGACACCCCTCTTCAGGCGGCCTGCAGGCCAGGCATCTGCTGGACCTTTACCACTTGATGTCCTGGCAGGCTGCCCTGGACCCTGCTAAGCAGTGTGCAGGGCCACCTGGGCCCAGGGGGAGTCGCCTCCCCGTCCCAGCCACTCCTGGTACAGCTCCTGCACATGGGCTCTGATCTCCAGGGGCCACACTGGGATGGCAGTGTAGATGCCTTCCATCTGCTGCAGCAGTGCCCTGTCTGCACACCTGTCGTCCACCTGGGCCTGGCCTCTGCCGCTTAGGCATGCCCAGCACAGGCCAGGACCTCCACAAAGTGGCAAGGGAACTTGTCTCTACAGCTTCAGGACCACTTCTGGATGTTCCAAAAGCCGTAAGCAGCCTCAAAGCATAGCAGAACCTCTCCGTCCCTTTCAAGGGTGAACTCCTGGAAGTCTTTGTTCCTCAGGGTGCGGTAGGTGAGCACTCCCACGTCCTCGTTGAACAGCTCCTTGGCCATGCGCCTGAAGATGTGTGCCAGGTACCCATCTGGGCTGGCACCCTCGTGAAGCCTCACTCCTTCTCCTTCATGTCTCCAAACAGAGTGTCCACAGTGGCGTCAGTCGAGGCGAGATCACTTTGCTCCATTATCTGAACAATTTCACCTGAGGTTAACATGCAGTCAGCACCCTGGGAACTATGTAAATCTGTGGGAACATCTTCTCAAAGGGCCTCCAGTTTCTTGTCATAACACGGGGCCACAATGACGTGGAAAATCTTGTCTGGGGACAGGTTCTGCCGTCTGGTGAAGTAATCCTTTACCAGAGAGCCCATGATCTGCTGGGGAGACTTGGCCATGCAGAGATGGGGGTGATGGGGTGACCCAGCACATGCTCTGCATATAGGTCACAGCCAGAGCAGGTGGAGGTCAGCATGGGTAGCTGGGACTCTTCCTCACGGTACTGGCAGTACCGACACACAAATTCCTTCTGACTATCTAGGATGCTGAAGTTCACAGCTATCTTCATCTCAAAACAGTGTGCCCCAAGGCTTTTGGGGAAGCCGCAGAGCCTTCTGGATGCATTAGTGACTCTGAGGCTGAATTTAGCAGCAAAATACGGCAGAGAGTAAGGACACAGGGACACTGCCAGCACATTGTGCTGTGAGGTATCACATTTCTTATTAAGGTTCAGAACACAGAAGTCCTTGGTGTTCTGTTGAGAAACTTGGACTCCTTCCTCTGTGGTCACACAACTGTCACATGCCAGGCAGTCACTCAGAAAGATCTTGGTATCGGCCAACTTATGGAATTCTCCCTCCTCTTCGTTCTTCTGAGCCAGACTCTGGACGTTGACTGCGGCATTCTCTTGGTTATTGGTTTTTGTTCTTACTACATTCCTTCAGTGTGCAGTGATCACACTTCATCTAGAGTGGAACGGTTGGTTGCCAGCTCCAGTGACCTTGAGGAAGCACAGGGAGAGCAGTCAGTCACCACTGGTCACCCCTGGCACTGCTGGCAGTATCCTTTCTTCCTTGTGGAGCATCTAGGGAGGGGAAGCAACCACAGTGCCGAAGGCCAAGTTCCAGGAGGCCAGCAGTGCTGTTGGAATCGTGCCCCAGCACTGGTCCATTGGTGCATGGACTGTCCTCTGGAGATTGAACCTACAGGACTAATAAGGAAGCCAGTCCCCAGTTCCACCCCGCCTCCTCCACTGATTGATTGGAGTCTGAAGGCCAGGAGGAAGGACCAAGAGGCCTGCCTTGCAGCTGCTCTCCAGTACCCCTGCCACTCACTCTGGTTCCCTGTTAACCGTCCTCTGATCAATGGGAGCCTGCGGGCCGGGGAAGGGACCAAGCAGTCTGCCTTCCGCCAGCTCACCAGTCACTGCTGCCACAGATTAATTGGAGCCTGAGGGACCCTGGTTCCCCCGTTAGCCATCCCCTGATCAATGGAGCCTGAGGGTCAGCGGGGATGGACAGGTTGTCCATTCAGTCGTTATGGACCCTGGGTTTTTATATATTAGGATAGTACTGGAAGTCCTAGCCATAGCAATAAGACAAGAAGAATAAATAAAAGGCATCCAAATTGGAAAGGAAAAAGTAAAACTCTCATTATTTGCATATTACATGATATTGTACATAGAAAATTCTAAAGACTCCACCAAAAACTACCAAATTTAATAAATGAATTTGGCAATGTAGCGGCATACAAAATTAACACCCAGAAACCTATGGCCTTTTTATACACCAATAATGAACTCACAGAAAGAGAAGCAAGAAAAAACAATCCCATTCACCATTGCAACAAAAATTTAAGATACTTAGGACTAAACTTAACCAAGGAGGTAAAAGACCTATACTGAGAAAACTATAGGACATTGAAAAAATAGACATAAGAAGATATAAACAGGGGGAAGAATATACCGGGTTCATGGATTGGTAGAATCAACATCATTAAAATGTCCATACTACCCAAGACAATCTAAAGATTCAATGCAATTCCTATTAAAATACCAATGGTATATGGGAGTTGGCTGGGAGACGTCAATGAGGGGAAAAGGGAATATATGTAATATTTTGAAAAATAATTTTTTAAAAAGTTAAAATGATAAATAAAATAAAATTATGATTTTCCTTATTGATTGATATTTCTTCTGCTAGATAACAAACTTCTCATGAGATAAGTTTGGCCAGGTGCTATAAGTATTCTATTAGTCTATGAGGATTTTGTAGGTATTTTAGTCTATGAGAAGAGGGATGAAACTGCTACCTTCTTTTAAGCGTTCATCTATTTTGGTTTGGTGTCATCTTCTGTGGCTTCTCTTAATTGTCTAATTTTTTCTTTTAATGTTCTTCATAGTCAACTCTTTATTTACATATTTCATAAGGTTTTTGTTCCTCAGGCCTCTATCCATAACTCATGAATTTTATCCTTTCTATCTTCATCTATCTATTTTAGTGAATTCAACTCTTTCCCTTTTTAAATGACTCATATGTCTAAATACCACCCTTATATTTAACTTTGAACATACATTTCAGACTGATTTCTATATATGTCTTTTATTGGTAAATTTGTGGAATTCAAACTCTATATATGTAAAATCAAATACATCTTTACTTCTCCAAACCTGTGTTCTTAATCTCATACGTTGTCTCTGTGATGATTTTACAATTTTTCCAGTCACCACACATTAAAAATGTAGTCGTCCTTAATTCCAGTTTTTCACCTTTTCTCCCTTCCACAGACATTTGAATCATTCACAATGTCTAACCTAATTTTTCTTGCAATAATTTATTCATTCTTCTTATATTTTATAATTATATCATTCTGATTTTTCTCATTCATTTTTCCCACCTATGCCTGATACTTTTTATTTTATTTATTTATTTATTTATTTATTTATTTATTTATTTATTTTTATTAATTTCTTTATTGATTAAGGTATCACATATTTGTCCTCATCCCCCCATTCCCATCCCAAACCCCTCCCCACGCATGCCCCCACCCCCCTGTTGTCCGTGACCACTGGTTAGGCTTATATGCATGCATACAAGTCCTTTGGTTGATCTCTCCCCCTCACCCCCACCCTCCCTTACCTTCCCTCTGAGGTTTGACAGTCTGATCGATGCTTCCCTGTCTCCAGGTCTGTTTTTGTTCATCAGTTTATGTTGTTCATTATTTCCCCTAAATGAGTGAGATCATGTGATACTAGCAATACACTTATAAGAACCGAAAATGAGACAAGCAATAATGGTTATGCTGAGAGGTAAATGAATCAGTCTGTAGTGAGTTTCTTTCTGGGCCAACAGATCTTTTGAGTCCCAATTTCAATGTCAAACAGTTCCTTATGTGTACATGTCAGCAATGATATTTCAGTTCTGGATGGTGGACAAATGGTGGTAATGCAGGTCCGACCCTCTCTGGTTTGGTCCTGGGCAACCTGCAGCGACGCACAGCTGCAGACTGCTAGTATGTCAAGGCGTCATCAGCGTCTTCCATATCTGGACTGTTTCTCTTCTGTCTTCATGGCTGGAGCAGTCCTGTCAATCCTTCTCTGTTGCAGGAATCCACATGGTCTTGGAGGTGTTTTCTGAAAATATGCAAACATATTCTAGACCAAAAGTAAATAAAGGAATCTTTTCTATAAATTTGACTAGGGATCCTTTTTCATTTTTTGCCCAAAGGATTTTCCTTTGGCTTGTTTTGATACCATGTGTGTTTTTCATGGGTGTCTTGCTGTTAGCATTACAAATGAAAGTTAATTTTCTAAAGTAAAAATTTTCTAAATGTAACTTACAGGATATTTTTCCTTACATGATATTCTTCTACTACCCCCCCCCCCTTTTAATTTAAATATTAGGAGGCTTTTGGAAATTTTATAATGTAGTCTTGATGGCTCTTAAATTATAAT
Organism: Plecotus auritus; assembly: GCF_963455305.1. NCBI lineage: Eukaryota > Metazoa > Chordata > Mammalia > Chiroptera > Vespertilionidae > Plecotus > Plecotus auritus. Next base: position 100,896,195 of record NC_137784.1, read on the forward strand.
TTTTTGCACTAAAATATGTCTGTGGCACAGTTGCAGAGGGGCCATCAGGAGAGAACTTGGGGGTCAACAGAGGTGGGGCACAGACCCTCACTCCCCAACTTTGCAGGGGCCTGAACCCTCACCCTCTTTGAGGGAGGTCTCCTGCCCCCATAGCTGCTTCACTTCCCATGCCCAACTCAAATCGGGACCCAGGTAACAGACAGAGACTTGGCCGACAGCAGCTGCCCTCTCACTGCAACAAGACTTGTTTAAGTTGTCTTGTACCCATGGTGTGAGGAAGTGGGTTTTTGATATCTAAATCCAACCTAGCACCAGGAATGCTCAGGGCCTACTCAAGAAGGCAAATAATCCTTTCCACTAATATTTACAGGGTAAAATAAGATTGTTGTTAGAGTATTAAATTTGACAGTAAAATAGTAGTCAAGTTGTCAGACTAATTTAAATTGGCTAAGTGAAATAAGTGAATATTCTAGAAAAATTAATGGTACTGAACAAAAAGCTGTTCCTAAAGTGTTAACTAAAATTTTTATTGGTAGTTGATCTCATGGTAAAATTGTGTAACATGTAATGAACCTAATGCCTGATACTTTTTAAAAATTTTTAATGTCTTAAAATTACTTCCAATGACCTACTCAAACATATCTCCTTGGTAGAAGACTGTTTTCACTTTTACTTGGTTGTGCCCCTGCTAAGTAGCTACAGTATACGCTCATCTATATTGATGCGTTTTTTCTGCTAGATCTCAATTTCTAAGATGTACTAGTAAAGCCCATATCATGTATATACAGTGTCCCAAAATAATGTAATTATACTTAACAGCTTATAGTTCAATTTTTTAAATGAAATGCATTTTAATAAACACTGCCTTTATAATTAAACAAAGTGTGTGTATACATTTTTGGGACACCCAATATTTGTTTCCCATTGGGCCTAATTAGTATTATATAAATACTAGTGGCCCAGTGCATGAAATTCATGCATGGGGGGAGGGTTCCCTCAGCCCAACCTGCACCCTCTCCAATTGGGGTCCCCTTGGGCATTGGTCTTAAACCAGCAGTCGGACATCCTCTCACAATCTGGGACCGTTGGCTCCTAACCGCTCACCTGCCTGCCTGCCTGATCACACCTAACTGCCTCTGCCTGCCTGCCTTATTGCCCTTAACCCCTCTGCCTGCCTGCCTGATTGCCCCTAACCTCTCTGCCTGCCTGCCTGATCACTCCTAACTGCCCTCCCCTGCCAGGCTTATCTCGCCCATAACTGCTCTCCCCTGCCACCCTGATCACCCCTAACTGCCTCTGACTGCCTGATTGCCCCTAACTTCCCTCCCCTGCTGGCCTGATCTCACCCCCAATGGCCCTCCCCTGCCAGCCTGATCTTGCCCCCAACTGCCCTCCCCTTCTGGCCTGATCTTGCCCCTAACTGCTCTCCCCTACCAACCTGATCACCCCTAACTGCCTCTGCCTCAGCCCCCACCACCATGGTTTTGTCCGGAAGGAAGTTGGATGTCCGGAAGATGGCTGGTTGACCCGGTCTAATTAGCATATTACCCTTTTATTAGTATAGATAGAGTATATAGGATAGGATTGCTTAAATGGGGGGGGGAGCCTTTTTTTCAGCAAGAGGAGATGCTCTTGGCAGACAAAAACAAATAATCCCTATATATGGTCTGATAGCCAGCCATATGCACTATATTGCCAAACTGGTCATTAAAAAATTGAACCACTTTCTTACACCTTATACCAAATGGCTGTTACCCTTAAAACCCCTCCTCAGCCCCCACCTTATGTTCTGCCTTCACAGTTAACCCAGATTAGGTTCTGATTTGTCAGTTTCTATGCCAGTCAGTGTCAAAAGCTCTGCCTCCTAGGCAGCCATTGGCTCCTCACAGTTCACCCAGATTTGGTTCTGATTGGTCAGTTTCTATGCCAGTCAGAGTCTCCAGGCCTATCTCCAGGCCTGATCAGAGAGGCAGGGCTGATCAGCAGCCACCCCAGGCTGCTGGCAAGGCCCAGAGAGAGAGAGAGGCAAGGGCTGATCAGCAGTTCAGACCCTGCTTCTCCCTCTGGGCCTCGCCAGCAGCCATGCCTCTCTCTCTGAGCCTCGCTAGCAGCCTGGGGCAGCTGCTGATCAGCCCCGCCTCTCTCTCTCTCTCTTCAAGAGGTTAGCAGTTCTGCTCGCTTGCCAGTCCCACCCACTCAAGCCTGCTGCGCACACAGCCTGGCATTCGGTCATCCCTTCAGTCATTTTGGACATTACAGACCCTGGCTCTTTATATATAGAGATTTGCTTAAATGAATTGAACTTAGAAAATTTTAACAATAGTTGGTTATTGCTTTGAACAAATTGGCCTTTGTTCTCTGTGGCGGAAAGTATATCATCAGTTGTTTGATTGGGGAATATATATTTTCCTATGATAAAATGAAATGGAATAATTTTACATTTTGTTTATTTAAAGCTTTACTCAGATTTAGATTTTTGTTTTCTCTTTTATTTTGTGTGTATTATTTGAATGAACACTTATCAAATAGGAGAAAGCAATAGCTCTTTATAGGTGATTATTACCATATATCCTACCTACTTGGCAACCACCAAGTAACTGAAGTCTCACCAATGAGATATTGGGGTTAGGACTTTGTTCTGAAATTTCTAAAGTCCAACCTTTTGTAAAATTCTATTGGCAAAGAACATCAGTAGTGTAACACTCTTACAAAGGACATAGCTGTAGGTAGCACTATAAAAGTAATGTACTGGCCTTTGAGGCCATTCCCAATGAGTGGAGTAATGTGTGACCGGGCTGCTAATAGATTTACTTTTGCATAACCTTGCCCAGTTTTTATGAGCTGAAAATTCCAGGGGACTCATCATTATTTATGCACTACAATTGTTCATTCCTTTTCTTCCTCTATATTACAATTTCACCCGCCATTCTTTCATAGGAAAAGGCATCCTGAAATGAATTTAAAGACTGAGCTCTCCAAGAACCCACAGATCAACTTGGCACTGTGGTAATTATGTATCTAAGACAAAACAGTGGAACACTTCAGAAAAAATGTACTTAATATATTCACATTTTCAAAATATGTAACACAGCCACTTTGACTTCAAATACAACTTGTTACAGATAATTTGGCCATTAGTCTTGGCAATGGCAATCTCATACTGTCTATTGTTATTGCTATCATATTCCATTAAATTAGTGTTCCTTGTAATATTTAAAAGTGTACTTTAAAAGTATCAATGCACTATTGGTTTCTAAGAACAATAGTAGAAAGTGAAGGATATGGAGAGAAAAGAGAGAGAACAAGAAAGAAAAAGAAGAGGAAGAAAGGAGGAATCAATGAAACAAACAAATAATAAGAATATGAAAAAGAGCAATAAAACCCAAATAGACATGCTGATAAAAAAAATAGGTACAATCTATAAAGGCATAGCTTGCTGTATGGACTAGTGAATTTATAGTACCTCAGACTTCTCACATCTCTTGGAAATGCTATGACATGTGATTCAGTACCTACATTTACTTCTAGTCTACTACACGGTCTACTGAGTAAGCAGTGGGTTACATGATTTTCTCCTCTGCTACAAGTAATTAAAATTAGGGCAGACACTCAATCCAGGAAGAACAATTCATATTCTCCATGCTAGAAATTTGAATTGTGACACAGTGATTCTAGTTACTTGCTGTTGGTTCCTTGAACTGAGTAGAACTAGATTCAGTAACTGAGGTTACCATTCTGAGTCAACCATGTTTGGATCATGTTTTTGGAAAACTTGAGAAAAATCAGACTTCAGAGAAAAGAGAGAAGACTGAAGCAAAATCACAGAGAGAAGTGAAAACAGGAGCTCATGTAGCCTTAGAGATAGGAAGAGAATGATTAGAGCTTCCGTCAGCCTTCTGGTTCCTGGTTTTATTCTATCATGTAGGTCAACTACATTTCTTGCCTTAGCATTCTGTATCTTTATTAGTTAGCTTGGCCTGCCATAACAAAATGCAACAGATAGTGTGGCTTGAATAACAGAAATTTATTTTCTCAAAATTATAGAGGCTAAAATTCCTAGATCAGGGTGTGAGCATGAGCACAGTTGGCTTCTGGTGAGAGTTCTCTGCCTGGCTGTATAAACAGCCATATTCTTGCTGTATATAATCTCATGGCAGAGAGAGTACTCTGGTGGCTCTTCCTCTTCTTATAAAGATACAAGTCCCATCATGAGCTCACCCCTTGCCTCCCATGAACTGATCTAAAAATTATCATCCAAAGGCCCTATTTACAAATGCCATTACATTAAGGGTTTAGGACTTCAACCTATGAATTTGTGGGGTTATAATTATATCCATAGCAATATCCTTCCAAAAGAGGTACATCCCTGTTTTTATGTTTCAGGTAACTCCGGTGGAAATGGTTTTAGAATCTGCATTATTACCAAGTTTTCCTGGTGATTCTATTTCTACTGGTTTATGTATCACAGTTTGGGAAACTCTGTACCAAAAGAATGTGAAGAGTTGACTTAAGGAATAAAGATCAGTCAATAAAAAGTTACAACAGGGCTGGCTGGAAAGAGGGACAAAGTCAACAGTCAGGAGCAAGGCAATAGCTAAGATACAGCAAGATCATAGTGTAAATAAAAGTGATATATTGAAGTATCTATAAGTTACTATGGTATGCATATAAGAACAGAAGATGATCAGACTATTCTAAATATACAGGGTTGAAGCACACAGATGCTGGCATTATGCAGCTTTGATCTCTCACTTTTCAGACTTACTATCTAAAACAAACACTATTACTAAAACATCATTTATTATATGGTACTAGAGGCCTGGTACACAAAATTCTGCACGAGGGTGTGTGTCCCTCAGCCCAGCCTGAACCCTCTTCAATCTGGGACCCCTCGAGGGATGTCCGACTGCCCGTTTAGGCCCCATCCCGGTGGGATCGGGCCTAAACGGGCAGTCGGACATCCCTCTCACGATCCAGGACTGCTGGCTCCCAACTGCTCACTTGCCTGCCTTCCTGATTGCCCCTAAATGCTTCTGCCTGCCAGCCTGATCACCCCCTAACCACTCCCCTGCCAGCCTGATTGATGCCTAACTGCTCCCCTGCCAGCCTGTTTGCCCCTAACTGCCCTCCCCTGCAGGCCTGCTCCCCCCCAACTGCTCTCCTCTGCAGGCCTGGGTCCCTCCCAACTGCCTTTCCCTGCAGGCCTGGTCACCCCCAACTTCCCTCCTCTGCCAGCTTGGTCACCCCTAACTGCCCTCCCTTGCAGGCCTGGTCCCTCCCAACTGCCCTCCCCTGCTGGCCATCTTGTGGTGGCCATCTTGTGTCCACATGGGGGCAGCCATCTTGTGTGTTGGAGTGATGGTCAATCTGCATATTACTCTTTTATTAGATAGGATAGAGGCCTGGTGCACGGGTGGGGGCCAGCTGGTTTGCCCTGAAGTGTGTCCCAGATCAGGGTGGGGGTTCCCTTGGGACATGGGGCGACCTGGGTGAGGGGCCTGTGGTGGTTTGCAGTCTGGTCACGCCCCCTGGTGACCCAAGTGGAGGCCCTGGTATCTGGAGTTTTTTTATCTTCTACAATTGAAACTTTGTAGCCTGGAGCAGAGTCAAGCCTTCTGCTTGCTCCGTGGTGGCCGCCATTTCTATTGGGATTTATGTATCTTCTATAATTGAAACTTTGTAGCCTTAAGCGGAGGCCAAAGCAGGCCAGGGTGTGCGGAAAGCTTGGCTTCCTCCATCACTAGGGGCAACCCTAGCCTCCTGCTCTTTCCAGCTCTGTGGCTGCCGCCATTTCTGTTTGGGTTTATGTATCTTCTATCATTGAAACTTTGTAGCCTTGAGTGGAGGCCTAGGCCGGCAAAGGCAGGCGGAAAGCTTGGCTTTCTCCATTGCCAGGGAAACCCAAGCCTCCCTCCTGCTCTTTGTGGCCACAGCCATCTTGGTTGGGTTTATTTGCATATTCGCTCCTGATTGGCTGGTGGGAGTGGATTGTGGACTGTAGTGGGGTGATGGTTAATTTGCATATTACTCTTTTATTAAATAGGGTGAATTCATGCACACTAATCCAATATTGCTTAATTTTGTGATATTCTCTTTATTTTGGTTATCAAATTTAAATAATACCCAAATTCTTTTGACACTACCTTCAAAACATCAGCATGTGTCCACTTTTCTCCATCTTCACAACAACCTTAATATAACTTTCTCACTTAAATACTCCAATAGCCACCTCTTTTATCTTCCTGCTGCCAATCTGCATTCCCTCCAAATTATTTTCCCAAGAGCATCTGTAAAAATCTTTTAAAGTTACTACAAATTCTATATATTAAAAGCCTAATATGCTAAGTGTCTGACTGTTCATTTGACTGTTAGACAATGACCACCAGGGGGCAGACACTCTGACTGGTAGGTTAGCTTGCTGCTGAGATCCAGCCAATCGGGACTGGGTAAGATGGGCCTGACACACACTGGAGCCCTCCCACTGTCCCTCCCCAGCCCCCAGTCTGCACTGGTGGGGTCCCTCGGCCTGATCTGCAACCTCTCACAATCCATATGTCAGAGAGCTGGTTTTGGCCTGATCTCCGCAGGCCAGGCTGAGGAACCCCACTGGTGCATGAATCCATGCCCCGGGGCCTCTAGTTATGTATATTTTCTGGTTAAAATAGTTCATCACTTCCAAACACTCTTCAGGATAAATTCCAGTCTCTGAGTTTCAATAATTATAATCTCTTTCATGTCTTTCCAGCTTTTCCTCTTGTAATGCACTCATGGAAATTTGGGTTTCCGTATCATATTTCTTATTCTCATGGCTTTTTCCCACATATCTATGAATAAACCCTTCATTACCACCACTCAGATGAAAAAAGAGAACATTACCATGTTCTCTTTATACTAATCCCATAAAAATCTTTTTATGATGGTCAAACTATTTCCTTCTTCAGAAATCTAAAAACTATTGTCATATATTATTTTTATTGTTCTTAAAAACTTTATATATTGCCTCTTTTGCTCAGTATTATGTTTGTGAGATTTATCCATGTTGCTGCTTGTAGAAGTAGTTCACACATTCTTATTGCTAACTTGTATTCCATTGTATGAATTTAATTATTTTAAAATTTATTATACTGTTTATGGAAATTTTAGTAGTTTCAGTTTGAAATTATTAAAAATTAATCTATGAGCACTTATATATGTCTCTTGATATGTTTGTGTACTCATTTATGTTAGGTAAATACCTAAGAATAAATTCTATTCTTCTTTAAGACTCAATCCAATTTATATGTCATCCTTTCTAAGAGGGCTTCTCCACTCTGCAACTTTAAATTGGCTTAGTTGGACTTCTTTGAGGACATAAAGTGCTAAGAGAGCACTTAGCAACTTATAATACAATCTTTTCACAAGCATATTTTCCCAGTAGATTTTAAGCTCCTAAGGAGCAGGAACCCTTTTTTATTAATCTTTGTATTTCTAGTATATTGCGGAGTTCCTAGAAAATGGACAATCAATATATGTTTAGTGGTCTATAAAAATGTGATCATATAGGTAAAAGACCTATTGAAAAATTGAATACTGAAGAGTCTTGTAATTTTCTAATTAATAATTAAATTAGTAAAATATATGAATGCCCAGTATGTAAACAGTAGGTACTTAGACTGAAGTTGGTTGATGTTGAAGATGCCATATAATAGAAAGGAAAAAAGGACTCCTGCATCAAATAGCATATAATTTTGGTTAGGAAAAGGAATTGACATTTATAAAATCACCAGAAACCAGTAAATTGTAAACTGTATGGTAAAATGGCTCTTAGTACAATTGGATTTCAGAGAAGAGAGAGACTGTGGAAGTTGAAGTATTCTGGAAGATGCGATAGGATGTGTTAAAGGAAATATCATATTTCAGGAAGGAATGGTATGCGGAGGATGAAGAATAGGACAATAATCTCATATTTAGTAAAACTAGCTTCTGTGGACTAAGCATTGTGTTTTGATACATATTTTGTTTATTCTTAGACCAAATTAGATGTGACAAGTTACTCACAGTGTCTTCCATGACTTGCTAAATAGTCCTTTATTCTATATAAAATGGGAACCTAACTGAAATGTTTCATGAAGGCAGGTGATAAATCTTATGGAAGGAGGGAAAAGATGGTGACCAGGAAGAAGGTAGGGAGGGAGAGTGTGTGAGAGAGTGAGAGAGCCATAGAGGTGTGTGTGGACGTGTGTGTGGGTGTGTGTGAGTGAAATAGGGGCAGTTAGATCCTGCAGGTCTTCCAAGGGGCTGCCACACCAGGCAGTCTTAGATGGCAAAACCCCGCTGCCACCACAAACACTCTGGGGAGGACACCGGTGGCATAGAGACCATGTCATGTTGAAGAACAGAACTGCTTGAAACTAGGATCCTAGCCTCACCACCACTAAGTCTGGTCTCAGTAGCAAACCGGGACCCTACAGCCACTCTGTTAAAAGACCTGTGACCACAGCTGCAGACCCAAGGACAACAATACTCCAGGCACCCCGGCCGCAGATTTCTGTAAGTCACAAAGCCAATCTCCCTCCCCACCGGCCCCACAGCAGTAGCATAGGAACTACCAGATCCGGCCACACAATCAGGCTTTCTGCACACACACAGCAGCAGCAGCTCTACCTGACTTTGAGCCTTGTTGTCGGACATGGGAAGTTTGTTCCCTGCAACCAGGTTCCACGCCCAGGCAGGGAGACTGTGCTGAATTTGAGCCTAGGTGCACATCCTTGGGGAGATTGTTTTCTGCAGCCAGATCCAACGCCCACTCAGGGCAGGGATACAGTGCTGAATTTGAGCCTGGACATGTGAATTCGGAAAATTTGTTTCCTACGACTAAGCTCTGTGCCCAGGCAGGGAGGCAGTGCTGAATTTGAGCATAGGTGCGCAACCTTGGGGAGATTGTTTTCTGCAACCAGATCTTGCGCCCACGCAGGGAGACAGTGCTGAATTTGAGCCTGGGCTTGCAAACCCAGGGAGTTTGTTTCCCATGATGAGACCCTGCACACTAGCAGAGAGGCTGCACTGAATTTGAACCTGGACATGCAAACTAAGGGAGTTTGTTTCCCTAGCCCAGGCTCTGTGCCCAGGCAGGAAGACTGTGCTGAATTTGAGCCTAAGTATGTGAAGAGAAAACAAATCCCGTGCGCATGTTGGGAAAAAGCTCTGAATTTGAGCCTGGGGGCATGAACCCAAGGAGTTTTTTTCCCATGACCAGACCCTGCACACAAGCAGGGAGACTGCGCTGAATTTGAACCTGAACATGCGAACTCAGGGAGTTTGTTTCCCATGACCAGACCCTGTGCCCACACAGGGAGGCAGTGCTGATTTTGAGCCTGGGTGCATGGACACGGGGAGTTTGTTTCCTGCAGTACACACCCGTGTGACCAGACCCCACACTCATACTGGGCGGTAGTGCCACCTGACTTTGATTCAGGGCAAGCACACAGAGAAAGCTGTTTTCCGCAGGGCAGGAGTAGACCTCCTGCTGACACAGTGCGACTGGGCAACCCGGTCTCCCAAGCAGATTGAGCACCAGTGACTAGACTCTGTTTCTCATTGTGTGAGCCTGGGATCCCTGATTCCCAGTACATTCACACTAAGAGAAGCGACTCCAATTCTTGGCACATGTGCACACAGGGACCCTGATTCTCGGTGCAAGGCTGCACCAAGCAACAGAGACTCTGATGCTAGATTCTTGGCACGGACACAGTGAGCCTCTAAGTCAAGACATGCACTAGGGGACTTTGATTTTTGGCACACACCAGTGGGTTCTCTGTTTCAGCATGGTGCAGGCAGGGTCCCTGATTCTAGGTGTGCACATGAGGCCACACCAAGTGCCTGTAACTCTGACCCGGGGTAACTGGCCCCCCACCAATCCAAAGCAGCTGCACATCTTGATGTCAGAGCTCTTCAGTGACACTTGGGGGGTTCAAAACTCCCACTGCACATGGCCAGACCCCCACAACTCAACATTTCAACCTTCTGGTGATAGTCAGAATGGGGAGACAATGAAACAATCCCCAGTGGAAAGAAAAGGAGGAATCAACAAGAAAGGAAATAAGTGAAATGAAAGCATGCAACATGACAGAAAAAGTATTCAGAGTAATGGTCATACAATTCATACACTGGATGGATGAGAAAATCAACAACCTATGCAAATATCAGGAAGAAATGAAAAATGATATAGCTACAATCAAAAACACCATGAAAGGCTTCAACAGTAGACTAGAAGAAGCAGAGGACCGAATTAGTGAGCTTGAAGATAAAGTACAGAAAAAAAGCCCAACCTGAACAGCAACTAGAGAAAAAAATTAAAAAGCAGGAGGAGAGCCTAAGGGAGATTTGGGACAATGCAAAACGAAATAACATACATATAATAGGGCTGCCAGAAGGACAAGAAGAGCAGCAAGGATTAGCAAATCCATTTGAAGAAATAATGACAGAAAAATTCTCTGATATGGGGAAGAAAAAAGTTACACAAGTACAGAGAGTCCCAAGCAGGATGAATCCCAAAAAACCAACACCATGACACACTTAATTACAATGGAAAATGTTAATGACAAAGAGAGAATCTTTAAGGCTGCAAGAGAGAGACAGACAGTTCCCTACAAAGGATCCCCCATCAGATTATCAAATGATTTCTCAACAGAAACACATCAAGCTAGAAGGGAATGGAAGGAGATATACAGAGTGATGCAAAGCAAGGGACTGAATCCAAGAATACTCTATCTAGCAAGAATATCAATCAAAATTGAAGGTGAAATCAGGAGCTTCGCAGACAAAAAAAGGCTAAGGGAGTTTATCACTACAAAGACAGCAATGCAAGAAATGCTAAAAGGAATGCTGTAAAAAGAAGAAATAAAAAGGTATGAAGGAACACAGGCTCAAAAAATAAAATTGGTTGAAAACAAGTACCTTTCAATAATAACTTTAAACATAAACAAACTAAATGCTCCAATCAAAAGACATCGAGTGGCTGAATGGATTAAAAAAAAAAAATGAGCCATATATATGCTTCTACAAGAGACCCACCTCAGAACAAGGGACTCACACAGACTGAAAGTGAAGGGATGGAAAAATATCTTTCAGGCAAATGTAAATGAAAAAAAAAGCTGGGGTAGCAATACTTATATCTGACAAAATTGACCTCAAAGTGAAAGCCATAACAAGAGATAAGGCAGGCCACTTCATAATCCTAAGGGATCAATAAAACAAGAGGATATAACCCTGATAAACATATATGCACCCAATGCAGGAGGACCCAAATATATTAAAAAAAAAAAAACTACTGGAAGATATCAAGGGAGAGATCAACAACAATACAATCATAGTAGGGGACATTAATACACCACTGACATCACTGGATAAATCCTCTAGACAAAAAATCAGCAAAGAAATAGCAATCCTAAATGACTCACTAGATTAAATGGACTTAATTGACATCTTCAGAACATTTCACCCCAGAGGTACAGAATATACATGCTCCTCAAGTGGACATGGGGCATTTTCAAAAATAGACCACATACTGGGTAACAAGCAAAGTCTCCACAAATTCAAGAAGATTGAAATCATACCAAGCATCTTCTCAGAGCACAATGGCATAACATTAGAAATAAACAACAATAAATCAATCCAAAACACTCAAACACTTGGAAGCTGAATAGCATGATATTAAATATTGATTTGGTTACCAATGAGATTCAAAGAGGAAATTAAAAACATTCTGGAAACTAATGACAATAAAAACACAACAATCCAAAACCTATGGGACACAAGGAAAGCAGTCCTGAGAGCGAAGTTTATAGCTCTACAGGCCTACCTCAAAAAACAAGAAAAAATGGTAGTAAATCATTTAACTCTACAACTCAAAGAATTAGAGCAACAATAAAAGCCCAGAGTGAGCAGAGGAAAGGAGATAATAAAGATTAGAGCAGAAATAAATGACATAGAGACCAAAAAGACAATACAAAAATAATCAAAATCAAGAGCTGGTTCTTAGAACGGATAAACAAAATTGATGAACCTCTAGCCAGGCTCACCAAGAAGCAAAGAGACAGGACCCAAATAAACAAAATCAGAAATGATAGAGGCAAAATAACAACAAACCCCACAGAAATACAAAGGATTGTTAAAAAATACTATGAACAACTCTATTCCAACAAACTGGACAACCTGGAGGAAATGGACATATTCCTAGAAAAATATAACCTTCCAAAACTCAATCAGGAAGAATCTAAAAATCTCCATAGGCCAATAACTATGGAAGAAATTGAAGCAGTCATCAAAAAGCTTCCAGCAAACAAAAGCCCAGGCTCAGACGGCTTCACAGGAGAGTTATACCAAACATTAAAGAAAGAACTAAAACCTATCCTCCTCAGACTATTCCAAAAAATTCAAGAGGAAAGAACACTTCCAAGCTCATTCTATGAAGCCAGCATCACACTAATACCAAAACCAGATAAAGACAGCACAATGAAAGAGAATTATAGGCCAATATCCCTCATGAACATAGATGCAAAAATTCTAGCAAATTGGATCCAACAGTACATCAGAAAGATCATACACCATGACCAAGCAAAATTTATCCTGGGATGCAAGGATGGTACAATATCTGCAAATCAATAAACATGATACATCAAATAAACAAATTGAGGGAGAAAAATCCCATAGTCATATCAATTGATACAGAAAAAGCATTTTACAAAATCCAACACCCTTTCTTGATAAAAACTCTCAGCAAGGTGGGAATAGAAGGATCATACCTCAACCTCATAAAAGTCATATATGATGAACCCGCAGCCAACATCATACTCAATGGGCAAAAACTAAAACTATTTCACCTATGAACCAGAACAAGACAGGGATGCTCACTCTCACCACTCCTGTTCGACATAGTGCTGGAAGTAATAGCCACTGCGATCAGACAAGAAGAAGAAATAAAAGGCATCCAAACTGGAAAAGAAGAAGTAAAACTGTCCTTATTTGCAGATGACATGGTACTGTACATAGAAAACCCTAAACACTCCATCAAAAACTTATTAGACTTAATAAATGAATTCAGCAATGTAGCAGGATACAAAATTAATGCCAAGAAATCTATGGCATTTCTCTACACCAATAGTGAACTTACAGAAAGAGAGACTGAAAAAGCAATCCCATTTACCATCACACCAAAAAAAAATCAACAAATCAATAAACAACAAGTGTTGTCGAGGGTGCGGAGAAAAAGGAACCCTCGTGCACTGTTGGTGGGAATGCAGATTGGTGCAGCCACTGTGGGGAAGAGTATGGAATTTCCTCAAAAAACTAAAAATGGAACTCCCATTTGACCCAGTGATCCCACTTCTAGGAATATATCCCAAGAAGATAGAAACATTAATCAGAAAGGATATATGCACCCCTATGTTCATAGCAGCTCAATTTATGATAGCTAAAATTTGGAAACAACCTAAGTGCCCATCAGCAGGTGACTGGATTAAAAAAACTGTGGTACAGGAAGAGGAAAAAATGGCAGCAGAATAGACAGATGTGTCCCAAACCTTGTCCCATAGCAGATAGAAAGAACAGCTGAGGGTTGCACGGGGAGTGTTTGTTGGTGAGTTGAAGGTCAGCTATACTCCAGGAGGCAGTGGGGGACTGCTGGACAGGGCTCCCGGGACCAGGCAGCCCCCACTGCTGCTGGGTTCCCTCCCGGAGGGACCAGCTAGGACGCGGAGACAGTTCCATCTTGAAGGGGAAAGTGAATGTTATCGGAAGCCTGAAAATCTACAACTACAGCACCCACCGAACAGCTGCAAACCCCAGAGCTCTGGTACCCAATTGGCGCGAACACACGGATTTAGAGGAGCTCTACACTCCACCACAGAAAGGTCAGATTTCCCCTGGGATAAGGTGAGGTCTCTGCTCCCTGCAGGAGAGAGAAACACGAGCACTGCAGGAGCTGTTTTACCGGGGGAAGTCTGCGCCTAGAAAAATCCGTGGCTGTTGTGGTTGGTGTGGTCCTTGAATGTGGAAGGGGGTCCTCAGAGCTGCTAAGAGAATGGAACTCTTAAAAGCAACACATTTTGATCTAATGCAAAAGCACAGCCTAAAAATGTTAAAAGTGTGCTGGCTGCTTAGACCCAAGGGAGAAAAAAAGACTGCACAGACTTGCGCGCAGCCCCAGAGTTTGCACACTTATGCTGGCTCTTTTTTTTTTCTTTTTCCTTTAAATCCTTGCTTCTGATTACTTAGCCCAATAAATAGGATCACCAAATTGGGGAAACCCTAAGAGACTGAATGGGACTGTTGTTTTTCTGGAACCTGGGGACCACAGTGGTGAATAATCATCAGAGAACCAGCTCTGGGGCAGCTGACTCCCACAAACCGGTATTGAATGCCACAGGAAAAGCAGGTTCTATGCAATGGCAAGAGAGGACCTATAGACCTGGAGGTCAATCCATAAACACTGCCGTCCAGGGGTTGAATCACAAATTGACTCTTGTGTAAACACAAATAAAGGAATGCAAGAAATTAAGACACACTGCCTGCTTAAAAATCAAGACTGACTTACAACACTGAGGAGCAGTGGAACGCAGGGAACTGCAATAATGTCCTAACTAGGAAACAGGCCTACCAAACAGAACAGTAGAGGAAGTGAATGACCTTCACTACTACACAATTTATTTTTATTTTTTTTTTCATTTTTACTTAAGAAACTATCTTTTTTCTCACTTGATTTTACCTTTTTAATTATTACATTTTTATTTTCAATCAGTATTATTACTACTACTATTTTACATTTTTTTAAAAAAAATGTATCATTTTATTTTCTCTTTATTTTACTTAGGGAATAGTGTTCTACATTCTATTTTCATCTATCCTTTAGCATCATTTTACTCTATCTCAACTTTACCTTTATGCCATCACTCTCTTCCTAACCTTTTCCCTTTTGTTTTCCTATTTCTCTTACCCTTTTCCTGCTTTAGATTTTCCCTATTTTATCTTTTATCCATTTTTAAAAATTCACCCTACTATATCTAATTTCCAATCCCTTGCTCCAAGTCCATACACACCTCTCTCTTTTCTGTCTTTACTAACCAAAAAAGTGTTTTTCTCTCTGTCCTTTTGTTGTTGCTTGCTTGATTGTTGATTATATTGATTTTTTATGCTTGTTTGTGAGATTGTTATGATTATTCTTTTGTTTCTTTTGTTTTTGTTTGTTTTTTTTTGCTTCTGTTTTCCCTCGCCTCACATGATATTAGTTGCTGTTTTTAGTTTGTATTCATCTCCAGGTACTTGTTGTTGGCATTTGTTGGCATTAGTGGCTGTTCTATTGAGTTTCCCCCCCATATATATAGTTTGTTCCCCTCTTCTTTCGTTTTCTCTTACTTTTCGCTCTTACTTTTTTTTTCTTTCCCAATTTCATTTTTGCACTCCTTTCTTTCTTTTTTTTTCTCTTCTTCTTTCTATCCTATCCTCCAATTTGCCTTTCTCTGGTGGTCACCTTTATTTGGCGTTATTAATATCGTGAATACATTTGTGTTCAGTGCCTTGTGTGTTGTACCTGGTTGTGTTGTATTTTGTGCCTTTAAATCAATGCAGGAGAGAGAGAACTACATAACCAGATACAAGGAGAAGAGAGAACATGGGGAGACAAAGAAATAGCCTGCATTTGAAAGAAAAGCAGGCATCACCAGAAAAGGAAGTAAACGAAATGGAGGCAAGCAACCTTCCAGAGTAAGAATTCAGAGAAATGGTCATAAGGTGGCTGAAAAGAATGGAAGACAAATTCGACAATATGTGTATGAACCAAGAGGAAATGAAGATGAACCAAGAAGAAATGAAAAATGACATCACTGCTGTAAAGAACTCAATAGAAAGCATCAAGAGTAGACTAGAAGAAGCAGAGGACCACATCAGTGAGGGAGAAGATAAGGTAGGAAAAAATACCCAAGTAGAGCAGCTTCTAGAAAAAATAAATAAAAAGCAAGAGGAGAGCCTAAGGGAACTTTGGGACAACAAGAAACAAAACAACATCTGCATAATAGGGGTTCCAGAAGGAGAGGAAACTGAGCAAGGAATAGAAAACCTGTTTGAGGAAATAATGACAGAAAACTTCTCTGATATAGGGAAGAAAAAACCCACACAAATTCAAGAAGCTCACAGAGTCCCAAGCAAAATGAACCCCAAAAGACCCACGCCAAGGCACATTATAATTAAATTGGCAAACATCAACAACAAAGTAAGAATCTTAAAAGCGGCCAGATAGAGACAGAAAGTTACCTACAAAGGAACCCCCATCAGACTAGCAACTGAATTCTCAACAGAAACTCATCAGGACAGAAGGGAATGGAATGAAATATACAAAGTCATGCAAAGGAAGGGTCTGAATCCAAGAATACTGTACCCAGCAAGGCTATCAATCAAAATTGAAGTTGAAATCAGGAGCTTTATAGACAAAAAAGGACTAAGGGAATTTATTACCACCAAACCAACAATGCAAGAAATTCTAAAGGTTCTGCTGAAAAAAAAAAAAAAAAAAAAAAAAGAAATAGGAAGCGAAGAAGGAACAGACGGGTAAAAAATAAAAATGGAGACAAATAAGTAACTATCAATAATAACTTTAAATGTAAATGGATTAAATGCACCAATCAAAAGACATAGGGTAACGGATTAGATAAGAAAACATGACCCATATATCTGCTGTCTACAAGAAACCCACCTCAAACAAAAAGATGCACACAGACTGAGGGTGAACTGATGGAAAAAGTTTTTTCAGGTGAATGGAAATGAAAAAAAAAAGCTGGGGTGGCAATACTTATATCTGACAAATTAGATCTCAAAGTGAAAGACATAACAAGAGATAAGGAAGGCCACTTCCTAATACTAAAGGGAGCAATTTAACAAGAAGAAATTACTCTGGTAAATATAAATGCACCCAATATAGGAGCACCCAAATACATAAAAAAAGCCCTGGAGGATATCAAGGGAGAGATTGCCAGCAATACAATCATAGTAGGTGACTTTAATACCCCACTATCACCATTGGACAAATCCTCTAAACAAAAAATCAGCAAAGAAATAGCAATCCTAAATGACTCACTAGACCAGATGGAATTAATTGACATCTTCAGAACATTGCACCCCAAAGCCACAGAGTATACATTCTTTGCAAGTACACATGGGTCATTTTCAAATATAGACCATATGTTGGGTCGTAGGCAAAGTCTTTTCAAGTTCAAGAAGATAGAAATGATAGCAAGCATCTTGACAGATCACAGTGGCATAAAACTGGAACTCAACTACAATAAAAACAATCCAAAAAAATCAAACACATGGAGACTAAACAGCATGCTATTAAACAATAACTGGGTTACCAGAGAGATCAAGGAAGAAATAAAAAACATCATGGCAACAAATGACAATGAAAACACAACAATCCAAAGTCTAAGGAACACAGCGAAAGCAGTCTTGAGAGGGAAGTTCATAGCTCTACAAGCCTACTGCAAAAAACAAGAAACAATGGTAATAAATTACCTAACCCTACAGCTCAAAGAGTTAGAAAGAGAACAACAAGAAAAACCCTGTGTAAGCAGAAGAAAGGAAATACTAAAGATCAGAGTGGAGATAAACGACATCAAGACCAAAAAAACAATACAAAAGATCAACTAAACCAAGAGCTAGTTCTTTGAAAGGATAAACAAGATTGATGAACCCCTAGCCAGGCTCACCAAGAAGCAAAGAGACAGGACCCAAATAAACAAAATCAGAAATGATAGAGGCAAAATAACAACAAACCCCACAGAAATACAAAGGATTGTTAAAAAATACTATGAACAACTCTATTCCAACAAACTGGACAACCTGGAGGAAATGAACATATTCCTAGAAAAATATGACCTTCCAAAACTCAATCAGGAAGAATCTAAAAATCTCAATAGGCCTATAACTATGGAAGAAATTGAAGCAGTCATCAAAATGCTTCCAGCAAACAAAAGCCCAGGCTCAGACGGCTTCACAGGAGAGTTATACCAAACATTCATGGAAGAACTAAAGCTTACCCTCCTCAGAGTATTCCAAAAAATTCAAGAGGAAGGAACACTTCCAAGCTCCTTCTATGAAGTCATCATCACCCTAATATCAAATACAGATAAAGACAACACAATGAAAGAGGATTACAGGCCAATATCCCTCATGAACATAGATGCCAAAATCCTCTACAAAATTCTAGCAAATTGGATCCAGCAGTACATCAAAAAGAACATACACCATGACCAAGTAGGATTTATCCCAGGAATGCAAGGACGGTACAATATCCGCAAATCAATAAACATGTTACATCACATAAAAAATTGAGAGAAAAAAATCACATAGGCATATAATTGATGCAGAAAAAACATTTGACAAAATCCAACACCCGTTCTTGATAAAAACTCTCAGCAAGGTGGGAATAGAAGGATCATACCTCAACATAATAAAAGCCATATATGATAAACCCACAGCTAACATCATACTCAATGGGCAAAAACTAAAACCATTTCCCCTAAGAAAAGGAATAAGACAAGGATGCCCACTCTCACCACTCCTGTTCAACATAGAACTGAAAGTATTAGCCATTGCAATTAGACAAGAAGAAGAAATAAAAGGCATCCAAATCAGAAAAGAAGAAGTAAAGCTATCCTTATTCGCAGATGACATGATCCTGTACATAAAAAACCCTAAAGACTCCATCAAAAAAAATTATTATGCTTAATAAATGAATTCGGTAATGTAGCAGGATACAAAATTAACGCCAAGAAATCTATGGCATTTCTATACACCAATAGTGAACTTACAGAAAGAGAGACTAAAAAAGCAATCCCATTTATCCTTGTACCAAAAAATTAAGATACCTAGAAATAAACTTAACAAAAGAAGTAAAAGTCCTATATGCAAAAAACTACAGGACACTGAAAAAAGAGATAGAGGAAGACATAAACAGATGGTAAGAACATAATATGTTCATGGATTGGTAGAATCAACATCATTAAAATGTCCATACTACCCAAAGCAATCTATAGATTCAATGCACTCCCCAATAAAATACCAATGGCATATTTCACAGACCTAGAAAAAACTCTCCAAAAATTCATCTGGAATAAAAAAAGACCCCAAATAGCCACAGCAATCCTGATAAAGAAGAACATAGTAGGTGGGATCTCAATACCAGATTTCAAGCTGTACTACAAAGCCACTGTTCTCAAAACAGCCTGGTACTGGCACAAGAACAGACATATAGACCAATTGAATAGAATAGAGGACCCAGAAATTGACGCAAATCACTATGCTCAATTAAAATTTGACAAAGGAAGGCATGAACATACAATGGAGTCAAGACAGTCTCTTCAATAAATGGTGTTGGGAAAACTGGACAGATACATGCAAAAAAATGAAACTAGATCACCAACTTACACCATACACAAAAATAAACTCAAAATGGATAAAGGACTTAAACATAAGACAGGAAACCATTAAAATACTAGAGGAATCCACAGGCAGAGAAATCTCAGACATATGCCGAAGCAATTTCTTCACCGATACTGCTCCTAGGGCAATAGAAGCTAAAGAGAATATAAACAAATGGGACTACATCAAAATAAAAAGGTTTTTCACAACAAAAGAAACCATCAGCAAAACAACAAGAAAGCCCACAGTATGGGAGAACATATTTGCAAATGTTATCACTGATAAAGTTTTAGTCTCCAACATCTACAGGGAAATTATACAACTTAATAAAAGGAAGATAAATGATTCAATAAAAAAAGGACAATGGACCTAAATAGAATCTTTTTGAAAGAAGACAGAAGGAAGGCCAAGAGACATATGAAAACATGCTCAAAGTCACTAATTATCTGAGAGATGCAAATCAAAACGACAATGTGGTACCATCTCACACCTGTCAGAATGGCAACCATCAACAAATCAACAAACGACAAGTGCTGGGGAGGATCTGAGAAAAGGGAACCCTCGTGCACTGCTGGTGGGAATGCAGACTGGTGCAGCCACTGTGGAGAACAGTATAGAGTTTACTCAAAAAACTAAAAATGGAGCTCCCATTTGACCCAGTGATCCCACTCCTAGGAATATATCCCAAGAAACTAGAAACACCAATCAGAAGGATGAATGCACCCCTATGTTCATAGCAGCACAATTCACCATAGCTAAGATTTGGAAACAGCCTAAATGCCCATCAGCAGATGAGTGGATTAGAAAACCATGGTACATCTGCACAATGGAATACTACGCTGCTATAAAAAAGGAGGAATTCTTACCATTTGCAGCAGCATGGATGGTTCTGGAGAGCATTATGCTAAGTGAAATAAGTCAGGCAATGAAAGAGAAATACCACATGATCTCACTCATTTATGGAAAATAAAGAACATTATAACCTGATGAATAAAATATAGATACAGAGGTAGTAAAGCACCAAACAGACTGTCACATTACAGTGGGATGCCTGGGGAGTGATGCGGGGAGAGGGAAATAGATCAACCAAAGGACTTGTATGCATGCATATAAGGAAACCAATGGACACAAGACACTGGGCGGTTGGGATGAGGTCATGCGACAGGGGGTAGGGGAGTGTGGGGGAAGGTCAATGGTGGAAAAAAAGGAGATATATGTACTAATATATGTAATATTTTAAACAATAAAAATAATTAAATATATAAATAAAATAAAAAAACAAAACTGTGGTACATCTACACAATGGAATACTATGCTGCACTAAAAAAGAAGGAACTCCTACCATTTGCAACAGCATGGATGGAGCTGGAGAGCATTATGTTAACTGAAATAAGCCAGTCAGAGAAATATAAATGTCACATGATCTCACTCATTTGTGGAATATAATGAACAACATAAACTGATGAACAAAAACAGATCCAGAGACCAGGAAGCATTGATCAGACTGTCAAACCTCAGAGGGAAGGTAGGGGAGGGTGGGGGTAAGGAGGAGAGATATACCAAAGGACTTGTATGCATGCATATAATCCTAACCAGTGGACACAGACAACAGGAGTGTGAGGGCATGATTGGGGGAAGGGCGTTTGGAAGGTAATGGGGGATGAGTACAAATATGTAATACCTTAATAAAGAAATTAAAATGCAAAAAAATAAATCTTATGGAAGATAATGAGGGTTCAAATTATGACATTAATGGTAAAAGCATTGGATAGAGAAGTTATTGAGAGGTAGAATAAATAGAACAAGTTGGTACCAGGATATGATGGTGAGGGGTACTTTTTAATGAAGCAAAACATGCACCATTGAAACACTTTTGATAGAAATATACTAGTGGGGCTTAGCCAATCTGTGATCCTAAATATTTTAGTGGAACATGGTAATATATAATAATTTTAAATACTGATGTTCTTCCTGTGAGTATGGAAACATCTTTTTTGTCTAGCTAAAATTTGACAACATAATTCTTACATTAAAATGTTGCTCTGTTCTATTAAAAGAAAAATCTTGAATTAAAGTCTCATCAAAGGCTTTATAAGTTATTCATGTATCTGGGACACACTTTTTACTTTGGAATGAAGGAGCAACAGGCAGTTTTTTTTCTTTAATATGATTTTATTGATTTCAGAGGAAGGAAGGGAGAGGAAGGAGGAAGAGAGGGATAGGAATGTCAATGATGAGAGAGAATCATTGATAGGCTGTTTTCTGCATACCCACTATGGGAATCAAGCCTGCAACCAGGGCATATGTCCCGACTAGGAATTGAACTATCGACCTTCTGGTTCAAAGGTCAATGTTCAACCACTGAACAATGTCATCCTGGCAACAGGCAGTTTTTATCAACAGACTGAGAAAGATCTCTATAACCAGGAGTTCTTAGGCTTTCACTATGATAACCTAAGATGGCTCTAAGGCTACTGCCTTAGTAGTACTTTCTCACCTAGCTTCACATGAGAATAACAGGGGCATGGATGTGTTTTAAAAATGCTATTGCCTAGGTACCACCTCTATAGGGTCATGTGGGGCCTGGGCATCACCATTAAAAATTGTATTTGTCTCATTTTGATATTGGATTAATACTGGCCTCATAAGTGGGTTGGACATTTTCCCCTCCTCTCTTGTTTTCTGGTAAAGATTGTGTAGACCAGGTTTTAATTCATCTTTATACTCGTTTTCTAAAAATTTTCAGTGAAGCCACCAGTGCTGCCATCAGGTCATAAAGGGCATGGAACACCCTGCTATATCTCTGCTAGCCCTGCCAGTGTAGCTATATATTTTATTTTATTTTATTTTATTTTATTTTTTTTTTTAGGAGAAAGCGCTTTTATTTTTTTTTATTTTTTTTTTTCAAATTTTTATTAAGGTATTATATGTGTACATATCTTATCATTGCCCCCCACCCCCACCCCACTCCCATATATGCCCTCACCCCCCAATGTTTTGCATCCGTTGGTTACTCTTATATACATGCATATAAGTCCTTCAGTTGATCTCTTATTTCCCCCACCTCTCCCTAATCTTACCACTGTAATTTGACAGTCTGTTTGATGCTTTACTGCCTCTGTAACTATCTTTTTGTTCATCAGTTTATAATGTTTTTCATTATCCCCAAATGAGTGGGATCATGTGGTATTTTTCTTTCATTGACTGGCTTATTTCACTTAGCATAATGTTCTCTAATTCCATCCAAGTGCCTACAAATGGTAGTAATTCCTTCTTTTTTACGGCAGCATAGTATTCCATTGTGTAGATGTACCATAGTTTTCTGATCCAGTCATCTGCTGATGGGCATTTAGGCTGTTTCCAAATCTTAGCTATTGTAAATTGTGCTGCTATGAACATAGGGGTGCATATATCCTTTCTGATTGGTGTTTCTGGTTTCTTAGGATATATTCCTAGGAGTGGGATTACTGGGTCAAATGGGAGTTCCATTTTCAGTTTTTTGAGGAAACTCCATACTGTTCTCCACAGTGGCTGCACCAGTCTGCATTCCCACCAGCAGTGCACGAGGGTTCCTTTTTCTCCGCATCCTCGCCAACACTTGTCGTTTGTTGATTTGTTGATGATAGCCATTCTGACAGGTGTGAGATGGTATCGCATTGTTGTTTTGATTTGCATCTCTCGGATAATTAGTGACTTTGAGCATGTTTTCATGTGTCTCTTGGCCTTCCTTCTGTCTTCTTTCGAAAAGCTTCTATTTAGGTCCGTTGCCCATTTTTTTATTGGATCATTTATCTTCCTTTTATTAAGTTGTATAAGCTGCCTGTAGATGTTGGAAATTAAACCTTTATCAGTGATACCATTTGCAAATATGTTCTCCCATACAGTGGGGTTTCTTGTTGTTTTGTTGATGGTTTCTTTTGCTGTGCAAAAGCTTTTTATTTTGATGTAGTCCCATTTGTTTATTTTCTGTTTGGCTTCCATTACCCTAGGGGCAGTATCACTGAAAAAGTTCTTTTGGCATATGTCTGAGATTTTGCTGCCTGTGGATTCCTCTAGTATTTTTATGGTTTCCCGTCTTATATTTAAGTCCTGTACCCATTTTGAGTTTATTTTTGTGTATGGTGTAAGTTGGTGATCTAGTTTCATTTTTTTGCATGTATCTGTCCAATTTTCCCAACACCATTTATTAAAGAGACTGTCTTGACTCCATTGTATGCTCATGCCTCCTTTGTCAAATATTAAATGCGCATATTGGTTTGGGTCGATATCTGGATTCTCTATTCTGTTCCATTGATCTATATGTCTGTTCTTGTGCCAGTACCAGGCTGTTTTGATGACAGTGGCTTTGTAATACAGCTTGAAATCTGGTATTGAGATCCCTCCTACTTTATTCTTCTTTCTCAGGATTGCTGTGGCTATTCGGGGTCTTTTTTTATTCCAGATGAATTTTTGGAGAGTTCTTTCTAGGTCTGTGAAATACGCCGTTGGTATTTTAATGGGGAGTGCATTGAATCTATAGATTGCTTTGGGTAGTATGGACATTTTAATGATGTTGATTCTACCAATCCATGAACATGGTATGTTCTTCCATCTGTTTACATCTTCCTCTATCTCTTTTTTCAGTGTCCTGTAGTTTTCCGCATATAGGTCTTTTACCTCCTTGGTTAGGTTTATTCCTAAGTATCTTAATTTTTTTGGTGCGATGGTAAATGGGATTGCTTTTTTAGTCTCTCTTTCTGTAAGTTCATTGTTGGTGTATAGAAATGCCATAGATTTCTTGGTGTTAATTTTGTATCCTGCTACATTGCCGAATTCATTTATTAAGTCTGTTAGTTTTTTGATGGAGTCTTTCGGGTTTTTTATGTACAATATCATGTCATCTGCAAATAAGGACAGCTTTACTTCTTCTTTTCCAATTTGGATGCCTTTTATTTCTTCTTCTTGTCTAATTGCAGTGGCTAATACTTCCAGTACTATGTCAAACAGGAGTGGTGAGAGTGGGCATCCCTGTCTTGTTCCTGTTCTTAGGGGAAATGGTTTTAGTTTTTGCCCATTGAGTATGATGTTAGCTGTGGGTTTATCATATATAGCTTTTATGATGTTGAGGTATGATCCTTCTATTCCCACCTTGTTGAGAGTTTTTATCAAGAAAGGGTGTTGGATTTTGTCAAATGCTTTTTCTGCATCAATTGATATGACTATGTGATTTTTATCTCTCAATTTGTTTATGTGATGTATCACATTTATTGATTTGCGTATATTGAACCATCCTTGCATTCCTGGGATAAATCCTACTTGGTCATGGTGTATGATCTTTCTGATGTACTGCTGGATCCTATTTGCTAGAATTTTATTGAGGATTTTGGCATCTACATTCATGAGGGATATTGGCCTGTAATTCTCCTTCATTGTGTTGTCTTTATCTGGTTTTTGTATTAGGGTGATGCTGGCTTCATAGAAGGAGCTGGGAAGTGTTCCTTCCTTTTGAATTTTTTGGAATAGTCTGAGGAGGATAGGTTTTAGTTCTTCCTTGAATGTTTGGTAGAACTCTCCTGTGAAGCCGTCTGGCCCCGGGCTTTTGTTTGCCGGAAGCTCTTTGATGACTGCTTCAATTTCTTCCATAGTTACTGGCATGTTGAGCTGTTTAGATTCTTCCTGATTGAGTTTTGGAAGGTTATATTTTTCTAGGAATATGTCCATTTCCTCCAGGTTGTCCAGTTTGTTGGAATAGAGTTGTTCGTAGTATTTTTTAACAATCCTTTGTATTTCGGCGGGATCTGTTGTTATTTCACCTCTTTCATTTCTGATCTTGTTTATTTGGGTCCTCTCCCTTTGCTTCTTGGTGAGCCTGGCTAGAGGTTCATCAATCTTGTTTATCCTTTCAAAGAACCAGCTCTTGGTTTTGTTGATCTTTTGTATTGTTTCTTTGGTCTCTATGTCGTTTATCTGTGCTCTGATCTTTATTATTTCCTTCCTTCTGCTTACACTGGGCTTTTCTTGTTGCTCTTTTTCTAACTCTTTGAGTTGTTGGGTTAGGTAATTTATTACCCCTGTTTCTTGTTTTTTGCAGTAGGCTTGTAGAGCTATGAACTTCCCTCTCAAGACTGCTTTCGCTGTGTCCCATAGATTTTGGATTGTAGTGTTTTCATTGTCATTTGTTGTCATGATGTTTTTTATTTCTTCTTTGATCTCTCTGGTAACCCAGTCATGGTTTAATAGCATGCTGTTTAGTCTCCATGTGTTTGATTTCTTTGGGTTGTTTTTATTGTAGTTGATTTCCAGTTTTATGCCACTGTGGTCTGAGAAGATGCTTGATATGATTTCTATCTTCTTGAATTTGAAGAGACTTTGCCTATGTCCCAACATATGGTCTATCTTTGAAAATGACCCATGTGCGCTTGAGAAGAATGTATATTCTGTGGCTTTGGGGTGAAATGTTCTGAAGATGTCAATTAATTCCATCTGGTCTAGTGAGTCATTTAGGATTGATGTTTCTTTGCTGATGTTTTGTTTAGAGGATTTGTCCAATGGTGATAGTGGGGTATTAAAGTCTCCTACTATGATTGTATTGCTGTCAATGTCTCCCTTAATATCCTCCAGGAGTTTTTTTATGTATTTGGGTGCTCCTGTATTGGGTGCATATATGTTTACCAGAGTTATTTCTTCTTGTTGGATTGCTCCCTTTAGTATTATGAAATGGCCTTCCTTATCTCTTGTTATGTCCTTCAGTTTGAGATCTAATTTGTCAGAAATAAGTATTGCTACCCCAGCTTTTTTTTCAGTTCCATTTGCCTGGAAAACCTTTTTCCATCCCTTCACCCTCAGTCTGTGTGCGTCTTTTTTTCTGAGGTGGGTTTCTTGTAGACAGCAGATATATGGGTCGTGTTTTCTTATCCAATCTGTTACCCTATGTCTTTTGATTGGGGCATTTAATCCATTTACATTTAAAGTTATTATTGTTAGGTACTTATTTGTCGCCATTCCTATTCTTTACCCCTGTGTTATTTCTTCGCTTCCTGTTTCTTTCTTTCTTTCTTTTTTTTTTTTTTTTTTACAGTAGACCCTTTAGCATTTCTTGCATTGCTGGTTTGGTGGTAATAAATTCCCTTAGTCCTTTTTTGTCTGTGAAGCTCCTGATTTCACCTTCAATTTTGATTGACAGCCTTGCTGGGTACAGTATTCTTGGATTCAGCCCCTTCCTTTGCATGACTTTGTATATTTCATTCCATTCCCTTCTGGCCTGATGAGTTTCTGTTGAGAAATCAGTTGCTAGTCTGATGGGGGTTCCTTTGTATGTAACTTTCTGTCTCTCTCTTGCTGCTTTTAAGATTCTTACTTTGTCATTGGTGTTTGCCAATTTAATTATAATGTGCCTTGGCGTCGGTCTTTTGGGGTTCATTTTGCTTGGGACTCTGTGAGCTTCTTGGATTTGTGTGGGTTTTTTCTTCCCTATATCTGGGAAATTTTCTGTCATTATTTCTTCAAAGAGGTTTTCTATTCCTTGCTCAGCTTCCTTTCCTTCTGGAACCCCTATTATGCGGATGTTGTTTTGTTTCGTGTTGTCCCAAAGTTCCCTTAGACTCTCCTCCTGCCTTTTAATTTTTTTTTCTAGAAGTTGCTTTTCTTGGGTATTTTTTTCCATCTTGTCTTCTAGCTCACTGATGCGGTCCTCTGCTTCTTCTAGTCTACTCTTGATGCTTTCTATTGAGTTCTTTACAGCAGCGATGTCATTTTTCATTTCTTCTTGGTTCTTCTTCATTTCCTCTTGGTTCTTGCTCATATTGTCGAATTTGTCTTCCATTCTTTTCAGCCACCTTATGACCATTTCTCTGAATTCTTTTTCTGGAAGGTTGCTTGCCTCCATTTCGTTTACTTCCTTTTCTGGTGATGCCTGCTTTTCTTTCATATGCGGGCTGCTTCTTTGTCTCCCCATGGTCTCTCTTCTCTGGGTGTCTGGTTATGTAGTTCTCTCTCTCCTGGGTTGATTTAAAGGCACAAAATACAGCACTACCAGGTACAACTCACAAGGCACTGAACAGGAATGTATTCACGATATTAATAACCTCCAATAAAGGTGACCACCAGAGAAAGGCAAATTAGGTGATAGGAGAGAAAGAAGAAGAGGAAAAAAGAAAGAAAGAAAGAAAAAAAGAAAAAAGGAGTGTGAAAATGAAATTGGGAAAAGGGAAAGTAAAGAGAAAAAAAAAAGTAAGAGAGACAAGAAAGTGACTAAGAGAGAAAGTGGAACAGACTATATATATTGGGGATAAAACTCCAATAGAACAATCACTAATCCCAGCAAATGCCAGCAACAAGTGCCTGGGGATTAATACAAACTACAACACCAACTAATATGGATTGAGGCAAGGGAAAGCTGAAGCACAAAACAAACAAAAAAATAAACAAAAGAAGAATAAGCAAAACAATCTCACAAAAACAGCATAAAAATTGGATATAATCTACATTCAAGCAAACAACAACAAAAGGACAGAGAGAAGGACAAGTTTATGGATAGCTCAGACAGCGAAGGGAGAGGTGTATGTGGACTTGGAGCAGGGGATTAGAGATTAGATATGTAAGTAGGGTGAAATTTTAACAAGGGGTAAACAGAAAGAATAGGGAAAATCTAAAGCAGTAAAAGGGTAAGACAAACAGGACACTGAAAAGGGGGAGGTTAGGAAGAGAGTGATGGCCTAAAGGTAGAGTTGAGATAGAGTAAAACGATGCTAAAGGAAAGATAAAAAATAGAATGTAGAACCCTAATCCCAAAATAAAATGAAGAGAAAATAAAATGACACTTTAAAAAAAAAAAAAAAAAGATAAAATAGCAGTAGTAATAATACGGATTGAAAATAAAAATGTAATCATTAAAAAGGTAAAATCAAGTGATGAAAAAAGAAAAAAAAGTTTCTTGATTAAAAGATGCAAAAAATGAAAATAAAAAAAAATAAAAAAATAAAAAAATAAAAGGTAAAAATAAAATGTGAAGTAGTGAAGGTCATTCACTTCCTCTGTTTTTCTGTTTGGCACGCCTGTTTCTCAGTCCAGACAGTATTGCAGTTCCCTGCGATCCACTGCTCTTCGGTGTTGTAAGCCAGTCCTGATTTTAAGCAGGCGGTGTATCTTAATTTCTCGTATTCCTTTATTTTTGATTACGCAAGAGTCAATTTGTGATTCAGCCTCTGGGTGGCAGTGTTTCTGGATTGACTTCCGGGTCTATCTATGGCCTCTCTAGGCAGTGTTAGAGCCTTCTTTCCCTGTGGCACGCGCCACTGGCCTGTGGGCGTGGTCTGCCTCAGAGCTGACTCTCTGATGGTCACTCCCCGCTCCGATCCCCAGGTTCCAGAAAAACAACTTTCCCCTGCAGTCTCCCAGGGTGTCCCCAACTGGGTGATCCTATGTATTGGGCTTAGTAATCAGAAGCAAGAATTTCAAGAGGAAAAAGCCCAAGTGTGCGAACTCCAGGACTGGGAGTAAACCCAGGCACAAAGGGAGCGCACGGGCTGCGCGTAAGTCTGGACAGCCTGAAATTCTTAGGGTGTCCCTGCACTTCAGATCAAAATGGGTTGCTTTTTAGAGTGCCCTTCTCTTAGCAGCTCTGAGGACCCCTTTCCACAATCACAGATCACGCCAGCCCCTACAGCCACGGATTTTTCTAGGCACAGATTTCCCTGGTCCTCCAGCTCCCGCAAAACGCGCGTTCCTCTCTCCCGCCGGGACCAGAGACCTCACCTTATCCCAGGCGAAATCTGACCTTTCCGTGGTGGAGTGTAGAGCTCCTCTGAACCCGTGTGCTTGCGCCAGTTGGGGAGCGTTGTTCTGGGGCTCGCAGCTGTTCCTGGGGTGCCGCAGTTGTGGATTCTCAGGCTTCAGATAAGCTCCACTTTCCGGATCAAGATGGCGCAGACTCCGCGTCCAAGCCCGCAGCTCCGGGAGGGGACCCAGCCGCAGTTGGTGCTGCCAGGTCAGGGGAACCCCGTTCAGCAGTCCCCCACCTCCTTCTGGAGTTCAGCTGTCTCCCAACCAGCCAACAAACACTCCTTGTGCGTCCCTCAGCTGTTCTTTCTTTCTGCTCCGGGACAAGGCTCAGAACACGTCTGTCTATTCCGCCGCCATTATTCCCTCCGCTATATATTTTAAATAGCTTGATCTCACTTCATTTTTTCTCTGCCTATAAACAAAGTCAAATAGAGCTAGCCTGCAAGTGACTTTTTTCTATGTAAGGAGCCACATAATGTAACTCAGGCTGGGAACTTCCAAAACTTTAATCTTGGAGTTATATGAAAAAAATTTATTGTATGCTGCAGAAGTGTTATACAATTATAATCCTATAAATTAAATTGTCTTAGAACAATAATACAGCGTTTTAGCCCACAGATTTTTTAAGGTAATAAGAAACGTTTTTCTCTCGTAAACATTAGAGAAGGCAAATTAGGATAATATCTCTTCTAAAGGTTCAAGAATTCCTGTGATGCCAGCTCAGTTGGTTTCATGGGGAAATGGGCAGATTGATATATGTACATTATTTGTCAGATACATGGTTGATTTCTAAGGAAATTACCTGGGTCAAAACGTTTGTACCAATGAACTCTGTTGTCATCCATTGCCAATCTAACATGTTGCTTCTACTAATTGCATGGTTACACTACAGCTTATAAGTGTGTCTGCACATGCATGCTCGTACTTATGTGTATGAAAAATTATAATGAGATGCAGGAATAATAGTACTTATATTGCTCACTTGATGTTTTATATTACTAGACCCTGGAAGTATATTCTTTAAAATACATTACTGCCTTATCCCATTCATTTCAGAATCCTGAAACATTAGTTAACCTATAAAATATATTTCTAAAAATATTTTTTACACACTTACTATGTATTTGGAAATTTTCACCAAATAGACCATCTAGAGCTTCTGATTCAGCAATCTAATTTTATAAAATCACTGAATATTACTTTTTATTTTCTTTAAATATATTTTTATTAATTTCAGAGAGAAAGGGAGAGGGAGAGAGAGAAAGAAACATCAATTATGAGGGAGAATCATTGATCGGCTGCCTCCTGCACGTCCCCTACTAGGGATCGAGCCTGCAACCCCGGGCTGTGCCCTTGATCAGAATCGAACCCGGGACCCTTCCGTCTGCAGGTGATGCTTTATCAACTGAGCCAAACCAGCTAGGGCTGAATATTACTTTTAAAATAATGGAGCATATAATGACTCTGGGATCTCAGATAAATCTTATTCACAATTGCTACTGTACAAAGGTTATAGCGGAAAAGTTTGTGATCAGATATAATTCATACTCATTTATTTATCCATTCTTTCTACAAATCTTTATTGAGCACCCAGTGGTCGGCAAACTCATTAGTCAACAGAGCCAAATATCAACAGTACGAATGAAATTTCTTTTGAGAGCCAGATTTTTTAAACTTAAACTTCTTCTAACGCCACTTCTTCAAAATAGACTAGCCCAGGCCGTGCTATTTTGTGGAAGAGCCACACTCAAGGGGCCAAAGAGCCGCATGTGGCTCGCAAGCCACAGTTTGCCGACCATGGACCTAGTATATGTCAGGTGTAAGCTAAGAATACAAGCATAAAAAACTCAAGATGATATTCAAGTGAACAAATCTAATGTTTTAAGTTAAATATTTCTTATAATGGAAATTCTAGTAATGGAGAACACTGTCTGCTAATTCTTCCTTTTCTCAAATAAGTATTATGAGGAAACTTTTGTATGGGAAAAGAGAGGTTCCTACCATAACAAAAGTATTGCATTCTGCAACAAATTTTTTAAATGTTAAAGTACAGTGCTAGAAATGCATATTTTACTGAGCCATGAACTAGAATTTTTCTTTGTTGGTTAGGTTATTATGTTTGGATTTATTCTATTTTATATTTTTTAGTGAGAAAGGTGATATATAAATAATACTAAAGGTGTTTTCAAGAGGAAATATTATAAATTTATAACCTTAACAGAGCAACTATATTCATCCTTCTATATTCTTTTCTTGTCCTTATCCACTTGCACACACGTTTCACATAATAGCAATTTGTAGCACATATTTTCTATGTTTTTTTGCTTTCCATTTAAAGGGGTATAACTATTAATCATTGTTTTAATAAAATAAACACTTTTAATAGCTGTATAACAATCTAGGATTCATGCAAGCATTTTGTCTATAAGAGGCCAAACAATAGTTTTACATTTTCCCTCTCAGTACCTGATTTTATTTCAGATTTCACAATCTCTATGCCTTAGTTGGGTTGCTATAATACAACTTTATAAGTTTAGGCTATTCACTGAATTCAAATGATCTTAAAGCTGAGTATATATAGATAAATTATTTCATTACCTGAAATAATCTTGAGGGAAAATGTTCACATTGGTGGATCATTCTTAGGGAAATTTGGAGATGGGATTTGGAGGTAGTTTGAGATACTTTCAACTATATCTTTTTGTACTTTATCATATAACCTTTTTTAACCATGTTATTGTTATATAAATTAGATACTTATCACATTAATCAAATTGTGTTGGAAACAGGTCCTTAATCCAAGAGCAGTAAGTCACACACTTTCTGGCTATTACAACCATGGCATACAGAGATAATGTTAGTTACCATTGGTAGTGAAAAGTGGTCTCTATACTTGTTCCCTTGTTAAGATTTGATACTTAGAAGTAATATTACTAAACTTCATGCTGATGCAGTTAAACTATTAACTCAGTGACTTATCTCACTTTAATTGAATAGTTTATTTGGGTAGAATTTATTAAGAAATAACATTCTACCACTATACTTGTCAATTACAAGCTCTTCATAATCTGATTGAGGTTTCTGTTGTTTCAGACCTTCACATTTTTTCCCTGAATACCAGACTAGGAGCAAATTTTGTGAAGTTTTGCCTCCTTTTCTGTAAATGAAAATTACTGGTTTTTATGGAAAAAAAAACTTGGATTTTAATGAAAGAATGCATTTGCTTCTCTCAGATATAGAATTCCAGGGAGATTAATTAGTAGAGCTCTAATTAAAAATGTCATGGTACCTGCTTCTGAGGAACAGTGCGCCCTGCTGAGAGAGCCTTGCAGTGAATAGAAGAGAACTTATAACCCCGCACTTAGCATTACTTATTTATTTCATCTGGGAGGTAACATAATACGTTTTAAAATAGATCTGAACACATGCTAACAGGGAGACACTTGGTGCAATTTACTCAACCTAAACTTAAGTGTATATGTTGTGTTATTGCCATGTGGTTTCCCACACCAAGAGAGCCAATATTAACCTTGTATTCATACTGCATGGAGAGAGTTCTTTTTATTTCTCATCTAAAATCCTAATTTTGTTTCTTTATCTAGGAGCCTGATTGGTATTAAATTTTTGATTAGGTGGGAAATTCTCTCTATTCAATTTAATAGAATGATTTTCTCACTTTCAAGATACTATGAGATTCATAGAGTTCTGTGCCTCAGTTCTCTTAGCTTCATAAGTAAAAAACAACTTGCTTTATCAGCTATCTACATTTAAAGCAAAAATGAAATGAAATAAGAACAGAAAAATTATGAGATGGAGAACTAGAGGAATAAACAAGTAGGGAACTGTGACCAAGATGTATATTTATTTATTTTGAGAGGATATATATTGGATTATGATTAGAACATATTGTTCTATGAAATAAGATTGACTACTAGCACATTAATAATATCAACTCTGCTAAATGTAGTTTTATTTTCCCCAGAAATGAAGAGTAATTGTCACAGACATTTCACTTGTCTTTACTAAGGGTCTCTGTGCATACAGGTTGTTGTATGTTGCATAGTAAAATATTAAATTAAAGAAACTATTCCTTGCCTTTAGGGACATTTTAATCAAATTATCCTTCTTCTTACTCTAAATTGTTTTTACGTGATGCCAAAGGATTATAATGTATATTTTGCCTACAGGACAACAGATTTCTAAGCCAAGTATTACGCTAAACTGTATCATGAATTAAACACCAAAAAATGTCAGAGTAATTTGCTGAATTCTAATTAATCAATCTACCATCTGTTAGCTATGTTCATTATATATATATGAAACCATGAAGCACAGCCAATTTTTCAAGAGTTCACAGTGAAAAGGATTTATAAATGAAAGTACTGGTAATATACTTTGAGTAAGTTTAGATATGGAATAAAACTGCAACTTTTATATATTTTGAATTTACTTTAAATAAAATCAGATATAAATTGATAAATCATTAAGTTTAACCTTTCTTGGGTTTATCCAATTTATCTATAACTTTCTCTTTTGAACTTTCAAACCACATTATATTTACCTCTTTTATAGTCTTATTATAATTTTTATTGAATATTCGTTCTTTCTTCTTGCTTTATGTTTTCCACCAGGTGGTGAACTCCGTCTGTCTGTATCTCCTAGAGAACATAATACAATGTCTTTTTAAAAAATGATTGTATTGATCTTTAGAGAGTGAAGAAGGGAGAGGGATAGAGAGATAGAAACATCGATGAGAGAGAAACATCATTGATAGGCTGCCTCTTGCATGCCCTCCACTGGGATCAAGCCCACAACCCTGGCATGTGACATGACCAGGAATTGAACCAAGACCTCCTGGTTCATGGGTCGATACTCAACCACTGAGTGACACCAGCCAGGCATACAGTCTTTTGAATCTATTGCAACTGATCTAATAGGTGTTATACTAATCTTTTATATATAATACATATTACTAGTATATGAAATATCATAATATATAAAACTATATGTTATACATAACATATATAATATATAACAATATAACTATCCTATATAATAAATAGGTAATATGCAAATTGACCATCACACCTTCACAAAAGATGGCCACCCCTGTGTGGTCACAAGATGGCCACCACAAGATGGCCGGCAGGGGAGGGCAGTTGTGGGCAATCACGCCAGCAGGGAAGGGCAGTTAGGGGCAACCAGGCTGGCAGGGGTGGGCAGTTAGGGGTGACCAGGCTGGCAGGGGTGGGCAGTTAGGGGTGACCAGGCCAGCAGGGGAGGGCAGTTGGGGGAGACCAGGCCAGCAAGGGAGGGCAGTTGTGGGGGAACCAGGCCAGCAGGGGAGGGCAGTTGGGGGTGACTGGGCTGGCAGGGGAGAGCAGTTCGGGGCAATCGGGCTGGCAGGGGAGCAGTTAGGCATCGATCAGGCTGTCAGGGGAGTGGTTAGGGAGTGATCAGGCTTACAGCCAGAAGTGGTTAGGGGCAATCAGGCAGGCAGGCAGGCAAGCGGTTGGGAGCCAGCAGTCCTGGATTATGAGAGGGATGTCCGACTGCTGGGATCGGGCCTAAACTGGCAGTCGTACATCCTGTGAGGGGTCCCAGATTAAAGAGAGTGCAGGCTGGGCTGAGGGACACCCCCCCAGTGCACGAATTTCATGCACCAGGTCTCTAGTTATATACTAATAAGAAAGGAAGTGTATGTGAGATCTGTATCTATATACACTGAGTGGCCAGATTATTATGATCTCTGAACACATACTAATCTGGCCACTCAGTGTATATCCTATATAATAAAAGGCTAATATGCAAATTGTCCCCTCGACCAGGAGTTCAACCAGCAGGCAGGCTGGCCAACTGCCCATGTCCCCTCCCCCTGGCCGGGCTGGCTGGACTCCACCCATTCACAAATTAATACACCAGGCCTCAAATACACACACACACACACACACACACACACACACACACACTGAGTGGCCAGATTATTATGTGTTCAGAGATCATAATAATCTGGCCACTCAGTGTATATCTCACACACATTTGTTATTTTCTTCTTTGGGAAACCTTGTTTTTGCCTTTAAGTACTTCAGGTGATCATATGAGGCTTACTCACATTATCAAAGGTAATCTCCTTTACTTAAAATCAACTGATTGTAGATATTAACCACATATATAAGACTTTCACAACACTTAGATCAGTGGGTTCTACAGCCTAGCTAAGTTGACACATACAGTTAATCATCACATGGAAAGAGAGAGTTTATAAAATAAAACTAGAGGCCCGATGCATGAAGATTCATGCAAGAATGGGCCTTCCTTCCCTTGGCTGCCGGCACCGCCTTTGCTCCGACCGGAGCCGCCTTTCCACCTTCCCATGCTGCCCAGAGGCCCGGAGCAGCTGGGGCGGTGCGGAATGCCTGCGTCGTCACCATGGCTTTCCACTCAGCTCCTGTGTATGCAAATTAATCTACCATCTTTGTTGGGTTAATCTGCATACTCACTCCTGATTGGCTGGTGGGTGTTGTGAAGGTATGGTCAGTTTGCATCATTCTCTTTTATTAGTGTAGATTACCTTACACTCTCATAGGAACTGACAAGTAAGTAAGTCCTTAATCTTTATGACAAGTAGTCAGGAAGGGAGGATTATGAGAAGACTTGAACCATGGGCATGGCTGAAGATGTAATAATTTCTTTTCTTTCCAGTGAAACCTCAGTCCTGCTTTTAAGTCCTTTCAAAGCACTCAGTAAGACCCACCCTAATTATCTAGGGTAATTTTCCTTAGAGTTAGCTGTTAAGAATTTACCAGCTGACTCTAAAGAATACTTTCATAGTAACATCTGCAAAATACCTTCATAGTAACATCGTTTACACATTATGAAGTGCTTGAATTATGCCTTGGCTTTGTGCTATAGTAAAACTGTAGACAGGACTAGAGGGAGAGTTGGTTGTGAAAGACAAACTGAGTGAAGTTTACCAAGAACAGCAAAAATAGATAAAGTCCCTTGTAATTGAAATGTGTGCATTTCATAGAAACTTGAATCACAGAAACTTGAATTTTATAGGAGAAAATAAACAGAAGAGTTACACATCATAGAAAAATACCATATATAATATAAATTTTATATTTAGACTATTTAGAGTCATATGAAACGTTATGTTTCACCAATACTGGTTTTCAGCGAGGATTCTAGGGGCAAGCATTGAACCTTTGGAAAAAGAACCCAAGTCTTGGCCTAAGTATATTATGGCTGTGAATTATATAACCTATATAATGTATATCCAATATTAGCTGTTAGGAGTGTATCATAAAGCAGAGTGACTTCATTGTAAGGCTAGTTGTGCTCATTCTTAAATCATTATCAAAGTCCATTAAGCCAATTTTATCTAAATTATTCTTGTACTTTATAAACTGGCCCAGTTATATCAAAAGTAAGGACTATTTTTCTAAGCGAAATAAGCCAGTCAGAGAAAGACAAATATCACATGATCTCACTTATATGTGGAATCTAATGAACAAAATAAACTGACGAACAAGGTAGATCCAGAGACACAGAAGCGTAGAACAGAATGATGAATCTCAGGGGGAAGTGGAGGTGGGGGTGGGAAGAGATTAACCAAAGAACTTGTATGCATATATGCATAACCCATGGACACAGACAATAGTGAGGTGCAGGCCTGGGGTGGGGACGAGGGCAATGAGGAGGGAAAGGGGGACATCTGTAATACTTTCAACAATAAAGATTTAAAAAATGAAATAAAAAAATCCCCCCAAAAACAAAAGTAAGGACTAAGTAAAACAGATAACATCCCAACCAAAGTATTTTCAATAGTTCTTTGTAATTCTTTATAAAAAGATTTGATCTGGGTGAGATATATATTTATTGATACATAAGTGGCTTGAATAGAAAAGAAAATCTAATGTTATATTGTGATAATTATGCTTTTTAGCCATGGCAGATACAGAAGTATAATTTTGGCTTGAAAAAGTCTAAATAACATATAACCACTGTATATATTGTTATTGTTATAAACTTTATTATTGTTTAATTTTAGGACACTTTTTAAATTGACTTTTGTCAGATAGACTTACAGAAAACAAAACTTTCATACTTTCAGAGTTATCTAATTTTATGATGACTGACTTTAAAAAGGAGATAGCAGAGGGAAGTGGAAGGAGGAAGAGATCATCCAAAGAATTTATATGCATATATGCATAACCCATGGACACAGACAATATTGGGGTGAAGGCCTGGGGAGGAGACCAGAGTGGAGAGGAAGGGGGTAAATGGGAAAAAAGGGAACATCTGTAATACTTTGTACAATAAACTAAAAAAAAAAAAAAAAAAAAAAAAGGAATAGCAGCAACAAAAATAATTCAGGAGCCAAAAAGCTGTCCTATCAAAGCAGTACCATTGTGTTCAGACAGAAGATTATTTAGATTATGACTCTTAAATTGTGCTTGACATCTTAGAATATCTGGCATTTTCTGTACAACTGGCTCAAGGGATAGTAATACAAAATATGCCATCATGTTTATTTAGTGCTCTAGATTTAGAACTGTACTTATGTTTTGAGTTCTTTCTGAATTCCTCAAATAATGACAAAAGGGAACACTTACTGAATCATACAGGACATAATAGGGAGTGTAATACTGGCTCTAGTTGGTCTTCCAGTTTCAAAGTTTGAAGAATAGTTCCAGCTTGCCAAAGTATTTTGATTCAACAAGACTCAATCCCACTAGTGTTTATTGATAGTCCCAGCTATACCATAAAGAAAAGCATGAGTCCTAACATAAATGACTTGGATTTCAGTTTCTCTATTTATAAAATAGAAATAATGATACCTGCACTCATGGGACACTTTTGAAGATGAAAGTAGATCATAGAAAACTTTGAAAAGTAAAATTGCTATATAAGTAATGCTACTGAAAATACCTGACATCATTATCTTCTAAGATCATACTTAGCAATTCCAACCCAATAGGTTGAAAACAAGCATTTGTTTTGGGATGGAGGATTATATGAGTAATTAATTATTCAACCAATATTATCAGCCTATAGTATACTAGAATGCATACTAGGCACTAAAGATACAGGAAAAATTATACTAGCACCAGTTTTGTGACCTTGGGTAAATCATATATACTCATTTAAATTTTTTTTTCTTATTTGTAAAATGCAAATAATAATTCCTATCTTACAATGAGTTTGTTAGAATTAAATGGTATAATTCATGTGAAAGTGCTTGATAAGTGTTTTAAAAACATTGTTAATTCATTATGCCCATTGATGTTATCTTCTTAAGGTAGAAAATTGGCTATGTGATTTCCCCTTCTCAAAAACCTTCAGTGCCTCTCCATTGTTTAAAATATAAAGTTTAAACACCTTAGTAGGCATTTAATATTCCTTGCTATTTACAACAACCAAATTTTTATTGCTACCTTCTACCAGAAAATTCTCAATTAAAATCCTTTCTTTGTAAAATTATCCCTGAGCCCCCTGATTTTTTTCCATATACCTTTAGATTTATTATCTATGCCATTTATTTAACAATTACACAGTTTGTTGGAATAACTTGTGCTGTGATTCAAAATTTAATTTATTAATTTATTTATACATTTATTCAGTAAATTTTGTGAGCTCTTTTAGATACATAGTGTTGTGATACATGTTATGATAGATATTGAGTTAAATTCTGTATTTTGAAGGATTTGCAGATGCACAAATATGCTACAAAAGTATTGTCTATTAATTAAGCTTCGACTTAGAGGTAGTGATGCAACTTTGTTCCTGTCCAATTCAGAATTGTCAATAACATGAATAAGTACAATAGGTAGGCTTGATGCATTTTTATTGGTAGAATTAGACAATGCATTGAATTTGAAGATCAAAGTATAAAAGTTAAGTTGAAATTATGGACTCAAAATATTCAGATGAAAGTTCCATTTTTAAATTTTTGAGGAAACTCCAGTTTTCCACAGTTGCTGTACCAGTCTGCATTCCCACCATCAGTGCACGAGGGTTCCATTTTCTCCACATCCTCTCCAGCACTTGTCGTTTGTTGATTTGTTGATGATAGCCACTTCTAGGAATACATCACATGAAAACAGAAACACCAATCAGAAATGATATATGCACCCCTATGTTCATAGAAGCACAATTTACAATAGCTAAGATTTGGAAACAGCCTAAGTGCCCATAGCAGATGAGTAAATTAGAAAACTGTGGTACATCTACACAATGGAATACTATGCTGTGGTAAAAAAGAAGGAATTCTTACCATTTGCAATAGCATGGATAGACCTGGAGAACATTATGCTAAGCGAAATAAGCCAGTCAGAGAAACATAAATACCACAGGATCTCACTCATTTGTGGAATATAATGAACAACATAAACTGATGAACAAAAATAGATCCAGAGACAGAGAAACATCGATCAGACTGTCAACCTTCAGCAAGAAGACAGGGAAGGGTTGGGGGTAGGTGGGTAAGAGATCAACCAAATGACTTGTATGCATGCATATAAGCATAATCAATGGACACAGACACTAAGGGGTAAGAGCATGTGCTAGGAGGGTCGGGGAGGCCGGGGGGAGGTCAATAGGGGGAAAAGGAGACATATGTTCTACTATTTGTAATACTTTAAACCATAAAAAATATTCAGATGAAATTCAACAAATATTATATAAAAATGTATAATTCTGCCTGGCTGGCATGTCTCAGTGGTTGAGTGTCTACCTATGAACCAGGAGGTCACGGTTCAATTCCCAGTTGAGGCACATGCCAGGGTTAAGGGCTCAGTCCCCAGTGGAGGGTGCGCGGGAGGCAGCTGATCAATGATTCTCTCTCATCATTGATGTTTCTATCTCTCCCCCTCCTTTCCTCTCTGGAAAAAAAAATAATGGAAAATGCACTTAAAATATTCAATTGTGTACATAAAGGATGGGGCATACCTACTCTAAGAGTAAATTGTGTTTAAAAGAACCTGGCAAGTTTATTGACTGCAAAAATTTGGTATCAGGTGTTCAACCTGAAATGGCAGAAGCCCAGGCAGGTATAGGCCTGATTTCAAGCTCAGTATGAACCAAGTATTACCTGAGCTGCTAAAGGTCAGAGACCATATCTTTCTAATTACTTAGTGCTTAAAACAGGGCTGTCATATAGTAAACGCTCAGTGGACATTATTTGAATAGATAATGATAAATGATAAGTAAATTATGCCATTTATTGAGCACTAAGCTACTGTTTATTAACAGCTAGGCATTATGAACGATATTGTACATATATTAATTCAAAGTAATCTTCATAGCCATGTAGTAGAATAGATGCTATCGTAATTCCCATTTTACATAAAATAAACTTAGGCACAAGGAAATTAAATAACTTGTTCAAGGTCATATAACTAATTGGTGGTGGTTGAGTTTTATTCCCAAGTCTGTCTTACTCCAAAGCCTATAATGTCTGCTGTTTGAAAATGCTTATTTTCTCCACAGTTTTATCTTTGTGATAAAGAAATAAACAATTAATTCAGGAAAATGCATTTTATAACTAGAAGGAGGGATTCCTGATAAGCAATCTAGTAAACTGGTAGAGGTTTTCAAGTCTACCCATTGAGTAGGTAAGGCATTCCAAACAATGTGTTCTCTATCTCTATCCCTACTGCATTAAACGTGTCCCAACTTTTGTATCTCTATGAAAATGTGAAGAGCACAAAATATTATTATTTTTTTAGAAACCAACCAGTTTATTATTTTGTAGTAAGATGTATAACTTTTACCATGCAGACTGAAACACCTATGTCAGCATGAACAGTGCATTTCCTACCTAGAGGCAGTTACATGAAAAACCAGATTATTCTCAGGTTATTTGGCGAGTATGGAATCCAAAAAAGAGGAGGTTAATTTCAGGTCCTATACCTCATCCATGAAACTGGAGCACACCTTCCCACCACAGGGACAGCCCAGCCTCCAGTTTTTGACTCTTCATTCTCCACTGTGCTCTGGCTGAGCACTGGCAGCATGTCCTGCAGCTTTACCATCAGCCAGCTTAGTCTACCATAGCTCTGCTCACTGGTTTTTATTGTTCCCTCCACTGTTACTGACAGTTAAGGTTCTGAAAGAGGCACATCACTTGCTCCCACATAGCAATTACAAGACACATTAATCCTATTAGGATGCTCTCCCAAACCCACTCTATTCAAGTTTTACCAGATAATATGCTTTGTAAAGGTTCTTCCCATTTTCATTAGCACATACATAAGTGACCTATAAATTTACCTAATGTAATCTAATTCCTACTGAGGATTGAGGTTATTTTTCTTCTTTCACTTTCTTGATCAATGATTCCCAACCACACAGGAATTATTTTATTTTTTTAAATATATTTTATTGATATTTCACAGAGAGGAAGGGAGAGGGATAGAGAGCCAGAAACATCGATGAGAGAGAAACATCGATCAGCTGCCTCCTGCACACCTCCCACTGAGGATGTGCCCGCAACCAAGGTACATGCCCTTGACCGGAATCGAACCCGGGACCTTTCAGTCCGCAGGCCGACGCTCTATCCACTGAGCCAAACCAGTTTCGGCCACACAGGAATTATTGAAACTAATTTTGTGTCACTACTGCTACCAAGATAGACATACCAAGTGATATGTACTTTCCAGATTAAATTAATGTTATTTTGTTCTCTAAAATATAAAAAAAATCAGATGGTGTAGTTTTCACTTTAGTACTCAACACTGTTTAAGGGTCAAGTCATCAAAACAAGTCTTTGAACAATAGAAAAGTTTATGCTTTCAAATTAAAAAACAGGTATTGCAAATATTCCATAATAATGATAAAATTACAGAAAACAAAATATTCAGACTGACTCCACAGCATTCACACTGCACCATAATTTTGCCTGTAACAAAACAGTTACTTTTATCCCCCAAAGTAGCTATGTCCATGCTGGCTAAAAACTTCAGTCTTAGACCACATGAATAAGAACTACATAGTGCATGCTTAATAGACATATACATTAACCATTCTCAACTGCCCCTCACCAGGGCTGAGTGATAGGAGGGATGAAATGTGGACATGTGCACTCACATAGGCAGAATTCTCCAATTATAAAAATTCACACATGTAACCTTTACTATGTCTTGGGCAATAGCTTTTATCTATGGGAATACACCTCTGAAAATCACAACAAAAATCAATAGGAAATGATTCAATAGAAAATATACAAATTTCTCAGCATGAGGACTTCCACAGAACAGGGAGAAGGGAATGACAACTAAAACTAATTTTTATTTAAAAAGAACACTCCCCTTACCTTGTCCTTGCTACTCAACACTCACAAGTCTGTACAAAACTACGAACACAGAAAAGGACCAGAGAGGATGTTCCGATACAATGTCTTCGGACCTATTCTAGGCTGCTGTCCTTACCAATACCTCCCCACTAATAGAGCTGAGAGCTACTAGGTTCACTGGGGAAAGTAAGTAGTCTTGGATCATCATCCCATTGCTAGGATAACCCCAGGTCACTCGCTGTCAAACTTAATTGAATTAACCTGGACAGAGATGGAACCTCCCCTGTAACTGCCCCACTTCTTCTTGGTCTTCTCATGCTGGAAGGATTTGTCTTTGGTGAACTTCAGGACCTGATTGGCTCATTCCCCCCAGTCTCCGGCTGCACCTCGCTTGGCATCAAAGGAGTTGTCTGCCACTGGAGCATCCACCTCAATTTCCTCCTCCCTGATCCTTCGGAATGGGGATGATGCCCTTTTTTCTGCCTGGCTTAGAAACTGCTACTGCTGCCTTTGTCTTTCCTTCCTCCTCCTTGTTGCTGTTCCTATCTGCTTTTCCATTCTGGGCAGTTGGTGTAGCGGTGCCATTGGTTTTGAGGGCTGTGGTTTAGGAGTACCCTTGCCCTTGGGCTTCTCCTCTTTCTCCTCCTCCTCCTCCTCCTCCTCCTCCTCCTCTTCTTCACTGGAGTCATCTGAAGAACTGCTGCTGCTCTTGGCCTTTACTGTCTTTGTGGAGGCTGGCTTGGAAGGGGCTACAGCTCCTGCTGTCTTCTGTGGCTTCTTTTTAGCTGGGGGTTTAGATGCCTTCTCTTCCTCATCTTCCTCACTGCTAGAGCTGTCTGACTCAGAGCTGCTATCCCCACCACCCTGAGAGGCCTGTTTGGCAGGCAAAAATAGCGCTGCTTTGGCCATCACCTTGGCCTTAGGGGTGGTCACTGTCTTCTTCGCCTTCCCCACATCCTTCTCCTCACTAGAACTGCTCTCCTCCTCACTGGAGCTACTATCAGCCTTTCTGGTCAGAGGCTTCTGGCCACTGCCTGCAGGCTACTTGAGAGCTGTGGCTGTCTTAGCTGCAGGCTGCTTGGGCGTGGTAGCTGGTCTACTTGAGGGATTTTTGGTGGCACTGGCTGTCTTGGCAGGAGCTTCTTCCTCAGAACTGTCAGAGTCTGAGCTGTCTGAAGAGCTCTCTGCTGCCTTCTTTGCTGGAGCTGGTTTAGTGGCTGCTTTAGAGATGACTGGCTTAGCTGGCGGCTTCCTTTCTTCTTCAGAGCTTGAATCAGATTCATCACTGCTGTCGTCACTGTGCTCTTCAGGCTGTTTCTTCTCTGCAGCTTTCTTGTG
The DNA here is from genome assembly GCF_963455305.1 of Plecotus auritus. Lineage (NCBI taxonomy): Eukaryota > Metazoa > Chordata > Mammalia > Chiroptera > Vespertilionidae > Plecotus > Plecotus auritus. The sequence goes on from NC_137784.1 coordinate 100,940,035, forward strand.
AGCCTGGGTTCCCAGGGACTTTTTGGGTGGGGTAGCAGCAGGTGCGGGGACTGAACTATATGGACCTGGTTTTTTCTTCCTGGGCTTTTTCTGCTCCTCTTCCTCCTCCTCACTCGAGGAGTCCTCACTGCTGGAACTCTTTTGGGTAGGGGTGGCAGCTGCTTTCACTGGAGCCTTGGCCGCTACTTGCTTTTTAGGCACAGTCTTCTTAGAGATGGCTGCTGCCTTTTCCTCCTGAGTCATCACTGCTGCTACTGCTGCTGCTGCTGCTGCTGCTGCTGCTACTACTACTGCTAGCTGCTTTGCCATTAGCTACTTTAGGTGCTGCTCTTGTGGGTGTGCCTGGTTTGGCTGGGGCTTTAGCCTGAGCTTTAGCTGCCACAGGTGTTGCCTTTGGCTTCTGGTTCTTTGGTGCCTCATCCTCTGAGCTTGAGTCAGAATCAGAATCAGAGCTCTCAGCCTTCTTAGGAGGAGTTTTGACTGCCTTGGTTTGGTGCTTAATTCCCTTCTGGACAGGCTTTTTCTTTTTGTCCTCCTTGTCCTCCTCCTTGTCACTGGATTCTTCAATGCTGCTGCTCTCTGATGCATTGGCTTAAGCCTTTCCAGGATGCTGAGGTAGACTGGCACGCTTGGCAGGTACAGCAACTTCCTTACTGGAGGCCCTTGGGCTTTCTCCTCCTCACTGCTGTCTTCATTGCTATCAGTAATGAAGTCTTCTTTTTAGCCTTCTTAGTCACTGGTCCATTTGCTTGTAATTTCCACTTTGGAGCCTTGGTGGACCTATTGAGCCCGAAGCTATAGATGTCCAAGAGGGAAGAGGCATTGGCATCCTGCTGGGTAGCACCTGTTGCCTTGGCGAACTATTGGCCACCTCCGAGAGTTGGTTATCGTGCAGAAAGCTGAGCACGAGGGGATATAGGTCGCTGGGAACCACACGGGGTAAGCAGGCGTTCGCCATCCTCCGGGCAATACAAGCACAAAATATTATAATGTAGTTTGTGAAAAGACTTAAAGAGGAACCAAAATAAAATGAAAATAGGACAATAGTGAAAGGAAAGATCAAGGAGGTATTAAATATTAATATTTTTTGCAAGAAATGAGGCTTGAGTTTGACAATTATAAGTGAAGGAAAGATACGATGAGTATAATGTGAACAAATGCACATAGGCAGGACTTAAAGAAGGGCTTTTATTTGATCAGAGTTTTGGATGCTCTAGTGAAGTACAAATATTATGTTTATTTATTAAGCAATACTTTATCTCCAATGGCCTCCAGTCCTAGATGGAAAGATATGGCAGGTATTTGAGCCATTATTCTAAGTTTCCACTATTTTTATGCTGAGCTTTTTAAAAAGTTTTAGCTTATCAGCAGACACTAAGCTTCCTCTTAGACAAGGAACTATGTTGGAGAATACCAACAGCTCATAAGAAAAAATAATTGTGTGTGTGTGTGTGTGTGTGTGTGTGTGTGTGTGTGTGTGTGTTACATGAGAGAACCACAGAAATTTTTATTTTTGCTCCAATTGGGGAGGAAGAGAGATTAGAAAAAGGGAAAGAGAAAAGGGGCGGGGGGGAGAAAATCAGAGAAGTTAGAAAAGCATCAATGAAACTTTATTGGTGGTGGGATGCAGGAGTGGATACTATAATTGAGGAGGTAGAACCTAGGAATCTGTGGAAGCCAAGAGATTGAAGGCCACATAGGAATTGCAAGAATATGGTTGTTGGTCACAGAATAGAGGAACTCATGACAATATTACATAGATCTCAAGAACTGGGGAAATATCAACTGAAATGTGACCTATGTCTAAATTTCTGTCATTTAAGATTGAGCACTCAGCACCAAAATGTGTACACTCAACTTCTTTGTATTTATGTAGATATGTGGAAATTGTTGTGTTTCTAGAATTGGACTTTTGAGGATACATTTCCAATTCACTAAACAACTTGCCAAATAACACTTATTGTGTGATGTCTATGTCATACTAATCATGCAAAAGTAAGATTTTGTGTTTCAGGGGATAGTGAATTATTACAATATTTATAAATACCCTGATGTGTAAAAATGCTGACTATACTCTATTGAATTATTTTATTTCATATTTTCCCCTTAATAACAAAATGCTATTTATTAAGAGAAATTATATTGAGATAAAGAGAGCACTTATTTTTCTTCAAACAAATTAAAAAGAAAGCTTACCCCCATTTAAATTGTGTTTAATATATTGCCCTGACTGAGTTTGCTCAGTTGGTTGGAGTGCCATCCCATACACCAAAAAGTTGTGGGTTTGATCCTCAGTTGGGGTACTTAGGGGAAGCAAATGATCAATGTTTGTCTCTCACATTGATGTCTCTCTCTCTCCCTCCCTCTCTCTCTCTCTCTCTCTCTCTCTCTCTCTCTCTCTCTCTCTTTTTCTCTCTCTCTTCCTCTTTCTCTAAAGTCAATAAAAAAATATCCTCAGGTGAGGATTTAAATTTTTTTAAATGTCTTTAATGTATTTGCCATTGATATCTTGATTTAAGTCTCTTAGTGTCTTAGTAACATAAATTATAATTCTACTTGTAGGATTAGATATTGACATTGACTAGGATTAGCAAGTTTATACAAGTAATGTTATGGTCATCATCATCATAATTGTACAGAAATGAATTTAAATAATAACCTATATTCAGCTATAATACTGAGTGGAGTTTGAAGTAAATCTCTCATATTAATTAGTTTTCATGTTGAATTTTCTCTTTGACCCTTAAGCAATTACTGGAAGTTCTGCAGGAGATAAATAACATAAACTATGTGAGGTGTAGCCATGGAAATATGACATTTGAGATACAAATCACAGAAGGAAATTGTTACTAGAATCATAATTGGAGATATCTTCCACATTCCTCCTAGTCCTCTACCCTCATCCACATCTGCACACTGTTAACAAGATATTTTTCCTCCACTTATTGAAAAGTAGTATAAGAGATACTCTTTCTTAGAAGTTTTCAAAACAGGAATGACAAACTTGACAAAGAAGGATCTAGAATTATTTGACAATATAGACAAAATATTATATATTTTTATTTTCTAACTTGAAATATGCTATTACAAAAGTAGTTATTCCTATTGCTGATTTTCTAGAGCAGTGCTTTTCAACCCTATTGTGTAAATAAATCATTTGAGGATCTTGTTGAAATGCCGATTCTGATTCAGTAGATCAGAAATAGGGCTTGAGATTCTGCATTTCTAACAAGTTCCCAGGAGATGCTGATCTTCTGGTCTATGAATCACACCTTGAGTAGCTTAGGATATAAATACATGTGGGCTTCCTAAGTGCCAGGCTCTATGCAGGTTGATAACACAAAGATATAACACTTATTACCTGCTATTGTGTATTGTACAGCTTAGAACTAAATGTGTGTGTGTGTGTGTGTGTGTGTGTTTTAGATTAGGGAGTAGACATACCCTTAAATTGGATACTACTTATAATATGACAAGTCTATTGCTTGCTATATAAAATTCAATCCTGAAATAATGTGGAATATCTGAATTGACAGCTGAGGGAGTTTTCAAGATAGAGGTCCCGCATTGTCTCAGATTCTGCAATTTTTGTCCTGTTCTTTTTTTCTGTCTAACCTCCCTACCCTTTGGAGCAGTAAAACTCTCATTATCCTTAATTTTCTTACTACAGCCTCATAATCAGGACTATAATTCTGAATTCAAGTTGTTGTGGCAATTATTCTATATAATAAAAGGCTAATATGCAAATTGTCCCTACTGGCAGGAGTTTGACCAACCAGGAGTTAGATGTGCGCTGACCACCAGGAGGTGGCGCGGAACATGGCGGGCTTCGGAGATGCAGCGCTGGCAGCGGGTGGCAGTGGAGGCACTGCTGGCCCCGATGGGCCCCGACAAGAGCAGGACCATGGTGAGATGGTGGAGCAGGTGAGCGGGTGGCACTAAGCCAAGGCGTGTGCGAAGGGAGGACCTGGTCTGTGGTGGCAGCAGTCAGCCAGGGGAAGGGAGTTCCAGCTGGCAGCCGGCAGCTGCTAGGGACCCTACCCGTGCACAAATTTCATGCATTGGGCTTCTAGTAATTAATATTATACCATTTAATCTCTGTACAACACACAAAGTAAATAGTATTATCCACTTTTCATTTCACTTTTTATTCATTTTTAAAATTAAACCCTTTTTGAAGTTAAATTTTTATTTATGATCAGAATGCCATAAAATACTTGCTCTTTATGCTTCAAAAAATGATATTAAGCATGTATCTGACTTCTATTCTTTACACTTCCCAGTCTTAAGTTTCTTGGTTCTCAACTTTCCATCTGTGGGGAGCTTCTGTGACATCAGTGAGGTTTGTCAAGAAATGACCTGTAAAAAAATAGGCAGTCTCTAAAACTGAAAACAAACCAGGGCTTGTTATTACTAAGGCAAATCTTTAATTTTAGGGCATCTCATTGCACCATCACACTTATTTTGCAAAACTTGAATGATGAGACTTTTGTTTTTATCACAGAGAAGTTCTACCTTAAATTAAATATTTTATTGTAATAAAATTATAGGTTCTCATGCAGTTTTAAGATTTAACAAAGAGACCTTGTCTACCCTTTAACCAAGCTCTTCATGGTAAAATCTTAAAAAATTAGAGTATAATATCATAATCAGGAACCTGGCATTAATATAGTCATGATATAGAACATTTCCATCACCTCAAGAGTCCCTTATATTGCCCTGTTATAGCCACCCTCCCTTCCCACCCTTACCTTCACCACTGACAATTACTAATTGGTTTTCTATTTCTATGATTATATAATTTCAATAATATGTAAATTGAATCATACTAGTACACTATGCAAGCTTTTGAGATTAGCATTGTTTTTCACTCATCGTGCTTCACTTGAGATCCATCCAAGTTCTGTGTAGTATTCCAAGATAATTGGTTACTGCTTCAATTTCATCAGTTTTATCAGCCTATTCAAGTTTTCTGGAATTTCTAATATTTAGCTGTTATAAATAAAGCTCCTATAAGAATTCAGGTACAACTGAACATAAGTTTTTATTTCTTTAGAATAATACTCAGGAGTATAACTGCTGAATTGTATATTAGTTGCATGTTTACTTTTTAAAGAAACTGCTTCATAGTGCCTGTCCCATTTTGCAGTACTATGAACAATGTGAAATTGTTTCTCCACTCCTCTACAGCATTTCATATTGTCACTTTACTTATTTTAGCCATCCTGATATTGATTATATTTTCATGTGTTCATTTGACATCTGTATATCTTTTTCAGTGGAATATCTTTGTCCATTTTTAGTTGTTGCAATTTTAGTTTTAAATTATGAGAGATACTAGTTCATTGTTGGGTAGGTGGTTTATAAATATTTTCTCCCACTATGTAAATGTCCCCTTCATGCTTTTATCAGGGTCTTTTACAAAGAAAATCCCTTTAATTTTAATGAAGTACAATTTATTAAATTTTCTTTTAGTGATAATGTTTTGATGAAAAGTCTAGAAACTATTTGCCTTGACCAAAGATTTTTTCTCCTTTGTTACTTTTTAAAAGTTTTATATTGTATATTAAATTACATAATTCATTTTTAGTTAAATCTTATATAAGTTGTGAGATTTAGTTTTTTTGTATATGAATGTATAAAGAATCCAGGAGAATTTATTGAAAAGGCTATTTTTCCTCCATTAAACTGCTTTTACACTTTTGTTAAAAATAAATGGGAATATTTGTGTGGGTCTGTTTCTGGGTTCTCTATTCTGTTCCACTGAGCTCTGTGCCAGTATCAGCCTGTGATAATTGCCGTGACTACTGATATATAGTATGCCTTAATATCAGGTAAAGGGATTCCTCCAACATAATTCTACTTTTTTGAGATTATTGTACTTATTCTAGGGCCTGAGCCTTCCCATACAAATTCTATAGTAAGCTTATCTGTGTCTATAAAAATCTAATTGGGATTTTGATAGGAATTGTGTTAAACCTATACATTAATTTGTAGAAAATTGATATCTTAACTATTATGCAACTTCCAATATATAAACACTGTGTCTATTAATTTTTAATGTTATTTGATTTACTTCTTCAGCATTTTACAGTTTTCAGCATACAAATCATAGGCATATTTTTTATTTACACTTAAGTATTTCTTTTTTTGAGCAATTATGATTATATTGCATTTTTATGTCAGTGTTCATTGTTTGTATATAGAAATAGATTTGATGTTTTAATGTTTATCATATATCCTATAACCATGCTGAACACACTTATTAATTCTAGAAGCTATTTGTTTTTTGTAGACACTTGGATTTTCTATCATGTCATCTACAAATGGGGAAAGTTTTCTTTCTTTCTCACCTGTATGGATTTATATCCTTTTCCTGCTTTATTGGATTTGAAAATTTCTGCCACTATTGAGATATAGAATAGAGCAGATATCATTGCCTAATTCCCAAGATTAATGGCAAAGCATTTGTCTTTTTTATTGAATTTATTAGGGAGACATTGGTTAATAAAATTCTATAGGCTTCAAGTGTACAATTTTATACTACATCATCTGCATATTGTATTGTGTGTTTACCACCTCAAGTCAAGTCTCCTTCTATCACCATATATTTCCCCTTTATCCTCTTCTACCTCCCCCACCCCCCTTTCCATCTGATAATCATAATATGCTTGTAGGTATCTATGAGTTTTTATTTTGTTTTTTGCTTAATCCCTTCAACTTTTTCACTCAGCCCCCTAACACCCCTTTTCTCTGACATCTGTTAGTCTGTTCTATGAGTATGTTTTTATTTTGTTTGTCAGTTTATTTTGTTCATTAGATTCCACATGTAAGTGAAATCATATAGTACTTGTTTTTCTCTGACTGGATAATTTTACTTAGCATAATACTCTCCAGGTACATCCATGCTGTCCCAAAAGATAAGATTTCATTCTTTTTTACAGACAAGTACTATTCCATTGTGTAAAAGTACCACAGCGTTTTTATCCACTCATCTACTGATGGGCACTTGGGCTGCTTCCAAAATCTTGGCTACTGTAAATAATGCTGTAATGAACATAGGAATGTGTATATACTTTCGAATTAGTGTTTTGGGTTTCTTCAGATATGTTCCCAGAAGTGGAACTTCTAGGTCATAGGCAGTTCTATTTTTAATTTTTCTAGGAAACTCTATACTGTTTTCCATAGTGACTGAACCTACTTCATTCCCACCAACAGTTCAACAGGGTATGACTGAAGGTAGATTTTAGAAAAAAAGTAATAAATCAATTTGTTATTCATATATCTCTCAAAGTTCAAAGGGTTCATTAAACCATTTATTTATATTTTTTCAGATAATTATTTAATAATTAATACATTAATTAAATTATATTTAACATACTAAAAACCTTATGTTTTATCAACATAAAGCTAGTTCTTTGTTCCATTTAATGCCTTGTGTCTTGAATTTTACTTTATTTGGTATTTTGCAGCCCCTGCTTTTCTTTTGTTTACATTCACTTTGCATATTTTATCTTTTTAAAAAGTTTTCTTTCACAAATTTTTTCTAACTCAAAGTAACACATATACACATATCCATCTACTATCTAGTCTCAGTATAAGAGTCTAACTTATTCACATTTGTTTTAATAGCTGATATGATTGATTTCTTTTTTTAATATATTTTATTAATTTTTTACAGAGAGAAAGTGAGAGGGATAGAGAGTTAGAAATATCGATGAGAGTGAAACATCGATCATCTGCCTCCTACACACTCCCTATTGGGTATGTGCCCACAACCAAGGTACATGCCCTTGACCAAAATCGAAGCTGGGACCCTTGAGTCCGCAGGCCAACGCTCTATCCACTGAGCCAAACTGGTTAGGGCAATATGATTGATTTCTACCAATTTGTTTTATATTATTTCTTTTTAAAAAAGAATATATATGCTTTTTCCTGGCATTGTTTCCAATGGTTTACTGATTTTCAGTAGAAAGGCTTCATTTTATGCTTTCCAGTGATTTAAAGGATCATGTTTTGTATTTTCATAATGGCAACTTTTATGTTGTTCAAAAGCATTCTTTAACTTACAATTCTTCAAATTATTGAATCAGAAATAAAGGTTTAAAGAGAATGCCCTATATTTGAGAGAGAATATTTAGAACACTTTTCATTCAGTTTCTCTTTTCAACCTCTTAATTGTTATTTCTATAATTAATATTTCTATTTAAACATTTACTATTCCATGTATCTATCATACCTATATCTGAATCTTTATTTTAAAGAATATTTTTAAATTTACATTTAATATGATTATATTTGTAAACGTTATTTAGGGTTGTCTTTATTTCAGTTGATTTCAGGGCTCACCCTTCTTCATTTTTATCCTGCCTATACTATTTTTGGACTCTTTATTTTGCTAATCTCTTTGTCAGTTGCAATATACATTCAAACATTTCTTATTTTTTTTTGAATTGCCAACATCTCTGCCACAATTTTATTTTAAAATTTATCTTTTTTGCTGAAAGTATTACAGATGTCCCCTTAGTTTTTTTCCCATTGTCCCCCTCCACCCTGCATCTGCCACTCCTAGGCCTTCACCACATTATTGTCTGCTTATATGGGCTATGCATATATGCATATAAATTCCCTGGTTAATTTCTCCCCACTCTCCTCACCCTCGCCCTTCCTCTGAAAAAAAAATATATATATATATATTAGTAGTATGTTTTTAGACATCTTGATATCTAAGATTGTATTTGGTTTGTCATTGCACATGAAAAATGATTAAATTAGGTATACAATTTTGGGATTATAAAAATTTTCAATTATAGCTCTGTTGGTATTCCTTCATTTTATTATGAAATTAAATGTTATAATAGAAAAGTTTGAGGACAGCCTGATTTTTTATTCCTATATAGTTAAAATGTTTTATTACCCTAAACACTTGACAATGTTGCTTTCTTTATAAGTGTAGTTCAAAAATTAATATCCCTTGTGCTTTTTTAAAAAACATATTTTTGTTGATTTCAGAGAGGAAGGGAGAGGGAAAGATGGATAGAAACATCAATGATGAGAAAGAATCATCGATCAGCTGCCACCCACATGTCCCCCACTGGGGATTGAGCCCCAACCAAGGCACCCTGACCTGGAATCTAACTGTGACCTCCTGGTTCAGAGGTAGAGGCTCCAACACTGAGCCACATGGCCGGTCTACCAGTGATGTCCCATTTAAATCAATATTTAGTTATGAGAATTTATCTGTATTACTGGGAATTTTCCAGGCAATGTAGAAAGCTTATTTGAATTTTGAGAGCTTAGGAAATAGATGGGTGAGTAGATGAGGCTAACTCTGTGGACAGAGAATTTTTTAGCTAGAATGAAATGAGGATTTTAGATTACAAAATGCAGGGGATAGCCAAATGCTTTCACCTAATCTCTATTCTCAACACTTAACTAGAAAAATTTCTTCAGGTTTGAATAGATTGTCCTTCCAGAAATTAGGCGGGGAGACATTTATTCTGAATCTGGTTGTTTATTTATACTTTCTCCAAGCCAGAGATTGTGAGATTATGGTGATATTTAATTATAATGTCCATCTCCTGAGGCTTTTTTGTTTGTTTGTTTTACCCATTGTAAATCCCCCTTGCTTTATGTGGGTATGAAAGCAGAATTTCTTCTAAGAAATAAAGAGAGGCAGGATTTTTTCAAGAAAGAGACTTGATCCAGTGAATTTTAATTTCTTATTACTTGTCACTAATTTCAGAAAATCACATGTCATAGGAAAGTGGCACAATGACTTTGACCCAACTTTATTATGAACATTAATCATAATGTACCCTGTATTCTACCAAAATAATAAAATAATGGTCAAGATAATGTTCCTTAGGTAAAGACAGACAAATATTCCAAGTATTATCCTGACCATTATTTTTATGCTCTATGAATAAAATGTATTTAATTAGAATACATTTTATTATTTATTAAATCCCTATAGGAATTTAATTATTATTAAAACCATGTTATTTAATAAATATTATTAAAGACCTATATTTATTTATTAAAGTCTGTATATTAAAGCCCTATATAAAATTGTTTAGTCATGGTGTAAGTTGGTGATCTAGTTTCATTTTTTTGCATGTATCTGTCCAATTTTCCCAACACCATTTATTGAAGAGACTGTCTTGACTCCATTGCATGTTCATGCCTCCTTTGTCAAATATTAATTGTGCATACTGGTTTGGGTCTATATCTGGATTCTCTATTCTATTCCATTGATCTATATGTCTATTCTTGTGCCAGTACCAGGCTGTTTTGAGAACAGTGGCTTTGTAATACAGCTTGAAATCGGGTATTGAGATCCCTCCTACTTTATTCTTCTTTCTCAGGATTGCTGTGGCTATTTGGGGTCTTTTTTTATTCCAGATGAATTTTTGGAGAGTTCTTTCTAAGTCTGTGAAATATGCTATTGGTATTTTAAAGGGGAATGCATTGAATCTATAGATTGCTTTGGGTAGTATGGACATTTTAATGATGTTGATCCTACCAATCCATGAACATGGTATGTTCTTCCATCTGTTTACATCTTTCTCTGTCTCTTTTTTCAATGTCCTGTAGTTTAAACTCAAAATGGATATAGGACTTAAACATAAGACGGGAAACCATAAAAATACTAGAGGAATCCACAAGCAGCAAAATCTCAGATATATGCCGAAAGAACTTCTTCACTGATACTGCCCTTAGGGCAATGGAAGCCAAAGAGAAAATAAACAAATGGGAATACATCAAAATAAAAAGCTTTTCCACAGCAAAAGAAACCATCAACAAAACAACAAGAAACCCCACTGTATGGGAGAACATATTTGCAAATGTTATCACTGATAAAGGTTTAATCTCCAACATCTACAGGCAGCTTATACAACTTAATAAAAGGAATATAAATGATCCCATAAAAAAATGGGCAACGGACTTAAATAGAATCTTTTTGAAAGAAGACAGAAGGAAGGCCAAGAGACACATGAAAGCATGCTCAAAGTCCCTAATTATCCAAGAGATGCAAATCAAAACGACAATGAGATGCCATCTCATACCTGTCAGAATGGCTATCATCAACAAATCAACAAACGACAAGTGTTGGCGAGGATGCGGAGAAAAAGGAACCCTCGTGCACTGCTGGTGGGAATGCAGACTGGTATAGCCACTGTGGAGAACAATATGGAGTTTCCTCAAAAAACTGAAAATGGAACTCCCATTTGACCCAGTAATCCCACTCCTAGGAATATATCCTAAGAAACTAGAAACACCAATCAAAAGGATATATGCACCCCTATGTTCATAGCAGCACAATTTACAATCGCTAAGATTTGGAAACAGCCTAGGTGCCCGTCAGCAGATGACTGGATCAGAAAACTATGGTACATCTACAGAATGGAATACTAGGCTGCCACAAAAAAGAAGGAATTCTTACCATTTGTAGCAACCTGGATGGAATTGGAGAACATTATGCTAAGTGAAATAAGCCAGTCAATGAAAGAAAAATACCACATGATCTCACTTATTTGTAGATAGTAAAAAACATTATAAACTGATGATCAAAAAGATAGATACTGAGGCAGTAAAGCATCAACAGACTGTCAAATTACAGCGGGAAGGTTAGGGAGAGGTGGGGGAAATAAGAGATCAACCGAAGGACTTATATATGCATGCATATAATAATAACCAACGGATGCAAAACATTGGGGGGTGAGGGCATGTATGGGAGTGGGGTGGGGGGGCAATGGTAAGATATGTACACATATAATACCTTAATAAAAAAATAAATAAATAAATAAAGGAAAAAAAATAAAATAAAAATTTTTCAACTGAAAAAAAAATAAAATTGTTTAGTCAAAATGGATACAAATTTTTAAATTTGCCAGAAGTAAGTGATTGTCCTTTTTATTCACTTTTCCCTACCCTAGAGTTTTGTAATTCTTTTAAATCCCTATCATTCTGATAGTCATAAGTGGTTTTAGTTTTAATTATGACTGATGTCACATACTTTTTATTTTATTGTATTATTATTATTTTTTTACATTTTAACTTTGGCTAAAAGAATGAAGAAAAGTTTGTTAGGTTGAGCAGGCAGGGTGAGTCTTCAGGTAAAGATCTTCAGGTGTAGGGAGCAGCATGTACAAAGATTATAGAAGTTTGAAAGTGGGTCTGTTCAAGAAATGCTGGAATAGGGTTCATAGCAGAGTTGCTGGGATATCAGTCTGGAAAGGCAAAGAGGGGTCAGTTCTTTACATATAATTTAGTCTCCCTTTTAACCTTGAACCCATTGATGAGAGATACCTTTCTAATTCCAGGATACTGATTATAATGGTTCTCATTGGTTAATTGATAAAAATTAATAGCCAGTACTCTCTGAGTCAATTTTTATCTTTGGCACTTATAACCCCCATTGTAATTTCACATGGAAAGTAATTTTAAAGCACCTACTATGTTACCTTTTAGCTTACTACTGTTTAATTTGATTTAAGTCCAGAGTAGTACCAGAATATGGTACATAATGAATCTGTTCCTTTAACTTTATTTGAGCAAGGACAATTTACATTTAAATTTTTTTTCTTAAGAAAAAGCAGTTACTTCTTTTACTATCCTGGGATGCTAAAATACCTATCAGTATATTCTCAGCTGCATGGCCTGCTTCACTTTTTCCTAAAAAATAATTAAGGTAAGGAATGACATGGATGAAAATCTTAAGAACCATGACATATTTTGTTTTTGTTAATTGACCCCAAGTTTCTTCTTAAGCACTAAGAAATGATATAGGATGCCATATTTTATTGACAAATAAAATGCTACTTGTTGTGCTTGGAATAAAAGTACAAGTAAGACATATTGGAGATTTCTAGTCTGAACTCTGAGTCTTTGATTTCTCATTCAGTTTTTAGATTCTCCACAAAAACACTTCTTTAAAGAAAAAGTATCTTCAACAAAGGAATGACAGGCACTTAGCTGATCTCCATAAATTGATGTCACATACTTTTTAATATGCTTAATATGTTTATTCACCATTTGTGTTTGTTTTATAAATTGCAATGTTTGCTAAGATAATCCTATCTAATAAATGAGTAATATGCAAATTGACTGTCACTCCAACACAAGATGGCTGCCCCCATGTGGACACAAGATGGCCACCACAAGATGGCTGGCAGGGGAGGGCAGTTGTGGGCAATCAAGCCAGCAGGGGAGGGCAGTTGGGGGGGGGACCAGGCCTGCAGAGGAAGGAAGTTGGGGGGGGGCAAGGCCTGCAGGGGAGGGCAGTTGGGGGAGATCAGGCCAGCAGGAAATGGCAGTTAGGGGTGACCAGGCCAGCAGAGGAGGGCAGTTGGGGGCGATCAGACCAGCAGAAGAGGGCAGTTGGGGGAGACCAGGCCAGCAGGGTAGGGTAGTTGGGGCAACCAGCCCTGCAGGGGAGGGCAGTTGGGGAGGACCAGGCCTGCAGGGGAGGGCAGTTGGGGGTGACCAGGCCTGCAGGGGAGGACAGTTAGGGGCGACCATGCTGGCAGGGGAGGGCAGTTAGGGGTGACCAGGCCAGCAGTGGAGGGCAGTTAGGGGCAAACAGGCTGGCAGGGGAGCAGTTAGGCATCAATCAGGCTGGCAGAGGAGTGGTTAGGGGGTGATCTGGCTGGCAGGCAGAAGCGTTTATGGCAGGGGTGGGCAAACTTTTTGACTCAAGGGCCACAGTGGGTTCTTAAACTGGACCAGAGGGCCGGAACAAAAGCATGGATGGAGTGTTTGTGTGAACTAATATAAATTCAAAGTAAAGGAGCGGAGGGGAGAGCAAGAGAACCCTCTGCTCTTTTGGCTCTGTGGGCCGGATAGAACAGCTGAACGGGCCGGCCGGGCCATAGTTTGCCCACGGCTGGTTTATGGGCAATCAGGCAGGCAGGCAGGTGAGTGGTTGGGAGCCAGCAGTCTTGGATTGTGAGAGGGATGTCCCAGATTGGAGAGGGTTCAGGCTGGGCTGAATTTTGTGCACTGGGCCTCTAGTGATGTTTATATATGTCTTACTGATCAGGTCTTGTTATGTGACATATACATTGCAAGTTTTTCTAACTTGTTAGCCGTTTTTTGTGTATATGTGTGTGTGTATATTATCTCATTGTTGTTATTTTACCCACCTATTTTAACATTCCCATTGTCTAATTTCTAAAGTATTACCATTTAATTTTTGATTTTAGTATTTTTCATATTCAGAATTGAGTCTCTCAAATCAAATCTATAAAAATGGTAACCTAAAATTTAACTAGTGCTTTTACGATTTGTCTTATATTTAAAACTTCAAACCACTTACAGGTTGTTTTAATTGTTATAATAAAAGCAAATATTTTGTTTTTGTTTGTTACTAGATAACTCCTTTCTCCCCCTTAATACCATTTCTTAAATATTTTTTTTAGTTAATTTGAAATGCTACATTTACCTTGTATAAAGTCCCATATATCCTTTGGTTTATTTAAAGACCTTATTCTGTTCTAGTGATTTGTCTGTTCTCAACACTATATTATTTTTTCTAAATACAGCCACATGGTAATACATTTTGATATCTGGCAGGACAAATAATTTTCTCCTCTCCTTAGCAGCTGTCCTTTTAAAAAAAAAAAAAGAATAGATATATTCGTTCAAGTACAGCAATAAATAGGAGTATTTTCCTAGTAGATGCTATAAATTATCTTATGTAATAAAAGGCTAATATGCAAATTTTCCCTTCAACTGGGAGTTCAACCGGGAGTTCGAACAGGTTGTGAGGCCGGCCTGCCAAACACCCACGGCCCCTCCTTCCAGCCAGCCCCACGCCGGATCGGTCCCCCGACCCCGATCAGAGGTGGGGCTGGCCAACCAACTGCCTGCAGCCACTCTCCCCAGCCAGCCTGGCCCAATCATGCACTGGGCCTCTAGTCCTATATAATAAAAGCATAATGTGCAAATCAACTGAACGGTGGAACAACTGGTCAGCAGGGAGCAAAGCCAGTGAGCAGCCAGTGCCAGGCCAGCCAAGACATGGGCCAGCAGGCAGAGGGAGGGGACAGCAATGGGGGGGCATTGGTGACCAGCAGTGGTGGAGGGAAAATCAGGGGGGTGGAGCTGGCCACTCGCCAGCTGGCGCGGTCCCCTAATCAATCTGCCCAGTCACCTCCTGCAGAGGGAGGCTACTGGTAGCAGCAGTGGCAGGGCAATTTGGGGCAGGCTGGCTGGCACTGTCCACAGATTGGCCCACCGGGGTTGCCTCCCTCAGAGGGAGGCCACCAGTGATGGCAGTGGGGTAATTTGGAGCTGGGCCAGCTGTTCATCTTCACCTGATTGGCCCGCTCAGTCACCTCCTGCATATGGAGGCCAGACTGTGGACCTAAGCCATCAGTCGGACATCCCCTGAGGGCTCTTGGATTGCAAGAAGGCACAGGCCAAGCTGAGGGACCCCCCAGAGTGCATGAATTTTGCACACCAGGCCTATAATATAATATAATATAATATAATCAACTTTAGATCCATTTTGTTAAATTTCAAGTTATATTCCATAGAGATTTTAATAGAAAAATATATGGATATGAAATTTACTACTTGAGTGCCTCCATCCAAAAATAAATACTGCTTTTCATTTTCCTAAGATTATATAATTTCCAAAATATAGTTTTAGCATTTTTATTTAGAGGCTACATGGTTTGGGGTTTTTTATTTGTTTATTTTATTAGCTTTTTGGTATTATTGTGGGTTATCATTTTGTTCCACAATATTTTTCATTTGGTTACTGTCAGAATATAGGAAAGCTAATAACTTTTAAATTATTATTCCAAACAGCTTACTATATAGAACACTTGTTTTCTCTAATATATTTACATTTGAATCTATTGGATGTTTTGGATAGATAATCATTTCTTGTGCAAATAATTATAATTCTGCTTCTTTATTTCTAAAGTATTTAAAACTTTTATTTTTCGTATTCTCTGAATCATGTTTTTGGGAGAAATACTAGAAATATAAATACTAATAATTACAGCAGAAAATGTTAAATTGCTCATTATTTTAATGGATAGTGGAGTGAGGGAAGGGTCAATTAAATGACTGTACTCAATCTACATTGATCCTACCATTTCCAAAATATTTGTTATGATTTTTTCCCAAATGTTCTATCTTGAAAGGGATTTTCTGGAGCAAAATATTTTATTTGCTTTTAGTGTTCAGGGTCATATCATACATTTAAGAGCATGTTTCTAGTCTGATAAAACATATTATAAAAAATATATGACATATATATCCTAGATGTGAAACTATTAAAAACAAAATTGACAGTGTAAGTGTTAGCAAGGACCCAATGCTACTGGAAATCTTCTATATTGCTGGTAGTAATACAAAAGATAGCACAGCCAGTCTGGAGGACATATTGGCAGTTTGTTAAATATGCACTAAATATTTTATGATTCCATTTCCATGTCATTCTGGGAAAGACAAAACTCTAGGGATGAAGATTGTTGCTAAGATTTTGGGAAGGGTAAATTTTTACTACATAAGTATTGCACAAAGGAGTACTTTGAGATAAGGTCCTGTCTTGAATTCTGATCATGGAGATGTTTATATGACTCTATGTAAGTGTCAAAACTTGCAGAACTTGCAAAAAGTGAATTTTACTAGATGTGAATTCAAAACTGAATTAAAAAAAATCATAGAACAGGGTCTTCCTTTGAGCTAACACTTGTTTCTCCCTCTGGTAGTTTACCTGCTAGTAGCAAGGTCAGCTTAGACATCTCTGAGAAAATCCCAAACCAAAAGTTTTCTGCTCAGTGCAGAGGCTCATGCAATTTTAGCATTTATATTCATCAAGCTACTTTTCATAGAAAAATCAGGTTTTTAAAAATGACACATAAATGATTAAAAAGGAGATAAAGTGAATTGTAATACATTTGTAAGTATGAGAAATCATTGAGAGCATGTCATATACTGGACTGAATTTTAGACATCAGCTTGCATTAGATATATGTTTATTTTCATTAATTGTATTTCAAGTTCTAAGGATTCTTGTGTCTCCCTCAGTCACAATTTAAGTGCTATTCAAAAGATTGTCATACTTATATAGAATAATGATTTTAATTCTTTGGAATTGTACCTTTTTATCATTTTAACAATATAATATCTACAAATCTTGTCATGATATTGCAATTTAGTTATTTACTTCTTAATTATTCCTACTGAAAGGAAACAAAGAGATGTTTACCATCTAAATACAACAGTAGCATACAATGTCTTATAGGTTATGGAGACAGGCCAGTCAAAGCTCTTGGGCCAGTCTAAATTCTCTTATTTGGGTTGCCATAATTTTCCATGGTATACTCCATAACAAGACCAACAGCTCCTCAATAACTTTTATACATTCTGTCTCCTGGATCCCTTTTTTTATGTTACCTCTTCTTCATCCCCATTTTCTTTTTTTTAAAAAAAATATATTTTATTGATATTTCACAGAAAGGAAGGGAGAGGGATAGAGAGCTAGAAACATCGATGAGAGAGAAACATCGATCAGCTGCCTCCTGCACACCTTCCACTGAGGATGTGCCCGCAACCAAGGTACATGCCCTTGACCGGAATCGAACCCGGGACCTTTCAGTCCGCAGGCCGACGCTCTATCCACTGAGCCAAACCGGTTTCGGCAATCCCCATTTTCTTTGTCCAAACACGTTTGTCCTGGGTTACAGGTATAGGCTTATACATAGTTTCTCTTTCTCCTAGATAAACCCTCTTCCTGATTATCTACTAATAATTGAAAAATGAGTAATGGTATATGAATTCAATATTTACAGACTGGAATATGCAAATGTGCTATGCCAATCAACCAGATAATAAGTATTAGACATTATAGTCAGTCCACAAGCACCTGAACTTCAGATAATTGTAAATTAAATGTTACAGTATCACTTTCACCCTTGTAATTGGAAAATATTTATTATAAAAGAATAATATCAGACTGGAATATGGCGGCTGGCAAGAGGGTGTGAGTGAGTGAGGGGGTGAAAGGAGAGTGTGTGGATGTGTGTGCTGTGAGTATGAATGAGTGAGGGACAGTTAAATCCTGCAGAAGTAGCAGGGGCTGGCAGACCAGACTCTCTTGGACAGGGAGCACCTATCACCGCTGTGGGTACTCCCAGAGCTGAGGGGCTTGGGCATGGAGCCCACACCATCTTGAAGGGGAGAGTGGCCTCTTCTAGGAACTCATCAGCACCACCACCCAGACAGGCCTTGGACACTTCTTGCGACCCGGCAGCCACTCCAGCCAAAATCATGCTGCCCCACCCACAGACCCGCGGACCCTGAGACCTCCACCTCCAATGGGGCACCACTCCCGCAGCAGTAAGTGCAATTTTCCCCCTCCCCAGGGGCTGAACTCCTGATGCCACAGTCATGCATTTCCAGCATGCAGGCCTCCTGAGCCCACTGTTCCACAGGTCACTCTGGGTGCCACTGTGAGCCACTGATGGGCACACTCTTATACAAACAAGGGCACACTGCCCCGGCAGTAGAAATTCTGAATTCCTCCTTCCTGCATACCTGCCCACAGACACCTTGGTTGTGTGGCTTCAGTGCCAGGGCCCTCTGAGTGTGTGAGTGTTCCACCCTGGCAAACAGACCACAGGTGCCTCTGTGAGCTGCCACTGGACACACATGAATTCAACCAAGGTAGCAAGGCCCCCAGCAGTAAAAATTTGGACTTCCCCCACTCCCGGATGCCTGCCCACAGACACCTCAGTCATGGAGCTTCAGCACAAGGGCCTCTGAGTGCACTGCCCTGGCAAATGGCCCTGGGGTACCTCTGTGAGCCATCATGTGCAAATACCACCAAGGACTCAAGACCCTGGCAGCAAAAACTGAGCCTTCCCATTCCATAGCTTCTGACCCCTGGACACCACAGTCATGCTTTTCTAGTGTGCAGGCCTCCTGAGTCCAAGCGCTCAAAGATGGCTCTTCGGTGCCTCTGTGAGCCCCCGCTGGGCATGCTCATATCCAAACAAGGGCACACAGCCCCGGCAGCAGAAATTCGAACTTCCTCCACTTCTGGCTGCCTGCCCACAGACACGTCAGTCACTCGGCTTCAGCGCCAGGGCCCCTCTGAGTGCTTGAGTGTGCCGCCCTGGCAAACAGACCCTGGGTGCCTCTGTGAGCCACCACTGGGTGTGTGTGAATCCAACCAAGGGTGCGAGGCCTGGGCAGCAAAAAACTGAGTCTTCCCACTCCATAGCTGCCAACCTCCAGACACCACAGTCACGCTTTTCTAGTGCACAGGCCTCTTGAGCCCACCACCCCAAAGGTGGCTCTTGGGTGCCTCTGTGAGCCTCCCCTGGGTGCACTCGTATGAAACAAGGGCACATGACCCCAGTAGTAAAAATTTGGACTTCCCCCACACCTGGCTGCCTGACCACAAATACCTCGGTCACGTGGTTTCAGTGCAAGGGCCCCTTTGAGTGTGCCACCCTGGCAAATGGCTCCTGGGAGCCTCTGTGAGTCACTGCTAGGTATGCGTGAATCCAACCAAGGGCACAAGGCCCCAGCAGCAAAAAATGAGTCTTCCCAATCCACAGCTGCCAACCTCTGGACACCGCAGTTACACCTTTCGAGCATGCAGGCCTACTGATCCCACTGCCCCTATAGGCAGCTCCTGGGTGCCTCCTTGAGCCCCAGCTGAGTGCACTCATATCCAAACAAGGGTGCATGGCCCTGGAAGTAGAAATTTGGACTTCGTCCTTCCTGGCTGCCTACCCACAGACACCATAGTCCCTTGGTTTCAGCACGCAGGACCCCTGAGACCACCACCCCAGGAGGCAACTCCTGGGTGCCTCTGTGAGCTGCCACTAGGCAAACTTGTATCCAACCAAGGGTTCAAGGCCCAGGCAGCAGAAACTCAGACTTCCCCCTCCTCAGCTGCTGACTTCCAGTCACTACAGTCACACCAATCCAACATGCAAGCCCCCTGAGCCTGCTGCCCCAGCAGGTGGCCCCTGGGTACTTCTCTGAGACACTGCAAGGCATAACCCCAGCTGCTGGCATCCAGTCCCCACGGTAGTGCCATTCCAACAAATAGGCCCCATGAGCCCACTGCTCCAGCAGACAGCTCTTCGGTGACTCTGTAAACAGCCATTGAGCATGCGTATCCAACCAAGGGCACACATCCCCCAAAGCAGAAACTGGGACTTCATCCTCCACTGGGCCGGTGGCACACCACAATTGCTCTGATCCAGTGTGTGGGCCCCATGAGTACACACCCCTTGCAGATGGTACCTGGGCCCCTCTGTGTGCTGCCACTGGGTGTGTGCCTCTTCAAACAAGGGCGAACAGCTCCCTCAGTAGGATCCATGACATCCCCCTCCTGGCTACCTACCTCTGGACAGCTTGGTGAGTTACTGAAGACTTGCCTCCTTGGACAAGGTCACATTGTTTCAGCCACAGACCCTAAGATTCCAATATCCCCAGCTGCTGGATCCTGAACCCCCTCATGATTCAAAGAGGGAACTCACTTTGGCTAGAGTCTCACTGCCTCAACCACAGACTATGAGACACCCGCCTCCCGCTGTCATGGGCTCTGGGCTCCTTGTAGTGAGTTGCAGAGTGAAGCTAATCCAGCAGGAGTCACAGTGCACTGGCCAAAGTCACAGTAACTGAGCCACATTCCCTGAGACTCCTTCCTCCCAGGCCGTGGACTCTGAAAACCCACAGTGAATACATACCAGTGAGACCTCATACAATTTTTCCACAAGAGCTGGAATCATGATTACATCTAAAACAGCTTGCACAACAAAGCTGGGAGTGAGTCACATTGCTAATCTGTGATGAGACTTCATCCATGAATAAGAAACTAACATTCAAGATCCAACTACATCAAAATAATCCAAATAGCTCCAGTAGGGAGCTCTGCTAGATCACCAAGCCCAGGAAACCTGAGAGACTGTACCTCTAGCACCACTTCCAAAATAACCTAGGTAGCAAAGCAGTTGGATCTAAGACACAGAAACAAAACATCACAGCAAATAATGGGGAGACAAATAAATAATCCCCAAAGGAAAGAAAAAGAGGAATCACCAGAAAGGGAATTAAATGAAATGAGGCAAGTAACATGTCAGAAAAAGAATTCAGAATAATGGCTATAAGGATGCTCAAAGAGCTGGAGGACAAATATACACAACTCAATGAGAATTATAAGGAGCTGAATGAGAATGTCACCAACATGAAAAGGAACCAAGAGGAAATGAAGAATGACATAGCTGCAATAAAGAGCACAATGGAAGGCTTAAACAGTAGACAAGAAGAGGCTGAGGACCGCATCAGTGAATTAGAAGACAAGGTAGGCAAAACACACATAAACATAAATAGCAGAACTGGAAAGAAAACTTAAAAAGCAAGAGAGCCTAAGAGAGCTTTGGGACAACACAAAACAAAACAACATCTGCATAATAGGGGTACCAGAAGGACAGGAAGCAGAGCAAGAAATAGAAAACCTGTTTGAAGAAATAATGACATAAAACTTCCCTGATATTGGCAAGAAAAAAACCAGGCATGTCCAAGAAGCACATAGAGTCCCAAACAAGATGAACCCCAAAAGACCAACACCAAGACACATCATAATTAAAGTGACAAACATCAACGAAAAGTAAGAATCTTAAAGGCTGCCAGAGAGAGATAGAAAGTTACCTACAAGGGTTCTCCTATTAGAATGTCAACTGATTTCTCAACAGAAACACACCACGCCAGAAGGGAATAGAATGAAATATACAAAGTGATGCAAAGCAAGGGACTGAATCCAAGAATACTATACCCAGCAAGGCTATCATTCAAAATTGAAGGTGGAATCAGGAGCTTCACAGACAAAAAAGGGCTAAGAGAGTTTATTATGACCAATGCAAGAAATGCAAAAGGGACTGGTCTAAAAAGAAGAAACAGAAAGGCAAGAAGAAACACAAAAATTAAGAATAAAATTGATGACAAACAAGTACTTATCAATAATAACATTAAATGTAAATGGATTAAATGCTCCAATAAAAAGACATAGGGTAGTTGAATGGATAAGAAAACATGACCCATATATTTGCTTTCTGCAAGAGACCCACCTCAGAACAAAGGATTCACACAGACTGATAGTGAAGGAATGGAAACATTTTTTTTCAGGCAAATGGAAATGAGAAAAAAGCTGGGATTGCAATACTTATATCTGACAAAATAGACCTCAAAGTAAAGGCCATAACAAGAGATAAGGAAGGCCACTGCATAATTCTAAAAGGAGCAATTCAACAAGAGGATATAACTCTGGTAAACATATATGCACCCAAAACAGGAACACCCAAATACATAAAACAACTTCTGGAAGATATCAAGAAGAGATCAATAGCAATACAATCATAGTAGCAGACATTAATACCCCACTGACACCACTGGATAAATCCTCTAAACGAAAAATCAGCAAAGAATCAGCAACCCTAAATGACGCACTAGATCAGATGGACTTAATTGACATCTTCAGAGCATTTCATCTGAAAGCTACAGAATATACATTCTTCAAAAGTGCACACGAGACATTTTCAAAGATAGACCACATATTAGGACACAGGCAAAATCTCTTCAAATTTAAGAAGATAGAAATCATAACAAGCGTCTTCTCAGATCACAATGGCATAAAACTAGAAATCAACTACAATAATCATATCAATTGATTCAGAAAAAGCCTTTGACAAAGTACAAAACCCTTTTCTTATAAAAAAGAGCTCAGTGGAAATAGAGGGATCATACCTCAACATAATAAAAGCCTTATATGACAAACCTACATCCAATAGCATACTCAATGGGCAAAAACAAAAACCATTTCCCTGAAGAACAGGAGCAAGACAGGGATGCCCACTTTCACCACTCCCGTTCAACATAGTACTGGAAGTGCTAGCCACAGAGATTATACAAGAGGACTGTGCTGCGCCAGGGTTCGGCGAGCCTGAGGGAGGGCCGGCGAAGGATGAAGAAAAGACAGACAAAGAGAATAAGCTGGGTCTAGGTGGATCTTCTGTGGGTGACTGAGACCACAGAACAGATCCAGACTGCAAGCTGATGCATTATTTTATAGTCAGAGGTAAACAAGGTAATTTACAATGTTCTTGTAAGTTTCACTTGTTTTGGCAGCACTTGCTGCACCTCCCACAGCCCATTAGCTACCCAGGAAAGATCTAGGGAGCAGTCACAACATCAAGCTTAATTATGCTAAGAGGGCTGTGCCCTCTAAGCTGGGACTTGTTTGCAGCTTTGCCAGCAGGTCAGTCCGAGGTTTAACCCTATAACTGCTCCCTACAGAGGACGAAATAAATGGCATCCAAATTGAAAAAGAAGAAATAAAATTGTCATTATTCGCAGATAACATGATACGTACATAGAAAACCCAAATAACTCCATCAAAAAATTATTAGACTTACTAAATGAATTCAGAAATGTAACAGGAGACAAAATTAATGCCAATAAATCTATGGTATTTTTATACACCTATAGTGAACTTACGGAAAGAGGGATTAAAAAAATAATCCCATTTACCATTGCACCAAAAAAATAAAGATACCTAATAATAAACTTAACTAAGGAAGTAAAAGACCTGTATTCAGAACACTACAGGACTTTGGAAAAAGAGATAGAGGAAGACATAGACAGATGGAACTACTTACAGTGTTCATGGATTGGTAGAATCAACATCATTAAAATGTCCATACTACCCAAAGAAATCTATAGATTCAATGCACTCCCCATTAAAATACCAATGGCATACTTCAATGATCTATAACAAACTCTCCAAAAATTCATATGGAATAAAATAGACCCTGAATAGCTGCAGCAATCCTGAGAAAGAACAACAAAGTTGGAGGGATCTCAATACCAGATATCAAGCTGCATTTCAAAGCCACTGTTTTCAAAACAGCCTGGTACTGGCACAAGAAGAGACATATAGACCAATGGAATAGAATAGAGAAACCAGAAATCGACCCAAACCACTATGCCCAATTAATATTTGACAAAGGAGGCATGAACATACAATGGAGTCAAAAGAGTCTCTTCAATAAATGGTGTTAGGAAAATTGGACAGATACATGCAAAAAAAAAATGAAACTAGACCACCAACTTACACCGTACACAAAAATAAACTCAAAATGGATAAAGTACTTAAACATAAGGCGGGAAGCCATAAAAATATCAGAGGACCACTGGCAGCAAAATCTCAGACATATGCCGAAGCAATATCTTCACTGATACTGCTCCTAGGGCAATGGAAACTAAAGAGAAAATAAACAAATGGACTACATCAAAACAAAAAGCTTCTGCACAGCAAAAGAAACCATAAACAAAACAACAAGAAAGCCCACTGCATGGGAGAACATATTTGCCAATATTATCTCCTATAAGGCTTTAATCTCCAACATTTACAGGGAACTCATACAACTTAACAAAAGGAAGATAAACAGCCATATCAAAAAATGGGCAATGGATCTAAATAGATACTTTCCGAAAGAGGACATAAGGAAGGTCAAGAGACATATGAAAACATGCTCAAAGTCACTAATTATCTGAGTGATGCAAATCAAAATGACAATGAGGTACCATCTCACAACTGTCAGAATGGCTATCATCAACAAATCAACAAATGACAAGTGTTGGTGAGTATGCAGGAGAAAAATAAGGAACCCTCGGGATATATTTCTAGAAGTTATATTACTGGGTCAAATGGCAGTTCCATTTTTACATTTTTGAGGAAACGCCATACTGTTTTCCACAATGACTGCACCAGTCTGCATTCCCACAAGCAGTGAAGAAGGGTTCTTTTTTCTCTGCATCCTCTCTAGCACTTGTCATTTGTTGATTTGTTGATGATAGCCATTCTGACAGGTGTGAGGTGGTGCCTCATTGTTGTTTTGATTTGCATCTCTCAGATGATTAGTGACTTTGAGCCAGGCAGTGAAGGAAAAATACTACATGATCTCACTCATTTATGGATAATAAAGAACATTATAACCTGAGGAGCAAAAAGATAGATACAGAGGCAGAAAAGCATCAAACAGATTGTCAAATTACAGCAGGAAGTCTGGGGAGTGTTGCGGGGGGGTGGTAAGAGATCAACCTAAGTACTTGTATGCATCCATATAAGCATAACCAATGGACGCAAGACACTGGGGGGGGGGGGTGAGGGCATGTGCCGGTGGGTAGGGAGGGCCAGGGGAAGGTCAATGGGGGGAAAAATGAGACATATATACTACTATTTATAATAATTTAAACAATAAAAAAAAGGAACCCTCGTGCACTGCTGTTGGGAATGCACACTGGTGCAGCCACTGTGGAGAACAGTATGGAGTTTCCTCAAAAAACTAAAAATGGAACTTCTATTTGACCCAGTGATCCCACTTCTAGGAATATATCCCAAGAAACTAGAAAGACCAATCAGAAATCATATATGCACCCCTATGTTCATAGCAGCACAATTTACAGGAGCTAAGATTTGAAAACAGCCTAAGTGCCCATCAGCAGATGAGTGGATTAGAAAACTGTGGTACATCTACACAATGGAATACTACGCTGCGGTAAAAAAGAAGGAACTCTTACCATTTGCAACAGCATGCATGGAGCTGTATAGCATTATGCTAAGCGAAATATGTCAGTCAGAGAAAGATAAATATTACATGATCTCACTCATTTGTGGATTATAATGAACAACATAAACTGATGAAAAAAACAGATCCAGAGACAGAGAAGCATTGATAAGATGCTCAAACCTCAGAGGGAAGGTAGGGGAGGGTGAGGGTAAGTGGGAGAGATCAACCAAAGGACTTGTATGCATGCATATAAGCATAACCAATGGACACAGACACCAAGGGGTTGAGGGCATGAATGGGAGTGAAGTGGGGGCAATAAAGGGATAAGGACACATATGTAATACCTTAATCAATAAAGAAAAAAAGAATAATATCTAGTTTAACCAATTCTGAGGAGACAGGTAGTATCAAGCAGGTTGCTGTGATTGTAGATTGCTAAAATATTTTGGTAAGGTACTTTTTGTACCTTAATGTTAAAAGAAACATTTTTATTAGAAATCTATCCTACATAAATAAAATGTCTGTAAGATGCATACTGCATCATCATTTAAATTAAGTGAACTATCAATATTTCCCTTTTGTAAGGGGATAGATGACTAAATTATGGTGTAGTCATTCTAAGTTTTAAAGAGAAAAGTTTATATCTACATCTATTGACTTGGAAAGGTCCCCATAATATATTCTGTGGAAAAAATGTTGAAGAACAATGAATATAAAATGATTACTTATACACATAAAGAATATAGAACCTAAAAGTTATTATTTTTAGTGCATGTTTATGATATTACAGAGGAAAGCATGAGAGTATGGATGGTTACCACTGGATGGTTTTGGGGGTTTATTTTTATTTTTGCTTTTTTTAAAAAATCTGATTAAATTTATTGGGGTTGCATTGGTGACATGATCATATAGATTTCAGGTGTGCTTTATATGTTACAAAATAGGAAAATTGCACTATGTGTCCACCACCCAAAGTCAAATCTTCTCCCATTACCATTAGGACCCCTTTCCCCCCACCCCTTTTCTCTGGCAACTCACCACACTGCTGTTTATGCTCACCAGTTTTAGTTTTATATCCCACATATGAATGAAATCATATGGTTCTTTGCTTTTTCTGACTTATTTCACTTAGCATAATGTTCTCAAGGTCCATCCATGTTGTTGCAAATGACACTATTTCATCCTTTCTTTCATCTACTGTGTATATGTACCAAATCTTCTTTATCCATTCTTTATTCAGTCCTCTGTTGCAGGACACTTTGATTGTTTCCATGTCTTGGCCACTGTGAATAATGCTGCAATGAACATAGGGGTGCATATATCTTTGCAAATACATGGTTTCGAGTTTTCAGATATATACTCAGAAGAGGGATTGCTGTGTTGTATGGTAGTTTTGTTTTTAATTTTTTGAGGAATCACCAGACTGCTTTCCATAGTGGTTGTCTACATTCCCACCAGAGGTGAATGAAGGTTCCCTTTTTCCAAAACCTTTCCAACACTTGTTATTGCTTGTCTTGTTGATAATGGCCACTCTAACAGGCATGAGCTGTATTTCATTGTAGCTTTGATTTCCATTTTTCTAACTGCTAGTGAGGTTGAACATCTTTTCATATATCTATTGGCTCTTCATATGTCTTCTTGGGAGAGGTGTATTTTCAGGTTCTCTGCCCACTTTTTGATTGGCTTGTTAGTTTGGTGTTGAGTGTTATATATTTTGGAAATTAAACCTTTATTGGAGCTATTTGCAAATATCATCTTCCATCTGGCTGCCTCTTTGTTTTGTTGTCAGTTTCTGTGTAGAAGCTTTTTAGTTTGATATAATCCCATTAATATATTTTTGACTATACTTCCCTTGCCTTTGGGGTCAAGTTCATAAAATGTTCTCTATGACCAAGGTCCACAAATTTGGTGCCTATATATTCTCCTACATAACTTATTGTTTTGGGTCTTATATTTAGGTCTTTGATCCATTTTGAATTCATTTTTGTACATGGGGACAAACTGTTATCCAGTTTTATTTGTTTGCATGTGGCTTTCCAGTTTTCCCAGCACCATTTATTGAAGTGACTATCTTTACTCCATTGTGTGTTACAGGGGTGGGCAAACTTTTTGACTTGAGGGCCTCAATGGGTTCTTAAACTGGACCGGAGGGCCGGAACAAAAGCATGGATGGAGTGTTTGTGTGAACTAACATAAATTCAAAGTAAAGGAGCGGAGGGGAGAGCAAGAGAACCTTCCGCTCTTTCGGCTCCGCGGGCCGGATAGAACAGCCGAACGGGCCGGATCCAGCCCGCGGGCCATAGTTTGCCCATGGCTGAGTCCTTTGTTGAAAATTATCTGTTCATATACATCTGGTTTTATAGCTGGGCTCTCTATTATTTTCCATTGATCTGTGTGTCTGTTTGTCTGCCAATACCATGATGTTTTGAATATCATAACTCTGTAGTATAATTTGAAGTAAGGTAGCATTATACCTCCAGCTTCATTATTTTTTCTCAGGATTACTTTGGCTATTCAGGGTCTTTTGTGGTTCCATACAAATCTGATGATTTCTCATTCTATTTCTTTAAAAAATGAAATTGGTATTTCAATGGGGGGGGTCATTAAATTTGTATATTACTTTGGGTATTTTAGTTATGTTGATTCTTCTAATCCATGGACACAGCAAAGATGATTTAAAACCTATCCTCAAACTCTTCCACAAACTTGAAGAAGAGGCATTACTTCCTAACACATTGTATAAGGCCAATATAACCCTGATACCAAAACCTGGCAAAGAAAACACACAAGAAAGAAAACTACAAACCAATATCTCTGATGAATACAGATGCAAAAGTCCTAAACAAAATACTAGCAAATGGAATACAACAGTACATCCAAAAATAATGCATCACGATCAAGTGGGGTTCATTCCAGGAGCACAAAGATGGTTCAACATATGCAAATAAATGAAAATAAATGCAAATCAACATATGGTATTACACCACATTATCAAAAGGATAAAATCATTTGATCTTATCAATGGATGCAGAAAAACATTGGATAAGATACAACATTTATTTATGATTAAAACACTCAATAAAATAGGAATAGAAGGAAAGTACCTCAACAAATTAAAGGCCATATATGATAAACCTTCAGCTAATATCATACTCAATGGTGAAAAACTGAAAGTTTTTTTCTATAGATCAGGAACAAGACAAGGATGTCTATTCTCACTACTCTTATTTCGTAACCGGAGCAATAAGGCAAGCGAAAGAAATAAAAGATATCCAAATAGGAAAGGAAGAAAGAAAACTGTCATTATTTTTTTTTGCAGATGACATGATTCTGTGTATAGAAAACTTAAAGACTCTGCCATAAAACTATTAGAAACAAATACAGTCAAGTTGCAGGATACAAAATCAACGTGCAAAAATCCATTGCCTTCTTGTATACTAACAACAAAACTTAAAAAAAAAAACAAATGAAAAAAAACAATTTATTTTGCAATTTTAACCAAAATAATAAAATGCTTAGGAATAAACTTAACAAAGAACATGAAAGACCTATATACTGAAAATTACAAAAAAAAAATTATTAAAAGAGATTGAAAATACAACAAAATGGTTGTTTGCTTTTTTAAACAAATAAACTAAGATGTTAGCATCTTTTAAAGAGGTTAAAAATGTGATTACTTGTGTGATTATAGAGAAAGGCATGTTAGTGGGGTTAATACACACCAAACTAGTTACCACTGGATGTGGTGGTTGCTTCCCCTTAGAACCAGTAGAGAATAGCTGTTAACAACATAGGGCCTGTATTATAACTACTAGTACATGGGTTTGAACCTTAGCTTCACTATTTTCAATACGTGTGATCTTTGGCAAGTTTAATAAGTAAGTTAGTGATCTAGTTCTCTCATTAGTAAAATAAGGTAATAATAATACTTCCAAATAAAGTGGTTATGAGAATTATATTAACTAATAATATATATTTAATGCTTAGAATATTCCCTATTACAAAGTAACCATTCAATAAATGTTAACTGCTATTGTAGAGTGATAAGATTTATATGGATAGCTTACTTACTAGGACATGGTATTTTAAAATAAATAATATGCAGGTAAATCTAGTTTATAAGTATATTATATTTATCATTGAGTGATTTACACTGAGAATAGAATTATGACAATTTATTTTATGATTTTAATAATTTAGAAAATGAATATATATATAATTTATTCAGATGAAAAGCAAAAACTTATTACATGTAATATATGTTTGCTATTGGGGCAAATAAGATAGAATACCTCCAGCTCACCATGCAAACACATCTAAGGCCAAGTCCTAGATTTCAGAAAAATTTATTTCCACATTCTTCAGCTCTGACTAGGATAACTATATAATTTATCATCCAATCTGGGGCACTTTTGAGAGGTAAATAGGGCACTTTATAATTAAACCTAGAACAGATCTTAAAAGGGACTATCTGGATAACTAGGATACATTGTCATACTAGCCCCACTAGAATCTCCCTTGACATACCAGCACTTACCCCACTATAGCCCAGTACACCTCTGCTCACCTCGGATCCACAATGGTCACTAAGGACACCCTAGTTCAGGTTACCACAGTTCTTAATTTGGATTAACCATAGTTTTACAAAAGACCTTCCTTCTTCTGTCCTTATTTGCATTCACTCACCTGAGCTGTCAGAGTGATCATTTTAAAAAATAAGTTAAATCATATCATTTTACTGCTCAGTTCCTCCAGTGACTTTCTATGTCACTCAGAGTAAAATCCAGAGTCCTTTCAATTTTCCTTATAAGATCCTACCCTATCCGGCTGCCTCATACCTCCAAATAAAGATCTCATTAATTCTCTAATCATGTCTCCTAACTATTCCCCTATCATTCATTTGCCTCCAGTAATACTGACCCCTTTTTTGTTCTTCAAACATACCAGACATGCCTCCATCTGAGAGACTTTGTACTTTCTGTTCCCTCTGCTTGGTGTGCTCTTTCTGCCAATATACATGGTGTTTGCTCCCTCGTATTTTTCATTTTTTTCTCAAAGTCTCATTCCCCATGAAGCCTACTCAGCCACTTTATTTAAAATCACAAATAACACCCAGCTGGTGTTCCTTAGTGATTGAGCCATGACCCATGAACCAAGGGGTTCCCAGCTCAACCCCCAGTAGGGGGCATGCAGGAGGCAACCAATCCATGATTTTCTTGCACATTGATGTTTCTACCTATCCCTCTCCCTTCCCCTCTCTCTCAAAATCAATAAAAACATATTATATATATACACTGAGTGGCCAGATTATTATGATCACCTAACGTTTGTAGGCAAATTAGCCGTACACTGCATCATATGGGATATGGAAGCTGAAGGCCTGTTCGAACACCTTTGCTGTCTGCAGTTACCAAGATAAAACGTCTCCAATTCTCACAGGAATACAAGGATTGGACAGTCGAGCATTGGAAAAAAGTCATATGGTCCTATGAATCATGTTTCCAGTTGCATCATGCAGATGGCAGAGTGAGAATTTGGTGGAAACAGCATGAAAGCATACACCCCACATGCATGAGTATAACCCTTCAAGCTGGTGGGGGCAGTGTTAAGGTCTGGGGCATGTTTTCTTGGCATGATTTGGGCCCTTTAATTCATGTGGAACAACGTCTGAATAGCACAACATACCTAAGTATCGTTGCTGATCAAGTTCATTCTATCATGTTGATGGCGTATCCCAATGGAGATGGCTTCTTCCAACAAGACAATGCTCCATGCCACGATGCTAGTATTGTGCAGGAGTGGTTTCAAGAACATGAGGGAGACTTTACCTTGCTTAGGTGGTCCCCACAATCACCATATCTCAATCCAATTGAGCATTTGTGGGACGAAGTTAAAAGAGCCATCAGGCAGCTGGTTCCACAACCATCAGATCTCACAGAACTGGACAGTGCTATTCATCAGGCATGGTGTCAGATTCCTTGTATCACCTTTCAACATTTTGTGGAGTCAATGCCAAGAAGAATAGCCACAGCATTGAAGGCAAAAGGTGGCCCAATGAAGTACTGATGTGGTGGTCATAATAATCTGGTCACTCATGCACGGGGTGGGGGTGTCCCTCAGCCCAGCCTGCACCCTCTCCAATATGGGACCCCTCAAGGGATATCTAACTGCTTGTTTATGTGTATATATCCTATATAATAGGCACTTCAGATATCGCTCTCACAATCCAGGACTGCTTGCTCCCAACTGCTCACCTGCCTGCCTGCCTGATTGCCCCTAACTGCTTCTGCCTGCCAGCCTGATCAACCCCTAATCACTCCCCTGCCAGCCTGATCGACACCTAAATGCTCCCCTGCCAGCCCGATTGCCCCTAACTGCCCTCAACTGCCAGCCTGGTCCCCCTAACTACCCTCCCCTGCATGCCTGGTCCCCCCAACTGCCCTCCCTTGCTGGCCTGGTCACCCCCAACTGCCTTCCACTGAAGACCTGGTCCCCCACAACTGCCCTACCCTGCAGGCTTGGTCCTTCCCAACTGTCCTCCCCTGCTTGCCTGATCGCCCACAACTGCCCTCCCCTGCTGGCCTGATCGCCCACAACTGCCCTACCCTGCAGGCCATCTTGTGGTGGCCATCTTGTGTCCATATGGTGGCAGCCAACTTTGACCACATGGAGGTGGCCATCCTGTGTGTTGGAGTGATGGTCAATTTACATATTAACTCCTTATTATATAGGATATATACACATATACTGAGCTTTTAAAAAGAAAATAATCGGAGTGAGGGAGCGATAGAGGTGTGTGTGGACGTGTATGGGTGTGTGTGTGAGTGAAATAGGTACAGTTAGACCTTGCAGTTCCTCCAGGGGCCTGCCAATCTGGGCAGTCTTAGATGGCAAAACCTTGTTGCCACTGCAAACAATCCAGGGAGGACACCAGCGGCACAGAAACCACACCATCTTAAAGAACAGAACTGCTTGAGACTAGAATCCTAACCTCACCAATACCCAGTTTGGTCTCAGAAGCAAACCAAGACCCTACAGCCACACTGGTAAAGGACCTGCGATCACTACTGCAGACCCAGGGACACCAAGACTCCAGGCACCACAGCCACAGAATTCTGTGAGTCACAGAGCCAATCCCCCTCCCCCACCGCCCCCGCAAGAGCGACATAGAAACTACCAGACCCCAGCCGCACAATAAGTTTTTCTGCACACACAAAGCAGTGGTGACTCTGCCTGACTTTGAGCCTTGGTGTCAGACATGGGAAGTTTTTTTCCCATGACGTCTCCGCGCCCAGGCAGGGAGACTGAGCTAAATTTGAGCCTAGCTGCTCATCCCTAGGGAGGTAGTTTTCTGTGACCAGATCCCGCGCCCATGCAGGGCAGGGAGACAGTGCTGAACTTGAGCCTGGAGCCTGGACTTCTGAACTCTGGGAATTTGTTTCCCACCACTCGTCTCTGTGCCCAGGCAGGGCAGGGAGACAGCACTGAATTTGAGCCCAGACTTGTGAACTCTGGGAATTTGTTTCCTGTGACTCGTCTCCGCGCCCAGGCAGGGAGACTGTGCTGAATCTGAGCCTAGCTGCTCATCCTTAGGGAGGTAGTTTTCTGTGACAAGATCCCATGCCCAGGTAGGGCAGGGAGACAACACTGAACTTGAGCCCAGACTTGTGAACTCTGGGAATTTGTTTCCCGTGACTAGTCTCCACGCCCAGGCAGGGAGGCAGTCTTGAATTTGAGCATAGGTGCACGACCTTGAGGAGATTGTTTTCTGCAACCAGATCCTGCACCCATGCAGGGAGACAGCACTGAATTTGAGCCTGGGGGTGCAAACCCAGGGAGTTTGTTTCCCATGACCAGACCCTGCACCTTAGCAGAGACGCTGCACTGAATTTGAACCTGGATGTGCAAACTCGGGGAGTTTGTTCCCCACGACCAAACCCTGTGCCCACACAGGGAGGCAGCACTAAATTTGAGCCTGGTGGAAACGGGGAGTTTACATGGACACGGGGAGTTTGTTTTCCACTGTGCATACCTGCATGACCAGACCCCACACCCAGACTGGGCGGCAGTGCCACCTGACTTTGGTTTAGGGCAAGTGCACACAGAAGGCTGTTTACCACAGGGCAGAAGTGGAACTCCTGTCAACACACTGCGACTGAGCAACACAGTCTCCCAAGCAGATCTGGGACCCTGAATCTCCACGCAAGAGGCAGCAATGAGCACCAGTGACTAGATTCTGTTCTTCATTGCGTGCGCCTGGGATCCCTGATTCCCAGTACATTCACACTAAGAGCCAGTGACTCTAATTCTTGGCACATGTGCACACAGGGACCCTGATTCTCAGTGCGAGGTAGCACCAAGCAACAGAGACGCTGATACTAGATTCTCGGCATGGACACAGGGAGCCTCTGACTCGTGACACACAATAGGGGACTTTGATTTTTGGCACATGCCAGTGCATCCTCTGTTTCAATGTGGCGCAGGCCACACTAAGTCCCAGATTCTAGATGCACACACGAGGCCACACTAAGCGCCTGTGACTCTGATCCAGGGCAAGCATGGCTCCACAAACCCACAGCAACCACACGTCTTGGTGTCAGAGCTCTTCAGTGACACTTGGGGGGTGCAAAACTCCCACTGCACATGGCCAGGCCCCCACAACTCAACATTTCAACCTTCTGGTGATAGTCAGAATGGGGAGACAATGAAGCAATCCCCAGAGGAAAGGAAAGGAGGAATCGCCAAGAAAGGAAATAAGTGAAATGGAAACATGCAACATGACAGAAAAAGAATTCTGAGTAAGGGTCATACAATTCATACACTGGATGGATGAGAAAATCAATAACCTATGCAAAAATCAGGAAGAAATGAAAAATGATATAGCTACAATCAAAAACACCATGGAAGGCTTCAACAGTAGACAAGAAGAAGCAGAGGACCACATTAGTGAGTTAGAAGATCAGGTACAGAAACAAGGTCAATCTGAACAGCAACTAGAGAAAAAAGTTAAAAAGCAGGAGGAGAGCCTAAGGGAGCTTTGGGACAATGCAAAATGAAATAACATACATATAATAGGGCTCCCAGAAGGACAAGAAGAGCAGCAATGATTAGAAAATTTATTTGAAGAAATAATGACAGAAAAATTCCCTGATATGGGGAAGGAAAAATTTACTCAAGTACAGAGAGTCCCAACCAAGATGAATCCCAAAAGACCAACACCAAGACACGCCATAATTACAATGGCAAATGTTATTGACAAGGAGAGAATCTTAAAGGCTGCAAGAGAGACAGAAAGTTACCTACCAAGGATCCCCCATCAGATTATCAAATGATTTCTCAACAGAAACACATCAGGCTAGAAGGGAATGGAAGGAGATATACAAAGTGATGCAAAGCAAGGGACTGAATCCAAGAATACCCTATCCAGCAAGACTATCAATCAAAATTGAAGGCGAAATCAGGAACTTCGTAGACAAAAAAAGGCTAACAGAGTTTATCACTACCAAGCCAGGAATGCAAGGAATGCTAAAGGGAATGCTGTAAAAAGAAGAAACAAAAATGTAAGAAGGAACACAGGCTCAAAAGATAAAAATGGCTATAAAAAAGTACCTTTCAATAATAACTTTAAACGTAAATGGACTAAACGCTCCAATCAAAAGACATCAAGGGGCTGAATGGATAAAAAAACATGACCCATATATATGCTGTCTACAAGATACCCACCTTAGAACAAGGGAATCATGCAGACTGAAAGTGAAGGGATGGAAAAATATCTTTTAGTCAAATGGAAATGAAAAAAAAGGTGGGGTAGCAATACTTATATCT
Organism: Plecotus auritus; assembly: GCF_963455305.1. Lineage (NCBI taxonomy): Eukaryota > Metazoa > Chordata > Mammalia > Chiroptera > Vespertilionidae > Plecotus > Plecotus auritus. Next base: position 100,975,467 of record NC_137784.1, read on the forward strand.
GACAAAATAGACCTCAAAGTGAAGGCCATAACAAGAGATAAGGAAGGCCAATTCATAATAATAAAGGGATTAATACAACAAGAGGATATAACCCTGATAAACATATATGCACGCAATGCAGGAGCACCCAAATACATAAAAAATCTCCTGGAAGATATCAAGAGAGAGATCGACAACAATACAATCATAGTACAGGACTTTATTACAACACTCACATCACTGGATAAATCCTCTAGACAAAAAAAAATCAGCAAAGAAACAACAATCTTAAATGACTCACTAGATCAGATAGACTTAATTGACGTTTTCATAACATTTCACCCCAAAGCTGCGGAATATACGTTCTTCTGAAGTGCACAGGGGACATTTTCAAAAATAGACCACATACTGGGTCACAAGCAAAGTCTCCCCAAATTCAAATACCAAGCATCTTTTCAGACCACAATGGCATAATATTATAAATAAACTACAATAAAAACAATCCAAAACAATCAAACACTTGGAAGCTGAATAGCATGTTATTAAATATTGATATGGTTACCAATGAGATCAAAGAAGAAATTAAAAACATTCTGGAAACTAATGACAATAAAAACACAACAATCCAAAACCTATGGGACACAATGAAAGCAGTCCTGAGAGGGAAGTTTATAGCTCTACAGGCCTACCTCAAAAAACAAGAAAAAATGGTAGTAAATCATCTAACTCAACAACTCAAAGAATTAGAAAGACAGCAACATGAAAAGCCCAGAGTAAGCAGAAGGAAGGAGATAATAAAGATTACAGAAGAAGCAGACACACACAAAAAAAATACAAAAGATCAATGAAACCAAGAGCTGGTTGTCTGAAAGGATAAACAAGATTGATGAACCTCTAGCCAGGCTCACCAAGAAGCAAAGAGAGAGGACTCAAATAAACAAAATCAGAAACGATAGAGATGAAATAACAACAGACCCACAGAAATACAAAGGATTGTTAAAAAATACTACGAACAACTCTATTCCAACAAACTGGACAACCTGGAGGAAATGGACATATCCTTAGAAAAATACAACCTTCCAAAACTCAATCAGGAAGAATCTAAAAATCTCAATAGGTCGATAACTATGGAAGAAATTGAAGCAGTCATCAAAAAACTTCCAACAAACAAAAGCCCAGACCCAGACGGCTTCACAGGAGAGTTATACCAAACATTCAAGCAAGAACTAAAACCTATCCTCCTCAGAGTATTCCAAAACATTCAAGAGGAAGGAACACTTCCAAACTCATTCTATGAAGCCAGCATCACCCTAATACCAAGACCAGATAAAGACAATACAATGAAAGAGAATGAGAGGCCAATATCCCTCATGAACATAGATGCCAAAATCCTCAACAAAATTCTAGAAAATCGGATTTAGCAGTACATCAGAAAGATCTTACACCATGACCAAGCAGGATTTATCCCAGGGATGCAAGGATGGTACAATATCCGCAAATCAATAAACGTGATACATCACATAAACAAATTGAGGAAGAAAAATCACCTAGTCATATCAATTGATGCAGAAAAAGCATTTGACAAAATCCAACACCCTTTCTTGATAAAAACTCTCAGCAAGTTGGGAATAGAAGGATCAAATCTCAACATCATAAAAGCCATATATGACAAACCCACAGCCAGCATCACACCCAATGGACAAATCTAAAGCCATTTCCCCTAAGAATAGGAACAAGACAGGGATGCCCACTCTCACCATTCCTGTTTGACATAGTACTGGAAGTACTAGCCATTGCTATCAGACAAGAAGAAGAAATAAAAGGCATCCAAATTGGAAAAGAAGAAGTAAAACTGTCCTTATTTGCAGACGACATGATACTGTACATAGAAAACCCTAAACACTCCATCAAAAAATTATTAGACTTAATAAATGAATTCGGCAATGTAGCAGGATACAAAATTAACGCCAAGAAATCTATGGCATTTCTATACACCAATAGTGAATTTATAGAAAGAGAAACTAAAAAAGCAATCCAATTTACCATTGTATCAAAAAAATTAAGGTACCTAGGAATAAACTTAACTAAAGAGGTAAAAGACCTATATGCAAAAAACTACAGGACACTGAAAAAAGAGATAGAGGAAGACATAGACAGATGGAAGAATATACTGTGTTCATGGATTGGTAGAATCAACATCATCAAAATGTCCATACTACCCAAAGCAATCTATAGATTCAATGCACTCCCCATTAAAATACCAACAGCATATTTCACAGACCTAGAAAGAACTCTCCAAAAATTCATCTGGAATAAAAAAAGACCCCGAATAGCCACAGCAATCCTGATAAAGAAAAACAAAGTAGGTGTGATCTCAATACCAGATATCAAGCTGTATTACAAAGCCACTGTTCTCAAAACAGCCTGGTACTGGCACAAGAACAGACATACAGATCAATGGAATAGAATAGAGAACCCAGAAATCAACCCAAACCAGTATGCCCAATTAATATTTGACAAAGGAGGCATGAACATGCAATGGAGTCAAGATAGTCTCTTCAATAAATGGTGTTGGGAAAACTGGACAGATACATGCAAAAAAATGAAACTAGACCACCAACTTACACCATGCACAAAAATAAACTCAAAATGGATACAGGACTTAAATATAAGACGGGAAACCATAAAAATACTAGAGGAATCCACAGGCAGCAAAATCTCAGACATATGCAGAAGGAACTTCTTCACTGATACTGCTCCTAGGGCAATGGAAACTAAAGAGAAAATAAACAAATGGGACTACATCAAAATAAAAAGCTTTTTCACAGCAAAAGAAACCATCAACAAAACAACAAGAAAGCCCACTGTATGGGAGAACATATTTGCAAATGTTATCACTGATAAGGGTTTAATCTCCAACATCTACAGGGAACTCATACAACTCAACCAAAGGAAGATAAACAATCCAATCAAGAAATGGGCAACGGACCTAAATAGAAACTTTTCCAAAGAAGATGGAAAGAAGTCCAAGAGACATATGAAAACATGCTCAAAGTTACTAATCATCCTAGAGATGCAAATCAAAATGACAATGCGGTACCATCTCACACCTGTCAGAATGGCTATCATCAACAAATTGATAAACCACAAATGTTGGAGAGGATGCGGAGAAAAAGGAACCCTCATGCACTGCTGGTGGGAATGCAGACTGGTGCAGCCACTGTGGAGAACAGTATGGAGTTTCCTCAAAAAACTAAAAATGGAACCCCCTTTGACCACTTCTAGGAACCCCCAGTAATACCACTTCTAGGAATATATCACAAGAAGCTAGAAACATCAATCAGAAAGGATATATGCACCCCTATGTTCATAGCAGCACAATTTACCATAGTTAAGGTTTGGAAACAGCCTAAGTGCCCATCAGCAGATGAGTGGATTAAAAAACTCTGGTACCTCAACACAATGGAATACTACGCTGTGCTAAAAAAGAAGGAATTCCTACCATTTGCAACAACATGGATGTAACTGGAAAGCATTATGCTAAGTGAAATAAGCCAGTCAGAGAAAGATAAATATCACATGATCTCACTCATTTGTGGAATATAATGAACAACATAAACTGATGATCAAAATCAGATCCAGAGACAGGGAAGCATTGATCAGACTGTCAAACCTCAGAGGGAAGGTAGGGGAGGGTGGGGGTAAGGGGAAGAGATCAACCAAATGACTTGTATGCATGCATATAAGCATAACCAGTGGACACAGACAACGTTGGGAGGGGCATGAGTGGGAGAGGGTTTGGGAAGGTAATGGGGGGATGAGGACAAATATGTAATACCTTAACCAATAAAGTAAATTAAGACTCAAAAACAAAAACAAAAAAAAAAGAAAATAATCGTAATTTACTTGCCCCTCTGATAATCATTTCTTTCCCCAAATTTATTAATTTTCTATTGTAATTCAGTAGAATATAAGCTTAAGTGAAGTTAAGAATTGTCTCTTGTATTCACTACTATATCCATAGTCCCTAGAACAGCACTGGCCAAATAGCCAGTGCTTAATACAAGTTTGTTGATTGACAATGAAGACAAACATCACCTGCTTCACTAATTTTTTCAAGCACAGACTTGTTTATACTATTGCTTTGCAGGCTCTAAACCACATTATTTTGGGGGCCATGCCTAATGCCATATCTTCTATGAGCATATTGCCTATTAAGTCTGAAAAAGCTTTTGAGTCTACTAATGACCACAAGTTCTATGCTATATCTGTGTGCCAATTTATAGGGAAATGACAAGTTTTGGAAACATATTCTGTCATATATTTTTAAGCAGGTGGGGTAGGAGATGGAGTCTTTTATCTGTGCTGGTACAGATCTTTATTTTATAGCCACTAATTCCTCAGAGGAGTAATAAAGGATGACAACAAAAGAAGAAATATCTCCAGGCTCATTTTTGTGTGATGCTTTGCCAAAAGCAACATTATCAGGGCAGTGCATGCACCACATGGAGGTGGAGGGGGTGCTTTGCAATGAGTGAATTTGTTGCCACCACCAAATTAACTGCTTAAATCTGTTGTTTTTCCAATTTTACATTCTTGATTATACATTCATAAAACTGCCCCTTCTTTAGAGCGTAAATACAACTGCCTCAATAATATAATTGAGCATGTTTATCAAGTACCTAATTTGTTTTACTTGCCAGTTACTAATTAGATATGAAATATAAATGAATTGCAGGCCATATATTCTGTGTTAACTACTGCAAGGGAAACTTTACATAGTTTCAATCAACACTTAAGCTGTAGGCAGTAACTTTGTAGCTGTCTTGGTTATCAGATCAACTATCTTGGTATCACAATGCTTGTGTTCAAGTAACCCTTATTTAACTTAATAATATTCCCAAAGCACAACAGTAATGATGCTGGCAATTTGGATATGTCAAAGATAAGCCTTAAAGTGCTTCCTTTATGTAAAAAGGTGCAAGTTCTTGACTTAATAAGGAAAGACAAAACTCCTATGCTGATGTTGCTATGATCTACATTAAGAATGAATCTTCCATCCATGAAATTGTAAAGAAGGAAAAATAAATTTATGGTAGTTTTTCTATTGGACCTCAAAACACAAATGTTATGGGTAAGTGTTTAATTAAGATGGAAAAGGAATTAAATTTATGGGTGGAAGACATGAAAAAAGAGAGACCACATTCACATAACATCTATTACAGTATATTTTTATAATTGTTCTATTTTATTAGTTGGTAATCTCTTACTGTGCCTAACTTATAAACTTTATCATAAATATGTATATATAGGAAAAAACATAATATATGTAGGGTTTAATACTATCCACAGTTTCAAGCATTCAGTGGGGTTTTGGAATATATCCTCCATGGAAAAGGGGAGTCTATTCTAAGAGCTTCTATATCATTATTTGGGTGTATGTGTATCTTTACAATTATATAGTGTTGTTTTATATGTTTTAATTTATAAAAATATTATTGTGATTTGATATATAAATCCATACTTTTAACTGCTGCACAGCATTTTATTGTATTGCTGTTACATTTTGCATAGCCATTTCCCTGGTGATAGACACTTAAGTTTCTTCCAAGATATTATTTCCCTACAACACTGTGATGTGATGAAATCTCCGGACATGTTGCTCTATGGACCTTTACTTGAGTTTCTTTGGAATTTCCACCCCATAGAACATGCACATAGCTATTGTCACTGAATGATTCCAAAATGCTCTACAAAATGACTTCATTGGTGTAGATGAGTATAGCAGTACATGAGAGTTCCTACATCCCTATCAGTTATTAATATTATCTGACTTTCTAAATTTGTCATTCTGATGGATATAAAGTGGTACCATGGAGGTATTTCAATATAAATTACTCTGATCATAAAAAAAAGTTAAGCATTTCTTAAAGTATTAACCATTTGTTTTCTCATTCTGAAAATTATCTATTCATACCTTGTGACCGTTTTTTATTAGACTTTCTATCTGTTTTGTTTGTTTTGTGGGAATTCCTTGTATATTATAGATATACATTCCTTTTGAGTTTTAGATGTTTCATATGTTTTGTTCCAGTCTGTCACACACCTGTTAATTTTGTATGGTTTTAATTTTTCTTTCTTTGAACTGAAATCCTTTTGGGGGGGTAGGGGTAGTCACTTTCCTCATTTTCTCATTATTGTTTATGCTTGTTTAAGAAGTCTTTTTCTCAGTTTCAATATCAAAGGGATATGCTCCTATAATTTTTCTTATTAGATTTATACTTGTATATTTTCCTCATATAGTTATTTAATCCATTCAGATATTTTTTTACCTTGTGATGTAGAGCTCAACCTTTGTTCTTCTTCATAGAGTAAACCACATTTACCAAGCCATATACTAAGTAATTTGGTGTTTTTTTTCACTGATTTATTATGCCACCTCTTTTCTGTTGGTCTGTCAGTTTGTAAAACAATGAAAACAGCATTTTTATTTCATTGGCTTATAATAATTTCTTAATGTATATCAGAGCAAACATTCTAGCCCACTTGTAGGTATTCTTTTTATAAATGTTCTTATGTGCTTGTATAATTTTCTTATTTCACATAAATTTTAGATTATGTTAGCAGCTTTCTAATAAAATATTGTTAGAATTTTATTATGATTACATTAAGTTTATATACTATTGATATTGGAAGAATCAACAATTTTGTATTGCTACGTCACTATAGTTATGATGATGGTAAAACTCTTATTTTTTCAAGCTTTTCTCAAAGTAAATTTATAAAAATCATTAATATTTTAAAAAAATATTCTCTATGCTGAGGCAGGAATAGATTAGAGGTGGCGATAGAAGGGAAGTGGAAGACCTCTAAGGAACTTGGTGAAATAGCCTTGGAGAGCAATGATTATTAGTGTCTTGGACTAATGTTGTGGCAGTGGAAATAGAACTAAAAGGACAGATTCAAGAGACATAAGTTTTTGAGAATTTATATGGATGAAGGAATTGTTGAAAATCAAAGATTACACACATAATTTTGGCTTGGGCACCTTGGTAAATGGACAGTGCCATTACTGAGTAGGGAGCAACTTTTCATGGGTCAGGGTTAAGTAGAAGGAAAATAGAAGTCTCATTTGGATTGCTTATTTTTAAGGTGGGGTGAGGACTCTGTGTTTACCATACCTAGGCAGGTGGAACCCATGTGAAATTATGGATACATAAACCCTGGGAAACTCTAAATCAAAATTATGAATATAGTATTGTGTTACTACTATTATTAACTTCTAAGTATTTTTGGTTTATGCATCTAAACAGATGATATAATGGAAATCTTATGGTCATTGAATTAATGATTTATAAGTTTGAATCCCAGATCTCCTATTTTCTAGCTTCTTGAAGTCAAGAAAATTACTTGTCTTTTCTGAGATTTTGTTTTCAATTTATAAAATCAGTACAGTAGTATTTATTTCATAGAACTATTGTGAAAATTAAATTAGGAGTCAATCATAGCACATTTTTGGCCCTGAACATGTTTCTAATAGATTTATTTTCTCATCCTCCTGCTTTGATAGTCGAGATCTAACTAATAACATAGTAGGCCTATTGTAACTTCTAATTCATAGGCCAATAACACTGTAATTCTTTTTTTTCTTTTAAATTTTTTAAATTGTTTGAAGTATTACAAATAGTAGTACATATGTCTCTTTTTTTCCCCCATTGACCTCCCCCCAGCTTCCCCTTCCCCCCAGTACATGCCTTTACCTGCCCCCCCGCCAGTGTCTTTTATCCATTGGTTATGCTTATATGCATGTGTACAAGTCCTTCAGTTGATCTCTTACAACCCCCCCCCTCCCAAAACCTCCTCTGCCTTCCCACTGTAGTTTGACAGACTGTTCAATGCTTCTTTGCTTCTGTATCTATTTTTTCCCCTTTTCTTTCCTTTAAAAAAATCTTGCCTCTGCAGACTAGAAATAAACATATAATAACAAAAAAAATGTTTGAGTCCCAATTTCAGTGTCCAACAGTTCTGAGTCCCCGTTTCAATGTCAAACAGTTCCTTATGTGTACATGTCAGCAATGATATCTGGATGGCTACTATGTGCCCAACACTGTAATTCTTGATATCTTTCTTACTGTACTGGTGGACCTCATTTTATAAAATTTATATGCTTATAAAATGTGCATTTTTCCTAAATTAAATCATTTAAATATATTGGAGAAGATAATAACTTAATGGAATGCTATTATGAACCATATTTTAAACTGGAAGGCCACTGTCTCATTTATTCATTCCTTTACCCTTATTGTCATGCAGTTGTTCATTTTAGGAACATAGTTTTTATTATAAGTAAATCTGTTTGTTATTAAGGTTCAATATAAGCAGCATAGAAACATATATCAAAACATCAATATATATAGAAAATTTTAAAAATAAAAGATAAGACACAAAAGATGAATAACCCACTGTTATCAAATTTAATTTGGGACTTGTGGAGAAAGGAAGAATGTGTTTACTTATTTCAGGTACTTACTGTGACAGATTTCATCATACAACAGCAGTGTTTTAAGTCATCCATTCCATGCTGAGTTGTCAGCTGTGATAACTAGAAATGCATATTGCTCCATGACAAGTTTAAAAAACGAATGACCATTATTTTGAGTAATAATTGCTATCAAATTGTGTGTGAAGTTAAATCTCAAAGTGAGGATTTACTATTTTAAAAGAAACTTATGGAGATGGATAATGTCAAGTGTAAGAGGGTTTATTTAGTAGCATATTTTGATTTTGTTTTGTTTTATAAACATAATAAATTCTAGGAAGTTTTGTAAAAATGAAAGGCACAAGGAAGAACACCAGAAATAAATATATGTTAGTATTTTACATGCTCTTTCAAATTTTCCTATGAGTTGTTTTACATAAATAAACTTTTATATGCTTTTCTGCATCCTATTACTTGATTTTAAAGTTATGAAAATGGAATTTATTCACATTGCTAAAAATTACTTTTATACGTTACTTTTTTTCTTTTTTTCTTTATTGTTAAAAGTATTACAGAGGAGGAAAAATGGCGGCAGAATAGACAGACGTGTTCTGAGCCTTGTCCCGGAGCAGAAAGAAAGAACAGCTGAGGGTCGCACGAGGAGTGTTTGTTGGCAAGTTAAGGGACAGCTAAACTCCAGAAGAAGGTGGGGGACTGCTAGATGGGGTTCCCCTGACCTGACAGCCCCCACTGCAGCTGGGTCCCCTCCCGGAGCTGCGGGCTTGGACACGGAGTCTGTGCCATATTGAATGGAAAGTGGAGCTTATCGGAAGCCTGAGAATCCACAACTGCGGCACCCACAGAACAGCTGCGAGCCCCAGAACACCGGTCCCCAGTTGGCGCAAACATGCGGATTCAGAGGAGCTTTACACTCCACCACGGAAAGGTCAGATTTTGCCTGGGATAAGGTGAGGTCTCTGGTCCCGGCTGGAGAGAGGAACGCGCGTTTTGTGGGAGCTGGAGGACCAGGGAAGTCTGAGCCTAGAAAAATCCGTGGCTGTTGAGGCTGGCGTGATCCATGAATGTGGAAGGGGGTCCTCAGAGCTGATAACAGAAGGGCTCTCTAAAAAGCAACCCATTTTGATCTGAAGTGCAGGGACACCCTAAGAATTTCAGGGGTGTGCCGGCTGCCTAGAATTACGCACAGCCCTGGAGTTTGCACACTTGGGCTTCTTCCTCTTGAAATTCTTGCTTCTGATTACTAAGCCCAATACATAGGATCACCCAGTTGGGGACACCCTGGGAGACTGCAGGGGAAAGTTGTTTTTCTGGAACCTGGGGATCGAAGCGGGGAGTGACCATCGGAGAGCCAGCTCTGAGGCAGCCCACTCCCACAAAACTGTAGTGAGTGCCACAGGGAAAGAAGGCTCTAACACTGCCTAGAGTGGCCATAGATAGACCCAGAAGTCATTCCAGAAACACTGCCACCCAGGGGCTGAATCACAAATTGACTCTCGTGTAATCAAAAATAAAGGAATATGAGAAATTAAGACACACCGTCTGCTTAAAATCAGGACTGGCTTACAACACTGAAGAGCAGTGGAACGCAGGGAACTGCAATACTGTCCGGACTGAGAAACAGGTGTGCCAAACAGAACAACAGAGGAAGTGAATGACCTTCACTACTCCACATTTTATTTTTATTTTTTATTTTTTTATTTTCATTTTTTGCATCTTTTACTCAATAAACTAATTTTTTCTTTTTTCCTCACTTGATTTTACTTTTTTAATTATTACATTTTTATTTTCAATCTGTATTATTACTACTGCTATTTTATCTTTTTTTTTTAAGTGTCATTTTATTTTCTCTTCATTTTACTTTGGGATTGGTGTTCTAAATTCTATTTTCATTTTTCTTTAGCATCGTTTTACTCTATCTCAACTCCACCTTTATGCCATCACACTCTTCCTAACCTTCCTCTTTTGGTGTCCTGTTTATCTTACCCCTTTCCTGCTTTAGATTTCCCCTATTCTTTCTGTTTACCCCTTGTTAAAATTAAACCCTACTTACATATCTAATCTCCAATCCCCTGCTCCAAGTCCTTACACACCTCTCTCTTCGCTGTCTTAACTATCCAAAAAATTGTTTTTCTCTCTGTCCTTTTGTTGTTGTTTGCTTGAATGTTGATTATATCAAATTTTTATGTTTTTTTTGTAAGATAGTTTTGCTTATTCTTCTTTTGTTTATTTTTTTGTTTGTTTTGTGCTTCTGTTTTCCCTTGCCTCACTCAATATTAGCTGCTGTTGTAGTTTGTATTAATCCCCAGGTACTTGTTGCAGGCATTTGCTGGGATTAGTGATTGTTCTATTGGAGTTTTATCCCCATATATATAGTTTGTTCCCCTTTCTCTCTTAGTCTCTTTCTTGACTCTCTTACTTTTTTTTTCCTTTTCCCAATGTGATGTTGACACTCCTTTTTTTGTCTTTTTTCCTTTCTTTCTTTATCCTCTTCTTCTTTCTCTCCTATCCCCTAATTTGCCTTTCTCTGGTGGTCACCTTTATTAGAGGTTATTAATATTGTGAATACATTTCTGTTCAGTGCCTTGTGTGTTGTACCTGGTAGTGCTGTATTTTGTGCCTTTAAATCAATGCAGGAGAGAGAGAACTACATAACCAAGCATGCAGAGAAGAGAGACCATGGGGAGACAAAGAAACAGCCCGCATATGAAAGAAAAGCAGGCATCACCAGAATAGTAAGTAAACGAAATGGAGGCAAGCAACCTTCCAGAGAAAGAATTCAGAGAAATTGTCATAAGGTGGCTGAAAAGAATGGAAGACAAATTCGACAATATGAGCAAGAACCAAGAGGAAATGAAGAAGAACCAAGAAGAAATGAAAAATGACATCGCTGCTGTAAAGAACTCAACAGAAAGCATCGAGAGTAGACTAGAAGAAGTAGAGGACCGCATCAGTGAGCTAGAAGACAAGATGGGAAAAAATACCCAGTAGAGCAACTTCTAGAAAAAACAATTAAAAGCCAGGAGGAGAACCTAAGGGAACGTTGGGAAAACACGAAACAAAACAACATCCGCATAATAGGGGTTACAGAAGGAAAAGAAGCTGAGCAAGGAATAGAAAACCTATTTGAAGAAATAATGACAGAAAATTTCCCTGATATAGGGAAGGAAAAACCCACACAAATGCAAGAAGCTCACGGAGTCCCAAGCAAAATGAACCCCAAAAGGCCGACGTCAAGGCACATCATAATTAAATTGGCAAACACCAACGACAAAGTAAGAATCTTAAAAGCGGCCAGAGAGAGACAGAAAGTTACATACAAAGGAACCCCCATCAGACTAGCAACTGATTTCTCAACAGAAATCATCAGGCCAGAAGGGAATGGAATGAAATATACAAAGTCATGCAAAAGAAGGGTCTGAATCCAAGAATACTGTACCCAGCAAGGCTATCAATCAAAATTGAAGGTGAAATCAGGAGCTTCACAGACAAAAAAGGACTAAGGGAATTTATTACCACCAAACTAACAATGCAAGAAATGCTAAAGGGTCTGCTGTAAAAAAAAAAAAAAAATAGCGAGCGAAGAAGGGACACAGAGGTAAAGAATAAAAATGATGACAAATAAGTACCTATCAATAATAACTTTAAATGTAAATGAATTAAATGCACCAATCAAAAGACATAGGGTAACGGATTGGATAAGAAAACAAGACCCATATATCTGTTGTCTACAAGAAACCCACCTCAGAAAAAAAGACGCACACAGACTGAGGGTGAAGGGATGGAAAAAGGTTTTCCAGGCAAATGGAAGTGAAAAAAAAGCTGGGGTAGCAATACTAATATCTGACAAATTAGATCTCAAAGTGAAGGACATAACAAGAGATAAGGAAGGCCATTTCATAATACAAAAGGGAGCAATCCAAAAAGAAGAAATAACTCTGGTAAACATATATGCACCCAATACAGGAGCACCCAAATACATAAAAAAACTCCTGGAGGATATCAAGGGAGAGATTGACGGCAACACAGTCATAGTAGGAGACTTTAATACCACACTATCACCATTGGACAAATCATCTACACAAAAAATCAGCAAAGAAACATCAATCCTAAATGACTCACTAGACCAGATGGAATTAATTGACATCTTCAGAACATTTCACCCCAAAGCCACAGAATATACATTCTTCTCAAGTGCACATGGGTCATTTTCAAAGATAGACCATATATTGGGACATAGGCAAAGTCTCTTCAAATTCAAGAAGATAGAAATTATATCAAGCATCTTCTCAGACCACAGTGGCATAAAACTGGAAATCAACTACAATAAAAACAACCCAAAGAAATCAAACACATGGAGACTAAACAGAATGCTATTAAAGAATGATTGGGTTACCAGAGAGATCAAGGAAGAAATAAAAAACATCATGGCAACAAATGACAATAAAAACACTACAATCCAAAATCTATGGGACACAGCGAAAGAAGTCTTGAGAGGGAAGTTCATAGCTCTACAAGCCTACTGCAAAAAACAAGAAAAAATGGTAATAAATTACCTAACCCAACAACTCAAAGAGTTAGAAAAAGAGCAACAAGAAAAGCCCAGTGTAAGCAGAAGGAAGAATATAATAAAGATCAGAGTGGAGATAAATGACATAGAGACCAAATAAACAATACAAAAGATCAACAAAACCAAGAGCTCGTTCTTTGAAACGATAAACAAGATTGATGAGCCTCTAGCCAGGCTCACCAAGAAGCAAAGAGAGAGGACCCAAATAAACAAAATCAGAAATGAAAGAGGTAAAATAAAACAGATCCCACCGAAATACAAAGGATCGTTAAAAAATACTATGAACAACTCTATTCCAACAAACTGGACAACCTGGAGGAAATGGACAGATTCCTAGAAAAATATAACCTTCCAAAACTCAATCAGGAAGAATCTAAACGGTTCAATATGCCAGTAACTATGGAAGAAATTGAAGCAGTCATCAAAAAGCTTCTGGCAAACAAAAGCCCAGGGCCAGACAGCTTCACAGGAGAGTTTTACCAAACATTATAGGAAGAACTTAAACCTATTCTCCTCAGACTATTCCAAAAAATTTTAAGAGGAAGGAACACTTCCAAGCTCCTTCTATGAAGCCAGCATCACCCTAATACCAAAACCAGATAAAGACAGCACAATGAAGGAGAATTACAGGTCACTATCCCTCATGAACGTAGATGCCAAAATCCTCTACAAAATTCTAGCAAATAGGATCCAGCAGTACATCAGAAAAATCATACACCATGACCAACTAGAGTTTATCCCAGGAATGCAAGGATGGTACAATATCCGCAAATCAATAAATGTGATGCATCACATAAACAAATTGAGAGATAAAAATCACATAGTCATATCAATTGATGCAGAAAAAGCATTTGACAAAATCCAACACTTTCTTGATAAAAACTCTCAACAAGGTGGGAATAGAAGGATCATACCTCAACATAATAAAAGCTATATATGATAAACCCACAGCTAACATCATACTCAATGGGCAAAAACTAAAACCATTTCCCCTAAGAACAGGAACAAGACAGGGATGCCCACTCTCACCACTCCTGTTCAACATAGTACTGGAGGTATTAGACATTGCAATTAGACCAGAAGAAGAAATAAAAGGCATCCAAATTGGAAAAGAAGAAGTAAAGCTGTCCTTATTTGCAGATGACATGATATTGTACATAAAAAACCCAAAATACTCCATCCAAGAACTATTAGACTTAATAAATGAACTCGGCAATGTAGCAGGATACAAACTTAACGCCAAGAAATCTATGGCATTTCTATACACCAATAGTGAACTTACAGAAAGAGAGACTAAAAAAGCAATCCCATTTACCATCGCACCAACAAAATTAAGATACTTAGGAATAAACCTAACCAAGGAGGTAAAAGAAATATATGCAGAAAACTATAGGACACTGAAAAAAGAGATAGAGGAAGATGTAAACAGATGGAACAACATACCATGTTCATGGATTGGTAGAATCAACATCATTAAAATGTCCATACTACCCAAAGCAATCTATAGATTCAATGCACTCTCCATAAAATACCAACGGCATATTTCACAGACCTAGAAAGAACTCTCGAAAAATACATCTGGAATAAAAAAAGACCCTGAATAGCCACTGCAATCCTGAGAAAGAAGAAAAAAGTAGGAGGGATCTCAATACCAGATTTCAAGCTGTATTACAAAGCCACTGTCCTCAAAACAGCCTAATACTGGCACAAGAACAGACATATAGACCGATGGAATAGAATAGGGAATCCAGATATTGACCCAAACCACTATGCACAATTAATATTCGACAAAAAAGGCATGAACATACAATGGAGTCAAGACAGTCTCTTCTATAAATGGTGTTGGGAAAATTGGACAGATACATGCAAAAAAATGAAACTAAAGCACCAACTTACACCATACACAAAAATAAACTCAAAATGGATACAGGACTTAAATATAAGACGGGAAACCATAAAAATACTAGAGGAATCCACAGGCAGCAAAATCTCAGACATATGCCGAAAGAACTTCTTCACTGATACTCCCCCTAGGGCAACGGAAGCCAAAGAGAAAATAAACAAATGGGACTACATCAAAATAAAAAGCTTTTTCACAGCAAAAGAAACCATCAACAAAACAACAAGAAACCTCACTGTATGGGAGAACATATTTGCAAATGTTATCACTGATAAAGGTTTAATCTCCAACATCTACAGGCAGCTTATACAACTTAATAAAAGGAAGATAAATGATCCAATCAAGAAATGGGCAATGGACCTAAATAGAATCTTTGGAAAGAAGACAGAAGGAAGGCCAAGAGACACATGAAAACATGCTCAAAGTCACTAATTATCCGAGAGATGCAAATCAAAACAACAGTGCGATACCATCTCACACCTGTCAGAATGGCTATCATCAACAAATCAACAAACGACAAGTGTTGGCGAGGATGCAGAGAAAAAGGAACCCTCGAGCACTGCTGGTGGGAATGCAGACTGGTGCAGCCACTGTGGAGAACAGTATGGAGTTTCCTCAAAAAACTGAAAATGGAACTCCCATTTGACCCAGTAATCCCACTCCTAGGAATATATCCTAAGAAACTAGAAACACCAATCAGAAAGGATATATGCACCCCTATGTTCAGAGCAGCACAATTTGCAATAGCTAAGATTTGGAAACAGCCTAGGTGCCTGTCAGCAGATGACTGGATCAGAAAACTATGGTACATCTACACAATGGAATACTATGCTGCCATAAAAAAGAAGGAATTCTTACCATTTGTAGCAACCTGGATGGAATTAGAGAACATTATGCTAAGTGAAATAAGCCAGTCAATGAAAGGAAAATACCACATGATCTCACTCATTTGGGGATAATGAAAAACAGTATAAACTGATGAACAAAAAGATAGATACAGAGGCAGTAAAGCACCAAACAGACTGTAAAATTACAGCGGGAAGGTTAGGGAGAGGTTGGGGAAACAAGAGTTCAACTGAAGGACTTATATGCATGCATATAAGAGTAACCAACGGATGCAAAACATTGGGGGGTGAGGGCATGTATGGGAGTGGGGTGGGGGGGCAATGGTAAGATATGTACACATATAATACCTTAATAAAAATAAATAAATAAATAAATAAAAAATGTAAAAAAAGAAAGTATTACAGATGTCTCCTTTATTGACCTCCTCCACCCAGCACCTGTCCTTCTCAGGCCTTCACCACTCTATTGTCTGTGTCTGTATATGCATAACAGTACTTTTATTGGTGTCAGATTCCATTGAGTATATGTATCCTTTCTATTTAGAAAAACAAGAATTTTGGGGCATCAGAATTATTTACAATGCTTACACTTTTAACAGTCAGCTCTTATTGTCCTGTCCAATATCCCTCACCCCTTCTTTTGGAAACTAATCCTACCCATTATCCAGCCACTTTATTACCAAAGGTATTAGCACCTGACTTCAAGCTTTCCTAATCATTTCCTTCTCTAGGGGTTTTGAATTATTATCCAAGAGAACATTGTCTCTTTTATGGCTAAAAGTGTAAATTAAAAGCCTTGAAGCTGTTGGCAGCTGAAAATAGTACTGATTTGTAGTGAAAGGCAATGAAACAGATATTCAGAGAAAAATAGATGGAGATACAACATTTGAATATCTGGTCCAGTTGTTCCTGAGGCAAAGTTGTTCACCTGTTGTTTCAACAGCTTTCTTATTCAATTCTTCCTTGAATTAATGAGCTAATAATCTCTCCATTTTTAAAGCTGGTTTTAGTTGAGTGTCTAAAACTTAAAACAAAAGGGACCTTATTTTAAACAAAGTATTGAACATCCTTGAGAATAGGACATGTTCTGCATTTGTGATTCCTCAGAATTATTTTGAATATTTTAAAGTCTCTAAATAAGGGGATTTAAATATCAGCAGGCTTAAGAAACTGGAGAAGACAGTCCTGGTGAGGCACCAAATTTTAGCTTATTTTGGTATTAATTAGTTGTGAGAAAGATGGCCAGTAAAACTCAACACCAAAAAAAATCCATTTAAAAAATAAGCAGAGGACATGAATAGACACTTATTCATGGACACATACAGATGGCTGATAGACATATGATAAGATGCTCAATGTCACTATCTATTAGTGAAATGCAAATTAAAACCACAATTAGATATCAACGTATACCTGTCAGAATGGCTATCTTCAATAAATCAACAAACAACAAATGTTGGCAAGGATGTGGAGAAAAAGGAACTCTCATGCAGTGTTGGTGGGAATGGAAACTGGTGAAGTCACTGTAGAAAACAGTATGGAGATTCCTCAAAAATTAAAAAATGGAATGGCCTTATAATCCAGCAATTCTACTTCTGGGAATATACCCAAAGAAACCTGAAACACTAATTTGAAAGAATATATGCAATCCTATGTTCACTGAAGAGTTGTTTACAATAGACAATATCTGGAAGCAGCCCAAGTGTCTATCAGTAGATGAGTGGATACAACATTTGTTGTACATTTACTGTACATAATGGAATACTACTCAGCCATAAAAAAGAAGGAACTCCTACCCTTTGTGACAGCCTGGATGGACCTGGAGAGCATTATGTAAAGTGAAATAAACCAGTCATAGAAAGACAAGTACCATAAGATTGCATTTATATATGGAATCTAATGAACAAAATAAAGTAACAAACAAAACAAAAACAGATTCATAGATAGAGATCATACTGACAGCTGTCAGAGTAGAGGGGGTTGACAAGGCTGGGTCAAAAAAGTGAAGAATTAAGCTAAAAAACACACCAAAAAACTCATATACAGACAACAGTATGTTGGTTACCAAAGGAAAGTGGGTGGAGGATGTAGAAGAGAGTAAAGGGGGTGATGAATGGCAATGGGAGGAGACTTGACAATACAGTGTTCAGATGATGTATTAGGAATTGTACACCTGAAACCTATCAAATTTTATTAACCAACTAGAGGCTGGGTGCATGAATTCATGCACCAGTGGGGTCCCTCGGCCTGGCCTGTGGGATCAGGCCGAAACCGGCTCTCCAACATTCCCCTAGGGGTCCCGGATTGCGAGAGGGCACAGGCCAGGCCAAGGGACCCCCACTGGTGCACAATCAGGGCTGGGGAGGGACGTGGGAGTTTGGCCAGCCAGGGAGGGATCTCAGGAGGGCTCTAGGGCATATCTGGCCTATCTTGCTCAGTCCTGATCAGCCAGACCACAGCAGCAAGCTAACCTACCGTTCAGAGCATCTGCCCCTGGTGGTCAGTGCATGTCATAGAGACTGGTTGACCAGTCGACTGTCTGCCCCCTGGTGGTCAGTGCACGTAATAGCGAGCGGTTGAGTGGCCTTAGCATATCATTAGCATATTATGCTTTGATTGGTTGAATGGACGACTGGACACTTAGCATATTAGGCTTTTATTATATAGGATGTTACCCCAATAAATTCAATTAAATAAATAAATAAGAAGAAAATGTCTGAAGAGTCCTCTGTAGTAAGGCTCTTAGCCTCCATCCCATCTATTCTTGCGTCCTTCTCCATCTCAGAAAACTTATATTGTTAAGAACTGATGAAGTTTCTGCCTAAACTCATGGTTTTTCTAGACTTACTATATAGAAGGGTCTTAAGAGGTGGCCATCTGGTTGAAGTTCAACTAAAGGACTTGTTTTACAGATGCATTTGGATAGGATGTATGCTTTTTTACTTAGCCTATATTCTAATTTGTGATAGTTTGAGGGTGCACTGATGAAGATTTGGGAGTGCTTTAACCACCTATCCCCTACCATTCCTTGGTTTTACCACTGTCCAAAATCATCACAAGTTTAACCACCATTATATATATATATATATATATATATATATATATATATATATATATATCTCAGTAATAAAAATCTCTGAATCTTATAGACAAATTTCTGCTTAGTCTAGACACTTAGGCTATTCAAGTAGATCTTTATTGGACTGAGTTCCAATAATCCAAGAATACCAGGTACCTTGAAGAAGTTGGAAAGGTAGGGAGAGGATCTCTGCCAGGGATTGTAAGTGAAACACCAAGAATACTGGAATGTGAATTTTAAGATTTGGGTAGAAGAGATACATTTTATTATTTTTACTTTTGGTATAGTGGTATATATCCCATACTGAGTTAAAATAAAGCAATAAAGGAACTGTTGAAGTATGATATAGAATATTTAAATGAAACTTTTAGAATACATATTTTGGAGTATATCCAATATTTTTTCTCAGATGGAATTAAGTTCATAAAATTGCCACACATATCCCCAAATATTGTGGGAATAGGAGAGAGAATAAGTAAACCTGAACTAGGAAAAATGGCAAATGTTCTTTGATGCCTCTGAAAACCTGCGTTTTCCAAATGGAGTAAGAAGACACCTAATCAGTAGCAAAAATATTCCCTAGCTCAAAAATTTTACAGGGAGATGGATATCTCATGACTCTGGAACAGTCTGTTTCCTGTTACTCATTAATGAAACCTGAAAGGAAAGAATAAGGCCCATTAAGTAGAAAGGGATCCAGACAGGCTGGCAAAGAACAGTAGGAAGCAGAGTAGGGAGGGCCATTTGACATGTAGAAAAGTCTGAGACTGCCTTAGGTTGCTCAATCAATGTGTTGTTGTCTTTTTCCCCTCATTGCTAAGTACTGCCCTCTTCCCTGCCTAACAGTACCGAGAGTTTAGTAAGGTGAATTCAGGTCACGGTCATGTCCTGGCCAAGGGTCTGACTTATTATGATGTCTATTTCCATATTTGTTTCTCTGTGAATTTGCAGTTGACCCTAATACCCATCCTCACTTTCTGCATGAAAGGAACTGCCTTTCCACTTGCTGCATGCTGTGATTGGGAAGTGAGATTTTAATAGATACATTACCCACCTCATCCCTCCCATAGAATTGTAGATAAGGGATGATATGAACAAGAGAATAAAATTTAATATTAAGATGGGCTATTTGAGCCCTGGCTGGTGTGGCTCAGTTAGTCAAGCATCATCCCATACAACAAAAGGTCCCCTTTTGATTCCCAGGCACATGCCAGGGTTGCTGGCTTGATCCCCAGTAGGGGACATGTAGGAAGTAGCCGATCAATGTTTCTCTCTCACATCAATGTTTCTCTCTCTCTCCCTTTCCTTTCCTCTGTCTCTAAAATCAATAAAAAACATATTTTCAAAAAAGGTGGGCCATTTGAGTTCAGTAATATCTGGTGTCAGTTGCAACTGCTTGAAAGTCTCTCATACAAGCTATCTGTATGATTGGTATAAAAGTTTTTAGCAACTCATGGCAAAACATTTCTCAAAGTTAGTCTATCAAATTTGCATCTGCTAAAAACTGCAACTGAGTCCCATGTATATTCCCAGTCTGTCTGCTGTCTTTTCTTTTCTTTTTCTCCTTACCTCTAGTCTTGTGCAGAAGTTTTGCAGTTAAAATGGTGGGGGAGGGGTGGCTAGAGTGAAAATCACACATATATTCAGTGGGGAAAACTGAAAATGTCCCCATAAATCACTGTAGCAGGATTGAAACAAGTAGATGGCAACTCTATCTTGTTCCCTCAGGGCTTTTTTGTGCTCCAGGGGATGTCAGTTCTCTTCTGAGTGGCTCCCCTCTAATGTTCTTTGCCATCACCAGAAGGCTATGCCAGATAGGCCTTGCTCATTACAATGTTTGCCTCACTTGTTTGAGTGCTGCTTCTTCCTAGCAGCTGGGAAGGCATCTTGCTATTGTCAGTTCTTTCCTTGAGACTTGTCAAGTGGAGCTGAGCTGCTTATTAAAGCAGTGATGGTGTCATTCTGTATTCTTGCAAGAGCCCCTAGTCTGGGTTTGGGAAGTAGAGATTGGCTGAGCATTATTTGAAAACTTATAGCTGTACCAAAGAAGTGCAGGTAAAGACCCAACTGAATCCTTCAATAGAGGCTAGATTTAAAAACAAACAAACAAAAACAAAACAAAAATAATGTCCACCATGGTGACAACTGCAGCCTGAAAGTTTTTTCTTGACTTTCATAACAATTTCTCCTCTTTTGCTATATAGAACTGGACAACCTCTGGATCTCCTTGATGCCATGTGGTCCAGTGGTTTTTATCTGATGCATGGTGAGCAATGCAGTTTACATTATAACAGTACACACATATATAAATATATATGTAACTGATTTTTTTTCAAAAAAAAACACTAAATATGAGGCTTTCTAATATTTTCTATTCTTTCCTATTCTATTAAAAAATCTTCTTGTGACCCACACAATTGATTTTAAAACCTACCAATGGGTTGCTATCTACAAATAAAAAACATTGATCTAGTTCAATGGCAACTTGATTCCATAAAGTCTTTTGCTATATTATCAATGACATGTTTCTTAATTAAAAAATTTATTTTCCATCTGTATGAAGACAATTAGACCATATATTGATGCAGTTTAAAACAATCTCCTATTTCCTATATTTAAAACATGGTTGTTTCCTATATTTAAAACATTGTTATATGTAAGAGAGAGTGTGATAAAGTGAAAAGAGCACTGGTTTGGGAGTGTCAGTCTTGTATTTGACACTGTTTAGTTTCAAGGCCTTTAGCAAGACATGCTCCTTCCTTAGGTCACAATTTCCTCAACTGTAACATGAAGAGACTATTATAAAAGTCTTATAAGATTTATTTGAGGTTCAATCTGTGATTTTATGTCATTTCTTTCAGGGAATTGCTAATATTATGATAAAAGATAATATGTATAATAAGTATATGGAAGATTTTATGACTCTCATTTGTTTATAACAAGTAGCGCATTTTATATCTATATTGTGTCTCAGTACTGTGACAGATAGGTAAGGGACGAAGAAAATAAAGTGAGGTAATATGCTGGCAAAATAATGTTATCTGAGCTCATAGAAATCTTTATAAATCCAAGTTGGAAGGATTCCTGAATTTAAATTATAGTATAACACACTAGTTGATTGTCAGTTTAAAAAAAAAACAAAACACCATGGAGATAGAATCACATAAGCATGATGTCAGGTGTAGAAAAGAACTGAGATTATTTAAATATAACTGCATAGTAGTGTAGTCCAAAGTATGTCCAGACTTGGCAAAGAAAGGCAAAATAAAACATCAGAATGGAATGGATTTAGTCAGCCGAAAGAGGAATTCAGAAATCTCCCTAAGTGGAGAGGGAATTGTTTTAAAATACTTAATACAAACCAAGTTTTGATGAATTCATTGAGAAGTTTATTTGGGAGCTGGGAAGTAAAAGTCTTTTTGGATTTTGAATGATTGGGACAATACTTTGTAATGGTACATTATATTTTCTTCTAGCATGAATCAAAAATCGGTACTTAACTTTAACAGTAGGTTTAAAAGTATGATCTCTTTGGGGCTGAGAGGTCCCTGTAGCTCACTCAAGCCAAATTCAAGGTGATTCTGACACATAATAAAGTTTTAGAAGCTCTGTTCTATATTTTAATCTACCAGCCTAGGGGATTTAGAAAGGGGTATATGGAGGAGTCAGGCCTAAAACTAGTCAATTCCTATATGTTTACCCCAAGTTTTCAATATAATAGGGCTTCTTTCATTGTACCTTTGTGGATGCTTGCAGAGGTAGTTGTCACTTGTCTGATTTATCTTGTCATAGTAATATGAATAACTTTCTGCTCCAGAATGCAGCCATATCATTTCCTCACATTCAGAAACATCAATTCAAAACCAAACCAACTTCATTCTTTCCAGAAGTTTCTCTATTTTCCTATTTCTCTTATTCCATGTTTCCCCTATGTTTGAACTTTGGAAATGAAACTAGCAGAACATGTGAAATCCTCATCTAAGCAAAAAAGGTAATTTATCTCCCATGAGCCCCATCAGCTTTTATTATGTCAGTTGGTCTATTTCTACTAAGCAACAGAGTTTTTTTTTTACCATCTTTGGAATTCTTGTACGTGAAAAATATGAGGTACTTAATTAAACAGTGGCTATAAATTTATTGAGTTAAATATCTATTAAGGACCTGCTCCTGTTGTAGGATTTGAGTATATATTCAAGACAAAGGTCCTGCTCTTGTGGAACTTGTTTTCTGGTGTGGCGGAAGGAAAATACTTTGTATCTGAAATCCAGAGCAGTCATTCATTTAATATTCTGAAATGATCAATTAAAATAGAATTTCAATATTTATATGGGAACTAGTGGCTCTGTGCACGAAATTTGTGCATGGGGGGATGTCCTTCAGCCAGGCCTGAACCCTCTCCAATCTGGGACCCCTCGGGGGATGTCTGACTGCCGGTTTAGGCCCAAACCCACAATCTGGCACCACTGGTTCCTAAACGCTCACCTGCCTGCCTGCCTGGTTGCCTGTAACCACTCTGCCTGCCAGTCTGCTCACCCCCAACTGCCCCACTCCGCTGTCCTGCTCGCCCCCAACTTCTCCCCCTGCTGGCCTGTTCACCCCCAACTGCCCCCCCTGCCGGCCTGCTTGCCCCCAACTGCACCCCCTGCCTGCCTGCTCACCCCCAACAGCCCCCCCACTGGCCTGATCACCCCCAACTGACCCCCACTGACACCCTGCTTGCCCCAACTGGCCCCCCTTCCAGCCTTATCACCCCCAATGCCCCCCCCCACTGGCCTGATCACCCACAACTATCCTCTCCTCTTGGCCTCTAACCACATCTACCTCTGCCCCGCCACCATGGCTTTGTCCAGAAGAATGTCCGGAAGGTCTCCTGGAAGGTCTCCCAGTCTAATTAGAATATTACCCTTTTATTAGTATAGATAGAGGCCTGGTGCATGGGTGGGGGCCAGCTGGTTTGCCCTGAAGGGTGTCCCGGATCAGGCTGGGGGTTCCCTTGGGGCATGGGGCGGCCTGGGCAAGGGGCCTGTGGTGGTTTGCAGGCCGGCCATGCCCCCATTGGGGTGGGGGTCCCCATTGGGATGGTGCCAATCTAGGCAAGGGGCTGGGGCAGTTTGCAGGCCTACCATGCCCCCATGGGCTGAGGGTCCCCACTGGGGGGCATGGCCAACCTGAGTGAAGGGCTGATGGCTGTTTGCAGGCTGGCCACGTGCCCCAGCAGGGACCCTCACCCCATGGGGGCATGGCCAGCCTGGGTAAGGGGCTGAGGGCCGTTTTCAGGCTGGCCACACCCCTTTCAGGGTGTGGGTCTCTGTGGGGGAGCCTGGCCAGCCTGGGTAAAGGGCTGAGGGCCATTTTCAGGCTGGCTATGCCCCCATCAGGGACCCTCACCCTGATGATGGCATGGCCTTCCTGGATGAGGGCCTGAAGGACGTTTGCAGGCCCCTCCCTCGGCGGCTGGCCCAGGTGACCCAAGTCTTCCTTGTGCTCAGTCAGGCTCCATAGCCTCTGCCCACAGGCCCCTCTTTCAGCAGCTAGTCAGGGCGGGCGGGAAGCTTGGCTTTCTCCATCGCCGGGGGCGACCGAAGCCTCCCATCCACTCCAGCTGGCTCCGTGGCCACCACCATCTTTGTCCCATTAATTTGCATATTCCCTCCTGATGGGCTCTGGGTGTCACAAAGTGACAGTCAATTACCATATTTCTCTCTTATTAGTATAGATAGTCATAAAAGGAAAATATTAAAACACATATGAAAAATGTTCAAATCTATTAGAAGCCAAAATAATAAAAATTTTAAAATACAATTTGCACATATATTTAAATATATAAAGTACCAAACGCTGACAGTAGTGCATGGAATTTTCATGCTGTTATTTTGCTGGAATAGTCAGCAATTTGAAAACCAAGTGTCAGTAAAATATCCATAAACTTTATCCCAGTAATTCCACTTTTCATTCATTTGCTTAAGAAAATAATCTTTAAACAACTTACAAAACCAAAAATAGTAATTAGGGTTTGTGTTTCTGAAACACTACTTGTAACATTTCTTACAGAATTTAACAAAATTGACAGAAGAGTATGCATGTTACTTCTTGTGCTTTTCTTGGCATGTGTGCATGAAGAAGACATAGGAGGACATCTTGCCCTTTGGCTTGTTTGGGTCTCCTTTACTCATGGTGACAGAAGGTGTCTACCTGATGGCATTTTTTCCTCAAAGTCCTGTAGCTGTGTGACCGGATCCAGCAGAGATGCTTCCTTCACAGGGCTCTAGCATGAACTGGTTTCTTAACTTTTTTGAAGGCTTTTTAAAGCAGATAATCAAATTTATGCTATATTATCATGAACTTTTGGAGGCTTCATTTTATGATTTGTGTGAATTAATCCTTAGTACTAGGTCATAGTCACTTCTAAATTATGCCCTTTTAAGGTCACTGTGGAAAGGCTGTTATGTTTACCTCGGTATTCTAACTTGGCATGACTTAAACTATAAATCCTGTTTCTCCTGTGGTTGGCAGCAGCAGAATTCTCTATTCAGAATTTTCAGATTTTTTACTTCCCTTTTTCCCCCTCAAATTTTCATCACAATTTGCAATCACTCTGGCAATCCCAAACTCTATTCTTTGCCACTCAGACCTATACAGCTATAACTTTTTGCTTGAATTATAGCTGCTCTGCAGAAAAGTTATGTAGGAGTGTTCTTTCTTTTAATTTATTTTTTTTTATTTCAAGAAAAACAATTTTACATATAATAATGTTACATACAATAAACATTAATATTTCAAGAAAAAAATATTTAAAATATAATAACATTACCAAAACTGTACTAACATAGTATAATATCACAAAAGTTGTAGGAAATATTAAACATGTGCAAATAACAGATTACTTCTATTATATTCTAAAATATTTTTTCTCTTGCTCTATTTTTGTTCATTAGTTTATGTTGTTCATTATATTCCACAAATGAGTGAGATCATGTGATATTTATGTTTCTCAGATTGGCTTATTTCACTTAGCATAATACTCTCCAGGTCCATCCATGCTGTTGCAAATGGTAAGAGTCCCTTCTTTTTTACAGCAGCATAGTATTCCATTGTATAAATATAGGAGTGTTCTTGAAGAAAAAGACCATATAAACATTGATCTTATTCAGTGCTTACCATCTTTCAAGTGTCAAATTATCTCTAGATTCTGCCTGTTTTTTTGTTGTTGTTTTTGCATGTTTGCCTTTGTAGAAATTAGGTACAGTCCTAAGAGTGCTATCTATGGGAAAGTGTGATACATGTTATTTTATCATTACCCTCTTAATTCTTTCTATTAGATATGTGTGTAATCTTTGGTAAAAACCTCCCATAATTTCTGATTTTTTCTCTCTATCTTTTCCTTTATTTTTAAAATCATATTAATCAGTTTTATTTTTGTTGAGTCTTTATCTGGGAGCTCTAATATTTGGATCATCTATGGGGTTTTTAAATTAAATTCATTGGGGTGATATTGGTTAATAGGATCATATAGGTTTCAGGTGTACATCTCCATGATACATGATCTTTGTATATTGCATTGTGTGCCCACCACTCAAGAAACCTGAAACATCAATCAGAAAGAACATATGTACCCCCATATTCATAGGGAGCTATTTACAATAGCTAAGATCTGGAAACAGCCCAAGAGCTAATCAATAGATGAGTGGATAAAAAAAGTTGTGATACATTTACACCATGGAATACTATGCAGCAGTGGAAAATAAGGATCTTTTACCCTTTGAGACAGCATGGAGGGACCTGGAGAGTATTATGCTAAGTGAAATAAGTCAGTCAGAGAAAGACAAAGTATCACATGATTTCACTCATATGTGTAATCTAGTAAACAAAATAAGCTGATGAAATACTTTCAAAAATAAAGATTAAAAATGAAATAAAATTTAAGAATTTTAAAAAAAGACAAAATAAGCTGATGATCAAAATCTATCCAGAGACATAGAAGCATGGAACAGACTGTTGAATCTCCAAGGGAAGGTGGATGGAGAGGGTGAGGAAGTGGAGGGGGTCATCCGAAGAACTTGTATGCATATACAGTACTAGAGGCCCAGTGCACAAAATTCATGCACTGGGGGGGGTGTCCCTCAGCCCAACCTGCACCCTCTCCAATCTGGGACCCCTCAGGCGATGTCTGACTGCCTGTTTAGGCCCGATCCACAGAGATTGGGCCTAAACAGGCAGTCAGACATCCCTTTCACAATCCAGGACTGCAGGCTCCCAACTGCTCACCTGCCTGCCTGATTGCCCCTAACCACTTCTGCCTGCCAGCCTGATCACGCCCTAACCACTCCCCTGCCAGCCTGATTGATGCCTAACTGCTCCCCTGCCAGCCCGATCATCCCCAACTGCCCTCCCCTGACAACCTGGTCACCCCCAAATGCCCTCCTCTGCATATTCCCTCTTTATTAGATAGGGTTTTTTCTTTAACATATTGGACAGCCCTAACTGGTTTGGCTAGGTGGATGGAGCATCAGCCTGCAGACTCAAGGGTCCCAGGTTCGATTCCAGTCAAGGGCATGTACCTTGGTTGGGGGCACATACCCAGTGGGGAATGTGCAGGAGGCAGCTGATCGATGTTTCTCTCTCATAGATATTTCTAGCTCTCTATCCCTTTCCCTTCCTCTCTGTAAAAAATCAATAAAATATATTTAAAAAAAAAAAAACAGAAACATTTAAGATTCCTCCATATCTGCCTGGCTGGTGTGACTCAGTGGTTGATACCCCAGGCTGCTGCCACTGGGAGGGGATCACGCCATGGGGGTGCGCAGCCCTGCCGGGCTGAGACCCCAGCCCAGGCTGGTGCTGCTGGGTGGGGATCGGGCTGTGGGGAGTGAATTTGTTTTTGTTTATCATAAAGGGTCAGGAGGGGCTCTGGGCAGCACTCCGCCAGGCTGCTTACTCTGCAGGCTCTCAGTGGCAGCCTTTGCTGAGACTGGGGGACTCCAGCAGGGCTGAGAGGACTGGGTGCCACCATCTTGTGGCCATGGGCACCGCCATTTCGTCGCAGAGTAATGGTTAATTTGCATATTACTTTTTTATTAGATAGGATATACATAACCCATGGACACAGACAATGGTGTGTTGAAGGCCTGGGGTCGGGGTGGGGGGTCAGGAGTGGGGGTGGACTAGATGGGTTTAATGAGGGAAAAAAGGGAACATATGTAATACTGTCAACACTAAAGATTTTTTAAAAAATAGTCAAAAAAGTACTATGGAATCACTTTGTATGTTACCTTCATGCTGTACATCTGAAACTAATATAATATTGAATGTCAACTGCAATTGTAAAATTTAAAGTGCTGTGTATTAGATCCCCAGAATGTATTCATTTTCTTACTGTAAGTTTATACTCTGACAAACATCTCTCCAATTTCTCCAAACCACAGCCCCTGGTAACTTCTATTTTATTCTGTTTCTATGAGTTTGGTTAATTTAGATTCCATGTATAAGTGATAGTATACAATATTTGTCTTTCTCTTTCTGAATTATCTTACTTATCATAATGCCCTAAAGGGTCATCCATGTTGTTGCAAATGGCAGGATTTCCTTCTTTCTCATGGCTAAAGAATATTCCATTGTATATAAACATATCACATTTTATTTACTTATTCATTTGCAGATGACCTCTTAGGTTGTTTTCATATCTTGGCTATCATGAATAATCCTATATAATAAAAGCCTAGGTGGCGTTGCATGATGCCCTTGTGCAACGTCATCATAACATGGCCGCTGTGACATCGTCACAAGATGGCCACCAAAAGATGGCTGCCCTCACGTCATCACAAGATGGCCACCACAAGATGGCTGGCAGGGAAGGGCAGTTGGGGGCCATCAGACCAGGAGGGGAGTGGTTAGGCATCAATCAGGCCAGTAGTGGAGCAGTTAGGGGGCGATCAGGCTGGTAGGCAGAAGCAGTTAGGGGCAATCAGGCAGGCAGGCAGGTGAGTGGTTAAAAGCCAGCAGTCCCGGATTGTGAGAGGGATGTCCGACTGCCAGTTTAGGTCTGATCCCACAGGCAGTCGGACATCCCCCGAAGGGATCCCAGATTGGAGAGGGTGCAGGCCGGGTTGAGGGACATCCCCCCCATGCAGGAATTTCATACACCAGGCCTCTAGTGCTATAATAAACACATCAGTACAGATATATATTTTTTTACATCCTGTCTTCATTTTATTAGGGTATATTTTCAGAAGTGGGATTGCCAGATTATCTGGTAGTTCTATTTTTCATTTTTTAAGGAACTATTTTCAATACTGGTTTTCATAGTTGCTAAAACAATTTACATCCCCACCAATAGTACACAAGGGTTCTCATTTCTCTATATCCTCACAATACTTTTATCTCTTTTCTTTTATATGATTGCCATTCAAACAGGTATGAGGTAATATCTCATTGTGGTGTTGACTTGCATTTCCCTGATGATTCATGATGTTGGGCATCTATTTATGTACCTGTTGGCCATTTATATGTCTTCTTTGGAAAAATGTACAATCAGTTCCTCTGCCCATTTTTTAAAATTGAATTTTTTGCTTTTTGTTATTGAGTTGTATGAGTTCTTTATATATGTTGGATATTAACCTCTTATCAGATGTATGGTTTGCAAATATTTTCTTCCATTCTGTTGGTTGCCTTTTTATTTTGTTGATGATTTCCTTTGCAGTGCAGAAGCCTCTTAGTTTGATATAGTCCAACTTGCTGATTTTTTTGTGTGTTTTTTTCCTTGTGCTTTTGGTGTCATGTCTATAAAATTGTTGCTAAGGCCAATGTCAAGGACCTCTTTCCCTATGTTTTATGGTTTTAGGTCATGTATTTACATTTTAATTCATTTTGTGTTAATTTTTGTGAGTGGTATAATATACTAGTAGTGTCCAATTAAATTTTTGACATATCTAGTTTTCCCAGCATCATTTATTAGAGTATGCTATCCTATTAAGTATTCATGACTCCCTTGTTAAATATTAGCTCAATATATATATATATATATATATATATATATATATATATATGTAATATTATATATCCTATCTAATATAAGAGTAATATTCAAATTAACCATCACTCTGCTACACCCACAAGCCACGCCCACAAGCCATGCCCACCAGCCAATCAGAAGTGAATATGCAAATGAACCCAACCAAGATGGCTACAGCCACAGAGAGCAGGAGGGAGGCTTGGGTTTCCCTGGCGATGGAGGAAGCCAAGCTTTCCGCCTGCCCTTGCCAGCCTAGGCCTCCACTCAAGGCTACAAAGTCTCAATGATAGAAGATACATAAAACCAAACAGAAATGGCGGCAGCCATGGAGCTGCAATGAACAGGAGGCTAGGGTTGCCCCTGGTGATGGAGGAAGGCAAGCTTTCCGCACACCCTGGCCGGCCCAGGCCTCACTTAAGGCTACAAAGTTTCAATTATAGAAGATACATAAATCCCAAAAGAAATGGCTGCCACCACGGAGCAAGCAGAAGGCTTGGCTCCATTCCAGGCTACAAAGTTTCAATTGTAGAAGATAAATAAACCCCAGATACCAGGGCCTCCACTTAGGTCGCCAGGGGGCATGGCCAGCCTGCAAACCACCACAGGCCCCTCACCCAGGCCGCCTCACGCCCCAAGGGAACCCCCACCCTGATCCGGGACATCCTTCAGGGCAAACCAGCTGGCCCCTACCCGTGCACCAGACCTCTATCCTATCTAATAAAAGAGTAATATGCAGATTGACCATCACTCCAACACACAAGATGGCTGCCCCCATGTGGTCAAAGATCCTGCCCCCATGTGGACACAAGATGGCCACCACAAGATGGCCAGCAAGGGAGGGCAGTTGGGAGGGACCAGGCCTACAGGGGAGGGCAGTTGTGGGCGATCAAGCCTGCAGGGGAGGGCAGTTAGGGGTGACCAAGCCAGCAGAGGAGGGAAGTTGGGGGCAACCAGGACTGCAGGGAAAGGCAGTTGGGAGGGACCCAGGCCTGCAGGGGAGAGCAGTTGGGAGGGACCAGGCCTGCAGGGGAGGGCAGTTAGGGGTGACCAGGTCTGCAGGGGATGGCAGTTGGGGGGGACCCAGGCCTGCAGGGGAGAGCAGTTAGGGGCAAACAGGCTGTCAGGGGAGCAGTTAGGCATCAATCAGGCTGGCAGGGGAGTGGTTAGGGGGTGATCAGTCTGGCAGGCTGAAGCAGTTAGGGGAAATCAGGAAGGCAGGCAGGCGAGCAGTTGGGAGCCAGCAATCCTTGATTGTGAGAGGGATGTCCGACTGCCCGTTTAGGCCCAATCCCACAGGGATCGGGCCTAAACGGGCAGTCGGACATCCCTCGAGGGGTCCCAGATTGGAGAGGGTGCAGGCTGGGCTGAGGGACACACCCCTCCCCCATGCACGAATTTCGTGCACCGGGCCTCATATATATATTTCCTGAGTTTTTTTCCATTGTTCAATGTGCCTATATTATGCTAGCACCATGCTGTTTTAACTACTTTGTAATATAGTATGATATAAGGAAGTATGATATCTCCAGCTTTGTTCTTTCTCGGGATTAATTTGGCTATTCAAGGTCTTTTGCGGTTTCATAAAAATTTTAATATTCATTTTTTATTTCAGTGACAAATTGCCTTTGAATTTTTATATAGTTATAATTGAATCTATAGTTGCTTTGGATAATTGTGGACATGTAAATAATAATATTTTGATCCACATATTTGCTTTTCATTTGTTTGCTGCTTCTTTAATTTCTTTCCTCATGGTTGTATAATTTTCAGTATAGAGATCTTTCACTTCCTTAGTTAAGCTTATTCCTAAATTTTTTTGGTTTTTTGCTATTGTGAATTGGATAGTTTTCCTTTTTTATTTTTCATATATTTCAATGTTAGTGTAGGGAAATGTAGCTGATTTCTGGATGTTGATTTGATATCTTACAACTTTATTGAATATGTAAATTAATTCCAACAATTATTGGAGTCTTTAAGACTTCATAAAAGTATAAAATTATGGTGCTGTGCATGGGCCAGCAGTCATGAATTGAGGGAAAGTCAGCTGACAGGATCTGCAAGTGGCCCAGCTATTGTTGGCATTCCACTTATACCAGATGGCCATCTAGGTCTGAAGGCAGGATGGCTTAGTGAGGTCCAATTTTTATTAGTTATAATTAAGTCCATATTTTTTACTATATTTTGATATGCCAATATTTTTTAGGAACTTTTGAAAAATTTTGTTAAAGTTCTCAAGTGAAACAAAAATGCTTAAAATATTATCTTTTTATGTTTTGAAATTTCAGCTATGTATGTATATGTCTCATTTTTTCTACTATTATTTCATTACACATTTTCTCTCATTTTGTTGAAAAATATTGACATTGTTTTATCTCTCTGTTACTCTTTACAAAGAATGAATTTATTTTTTGTACTCTCAAATTTTGTCATTTTTATTTATTACCTTTATCCATCATTGAACCTGTTATTTACTTCTTTCTACTTATTTTTATTATTCTCACTTGTTTCATATATAACTTATTGACTTGCAGGCTTAACTTATTAATATTTAATCCTCATTTTTGTAACATAATTCTATATGTCTATAAATTACCCATGCAGTCCAGATGTTATTTTTTTGAACAGTATGGTGATTACCCAGAGGGAAATGGAAGTGGAAGGAGGTAGAAGAGAGTAGAGGGGAGGATAAATGGTAATGGAAGGGGAATTGACCTAGGGTAGTGAACACAAAATAATATACAGATGATGTAATATAGAAATGTATAGCTGAAACCTATATAATGTTATTAAGCAATGTCTTCCGAATAAATTCAATGAATTTTTTATAACTTTATTTTTTATTATTTATTTATTTATTGTTTGTTTGTTTTTTTGTTTGATTGTTTAAAATATTTTATATGTCTTCTTTTTCTCCCATTGACTTCCCTCCGGCCACCCCCACTCCCCAGCACATGCCCTCACACCCCTAGAATCTGTGTTCATTGATTATACTTACATGCATTCATACAAGTCCGTTGGTTGATCTCTTACTCCCCCACCTCGGCCTTCCCTCTGAGGTTTGACAGTCTGATGCTTCTCTATCTCTGGATCTATTTGTGTTCATCAGTTTATGTTGTTCATTATAGTCCACAAATGAGTGAGATCATGTGATATTTATCTTGCTCTGACTGGCTTATTTCGCTTAACATAATGCTCTCCAGGGCCATCCATGCTGTTGCAAATGATAAGAGTTCTTTCTTTATTATAGCAGCATAGTATTCCATTGTGTAGATATACCACTATTTTTTAACCCACTCATCTGCTGATGGGCACTTAGGTTGCATCCAGATATTAGGTATTGTGCATTGTGCTGCTATGAACATAAAGGTGCATATGTCTTTCTGATTGGTGTTTCTGGGAGTTCCATTTTTAAATTTTTGAGGAAACTCTATACTGTTTTCCACAGTGGCTGCACAAGTCTGCATTCCAAGCAGCAGTGCATAAGGGTTCCTTTTTCTTCACATCCTTGCCAGCACTTGTTTGTCAGTCTGTTGATGATAGCCATTGTGACAGGTGTGAGATGATATCTCATTGTCCTTTTGATTTTCATTTCTCGGATGATTAGTGACTTTGAACATCTTTTCATATGTCTCTTAGCCTTCTGTATGTCCACTTTTCAAAAGGTGTCTAAGTCCTTTGTCCATTTTTTATTGGATTTTCTTCTTTTTATTAAGATGCATGAGTTCCCTATAAATTTTGGAGATTAGGCCATTATTGGATATAACATTGGTAAATATGTTCTCCCATGCAGTGGCCTTTCTTGTTTTGTTGATGGTTTCTTTTGTGGTGCAGAAGCTTTTATTTTGATCGAGTCCCATTTGTTTATTTTCTCTTTAGTTTTCATTGCCCTAGGAGCAGTATTGGTGAAGAAATTGCTTAGGCATATGTTTGAGATTTCTCTGCCTGTGGATTCCTCTAGTATTTTTATGGTTTTCCGTCTTAGGTTTAAGTCCTTTATCCATTTTGAGTTTATTTTTGTGTATGGTGTAAGTTGGTGGTCTATTTTCATTTTTTGCATGTATCTGTCCAATTTTCCCAACACCATTTATTGAAGTGACTGTCTTTATTCCATTGTATGTTCATGCCTCCTTTGTCGAATATTAATTGGGCATAGTGGTTTGGGTCGATTTCTGGGTTCTCTATTCTATTCCATTGATCTATATGCCTGATCTTGTGCCAGTACCAGGCTGTTTTGAGAACAGTGGCTTTGTAATACAGCTTGAAATCTGTTATTGAGATCCCACCTACTTTGTTGTTCTTTCTCAGGATGCTGTGGCTATTCAGGGTCTTTTTTTATTCCAGATGAATTTTTGGAGAGTTTGTTCTAGGTCTGTGAAATATGCTGTTGGTATCTTAACGGGCACTGCATTGAATCTATAGATTGCTTTGGTTAGTATGGACATTTTAATAATGTTGATTCTTCCAATCCATGAACATGGTCTATTCTTCCATTTGTTTATGTCTTCCTCTATCTCTTTTTTCAATGTCTTATAGTTTTCCAATTACAGGTCTTTTACCTCCTAGGTTAAATTTATTCCTAGGTATCTTAATTTTTTTTTTTTTTTGGTGCAGTGGTAAATGAGATTGTGTGTGTTTTTGTGTGTGTTTTTTTTCAAATTTCTCTTTCTGTGAGTTAATTATTTTTGTATAAAAATGCCATAGATTTCTGGGAGTTAATTTTGTATCCTGCTACATTGCCAAATTCATTTATTAAATCTAGTAGGTTTCTTATGGAGTCTTTAGGGTTTTCTATGTACAGTATCATGTCATCTGCGAATAATGACAGTTTTACTTCTTTTCAATTTGGATGACTTTTCTTTCTTCTTCTTGTCTGATTGCTATGGCAAGAACTTCCAGTACTATGTCGAACAGGAGTGGTAAGAGTGGGCATCCCTGTCTTGTTCCTGTTCTTAGGGGAAATTGTTTAAGTTTTTGCCCATTGAGTATTATTGCCTGTAGGTTTGCCATATATGGCTTTTATTATGTTGAGTTATGAGCCTTCTATTCCCAACTTGTTGAGAGTCTTTGTCAAGAAAGTGTGTTGGATTTTGTCAAATGCTTTTTCTGAATTAACTGATATGATTATGTGATTTTTATCTCTCAATTTGTTTATGAGATGTATCTTGTTTATTGATTTGCAGATCTTGTACCATCCTTGAATCCCTGGAATAAATTCCACTTGGTCATGGTGTATGATCTTTCTAATTTAATACTGTATCCAATTTGCTAGAATTTTGTTGAGGGTTTTAGCATCTATGTTCATCAGAGATATTGGCCTGCAATTATTTATCTGGTTTAGGTTTTCGGGTAATGCTGGCTTCAAGGAAAGAGCTTGGAAGTGTTCCTTTCTCTTGAATTTTTTTGGAATAGTCTGAGGAGGATAGGTTTTAGTTCTTCTTTGAATGTTTGGTAAAACTCCCCCATGAAGTGCTCTGGTCCAGGACTTTGCTTTCTGTAAGTTTTTGGATTACAGCTTCGATTTCTTCTATAGTTATCAGACTATTCAGATTTTTTTTTATTTCTCCTGATTGATTTTTGGAAGGTCATATTTTTTTCTGGAAATATGTCTATTTCTTCTAGGTTGAACAGTTTGTTGGAATAGAATTGCTCATAGCAATTTTTTACAATTCTTTGTATTTCTGTGGGGTCTGTTTTTATTTTACCTCTTTTACTTCTGATTTTGTTTATTTGGGTCCTCTCTCTTTGTTTCTTGGTGAGCTTGGCTAGAGGTTCATCCATCTTGTTTATCTATTCAAAGAACCATGTCTTGATTTTATTGATCTTTTTTATTGTTTTTTTCATCTCTATGTCATTTATTTCCACTCTGATCTTTATTATTTATATATTTCTGCTCACTCTGGGCTTTTCTTTTTGCTCTGTTTCTAATTCCTTAAGTTGTAGAGTTAGATAATTTTGTTACCCGTTTTTCGTGTGTGTGTGTGTGTGTGTGTGTGTGTGTGTGTGTGTGTGTGTGTGTGTTTTATGTAGGCCTGTAATGCTATGAATTTCCTTCTCAGGACTGCTTTCACTGTGTCCCATAGGTTTTGGATTGTTGTGTTTTCATTTTCATTTGTTTTCAGGATGTTTTTATTTCTTCTTTGATCTTACTGCTAACCCAATCATCCTATCTAATAAAAGAGTAATATGCAAACTAACCATCACTCTGCTACACCCCATGCCCCCAAGCCATGCCCACCAACCAATCAGCAGTGAGTATGCAAATTAACTCAACCAAGATGGCTGAAGCCATGGAGAGAGCAGGAGGGAGGCTTGGGTTTCCCCAGCGATGGAGGAAGCCAAGCTTTCCACACACCCTGGCCAGCCCATCCTCTGCGAAAGGCTACAAAGTTTCAACTATAGAAGATAAATAAATCCCAACAGAAATGACTGCCACCATGGAGCAAGCAAAAGGCTTGGCTTCACTCCAGGCTACAAAGTTACAATTGTAGAAGATAAATAAATTCCAGATACCAGGGCCTCCACTTGTGTCACCAGGGGGGCGTGGCTGGCCTGAAAACTACCACAGGCCCCTTGCCCAGGCTACCCCACGCCCCAAGGGAACCCCCAATCTGATCCGGGACACCCTTCAGGGCAAACCAGGCGGCCCTCACCCATGCACCAGGCCTCTATCCTATCTAATCCTATCTAATAAAAGAGTAATATGCAGATTGACCATCACTCCAACACACAAGATGGCTGGCCCCATGTGGTCAAAGATCCTGCCCCCATGTGGACACAAGATGGCCACCACAAGATGGCCAACAGGGGAGGACAGTTGGGAGGGAACTGGCCTGAAAGGGAGGGCAGTTGTGGGTGATCAAGCCTGCAGGGGAGGGCAGTTAGGGGTGACCAGGCCAGCAGAGGAGGGAAGTTGGGTGCAAACAGGCTGGCAGGAGAGCAGTTAGACATCAATCAGGCTGGCAGGGGAGTGGTTAGGGGGTGATCATGCTGGCAGGCAGAAGCGGTTAGGGGCAATCAGGAAGGCAGGCAGGCAAGCAGTTGGGAGTAAGCAGTCCTAGGTTGGGAGAGGAATGTCTAACTGCCCAGTGGATCGGGCCTAAACGGGCAGTCGGACATCCCTCGAGGGTTCCCAGATTGGAGAGGGTGCAGGCTGGGCTGAGGGACACGGCCCCATGCACGAATTTCATGCACCGGGCTCTAGTTAGTTAATAACATGCTATTTAGCCTCCAAGTGTTTGAATTTTTGTGATTATTTTGTTGTAGTTTATTTCTAATATTATACCATTGTGATCTGAGAAGATGCTTAATATAATTTCAATCATCTTGAATTTGGAGAGACTTTTCTTGTGTTCCAATATGTGATCTATCTTTGATACTGTCCCATGTTCACTTGAGAAGAAAGTATATTCTGTAGCTTTGGGGTGGAATGTTCTGAAAATGTCAGTTAAGTCCATATGGTCTAATGGGTCATTTAGGATTGCTGTTTCTTTGCTGATTTTGTCTAGAGGATTTATCCAGTGATGTCAATGGGGTATTAAACTCCCCTACTATTCTTGTATTACTGTCAATCTCTCCCTTGGTATCTTACAGAAGTTTTTTTTTTTTATATATATTTGGGTGCTCCTGCATTGGGTGTATATACGTATCAGAGTTATATCCTCTTGTATTGATCCTTTTGTTATTATGAAGTGGTCTTCATTGCCTTTTATTATGAACTTCACTTTGAGGTATATTTTGTCAGATATAAGTATTGCTACCCAAGCTTTTTTTTTTTTTTCATTTCCATTTGCCTGAAAGATAATTTCCATCCCTTCCCTTTCAGTCTGTGTGTGTCTCTTGTTCTGAGATGGGTCTCTTGTAGACAGCATTTATTAGTATATGAGTCATTTTGTTATCCATTCAGCCACTCTATGTCTTTTTATTGGAGCATTTAGTCCATTTACATTTAAGGCTATTATTGATAGGTACTTGTTTGTAGCCATTTTTATTCTTTAGGCCTGTGTTCCTTCCTCCCTAATTTGTTTTTTCTTTTTACAACAGTCCCTTTAGCACAGTGGTTCTCAACCTTTCTAATACCATGACCCTTTAATAAAGTTCCTCATGTTGTGGTTACCCCCAACCATAAAATTATTTTCATTGCTACTTCATAACTGTAATTTTGCTACTGTTAATGAATCATAATGTAAATATCTGTGTTTTCTGATGGTCTTAGGCTCTACAGCAGCAGTTCTCAACCTGTGAGTTGCAACCTACAGGTTGACAATCACTAGCAGGGTCACCTAAGACCATCGGAAAACACAGATATTTACATTATGATTCATAACAGTAGCGAAATTACAGTTATGAAGTAGCAACGAAAATAATTTTATGGTTGGGGGTCACCACAATATGAGGAACTGTATTAAAGGGTGGTGGCATTAGAAAGGTTGAGAACCACTGCTTAGCATTTCTTGCATTGCTGGCTTGGTAATGATAAGCTCCCTTAGCCTTTTTTTTTTTTTTTTTGTCTGCAAAGCTCCTGATTTCCCCTTCAATTTTGAATTATAGCCTTGCTGGATGGAGTATTCTTCGATTCAGTCCCTTGATTTGCATCACTTTGTATTCTTCATTCCATTCCCTTTTGGCCTGGTGTGTTTCTGTTGAGAAATCATTTGATAATCTAGTGAGAAATCCTTTGTAAGCAACTCTCTGCCTCTCCCTTGCAGCCTTTAAGATTCTCTCTGTGTAGTTAAGATTTGCCATTGTAATTACTATGTGTCTTGGTGTGGGTCTTTTTGGGTTCATCTTGTTTGGGACTTTCTGTGCTTGAGTGACTTATTTCTTCCCCGTATCAGGGAAGTTTTCTGTCATTATTTCTTCAAATAGGTTCTCTAATCCTTGCTGCTTTTCTTATCCTTCTGGTACCCCTATTATGTCTATTTTACTTCATTTAATGTTGTCCCAAAGATCCCTTAGGCTCTCCTGCTTTCTAACTTTTTTTCTCCAATTGCTATTCATATTGGGCTTGTTTTTCTGCCCTATCTTCTAAGTCACTAATCTGGCCCTCCTCTTCTCCTAGTCTACTGTTGAAACCTTCTGTTTTTTTTTTTATTGTAGCTATATCACTTTTAATTTCCTCTTGATTATTATATAGGTTGTTGATTTTCTCATCCATCTGGTTTATGAACTCTATGACCATTACTCTTAATTCTTTTTCTGACACATTGCATGCATCTCTTTCATTTAGTTCCTTTTTTTTTTGGGTGGCAAACCCCCCCCTTTTCTTTCCTTTGGGGGTTGTTTCTTTGTCTCCCCATTTTTGTTAGCACCAAGGGATCAAGGCGCTGCATTGCATGGTGCCTATGACACAATGGTGGGCTTGGCAGGAGCATTTCACACCCTGAGAGTCACAGGAGAGCCTTGACATCAAGATGCATGGTCACAATGGGTCCGGGAGTCCCGCATGCCCTGAGATTCACAGGAAAGCTGGGAGGCCAGGGCACATCTCCACCATGGTCCGTGGGAGCCCCATGTGCGCTGAGAGTCAAGAGTGAGCTGTGTGGCTCTGGCATGGCCACAGCAGGTCAGCAGTAGCCCTTCACATGCTGAGAGTCATGGGCTACCCTGGGATGCATGGGACCTATGCTGCTGCAGCTGGTTGGTGGGTAGGGAATATGCTCTGGTTCTCACAGAAGCCTGAAGCTGGGATTGCTGGAGTCTTGGTGCCCATGGGTCTGCCGCTGTGGTAGTAGGTCTTTGTCCAGAGTGGTGGTAGGTTCCCAGTTTGCATCTGAGGCGAGTTTGAGTGGTGACGAGGCTTGTCTCCTTGTCCCAGCAGTTCTTACCTTCAATATGGTGTGGTTTCTGTACAAGCCCAGCCACCCAGGAGTGCATACAGTGGTAGTGGGGACTTCCCATCTAAGAGAGCCTGGTCTGCCAGCCCCCAAAAGTCCTTCAGGGTCTAACTGTCCCACACTCACACACACACACACACACACCCCACAGGTCCACACACTCCCCTTTCAATTTCTCATTCTCTCACACTGTCTCCCTCACTGCCATCCTGCTGGCTGCCATCTTGCTCTCTGTCTCTTTTTTATTATTTTAAGCTTATTTTATTTATTGTGATTATAACAACTCATAATCTATACTAATAAAAGCCTAGGTGGCCCTCATGTGATGTCATCACAAGATGGCCACTATCTATACTATCTATACTTATAAAAGCCTACGTGGCTCTTGCACATGACAAAACCACAATATGACCACCACAAGATGGCTGCCACAAGATGGCCACACACATAGTGGAGTTGGGGCCTGGTGGCTGCTCTGTGCAGTGAGGCCTCAGGGTCCTACGGCTCTGTGTGGTTCAGAGGAGGCCGGTCCCAGTGGAGGAGGTGGGTCACAGCAGGGGAGGGCAGTTGTGGGTGATCAGGCTGGCAGGGGAGGACAATTGGGGGTGATAAGGCCGACAAGGGAGCAGTTAGGCATCAATCAGGCTAGCAGGGGAGTGGTTAGGAGCCAACGGTCCCGGATTCTGAGAGTGCTGAGGGACACCCCCCGTGCATGAATTTCCTGCATCGGGCCACTAGTTTGATATAAATACAGTGAATCATAAACAGTTTCAATATTAATAGTTTCTGCCCTGGCTGGTGTGGCTCAGTTGGTTAAGCATTATCCTGTTCAACAAAAGGTCACTAGTTAGATTCCTAGTCAAGGCATATACACAGGTTGTGATGCGGTCCCAAGTCTAGGTGCACATGAGAGGAAACTAATTGATCTTTCTCTCTCACATTGATCTTTCTCCTTCTCCCTCTCCCTCTCCCTCTCCCTTTCCCTATCCTTCTCCCTCCCCTTTCCCTCTTTCTCCCATAAAATCAATAAAAACATATTTTTAAAAATACAATACTCGTTTTTATAGCTAATACTTTATTCTCATTGTTTTAATAAGAACAATAATATTTATAATTGATTAGGCAGGGGACATACAGAAAATAGGATTTGTGAAAAGATAATAAAACTTTAAAATTTGGATTTGGGTCACTATTTATCTAAATGTGTCTATTTATTGACAAATTTAATCAATGTGTATTGAGTATGATTGTGTATCACAAATTGACAACTTTGTAATGACTGTAAAAGTGAGATACTAAGGAAGTAGTTACTAACAGAGTGTTATGGCAGCTATGTACTATGTACTATGTACTAATATATCCTTGCAGTTAGTATCATTTTGATAAACATAT
The DNA here is from genome assembly GCF_963455305.1 of Plecotus auritus. Taxonomy (NCBI): domain Eukaryota; kingdom Metazoa; phylum Chordata; class Mammalia; order Chiroptera; family Vespertilionidae; genus Plecotus; species Plecotus auritus. Next base: position 101,016,570 of record NC_137784.1, read on the forward strand.
CTGAGTATATAAGTCTTCTATAATTTTCAATAATTCTCAAACAATATTACTTTTTTATTTTCTTTCCCTCATTTTCTTTCTTGTTTTTCACAATATCTATTAAAAAACACAATTTATTTATTTTTTCATATATATATATATATATATAGTGCATCTTAGTCACCAGACATTACATAACTTTTTTTAAAATTAAATTTATTGGGGTGACATTGGTCAACATGAACATATAGGTTTCAGTGTGGGTTTCTATGTTACAAGATCTATATATTGCACCATTTGCCCACCACCAAAGTGAAATCAAATCCTGTTAACCTATATTAGAACTCATTCTACCCCAACCCCTTTCCCTCTGGCCACTATCACACTGCTGTTTGTGTTCATGAGTTTCAGTTTTACATCCCACATATGAATGGAATCATATAGTTCTTAGAGTTTTCTTACTGACTTATTTCACTTAGCATAATGTTCTAAAGGTCCATCCATGTTGTTGCAAATGGTGCTATTTCATCCTTTCTTATGGCTGAGTAGTATTCCATTGTGTCTATGTACCACTTCTTTATCCAGTCCTCTATTGAAGGACACTTTGGTTGTTTCCATGTCTTGGTCACAGTGAATAATCCTACAATGAACATAGGGGTGCATATATCTTTGAATAGATTATTTCAAGGTTTTCAGGTATATACCCCAGAGAGTGATTGTTAGGTCTTATGGTATTTCTATTGTCAATTTTTTGAGGAATCGCCAGACTGTTTTCCATAGTGGTTGTACTAGTCTGCATTCCAACCAACAATGAATGAAGATTCCTTTTTCCACAACCTCTACAATACTCTTTAGTCTTATCTTGTTGATAATGGCCACTCTAACAGGTATGAGGTGGTATCTCATTATAGTTTTGATTTGCATTCCCTAATTGACAGTGAGGTTAAACATCTTTTCATATATCTATTGGCTGTTCACATGTCTTCTGGGGAGATGTGCATTTTCAGGTCCTCTGTCCACTTTCTGATGGGGTTGTTTGATGTTGAGATTTATGAATTCTTTATAATTTTGGAAATTAAACCTTTGTCAGAGCTATTGCAAATATCATCTTCCATCTGGTTAGCTGCCTTTTTGTTTTCTTGTCAGTTTCTTTTGCTGTGCAGAAGCTTTTTAGTTTCATATAGTCCCATTCATTTATTTTTGTCTTTACTTCCTTTTCCTTTGCAGTGGTTCTCAACCTTTCTAACGCTGCAACCCTTTAATACAGTTCCTCATGTTGTGGTGACCCCAACCATCAAATTATTTTTGTTGCTACTTCATAACTGTAATTTTGCTACTGTTATGAATCATAATGTAAATATCTGTGTTTTCCGATGGTCTTAGGTGACCCTGCTAGTGATTCTCAACCTGTGGGTTGCGACTCACAGGTTGAGAACCGCTGCTGTAGAGCCTAAGACCATCGGAAAAAACAGATATTTACATTATGATTCATTAACAGTAGCAAAATTACAGTTATGAAGTAGCAACAAAAATAATTTTATGGTTGGGGGTCACCACAACATGAGGAACTGTATTAAAGGGTTGTGGCATTAGAAAGGTTGAGAACCACTGCTTTAGGGTCAAGTTCGTATATAAAGTGTTCTCCATGACCAAGGTTTACAAGTTTGGTGCCTATATATTCTTCTACATAATTTATTGTTTCAGGTCTTATATTTAGGTCTTTGGTCAATTTTGAATTAATTTTTGTACATGGGGACAAACTGTAATCCAGTTTTATTCAACAAGGGAGCACTGACATATGTAAAACAACTACTCACAGATCTAAGGGGAGAAACATAGCAAAACACAATCATAGTTGGGGACCTTAATACTCCATTGACAGCTCTAGACAGATCAAACAAACAGAAATTCAAGAAATATAAGCCTTAAATGAAACACTAGATCAAATTGACATAATTGACATTTACAGAATGTTTTATCCCAGGATATCAGATTATACATTCTTCTCCAGTACACATGGGGCATTATCAAATATAGATCATATGTTGGGTGAAAAAACTAGCATCAACAAATTTAAGAAAACTGAAATTATACCAAGCATATTCTTCAACCACTGCATCCTAGAAGTTTTGATATGTTTTATTATCATTCTCATTTGTCTCTATATATCTTTTGATCTCATCTTTTATTTCTTCAACCACGATGCCTTGAAATTAGAAATCAACTCCAAAAAGGAAGTAAAGACACCCACAAAGATCACGAAAAATGGCGGCGGAATAGACAGACGTGTCCCGAGCCTTGTCCCAGAGCAGAAAGAAAGAACAGCTGAGGGTCGCACTAGGAGTGTTTGTTGGCAAGTTGGGGGACAGCTGAACTCCAGAAGAAGGTGGGAGACTGCTAGACAGGGTTCCCCTGACCTGGCAGCTCCCACTGCAGCTGGGTCCCCTCCCGGAGCTGCGGGCTTGGACTTGGAGTCGCCGCCATCTGGAACCGGAAAGTGGAGCTTATCAGAAGCCTGAGAATCCACAACTGCGGCACCCATGGAACAGCTGCGAGCCCCAGAACAACGCTCCCCAATTGGCGCAAACACACGGGTTCAGAGGAGCTCTACACTCCACCATGGAAAGGTCAGATTTCGCCTAGGATAAGGTGAGGTCTCTGGTCCCAGCACGAGAGAGGAACGCGCGTTTTGCGGGAGCTGGAGGACCAGGGAAGTCTGTGCTTAGAAAAATCAGTGCTACTGGGGCTGGCGTGATCTGTGAATGTGGAAGGGGGTCCTCAGAGCTGCTAACAGAAGGGCTCTCTAAAAAGCAACCCATTTTGATCTGACGTGCAGGGACACCCTAAGAATTTCAGGGGTGTGCTAGACTTACGCGCAGCCACGGAGTGCGCACACTTGGGCTTTTTCCTCTTGAAATTCTTGCTTCTGATTACTAAGCCCAATTCATAGGTTCACCCAGTTGGGGACACCCTGGGAGACTGCAGGGGAAAGTTGTTTCTCTGGAACCTGGGCATCGGAGGGGGGAGTGACCATCCGAGAGCCAGCTCTGAGGCAGCCCACTCCCACAAACCGGTAGTGAGTGCCACAGGGAAAGAAGGCTCTAACACTCCCTAGAGAGGCCATAGATAAACCCGGAAGACAATCCAGAAACACTGCCACCCAGGGGCTGAATCACAAATTGACTCTTGTGTAATCAAAAATAAAGGAATATGAATTAAGACACACCGCCTGCTTAAAATCAGGACTGGCTTACATCACTGAAGAGCAGTGGAACGCAGGGAACTGCAATACTGTCCGGATTGAGAAACAGGCATGCCAAACAGAACAACAGAGGAAGTGAATGACCTTCACTACTCCACATTTTATTTTTATTTTTTATTTTTTTATTTTCATTTTTTGCATCTTTTACTCAAGAAACTAATTTTTTTCCTCACTTGATTTTACCTTTTTAATTATTACATTTTTATTTTCAATCCGTATTATTACTACTGCTATTTTATCTTTTTTTTTTTTAAGTGTCATTTTATTTTCTCTTCATTTTGTTTTGGGATTAATGTTCTACATTCTATTTTTATCTTTCCTTTAGCATCATTTTACTCTATCTCAAATCTACCTTTATGCCATCACTCTCTTCCTCACTTTTCCCTTTTCAGTGTCCTGTTTATCTTACCCCTTTCCTGCTTTAGATTTTCCCTATTCTTTCTGTTTACCCCCTTTTAAAATTTCACCCTACTTATATATCTAATCTCCAATCCCCTGCCCCAAGTCCATACACACCTCTCTCTTCGCTGTCTTAACTATCCAAAAAAAATTGTTCTTCTCTCTGTCCTTTTGTTGTTGTTCGTTTGAATGTAGATTATATCGAATTTTTATGCTTTTTTGTGAGATTGTTTTGCTTATTCTTCTTTTGTTTATTTTTTTTTTTGTTTAGTGCTTCTGTTTTCCCTTGCCTCACTCAATATTAGTTGGTGTTGTAGTTTGTATTAATCCCCAGGTTCTTGTTGCTGGCATTTGCTGGGATAAGTGTTCTATTGGAGTTTTATCCCCAATATATATAGTCTGTTTCCCTTTCTCTCTTAGTCTCTTTCTTGTCTCTCTTACTTTTTTTTCTTCTTTTTTTCCCTTTTCCCAATTTCATTTTGACAACCCTTTCTTTTTCTTCTTCTTCTTCTTTCTTTCTTTTTCCTCTTCTTCTTTCTCTACTATCCCCTGATTTGCCTTTCTCTGGTGGTCACCTTTATTGGAGGTTGTTAATATTGTAAATACATTTCTGTTCAGTGCCTTGTGTGTTGTACCTGGTAGTGCTGTATTTTGTGCCTTTAAATCGACGCAGGAGAGAGAGAACTACATAACCAGACACCCAGAGAAGAGAGACCATGGGGAGACAAAGACACAGCCCGCATATGAAAGAAAAGCAGGCATCACCAGAAAAGGAAGTAAACGAAATGGAAGCAAGCATCCTTCCAGAAAAAGAATTCAGAGAAATGGTCATAAGGTGGCTGAAAAGAATGGAAGACAAATTCGACAATATGAGCAAGAACCAAGAGGAAATGAAGAAGAACCAAGAAGAAATGAAAAATGACATCGCTGCTGTAAAGAACTCAATAGAAAGCATCAAGAGTAGACCAGAAGAAGCAGAGGACCGCATCAGTGAGCTAGAAGACAAGATGGGAAAAAATACCCAAGTAGAGCAAATTCTAGAAAAAAAAATTAAAAGGCAGGAGGAGAGCCTAAGGGAACTTTGGGACAACACGAAACAAAACAACATCCGCATAATAGGGGTTCCAGAAGGAAAGGAAGCTGAGCAAGGAATAGAAAACCTCTTTGAAGAAATAATGACAGAAAATTTCCCTGATATAGGGAAGAAAAAACCCACACAAATCCAAGAAGCTCACAGAGTCCCAAGCAAAATGAACCCCAAAAGACCGACGCCAAGGCACATTATAATTAAATTGACAAACACCAACGACAAAGTAAGAATCTTAAAATCGGCCAGAGAGAGACAGAAAGTTACATACAAAGGAACCCCCATCAGACTAGCAACTGATTTCTCAACAGAAACTCATCAGGCCAGAAGGGAATGGAATGAAATATAAAAGTCATGCAAAGGAAGGGTCTGAATCCAAGAATACTGTACCCAGCAAGGCTGTCAATCAAAATTGAAGGTGAAATCAGGAGCTTCACAGACAAAAAAGGACTAAGGGAATTTATTACCACCAAACCAGCAATGCAAGAAATGCTAAAGGGTCTGCTGTAAAAAAAAAAAAAAAAAAAGAAATAGGAAGCGAAGAAGGAACACAGGTGTAAAGAATAGGAATGGCGACAAATAAGTACCTATCAATAATAACTTTAAATGTAAACGGTTTAAATGCCCCAATCAAAAGACATAGGGTAATGGATTGGATAAGAAAACATGACCCATATATCTGCTGTCTACAAAAAACCCACCTCAGAAAAAAAGACGCACACAGACTGAGGGTGAAGGGATGGAAAAAGGTTTTCCAGGCAAATGGAACTGAAAAAAAAGCTGGGGTAGCAATACTTATATCTGACAAATTAGATCTCAAACTGAAGGACATAACAAGAGATAAGGAAGGCCACTTCATAATACTAAAGGGAGTAATCCAACAAGAAGAAATAACTCTGGTAAACATATATGCACCCAATACAGGAGCACCCAAATACATAAAAAAACTCCTGGAGGATATCAAGGGAGAGATTGACAGCAATACAATCATAGTAGGAGACTTTAATACCCCACTATCACCATTGGACAAATCCTCTAAACAAAAAATCAGCAAAGAAACATCAATCCTAAATGACTCACTAGACCAGATGGAATTAATTGACATCTTCAGAACATTTCACCCCAAAGCCACAGAATATACATTCTTCTCAAGTGCACATGGGTCATTTTCAAAGATAGACCATATGTTGGGACATAGGCAAAGTCTCTTCAAATTCAAGAAGATAGAAATCATATCAAGCATCTTCTCAGACCACAGTGGCATAAAACTGGAAATCAACTACAATAAAAACAACCCAAAGAAATCAAACACATGGAGACTAAACAGCATGCTATGAAACCATGACTGGGTTACCAGAGAGATCAAAGAAGAAATAAAAAACATCATGACAACAAATGACAATGAAAACACTACAATCCAAAATCTATGGGACACAGCGAAAGCAGTCTTGAGAGGGAAGTTCATAGCTCTACAAGCCTACTGCAAAAAACAAGAAACAGGGGTAATAAATTACCTAACCCAACAACTCAAAGGGTTAGAAAAAGAGCAACAAGAAAAGCCCACACTGAGCAGAACGAAGGAAATAATAAAGATCAGAGCACAGATAAACGACATAGAGACCAAAGAAACAATACAAAAGATCAACAAAACCAAGAGCTGGTTCTTTGTAAGGATAAACAAGATTGATGAACCTCTAGCCAGGCTCACCAAGAAGCAAAGAGTGAGGACCCAAATAAACAAAATCAGAAATGAAAGAGGTGAAATAACAACAGATCCCGCCGAAATACAAAGGATTGTTAAAAAATACTACGAACAACTCTACTCCAACAAACTGGACAACCTGGAGGAAATGGACATATTCCTAGAAAAATATAACCTTCCAAAACTCAATCAGGAAGAATCTAAACAGCTCAATATGCCAGTAACTATGGAAGAAATTGAAGCAGTCATCAAAGAGCTTCCGGCAAACAAAAGCCCGGGGCCAGACGGCTTCACAGGAGATTTTTACCAAACATTCAAGGAAGAACTAAAACCTATCCTCCTCAGACTATTCCAAAAAATTCAAGAGGAAGGAACACTTCCAAGCTCCTTCTATGAAGCCAGCATCACCCTAATACCAAAACCAGATAAAGACAACACAATGAAAGAGAATTACAGGCCAATATCCCTCATGAATGTAGATGCCAAAATCCTCAACAAAATTCTAGCAAATCGGATCCAGCAGTACATCAGAAAGATCATACACCATGACCAAGTAGGGTTTATCCCAGGAATGCAAGGATGGTTCAATATCCAAAAATCAATAAATGTGATACATCACATAAACAAATTGAAAGATAAAAATCACATAGTCATATCAATTGATGCAGAAAAAGCATTTGACAAAATCCAACACCCTTTCTTGATAAAAACTCTCAACAAGGTGGGAATAGAAGGATCATACCTCAACATAATAAAAGCTATATATGATAAACCCACAGCTAACATCATACTCAATGGGCAAAAACTAAAACCATTTCCCCTAAGAACAGGAACAAGACAAGGATGCCCACTCTCACCACTCCTGTTTGACATAGTACTGGAAGTATTAGCCATTGCAATTAGACCAGAAGAAGAAATAAAAGGCATCCAAATTGGAAAAGAAGAAGTAAAGCTGTCCTTATTTGCAGATGACATGATATTGTACATAAAAAACCCGAAAGACTCTATCAAAAAACTAACAGACTTAATAAATGAATTCGGCAAGGTAGCAGGATACAAAATTAACGCCAAGAAATCTATGGCATTTCTATACACCAACAGTGAACTTACAGAAAGAGAGACTAAAAAAGCAATCCCATTTTCCATCGCACCAAAAAAATTAAGATACTTAGGAATAAACCTAACCAAGGAGGTAAAAGACCTATATGCGGAAAACTACAGGACACTGAAAAAAGAGATAGAGGAAGATGTAAACAGATGGAAGAACATATCATGTTCATGGATTGGTAGAATCAACATCATCAAAATGTCCATACTACCCAAAGCAATCTATAGATTCAATGCACTCCCCATTAAAATACCAACAGCATATTTCACAGACCTAGAAAGAACTCTCCAAAAATTCATCTGGAATAAAAAAGGACCCCGAATAGCCACAGCAATCCTGAGAAAGAAGAAGAAAGTAGGAGGGATCTCAATACCAGATTTCAAGCTGTATTACAAAGCCACTGTCCTCAAAACAGCCTGGTACTGGCACAAGAACAGACATATAGATCAATGGAATAGAATAGAGAATCCAGATATCGACCCAAACCAATATGCGCAATTAATATTTGACAAAGGAGGCATGAGCATACAATGGAGTCAAGACAGTCTCTTCAATAAATGGTGTTGGGAAAATTGGACAGATACATGCAAAAAAATGAAACTAGATCACCAACTTACACCATACACAAAAATAAACTCAAAATGGATACAGGACTTAAATATAAGACTGGAAACCATAAAAATACTAGAGGAATCCTCAGGCAGCACAATCTCAGACATATGCCAAAAGAACTTTTTCAGTGATACTGCCCCTAGGGCAATGGAAGCCAAAGAGAAAATAAACAAATGGGACTACATCAAAATAAAAAGCTTTTACACAGCAAAAGAAACCATCAACAAAACAACAAGAAACCCCACTGTATGGGAGAACATATTTGCAAATGGTATCACTGATAAAGGTTTAATTTCCAACATCTACAGGCAGCTTATACAACTTAATAAAAGGAAGATAAATGATCCAATAAAAAAATGGGCAATGGACCTAAATAGAATCTTTTCAAAAGAAGACAGAAGGAAGGCCAAGAGACACATGAAAACATGCTCAAAGTCACTTATAATCCGAGAGATGCAAATCAAAACGACAATGCGATACCATCTCACACCTGTCAGAATGGCTATCATCAACAAATCAACAAACGACAAGTGTTGGCGAGGATGCGGAGAAAAAGGAACCCTCGGGCACTGCTGGTGGGAATGCAGATTGGTGCAGCCACTGTGGAGAACAGTATGGAGTTTCCTCAAAAAACTGAAAATGGAACTCCCATTTGACCCAGTAACCCCACTCCTAGGAATATATCCTAAGAAACCAGAAACACCAATCAGAAAGGATATATGCACCCCTATGTTCATAGCAGCACAATTTACAATAGCTAAGATTTGGAAACAGCCTAGGTGCCCGTCAGCAGATGACTGGATCAGAAAACTATGGTACATCTACACAATGGAATACTATGCTGCCATAATAAAGAAGGAATTACTACCATTTGTAGACACCTGGATGGAATTAGAGAACATTATGCTAAGTGAAATAAGCCAGTCAATGAAAGAAAAATACCACATGATCTCACTCATTTAGGGATAATGAAAAACATTATAAACTGATGAACCAAAAGATAGTTACAGAGGCAGTAAAGCATCAAACAGAGTGTCTAATTACAGCGGTAAGGTTAGGGAGAGGTGGGGGAAATAAGAGATCAACTGAAGGACTTGTATGCATGCATATAAGAGTAACCAACGGATGCAAAACATTGGGGGATGAGGGCAGGTATGGGAGTGGGGTGGGGGGGGGCAATGGTAAGATATGTACACATATAATACCTTAATAAAAAATTTGAAAAAAAAAAGCAAAAAAAAAAAAGACACCCACAAATAGGTGAAGATTAAATAACATATCCTATATAATAAAAGACCAATATGCAAATTGACCTAGCAGTGGAATGACTGGTCACTATGACATGCACTGACCACCAGGGGGCAGACACAACATGGGAGCTGTCCCATGGTGGTCAGTGAGCTCCCACAGGGGAAGCACCGCTCAGCCATAAGTTGGGCTCATGGCTGGAGAGTGCAGCGGTGGTGGCAGGAGCCTCTCCTGCCTCTGTGCTAAGGATGTCCGACTGATGGCTTAGGCCTGCTCCCTGCAGGGAACGGGCCTAAGCTGTCAGTCAGATATCCCCTGAGGGCTCCTAGACTGCAAGAGGGTGCAGGCCGGGCTGATGGAACCCCTGAGTGCACGAATTTCGTGCACCGGGCCTCTAGTACTACTATAAAACGACTTGGACAAAGAATAAAAGATGAGATCGAAAGATATATAGAGACAAATGAGAATGGTAATGAAACATATCAAAACCTCTGGGATTGCCAAAACCGGTTTGGCTCAGTGGAAGAGCGTCAGCCTGCGGACTGAAAGGTCCCAGGTTCGATTCCGGTCAAGGGCATGTACCTTGGTTGCGGGCACATCCCCAGTAGGAGGTGTGCAAGAGGCAGCTGATCGATGTTTCTCTCTCATCGATGTTTCTGACTATCTATCCCTCTCCCTTCCTCTCTGTAAAAAATCAATAAAATATATTAAAAAAAAAAAAAACCTCTGGGATTCAGCAAAAGCTGTAATAAAGAGGGGAGTTTATATCATTACAGGCCTATCTCAGGAAATAAGAGAAATCCCAAGTAAACAACCTAACATCACATCTTAAAGAACTAAAGAAAGAAGAAAAAATGCAACTCAAAGTCAGCATAAGGAAAGACTCAATTATAATTAGAGCAGAACTGAATGAAATAGAGAACAAAATGACTATTCAAAAAATGAACAAAACAAAGAGCTGGTTCCTTGAAAAGATTAATAAAATTGACAAATCCCTGGCTATACTCACTAAGGTAAAAAAGGAAAAGACCCATATAAACAAAATCAGAAATGAGAGAGGAGAATTCACCACAGACATCATAGGTATACAAAGGATCATACTAGAATACTATGAAAGAGTATATGCCACCGAATTCAATAATCTAGAAGAAATGGATATGTTCATAGAATTATATAACCTTTCTAGACTAAATCATGAAGAACTGGAAAATCTAAATAGACCAATCAGTATTGAGGAAACTGAAACAACCATCAAAAACCTCCCAAAAGCCAAAACCGGTTTGGCTCAGTGGATAGAGCGTCGGCCTGCGGACTGAAGGGTCCTGGGTTCGATTCCGGTCAAGGGCATGTACATTAGTTGCGGGCACATCCCCAGTGGGAGGTGTGCAGGAGGCAGCTGATCGATGTTTCTCTCTCATCGATGTTTCTAGCTCTCTATCCCTCTTCCTTCCTCTCTGTAAAATATCAATAAAATATATTAAAAAAAAAGAATTAAAAAAAAAAAACTCCCAAAAAATAAAAGTCCAGGACCAGATGGATTCACCAGTGAATTCTACCAAATGTTTAAAGACTTAAGACCTATCCTTGTCAAGCTCTCCAAAAAACTGAAGAGGCAATACTTTCTAACAGATTCTATGAGGCTAATATAATCCTGATACCAAAACCTGATGAAGATAAAACATTACATAACATAATACATGTTTATCCCAATAAATTCAGCACCCATCCAGCACCATACCTAGTTATTAGGATATTATTGACAATATGACCTATGCTGTACTTTACATGCCCATAAATATTCTGTAATAATCAGTTTGTATGTCTTAACCCCTTCTTTACCCCTACCCCCTCCCATCTGGCAACCAACAATAAGTTCTCTGTATCTATGAGTCTGTTTCTGCCTGCTTGTTCATTTTTTTGTAGATTCAATTATTGATAGATATGTATTTATTGCTATTTTATTGTTCATATTTTTTATCTTCTTTTATTCTTCTTCTTAAATAAGACCCTTTAATATTTCATATAATACTGGTTTTGTGGTGATAAACAACTCCTTTAGCTATATCTTTTCTGGGAAGCTCCTTATCTGTTCTTAGATTCTAAATGAAAGCTTTGCAGGATAGAGTAGTCTTGGTTGTAGGTTCCTGCTTTTCATTACTTTAAATATATATTGCCAATCCTTTCTGGCCTGCTAAGTTTCTGTTGAGAAAACAGCTGACAGTCTTAGAGTCCTGCTTTGTGTGGTGGATCCCTGCACAGCTGATTCTCCAAGGTGGTTGGAGGTCAGTGGTCAGTGTTCACATCCAGTCCTTGTAGCTGAAAGGCCTGAGTAAATCCCTCCCATTGATATGCCAACAGCCAACAGCAATCAAGACTCAACTACACCAGGAATGTATACAGCCCACATAGGGGCACACCTCGAGGGCCCAGTAGGTAGCTAACTGCTTTTCTCTTGCTGCTTTTAAGATTCTCTGTTTGTCTTTAATGTTTGGCATTTTAATATGATGTTTCTTGGTGTGGGCCTATTTGGGTTCATCTTATTTGGAGCTATTTGTGCTTCCTGGACTTGTATGTCTGTTTCCTTCACCAAGTTAGGGAAAGTTTCTGTCATTATTTTTCAAATAAGTTTTCAATTTCTTAAGCTCTCTCTTCTTCTGGAATCCCCATGATGCAAATGATGGTATGCTTGAAGTTGTCCCAGAGGCTCCTTACACTATCTTCATTTTTTTTAATTCTTTTTTATTTTTGCTGTTCTAATTGGGTGTTTTTTGCTTCCTTATATTCCAAATCACTGATTTGATTCTCAGCTTCCTCTACTGTACTGTTGACTCCCTATAAATTATTCTTTATTTCAATTAGTGTAGCCTTCATTTCTAACCGGTTCTTTTTTATGCTGTTAAGGTCCTCACTAAGTTCCTTGATCATCCTTATAACCAGTGTTTTGAACTCTGCATCTAGTAGATTATCTCCATTTTGTTTATTTTTTTTTCCTGGAGTTTTGTTCTGTTGTTCATTTGGGCCATGTTTCTCTGTCTCTTCATTTTGGCTGCCTCCCTGTATTTGTATTAGGTAAAGCTACTATTTCTCCCAGGATTGGTAGTGTGGCCTAATGTAGCAGGTGTCTTGAGGGCCCAGTAGTAGCACAGGCTCCTCCATCACCCCAGCTGGGCCCTTGAGGTGTTCCCCTTGTGTGGCCTGTACAACCTCCTGTTGTAGTTGAGTCTTGCTTGCTACTGGTTGTTGGCATATCAATTGGAAGGATTTACCCAGGCCTATAAGCTGCAAGCACTGGATGTGAACACTGACTACTGGCCTCCAACCACCTTGGATAATCAGCTGGAGAGCAGAGCTTACTTTAGCAGGGCTCTGGTACCCAATGAGTTCACCTTTCATTGTGTCGCTTATGGAGGTGGTTGGATGGTGGTACTTTGATATGGTATGAAGCTGTCCACTGGGTGTGCTGGCTCTGGAGCATCCCAAGAGGTGCAGGCCAAGGTCAGCCACTGCCTGTGTTCTGCCTGGAGCCACCAGGTGTAAACTAAAAAGTGTTCTGCAGATGGCTGCTTCTTGTGCTGGGCTTGGAAGTACCCAGGTGAGGCCAAGCTTTGAACCAAGGCTGGTTGCTACTAGTGCCCTAGGACCACTGAGCGAGACATATGGGGCACACTTAGGCCAGATGCTGCTTGTTTGATAGATTTAAGGAAAATCTAAAGCATGAGCCAAGACTGGCAATTCCTACTGGAAATAGCTTAGGTGTGCCCAAAAGTTGGGTGGGGAAGGGCCTCAGGGAATCACCAGGGTGGGGAGTGTGAACCAAGTTGATGGAGTCTCAAATATGGTGCTTGTCTGTTGGCTCTGTGGTGGGGAGGGCTCATCAAAGGAACAATGGCCTCTAATAGTACTTCTGCCCCTCCATCTCTCGCCCTGATACTAAACAATTCAGTTCCTCTCTGTTTGTCTCTGGTGCCTTTCAAGATGCTGCCACAACACTGAAGCTAAGAGGGAGGGAGTCTGAGTAAGTCCGTGCACAGGGCCTTTAAGAGGAACTTCCTTGGACTCTAGGAGCTCCCAAGGTTCCTCAGCCTCAATTCCTGCTCATTTTTACAGACAGAAGTTAAGCAGATTTCTCTTTTTGGAGTGGAACACTGGGCTGGCGGTCTGGTGTGGGATTGGGACCCCTCAACACTTCAGGGAACCTCCACAACTGAGGTATCTCTCTCAATTTTTATCCACCACATGCCACATACCTGTGGGTGTGGAATCAGCCCATTCTGCACCTCCGCCTCTCCTACCAGTCTCAATGTGGCTTCTTTAGTTCTCTAGTTGTAGGACTTCCATTCAGCTCTATTTCAGGTGGTTCTGAATTATGGTTGTTCTGTAGTTTAGTTGTAATTTTGATGTGGTTGTGGGAGGAGGCGAGCACCTCATTTAGCTATGCCACTATCTTGACTATAAATCTCCTGATGTCCAAAATTACTATTTTTTTTATTATCTCAGTCTTCCATAACTCTCTCACATACTAATGCTTCCTTATATTTTATTCTGAATCTGCCTAGTATTTTTAAAATAAAGTGTCTTATTTAGTGTTTTAATTTTCTTCTTTAATGTATTTTATATAATTTTTATGAGAACATTTTTACATAAATGCAAATGTGGAGTTATAAAAATTCTTAGGTAACACCGCACACTTTCAACAACCAACATTTTGCTATACCTTTTCTATCTACCCCCCATCATATTTTTTGCTAGAGTATTCTAAAGCAAATCTCAGATGTCATTTATTCCTCCGCTCAAGTACTTAAGTGTGTATCTCTAATTAAAACAAAACCAAAGGGTAGATTTTTTTTTCTTTTATATAGCCAAAATGACAAAAAAAATTAACACTAATTTTTTTTAAAATTTTATTTTATTGTTTAAAGTATTACATATAGTAGTAAATATATCTCCTTTTTTTTCCCCATTGAAATTCCCCCAGCCTCCTCTACCTCCTGTCGCACGCCCTCATCCCACCACCCCAGTGTCTTGTGTCCATTGGTTGTGCTTATATGCATGGATACAAGTCCTTCGGTTGATCTCTTTTTCCCCCTCCCCAACACTCCCCAGCCTTCCCACTGTAATTTGACAGTCTGTTGGGTGGTTTATTGCCTCTGTATCGATCTTTTTGTTCATCAGGTTATAACGTACTTTATTTTCCATAAATGAGTGAGATCATGTGGTATTTTTCTTTCATTGCCTGGCTTATTTCACTTAACATAATGCTCTCCAGTTCCATCCATGCTTCTGCAAATGGTAGGAATTCGTTCTTTTTTATAGAAACATAGTATTCCATTGTGTAGATGTACCATAGTTTTCTAATCCACTCATCTGCTGATGGGCATTTAGGCTGTTTCCAAATCTTAGCTATGGTGAATTGTGCTGCTGTGAACATAGGGGTGCATATATCCTTTCTGATTGGTGTTTCTAGTTTCTTAGGATATATTCCTAGAAGTGGGATTACTGGGTCAAATAGGAGCTCCATTTTTAGTTTTTTGAGGAAACTCCATACTGTTCTTCACAGTGGCTGCACCAATCTGCATTCCCACAGCAGTGCACGAGGGTTCCTTTTTCTCTACATCCTTGCCAGCACTTGTCGTTTGTTGATTTGTTGATGATAGCCATTCTGACAGGTGTGAGATGGTACTGCATTGTCGTTTTGATTTGCATCTCTCAGATAATTATTGAATTTGAACATGTTTTCATATGTCCCCTGGCCTTCCTTCTCTCTTCTTTTGAAAAGATTCTATTTAGGTCTGTTGCCCATTTTTTTATTGGATCATTTATCTTCCTTTTATTAAGTTGTATGAGTTCCCTGTAAATGTTGGAGATTAAACCTTTATCAGTGATAACATTTGCAAATATGTTCTCCCATACAGTGGGCTTTCTTGTTGTTTTATTGATGGTTTCTTTTGCTGTGAAAAAGCTTTTTATTTTGATGTAGTCCCATTTGTTTATTTTCTCTTTAGCTTCCATTGCCCTAGGAGCAGTATCGGTGAAGAAACTGCTTAGGCATATGTCTGAGATTTCTCTGCCTGGGGATTCCTCTAGTATTTTTATGGTTTCCCATCTTATGTTTAAGTCCTTTATCCATTTTGAGTTTATTTTTGTGTATGGTGTAAGTTGGTGGTCTAGTTTCATTTTTTGTATGTATCTGTCCAATTTTCCCAACACCATTTATTAAAGAGACTGTCTTGACTCCATTGTATGTTCATGCCTCCTTTGTCAAATATTAATTGAACATAGTGGTTTGGGTCGATGTCTGGATTCTCTATTCTATTCCATTGGTCTATATGCCTGCTCTTGTGCCAGTACCAGCCTGTTTTGAGAAAAGTGGCTTTGTAATACAGCTTGAAATCTGTCATTGAGATTCCACTTACTTTGTTCTTCTTTCTCAGGATTGCTGTGGCTATTAGGTGTCTTTCTTTATTCCAGATGAATTTTTGGAGAGTTCTTTCTAGGTCTGTGAAATATGCCATTGGTATTTTAATGGGGAGTGCATTGAATCTATAGATTGCTTAGGGTAGTATGGACATTTTAATGATGTTGATTCTACCAATCCATGAACACAGTATGTTCTTCCATCTGTTTATGTTTTCCTCTATCTGTTTTTTCCCAGTGTCCTGTAGTTTTCTGTGTATAGGTTTTTTACCTACTTAGTTAAGTTTATTTCTAGGTATCTAATTTTTTTTTGGTACAATGGTAAATGGGATTGCTTTTTTAATCTCTCTTTCTATAAGTTCATTATTGGTGTATAGAAATGCCATAGATTTCTTGACATTAATTTTTTATCTGGCTACATTGCCGAATTCATTTATTAAGACTAATAGTTTTTTGATGGAGTCTTTAGGGTTTTTTATGTACAATGTCATGTCATCTGCGAATAAGGAGAGTTTTACTTCTTCATTTCCAATTTGGATGCCTTTTATTTCTTGTCTAATCGCAATGGCTAATACTTCCAGTACTATGTCGAACAGGAGTGGTGAGAGTGGGCATCCCTGTCTTGTTCCTGTTCTTAGGGGAAATGGTTTTAGTATTTGCCCATTGAGTATGATGTTGGCTGTTGGTTTGTCATATATGGCTTTTATTATGTTGAGTTATGATCCTTCTATTCCCACCTTGCTAAGAGTTTCTATCAAAAATGGGTGTTGGATTTTGTCAAATGCTTTTTCTGCATCAATTGATATGACTATGTTGTTTTTATCTCTCAATTTGTTTATGTGATGTATCATGTTTATTGATTTGCGGATATTGTACCATCCTTGCATTCTTGGGATAAATCCTACTTGGTCATGGTGTATGATCTTTCTGATGTAATCCTGGATCCAATTTTCTAGAATTTTGTAGAGGATTTTAGCATCTATGTTCATGAGGGATATTGGCCTATAATTCTCTTTCATTGTGTTGTCTTTATCTGGTCTTGGTAGTAGGGTGATGCTGGCTTTATAGAATGAGTTTGGAAGTGTTCTTTACTCTTGAATTTTTTGGAATAGTCTGAGGAGAATAGGTTTTAGTTCTTCCTTGAATGTTTCTTATAACTCTCCTGTGAAGCCATCCGGGCCCGGTCTTTTGTTTGTTGGAAGCTTTTTGGTGACTGCTTCAATTTCTTCCATAGTTATTGGCCTCTTGAGATGTTTAGATTCTTCCTAATTGAGTTTTGGAAGGTTGTATTTTTCTAGGAATATGTCCATTTCCTCCAGGTTGTCCACTTTGTTGAAATAGAGTTGTTCATAGTATTTTTTAACAATCCTTTGTATTTTGTGGGTTCTGTTGTTATTTCTCCTCTTTCATTTCTGATTTTGTTTATTTGGGTCCTCTCTCTTTGCTTCTTGGTGAGCCTGGCTAGAGGTTCATCAATCTTGTTTATCCTTTCAATGAACCAGCTCTTGGTTTTGTTGATCTTTTGTATTGTTTTTTTGGACTCTATGTCATTTATCTCCACTCTGATCTTTATTATTTCCTTCTTTCTGCTTTCACTGGGCATTTATTGTTGCTCTCTTTCTAACTCTTTGACTTTTAGGGATAGGTAATTTATGACCATTGTTTCTTGTTTTTGCAGTAGGCTTGTAGAGCTATGAACTTCCCTCTCAAGACTGCTTTTGCTATGTCCCATAGATTTGGGATTGTTGTGTTTTAATTGTCGTTTGTTGCCATGATGTTTTTTATTTCTTCTTTGATCTCTCTGGTAACCCAGTCATTGTTTAATATTTAGTCTCAATGTGTTTGATTTTTTTTGAATTGTTTTTATTGTAGTTGATTTCAAGTTTTATGGCATTGTGATCTGAGAAGATGCTTGATATGATTTCTATCTTCTTGAATTTGAAGAGACTTTGCCTGTGATCCAATATATGTTCTATCTTTGAAAATGACCCATGTGCACTTGAGAAGAATGTATATTCTGTGGCTTTGGGGTGAAATGTTCTGAAGATGTCAATTAATTACATCTGGTCTAGTGAGTCATTTAGGATTGATGTTTCTTTGCTGATGTTTTGTTTAGAGGATTTGTCCAATGGTGATAGTGCGGTATTAGTGTCCCCTACTATGATTGTATTGCTGTCAATCTCTCCCTTGATATCCTACAGGAGTTTTTTTTTTATGTATTTGGGTGCTCCTTTATTGGGTGCATATGTTTACCAGAGTTATTTCTTCTTATTGGATTGCTCCCTTTAGTATTATGAAGTGGCCTTCCTTATCTCTTTTTATATCCTTCACTTTGAGATCTAATTTGTCAGATATAAGTATTGCTTCCCCAGCTTTCTTTTCATTTCCATTCGCCTGAAAAACCTTTTCCATCCCTTCACCCTTAGTCTGTGTGCACCTTTTTTTTCTGAGGTGGTTTTCTTGTAGACAGCAGATATTTGGGTCATATTTTCTTATCCACTCAGTTACCCTATGTTTTTTTGATCGATTGGGGCATTTAATTCATTTATATTTAAAGTTATTTTTTATAGGTACTTGTTTGTCATCATTTTTATTCTTTACCCCTGTGTTCCTTCTTCTCTTCCTATTTCTTCTTTTTACAGGAGACCCTTCAGCATTTCTTGCATTGCTGGTTTGGTGGTAATAAACTCCCTTAGTCCTTTTCTGTCTGTGAAGCTCCTAATTCCACCTTCAATTTTGAATGATAGCCTTGCTGGATATAGTATTCTTGGATTCAGTCCCTTGCTTTGTATCACTTTGTATATTTCATTCCATTCCCTTCTAGCCTTGTGTGTTTCTGTTGAAACATCAGTTGATATTCGAATAGGACATCCCTTGTAGATAACTTTCTGTCTCTCTCTGGCCACTTTTAAGATTCTTACTTTGTCTTTGGTGTTTGCCAATTTAATTATGATGTGTCTTGGTGTTGGTCTTTTGGGGTTCAACTTGTTTGGGATTCTATGTACTTTTTGGACTTGCATACTTTTTCTCTTGACAATATCAGGGAATTTTTCTGTCATTATTTCTTCAAACAGGTTTTCTATTCCTTGCTTCTCTTCCTCTCCTTCTGGTACCCCTATTATGCAAATGTTGTTTTGTTTTGTGTTGTCCCAAAGCTCCCTTACGTTCTCCTCTTGCTTTTTAAGTCTTCTTTCCAGTTGTTGCTGTGTTGGTGTATTTTTTCCTACCTTGTCTTCTAATTTGCTGATGTGGTCCTCAACCTCTTCTAGTCTACTGTTTAAGCCTTCCATTGTGTTCTTTATTGCAGTTATGTCCTTCTTCATCTCCTCTTGGTTCCTTTTCATGTTGGTGACATTCTCATTCTGCTCCTTATAGTTCTCATTGAGTTGTGTGTATTCGTCATTGAGTTGTGTGTATTTGTCATCCATCCGTTTAAACATCCTTATAACCATTACTCTGAATTTTTTCTCTGATATCCTGCTAGCCTCAATTTCATTTAACTCCCTTTCTGGTGATTCCTCTTTTTCTTTCCTTTGGGGATTGCTTTTTTGTTTTCCCATGTTTTGCTGTGTAACATTTTAATTGTAGGTCTGATCGGTTTGATACTCAGATTCTTTTGGGGATTGTGCTACTGGTGTGATCTCTCAGGACTCCTAAGCTTGGTAATCTAGCATAGCTCCCCACTTGAGCTATTTGGGTTCTCTTGATGTGGGCCTGGGAGCTTAAGAGGCACAACTGCGGTGTCTATAAGTCAGTAGCTGTGGAGGGGGGTGTCCCAATTTTTGCTGTCTCTTGCCCTTGATTGAAATCGCACGTGCCCAGCAGGGAATCACAGTGGCACCCAGGAACCATCTGTTGTGGTGATGGGTCTCAGGAGGCCTGCGCTCTGGAAAGGCGTGACTGTGGTGTCCAGAGTTCTGTAGTTGTGGGGTTGGCAGACTCAGCTTTTGCTGCTACACCTGTGGTGGATATGTGCACGCTCCCAGTGGCGTCCCACAGGGGCACCCGTGGTGCGTTTGCCAGCGAGGGACACTGAAGCACTCTGAATGGCCCTGGCACTGAAGCTGCGTAATTGAAGCATTTGTGGGCAGGTATCCAGGATGAGTGAATTCAGAATTTCTACTGCCAGGGGGAGTGCATCTCTGTTTGTCCAAGATTACACCCAGAAAGGACTCACTGCAGCTCTCACAAGTGCCCTGTGGATAGATGGGCTCAGCGTGCTTGCCCGTTGGAAATGTGCATGGACTGTGGCAGTGTGTTTGCAGGTGCAGAGCTCTGATGCACTTTGAGGGGCCCTGGTGGTGAAGTTAAGCAGCTGGGGTGTATGTGGGCAGTTATTCAGGAATTGGGAATTCAGAATTTCTACTGCGGGGCAGCGTGTCCTTGTCAGTACAGAATCACACCCAGCAGGGGCTCAAAGCAGCTCCCCAGAGGACCCTATGGATAGATGGGCTCAGGGTGCCTGCCCTTTGGAAATGTGTGTGACTGTGGCGGTAAGTGTGCTGGCACAGAGCTCTGACGCACTTTGAGGGGCTCTGGCACTGAAGTTACACTGCTGGGGTGTCTGTGGGCAGTTATCCCGGATGAGTGAATTCAGAATTTCTACTGCAAGGGGGAGTGCATCCCTGCTTGTCCAAGATCACACCCAGCAAGGACTCACAGCAGCTCCCACAAGCGCCCTGTGGATAGATGGGCTCAGGGTGCCTCCCTGTTGGAAATATGTGCGCTGACTGTGGTGGTGTGTTTGCCAGTGCGTTTGCTGGCACAGAGCTCTAAGGCACTTTGAGGGGTCCTGGCGCTGAAGTTACACAGCTGTGGTGTCTGCGGGCAGTTATTCCAGCAGAGGAAATGCAGGGTTTCTACTGTGGGGCAGCGCGCCCTTGTCTGTACAGAATCACACCCAGCAGGGGCTCCCAGTGGCTCCCAGGCACTGTCTAAGGAGTGGTGTGCCCTGGATGCCTGAGTGCTGGAAATGCGTGAATGTGGTGTCTGGAGTTCTGCCACTGGAGAGGGGGAAAGATGCACTTACTGCTGTGGGAAAGGTGCACCTTTGAAGGTGTAGGTTCCAGGGTCCTAGGGTCTGCGGCTGGGGTAGCAGGATTTTGGCTGTAGTGGCTGCTGGGTGGCAGACAGTGTCAAAGTCCTGACTGGGTGGTGGTGCTATTGAGTTCCTAGAAAAGGCTACTGTCCCCTTCAAGATAGTGTGGGCTCCGTGCCCGAGTCCTGCAGTCCAGGGAGTGCCCACAGCGGTGGTAGTCTCTCCTTGTCCAAGAGAGCCTGGTCTGCCAGCCCATACTGCTCCTGCAAGATTTAACTGTCCCTTACTCACTCACACACACACCACACATATCCACACACTCTCCTTTCATACCCACACTCATTCACTTCCTCTCCCTCACCTCTGACCTGCCAGCCGCCATCTTTTCTTCCCTGTTCTTTTTTTCAACACTAATTTCTTAATACTATTTAAACTCATGTTCTTATTGAAATTTCCCTGACTATGTTTTTGTTGTTTTATAGTTGCTATGTTTTCATCAGGATTCATGCAATGCCTATTCATTGAAGATAATTTTTATTGACTTACATCTCTTTAAGTCTCCCTTAAATTGGACCAAATCAGATACTCTTCCCATTTTTTGCTATTTATTTTTTTTTATGAAATTAGATTGTCCTGTAGAATGGTCCATATTCTATATTTGGTTCAATACTTACTGTATTTTTCCATGTATAAGATGCCCCCAGGTATAAGTCCCCCCCCCCCTGCTTTTCCAACCTAAAATTAAGAAATCAATATTTTAAACATTTTGCTGGTTTTCCTCTTAAGGCCTTCTTCTTTTTTGGTATCTTAAGGAATTGTCCTTTCTGTTTTCTCCACTGTCTGGTCATACACTCAGTGGGAGGAGGTCCAAATTGTCTCTCTGCAGCTCTATTTCCATGCTCCTTTTCATAGCTGATTATATTCAATTTTAATTTTGCAGAGTAAGACAATCACTTACCGGTATTTATCTTTTTATTTTTTGACATCTTTATGGGCTCAGAACGCTGGAGTCCCTGTTGCATCTGCGCACTCTCCACCTCAACCTCCAATTATGGCATCAGCTCACATAAGTAACAATAAGGCTCGTGATTGGAGGAAGCCTATTTCAAAAGCTATGGGCAGCTATGTACCCATGCGGTTCTCTCCTTGGCTGACTTCCATGTATGAGACACCCCTCGATTTTCAGTCTAATGATTTTAGGAAAACATAGCGCCTTTTACTAGGAAAAATAGGGCATATATTGCATCATTGCACGAAGCACATAATCTCAGAGTATATCACTTTTAGTGGTACGAAGATTTATTCATAAATTCAGGTGATGAAAGTCTAATTCTCTCATTGTAAACTTCCCAATGATGATTATTGCCCAAATTTGTTTTTCATTAGGGGTTGTAAAATGGTGATAATTTAATTTTATAATTCCTACTGCCTAGGGTTTACGCAATAGAAAATTTTTTTTCATCAGCTTTTCTTATTCCTCTTTACTTTTATTCATTGGAAAGTATGTTTACTTCTTTGTAAGCTCAGCTACTTTAATATAAACCTTTGTAACATTTTATGCAGACTTTTCTTTTAATGCTAGAGTTCTTGGTTTTCATAATGTTTAAAACTGAAGTTTTCTATTCATTTTATAGCTTACTAGTGGCCCAGTGCATGAAATTCGTGCACATTAAAAGGGGATTAATTAAAGGAAACAATTTAATATTGCTATTTGCCCTTTCTCTATAATAGAAGTGTCAGAGATGAAAGAAAATTAGTAAAATGTATATGAAAACTTTCCTCCTGTCAGAGTCTGGGGCACACCATGGGACCCAGAGTCAAGTCCCTGCCCACCCACATGCACCTCAAAATCTTGTGAGACCCAGACCTGGCCCGCCCCTCCGTCATTGGGATAGATCCATACCTGGATAGTCCCACCCTTGTCAAGCCCTGCCAGGCAGGGAACATAGCCTCAGGTCCCCTGGCCCAGTGCCAGGATGGGGGGCATGGCCTGAGGTCCCCCAGCCCAGACCGAGGTGGAGGGATGTGCCTTGAGGTCCCCCGTCAAGCCCCACCAGGTGTGGGACATGGCCTGAGACCCCATGTCAAGCCCCACTGGGTGGGGGGCATGGCCTGAGGTCCCCCGTCAAGGCCTGCCAGGCGGGGGGCAGGGGGGGCAGGGGCACAGCTCAGGTCCCCCGGCCCGGCACCAGGATGGGGGAACAGCCTCAGGTCCCCTGTCAAGCCCCATAGGCAGGGGGTTGCAGCCTTAGGTCCCCCCTGGGTGGGTGGCACGGCCTGAGTTCCCCCAACCCAGCAATGGGGGTGCACCTTGAGGTCCCCTGTCAAGCCCCACCAGGCAGGGGGGTGCAGCCTCAGGTCCCCTGGCTCAGTGCTGGGGCAGGGGTGCAGCCTGAAGTCCCCTGTCAAGCCCCACCTGGTGGGGGGCATGGCCTGAGGTCCCCCAGCCTGGCGCTGGGGCCAGGGAGCAGCCTGAGGTCCCCTAGCCCAACACCAGGACAGGAAGAGCACCTTGAGGTCCCCCATCAAGCCTCACAGGGTGGGGGGGCGTGACCTGAGGTCCTCTGTCAAGCCCTGAAAGGTGGGGGGCATGGCCTGAGGTCCCCCAGCCTGGTTCTGGGGTGGGGGGAGCAGCCTGAGGTCCCTTAGCCCAGCACCAGGACGGGAAGTGCACCTTGAGGTCCCCTATCAAGCCCTGCCAGGTGTGGAAGGCGGCCTGAGGTCCGCTGTCAAGCCCCACCAGTTGGGGGCCGTGGCCTGAGATCCCCTGTCAAGCCCTGCCAGCCTGAGGTCCCATGTTAAGCCCCATGGGGGCGGGGGAGGGCGTAGCCTCAGGTCCCTGCTGATTGCTTGTTAAGGCTCCTTATGGGAACTTGGCCTCAGCTGTGGATGCAGCCATCTTTGTGATGGAGTGATGGTTAATTAGCATGTTCCCTCTTTATTAGATAGGATTAGCTTTGGCTAATAGCTTTGCTTTAGTTTGCTTTTCTTTTTCTCGTTTAAGGTAATCATAACTGGCCAAACCATTCTATAGTGTTTTCTTAAAAAATAAAATTACGTTTATGCATTTGTCAGTTTGGGTAGGTTTGATCTTAGATCTACACCTTTCTAGCTTAGTGGCCTTCACTAAGTAATTACCTTTGGGTAGGAAATTTAAAATTTAAAATTACAAACCTTCTTATACTTGACTATATTAACAGTTTACATAGTTCTTGTTTTTCAATAAAGTTTTATTTTTTTCTTTTAATAAATCATGCATTTATCTTGTTAATCTGGGTTTAACTTAGCATGACTCACAGGCTAAATCTGACCTCCTGCCAATTTTTATTAATATATGTATTTATCAAGTTAAATGTACAAAAGCATTAATTGTTTAAAACATTAAAATATCTCTAAGCATTTGATTAAAATCTAAATCTAAATATCACATTCTTTTAAATGCTTAAAATGCAGAAAAAGCAAACACCTATAATTTCAAAAACCCATTTTTAAAATTTATTTCCATTGAAAAGTGCTAATCCTATGGACAGTAATAGCTGGTATTTACACTTGACATATTCTAAAATATTTTTATTGTGGTAAAATACACATAACGAAATTTATAATTTTAACATTTTAAATCAGTTTTATTTCTGTAAGGTTTTAGTAATGGCCAAACTTTCACTATTCATTTTAATAATCTAGGTGTCTTACCTTTCTTTTTTTTTTTTTTTTTTTTTTTTTTAGTAGAAGTAGAGGTATGTCAATTTTGTTGGTCTTCTCAAAGAGCCAAATTTTATTTTTGTTCTGTGTCTTATTGATTTTCTTTTCTGTGTCATTATTCTC
Source organism: Plecotus auritus (assembly GCF_963455305.1). Classification (NCBI taxonomy): domain Eukaryota; kingdom Metazoa; phylum Chordata; class Mammalia; order Chiroptera; family Vespertilionidae; genus Plecotus; species Plecotus auritus. Next base: position 101,041,244 of record NC_137784.1, read on the forward strand.
CACTCTAGTCCTTATTATTTTTTTGGCTAATAGCTTTGCTTTAGTTTGCTTTTCTTTTTCTGGTTTAAGGTATAAAGTTGTTATTGATTTGACATTTTTTAATATAGCCATTTGCAGTTAAAATCTTTCTCTGCACACTGCTTTAACTACATTCCATATGCTTATATATGTTCTGTTCTCATTTTCATTAATCAAAATGCATTTTCTAATTTCCTTGGTTATTTCTCCTTTGCTCTATTAATTGTTTGAGAGTATCCTGCTTATTTACACACATTTGTGAAATTCTGTTTCCCTTTTGTTGTTGATTTCTAGTTTCATTTCATTGTTGCCAAAAATACTTTGTGTGATTTTAGTCTTTGTAAATATATTAAGGCTTGTTTTGTGGCCTAACATATGGTTTATCCTGAAAAATGTTCTATGTGCACTTTAAAAGAATGTGTTTCTACTGTTGTTGGGTGAAATGTATTATCTCTTAGGTCTAGTTGATTTATAGTGTTATCAAGTCTTCTGTTTCCTCATTGATCTTTTTTTTTAGTTGTTTCATCCTGTATTGAAAGTGAGTTATTGAAATCCCCAACTGTTGTTGTGTAAGTGTCTATTTCTCTATTCAATTCTGACAATCTTTGCTTCATATATTGCAAGGGTTTAGGTTAGGTATGTTTAAGTTTATAAAGTTATATCTCTTTGAATGATTGATCCTTTTATCAATATATAATGTCTTCCTTTGGCCATTGTAATGGTTTAGTATAGCCACCTTCAGCTCATTTTTGGTTATAATTTTTATATCATAACTTTGACCATCCTTTGATTAAAACTAATTATTTGTTTAGATCTAAAATGAATCTCTTGTAAATAACATATAGATTGATCATATCTTTTTTTATCCTATTTTTAATCTATTCTGCCAACCTCTGTCTTTTGATTAGAGTAACTACATTTAGTAACTACTGATAACAAAGGATTTATTTCTGCCATTTTGCTTCTGTATTTTTCTGTATTATACCTATTTTTAAAATTCTTTCATTAGAGCTTTTTGGTGCGTTTAATTGGACTCCCTCCCCCAAGTAGCCCTCAGCAAGCCAAAACTACCCAACTTAATTTTGAGAACAAGATCTACCTTGTTCCAGAACCATGAACTCATATTGGGAACATTAGCTGTTTCTTTAATATAGTGAAATATAGGGACAGGGGTGAGGCAAGGCAAGTTAAAACATTATAAAGCTCTCTTACTCTGTTTCAGTTAACTTTTTCTTGATTCGCAATTTACTTTGTTGCTATAAACCTTTGACTATTTTTCAGAGTTTCAACAAAGGTGATTCAAACAGTTTTGGTAGAGTAATGGATCCTTGAAATTTCCTATTCTGACATTTCCACTCCTGGTCCCTGTTGACTGTTTTGTTTTGTGTTTCCTGTTGACTGTTTTTATAAATAAAGTTTTATGAGACTATTGCTCCACTCATTTTGTTGATGTATTATCTATGGCTAATTTTGCTCTACAATGGCAGAGTTGAGTAGTTACAATACTAACTGTATGGCCCCTAAATGTAAAATATTGTTATGTTTTCCCAATAAATTAAAATTCCAGTTTAATCATAGTTTAATCATCTGGGAAATGCAAATCAAAATGACAATGCTGCACGGTCTCACACCTGTCAGAATGGCTATCATCAAATCAACAAACAACAAATCAACAAATGACATCCTGGCAAGGATGTAAAGAAAAAGGAATCTTCGTGCTCTGCTGGTGGGGATGCAGACTGGTGCAGCCACTGTGGAAAACAGTATGGATTTTCCTCAAAAAAATAGAAATGGAACTCCCATTTGACCCAATAATCCCACTTCTAGGAATATATCCCAAGAAATCAGAAACATCAGTCAGAAAGGATATATGCACCCCTATGTTCATAGCAGCACAACTTACAATAGCTAGGGTTTGGAAACAGCCTAAGTGCCCATCAGCAAATGAGTAGGTTAAAAAACAGTGGTACATCTACACAATGGAATACTACACTGCTGTAATAAAAGAAGGAATTCCTATCATTTGCAGCAGCATGGATGGAACTGGAGAGCATTATGCTAAGTGAAATAAGCCAATCAGAGAAAGATCAGTATCTCATGATCTCACTCATTTGTGGACTATAGTGAACAAAAATAGATCCAGAGACACAGAAACATGGAACAGACTGTCAAAGCTCAGAGGGAAGCTAAGGGAGGGTGGGAGGAGGAATAGAGATCAACCAAAGGACTTGTATGCATGTATATAAGCAAAACCAATGGACACAGATAGTAGGGGGATGAGGGCATGTGCTAGGGGGTGTGAGTGGCCAGGGAGAGGTAAATGGGGGAAAAAGGAGATATATGTAATACTTTAAATAATAAATCATTTAAATTAAAAAAAATAAAATGCCATTTAATCTTAATCAAATACAGATTCATGTTCCTGAACCATAAGTTAGTTTTTGTGCTCAATAGCTCTCTGTTCTAGCAAGAGTCCTACATTCTTTTAATTATTTCACTTTTATAGGTAATGTTGATCAATGTAAGTCTTATTTCCTTACTGTTATTTGAAATATTTTTTGTTGTACTTGCTTATCTGCTATATATGGATATTAAAATTATTTTGTCAAGGCTTCTTGAACTCTCCACTATCCTTTTGAAAATCTGAATAATATAAAATATGTATTTTTTGCAATACTAAGTTTACTTTTCAAGAAAGTATGTAAATTTATGCAATTTGTTTTCATTTCTTTCTGTAAACACTTCTTATATTTACATTAAACTGGAATATTAGTTCTGATTAACTGATAATATTATATTTGACTAGAGGCCTGGTGCACGAATTCATGCACCATTGGAGTCCCTAGGCCTGGCCTGAGGGATTGGGCTGAAACCGGCTCTCTGACATTCCCCAAGGGGTCCTGTATTGTAAGAGGGCACAGGCCAGGCCGAGGGACCCCACCAGTTCTCAATTGGGGCCAGGGAGGGATTTGGGAGGTTGGCCAGCCAGGGAGGGACCACGGGAGGGCTCCAGGGCGTGTCTGGCCCATCTCGCTCAGTCCCGATCGGCCGGACCCCAGCAGCAAGCTAACCTACTAGTCAGAGCATCTGCCCCCTGTTGGTCAGTGCACATCATACCAAGCAGTTGAGCAGCCTTAGCATATTATTAGCATACTAGAGGCCCGGAGCACAAAATTCATGCATGGGGGAGTGGGGTGTACCTCAGCCCAGCCTGCACCCTCTCCAGGACTGCTGGCTCCCAACTGCTCGCCTGCCTGCCTTCCTGATTGCCCCTTACTGCTTCTGCCTGCCAGCCTGATCACGCCCTAACCACTCCCCTGCCAGCCCGATCGATGCCTAACTGCTTCCCTGCCAGCCTGTTTTCCCCTAACTGCGCTCCCCTGCAGGCCTGGTCACCCCTAACTGCCCTCCCCTGCAGGCCTGGTCCCCCCCAACTGCTCTCCCCTGCAGGCTTGGTCACCCCTAACAGCCCTCCCCTGCAGACTTGATCGCCCCCAACTGCCCTCCCTTGCAGGCCTGGTCCCTCCCAACTGCCCTCCCTTGCTGGCCATCTTGCGGTGGCCATCTTGTGTCCACATGGAGGCAGGATCTTTGACCACATAGGGGCAGCCATCTTGTGTGTTGGAGTGATGGTCAATCTGCATATTACTCTTTTATTAGATAGGATAGAGGCCTGGTGCATGGGTGGGGGCCAGCTGGTTTGCCCTGAAGGGTGTCCTCGATCAGGGTAGGGGTTCCCTTGGGGCGTGAGGCGGCCTGGGCGAGGGGTCTGTGGTGGTTTGCAGGCCGGCCACGCCCCCTGGTGACCCAAGCAGAGGCCCTGGTATCTGGGGTTTATTTATCTTCCACAATTGAAACTTTGTAGCCTGGAGCGGAGCCAAGCCTTCTGCTTGCTCTGAGGCGGCGGCCATTTCTGTTGGGATTTATGTATCTTCTATAATTGAAACTTTGTAGCCTTAAGCAGAGGCCTGGGCCGGCCAGGGCTGCAGAAGCTTGGCTTCCTCCATTGCTGTGGGCAACCCTAGCCTCCTGCTCTTTCCAGCTCCGTGGCTGCCGCCATTTCTGTTTTGATTTATGTATCTTCTTTCACTGAAACTTTGTAGCCTTGAGTGGAGGCCTAGGCCGGCAAGGGCAGGTGGAAAGCTTGGTTTCCTCCATTGCCGGGGAAACCCAAGCCTCCCTCCTGCTCTCTGCGACCATAGGCATCTTGGTTGGGTTTATTTGCATATTCACTCCTGATTGGCTTGTGGGCATGGATTGTGGGCATGGCTTGTGGGTGTAGTGGAGTGATGGTTAATTTGCATATTACTCTTTTATTATATAGGATTACACTTTGATTGGTTGAACAGAGGACAGGATACTTAGCATATTAGGCTTTTATTATATGGGATTATTATTTTGTATAGAGCAATTCCTCCCATGTTAAATAACTGTTGTGGCATACAGGTACCATTTTGAGTCCCAGACATTGATAGGAATGCTCTTAGTGCTCTGATAGATTAAATAAGTTTATCTATTGTGGCAAATGTTATATGCTGTTTATGTCTACCTGGAGTACTGGATTTAGGAAGAATTGTAAGTCTGTTGTGACTCAGGTGTAAAGAGGGTTTTTATAGTTGAATTAATTAATTTCATTAATGTGAAATAGGGAATGATTTCACATGTCTTAATTTTACATACCTGTTCTTCTATGTCATCATTAAGCATGGCAAATATCTACTAATATAACTTATACATTTTTAAATTGATTTTAGAGATAGATGGAAAGGGGGAGAGAGAAACATCAATTTGTTGTTCCATGTATTTATGCATTCATTGGTTGCTTCTTCTATGTGCCCTGACCAGACATCAGACCCTCAACCTTGATGTATCAGGATGACACACTAACCAACTAAGCTACTCATCCAGGGCATCACTTATCCATTCTTAACAAGTTAAAGAAGTTATCTCCATTTTCACTTAACTAAAAGTGTGTTTTCATCAGAAATTGGTGTTGAAATTTATTCAATAAATGCCCTCTAACAACTGTCAAAAATCATATGGTTCTTTATTAGAATAAAACAATATACAGACCAGGTTAAACAATAAAGATAAATTTAATAAAGAATTTCTAATCATAAAGCATCTGTCATTTCATGTGATAAAATGAGTTCAGTTATATATTATTTTTTATTAACATATGACTTGATTTATTTGTTAGATATTGGGAATTTTCGTATTATATTTAATAGTAAAAAGTATTAGTATTTTCTTTTTTTGTGATAGTATATATCAGAAATAACAGCTTGATAAAAATAATTCTGAGCTTTCTATCTTTTTTGTCCTTTTGCTGAAAAATTTTATACAAAACTAGAGGCCCAGTGCATGAAAATTCATGCACTAGAGGGGGGCGTTCCTCAGTCCAGCCTGCCCCCTTTCACAGTCCGGGAGCCCTCCGGGGCAGGAGGTGACCTGGCAATCAGGGGAAGGTGATGCCCCATCACACCTCTGCTGCTGCCACTGCCAGCAGCACAAGCCTTGGCCGGCCCTGGTTACCTGTGCCTCAGGCCAGCCCTGGGTGGCTGGGGCCTGAAGGGACTGGGGGACTCCAGAGGCAGGCTCTCAGAGTGGCTGGGCCTGCCTGTGCACGGGCCCGGCAATGCCGTGCGCCTGCTGCCCAGGCAGGGTTGAGGGGACTGGACACCACCATCTTGTGGCTGTGGGCGCCACCATCTTTCAGGGTGTAGCAGACAATTAGCATATTCCCTCCTTATTGGCTGTGGGCGTGACCATCTTTGAGGGCGAGGCAGTCAATTACCATATTCCTTCCTTTTTGACGGTGGGCGCTGAAACCTTTGCGATGGCATGAGGGTCAATTAGCATATTCCCTCTTTATCAGATAGGATATTAATGTCTCTTTGAAGTTTGAAGAGGCTGCATAATAACACCATTGGAATCTATTGTCACTCTTGAGGGACATTCTTTGAGAACCCTTCAACTTTTTTCATGACTATTGGTATATTTTTTTAAATAAATCTTTATTCAGATTATTACAATTGTTTCTCCTTTTTCCCCCCATAGCTCCCCTCCACCCGGTTCTCACCCCACCTTCTGCCCTTACCTCCCCCTCCACTGTCCTCATCCATAGGTGTATGATTTTTGTCCAGTCTCTTCCTGAACCCCCCATACCCCTTTCCCCCTGAGAATTGTCAGTCCACTCCCTTTCTATGCCCCTGATTCTATTATATTCACCAAATTATTTTGTTCCTCAGGTTTTTAATTCATGTGATTTTTAGGTTCACTTGTTGATAGATATGTATTTGTTGTTCATAATTTTTATCTTTACTTTTTTCTTCTTCCTCTTCTTTAAGAATACCTTTCAGCATTTCATATAATACTGGTTTGGTGGTGATGAACTCCTTCAGCTTTTTCTTATCTGTGAAGCTCTTTATCTGCCCTTCAATTCTGAATGATAGCTTTGCTGGGTAGAGTAATCTTGGTTGTAGGTTCTTGCTATTCATCACATTGAAAATTTCTTGCCACTCCCGTCTGGCCTGCATAGTTTCTGTTGAGAAGTCAGCTGACAGTCCTATGGGTGCTCCCTTGTAGGTAATTAACTGTTTTTCTCTTGCTGCTTTTAATATTCTCTCTTTGTCTTTTGCTCTTGGCATTTTAATTATGATGTGTCTTGGTGTGGTCCTCTTTGGGTTCCTTTTGTTTGGGGTTCTGTGCGCTTCCTGGACTTGAAAGTCTATTTCTTTCACCAGGTGGGGGAAGTTTTCTGTCATTATTTCTTCCAATAGGTTTTCAGTATCTTGCTCTCTCTCTTCTTCTGGCACCCCCATAATTCTGATGTTGGTACGCTTGAAGTTGTCCCAGAGTCTTCTTACACTATCTTCAACTTTTTGGATTTTTTTTTTCTTTTTGCTTTTTCGGTTGAGTGTTTTTTGCTTCTTTGTATTTCAATTCTTTGACTTGATTCTTGTGTTCCTCTAGTCTGTTTTTGGGTCTCTGTATAATGTTTTTTATTTCAGTCAGTGTATGTTTAATTTCTAGTTGGTCCTTTTTCATATCTTCGAGGGTCTCGTTATATTTATCAGCCTTTTCTAGGATATTCTTGAAAAGCCTTATAACTGTGGTTTTGAATTCTATATCCAGTCGTTTGTTTTCCTCCATTTCTTTCGTTTGTAATCTGTTTCTTTGATGCCGCATTTTCACTGCTTCCCTGAGTTGGTAGGGTAGATTTGTGTGCTAGGTTTCCAATATGGCCCAGTGGGTCTGCTTCCCCAGTTAACCTGAGGTGGACACTCTTGGTGCACCCCTTTGTGGACTGTGTGTACAGCCTTGTAATTAAGTCTTGATTGTTGTTGGTATCACTGGGAAGAATTGACCTCCAGGCCAGTTGGCTGTAAGGATCAGCTGTGTCTATGCTGGGAGAAGTTCGGTGCTGGAGACAGCCTTATAAGATTAGACTTGCCAAATTGCAATAGCCTCTGTGCTCAGCTTGTATGGGGTGGAGTCTCAGGGCAGAGCAGACAGTCTTGGCTTCCCGTCAGCCTTGCCCTTGCGTGCACATGCGCACCTTCAGACCTCTGCCTTCCCTGGCTCCCGAGTCTCTGCCCGAGAGTCCAGATTCCCCCCACAGGAACGTGGGTCCCCAGGGGCTCGCCTGGAACTGGGGTTCAGTGCAGTCAGAACTGGTGCTCAGTGCAGTCAGGAGCTTCTGCCTCCCTTCCATTAGGGAAAGCCTGTGGCAACCTCCACAGCCTTTGTGCGCACTGGCACGTGCGCGCCCTCAGACCTCTGCCTTCCCCGGCTCCCGAGTCTCCGCCCGAGAGTCCAGATTCCCCCTGTAAGAGCATGGGTCCCCAGGGGCTTGCCTGGAACTGGGGTTCAGTGCAGTCAGAACTGGGGTTCAGTGTGGTCGGGGGCTTCCTTCCCCCTTCCGCCAGAGAAAGTCAGCCAGGCTCTCAGCCGCCCTTCCTCTCTGCGCGCACAAAGACCCTTTGCCGTACCTCCAATTCTCTGTGAGCTTTTCTCTTTCCTTCTAGTTGTAGAATTTTTACTCAGCCAGCTTTCCTGTGGTTCTGGATGGTGTCTGTTCTGTCTTTTAGTTGTAGTTTTGAAATTGTTGTGTGAGGCAGCAGCCTAGGTGCTTACCTATGCTGCCATCTTGGTGTGTTTTTTTTTCCTATTGGTATATTTTTATACATTGTTTTGTTTACTTGGTCATATATATTTCCTGATAATATAGTGCATTATATCTGTTTTTATTTTTTTAAACAGTGTTGATAGTTTTTATTCTTTTCTTATAATTTTATGAATTAACATTTATTTGATCAGGATAATCCATGCATATAAGTCTTTTAAGTCACATTGTACTAATGGCTTTTAGTGAAGTAAAACAGTATTCTGACAAAAATGTCCCCATTTCTCAGCCCTATTCCTCAGCTAGAATAACTTTAAACTATTTATGATAGTTCTTATACTATGGCCTCCATATTTCAAAGGAATATTTTCATGCTTTTATATTTTCAGTGATTCTATAAATTATGTATTTATTTCCAGTTACAGCATAGGAACATTTAACTCTATAATACAAGTCAAATATTTTCTGCTTCTATCTTCCAAATTTAGTTATAATTTAAATAAAATTTTAGTGTTTATATTATTGCTGACCGTAACATTATTGACTGCTAAACCAGCCAGTGTACTATGAATATTCTTTTATTACGCTTTTGAATTTTCATAGTTAATAGTTATTTTGTTTTCTCATTAGCTAATTCTTACTAAGTGTTCCAACACATATGTGATATGCCCATCAATATTATTTTCTAAACAACCAAAAACATTATTTAATCTAGCATTTCTGTTGTTTCCTTGGTGACCTTTTCCCCTTAACCCCTCCATTCTTCTCCATCCCACAATGATTACTTTCTTTCTAGGTATACTGAAGATTTGTTATCCTAGAAGTACTCTTGTTCATCCCCTATGTTGTACTCCAAGTTCTGAGTCTCATGAGCATCCTGTTTACTCACTCATTTTGTTAGAGAAAATTTAACAATAGCTATCTGTGAAAAATACATGGAGAAGGTAAAGTTTTGAGCTATTGCATGTTTGAAAATTATATTATTTAGAAACTTGATTTAGAGGGAAAATATTTGCTCAAATTTTTAAATTATTTTTTAAATTTATCTTTATTGTTGAAAGTGTTACATATGTCCCCATTTTCATCCCTCATTAACCTCTCCCAACTCGTTCCTGCCCCTTCCCTTTCAGGCCTTCATAGCACTATTATCTGTGTTCAAGGGTTATACATATAGGCATCTCCTATATAAGAAAAGGGTAATATGCAAATTGACCCTAACAGCAGAACAACCAGGAAAAACCAGTTACTATGATGCACACTGACCACCAGGGGGCAGACGCTCAATGCAGGAGATGTGCCCTGGTGGTCAGTGCACACCCAAAAGGCAAGCTCTGTTCAACCACAAGCCATGCTGATGGCTGTGAGTGCAGCAGCAGTGGTGGGAGCCTCTCTTGCCTCCTCAGCAGCACTAAGGATGTCTGACTGAGGGCCTAGGATGGCAGGGGGACATCCCCCAAGGGCTCCCGGGCTGCCAGAGGGATGTCTGATGGCCAGCTGAGGCCTGATCCACCAGTGATCAGGCCTAAGCTGGCAGGTTGACAGCCCCCGAGGGGTCCTGGACTGCAAGAGGGCACAGGCTGGGCTGAGGGACCCCCCCGCAAGTGCACAAATTTTCAGGCACCAGGTCTCTAGTAAGTATATAAGTTCTTTTGTTAATTTCTCCCCTTCCCCCTTTCTCCCTTCCCTCTGTGACTGCTCAGTATTTTAAAAGGTATTGTTTCATTTTCTTCTGGCTTCTGGTAACACTTGAGAATTTTGATCCTATTTTGTTACCCAATCCTTATAGGCTCATTTCTTTTATAGTTAACTAGAGGCCCGGTGCACAAAATTCATGCGTGGGGGGGTTGCCCTCAGCCCAGCCTGCACCCTCTCCAATCCAGGACCCCTTGGACATTCCTCTCACAATCTGGTACCACTGGCTCCTAACTGCTCACCTGCCTGCCTGTCTGATCGCCCCTAATGGCCCCCTGCCAACCTGATTACCCTTAACTGCCTCTTCCTGCTAGCCTGATTGCCCCTAATTGCTCCCCCTGCTGGTCTGGTCACACTCAACTGCCCCTCTTGCTGGCCTGGTTGGCCCATGCAGCCTGCTGTTCAGTTGTTACTGTGATGGCGTCCCAGACAATTTGCATATTCCTCCATTATTAGTATAGATATTCTGGAATTATACAATATTGTGCTTTGGTGTAGTGTTTTTTTTTGTTTTTTTTAAACAAATCATTTTGTTGAAACTTTATTATTCAATTTATGTCACCTTTATAAGTGTTATTGAAATTTCTAGGAAATTTCCTTGATTTTTTTATCTTCCACTGTCTCTACTTTTAAAAATCATAAGCTTATTTTTAAATTCCAATAACTTCCTTTTTTCTGATTCTTTCCATTTTTGGTAACATTTTGTTATTATTTAAAAGACAAAGTATATTATTTGAAGATATTAATTATTGGCATTTTTGAAGTTTTATCTATTTCTTGTATTTTATTTTCACCTTGCTTCCTTTGGGAGAGGGGAGCAGTTCATATTGGAAAACTTCTTGAACATCTCATTATCTTTCACTATTGGTTTACACTTAGTAATGAAACATTAAAAACCTGCTTAGAAACTGTGTGTGTGTGTGTGTGTGTGTGTGTGTGTGAATAGGAATTTTAAACAGCAAAGTTGAAATTATAGTGATTGTACAGTAATCTTTCATTAGGAAAACTCTCAAATGATTTTTCTATAAAATCTTTCCATTTTTTCTAGATAAATTATCTAATTACCTGAGTAGCATGAATCAGCCTGGCTTTAGAAATTCTAGAAGCAGGATAACAAAAGGAGTCTATAATTCCCAAGGTTCAGTAAGTAATATATATATACACACACACACACACTGAGTGGCAGATTATTATAATCTCTGAATGCATAATAATCTGGCCACTCAGTATATATATTTACTAGAGACCCAGTGCACAAAATTCATGCATGGGGCTGTGTGTTTCTCAGCCCAGCCTGCAACCTCTCCAATCTGGGACTCCTTAAGGGATGTATGACTTTTCATTTAGGCCCAATCCTACCGGGATTGGGCCTAAATGGGCAGTTGGACATACCTCTCACAATCTAGGACTGCTGGCTCCCAACTGCTCGCCTGCCTGCCTTCCTGATTGCCCCTAATGGCTTCTGCCTGCCAGCCTGATCACCCCCTAACCACTCCCCTGCCAGCCTGATTGATGCCTAACTGCTCCCCTGCCAGCTTGATTACCCCTAACTGCCCTCCCCTGCAGGCCTGGTTACCCTTAACTGCCCTCCCCTGCAGGCCCGGTTACCCTTAACTGCCCTCCCATGCAGGCCTGCCCCCCCCCCAACTGCCCTTCCCTGCAGGCCCAATCACCCCCAACTTCCCTCCTTTGCCAGCCTGGTCATCCCCAATTGCCCTGTCTTGCAGGCCTGGTCCCTCCCAACTGCCCTCCCCTGCTGGCCTGATCGCCCACAACTGCCCTACCCTGCTGGCCTGATCCCTCCCAACTGCCCTCCCCTGCTGGCCATCTTGTGGCAGCAATCTTGTGTCCACATGGGGGCAGCCATCTTTGACCACATGGGGGCAGCCATCTTGAGTGTTGGAGTGATGGTCAATTTGCATATTACTCTTTTATTAGATAGGATAGAGGCCTGGTGCATGGGTGGGCGCCAGCTGGTTTGCCCTGAAGGATGTCCTGGATCAGGGTGGGGGTTCCCTTGGGGCATGGGGCAGCCTGGGCGAGGGGCCTATGGTGGTTTGCAGGCCAGCCACACCTCCCAGTGACGCAAGCGGAGGCCCTGGTATCTGAGATTTATTTGTCTTCTATAATTGAAACTTTGTAGCCTTCAGCAGAGGCCAGGGCAGGCCAGGAACTTGGCTTCCTCCATCACCAGGGAAACCCAAGACTCCTGCTTGCTCCGTGGCCACAGCCATTTTTGTTGGGATTTATTTATCTTCTATAATTGAAACTTTGTAGCTTTCAGCAGAGGCCTGGGCTGGCCAGGGTGTGCAGGAAGCTTGGCTTCCTCCATTGCCAGGGAAACCCAAGCCTCCTGCTCACTCCTTGGCCATAGCCATCTTGGTTGGGTTAATTTGCATACTCGCTCCTGATTGGCTGGTGGACGTGGCTTGTGGGTGTAGCGGAGGTACAGTCAATTTGCATATTACACTTTATTAGATAGGATTAGAATTAGAGGCCTGGTGCATGTATTCATGCATGGGTGGGGTCTGGCCAGCCTGGCCAGGGGGAGGGGACATGGGTAGTTGGCCGGTCTGCCTGGTGGTTGAACTCCTGGTCGAGTGGACAGTTTGCATATTAGCCTTTTATTATATAGGATATACACTGAGTGGCCAGATTATTATGCGTTCAGAGATCATAATAATCTGGCCACTCTGTGTGTGTGTGTGTGTGTGTGTGTGTGTGTGTGTGTGTGTATTTTATAGACCCGGTGCATGAAATTTGTACACTCAGGGGAGTCCCTCAGCCTGGCCTGTTTCTCTAGCAGTCTGGGAGTCTGGGAGCCCTTGGGAGATGTCTGACTGATGGCTTAGGCTCCCCTGTGGGAGTGCACTGACCACAGGGGGAAGCTCCTCCAATGAGTGTCTTCCCCCTGGTGGTCAGTGCACATCATAGTGACCAGTCGTTCTACTGTTTGGTTGATTTGCATATTTGCATATTAGCCTTTTATTATATAGGATATATATATATATATATATATATATATATATATATATATATATATATAATATGAGGGGAAAAGATGGATAGAAACATCAATGATGAGAAAGAATCATTGATGGACTGTTTCCTGCATGCCCCTACTGGAGGTCGAACCCACACCAGGCATGTGCCCTGACCTGTAATTGACTGGAATTGAACTGTGACCTCCTGGTTAATGGATCGACACTCAACCACTGTGCAACACCAGGCAAGCTCAATATGTATATTTTTATTTAATTGTTACATGTGGAACTTTGTACTTCACCCATCCCCTCTTCTGCCTGATCATGCATAAATGGAGAGATAAGTTTCTTTCTCATTTGTCATGGTGTTCTGAATTTGTAATTTTATTTCATTCTGTGTAGACAATTAAAATCTTAAACTACTAGCATGATTTTACTGTTCAACTTTGTATTATGCAATGACAGTTTTAAATGCAACTATTAGAGTATTCAAATCATATATGAAATACCTGAAATTAAACAATTTCCCTTTTGTAGCTCAGGCATGTGTATGTATTTTGTACTTACCAAAATAGTGAATATGCTGCATGGAATTAACGAAACTGTTTTTGTTTCACTCATTGATATGTACACAGTCTATAGATAGTCTCTAATATTTACTGATAAGTGGGAAGGACTAAATAGAAAATAAATTATGGTTGCTTTTATATTTCCATTTCCTTTTAAAAATAATTTTCAATGTAACTAGTTGGCTAATATAGGAACATAACATGAGTAAGAACAGTGCGCTCCCACAGGGGGAGCACTGCTCAGCCAGATCATTTCCATTAAAATATAAAGGTAGTATTACATTAAAAAATTTAAAGGTAGTATTTATTGGTTTTTATGTTTCTTATAATGCCATTGTCATTTTTTCTACATTTGAAGTAAATTCTGGTTCAAACAGAAAGCATAGGTTTTCAGAGCTTTCAGCTCCCTTACTTAGGTACAGGTGTAACATGCTTACCCTGTGCTCACTGGGAGTCTTGCTAAACTGTCTCATCTCATGAGGCCACATGAATTCAATGCTCATGGATCACCCACAAATGCTATATGCAGATGGTGTGGCAAGGAACAGCAGGGAACATGTATATTGTAGCTATCTCTTGTGCTCATGTGCATGCTCCATTGTCCCATGGGATTTCACTTATAAAACACAAGTTCAAATACATAATTATTAAAAACTTTAACACGGCAGCATCAGAACTTTTCTTGTGTGTGAAAATTGGGCTTTCTATGTTTTTGTTTTGTTTTGCTGCTGTGAAGGGCGACTTAATCATAGGGAAGGGTATATGTCTGTGTCTGTATTTACATCAGAACTTTCAACCAAAAGTGGAGTTATTTTGAGAACAAGGTTACAAATACCATTAAGCCAGACCTGATTGTATTGGTCTTTTCAAGTATATAATTCAGAGAATTCTTTTTGTTTTCTAATTCATCATTTTCTGCTTTTATTTCTATAATTTTCTTCCTCCTATTTTTTTTTACACTTTTTGTTCTGATCTTCCTAAATTCTCCAATTGAATGTTTTGTTTAATTATTTTCATTCTTGTTATTTAATTTATTTTTATTGATTTCAGGGAGGAAGGGAAAGGGAGAGATAGAAACATCAATGATGAGAGGGAATCATTGATTGGCTGCCTCTTGCATTCCCCTTCTGGGGATAGAGACCACAACCTGAGCATGTGCCCTGACTGGGAATTGAACCTTTACCTCCTGGTTCATAGGTTGATGCTCAATCACTGAACCACACTGGCCGGGTCATTCTTATTTATTTAATAAATACTAGAGGCCCAGTGCACGGTGTGGACGGGGGGTCCCTTAGCCCAGCCTGCACCCTCTCCAATATGGTACCCCTTAGGGGATGTCCAACTGCTTCTTGCAATCCAGGACCGCTGGCTCCTAACTGCTTGCCTGCCTTCCTGCCTGATCACCCCTAACCATCTCTGCCTGCCTGCCTGATCGCCCCTAACTGTTCCCCTGCTGGCCTTATCGCCCCTAACCACTTCTGCCTCTCCCCACATCTGGGACCCAGGATTCCCTTCTCCGGCCGGCCGCAGGCACCCAGGACCTGGGGCGGCTTGTCCCTCTTCTGGGCCACAGGTGCAGGTGGAGCCCTTGGTGCCCAGGACAGTGAGGCAGGTAGCTTGTCCCTCTCCCAGGCTGCAGGTGCAGCTGCTGGCACCTGGGACCGCAGGGGATGTGGCTTGTCCCCCTCCTGGGCCCCAGGCGCAGGTGCAGTCCTTGGCACCCAGGACCACGAGGTGGGTGGCTGGTCCCAATTCTGGTCCACAGGCGCAGGTGCAGGTGCTGGCGCCCAGGACGGGGGAAGTGCAGCTTGTCCCTCTCCTGGGCAGGGCCACAGGCGCAGGCACAGCCACTGGCACCCAGTACTGCAGGGCAGGCGGCTTGTCCCTCTCCTAGGCCTCAGCCTGGCTGGTCCCCGTGCCTCTCTCCCCAGTGTTGAGTGTCTGAGCCCTTAGGTGACAGCATGAGGTTGTGATGACCATTTGCATATTAGCTCTTTATTATATAGGATATTTGAGGCTACGGATTTTACTCCATGATAACTGTAGCCAAACCCCTTAAATTTTGATATGTAATGGTCTAATTTTTCTAAATACTCGTAATTTTTATTTCCTATTTAACATGAGAGTTACTTAGCATAACTTTTAATTACTATGTTATGTCTTATTATACAAAAACAGGTATTTTTGAAAATGTCACATCATTTCCATTAAAAAATTTAAAACCAACTTTGTTGTGGATTGAATTGTGTCCCCCAAAATGATATGTTGAATTCCAAGCCCATAATATGTGTGAATTTGACCTTATCATAAATAGAATCTTTGCAGATATAGTCAAGTTAAAATGAAACGACAGTAGATTATGGTGGGGACTCTTACAGTGACAGGTGTCATCTTATATAATAAAAGCTTAATATGCTAAGTGTCCAGTTGCCTGGTTGTCCAGTAGGCTGTTCAACCAATCAAAGTGTGATATGCTAATGATATGCTAAAGCTGCTCAACTGCTTGCTATGATGTGCACTGACCATCAGGGGGCAGACAGTTGACCAGTTGACCAGTAACTATGATGTGCACTGACCACCAGGGGGCAGATGCTCTGAATGGTAGGTTAGCTTGCTGCTGGGGTCTGACTGATCAGGACTGAGCAAGATGGGCTAGACCAGGGGTGGGCAAACTTTTTGACTCGAGGGCCACAATGGGTTCTTAAACTGGACCGGAGGGCCGGAACAAAAGCATGGATGGAGTGTTTGTGTGAACTAATATAAATTCAAAGTAAAGGAGCGGAGGGGAGAGCAAGAGAACCCTCTGCTCTTTCAGCTCCGTGGGCCGGATAGAACAGCCGAACGGGCCGGATCCGGCCCGCGGGCTGTAGTTTGCCCACGGCTGGGCTAGACACACCCTGGAGCCCTCCCATGTCCCTCCGTGGCTGGCCCACCTCCTGTGTCCCTTCCCAGACCCGATCGTGCACCAGTAGGGTCCCTCGGCCTGGCCTGAACCCTCTCACAATCTGGGACGCCTTGGGGGATGCTGGAGAGCTGGTTTCGGCCCAATGGCAGAACAGCCGGTTGCTATGATGCGCACTGACCACTAGGGGTCAGATGCTCAATGCTAGAGCTGCCCCCTGGTGGACAGTGTGCTCCCACAGGGGGAGCACCACTCAGCCAGAAGCCTCTGTGGCAGCACTAAGGATGTCCAACTGATGACTTAGGCCTTCAAGAGCTCCTAGACTGTGAGAGGGTACAGGCCAGGCTGAAGGCCCCCCCCCCCCCAAGTGCAAGATTTCATGCACCAGGCCTCTAGTTATAAGATAAAGGAGAGGGAGATTTATTCATTGAAATGCAGCAAAGTTGCTGTGGAAAGACAGAGGCAGAAACTGGAGTTATGCTACCACAAGCCAAGGATTGCTAGCAACCACCAGAAGTTAGAACAAGCAAGGAAGGAATGTTCCCTAGAGCCTCTGGAAAGAATATGGCCTTATTAATATCTTGATTTCATATTTCTGGACTCCAGAAATGTGATGGAATGAATTTATGTTGCTTTAAGTCACTGAGTTTGTGATACTTTGTTATAACAGCCCTAAAAAACAAGTGTAAAATTATAGCTTTCATTTTGTTGAATTTTAGAGAGATTAGATTTTCAATCATTCTCAGGGTTAAAGCTCTTAAATCTACCCCAAGTTATACAAAGGTGCCAGAGATATATCAAATAAAATATTTATAAAAGGCCTGCTAGAGTTTAGTCTACACTTACAGCTTAATTGTTTAATCTCTGATGCCATTACATCTGGTTTCTTTCTTGATTCAGTGCTCTTTTAAAAACAGGATTATTTTCCAAAAGTTAAAACAAATTTTTTAGAGATTTTGCCATCTTCATGTTTGCCCTTTGTTTGTAAAAACCACAATCTTCTCAATTCTTCTGCATTGTTAATATAAGAAACATTCAAATCTAGGAAGAATTTTTGTGTGAGTTTGTTTGAGCTAACCTGTCGACAAATGCCAGGAAGCAGAATCTCAAAGGGTTGAGATAATGCTCAGGAGAATGGCAGTTTTTCACCTTGTTTTATGCATTACAATTAAAAGAGAAGATATAAGTAGGTTACATGAAGTCCACTGGTGATATATTAGGGATGGGGTGGGGAGGAAAAACCTCTGGGATTGGATAAAAAGTAAAATGATAGACACACACTTCTTTTACTTAGGTGGGTGCAGCATAGTCAACAATTAACTCAATAACAACGAGGGGATTTGTGATCTCTGAAGAGCGGTGCCTGTGCTTTGAGGGGTCCAGAAAAAGGAAAATTACTCTGACATTCCACTGATATGTTATCATAGATGCAAAAACACAATAGGATCAGTTAAGGTAAAGATTGACCTTTGTCAAGGAAGATACTGGCCTAGGACATGACTACCCATCATAAACTGCTTTTAGTTGAAATGTTTTAATTTCAGATCATCCTTTGTGGTTACTTTAGTTTTCTGAGTTTGCAAGGCCATCAAGTAGGCCTCTCCTGAGGTTGTCAGGTTAGTATGTGGCCACTTTTAATCCACAGCATCTAGGAAAATTGTCATACTCCATAGCACTTACCATATCCTTTTACCTCTCTCTTCTCCTAAGGAACATTTAGAAAATTATTCTGAGTAACTCTAAGTTGTCTTTAAGTAACTTCTACTTGGGATATTTCAAACATGTCTGAGTTGAGGCAGCTCAGGCCTGACTAGGTTCTTGTAATGGGGGAACAGAAAATCCAGAAAACAAGAATTACTTTTATATACTTTTTAAATAGCTATTGATATAAAAAATAAATTGACATAATAATAAAATATTTAGTCCTATTTCCTATTCATTTTTAAAATTTAAAATAACTCCCACCTCCAAAATTTTATTGCATTGTAGTTGAATAATATAGCATGTATGAATTTTGCTTGTGAAAGGATTTATTTAGATTTCCATTACATAGCTAGGTTTCAGTGTGAGTGATATGTTTGAAGGAAAAATGTTAACAAATATTAAAGGTACAGAGTACATATAAAGACAAAGGGTACAGAAGCTTACCAAGATATTTACATACACACACACAAAGGAGAAAACCCAACATGTTATCAGACAGAGCTGATAGCTTTTCAGGTCTCTGAGTCAGTATGAGAATTTACAGCTGTAAATAACATCAGCCATAAGGAGTAGGGTTTATTCCAGGAGCAACAACTTGACTTTTGCCTTAGCTTACTGACCTGTTTCCCAGTATCCACTTTTGCTCCCTTCCAATCCATTTTTTCCACACTGTAGTTCTTTGAGCCAAATATGTTTATGGCATTTCTCTATATAAAAACTTTCAGAGATTTAAAAGGATTTTAATAAATAAATAAAGTCTAATAAAAATATTTTTAAAAATCTTTCATTTCCTTCTTATTACCCTTAGGATAAAGTGTGAAACCTTAAACGTGTGATGGTTAATTTTATTTGTTAACTTAACTGGCTAAGGGGTACCTAGATTAAACATGATTTCTGTGAGGGTGTTCCCATATGAGATTACCATTTGAATCAGTGGATTTATTAAAAGAGATTGCCTTTCCCAATGTGGCTGGATCTTATCCAATCCATTGGGAGCCTGAACAGAACAAAAGGCAGAAAAAAAATAATTCATCCCCTTTTTATTTCCTGCTTGCTTGCTTGAGTGGGGACAACTCATCTTAACTTCTCTAGTTTTCAGACTGGGATTTAAACCACTATATCTTGGTTCTCAGGCCTTCAGATTCAGACTGAATTAAACCACTAGCTTTTCTGGGTCTCTAGTTTGCAGATGTTAGATCATGCTATTACTTAGACTTCATAATCACATGAGCCATTTCCTCAAAAAAACTCTCTCTATTTTCCTCTCTCTCTCTCTTCCTCTCTCTTCTCTATCTATCTCCACCTCCATCTTTATCTCTATACTAGAGGCCCGGTGCACGAAATTTGTGCACGGGGGAGGGGGTGTCCCTCAGCCCAGCCTGCACCCTCTCCAATCTGGGACCCCTCGAGGGATGTCCGACTGCCTGTTTAAATGGGCAGTCAGACATCCCTCTCACAATCCCTCTCACAATCCAGGACTGCTGGCACCCAGCTGCTCACCTGCCTGCCTTCCTGATTGCCCCTAACCACTTCTGCCTGCCAGCCTGATCACCCCCTAACCACTCCCCTGCCAGCCTGGTCACCCCTAACTGCCCTCCCCTGCAGTCCTAGTCACCCCTAACTTCCCTCCCCTGCAGGCCTGGTCACCCCTAACTGCCCTCCCCTGCAGGCCTGGTCCCCCCCAACTGCTCTCCCCTACAGGCCTGGATCCCTCTCAAATGCCTTTCCCTGCAGGCCTGGTCGCCCCCAACTTCCCTCCTCTTCTGGCTTGGTCACCCCCAACTGCCCTCCCTCACAGGCCTGGTCCCTCCCAACTGCCCTCCCCTGCTGGCCATCTTGTGGTGGCCATCTTGTGTCCACATGGGGGCAGGATCTTTGACCACATGGGGGCAGCCATCTTCTGTGTTAGAGTGATGGTCAGTCTGCATATTACTCTTTTATTAGATAGGATGAAGGCCTGGTGCACGGGTGGGGGCCAGCTGGTTTGCCCTGAATGGTGTCCCGGATCAGGGTGGGGTTCCCTTGGGGCGTGGGGCGGCCTGGGTGAGGGGCCTGTGGTGGTTTGCAGGCTGGCCACGTTCCCTGGTGACCCAAACAGAGGCCCTGGTATCTGGAGTTTATTTATCTTCTACAATTGAAACTTTGTAGCCTGGAGTGGATCCAAGCCTTCTGCTTGCTCCGTGGTGGCAGCCGTTTCTTTTGCGATTTATGTATCTCCTATAATTGAAACTTTGTAGCCTTAAGTGAGGCCTGGGCCGGCCAGGGTGTGTGGAAAGCTTGGCTTCCTCCATCACCGGGGAAACCCAAGCCTCCCTCCTGCTCTCTGTGGCTGTAGCCATCTTGTTTGAGTTTATTTGCATATTTGCTCCTGATTGGCTTGTGGGCGTGGCTTGTGGGCGTGGCTTGCGGGTGTAGTGGAGTGATGGTTAATTTGCATATTACTCTTTTATTAGATAGGATACCCTACTAGTTCTGTTTTTTTGAGACACCTGACTAATCCACATTGATCACAAATACCTCAACTGTTAAGCAAATGCTGCCTTTCTCTCCAGTCTCATTTCTTGTCATATTTACTCTAGGATTTTTTAAATTATTACATAATAAATATCTTCCTTTTTAATTAACTAATTAGTTAGTAGTATTTCATAATCTACTATCCTGATAATTGCCACTTCACTGCTTTGAGAATTTCTTACCTGATTCTTAGACTAAGTTGTATTCTTTTTTTTTTTTATTGATATTTTACAGAGAGGAAGGGAGAGGGATAGAGAGCCAGAAACATCGATGAGAGAGAAACATTGATCAGCTGCCTCCTGCACACTCCTCACTGGGGATGTGCCCACAACCAAGGTACATGCCCTTGACCGGAATCGAACCTGGGACCCTTCAGTCCGCAGGCCAACACTCCATCCACTGAGCCAAACCGGTTTCGGCTAAGTTATATTCTTTATGTATTTTCTTTCCTTTAACACAATAGTTTATCATACATTGTTATAATACTTCTGTTTATTTTATCTTTGTTCTAGATATATACATTGATTTGTTTTTTTTAAATTAATGTACTTTATTTTTTATTTTTAAATATATTTTATTGATTTTACAGAGAGGAAGGGAGAGGAATAGAGAGTCAGAAGCATCCATGAGAGAGAGAACCATTGATCAGCTGCTTTCTGCACACACCCCCCCCCCCTGCACTGGGGATCAAGCCCACAACCAAGGTACATGCCCTTGACCAGAATTGAACCCGGGACCCTTCAGTCCTTGGGCCAATGCTCTATCCACTGAACCAAACTGGTTAGGGCTGTACTTTAATTTTTTGAGAATATTTAGTTTAGAGAGAAATTGAGTAAAAAGTACAGAGTTCCAACATAGCCCCCACAAAAAACCCCACAATATTCCCTATTATTAACATCTTACATTAGTGTGATACATACTGATAGTCTATATAAATGCAATTGATTTTTGCATACTGATCTTGTGTCCTGGTTTTTACTGAACTCATTTATTCATTCTAGGATTATTTTTTGTTAAATTTCTTGGGATATTATTTGTACCCAATTATGTCATATACAAATAGAGACAGTTTTATTTGTTTTTCCTTTCCAATCTGTATATACATATTTTTTCTTTTCTATTACAGTAGCTAAACCTTCCGGTATTATGCTGAATAAGAGTGGTAAGAGGGGATTGATTCTTTTTTATTATTATGTAAAGTCACTCTTTGGCTGTAAAATTTTCTTTGTTTGAAGTCTATTTTATCAGAATATTAATATAGTTACTTCTGTCTTTTTAAAATTAATGTTTGCATGGTATTTATTTTGTCATTCTATTGCTGTTCATCTGCCTGTAGTGTTTTAATTGAAGTGATTTTCTTGTGAAGGGCATAAAGTCTGGTTATGTTTTATTGACCAATTCTACCAAACTATGGCTTTTGATGGGTTCATTTAGACCATTTGCATTTAAGGTAATTATTAATAGGCTAGTGTTTAAGTCTGTCATTTTGTTATTTCAGTGTTCCTCTCTTTCTCATACTTCCATTTCTTTTTTCTTGCCCTTGAGTGGATTACTTGGACACTTTTAAAGATTCCATGCTGATTTATTTATGGCATTTTTAAATATATCTTTGTATAGTTTTTGTAATAATTGCTCTGGGTATTATAATATGCATTTATATTATTATAGACTTCTGGTATCAAGTGAAGGTAAAATAGTCACTTTCATTTAGGATGTTAGCCTTCCCTATTTTAAAATACTATTTTCTTGAGTATCAGATGGTATTATATATATTTTTAATTATCAAATATAGTATATAAGGCTCATGATCAAAAAGATGATCTATTATATATACCCATATTTCTACTCTTTCTGTTGTTCCTTCTTTTTTCCTGATGCTCCAGATGTCTTTCTTTTATCATTACTTTTTTTTTTAAAGAACTTCCTTTAGCCATCTCTCTAATGATAGATCTATTAAACAGAGAGTAGAATGGTGGCTACAAGGAGCTAGAGAGTGAGGAGGATGGACAGATGCTAGTCAAAGGTTACAAGCCTTCAGTTAAAAGATAAATACGTTCTGGGGATATAATGTACAACGTGATGACTATAGTGAATACTGTGTTGTGTACTTGAAATTTGCTAAGAGAGTAGATAGACATTGTGCATTTGCACTACACACACATAAGTGATAACTATGTAAGGTGATGGATGTCTTAATTAACCTGTGTGGATGAAAAAGGGGTGCTGTAATAAATCTGAAAAGTCCACTGGACTTGCTAAGTGAAATAAGCCAGTCAGAGAAAGACAAGTACCATATGGTTGCATTATATATGGAATGTAATGAACAACTAAACAAAGTGGAGACAGACTCATGGATACAGAGAACAGACTAATAGCTGCCAGATGGGAGGGGCTTGGGGGCCCGGTGACAAGGGTGAAGGAATTAAGTAAAGAAAAGAAAAAAAGAAAGACTCATGGACACAGCAACAACAGTATGGTGATTGCCAGAGGGTTAGGGGAGTGGGGAGAGGTTGAAGCAGGTACAGGGGGAATAAATGGTGATAGAAGTCGACTTGACTTAGCATGGTGACCGCACAATACAATATACAGCTGGTGCATTATAGAATTGCATACCTGAAACCTATATAATTTTATTAACAAATGTCACCCCAATAAATACAACTTAAAAATTCTGACATGTCCAGTGACCCAAAATAATCTCATATGGTGATCTGATCATAAATTTCTAACTAAGCAGGGGCTTAGTCACAGCCCAGGCAAGCTCTGTCCATTGTTCTTGTGCATCTAGGTTAACACACCTTTGAAATGCTAGAATAATTCTCTTTTACAGACCCCTGTGAAGTAACCACCCACCAGAGAGCACATAATATTGTTAACTATTCTTTAATCTGATCCTGCCTTGCTTTCTCCCACCTCCTGGTAGTCTTCCTTAAATTCCCTCCTTAATTTTAAATGCATAAAGGAAATGGCAAACTGTCATTCTCCAGAGCATTTCTCAGTCTGTTGAGAACTTGTTTCCACACATATCCTCTGTTTGGATCAAATAAATTCCTATAAAATTTTTCTACAGTCAACATCAACACCTGATTGTAGTAAATATTTCACAATGTGTATGTCAAATTATCATGTTGTGTACTTTAAATATTTACAATTTTACTTGTCAACTAGAGGCGCACTGGGGTCGGCGGGGGCGGGCGTGTCCCTCAGCCCAGCCTGTGCTCTCACACAGTCTGGGACCCCTTGGGGGATGTCCACCTGCTGGTTTAGGCCCGCTCCCCACAGACATCTCTGAAGGGGTCCTTAGCACTGATGTGGAGGTGGGAGAGGCTCCTGCCACTGCCATTGCGCTCGCCAGCCATGAGCCCTGCTTCTGGCTGAGCAGCGCTCCCCGTGTGCAACTCCAGTATTGAGCGTCTGCCCCCTGGTGGTCAGTGCGCACCATAGAGACCAGTTGTTCTACTGTTTGGTCAATTTGCATATTAAGGTTTTATTATATAGGATTACATCTTTTTTTATTATTATTATTTTTTATTGTTTGAAGTATTACAAATAGTAGTACATATGTCTCTTTTTTTCCCCCATTGACCTCCCCCCAGCCTCCCCTTCCCCCCAGTACATGCCTTTACCTGCTCCCCAGTGTCTTTTATCCATTGGTTATGCTTATATGCATGCATACAAGTCCTTCCGTTGATCTCTTACAGCCCCCCTCCAAACCTCCTCTGCCTTCCCGCTGCAGCCTGACAGTCTGTTCAATGTTTCTTTGCTTCTGTATCTATTTTTTCCCCTTTTCTTTCCTTTAAAAAATCTTGCCTCTGCAGACTAGAAATAAACATATAATAACAAAAAATGTTTGAGTCCCAATTTCAATGTCCAACAGTTCTGAGTCCCCGTTTCAATGTCAAACAGTTCCTTATGTGTACATGTCAGCAATGATATCTGGATGGTGGGCACATGGTGGCAATGCAGGTCCAACCCTCTCTGGTTTGGTCCTAGGCACGCTGCTGCATCACACAGCTGCAGACTGCTAGCGTGGCAAGGCGTCGTCATTGTCTTCCATCTCTGGACTGTTTCTCCTCTTGTCTTCCTGGTTGGAGCAGACCTGTCAATTCCTCTCTGTTGCAGGAATCCACATGGTCTTGGAGTTGTTTTCTGAAAATATACAAACATATTCTCGACAAAAAGTTAATAAAGGAATCTTTTCTATATAATTGATTTGGGATCCTTTTTATTTTTGCCCAAACAATTTTCCTTTGTCTTATTTAGACACCATGTGTGTTTTTCATGGGTGTCTTGCTGTTAGCATTACAAATAAAAATTAATTTTGTAAAGTAAAAATTTTCTAGATGTAATTTACTTATAGGATATTTTTCCTTACATGATATTACCCTATTATCCCCCCTTTTTTGATTAATGGAGGCTTTTGTAGATTTTATAATGCAGTCTTGATAACTTTAAATTTTAATTTTTTTGTACAAAAATATGGCTGCTTTAATTTTATTGCATGTTCAGGAATTTTACCATGAGATGAACTACCAATAGAAATTTTAGTTAACACTTTAGAAACAGCTTTTTGTCCAGTACAATTAAATTTTCTTGAATATTCACTTATTTGAATTAGCCTATTTAATTTAATCTGAAAACTTGATTATTATTTTACTGTCAAATTTAATACTCTACCAACAATCTTAGCTTACCCTGTAAATATTAGTGGAAAGGATTTTTTGCATTCTTGAGTAGGCCCTGAGCATTCCTGGTGCTAGGCTGGATTTAGATATAGGGCAGCTGCTGTCAGCCAAGTCTCTGTCTATTACCTGGGTCCCAATGTGAGCTGGGCCAAGTCACTGTCTGTCTCCTGTGTCCCCATCTGAGCAGGGCGTGGGAAGCAAAGCAGCCATGGGGGCAGGAGACCTCCATCAGACGGGGCGAGGGTTCAGGCCCCTGCAAGGTTAGGGGGGTGAGGGTCTGTGCCCCACCTCTGTTGACCCCCAAGTTCTCTCCTGATGGCCCCTCTGCGACTGTGCCTGTCTTAGGTTGTTCCTTCCCTGAGGAATCTTACCCGTCTCTGGCTAACCAGTCATCCTCCGGGGCCAAGCAGGGTGATGTGAGGTTCAGTTCTGTCTCCTATGCCCCCGTGGCCTCCACGCACAGCACCTGCCTTGGGATCCCCTGGCCTGCTGGCGGGGCCCCAGAACTGATCACATATCTCGGGGAACTCAGGTTTCTTCTCCAGGGAGGGCCCAGCTCACACAATTGGGCGAGAGACAGATCCATGGTACCAGCCACCACGAGGCTTCAAACTCAGCATGAAAAGAAAGCTCAGGCAACAGCTGAGGGCAATTGGATTGTGAGAAGAGGGTCCCTCTTGGCACAAAAGGCAAGAGGGGCCAATATAGAATGCTCAGGTGCCTTCCCAGTGTCTTAATTCCTTCTGAAAGGGATTAAGTCCTTTCATGTCCTCTTTATTTTATTTTATTTTATTTTTAAATTGCTGCCAAACATTCCAAGAATTAGTTTGTAAGTTTGTTTGGGTTAATTGTACAATATGCTGTTGTAAAATATCTAAAATTATAATGACATTGTAGAATAATATCATGTAAGGATATTCTTTGCTCTAGGCCATGGCAATTCAATTTCAAACTGGCTGACAATTTATTTTTGTAACTTTATATAAACTTTGTCAGGGAGGCAAAAACACAAATTATTCCCCCATAACCCCCCACCCGCCACTTATGCCCCACCCTCTTGTTGTCTGTGTCCATTGATTAGGCTCATATGCATGCACACAAGTCCCTTGGTTGATCTCTCCCCCTTATCCCCACCCTCCCCTACCTTCCCTGAGGTATGACGTGCTGTTCGACGTTTCTCAGTCTCTGGATCTGTTTTTGTTCATGAGTCTATGCCGTTCATTATATTCCACAAATGAGTGAGATCATGTGATACTTATCTTTCTCTGCCTGGCTTATTTCACTTAACATAATACTCTCCATCTCCATCCATGTTGTTGCAAATGCTAGGAACACCTTCTTTTTTACCACAGTGTAGTATTCCATTGTGTAGATATACCACAGTTTGTTAATCCACTCATCTGCTGATGGGCATTTAGGCTGTTTCCAAATCTTAGCTATGGTGAATTGTGCTGCTATGAACATTGGGGTGCATATATCCTTTCTGATTTGTGTTTCTAGTTTCTTGGGATATATTCCTAGAAGTGGGATCACTGGGTCAAATGGGAGTTCCATTTTTAGTTTTTTGAGGAAACTCCATACTGTTCTCCACAGTGGCTGCACCAGTCTGCATTCCCACCAGCAGTGCACCAGGGATCCTTTTTCTCCACATCCTCACCAGCACTTGTCATTTGTTGATTTGTTGATAATAGCCATTCTGACAGGTGTGAGATGGTACCACATTGTTGTTTTGATTTGCATCTCTCTGATGTTTAGTGACTTTGAGCAGGTTTTCATATGTCTCTTGGTCTTCCTTCTGTCTTCTTTCGAAAAGTGTCTATTTAGATCAGATGCCCATTTTTTGATTGGGTTGTTTATCTTCTTTTTGTTAAGCTGCATGAGTTCCCTGTAAATGTTGGAGATTAAACCCTTATCATTGATATCATTGGCAAGTATGTTCTCCCATGCAGTTGGCTTTCTTGTTGTTTTATTGATGGTTTCCTTTGCTGTGCAAAAGCTTTTTATTTTGATGTAGTCCCATTTGTTTATTTTTTCTTTAGTTTCCATTGCCCTAGGGGCAGTATCAGTGAAGAAGTTCCTTCGGCATATGTCTGAGATTTTTCTGCCTGTGGATTCCTCTAGTATTTTTATGGTTTCCCATCTTATGTTTAAGTCCTTTATCCATTTTGAGTTTATTTTTGTGTATGGTGTAAGTTGGTGATCTAGCTTCATTTTTTTGCATGTATCTGTCAAATTTTCCCAACACCATTTGTTGAAGAGACTGTCTTGACTCCATTGTATGTTCGTGCCTCCTTTGTCAAATATTAATTGAGCATAGTGATTTGGGTCTATTTCTGGGTTCTCTATTCTATTCCATTGATCAATATGTCTGTTCTTGTGCCAGTAACAGGCTGTTTTAAGAACAGTGGTTTTCTAATACAGCTTGATATCCGGTATTGAGATCCCACCTACTTTGTTCTTCTTTCTCAGGATTGTTGCAGCTATTCGGGGTCTTTTTTTATTCCAGATAAATTTTTGGAAATTTCGTTCTAGGTCTGTGAAATATGTCGTTGGTATTTTAATGGGAAGTGCATTGAATTTATAGATTGCTTTGGGTAGTATGGACATTTTGATGATGTTGATTCTACCAATCCATAAACATGGTATGTTCTTCCATCTGTTTGTGTCTTCCTCTATCTCTTTTTTCAGTGTCCTGTAGTTTTCCACATATAGGTCTTTTACCTCCTTAGTTAAGTTTATTCCTAGGTATATTAATTTTTTTGGTGCGATGGTAAATGGGATTGCTTTTTTAGTCTCTCTTTCTGTAAGTTCATTATTGGTGTATAGAAATACCATAGATTTCTTGGCGTTAATTTTGTATCCTGCTACATTGCCAAATTCATTTATTAAGTCAAGTAATTTTTTGATGGAGTCTTTAGGGTTTTCTATGTACAGTATCATGTCATCTGCGAATAAGGACAGTTTTACTTCTTTTCCAATTTGGATGCCTTTTATTTCTTCTTCTTGTCTGATCGCAATGGCTAATACTTCCAGCACTATATTGAACAGGAGTGGTGAGAGTGGGCATCCCTGTCTTGTTCCTGTTCTTAGGGGAAATGGTTTTAGTTTTTGCCCATTGAGTATGATGTTGGCTGTGGGTTTGTCATATATGGCTTTTATTATGTTCAGGTATGATCATTCTATTCCCACCTTGCTGAGAGTGTTTATCAAGAAAGGGTGTTGGATTTTGTCAAATGCTTTTTCTGCATCAATTGATATGACTATGTGGTTTTTATCTCTCAATTTGTTTATGTGATGTATCACGTTTATTGATTTGCGAATATTGTACCATCCTTGCATCCCCGAGATAAATCCTACTTGGTCATGGTGTATGATCTTTCTGATGTACTGCTGGATTCGATTTGCTAGAATTTTGATGAAGATTTTGGCATCTATATTCATGAGGGATATTGGCCTGTAATTCTCCTTCATTTTGTTATCTTTATCTGGTTTTGGTATTAGGGTGATGCTGGCTTCATAGAAGGAGCTTGGAAGTGTTCCTTCCTCTTGAATTTTCTGGAATAGTCTGAGGAGGATAGGTTTTAGTTCTTCCTTGAATGTTTGGTAAAACTCCCCTGTGAAGCCATCTGGCCCCGGGCTTTTGTTTCCTGGAAGCTTTTTGATGACTGCTTGAATTTCTTCCATAGTTACTGGTATATTGAGCTGTTTAGATTCTTCCTGATTGAGTTTTGGAAGGTTATATTTTCCTAGGAATATGTCCATTTCCTCCAGGTTGTCCAGTTTGTTGGAATAGAGTTGTTCATAGTATTTTTTAACAATCCTTTGTATTTCGGTGGGGTCTGTTGTTATTTCTCCTCTTTCATTTCTGATTTTGTTTATTTGGGTCTTCTCTCTTTGCTTCTTGGTGAGCCTGGCTAGAGGTTCATTAATCTTGTTTATCCTTACAAAGAACCAGCTCTTGGTTTTGTTGATTTTTTGTATTGTTTTTTTGGTCTCTATGTCATTAATTTCTGCTCTGATCTTTATTATGTTTTTCCTTCTGCTCACTGTGGGCTTTTCTTGTTGCTCTCTTTCTAATTCTTTGAGTTGTTGAGTTAGATCATTTATTAGCATTTTTTCTTGTTTTTTGAGGTAGGCCTGTAGAGCTATAAACTTCCCTCTCAGGACTGCTTTCATTGTGTCCCATAGCAATTGCATTGTTGTGTTTTTATTGTCATTAGTCTCCAGGATGTTTTTAATTTCTTCTTTGATCTCGTTGATCACCCAATCATTGTTTAATAGCATGCTATTCAGCTTCCAAGTGTTTGAATTTTTTGGAATGTTTTTATTATAGTTTATTTCTAATATTTTGCCATTGTGGTCTGAGAAAATGCTTGATATGATTTCAATCTTTTTGAATTTGGGGAGACTTTGCTTGTGATCCAGTATGTGGTCTATTTTTGAAAATGTCCCATGTGCACTTGAGAAGAACGTATATTCCGTGGCTTTGGGGTGAAATGGTCTGAAGATGTCAATTAGGTCCATTTGATCTAGTGCGTCATTTAGAATTGCTGTTTCTTTGCTGATTTTTTGTCTAGAGGATTTATCCAGTGATTTCAGTGGTGTATTAAAGTCTCCTACTCTGATTGTATTGTTGTCGATCTCTCACTTGATATCTTCTAGGAATTCTTTTATGTATTTGGGTGCTCCTGCATTGGGTGCATATATGTTTACCAGAGTTATATCTTCTTGTTGAATTGCTCCCTTTAGTATTATGTAGTGGCCTTCCTTATCTCTTGTTATGGCCTTTACTTTGAGGTCTATTTTATCAGAGATAAGTATCGCAACCCCAGCTTTTTTCTCATTTCCATTTGCCTGAAAAATGTTTTTCCATCCCTTCACTCTCAGTCTGTGTGAATCCTTTGCTCTGAGGTGGGTCTCTTGTAGACAGCAAATATATGGGTCATGTTTTCTTATCCATTCAGCTACCCTATGTCTTTTGATTGGTGCATTTAATCCATTTACGTTTAATGTTATTATTGACAAGTACATGTTTGTTGTCATATTTTTCCTTAGTGTTTGTGTTTCTTTTTGCCTTTCTCTTTCTTCTTTTTGCAGCAGTCTCTTTAGCATCTCTTGCATTGCTGGCTTGGTAGTGATAAACTCTCTTAGCCCTTTTTTGTCTGTGAAGCTCCTGATTCCACCTTCAATTTTGAATGATAGCCTTGCTGGGTATAGTATTCTTGGATTCAAACCCTTGCTTTGTATCACTTTGTATATTTCATTCCATTCCCTTCTGGCCTGGTGTGTTTCTGTTGATAAATCAGTTGATATTCTAATAGGAGATCCCTTGTAGGTAACTTTCTGTCTCTCTCTGGCAGCCTTTAAGATTCTTACTTTGTCGTTAGTGTTCGCCAATTTAATTATGATGTGTCTTGGTGTTGGTCTTTTGGGGTTCAACCTGTTTGGGACTCTATGTACTTCTAGGACTTGCATAGTTTTTTCTTGCCAATATCAGGGAAGTTTTCTGTCATTATTTCTTCAAACAGGTTTTCTATTCCTTGCTTCTCTTCCTCTCCTTCTGGTATCCCTATTATTCTAATATTGTTTCGTTTTGTGTTGTCCCAAAGCTCCCTTAGGCTCTCCTCTTGCTTTTTAAGTCTTCTTTCCTGTTGCTGCTGTGTTTGTGTGTTTTTTCCTACCTTGTCTTCTAATTCGCTGATGCGGTCCTCAGCCTCTTCTAGTCTACTGTTTAAGCCTTCCAATGTGTTCTTTATTGCAGCTATGTCATTCTTCATCTCTTCTTGGTTTCTTTTCATGTTGGTGACATTCTCATTCAGCTCCTTATAGTTCTCATTGAGTTGTGTGTATTTGTCATCCATCCGTTTAAACATCCTTATAACCATTACTCTGAATTCTTTCTCTGTTAAGCTACTAGCCTCAATTTCATTTAATCCTTTTCTGGTGATTCCTCTTTTTCTTTCCTTTGGGAGTTGCTTTTTTGTCTCCCCATGTTTTCCTGTAATGTTTTAATTGTAGATCCAATTGCTTTGCTACCCAGGTTCTTTAGGTGATGGTGCTAGTGGTGTAATCTCTCAGTTCTCCTGGGCTTGGTAATCTAGTGTAGCTCCCTACTTGAGCTATTTGGGTTCTCTTGATGTAGGCCTGCGAGCTTGAGAGGCACAACTGCGGTGTCTAGAAGTCAGCAGCCATGGAGGGGCTTATCCCAATTTTTGCTGTCTTGCACCCTTAATTGAAACCACACGTGCCCAGTGGGGACTCACAGTGGCCCCAAGTAACTGTCTGTCGGGGTGATGTGGCTCAGGGAGCCTGCACTCTGGAAAGGTGTGATTGTGATGCCCAGAGTTCTGTAGTTATGGGGTGGGCAGACTCAGCTTTCATTGCTGCACCTGTGGTGGATAGGCGCTTACTCCCAGTGGCAGCTCACAGGAGCATCCGTGGTAAGTTTGCCAGCAAGGCACACTGAAGCATTCTGAAGGGCTCTGGCAGTGTAGCTGTGTAATTGAGGTGCTTAACTTCTAAAGATTTCTCTTTAGGGCAGATCCTATGGCCTCATGGAGTATTGAGATTCCATGGATCTGGGTGTGGCTATATTGGTTGCCTGGAGACTGCAGGGAGGGACTATCTCTCAGGAGAAAATGGCGACAGGTCCTAGATATGACTCAGCACCAGACTCGCTTCCACCTCTCCTGGACCATCCGCTGCCTACTCTCCCCAGATTCCACAACCCCACTCCTTCTTCTGCACCTCAACTACAGGTAAGCGACTGTATCCTAAGGGTCCTACAAACCAGGTTCAGTGGAGAAAGGCCCAGGCCCCAGCACGAGGAGGGACCGCGTCTCTGCAAGTTCTTTCTTGCCGGCAATGCGCGGTCCGGCAGCTCTTCAGGGCTGCCTTAGAGCTCAGATCCCAAATTCAGACTCCAAGGTCTAAAATCCCCTACCTCCTGCAGTCCCGTGGACCCTTTTTTTTTTTTTTTTTAGTCAGATGCTTTGCCTGTCCTCAGGGACGCAGCTTGGCCCTGTGTAGTTTCTCCTTGACCTGGGCTCAGAGGTGCAGCAGATTCTACTGCCTAGATCTTTGACTTTACCTTTATTGGGGGATCTCTGCCCTTCCCCGCTGCAAACTGTCTCACCAGCTGTGCCTCCTTCGCCAATTCAGGCTGGATTCCACTCGTTTCAGCTGCTCCCTCTATCTGCTCCGGGACAAGGCTCAGGACAGGTCTGTCTATTCTGCTGCCATTTTTCCGGCTATAGGATTATATCCTAATAAAGCAAATAATTTAAAAAGTTAGATCTACTAGTAACAAAATCTTTTTGTTTTTCTTTATGTGGGAATGCTTTTTATATTCCATTCATTCCTAAAGGTGGTGGATAGTTGTTTTCTATCAGCAGTTAAAATATTTTTGTACCTTTCTTCTGGCCTCCATGGTCTCATATGAGAAATGTGGTGTCATTTGAATTCATGTTTTCCTATAGTTAATGTATTGTTTCTCTCTGGCTGCTTTCCAATCTTTTTTTTTTAATTTTAGTTTTCTGAATTCTAATTATGATGAGTCTTGGCAGGGATTTTGTTGGATATATCTTATTTAATATTAAGCAATTTTATGAACCTGTAAGTTTGTGTCTTCTATTGGAAAGTTTTCAGCTGTTATTTATATGAATGCTCTTTAACCCCACTCTCTTTCTTCTTTTGGAACTCTGATGATACAGATCTTTGTTCCACAGGTCACTGAGGCTATGTTCATTTTTTTCAGCATACTTTCCCCTCTATTATTTTGGATTGAGTGAATTTTATTGATTTGTACTCAAGTTCACCAATTTTATCATCTGTCATCCGCACCCTGTTATTGAACCTATTCAGTGAGGCTTTATTTCTGTTATTTGGCCACTCTTTATTTGTAATAACATGTTTTCCCAGAAAAATAACAATATATATATATATATATATATATATATATATATATATATATATATATATATATATTTGCAAATTGAGAGATTTTATCTATTCTTTTCAATCATTGTACTTTCTATTTATTTCTGTTTACTTGTTGGATTGGCTAGGACCATTATTGAAATGCTTATTAGTAGCAGTTATAATATCATTAATTTATTCATAACTTTATTTAAAATACTTTCAAAGTTTTAACACAAATATAATAGCTTTTTAATTACCCTTAATTAAATTAAGAAACTTTTATCTATAGTTTGCTAAACATTTTATAATGATGATGCATTGAATTTCTTAAGGTCCTTTTTTATCAGGTCCTTTTTTATATCAGTGATATGATAATATTTTCCTCCTAGTCTATTAAATAAGTGAACTACAGGGATAGATTATCAAATATATTTGCGTTTCTATGATACACTGACTTTAATAATATTTTAAATTATATTTCTATTGATTTCAGAGAGGAAGGAAGAGGGAGAGAGATAGAAACATCAATGATGAGAGAGAATCATTGATTGGCTGCCTCCTGCACACCCCCCACTGGGGATCAAGCCCGCAACCTGGGCATGTGCCCTTGACTGGAATCGAACCTAAGACCCTTCAGTCCACAGGCTGATGCTCTATCCACCGAGCCAAACCGGCTAGGGCTATTAATATTTTTAAATATATGTTTATTGATTTCAGAGAGGAAGGGAGAGATAGAAACATCAATGATGAGAATCAGTGATCAGCTGCCTTCTGCATGCCACACACTGGGGATCGAACCCACAACCCGGGCATGTGCCCTGACCAGGAATCAAACTGGCAACTTTGCAGTACACAGGACAATGCTCAACCAACTGAACCACTCCAGCTGGGCGATATAATTATTAATCAAACTCATATATAAGCAAAAACAAAATCCTAAACAAAATATTAGCAAATTGAATTCAAGAAGTTTTTAAAATAATAATAAAGTCGCCTGGCCTGCATGGTTGAACATTGACCTATGAACCAGAAAGTCACAGTTTGATTCCTGGTCAGGGCACATGCCAGGATTTCAGGTTTGATTCCCAGTTGGGGAGTGTATTGAAGGCAGCAGATCGACGTTTGATGTTTCTGATATTGATGTCTCTCTCTCTCTCTCTCTCTCTCTCTCTCTCTCTCTCTCTCTCTCTCTCTCTCTCTCTCCTCTCTGTAAATATGTCCTCAAGTGAGGATTAAATAATAATAATAATTCTATCTATTGCACTTCTTGTTCAGTTTCAGTATGAAGATTATGCTGCTAACCACCTAAAAGGAGTTTACAGGTTTCTCTCTTACATTTTAGAAGACTATACCTAAGATGAAAGTTATATGTTCTTTGAGGTTTTTGTTTTAATACCTCATGGAAGCACATGAAATATTAGTAAAAGATGCACATTCAAAGATTTATTTATTTTATAATTATTGGTCTATTCAGGTTTTCAACTTCTTATTTGGAAAATTTTGTAAACTTTTTATATTTCTAAATTATTATCATACATATACTTTATGTATGCAAATATATAGGCATATCTGTGTACATAGTAGTTTACTGATGTATTTTTTACCTTCTCCTTTTGATTACATTTGTCAATATTTCCATTTTTATTAATTCTATGAAATAACTAAATTTTTATTTTATGAAAATTTCTACTGCTTTTATATCTTCTCATTTTTAGCTTTTACATTTATTCATTTTTTTCATTCAGCTTGATTTTTGTTCATTTTGCAATTCTCTCTTTAGTTTTATATTTTAATACTTAATTCATTTAAATTTAATCTCCCAATATTCAAGTAAATTACCTTTGCATTGACTACATATCACAGGTAGTGTTTTTATTATTATTTATTTCTAAATCTATTTTTTAAAATATTTTTATTGATTACAGAGAGGAAGGGAGAAGGAGAGAGAGATAGGATCATCAATGATGAGAGTGAATCATTGATCAGATGCCTCTTGCACACTCCACACTGGGGATCGAACCTTCAACCCAGGCATGTGCCCTGACCGGGATTCAAACCATGACCTCCTGGTTCATAGGCAGCTGCTCAACCACTGAGCCATACCAGATGGACTCTAAATCTATTTTATTAAAATTTCTTCAATTTTCTTTAACCAATGATATTTAGAACTGTCTTTTTTCTTAATTTCTAAGTTGTATGGAATTTAGGGACTACATTTAAAAAAATAATTTCTAAATTTGTTTAATTGTGGTGTATGGACATCATTGGCACAATGTGATTATTTTAAATGAGTTAAGATATACTTTGTCAATTTTTGCAAATATAGTATACCAAATATGTATTTGCTTTACCTTCAAATAAATATTATGTTTTCTTTTCAATGTGCTGGTTAATTTGGATGTTGAAATCCTATATAAACCTGATTTGATTTATTTGTTTCTGAGAAAGGCTAAAGTCTCCTACCATTATTGAATATTTTTCAAATTCTCTTTTGAGACTCCATTAATATTTACTTTGTTTTATTTTAACAAAAATATGTTGGATATGTGAATAAATTTTCATGACTTTCATATATTTTAGTTGATTTTTCTTTATCATCATACTAAAGGCCCAGTGCATGAATTCATGCACAGGTGGGGTCCCTCAGGGTGGCCTGCAGGGATCAGGCCCAAACCAGCAGTCCAATGCCGCCTGCCACTCCTGCCTGCCACTCCTGCTCATCCTGGCCCCACTGCCCTGGCCATGGGCTTGTGCCTGGTCAGTCCCATTTGGGAGAGGCTTGCGCCGCCCCAGCGGCACTCACCAGCCATGAGCCCTGCCTCTGGTACCCTTTCCGAGGTGGGTGGGGGTGGGGCCGGGACACAATCAGCCTTCCAGCTGAGTGGTGGGATGCCTTTACTGGCCTGGGATCTGGATCTGTCCCACTGACATGTGCGCCAGCTGTCAGGAGCCACCTGGCGGCTGCTTTTATATCGTTTCTTCCTTGCAGAGCATTTAGGGAGGGAAAGCAGCCATGGTGCCTGAGGCTGACTTCCAGGAGGCAGGCAGCACTGTCAGGATCATGACAGCAGTGCTGGTCCATCAGTGCCTGGTCCATTATCTGGAGATTGAATCTGCAGGACTATTGAGGGAGTGAGTGGCTGCCACAGGGCTGGTGGGCTGCTGGGATTGGCCTGTCAGCTGAGCGGTGCTCCCACTGTGGGAGTGTACTGACCACCAGGGATCAGCTCCTGCATTGAGCGTCTTCCCCCTGGTGGTCATTGTGCGTCATAGTGACCAGTCGACCAGTCGTTCGGTCATTCGGATGCTTAGGCTTTTATAGATATAGACTAGAGGCGCGGTGCATAAAATTTGTGCACTTGGGGGGGGGGTCCCTCAGCCTGGCCTGCACCCTCTCACAGTCCAGGAGCTGTGGGAGGATGTCCAACTGTTGGATTAGTGGGCCTAAGCTGTCAGTAAGACATCCTTAGCATTGCCACTCAGGCGGGAGGGGCTCCCACCACTGCTCCTGTGCTTGCCAGCCATGAGGCCAGCTTCTAGCTGAATGGCGCTCTCCCTGTAGTAGTGCACTGACCACCATGGAGCAGCCCCTGCATTGAATGTCTGCCCCCTGCTGGTCAGTGCACATCATAGTGACAGGTCATTCCACCAATCAGTCATTTACATAATATTAGCCTTTTATTATATAGAATATGCTATAGATTAGCCCCCTAGAACCATAAGAAATGCAAAAAATTCACTGTTAACTCATTTTCAAATTGCCCGCACTTAAAGTCAAATTGCCACCCCCCCGCCCTGTGGGGCATGTGCTGCCCCTTGGGAACCAGTGGGCTTGACACTTTTCCTCTCTGAGCTTCATTTCTGAATACATATGCATATACCATGGGAATTATAATCTCTTCTCCGCCTACCTCACTGGGTTGTCATGAGGAGGTTCTGAGCTAATAAACCTAGAAATGTTTCATCAAGTAAGTGATGTCTAAACGGGAAGAGATTGTTATTTTTAAGCCCACAGGTATCCTCACAGGGAGCAGGTGCTGATTAGGGGAGGAGGGCATAGCCACTGGTGCTCAAGACCGCGGGGCATGCGGCTTGTCCCTCTCCTGGGCCTCAGCCTGGCTGGTCCCCATTCCTCTCTCACGAGATCAATTGTTCCTGGCTGGTTCCCATTCCTCTCTTGCAAGCTCATTTGTGCCTGGCTGGTCCCCATTCCTCTCTCCCCAGTGTTCAGTGTCTGAGCAGTTCCTGCACGAGGGTGCTAGGGTGTGAGGGTACAAGGGCATGAGGGTGCGAGGGTGCGATGACCATTTGCATATTAGCTCTTTATTATATGGGATATTATATGGGATTTTATGACAAAAGCAATTTGGAGATGTAAATAAGGGTACTAATCAATTAACCTTGAAATAGGGAGATTATTCTGGATTATCTGAGAGGCCCAAATATAATCAATTATATGGGGCAGAATTAGAGTTATTAAAAATACAAATATTAAGTTTTCAAACCAATATAAAAAAAAAAAGATGAGGAAGAGCATGTATCTGTGTGATGATTCAAATTTAAAGACTTTATCTCCTCTATTGGATTAGGGTCTTCTATTGAGTTAAATAGCCAACTCTGCAGAATAATTAGTGGCTGGAGTTGTTGATACCACACACTGAAAAGGATATATAATTTCTGTTTTGTTTTTTTTTCTCCTGGAATCTGTAACTTCACTCCAATCATGGGAAAACGCCAGACAGATCCAAATTGATAGCATTCTATAAAGTAACTAATTAGTGATTTGAAATACTATCAAGTCAATAAAAACAAGGAAACACTGAGGACTTGTTACAAATTGAAAGATACAAAGGAAAAATTATACAAATGCCATATAAAATCCTGGGTAGTATCCTAGAACAGAAAAAGGATATGACTGGGAAAAAAATGATGAAATGTAACAAGGTCTATAGTTTTCTTTAAGATATCTATAGACCTTGTTACATTTCAAGAAAACTATAGACCTTCATATCTATCTCTCTCTCTCTCTCTCTCTCTCTCTCTCTCTCTCTCTCTCTATATATATATATATATATATATATATATATATATATATATATATGTTATTTCAGAGAGGAAGGGAGGGGGAGAGATAGAAACATCAGTGATGAGAGAGAATCATTGATTGGCTGCCTCCTGCACGCCCCACACTGGGGATCTGAGACCACAACCTGGTCATGTGCCACAGGGAATCGAACCATGACCTCCTGGTTCATAGGTAAATGTTCAACCACTGAGTCATGCCAGCCAGGCTGACAGATGATCTTTAAATAGGGCATGGTCTATCAATATTTGACTACAAGAAAGGTTGCCAGCTTTTATGAGCTCAGGGTGAAAAACCTGCTTGTGATCACGCAGCACAGAAGGGTCAAAACAGTATGTAAAATGAATTTTTGTAACTCAATTCTAAGTTTACCAAGTATCAATTCTACTTAGGTGGTAACAGATAGTTGACCTGAAGCATGAATCTGTGCCAACAAGTTGATCCATTCTACAGATAAAAATTCTCTTAAGCCTTTTTTCAAAGTCTGTGTCTTAAATAAAGTGTGTAACATTACCATTATGGGTTTTAAACATTGTAACAGATCATTCTATCCAAAATTTGGAGGCAGACAAGTCCTGAAACTATTCTTAATTTGTTCTCCTGTAGGTGGTTGCCTCTTCTGCTTCATATATATCAGGAAGTCTCAATTACTCTTTTTCTTCTGACTGCTATCCTATTAACTCTTTTTCTCCTGACTGCTATCCTATTAAATATTGGGCATTTTTCATGCTTTCACCTGTTTCCTTTCTAGCATTGTCTTTCTATCTTCTGCCCTTTTAAAGGGGTATTCTTATTTAGTTCAGTTATTAGAAGCCCTACAAATGTGCCTGTTATGAACTAAAATAGATAAAATTTGATACACTACTTTACCATGAGATTAAGCAATAGGATTACAGGACCATTCACAATTATTTCTGCTGAAATTATTGTGGTTTGTAATACCTGTAGGGCAGTGGTCGGCAAACTCATTAGTCAACAGAGCCAAATATCAACAGTATGATTGAAATTTCTTTTGAGAGCCAAATTTTTTTAACTTAAACTTCTTCTAATGCCACTTCTTCAAAATAGACTCGCCCAGGCCGTGGTATTTTGTGGAAGAGCCACACTCAAGGGGCCAAAGAGCCGCATGTGGCTCCGAGCCACAGTTTGCCGGCCACTGCTGTAGGGCATAGTGGTAACACCACACAATCTTTATTTCTTAAATAATATCAAAGACATTTTGGACTATTAAAATGCAGAGTGATTGAGAAAAATGGAACAAAGGTCTGAAGACAAGAAATAAATAGAAGAAATGTCTTTTTTGATGCAAAGAAAACATTTTGCTAGTGTTATTTTCAGAAAGGAAACATTTTCAAGTATAAATCTGATTTCAACTAACAGAGACTTCCCTGTTTTGGGATATACATATCCCATGACTCTTCACACTTCATCTGAACGCTACATGGACTTTATTTTTCCTAACAACTAGCTAAAAGGCACACCTATTTAACAACTCCATCAGAATGGAAAAACTCTGAAAAAGGCAATCATGTAGCTCTCTGAAAGGCAATATAGTACTCTGTGGAATACTCTAGAAAATATATGTTTAGCTGATTTTATGTAATGGGAAAATAAAAGTTGTTATATTGTATTTATTTTTTACGTTTTTAATTAACTAACTAATTAATTAATTAATTTTTTATTGTTTAAAATATTACATATATTAGTACACATATCTCCTTTTTTCCTCATTGACCTTCCCCCAGCCTCCCCTACCCCCTATAGCATGCCCTCATCCCACCCCCCAGTGTCTTGTATCCATTGGTTGTGCTTATATGCATGCATACAAGACCTATGGTTGATCTATTTCCCTCCCTCCCCAACACTCCCCAACCTTCCCGCTGTAATTGGACAGTCTGTTGGGTGCTTTACTGCCTCTGTGTCTATCTTGTTATTCATCAGGTTATAATGTTCTTTATTTTCCATAAATGAGTGAGATCATGTGGTATTTTTCTTTCATTGCCTGGCTTATTTCACTTAACATAATGCTCTCCAGATCCATCCATGCTGCTGCAAATGGTAAGAATTCCTTCTTTTTTACCACAGCATAGTATTCCATTGTGTAGATGCACCACAGTTTTCTAATCCATTCATCTGCTGATGGGCATTTAGGCTGTTTCCAAATCTTAGCTATGGTGAATTGTGCTGCTATGAACATAGGGGTGCATATATCCTTTCTGATTGGTGTTTCTAGTTTCTTGGGATATAATCCTAGAAATGGGATTACTGGGTCAAATGGGAGCTCCATTTTTAGTTTTCTGAGGAAACTCTATACTGTTGTCCACAGTGGCTGCACCAGTCTGCATTCCCACCAGGAGTGCATGAGGGTTCCTTTTTCTCCACATCCTTGCCAGCACTTGTCATTTGTTGATTTGTTGATGGTTGCCATTCTGACAGGAGTGAGATGGTACTGCATTGTCGTTTTGATTTGCATCTCTCAGATAATTAGTGACTTTGAGCATGTTTTCATGTGTCTCTTGGACTTCCTTCGGTCTTCTTCTGAAAAGATTCTATTTAGGTCCGTTGCCCATTTTTTTTATTAGATCATTTATCTTCCTTTTATTAAGTTGTATCAGTTCCCTGTAAATGTTGGAGATTAAACCCTTATCAGTGATAACATTTGCAAATATGTTCTCCCATACAGTGGGCTTTCTTGTTGTTTTGTTGATGGTTTCTTTTGCTGCGAAAAAGCATGTTATTTTGATGTAGTCCCATTTGTTTATTTTCTCTTTAGCTTCAATTGCCCTAGGAGCGGTATCAGTGAAGAAATTGCTTTGGCATATGTCTGAGATTTCTCTGCCTGTGGATTACTCTAGTATTTTTATAGTTTCCCGTCTTATGTTTAAGTCCTTTTATCCATTTTGAGTTTATTTTTGTGTATGGTGTAAGTTGGTGGTCTAGTTTCATTTTTTTGCATGTATCTGTCCAATTTTCCCAACACCATTTATTGAAGAGACTGTCTTGACTCCATTGTATGTTCATGCTTTGTCAAATATTAATTGAGCATAGTGGTTTGGGTCTATATCTGGATTCTCTATTCTATTCCATTGATTTATATGTCTGTTCTTGTGCCAGTACAAGGCTGTTTTCTTTTTAAAATATATTTTATTGATTTTTTTACAGAGAGGAAGGGAGAGGGATAGAGAGCTAGAAACATTGATGAGAGAGAAACATCGATCAGCTGCCTCCTGCACACACCCTACTGGGAATGTGCCTGCAACTGAGGTACATGCCGCCGACTGGAATCTAACCTGGGACCCTTTAGTCCACAGGCCGATGCTCTATCCACTGAGCCAAACCCGTTAGGGCAGTACAAGGCTGTTTTGAGAACAGTGGCATTGAAATACAGCTTGAAATCTGGTATTGAGATCCCACCTACTTTGTTCTTCTTTCTCAGGATTGCTATGGCTATTCGGGGTCTTTTTTTATTCCAGATGAATTTTTGGAGTGTTCTTTCTAGGTCTGTGAAATATGTCATTGGTATTTTAATGAGTAGTGCATTGAATCTATAGACTTTTGGATTGTATGGACATTTTAATGATGTTGAATCTCTCAATCCATGAACATGGTATGTTTTCCATCTGTTTACGTCTTCCTCTATCTCTTTTTTCAGTGTCCTGTAGTTTTCCGCGTATAGGTCTTTTACCTCCTTAGTTAAGTTTATTCCTAGGTATCTTAAATTTTTTGGTGCAGTGGTAAATGGGATTGTTTTTTGAGTCTCTCTAATTTCACTGTGGGTGTATAGAAATGCCATAGATTTCTTGGCATTAACTTTGTATCCTGCTACATTGCCAAATTCATTTATTAAGTCTATTAGTTTTTTGATGGAGTCTTTCGGGTTTTTTATGTACAATATCATGTCATCTGCAAATAAGGACAGCTTTACTTATTCTTTTCCAATTTTGATGCCTTTTATTTCTTCTTCTTGTCTAATTGCAATGGCTAGTACTTCCAGTACTATGTTGAACAGGAGTGGTGAGAGTGGGCATCCCTGTCTTGTTCCTGTTCTTAGGGGAAATGATTTTAGTTTTTGCCCATTGAGTATGATGTTAGCTGTGGGTTTGTCACATAAGGCTTTTATGATGTTGAGGTATGATCCTTCTATTTCCACCTTCTTGAGAGTTTTTATCAAGAAAGGGTTTTGGGTTTTGTCAAATGCTTTTTCTGCATCAATTAATATGACTATGTGATTTTTATCTCTCAATTTGTTTAAGTGATGGATCACGTTTATTGATTTGTGGATATTGTACCATCCTTGCATTCCTGGGATAAATCCTACTTGGTCATGGTGTATGATCTTTCTGATGTAATCTTGGATCCGATTTTCTAGAATTTTGTAGAGGATTTTGGCATCTATGTTCATTAGGGATATTGGCCTGTAATTCTCTTTCATTGTGTTGTCTTTATCTGGTTTTGGTATTAGGGTGATGCTGGCTTCATAGAAGGTGCTTGGAAGTGTTCCTTCCTCTTGAATTTTTTGGAATAGTCTGAGGAGGATAGGTTTAAGTTCTTCCTTGAATGTTTGGTAAAACTCCCCTGTGAAGCGGTCTGGCCCCAGGATTTTGTTTGTTGGAAGCTTTTTGATGACTGCTTCAATTTCTTCCATAGTTATTGGCCTATTGAGATGTTTAGATTCTTTCTGATTGAGTTTTGGAAGGTTATATTTTTCTAGGAATATGTCCATTTCCTCCAGGTTGTCCTGTTTCTTGGAATAGAGTTGTTTATAGTATTTTTTAATAATCCTTTGTATTTTGGTGGGGTCTGTTGTTATTTCATTTCTGATTTTGTTTATTTGGGTCCTCTCTCTTTGCTTCTTGGTGAGCCTGGCAAGATGTTCATCAATCTGTTTATCCTTTCAAAGAACCAGCTCTTGGTTTTGTTGATCTTTTGTATTGTGGTTTTTTTTGTTTTTTGTTTTTTTTTTGTTGTCTCAATGTCGTTTATCTCCACTCTGATCTTTATTATTTCCTTCCTTCTGCTTACACTGGGCTTTTCTTGTTGCTCTCTTTCTAACTCTTTGAGTTGTAGGGGTAGGTAATTTATTACCAATGTTTCTTGTTTTTTTAGTAGGCTTGTATAGCTATGAACTTCCCTCTCAAGACTGCTTTCGCTGTGTTCCTTAGATTTTGGATTGTTTTGTTTTTATTGTAATTTGTTGCCATGATGTTTTTTTATTTCTTTTTGATCTCTATGGTCACCCAGTCATTGTTTAATAGCATGCTGTTTAGTCTCCATGTGTTTGATTTTTTTGAATTGTTTATATTGTAGTTGATTTCCAGTTTTATGCCACTGTGATCTGAGAAGATGCTTGATATGATTTCTATCTTCTTGAATTTGTAGAGAATTTGCCTATGACCCAATATATGGTCTGTCTTTGAAAATGACCCATGGACACTTGAGTAGAATGTATACTCTGTGGCTTTAGGGTGAAATGTTCTGAAGATGTCAATTAATTACATCTGGTCTAGTAAGTCAGTTAGGATTGATGTTTCTTTGCTGACTTTTTGTTTAGAGGATTTTTCCAGTGGTGATAGTGGGGTATTAAAGTCTCCTACTATGATTGTATTGCTGTCAATCTCTCCCTTGATATCCTCCAGGAGTTGTTTTATGTATTTGGGTGCTCCAGTATTGGGTGCGGAGATGTTTACCAGAGTTATTTCTTCTTGTTGAATTGCTCCCTTTAGTATTATGTAGTGGCCTTCCTTATCTCTTGTTATGTCCTTCACTTTGTGACCTAATTTGTCAGATATAAGTATTGTCACCCCAGCTTTTTTTTTATTTGCATTCACCTGAAAAACCTTTTTCCATCCCTTCACCCTCAGTCTGTGTGCGTCTTTTTTTCTGAGGTGGGTTTCTTGTAGACATCAGATATATGGGTCATGTTTTCTTATCCAATACGTTACCCTATGTCTTTTGATTGGGGAATTTAATCCATTTACATTTACAGTTATTATTGATAGGTACTTATTTGTCACCATTTTTATTCTTTACCCTTTTGATCCTTCTTCACTTCCTATTTCTTTTTTTTATAGCAGAACATTTAGCATTTCTTGCATTGCTGGTTTGGTGGTAATAAATTCCCTTAGTCCTTTTTTGTCTGTAAACTTCGTGATTTCACCTTTAATTTTGATTGCTAGCCTTGCTGGGTACAGTATTCATAGATTCAGACCCTTCCTTTGCATGACTTTGTATATTTCATTCCATTTCCTTCTGGCCTGATGAGTTTCTGTTGAGAAATCAGTCGCTAGTCCGATGGGGGTTCCTTTGTAGGTAACTTTCTGTCTCTCTCTGGCCACTTTTAAGATTCTTACTTTGTTGTTGGTGTTTGCTAATTTAATTATAATCTGCCTTGGCATCAGTCTTTTGGGGTTTCCTTTTGCTTGGGACTCTGTGAGTTTCTTGGATTTGTGTGGGTTTTTCTTCCCGATATCAGGGAAGTTTTCTGTCATTATTTCTTCAAACAGATTTTCTATTCCTTGCTCAGTTTCCTCTCCTTCTGGAACCTCTATTATGCGGAT
Source organism: Plecotus auritus (assembly GCF_963455305.1). Lineage (NCBI taxonomy): Eukaryota > Metazoa > Chordata > Mammalia > Chiroptera > Vespertilionidae > Plecotus > Plecotus auritus. Next base: position 101,086,000 of record NC_137784.1, read on the forward strand.
ATTGTTTTGTTTCGTGTTGTCCCAAAGTTCCCTTAGGCTCTCCTCCTGCTTTTTAATTTTTTTTTCCTAGAAGCTCCTCTACTTGGTTATTTTTCCCTACCTTGTCTTCTAGCTCACTGATGTGGTCCTCTGCTTCTTCTAGTCTACTCTTGATGCTTTCTATTGAGTTCTTTACAGCTGCAATGTCATTTTTCATTTCTTCTTGGTTCTTCTTCATTTCCTCTTGGTTCTTACACATATTGTCAAATTTGTCTTCCATTCTTTTCAGCCACCTTATGACCATTTCTCTGAATTCTTTTTCTGGAAGGTTGCTTGCCTCCATTTCGTTTACTTCCTTTTCTGGTGATGACTGCTTTTCTTTCATATGCGCGCTATTTCTTTGTATCCTATGGTCTCTTCACTGCTTGTCTGGTTATGTAGTTCTCTCTCTCCTGCATTGATTTAAAGGCACAAAATACAACACAACCAGGTACAACACACAAGGCCCTGAACATAAATGTATTCATGGTATTAATAACTCCAAATAAAGGTGACCACCAGAGAAAGGCAAATTAGAGGATAGGAGATAAAGAAGAAGAGAAAAAAAAAAGAAAGAATGGAGTGCAAAAATGAAATTGGGAATTGGAAAAAAAGTAAGAGTGAAAAGAAAGAGAATAAGGAAAAAGAGGGGAACAAGCTATATATATGGGGAGAAAACTCCAATAGAGCAGCCACTAATCCCAACAAATGCCAGCATCAAGTACCTGGAGATGAATAAAAACTACAAACAACAACTAATATAAAGTAAGGCGAGGGAAAACAGAAGCAAAAAACAAAAACAAAAATAAAATGAAACAAAAAAAGAATAAGCAAAACAATCTCACAAACAAGCATAAAAAATCGATATAATCAACATTCAAGAAAACAACAACAAAAGGATAGAGAGAAAAACAATTTTTTTGATAGTGAAAACAGAGAAGAGAGAGGTGTGTATGGACTTGGACCAGGGGATTGGAAATTAGATATATAATTAGGGTGAAATTTTAACAGGCAGTAAGAAATAATAGGGAAAATCTAAAGCAGGAAATGGGTAAGAGAAACAGGACAACAAAAGGGAAAAAGTTAGGAAGAGAGCGATAGCTTAAAGGTAAAGTTGAGATAGAGTAAAATGATGCGAAAGGGCAGATAAAAATAGAATATAGAACACTAATCCCAAAGTAAAATAAAAAGAAAATAAAATGATACTTTTTTTAAAAAAAAAAGGTAAAATAGTAGTTGTAATAATACTGATTGAAAATAAAAATGTAATAATTAAAAAGGTAAAATCAAGTGAGGAAAAAAGAGAAAAAATTAGTTTCTTAAGTAAAAGATGGGAAAAAAATAAAATGTGCAGTAGTGAAGGTCATTCACTTCCTCTACTGTTCTTTTTGGCACGCCTGTTTCTCATTCAGGACAGTATTGCAGTTTCCTGCATTCCACTGCTCCTCAGTGTTGTAGCCAGTCCTGATTTTTAAGCAGGCAGTGTGTCTTAATTTCCTGTGTTTTTTTATTTGTGTTTACACAAGTGTCAATTTGTGATTCAATCCCTGGGTGACAGTGTGTCTGGATTGACCTCCGGGTCTATAGGTTCTCTGTAGCCAGTTCTTAGATCCTGCTTTCCCTGTGACACTCAATACTGGTTTTTGGGAATGGGTTGCCCCAGAGCTGTTTCTCTGACGGTTATTCCCTGCTCTGATCCCCAGGTTCCAGAAAAACAACTTTTCCCTGCAGTCTCTTAGGGTGTCCCCAATTGGGTGATCCTATGTATTGGGCTTAGTAATCAGAAGCAAGGATTTAAAGGAAAAAGAAAAAAAAAAAAAGAGCCAGTGTAAGTGTGCGAACTCTGGGTCTGCACGCACTTCTGGGCAGTCTTTTTTTCCCACTTGGGTCTAAGCAGCCGGCACACTTTTAAAATTTTTAGGTTGTCCTTTTGTGCCCAGATCAAAATGGATTGCTTTTTAGAGTTCTCTTTGGTTAGCAGCTCTGAGGACCCCCTACCACATTCACGGATCACGCAGCCCCAACAGCCACAGATTTTTCTAGGTGCAGACTTCCCCCAGTCCTCCAGATCCTGCAGTGTGCACATTTCTCTCTCCTGCCGGGACCAGAGACCTCACCTTATCCCAGGCAAAATCTGACCTTTCCATGGTGGAGTGTAGAGCTCCTCTGAATACACGTGTTAGTGCCAATTGGGGTGCGGTGTTCTGGGGTTCGCAGCCATTCAATGGGTGTTGCAGTTGTAGATTTTCAGGCTTCCGATAACATCCACTTTCCCCTTCAAGATGGCATGGTCTCCACATCCGAGCCGGTTGCTCTGGGAGGGACCCAGTAGCAGTGGGGTCTCCCCGGTCAGGGGAGCCCCGTCCAGCAATCCCCTACCATCTCCTGGAGTATAGTTGTCTCTCAACTCACAAACAAATACTCCCTGTGCAACCCTCAGCTGTTCTATCTGCTCCGGGACAAGGCTCGGGGCACATCTGTCTATTCCGCTGCAATTTTTTTTATCCTTGTATCCTCATTTCTAGTTTCAGTTATATTTTAGAAGAAATATGAGATCAATGATGCTGGTGTTTCTCAGTGCCTTCCATCACAATGTCATAATATTAGGCTCTCCTGTGATTGGTAGTGTTAATTTGGATCACTTAGGTGATGCCATCCATATTTCTCTATTCAAAAGTTACTCCCCTATTAATCAGTAAATAGTCTGGAGATACTTGAGAACTCTGCAAATATCTTGTTAATCAACAAATTTTCACTCAATAGTGTTATTATCCATTGATAAGTATGGCCTTGATCAGTTATTACCATGATTTCAAAATGATGATTTTCTAGCTATTATCTTGCATATTTATTAGTTTTCTTTTATGGCAAATAAAAAATTACTCTCCTCTTATGGTTTTGTTCTCTCAATCCTTTCTTTTTTCCCATTCTGGTCTTAATCTCTTTCTATTTTTCTCTGTATCTGATTTCTGTCCCTCTCTTTTTTTTATTAAGGTATTATATGTGTACATATCTTACCATTGCCCCCCCACGCCACTCCCATACATGCCCTCACCCCCCAATGTTTTGCATCCGTTGGTTACTCTTAAATGCATGAATATAAGTCCTTCAGTTGATCTCTTATTTCCCCCACCTCTCCCTAACCTTCCCACTGTAATTTGACTGTCTGTTTGATGCTTTACTGCCTCTGTATCTATCTTTTTGTTCATCAGTTTATACTGTTTTTCATTATCCCCAAATGAGTGAGATCATGTGGTATTTTTCTTTCATTGACTGGCTTATTTCACTTAGCATAATGTTCTCTAATTCCATCCAGGTGCCTACAAATGGTAGTAATTCCTTCTTTTTTATGGCAGCATAGTATTCCATTGTGTAGATGTACCATAGTTTTCTGATCCAGTCATCTGCTGACGGGCACCTAGGCTGTTTCCAAATCTTAGCTATTGCAAATTGTGCTGCTATGAACATAGGGGTGCATATATCCTTTCTGATTGGTGTTTCTAGTTTCTTAGGATATATTCCTAGGAGTAGGATTACTGGGTCAAATGGGAGTTCCATTTTCAGTTTTTTGAGGAAACTCCATACTGTTCTACACGGTGGCTGCACCAATCTGCATTCCCACCTGCAGTGCACGAGGGTTCCTTTTTCTCCGCATCCTCGCCAACACTTGTGGTTTGTTGATTTGTTGATGATAGCCATTCTGACAGGTGTGAGATGGTATCGCATTGTCGTTTTGATTTGCATCTCTCAGATAATTAGTGACTTTGAGCATGTTTTCATGTGTCTCTTGGCCTTCCTTCTGTCTTCTTTCGAAAAGATTCTACTTAGGTCCATTGCCCATTTCTTTATTGGATCATTTATCCTCCTTTTATTAAGTTGTATAAGCTGCCTGTAGATGTTGGAGATTAAAACTTATCAGTGATAACATTTGCAAATATGTTCTCCCATACAGTGGGGTTTCTTGTTGTTTTGTTGATGGTTTCTTTTGCTGTGCAAAAGCTTTTTATTTTGATGTAGTCCCATTTGTTTATTTTCTTTTTGACTTCCATTGCCCTAGGAGCAGTATCAGTGAAAAAGTTCTTTCTGAATATGTCTGAGATTTTGCTGCCTGTGGATTCCTCTAGTATTTTTATGGTTTCCTGTCTTATATTTAAGTCCTGTATCCATTTTGAGTTTATTTTTGTGTATGGTGTAAGTTGGTGATCTAGTTTCATTATTTTGCATGTATCTGTCCAATTTTCCAACACCATTTATTGAAGAGACTGTCTTGACTCCATTGTATGCCCATGCCTCCTTTGTCAAATATTAATTGTGCATTTTGGTTTGGGTCAATATCTGGATTCTCTATTCTATTCCATTGATCTATATCTCTGTTCTTGTGCCAGTACCAGGCTGTTTTGAGGACAGTGGCTTTGTAATACAGCTTGAAATCTGGTATTGAGATCCCGCCTACTTTATTATTCTTTCTCAGGATTGCTGTGGCTATTCAAGGTCTTTTTTATTCCAGATGAATTTTTGGAGAGTTCTTTCTAGGTCTGTGAAATATGCCGTTGGTATTTTAATGGGGAGTGCATTGAATCTATAGATTGCTATGGGTAGTATGGACATTTTAATGATGTAGATTCTACCAATCCATGAACATGGTATGTTCTTCCATCTGTTTACATCTTCCTCTATCTCTTTTTTCAGTGTCCTGTAGTTTTCCGTGTATAGGTCTTTATCTCCTTGGTTAGGTTTATTCCTAAGTATCTTAATTTTTTTGGTGCAATGGTAAATGGGATTGCTTTTTTATTCTCTTTCTGTAAGTTCACTATTGGTGTATAGAAATGCCATAGATCTCTTGGCGTTAATTTTGTATCCTGCTACATTGCCAAATTCATTAAGTCTGTTAGTTTTTTGATGAAATCTTTTGGGTTTTTTATGTACAATATCATGTCATCTGCAAATAAGGACAGCTTTACTTATTCTTTTCCAATTTGGATGCCTTTTATTTCTTCTTGTCTAATTGCAATGGCTAATACCTCCAGTACTATGTCAAACAGGAGTGGTGAGAGTGGGCATCCCTGTCTTGTTCCTGTTCTTAGGGGAAATGATTTTAGTTTTTGCCCATTGAGTATGATGTTAGCTGTGGGTTTATCATATATAGCTTTTACTATGTTGAGGTATGATCCTTCTATTCCCACCTTGCTGAGAGTTTTTATCAAGAAAGGGTGTTGGATTTTGTCAAATGCTTTTTCTGCATCAATTGATATGACTATGTGATTTTTATCTCTCAATTTGTTTATGTGATGTATCACATTTATTGATTTGCGGATATTGTACCATCCTTGCATTCCTGGGATAAACCCTACTTGGTCATGGTGTATGATCTTTCTGATGTACTGCTGGATCCGATTTGCTAGAATTTTGTAGAGGATTTTGGCATCTATGTTCATTAGGGATATTGGCCTGTAATTCTCCTTCATTTTGTTATCTTTATCTGGTTTTGGTATTAGGGTGATGCTGGCTTCGTAGAAGGAGCTTGGAAGTGTTCCTTCCTCTTGAATTTTTTGGAATAGTCTGAGGGGGATAGGTTTTAGTTCTTCCTTGAATGTTTGGTAAAACTCTCCTGTGAAGCCATCTGGCCCTGGGCTTTTGTTTGCCGGAAGCTCTTTGATGACTGCTTCAATTCCTTCCATAGTTACTGGCATATTGAGCTGTTTAGATTCTTCCTGATTGAGTTTTGGAAGGTTATATTTTTCTAGGAATATGTCCATTTCCTCCAGGTTGTCCAGTTTGTTGGAATAGAGTTTTTCGTAGTATTTTTTTTTAACAACCCTTTGTATTTCGGCGGGATCTGTTGTTATTTCACCTCTTTCATTTCTGATTTGGTTATTTGGGTCCTCTCTCTTTGCTTCTTGGTGAGCCTGGCTAGAGGTTCATCAATCTTGTTTATGCTTTCAAAGAACCAGCTCTTGGTTTTGTTGATCTTTTGTATTGTTTCTTTGGTCTCAATGTCGTTTATCTCCACTCTGATCTTTATTATTTCCTTCCTTCTGCTTACACTGGGCTTTTCTCATTGCTCTCTTTCTAACTTTTTGAGTTTTAAGGTTAGGTAATTTATGACCATTGTTTCTTGTTTTTTTCAGTAGGCTTGTATAGCTATGAACTTCCCTCTCAAGACTGCTTTCGCTGTGTCCCATAGATTTTGGATTGGAGTGTTTTCATTGTCATTTGTTGCAATGATGTTTTTTATTTCTTCTTTGATCTCTGGTAACCCAGTCATCGTTTAATAACATGCTGTTTAGTCTCCATGTGTTTGATTTCTTTGGGTTGTTTTTATTGTAGTTGATTTCCAGTTTTATGCCACTGTGGTCTGAGAAGATGCTTGATATGATTTCTATCTTCTTGAATTTGAAGAGACTTTGCCTATGTCCCAACATATGGTCTATCTTTGAAAATGACCCATGTGCACTTGAGAAGAATGTATATTCTGTGGCTTTGGGGTGAAATGTTCTGAAGATGTCAATTAATTCCATCTGGTCTAGTGAGTCATTTAGGATTGATGTTTCTTTGCTGATTTTTTGTTTAGAAGATTTGTCCAATGGTGATAGTGGGGTATTAAAGTCTCCTACTATGATTGTATTGCTGTCAATCTCTCCCTTGATATCCTCCAGGAATTGTTTTATGTATTTGGTTGCTCCTCTATTGGGTGCATATATGTTTACCAGAGTTATTTCTTCTTGTTGAATTGCTCCCTTTAGTATTATGAAGTGGCCTTCCTTATCTCTTGTTATGTCCTTCACTTTGAGATCTAATTTGTCAGATATAAGTATTGCTACCCCAGCTTTTTTTTTTCTCTTCCATTTGCCTGGAAAAACTTTTTCCATCCCTTCACCCTCAGTCTGTGTGCGTCTTTTTTTCTGAGGTGGGTTTCTTGTAGACAACAGATATATGGGTCTTGTTTTCTTATCCAATCCATTACCCTATGTCTTTTGATTGGGGAATTTAATCCATTTACATTTAAAGTTATTATTGATAGGTACTTATTTGTCACCATTCCTATTCTTTACCCCTGTGTTCCTTCTTCACTTCCTATTTCTTTCTTTCTTTTTTTTTTTTTTTTTTTTTTTTTTTTTTTTTTTTTTACAGCAGACCCTTTAGCATTTCTTGCATTGCTGGTTCAGTGGAAATAAATTCCCTTAGTCCTTTTTTGTCTGTGAAGCTCCTGATTTCACCTTCAATTTTGATTGACAGCCTTGCTGGGTACAGTATTCTTGGATTCAGACCCTTCCTTTGCATGACTTTGTATATTTCATTCCATTCCCTTCTGTCCTGATGAGTTTCTGTTGAGAAATCAGTTGGTAGTCTGATGGGGGTTCCTTTGTATGTAACTTTCTGTCTCTCTCTTGCCGCTTTTAAGATTCTTACTTTGTCGTTGGTGTTTGACAATTTAATTATAATGTGCCTTGCCGTCGGTCTTTTAGGGTTCATTTTGCTTGGGACTCTGAGCTTCTTGGATTTGTGTGGGTTTTTTCTTCCATATATCAAGGAAATTTTCTGTCATTATTCCTTCAAAGAGGTTTTCTATTACTTGCTCAGCTTCCTTTCCTTCTGGAACCCCTATTATGCGGATGTTGTTTTGTTTCGTGTTGTCCCAACGTTCCCTTATGCTCTCCTCCTGCCTTTTAATTTTTTTTTTCCAGAAGTTTCTCTACTGGGTATTTTTTCCCATCTTGTCCTCTAGCTCACTGATTCCATCCTCTGCTTCTTCTAGTCTACTCTTGATGCTTTCTATTGAGTTCTTTACAGCTGCAATGTCATTTTTCATTTCTTCTTGGTTCTTCTTCATTTCTTCTTGGTTCTTACTCATATTGTCGAATTTGTCTTCCATTCTTTTCAGCCACCTTATGACCATTTCTCTGAATTCTTTATCTGGAAGGTTGCTTGCCTCCATTTCGTTTACTTCCTTTTCTGGTGATGCCTGCTTTTCTTTCATATGCAGGCTGTTTCTTTGTCTCCCCATGGTCTCTCTTCTCTGGGTGTCTGGTTATGTAGTTCTCTCTCTCCTGCAATGATTTAAAGGCACAAAATACAGCACTACCAGGTACAACACACAAGGCACTGAACAGAAATGTATTCACGATATTAATAACTCCAAATAAAGGTGACCACCAGAGAAAGGCAAATTAGGGGATAGGAGAGAAAGAAGAAGAGGAAAAAGAAAGAAAGAAGAAAAAAAAGGAGTGTCAAAATGAAACTGGGAAAAGGTAAAAAAAGTAAGAGAGACAAGAAAGAGACTAAGAGAGAAAGGGGAACAGACTATACATATTGGGGATAAAACTCCAATATAACAATCACTAATCCCAGCAAATGCCAGCAACCAGTACCTGTGGATTAATACAAACTACAACACCAACTAATATTGAGTGAGGCAAGGGAAAACAGAAGCACAAAACAAACAAAAGAAGTATAAGCAAAACAATATCACAAAAAAGCATAACAATTCAATATAATCTACATTCAAGTGAACAACAACAAAAGGACAGAGAGAAAAACAATTTTTTGGATAGTTAAGACAGCGAAGAGTGATGTGTGTATGGACTTGGAGCAGGGGATTGGAGATTAGATATGTAAGTAGGGTGAAATTTTAACAAGCGGTAAACAGAAAGAATAGGGAAAATCTAAAGCAGGAAAGGAGTAAGATAAACAGGACACCGAAAAGGGGAAGGTTAGGAAGAGAGTGATGGCATAAAGGTAGAGTTGAGATAGAGTAAAACGATGCTAAAGGAAAGATGAAAATAGAATGTAGTACACTAATCCCAAAATAAAATGAAGAGAAAATAAAATGACACTTTAAAAATAAAAGATAAAATAGCAGTAGTAATAATACGGCTAGAAAATAAAAATGTGATAATTAAAAAGGTAAAATCAAGTGAGGAAAAAAGAAAAAAAATAGTTTCTTGAGTAAAAGATGCAAAAAATAAAAATAAAAAAATAAAAATAAATAAAAATAAAATGTGGAGTAGTGAAGGTCATTCACTTCCTCTGTTGTTCGGTTTGGCACGCCTGTTTCTCATTCCGGACAGTATTGCAGTTCCCTGCATTCCACTGCTCTTCAGTGTTGTAAGCCAGTCCTGATTTTAAGCAGGCGGTGTGTCTTAATTTCTTGTATTCCTTTATTTTTGATTACACAAGAGTCAATTTGTGATTCAGCCCCTGGGTGGCAGTGTTTCTGGATTGACTTCCGGGTCTATCTATGGCCTCTCTAGGCAGTGTTAGAGCCTTCTTTCCCTGTGGCACTCACTACCGGTTTGTGGGAGTGGGCTGCCTCAGAGCTGGCTCTCCGATGGTCACTCCCTGCTCCGATCCCCAGGTTCCAGAAAAACACTTTCCCCTGCAGTCTCCCAGGGTGTCCCCAACTGGGTGATCCTATGTATTGGGCTTAGTAATCAGAAGCAAGAATTTCAAGAGGAAGAAGCCCAAGTGTGCGAACTCTGGGGCTGCGCGTAATTCTAGGTAGCCGGCACACCCCTGAAATTCTTAAGGTGTCCCTGCACGTCATATCAAAATGGGTTGCTTTTTAGAGAGCCCTTCTGTTATCAGCTCTGAGGACCCCCTTCCACATTCATGGATCACGCCAGCCCCAACAGCCATGGATTTTTCTAGGCACAGACTTCCCTGGTCCTCCAGCTCCCACAAAACGCGCATTCCTCTCTCTCGCCGGGACCAGATACCTCACCTTATCCCAGGCGAAATCTGACCTTTCTGTGGTGGATTGTAGAGCTACTCTGAACCCGTGTTTTTGCGCCAATTGGGGAGCGTTGTTCTGGGGCTCGCAGCTGTTCTGTGGGTGCCACAGTTGTGGATTCTCAGGCTTCCGATAAGCTCCACTTTCCGGTTCAAGATGGCGCAGACTCCGCGTCCAAGCCCGCAGCTCCGGGAGGGGACCCAGCCGCAGTGGGTGCTGCCAGGTCAGGGGAACCCTGTCTAGCAGTCCCACACCTTTTTCTGGAGTTCAGCTGTCCCCCAACTTGCCAACAAACACTCCTAGTGCGACCCTCAGCTGTTCTTTCTTTCTGCTCTGGGACAAGGCTCGGAACATGTCTGTCTATTCTGCCGCCATTTTTCCCTCCCCTCTGTCCCTCTCTTTCTCTCTTTTTTTTTCTCTGCATCCTGCCCTCCTTCATTTGTCTGTTTTTATTTAGATTTTTCAGTGTGTGGATTCATGAATTTTTTCAGGTACATTATAATCCTCTACTGGCATTCTTAGTTTTTGTTTTTATTGTATTAGATTTAATTACATATTTGTGTCTTTCCATTTACTCAGAATAAAACATTGAAGAAAGAAATTGAAGAAGATATAAATAAATGGAAGCATGTACTTTGCTCATGGATAGAAAGAATTAACATCATGAAAATGTTCATAAGACTCAAAGCAATCTATAGATTCAATGCAATTCCTACCAAAATACCAATAACATATTTCACAGAACTCGATGAAACACAATCTTGAGAAAGAAGAACAAAGTGGGAGAAATCACACTCCCTAATTTCAAACTTTACCACAAGGCCACAATAATCAAAACAGCATGGTACTTGCATAGAAAAAAAAAACATAATGGTCAATGGTACAGAGGAGAGATGAGAAATAAACCCACATGTGTACTAGTATGGTGAATTAATGTTTGACAAAGGAGGCAAGAACATACAATGAGGTAAAGACCATCTATTCAATAAATGGTGCTGGGAAAATTGGCTGACTACATGTAAAAAATGAAACTAGATCATCTTCTTATACCATATACAAAAATAAATTTAAAGTGAATTAAAGACTTAAATGTAAAACTCCTAGAAGAAAACATAGGTAGTAAAATCTCAGACATTTCTCTTAGAAACAGTTTTTGTGATATATCTCCTTGGGCAAGGGAAACAAGAAAAAAAAAATAAACAAATGGTACTATATCAAACTAAAAAGTTTTTGCACAGCAAAATAAATCACCAACAAAATGAAAAGACAACCCACTGAATGGGAGAACAAATTCCCTAATGATACATCTGATGAGGCATTAATATCCAACATTTATAAATAACTCATACAAATTAAAACTAAAAATACAAACAATCCAAGTGAAAAATGGGCAAACAACCTAATCAGACACATATGGGTATATATTTGAAAAAAACCTGAAACACAGCTTTGAAAGAATATATGCACCCCTATGTTCATTGCAGTATTATTTACAATAACCAAGATATGGAAGCAACCCAGGATCCCATCAATAGATGAGAGGATAAAAAGCAGTAGTATATACTGTTTACACACACACACACACAAACACACACATGCAAATATATACAATGGAATATTACGGAACCATTAAAAAGTACAAAGTACAAAATCTTACTATTTGTGGCAGCATGGATGGACCTAGAGGGTATTATGCTAAGTGAAATAAGTCAGAGAAATACAAATACCATACAATTTCACTTATATATGGAATCTAAAAAACAATATAAACAAACAAAACTGTAACAGATTCATAGATACAGAGAGTAGATTGATGGTTGCCAGAGTGGAGGTGGATTGGGGGACTGGGTAAAAAAAATGAAGGGATTGAGAAGTACAGATTGGTAATTATAAAATAGTCATGGGTATGTAAAGTACAGCATAGGAAATATAGTCAATGATATTGTAATAACTATGTATGGTGCCAGGGGATATTGGAAATATCAAGGGGAATACTTTATAAAGTATACAATTGTCTAACCACTATGCTGTACAAATGAAACTAATATAAAATAACATTGAATGTTAACTAATAAAAAAAACTATATATCTTTCTTCTTTCCTAATCAAACCCTGCTCCCTCTCAAAAAAAGTAGATAGAGAATTGCTTTCACCACACCACTACCAAAAGAAACCCTACTAAGTGAAGTTGATTCCATTGTAGTTTTTCCATCTTTAGCTTGAGGGTAGAGTCTTGAAATTTACTGTGTTTTTCCCCTTATTTTATCCATTTGTGTGTATACTTCTGTGCCATTGTACCATTAATGTAGATGCTTGTAGCTATCACTGCAATCAAGATATAGCATTCATATTTAAAACAATATTCTTAAAATATTATGTCCAGCTTTTCTTTCTTTTTATCCTCACCCAAGGAGATATTTTAGAGAGGGGAAGGGGAGAGAGAGAGAGAGAGAGAGAGAGAGAGAGAGAGAGAGAGAGAGAGAGAGAGAGAGATGTGAGAGAGAAAAACATTGATCAGGTGCCTCCCATACATACCCCAACTGGGGATCGAATATGAAATCTGTGAATATGCCCTGACTTGGAATTGAACCCACCACCTTTAGGTATAGGCAGGATGCTTGAATCAACTGACCCACACTGGCTAGGGCTATCCAACTTTCCTATCAATTCTTGCAAGTAAGGTTGGTCTACCCCAGTTAGTCTATCATGGCCAGAAGCAGATGTCCTAAAATTAGCTTTATAATATTTATTTTTATACAGGGTGGGGGAAAATAGGTTTACAATTGTGAGAATGTGAAACACAGAGTTTATTATTGTATTATTTATTTATTTATTTATTTATGTATTATTTTCCATACAAGCAACTGTAAACCATATTTTGCCCCATCCTGGATTTACGTTAGGGCACTTTCTGGCTCTGAGATCATAGATAATATATGATTGTTTAAAATGTAGGTTCCAGAATTCTCTTTCTTCCCCATTATGCTTAGTATGGAACTGAATATGTGGTAAGAAAGCAATAAATAATTACTAGATGATATTTAACTAAACTACTTTCTATAGTCATAGCTATAAAGTCATTATGGCAAGGCATTTGAACTAAAATCATCAGTTCTACTTAACCTACATGGCAAAGATATAACTTACTTTGATGGTTGATTTAAGCTAACAGAATCATAGTTTTTTTTTGTTCTTAAACAATTTTATCTTTGCATATAAACACATCTAAAGTGTCCCTGTATATTTTCACTGTGGAAGAACTTAAATTTCAGGTTAAAGAATAAAGGCACTCAGTAGACAATGAATAGATATTAGTGACTACTCAGCAGAGTAATGCTGCTGGATCAAACATACTTTAGGAAACTAATTCTGTTAGAAATGCACATAATGGCAAAGATGCAAAATGTGATATTTCAAGTGGAAATGTTAGAAACAGCCATGAGGTTGGCCCAGGGGATCAGAGAGTTAGAGTTTTATATCTAATAATATTACAGTTTAAGTCCATGACTTTGTATAATGGAAGGGAAATAGGAATAATGGGGAAAGAAAGTAGAAATAGCACAGGGGAAAAAAAAAACAGTTCAGAGGCATATAAACTATTTAAAGTACTAAGTTCTGGGCTTTCACATAATGGGAGTGTCATATAAAAACAAATCCAGACTTAGATAAGGAGAAGCTTTATAGAGAAGAAAGACTATTGCAATATGGAGTGTGCTCTGATCTCAGAAATCTGCCTGTGTCTCAAAGGCAAACAAAACAGCTTTAAAAAAAAAATAGGGCGGGGAAAACAGGAAGTATGGGGAAGTCAGGCAAATAAGAGAAAATGATCAGAGGGGTCTGATCGAATACGTGTCTCACTGTAGTCAGCTGATTCTCAGGATAAGCTGATAAGGGCTTTTCAGTGCTTGCTCAGGTATGAGGGCAAGCAGAGTTCAGGGACCTTCAGGGAAGAAAGAAACCTGACTCAGACCAAGCAGAGGGTACAGAAGTGGGCAATTATGAACACCTAATCAGGAGCCAACACCACATAGGGATATGTACTCTGTTATTAGAGGCATTCCAGTGGATAATTAATAGCTTCTTGTTAGGTATGCTATAGAAGAAATTTGTTATTTTTAATCTGGTGGGAATTTGGTCAAGGTGACCTTCAAAAATGTATTCTAACTTGAAGAACAATTCTTTGTATGATTCAGTGAGAGTTAGTATTTCTACTGCCAAAAAATAACAAAAACAACAAAACAGTGATCCCCTTAGTGTACATTGCCAGACAATAAGATTTGCTACATCATCTAGTCATTTTATTTGTATCTTCCAATGAAAGATAGTAAAATCCTTTAAGCCAGCTTTGCAATCATCATTTTGTAGGCTGTATAAATGAAATATTCAGCAATAACTATTTCAAAATATCTATTATTTTAGATTGAACAGAATTGCTGTGTACAGGATATGCATTTCTTCCCTAGGAATGCAATAATAGTATGGAAAGGATGTGGAGTATTAACATTTAGACAGGTATCATGGGAAAGGCAAAGCTTAAAATTTACCTAGTGTGGAGAGAAAAAGAAGAAAGTTTTTGGTTAAATCTTATCACACTCACCACTAGTCCATCAATTCAAAGTCAGCTTGGGGAATGATGTTGCCTTTTAGGCTCTCATGAAAAGCCTTCCTGATTTGAAAAGGAGGCAAATTTATTTATGTAAATTGACTATTTTTCAGTACTTCTGCTTCTTTTAGTGTTGACTAGTCCCACTTCTGATAAAACATATCTAATTTTATTTCCATTAAAATGCAATGAAAGTACTTTTATGAATTTAATAGTTTCTTGCCTGAGTTTGATAGGAACATTAAAATTGTTAGCTATAGAGTATTGTTAATAAATATTGCATTTTTTAATTAAAAGACTAAGAAACACCTAGCTGGTCAAGGATTTTTTTCTATAGATTATGAAAAAAAAAGGAGTTGGTAAAAGAAATAATAATATGCTCAAGGGTTTGCTTAATTGGACCCTCTTGCTTATCTCACTGTCAAATTATTTTCAAACCTAAGCTTTTCTATGTAATTTAAATATTGGCGTACTCTGTTTTGCATAACTTATTCATCTTCTTGAAGGGAACATGCAACAAATATAAACAAATATAAATTTAGACTTTATGACAAAGCATGAAAAGAAAACTGACATCATGAATTGTTCTAATTTTTCTTTCAGAAGGTTCTCTTAAAATTTTACTTTCACTCATGCTTTCTACACTTTTCTATAAACTACCTATGTAAATATCATTATTTCGGATAACTTAGTAGGCCTCCTTGATCCACAGTCTTCCTGATGTAGTAACATTTAGCTGAAGTTCTGCATAATCCTCATAGTCAACAGCCATTTACTCTTTAACAACAAAAATAGGAAATATGCCTGGCCAGTGTGGCTCAGTATCTACCTATGAACCAAGACATCACGGTTTGATTCCTGGTCAGGGCACATGCCAGGGTTGCGGGTTCTGTTCCCAGTAGGGGGCGTGCATGAGGCAGCCGGTCAATTATTCTCTCCCTCTCCTTCCTCTCTGAAATCAAATGAAAGAAAAATACCACATGATCTCACTCATTTGTGGATAAAAATATTTTTTTAAAAAAGGAAATATGTATGAAAAATTAAAAAATGCAAAGGCTTTTAAAGATTATGAGAATCACTGGTAGCAGAGCTGATTCTGATTTCCTGCCTAATCTAAGTTTCTGGACTTCCTCTTCCCAAATCAGGGGGTGAGGAGAAGTTTATTTACCTTTTTTATCACTTAAAAATCACATATTTAATTGGTCAGATAAGACAAACAACTACAACTTTCTTGATATCATGAGACATATACACAGAGTGGACAGATTATTATGATCTCTGAATGCATAATAATCTGGCCACTCAGTATATATATATATATATATATATATATATATGAGGCCCGGTGCATGAATTTGTGCATGGGTGGGGTCCGGCCAGCCTGGCCAGGGGGAGGGGACATGGGCAGTTGGCCGGCCTGCCTGCTGGTCGAACTCCTGGTCCAGGGGACAATTTGCATATTAGCCTTTTATTATATAGGATATACACTGAGTGGGCAGATTATTATGCATTCAGAGATCATAATAATCTGGCCACTCAATGTATATTGGGGAAGAATATTGTGGGGAACTATATACAAAGTAGAAACAGTAGTTTACATGGATTCAGAGTACTGAAACAATGTGGCTACAACTTAGAGTTTCTTATGCACAATTGCTTAAAATTAATAAATGCTGAATTTACAAACTCTAGATTTTCTTGACAGAGTGCTGTACACCTTTCAGTCAATTCCAGCCTATACCTTTTTAAATAGCAAAGAAAAAGGTCTGGATTGGAGTGTAACATATTGTCTGATATCAAATAATTCTAGCTGACTTATGTCTAGAACTTTCAGTTTAGTAAAAATATTTTAGATCTATTCATTAGTAGATCTGTACTAGCTTCCCTTTTATTATTTTTGTATAGTAATTAAAAATTAAAATATTTTATCATTGTAATCCAAATTTACCATGCTATTAAAATTCATAACCAGTATATATCCTTATGAATATTAAAATTCATAGAAAATTAAGAAAGAACATCATTGATTTAATAATGTATCAAAATT
The DNA here is from genome assembly GCF_963455305.1 of Plecotus auritus. Lineage (NCBI taxonomy): Eukaryota > Metazoa > Chordata > Mammalia > Chiroptera > Vespertilionidae > Plecotus > Plecotus auritus. The sequence continues at coordinate 101,102,398 of NC_137784.1, forward strand.
ATAAATCCAAAACAAAAATCATAATTAATAGCAAAATATTAATAATTTATCCAAAGTCAGGAAAAACACAATCAAGAAGTGTGATGCTTCCAGTTCTGTTTTGTCTTTTCTTTTTTTTTTATTCCTCACCCCAGGATATGTTTGAGAGAGACAGATACATCAATTGAGAGATAAACATTGGTTTGTTACCTCCCAAACTCATCAAAAGAGGGATAAAATCCCCAACCCAGGTATGTGCTCTGACAGGGAATTGAACCCACAGCTTTTTTTTTTTTTTTTTTTTTTGGTGTAAGGAATGACACTCCAACCAATTGAGTCACCCAGCCTTTTTTGATTTACAGTTTGATTGCTGTGAACTTTTGACTATTTTCTAGAGTTACAACAAAGTTGGTTCTGGCAGTGCTTATTTTTTGGAGTTTCTTATAGGGGGATGAGAGTTTGGAGCTGGTTGGAGCTGTCTACTCTGCCATTTTGCTTATGTCACTCCTACATAATTAAAAAATAATGGGAACATGTTCATAAGTTTCCTGAAAATTTACCCTTCAGTTCTCATTAACTGATTTGAACTAGTTCTAGCATAACTCTGAGTTTAAACTCATTTAAAGGTTTATTATCTAAACTTTGAATTACATCATGCTATCCAAGCAAAACTATGACCCTTGATCTCAGAATTTCCATTCTGAAGAAAGTTACTTCAGGTAGGGCACTCTGATACGTGATCCCATCTTTATGTTTTTAGTTTTTATTTATTTACTAGAGGCCTAGTGCATGAAATTCATTCATTGCCGAGAGGGGGTGTATGTGTCCCTCAGCCCAGACTGCACCCTCTCCAATCTGGGACCCCTTGAGGGATGTCCGACTGCCCGTTTAGGCCTGATCGGGTCTAAACAGGCAGTTGGACATTCCTCTCACAATCTAGGACTGCTGGCTCCCAACCACTCACCTGCCTGCCTGCCTGATTGCCCCTAACCGCTTCTGCCTGCCAGCCTGATCACCCCCTAACCACTCCCCTTCCAGCCTGATCAACAACTAACTGCTCCCCTGCCAGCCCAATTGCCCCTCACTGCCCTCCCTTGCTGGCCTGGCCACCCCTAACTGCCCTCCTCTGCTGGCCTGGTTGCCCCTAACTGTCATCCCCTGCAGGCCTGGTTCCCCACAACTGCCCTCTCCTGCAGGCCTGGGTTCCCCCCAACTGCCCTCCCTTGCAGGCCTGGTCGCCCCCAACTGCCCTCCTGTGCCAGCCCGGTCACCCCTAACTGCCCTCCCTTGCAGGCCTGGTCCCTCCAAACTGCCCTGCCCTGCTGGCCTGATTGCCCACAACTGCCTTCCCCTGCCAGCCATCTTGTGTCCACATGGGGGTAGCCATCTTTGACCACATGGGGTGGCTATCTTGTGTGTTGGAGTGATGGTCTATTTGCATATTACATCTTTATTATATAGGACTAGAAGCCCGATGCACAAAGATTCGTGCAAGAATAGGCCTTCCTTTCCCTGGCTGCTGACACACAGCGGGCTTGCTCCAGCAGCCTGTGCAGCAGCGGTGGCGGTGGCAAGCCCTGCGCACTCTGGCACTGCTTCCTCCTCACCCTCCTTCTCCGGAGAGTTCCTCTGTGCAGCACTGGTGCTCCCAGGGAGGCGTAGAGGGGAAGGCGGGAGCAAGGCAGGCGGGGAGGACTGGAAAGGTTGGGTGCCCTAGTGTGTTTCACTTTCCCATTGTGAAAGTGGGATGCAACTGGCCCCCTTCCTCATCCTCTTCCTCCTCCGCCTTCTACCTCCTTCCTGCCCTCCCTCCCTCCACGCCCATCACCCCTCCCCTCTTGATTTGGTGAGATAGGGAGATCTGATAATTTGGGTTACTGTGTAGGTGGCCTCTTTCATCCATTCAAAACAAAACTGAGCTACCTGCCACTGACACCATGGCCACCACCATCGCCCCTTAGCTCGCCTGGGGCTCCCGGGGCACACTAACTGCACCAAGCGAGCTCCTGTGTGCATCCGTGCCTGCAGGGCTGCTCCAACGCTAGGGTTTTGTTTACCAGAGCAGTGGGGCAGGGGTGGGATAGAGGGAGACGCCAGACACTGGGAGCTATGACCTCAGGCACCAGAGGGTTGCCTCTGAGGCCAGGGGCTGGGCCATAGCGAGGCTGCAAGGACTGTTGACTGCTGTGGAGCACCGCAGGAAGGCCCTGAGGAGGCACACTGCCCAGAGGCCCAGAGCGGCCGGGGGTGGGGCCGCCACCATCTTTGTTGGGTTAATTTGCATACTCACTCCTGATTGGCTGTGGGTGTCATGAAGTGATGGTCAATTTACATATTTCTCTTTTATTAGATAAGATTTTGTGTGTGTGTGTGTAATGGTTCTATCATTTCTTCCTAATCCTGGCTTTGTTTCTCCATTCTAAGAATTTAAATGGTTCCTGGGTTCTGCAACACTTAGCTAAAAGGGGCCAATCTTCTGGTCAAATTACACAATCTTTCTTAGCATAGGAGTGACCTTTTTCACAATTTTTGTATCATTACTGGAATCTAATAGCACTGGTATTATATCACCTCTAAAATTAATCATTCTTAAATAACTGAAAATATATCTTAGTGCAATTTTCAATTAACAAGAAGGTTTAATAAAGTTTGCTATATATTTTAAGAATTTGTGTCTGATCATGCCAAAATACTAATTGTTCATAGTGGGGGATTTATAAGGTTAATTTATATATTGTTGGTTGAAATACAAAATTGTTTGATTTTAAAAATAGACACTTCCCATCTGTTTTATGAATTTCTCAACAACTTACAGGAAAAAGCAAAGTTCTCCCTCCTATACTATTCATATTCCAATGCTCTATGTTAAATAACAAGAGGAAATGACTCCTGAGCTGGGTTTGAATTAGATGTGATGGATCATCCATTGAATATGTAAAGCTTGGTTATGTACTATTTTTAATTTCCCAAGTAATTAGATATTACAATAGAAAAAATAAGGTAACATACAAGCATAACTACTTACTATATGACCTAGTTTTAGGGTTTTAATCTTGATTTCAAAGTTTATACTCTATAAGTTGACTTATATAATATATATAATACATGTAAAATACATATATGACTAAAAATAACTTTATTCCCTTCCATTATCTAATCACTCCTGTCATTATTATTTTGATTCAGAGTTTTCCAAAATTTACCCATTGGCACAAGCTTTATTTTTAGGTGTATTCTCTCAAATTGTTGATGCATAGAAATTTTCCATTTATTCACTGATTTAAAAATAATAATACATGGTAGTTTAGCAGCATGTCAAAGGAGCATACAATGCAGTCATTTTCTAAGCTGTAATTACAGGCAGTGCTTTAGTGTAAAGCAATTTGCTCTTAAACACAAGAAAGCATATGGCTTGATTAGAGAGTGCTGGAAAAGTATTATTTCTATTATTTATTCTGAAATCTCTTAAAAATCTTACCTATATAACTTAAAACTAACAAGATATTGATCACAAAATGACCATAGACCAATATATCCAGGTGTACAGTATCACCTTAAAATGCATTGGAAAATAAAAGTGTTTATAGTATCAGGTAGTTGTAAAAACAAACTGAAAGAATATTTTGGGTCAGTGGAGCTTGATTACTTGCTCCAATGCTTTCGTTAAACATAACTGCTCCTATTAAGAAGTCTCCCCAAAAAAATTTGTTCAAGGGTAGGGTTGCCAATGTAATGATCCCTTTACCCTGTGGTCTGAAGTTTTGTAGAATTATAGAGATGATCAAGGTTAACCATAAAATATGCATAGCCATCAATTTCTATGGCACAAAGTGGGTCTAGTGCAGTTTGGGTTAATTCCAGGTAACCAATTATGTTATAGTTATAAGAGTTTAAACAAAAGAGTAAATATATGAGCAGTGGCTTTTTACCCTATGTAAATGAAGCTTTTATTAAAGCATATTCTGTTTCTATGACCAAAGAATTATTGACATTACTTTTCTTTATCTCCCACTATGCTTTGGAGTTATTTATCTCAAAGATGTCTCCAAATAAAGGAGGGCAGATTGGGGATAGAAAATAATTTTCTGTGAAGATACTTTGTAGAACAGTTTGTTAGTGCCATCATATCACCCTCTAACTGAGCTGGAACAGCATATCTCCTTTTCAGCTAGGATCAAAGTAAAACATAACCATTTCACTCAAGTAATAAAATTATAAATATCACTCTGTTGTATGAAAACTATCAGATTGCCTGGCTGATTTAGCTTTTTTTCTTTTTCTATTACGTGTTAAGGTATGTTAGCGATATTACTCAAAACAAACTAGAAGACATGGGCCACAATTACCCAAAGCGTTGTTTACATGATAGTGGGAAAATACTTTGCAATTGAAATCTTGATGGAATTTGTACTTTGGTGATGGACAGGAAGCCCAAAACACTTGCACTGAAGATGCAGGGTTCCATATCACAAAGGCAGTACAAAGGGTAGGCAATACAACTGTAAAAAGAATTTGAACTTCTGTTTAGAGATGCTACCACAATGAATTTGCTCACAGCTGTTGATCACTTTCCACTGTACTCTAAAATCAATGAATTATGGGATTATGATGACAAATCTCAGGCACTTTTTATGTAACTAAAAGCATTTCTGCCTAAAAAGGTGAAGGAATTAAGCAAAGAAAAAAAAAAAAAAAACCACCAGATAGACACAGACAACAGTATGGTGATCACCAGACTAAAAGGGAGTTGGAGGAATAGAAGAGGGTAAAAGGGGGATAAATTGTGATGGAAGGTGATTTGATTTGGGGTGGTGAGCACACAACACAATATACAGATGATTAATTATTTAATTATACACCTGGAATCTGTATAATAATAATAAGAAAAAAGCATCTCTGTATGAGAATGTTCCACTTGTGCTTTGATCCTAAACAACTAGTTTTCAAACCACAAATGAGCCCATTTATCAAATGATGTCTTGTTCTTTCACTTATCTTTCTTTTTACATTATAGATGGAGGCAAATTTTGTTTGAATTCCTTTTTTTTAATTGTGGTCTGTATATAGACTGCTTCTTACTCTGAAAGGGGGCATTTTCTTCACTGTTATAAGAAATGTCACAATTCATACAAATGATGACTATTTAGAAAGTGTTGAAAGCATTTGACCTTAGCTAGATCCTTATTATATACTGTATCTTCAAAAGTATCTCCTAAGGTGTCAAATACATTAGCATTAAATTGACTAAGATGCTTTATTTTTCAGCTTCTATGACATAACCTTTAAGTAGAATAGTGTTTGTTTTAGAAATAAATTAATAACTATTTCAGTTATTTATAATATGCACTGAATGTTTTATATTTTTCAAGCACTTTGTAAATCCTTTCACATTCATCATTTTTTAATTCTCACAAAGCTCTTTTTCTTAAAGAGGTAACTAAGACATACAGCGGTTCTATAACCTAATTAAAGTCACATATCTAGTACAAGGCAAAGCAATTATGTGAACCTATTATTTGAATTTTTAAGTCTGAATATTTGCCACTATTTTCTTCATTATAAAAATCCATCCCAACTAAATTATAGTATTTTAAATGTACCATTAGTTATGAAGAAGTAAACAAACTACAGAAAGCTCTAAACCAGGGTTTCTCAACCTAATAACTCTTGATATTTTTGGCTAGATAATTGGGGGGGGGGGCATCATTAGATTAGGGCTATAGTATGCATGGTAATATGTTAAGCAGTATCCCTGGTTCTAACTTTGAGATGCCATTGGCAAACCCCACCCACTCCTAGTTGTGACAACCAAAAATGTCTCGAGACAGTGTTAAATGTCCTTATGGGGAGTTCATAAAATAACCCCTTCCTTCTGGGAATTGCTACTCTAGAGGAAACAATATAATTTTTCCTCTTTGGTCATTAAATTTATTATCTAGTTTTATAATTTTCAATAGCCTGCTAGAATCAGAAGTCTATTCAAAATAGCTAAATTTATTTTCTTTGATGTTATTTCCATGGAATCTTGGAGAAGGTCAGTCATCTTTTATTGCTGTAGTCTACTAGTTGAAGTTTTAAGCTAAACTAGTCCTGTGTAATTATAAGTATTTTTAAAACTTAAGATCAATTTAATTACATTAGCTTGTTATTGTGACAAAATCTAAACTCCTTTTGAGAAAGAGTAAATAGAGCCATGTTATTGTAAGTTTTTAAGTACAGTTTTGGTCGACAATTATGACATTGCTAAAGTTTTCTTCAAAGGTGAGATTTGAAGAGAAGTCTGTAAAAATGGCTTTAGAGCATTCTTGAAGTTCCTGATATAATCTAAATGATAATATTAAAATGGTGCTACAGAGGGAAACCAAGATGGCGGCATAGGTAAACACCTAAACTGCTGCCTAGCACAACAATTTCAAAACTACAACTAAAAGACAGAACGGACACCATCCAGAACCACAGGAAAGCAGGCTGAGTGAAAATTCTACAACTAGAAGGAAGGAGAAAAGCTCACAGAGAATTGGAGGTAAGGCAAAGGGGCTTTGTGCGCGCAGAGAGGAAGGGCGGCTGAGAGCCTGGCTGACTTCCTCTGGCGGAAGGGAGAAGGAAGCCTCCGACCGCACTGAACCCCAGTTCGGGGCGAACCCCTGGGGACCCACGCTCTTACGGGGGGAGTCTGGGCTCTCAGGCGGAGACTCGAGCTGGGAAAGGCAGAAGTCTGAAGGCGCACGCGGGCCAGTGCGCACAAAGGCTGCGGAGGTTGCCATAGGCTTTCCCTAGTGGAAGGGAGTCAGAGGATCCTGACTGCACTGAGCCCCAGTTCTGACTGCAGTGAACCCCAGTTCCAGGCGAGCCACTGGGGACCCACGCTCTTGTGGGGGGAGTCTGGACTCTCGGGCGGAGACTCGGGAGCCGGGGAAGACGGAGGACTGAAAGTGCGCACGCGCGCATGCGCTGGTGCGCACAAAGGCTGCGGGGGTTGCCACAGGCTTTCCCTAGTGGAGGGGAGTCAGAGGATTCTGACTGCACTGAGCCCCAGTTCTGACTGCAGTGAACCCCAGTTCCAGGCGAGCCCCTGGGGACCCACGCTCTTGTGGGGGGAGTCTGGACTCTCGGGCGGAGACTCGTGAGCCGGGGAAGGCGGAGGACTGAAAGCGCGCCCGCGCCGGTGAGCACAAGGGCTGCGGAGGTTGCCGCGGGCTTTCCCTGGTGGAGGGGAGTCAGAGGCTCCTGACGGCACTGTGCCCCAGTTCTGACTGCAGTGAACCCCGGTTCCAGGCGAGCCCCTGGGGACCCACGCTCTTGTGGGGGGAGTCTGGACTCTCAGGCGGAGACTCGAGCTGGGGAAGGCGGAGGACTGAAAGCGCACATGCGCGCAGGGGCGGGGCTGACAGGAAGCCAAGACTGAGGCTCCACCCCATCCAAGCTGAGCACAGAGGCTATTGCAGTTTGGCAAGTCTAATCCTATAGGGCTGTCTCCAGCACCGGGCTTCTCCTAGCATAGACACAGCTGATCCTTACAGCCAACTGACCCGGAGGTCAGTTCTTCCCAGTGATACCAACAACAATAAAGACTTAATTACAACAAGGCTGTACACACAGTCCACAAAGGGGTGCACCAAGAGTGTCCACCTCAGGTTAACTGGGGAAGCAGACCCACTGGGCCATATTGGAAACCTAGCACACAAATCTACCTTACCAACTCAGGGAATCAGTGAAAATGCGGCGTCAAAGAATCAGATCACAAACGAAAGAAATGGAGGAAAACAAACGACTGGATATAGAATTCAAAACCATGGTTATAAGGCTTTTCAAGAATATCCTAGAAAAGGCCGATAAATATAACGAGACCCTCGAAGATATGAAAAAGGACCAACTAGAAATTAAACATACACTGACTGAAATAAAAAATATTATACAGAGACCCAGAAACAGAATAGAGGAACACAAGAATCAAGTCAAAGAAGTGAAATACAAAGAAGCAAAAAACACTCAACCGAAAAAGCAAAAAGCAAAAAAAAAAAAAATCCAAAAAGTTGAAGATAATGTAAGAAGACTCTGGGACAACTTCAAGCGTACCAACATCAGAATTATGGGGGTGCCAGAAGAAGAGAGAGAGCAAGATACTGATAACCTATTTGAAGAAATAATGACAGAAAACTTCCCCCACCTGGTGAAAGAAATAGACTTACAAGTCCATGAAGCCCACAGAACCCCAAACAAAAGGAATCCAAAGAGGACCACACCAAGACACATCATAATTAAAATGCCAAGAGCAAAAGACAAAGAGAGAATATTAAAAGCAGCAAGAGAAAAACAGTTAATTACCTACAAGGGAGCACCCATACGACTGTTAGCTGACTTCTCAGCAGAAACTATGCAGGCCAGACGGGAGTGGCAAGAAATTTTCAATGTGATGAATAGCAAGAACCTACAACCAAGATTACTCTACCCAGCAAAGCTATCATTCAGAATTGAAGGGCAGATAAAGAGCTTCATAGATAAGAAAAAGCTGAAGGAGTTCATCACCACCAAACCAGTATTATATGAAATGCTGAAAGGTATTCTTAAAGAAGAGGAAGAAGAAAAAAGTAAAGAGAAAAATTATGAACAACAAATACATATCTATCAACAAGCGAGCCTAAAAATCAAGTGAATTAATAACCTGAGGAGCAGAATAATCTGGTGAATATAATAGAATCAGGGGCATAGAAAGGGAGTGGACTGATAATTCTCAGGGGGAAAGGGGTATGGGGGGTTCATGAAGAGAATGGACAAAAATCATACACCTTTGGATGAGGACAGTGGGGGGGGAGGTAAGGGCAGAAGGTGGGGTGGGAAAGGGGTGGAGGGGAGCTATGGGGAGAAAAAGGAGAAATAATTGTAATAATCTGAATAAAGATTTATTTAAAAAAAATAAATAAAACCAGTACTTTTACATAATCAAAAAAATAAATAAATAAATAAAATGGTGCTACATTTAGTTTGTTATTATACAGACCTCATAATCTTGATTTAACCTTAAAAACTCTCAAATTTTAATCTATATCTATATAATAAAACCCTAGTATGCAAATCAACCAAACAGCAGAACGACCAGTCGCTATGATGCACACTGACCACCAGGGAGCAGATGCTCAATGCAAGAGCTGCCCCCTGGTGGTCAGTGCCCTCCCACAGGGGGAGTGCTACTCAACCAGAACTGGGCTTACAGCTGGTGAGCGTAGTGGCAGGAGCCTCTCCCACCTCCGCTGCAGGTGGGCAGTAAGGAGCGAGGGGTCCCGGACTGTGAGACCTGGACTGTGAGAGGGATCAGGCCTAATCTGGCAGGCGCACATCCCCCGAGGGGTCCCAGACTGTGAGAGGGTGCAGGCTGGGCTGAGGGACACCCCCTCCCCCAGTGCATGATTCTCATGTACTGGGCCTCTAGTATGATAATATTATGGGATTTCATTAGGTTCAATTTATATACATAGAGATATAAGTAAATGTGTATATAAAAAAGCTACCCATCCTTGTAACTAGAATAGTTTCTTCTCCCTCAAAATGTGCATATTTTCTTTAGGCATTACCAACTTTTAATATTATGCCAAATCCATAGGGTAGTTTAGCTTCTTTCATCATGTGACATTTCTTTCATCTTCACTTTGACAGTTATTCCTTAGTCTCAACACTCATCAAATATCTCTCTGTCCCAGGGAGGACAGCCTGCTCATGAGTCTCACAAATCGCTTCATGAACCGCCCCCCCAAAAGTTTTGAAATGAAACAAATTGGTGGACTAATATACTAAGTGACAATTAATCTCTAGCAAAGTATAATACATAGTTTGTTCAAAGACCAGATACTCCATTTTTAGTGATATAAGTGCATTCCTAGTTTTATGGTACCCATTTGCTTGGCTAACTTATACATTGAGGGGGAAAAAGGTAAAATATTGTGTTTCTGAAATAAGTTGCCATCAATAAAGCATTTTTGAGCCATTAGATTTGTCTAAAATAGTTTTAATCCCTACTCATTTCTGTAGAAATATCTGCCTTTGTTGCTACTTCTGCATGGAAGAAGATTTGTTTGTATTTCATAGTTAGTGAAATTTGTACTAAAGGAAAATTTCTGGAAACATAAACTCTTTTTTTTTAAATTTCTTTATTGATTAAGGTATTACATGTGTCCTTATTCCCCCATTACCCCCCACTCCTCATTCATGCCCCCACCCCCCATTGTCTGTGTCCATTGATTAGGCTTATATGCATGCATATAAGTCCTTAGATTGATCTTTCCCCGTTACCCCCATTGTCCCCTACCTTCCCTGAGGTTTGACGTTCTGATTGATGTTTCTCTGTCTCTGGATCTGTTTTTGTTCATCCGTTTATGTTGTTCATTATACTGCACAAATGAGTGAGATCATGTGATATTTATCTTTCTCTGCCTGGCTTATTTCACTTAGCATAACGCTCTCCCTCTCCATCCATGTTTTAAAATGGGTAGTGTCCAAGAGGTGGCTGGACATTACTGATGAGTTGCTCTCACCCAAATGATTTCCCATTTCCTTTGACTGAAATTTATAATTATATGCTACAAAGGAATGTATGTAGCCATATCCTTCCTTACTAGCCATTCTCAGGAAGGCTCCATTTTATTTTTCTAGCAGTGCTAATTGCTCCCTATTACTCTGCCATTATGCTCCCCTTCCAAAATAAATAATATTTATGAAACATTGAAACAATAAATAAACTGTGTGTTTATTCAACAATTAAGCTTCCTCTCCAAATTGCATGGCTCAGCTCTGACTGCTGTTCAAGCAGAACCATCATGCTTTCCAAACAGACCTGCCAACTTATTTGTCTTAGCATACACAATTTTTTTTTCTTTGATACTTGGAGAATAGCAATTAGAAAATTCCAGGTGGTGTGGTTACCAGGAGATAATCACATTTCGGAGCATTAGATGCTTTACACACACTGAGGCTTTGAATTCTCAGAAGTATGATTATCTCAATCCTGCTCTTCTTCATGCTATTTCACTATACCCTTTCATTTTCACAGTACTAAACACCCAGAATCTGAGTGATCAGTATTTTGGCAGGCTTTGGTCATATCTCATTTTTCTATGTATTCCCAACTCTTCCTATTCCACCACTCCACTAACTTTTAGCACAGAACATGTACATATACAATAATTGCCTCAACTTTTAAGTGTTTCCATCACTTAATAAAATATGGCAATGCTTAAAATAGTAATTCTAAGCCTAAATGTCAATTATCTTTAGAAATATTTGCAAATGAATCTCCATTTTTAAATGACTGTTTCTTAAACTGCATTCCATAATAATATATTGTGCCATAAAATGTTAATAGATAGAGTACAAAAAGTAAATCTCCATGGTTACTCAAGTTTTAGAATGTCGAGGTTAGCCCTAACTGGTTTGGCTCAGTGGATAGAGCATCGGCCTGCGGACTGAAGGGTCCCAGGTTAGATTCTGGTCAAGGGCACGTACCTTGGTTGTGGGCACAACCCCAATAGGGGGTGTGCAGGAGGCAGCTGATCGATATTTCTCTCTCATTGATGTTTCTAACTCTCTATCCCTCTCCCTTCTCTCTGTAAAAAAATCAATAAAATATATTTAAAAAAAGATTGTCGAGGTTAAATCGATCCCATTAATTTGTTCAAGTTCTGAGAAGTCCTGTAACTCTACACATTGGAACTTTCAGAGGGATTTTTTCCATGAAAGGTTGCTTAATTTTTTTTTTTTTACTTTTTAATATACATGATGAATTAATGGAGTAGACATCCCAAATGTTTTAAAAACAAATGAAATTCAATATCTGAACTAAAAAAAGCTTACTAGTAGTTTAGATATTTATAGCGTGAGTCAGGGGATCAATGTTCACATCCATATATTTCTGGACAAAACTTGAATTATTGGTCATTGTTTTTTTGTGTTTGTACTCCAATAGAGTACATAAAACAGATTAGTTAGAAATTGATTTCAGCTGGATGAGAAAAATATTGGAAGGCCTAGTTATAGAAGGTAACATTTATGCTTGTCTTTGATGATTTCAAAAGTCATAGATGATAAAGAAAGAACATTCCATCAAAAGTAGATGACTTAAATGCATAGGAACAGTAAAATGTTGGGCATGTTTAAAGTATGGTGAGGGATCCCATTAGGTTTGAGGTTAGGACATATGAGTGGTATAATGAGAAATAATGTTGAAAAAGTAGGTTGGAATCAAATTAAGAAGACTTTGAGTCCAATAAAAATTTTGGATTTTGACCATTACATTTATCCATTCATAGCCATTCAGTGGTCTCCCTTTTTCTATGTAACTTTCCCATTTTATAATCCAATTTAGTAGTGATATGATAAGTGGGGAAAGAAGAAAATGATGACAGAATTACCAATTCAATAAACTCAGTTTAGGTGTTAACATAGTAAGGGCCCCAACTTTTATTGTGGTAGTAGACAAGGAAAGAATGGTTTAGCTTTAGCTTTTGTAATAATTACCTATTGAGGGTTCATATAACATTCCATTTCCCCATCTTGGCACACACACTTTCTAGACATGTGCTATGTAATATGGTAACCAGTAGCCACATGTGACAATTTATATTTAAATTAATTAAAATTAAGAAAATTAGAAATTCTGTTCCTCAATGGCACTAGGCATATTTCGAGTGCTCGGATATTCACATGTGAAAAGTGGATACCATATTGGACAGTGTAGGTGGTATCTATTTCTGTATTTGGAGACAGTTCTGTTGGGAAATATTGATCTAGGCTATAAATCTAATCTAGGAATGTTGCAGCCTGAAATGAGTGATTATGAATAGCACAGTTTCTGCCAGTACTGGCCATCATGGAATTCTGAAGCAGGAAAATCTGGTATTTAGTGTCTTTGCCTATACTTTCTGCCAATTCAGTGTTTGTTTTTTTTACTCATGCTCTCATGCTACATGTCCCTCTACCCTGTGTTACTATAGCATTTTGTGCCTATCTCTATTGGAGCACTTATGACACAGTTGAAACATTGATTTCCTTGTCTTTCTCATCCATATATTGTATCTCCAGCATCTAACACAATGAGTGACACAAAGGAACTAACAGAAAAGTTGATTAGTCAATTTTTGTGAGTGAATGAATGAATGATCAAAGCAGCATCCTAGTAGGTCACTACCAGGGGCATGACATGAGATATTTTTTATTAAGGTAGTCTGTTAAGTCTGTTCTCAAATATCAACATATTTCATGAATGACTTCTTTTTTTTTAAATTTCTTTATTGATTAAGATATTGCATATGTATCCTTATCCCCCCATTGCCCCCCCACTCATTCCCTCATCCCCCAGTTGTCTGTGTCCCTTGGTTAGGCTTATATGCATGCATTCAAGTCCTTTGGTTGATCTCTCCCCCTTTCCCCCACCCTCCCCTATCTTCCCTCTGAGGTTTGATGGTCTGATCGATGCTTCTCTGTCTCTGGATCTGTTTTTGTTCATCAGTTTATGTTGTTCATTATATTCCATAAATGAGTGAGATCATGTGATATTTATCTTTCTCTGACTGGCTTATTTCACTTAGCATAATGCTCTCCAGTTCCACCCATGCTGTTGCAAATGGTAAGAATTCCTTCTTTTTTTTTTACCACAGTGTAGTATCATGAACAACTTTTATACCAAAGTTTTCTTTGCTGAATCGACTTCATAATTAGGTTTGAGTGGAGTGTCATACTAGAGATGAAGCTTTTCTGGAAGTCTGACAGACAAGTACAGAAGTGGAGACGTGCAACTGATTTAACATCTAGAGGGGGGAAGGCATTGCCCAATCCATTGTGGCTAAGCATCCACATTGATTTTTGTTAATTAATTTCTCAGGATGATCATTTTGATTTTCATAATGAAATAATAAATGTACAGAGACCAACTGAGTTGGGAAATAAAGTGACCACAAGCTTGGTCCCAGTGACATCTTTTGCCTCTCCATAAAAGTAGAACAGGCTGACAAGTGGAGAGGCTGGGACACCTGGGGTTTAGATCAAGCAGCACAGCAAGTATGTAGACAGGGTAACTGCTTTTGGTAATTAAAGCTGACCTGCTTAGTACTGGGAGGTAACAAAGATGGCCTGCTTAGTTCTTTCTTTTTTTCCTAAAACATTAAAAGCTCTTAACTTTTTTCTCCCTGTAATCGTATAGGTCCTAATAAATGAGATTGTGTCTCTAAATAAAGCCTGAGTGTGGCTTTAAAATCTGATAGAATAATGGTTCACCATCTTACCAGTCTGTTTCCTGAAATGGTTCCTAATTTAAAATCTCCAATTCTTGCATTTTCATTCCCCTTGGGAGAGCTCAATTCTCACTGTTGTCAGCAGAAGAGGTTGCTCAGTGTGGTGCAACAAGCCTGATGGATGGCTTTAATTCACTAGTTCCAGACTGCCTTTACAATTGCTCAGGTCCTGGAAAGAGCTGGCCACCCAAGGCAGTAATCACTGCCTCTATGTTTCAACACCTGCTTCAACAATCCGAGTGCATGGCAATTGGTGCCAAGAAGGAGATATAGAAATAGATATTTCTCATGATTTCTACAATGCTAGGGGCTGGCAGAGCATTAGAGAAAGTCTTGACGTTATATTACAACATCCATAGTCTCCCATGTGTTACCATTTCAAGCTCAGGATGAAATAGGTTTTATCCCCTTGTCACAGAATGACATCACACAGAAAATATAGATAACTCTTTTCCAAATTTAAGTTTAGCACAAAATTTAATTTGTATATATATTTAATTTGGGATATCTCCTTGAAAGAAATCTCAGATATATATATCTTCTACTATTCTGTGACTAGTTTAAATTCTTTCTTCTCATTTCTCTTTATTAATTAATTTTACTTGTGTTACATTATTTCTTGCTACACATATTCTTATTGCTACAGACTAGTGGTCAGCAAACTGCGGCTTGCGAGCCATGTGGCTTGCGAGCCGCAGTTTGCTGACCACTGCTACAAACAAAGATGCCAGGAAAGTGAACAATTGACTATAACCAGTGTAATATTGGATAGTACACTTCCACTCCCTCAGTTTGTACTTAAGTGATTGGAATAGTTAAGAGGGATATTTCTTTAAGGTGAATTTATTAAACTATCTTCTTGTTGTCTAATTGAGTGATAAAATTTAGCTTTGCAACAGGTTAGAGTTTTCTTATTTAAGAAGAGTGTGACCATGAAAGAAATTCATGACTAAACCATTGCTTACCATAAATTTGATAATCATAACCAGGCTATGTAGAGTACTTTCTAGCTTACAAAGACTGTACACATCTATGATTTTGTTGAATCCTCATAAGAACATTATAAGAAAGATTGGGCTCAGAGATTAATATTATCCTCAATTTAGAGTGCAGCATATTGATTTTTAAAGATAAAAGTTTTGAAATCAGTATTTCTATGATTTTTTTCTCTTTAGCATTTCCAGCAGTTACACTATACTTTCTTAAGGGACAAATTTATATATGTGGCTATACTGGCACTAAGCAAAATCTGGACAAAAAGTAAATTTAAGAATTCAGACAGCTATTATAGGCTCTTTCTAGTAGAACTTGTCTGGTTCAAAGTGTTTGCTTCCTCCATCCAACTGCTGTGACTCCTGACTTTGCAAAACTGCAAGCTCAGCATTGCCCCAAACTCTGGAATCTATCTGACCACAAGACAAAGGTGTTTCCATAGCTACAGACCATTTTGGGACTATCATGTTGCCTTGTTGCTGTGTCAGCTTTTATCTCATGCCACACTTATGATAACTGGGCCTTGTTCCTCAGACTCAACTACTCCTTCTCCAGTTTAGATTACCACATCCTTAGCCTCTTATTTTAAGTTACTATTGCATAAGCTGTCATGCATTTTCAAGATCTCTAGGACAACAGGGTAGCTTACTTTCATGAATAAAGTTTTTGGGAATATAGCTATGCTCATTCTTTTTTTTTTTTTTTTTTAAATATATTTTATTGATATTTCACAGAGAGGAAGGGAGAGGGACAGAGAGCCAGAAACATCGATGAGAGAGAAACATCGATCAGCTGCCTCCTGCACACCTCCCACTGAAGATGTGCCCGCAACCAAGGTACACGCCCTTGACCGGAATCGAACCCGGGACCTTTCAGTCTGCAGGCCGACGCTCTATCCACTGAGCCAAACCGGCTTTGGCCCTATGCTCATTCTTTATCTATTGCCTATAACTGCTTTTGTGACACAAAAGCAGATTTGAGTAATTGCAACAGAAAACATATGACCTGGAGAGCTTAAAGTATTTACTGTCTGGCCCTTTATAGAAAACTAGAGGCCCGGTGCATGAATTCATGCACAGCTGGGGTCTGGCCGGCCCACCCTAATTGGGGAGTACGCAGCAGGCCATGGGGAGGGGACGCAGGAGGTTGGCCAGCTGGCCCCACCCCCAATTGGGGTGGGGGGGCAATCAGGAGGAGGGCTGGCCAGGGGGCAGGGCCACGGGCAGTTGCCCAGCTGGCCCTGCCCCCTGATTGAACTCCCAGTCAACTCCTGGTCGAGGGGAAAATTTGCATATTAGACTTTTATTATATAGGACTAGAGGCCCAGTGCACAAATTTGTGCACAGGTGGGGTCTGGCCGGCCTGCCCTGATGGAGGCCAATCTAAGGTGGGGCTGGCAGGGGGGCAGAGAGGACACGGGCAGTTGGCTGGCCAGCCTCACCCTTGATCGGGTTGGGGGAGCCAATTGGGGGTGGAGCCAGCTGGAGGGAAGGCCCTTGGGAGGTTGGGGAAAGCCAATCAGGTCCGGATCAGGCTGGTAGGCCACTACAGTGCGCGTCATAGAGACTGGTCGTTCCAGTCATTCTGCCGTTTGGTCACTGGGCTTTTATATATAGAGATGTTTGCAGACCCCTGCCCTAGGACTGTACTCATGCTTTGTTTTTCCAGTTTACATTCTTTGCACTTAAGTCTTTTTCTCCATGGAATTTATTGGGATGACAGTGGTTAACAAATTTATACAGGTTTCAGGTGAACAATTCATCTGTACACTATATTGTGTGTTCACCACCCCAAGTCAAGCTCCTTCCATCACCATTTATCCCTGACAACAGGGTGGTACTTTATTCTTAGCTTAAGCCTAGTATAGTGGCTGGGATACTGCAGCCCAAAAAGAGATTTCCTCTTATGTCTGTCTTTATGCTGGCTTGCCTGCTATAACTTATAAGTATTATCTATTCCAGTATTAACTGTATTGTCCCTGCCGTATGCAGGGTACCTCATCACCTTATGTTAGTTTCCCTCTTACCATGCTCACTACTTGTCTAGGATACCATCTGCATTTTAAACTAACATTAAAATGAGTTCTGCCTGTAGAATTAGGCTTCCTCCCATACACTTCATCTGTGTCCATTCTATTCTCTCAGACCACACTGTTCAGTGTCCTGCATGTCTCAACAGATAGATCTATTTCCAAGCACTGTATACTTCTGGTCTGTTCATTCCAACTGAAGGCACCTTTGTTCAAATTTATCTGAGCCACTCTTCCTAACCCTTTCTTGAAAAGAGCAGAAGAGATTGAAATTAGTTTAGATAAATTTCTCTTTGAGTTGGTACACTAGTGACTCTCCATGTGCCTTAAAAGAATCCAGTTAAAATTGAGATCTAGCCCAGCTGGTGTGCCTCAATGGTTGAGCATTGACCCATGAACCAAGAAGTCACAGTTCAATTCCTGGTCAGGGCACATGCTCAGGTTTCGGGCTTGATCCCCAGTCAGAGATATGCAGGAGGCAGCCAATCAATGATTCTCTGTCATCATTAATGTTTCTATCTCTTTCTCCCTCTTCTTCTCTTAAAAAAATAAAATATATTTTAAAATTTGAGATCTAGTCCTAGCTGGTTTGGCTCAGTGGATATAGTGTTGGCCTGTGGACTGAAGGGTTCTCGGTTCGATTCCGGTCAAGGGCACATGCCTCGGTTGTGGGCTTGGTCCCCAGTGGGGGGCATGCAGGAAGCGGCCAATCAATAATTCCCTCTCATCACTGATGTTTCTATCTCTCTCTTCCTCTCCCTTCCTCTCTGAAATCAATAAAAATATATTTTAAAATAAATAAATAAAATTTGAGATCTAAAAACATAGGGGCATGATTACCATAGGAGCTAGTTAGTCATACATAGGAGCTAATATTCTTTTTTGACCTATTATAGATAAGTATCAGTTTCTACACTCCATCCTTCCCCTCCTTATTCCTAGGAATGAAACTTGATACTTATTCCACTGGAATAACCAATAGCTAATCTGAGTCCCTCGATTAAAATAAACAGAATCTCCAAAGCTTATAATTCAAAGCATGATTTGAGTTTTATGAGATTTTTACAACCTCAAACATTTTAGTAATTCTGTGATGAAACATATTTGTAATTTAGTAGAGCTTCTAACAATGAGCTGATTGTATAGTTTCCATGGTAGACATTATTGCATTTATCAGAAGTAAACAATATCCCCAGTACCCTCAAATCAAAGGAGTTGATTTAAAAACTAGCGTGTTTACCCCATCATCCCATTGGAGAAATCTATATAGGTGACTACCATCGTGTCAAATCTGACACTATAATTATTTTCCCTGCTTTTAGCAGCACATGAATCAATGACGTTCCTCAGTGTGGAAAGTAGTTTCACTAAGGTAAGTATAATCTCTTTGTCTTTCTTGTGTATTTAGTTGTCTGGTGCCCTGGTAAAGAGATTCAGATTAGTGGCTTTGTTCTCCTTATCATTTAGCTGTGATTCAAGCTGGCAGTATTTCTAAACATCCTTATTAACCAAATAACTTATATGCATAACCCATGGACACAGAGAGTAGTGCTGTGAAGAACTGGGAGGGGACCTGAGTGGGGTGGTGGGGGACAATGGGGGAAATAGGGGGATATCTGTAATAATTTCAACAATAAACATACATTTTTTAAAAAGAATTTAGAAGCATCTCCTCCTTGCATGTAAGTTGGGTGTTGTTTTTTGTTGTTGTTGTTGTTTTTTTTGTTGTTGTTGGTAAGGAAAATATTGCTGCTTTATAAAGCAGAATAATATGTTATCTAAGTGATAAAGCATTTCTATTTCCCCATTTTATGGAAAATTTAGACAAATTGAAAGTTGATTAAAACATCATTTGTGAAGAAATGACCAGAATGATTGGCATTTTAAAGATTACCAAAGGTTTCTTTGACCATCAGATCATACTGAGGTGGGTCTGGGCTGAGAGAAAACTTGAAAAAAAGCTCTGAAGATTTGTATTTTGTACAGATATATTTCTCCTTCCTATAGCAGATTTTTGAAATATTGAATGAATATAGGGAGGAAAATGGCAGGAATCAGGGTTGGCTACTCATCAAAAACTTCTATAAGATTGGCTCTGAGTTGTGATAACAGCACAAAATTTGATCTATGGTTTTGTCCACAGTGAGATGTTTTCCCTTAGGCAGAAGCTGAGAGCAATTGTCCATTTAACACATGCAGAAGATTATTTTATAGTCAGACTTTGGTTCTTGACAAATTTGTATTTGTTTGGAGATATCTAGATAGAGAGAATTAGTAACACACACTTAAGTCCTTTTCCTTAATCAGATTGCAGAATGTTATTAGATATGGGAAGAAATTTAGAGGTTAAGTATTCATACCCCCTCATTTTGGAGATGAGGGAATCAAGGCCCAGAGACAAAAATTACTTGCCTAAGACATACAGTTATTTAGTAGTACAGCCAAGAATTGAGCCCTATTTAATAGCCTTTTTTGGTACCATTTTACTTCACTTCTCTTTTGGCCAATATATTTTATTTTGAGAAGGTGACATGACAAATGAGAAAACCTCTACAGACTGTGTACCCCATCTGAATATTGACTGCAAGATGGTGAAATTACCCTATTTTACACAGATACTTGCCACATCCCTTTCCATGTTATGCTGGCCTTTCAATAACTTCTTTGTTCTAGTCTAAAAAGTATTAAACATTGGAATTCTTATAAGTATTCTAAACCAAGATGTACTTTGTAACTTCACCTTTGCTGGAATGCAAATCAGTGCAAAATGACTCACTTAATTTACGGTTCTGTCAAGAGTGTGTTTTTCCTGATTACCTGCCCAGACTATGTGAGGAGACTATTAAGATGCCTCCTTGTCCTTATTTGTGTTGAAGAGGCCATTGGTATTTGGATAGACGCCTTCCTCTACCAGCAATCTTAGTACATCACCTGAGAAGATAAATTCTAACATTATGGTTTGTGGGTTTCCAATACAATCATTTTTTACTGTTTTATTTGGGAGAGTGGGCTACATGAACATTTTCTTTGTTTCTATTTTGTGTCTAAAACATGTATCTTTTTATTTATTTTTCCTTCATTATGGCACTGGCTAGGACCTTTAGTACAATGTTGAACTGGGTAGAGAGAGCAGACATTACCTGTTTTATAATATTAGAAGAAAGGTCGTCAGTCTTTCACTATTAAGTGTGATGTAAAATGTTTTATTACAGATTACTTTATCAAGGTGAACTCCCCTTCTATTTCTTTTAATATGTTTTTATTGGCTTCAGAGAGGAAGTGGGAGAGATAGAACATCAATGATGAGAGAGAACCATTGATCGGCTGCCTCCTGACCACCTGCTACTGGGAATCCAGTCCATAACCTGGGCATGTGCCCTTCACAGGAATTGAACCAGGGACCCTCTATCCACTGAGCCAAACTGAGCTAGGGCCCTTTCTATTTCTGATATGCTGAGAATTTTTAATATGAATGCAGTTGAATTTTGTCAAATTTTTTTTCCTCCTCTCTTTAAGACAATTGCATGTTTTTTTTTTTTTCTCTAGCCTGTTGATATGGTAAATTACATTGATTGATTTCTGAGTGTCAAGGGAGCTTACATAAATCAGAAACCCCCTATTGATCATGATGTATTATTGATTTTATATACTGTTGGACTACATATGCTAAACTATTATTTAAAATATTTGCATTAATGTTTATGGGGGAATAATGATCTGTAGTTATATTTTCTTGTAATGCATTTGATTGTTAATGCTGGCTTCATAGGAGTTTGGAAGAGTAGTCTCTTCTTCAATTTTTAAAATTTGTAGAATTTTTTTTTTGATGTGTGATAGAACTCCACATGAAATCATCTTGACTTTGAGGTGTGTGTGTGTTAATTTTAAACCAAAACTTGAATTTTTCTATAGATATAGTACAATGCATATTATTTGATTATTTTTGCCTTTTAAATAATGTCAATTCTATCTTATTTAACTGCAATTGCATAATTTTACAATATTTTTATCATAAACTTGAAATTATATTCACTTATAACATTTGTATTTAGAATCTGTAGTGATATCCCCTTTCTCATTGTTGATGTTGATAATTTGTGATTTTCTTTTTTTTTTACTAATTGGCCTAGAAAGGCTTTATCAATTTTATTGATCTTCTCAAATAACCAGTTATTGGGGTTTTTTATTTCATCTATTGGTTTTGTGTTTTCTATTTCACTGTTTTTCACTCTCATCTTTGCTATATCCTTTTGAGTTTCGTTTGCTTTTCTATTTTAGTATTTTATTTCTAGTTTTGAAAACTTACTTTCCTACTAATATAGGTACAGGTTTTGCCCACTATCCAAAAGTAGAGCATTCCTATGAAACCTTTTGTAAGCCAAAGTGGTATAAAACAAACAATTACTATTAATTTATATGAAAAGATTTTGAGTGTTTCCAAACCCCCAAAGTAACCTACCAAATCATACTAACACATAAAACCTAAAATAACATTATTATGTAGTAAAATCAGAAATTCAGAAAATAAATCGAGATAAATACTGGATGCTGACAGACACAATTCAAAGCTATGGTGGCCTGATTCCTCATGAGTGTAGTCCCAGAGAAGGAACTTGGCAGTACCCCTGTCACTGATTAGGGAACATACTGCCTGTGTAACAGCTTGTTGCAAAATAAATGTTGAATGCTAATGTCACTTTTTGCCTTTTTTTGTAAAAGTACATCTTCTTTAGATTTCCTTCAGTTAGCAAAAACGGATACTAATCTAGGTCTTTCCTAAGAGTGAAGAGATGGTACACAAACTTTCAAAAAGTAGGGAGTACCTGTACATAGTAGTACTATAATCTTTCCTCTCAACATTGCTTTCGCTGCATTGCATAAATTTGATATGCTATGTTTTAATTTTCATTCTATTAAAAATGTATTCTAATCCTCTTTGTGATTACTTCTTTGGCTCATGGATTACTTAGAAATGTTATTTATAAGTGACTCCTTGGTCTCTAAATATTTAGGAATTTTCTGCATATTTGGATATAGGTTTCCAATGTAAATTTGTTATCATCAGATAACATTGATTGGAGGTGTCTCCCTTTTCCCTGCACTTTGCCCTCCTCTCCTCACTCCTACCTCCCCTTCCCTTGGCCTTCAACAAACTATTGTCCATATCCTGGGGTATGCATATATGTTCTTTAGCTAATCCCTTCACCTTCTTTATCCAGTTACCCACACCCTATCCCCCTGGGCACTGGCCAGTCTATCCCATGTATCCATGCTTATGGCTCCAATTAAAAAAATAACTTTATTGTTGAAAGTATTAAAGATGTCCCCATTGACCTCTGCTTCAGTCCTGCCCCTTCCACAGGCTTTCACTGCACTATTGTCTGTCCATGGGTTATGCATATATGCATACAAATTTATTCCCCCACCTTCCCTGCTCAATGCTTTCATGTCTTTGGATCTATTTTGTTCATCAGTTTATTTTGTTTGTTAGATTCCACATATATGTGAGATCATGTGATATTTATATTTCTCTGACTGGCTTATTTCACTTAGCATAATATTCTCCAGGTCCTCCATGCTGTCTCAAAGGGTAATAGATCCTTCTTTTTAAAAAATATATTTTTATTGATTTCAAAGAATAAGGGAGAGAGGGGGGATATAGAAACATCAATGATGAGAGAGAATAATTGATTAACTGCCTCTTGCATGACCCACACTGGGGATTGAACCAGCAACCCAGGCATGTGCCCTTGACCTGAATCAAACCTAGGACCCTTCAGTCTACAGGCTGATGCTCTATCCACTGAGCTAAACCAGCTAGGGTGATCCTTCATTTTTACAGCTTCATACTATTCCATCATGGAAATGTACCACATCATTTTTATCCACTCATCTACTGATGGGTACTTGAGCTGTTTCCAGATCTTAAGCTATTGCAAATAGTGCTGCTATGGATATAGGAGTGCATATATTATTTCTGATTGGTGTTTCTGAATTATTATGATATATTCCTAGAAGTGGGATCACTGGATCAAATGGCAGTTCCATTTTTAATTTTTCAAGGAAACTCCACACTGTTTCCATAGTGGCTGTACCAGTCTGCATTCCCAGAAGCAGTGCACTAGGGTTCTCTTTTCTCCACATCCTCACTAGCACTTGTTATTTGTTGACTTGCTAATAGTAGCCATTCTGGGATGTGTGAGGCAATTCCTCATTGTCATTTTAATTTGCATCTTCCTGATGATTAATGACTGAGCATTTTTTTCATATGTCTCTTGGTCAACTGTATGTTCTCTTTGGAAAAGTGTCTATTTACACCCTTTGCCCATTTTTCAAATGGATTGTTTGTCTTCCTTTTGTTAAGTTGTACAAGTTCTTTATGTATTTTACCTCTTATCAGATGTATCATTGGCAAATATCTTCTCCTATACAGTGGGATCCGTTATCCTAGTTCAATTTTGTTCATCAATTTGTTCATTAGATATCACATATTAGTGAGATTATATGGTATTTGTCTTCCTTTGATTGACCTATTTCACTTAGTGTAATACTCTCCAGGTCCATCCATGCTGTTGAAAAGGGTAAAAGTTCCTTCTTTAATACAGCCACGTAGTAATCTATTGTGTAAATGTATATATGTTTTTCACTGCCTGCTTTTAAGATTTTTTTTCTTTATTGCATAAAAAAGTTTTGATTTGACTTGGTGTAGTTTTGTTCAAATTTGTGTTCCTTGTATTCTTTGAACTTGCTTGATCTGTGGGTTTATAACTATAATTAAATTTGATACATTTATTGTTTATTGATCCAAATTTTATTTTTACTTAATTTTTTATTTCTATTATTTCTCTATTCTCTTTCAGTAGCTTCAATGACATATACATTAGGTCACTTGAAATTGTTCCATAGGTCACTGATGCTCAGATCATTTTTTTCATCTGTTTTTCATATTGTTTTATTTTTAATCATTTCTATTGCCTTACCTTAAATTTCAGTATTTTTTTATTCTGAAATACATAATCAGATATTAATCCCATTTTAAGAAATTTTCTTCTCATACTTTGTAGTTTCCATGTCTAAAAATTCAAATGAGGTTTGTAAAATATAATTTTTATGACTTTACCTTTTTGTGTTCTCTCTGAATTCTTAAACATGTTGAATCCTATCTAATAAAGAGGGAATATGCTAATTGACCCTCAGGCCATCACAAAGATGGAGGCGCCCAAGGCCAATAAGGAGGGAATATGCTAATTGACTGCCACATCCTCAAAGGTGGCAGCTCCCACAGCCAATAAGGAGGAAATATGCTAATTGACTGCCACACCCTCAAAGATGGTGGTACCCACAGCCACAAGATGGCAGCACCCAGTCCCCTCATCCCTGGTGGGGCAGAGGTGTGCAGCTGCCTCCAAAGTACCCCAGTTCCCTCAGCCCCCCCCCAGCCACCCAGGGCCGGCCTGAGGCACAGGCAAGCCTGGGATGGTGGCTGCCCAGCGCCCAGGGCCTCCCGAGGCTTAGGTAACTAGGGCTGGCCAAGGCTTGCGCTGCCAGCAGTGGTAGCAGCAGAGGTGTGATGGAGCGTCGCCTTCCCCTGATCGCCGGGTTGCCTCCTTCCCCTGAGGACTCCTGGACTGTGAGAGGGGGCAAGCTAGGCTGAGGGACCTCCCTCCAGTGCATGAATTTTTATGCACCAGGCCTCTAGTATAATTATATTAATTGGTTTAATGTCCCTATTTACTATTTTTTTATCTTTTTCCTTTCTATGTTTATTTTAATACTAGTAGGTTGATTAATTTTTTTCTTATTATATGCCATATTTTCCTTCTTTATTGAATACATTGTAATATTAGATGTCAGATATTGTGACTCTCAGCTTATTGCATGCTGAATATTATTTCATTTCCTTAACTACTGTTTGATTATTTTGAGAACTGAAGGAACTGAGGCCTCTGTCCTGACAATATTGATTCTTTTTTCTTTGTTTCTTGCATTTTTATTTCTTATTGTCTTCACAGTTATATGTGATAGCTCTGCTTTTCTTTGTGTACTTATCACATATTTTCAAACCATACATGGGACTTCTTGATGCTGTATTAATTATGAATGCCAGAAACTCCAACTTAGTAACTCCACTTAAAATAGAAAGCTATTTTCACTCAGTGTATTTATATCAATCATAGGAAGGATTCTGATTTGCCTTCTTAAGACATGTAACCATTATTTTAACTAATTGTTGCTACAAAAATGAAATGTTATGTTTTGCCTGACCTAATGACAAGAAGTGGGGTAGGAAATAGTACTGAGTAAATAACATAACAGAAAAAAATACAATAGTTTTTCAAATGTACTACATCGGAGTAAGATGAATATGCTTACCCATTACTGGGAGATAATTAAGTTATAAACTTTCTGGAAAGCAATTTTTCAATAAGTATCAAGAACCTTATAAGTGTTTATATTTATGACCTAGAAATTATATTTATTGTTATTCATCTTAAAAAAAATAATCAGACAGGTATACAAAGGTTTATGTAAAAGTATGTTTAGTACAGTATAACAGCTAACAAAGAAAAAATGTTAGTAATCTTATTGCCTAAGATTAGGACAATGTCTAAATAAGGTATGGAATCTATATATATAAAAGCCTAACCAACCATTATTACCCAATGACTAGAATGACCAGAACAACAGGTCGACCAGTTGCTGTGATGCACACTGACCACCAGGGGGCAGACACTCAACACAGGAGTGACCCCCTGGTGGTCAGTGTGCTCCCACAATCAACCTCCCGTGGCCCCTCCCTCTGGTCAGCCAACCTCCCATGGCCCCTCTCTCCCTGCCCAGCCAGTCCCACTGATTGGGCCCGATGGGAGGGCCAGCCAGCCAACCTCCCGGGGTCCCTTCCCCCAGCCAGCCAGCCCCCCGATAGGCCTTGATCACCCGACAGGCCGAGGGACCCTACCTGTGCATGAATTCGTGCACCGGGCCTCTAGTAGAATATGTCATTAAATAGATTTACAATTTAAACTGTAATTGAAAAACTGCAATTTAAAAGTATTTGTATTTAATTTTTTTAATTTATTCATATTACTAATACATGAAAAATTGGACTTCAAAAGTAAAACTGTATCTACACTATGATACCTTATGTAAGTTTAATATATATGTGGGTGTTGTATATCCTATATAATAAAGAACTAATATACAAATGGTCATCACACTCTCGCACCCTTGCGCCCTTGCTCTGGGGCTGGGGGACCTGATGCTGGACTGGAGGACCTGAGGCTGCGCCCCCCGCCTGACACCAGGGCTGGGGGACCTGAGGCTGCACCCCCTGCCCAGCGGGGCTTGATGGGGGACCTGAGGCTATGCCCTCCGCCCAGTGGGGCTTGACAGGGAGCCTGAGGCCGTGTCCCCTGCCCCAGTGTCGGGGACGGTGTACCTGAGGCCAGGTTGGGGGACCTGAGACTGCACCCCCCACCCTGGTGCTGGGCCGGGGGACCTGAGACTGTTCTGGGGGACCTGAGGCTGCATCCCCCGCCTGGCGGGGCTTGACAGGGGACCTGAGTGTGCACCCCCCCACCCAGCGGGTGGTCTTGACGGCGGACCTGAGGCTGTGCCTCCCACCTGATAGGGCTTGACTGGGGACCTGAAGCTGCTCCCCCCTCCTGGCACTGGGCCAGGAGACCTGAGGCTGCACCCCCCACCCTGCAGGGCTTGACAGGGGTGGGGCGGGCCAGGTCTGGGTCTTGCACAATTTGGACGTTCACGGGAGGGAACTTGACTCTGGGTCCTGCAGCGTGCCCCAGACTCTGACAGGAGGGAGATTTTCATATACATTTTACTAATTTTCTTCCATCTCTGACACTTCTATTATAGAGAAAGGGCAAATAGCAATATTAAAATATTTCCTCTAATTAATTCCCTTTAATGTCCAGAATTTTGTGCACTGGGCCACTAGTATACACATAAAAAACTTAAACAAGACTAAATGGCAATACACTGAGAAATTAATAGCAATAGACTTATGAGGGGATTTTATTTTTTCCTATAGTACTTTGTAATTTCCAAATTTTTATCAATGAACATCCATTACTTTTAAGTTGCTTTTCCCCTTGATTTATACAAAAAATATCTATGACTCAATATCTATTATTTCTGTTGTTAAGAACAGGGAACAAACTATAAAAGGCACTCATCCCCTTGGCAACACTGATTGGTTTAAGGAATATATTACACAAGCAGGTCCAATCAGACCCTTTACTTGGCATTGATATATGGCCTATAGACTTTCATTCTACTCAGTTCTAAATTTCTATTCGTGACTAACATTTCTGCACATGTTTTTCACTGGTCATCAGGAATACTTGGAGAAAATTGGGTTGATTCAGCAGAATCTTTTTTTTAAGTTTAGATATAACTTCAAAAAAAAAAAGAAAACAGTTCATATGTTGATCACTTTAGACATATTTTCCTTAAAATATGACTGTATGCTTATTTAGTAACTATTCTCATGCATTGCACATGACATAAATTATTTCTTTTTAAATTTAAAGAGATTTCAAACATACACAAATATAGAGACTACTAAAATGTGCCTCCAGATACCCAATGTCCACATTATAGAATTATCAAATTTTCATACTCATGCTTTATCTACAACCCTCCTGCCTTATTTTAGAGAGTTATTTTAATAAAATTCCAGGCATCTTGTAATTTCACTCCAATATACTTTAGTATACATCTTTAAAACCATGTATTTTTTTTTTTTTTTTTTTTTTACAAAAGCACAACGCTATCACACATTTGAAGACTGACAAACTTCCTTATTTCACACCCAGGGTACTGGCAGAAAACAAATTATACCTTCAAAAGACTTAAGCAAACTGTAAAAAAAATGACTATTTATGAAGGTGTGGGCAAAATTAGGAAAACCAGCAAGGAATGACATCCTGAGGGACCCATTACTAATACTAGCCCTAAATGACCAAGGAAAGAGAAGCAATTTTCAGAATCTTGAGAATCTACCAAAATCTTGATTTTTCTAGGGCTGAGGAGTTTCTTGGCATGTGGGACTCTCAGTGTTAAAACTAGGAAAGTTTTAGGGAAACTGAAATGGTCTTTTACCCCTAGGTCCACCAAACAGGAGCTATTTTTGGTAGAGGGATGCAATCAACATGGCCAATCCTCAGGTCTCCTGTTATCACATTCCATTGGACAATTCAAAGTGGAATTTGAGAGCAATGGTGTCCTTTTATGTAAGCCACAGAGGTCAAGCTCCAGGTCAGAGAATGAGTAAAGATTGGATTAGGAGAGGTAAATAAAATAAATCAGCATAATTGTATTCACTTTACATTGCTAAAATATAGCTGACTGCCTAAAATAATACCTATTTGAATTTGTTTTGTTGAATCAAAATCCAATACATTATATTTGGTTGATTGTCCTTTTCATTTTTAATGCAATATTCTTCTCATTTTTTTTCTTCATCCTAGTTACTTGAAGACTCAAATTCAGTGGTCTTGTAATATATTTCATAATCTAGATGGTTTGCTTCCCCATGGTATATTTTTTAATTTAAGGTCTTTATTGTTTAATGTATTACATAAGTCTCCTCCCCTGCCCCCCAATGACCTCTTCCCAGCATGCAGACTGGTACAACCACTGTGGAAAACAGTATGGAGTTTCCTCAAAACATTAAAAATTAAAAATGGAACTCCCATTTGACCCAGTAATCCCACTTCTAGGAATATATCCCAAGAAAACAGAAACACCAATCAGAAAGGATATATGCACCCCTATGTTCATAGCAGCAAAATTTACAATAACTAAATTTTGGAAACAGCCTCAGTGCCCATCAGCAGATGAGTGGATTGGAAAACTGTGGTACATCTACACAATGGAATACTACGCTGCTGTAAAAAAGAAGGAATTCTTACCATTTGCAACAGCATGGATGAACTGGAAAGCATTATGCTAAGCGAAATAACCCCATGATATTTTTAAACTTGTACCTCTGCCCTGTAATTTTCTATAAATAAGAAATAATCTATTAAGGATCGATTAGCTCTAGATTCAACTTGTTTTGGTAAGAATATGTCACAGGGGGTGGTTTACAATTCATATTGCATCACATCAAGAGACACATATTGTTTTCCTACACTTACAAATATCCAGAATTTACTGGGTTTAGATGATAAATATATTAATACAATTCCTCTATTTTGGAATTACCCCAAAATTTTTCATCTAATGATTTCATTCATTGATTATTATTGCTTGAATAAATTAATTCACTGGGAATTGCAACATAATGATTTTTCTAATTCTAGCATTTCTTCCACATATTAGCCAGAAATCTAGTGAGAACTTGTACTCATAAATGAGGGCTATTTAGTTGACTTGAAAGACAGTTTATACTGTTATGTCTGATTTTTTCTTTAATTATTTATCTTAAAAGTAAAGTTTTAGACCTCTGCCTGCAATGATAACTGATTTCCCTTTTTTGAGTATCATTAGGATTGTGGTTTTTAAAAAATATATGCAATATATTTTTCTTTACTCTTAATGAGTTTTAATATGCTCAGTGTGTTTAGCTGCATTGGATATTACAGATGGTACATCATAATGTCTATATTACATCATACATAAAAACCATATAACCTGGCTTGTCTAGGAAAATTTTTGTTTTTCAACCTTAATTATCAATAGCACCTTCTTTTTTCTTAAATACCGGTATATCCTGATTTAAACTATATGGTCACTTTATATAATGGTCAGCACTACTTTAGTTCTATATCTTAAAATTCTCCAATAGAACTCCAGAAATAGTTTATATAAATTAGACAAACTCTAAAACAGACAGCTAAAGAGGGAGAGGTAGAAAACCCTATATTGTTTTTCTAGGCAGGTTCTCTCGGATCCTTTCAGCCTCTAGACTCAAACAATATTAGGTCTGTTTTGATAGTCATTCATCAGATAGAGGAAAAGATTTGTTGATACTGTATCTCTGATTTGTGCTATTCGATGTGCTGCATTTTTCAAATGCCCAGCTACTCATTAAGTATAGTTCATTTTGTTCTTGCTCTACTGCTATCATAATGATCAGTGTGGGCCTGTTGAAAGACAATTCAATTGCCTCAGTGCATAACAAGGACGAAGATAGGCACAGTGTTCTTTTATTTAAATTATAAGCCATTTTAATACCTTATCTCCAGAAAGGAAGAAAGTTCAGAAGTGGTAAAGAGCAACTTACATAATTATTAAATTGTTAAGGAATATTTTACTGAGATGCTGGCTTCTGAGAACTGATTTTAAAATGTTTAGAATTCTTGAAATTCTCTAGGGATGTTGAGTTACTGTCAAATATTTTTGATATATGACAATGTTAATAGAAGATTTAGGGCCTAGTAAAGATAGCAGCTCAGTTTTCTTACATTTTTGTACTCTTTCCATAAAAACATTTTTCAAGTGACCCTCTAATGCAACCTCCATCATACATGGAGGGACTACTTTTCAGTGTCATGAAAAGGGAAATAGCATAATGAAATGAGCCAAAATCTTAAGAAGATATAAATCAATATTTCCATAATTGAAATCTTTTTAAAAGGAAGTCAATAGAAGTAAAAATATATATTAGTTAGCTAATTAATGAATTCAACAAATATATATTGATAATTCACTAATTGAATTTTCATGTATATGCTCATATTTATTGCTGACTTTCCAGTGCCAAGAACAGTATTGGCACTGGAAAGTCAGCAATAAATATGAGCATATACATGAAAATTCAATTTTAATAGGAGAAGATAGGAAATAATAAGTAAAACTGAACGAATACCATAAAGAAGATAGTAAGACTTCTGGTGCTGGCTAAGATTAAGTCACTACAGTTTATTTCCGCAATTGATTACTGCTAAAACTACTGGGCACAATACAAAAATCAACTGCCTAAAGATACTGAAAAGTAAACAGTGGCAGTAAGGTTGTGGGTGTGTTTTATGTTGCTGTTGTTTGTTTGTTTAGTTACTGTTTTGTTTTTTTTTTAAATAAAATTTTGTTCTTTATTGCCTGGTTTTCATCCAAGCATGAACCAAGGCATAGAACTGCACTTTAAGTACAGAGAGCAAAACCTCTGAGAGAAACCATCTTTCTTGCAAGAGAACTAATAAAAGGGGACCCTGTAAGTCAGAGTCTGTGAGGAATCCCTGAGTTGATTTTCTTTCCATTTTCCCCTCTTATTTCTCCCTTGGCCTTGTCCTGAGATAAGTTCCAAACAATAAGTGACATAGCTGCTGTGGCAGTAGAGGAGGCAATATGGACACCTGAAGTCCTGAGAGAAAACCTGTCTCTGACTAAAGGAAACTGGAAAAGGAGCCCCTGTGATCTAAAGAAGTGGGAGGGGTATGGATAGAAGATAGAACTAAAGGAGGGCTCTGCTAATACTGTATATGAATCAGTTAAGCCCCAGGCTTATCCTTAAACTATGCCTACATAGAACAGAACCAAAGAAACATAACACAGGCTTTTAAAATGAACTGCAAGAGGGTAAAAGGGCTAAAATATATGGTGATGGCAGGAAATGAAACTTTGGGTGATGAGCATACAATGAAATAAACAGATGATGCATTATAATATTGTAAACTTGAAACTTACATAATCATATTAACCAATGTCATCCAAATACATTTAATAAAACTAGTTAATTAATTTTAATGTTTTTATTGATTTTAGTGATTGAGGGGTAGAGAGAAACATCAATGAGAGAGATACATCAATTGGCTGTTTCCTGCACGCCCCCTACTAGAGATAGAGCCTGCAACCCAGGCATGTGCCCTGACCTAGAATCTAACCAGTGACCTCTTGGTTCATGGGAGGATGCTCAACCACTGAACAACATTGGCTGGGTTAATTGATTAATTTTTAAAAGAATGGAACTACAGTACACAATGCCACTGAAGTCCCAGACTGACCACTGAGAGATTCATATGCAGGATAGATCTGAAGAGTATAGCAAAGGCTTTGAAAACTGAACAGACATTGAAATCATTGCATACATAAAGTGAGAAACAATTTGCAGTCTGAACATAACCAGTTGATTGCTTGCTAAAACAAAAGAAAAATCAATATTCTGCAGTGAATTTTAAAGGGACACAGAATCTTACAACATAAGATTCAAAACCCAAGACATAGTTCAAATATTTTTTCAAAGAGCCAGGAAAATGTGTTGAGTTCTCAAAGGAAAATAAAATCAACAGATGCTAACCCTAAAGTGACCCAGATGATACAATTATAAAGCCTTGAGAGCAGCTATTATAACCATAATCAATGAAGCAAAAGTGAATACTCTTTGAATGAATGGAAAGAGAGTAGTTCTCATCAAAGAAATATAAACTATGAAAAATTAGAAATTTCACAGCTGAAAACAGACCTGCTACTTACTACAATAAAAATGAGTTTCTTGGCAGTATCCTTAGAAAAAGTAATTTCTTGTAAATCCCATTTTCAAAGTTTTCAGTGTTTGTAGAAGAACATCATAGTTATTTAGCCATCAACATGGTGGAGGTGAACAGTGAGAAGAAAGATAAGGCAGATTTGAGAGAATTGCTTTACATTAGGCTTCGGTTTTAGACAAATTAACTTGTAGTGGTCTATTAAGCATTGGACTAGAGATGTCAAGCATGAAGTTTCATGTAAACCTATCGTGTTTAGGGATAAAGATATGAAAGGAAGTGTCCTTGGTATATAGTGGTATTTAGAGCCATTGGATTTGATGAACTCACATATTATGTAAGTACTAGAGGCCTGGTGCACAAAATTTGTGCACTCGGGTGGGGGGGGTCCCTCAGCCAAGGTTGCGAAAGGGTGCAGGCCATGCCAAGGGACCCTGCCAGTGCAGGATCAGGGCCAGGGAGGGACGCAAGAGGTTGTCCAGCCAGGGAGGGACCATGAGAGGGCTCCAGGGCATGTCTGACCCACCTTGCTCAGTCTTAATCGGCCAGACCCCAGCAGCAAGCTAACCTATAGGTCGGAGTGTCTGCCCCCTGGTGGTCAGTGCATGTCATAGCAACTGGTTGACCAGTCCACTGTCTGCCCCCTGGTGGTCAGTGCATGCCATAGTGAGTGGTTGAGTGACCTTAGCATATCATTAGCATATTATGCTTTGATTGGTTGAATGGCCTACCAGACGACCGGACACAACATATTAGACTTTTATAATATAAGATAAACATTAATGAGCAGGTATTCCAGGAATGCATACAGGGCACTCAATTAGAGGAGGCAGGACAAGGAATCTGGGGAGGAGAAGCCAGAAAACCAGGAAGAAAGCCAAAGAGCACAGTGTCATGGAGAACAACTGACTGAATTTTGATCAACTCTTTAATGCTTTAGAAGATGAGGATAAAGAGGTAGCCATTGGATTTAATAATATAAAAGTCATCGTTGATCTTGACAAGAGTAGATTCAGTGGAGTGGTGGGAAGAAAACCTCAATGGAAGTGGATTAGTGAAAGACTGGGAGTTAATTGATATTAGCTACTATTTTATGAAAGTAGGGAATATTAACCTGGTTTTGAGAAAATTGCAGGGAAATGAGGAACTATGTTGAGGAAAACTTGCAGTCAAAGGAAGGAACACAGGATGCTTGAAGTGTATAGACCCAAGTGTACCAACTGAGGTCAAGATAGGGAAAATGACTGGCTCAAAATTGGATGGTAGTAGTTGACTTTACTATTGATTTTCTTCCTAATTATTTTTTAAACAAAATTTGAAAAGGCAATATATTTAGTTGTTTAGTTTTTTGCACATTCAAATAAACTCAGAAGTTTCAGTCTACACCACAGATACTTGTATCACTTTAAAGAGCACAACAGCCTTCCATGAACTTCTCTTATGAACACACAATTAGAGTGCAGTTTATAATCCAATAAATATTTATTAGCAACCAGCTATGTGAAAAGCACTGTTGAAAATCCAAAATAAGTATAATACCCATGAAGGGTGTAAACTATAATTCTGTGTGGGATAAATAAGATATACATAAATGACTACCACAAAAGAGAAGTTAATCCCATGTCATGTTTTTTATTTTCTTTTATAGCTTTTCTTTAATTCTGTTTCATATCATAATGAGTTGATTGTCTCTTCCAATAGACTATGAGCTTTTGGAAAACAGGAGCTGTTTTACCATCTCTGTTCCTTTTGTTTCACTCACTCTCAGTACTCAGTATATATTTGTACATAATAGGAACTTATTACATTCTTATAGATTTGAGTTTAATTGGTGAGATAACATAATAATGAACATAAAATGAAACAGTGTTGATGGTCAGATTAATGTTCTTACACACTTTTCATTATGACTATTGAATTTACTATTAAATATTTTTCTTAGAACGCTAACAAGTAATACATAATTTTTTAGCTAGTAGCAAATCTGTAACTAAAATCCAACACTTTTGACTCCAGTGATAGATGAAACATAATACAGTTTAAGAATATATTTTCTATTGTGGAGTGAAAACATTTGGTATAAATCTGTATTATAGCATGGTCACATTTATAGAATTTTTATGTACACATATTGGCATAGATAAATAGATAATGTTTTGAAGGAAATTTTCAAAATATTAATCATGAATATCTTTGGGTTGAGAGATTTGGGGAATTTGTTTCTCTTTGTAATATTTTGATTGTTTAATTGTTGTTAATAGAAGCCTTTATAAATGTTTATAGCCAGAGAAAATAATAAAGCTATTTTATTTTTTGAAAAAACAGGAATGTTCATCATTTAGACATCCACCCACCACAACTAGTAGACAACTTCAAAAGTCTCTGTGTAGATTAAATACCCACTCCATCTTGTGACATAAGTGGATGATGTGTTCACAGTTCTCCTCAGTCACTATACTATGTTTCTCTAATTAAGAAGCCCACTTAGATAATAATTCTATACTGTAAACTAAAACATCTGTTAAGAGGGTAGATTAAATGTTAAGTGTCCTTACCACTATACAACAGTTTGTTCTTGTTATTGTTCTAAAGAATCTCAGACACTAAGCAAATTGGTTGAAAAAGAAGGTATTCCTTTTGCTTTACTCAAACCATTTTTGTAACATTTCAACTGCTTCCAATTATTCATCTCAGATTTCTCACATATTTGTTTCCTAAAATACAGAGATTCTGTTACTCATTGTTTACTAATGAATAGATAGAAAATAATGGCATTGAATATTAAAATAATCAGTGATTTTTTTTCTATTTTTGGCCAATTGAAGTGGTGTCACATGAAAATAACTTATAGTCCATCTCTGACTTTAACAAATGTTTTTGGTGCAGGAAGAAATTCGAAGTTTATAATCAGGCTCTGCCTTAAGGAATGAAACTGAACTTAGTAAAATTTCCTTATTCTGAGCTATGTATTAAGGACATTATGAGTACAAATAAGTTTAAAATAAATATAAATAAAATAAATATTTAGCCCTGCCCAGTGTGGCTCAGTTGGTTGGGCATCATCTCAGGCACTGAGAGGTTGCTGGTTCAATTCCAGGTCAGGGCACATGCCTGGATTTCAGCCTCAATCCCTGGTAGGGGAAGTGCAGGAGGCAGCCAATCAATGTTTTCCTCAGACAGCAATGTTTCTGTCTCTCCCTCTTATATTTTCCTCTCTCTCTAAAAATCAATTTAAAATTTTTTAAAAAAAATAAACAAGTACTTAACCATTGTTGAAATAAATTAATAAAAGAGCAAAACGAGTAAATTTATTTGAAAACGTGAGTCAAATCGTCCCTGTGACTTTTAAATACCCTGAGACAAAATGTGAAGATTTCCTAATCCTCTTATGCAAGTTTATCTGTGAAACAGCATGCTAACTCATGGTGCTCTCAGATAAGTGAATTTAAAGACATATGTTAGAAGGTGGGCAGGAGAATGGATTTGGACTCATAAAAATTCTGTCTCAAGATGGAATCTGATGAGATGCTATTTACATAAGTGCTTCCTGGTGCTTATTTGAGTCTTTAGTTGGAGAAGGGTGGGATTTTAAGGACAAACTTCAAGTGCATGAGAGTTAGAAACTAGTCTGCAGGAGGCTAGCAGAAGGATTAGTTAGGACTGAAGCAAAGGAGTTCCAGATGGTACTACTCAGTATGAATGAATCTGCTGTTTTATCAAGCAAAACCAGGTTGGAGATTTTGTATGTCTTTCTGGGGGGATTAGTGAGTAGAGATGGCTAAGAAGATTCCTACTTTTCCATTTAACAACTTTCATGTTTAAAGATTCAAATTTAATATTGAATTGTGTTTGATATCCTTTGGATTTTTCCTTGGCTTTGAATTTTACTAAGGTTAGGAAGAGCTTAAAAACCATTTCCCCTTTTCTATCACCTAGGAGTCAGTACTTCTTCTTTCTTCAAATATCCTCAACTATTCTCTGGTCAGAAATTAAACTATGCAAAGAAATGCAGCATAAATGCACCAATATGGAAACATTTTATCAAAATAGCTGGGTAAGAAATGATTATAAGTTACATTGATAGCAACACAATTTTCCTTCTGAATAAATCATTTTAGTTTGGCCTTGCAAAGATAGTAAATTTTGAAATATCCAGAGAGCAATTAATAGGACTTTCTAGTTAACCAAATTTGAGGTGATTTTAAACTTTGAAGAGAGGAGGCAAAGCATATAAAAAAGCTCATTATAGATGGTTCCTGAACACCACTGAGCACTTGCCCAGGCTTAGTGCTAACATGTACTTTTGCAAAACTATAGTCAAAGTAGAAATAGTGTTATTTAATATTTTGAAAAATCAGAACTGTGATATTTTATATAAACAATCATTTAATACTGAACCTCCAAATTATTTGTGTTCCAAAAATGTGTTTGCAGTACAATAGTTAGTTTCTATGGCAAAATGAATTTTGGGTTTGGGTTCCAATGTTATAACTGCTTGATGCTTAGGTTTCTAAGCTTTAACCAACAATATGCTTGAAATGTCTACTTATAGCAATATTTCAACGATACCTAAAGGCCAGTGTGATTTATTTCTATGGGTAAAGCCAGTCTACATTGCAACTTAGGATATCATAAATGCTTGTGGCCAATTCTGAGGATAATGAATAGCTCAGCCAGACTAGTGTCATGGTTTCTGTAAGACAGTGTTAGAAAAAAAATGGACATATAAAATTGGGTGAAATTTTGGAGAGTCTTATAGCTGAGACCAAGATATTTGCTCATAAATTTATCTTCTAAACAAATAATCCAAACTCTAAACATGTCAGTCAAAAACATTCTTCAGATTTCTGTAAGCAACAGGGGACAACTGTGCATATCTTCCAAATATATTGGATAAATAAGTGAGAGACTGCATGGAGGGCACAAAAACATCTGGACTAGAATGATAGTAGAGAGTATGACATCAGAAACAGAATGATAACACTACACTATAAAATTCAGACCAGGATTTTGTACATCTTTTTCACTACCAAAACCCAGTATCCAATACAATGTTCAGAAAATAATATAGGCAAAAATGAACTTGAGGACTGATTTAATTTGAGACTTGTCCAATGAAGAGGTGGAGAAGAGAGGATTAAAACGTTCTGGGCCAGAATGACTTTGATTCAGTTGATAATTTGGGTCTCGTTTCTGAGGATGCCTCCTACTAGGGAATATAGACTGATCTAACTGTGACCCTTGGTTGAGAGTGACACCCACAACTAACCCTTATGAAAAAAAATTAGGTTATCATATTGAGCTGTCATTTGGGGAACCTGGCACTCTCTTCATAACTCATGATATTCTCATATAGTGACATAATACATTACTATTTGTAGTTTCTGTAAATCAAATATAAGATTATATAAAATAGTTCAGAGCTGTGTCTCTATGATAATATATACAGAAATTCAAATTATCTGGTTGTTTTAATAAATTGCACATAAAATTCAATAATGTGGAATATGTGGGATGGGATAGACCAATGGTCGGCAAACTCATTAGTCAACAGAGTGGCAAACCGTGGCTCACGAGCCGCATGTGGCTCGCAAGCCGCAGTTTACCGACCACAGGGATAGACTAAACATTCAGGCAGATAATTAAAATTTGGTTAAAAATTAACAGGTGCTACAGCATTAAACACAATGCAGATATCTCTATTTGGAACTATTCATATAAATAAGCAAATTAGAAAGTTTTAGTGTCCTTCATGTGCTATAATAAGAAATAAAATACTATTCCCAAACTTTCAAGTGGAACATTTTTATTTTAATGGTAGAATCTATAAAATATTCAATTTGTGTCTCTGATATCTTCTTTTATTTTACTTAATTAAATATGCTTATACACATTTATATATCTTATATTTTTGTAGCTGCAAATGCAAAAAAATATTCTAAGTCGCTAGAACAGTCAGGACATTTTACTATCTCACTTAAGAAATATGAAATTTAATATCTAAAATATAAGAGGAACTTGTGCAACTCAGCATCAAAACAAAAACAACCCAATTAAAAAATGGGCTGAGTACATGACTTGACATTTCTCAAGAGAAGATTCAAATGGCCAACAAATATATGAAAAGATGCTCAACATCACTAATCATAATGGAAATGCAAATACTAGTAAAATCACAATGAGATATAACTTCATGCTTGTTAGAATGGTTATTATCAAAAAGGCAACAAATATCAAGTGTTGGCAAAGACGTGGAGAACTCTTGTGCACTGTCATTGGGATTGTATATTAGTACAGCCACTATGGAAAACAGTATAGGGATTCTTTAAAAAATGAAAAACAGAACTACCATACAATCCAGCAATTTCACTTTGGATGAATGAAAGGGGAAAGGAGAATAGAGGTACAAACTTCATGAATACCTGGAAAGCCAAGAAGATGTAGTATACAGCACAGGAATATAGTCAATAATATTGTAATAACATTGCACAATGACAGATGACTGCTAGACTTATTGTGGTGATCACATCATAAGATACATAAATGTCAAATCACTATGTTATACAACTGAAACTAACATAATGTTGTATGCCAGCTATACTTTAATAAACATTTTAAAAGAAAAGAAATATGAAACTCTGAGATGCCAAAAAAAAATGAAGAATAAAAACCATATCTATATAAATAAAAGCCTAAGAGACTGTTATGACTGGACAACTGGGTGACTGGCCAGTAGCTATGATGTGCACCGACCACCAGGGGGCAGATGCTCAATGCAGGAACTGCCCCTTGGTGGTCAGTGCGCTCCTGTAGCCAACCTCCCACAGTCCCTCCCCACACCCGGCCAGCCAGCCCCGATTGGCCCCGATAGCCAGCCACGCCGAGGGAACCCACCTGTGCACAAATTAATGCACCAGGCCTCTAAAGATAATATAAATAGATACAGAAAAAGCATTTGATAAAATCCAGCACCTATTTATGATAAAAGCTCTCAGCAAACTGGGAATAGAGAAACTATACCTTAATGTAATAAAGGCCTTATATGACAAACCTACATCCAACACCATACTTAAAAACTACAAGTATTCCCCTTAAGATTGGGAGTAAGACAGGGATGTTTGCTTTCACCACTAGTATTCAACATAGTACTGGGAGTTCTAGCCACAACAATCATGAAAGAAGAAGAAATAAAAGCCATCTAAATTGGAAAGGACGAAGTAAAACTGACATTATGTGCAGAAGACATATAGGGTGTATAGAAAACCCTAAAGATTTCACCAAAAATCTACTGAAACTAGTAATTAAATTCAGTAAAGTAGCAGGACATAAAATAAATATCCAGAATTCAGTTGCATTTTTATATACCAATGATGAACCACCAGAAAGGGAAACAACAACAACATTGCTTCAAAAAGTGTAAAATACCTAGGAATAAATTAACCAAGGATGTAAAAGACCTGTACTCAGAAAATTATAAGACACTAAAGAAAGAAATTAAAGAAAATGCAAGTGGAAACATATACTGTGTTCATGGATAGGAAGAATTAACATCATTAAAATGTATATACTACCCAAAGCAATCTACCGATCCAACACAATTCCTATCAAGCTACTAATTGTGTATTTCACAGAACTAGAACAAATATTCCAAAAATTTTAGGAACCACCAAAGACCCTGAAAAAGCACAACAATATTAATAAAGAAGAACAAATTTGGATGAATCATTGTACCTGATATCAAATTATACTACAAGGCCATCATAATCAAAACAGCATGGTACTGGCATAAAAAAAAAACAAAAAAACACACATATAGACCAATGGAATAGAATAGAAAGCCCAGAAATAAACCCATGCCTCTATTTGACAAAGGAGGCAAAAGCATACAATGGGGTAAAGATAGTCTATTCAATAAATGGTGTTGAGAAAATTGGACAGATACACAAATAAGAATAAACTTAAAATGGATTAAAGACTTAAATGTTAGACTCTAAACCATAAAAATCTTAAAAGAAAACATAGATGCCAGGGGCTGACCAGCAGACCCTGAGCGATGGATGAATGGATTACTCATACATTTGCTGTGAAAGAGAGGGCTAAGGGACTGCCTGGCTAAAGGAATCAGACAGCTTTGATTGCCTGCCTCATTTGGCTTTTATTGTAGCAGCAGTTTGAGATAAAGTTTATCTTTTAGATACAATCAGTAGGGTAAGTAATATTTGGAGGACACAAGTGTTTGTAGTGTCCTTTAATCAAGGACACCCAAAGATTAAGCATTAGGATTCCAGTAAACTCCCAGGGGTCTGCACATGCACAGACTTATTTGGCAAGGTCAAGGAATAATTAGGGGCTCCACCTTCGGCATTCCCCTAAGTCGGAATTTTGGTAAACAGGGTGGGTGGCCTTCCACACACTTCTCTTTTCTTGGAATTTCCTCCTTACAAACTTTCCAACCAAGTCTCATGCTTCCCAACACATAGGCAGTGACATCTCAGATATTTCTTGTAGCAATACTTTTTTCTGATGCATCTCTTGGGCAAGGAAAATAAAAGAAAAAAGAAACAAATGGAACTACATCAAACTAAAAAGTTTTTGCACAGCAAAGGAAACCATCAACAAAATGAAAAGACAACCCACTGAATGGGAGAACATATTCGATGACACATCTGATAAAGGGTTAATATTCAAAATTTATAAAGAACTTATAAAACTCAACACCCCAAAAAACTAAGACTCCAATTTTAAATGAGCAATGATTAGATGCTCCAAGTCACTAATCATCAAAGAAATGCAAATTAATACCGCAATGTAATATCACCTCACATGTGATAGAATGGCTATCATCAATCAATCAACAAACAACATGTGTTGGCAAGGATGTGGAGAAAAGGGAACCCTTGTGTACTGTTGGTGAGAATACAGATTGGTGCAATCACTGAGGAAAGCAGTATTTAGTTACCTCAAAAATTTTAAAATGGAACTGTCTTATAATCCAGCAATTCCACTTTGGGGAATACATCTGAAGAAATCTGAAACACTAATTTGAAAGAATATATGCACCCCTCTGTTCAATGCAGCATTATTTACAACAGCCAGGATTTGGAAGCAGCCCAAGTGTCCATCAGTAGATGAGTAGATAAAACATCTATGGTGCATTTATTTTGCACTATGGATTACTACTCAGCCTTAAAAAGGAAGAAAAATTTGCCCTTTGAAACAGCCTGGATGGATCTAGAGAATATTATGCTAAGTGAAATGAGCCAGTCAGAGAAAGAGAAATACCATATGATTTCACTAATATGTGGAATTTAATGAACACACTGAATTAACAAGCTAAATAGAGATAGATTCCTAGATAGAGAGAAGGCAGATGACTCTGGTGTGGGGGTGTTGGAGGATGGAGGGATTGAGAAAAAAAAAAGAGAGGGAAAGAACTCATGGACATTGACAAAAGTTTGGTGATTGTAGGGGCCACAAGAGGGTTAGGTGACGGTGCAAGTGGGTATGGGGGAATCAATTGTGATGGAAAAAATAAAGAAAGAGAAAAAAGCTTTGATATGCCAAGGGTTGGTTAATTAAGAGATTGTATAATGTTATCAAGGATCCAAGTTGGTTTCTTCTATTCTGCCAGTCCTAGCAATTTGGTTACCTGTGTTTGCACAATGGTTGCAACATTTTGTGATCCAGGCATCAAATTTTTATATATTTATTTTCACAAATCCTTTTTTTTGCGAGGAAGTAAACCTATACCACAAAGCCTACTCTCACATTTCTCTGGGAAGAAAAATGGGATTGCCTTGATTGGCTTAGACTAATCACAGTGTGTCCCATGAGACTGGAGAGAGCAGATCCCTGAAGCATTAGATCAGCCAACAAATAGCTGAAAAAATTAGGATATGGGTAGCAAGGAATAAGGAGAGAATGGTTGCTGAGTAGACAAACAATAGGATAACCAGTAGTGCATGTGATTGCAGGTTGTGTTAAGTTTTCAGATGTTTTGTGTAGCCATTGGTTTTAATTGTTTTGTTCTGTTAATCCTCACCCAAGGATATTCTCCCCATAGATTTTTAGAGAGAGTGGAAGGAAGGCGGGGGGGGGGGGGAAGATGTGAGGGAAAAACTTTAATTCATTGCCTCCCACATGCACCATGACCTGAGCCAGGGATGGAATCTGCAACCTAGGTAAGTGTTCTTAACTGGAATCAAATCTGAGACCCTTTGGTGAAAGAGGGTCGGGGGAGGGCAACACACTAACCACTGAGAAACACTGGCCAGGGCCCACTGTTTCTATTTTTAAAGAAAGGACTGGAGCCAGCATAGTATTTATATTGGTATGGGTATATGTTAAAGACTTTCCAGCTACAAGTTATTAAACAGAGTACCTGTGCCCAAGAAAAAAGTAGGTAGACATATTTACATATCTTAAGAGGAATCCTGCATTTTAATGAATGTAAATTGCTGATATTTAGAATACATGATGGATGAAATGGAGTGGTTTCCATAACTTAATGTTAGTGATAATATCTTTCAACTCCAGTGGGCATTTTTTTAGGTGTATAAACTATTAATAGACAAGGCTCAAACATCTAATTTACAAAAGATATAGTACAAGAATTCAGGTCTCTTTGACTCTCAGGCATTTACTGTACTTTCTTCACTGTTTGACCAAGGACTTTCTGAATATCCAATACATATTGCTATTTCAGTAGCATTTGAGCTTTTATAGAGGGGACCACTCTGTATGAAAGAGCAACAGCTGCAGGAATCTAACACCAGCAAGCAAAAACCCACTGCAGTAACAGAGCCCAGAAGGAGTCCTTTCTCTAGCAAGTTCTTTGGCAGGCTACAGAGTTAGCTAGTGGAAATGAGTTATCAATTGACATTGGTGAAAAAAGTAATTGGCACAGATAGATTAGATTCACTCATTATCTTTGCATAACCATAATGGCGCAGTGACAGGCATATCTACTTTATTAATGTTTTTTTTCACACCTGAAGTGTCAAGATCATCACAAATAAATTTCTGTTATTCCCAGAAAAATTTAGAAAAAATAGAAAGCAAAGATT
Source organism: Plecotus auritus (assembly GCF_963455305.1). Classification (NCBI taxonomy): domain Eukaryota; kingdom Metazoa; phylum Chordata; class Mammalia; order Chiroptera; family Vespertilionidae; genus Plecotus; species Plecotus auritus. Next base: position 101,146,190 of record NC_137784.1, read on the forward strand.
TCAAATGAATGTCTGAATGACATGGAGATTTTATACTTTTAATCTTAAACAAAAGTATTATGATTATTACAACATAAGTAGCACTACCAATGTATTTAAAATTGACAGGTGCAGGAAAAAATTCTTATATATATTTTAAAGCAACTATAATAAACATATCTCTCATTTAATTTTTTTTCTGTAAGACATCGAACTTTTAAATTTTATTTACTTAAAATTATTCATAAAACTTTGCTTCATGAACAGATATTAGCTCTAAATTGTATTTTTATTTTATACATCATTTAACAACATTTGCCAAATCAAAGAAGCTGGCCATTTTATAGATAAGCATGCATCCTTTTTTGGGTTTTAACAGCCATTGAAACTCCAGCCCCTGAAGTTTCTATGGGGATGATGCTTATTTATAGATCCAAAATTTGCAGCATCGTTTCTCACATCCTAGAATAACCAATGTTCATATTATGCAGAATGTCTGAGAAAGTTTTTTATTATCTTTTATCAGCTATCTGAAAATTTCCACGGTAGTTTTAGTGGGCTATATTGTAGGAGCCCATTACTTAAGCAAGATGTCTGTGAAGCCATGCTGTTTAGAAAAACAAAGAAAAATAAGATAACTAGCTTTTTTCACTTAGCATAATACTCTCCAGGTCCACCCCTATTGTCTCAAAAAGTAAGATTTCCTTCTTTTTTTCAGGGCTTTAATTTCTTTATTAATTAAGGTATTACATATGTGGCCTTATCCTCCCATAATCCCCCCAACCCCCCACTCATGCCCTCACCCCCCTGTTGTCTGTGTCCATTGGTTAGGCTTATGTGCATGGATACAAGTCCTTTGGTTGATCTCTCCCCCTTACCCCCACCCTCCCCTACCTTCCCTCTGAGGTTTGACGGTCTGATCGATGTTTCTCTGTCTCTGGATCTGTTTTTGTTCATCAGTTTATGTTGTTAGTTATATTCCATAAATGAGTGAGATCATGTGATATTTATCTTGCCTTCTTTTTCACAGTCCAGTAGTATTCCATTGAGGAAATATACTACAGCTTTTGTATGCACTCATTCACTGATCGGCACTTGGGCTGCTTCCACACGTTTGCTATTGTAAGTAATGCTGCAATGAATATAGGGTGTATATATTCTTTCAAATTAGTGCTTCAGGTTTCTCCAGGTATATTCCCAGAAGTGGAATAGCTGGGTATAACACAATTTTTAACTTTTGAGGTAAACTCCATACTGCTTCCTATCAACCAATCTGCATTCCCATCAACAATGCAGAAGGGTGAAAAAGGTGAAGGGATTAAGCAAAGAAAAAAAATTCACAGATAACAGTATTGTGGTTACCCGGAGGGAAGAGAGGGTGGAGGGCGGTAGAAGAGGGTAAAGCAGGGATGAATGGTGATGGAAGGAGACTTGATTTGGGGTAGTGAATACACAATGCAATAGAGTTGATATATTTATTCACCTGAAATCTATATAATTTTATTAACCAATGTTGTCCCAATAAATTCAATTAAAAACAAGCAAAAATAACATAGATAACTAAAGGCAAACCAAAAAAGTTTAGATAAACATAAATGAATTTTTAATGTATAAATTGTTGGAACCAGTTTAAATGTGAAACATGTTGGCAAGATTTCTATCTCATGAAATTTATAGAACAGCAAACATACTGAAGCCATTTTTTAAAAATAATCTACACATGAATAATAAATAATTTCAGGACAAATAAATCAGTATAGAGCATTATAATTTGAAACTTACTTAATACAAGGCTCTCAAGAAATGGCCACTGGCTGAAAATTCACATAGCCCATGTTGTTAATAATTCCAATCTTTAGATTTATGTTATTGATAAAGTCTTTGAACTAACAACACATCGTATCTTTTGAAACAGCTGTGTATAAAAAAGAATCTGGACCAAATGAACTATGACTTAATATCGTAAGCAAGACCTTGATGTCATACATTAAGTCACACATAAAAATCTATGCATTGTCCAATAGCCATGCCCTGCTTTAAATGACTGGATGGAGTCTGCCCAAATTCAAAGAATAATTCACTGTCACTCAAATGCTAATTTACTGCCGAAACCGGTTTGGCTCAGTGGATAGAGCGTCGGCCTGCGGACTGAGAGGTCCCGGGTTCGATTCCGGTCAAGGGCATGTACCTTGGTTGCCGGCACATCCTCAGTGGGAGGTGTGCAGGAGGCAGCTGATCGATGTTTCTCTCACATCGATGTTTCTAGCTCTCTATCCCTCTCCCTTCCTCTCTGTGAAATATCAATAAAATATATAAAAAAAATAAATGAAACAAAACCTCATTTTAAAAAAATGCTAATTTACCTCAGTTTTGATAGCAGAAAATAAACAAAGCAATGAATGCATTAGGAGGATTACATTGGATTGTGAAACATGTGGAGTTGATTTTAAAAGGCAGGTGAACTGGTTTTCATTTGGCTGTGGGTTTCTGTACTCTGCTTAGTTTGAGCCTGAGGTTAATTGTTAATCCCTTTACAATTAGCTCTCTTTTATAACGTGTTGGACACTTTGGTTAATTTTGAATGGGTCTAAATGATATTCCACATTTGCACTAACTCCTTTCGGTAATTTGCAGATAGAGGTAGCTATTTGCAAATATTCAGTTATTTGCAAATAGGGCATAAAGAATAACTTCAATACATAGTGAAAAGCATAGAGATACAAATTAAATGACAGGTTCTTGTATGGGAGAAAACATTCACAGTCAACAACTAGAAGGATCAGCACTTTATAATGGGTTCCCTTCTTTGGCTCTATGGAGAGAGAGTATTACAGTCAGATATCACCAGCATTAAAATCATTACCCAGTATATGGGCAGATGGCCGACCGATAATTGTTTACAGGGACAGATGGCAGTTCCTTGTACCCTCTTTCTAGTTTCTGTGTTTTTAAAGCTCAGCAGTTGCAATATGAAGCCTTCATAGGATAATAAAATACAAACCACTTTAAATAACTTTGAACCAAAATTTTGGCTGATGTGCTTAAAAGAGACAGTCACAGTTTGAAATAATCTGCATAGAGATGCTAGGTATGGCTCTGCAGGTTACAGTTTATAGGAAAAGCAGGCTAATTTCAGCTAAGTCTACACACAAACTGCCATCAATAAAATATAGAATTGAATCTAGTCAAGTATTTTTACCCTGAACTGGACAAAGGCAAAATTTTAGTAAATACTCAATAATCAATCACCAGCATGTATTGAGCACTTGGCTAGTATTCAAGAGAGGTACAAAAGAAGTGCCAGGCCTTGTCTTCACCTTAGTTATCTGACAATCTAAGTGGGGACTGAAATGCTACCTAAAAAGAGATCATTTAAATACAAGGCAGACGATGCTAAATACATGTATGTAACCTAGACAATAAAGCTAGAGATAATCAGAGTGGTGACTGTGGACATAAGCACTTACTAGGGATGGGTAGGCATATACTGGCAAGGAAAGGATCAGTGATGGTTTGCATGTGGAGAGAATGGTATAAGCAAAGATAGGCAGGAGGCATAGACCTCACCTAAAACCCTATATTCTTCTTTATTGCACAGTATTTCTCCTAGTTCAGGCCCCTTTTATAATGTGACAAGGGTAAACAATATGCCTCTTTGATTAATGTAAAATCTGCACTACTAAAAGAGAAACATGCAAATTGACCGTGCCTCTGCTATGCCCACCAGCCAATCAGAGCAAGTATGCAAATTAACCCAACAAAGATGGTGGCGGCCACAGAACTGGAGTGAGCAGGAGGCTTGGGTTGCCCCTGGTGAAGGAGGAAGCCAAGCTTCCCGCCCGTCCTGGCCGGCCCTGGCCTCTGCTCAAGGGTACAAAGTTTCAATTGTAGAAGATAAATAAATCCCAGATACCTGCTTCCAGCCGGCCCTGGCCTCCGCTCAAGGAGGTGCTGGAAAAAAAGAAAAAAAAAAAAGGAGGGGTTAGGAGCTTGGGTTGCCCGGGAATGTGACCAGCCTGCAAACAGCCATCAGCCCCTCACCCAGGCTGGCCAGGAACCCCAGCGGTACCCCCCAGCCTGAAGGGGGTGTGGCCAGCCTGAAAACAGCCCTCAGCCCCTCACCAGGCTGGCCACACCCCCATGGGGTGAGGGTCCCCACTGGGGGGCTTGGCCAGTCTGAAAGCAGCCATCAGCCCCTCACCCAGGCTGGCCAGGCACCCCAGCAGGACCCCCCCACCCTGAAGGGGCTGTGGCCAGCCAGAAAACAGCCCTCATCCCCTTACCCAGGCTGGCCACCCCCACCCATGCAGTAAGAGTCTCCGCTGGGGGGCGTGGTCAGCCTGAAAACAGCCCTCAGCCCCTCAACCAGGCTGGCCATGCCCCCACAGCTGGGACCCTCACCGCATGGGGGTGTGGCCAGACTGCAAACCACCACAGGCCCCTTGCCCAGGCTGCCCCATGATATAAATCACAAAGACAGAGAGGAGAGAGGGAAGTCACATTTGATTTTATGTTAGATATGCTATTGATATTTCAGGGTGATGTGCAAAAGTCAGGTGGAGATGATTTGTATAAGACAGATATAGAGGTAAAAATTACAGCTTTAGTTACTAGGGGTAATGGTTGAAATGATAAAAGTGGATGAGATCAGAACATATGTTAACTTTTTACCCCTGTGCATGCATGTGCATGTATGCATATGCATGTCTCTGTGTGTGTATTTTGTGGTATCTGCAGCTGAAAGCTTATATTTGCATTTTCTTAGTGAGTATAAAAGTTTACTTATTTTTAACATTTTATTATTCTATTGTAAATAATGGCATAAAGTCTGCAGGAAAAGCATTCACTTGACTGGATGTTACATTCAGAAGAGGCTGCCAAAAACAAACAACAAATCATAGCAAATAAAAATATATGTGTATGCTTGCCTCAGCAGAAAAATGAAGTTTTGATTCAACTGAAAATTTTTTCTGCATTGCAAATGAAGCAAATGCAATAGTAGTGTTATATCAAGGGGATTATTTTCCCTAAATGGTTCTTATCAGGGACTAAGATAAGAAATTTTACAGTGATTTTGGTTTGATTCTTATTCATTTTTATCACAGTTTAATTATATTTCAAATCTCCAGAATCCCTGACATATATCAAATTCAGGGTATATAAACCTCCCCCCTCAAAAAAAAGTCACAGACAGATTTTATTTACTCTAAGCTTTGGGACTGAACACATTGGAGGAAAAATAACTTTATAGCACTGCAGCTTCTTGATATGGAGCTTGATGCTGCTCTTTGTTCACTGGACCCTAACCTAAAATGATATGCAGTGCTTGAACTGGAAGAGGGAGGAAGAGATGGAATGGGCTCTGTGTTACTTTATTTAAATATAATCATTATTTAGAATTTGAAGAGGCACTAGACATCATGTATGTCAAGCTCTACATTGTATATGTTCTAAGCAAACATACACAAACTTATATTTGATTATTCAAAGTGATAGAGAATTACAGTTCTACAAGTTAGCCCACTCTATTTTCAGAAGACTGAACAGGATAAAATTCTTGACTATATTGAGCTGAAGTCAGTACTTCAACTATGAGTTATGAATGATGGCTTAACCTTACAGAGAGACAAAAATAGTAGACAGTTTTGTGCTTTTTCAGTTGTCATTCTAATTTTATTTGTCACTTATCTGTGCCCTCTTACCAATCAATGCTTACTGCTATAATAGACTTGCCTAACAATCAGTTAATAGGGATGGTGAGGAGGTTCATGGACAGTAGACTGTGAACTCTTTGAGTGCAGGGATTATAAATCACTACTCATTGTCATCCTGTAGATAGCAGCTAGTACAGTGTCTGGCACATAGAAAGTGCTCAGTAAATGTTTTTTTTATTGTTGTTATTGTTGTTTTGTTTTATTTGTTTTTTGTTAATCCTCACCCAAGGATATTTTTCCATTGATTTTTTTTAAAGAGAGTGGAAGGGAGGGGGAGAGACAGAGAAAGAGAAACATCAATGTGAGAGAGACACATTAACTATTTGCCTCCTGCATACACCCCGACCAGGGCCAGGGGTCGAGCCTGTAACTGAGGTACCAGAATCAAACCCAGGACCCTTCAGTTCATGGGCCGATGCTCTATTCACTGAGCCAGAGGTGCTAGGGCATAGTAAATGTTTAATGAAAGGAGGAAGAAAGGAGAGGAGGAAAAAAGAAGTATATTAGTATAGAAGAGTGATTCATATTATTTTTGCCAATTGTGATGTTTAATATTAATTGAGTGCAATGTGTCTTGGTAGACATACTGTACATATTTATACAAATGTATGTATGTGTATATATGTATATTATGCATATATACATTTTATAAATATAAATTTACTGGAATTATTCATATAAGGTTCTTAGTCTAAACTTATCTCGATCTTTTGTATGCAGAGTTGTATTTTTCTTTGAATGACAGGACTTTGTGTTAATAAAAGGATCTCTTAAAATGCCTCAAACTCACTGTTGAGGTCCTAACACTGAATCATACTGCCATCATTCTACCTAAACACATTTAATCCTAAATGTAATGGCAGGAGAGAGTTGTAAGAAGCTCTAACATTCCATCATTGCTATGAACCTTTAAGGGATTAGTCTGATGTTATAAAAAGAATCATACAAACAAATAAACAAGCAAACACAAAAACATCAAAGCCCTCTGTTACAGTATAGCTGTATTATTTAGAAAGGGAAGCATGAAGATGTAATCAATGAGTAATGAACAAGCTGAAATATTGGTCCTTACTTTCAGTTTCCTAAAAATGATCTGAAGGAATATGGGGAAACTTTATTTGGGTGGTGGAACTCTGACATATCTTTGCACAGATGGAGACTTGGTAAGTGGGTAAGGAAGTTAACCCCTACATAATTATCAAGGCTGCCTTGATTTTCATTTTGACTTGGGATTCATTGTTATATATAAATTTCAAGATTGTAGAAATGCTCATTAGATTTTTATCTTGATACCATTTGACATCCTGACAGAGAAAGTAACTTTAAGTCTGTTGGAGAACCAGATTAGCAGTAAAAAGAAGTTATTATAAGTCCCTATTTGCTATGTGTCAGCCAGCATAGTAAAAAGAGGTATCTCAGGATATTGTGCTAGTGAGACAAATCAACCAGTAAGCCAGCCACTTTTAGAAAATTTTAAAATTTAGTACATAGACTGCCCAGCCGGCATGGCTCAGTGGTTGAGCATCTATGAACCAGGAAGCCACAGTTCGATTCCTGGTCGGGGGAGTGCAGAAGGCAGCCCATCAATGATTCTCTCTCATCTTTGATAATTCTAACTCTCTCTCCCTCTCTTCCTCTATGAAATCAATAAAATTATATTTAAAATAAAATTGAGTAAAAGCTAATAGGGCAGTCTCTTTCAAGCAAATACTTTAGGGTTACAGAAAATGATAAAGATATTAGCATATTGGGAAGGGTATTAGGAATAATCAAAGTGTTGGAATAGATTCGGCTGGATGTGCAGGTAAAGAAAATGCAAAACAAAACAAAATAAACAAAAAATAGAGCTTTACTGGAGCAAGAATGTTAAGGAAAACTATGCATTGTAATATTCAATTATGCCAAGTACAACATGACTTTGTTCCAAATATACACATACTCCCTTCTATGCATACACTGAGTGGCCAGACTAGTATGATCTCTGAATGCATAATAATCTGGCCACTCAGTGTATATATATATTAGAGGCCCAGTGCATGAATTTGTGCATGGGTGGGGTTCGGCCAGCCTGGCCAAGGGGAGGGGACATGGGCTGTTGGCCAGCCTGCCTGCTGGTCAAACTCCTGGTGGAGGGGACAATTTGCATATTAGCCTTTATTATATACGATATACAGAAATCATAATAACCTGGCCACTCAGTGTATATTTATACATTAGCTCCCTCCTTTCTCATGTATACACATGTGCACCTACACTCTCATCAACTCAACCATACTAAAATGTCTGCATGTATACATGCATAGGCAAGTGTGTGTGGCAAATATATTTGAAATCACTTCTGAGAAGAAAACCCATTTTAAAAAGTCTAATTCAACTCTGGCTGGTGTGACTCAGTTGGTAGGAATGTCATTTAATACACCAAAAGGTTGTGGGTTTGATCCCCTGTCAGGACACATGTGAGAGTCAAACGATCAATATTTCTCTCTCATCCCCCCTTCTCTCCCTTCCTCTCTCTAAAATCATTATTATTTTTTTTAAAAAAAGGTCTATTTCAGTCTTCAACTGGTGGGATTCCTTTTTTGTGTGCACAAAGAATTACAGTGCTTATTGTGTACTAGGCACACTTTCATATATGATCTCATTTAATCCTCACATCAATTCTATGAAGTACATACTATTATGATGATTTTCCATTTAAGAGATGAACAAACATCATTGCATCTTCGTTTTTATCTTTGAGTGAGGTTCTTTTCTGCCATCCTCATACTTCAGTTACTGTAATAGTAATTCTTATTTACGATGCTCTTTGGGGTACACCCTATCCAGTTTGGCTCAGTGGATAGAGTACTAACCTGCCAACTGAAGGGTTCCAGGTTCAATCCCTGTAAAGGGCACATGCCCGGGTTACGGACTGGATCCCCAGTAGGGGGCGTGCAGGAGGCAGCTGATCAATGATTCTCATCATTGATGCTTTTATCTCTCTCTCCACATCCTTCCTCTCTGAAATCAATAAAAATATATTTTTAAAAAGATGCCCTTTGGGGTATTCCCTGGAAAAGAGGCCTACCAGTCAAAAGAGATGGGGTAAATCTAGTCATTAGGTAACCTTATCTTATTGCCCTTCACAAGTACTATTTGATTTCCATCAAGTGTTCTCAAAAGTCACATTCACGTCCTACTTTAGTGACATAGAACCCGCCCATTTACCTTTCCTCTTTCTCCTTTCAAGAGTGTAGAGCATATAAAAGATGCCCTCTCTTCTGTTTTCCTGTGCAGCTGGTGTAGCATATATCGTTGCATATTGAAACACCTAAGTTAAAGTATATTTCACCATATAGTAACTTGTTTTTCTACCTGCCACATCTCAAACTGTCATCTTAGAAATTGGTCCTTCTCTAGAGAATTCTCATGGGTTTTAAGGAAGGTAGTTGAACCCTACTAATATCAATGCTCATAGTAAGGTAGAAGATGACCTTTCAGATTTGAAACTGAGGTAAACAATTCATACTGTATCTCAGTTGAAACAGTACAGCACTGCAGAGGTGCCTACAGGAGCTGAAATTTTGGCAAAGGCTAACTCTGCTGCCTTTCCCATTACATTTAAGAAGTGATAAATCATTGGCAATCATTGGAAAACCTGTCCAAACTGTTGAAACACCAATACGTTTGTAATATATAATAATTAAAATATATGAAACATAGGGCATGGTTGAATAAAGATTTTTTGTTTTGAAAAGAGCCTTAGAGATTACATAGTACAATGGCTTCAATTTCCTTATTTGTGTAATAATAAAAAAGGACCATGTCTTATTTATCTTTGTCACTTGAACACATGGTGTTCAATACATGTTTGTGCAGAAATTTTATACTAAAAATTGTGAGTGACATGCTCAAGAATACATAGCTAGTAATGAAGAAGACTGGATTAGAATCCTCATTTTATGCCTGCAACCTATGTCTCTATCTGCACATAAGTCAAATTTTGAATACCTAGAACATTATGCTATACAGTAAAAGCCTGCTTAACCCTAGATGGCTATTTAAGTGAATATCAGTCATGTCCTCTGAAAACTGCGATGCTAAGAGAATTTGGGGCATTTACTGCTAGCCACTCTTCTTAACCTTTGCTTATTTTCAAAATAGAAAGTCCTCATGACTCTCTAATCCATAACTGTGAGACTTAATTTCTCTTCTTCAGGGATAAGCAGTTTTAAAAATGTGTAAACATAAGCAAATTCATCCAGGGAGGACAATGTCCTCACATTCCCATTCTCTAGGAGTTCAGGCTGGGAAAATACAGCTTTTCATTTTAGCCATAATTAATTACTTTGAGAGTATTACCTATATCACCGGAGGGACCACAAAGAAAGAGTAGAAAGCAGGCCAAGTTATAACAAGGCATTGTTCCCAGCATATTGCAAGCAGCAAGTGACACTTAAGGGAATAGCCACATAGCCCCAGTCAAACAGTGTGCTCTCTCAGATTAATATTATTGGAATTATTAACTTCTGAATTGCTGCTAGGAGGAGCTACTTTGTACATGACAAGACCCTTGTGGTTAAGTGGAAAGAGAAGCCAATAAATTACCAAACAGCACACATGATTAAAGAGCAGAGCTGGGAAAGAAAAGGTTTGAGGTGTTCTGAATGTGTGGTCAGCACAGAGATAAATGAAGAAATAAAAAAGATAGCCAAAGGCCCATATGTAACAATATTTGCCTGCCCTAAGCCCTGTCAACTGCAGTCCTGAGAATTTTGCACCAACAACAGTTTCAGCAGCTCCCAGTCCTTGAGTCAGTTCGGACAGAAGCATCCAGAAAATCATTAATATTAGTAAGAATCTTATATGCCAGGCATTGTTCAAAACTTGTCAAGATGATTTTTTTAATCCTCACAAGAACCCTAAGAGGTTTTACAGAGGAGTAAACTGATGTTAAATAATGTGCCCAAATGCCTTAGTTAAGACAATTCTAGCTGCTATAATATTAAGTCTCCCCAAAGCTCAAGACTTAACATTAGTATATTTCTTTTATTTTTTTTAAACCTTACCCTAGTACTGGGGATCAAACCTTCAACCCATGTATGTGCCCTGACCCAGAATTGAACTGTCAACGTTTTGGTGCACGGGACAATGCTCAGCCAACTGAGCCACCCTGGCCAGGCAGGAGTGTATTTCTTGCACACAAAATTTAGCGCAGCTTGTAAATGGCAAGTTGTACCTTACTTAAATTCAATTGCTTCATAATTGAATTAATTTTCCAACTCACCATCATTATTGCAAAACAGATACTTTAACCCCTATGTATTAGAGCAAAGGCAAGAACATCCCTCAGAGAATGAATACATCACCTCTAGCTATGATTGTGATAATTATAACAAATGTGTTTAAATTGGTATTATACATATGTAGATTTAAAAAACTAGTTTTTAGAACCAAAAATAAGACATCCCTAATATATATATATATATATATATATATATATATATATATATGTGTATATATATATATATATATATATATATATATATATATATATTATGCTAAGTGTCTGACCATTCGACCGGTAACTATGATGCACACTGACCACCAGGGGGCAGAAACTCAACACACAGGCATGGAAACATGGAACAGACTGATGAATCTCAGTGGGGAGGGGTAGGGGTTGAGGGTGGGAAGGATGGGAAGGATTAACCAAAGATCTTTTTTTTCTATTATTTTTTTTATTTTTACTCTTAATTTTTTTAAATCTTTTTTTTGTTTTATTTTATTGTTTAAAGTATTACAAATAGTAGTACATATGTCTCTTTTTTTCCCCATTGACCATCCCCCAGCCTCCCCCACACCCCGGCACATGCCCTCACCTCCCCCCTGCCAGTGTCTTGCGTCCATTGGTTATGCATATATGCATGCATACAAGTCCTTCGGTTGATCTCTTACCTCCCCAGCCTTCCTGCTGCAGTTTGACAGTCTGTTCATTGCTTCTCTGCCTCCGTATCTATTTTTGTTCATGTTTATAATGTTCTTTATTATCCATAAATGAGTGAGATCATGTGGTATTTTTCTTTCACTGACTGGCTTATTTCACTTAGCATAATGCTCTCCAGTTCCATCCATGCTGTTGCAAATGGTAAGAATTCCTTCTTTTTTTTAGCAGCGTAGTATTCCATTGTGTAGATGTACTTTCTTGGGATATATTCCTAGAAGTGGTATTACTGGGTCAAATGGCAGATCCATTTATAATTGTTTGAGGAAATGCCATACTGTTTTCCACAGTGGCTGCACCAGTCTGCATTTCCACAAGCGGTGAAGGAGGATTCCTTTTTTTCCTCATCCTCTCCAGCACTTGTACTTTGTTGATGATAGCCATTCTGACAGGTGTGAGGTGGTACCTCATTGTTAGGATTTGCCTCTCTCAGAGGATTAGTGACTTTGAGCATGTTTTCATATGTCTCATGGCTTTCTGAATATCCTCTTTAGAAAAGTGTATATTTAGGTCCTTTGCCCATTTTTTAATTGGATTGTTTATCTTCCTTTTGTTAAGTTGAATAAGTTCCCTGTAAATGTTGGAGATTAAACCCTTATCAGAGATAACATTGGCAAATATGTTCTCCCATTCAGTGGGCTTTCTTGTTGTTTTGTTGATGGTTTCTTTTGCTGTGCAGAAGCTTTTTATTTTGATGTAGTCCCATTTGTTTATTTTCTCCTTAGTTTCCATTGTTGTATCGCTAAATATATTGCTATGACAAATGTCTGCTATTTTGCTGCCTATGGCTTCTTCTAAGATTTTTATGGTTTCCCATTTACGTTTAAGTCTTTTATCCATTTTGAGTTTATTTTTGTGTATGGTGCAAGTTGGTGATCTAGTTTCATTTTTTTTGCAAGTTTCTGTCCAGTTTTCCCAACACCATTTATTGAAGAGACTGTCTTGACTCCATTGTATGCTCTTGCCTCCTTTGTCAAATATTAATTGAGCATAATGGCTTGTGTCGATCTCTGGGTTCTCTGTTCTGTTCCACTGGTCAATATGTCTGTTCTTGTGCCATTACCAGGCAGTTTTGAGAACATAGGTTTTGTAGTATAGCTTGATATCTGGTATTGTGATCCCTCCAACATTGTTCTTCTTTCTCATGATTGCTGCAGCTATTCAGGGTCTTTTTTCGTTCCAAATTAATTTTTTGGATAATTTGTTCTAGGTCTTTGAAGTATGCCGTTGGTATTTTAATGGGGATTGCATTGAATTTATAGATTGCTTTGGGTAGTATGGACATTTTAATGATGTTGATTCTACCAATCCATGGACCTGGTATATTCTTCCATTAGTTCATGTCTACCTCTATCTCTATTTTCAGCATCCTGAAATTTTCTGAGTACAGGTCCTTTATCTCCTTGGTTAAGTTAATTACTAGGTATCTTAATTTTTTGTTGCAAAAGTAAATGGGATTGCTTTTTTAAATTTCTCTTCCTGTGAGTTCACTATTGGTTTATAGAAAAGCCATAGACTTCTGGGTGTTGATTTTGTATCCTAATACATTGCCGAATTCATTTATTAAGTCTAGTAGTTTTTTGATGGAGTCTTTGGGGTTTTCTATGTACAGTTTCATGTCATCTGTAAATAATGACAGTTTTACTTCTTTTTTTCCAACCTGGATGCCTTTTATTTCTTCTTCTTATTTAATTGCAATGACTAGTACTTTCAGTACTATGTCGAACAGGAGTGGTGAGAGTGGGCATCCCTGTCTTGTTCCTGTTCTTAGGGGAAATGGTTTTAGTTTTTGCCCATTGAATATGATGTTGGCTGTTGGTTTGTCATATGTGGCTTTTATTATGTTGAGGTATGATCTTTCTATTCCGAACTTGCTGAGAGGTTTTATCAAGAAAGGGTGTTGAATTTTGTCAAATGCTTTTTCTGTACCAAGGTATATGATTATATGGTTTTTATCTCTCAGTTTGTTTATATGGTGTATCACATTTATTGATTTGCAGATATTGTACCATCCTTGCATTTCTGGGATAAATCCCACTTGCTCAAGGTGTGTGATCTTTCTGATGTATTGCTGGATTAGATTTGCTAGGATTTTGTTGAGGATTTTGGCATCTATGTTCATGAGGCATATTGGCCTGTAATTCTCTTTCTTTGTATTGTCTTTATCTGGTTTTGGTATTAGGGTAATGCTGGCTTCCTAGAAAAAGCTTGGAAGTGCTCCTTCCCCTTGAATTTTTTGGAATAGTCTGAGGAAGATAGGTTTTATTTCTTCTTCGAATATTTAATAATACTCTGCTGTGAAGCCGTCTGGTCCTGGGCTTTTGTTTGTTGGAAGTTTGTTGATTACTGCTTCAGTTTCCTCCATAGTGATCAGCCTATTCAGATTTTTTTTATTCCTCCTGGTTGAGTTTTGGAAGGTCATATTTTTCTATGAATATGTCCATTTCTTCTAGGTTGACCCGTTTGTTGGAGTAGAGCTGCTCATAGTATTTTTTAAGATTCTTCCTATTTCTGTGGGGTCTGTTGTTATTTCACCTCTTTCATTTCTGATTTTGTTTATTTGGGTCCTCTCTCTTTGCTTCTTGGTGAGCCTGGCTAGAGGTTCATCAATATTGTTTATCCTTTCAAAGAACCAGCTCTTGGTTTCATTGATCTTTTGTATTGCTTTTTGGTCTATGTCATTTATTTCTGCTCTGATCTTTATTATTTCCTTCCTTCTGCTTACACTGGGCTTTTCTTTTTGCTCTCTTTCTAATTCTTCAAGTTGCAGAGTTAGATGGTTTATTACCAGTTTTTCTTTTCTTTCTTTTTTTTTTTTTTTTCTTTCTTTTTAGTTAGGCCTGTAATGCTATGAACTTCCCTCTCAGGATTACTCACTCTGTGTCCCAAAGATTTTGGATTGTTGTGTTTTCATTGTCTTTGTTTCCAGGATGTTTTTTAATGTCTTCTTTTATCTCTTTGGTAATCCACTCATTGTTTAATAGTATGCTATTCAGCCTCCAAGTGTTTGAATTTTTGTGATTGTTTTTACTGTAGTTGACTTCCAGTTTTATGTCATTGTGATCTGAGAAGGTGCTTGATATGATTTCAATCCTCTTGAATTTGGAGAACTTTTCCTGTGTCCCAATATGTGGTATATCTTTGAAAATGTCCCATATGCACTTGAGAAGAATGTATTTTCTGTAGTTCTGGGGTGGAATTTTCTGAAGATGTCGATTAAGTCCATCTGATCTAGTGTGTTGTTTAGGATTGAAGTTCCTTTGCTAATTTTTTTCTGGAGGATTTATCCAGTATTGTTAATGGGGTATTAATGGAACTCCCATTTGACCCAGTAATCCCACTCCTAGGAATATATCCTAAGAAACTAGAAACACCAATCAGAAAGGATATATGCACCCCTATGTTCATAGCAGCACAATTTACAATAGCTAAGATTTGGAAACAGCCTAAGTGCCCATCAGCAGATGACTGGATCAGAAAACTATGGTACATCTACACAATGGAATACTATGCTGCCATAAAAAAGAAGGAACTACTACCATTTGTAGGCACCTGGATGGAATTAGAGAACATTATGCTAAGTGAAATAAGCCAGTCAATGAAAGAAAAATACCACATGATCTCACTCATTTGGGGATAATGAAAAACATTATAAACTGATGAACAAAAAGATAGATACAGAGGCAGTAAAGCATCAAACAGACTGTCAAATTACAGCGGTAAGGTTAGGGAGAGGTGGGGGAAATAAGAGATCAACTGAAGGACTTATATGCATGTATCTAAGAGTAACCAACGGATGCAAAACATTGGGGGTGAGGGCATGTATGGGAGTGGGGTGGGGGGGCAATGGTAAGATATGTACACATATAATACCTTAATAAAAAATAAAAATAAAATAAAAATAAAATAAAAAAATAAGACATCAAATAAATAAATAAATAAATAAATAGAAATGGGAAAAAGAGAAAAAAAAAATAAAGTCTCCTATTATGATTGTGTTGCTGTCAGTCTCTTCCCTGATATCTTCTAGAAGTTGTTTTATGTATTTGGGTGCTCCTGCATTGGGCGCATAAATGTTTACCAGATCTTGTATTGATCCCGTTAGAATTATGAAGTGGTCTTCCTTGTCTCTTGTTATGGTCTTCACTTTGAGGTCTATTTTGTCAGATGTAAGTATTGCTACCCCTGCTTTTTTTTTTTTTCATTTCCATTTGCCTGATAGATATTTTTCCATCCCTTAACTTTCAGTCTTTGTGAGTCCTTTGTTCTGAGGTGAGTCTCCTGTAGACAGCATATATATGGGTCATGTTTTTTTATCCATCCAGTCACTCAAAGTCTTTTGATTGGAGAATTTAATCCATTTATGTTTAATGTTATTGTTGATGGGTACTCTTTTTTTAAAATATATTTTATTGATTTTTTACAGAGAGGAAGGAAGAGGGATAGAGAGTTAGAAACATCGATGAGAGAGAAACATCAATCAGCTGCCTCTTGCACACCTCCTACTGGGGATGTGCCCGCAACCAGGTTACATGCCCTTGACCGGAATCGAACCTGGGACCTTTCAGTCCACAGGCTGACGCTCTATCCACTGAGCCAAACCGGTTTTGGCAATGGGTACTCTTTTGTAGCATTTTCAGTACTTTATGCCTGTGTTCCTTCTTGCCTTTCTATTTCTTATTTTTACTTTAGCATTTCTTGCATCACTGGCTTGGTAGTGATAACCTCCCTTAGCCTTTTATTGTCTGTGAAGCTCCTGATTTCCCCTTCAATTTTGATTGATAGTCTTACTGGATAGCATATTCTTGGATTCAAACCTTTGCTTTGCATCATTTTGTATACTTCATTCCATTCCCTTCTAGCTTGATGTGTTTCTGTTGAGAAATCATTTGATAATCTGATGTGGGATCCTTTGTAAGTAACTCTTTGTCTCTCTCTTTCTCTTTGTTGTTAACATTTGCCATTGTAATTATGATGTGTCTTGGTGTGGGTCTTTTGGGCTTCATCTTGCTTGGGGTTCTCTGTACTTGTGTAAATTTTTTTTCTTCCCCACATCAGGGAAGTTTTCTGTCATTATTTCTTCAAATAGATTCTCTAAACCTTGTTCCTTTTCTTGTCCTTCTGGCACCCCTATTAAACATGTTACTTTGTTTCATGTTGTCCCAAAGCTCCCTTAGGCTCTCCTCCTGCTTTTTAATTTTTTTTTTCTCTGGTTGCTGTTCAGTTTGGGCTTGTTTTTCTACCTTATCTTCTAACTCACTAATTCGGTCCTCTGTTTCTTCTAGTTTACTGTTAAAACCTTCCATGGCGTTTTTGATTGTAGCTATATCACTTTTGATTTCTTCCTGATTTTTGCATAGGTTGTTGATATTCTCATCCATCCAGTTTATGAACTGTACAACCATTACTCTGAATTCTTTTTCTGTCATGTTACATGCCTCAGTTTCACTTATTTCCTTTCTTGGCGATTCCTCTTATTCTTTCCTCTGTGCATTGTTTCATTGTTTCCCCATTCTAACTATCACCAGAAGGTCCAATCACCAAGTTGTGGGGGCCTGCACTGTGTGCTGTGGGAGGTCCGTGCCACCTAAGTGGCACTGAAGAGCTCTGACACCAAGACATGTGGCTGCCGTGGGTCTGTGGGAGCCCCACTCACCCAGGATCAGAGTCACTGGTGCTCAGTGCGACCTCGTGTGTACACCTAGAATCAGGGACCCCACCTGCGCCATGCTGAAAAAGAGACCCCGCTGTTGTGTGCTGAAAATCTGAGTCTCCCAGCACACACCTGGAGTCAGTGTCCCCCATGCCTGCGCTGAGAATTGAGTATGAAGTCTCTGTTGCTTGGTGTGGCCTTGCACTGAGAATCAGGTCCCTGTGTGCACATGCACTGAGTATTGGAGTCACTGGTTCTTAGTGTGTGTGTGTACTCAGAATCAGGGATCCCATGCGTGGGCGATGAGAAACACAGTCAAGTCCCTTGTGCTCAGTGCTGCCTCTCATGTGGAGAATGAGAGTCCCTGGTCTGCTTGGGGGACCAGGTTGCATAGCTGCCCTGTGTTGGCGGGAGGTCCACTCTTGCACTGCAGGAGACAGACTTCCATGTGCCCTCACCCAGAATCAAAGTCAGGTGGCACAGCTGCCCTGAGTGGGCCTGGGGTCTGGTTGTGGGAGTTCACTGTGGGAAACAAACTCCCCATGTCTGTGTGCCCAGTCTCAAATTCAGCACAGCTCCCTGTGTGGGCAGGAGGCCTGCTTATGCAGAGATAGTCTAGCAGTTCCTATGGAGCTGCAGTGGGCGGGCAGGGCGAAGGATGGGCTCTGTTACGCACAGAAATCCGCAGCTGGGATGCCTGAAGTCTTGGTGTCCCTGGGTCTGCAGCGGTGGTCACAGGTCTTTTATCCGAGTGGCTGTAGGGTCCCAGTTTGTGTATGAGACCAGATTGGGTGGTGGCTTGGCTAGGATCCTAGTCTCAAGCATTTCTGTTCTTCAAGATGGCATGGTTTCTGTGCCAGCAGTATCCTCCCTGGAGTGTTTGCGGTGGCAGTGAGGTTTCGTCATCTAAGACTGCCCAGTTTGGCAGCCCCCTGGAAGACCTGCAGGATCTGACTGTCCCTATCTCACACACACACCACACACACATCCACACATTCCTCTATTTTTCCCTCACTCTCTCACACACTCTTCCTCCCTACCTTCTTGCTGGTCACCAACTTTTCTTCTAACCAAAGATCTTATATGCATACTAGAGGCCCGCTGCATGAATTCGTTAACCAGTGGGGTTCCTCAGCCTGGCCTGTGGAGATCAAGCTGAATCTATGCACCAAGCCTCCAACATCCGCCTGAGGGTCCCTGGATTGCAAGAGGGTGCAGGCCAGGCCGAGGGACCCTACTGGTATATGAATTCATGCACTGAGCCTCTAGTAGTAAAAATAATAATACTAGAACTTAAGACATGCCAGGCATATCTAAGTACTTTACATCTTCTTTTCACTTAACTCTTAAAATCTCCTACTTAAGATGGTACTACTTTATTATCATCTACATTTTTTTGTTATTATATTTCACCAGCGACTCCAGAAGCCCTTCCATTTTCCCTGCCTAGTCAAAAACCTTTCCCTTTCCCGCCTAAAATAACTTCTATCTTAGTTTTATAGTAATCACTTCTTTGTGTTTATTTTCAGTTCTGTCCACTTTTAAGAAATTTGTTATGTTTTTAAAATTTATTTCTATCTACAGATTTCCCATCCTACCCATTACTTTTATTAATATTTACTCAACAAAGAATCCAAAGAATATGTTGCACAAGCATGGTGTAATGCATGTTCCCCTCTCCTTACTATTTTCTGAGAATTGGCACTTGGACCTGAAGCCTACATAAGACCAAAGTTTGTTCTCTTTAGTAAAACTATAGGCAGTGTTCTTTACTTATGGGGCATACAAGTGTTTGTTTAATGTACTTTGTGGTGTTAGCAGCTGTTAATGCTCACTGCCTAGTTCAAGTGACTAATTAGGGACTAAAAACGGTAAAAATTTTAGTTATATATAGAATTATTCTATAGATAGTTCCTTATAAAGAGATGTATCTTCTCATTTACCAATTGATTAGTGAGGGGTAAAATTCACTTAGAAGGGGCAAGAATTAGTGCTTCATCTTTAATTCTATTTACCTGTTTATAAAGAAAAGTAAACTTCCAAATGTGAATAATTCATTTATTTTTTAATATCATTATGTACTCAATGACTTAACATATTTCATAGATTTTAAGCCATTGTAATATTTTTTGCAATTTTAATTGACATATGTACATCACATAAGATTTAGAATTTTAAGTATTTTTATTTTTATTTTTTATTTTTAAATATATTTTATTGATATTTTACAGAGAGGAAGGGAGAGGGATAGAGAGCTAGAAACATCAATGAGAGAGAAACATCGATCAGCTGCCTCCTGCACACCTCCCACTGGGGATGTGCCCGCAACCAAGGTACATGCCCTTGACCGGAATCGAACCCGGGACCCTTCAGTCCGCAGGCCGACGCTCTATCCACTGAGCCAAACCGGTTTCGGCTAGAATTTTAAGTATTTTTAGTGTACAATTGAATTCAGTGGCATTATATTCACAATACTTTGTAACACCACTATCCATGTTCTAGTTTTATGTGGATTTTTATCATGATAGTTTTGAATTGTGTCAAAAGCCTTTTTTTCATCAATTAAGAAAATTATGTTTTTTCTTTGTTATATAATGTAGTATATTACCTTGCTTTTCTAATGTTAAACCATTCTTTAATTCCTGTGAGAAATCTATTTGCTAATGGTGTGTAATATTTTCAACATGCTGTTGAAATCAGTTTGCTAAAATTTTGTTGAAGATTTTTGCATCTATAGTCATAAGGAAGATTGATCTGTAACTTTAATTTTTTTAAAATCTTTACTGTTGAAAGTATTACATATGTCCCCTTTGTTCCTCCATTGACCCTTCTAGCCTGCTTTCTCCCTCTCCCTCAAGTCTTCACCACCCTATTGTCTGTGTCCATGGGTTATGCATATACTAGTATGCATACAAGTTCTATTGTTGATCTTTTTCTACCCATCCATCCATCCCCTGCCTTCCCTCTGAGGTTCTACAGTCTGTTCCATGCTTCTATGTCTCTGGATCTATTTTGTGAATCAGTTTATTTTGTTTGTCAGAGAAAGACAAGTATGTGATCACACTCATATATGGAATCTAAGGTCTAATTTTTTTTTAGTGTGATGGTTTTTTCTAGCTTTAGCATCATAAAATGAATCAGCAAGTGGTCCCTTCTCTTTTATATTTTGGAAGGGTTTGAGCAGAATTGGGACTATTTCTTCTTTATTTGGTGGAAATTACCTATAGACCATGTGGTCCAGTTATTTTCTTTGTTGGGAGATTTTTTGAATACTGATTTAATCTCTTATTAAAGAACTGTTGATTTTTCTATTTCTTCTTGAACCAGCTTAGCTAATTTTTGTGTTTTTAGATATTTATCCATTTCATCCAGGATATTTAGTTTTGGAGTACAATGTTCATAGCATTCTCTTACAATTATTTTTATTTTGTATGGTTGTAAATAATATTCCATTTATTTTCATTTCTGATTTTGATTATTTGTGTCATCTCTCTTTTCTCTTTCTATGTCAATTTCATTGATCTTTCAAAGAACCAACTGATGTTTTCTTATTTTATTTATTTATTTATTATTTTTAACAAAAAAGTTATTGGGAAGTGAAACAAATTAGTATAAAGTGATTGAGTGGCAGTATGTTTTCATTTTAACCCTCTTTCCAATAATAATGGAAACCTGTCAGAAAAACATTTCAAATTTATGACCACATAGTATCCAGATGCAATCTTTAGGTAAAGCTGAATGCGTTTTTGTTTTTCTTAAGTTGGTTAACTTTTATTTTGTCAGGTCATTCTCCTATCTCTATTTCAGCCCCCTTTCAACTTGCCTTATTTTTAAAATAAATTAATTGGGGTGAGATTGGTCAACATTATCACATAGGTTTCAGGTGTGGGTTTCTATGTTATAAGATCTGCATATTGCACTATGCCGGAAACCAATCATTGTCCCACTAATAGAAAGATGTGGACAGGAAACCAGGAAGGCTGGTCAACAACCTTAATTGTTTTAATCACTCACTGTTTAGTTAAAAACATTGTTAGCTGAAGCAGCTTCCACCTCTGTTTCTCCTATGTAAATTTCTGTTATTGGAATTTCCTGCCTAAAGGTTATGGGCATATCCCATAGTCTCAATAAAAGGGATTGCAAGGCCAGAGCAGGGGGTAGTCCTCCCACTAGAGGTGGGCTCCCGCCTGGCCCCCCATTTTCCCAAATTAATACTTTTCCAAGTCTCTTTTCATTTGTGTGCGGCCTTCTCCAGAACCCGAACCCTGAACCATGCAGGACGTGAAAAGGGGTTCCCACAGCACTGTGTGCCCACCACCCAAAATCAGATCTTCTCTTGTCACCTTATATTAGGACCCCCTCTACTGCTAGCCACTACTATATCTATTATCTATCTTATATCTGCTCTAATTTTTATTGTTCCCTTTCTTCTGCTAGCTTTAGTTTTAAGGTACTTTGTGGTTTTTGTGGTTTTTGTTTTGTTGTTTATTTTTTTTTTTTTTTAGTTTCTTAAGGTATAAAGTTAGTTTACCAGTTGAGATTGTCCTTTTTTAAAAATTTATCTTTATTGTTGAAAGTATTACATATGTCCCATTTTTTTCCATTGACCCCTTCTAGCCTGCCCCCACCCTCTACCCTAGGCCTTCACCACACTATTATCTGTGTCCATGGCTTATGCATATATGTTCTTTGGTTAATCTCTTCTCACCTGCCCCCGACTTACCTCTGTGATTCATCAGACTGTTCCATGCTTCTACATCTCTGAGTCTATTTTGTTCATCAGTTTATTTTGTTCTTTAGATTCCACATATGAGTGAGATAATGTGATACTTGTATTTCTCTGATTGGCTTATTGCACTTAGCATAATACTCTCCAGGTTCCTCCATGCTGTCTCAAAGAGTAAGAGAGCCTTCTTTTTTACTGCTGCATAGTATTCCATGGTGTAAATATGCCACAGATTTTTTTATCCACTTATCTGCTGATGGACACTTGGGCTATTTCCAAATCTTAGCTATTGTAAATTGTGTAGCTATGAACATAGGGGTTGCATATATTCTTTCTGATTGGTGTTTCTTATTCCTAGAAGTGGGATCACTGGGTCAAATGGGAGTTCCATTTTTAATTTTTTGAGGAAACTCCATACTGTTTTCCACAGTGGTTGCACCAGTCTGCATTCACACTAGCAGTGTACTAGGGTTCCCTTTTCTCCACATCCTGGCCAACATGTGTTGTTTGTTGATTTGTTGATGATAGCCATACTGACAGGTGTGAGGTATTACCTCATTGACATGTGTGAGGTAATACCTCATTGACTTTCCTCTCTTTCCTTAATGATCTCTGTGTAGTCATTCTATCCATTATTGTATGTTTTATATTGAAGTCTTAAATTGTTATTGTAGAACTATTTATCTCTTTAATCTATCAATGTTTGCTTCATATATTTGGGGGGTTTTGTTTGGTATATACATGGTTATAATTGTTACATATTCTATATTAATTGATCCTTTTATAAATATATAATGTCCTTTGTCTATTGTAACAATTTTGGACATGAAGTTATTTGTCTGACATTAGTGTAGCACCCTCTCCTTTGGTTACTATTTGCATGGCAAGTATTTTTTTTTTCATTTTTTTTCACTTTCAAGATATATGTTTTTTTGGATCTCTTATAAACAGTATATTGTTGGATCATGGTTTTTTTTTTCATTTTTCTAATATTTATCTTTTGATGGGTGTTTAAACCATTTACATGTCTTCATGGGATATGCAGACAGTTTTAGTGGCTACCAACCACTGTTTTGCTCCCTTTTTTCTAATTTATTTACCTGGATTGCTAAATCATGCCTGCCATTTATTGGGGTCCATTATCTTAAAATTGGAGGTGTTGAAAGAGTGGGAAGCCCAAATTTAGCTTTAGAACTGAATCCAGTTTTCAAATCTAAATTTACCATAGATAAATCTGACTATTTGAATCCCATTTGGCTTCTTGCAGCCATTCTCAATCCAGAAGAATAACAAATATTTGTCATCTGAAATGTCACCATTATCTAATATGGCATCATCAAGTTTTACTTATTGAGAAGCATCTTCATTCTTGTCTTATCCAACCAATCCTATATAACAAAGAGCTAATATGCTAATTAGACCAGATGGCAGAACGACCTTCTGGAATGACGTCTGAATGACCTTCCGGAATGACCAGTGGGCAGGGCTGCGGGGCTGCGAGGCAGCTGGGGCTGTGAGGGTCTAGCCCAGCCATGGGCAAACTACGGCCCACGGGCTGGATCCGGCTGTTCTATCCGGTTCTCTTGCTCTCCCCTCCGCTCCTTTACTTTGAATTTATATTAGTTCACACAAACACTCCATCCATGCTTTTGTTCCGGCCCTCTGGTCCAGTTTAAGAACCCATTGTGGCCCTTGAGTCAAAAAGTTTGCCCACCCCTGGTAGCCCCTTGCAAGAATTTTGTACATCGGGCCTCCAGTTATTTAATAATCAAGTGTCTGTACATCATACACAAGTTACTACCTAGCCACCTTTGAACATGTTAATTATTGGCTAAATCTTGGATCTAAATGATTAGTTTTACCTTGCCAGGTATTTCTTCCTTTGGCCTGCTTTCTTAATAAATGTAGGTGTAGTATAATGTAATGTTTACGAACCTGAATATTGTATTAGACACATTTGTAATTTTGGAACCTTAGATTACCTATTCCCTATTAATCTTGTTTTGTGTCTGTATCATGAAAATGGTGCTAATAGTAGCTTCCTAATAATGTTCTTATGAGGTTTAAATTAGATCACATATGGAAATCTCATAGCAGTTCCCAAAGTAAGGACTCAAAAATGTGTTCTCTTCAGTTTCTTGCCAGGCACTTTTACTTGGTGGGGTTTTTTTATATACAGTCCTGTATGTTATGTATTAATCTTCCTGTGGGCCAAGATCATCAGCATTATCTAGGAGTATATTAGAAATTCAGACTCTCAGCCCCCCACCCAGATCTACTGTATTAGAATCTGCATACCAAGAAGATTCCCAGGTGATACTTATGTACATTAAAGTTTGATAAGCACTGCTCTCAATCCCTATGATAGGTTGTCTTACCCTTTAAGGAGACACCAATCTTCAACAGAATAAACTGAATCTGTGGAAGAGTAAAAGGGCCAGAGGCTGATGAATAAAATAAGAAACACCTGAAGGAAAGTAATAATAGTGAAAGAAGCTGGAATGAAACAAACTGAGAAGCAACACTAGAAAGGAATATTGTAGGCTTCATTTCTGAAAGTGGTGACTGCAGTTCCATGGTTATAGAAGTAGAATTATCATCAGCTCCAGGTCCAACCTAGACCAGAACACAGGCAGGATAAGGACAGAGCTATATAAAGTTACCCAGAGCTACTGCAGGCTCTGCTGCCTTGAGGGGCACCTAGGTATGTCAACTGAAATTTGACTACCTCAACTGGACATCCTCAGAAACTCCAGGATAAGGAAGGATATATTCATTTCCTTCTCACTATCACCATGGGGCTTATTATCAGGCATCAAAGCAAAGAAGAAGAAGAAGGTCTGATAAAGTAAGAAATACCAAGTCAGAAATATGGAGAGATAAGTCTTCATACCCTGGCTTTTGGTTTCTAGGTGGCAGGAAATGAGTTATATAAATATACATTACTTTAAATAGTGGGCCATCACTCAAGGCTTGGAAATCTTTGTTAAAAATAAATTTCCAACCCTGGCCAGTGGCTCAGTTGCTTGGAACATCATCTTGTACAGCAATAGATTGTGGGTTCAATTCGATTCCCGGTCAGGACACATATGGGAGGTAATGGATCGATGTTTCTCATCGATCCCTCTCCCTCTCCCTCTCCCTCTCCCTCTCCCTCTCCCTCTCCCTCTCCCTCTCCCTCTCCCTCTCTCTCTCTCCATCCCTCTCCCTCTCTCTTCAAACCCTCTCTCCCTCCCTCCTTCCTCTCCCTCTAAAATAAATAAGCATATCTTCAGGTGAGACTGAAAAAAAGACATTTCTACCACAATATTAGTCAAGCTGTGGTTATGGTGACACAAGAGCTCTAATAGTTACACTTTATGGTGATGGGCAGCACTGATGTATGGGGTATATGGGCAACTATAATTGAATCACAGTAGGCTCTGATCTTTTGGTCTGCAATAGGTCAGATTTCCATGTAGTCTAAGTAATCAGTTACAAATATGGTAAGCTTGCAGCTGTGCTTGGAAGGACCCTTGTACCAAAATATGTTTTGTCCATCTGCCTGCTGATGACACAATCCTTTAGGTGGAGATAAAACATCTTCTTCCTTAATGAAATACATTATATGAAATGAATTAACAAGGAAGAAAGGAAAGAAGTAGTGGAGGTAAAAGTCAGAGAACCCAGGGTGTGGGTGTTCAGTCATAGAAAAGGGATTGAGTATTACAAGTTATTTAGGAAGAAGACCTTGGCCTAGGTTGTGCATGTGCACAAACACACATACTCGTACGATTTTCATCTCTTGACCTATATGCTATTATTCCATTTGTATGTCTATACAGAGTCCACTGTAATCTATCAATAAATAAGCTTTGGACAAACACTGAGCCAAGACCTATAGTACAAATGTTTTCTAACTTCCAACCACAAGGCATTTGTCTTTACTCACAAACCCGCACCTGGAACACAGCCTATATTCCAACATTTTAAGTGGTGTCTGACTTTTCAAGCCAGTCCACAAGAGTTGATTTCATTGCTAAGTAGTAAAACTAATATTATAAGCGTGAAAGCTGAAATCCAAGAGCAGTGGGCCATTTAGCATGGAGAAGAGAAAGGCAAAATCAAGTTCTTACTCTGGGCAAAATTAAGAATGGGAAAAACAGATATTAATACAAATTGCTATCCACTCTTCAGATTATAGCTTAAATGTTCTTTATCAATGTTGCCATTATTGATCCTCTACTCCTGACCATTCCAATCTAGAGTAGGACTTATTATATACACACTAGGGGCCCAGTGCACAAATTTGTGCACCTTTTAAGGAACTATGGGCTGTGAGGCTGCAGTAGCCAAAGACGCAGGTCTCAGCCTATCCTCTGCTTCCCCGCCCAGCCCCTCCTGCCATGGTCCCCAGTTCCCTGTCTGCTGGCAGCCCTGCTCCCGCTGCCTCCACTGCTCCCACATGCTGACAGCGCTGGCCCCACTCACACCCACTGAAGGCGCGGAGTGATTTGGGCCAGCGCCAGCAGCAGGTGCGAGCTGGGTGGCGCCATCAGTGGGTGCAAGTGTCAGCTGCTGTCCTGATTGCCCCTCAGGAACAGGGGGAGGTAGCCGCCACTTGCATCCACTGATGGCGCTGAGCAATTAGGACCTGCGCCGGGCACCGCCAGCGGGTGTGAGCTGCAGCTCCGGCACTGGCTGCAGGTGCAAGTGGGGCCAGCACTGGCAGTGGGTGTGAGTGGGGCCATCGCCGGTAGTGGGTGCAAGAGGCGGCTGCCAGCCCCAATCTTCCCTCAGGAGCAGGGGGAGGTAGAGAAGCCCTGAGAGGTGATTGGGGCCAGCAGCCACTGCTCACACCCTCTGATGATGCCAAATGATTGGGGCCCGCGATGGGCACCGGCAGTGGGTGCGAGTGGTGGCTCTGGCACCAGGAGTGGGTGAGAGCAGGACCGGCACTGGCTAGGCAAGACTGCAGCATGCGGGAGCAAAGAATTTTCAGTAACCACCAGGGGCTCGCCCTGATGACAACGACTGGTGCCCCAACTTGGTCTAGCACCCCCGCTCACCTGCTCCACCATCGCGCTGTGGCTGAAGCCCTCCATGTTTCGTGCATACCCCCTGGTGGTCAGCGCACATCATAGCGACCAGTTGTTCGGTTGTTTGGTTGTTCTGCTGTTTGGTCTATTTGCCTATTAGCCTTTATTATATAGGATAGAGAATCCTGTAGTTTTCCTTTGTGGTACTTAGAATTATAACCTCTTGTGAGTGCCTTTAATTCCTGTTTTCCCCACTAAACTGTGGGCTGTATGAGAAGATTAACCAAGCTCTGATAATTCACTGTTGCATGCTCAGCATCTATTCTAGTACCTGGCTCAAAAATTTATAATGAATGAATGAATATAGGGACTAGAGAAGAGTTATTTACTTCCTGTTTGCTGTGTATGAATCAGGAAGTTTCTAATGAAATTTTTTAAATAATTAGCCACAAGGAAGCCTGTCATACTCCAAAAAAGTCCTCTCTCAAGGTCTTAAGTACCCTCATGCTAACTTAAACCCTCCTAAATTTGTCTTGTTTGCAGTTCTCAACACTACCACTTATGTGTTCTATATTCTGAATTATTTTTTTTTCATTCTGTTCTTTTTTTTCTACTTACTGATATTATAAGGTCCTTAAAAAGCTCATTAGTTTGTCTAAGGCTTCTTTCTTTAGGAATCTCCAGATTTCTTTGGGAAGATGGAGAGAGTAAAATAGGAGGGTAGAGGGGGAACAGAAGGTACCTGAGGGGAATGTGTTTGTATAGGTCGATTTTGTGTTCACCAGTAGTTTTCAAGCCAAATATTAACATAGACCATGGGTTGAAAAACTATTTCTGTAAAGACCCAGATCGAAAACATTTTGACCATGGTGGACTATGCATTCTCTGATACAACTACTCAATTCTTCTTTTTTTAAAAAAAAACAAAACACCTGTTTTTATTAAATCTATTGGGTTGACATTGGTTAATAGGATCCTTTAGGTTTCAGGGATGGATTCTATGATACAAATTCTGTATGTTGCACTGTGTGCCCACCAACCAAAGTCAAATCATCTTTTGTCACCATATATTAGGCCCTTTTCACCCCCCACCCTCTACCCCTTTCCTTTGGCAACCACCACACTGCTGTTTGTGTCCACGAGTTTCAGTTTTATATCCCACATATGGATGAGTTCTTATGTTCTTAACTTTTACTGCCTGACATATTTCACTTAGCATAATATTCTCAAGGTCCATCCATGTCTCCAATGGCAGTATTTTGTGTTACTAGTATTCCATTGCGTACGTGTACCATATCTTCTTTATACAATTATCTATTGAAGGACACTGATTGTCTCCATGTCTTGGCCACCCTTTATAATGTGCAAGGAACATAGGGGTGCATATATATTTCTGAATACATGTTTTTTTTTTGTTTGTTTTTGTTCTTTTAGTTTTTCAGGTAGATACCCAGAAGAGGTATTTCTGGGTCATATGGTAGCTCTATTCTTAATTTTTTGAGGAATCTTCAGACTGTTTTCCATAGTGGCTGTACCAGTCTACATTCTCACCTGCAGTGAATGAGGGTTCCCTTTTGTCCACAGCCTCTCCAATACTTGTTATTACTTGTCTTGATGATAATAGCTATTCTAACAGGTGTGAGATGGTATCTCATTGTAGTTTTTTAAACTATGTTTTCACTGATTTCAGAGAGATGAGAGAAAAAGGAAAGAGAGATAGAAACATCAATGATGAGAGAGAATCATTGAATTGAACTGTGACCTCCTGGTTCATGGCTTGATGCTCAACCACTGAGGCACACCAGCCTGGCTCTCATTGTAGTTTTGATTTGCATTTCCCTAATTGCTAGAGAAGTTGAATGTATTTTCATATATCTATTGGCTGTTTATATATCTTCTTGGGAGAGATGTCTAGTAAGGTCCTCTGTCCATTTTTTAATTGGGTTGTTTGTTCAATTCTACTTTTGTAATAGCAAAGCAATCATGATAATACCTAAATAAATAGGTGTGTCTGTGTTCCAATAAAACTTTATTTATGAAAATAGGCCCACAGGCTATAGTTTATCCACTTCTGCATCTAGAGGTCTTTTAACCAGAGGAAGGGGCCTTGCCTCATCATTTGGTACCTGATTCGGATACTCCTCAGATAAGAGAGTATCCCTGGAGGAAGAATTCCTCAGTGGAAAGTACTGATGGAACAAAGGACACTTAGAACACAGCTGTCAGTTCTTTATTCTCCTATGACACAACTATTATAAATGAGTAGTGTATGAGTAGGAGGAGTGGTTAATCTATTTGTATCATTTCAAACCCTGACTTTTCTACAGCTAATGTACTTATGGTAAAATGGTACTCCATTAATATAGCAAGGGATGTGATCTTTTCCATATCTATTTTTTGTGAATTGGATTTCTACAGAACCAAATAGTACTTAAAACCCCTCAGGCATATCACAAGTTTTGAGAACAAATATATTCAATTTAATACTGCATTTCTTTTCTGAAGAATCTAAGATAAGAGGAAAGGATATGAAATTTTTTGATTATGAGGGAGCTCTATGAGGAAAGAAAGAGCATGCTTGGGAAGATTAAAGAAGAACAACCAGTTCAGAAGAATCTGGAGAGTTTATCTGGTGCCATGTGACATAAGTTGATATATTTCAGTTCACCATATCACTTGGGCTCTGAGCCAGTTGTTTCCCTTTCAAAATAGGCGCTGGATACTTCAGGAGAAAGCCCTTTGCCAAGTAGCATTATCCATGAACAAAACCCTCTCTACTCCTTTTTGTTAAGCACTGCAGTATCTTCTCATGAAGTATTAGAAGCAAAACAATACAACAAATTTAAAACATGACTACAATCCCTAATTGGGTATTTATATCCTAGTTGGATGAAGAAATCTGAAAATCCTGATTTTGAGTGCCAGAGAACAGCCTGGGATCACGTCTTGTCAAATATAACAGTGCTTAACAAAGTAGAATCTGAAATCTCAGAGCCAATGTTTAAATCCTGGTTCCCCCACTTACTATAGGACTTTGGATATGTTACTTAAGTTCTCTGGACCTTGATTTCTCAAACTTTTTAAGATAAGATAACCTGTGAGAAGTGCTCACAAATAGCACTCAACATAAGAGCTATTATTATTTTCCTCTTTACCTTCCTGTGCTATTGCCAAAATGAATGTGAGAATGTGTGGAACTGTAAAAAGAGCAGTGAGAGAATCAGATAAATATGAGTTTAAATACTGATTCAGAAACTTATTAGCTGTATGAGTATGAAGTTACATTACATACATTAGCTTAGTTAATATCACTGAAACTCAGTTTCCTTGTCTGAAAAATGGGCATAATTTCAAAAAATAATATGTTATAAATAAAAATAATAATAATTGCTGTGAATATTCAACCTTACTAAATGTTAGTTCTCTCCAAAACACTCTTTGGACCTCAAAATAATTTAAATGGTAGAATATATTTTGTTCTTTTAGGAGTTCTCCAGTTCATCCTGCATATATTACAATGGCTCCTTGTCCCTGTGGATTCCTACTGTGATGTCCTACCTTAATTTCTCCATCTACAGTGTTATGCATTACAGAACTCTGGAGATCTGGAAACTAAGGGAACAGAATCCAAGGATGGTGATCCACTCTCATCTTGAAATGAGAGGCTAGACTAAGGACATAGAAGGCAATCATTGTAAATAAACAGAGCTATAAAATGTATCCACTATGATTTAGGACTGAAACAGTATTTTCAGTGGGAATTTTAATGGGGGAATACACAGTCCTACATCCCTCATGGCCAGCACAGGAGATATTATCTTTCCAAACTTGTACAATTCTTGGCAGGATTTTTTTCAAGGTTTTCCCAATACCCCATTAATCTTTTTCCCTTAGTGGTTTAGAGTATAAAATATTATTTTCTTCAGCAACCCCTGACTGGGTACTTCTAGTCTTGGCATTTCTGAAAACAATCTAGTGTTTTCATAGGTGACCCTGAGGCCCTACCTGTAAGATCCTAAAGAACTTTTCTGAATCACCAAAGAAAAATAATCTGATCAGAACTGAAAGAGAATTTAAGCACATAAACTTTGAGTTCTTAATCTACATTAAGTGACTTGAGTTATGCTCAAATTTTGTAAATGTTGCTAAACCTTCTGTGTTTGCATGGCAAATGTACAGAATATTCAAATAACCAAAACTGCTGGACTGCTGGAAGACGAAGAATGGGCTGACTTAGATTGTTCTACTGTAACAATCTGTTACCTGAATCATATTGGACTTGATAGCAACCTGCTGTTACAATATAATGTATACCAAACATAAGAATTCCTTCCCTGGAACAGAAGGTGGAACACTTTTACATGGGCTATTAAAAGGATATATTTACTCAGTGGCTTTTAATATCTCTGTGGGTAAATTTAGTTTTTAAATAATGTTCTACTGAAGCTTCCCTTATAAAAAGAAGCTTCCTACATAAGTACATACACAGGAACATATTGTGTATTGGACCATAGATAAAATCTTGGCCCTACACTCCATTATCTGATCCCACCCTACTTCTCCAACTTAATTCCCCATGGCTACCCAAAGTCAAATCTAGATTTCATTAATGTTCATTCACACCACCATGTTGTGCTCACTCCTATTTTTTAATTTATTTTTTTAAATCTTTATTGTTCAAATTATTATAGATGTCCATCTTTTCCCCCCATAGCTCCCCTCCACCCAGTTCCCACCCCACCCCAGGCCCTCGGCACCCACTGTCCATGTCCATAGGTACTGCATACCAGCATAAAAGATCTTTGTCCTATCTCTTCCCAAATCCCCCCACCCCCCCTTCCCCCTGAGAATTGTCAGTCCATTCCCTTTCCATGCCCCTGATTCTATTCCATTCACCAGTTTATTCTGTTCATCAGATTTTTTATTCATTTGATTTTTAGATTCACTTGTTGATAGATATGTATCTGTTGTCACTTTGTTGTTCATAATTTTTATCTTTACCTTTTTCTTCTTCTTCCTCTTCTTAAAGAATATCCTTCAGCATTTCATATAATACTGGTTTGGCAGTGATGAACTGCTTTAGCTTTTTTTTTTTTTTTATCTGTGAAGTTCTTTATCTGACCTTCAATTCTGAATGATAGCTTTGCTGGGTAGAGTAATCTTGGTTGTAGGTTCTTGCTATTCATCACTTTGAATATCTCTTGCCACTCCCTTCTAGCCTGCATGGTTTCTGTTGAGAAATCAGCTGACAGTCGTATGGGTACTCCCTTGTAGGTAACTATTTTTCTCTTGCTGCTTTTAAGATTCCCTCTTTGTCTTTTGCCCTTGACATTTTAATCATGATGTGTCTTGGTGTGGTCCTCTTTGGATTCCTCTTGTTTGGGGTTCTTTGCACTTCCTGGACTTGTAAGTCTATTTCTTTCACCAGGTTGGGGAAGTTTTCTATCATTTTTTTTCAAATAGGTTTTCAATATCTTTCTCTCTCTCTTCTTCTGGCACCCCCATAATTCGGATGTTGGTACGCTTGCAGTTGTCCCAGAGGCTCCTTGCACTATATTCATATTTTTGGATCCTTTTTGCTCTTCCAGTTGGGTATTTTTTGCTTCATCATATTTCAAATCTTTGACTTGATTCTCGGGACCCTCTAGTCTACTGTTAAACCCCTGTATATTATTCTTTATTTCAGTCAGTGTATGCTTAATTTCTGACTGGTTTGTTTCCATTTTCTTGGCATTCTCACTAAGATCTTTGAAGGTCTCACTAAGTTCCTCAGAGGTTTCTAGAAGATTCTTGAGTAACCTTATAACTATGGTTTTGAACTCTATATCCAGTAGTTTGCTTTCTTCCATTTCTTTCATTTGTGACATGTTTCTTTGTCTCCACATTTTGGCTGCTTCCCTGTGTTTGTTTCTAAGTATAGGGTAGAGCTGCTAAGTCTCCTTGAGTTGATAGAGTGGCCTTGTGTAGTAGATGTCCAATAGGGCCTAGTGACTCAGCCTCCCAATCACCTGAGATGGACACGCTTGGTGCACCCCTTTGTGGGCTGAGTGCACAGTCTTGTTGTAGTTGAGCCTTGATTGCTGTTGGTATCACTCAGAGGAATTGACCTCCAGGCCCATTGGCTGTGAGGACCAGCTGTGTATACAATGGAAGAGCTGCTGTGCAGGAGGCACCCTTATGGAGCAGGACTTGCTTCAGTGGGGCTTTGATGCTCACTGAGTCTGACCCTTGAGTGTGTCACTTATGGATGTGAAGAGTTGTAATCTGGTATAGTCTCACACTGACCACTGGGTACACTGGCTCTTGGATTGCCAAGGAGGTGCAAAGTCAGCCGACTGCCTGGGGCCACCCAGCAGGAGCTACAGAGAGATCTGCAGATTCCTCCTGTATCGGGTTTGGAAGTGCATAGATGAGGCCCAGCTGTGAAGCAAGGCAGGCTGGTGCTGGTGTAGCCTTGGGCCTTCTTGTGATAGCTTTGGGGATCCCTGCCCCAGCTGCAGCTTGTTTGACAGGTTTTAGGCTGAGAAAGAACAGGCCATTCATATGCAAAAGCTGCTGCACACAGCTTGGGCGGGGTTGTAAATTGGGTAGGGCAGGGTCTCAGGGAATCTCCAGGGTGGAGCAAACAGCAATGACAGCCAGTCAGCCCTGCACCAGGAGGTCCTAGCACAGAAACAGTGACCATTGCAAGCACATCTGTCTGGAAGAAAGCCTCCCTTTTGTTCCTGCCCCGATGCCAGACAGTCCAGTTTCTTCCTGTATGTGTCCGGGTCCCCCAGAGTCTCGCCCAGCACTGGAGTTCAGAGCAATCGGGAGCTTGTATCTCCCTCCCAATTAAAAAAGCAGTGCACCCAGGTGCCAACCCATTCCGTGCCTCCGTGCCTCCTACCAGTCTCAATGAACTTTCTTCATTACCTCTCTAGTTGTAGTACTTCCACTCAGCCAGCTTTCCTGAGGTTCTGGATGAGGTTGTTATGTATTTTAGTTGTAATTTTGATGTGGTTGTGGGAGGCAGCAAGTACAGGTGTTTATCTATGCTGCCATCTTGGTGCTTTCCTCCTATTTTTATTTATATTGATCTTTCTGCCTGTAGTATCCTTTCTTTTGTTTCCTTCTGCCCAGCCAAAGCTTAGTAATATTTTAAGGCCCATTTCAAGACGCCTCCTCCAATAAGCCTTCCCTGACTTCTCTAACCTTTACACATATTATTCCCTCTATGTGGAACATGATTTTTTACTGCCCTTCTTCTCTGACTAATTTTTATTTCTTTGGCATACATTTTCTATCTCACAAAGGCCTTTCCTGCCCCAGTGAACAACATCAGTTTTTCTTAAAAGTGGAGCTGTGGGTTATTTAGAATATAATATTTAATATACAAACATGTGTGGATTTCTCCAGCTTTCATTCTGTTATTAAATTCTAGTTTAATTTCACTGTGGTCACTGAACATATTCAGTATGATTTTAATCATTTAAAATTTGTTGAGACTTTCTTTATGGCCCAGCATATGGTCTATTTAGATAAGTGTTCCATGTGCACTTGTAAATAATGTGTATGCTACAGTTTTTCAGTTCAGTATTCTATAAATGTCAATTAGGTCATTTTTGTTAATTGTTATAACAGATGCTGTCAGTGCCTCACTCATATCCTTGAGACACTACCATGTGGTCTGGCTTATTTCAAAGTGCCAGGTACTTACTACTCCATGACCAAATGCTTTTCCCAGAAAATTGGAAGTTCATGCTGCCATGGGCATGTTGTATATAAGAAGTGCTAGAGAATTTATACCCCCAGACAGTACCCATTCACTGAAGAATCTTGGGAGTAAGTGTATAAATAATACAGGTCTATTATCCCTTGTTTGCAAAAATACTGAGGAAAGCTTTTTAAAAACTTTTTCCTAGAGATAACTCAGAAGAATTAGCTCCATTACCCTCAGCAGTAGCTGGCTTTCCTTTTCTTCAACAATTCCCTTGTCTACTACCAATATTTCCTGGACCATCCCAATCCATTACTAGCACTTAAATCCTGCTCTGCAAACCCATTTTTTAATATCTTCTATATCCTCACAATTTTTTTTTGGTCTGGTTACTTTGTCACTTAGCAAGAGAGGTGTGTTAATCTGATTGTGGGTTTGTACATTTTTATCTTGGCTAATGTGTGCTTTATATAGTTTTAAACTATATTATTGGGTACATGCATATTTGGAATTATTATTTCCTGTTGAGTTGACATTTTATTATTATAAAATTTGCCTCTTTATCTCCTCCTCTCTCTATTGTCTACCTTAAAAATTTTAATATCAATATAGTTACAGTAGCTTCCTTTGGGTTACTTGTATGCGTGATATAATTTTTCACCCTTTACTTTCAAGTGTTATATTTTCTTATATTTAAGGTATGTCTCTGGTAAACAGCATGTGTTTGGGTTTTATTTTCAATTTTAGTCTGAAAATATTTTTCTTTTATTTGTAGTCTATACTCATTATTTCAAATGTAGTTACAGGTGTATGTGGGTTCATATCTACCAATTTTCTATGTACTCCCTTTTCTTATTTTAAATATTTTTATTTTCCAATTACAGTTGTCATACAATATTATATTAGTTTCAGGTGTACAACCCAGTGATTAGACATTATATTACTTACCAAGTGATCACCTCAATAAATTTAGTACCCATCTGACACCAGACATAAATATTACAATATTATTGACCGTATTTCCTAAGCTGTAACTACCAATTTGTACTTCTTAATCCCTTCACATTTTTCACCCATCCCCCAATGCCTCTCTCATCTGGCAACCATCAAAATGTTCCCTGTATCTATGAGTCCACTTCTGTTCTACTTGTTTGTTTATTTGTTTATTTAGATCTACTAGTATTTTGTCTGGTGTAAGTATTACTACCCCAGCTTTTGTTTGTTTGTTTCCATGTTCTTTTTTTATCTTTATTCTTGAGGATATTACAGCAGGTTTCCCCCTTTTATTCTTCCATTGCCCCACTCAACCCAGTTCCTGCCCCACCCCTGGTCTTCAACACCCATTGTCTGTGTCCATGGACAATGCATATCCTATATAATAAAAGCCTAATATGTTAAGTGTCCAGTAGTCGGGACATCCGTTCAACCAATCAAAGCATAATATGCTAATGATATGCCAAGGCTGCTCAACCACTCGTTATGATGTGCACTGACCACCAGGGGACAGACGCTCTGACTGGTAGGTTAGCTTGCTGCTGGGGTCCAAGCCAACTGGCACTGAGTGAGACAGGCCGGACATGCCCTGGAACCCTCCTGTGGTCCCTCCCCAGCTGGCCAACATCCCGCATCCATCCCTGGCCCTGATTGTGCACCAGTGGGGTCCCTCAGCCTGGCCTGCACCCTCTCGCAATCCAGGACCCCTCAGGGGATATTGGAGAGCCGGTTTTGTCCTGATCCCACAGGCCAGGCCGAGGGACCCAACTGGTGCGTAATTCGTGCACTGGGCCTCTAGTATGCATATAAGTTCTTTGGTTAATCTCTTCCTGCCACCTCTTCCCACTTCCCCAAGAGATTCATCAGTCCGTTCCATGTTTTATGCCTCTGGTTTTATTCATCAGTTTATTTTGTTCATTAGATTCCACATATTTGTCTTCCTCTGACTGGCTTATTTCACTTAGCATAATACTCTCCAGGTCCCTCATTGCTGTCTCAAAGGGTAAGAGATCCTGTTTATTTCTATTTTCAGGAAATACATTTTTCCATCCCTTTACTTTCAGTGTGTGTCTTTCCATCTGGTGAGTCTCTTGTAGACCGCATATGTAAGGGTCTAGCATTATAATCCATTCCACCTCCATATGTCTTTTGATTAGAGCTTTTAATTAATTTGCATTTAAAGTATATTGCCATTTTATTATTCATACTAGAGGCCCAGTGCATGAAAATTCATGCACTGGAGGAGGGGTCCCTCAACCTGGCCTGCCCACTCTCACAGTCCGGGAACCCTCAGGGGCGGGAGGCAACCCGACAATCAGGGGAAGGCGATGTTCCATCACACCTCTACTGCTGCCACTGCTGGCAGCACAAGCCTCGGCCAGCCCTGGTTACCTGAGCCTAGGGCCGGCCCTGGGTGGCTGGGCAGCTGACATCTGAGGATTGCCTGCACCTCGGGCATCGGCTGGGCAGCTGGGGAGCTGAGGGGACTGGGGGACTCTAGAAGCAGGAGCAGAGTGGCTGGGCCCATCTGGGGGTGGGTCCGGCCTTGCCGCGCACCTGCCTCCCTGGCGGGGCTGAGGGGACTGGGTGCCGCCATCTTGTGGCTGTGGGCACCGCCATCTTTGAGGGTGGGGAAGTCAATTAGCATATTACCTTCTTATTGGCTGTGGGTGCCGCCATCTTTGCAATGGCGTGAGGGTCAATTAACATATTTCCTCTTTATTAGGTAGGATTTTAAATCCTTTCTTCTTCTTTAATGTTTACCCTAGAGATTACAACATGCATCCTTATCCCATTAAAATTAAATATAAGTTAGTGCTTTTATTACTTCCCAAACATGGAGAACCTTTTACTACCTTACCTCTAGTTAAGCTTCCCCTACATTTTGTGACATTATTGCCCAGAGTTTTGATTCTATGCATATTTAAAACCACACAATTTAGCATAATTATTAATTTAAGTGGTCAATATCCATTTAAGTTTACCCTTTAAGGAGTTCATTATTCTACTTTACTATACCTCTATGTTGGGTCATTTCCCTCTCATAAATATTTCCTTTTTCCTTTTTAATATATTTTTAGTGCAGATTTGCCAGTAATTAAGGCTTTCAACTTCTTTTATCTGAAGATGTTTTATTTTACCTATGTGTATGAAGATATTTTCTTTTGTCATTTTTGTTGTTTTTAATTCTTTATTGTTGAAAGTATTACATATGTCCTCTTTTCCCCCACTGTAAATTACATGCTGTGCTTGAAGTTTTTGTGCTCAGTACTCTAAAGAACTCCTGTTTTATTCTCCCTTTAGTCTTTCTTATTAAAAAATCAGCTATTAAAAAAAAATGGCAGCAAAATAGATGGACGTGATCCAAGCCTTGTCCTGGAGCAGATAGAAAGAGCAGCAGAGGATCGCATGGGGAGTGTGTGTTGGTGAGTTAAGGGACAGCTATACTCCAGGAGAAGGTGGGGGACTGCTGGACAGGGCTCCCCTGAATGGGCAGCCCCCACTGCTGCTGGGTCCCCTCCCGGAGCCACTGGCTCGGACGCAGAGACTGCGCCATCTTGAAAGGGAAAGTGGATGTTATCAGAAACTTGAAAATCTAAAACTATGGCACCCACCGAACAGCTGCGAACCCCAGAACACCGGTCCCCAATTGGCACAAACACGCAGATTCAGAGGACCTCTACACTCCACCACGGAAAGGTCAGATTTCACCTGGGATAAGGTGAGGTCTCTGGTACTGGCAGGACAGAGAAGCGTGTGCACTGCAGGAGCTAGAGGACCGGTGGAAGTCTGCGCCTAGAAGAATCTGTGCATATTAGGGCTGGCGTGATCTGCTGGAAACCGATCATTGTCTCACTAATAGAAAGATGTGGATAAGGAACCTTGGAAGGCTGGTCAACCTTAAAGTTCTGAAAGGTCAGCCACCCACTCCCTATCTAATTAAGACAATGGTAGCTGAAACAACTTCCCCACCAAATAATCATGTAAATCCTTACTGATAAGATAATCTGCCTGTTACTGGAATTGCTTGCCTAAGAGCAATGAGTGTATCCCAAACCTGAATAAAATGGATGGCAAGGCCAAAGCAAAGGGTAGTCCTTCCACTAGAGGTGGGTTTCCACCTGGCCCCCATTTCCCAAATTAATATTTTTCTAGTCTTTTTTCATTTGTGTGTGGCCTTCTCCAGAACCCGAACCCTGAACTGGAACCCTGAACCACGCGGGACGTGAAAGGGGTTCCCACAGTGATCCGTGAATGTGGAAGTGGGTCCTCAGAGCTGCTAACATAGGGGATCTCTAAAAAGCAACCCAATTTGATCTGGCGCAGGACAGCCTAGAAATTTTAAAAGTGTGCTGGCTGCTTGGACACAAGGGGGAAAAAGGACTGCACAGACTTTCGCCCAGCCCCGGAGTTCACACACATGTGCTTTTTCCTCTTTAAATCCTTGCTTCTGATTACTAAGCCCAGTACATAGGATCACCCAGTTGGGGGCACCCTAGGAGACTGCAGGGAAAAGTTATTTTTTTGGAACCTGGGGATCAGAGCGGGGAGTGACCATCAGAGAACCATCTCTGGGGCAGCCCACTCCCACAAACCGGTATTGAGTGCCACAGGGAAAGGATCTAAGCACAGGCTATAGAGGACCTATAGACCCAGAGGTCAATCCAGAATCACTGCCACCTAGGAGTTGAATCACAAATTGACTTGTGTAATCACAAATAAAGGAATAAAAGAAAATGAGACCCACTGCCTGCATAAAAATCAGGACTGGCTTACAACACTGAGGAGCAGTGGAACGCAGGGAACTGCAATACTGTCTGGACTGAGAAACAGGCATGCCAAACAGAACAGTAGAGGAAGTGAATGACCTTCACTATTGCACATTTTTTTTATTTTCTTTTTTATTTTATTTTTTTTCATCTTTTACTTAAGAAATTTTTTTTCTTTTTTCCTCACTTGATTATACCTTTTTAATTATTACATTTTTATTTCCAATCAGTATTATTACTACTACTATTTTACCTTTTTTTTAAAAAAAGTATTTTATTTTCTCTTTATTTTACTTTGGTATTAGTGTTCTACATTCTATTGTCATCTTTCCTTTAGCATCATTTTACTCTATCTCAACTTTACCTTTATGCCATCACTCTCTTCCTAACTTTTCCCCTTTTGTTGT
The DNA here is from genome assembly GCF_963455305.1 of Plecotus auritus. Classification (NCBI taxonomy): domain Eukaryota; kingdom Metazoa; phylum Chordata; class Mammalia; order Chiroptera; family Vespertilionidae; genus Plecotus; species Plecotus auritus. The sequence goes on from NC_137784.1 coordinate 101,186,132, forward strand.
CCTGTTTCTCTCACCCTTTTCCTGCTTTAGATTTTCCCTATTCTTTCTTTTTACCCCCTGTTAAAATTTCACCCTAATTATATATCTAATTTCCAATCCACTGTTCCAAGTCCATGCACACCACTCTCTTCTCTGTCTTCACTATCAAAAAAATTGTTTTTCTCTCTATCCTTTTGTTGTTGTTTGCTTGAATGTTGATTATATCGATTTTTTAAGCTTGTTTGTGAGATTGTTCTGCTTATTCTTTTGTTTGTTTCATTTTTTTGTTTGTTTTTTGCTTCTGTTTTCCCATGACTCACTAGACATTAGCTGTTGTTTGTAGTTTGTATTAATCTCCAGGTACTTTTTGCTGGCATTTGTTGGGATTAGAGGCTGTTCTATTGGAGTTTTCTCCCCATATATATAGTTTGTTCTCCTTTTCTTTCTTATTCTCTTTCTTTTCCCTCTTAGTTTGTTTTTCCTTTTCCCAATTTCATTTAGGCACTCCTTTATTTTTTTCTTTTTCTCTTCTTTCTCTCTTATGCTCTAATTTGCCTTTCTCTGGTGATCACCATAATGTGGGGTTATTAATATCGTTAATACATTTCTGTTCAGTACCTTTTGCATTGTACTTGGTTGTGTTGTAGTTTGTGCCTTTAAATCAATGCAGGATAGAGAGAGAACTACATAACCAGACACCTGGAGAAGGGAGACCAGGGGGAGACAAAGAACAGCCGCATATGAAAGAAAAGCAGGCATCACCAGAAAAGGAAGTAAACGAAATAGAGGCAAGCAACTTGTCAGAGAAAGAATTTAGAGAAATGGTCATAAGGTGGCTGAAAAGAATGGAAGACAAATTTGACAATATGTGTAAGAACCAAGAGGAAATGAAGAACGAAGAAGAAATAAAAAATGACATTGCTGCTGTAAAGAACTCAATAGAAAGCATCAAAAGTAGACTAGAAGAAGCAAAGGACCGCATCAGTGGGCTAGACGACAAAGTAGGAAAAAATACCCAAATAGAGCAGCTTCTATAATAAAAAAAATTAAAAAGCAGGAGGAGAGCCTAAGGGAACTTTGGAACAACATGAAACAAAACAACATCCACATAAAAGGGGTTCCAGAAGGAGAGGAAACTGAGCAATGAATAGAAAACCTGTTTGAGGAAATAATGACAGAAAACTTCCCTGATATAGGGAAGAAAAAACCCACAAAAATCCAAGAAGCTCACAGAGTCCCAAGCAAAATGAACCCCAAAGACCGACACCAAGGCACATTATAATTAAATTGGCAAACACCAACGACAAAGTAAGAATCTTCAAAGCGGCCAGAGACAGGAAGTTGCCTACAAAGGTACCCCCATCAGACTAGCGACTGGTTTATCAACTGAATCTCATAAAGGCAGAAGGGGATGGAATGAAATTTACAAAGTCATACAAAGGAAGGGTCTGAATCCAAGAATACTGTACCCAGCAAGGCTATCAATAAATATTGAAGGTGAAATCAGGAGCTTCACAGACAAAAAAAGACTAAGGGAATTTATTACCACCAAGCCAGCAATGCAAGAAATGCTAAAGGGTCTGCCATAAAAAAAAGGAAATAGGAAGCGAAGAAGGAACAAAGGGTTAAAGAATAAAAATGGTGACAAATAAGTACCTATCAGTAATAACTTTAAATGTAAATGGATTAAATGCCCCAATAAAAAGACATAGGCTAACGGAATGGTTAAGAACACATGACCCATACATCTGTTGTCTACAAGATACCCATCTCAGAAAAAAAGACACACACAGACTGAGGTTGAAGGGATGGAAAAAGGTTTTTCAGGTGAATAGAAATGAAAAAATAGCTGTGGTAGCAATATTTATATCTGACAAATTAGATCTCAAAGTGAAGGACATAACAAGAGATAAGGAAGGCTACTTCATAATACTAAAGCGAGCAATCCAACAAGAAGAAATAACTCTGGTAAACATATACACACCCAATACCAGGAGCACCCAAATACATAAAAAAACTCCTGGAGGATATCAAAGGAGAGAATGAAAGGAATACAATCATATTAGGGGACTTTAATACCCAACTATCACCATTGGACAAATCCTCTAAACAAAAAATCAGCAAAGAAACATCAATCCTAAATGACTCACTAGACCAGATGGAATTAATTGACATCTTCAGAACATTTCATCCCAAAGGCACAAAATATACATTCTTCTCAACTGCCCATGGGTCATTTTCAAAGATAGACCATATGTTGGGTCATAGGCAAAGTCTCTTCAAGTTCAAGAAGATAGAAATCATATCAAGCATCTTCTCAAATCACAGTGGCATAAAATTGGAAATCAACTACAATAAAAACAATCCAAAAAATTCAAACACATGGCGACTAAACAGCATGCCATTAAACAATGACTGGGTTACCAGAGAGATCAAGGAAGAAATAAAAAAACATCATGGCAACAAATGACAATGAAAACACAACAATCTAAATTCTATGGAACACAGCGAAAGCAGTCCTGAGAGGGAAGTTCATAGCTCTACAAGCCTACTGCAAAAAACAAGAAACAATGGTAATAAATTACCTAACCCTACAACTCAAAGAGTTAGAAAGAGAGCAACAAGAAAAGCGCACTGTAAGCAGAAGGAAGGAAATAATAAAGATCATATCAGAGAAAAACAACATTGAGACCAAGAAAACAATACAAAAGATCAACAAAACCAAGAGCTCGTTCTTTGAAAGGTTAAAAAATATTGATGAACCTCTAGCCAGGCTGACCAAGAAGCAAAGAGAGAGCACCCAAATAAACAAAATCAGAAATGAAAGAGGTGAAATAACAACAGACCCCACCGAAAATACAAAGGATTGTTAAAAAATACTACGAACAACTCTATTCCAACAAACTGGACAACCTGGAGGAAATGGACAGATTCCTAGAAAAATATAACTTTCCAAAACTCAATCAGGAAGAATCTAAACATTTCAATAGGCCAATAACTATGGAAAAAATTGAAGCAATCATCAAAAAGCCTCCAGCAAACAAAAGCTATGTGCTAGACAGCTTCACAGGGGAGTTTTACCAAACATTCAATGAAGAATTAAAACCTATCCTCCTCAGACTATTCCAAATAATTCAAGAGGAAGGAATACTTCCAAGCTCATTCTATGAAGCCAGCATCACCCTAATTCCAAAACCAGATAAAGACAACACAATAAATGAGAATTACAGGCCAATATCCCTCATGAACATAGATGCCAAAATCCTCAAAAAAATTCTAGCAAATCTGATCCAGCACTACATCAGAAAGATCACACACCATGACCAAGTAGGATTTATCCCAGGAATGCGAGGATGGTACAATATCCACAAATCAATAAACATGATACATCACATAAACAAATTGAGAGATAAAAATCACATAGTCATATCAATTGATGCAGAAAAACACCCTTTCTTGATAAAAACTCTCAACAAGGTGGGAATAGAAGGATCATATCTCAACATAATAAAAGCTATATATGATAAACCCACAGCTAACATCATACTCATTGGACAAAAACTAAAACAATTTCCCCTAAGAACAGGAACAAGACAGGGATGCTGGCTCTCACCACTCCTGTTTGACATAGTACTGGAATTATTAGCCATTACAACTAGACAAGAAGAAGAAATAAAAGGCATCCAAATTGGAAAAGAAGAAGTAAAGCTGTCCTTATTTGCAGATGACATAATATTGTACATAAAAATCCCGAGAGACTCCATCAAAAAAACTAATAGACTTAATAAATGAATTTGGCAATGTAGCAGGATACAAAATAAACACCAAGAAATCTATGGCATTTGTATACACCAGTAGTGAACTTACAGAAAGAGAGACTAAAAAAGCAATAGCATTTACCATCTTACCAATAAAATTAAGATACCTAGGAATAAACTTAACTAAGGAGGTAAAAGACCTATATGAAGAAAACTACAGCACACTGAAAAAAGAGTTAGGAAGATCTAAACAGATGGAAGAACATACCATGTTCATGGATTGGGAGAATCAACATCATTAAAATGTCCATAGTACCCAAAGCAATCTATAGATTCAGTGCATTCCCCAATAAAATACCAATGGCATATTTCACAGACCTAGAAAGAACTCTCCAGAAATTCATCTGGAATGAAAAAAGACCCCAAATAGCCACAGCAATCCTGAGAAAGAAGAACAATTAGGTGGGATCTCAATACGAGATTTCAAGCTGTATTACAAAGCCACTGTTCTCAAAACAGCCTGGTACTGGTACAAGAACAGACACATAGATCAATGGAATAGAACAGAAAACCCAGAAATCAACCCAAATCACTATGCCCAAATAATATTTGACAAAGGAGGCATGAACATACAATGGATTCAAGACAGTCTCTTCAATAAATAGTGTTGGGAAAATTGGACAGATGCATGCAAAAAAATGAAACTAGACCACCAACTTACACCATACACAAAAATAAACTCAAAATGGACCAAGGACTTAAACATAGGACAGGAAACCATAAAAATACTGGAGGAATCCACTGCCAGAAATATCTCTGACATATGCCGAAGCAATTTCTTCACTGATACATCTCCTATGGCAATGGAAACTAAAGAGAAAATAAACAAATGGGACTACATCAAAATTAAAAGCTTTTGCACAGCAAAGGAGACCATCAATAAAACAACAATAAAGCCCACTGCATGGGAGAACATATTTGCCAATGATATCACTGATAAAGGTTTAATCTCCAACATTTACAGGGAACTCATGCAGCTTAACAAAAAGAAGATAAACAACCCAATCAAAAAATGGGCAACTGATCTAAATAGACACTTTTCGAAAGAAGACAGAAGGAAGGCAAATATACATATGAAAACCTGCTCAAAGTCACTAATCATCAGAGAGATGCAAATCAAAACAACAATGCCATACCATCTCACACCTGTCAGAATGGCTATTATCAACAAATCAACAAATGACAAGTGCTGGTGGGAATGCAGACTGGTGCAGCCACTGTGGAGAACAGTATGAAGTTTCCTCAAAAAACTAAAATTGGAACTCCCATTTGACCCAGTGATCCCACTTCTAGGAATATATCCCAAGAAACTGGAAACACGAATCAGAAAGGATATTTGCACACCTATGTTCATAGCAGCACAATTACCATAGCTAAGACTTGGAAACAGCCTAAGTGCCCATCAGCAGATGGGTGGATTAAAAAACTGTGGTACATCTACACAATGGAATACTACGCTGTGGTAAAAAAAGAAGGAGTTCTTACCATTTGCAACAACATGGATGGAGATGGAGAGCGTTATGCTAATTGAAATAAGCCAGGCAGGGAAAGATAAATATCACATGATCTCACTCATTTGTGGAATATAATGAACAACATAAACTGATGAACAAAAATAGATCCAGAGACAGAGAAATATCAATCAGAACTTGAAACCTCAGGGAAGGTAGGGGAGGGTGGGGGTAAGGGGGAGAGATCAACCAAAGGACTTATATGCATGCATATAAGCTTAATCAATGGACACAAACAGGGGGGTGGGATCATGAATGGGAGGCAGGGGGTAATGGGGGAATAAGAACACATATGTAATACCATAATCAATAAGGAAATTAAAAAAATAAATTAGAAAAAAAACACAAAAGACTCCATCAAAAAACTAATAGACTTAATAAATGAATGTGGCAATGTAGCAGGATACAATATTAACACCAAGAAATCTATGGCATTTCTGTACACCAATAGTTAACTTACAGAAAGAGAGACTAAAAAAGCAATCCCATTTACCATCGCACCAAAAAAAATTAAGATACCTAGGAATAAACTTAACTAAGGAGATAAAAGACCTGTATGCAGAAAACTACAGCACACTGAAAAAAGAGATAAATATGTAAACAGATGGAAGAGCATACCATGTTCATGGATTGGGAGAATCAACATCATTAAAATGTCCTTACTACCCAAAGCAATCTATAGATTCAATGCACTCCCCATTAAAATACCAACGGCATATTTCACAGACCTAGAAAGAACTCTTCAGAAATTCATCTGGAATAAAAAAAAGACCCCGAATAGCCACAGCAATCCTGAGAAAGAAGAAAAAATTAGGTGGGATCTCAATACCAGATTTCAAGCTGTATTACAAAGCTACTGTTCTCAAAATAGCCTGGTACTGGCACAAGAACAGACATATAGACCAATGGAATAGAATAGAGAATCCAGATATCGACCTACCACTATGCTCAATTAATATTTGACTAAGGAAGCATGAACATACAATGGAGTCAAGACAGTCTCTTCAATAAATGGTATTGGGAAAATTGGACAGATACATGCAAAAAAATGAAACTAGACCACCAACTTACACCATACACAAAAATAGACTCAAAATGGATAAATGACTTAAACATAAGACGGGAAACCATAAAAATACTAGAGGAATCCACAGTCAGCAAAATCTGAGACATATACCTAAGTAATTTCTTCACCGATAATGCTCCTAGGGTAGGGGTGGGCAAAATTTTTGACTCGAGGGCCACAATGGGTTCTTAAACTGGACCGGAGGGCCGGAACAAAAGCATGGCTGGAGTGTTTGTGTGAACTAATATAAATTCAAAGTAAACATCATTACATAAAAGGGTACGGTCTTTTTTTTTTATTTTAATAGTTTTATTCATTTCAAACATTTTAACAAGAAGAATGTAAACACTAATTGTTATAATTTGAAACTTCAATAAATGGAGGAATCATAGCACAATAACATACCTTATATTGAAGATGGCAAAGGCAAAATAAAATTGCCTAACAAAGGAAAGGTTCAAAAGCCTTTCAAATTAAACTTAAATATAATAAAATAATTTAAAACTAAAACAAATAGAAAAGAACAAAATGTTTAAACAGTAAATTAAACATTTTCTTTAGTGCAACTTCCAAATTATGCCCGGGACTTAGATGTAGATGGCAATGTAGACTGGGTTGAAAGGTTTTTGGTCTTTAAAACATCAACTTCAGTGGGAACAGTGTTGTTGGTCTCCTTTTTAGCTAATGCTCTGATACTGTGCTCTCCAGGGGCGTGTCTCTCTACATCACCACGATAACGTGTCTATGCATTCCCAGGGTGATGTCGGGGGATGCGTCCGCAGGCATTACAAGGAGCCTCTGGAAGACTGAGAGGTTGTTCCTTCTACTGAATGGGCGGATTTATATCCGCCCACTCAGAAGAAGGAGCTGCGGCCGTGTTTCCTGACATTGCCATGTTAACACTGCTGCTGGTGAAGGAGCGGAAGGGAGAGCAAGAGAACCCTCCACTCTTTTGGCTCCGCTGGCAGGAAAGTACAGCCGAAAGGGCCGGATCTGGCCTGCGGGCCGTAGTTTGCCCATGGCTGTCCTAGGGCAATGGAATTTAAAGAGATAATAAACAAATGGGACTACATCAAAATAAAAAGCTTTTGCACAGCAAAAGAAACCATCAACAAAACAACAAGAAACCCCACTGTATGGGAGAACATATTTGCAAATGTTATCACTGTTAAAGGTTTAATCTCCAACATCTACAGGCAGCTTATACAACTTAATAAAAGGAAGATAAATGATCCAATAAAAAAATGGGCAACGGACCTAAATAGAATCTTTTCGAAATAAGACAGAAGGAAGGCCAAGAGACACATGAAAAAATGCTCAAAGTCACTAATTATCCGAGAAATGCAAATCAAAACGACAATGCGATACCATCTCACACCTGTCAGAATGGCAATCATCAACAAATCAACACATGACTAGTGTTGGCGAGGATTCGGAGAAAAAGGAAACCTCGTGCACTGCTGGTGGGAATGCAGACTGGTGCAGCCACTGTGGAGAACAGTATGGAGTTTCCTCAAAAAACTAAAAATGGAGCTCCCATTTGACCCAGTAATCCCACTTCTAGGAATATATTCCAAGAAACTAGAAACACCAATCAGAAAAGATATATGCACCCCTATGTTTATAGCAGCACAATTCACCATAGCTAAGATTTGGAAACAGCATAAATGCCTATCAGCAGATGAGTGGATTAGAAAACTATGGTACATCTACACAATGGAATACTACGCTTCTATAAAAAAGAAGGAATTCTTACCATTTGCAGCAGCATGGGTGGTCCTGGAGAGCATTATGTTAAGTGAAATAAGCCAGGCAATGAAAGAAAAATACCGCATGATCTCACTCATTTATGGAAAATAAAGAACATTATAACCTGATGAACAAAAAGATAGATACAGAGGCAGTAAAGCACCGAACAGACTGTCAAATTACATTGGGAAGGCTGGGGAGTGTTGGGGAGAGGGGGAAAGAAATCAACCAAAGGACTTGTATGCATGCATATAAGCACACCTATGGACACAAGACACTGGGGGTGGGTGGGATGAGGGCATGCGACAGGGGGTAGGGGAAGCTGGGGGAAGGTCAATGGGGAAAAAAAGAGAGATATGTACTAATATATGTAATACTTTAAACAATAAAAAAGAAATCGGCTATTAGTCTGGCCAGAGTTGCTCAGTAGTTCAGTGTCAACCCATAAACCAGGAGGTCATGGTTTGATTCCTGGTCAGGGCACATGCCAAGGTTGCAGGCTAGATCCCCAGTGTCATGCAATCAATGATTCTCTCTCATCACTGATGTTTCTATTTCTCTCTCGCTCTCCCTTCTTCTCTCTGAAATCATTAAGAAACATATTTTTTAAAATCAGCTATTAATCTTATTGGTGCTCTTTGGAAGGTAATGGGACTTTTAAAAACTGCCTTTGATTTCAACATCATTTTTTGTCTTTGATTTTCAAAAGTTTTACTTATTTTTTATAATTTTTAAATTGATTTTGAGATGGAAAGAGAGGGAGAGGGAGAGGGAGAGAGAGAGAGAGAGAAGAAACATCGACTTGTTCCACTTATTTATGTGTTCATTTGGTTGCTTCTTGCATGTGACCAGATCAGAGATCGAACCTGCAACCTTGGTTTATCTGCAGTAAGCTCTAACCAACTGAGTTACCTGACTAGGGCTGTACCTATTTTTTTAGTTCATTCTTTCAAATAGTAAATCTCTAAATTCTAGAATTTCCATATGATTCATTTTTCTTTTCTCTTAAATTGGGGTGACACTGTTTAATAAAATTATATTGGTTTCAAGTTTACAATTCTATAATACATCATCTGTATATTGTATTCTGTGGTCCCAACCCCAAATCAAGTCTCCTTCTATCACCATTTATCACTCCTTTACCCTCTTCTACCTCCCCCAGCTCCCTTTCCCTTGTAATCACCATACTGTTGTCTGTGTTTATAAGTAATTTTTAGTTTCTAGCTCTCTGCCAAATTTTCTTTTATTCTTTATCTATAGTTAGTCATAATTATTATATTGTTCTTGCCTGATAACTCTAATATATAAGTCTCCTATTTGTCTATTTGTGGTGTATATTTTAAAATTTATCTTTATTATTGAAAGTATTACAGATGTCCCACTACCCCCCCTCCTTTGACCCACTCCACCTCATACCCACACCTCCAGGCCTTCACCACACTATTGTCTGTCCATGGGGTATACATATATATTTTTCTTTAATGTCTCAAATCCTCTATTTGTGTGTAGTTTGTTACATTTTATTTAAATCCAAATAACTGTGCACAAAATTGTAGATAAATTTGAGGTTCTAGGTGATGTTATCTTTCTCAAGAGATGTTTTAATTTTCATTCTGGCAAATTGCTAGGTAAAAGTGTTAGCAATCCCAGATTTCCTTAATCCATGAGTGGCTTCGTGAGGGTTTGTCTGCCCTTGCTCTGGAGTGTAGCACTTTAAATTTCTAACTGAAAACCCTAGATGATTAATAGGAATTCTCTTATTTTATAAAGCTTGAACTACATACATACACACAGCAGGTCTTCAAATAATATTGTTTAATTCAAAGACATTTTATTATAACACTATAGGCCCGATGCATGAATTCGTGCATGGGTGGGGTCCCTCAGGGTGGCCTGCGGGGATTGGGCTAAAACCGGCAGTCCAACTCCATCTGCTACTCCTGCCTGCCTCTCCTGCTTATCCCAGTCCTGCTGCGCCTGTCATGGACTCGCACTCAGTCAATCGTGATTGGGAGAGTCTTGTGCTGCCCCAGCAGTACTTGCCAGCCATGAGCCCTGTATCTGGTGCCCGTCCTGAGTGGGGTGGGAGGGCCAGGACGTGATCAGCCCTCTGGGTGGGCAGTGAGATGCCCTTGCCATCCTGGGATCTGGATCCATCCAGCTGAGGTTCACGCTGGTTGTCGGGAGCCACCTGGGAGGCCGCTTTTATATCATTTCTTCCTTGCAAAGCTTCTAGGGAGGGGAAGTGGCTGTAGTGCCTGAGGCCAACTTCCAGGAGGTGGGTGACACTATCAGGATCATGCCAGCAGTGCTGGTCTGTTGGTACCTGGCCCATTCTCTGGAGATTAGACCTGTAGGACTATTGAGGGAGTTAGCAGCTGCCACCAGGCTGGTGGGCCGCTAGGATGGGTCAGTCAGCTGAGCAGCACTCCCACTGTGGGAGCACACTGACCACCAGGGGGCAGCTCCTGCATTGAGCATCTGCCCCCTGGTGGTCAGTGCACATCATAGTGACCAGTTGACTGGTCGTTCAGTCATTCGGTCACTTAGACTTTTATATATATAGATTGGTGAGATGACATAGAAACTTAACTCTTGTTTATATCAATTAACATATTATAAAATTGGTTTTGTTTTGTTGTTTCATTTTATGTTGCATTTAGTTCTGAAAACCTATTGATGATGCTAAGTGAGGACTTACTATACACACATATAATATATAGATTATATACTCTGTGTGTATAATTTATATTATATTACATTATTTTATGTCAAAGTGTTATTTTTATGTTTTATCTAGATCTTAGTATCTTCAATAGATGGATTGATCTGAAAAAATCTAGTCTACCATTGTCAGAAACATAAGCCTACCAAGGACTATTGAAGTAAAGCTGGATAGAGGTGGCAGAACTTATAAAGAAACCTGGACTACAAGAAAATTTCAGGGTGAGTAAAAAAATAAATTTCACAAAGGCTTACTTATATATTATAGAACTATTTAAAATAGTCAAATATTTATAAATAAGGTAATTCATTATATAAAGGTATTTATAGTTTGAAAATATTGGTTGATGAATGGTACATATTTTAAGGAAAACACAATTTTTAAAATGTTCCTTTCTGGGTCTTTTTATATAATTACATTTTTATGTTTTCTGTGTATGTGTGCATGAGAAAATATGTGTATCCATCATTAATTATGGAGCACCTCTTATATGCAACATATAATGTTAACTGTGGTAATAAACTATTCCTATAGGACATCCTGCTATTTCGGGTATGAGCCCAAAAGCCAGGAGCCCAACATACCTACTGGCTGATAATTAAAATACTTTGTTAAGTACCTAGGAGGGAATAAACAAATTTATAAGTACTAATATTATAAAAGGCAATCATAAAAGTAATAGTAAGTGGCATAGCTGATCAAATATTAGGGTATTGTTTTATTTTCATGTTGTAGTTTGAATCAAGCTGACTCACCTGAAGAATTGACTAATTACTACAACCTCATTAGACCAGTGCTATGGCAGTTAGCCCTTCAGATATTCTATCAAATGAAAGAGTAATATGCAAATTGACCATCACTCTGGTACAGCCACAAGCCACACCCACCAGCTAATCAGGAGTGAGTATGCAAATTAACCCAACCAAGATGGCTGTGGCCACGGAGAGAGCAGGAGGCTTGGGTTTCCCCAGCAATGGAGGAATCCAAGCTTTCCGCCTGCCCTGGCTGGCCCAGGCCTCCATTCAAGGCTACAAAGTTTCAATTATAGAAGTTAAATAAATCCCAACAAAAATGGCAGCAGGCACAGAGCTGGAGAGAGCAGGAGGCTTGAGTTGCCCCCGGCGATGGAGGAAGCCAAGCTTCTGCAACCCTGGCCTGCCTTGGCCTCTACTCAAGGCTACAAAGTTTCAATTATAGAAGATAAATAAATCCCAACAAAAATGGCTGCGGCCACGGAGCGAGCAGGAGGCTTGGCTCCGCTGAAGGCTACAAAGTTTCAATTATAGAAGATAAATAAATCCCAGATACCAGGGCCTCTGCTTGGGTCACCGGGGGGCATGGCTGCCCTACAAACCACCACAGGCCCCTCGCCCAAGCCATCCCATGCCCCAAGGGATCCCCCACCCTGATCTGGGACACCCTTCAGGGCAAACCAGCCCGCCACTACCCGTGCACCAGGCCTCTATCTTATCTAATCCTATCTAATAAAAGAATGATATACAAATTGACCATCACTCCAACACACAAGATGGCTGCCCCCATGTGGACACAAGATGGCCACCACAAGATGGCCAGCAGGGGAGGGCAGTTGGGAGGGACCAGGCCTGCAAGGGAGGGCAGTTGGGGGCAATCAAGCCTGCAGGGGGGGTAGTTAGGGGTAACCAGGCCAGCAGAGGAGGGAAGTTGGGGGCAACCGGGCCTGCAGGGAAGGGCAGTTGGGGGGGACCAGGCCTGCAGGGGAGGGCAGTTAGGGGTGACCAGGCCTGCAGGGGAGGGCAGTTAGGGGCAAACAGGCTGGCAGGGGAGCAGTTAGGCATCAATCAGGCTGGCAGGTTAGTGGTTAGGGGACAATCAGGCTGGCAGGCAGAATCGGTTAGGGGCAATCAGGAAGGCAGGCAGGCAAGCAGTTGGGAGCCAGCAGTCCTGGATTGTGAGGGGGCAGTTGGACATCCCTCGAGGGGTCCCAGATTGGAGAGGGTGCAGGCTGTGCTGAGGGACACACACACCCCCATGCACGAATTTTGTGCACCTGGCCTCTAGTGCTATATATAACTCCATTATGAGAACTAGAAGGGGAAAATTTAGTCTGTAATAGACAATCCCCTTGTCATAATTCCCTTATTCAACATGTATGTATTGAGTACCCAGTGTAACTCAGGCTTTTATGTGAGGTGCTATAGCAAAAACATATGACTCTATTTTCATGTTATTTAATATATAAAAATATCATAGAAACAGATGAGATTTTCATAGATAAATCTAGGTTGAATAGAAAAGATAATGAGGGCACAAATAGTTTAATTATCTGGCAGAAATCTGGGCATCAACCAATAGAAAGTAACTATGAATTAGATGGAAAGAAGTTGGTTGGGAAGGAATAACGGCAGGAACGCTGGAATTAAAGGAGGTTTTTAGTATATAAGAGGTATTGGGGTTTTAGTTTTTAAGAGGTGGAATAGTTAATCATTTGGTATTCAAAAAATGGTCATGGGCATGAATGTCCCATATGGATTGAATGTGATTTTAGAGTCAAGAAAGCCTGACGCCAGGGTCTTGTCTGCATGAACAATGCAAATACTGAGGTTCTACAGTCCTAAAGTGAAATGTGTGGTAGTGGCTCTGATACAGGTAGGAACGAGTAAATGAGATGACTGAGTAAGTATCATAGGCCACAAAAGGACAAGGATGTTCACATGAAGATAAATGAATAATTGTCTGGAAGTGTAGACTTTCAGAAGATAACAATTGATTTCTGTCACATTCTTAGTATGGAACATCCAGTTTAAGACCATGTTCAAAAGAATGTAAGAAACCAGAAGACCATTATTTTAATCTCAGGTCTGCCATCTACTACTGTGATAATTCAGGTGACCATATAATTTATAATTAAAACTGGAGAACTTTAGAAAGTGAAAAGGATACTGTTAAAAATTACACCAAGGCAACAGATGTAAACTTGGACTGGCCAGAGAAAAAAAGATATATATGGTTACCATGTGGGCAATTCACATTGCTTTGCCTATAAAATGTAGACACTATCCAATTTAAGAAAACTGTGTGAAAGTACCTAAGCCCTTAATGAGAGTGCTCAATTAACGTTTGTCAAATTGAAACTTTTTTGTTCTGTTTTGCTTCAGGAACTGTAAGCTTATTGAAGTTAGGGAATGCACCTATATTTTTTTTCTTTGTAGCCCCACAATAATTAGTACATAACTGTGCATTTAAAAGAAATCCAGTAAGTGTAACTTTTATTCTGTTTTTGTAACTATATTTGGAGAAGACTGCAATTTATTTTCATGCCTTGATTATTTTAAAGTAAAAACTCATCATATATATATATATATATATATATATATACACATATATATATATGTATATATATATATATATATATATATATATATATATATATTAGCAAATTAGCAAACTTTCTTCTATTACTTTTTTGATAATGAATGTGTTATGAAAACAAGTTTTTGAAAATGAAATTTAGGTTTATATTAGTGTCTCAGGATCTGGAGTTGATCCAGTTCTTTTTCATTCAATCTTGTGAAGGGCTGTTCTGCCCTGTGGGCGCTAAAACTGATTGGTCCCAGACAGATGGAAGTACTTTGGGCATGACTTCTACTTTTGCTGGTCCCTGGTGCTATTTAACCCAAATTCAAGGAGTCAAGGACAGGCTTAAAGTTTCTCTCTTGCATAATATAGAAATTTGGTGCAGGTAAACTTAAGGTTAATACCTGGCACTGTTCTTGTTTGGATACTTGGCATTTCAGCCACCCTGGTGACTTAAATGCTTTTCTTGAGACACAGAAGAGTAGGCATATTTTTTTTGTCTTCCCTTTGGTAAACATGTAAGAATTAATTTAATGCTTGAATTACTTTACCATCCTCAGTGACTATTTCTCATTCTCTTCTAAAATGGTCTTTCTTCATCCATGGCTGATCTCTTATCCAAGGCTGCTTTAAAAGTGACTTTACAGTTTACATTACTTTGTTACACTACCCTCAGATTAATTTAAGTTTCTCTTCTGCCATATGGCTCTCCTTAGTTTGCTATTTAAAATTTCTTCTATTATTTTTTTGATAATGACTGGGAGATTTTCAAACTTATATTGGTTTCTTTTTTTAAAAATATATTTTATTGATTTTTTTTACAGAGAGGAAGGGAGAAGGATAGAGAGTTAGAAACATTGATGAGAGAGAAACATCGATTAGCTGCCTCTTGCACACTCCCTACTGGGTATGTGCCCGCAACCAAGGTATATGCCCTTGACCGGAATCGAACCTGGGACCCTTGAATCCGTAGGCCAACACTCTACCACTGAGCCAAACCAATTAGGGCTATATTGGTTTCTTACTTAAATCAAAATATCCTGTGATCCTAATAGAAATACATACTTAAAAACAAAATTGGAAGGGATACTAAAGGCCATATAATCCAAAACCCCTCTCTTTCAAAAATTTGAATTCCTCTATAACATTACTGATATGTCTTTACACTGAATACTTCTGATTACTTGAGGATTTTCATCAAAGTTTACTTCTTGATCTATCCCATTCTATCTTTAGGCTAGTATTTTTGTGACTAGTTTTTATTTACATTGAACCAAAATCTGTAACTTTACCTATGGATCCTTGTAACCTCTTGGGGCTATACAAAAGAAAATGACAGCAGTCTTTAAATATATATGAAAGAATTTATCATGCCTTATCCAAAATCTTAATCAGGGTAAATATGCTGAAACCCTTTAGCATTTCCTTGAACAACAAAGATTTGGATTCTTCCTAGGGTAACCAACCTGTCTTAGTTTGTTTTCCTGGGTTTAGCACTGAAAGTCCCACATCCTGGAAACTCCCTCCATTTCCAGCAAACAGGGACATGGGTCACTTTAGTTTTCTTGCTATCCTGGTCACTCTAAACATAATTTAATGTAGTGCTACTCTTTTCTAATGCAATGCTCAGAAGTAGACATTATGCATCTCACCACAGAATAAATTTTTTTCAAAGAAGGGAAAAGCAATTTATTTGTAATGTAGTTGTCTCTGTGATGAGAAAAAAAAGCAACATAATTTTTAAAATGTATGTTCTTGTTTTGTTTAATTGGAGGCATTCTATAAAGCTGGCAGTTATTTGGACTGCAATCATGTGGCTTATTATACAACCTTCTTTTGGGAGCTTGACTAGACAGCCCAGCCAGGCATATTGAGATGGAATAAAGAAGTAAGGGCGACTCTGAAGCTTCAAATAGGATATGGCATTGGTGTTAACATCATGTCTTTTTTTTTTACTTATTTGAGAGGCCAAGGAAGCAACAACTGCACTACCACTAACCCTAGGGTGTTTTTTTTTAATGGAGGGAATTTCACCTTCACCTGCCAGGAAGGGTAAATTTCCTGCTTGATCTTGAAAATCCCTGTCAGATTTCCTAATCTCACACTCTAAATTATGAGGTGATTATGTATAAAAAGTAAGTACTCATGTTCTTTCCAATTCCATTTTCAGTTCTTACTGCAGGATAGGTGAACACAACCAGTCCCCTATTGGGCTTTCTTTCACTAACTTAGGCCTGTGTGTCTTACACACTTGCCAGAAATAGTTACAATTTTTTCAAATATTGCATTCCATAAAATCTAAGATAGTGTTATTTTAAGTATCTTTAAGGCAGAAGAAAAGCAATGAAAACTAAATTAGGACATGCTATTGATCCTAATTTTAAAGACGTAATAATATGAAAATGTTGACATCTTGGAAACTATGAATAAATTATATCTCTACATTATTGAAGAGACAGTTTAAGACTACATATATGCATCAGGTCTTTTTATGTGCAGGCATTCTGTAAGAGAAAAAGAATATGGTAAACCATTTAAAATTTTCAAAATATTTAACTTAGAATGCACACTGTATATTTAAGCTATAGTGACACACCAACATAGGAAATCTTAGTGGTTATAATTCCAACAAATAGTTAAGTATATAGTTCCTACATAAAATTATGTAATCTACCAGACTTTTAATTCCTATTATATAGCATACTCACAACCATCTAGAAGAATATGGAGAAATAGTGCTGAAAAATATGACATTTCATCTCCAGTGGTAAGGGGTAAATTATTCAAATAATATAGGTTATCAGGATAATTATTGGAAAGCAAACAAAAGTAGATCCTTACCTCATATCATATATTGTCAAATAACATTATAACAATGATCTATGAATAATATAAATTAACCTAAACAAAATTTATATCATGCATTATAAAAAGGAAGGTATACCTAACATTACATTAGGTTCCAAAGGTCCTCAGGTCAGTGATATAACAGTTCAAGAAAATATCACACTTAATTGTTTCAAGCTGATTTCTAATGTGCCAGCTATTTATATCAAAATTTACAGAAAATAATATAAATCTATATATCAACACCTCAAAATAAATGATTTACCTAAAGTTCACCTTTCAAATGCATAACTACTACAAAAGCATAACTTTTTATCTTCTGTTATCATTAAGTAACTCAGATCAACTGGCTTAAAAATAAATTTAGTCTCTTTCACAAAAGAAAGAGTCCAGAGGTAGAGTGACAGCTGTTTGGTTCAGTAGCTCCATAACATTATCCAAGTCACAGGTTCTTCTAATCTTTCTGCTCTGCCATGCTAAATTATAATTCATTGTTGAACAACATAACCAGGCATTACATCCAGATAAGGAAATGTTCCACAGACGATTCCATTTCATCCTGCATGATTACTTGAGTCTCTGAGGAAACGTTTTCCAGAAAGAACCTGTCATATATCTCCTCAGTTTATGTGTCTAGAATTTGGACCTATCACCACTCTAAACCAAATTCTGGAAATGAAAAAGAGATTATCATTTTTTATTGGAACTAATAAGAATTATCTCTCATTAAAATGGAACAAATGTTAGTATTATCTGAGACATATGTCCAAAGGATTGCCAAAAGAAACTTACTATCTTTTAATCCAAGTCCAACAAAACTCAATGATTTGTAAATTATCTTTCTTTAGCACATCAAAGTATGAGATAGCTATTAAAGCCTATCTAAACAGTGGAATTTACATTCGTTTGTCATTTTTTGTTTTGTTTTAAAATATATTTTTATTGATTTCAGAGAGGAAGGGAAGAGAGAGAGAGATAGAAACATTAATGATGAGAGAGAATCAGTGACCAGCTGCTTCCTGCACACCCCCAACTATGGATTGAGCCCGCAACCCAGGCATGTGCCCTGACCAGGAATCAAACCATGACCTGCAAGTTCATAGATCGACCCTCAACCACTGAGTCACACAGGCTGGACTGTTCATCATTTTTACTGAGCCTCCTAAATCTCTACTAACTTCAGGCACTCTTTTTTTTTTTTAATGTATTTTATTGATTTTTTACAGAGAGGAAGGGAGAGGGATAGTTAGAAACATCGATGAGAGAGAAACATCGATCAGCTGCCTCCTGCACACCTCCCACTGGGGACATGCTCTCAACCAAGGTACATGCCCCTGACTGGAACCAAACCCAGGACCCTTCAATTTTCAGGCCGATGCTCCATCCACTGAGCCAAACCAGTTAGGACAACACACTCTTTTTGTTTCCTCATAATAATGAGAAAAATAAACTTAAGACTTTACCAAAATGGACTATTTTTAGCTGGATATTTTGTGCTTATGGGTAAAGTTACTTTTATTGACCATCCTAATTTGTGTCTAGCTTTTTCTTTAATGATTTCTTATACTTGTCTTCCTCTAACTGGCTTATTTTGCTTACCAGAATATTCTCCAGATCCTTCCATGCTGTCTCAAATGGTAATAGATTTTTCTTTTTTACTGCTGAATAGTATTCCATGGTGTAAATGTACCACAGCTTTTTTATCCACTCATCTGCTGATGGGCACTTGAGCTGTTTCCAGATCTTAACTATTGAAAATTGTGCTGCTATGAACATAGGGGTGCATACACTCTTTCTGATTGGTGTTTCGAGTTTCTTAGGCTATATTACTAGCAGTGGGATCACTGGGTCAAGTGAAAGTTCCATATTTAATTTTTTGAGGAAACTCCATACTGTTCTCCACGGTGGCTGCACCAGTCTGCATTCCCACCAGCAGTGCACAGGGTTCCTTTTTCTCTGCATCCTCACCAGCACTTGTCATTTGTTCATTTGTTGATGATAGCCATTCTGGCAGGTGTGATTCCTCATTGACATTTTAATTTGCATTTCTATGATGATCAGTGACTTTGAGCATTTTTTATATATCTCTTAGCCATCTGTATGTCCACTTTAGAGAAGTGTATATTTAGGTAATTTGCCTACTTTTAAATTGGATTGTCTTCCTTTTTTAAAAGTTGTATGAGTTCCTTATATATTTTGGATATTAAAACTTTACCAGATGTATCATTGGCAAATATGTTTTTCCATACAGTGGGCTCTCTTTTCATTTTGTTGATGGTTTCTTTTGCTGTGCAGAAGCTTTTTATTTTGATGTTGTCTCATTTTTTTATTTTTTTATTTTCTTTTTCATTTTTCTTTTTTTCTTTATTGATTAAGGTATTACATATGTGTCCTTATCCCCCCATTGTCCCCCCACCCCCCACTCATGCCCTCACCCCTGGTGTCTGTGTGCATTGGTTAGGCTTATATGCATGCATTAAAATCCTTTGGTTGATCTCTCCCCCTTACCCCCGCCCTCCCCTACCTTCCCTCTGAGGTTTGATGGTCTGATCAATGCTTCTCTGTCTCTGGATCTGTTTTTGTTCATCAGTTTATGTTGTTCATTATATTCCACAAATGAGTGAGATCATGTGATATTTATCACATGTGACTGGCTTATTTCACTTAGCATAATGCTTTCTAGTTCCATCCATGCTGTTGCAAATGGTAAAAATTCCTTCTTTTTTACCACAATGTAGTATTCCATTGTATAGATGTACCACGGTTTTTTAATCCACCCATCTGCTGATGGACACTTAGGCTGTTTCCAAGTCTTAGCTATGGTGAGTTGTGCTGCTATGAACATAGGGGTGCATATATCCTTTCAGATTCGTGCTTCTAGTTTCTTGGCATATATTCCTAGAAGTGGGATCACTGGGTCAAATGGGAGTTCCATTTTTAGGTTTTTGAAGAAACTCCATACTGTTCTCCACAGTCTCTCATTTGTTAATTTTCTCCTTAGTTTTCTTTTCCCTTGGATATGTATCCATAAATATATTCCTTTGAGATATATCAGATATTTTGTTTTCTATGTTTTCTTTTAGGATTTTTATGGTATTATGACATAGATTTAAGTCTTTTATCCATTTTGAGTATGTTCTTGTGTATGGTGTAAGTTGGTGGTCTAGTTTCATTTTTTGCATGTATCTGTCCAACTTTCCCAACACTATTTATTGAAGAGACTTTCTTGACTCCATTGTATGCTCTTGCCTCCTTTGCCAAACACTAATTGAGCATAATGACTTGGGTCAATTTCTGGGGTCTCCATTCTGTTCCATTGATCTATATGCCTGATCTTGTGTCAGTACCAGACTGTTTTGATTAAAGTGGCTTTGTCACATAACTTGATATCTGGTATTGTGATCCCTCCAACTTTATTCTTCTTTCTGAACATTGCTGTGAATATTCAGGGTCTTTTTTGGTTTAATATAAAATTTTGGAGTATTTTTTCTAGATCTGTGAAATATGCCATTGGTATTTTAATTGGGATCACATTGAATCTGTAGATTGGGTAGTATGGACAATTTAATGATGTTAATTCTACTAATTTATGAACATGGTATATTTTTCCACTTGTTTATATCTTCCTCTATGTCTTTTTTCAATGTCTGATAGTTTTCTGAGTACAAGTCTTTTACCTCATTGGTTAAGTTTATTCCTATTTTAATTTTTTGTTGCAATAGTAAATGGGATTGTTTGTTTAGTTTAACTCCCTGAGAGTTCATTATTGGTGTATAAATATATCAATGATTCCTGGGTATTAATTTTGTATCCTACATTGCTGGATTCATTTTTTTAAACCTAGTAGTTTTTTGGTGGAGTCTTTAGGATTTTATATATACAATACCATGTCATATGCAAATAATGAGAGTTTTACTTCCTCCTTTCCGATTTGGATGCCTTTTATTGTTTCTTCTTGTCTGATTGCTGTGGCTAGGACGTCCAGTGCTATGTTGAATAAGAGTGGTGAAAGTGGACATCTCTGTCTTATTCCTGTTTTTAAGGAAAATGGTTTTATTTTTTACCCATCAACTATGATGTTGACTGCAGGTTTGTCATATATGGTCTTTTTTATGTTGAAATATGATCCCTCTATTACCACTTTGCTCAGAGTTTTTATAAAAAATGAGTATTGGATTTTGTTGAATGCTTTTTCTACGTCTATTGATATGGTCATGTGATTTTTGTTTTTCAATTTGTTTATGTGGTATATCATGTTTATTGACTTGCAAATATTGTACCAGCCTTTCCTCCCTGAAATAAATCCCACTTGGTCATGGTGTATGAGCTTTTTAATATGTTGCTGTATCTAATTTGCTAATATTTTGTTGAGGATTTTAGCATCTATGTTCATCAGGGATATTTATCTGTAATTCTTTCTTTTTAGTGTCTTTATTTGGTTTTGGGATTAGGGTAATGCTGGCCTCATAAGAAGAGCTTCAAGCAAAATAGTTTTAAGGAAGTTGTATGGTACTACAAGTCTGGATTAAAAATAAATGAAATTGTATAAAACGCAGAAAAGCACTGGGTCTTCAATATTCTTTAAGCAGGCTGCAGGCTAA
Organism: Plecotus auritus; assembly: GCF_963455305.1. Lineage (NCBI taxonomy): Eukaryota > Metazoa > Chordata > Mammalia > Chiroptera > Vespertilionidae > Plecotus > Plecotus auritus. The sequence goes on from NC_137784.1 coordinate 101,207,764, forward strand.
AAAGTTGCTCATTAATCATATTTTCCAATGCCCTCTTTAGAAATGACCAAGCAGAATAACGAAGATAATAATATTTCAGAGAGTACAGTTATGAGCCATGAAGAACAATGGAATATTGAGCCATAATGGGAAGCATAATGGGATATAATTAAGAAACATTCCCCACTTCTTCTTTGTACGGTTCTGCCATATTTGTCCAGTGGGAATTGGTATGTATGTATAAAAGGACTAGGCATTACATATTTTTCACTTTCTTAAAAAGAATGTTTTTTTGTAATTATCAAGTCCCTCTATCATCATATATGGGTGATCAATAAATTGTCATTTTATTTCATTCATTTTTGGATCCCCATCTAAGGAGCAACATCAGTACCTGATCATAGATCATGAGATACTGATTCTGGGCCTGATGATGTGACTGAATGAGTAAATAATATTTCCAAGTGTTTCAGAAGAGTCAAACTCTTGGTAAACAAGCTGTTTGCATCACTGTTCAGGGTTTTTATACAATTATGCTATCTTATCTTCAATATAAAAATAAGCAAGCTATCTTATCCCCTAAATGATAGGTTCTATAAAAGAAATTCATGATAATGAGTGACTGTTGAGGTATAAAAATTGAGAGTTATTTAAAATCATGTAAGTACATCTTTAATAAATCCAGTATTTTTGTCTGTTTCCTTAGTATCATTACACTTGCAAAATCATATGTACCACCATCACATCATATAATCTCTCTCTCTCTTCATATATATATATTCACATATATATATGTATATGTATGTGTGTGTGTGTGTAATATATAAAATCATGATTTACATTTATGACTGTGTTCTAAGGTATAGTATTTACATCACTATCATTACCATCACTTTCATGTTTGATGTTCAAGTTTTGCACCATTGATCCACTTGTCTGGTGGTGTTCAGTGGTTAGAATGTTGGCCAGCGCACTGATGGCCAATAGATTTTTGAAAATATTCTTAGCATCGCTAATTGTCAAAGACTGCAAATTAAAACCACAATGAGATATCACTGTTAGAATGGCTATCATCAATAAATCAGCAAACAACAAACACTGGTGAGGATGTGGAGAAAAGGGAACCCTAGTACACTACTGGTGGACATGTAAATTGGTGCAGCCACTGTGGAAAGCAGTATGCAGTTGCCTCAAAAAAATTAAAAATGGAATTGCCTTGTGACCCGTGTTTTCACTTCTGGGAATATAGCTGAAGAAATCTGAAGCACTAATTCAGAAAATACATGCAACCCTATATTCATTGCAGCGTTATTTACAATAGCCAAGATTTGGAAGAAGCCTAAGCACCCGTCAGTAGATAAGGGGATACAAAAGCTGTGATACATTTGCACAATGGAGTACTACTCAGCCACAAATAATAAGGAAATGTTACCCTTTGAGACAGGATGGATGGACCTGGAGAGTATTATGCTAAATGAAATAAGCCAGTCAGAGAAAGACAAATGGCATATGATCTCACTTATATGTGGAATCTAATGAACAAAACAATCTAACAAACAAAATAGAAACAGATTCATAGATACAGAGAACAGTTTGACAGCTGTCAGTAGGAAGAAGGCTTGGGGGGCTGGGTGAAAAAGGTGAAGATATTAAGCAAAAAAAAAAAAAAAAAGCCCCTGGTAGACACAGATAACAGTATGGTGATTACCAGAGGGAAAAGGGTGTGAGGGTAGTTTTAAGAGGGTAAAAGGGGGATAAATTATGATGGAAGGAGACTTGACTTATGGTGGTGAACACATAATACAATATGCAAATGATGTATCATAGAATTGTACCCCTGAAACCTATATAATCTTATTAACCAATGTCATTCCAATAAAGTTAATACAAATTTTGAAAAGACAAAAGATAATAAAAATTGAAAAGGGAAATATAATAAAGGAAAATAGTAAGAAATTATTTGAATATCTTAGTTTATATAAACTGAACCATATTAAGTAAATTAGCTAAAACAATAATTTCTGTATAATTTTAACACATTTATAACCTTTAAGAATGCAAGATTTGCTAAGACTGTAGTAGTATTTCTCTGAAAATCACACATATTTTCATTTGTAAAATATATGTCTACAACATGATATGTAGGATACAAATTAAGTTTTTCATTTATGTAAATTTGCTGTACTCAAATGTTTCATGCTAATATAGTAAAAATGTCAATAAAGGTAAGAAACTACAACAGTGACTGCCCTCAAGGAGCATGTAGTCCTTTGATTAAGACATATACTTCAATATGAAACAAATCACATTCAGCAATTAAATATTTTGTGATCTCCTTTCACCATCTTTGCAACATAATGGAGTTAAATTGGATCACTTGTTCTGAGAGGAATAAAACCAAATGTAGCAACATCAACAGGGAAAAACATAATTCCCCCACCCCCTTTTCATACCTTTCAGTAGGGAAAAGTAAGCATTGTGGTACAGTGGAAAGAACACTGAAGTAGAAATCACTCTTTGGATTTTTGGCCTGAATTTACCACTTACAGCCTGTAAAATTCAGGACAAGTCCCTTCAACTTTTTTGGAGACAATTGTTCTTCTATGTGAAGAGTGGTAGGTGAATTTGATCAGATGCACTATCTAGAGCTTAAGCTGTCTATAATTATGTGATTTCTATACCCTTGTCTATTCCATATGGCAGTTCTTTGTGCAGAGCTTCACCAATAGTAACTTTTTGGCAATGAGAATTTTTATTAGAAAATACAAAATTTCCTGTTTCTCTTAGTGTATTAATAGAAATTAACTTCTATCCTTTGAGCAATGGGGGAGGGTAAAGTTTTACCTTCTCCCTCCATTTGTTTCAGGAGGTAGCTTTTCCTCTTTAGAAAGCAAACTCATTACTTCATTGCCAACTATGGAGGTCTTTCTGTTCCCCAGGCTTTCTTCTTGTTTGAGATATGTCAACTTGTTTTTCTCTTATAAGACACTAGAGGCCCGGTGCATGAAAATTCATGCACTGGAGAGGGGGGGTCCCTCAGCCTGGCCTGCCCCCTCTCACAGTCCGGAAACCCTCAGGGGCAGGAGGTGACCCAGTGATCAGGGGAAGGCAACGCCCCCTCATCACACCTCTGCTGCTGCCACTGCCGGCAGCGCAAGCCTCGGCCGACCCTGGTTACCTGAGCCTCAGGGGGCCCTAGGCAGCTGGGCAGCCACCATCCGAGGATTGCCTGCACCTTGGGTGTTGGCTGGGCAGCTGCCATCTGAGGCTTGCCTGAACCTTGGGCTGGCCCTGGGAGGCTGGGAGGCTGAGGGGACTGGGTGACTCTGGAGGCAGGTGCGTGGAGTGGCCATGCTGCGCCTGCTGCCCTGGCAGGGCTGAGGAGACTGGATGCCGCCATCTTGTGGCTGTGGGCGCCACCATCTTTGAGGGCTTGGCAGTCAATTAGCATATTCCCTCTTTATTAGATAAATATGACAAATAATGAGAATTGTTTCTCATTCCTAAATTTTGTGATCTAAATGATTTGCCATTTATTTCATCAGAATATTTATTTAGTTTGTAATGGGTCCCTGTGTTGAGGCTAGTGATAATGTCAGGGAATTAAAATAAAGTGATCAAGAAATTACAGCTTAATAGAAGATGCCAGCTAATAAGAGTGCATAATGGGCCAGACCCCAAATCCAAACCTTGCTCTGGAACACCACCATAGTGCTATTGGCCTAATATTTAGCCTGCCCTAAGATTTACACTCTCCATTTCCAGAAGTATAACTCTAGGAGGATGTCCCTGGGGTGAGATTTGAAGAAAGAATTCCCAGGTGTATTCCATCTGTCAGCTCATCAATGTACAGAAATGGTTGAATTTTACCTCACCTCACTGACTTTTCCACTCCTGACATACTCAGCAATAGCTGAGAGGAAAATATAAGGAAAGAACAAGCTGTTTCTTAAAAGGAAAACACAATAAGAGCAGGAGGCAAAGGCAGTCTTTTTAACTTCTCCTATGTGATTGACAAACAGAAGATCATAAGGGGGGGAAGTTGTCTAGTCTATTCTTTGTGTTTTTCAGAATAACAACTCATTAGAGACACAGAGCATGGGTAACAACTGTTAACTGTCTGGCACACCAGCATTGGGTATATTAGCAAACATACGAATAAATAATTTCACAATTTCTAGAAGTATATGCTTCCTCATAGTATAAATATTCACTGTGGCACAGAACATGTTTACTAACAGGCCCAAATATCTAATTGACCCAAGTATCTTGACTCTCTCTCTATAAATTAAGAAGTAAAAGGTAGATAAACTTATGTTCAGTTGTTTTAAAAAAAAAACAATTTTGCTTGGATTAGTCATAAAAAAAAATTTCATGACATATTAAACAGCGATCATCCTAAGTTGTTTTTCTTGCTGACAAATTTTATAAAATACAGATAACATAAATTTATTTGTCTAGTGAACATGGGTAGATTAATAATTGTATGTCTGCATTATGTTTAATGATGACAAATCTAATGGTATACTTATTGTTTTGTTTTGCTAAACCAACAGTATTCTTATTTGCCAAAGATTAACAAAACCATGCAAATTTGAAAAGCATTTGGGTTATTTCTTACTTTTCTGAGAGAATATTTAATTTAAGTGCTTATTTGTCTTTAAGCCAATTAAATAGAGCTCTTTTATAAGTAAATTTTGGCAATACCATTATGAGATAGAAAAAATACCACATATGCATTGCATACATATACATATATATATATATATATATATATATATATATATATATATATGTAAATCTACATAGAGAGACAAAAAAGACAGTTTTAAATTTCATTTTAAAATTTTAGCTATGTAGCAGGTGTAATAATGCAAAATTGTATATCTGGAATATGCAATACATTAAGGCTACTCACTCAGATGGCTAAAATTTTTTATTTGTTTATTTTTAATTTTTATTTATTTATTTATTTATTTGCTAACAATATTACAGATGTGCCCCATTTATCCCCATCTGCCCCCCTCCACCTAACCCCCACCACAGCCCCAGTCTTTATCACACTATTATCTGTGTCCATGGATTATGCATATATGCATATCAGTTCTTTGGTTAATCTCTTCCCACCCTCCTACCCACCCCTACCTTTCCTCTGAGATGCAACAGTCTGTTCCATGATCCTATGTCTCTGGATCTATTTTGTTCAACAGTTTATTTTGTTCATTATATTCCACATATGAGTGAGATCATGTGATAATTGTCTTTCTCTGATGGGCTTATTTCGCTTAGCATAATACTCTCCAGGTTTATCCATGCTATTGTAATAGTAAGAGTTCAAAAGATGGTGAGAATCATATCAGTGATTTGGAATATGATGAAGCAAAAAACACCCAATCAGAAGAGCAAAGAGAAAAAAGAATATAAATATATGAAAATAGTGTAAGGAGCCTCTGGGATAACTTCAAGCATATCAACATTCACACCATGGGGTGCCAGAAAGAGAAGAGAGAGAGCAAGTTATTGAAAACCTATTTGAAGAGATAATGACAGAAAACTTCCCTTACCTGGTGAAAGAAATAGACTTAGGAGTCCAGGAAGTGCAGAGTCCCAAACAAGATGAACCCAAAGAGGCCCACACCAAGGCACATCATAATTAAAATGCCAAGGATTAAAGACAAAGAGAGAATCTTAAAAGCAGTTAGTTACCTGCAAGGGAGTGCCCATACAATTGTCAGCTGATTTCTCAACAGAAACAGGACAGAAGGGAGTGGCAAGAAATATTCATAATGATGAAGAGCAAGAACCTACAATCAAGATTACTCTACCCAGCAATGCTATCATTCAGAATTGAAGGTCAGATAAAGAGCTTCAGGGACAACAAAAATCTAAAAGAGTTCATAACCACCAAACTGGTATTGCATAAAATGTTGAAGGGTATTCTAGGAGGAGGAGGAGGAAGAAGAGGAGGAGGAAGAAGCAATAAATACATATTTATCAACAATTGAATATAAAAATCAAAATAAACAAACAAGGAATCTAATGAACAAAATAAATTGATGAGTAAAATAAAACCAGAGGCATGGAAACATGGAACAGATTGATGAATCTTAGAGAGAAGTGGGTGTGGGGTGGGAAGAGATTAACCAAAGAACTTATATGCACATGTGCATTACCTATGGACACAGACAATAGGGTGGTAAAGGCCCGGAGTGGAGTGGAAACCAGGTGGAGGGGGAGAATGGAGGGGAAAAAGAGGATATCTGTAATACTATCAACAATAAAGATTTTTAAATAAGTAAATAAATAGATAAAAATTTAATTTAAAACAGGAAAAATGATGACATAATGGGCTCTAGAGTTTACGTAGATGTTTGTTATAGTGTTCTCACTGTGCTTATTTGTAAGTTTTAAAACCCTATCTAATAAAAGGGTAATACACAAATCGACCAAACAGTGGAACAACTGGTCACTATGATGCACACTGACCACCAGGGGGCAGACGCTCAACGCAGGAGCTGCCACCTGATGGTCAGTGCGCTCCCACAGGGGGAGCGCTGCTCAGCCAGAAGCCCTGAGCCAGGCTCACGGCTGGCGGGCACAGCAGCAGTGATGCTAAGGATGTCTGACTGACATCTTAGGCCCACTCCCCGAGCCTCTTGTCTTATATAATAAAAGCCTAATATGCTAGGTGTCCGATTGTCTATCCAGTTGTTTGTTCAACCAATCAAAGCATAATTTGCTAATGATATGCTAAGGCCATTCAACCGCTCTCTATGACATGCACTGACCACCAGGGGGCAGACAGTGGACTGGGTGACCAGTTGCTATGACATGCACTGACCACCAGGGGGCAGATGTTCCAACTGGTAGTTTAGCTTGCTACTGGGTTCCAGCTGATTGGGACTGAGTGAGATGGGCCAGACACACCCGGGAGCCCTCCCAAAGTCCCTCCCCAGCTGGCCAACCTCCCATATCCTTCCCCGGCCCTGATTGTGCACTGATGGGGTCCCTCGACCTGGCCTGCAACCTCTTGCAATCCAGGACTCCTCAGGGGATATCAGAGAGCCAGTTTCGGCCCGATCCCACAGGCCGGGCTGAGGGACCCCACTGGTGCAGAAATTCGTGCACGGGGCTCTAGTATCATAATAAAAAGCAAGAAAAAAAGAGTTCTTTATTTATTACAGCTGCATAGTATTCCATTGTGTAGATGTACACCAGCTATTTATTCACTCATCTGCTGATCAGCACTTGGGCTGTTTCCAAATCTTAGCTATTGTAAATTGTGCTGCTATGACCATAGGGGTACATATATTATTTCTGATTGGTGTTTCCGGTTTCTTAGGATATATTCCTAGATATGGGATCACTGGGTCAAATGAGAGTTCCATATTTAATTTTTTGAGGAAACTCCATATTGTTTTCCACAATGGTTGCACCAGTCTGCATTCCCACTAGCAGTGTACTAGGGTTCCCTTTTCCCCACATCCTTGCCAACACTTGTCATTTGTTGATTTGTTGATGTTAGCCATTCTGGCAGGTGTAAGGTGGTACCTCATTGTCATTTTAATGTGCATATCTCTGATGATTAGTGACTTTGAGCATGTTTTCATATGTCTTTTGGCCATCTGTATGTCCCCTTTAGAGAAGTGTCTATTTAGGCCCTTTGCCCATTTTTAAATTGTATGACCAATTTGTTTCCAAATAGCTCCAATATTTTCCTTGATGTGAGTCATATCTTAAATTTGCATTTCAAAGAGATGACTCTTGGGATGTCAGGGAAGATAAGGTAGAAAATTCACAACTCTAAGGCACAGAAGGATATACATTTTCTCCAAGAAGGAGTTTGGGGCATATTTTTCTTTTATCAGAAATCTAGAGTAATTAAGGTTTTTTTCTTAATTGCAGTATATTTCTGTTTGCAATGTGCTCATTTTTATAATATCTGCAAGCATTTTGAGATTAATGGGGGAGTTTTTTTGGGGGTGTAAGGACAGCTAGTCTTTGAATTGTTTCTGAAACTAATTTCTGTTATTTTAGACTTCTTGTAAGCCAATAAGAGTTGTTTTTTTTCCTCACCTGAGGATATTTTTTTGCATTGGTCTTCAGAAAGAGTGGAAGGGAGGGAGGGAGGGAGTGAGATTGGGTGCCTCCTGCATGAGCCCTGACCTGGGCCAAGAATAGAAACTGTAACCCAGGTACGTGCCCTTGACTGGGAATTGAACCCAAGACCCTTTGGTGTGCAGGCCAATGCTCTAACCAATTAGCAAACTGGCTGGGGCAAGAACATTTGTTTTTTATTCCACAAATCATTGGATCTGCAGCGAGAATATTGTAAAGAACTGACCCACCTATCCAACTACATTATCCTCAATTTGCTTCTTTATATCAGGAATATTTTCCACTAAGATGAAAATCAAAAGATCCCTATGTTCTAGATTTAGAACTGTGTATTCAGAATGTTTAAATAAGTTGTTCCACAAAGGACTAAAGATCTTTCTTTCTGTTTGAATACATATTTCTATTTTAGCTTGGGAGAGAATACCTTAAAAAATAGTCACTCTGGAGAGACATCATCAACATAGCAAAATAGGAGATCCCAGCACTCATTCCCTCTCAAAAAACAATTGGGCAGCTATCCATTGAGTTATATAGTCAAATAAATACAGGTTTAAATTGAGCTCTGCCATTTACTAACTATGACCTTGGGTAAATCAATGATTTGTTGTGAGTTTCAAATTCAATATTTGCAAAAAGGACATGATAATGCCTGTCTTCTAGGATCACTTCAATTATTAAATGTAATTGTTTATGTAATGTTCCCAATAAACGCTACAACATTATAAATAACTAGAGGCCTGGAGCATGAAATTCGTGCATGGGTAGGGTCCCTAGACCTGGCCCGTGATCAGGGCTGATCTGTGGGGCGACCAATGGGGTGATCAGGGGACCTCTGCCGGCACCCGCCTTGGCTGGCCTGGGACCTGCGGGCTAGGAGCAGATCCTGTGTTGAGCGTCTGCCATCATAGCAACCGGTCATTCTGCTGGTTGATCGATTTGCATATTAGGCTTTTATTATATAGGAGAAATACTTATTACATCTGTTGTCATTTTTTCCTAGCCTCAAAGTGTCTACGTTGAGAACCAAGTCTGCTTTTTTTTATTTCTCTTATGTCACCTAGCACAGGATTTACATACAGTTTGCCAACTGACTGAATCAATCCCCTAATCCAGTGGTCGGCAAACTGCGGCTCAAGAGCCACCTGCGGCTCTTTGGCCCCTCGAATTTTTAGCAAAGGCCAGCTTAGGAGTACCCTAATTAAGTTAATAGCAATGTACCTACCTATATAGTTTAAGTTTAAAAAATTTGGCTCTCAAAAGAAATTTCAATCGTTGTATTGTTGATATTTGGCTCTGTTGACTAATGAGTTTGCTGACCACTGCCCTAATCAATGTCCTTACCCTGTAAACTTTGGTTGAACACTTCTATAATATTTTGAGGATATTTTAAACACAAACAGCCTCTGGCCCAGAAATAACAGTTGTAAATGAAGACTCCACGCCTCTAACATTTACTTCTGGGATTTGCCTCTTTCTTACAATGTCATGGCAAGTAGTTCCAAGGGAACTCAAAGGATTTACTTCTGTGTGTTGAATTTATTTGTGAGAAAAAAGAAATTGTGAGTGAATGAAGCCCTATCAAACTGAAGAAAAAAATTCCACTTCTTCTTTTAAATACTAGTCCTTTCCATGCTTTAGTCTTAGATACTGAAAAAAAATTTCCCTAATGAAGAAGGGAAGATATGAAGCATATCCATATTCTCAGAAACTGTTAGCAGATGGCCAAAGCACGTGTTGTGATTCCCTGGGCTTGCAGCTTACACTTTCTGACCCTGCCAGAGAGCAACTATGCAGTGATTAGTATTCAACCATCAAAGGTATTGCTCAGTATTTATTTATATAACTCAGTAGCTGCCAGATTCCTCTTTATTGCCTCTCACTTCTTTTCATCTTTTCTGATATCTGACCACACCTGAGATTTTAAGCCTACTTGGCACAAATCAACTTGATAAACTTTTATTCTAGCTTTGTTACTAGGGCTCTTAGTCTGTGAAGCACCCTTTAAAGCATGGATTTGTTTGTCTCAGGTGTACACACTTGACTTGTTTACAGAAAGAAATCTGTATAAGGTTGCCAAAGAGCACATGAGGCTATCTCTGAGTGTATGAGCTGTGTCCTTGAGGGAGAACACCTGCTTCAGTGCCCTCAGCAATTAGCTCTTTTCTTTCTTCCGCTGTCCCTCTCCAGGAAGCATATTCTTCAGGTCCTTGTGTTCTGGAGTTCCACAGGATTATTTTCTGTGGGGAATTGTGTGAATCAGAATAATACATGGTCTTTTAAAGTGTCTGTTACTCCTTGGTTACAGAAATATATGTTTTTCTATGGCACACTCTATGAAACAAAAAGGATGTGGTTTTAAAAGAAGTTTAGCTGGAGATTTTGCAAGTCACTTGTTAAAACAGTAAAACTATGTGACTGATTAGAATACTTTTATAATGGAACATTGAAATTTACCATCCTCATCTTTAATCTAGTGGGAAAATTGATTTGAAAGTGGTAATAGATGAAAAGAGTAGTTTATTTTTTCCAAAGCAGGCCTTTATGGGCCCCAGGTCACTAATAGAAGATGTCACTCTGAGGGAGAAAAAAGTTCCCACTCAAGATGAACCTTCTTAATAAAGTTTCAAAGTATAGAAGAAGAAATGACATTAAAAAATAAATACAGCTACTCAAAAGTTGCAAAATGAATAATTTTACTCAGAATAAAGTACAAATTGAAATTACACCAAATCATATATTTAATATCATCTAAGATGACTTAAACTATAACTTGCTACAGGTTTTTATACAGCCATAAAATTAAAAATAATTTACACATTTTCAAATGGTTAAAAGAGCAAAATAATAATGTTTTGCTATACATGAAATTTATATGATATTCAAATGTCAGTGTCTATAAAATTTTATTTAAACATAGCCACAATTTTTACATATCACACATGATTGCTTTCACATTATAAAGGTTGAGTTGAATAGTTGCAGCAGAGAATAAAAAGACTCACATATTTACTGTTTGGTCCTTTACAGAATAAGCTTGCTGATCTCAGATCTAAGACATAAATGATAAAATAAAATACAAAAACAATAAAATTAAGTTATGAAATAAAGGGATGCAACTATGGATGTACATGAAAAATAAATAGTTGGAAACTCAATAAAACAAATATATAGTCCTTTACTAAAGTAAAAAATAATAAATGGAACTGACTGTATACTCATTAAAGGAAAAAAAATTCATTGGAAACTGATACTAGGGAATTAATCAGAACACATGGCAGAGAAAAAGATGCAAATATGAACAAAGATAACCTTTAAAAATCATGAGTTTGCAAAAAATTATAAAGAATCCACAAAAACTCCTGAAATAAATAAGTAATTATTTCAGGGTGGCAGAATGTAAGGTTAATATACAAGAGTTAATAGTTTTTCTATATACCAGAAGTAAACAAGTGAAATTTAAAATTTAAACACAATATTATTTACATTAACACTCTCAAAAATGAAACAGTTATAAAGCTAATAAAAACATGTACATTATCTATGTGAGGCAAACTAAAAAACTCAGATTAACAAAATCAAAATACTAAATAAATGAAGAGATACTCATTTTGGGGGAAATGGAAGATTCAATATTGCCAAGATATAATTTCTTCCTAACTTGATCTATCTATTAAGGGCAATCACAATAAAAATCACAGCATTTTATTTTGTGGACATCTATAAATTCATTCTAAACTTTATATGGACATTCAAAAGACAAGAATATCCAACACAATATTGAAGAAGATAAAAGGTAGAAGACTGAAACTACCAGACCTGAAGATTTACTATAAAGCTACCATAATCAGGACAGCGTGGTATTGCTGAAATAATAGACAAGTAGATCAATGAAACAGGATAGAATACTCAGAAATAGAGCCATGTACATATACTCAGTTGATTTTTGATAAAGGAACAAAGGCATACAATGAAATGAAAGTATCCTTTTCAACAAATGGTGCTAGAACAACTGTATATCCACAGATAAAACATATCTAATATTATACCCTTTGTAGAAATTAAATAAAATTGGATCATAGAACTAAATACAAAACAGAAATCTTTAAAGCTTATTTAAAAAGTAAGAGAAAAACTAAATGACCTTGAATTTGATGATGACTTTTTGGCACAGTTTATGAAATAAATGATTTATCAGCTGAACTTTATTAAAATTATAAACTTCTGTCCTGCGAAAGACAATGTCAAAAGAATGAGAAAACAAGCCATAGACTAGGAGAAAATATTTTCAAAAGATACACTTGATAAAGGATTGTTATTTAAAATATACAAAAAAACCTCTGAAAACTAAGCAATAAGAAAACAAACAACCCATTTTTCAAAATGGGATAAAAATCTTAACAGATACTTCACCAAAGGAGATATACAGATGGCGAGTAAGCATATGAATATATTCTCCATATCATAGGTCATCAGGGTAATACAAATTAAAACAACAATGAGATACCAGTATCTACCAATAAGAATAGTCAAAATCCAGAAGATTCATACCAGATGCTGACACAGATGTGGAACAATAGGAACTCTCATTTATTACTGATAAGAATGCAAAATTTTATAGCCACTTTGAAATAAATTTTAGTGGTTACTTACAAAACTAAGCGTACTTTACCATACAATCCAGTAATCATGTACATTGGTATTCACCCAAAGGAGCTGAAAACATGTCCACTAAAAAAACTGCATATGATGTTTATAGCAGCTTTTTTCCTAATTGCCAAAACATGGGTGCAACCAAGAAATCCTTAAATAGGTGAATGAATACATAAATTGTTGTACATTCAGACAATGTGACATATTTACCACTAAAAAGAAATGAGCTATTAGGCCATGAAAAGACGTGGAGGACACTTTATTGCATAATACTAAGTGAAAGAAAATATAAAGTATACATAGTGTATGATTTGAACTATATGATGACCTCTGGAAAAGACAATATCCTGGAACCAGTAAACAGATTTATTATTGCCATGTTTTAGGGGGTTGTAAGGGATGAAAAGGTAAAGCGCAGAGGATTCTTAGGACAGTGAAAGCACTTTTTATAATACTGTAATGGTGGATACATGTCATTATACATTTGTCTAAACCCATAGAATGTACAATACTGAGGGTGAACCCTAATATAAACTATAGATTTTGGGTGATTGTCATGTTTCCATGTAGATTCATCCATTGTAACACATGTAACATTCTATGAGGCCTGCAGGACACCATCAAACTTATCGATATTCAAATTATGGGAGTCTGAAGAGGAGCAATGAGAAAGCAAGGAGCAGAAAGATTTCTTAAAGTATTTTATTGATTTTAAAGAGAAAAAAGGGGAGAGAGAAATATTGATGTGAGAGAGAAATATGGATTGGTTGCTGGTGCATGTGCCCTGACTGGGGATCAAATCCGGAACCTGGGTATGTATCTTGACCAACAATCGAACCTACCACCTTTTGGTGTACGGGATGATGCTGCAACCAACTGAGCCACACCAGCCAGGGCCAGAAATATTTTAAGAGAAATAATGGCCAATTTTTTTAAAAAGTTTGATAAATTTAATAAAATATGTAAATCCACAAATTTGGTAAAGTGCAAAGATTTACATATCCAAGAATTACATGAAACTCCACAAACTCTCAAAAGTAATCTACATACAGACACACTATAATCCAACTATTGAAAGACAAAGACAAAAGCCTGAAAGCAGTTTAAAAAAAAAAAGGCATCATTTCATGCACAAAGGATCCTCAATGAGATTAACAGCTGATTTCTCATCAGAACACTTGAGGCCAGAAGACAGTAAAATAACATATTTTAAGTGTTGGGAAACAATTACTACCAACCAAGATTGATATATTCAGCAAAGTTATCCTTAAGTTTTTCTCATATTAAAAAGAAAGTTTTGGAAGTTCATTGCCAGAAGACCTATACTACAACAAATGCTGAAAGGATTCCTTAAGACTGAAAGGAAAGGACAGAAGACAGTAATTTATCAAGTTTAACATATCCACTTGAGTTCTAGAAACACTTGCTGTAATCACATACTATAAATATAAACAGTTCAATTGGTAATACTTATTGTCACCATCATCACTATTTATTAAAATGTTTTTAGATTCTTTGAGTATAATATCAGATTGAAATATCTTGTTTAGTGATATGCAAAAAGGTAGAAGGATTTTTTTTTAATTTCACAATAATTTATGTTAGAGGTTTCCCCTAATAGACAGTCCAAGGATCTCCTTGGAAAATATGACCTTTTTAGGCAATTTCTGTAACCCAACATTTCTGTGAATACTATAGACTAATGCAAGATAAATTCTACAGGTAGAATATCCTTCATGGCAAGACCATATAACCTGTAGCAAGTCCCACTTGCTAATGTCTCCTTCTGAGTGAACTGCTTTCTTCCACCAACTGACAAGAAATGGATGCCAGAAGGAGGTCTATCTGAAGACATTTTTTTAAAAAATTATCATACTTGCTCTCAAGAAACTCAATTTAGTGAGAGAGATGGATACACAATTAAATACAAGACAACAGACAAAAATCTATGACAACATATTCAAATTTAAGTTCTGGTTAGCCTTGTTCACTGCTTTTACTCTTTCCCATTTTTATCTTGAGTAATAACCAGGGTAGGAAATGAATGATGTAAGAAAAAGAGCATAGTAGACAATAGTATATGAAAAATATACTTTAGAAAAAAGGTTACTCCAGGAATTCATATATATGGCAGAAGACTCAGATCTAGAATATATGAAAAACTTCTATAAATCATTAAGGAGGTAAACAGCCCAATTAAAAATTGGCAGAGAGTTTGAATAGGCATTTTACAAAGAAGCCATAAAAATGATAAATAAACATATTTAAAGATGATCACTATCATTCATAATTAGGTAAATACAAATTAATACTACAATATGATACCAATGCACTACCATTCAAATGGCTAACATTTAAAAGACTGAAAATATCAAGTGTTGACAAGGATGTGGAACAACTGGAGCTCTCATACATTACTTATAGAAACAAAAAATAATACAACAAATTTTGAAAACAGTTGGGCAGTTTCTTTAGAGACAAGTATATACTTATATGACACAGAATTTCACTCCTACATATTTACCTAAAAGAAATGAAAGTATATGTTTACAGTGATATGTCTACAGATGTTCATATCATATTTATTCATAATAGTAAAAAAACTGGAAATAAAATAAATGATCATCAACAGATGTGATAAATTGCAGCAAATCTTCAAAATGGAATACTACTCAGAAATAAAAAGGAACATAATGTTGATACATGTAGCAATATGACTAAATCTCAAAAAGCACATGCTGTATGAAAGAAGTGAGATCCAAAGGAATACATACTGTATGGTTTCACTTGTAGGAAGTTATCAGTGGGATATATCTAATCTATAGTGACAGGAAGAAGATTAGTTTGCCTGAGATAAGGGCTGAGGATAAGGTTTGACTGGGAGGGAAACAATGGAAACTTTTAAGGGTGATGAAAATGTTCTGTCTTGATTGTGGTAGTATTTACATGGGTGTATGAATTTACTAAAACTCATTAAACTGTACACTCATTGAGTTTGTACATTTTATGTAAATTATATCATACAAACACCTGTTCTACTCCTCTCCCTAAAGCACACCAAAATTAGCAAAGAATGGAAAATAGAGAATGCTTTAATAAAATTATATAGCACTTAAAACCTGAAACCAGAGATATGAAGAAAATGAGAGAGAGAGTAAAATTTGGACCAAATTGAAAAGACAATATATACTTCTATACCAGTAGGTGTCACAAAAATAATGATTCCTCTAAACTAAATTATGGATATTGAAACAAATTGTTAATTATTCTTTAATTTATAAGGCATGAACTATGGCTATGGGATTGCTTGAAGGAAAATGGGATCTATTCCCATAAAAATTTAGGTCCATACAGAAAGGTGGTGGGATAAAAAGGACTGATGAAGTCAAGTATCTCTATGGATACAGCATATTTATTTCCTTCAAACTCTTGTCCCTGATAAATGTCATGGGGAATCTGTGACATCTGCAGATTTACTGTGAGTTGTGTTCCCCTCCTACAGAATAACTTATTTATTCCAAAGGAGAAAATGACAAAATTTAATAGAAGATAGTTACCTACAGCTGATATGAAAATATATTATTTTGAGACAACCTAGAGCAGGATAGGAACCAATAGCAGGATAGGAAATGGGAAGAATTAAGGAAAAGGTCATAGTAAACAAAAGTATGTGAAAAATAAAATTCACAAAAAGTTAGATTAGAAAACTTAGCATGTGAAGAATATTTATGTAAAATATTTTAAGTCATTAAACAGAACATGGGAATTAATGAATAAACTCTTGGCTATTATAAATAACTAGAGGCCTGGTGCAAGAAATTAGTGCATGGGTAGTGTCCCTAAGCCTGGCTGGAGATCAGGGCCAATCTGTGGGGCAACCAGCGGGGTGATCAGGGGCCCCTGCTTGCACCTGCCTTGGCTGGCCTGGCGCCACCCACTCCCTGGCCCCGCTCCCTGCCACTGCTGCCGGTCACCTCCCTCTGTGGCAGAGTGATCAGTGCTGCCACTCCCACCCACCTTGGCTGGCCTGGCACTGCCCACTCGCTGGCCCCACCCCACGCCACTGCCACCAATCAGGGCCTGTGGGCTAGAGGAAGCTCCTGCATTGAGCATCTGCCCCCCTGGTAGTCAATGTGCTCATAGCAACCAGTTGTTCTACCATTCAGTCAATTTGCATATTAGGGTTTTATATAGATAGATGCTTGTAAAGAACATAGGCATGCATATATCTTTCAAATGAGTGTTTTTGGTTTTTTTTTCAGATAAATATTTAGAAGTGGCATTGCTGGGTCATATTAGTTCAATTATTAATTTTTTTGAGGAATCTCCATACTGTTTTCCACAGTGGCTGCACCAATATACAATCCCACCAGCACTGCAGATTAATTCCCTTTTCTTCACATCTTCACCAGCACTTGTTATTTGTTGACTATTGCCATTCTGACAGGTGTGAGGTAATATCTCATTGTGGTTTTAATTTGCACTTCTCTGATAATTAGTGATGTTGAGCATCTTTTCACATGTCTGTTGGCTATCTGTATGTCCTCTTCAGAGAAATGTTTATTCAGGTTCTCTGCCATTTTTTTAATCAGAATGTTTTTGATGTTGAGTTGTATGAATTCCTTATATATTTATTTTAATTTAATTTCATTCTTTCAAGATAACATGCTCTGTATTTCAACACTTTGAAATATTGAGATGTGTCATATCCACTTGAAAATAATTATATTCTACAGTGTTAGGGTATAGTGTTCACAGATTCAATTTGATCATGTTAATCAATAGTGTTGATCTCTTACCCTTTGGGACAGCATGGATGGACCTGAAAGATATTATGCTAAGTGAAATAAGCCAATATGAGAAAGACAACTATCACATGATCTCACTTTTTTGTGGAATCTAATGAACAAAAAGAATTGACCAACAAAATGAGACCTGAAGCATGGAAGCATGAAACAGACTGACATATCTTGGTATGGGGTTAGGGGGATGAGAAGAGATAAACCAAAGAACTTATATACTTATATGGAAATGGGCAATAGGGTAGCAAAGATCTTGGAGGCAGGTAGAGGCTGGGAGGAGGGGGGTAAAGGGGGGAAATGTGATATATCTGTAATACTATCAATAATAAAAAAAAATTTAAAATAGTGTTGTTCAGATCATCTATGTTTTTATTGATTTTTATCTAGTTCTACCAGTTGCTGAGAGGTAGGAGTCATCCATAAGAGTATGTAACAAGCCTTAACCTACAGGAATTATTAGGCCCCAAAAGGTCTATTTCTCAATATTTCTGGCTGAACCAAGTGAGAAATAAGACAAAGAAACAAAGAAGATTGGGATCAAAATATAACCTTTGTTACTGAAAATTAATGTTAGAGAATATGGCTTATATCTATGAGTAAGTGGGGTTCCTAATATTATATTCCACTACAATGCAATGGCAAATGTTTCTGATCAGGGAGGGGAGTTTCAGTGCTAAAAATTCTAGAGCTGGGGGAGTTTCTGATGTCCTAATACTGACATACCAGTTGTGATAAGCTATCCCTTAGAGGAGCAGAAGAAAACAAGTGCTTCTTGTAGACAATTTATTTCCCAAGAGACAAAAAGAAAACTCTGTAGTCATAAGAATTCTCTTCTTTCCCAAATCACTGATCATATTAAGTCATTCTTGATCCCCTAAATCACATGAGTAAAGAGATGGAAAGATGCCAGGGATGCTATGCAAATAAGTGTCTCTTTATATAAATGGAAACATCAGGAATGAAGAAGCATTTCCTCCCAATTCCACTTCTAAAAGTATATTATTATAATGCAAAAGAAAGTTGTAACTGAGTTTTGGTCTTATTTGTCTAAGTAATAGAGAAAATGAATATAGCTTAGCCAGGTAGAGAAAAATGATCTCTTAAAAGAGAGTAATTTGTTGAGAAATTGAAAGGAAGTAAGAGAATGCATTTTAGACTACTTTCTCCATATTTAGCTATACAATGGAAAAAAAGGTATAAGGGTATCTTAAAAGCATCATAAAGTAATGCTCTTTTACAATGGTGAAGATAATCATTATGGTTAGCTGAGAGGACAATATCAATGCTAAAAAAAGAATTGAAGAAATGAAAAGTGAAAGGAAATTATTGTTGGTCCCACCCATTTTCTCTTTCCTAGGATCTTGGTCTACCAGTCCATATGAATAATTCTGTGTAGTTTCATTTTGGTAAGAATTTGTGCATTCATTTTCTGAAACAGGTTAAAAACAGCTAAGGAAGTATTGAGGTAAAGAGGAAAAGCATAAATCAATCTCAGACATTATAGAAAACATTGTCTTCTACGTTCCTTGAAAATAGAGATTAAAAGTACTAAAAATAGTACAACTGGAGGACTTGAGGATAGCAGTGAATTTGGAAGAATTACTTTAGGGAAAACATTTTTATGATACTTTTCTGCCAGCAGCTCCATTTTCTCATAACTGACACTAACAAAATCCTCTATTAATGCAGTTCCTTAGATGGGCATGTTTGTAATATTATTTGATGATCACCTACTCAGCCAAGCTAATCAAATGTGCTTTCTCTTCTCTAAGAATTTAGACTTGGGATACTGAGGAACTATTCCAGGTAGTTGTGGGACTCTGAGAGGATAATAATGTAAATAAACAAAGAAAAGCACAGACGAAATATCATGTGGCCTAAGCAATAACCAGAGACAGACATAATAAAAGAGAAAGAGAAAGTTGGTAACACAGTAACTAATGGCATCCAATTACTAACTCTGACTCAATTTGACTCTGGGTATATTACTTTCCATGAGATCTCTGTACTTTATTAATGCTCTTTCCACTCTCTATTCCTTAAACTTAATTTGAGCTATCTTAAAACCAAAAGAGTATTTTTTTAAGAAAAGGAAACATCGGGAATGAGTGAAATAATTATTTAATGGTGCAGAGGTTCTACCTGAAATATTGGAAATGATACATTTTCAATGGAGCCAATCATCGTGTGTTGTGCAGTACCCCCTAGAATGTTCAGAAGCCCAGAAGTAGTCACAGAGGAAACAGATAGGTTGACTAAGGGTTTTAGAATTAATCAACTAGACAGATATGGTGGGAGGAAAAATAATTCAGATTGCTGGTGAGAGTACACTTTAAGAAACTTGTAATGAGTATTTAGGCAATATAGGAAGTTATGGGAAGGAGGAATAAGAGCAAATTAAAGTCTTGATGAAACAAAAAAAAACTAAGCTAGTTAGGTTGCAAGAGTAAGAGAGGCTAAAGGATAGAAGAATGTGATGAGTGAGAAGTTTCAGTGTTAAAGATTACAGAGGTGTAATAGTTGGGTTGATGACAATTTCTACTGATTTTCATTGTGAGTGAATTATAGAAATAGAATGTGGAAGACAGCCAATGAAATAAAAGGGAGTCAGGATGCTGGATGTTCCATTTATATTTTAGTTGGAATATTTTGGGATTATCATGGAGATGAAAAAAATATATAACTAAAACTAATGCCAACATCTTCAAAGATTGTAGAAGAGTGACATGAACATGATTGAAATTGGGCAGGAGCAGGGTAATTTTATAGGCTTTAAAAGACTAAGGAATAGTAAACAAAGATGATGAAATCAAGTCTAAAATATAGTAAAGGGGATCTAGGAGTATTGCAACCCAATTTCCTGACAATGTGGGAGAATGAGAAAATGTCAGTTGATAGTGCCATAGGGGAAATCAGCATTCATGAAGGAGGAGAACCAGGTTCTGGTTAAGTTAAAAAAATAAAGGGAGAATAAGATGGATAGAGCAAGAGGTCTATTAAAAATTGAATAGCCAGGCCAGCATGGCTCAGTGGTTAAGCATCGATCTATGAACCAGGAAGAGACAGTTCGATTCCCAGTCAGGGCACATACCCAGGTTTTGGGCTTGATCCCCAGTGTGGGGAAGGCAGCCAATCAATTGTTCTCTCTCATCATTGATGTTTCTATCTCCCTCTCCCTCTCCCTTCCTCTCTAAAATAAATAAACATATATTAAAAATTTGTATATAAACATGACTCCTTAAAACAGAATTAGGTTAGAGGCTGGAGGTGTGACAGTATTTTATCAGTGTAGTTTGAAGTACTATTTGTGCCTTAAATTAAATTTATTTTGAAGAACATAGTCTTTCACTAAATCAGAGGCTTTTTCTCTCAAATTAGTCTAATTTATTGAGACTCCAGGGCACTGATCTTTCCTGTCATTCACATAGCCATGTAGCATGAAAACAACAAATTAAATTGACTGAAGTTAGCATCCAATTTTCTCACCAATAGATTTGGAAATAAGAAACTCATCCAACTCCAATTAAAACTCATTCAGACCACATGGCTTCAACATGAATTGGAATCATACAGTCGTAAGTTTTATCGATCACAGTCATAATGTAACATTGTTCAGCACCCATAACATTAGACACCTTAGAGATAATTTTCAAAATGTGTAATTTGGATTTAGTTTTCTTCTGTTCCTTTAAAGAAGGTAATAGAAGCAAAAACATTTTAAAGATACTACATATTTTTCTAATTTATAACATCATCATTACCATCATTATTTTTCTTGTCAAATGATGTATTGTAATAGAATATTGAACTACATGCCAGAATGCTTGGATTCTACTACCAGCTTTGTCTTCTTTGAGATAGTCCCTTCACCTATATAGAATTCAGTATTCTTATCTGTCAAATTGAGAGGTTAATCTGAATAATCTCTAAATGACTTTCCAGCATGAAATTGTATTGGGTCCTCTTACTTTGTATATCTCTCTTCTATTTTCTCAGATATAAAATAAATGCAGAATCAGTCATTATATTAGTCAGGGTTCTCCAGAGAAACAGAACAAATAATTTTCATATATATATTACATATATATAACATAAATTTATAAACACTATCTATACTAATGATAGAGGAATATGCAAATTGGCCAAGATGCCATCACATAACGACCAATCAGGATGGGCATGGGGCCGCAGTGGAGAGCTCTCAGCACACCTGCACCTGGGGTCCATAGGGTGCGGAAAGGGAGAGCAGATAGGCTGTTAGGGGGATCAGGCCAGGAGGGGAGAGCAGATAGGCAGTTAGGGGGATCAGGCCAGGAGGGGAGCGCAGATAGTCAGTTAGGGGGATCAGGCCAGGAGGGGAGAGCAGATAGGCAGTTAGGGGGATCAGGCCAGCAGGGGAGCAGTTAGGGGCATCAGGCAGACAGGCAGGTGAGAGATTAGGAGCCAATGGTTCCGGATTGCAAGAGGGATCCCAGATTGGAGAGGGTGCAGGCTGGGCTGAGGGACCCCCCCCCCACCTTTATGCACAAATTTCATGCACTGGGCCTCTAATATATTATATATTTGCTAGTGGCACAGTGCACAAAATCCATGCACAGGGGCTGAGGGGAGGGGGGTGTCCCTCACCCCGGCCTCTAGCCAGAGGCTCCTCCCCTCCCTCCATGCAGCCTCTGGGAAGATGCTTGTCCTAGGGCCTCCTCAGGGCCCCGGCCCATGACACCTGGCAGCTTGGGTACTCGGGTGCTTGGGCTCCCAGGTCCCGCTTCCTTGCCAGCGTGGTGTGCATCAGCTGCTTTGGGAGCCGCGCTTCAGGAGTTGCCCCCTTGGACCATACTACTTGTGAGCGTGGGGGGGGGGGCTGCCTCGGCGGCAGTGATTTGATATCTGTAGCATGCCCACCGGATGCCCCCCCCCCCCCCCGCAGCACCATGCTGGCCGCGTCCGCACTGTGGTCAGGGGCCTTCCAGTCTGTGACTGGGGCTACCGGGCTGTGACTGGAGGCTGCAGGCAGAGGACCCCAGCACCCAAAAGGCTCCCGCAGTGTCAGGAACTGGGAAGATACATTTTTCTGGGTACTCCCCTCCCTCCACATGGCTGGGGCGGGGATGCTGGGCTCGTGGTAATGCAAGCCCAGTGTCAGTCACCCCGGCCTCAGTCCAGAGGCCCCTTCCTTCCCTCCCTCCACACAGCAGGGCACAGACGCTGAGCTCTGGCCAGAGGCTCCTCCCCTCCCTCCGTGACCAAGGAGCAGACTATGGGTTCATGTTGCCAGGGTGATGCTGCCAGCATCTGCCCTGGCTGCTATGGGCGCCGCCATTTTTGTCATGGAGTGACAGTTAATTTGCATATTACTCTTTTATTAGCTAGGATGTATGTCTTTTATATATCATAATACACCTGCTATATTTGCATATATACATAAATATTTGCATATTTGTGAGATACAAAATGCAAATATAAAATTATATTTATTATAGCAATTAGTTCTTGAGATTGTGGAGGCTGATAAAAGTCCCATGATCTGCTGTCTTTAAGCTGTAAACCCAGGAAATGAGTGCTATAAATTCTAGTTCAAGTCCTAAGGCCTGAGGATCAAGAGTGCTGATGGTATAAATCCCACTCCAAGGTCAGATGACCAGTGTTTAAGCTCTTAACAGTCAGGTAGAGAGACAGAAAATTCAACCTTCCTTCACTTTTTTGTTCTGTTGAGATCCTTAGTGAAGAGGATAATGCCCACCCACATTGTGAAAGGCAATGTATTTTACTCAGTCCACAGATTCAAATGATAATCTCCTAAAAATACCCTACAGACACACCCAAAAATAATGTTAAACCAGAAATGTAATCATCTCTTAGCCTAGTCAAGTTGACCCAAAAAAATTACCCATCAGAATTCCACCCCTTGTCAACTTGGCATTCATGTGCATCTCCTTGAAACATACTTAATCTCCTAATAAAGGCAATAACAAGGTCATAATTCTTGCTAACATGATATAACTATTCTTCATACAACCAATAATGCACTAACCACTTTCCCAAAACAGGAGGTAAAGTTCTTAAGTGATGTTACTCTTCTCTTTGATATCCCATAACTTAAATACTATGATGTAAAATTAACAAACTTAAATACTATTATAGAAAGTTAATAATATATATTATGTTACATGATAAGGGAATAAGAGAGGAAAATAAAACAAAGATGTCTGATATACACAGAAATATATTTACAACAAAATTAAATTAGGAAGAAATACTCCTTATAATCATAGTCCTTGTTTTCATAACATGTCATATGGTCATAGTTGGTATTTATACTACTGTCTTGCACTACCCATTTTGTGTTCCCTTTGGCTTCAGGGAGTACCTTAGCTGTTTGTGTTCTTTACCTAGTGGGGTGACCCAAAACCTCATTCCTGAAGACTCTGGAGCATTAGTGGTTTTGCCTAGATTGAGTTTGTTATAGTTTTCCATTAACCTTTATCACAAGGCATGGTAATATTAAGAGACACCCTAAAGGATCTTCTATACTCCAGACATACTCTTCCTTACCTCCACTGTGGAGCAATAATCCAATTTCCCCTTGATAGGATCAATCACACCAGCTGGCACAGTAATTTCATTATTTATCTATTGATTGAGAGGCATGCTAACCCCAAAAAGGCCAGGTCGGACAATCTTAACTTCCAATTTAATAGAATTAGTGTTGTGTCACTTGGTGGAAGCATTTCTGTTTTTTAGAACTAAGACTTCTAGCCCAGCAGACCATAAGGTCTCAGAAGCATAAAACAAACAATTTTCTAGTGGGTCACTAAGGGTAATAGTGAATGGTACCATTCCATTTTTACCCTCTTCATTTCTGGACTTGTGAATCCTATTAGAGAAAGAGCACCACATATTGGCCATTTATTCAGAGCATATAGAGCCTTCTGGAGAACCTTGCCCCAGATTTTCAGAATACTGCCACATAGCTGACACAGTAGCTCAGTCTTTAAAAGGTCATTCCACAATTCTGTCAAGCCAATTGCTTCAGAATGGTGAGCAGCATAGTAAGGACCAGTGCATGCCTTGAGTATGGGTTTGTTGCTGTACTTCTTTTAATGTGAGGTGATTTCCTTAATCAGAAGCAGTGCTTTGATAAATACCATGGATGTAGTTTTGTCAGAAGTATTACATTCAATGAAGGCAAATCTCTATCCACAGTAAGTGTATATTGCAGTAAGAATAAAATACTGTCCCTTCCATGATAGAAGCTGTCTAATGTAATCAACCTGACATCAGATCACTCCAAGGAATGGTGACTTATCAGGAATTCAGTGTTGATCTCTGCTTCAGGCAAATTGGGTACTCAGTAGTAACTATAGGCAGATTGGCTTTGGTGATTAAAAGTGCATGCTGTTGCCCTGGCCAGTTTATCTCAGTGGTTAGAACATTGGTCCACAAACTGAAGGGTTGGGTCACAGGTTTGATTCCTGGGCACGTACCTGGGTTGCAGGTTCAACCCCCTGCCCCAGTAGGATCGAATGTGGGAGGGAGCCAGTGGATATGTTTCTCTCACATAGATGTTTCTGTCTCTCTCTCTCCCCCTCCCCCTCCCCCTCCCTTCCGCTCTCTCTAAAATTCAATGGAAAAAAGTATCCTCTGATGAGGATTAACAACAACAACAACAACAAATCTGCATGTTGCTGAGTCTATGTAAAACCTTCATTCCTGCCACCATGGACACTTTGTTCATGAGACCATTGGACAATGACAGAGTGACTTGAGTAAAAGACTGGCATGTATAGAATGGATTATTTTATACTCTTGACTATTAAAAATCTCCTTTAATGAGGTTACTCTTTGGTGAGCACTTACATTAAACACACATATTATCAAGCTGTGTGTTTTTTGCCAATTCACATAGGTCTACCTGCAAATCTCTTCCCCAAATTTCTTTGTCATCAACTTTCTAATCTTGTTCTTTCCAAGTCCATGAACCTTGAGTAAAACTATTGGCCACCTCCCATGGATTGGTATGTATGTAATTCCATATCTGGCCATTTCTCCTTCCAAGCAAAGTGTAAAACAAGATGCACTGCTTAAAATTATGCCCACTGGGTGAAATTCTTCCCCACTGTCCTTTAGGGATGTCCCAGAAAGGGGCTTTAGTGCCCAAGACTTCTCTTTCTCTGTCACTGGATCATAGGGAACTCCCTTGAGACCATAGGTACAGACTGGGAGAGCAAAAGCAATGTAAGAGGAGTGGGCACCAAGGGCATTTGGGATAATTCTTCATTTTACTTGTGTTTTCATCGCCTGGTTGGACTTGGTCATGTATTACCACTTTCATTTGATGATGGAGTGCTGTTTTGCATGCCAAACTTAATGGCTTAGTGAATCAGGTAACATGGAATTCATGATGTGTAGCTCAGATTGCATGGCAATTTGATGGCTTATGGTTAAGTATTCAGTCTCTTCTGAGACCCAGTAGCAGGCCAAGAGCTGTTTCTCAAAAGAAGAGTTGTTGTTTGTGGAGGATGGCAGGGTCTTGCTCTAAAATCCTAAGAGTCTGTGCTGTACTTCACCTATAGAGACCTGCTAATAGTTCCAAATAGCATTCCTATCTGTAACCGAAACTTACAGTACCATTGGATTGGCTGGATCATATGACTCAAACAGCAGAGCAGTTTGCATGGCAACCTTGAACTACTGCAGGGCCTTCTCTTGTTCTGGGTCCCACTCAAAACTAGCAGCGTTTCAGGTAACTTGGAAAATGGTCCAGAGTAACACACCCAAATGAGGAATATGTTGCCTCCAAACTTCAAAGTTCACTAGGTGTTGTGCCTCCTTTTTGGTTATAGGAAGGGCCAGATATGATAAATTATTCTTCACCTTGGAAAGGATATCTCAACATGCCCCATACCACTGGCTGCCCCTGGAAAATTCACAGTTAGAAAGCCCCTGAACTTTTGCTGGGTTTATTTTTCTACCCTCTGACACACAAATTTTTCACCAATAAGTCTTGAGTAGTTGCTACTCTTCACTCACTAGGTCTAATCAGCATAATGTCACCAATGCAATGGACCAGTATGATATCTTTTGGGAGGGAGAGGTGATTAACATCCCTGAAAACTAAATTATGACATAGGGCAGGAAAGGTCAATAATACTGGGAATGGAGAGGCTGATACCAATGGGGTTTTGAAAGCTGTTTCTGCTGGGAGCAGAGAGGCTTCTTCCAATGGGCATGGGGAGATTTCTTCTACTGACAAAGAAAATTCATCAGAATTTAGAGGCTCATTGTATCCAATTTCATCAGGGTGTTCCCACATGTCCCCAGTAAATCAGAAGAATTACTGATAATCCTTTATTTTAAAAGCGTTTTATTTTTAAGTGAAAAGAACTATCATTTTCAAAGATTTTTAGACTTTTATTATATGAAGTCAAATCTATAAATAGGGAATTTGTGATTTGAATTGTGTTTTGCCTCTGTTGTGTGTGATATCATATAGGTATGATTTTTATCATATTCCTGGAAATATAATTGATACTCAGGAGTGTTGTAATAAAATGCATTTGTAGTAAACATTGTAATAAAATGCATTTTGTACAACCAAAATATAAGAAATCTCTTTTAGGTATTCCAGCAGCAAAATAGTGATGCTTGGTATTAAGATTCTGCCAGGAATTAGAGGGCTTTCTGAATCCTCAAAGGAACATGAAATACTGTTTGGTCTATATTTAGTGTTTGTCATGTCTTCCAGAATTTTCTCATCCTTAAAACTAATGAGTTACATAGCAGATTTAAAAACTGCTTCACAAATCCCTAGTAATTCCTCATAGGTATCTCATTCACCTATTTATTTTCTCATATTCATAATGATTTCAGAGAGAAAGGGAGAGGGAGAGAGAGAATCATAGGTCAATGCCCCACCACTGAGCTACACTAGCTGGGCTCAAGAATATTTTTGAATGTCTTCTATGTACCAGAAACTCTGCTAAATGCAATGTAGAAGTAGACAAGGTGATGAGGAGAAAAAGTTGGATCTTGAGGACAGAAAGTTGTGTATCTGCCACTGCTTCAACCATATGAAGTCTGCTTTAATAATTTTGTATTTTGGACTTCTAAAAAGTTTCCATAATCAAAAATCATGAAAATCACTAGTATGAATAATAATAAAGTACCAGAATATCCACTCTCTCAGCATATTATTTAGCTGAAATTTCACTGGATTTACATACATTTTTAGTCTTTGGTGAAGTTACATTGCTTTGGCTTCTTCATGTACTGTGTTATGTAAAATTCTCAGTGTCTTCCAAAGTATCTGAATTGCCATGATTACCAAATTGAGGAATGTTTCAAACCAGAGGTAATGCATTCAGTCTCTGGTATTCAGGAAAGGTCACAGACCTTTGAACAGTTACTTATCCATTTTCATGAACCTCACACTTCTTTCTAAATATCATACATGGTAAAATAAAAGAGAATAGCTGCAAGTAGCCTGGTTTCCTGTGAGACTCATGTATTATACTGGGGCTTCATCAGCAAAGGACTCACCAGCATCTGAGCTGCCAGCATAAACAACTTAGCAAAGATTTGCAGACTATTTACTTAGGTTAGCTGCTAAGTGGCTTAAACTGGCTTAAGCATTTTTTTTCAAGCTGTGGGACATTGGTTCTCACTTCTAGATGGAGAAGTGGCCAAAGTGCAGACCATAGGCCTGCTGCTGGGTCTCAATCCACATCACTGGAGAAAATGTATTATTTTTCTATTGTATATTCCTGAGTTCAGCAGACATTTTCTTAAAGCATGAGGATGTAACTAATTTAAACTCTATGGCCTTTAATACCATTGTCACCATTACTAAACTTTATATTCAAGCAGCCATAGACAATATGTAAATGTGTAGCTGTGTTCCAATAAAATGTTACTTGTGAAAACAGTCAACTGGCCATATTTGGTTCACAGGCTGTAGTTTGAAGACCTTTTATTTTCTTTTTTGTCTATTCTATACAGAGTTACTGATCTTGACATAATGCCATCCCTGAATTTTTGCATAATTCCTAAATATATGGCTGTTAATCTCTCTCTCTCTCTCTCTCTCTCTCTCTCTCTCTCTCTCTCTCTCACACACACACACACACAGACACACATACTCTCTTTCTTCCTTATTTCCTCACCCCCTGCCTGTATTATTACTCTCATCTTTAGTGCCTAATATTACTCCTGTGCTGTGAAATGATATTTATTTAGTTGGACTGGCTCATTTTCTGCTATTTTTTCACCCACTGTTTCCTTTCCTTTCTCACCCTGTATTCTTCATCAAGTACATTTAGTAAGGTGGTCATTGAATCAGAGGAGCAGTCATCTCACACTAACAATAGCTGAGTAGTTCACAATCAGAAGCCTCATTCTCTTTAAATGATGTGGAGAGCCTGACTCTTTGTTTCCTAGTAATGCTGTACATAGAAGAAGTAAAGAGCATGAATGGGGGCAGGCTAAAGCCAAGGAGGCTTCATTTCTAGAAGCATGTACACATCCACATATATGCCTTAGGCTGAGGATCTTATCATTTGCTCCAGGGGCAGAATGAGAGTTATTTGAGTTTGTAGTATTGTAGCCAGTTACTGTATATGGTAACATGTTTACTGCTGCAAGACCTATTACAGACTATTATCATAGTCTGCTCACTTCTTTTCACCATCTATAAAAAGTGTGTGTGGCGGGGGGCTGGATATATTCCCTTTTTAATTATTAATCTTAAATTTTTCTTCCCCTATAACTTAATTAAAATGGAATTTTATAAAGACTCTGATTGAGTCATTAACAACCTAACAGTGAGCAGTAATCTAAGGAAATAAGACCCAGGACAGAGAAAATTTGATAGGAAAGAAAAATCCAGAGCATAAAGCAATGCCTAAGATGGCCTGGTAAAATTCTAGAAAACTTCAGGCAGTCAAAGCTCAGAATAAGGACTCTGAGTACCTGAAGGAATAGAATAAGTCAATAGATAATTCTCTATCACAGAATTGCCTGCTAGGTTATAGAGTTATGTTTTAAATATGAGGAATAAGAAAAGAGAGTTGGTATGTTTAACTTCAGTTTGAAAATTGATAATCAAGATTGGCTCATCCACAGTTTAAGTTGTAACTAGAATGAATATCTGTTAAATGGTAAAGCACAGTTGCAAACCCTCCTATAAAAAGTCTTATTATGTTCCAGGCACTATGTCAAATGCTCAACGCACACAGACAAAAATACTCTTTCTCTATAAGGAACTTGCTATCTGTGTACCTATTTCTCTCCCAACAGACTATTAAAACAATGTGATAAGTGCTACAATATGAATAAGTACAATGTGCTATATGAACACACAGGAGGAGCACATAACTATCATTTATAGTAAAGTAATGCTTCCAGGAATAAGCTACATTAACTTGAACCTTGAACAAAATATTTCAGATTGAGGAAACAGCACAGTGATAGGCCCTAAAGTGGAGAGAAGTATAGCACATTCCTGGAATTGAAAGAAGTTCAGTTTGGCTGGAGATAGAGATAGCAGTGGTGGCTGACAGCAGTGAGGCATGGATATGCTAAAGTAGCTCTCTATGCTGGGTAAGCTAGCAATGTCAGCATTTGTGGAGTGAACACTGATCTGACTGATTTGGAAAATGATAATTCTCACTGCCATACTAGAAACCTCAAGAATCCTCCATAGGATAGGTCATACAGCCAAGTGGAACTAATGAGTCTAATCCAGCCATGGGCAAACTACGGCCCGCGGGCCGGATCCGGCCCATTCGGCTGTTCTATCCGGCCCACGGAGCCAAAAGAGCGGAGGGTTCTCTTGCTCTCCCCTCCACTCCTTTACTTTGAATTTATATTAGTTCACACAAACACTCCATCCATGCTTTTATTCCGGCCCTCCGGTCCAGTTTAAGAACCCATTGTGGCCCTCGAGTCAAAAAGTTTGCCCACCCCTGGTAATTCTATCTAATAAAGAGGGAATATACTAATTGACCATCATGCCCTCACAAAGTTGATGGCGCCCACAGTCAATAAGGAGGGAATATGCTAATTGACTGTCATGCCCTCAAAGATGGCAGCGCCCACAGCCACAAGATGGCAGCGCCCAGTCCCCTCAGTGTGCTGGGGCGGCAGGTGCACAGCATGGCCAGCCCGCCCCCAGGTGGGTCTGGTTGCTCCATGCGCCTGCCTCCAGAGTCCCCCAGTCCCCTCAGCCCCCCAGCCACCCAGGGCCAGCCCAAGGGCCAAGCAAGCCTCAGATGTCGGGTGCCCAGCCACCCAGGACCACCCGAGGCTCAGGTAACCAGGGCTGGCTGAGGCTTGCACTGCTGGCAGTGGCAGCAGCAGAGGCGTGATGGGGGCATCGCCTTCCCCTAATCGCCGGGTCGCCTCCCACCCCTGAGGGTTCTTGGACTGTGAGAGGGGGCAGGCTGGGCTGAGAGACCCCTCCCCTCCAGTGTATGAATTTTCATGCACCGAGACTCTAGTTTAGGCATAATGTCAATGTGACTTTATTTGACACTATGCTCATGAGGCCTGGGGACATTCATTTTATATTATTGATTTCCAGCCTGGGCAATAGAGCATTTGTGGTTGATAAAAATATCTTTCACTACCCTTTGCTTATTTATAGTTGAGAGTTCAAAATATAATTAACCATTGAAATAAATGAACAATAAGAGTGTGTTTGGGTACCAGTTGTGTGAGGGTATCTATCAAGCCCTCCAGCAAGGATAGTTCGGCTAAAGGATTTTACATAGAATTTGTATTGATATACAACATGGTAGGGCCCTAGGAGCTCCTGGAGCTCATGGCTGATAGGTGATAGTAGCTTTTTCTTCTAGCATGCACTCATGGAATAAATTCTTTTTCATAATTTCAGACATTCTGATTATTATAGTATTTGGAATCTCATATTAGCCTATATAATAAATAGGTTATATGCACATTGACCCTCATGCCGTTGCACAAGATGGCCGCCCCCATGTGGTCAAAGATGGCCAGCTGGGGAGGGTAGTTATGGGCAATCAGGCCAGCAGGGAAGGGCAGTTGAGGGGGACCAGGCCTGCAGGGGAGGGCAGTTGGGGGCGACCAGGCCTGCAGGGGAGGGCAATTGGGGGGGGACCAGGCTGGCAGGGGAGGGTAGTTAGGGGTGACCAGGCCTACAGGGGAGGGCAGTTGGAGGCGACCAGGCCTGCAGGGGAGGGCAGTTAGGGGTGACCAGGCCAGCAGGGGAGGGCAGTTAGGGTGAGCGGGTCGGCAGGGGAGGGCAATTGGGGACAATCAGGTCTGCAGGGGAGGGCGTTGGGAGTAACAGGCCTGCAGGGGAGGGCAGCTGGGGGTGACCAGGCCAGCAGGGGAGGGCAGTTAGGGGCAACCAGGCTGTCAGGGGAAGGCAGTTAGGGGCAATCAGGACAGCATGGGAACAGGTATGTGTTAATCAGGCTGGCAGGGGAGTGGTTAGGGGGTGATCAGGCTGGCAGGCAGGCAAGTGGTAGGGAGCCAGCAGTCCCAGATTGTGAAATCGGGCCTAAAACAGCAGTCGGACATCCCCCGAGGGGTCCCAGATTGGAGAGGGTGCAGGCTGGGCTGAGTAGCACCCTCCCCAGTGCACAAATTTTGTGCATCATGCCTCTAATAATTGATAAAGAATAAAGTTTACTAAGTACTAAAATTAGATTGAATTTCTTGGTCCTTTTAACTAGTTCCATTTTTTTTTTTTTCATGCAGTTGCTCCAATGTGAGTTCTTAGGAATACTTGTTTCATTTGAACTGGGTTTGGAAACATCCTGTTAAGCAATAGGTTTTTTTCATTATTGTAGTTGTTCTTATTATTTGCTTGTTTCTTATTGTAGAACTTCTCAGAGGCTTCAATATGAATTCTAGATCTGCAGATGATGTCTGTATTATACATGATGTGTACTCAACATAAGCTTGAAACTTCTTTAAGAGCTGAGTTTATGTCTGTTGTTCACTGCTACATCCCCATATCCAGTGCCTTGTCTGACAACTATTAGACACTTTATATATTTGAATAATGAATTAATGGCCATTTTAGAAGGTGATGTTCCACAGAAAACACTTCAAATATATATATTTATATTTAACCACATTTGTAAAGCAGTATTACCATTTTGGTAAAATGTATATTGGGAACACATTGATGCCAGAAAATATCAAGATGTAACAATAAGAACTGAGAGAACAGAAAATTTTCATAGAAAAGTTAGTAGATGAGAATTGTGCATAAATTGACTACTTCAGCTAAACACTGATTCTGTAATTTTTATTCTGTCTCTGGAACATTCTTCAGTTGTTATGTGGACATAAACTATGTAGTAAAAATATTGTATAATTATTAAAGAGTTATTGTTTTCCAAAATTCCTCTGGGATATTGAAAAAGTAAGTTTGTTTGTTTGTTTTTTTGACTTTAGTAACTTCTCAAACAAAAATAAATAAGTAAGGTCTCCTGGGAATTAAGATGTTTGATAAGTAAGTTGGATATGCATTCTGGATATCTATGCATTCTGGATGACAGATGCTGAGTTCAAAAACCTTTTGTCACTTTTTATTAGGAACATCATCTTGCAATTCACAATATGTTAATATGCCTTCTTATAATGAGAAGAATCACTGCCAGTTACTGATGTGAACAGACAACATCTGCTAATCCCAAAGCCCAGTTGTTTAGATCATGAAATGAAAACCCCTTAATTAAACCCCATAGCCAATTTATAATCACTCATGCACAGGCATTCCTAAAAATTTTTGTAATAAGCATGCCATAAGTCCTTGGCACATGGCCTTCTGTGATTATTCAGTTTAGGAACTCTACCACCATGAGTGAAATGAGTGTACCCTATTACTATTTTTTTTTTTTTTTTTTTTTTGCAAACTAGAGAAAGAAGGTAGAGGAAAATATTCTTAATTTTTCCAAGTGTAGTGTTAATCTTGAGTAGGCCTTAGCATCATATAAAATGGTGTGTATATATGTTTTGGTAGGGAAGTTAATAAATTTAGTATCATTTTTTCTTCTCTATAAATATTTTAAGGTTTAAATATTGGAGTTTGTTTGTTTGCTTATTTTTTAAATGACAGACAATAAAATAATAGCAGCAAGAATTGAGATGGTGAGGTTGATATTTTTGCTGAGCCTAAGATATTATAGCTGGATATGGCCTTAAAGTTTTTCTGGTCCATGAAGAATAATACATGGGCTTTAATTGGGATGCCAACTCCGATTGTTTGTTGCTACCTGAAGGACTGTGTTGAGAAACATCCTGGAATGGTCTTGAAGTAACTGGGAAATATTGCCTTGATTGATTATGTGGAGGGGGATGGTATAATCTAATGATTATAAGTCTATGATCTAGTTATTGTAAGTACTGCATATTGGGGGGGGGATATACTAGTATACACACAGAACCACATATAAGTGTAAAACTGCTGTTAGAATTATGGGGCAGTTTATGTCTGTAAAACATCAGCCCACTGATTAAGCAAGAGTTATCTCTTTTCTACTGCTAGACTTACTGCAGGTAAATGTTCTGTGACAAGAGCAATATGTTTATGTGCATGTGGGTAATAAATGATGAGCTATAATTATGTCTTTACTACTTAATGTGTGGTGTTTGACTCCTTTCAACCACAGGGTATGCTAAGCAAGGTTTAAGAAACCTCCTTACTCAGTTTTTAAAATTTCTTTTTTTAATCTTTGCTGTTGAAAGTATTACAGATGTCCCCTTTGTTTTTTCTCCCATTGATCACCTCCACCCGGCCCCTGCCCCTCCCAGGCATGGACACAATAGTCTGTGTCCATAGGCTATGCATATATGCATGTAAGTTCCCCTATTAAATTCTCCCTACCCACCCACCCTTGCCTTCCCTCTGAAATCCTTAAATCTGTTCCATGCTCCTATGTCTCTGGATCTATTTAATTCATCAGTTCATTTTGTTCATTAGATTCCGCATATGAGTGAGATCATGTGATACTTATCTTTCTCTGACTGGCTTATTTCACTTAGCATAATATTCGCCAGGTCCACCCATGCTGTTGCAAATGGTGAGTTCCTAATTTTTATAACCGTGTAATATTTCATGGTGTAGATGTACCACAGCTTTTTTATCCACTCATCTGTTGATGGGCACTTGGGCTGTTTCCAAATCTTGAACATAAGGGTGCATACATTCTTTCTGATTGATGTTTTGTATTTCTTAGGATATATTCCTAGAAGTGGTATCACAGGGTCAAATGGGAGTTCCATTTTAAATTTTTTGAAGAAATGCCATACTGTTTTCCACAGTGACTGCACCAGTCTGTATTCCCACCAGCAGAGTACTAGGGTTATCTTTTCTCCACATCTTTGCCATTTATTGATTTGTTGATGGTAGCCATTCTAGCTGGTGTAAGGTAATACCTCATTGTTGTTTTAATTTGTATCTCTCAGATGACCAGTAACAGAATTTTTACATATGTCTCTTGACTTTCTGTGTGTCCATTAAACTTTACGCAACTATTTGAGTAGTTCTGTGGAGGTTTGGGATTCTATGAAGGTGTCTCAAGGCTACCACAGGGGCTGATAGGTAAGATTCCATACTTCTCACTATGCCTATGGATGTGTTTTGAAACATAAAAGATAAAGAAATGAAGTTTACAAGAACATTGTTTTGTTCCTTTAGCACCAGAATTTGCTTAAAAAATAATCAAACCACTGATTTAGACTGTAGTTTGTTTTCTGATTATGTTTTGTGAATTATGCCCCAGGACAGACCTTGGGATTTCTTCAACTTTTTATGAGATTAGTATTTTAAATATTAATCTCTATGTGATATATCACATTTATTGATTTGTGAATATTGTATCAGTCTTCCATCTCTGGAATAAATCCAACTTGGCCATAGTGTATGATCTTTATAACATATTATTGGATAAGATTTTATAACATTTTGTTGAGGATTTTAGCATCTATGCCCTGCAAATCTCTTTTTTGTAGTGTCTTTATCTGGTTTTGGAATAGAATAATGCTGGCCTCATAAAAAGAGTTTGGAAGTGTTCCTTCCTCTTGGATTTTCTGAAATAGTTTGAGGAGTATAGGTGGTAGTTCTTCTTTGAATGTTTGGTAAAACTCCCCTGTGAAGCATTCAAATATCACACTGTCTTATCAATTGACACATAAAAAGCATTTGACAAAATCCAACACCCATTTTTGATAAAAACTCTTAGCAAAGTGGGAATAGAGGAATCATACCTCAACATAATAAAGGTCTTCTATGACAAACATACAGCTAACATCATGCTCAATAGGCAAAAACTAAAACCAGTTCCCCTAAGAACAGGAACAAGACAGGGATGTCCATTTTCACCACTCTTATACAACATAGAACTGGAAGGCTTAGTCACAGTGATCAAACAAGAAGAAAAAATAAAAGGCATCCAAATTGGAAAGGAGGAAGTAAAACTGTCATTATTCACAGATAATATAATATTGCTCATAAAAAACCATAAAGACTCCACCAAAACCTGCTAGATTTAATAAATGAATTCAGCAACATAGCAGGATACAAAATTAAAATCCAGAAATCATTGGCATTTTTATTCACCAACTAGAGGCTCAGTGCACAAATTCATGTATGGGTGGGGTCTGGCTGGCCCACCCTGTCCCCGAATGGGGTGGGGGGGCCGATGGGAAGTAGGGCTGGCCAGGGGAGGGGCTGTGGGAGGTTGGCCAGCTGGTTCCAGCCCCGATTGAAGTGGGGGAGCTGATCGGGGATGGGGATAGCCGGTGGGAGGGGCCGTCAGGATGGCCAGGAAAAGGGGCCACAGGAGGTTGCCACTGGCCCCACCACTGACCAGGGTCAGGGGGCTGATCGTGGGCCAGGTCAGCCAGGGCGAGGGGCCATGGGAGGTTGGCTGGCTGACCCCACCCCCATTGGGCCAATTGGCCAGCTGCAGTGTGCATCATAGTGACTGGTCATTCTGATCATTCCAGTCATAGTCGCTTGGCTTTTATATATATTGATAATGAATGCTCAGATAAAGAAACTAAAAGAACAATCCCATTTACCATTGCAACAAAAAATTAAGATATTTAGGAATAAACTTAACCAAGGAGGTAAAAGACTTGTACTCAGAAAACTACAGGATGTTGAATAAAGAGATAGAGGAAAATATCAACAAGCAGAAGAATATACTGTGTTCATGGACTGGTAGAATCAACATCATTAAAATGTCCATACTACCCAAAGAAATATATATATTCAATGCAATATATAGATTTAATAGTATATAAATTTAATGATATATAGATTTAATAATCCCTCTTAAAATACCAATGGCTTATTTCACAGAACTAGAACAAATATTCCAAGAATTTTGTATGGAACAAAAAGAAGACCCAGAATAGCCACAGCAATGTTGAGAAAGAAGAACAAAGTTGGTGGGATCACAATACCAGATATCAAGTTATACTACAAAGACATTATAATAAAAACAGCCTGATACTGGCACAAGAACAGGTATATAAATCAATGGAACAAAACAGAGACCCCAGAAATTGACCCAACCATTGCACTCAATTAATATTTGACAAAGGAGGCAAGAGGATAAAATGGAGTCAAGACAGTCTCTTCAATAAAATTGGACAGATATATGCAAAAAAAATGACACTAGATCAACAACTTACACCTTACATAAGAATAAACTCAAAATGGATAAAATACTTAAATATAAACTGTGAAACCATAAAAATCCTAGAAGATATCATAGGCAGCAAAATCTCAGACATCTCTTATAGCAATATGTTTATGGATACATTTCCTAGGGCAAGGGAAACTAAGGAGAAAATAAACAAATGGGACTACATCAAAATAAAAAGCTCTTGCACTGCAAAGGAAACCATCAACAAAATGAAAAGGGAGCCCACAATTATGACAGAACATATTTGGCAATGATACATCTGATAAAGGCTTAATATCTAAAACATATAAGGAACTCATACAACTTAATAAAAGAAAGACAAACAATCCAATTAAAAAATGGGCAAAGGACATAAATAGACACTTCTCCAACGTGGACATACTGATGGCCAAATGACATGAAAAAATACTCAAAGTCACCGATCATCAGAGAGCTTAAAATTAAAATGACAATGAGGTATCACCTCACACCTGTCAGAATGGCTACTGTCAACAAATGAACAAATGACAAGTGCTGTTGAGGATGTGGAGAAAAGGGAACCCTATTACACTGGTGGTGGGAGTGAAGACTGGTATGTAGCCATTTGGAAAACAGTATGGAGTTTCCTCAAAAATTTAAATATGGAACAGCCATTCCACCCAGTGATCTTGTTTCTATGAATATATCCTAAGAAACTTGAAACACCAATGAGAAAGAATATGTGCACCTCAATGTTCATAGCAGTACAATTTACAATAGCTAAATCTGGAAACAGCCCAAGTGCCCATCAGTAGATGAGTGGATAAAAAAGCTGTGGTACATTTGCACCATGGA